>NC_077230.1:423601139-426569073 GCF_027887165.1 Monodelphis domestica
AGAATTTAAATTTAGGTTTTATGCTAAATATGAAAATTCTAAAGTAATATTGTAGTTGCCTATTTAAAAATCTTACAGCTTAAGTCAAAATGACTGTTAATAACTTTATTTACAAAGAGGTGGAAAGAGCAAAAGTGGAAAAATGTAGATAAAGAGATAGAAAGTACTGTCTAGCTAAAAAAGATCCTGAGTTTAATTTTTATGTCTCTAGACTGTAATTGTGGATCCAAAAGCAAATCTCACCAGAATTCAAAGTCCTAATTAGGAAGTTGAAATTGAAAGAGCCAGGAGACACTGAAAAATCTGCCAAGAGCCCTCAGTGTACTGAGTACACTAGGCTAAGACCTCCAAGAATCTCACCAGAGCTCACACTGAAGGGATTGTCCCACCGAAGTACCAAGGAGCAGAGAGGGTCTCCTCATCAAATAACCAAGGAAGTAATAACTCTACTTACCACTATAGGATCCAAGGAAAGAGTCTCCTCCTCCAGTCTGGCTCACCAATGCACAGTCCAAAGACAAACTCCAGAGAACCTCACTGAATCTTTAAACTGGACTTTTAAAGTAGTTTTCTTTACATCATTTCCTGTCATTCCCCCACTTTACAGAAACCATTAACAGTCTTCCAATTTGCCTAGCATTGCCCAGGTGGTGGGCAGTAGCCTCTGGAGTTGTCACCCACTCTAGAAAGTGACTTGTGAACTCTCATACTTAGTGACTGGTAAGGTACTAAGTAGGGATATTTAAGTTTTTGATTGATTAACTTAACAGTTGTTGATTGATAGACAAAGAGAGTTTGATTCACTCTTCACAAGGAATAATAATAACAATAATAGGAACTAATAAGAATAATAATTCAAATGAGGTAAATCATAACCCACACCAAAACATGCAATATGTGGTTTTCCCTCACAATGCTCAGTGTTGGAATGCCCTTCAGTTTGGGGGATACCAGAGAAATAGCTAGGGATGATGTGAGGAGGCAGGAAAGGGCTCTGGAGTCAGGGGATGAAACCATTGATTTCCCAGATGCTTATATTTCAATTCCAGTTATCCCAGTACATTTCCCTGCTGGGAGCCATCAGGCCACAATGTCTCGACAAGGTTACTTGTAGTAGCTAAGGAGGTCACAGAGTGGCCCTTGGTAAGATGTGACTGCCCACTCAGTCCCCCCTCATGACCTCTCTCATTAACACCCCTTACCTATGGAATTGGCATGATTGCTATTCCCCCTAACCTCAGAAGGAATAATACAAGAGCCAAACCTCTATTCTATTTCCCCAAAACACCACCAAAAGATCAGACCCTCAAACCCAATACCAAAAGACTACCATGTGTTAACTTTTACTTAGGTACATAATTTCCAGTAAAATTGTAGCTACAAGCCAAGCCCAGAACTTTCCCACTCACAAAAACTTATTCTCATGAAGCCAGCATACAAATCAATGGCTCCCTGTCATCTATGCTTCCCCTCCAGTCTTTTTATTACTTATGCCCTACCAGGTACTCTTTGATAACACTAGCTTCTTGGTTGCTCTCCAAAAAAAGAAGCTCCATTTCTCAGGTGCCAGAATTCTCTCTGGCTATCCCTAATCCTTGCAACTCTCTCTCTCTTTCTCTGTGACTATGGATCTTGCTGGCTTCCTTTAAGTTCTGATTAAAATTTTATCATTCCTGGAATCCTTTACCAACCCCTCTTAATTCTAGTGCCTTCCTTCTGTTAATTATCTTTTGCTTTTCTCATGTAGAGCTTTGACGTGGATTCGGGGGCCAGCCCTGTCCATGGCTTTTGGGGTCCTTGACTGGGTGGAACTGTGAAGGCATGAATGAGTGATGGTAAGACAGTTGAGAGTGTCAGCCTGGGGCCAGGCATCATAAGGAACTGTTCTGTCTGGCCCAGAGTAGTGTTTATTTTTATACCCCTCAATGATTATGTATTTTCTTGGCACACAGCTACATTATTCAACATGCACATTCAATGCAGGTAATTGGATAAGTGATACATTAACTTTTAACAAATCGTTTGATAACATTCTGTGATCATTCTACATGCTATGTTACCATTGATTCTGACAACACACACACAAGGCATTTGCAAATGATAATTTATCATCATAGAGAGGATAGGATATGAGGTCATATCTCATTAACTTGTGAGGTGCTTGGACTTGCAGACAATCAAAGAAAATAATTTGTTACTTTTAATAAAATAGATAATCAATCAGGAGTTCCTAGAAAACAATAAACAAAACAATGTTGCCAAGTTGAGGGATCAAAGGGTAACAGAAACACAATGCCATTTCAGATATTCTTTAATATTAGGATAATAATTTTTCTAGTGTTTCATAGGGGGTTTCCAAGACAGATTAGTTATGCTTTAGTTGGTAAAACAAGTCACTGAGGCATGGTGTACCAGCCTCTCCCTAAAGGGTAATTTATATGCTAGCTTAGGAGAACTTGTTCTGTACAGGGGGGTGGGATGGGGAATTCTGAGAGCAGCTTTGTTAGAAGTTAACCCATGATAGTCTTTAGGTTTGATTTTGTAAGTATTGTAACTATCTTTTGATAATATTCTGGGGTCATAATATGGAGCATTAGTATTAATCCTGCAAGTATTTTGCTCTCAAATTATTTTTCCTGAAGCTAAGGAGAGGACAATAATTATAGCAATTACAATAATGATGGATTTTAGTCAGAGAACTCACACAGAGAGGGGATGAGTGGGTATCTCCATTCATTTCTGGGGGCTTCTTTGCAACCCTTTGGTTTCTATGAGTGAGTGTGTCAAGAATTGTGGCTTAATGCACTCCGAAGAACTTGTTTGCACATATTGGTTTACTTATGGTCTTCCCTGTTAGACTGAAAGTTCCTTGAGGTCTGGGACACTTTTTCTATCTCCAGCATTTAGTATTTGTGAATCTTAAAATTTCTCAGACTAGTGAATCTTAAAAATTCTCAGACTCTACCTTAGAACATTTGGTTAAGACCATTCCCCATTTTAAACAATGAAGGTACTTGATCAGGAATGTGAGAACTTTACATTACTCCACCCATACTTAAGCATACTTTAGGAGAAGATAAAGTTGTAAACTCCTTAGTGAACAATGAAGGTACTTAACTCATACTTATAGTGAGGCCAAAACCTTAAGCTAGATCTATTTTTAGATCTAATACAAAGGGGTACTAAGTACCTATGAAGGTCACATTAATCACTAAAAGGTCAGGCAACTTGCAAATTTGCAAGGGGCAAAGAGTTGTGAACTTACTCAGAAGTTTTAATCTACCCAGAGAAGTTAAGAACTAAAGAAGGTGTGAATTAAGAATGGCCAGTCCTTTGGGAAATGTCTACTGTGATTGGTAGATGTGAAAATTTAGGGGAGGTGACATAGGAGAAAATTCTCTTTAAAAGGAGGTCAGAAAGACCTCTGAGAAGTTCAGCTTGCCAAAGCTGAATTGGAGGGCTTGGTGGCTGAACTTAGTTGAGTTGAGGAGCTGAACTGGTGGGTGTCTCTGAACACTAGAATCTTGCTTGGGACAAATCTTGTGGTGAGTGGATTAAAGACTGACTGGTCTCTCTTAAGGCTTAAGCCTAGGCGGGCCTAGGCTGGTCTAGGCTCTTTCCTACTATTCCCTCTTACTCTGTCTCTCTCCTTTTCATTAATTCCTTTATTTGTATTAATTAAAATCTCCATGAAACCCAACTGACTTGGGTATTTCATATTTGGGAATTTTTCCCATGGTGACCACCTTATTTTTGATTTAACTCAAGACACGGTCTTGAAACCATATTTTCGCGGTCACAGTTTAAGGAAAACACTCTTTTATCTGTAATACAGTGCCAAGCACACAGCAGGCACTTAATAAATACTTCTTGACTTCTTGACTACCATTCTCTGGGGCTAAGTTTTGGTAATTATAATTAGATAATTTATGCTTTAATTTTTCTATTTTGTACATTGTTGTAGCCATCTTCACCAGTGAATAAACCTTTCCATGTCATTATTTCTCATGGCACAATATTCTATTCTGTTAATAGTTAATAATAGCTACTTAATAGTAATAGCTAATATTTACATGATTTAAAAATCCCATTACTTACCATCTTAGAATCAATACTATGTATTGCTTCCAAGACATAAGAGGGGCAAGGGCTAGGTAATAGGAGTTAAGTGACTTGCCCAGGCCCACTCAGCAAGGAAGTATTTGAGGCCAGTATATAGTGCTTTAAGGTTTACAAAGTCATATATATATATATATATATATATATATATATATATATATATATATAATCTCATTAGATCTTCACCACATTTCTGAGGTAGATGCTATTATTATCCCCATTTTACAGGTGAGGAAACTGCTGGGAGTCATCAGGCCACAATGTCTTGACAAAGCCACTTGTGGTAACCAAGAGGTCACAGAGTGGCTCTTTGGCAGGATGCACTTGCCCACTCAGCCCCTTCTGCATGACTTCTCTCATTAACATCCCTCACTAATGGAATTGACATGATTGTTATCCCCTCCCTAGTCTCAGAAGGAATAATATAAGAGCAAAACACTTGCACACTATTTTTCCAAAATATCACCAAAATATTGGACTCACAAAACCAAACCCAAAAGACTATTATGGGTTGACTTTTGCTTAGGTACATAATTCCCAGCAAAATCTGTACCCACAAGCCAAGTCCAGAATATCCCCTACACCCCCTTGTACAGAAACTCATTCTTCTAAAGCCAGCACATAGATCATTCATGAGGAAAGACTTGTACAGATACACCAAGCTTCACCATGCCTCAGTGACTCAATTTCACTAACCAGAAACTCCCCTTGGTAGGAACTCCCAACTAACTCTGAAAAATGATCAATCTAATAATTAATTTGAATTGTGTTCTCAATACTTCTTTGATATCTCAAGCCCAATGTTATGATTGAATTGTCTTTAAGAATTTCTGATTGATTATTTCTTTTTATTAAAAGTAATAAGCAAATTTCCTCGATTGTTTGTAAGCCCAGACTCACAGGTTAATGAGAAAATTAAGCCACCTGTTACAAAATCATTATCTTGTGTGGAACCTTTATTCTGTCATGAATCAGTAATCACAATACAGGAATATAGAATGATCTTGGAATGTTATTCAAGTGATTTGTTAAAAGTTAATGTACCACTTTTCCAATTATCTTTGCTCAAATATATGTGTTGAAAGATGTATCTGTGTGCCAAGGAAATGGGTATAAAAATAAAGACCAGTGCTGGGTATGGTGGAGCAGCCATTAGATGCAAAGCTTGCCCCTGACTGATTTACATGCACAGCTATCTTCCGTTTTTTAAAAATTTTTTTCATCCTATCATTCATTCACCTGCCGAGAACCCCTGGAACCATGAGTGGGGCTGGACCCGGCTCATGGCAAGAAAAATTAGTGACTTTCCCAGGGGCATACTTCCAGTAAGCAGTATGGAAACTGAAACAGGATGGAAACTCAGCTCTTCTTGAATCCAAGGTTCACACTCTACCCTCTATACCAAATAGAAATGGATCCCCAGGGGCCACCTATAAACCATAAATCAACATTATCTTTGTTGTACTGTACTTTTGTTTATTTTGTTGAACTTCTCCCAGTGATAGTCACATATGGTTCATTCTATAATCAGGACCCTGCCTATGAGTCTGACACCTCAGCTCTAGACTATCTTGTTTCCTAGTCATTTCCCAACTGATGGGAACTACCTCCATTGTTTCCACTTCTTTGCTACC
The DNA here is from genome assembly GCF_027887165.1 of Monodelphis domestica. Taxonomy (NCBI): domain Eukaryota; kingdom Metazoa; phylum Chordata; class Mammalia; order Didelphimorphia; family Didelphidae; genus Monodelphis; species Monodelphis domestica. The sequence goes on from NC_077230.1 coordinate 423,606,893, forward strand.
ACAAAAATTCTTTTGTGAAGATGTTGCTGTATAATGAGCTTTTCGTCTTATCTTTGGCCTCCTTGAGGAAGGTGCCTCCCAGTTGGATCCTTGGGCCTGGGTTAGAGAGTACTGGGCATATAATTGTGAGATGACTTCTTTTATAATAGAAGTATGAGCAAAGATCTCTGAATGATAATCTGTCTTGGAGAACAGAGAAAGAAATGGATCAGTCAGTCATCAATTATTTATTAAGTGACTCCCATGGGTTAAACTTTGTGCTAAACTCTGGGGATACAAATTCAATCAATGAGACAGCCCTAACTAATAAGGATTTTCCATTTGTGGGTCAGGGAAAGTAGGATGAATGTAGAAATCCTTGTAATGCAGAAATTAAATAGAACTCCTAGGGGGGCAGGTCCCAGCATCACAGAATGCAATCTGTGATCTGTACGCATGGGTCCCTCTATTACACATTCAGTATTTGGGATGTATGGAATATTCTGGGAGACAGGCTAAACCAAGCTGAGAGTCGCTGACAGGATCTAAAACCATTGGTGAGTTAGGGAGGTGTTTACACCAGGCATGTGAAGACTTCCCTCATTGAATGGCTGAATGAGAAGTTTTTTCAAACATCCATGAAGGTGGCAGAAGTAAGTGATGTGGTCAGAGCTTGGTCAGACATTGGAGATGCCAGTCACTGCATCCTAGGCCATTATTGCTAGTTTTCCTGATTTGTCCTTGGATGACTCTTAAAGGGAGAATAAGGCTGATATCTGTCTCATTTAAATTTAATTCACTTCTTCTGAAATGAAGGATGAAAGACATAAACCTGTTATTCAAATATCTTCAGCAAGGCATGGGAGTGGGGATCACTTATGAACCTTTCAAGAAAGCCCATTTGGTGATGTAATATGTCTAATGATTAGATCAATTAGACCTATGAGGTCATTCTTATCACACTTTGTGCCCACTCCTGCTCAATCTTGGCCCAGACAGAACAAGCCATTCTAATTCTCTTATACATTTTCAAACATCTATCATGTTTCCCTTCTCCTCTTTCTTTTTTAATTAAGAAGAATCCTATAACAATTTAATAGGGTACCCCAGGTATTTGTGAGCCCTCCATTCCTGAAAATCTTCACCCACAGGTTGGCTGAGCACTCCTCAGTTTAATTAATTAACTCCTCAATTTAAATTAATAAATCTACCCAGTTATTAAATTGTATAGTTTATTAGAAAGGGCAGACAATCATAGTTTTAGATCTCATTCTTACTCTAAGTTCAGACCATGTTTTTCCTAAGCTTCATTAACCTTTCTCTCCATAATATGTCTCTCCAGTCCTGTGTCGATCCAAGAAACCCTGGTCTGTTCCTGTCCCCCTCTTTTTTATTGATGTACCATGACTGTGTTATGTGAGGAATGTAGATCAACCAGGTAATCCCTCCAGGAGGGGGCAGGGAATGAACTTCCCTTGACATAACCTCCCCCTGTGATCCTTTGGAAGACCAGTCTCCCCAATGTATCATTTAAACATAACTATCCTATTCCTCTAAATACCTTTTAGCTAAAAGTACATACAAGATTGCATTTTCTAAGAGGAAGTTACAATAGTTAGAGATAAGAGGGAAATATGAGAAGAAAAATACAAAAATCTGATTGATAGACACATTGACAAAATGCCAATTGGGGGCAATCCCCTTTGGTATAAGAGTTTATATTCAGAATAAGTATATTCAACCCCCTTCAGTTGAGTTCATTATATCCCAAAGTTCATTTTGGATCTTTTGATGCAGTGTGTGGTTTCTTCAGGTATCTCTATAGCACCTTCTCCAAAAACATCTGTTTTCCTGATTCGGGATGTTGGCAAGTTTCATTTCCTGAAATTTCTCAAAAAATTTTTAAATCTTGGATTTTTGGATAATTACACAATTCTCCCCCTCACCCCAAGGAGGGTGTTGACAAACACCTGAATCACAGTGGGATATATGGTTGAGTTAAGAGGTATATGAAACAATTGTCAAAAGAAAAGCAATACCCCCAAAAAATCCTAAATAAAAAGCAAAAATTAAATTCTGTATAAAATAAGAAACACAGAAATGATAAAAATAAAAATCTTTTGTGTATAAAATCCTAAGTAAAAAACAAACCTGTAATATGTCCTTAAATCACAACAAGGCCCAATTAAAGTAAATTATGTCCCACAAGCCTGTAGGACAAGAGCAGCAATATAGCACTCTACTCATTTGCAGCTAGAACTACAGAAAATTGCCAAACTATAAAGAGAGAAAGGTCTAGGTTTCAGCAGCAAATGGGAAAAATCATTCCCTGTTCTGATTTTACCTTCACTGTCAGGGATAAGGGGGAAGCTAGGATGATAGCCAGACTGAGGTACTTGATTTACACTATTGCACAAGGAGTGTGGTATGAGGAGTACTGCATTTTAACATATAAGTGCCACAACCTTGAGTCTCACACTAGCTTCAAGTCCTTTTGTATTGGCATAAAAGTTCAACAATCCTCCCTGGATTGGATTTGGTCTGTTTTTGACCTCGTGCTACTATGCTATTGCTTAGTGACTCTTTGTTCCCTTCTCCTGGAATCATGCATAATCATTTAACACAGTCCCATGACATTTATCAATGTATGGCAGGTTTCCATAGTCTGAAGCTTTTTGGTATGCATAGTTACTGGGGCTAATAGATACTGTAAACTTTATCCTTCATGTTAAAAAAACCCATTAATACTGATTTCATGTACTTCAAGTATCATCAAGGATAGGAAAAAAGAAAGAAAAATCAAATATCTTATGACAACTATAAAGAGAAAAAACATTTTAAAAATCATAATTTCACAGTTCATATTCCATGTGACAATGTGTTAGTCAAGCAGAGTCACAACACAAAAGGTGCTCACTCAGAAATGAGATTTATATACCTCTTAACTTGGCCAGGATCCACAGTGTGAGAGTACATATTTTTTTCACCAGGTAAAAGCCTTTTAAAAACAGTAGTACAACAACTAATACAGATTCTAAGAAGTACCCAAATCCCCAAAATTATAAGAACCCAATTTAGGATAACTGCAAACAAACCCATTACTTGCAGCCATGAGAGGTTCCATCAGCTATCATTAATGTCTCTATAACTATTTGCTGTGTGTTATTTAAAAAACTTTTGAACTCATGAATATTTGTCACAAGTTACACAGATTTAGCCAATCTTTCAACTTTGGCAAAGATATTTTTAACAAAGTCTATTATTACCATCATTCCAAAATTTGGTAGGAGAGAAACCAGAAAACCTCTGTACTGTTGATGAAGAGCTACATATATATTAAAACCATTTAGAAGTTACTAGGCTTCACAGGAAAAATCATTCCCACCTCTCAAATGAGATTATAACATATCACAGGGTAACTAAGCCACTTGATCCCCTCCCTCCTTCTTGGTATGAGACTGAAACAGTGTAACAGAACTGTCTCCAATATGTCTCAACCATTTTCACATGGAGCCATGGACTAAAAAGTGAAAATCACTTCAGATGTGTCATCCATTAGATTTTCAAAAAATACAGAGATGGGAAAATACAACAGTGCCATTGCACTTTACTTATTATTTATTTCTCTACAAATGTACACTTACCTCTTGTTACAAACAACTCAGAGGCAGACAAATAATCAGTCAGAGGCAGGGATGTTCACGGTTATCTGAAAACCATATCTGAATATCCATTAAAGGCAATTGAGATTATTAGATAATTAAATTCTCCAAAACTTATACAGCTTGAAACCAGTTTGATAGAGTACATCCATCATCCCTATGTGACAATTAACAAAGGCAAAAAAGGAACAAAATGCTGTTCATGGGCTTTTTACCATGGTATGTTCTTCAGTACAATCATAGGGGAGTTACAAATAAAGAAAAAGAGTGTAACAGAATATTTCAATTTTGATAATTTATAAAGTGGTTAACAGTAAATTACACACGTCTTGTATTTAGAATTTTGTTATGGACATTTCTTCATTCTGGGCAGGGGAACAACTGAAACAGTTAACATCAATAAGGCAATGAGGTCTGAAAAAGCTTAAAATTCACTTCCAGACTCTTCTCCTTCCTCTCCCAAGTACCATTAGTCATCTAAATCCTTTTGTCCACACTTCTGGGGTTCCCCATACTGAGGGGAGTTCCCACACTGAGTACAGATGTTTGCTTGTGAGTTTTGATCTGCCTCATTCAAATAACTATTTCTCCTATCAATATCATTATTTCTAAAACTTCTATTTCTATTTTCCTGATTTCTCTTCTCACAATTCATAATTACATGAACAACCTTTTGACAAAATAACATTGTTGTGGTTGTTTTGTGGATTCTTGTAAGGGAGCTATGATCTCTCCTTGCCTTGCCTTTCCAACTGTTTTGGTTAATTCTTTTATTTCCTTCCTCAATATCTCCACTAAAGTAGCATTCTCTTTATCCTTCCCACCCTGTTTAGTAGTTAATTCCTTTATTTCCTTCCTTAATGGTTCCACTAAATCAGTGTTCTCCTTCTCCTTTTCCTTATGTCCCTCAAAAGCATAAACTGTCACTTGTTTCAATTCTTCAAGGTCTTTAGCAGGCCAGTTTGGACAGCTAGTCATAAAATAATTCTTAACTACCTTACAACTATTTTTCACAAATAGTATTCTGATTTGTTTAACATCCCTTTCCCTATCAAGATCCAATTCTATATACCTCCCTCCCAGCTCAATAAGCCTATCCATAAACTGAGAGGGATTTTCATTGTCTTCTTGTTTAAGATTTTCGAATTTAGTCCATGTACCAGGCCTATCAGAACAAGATCTCATAGCTTTTATCAATGCATTTCTAGCCTGGCATAGTTGTAAGTAATCTTTCTATAAATTTGGGTTCCACTTCGGATCTTCAGTTGGCCAATGAGTTGTTCCCTCTCCTTGGGTCTGATTAACAAGAGAAATAATATTATTCCTTTCCCTTTCTGTTAGCAAAGCCTGGATCAAATCTTCCACATCAAGCCATTTGGGATTATATGTGCAAAAAATGCTTTAGAACTTATTTATAAGCAATATAGGCTCGGTTTCAAAAAAGGGGAATTTTTCTTTGAATTTCATGATGTCCTGTGGAGAAAAAGGTGGATGATGTCTAATGTTTACCAAATCCCCACATCTATTATATGTAGGGACAACTTTTAGAGGGAAAATACCTTTATTTGAATATCTGTGGTAACTGCTGCTTGACTTGTTTTCTGGAGTTCAATGGAGTAGGTTGTAGTGAGGCTAGTAGGGGAAGGGGGTGAAATGGGTGAATGGAGAGGGAAAGGCTGGTCAGGGGGTGAGGAGGTAGGGTGAAAAGATCCAGAGTGGTGTCGGGGCTATGGTGGAGAGGAACAGGGGAGGGGATGAGGGTGGGGCTTGGGAGAAGAGGAGTAGGATGGGGGGGGGTTTAGAGGAGGAGTCATAGTGAGGGGGGTGGAATCAGTCAAGAGAAGGAGGGTAGGGAAAAGGATTGCCAAGAGAATAAGGTAAGTAGAAATGGTACAGATGGAGATAGGGGAGATGGGCGGGTACTGGGTAGTGAGAAGGAGGGTATGAGGAGTGGGATTGTAAGGGACAGTAGAGAGATAGATTGGGGGGAAAGGGTGTGGAAGAGGTGGGAGATGTGTGAGGTCTGACAGGAAAAGGAGCTGAGGGATTCAAGTCCTGGTTTAGGTTAGAATGAAGAGAACCTCCTCACAGGCCAGGTTGGATGAGAGTGTGTTTCTTGCTATATTGATTCAAGGGTTCTGGAGGAGGAATTGAAGGAGTTAAACCAGAATGGTCTGGTTCCAAAGAAAGAATGTTGTCCTGGCTGGAGGGAATTGTTCATTTATCAACATGCTATGCCCACAAGAGCCAGTATTTATAATCTTTGGAATTTTTTTTAATGACTAACTTCAAATCTTTTAAGATCTTGAAGTCAAAGGAGCCATATTTTGGCCATGTAAAAGATTTTTCCATCCATGCCTTACAAAACTTTCTAAACTCATTTTTTGTCATTCAATTCTCCTTAGGTACATTAGGATCACCCCAACAATTAAAAAGTTTAGGAAGGGGTGAATCTGAAGGAATATTTCCTGATTTTCCTTGATTTGTTGCTGTATTTTCCATAGTGTCTAGTCTGTCTATCTTAATCTTCTTATTTAAGCTAGTCTGAGTATTGCTATATGGTCAGCTTAAACAATGAAAATTTCCTAAAACACAAAAAATGGAGACACAAATTTATTCAACGTTATTGTGGCTAACATAAGGAAGCAAGTAATTGTTGCATATCACTAGTAGCAATAATGGATGTATATTTGGTGTAATTATTATTGTAATGAATAATTAACAATAATATGTATTTATTATAATTGTTGTTATTAATAATTAATAATAGCAAAGAATCCTAAACAAGTATCAATTATCAATAACAATTATTATTAATAATTAATAATAGTCGATATTGACCAATAACAGTTATTGAAAATTAATAATTATTATTGATATTATTATTAATACAATTGTGTTCTAAAATTATTCCTTAATTTTGCATTTAATGAATTTGATTAATTTTGGCTTTGTTAAATTTTAGAAATTTTGTTTTAATTTTAATTCAATATTATTAATATTTAACTATTAATAATACTTATATTTAAATGTAATAAATTTAACGCATACCATTATTCTAGATTACTAGTAGTCATAGCAAAGGAATTTTCTTTTAATTTTCCTGCAGTTTCAATTCTCCACAGTAGGTGGTGCTATGACAGCATGTAGAGTGGAACACACTTGTAGTTAGGCAGTATCTAAAAGCAGCTAGAGAGATTTTAAGCCCCGGAAGAAATGTGCAGTGGGAAGAGAAGAGAATCTAAAAAAATAAAGCACTTCCTCTTAGCTCAGCCATAAGGAATGTTTTAGGTAGGGGGAAGGGATAAAGAAGGGCCTAGTCCTTCCCCTCCCCCAGAGGTAAAAGTCACATATTTCTTTTAAAAGTTGGGGGTGCTGGTAACTTCCAGTGGCCCACTCAATCAGTGCCAGTTTTTTTTTTTTTAAACTCAGGAACTCCTCTCTCTAGGTCCGGCTCTCAAACTACCAAGCTAGGGAGTTCCCTGCTCCAGTCTCTCACTGCTAGATTCTGAAGTTGTGTGTGTGGGGGACTGGGTCTTACACCAATTCCTAGGGGCCATCCCTCTGTGCTGTTTCCCCAGTCCAAGCGGGCCAAACTGCATCAGAGTCCCAGCGGTTTGGCTGTGCTCAGGGCAGCTAAAAGCCTGCATTTTCTCGCACTAGGGAAAATGTGGGCCAGGTCCCATCTGTGCAGAAGGCTTCCTCCCTGTCCTCTACCACCCCACCCTTGCCTAAAATGGGAGTCCTTAATAATCCGGGGAAAAAAATAGCAGCTGCTTCCCTGTCTGGGTACTAAAACCCCCTTCGTTCAGTGCCGAAAGGCTCAGGTCCTCTTTGGAATTGGGGGCGGGGCTTACTTCTACATGATGCACTGTGCGGAGCAAAGCAGTACTGAGGCAGCATCTCATGGGTTTGACACTGTGGCCTGCTGGGTGTGGGGTGGGAAATACCACATTTTTAATTTTTTTTTATTTTAAAGGTGAGGGCGCTGGGGCTTAGGAGCAGGGAACTTTTTTTCTCTACGGCTCCTCCCCAATAGAAGCTAACAGAATGGAGGATTGGGGGGGGGGGGAGGGGAAATCATTTGGGAGGGAAATGCTCACCAATCTGGGATGATGAACTTGAAAAGAAAAAAAAAACAAAAACGTGGCTTCCCTGTCCTGCCCAAAGCAGATGAGCAATTGCTCTAAAACCCCCTGTAATCTATCCTAAATACTTTTAAGTCTTATAAGAAAAGTAAAAGTCCTAAAAAACTGATGTTGGTTACCAAGCTGTTACACTTAAAATTAATATAGCTACCCAGTTATTAAATTTTATCAAGTTTATTAGAAAAGGTAGAAAATCAGTTTTAAATCTCATTCTTACTCTAAGTTCAGACCACATTTTCCCTAGCCTCCATTAACCTTTCTCTCCTGCACCTGTTGTATAAGAGGGGAAAAAAATGCAAATATTGAATTTGAAGGAATGGCTCAGAAGACAAGGAGATGGAACCCCAGCTATCATTGGGGGATGATATGGAACTTTCCAGCCAAGCTCAAAAAGGCAGCATTTTTGAAAACCTAGGGTTCTTTGCTCCAGGGTTGAGAGAAGGAACTATCCTTTGTTGTGAAGATACACATTTTCTCAATCCTTTTCCTGAGCTCAGAAGATCTTATCTTTCAACTGTTGACCTTTAAGATAAAGACCTTTTCCCCCCTTCGGTGAAATCCCACAGTTTATCCTAAAGAGGACTCCCTGGTTCAAACTCCCCAGATCTATATAGGGAAGAGCTAGGGATTTCCTTTTCCCTCTGTCCTCATTACTCTCCAACCCTTTATACCTAAATAAATAGACATCTTGATTTTTGATAGACTTCAATTAGATTCATTGTGTTAGGAGGGGAACTTCAAAGAACATCATTTAAAGAAGGAGGGCTGAGGGGAATTTTACTTACCCTTTTAGTACAGTCAGAACTGAATCCATTTGTTAACCGAACAACTTGGGGGAAGGGGAGGAAGGAAGGAAGTGTTACTTTATATTTATTCCCCAAGTGTCTGGCAACTTTGGTTCCTTCTCAATTTCCCCACTAATACACTGTCTCTCCATCCCTGTGTCTGTCCAAGAAGCTTAGGTCCATTCCTGCCCCCTCTCTTTTATTGTTGTACCAGGACATAACTGTGTTATGTGAGGAATGTGGATCAACTGGTCAGCACTCCAGGAGAGGGGAGGGAATGAACTTCCCTTGACAAAATAGGGATATTTAATTTAATTTATTTTTTTGAATTTAAAAATTATTTAATTAATTTAGAATATTTTTCCATGGTTATATGATTCATGTACTTTCCCTCCCCTTCTCCTCCCCCCATAGCTGACATGCAATTCCACTGGGTTTTACATGAATCATTGATCAAGATCTATTTCCACACTATTGATAATTGCACTAGGGTGATCATTTAGAGTCTACACCCCCAATTCAGGGACATTTTAGAGAGAACTGTGACTCACATCGGATTTGGAGAGAATCACTCCCAAGTTGCCTTCCAATACTGACATTCTTTTTTTTTTTAATATATTTTATTTGATCATTTCCAAGCATTATTCGTTAAAGATCATTTTCTTTTCCTCCCCCCCACCCCCCATAGCCGACGCATAAGTCCACTGGGCATTAGATGTTTTCTTGATTTGAACCCATTGCTTTGTTGATAGTATTTGCATTAGAGTGTTCATTTAGAGTCTCTCCTCAGTCATGTCCCCTCAACCTCTGTATTCAGGCAGTTGCTTTTCCTCGGTGTTTCCACTCCCATAGTTTATCCTTTGCTTATGAATGGTGTTTTTTTCTCCTGGATCCCTGCAAGTTGTTCAGGGACATTACACCACCACTAATGGAGAAGTCCATTACGTTCGATTATACCACAGTGTATTAGTCTCTGTGTACAATGTTCTCCTGGTTCTGCTCCTCTCGCTCTGCATCACTTCCTGGAGGTTGTTCCAGTCTCCATGGAACTTCTCCACTTTATTATTCCTTTTAGCACAATAGTACTCCATCACCAACATATACCACAGTTTGTTCAGCCATTCCCCAATTGATGGGCATCCCCTCGTTTTCCAGTTTTGGGCCACCACAAAGAGCGCAGCTATGAATATTTTTGCAATACTGACATTCTTGGATGGATTTTCCATCATTAGAGGTTTCTGGGCTCTGTGTGGTTGACCACTTGGAGATTTTCTAGAGTAGATTCCTGTTCAAGTATGGGTCTCCTATGAGGTGATCATGAGATTTAGAACTAGTGAAGATCTTACAGAGTAAAGCCAACATTATTTTGTAGAGGAGACAATTGAGACACAGAGAGATTAAGAGTCTTGCTCAATATCCCACAGGTGACAACAGTAGCAGTAGTGGAGCTTGGATTCAAGGTCAGGTTCTGTCACTGAACTCAAGCCTGAAGTCTTTCCTCTGGGCTGAAATGCTTTTCAAGGATTAATAGAATGTTAGAGCTGAGGACCCTTCCAATGCTAAATTTCTAGAAGTCCTCCATTTCTGAGAGTCTTATAACAAAGGTTGCATAACTAATTGTGGAGGACATTATATAGAATTGTGTTGGCAAACTTATGGCACACCGTCAGAGTGTGCCAGAGGGGACTGCTCCATTCCCCCACTCCACAACACCTGAGGACATTTATCACATGACCAACTCCTCTGTCCAGCAGTCCAATGGAAGTGCTTCCTCTGTCCCCTGACTGGAGTAAGGCAGAGGACTCATATGCAGTATGAGGGTTGCAGTAAGGGCACTCAGTATCTAAAATGTTTGGCTTCATTGATATAGGATATTGAAAATTGCTTCAGGTCTTGTTCAGGCAAGAGTCCTTCTTTTATTTTTTTAAAGTCCTTACCTTCTGTCTTTAAATCAAGTATTAATTCTAAGGCTTTAGAACAGGCTATATAATGGGGATTAAATGACATCATAGCTAGGAAATGTCTGAGATAAGATTTGAATCCAAGACCTCACATCTCTAGGCCTGGCTCTCAAGTTGCTGAACCACCTAGCTTCCCCTACTAGAGACCATCTAAGGTCACTCCAGAATCAGAGTTTATGGTTCTAAAGTCTGAGTCTGGGATAACTTGAAAGGAAAGTATGATGGGATCAGATACTGTGGGTTATGAATCAGAAGGCACCGAAAAAAAAAAATAGGAAGACACTGGATCATTCAAGAAAATCATCCTGGTTCTGCTTTGTGGAGATCCCCATGAGAAATTTCTGTTCTGCTAAACCTATTTTCTTAGGCCTTTCTGTGTGGGAAGTTCTATTGAACCATTTCAAGCAGAAATTGGTGAGATGCTTCTCCTTTGCCACCTTCACTCCCAGAGGGATTTGGGAGATTCTAGTTAGACTGGACTTGTGGTCGAGTTGAAGATGCAGTCTGTTGCTTTTGGAGACACCTTCTTAGGGTAGAAATGCAAATGAAACATGTTATTCCTTAAGTTGTGAGGATGAATGTCTATATAATGAGAAGGGGACATTTGGCCATTCTCTGAGAAATCCTGTCCTCAATCTCCCCTTCCTCTAAGGGCAGTGATCAAAAAGGGATCTCAAAGACTCAAGAAAGCACACTCATTTATTAATGATATCATTTTATTATAAATAGATAGGAAAATCAATTTTACAAAGTCATCAGGACACACATACATAAGAAGAAGCAACATTGTGTCAGGTAAATTAAATACCACAGTCAGTTCTGGTGAGAGAAGGTTCAGTCTTTGTGTCTTGGTGAGAGAGTCATGGAGGAGATGGATGTTCAACACTGAGCCCTCTCTGTGACTCAGGCTCCTCATATTTAGTGTGAGATGAAGTAATGGATAGAAAAATCTTCCTACCTAACACTACAGAAGGCTGGATAGAAAGCTGAGCTCACCCTTCTCCTCTCTCCCTGGTTAGAGACTGGTTAGTTGAACAGAGTTGGACAACTTGATGTCTGATATTGTTCTGATTTTAGCTGGTGGGGTAGGAGTATGGATAGGTGATTGATGAGCCCCAAGAAAAGATTTTCAGTGGCTGGACAAGGCAACCATCACCTGTCCCCAAGGGATCTCAGCATCAGTGATGTCTGGGCAAACCCACCCACACATCATCTCTTGGGTAGAAGCCATTGTTTCCTGAGAGAGAATGAGGGAGTGAGAGGCAGGGGATAGTGTGTGTGTGTGTGTTGGTATTGGGGAAGAAGGAGGAGGGGTGGGCACTAGAGCTAGCTGATTGATGTCTTCAGGAACCCCACCGGACTCCCTTCCAAGTTATGAGAAGATACTCTTCCTTTCCTTCCCCCGTGCCTGTCTGGTGACCTTGACTGAATCCCTGGAAGACACAGGGACCAGGGGACTAGCACACTGGTAGCTTCTGCTCTAGGCAATCATGTTAGATTGGACAGTTAAGGAAAAGACAAAGTGCCAGAAACCTACCAGCCCCTACTGCCCCCTCTCTTGGGCTGGAAGAGGCCAGAGAGAAGGGAAAAGGTAACACCCAGATGTCTGCACTGTCCCAGCATTCCTCTCCTGAGGTCAGCTTTTCTCTGGGCTGGTTTGGATTCCGGTCCCCAGCCCCCTCGGAATTTTTTCTGGGAGAGGACGCTGACTCATTCCCGAAGCTGGTTCTCTCTTATCTCTCTGGGCAGTTTCCCTGAACAGAAATGGCAATGGCTTTGAGAGCCCTGCAGGTTGGACTTTTGCCTTTTCCGTTAGGGAATCCCCTCAGGGTCTTGGCAAACAGCTTCCTGGCTGTGCTTCGGAAACTGGGCTGCATTAAGACACCAGACTATTCCCCTCCCTGGGTTGAGTGTGTAGAAAAGTGCCTACTGAAGATGGTTCCTGAGCTCTTGCCCCACCCTGGGCTAGGGAAGGAGGATGGGGGCAGAGAGGGAAGGGCAGGGACAGCAAAGTCCAGATGGAAAATGGAAAATCTATGACTGGACAGAAGGTGACTCTCTTCTTCTGCCTTCTAGAATCTGTGACTGATGCTGGCTTAAGGTCACATGGTCTATAACTGCAGAGGTTATTGGAGATCATAAATCCAACCTCCTCATTTTATAGTGGGGAAAACTGAGGCCAAAGGAAGGAAAGTCTCCCAAAGAAAGCAGAATAATGTAAGCTGCATGCAATGGAAGACAAGTCCCAAGTCCAAATCCAGCACCTGCTCTTTCCATGGTTGACGTGGTCAGAGAGCATCAGCTCTATCTCACATGATCCTAACTGGCCAAGCTAGGGGAAGGACTGATGAATGTGCTTTAAACAAAGAGAGGTAGGCAAAGGTATGTGTTTGGAGAGTGCCAGGAAGAAGATATTTTCATGACTGCCTTCTCCCAGGCCAATGATGCCAATTTTTGAGGGAGGGAAGGTTTGCTTCTGGGAAGAAGCCAATGTGTCCCTGTCATCTATTGACAATGGAGGGGAGGGACTTGGCTGGACAGCCTCAGGGAGGTAAAAGGGGGGCCTTTCTACTCCTCTTCCTTCCTTGAGGTTGGTGGGAATGTGGTAGAGCTGGGTTGAGAGGCTGTTGACTTGGAGATTGAGAGAGCTGGGGGAAGATCACAATAAATAAGTTCACAATGGAAAGAACAGGAAGGATTGGGTCATTTCTTTTTGATTTCAAAGTAAATGGTGTCTGTGGGTGTAGGGGCCTGAACTGTCAATGGTTTCTGGGAATTTAAGTTCACAGAGGCATAGGGTACTTCCTCAGTTTGTAAGACACAAAGCTGGGTCAGTGTAGGGTACATGGCACAGAGAAGGAAGGTCTCATTCCCTGAGGGCTCTTCCAACTTGTGGAATTGAAGAACCATAGACTCCCAGGTCTGCTAAGGACCACATCTAGCCTACCCTGGCCCTGGAACACAGGCTCTACTCTTAAGCCCTAGTCAGTGACCATCCAGCCTATACCAGAATACCTTCAATAAGAGGGAGATTGCTACTTGTCCACTTCTCTTTTGAATAGTTCTCGGATTTTAAAGGAAAAGGTTTCCTTTCCTGAAAAGGAAATCATTTTGTTATTCTGAACCATACTGTCTGTTTCAAACCTATTCTCCATTCTGCAAGCTCTTGTTTTATTAATATGCCTGCAAGGACAAGGCCTATGTCTTATTTTTATACCCCTAGTACAGAGTCTTCTGGTTGGAAGGACCACGAAAGAGGCAGCTAGGTGGCCCAGTGGATAGAGCATGTGGCCTGGGGTCAGGAAGATCTCAATTCAAATCTGAACTTAGACACTTACTAGCTATGTGACTCAGGGCAAGTCACTTAACTTAACCTGTTTGCCTTAATCCATTGGAGAAAGAAATGTTGAACTATTCCAGTATTTTGTCAAGAAAGCCTCATAGACAGTAGTGGTGTGCTAGGGTCCAAGGGATCACCAAAAATCAGATATGACTAAACAATAGTACCCAGCAAAGAGACTAGTACTGAGTAAATGAAGTGAACACAGTAGTATGGCCCAGGACAGGTAGATAAACATTCTCTTAATGAATGAATGTGTGAGTTGGAAGGCCAGTTTTGTGGTAGGTAAGGAACTGAGAGGACTGCCTGGGAGTCCAGTCCTGCTTCCTTATCAGCCTCATTTTCCTCACCAACTTATGCTGTGGGTCTAAAATGTGATGCTATATTCCTCTATAGATATTTTGATGAACAGGTTATAGATGAGAGCCCCGATGAGAGCCACTCCAGCTAGGACTCCAATCACAATGCCAGCAATTGGCCCTCCAGACAGTGAAAGAGCCTTTTTATCTGTTGTGGACAGAGAAGAGAAGAAGCAATTGTGAGTGTTCTTTAGGATTCCAGACACAAGAAGTGCCTAACACTTGTGTCCTTTGCCTGGCACTCCATAAATACTTAAAAAATGCTCATTGATTAATGAAGCTAATTTGACCATTGCTCCTCAGAGCCCAGGTATCCCCTTGGAGACACTTGAATATTGGGCAAACATATAAAAATTAATCTCTGAGCTTCTGATTTTCTCCCCACACTGAACCTTCTGCCCTTCTCTATTTCTGTTGATGGCAGCATCAACCTTCCAGGCACCCAGAATAAAATTGGGAACCATCTTTGACTTTCTTTTTCCTTCAAACCTCACATCTAATCAATTGCTATGATATTTTCCCCAATGTTGGGGTTATTTGTGTTGTTTCTGCCTGGACAGTATCTCTCACATCTACCCCCTTTTCTCAGTTTCTACTTGAGTTCCTTCTCATCTCTCTTCTAGATTATAGCAATAATTTTCTGACTAGTGTTCTTGTCTCTTGTCTATCACATCTCTAATTCATATTTCATATCACTGTCCAAATCCAACCTTCCTTAAATGTCATTCTGATGATGAAATTTTTCTTTGCAAAATCCTTTAAATGAGTTTCTCATATCTATTCCTAAAAGGCAGTGCACTATAGCAGAAAGCATGGATTCAAAATTCGTAGAGGTGGATTAGAATCCTGTCCTTGTCACTTGCTAGCTGTGGGATCTTGGCAAGTTGCTTCTTTTATTTGGATATCAGTTCTCCAAGCTAGAAAAATGAAGCTGTATGGACTAGATGAACCATCTGTATGTAACAGTAACCTCAGCTTTAAATTCTAGGAGCTTACCATTCTCTTCTTCCTCACTACTCTGACCAAATTAAAATCTTGTTGTTTTCCATCTGAATTTTTGGAAGAGCCTCCTCACTGGTCTTCCTATCTCTAATCCTCTAAATCATATCCTTCCTACTACACTTGGTTTATCATGTAACTTTAGACTGTGAAACAGTGAAATGATATATTAGTGTGCCATCCTTAAGAATCAAATGAAGTTGACCATAGCCTCATCCCATTAAATTTCAGGTAGCCTTAGTTTATGCCCAGGTGCCTTTGAGTCTGATGGTCCTGTTTAATATCAGTGACCTTGAGAGGCAGCTGAAAAATCACAAAAGCATTTCTTAGAGACTGAGACTGGTGGTCCTGTTCCCACATGTTCTGTCTGCCTTATCCTTAATGTATCATGAGTTCTCAGTCATCTGATGTTGCCAGCTCCATAATGAATGATATGGTTTTTGTTCTTTGTTCTATGCTTATAATATTACATTGAATCATCAATTCAATCTTTTGGGTATTTGTAATGTCAAGAGATCTGCTTTATTGGTCTGTAGATACCAACTAATACACAATAACTTTGTTTGAAGAAACCTGCTTCAATTTGCCTTCCTTTTAAAATTTCAAATAGTACCTTTTAGCATAATGTAGTTTGTCTGCTTATTTAAAAAAAATCAAGTACATTTTTGCTGTTAGATTGTCTCAGATCAAGATAACTGCTATCCTGTTGCTTTTGATAGATTTTCCTCTAGCCCTTTATTTTTCTATCCCCCCAACCCTTACCTTCTTTTTAAAATTGATACTGAGTATGTTTTTAAGGCAGAAGGGCTACACAATTAGGGTTAAGTGTCTCGGAGAAGATCTGTGTTTCCCTGAAGTGCTGAGAACAATTTGTCTGAGACACCTTGGTTAAGGTAAACCCAAATGTTTTACATCTAGGACTTTGGGTTTTACCTAGGAAGGCAACTGCAGGCTGGGGAAGGACTCAGTCCATCTGTGAGTGCTGTATCCTTAGCCTTTTACAGACAATCTGGGATATTTAGGTTAGTAAGGTAGTCAGATAGTTTTTGGGTTTAGATACATCAGAAAGCTGGTAAGAAGGGATTGAGAAGACCTGAAGACCGTTCCCCATGAGGGGAGTATAGGACAGTGTGTGGAGAGTGAGTTTTTAGAGATAGGGACTCTGTTAAGTTTATCTACTATTTCCTAAATCTCAATAAACTTGGTTTTCTGTAATCTCAAGGGATTGCGCTTTACTGGCCCTGGGGAGGTTCCCAGTTGTTGTTGGTTTTTTCCATCACGAATCCATCCAGGTCCTTCCTAATCAACCTGTCTCTTTTTGGATGAAGATTTCTTTTTCATGGTCACATTCAACCAAAGTCTGACCCTTGAGTCTCAGGTTTAGTTTCACTGGTCTATCCAGTGTTGATGAATGACATATGCTAACCAGATGTGTTTGACCATCTCTTCTTCTGCTAATGAGGCTTTGGAGTCTTCCAATTGTTTACAAATTAATCTTTGGTGTTCTTAGTCTGGCATTCAAGTCTTTTCACAAAATGGCAGCCTCCCCCAATAATACTTCTCTTGGCCATGCATTATCTCCTCAGATTGCATTGGTCTACTTTTTGCACATGGACAAACACTACATTTTCCCCACATCTAAATCTTGGCTTGGGCTACTTATTCATAAAAGTAGAATATTCTCTCTCCTCTCCTTAGACCTATTGAATTCTTCCCCATTAAAAAAAATCCTTTAAAAGAGTTCATCAAGTGAGAGCTATTCTTTGAAATCTGACATCATTTCTTCTGCCCACCCTCCAAGTAGAATGGATTTCTTCCAAGGTCTCTAACAATATTTTATTATTTGCAGCCATGGTCTAAAAATACTGGATCATGTAACATCTAAATATGCAATATCATATAATATTGTGCATCAATTACCATCCTTCTACTACCTCGTAAGGTCCTTGAAAGTGGGATTGGAATATTAGCCAAACCTGGATTTCCCTCCGTGCCTAGCACAGTGTTTTGCACAATGTTGGCAAAAAAAGGATGATCTTGAATGTGTACATGACCATTAATAATATTATTACAGGAGAAAAAGAGGCCTTTGTAATTAGAATCTGAACCCTAGCACTCCAATTCCCAGCATCCCACTTTCCTTCTCACATAAGGAGGATATAAATTTTATGTAGTGCTGCATCTCACTCTCTTCCTGTGATCTTGGGTTGCTGAAGTGGGGTTTTTGAGCAGCCAGGAGAATATATTCACATGGTCTTATTTTTGTTAGATAATTAGGTTTTTATACTTCTATTTCCTTTTTATTTCTTCTACTTTAAGAGATTATTAATAAATTTTATGAAATTACTACTTGGAGTTATTGGACATTAATTTAAGTCATACAGGTAGCCATTTCTACCAAGGACAAGATAGTAGGAAATGGATTGGCATTCACTATAGCTCTGACCACATTGCCTAGAGTTAGGTTCTTTTTTTTTTTAACATTTTTCCTAAATCACCATGAAAAGCTGCCCACCCTAGTGAGCCTGAATGCCTTTTCCTGGGGTCTTACCTTAAGCCAATCCAAGAAACTTATTCTCTGAGGGAAGGGAGAGATGACTTACCAATCATCCTGACTGTGATGTTTGTAGAGATTGTTGCATTGGTCACATTGTTCATTGCCATGCATGTATATGTTCCTGCATGTTCTGAAGATACTTCTGAGATAGTATAGGTGTTTCCTGAATTTCCAGATATAGAAGAACCATTAACTTGCCATGTATACTGGGCCAGTGGTTGAGAACTAGCCTGACACTCTAAAGTCAGATTCTTGTTGAACGTGCTCTCAATCTGCCCATGAACAGACTTTGGAAAAATCGTGATTTGCTCTGGTCCATCTACAAAAAGATGAAAAAAAGATGAGATGTCAGTCATTGTTAGAGAAAGGATTGGGTGAGGGAGGAGACACAGAGTCACTCACAGATGACAGCCAGGTTGAACAAGTCACTTATATTGGCAAAGACTGGATTCCAGACTTTGCATTGATAAGCTCCATTGTCTTCCCGCTTCATTGACATGATGGTGAGGGTCTGGTTATTCTGAGACAGAGTCATCCTGTCATTGAGGATCAGTTTCTTATTTTGGAAGTACCACCAAATATCTGGCAAATCTTTATTCTCTGTGTTACACATCAAGACCACGGTTTCATTCTCCATGATGATGCCGGTGCTATTGATAGTTATGTTGGGTTTCATCAGTTTCTCTGTAGAAAGACAAAGAGGAGAGAGAGGTGACTGAGTGATTGGCCTATATCTTCTTCACTGGGCCACCTCTTCAGGAAAAACAAAACACCAGAAGCCCAACTGGAAACATTTCTGTTATAGACATATAACTGGGGTGTGTGCTGATATTCTGGGGAGAAGCATGCCTCATGGATCAACAGTTTTGCCAATAGGGCAGATGAATAGAAACACTGGGGAGGGAGTGCTGTGTCCTAGACTATCCCACCTCCAGATGTCTCAGGAGGTAAAAAATCTAGTGACTGAGTTGGGGAAGGGAGTAGGGAATAAGCATTCATTAAGTATTCTACTAACCTAGCATATGGTAGGTGTTACACCAATGCTATTATTTTTATTATTATCATCCTCATTATTATGATTACTAATACTGTGAGGAACTATATTATTACTATGGGAGTAGGGGATATTATTCTCTCCACTTAGCAGTTCAGGAAACAAAGATGGACAGAGGTTAAGTGACTTGCCCAGGATCACACAGCTAGTAAATGTCTAAGACCAAAGTAAAACTTGTATCTTTCTGAGTCCAGACCCTGTGTCCTCCCTATCTACTTTGGCTCCTTACTGCCTCTCATCAACCATCTTATTAGAATCCAGTGGTCTTTAATATATCTATGAATTTATTTTAAAAAAGGGTTGGTAAATTTATTTCAATAGAATTGGTTTTCTTTGAAATCCTATAGATTTTACTTTGTGTATATAATTAAAGCACCCTTCTTCTGAGAAGAGGTTCCTGGCCAGTGACAGCCTGAGGCCTCTCTGGCACAAAAGGGAAGCCCTTCTGCTCTCATCATTCTTTGCTCACCACCTATTATCCCCTTAATAAGCACTTCAAAATGTAAATAGCTTCTCTCTAACCATTGTTTCAGGAACTAATTAGCACACATATTATTCTTTTCTAAGACCTTGTTTCTGCTTCCTCATGGTGACACTCAGCTCCTCTGGGCCTCAGTTTCCCCATCTATAAAATGAGGGAGCTGGAATAGCAGGATTCCAAGTCCCTTTCATCTCCAACCATGGGACACCCTGCAGGATCCTCCCATTTTACTTACAAAATGAGGCCCAAAGAGGCTGATGTGGGTGATCACAAAGTGAAGGACTTTTCTTGTTCCAGAACCCGAACTCTTTCTCTTTTTGCCTTATGGTCCTTGTGGACCTTTCTTGGAAGAATAAAAAGACCCCTACACTTCCCTGGATCCAGACAATAAGATAGCTTTTAGTTTAATCAGCACCTAAAGGTTTTCCCCCAGTAATTGTCTGCCATTTCTACCATCTTTATATTGCAAGGATCCTACAGCAGCTGGGGATTGGGATGAGAGGGTCAACGAGCCCAAGGCAATCTAATCTTTGTTTGGAAACCTCTTGGCTAAGGTAAGTTATTCCAATATTTGACCACTGCAGTTGGTGGGAAGTTGCCATGAAAATCATCCAAAGTCTACCTCTCTGCAGCTTTGACTCACTACTCGAAGTTCTGTCCTCTGGGGTCAAGGAGAACCAGCAAAATCCCTCTGCATTTGGCAGCTGAACTTGCAGATAGAACCTTGGACGCTTGGAATTGAAGAGACCATCAAGTCTCACCCTTGTCTAAAAAAGAATCTAGGACATTCCACGTGACAGATGGTCATTCAGCCTCCACAGAGGAGAAGAGGGAAGGGGAGAAGAGAAGCCTTTGAGGGATTGCTGTGTGTGCTAAGCATTTTACAGACAGGACAGCTCCAAGTATTAGAGTGTTTTCATTGAAGTCCAGAATTTACAGTTGTAAGGAACTTTAAAGGTATCTTGTCCAACACAACTACTGAAGGAATTCCCACTAGGACATCCTCAACAAATTGGTCATTTGCCTTTGATTTGGAAGGCATCTCATGATGGATGGAGATCTTTCCACTTTTTGTTACAGCCCAGGCTAGTTTGACCTGCTCTAATTAATGATTAAATGAGAGCTAGGAGGTATAGTGGATGGAGCCTGGAGTCCGGAAACATCTTTCTGAGTTCAAAATCTGGTCTCAGACACTCATTAGCTGTGTGACCCTGGGAAAGTGACTTCACCCTGTTTGCCTCAGTTTCCTCATCTGTAAAATGAACTGGAGAAGGAAATGGCAAATTCCTCCAGGATCTCTGCTAGGAAATGGGGTCATGAAGAATTAAAGAATTTCTCCTTACATGGAAGGGTTTTGTTTCCCATCACCATTTAGCTCTATGATTCTAGTTCAGCCCTCTGAGGTCAGACAGAATACTTCTAATTCCTCTTCTACATAAGAGTCCACAAAATTGCTATCATGTGTATCCCCAAAGCTTTCTATTCCTTTGGCTAATATGCAGAGTTCCCTAAATTGATCTTTAGGGACTCCAGACCCCTCATCAATATGGTCAAACACTCTCCAGTTCACTGATGCCCCTTGTAAATTGTGTCATCTAGAACCAAATACAATACCCCAAATGCCACCTGATAGTACAGAAGGATGGTTATCTCCTTCTTCTTGGAAGTGGAAATGCTTCTTTGAAAACTGAATTAGTGGAAGGGGCAGCTGGGTAGCTCAGTGGATTGAGAGCCAGGCCTAGAGCTGGGAGGTTCTGGGTTCAAATTTGGATTCAGTCACTTCCTAGCTGTATGACCCTGGGCAAGTCACTTAACCCCCATTGCATAGTATTGATTCTAAGGTGTATGGGTAAGGGTTTAAATAAAAAACAGATTGCATTAGTTTTTTCAATTGTCCTCTTATCTTGCTGACTGATATTAAGTTTATGGTTCTTTCAGACATCCCCAAGGTCTCTTTATGCAATTTAACATGTCCTGAAAAGTCTGTCTCCAATTTACCCATTTTAAAATCAACCATCTGTTGTTACTTCAACTGTTTTACTATGGCATGGTGACCAGTCTCTGCCCCATTGAGGCTGATGCTTGTTTATGCTTTAGACTTTTTGTGCTCAAAGGTAGGACTTGATATCAATCCCTAATAACATTCATCTTATCACATTCCATCAACTGTGCCAGCTTACTGAGCTACTTCTGCATCCTATCTGCTTCTACCATCCCTATCCTCCCATTTTTTCTTTCTCTCTTTCTCTTTTCTTTCAAATTTCAAAATCATGCTTTCTGTATGTCTGTAGAATCAGTAGAATAATTAATAGTCACCATTTACTCTTTACATATATTATTTCATTTGATCCATATCACTGATAGGAACATCAAACAGAATGAGTTTAAGAACAGAAACTTCAGAAGATTTGTATGAACTGATGCAGAATGAAGTGAGTAGAACCAAGAAGGTAATTTATAGAGTAATGACAATGTTCTAAAGGCAAACAACTTGGAAAGACTTGGGACCTCTGATCCCTGCAGTGACCAACCAGGACTGCAGAAGACTCATGATGAAATAAGTTACTCACTTCCTACAAAAAGCTATACATTTCCTATGAAAACAGCTGCCTCGCTTCAGAAATGGGATGGACTCAGCATGTATGTTGTAACAGATATATTTTGGGCTTCAGTCGACCAAAGCGCCCTTGGCCAGATCCCCCAAAACTCCACCATTGAACAACTTGATGTCCCTCCTTCAATAGAGGAAGTCCAAAAAGTCATTAAACAAATGAGTGCAGGCAAGGCACCCGGTAAAGATGGGATCCCAACTGAGGTGTACAAGGCCTTAAATGGAAAGGTGCTCCAGGAATTCCACATAGTACTGATCAGCATATGGGAAGAGGAAGACATGCTCCCAGAACTCAGAGATGCCTCCATCATAGCCCTATACAAGAACAAAGGCTCACGAGCAGGCTGTGACAACTACAGAGGCATCTCACTACTCTCCACTGCCAGAAAGATCCTCGCCCGTGTTATACTCAACAGACTCCTGTCATCTGTTTCAGAGCAGAACCTGCCTGAACCACAATGTGGCTTCCGACCAGATTGCAGCACCATCGACATGGTCTTCACAGTGAGGCAAATGCAGGAAAAATGCCTTGAGCAGAACCTGAGTCTCTACATTGTCTTCATAGACCTGACAAAGGCGTTAGACACAGTGAACAAGGATGCATTGTGGGTGATCCTCAGCAAGCTCAGTTGCCCAGCAAAATTCGTCAAACTGATCCAGCTCTTTCATGTCAACATGACAGGGGAAGTCCTATCTGGTGGAGAGACTTCCAATCGCTTCAACATCTCCAATGGCGTGAAACAAGGCTGTGTCTTCGCTCCGGTACTATTCAACCTATACTTCACCCAAGTATTATGACATGCTGTGATGGATGTAGACCTGGGCGTCTACATCAAATAGCGACTGGATGGCTCACTATTCGACCTTCGCCGCCTGACTGCAAAAACAAAGACAACAGAGAGACTCATCCTGGAAGCTCTCTTGGCAGATGACTGTGCTCTCATGGCCCACCAAGAAAATCATCTCCAAACCATTGTGGACAGGTTCTCCACCACAACAAAACTGTTTGGCCTGACTATCAGCCTCAGCAAAACAGAGGTGCTGTTCCAACCTGCACCAGGGAGGCCGACGAACCAGCCGTGCATTACAATCGACGGCACACAGCTTTCTAATGTCAACACTTTCAAGTACCTGGGCAGCACCATCGCCAACGATGGGTCCCTAGACCACGAGATCAATGCCAGGATCCAAAAGGCCATCCAGGCACTCAGGTGGCTGCGCTCTGAAGTCCTCCAACACAGTGGTGTAAGCACTGCGACGAAGCTCAGAGTGTACAACGCAGTGGTCCTCAGCTCGCTCCTGTATGGTGGCGAGACATGGACACTGTACTGGAAGCACATGAAACAGCCGGAGCAATTCCACCAACGCTCCCTCCGGTCACTCATGAGGATCCGATGGCAGGACCGAATCACCAATCAGGAAGTCCTCGACAGAGCCAACTCCACCAGCATTGAAGTCATGGTCCTCAAA
The DNA here is from genome assembly GCF_027887165.1 of Monodelphis domestica. Lineage (NCBI taxonomy): Eukaryota > Metazoa > Chordata > Mammalia > Didelphimorphia > Didelphidae > Monodelphis > Monodelphis domestica. The sequence continues at coordinate 423,630,299 of NC_077230.1, forward strand.
ACCCAGCTACGATGGTCTGGACACGTCATCCGCATGGACCCACAGCGAATACAAAGACAGGTATTCTATGGTGAACTGTCAGCTGGACTCAGGAAACAAGGCCGACCAAAGAAAAGATTCAAGGATCAGCTAAAGTCCAACTTGAAGTGGGCTGGCATGACACCAAAGCAACTAGAACTCGCTGCCTCTGGCAGAAGCAGCTGGTGAACCCACATTAACCATGCCGCCACCACCTTTGAAGATGAGCGACGTCGACGTCTTGCCGCTGCGCGTGAACGCCGACACCAGGCCACAGCCGCACCTCCCGTAACAACTGGCGTCCCAGGCCCCATGTGCCACAAACTCTGCGCCTCAGCCTTTGGACTCCAAAGCCACATGAGGGTACACCGTAGATGATAATGCACAAAGACAATCGTCATTCTCGATCACCGAGAGACTACCACTATACTATAATTAGATTTCCTTGATTGTCCACACCTGTTACAAGGATTTTCTTTTTTAGTGGGATGGGTGTGAAGGGGGGCAGAAAATAGATTTTGGTCAATTGGAAAAAATCAAATTAAGAAAAAGGTCGTTTAGGCCACAGGTGTCAAATACATAGGCTGCAACACTCCCAGGTGCAGTCTGAACCAGATGAAAATGTAATTGGGAAGCAGTTAACAAACGAAAATGCAGTAACACACAGACAATTTAAATGCTAAATTAAAATGTGGGCTTTAGGGATCCTTAGGTACAGATTTAGGCCATCAAGAAGTCATCCCTCCTCAGGGGTATATACTGTTGGTATCTGACTTTCCCAAGGTCACTTCCCCACTTCACAATTCTATCTCTTCTCCCTGCTCTCCATTCAGAAAGTCCCCATAGTCAGGGACAGGAAGTTGGGATACCCCTAAGGTTTGTAACAATAAAGCTGCATGAAATAAAAGGAAACTAAGGCCAGAGATGATCTCTCTATGGTCCTGCTGCACACTAGTGTGATTAGGGGAGTGGAAGTTCTGTCATCTATACACAGGAGAGCCAGAGCCATGAATTAATTGGGCAGCAGGGATTATATTACAGACCCAGCCACTGGATGCTAAAGTCAACCTTCCCTTCACATGAATAATAACCAGGTTCCATAGCAGCCATGTTTCCATGTAACATTTTATGCCACAAAGAGGAAAAATATAGGTGCAATGGTGAATCTCTGTGCGTGAAAGGAGACAAAGTTTACATCCTCCTTTCCATCTCCAGAATTTGATCAAAGGCCAACCCCATTGCATGACCATAGCGTATACTCCAACCAATACTACAAAGACTCTGTGGGTCCACAGCCTCAAGGGGAATGGACTGAAGGAAAGACCACGGGAAAGAGTATGGGGCAGTCATTGAAGCTGCACTCCTAAAAGTTAGGAGACAAAGAAGGTTGTAGGCCTCTGGGACAGAAGAGAATAATACAATATAAATAACAATGACTACAAAAACAATAAATCACAAGTTTTTTTGTACCCCAAATGTAAAAAGAACTTTCTCCACATAGAATCCCATTATATATAGATCAAAAGATTATCCATTTTTCCAGATGAAGAAACTGAGGCTGGGAAAGTAGAAGACACATTTACTACACAGATAGTAGACAGGAAAGGAAGGATTCTACCCAAGGTTCATGATTCGGAGTTCAGGGCTCCTTCTACCACAACACATCATGTCATGTGACCAGGAGGGCAGAATGTTACTTATCTCTCTTTCTCTCATGCCAGGGAAGGAGGGAGCCCAACACAAAGTTGGGGGCCCAATCCAGCTACTCACCATAGATTGCAATATTCTTGTCTTTGCTGCTGTTCAAGCCAGTGTATGAGTTAGATGCATGACAAGTATAGGTTCCAGTGTGATTCAGGGACACAGTAGTAGAGAGTGTGGCTGAGTTGCTCAGCTTTTGTCCATTTTGAAACCAAGTGAATTGGGCAGGTGGGTTAGATTCAGCAGAACAGATGAACTCAATATATGCCCCTATAGAGAAACGATCGACTGTATGGACAATCATGGGGGTATCTGGGCCGTCTGGAGGAAAGAGAATGATTCCATATTGAGATGATGGTAGAAAGAAGGGGCATCTCCTATTCTATAACCCATCACCAGGGACCACTGTGTCTCTATGATCCTCCTTTGAGCTGGGAAATTCACAATTCATCATCTACTTTATGAATTTGAATCTGAACTTGGAAGATCTTAGGGCTTTCTCTAGTTCAGCAGCATGACTGGCCATCTTCCACTAGAATGCATAAGGCCAATTTGAGCTCCCTAAAGATGAAGGGGGTTGGGAACCTCAGAGCCTGCCTCTTTAGTTCTCAGAGAAGGGACTGAATTAGCCTGGCCTCTGGGAACACACCACCAGGCTATAAGCAGGCACCATATAGGAAGAAGCAATATACTCACAGGTAACATTTACTGTGAATGGATCACTCATACTAACTGGGATCCTGATTTCACACACATAGGGTCCTTTGTCTTCCCTTGTGATATTTTTTATTGTGAGTGTCTTGTTATCCAGGGACAACTGTATCCTTTCACCAGTTGGGGCACTTTCATTCATGAACCACCGGTACGTGAGAATTTGACCCTCAGCCTGGCATGCCAACGAGACAGTGTCCTTGTTCTCTACTGGGGCCATGTTGGAGCTGATGATGGTAGGTTTGGGTGGTCGAGCTGTGCAGAAAATAGACAGAAAATGACTGTGTTGGTTCTTTTTCTTACCTTATAACCAAATAACTGGTTTGGAAGTGGCCTGTCTAAGACCTTGGCAAGGCTGGAGGCCAGAGACCAAGAACTTGTGATTTTAATGGCAAAGACAAAAACACCCCTTTCTCTGGTGCAGATCTCATCTCCTCCAGGCCTTAGGAAAAGTTCATCTTCAGTTCCTGTGGCTGACAAAGACATTCACATGGAGTCCAAGTCCCTGGTGCTCAGTCTTTCTGGGCTGAAGCAAGCTGGTCTGTGGATAACATAGCCCTTCATCCAGCACCTGGGGTCAGATTTGAGGTCTTTCTAGCTTTGCAGGACCACTTAGAGTTTATATTTCTTTGACCTGGACTTCAAGAAGCCAGGGTTACTTACTTTCACCTTGTTGAGGATATTGGGGGAGGCTGGAGAGGATGGACTAGGGCCAGGACACGCCACAGGGGGAGTGTGCTCAGAAAGGGAAACATTACTTTAACTCTGAAGAAGAAAGAAAAGGAAAGGCAGAGATGGGGAATAAATCAGTTAGTAGTAGGGTACAAAAGGAAGAATCTCAGACTGGGAGTCAGTAGAGACCTGGTTCAAGTCTAGAGATTTAGAACCCACAATAACATCTTTCATGCCTAGGACTGTGTTTTGCCCCCAAGAGGCAGTTCATGCCCATTTACATTTCCCCTTTACTTAGGAGTTTCCTGCCCTACAATATGAGAATGAGAATGTTGACGGTGATCTTCTTCAAGCTAATATAGATAAGGTGTTATGCTGTGAATCTAAGCCAATGGGGACTAATTTTCCCTGAACCTTCATGGCCCAAGGAGAGTCCTTTACTTATCTCTAGTTGGCAGATAGAAGCCTTACCACTGAGAGAGATGTGTGTCCCAGAACAATCTGTGGGGCACATCCAGTAAGCTCACCAGGCTTCCTTCCTGGGTCATCCTTGGCCAGATGTTTTAGGATTAATTTCCAAAGTGGTAGGAATAAGTTAGAAATATTTCAGCATCCTTGACCTTTCTTCTTGTTATTTTGGTAGAGCTTGTACTCTGTCCCTGGGTCCCTTTGGGGAATTTTAGGGTGAGGAAGAGTGAGCCTCCCACTTGTATCCAGTAAAGCCAAGTGGGACTGGCCAGGAAGGTGACAAATCTGAGGTCAGCTAGCCACATTTTGAAGTGTGTGTGTGCGTGAGAATATGAAGGAACAGTGAGCATGTTCCTGGGCAAGAGGGCGATGGTAGGATTTTTTGGAAGGTGCTTTGGCAACTGTAATGGATCCAGTGCCTGGAATGACATATTGACTAGTGTGGTATGTAGAGTGAGAATGATCTGAGTCCAAATCCTGTCTCAGAATGTTACTGGCTGTGTGACTTACTAGCAAGTCCCTATCTTTGTCTCAGTTTTCTTATCTGTAAAATGGGAAAAATAATCTCTCCCTCATAATTTTGTTGGATCAAATAAGACTATCTCTAAAAAGCTCTTTATAAAACCTTAAGTATTGTATATATATATATATATATGCATATATATATATGCCATTACAATTTTAGAAGAAAATAGGTCCCCCTTATGTGCCTTTGACTGGAGGAAGAGAGAGTGATGACAAGACCTTTTGAGTAATGCTCTGGTGCCCTGAGCAGGAGCTATGGAGAATTAGTCATAGAGAGGAGCAAGAACCAGGTCATCTGTAGAGAAGACATCACTCATTACATATTCTGGGAAACACTGGAAAGAGCCCTGGATATGGGGTCAGATGACCCTGGGTTCAAATTCTGGCTCTGCCATTTCCTACCTATGTGACCTTGGCCAAATTTCTTTCCTTTTCTAGGTCTCAATCTCCTCATCATCTGTAAAATGAGGGCTATGAACTCCAGGATATCTAAGATCCTTTTCCAGGCTAAATCAAGAATTCCATCATCACTGCATGGCTGTATCCTTTGTTCCCCTTTAAACTTTCCATCATACCCTTGTGAAAATAATTAGAATTGTTGGCAGAGCTGGCCATTCTACTCCTCAAAGACCTTGAGGGGCCCACTGTTATCTCCATCTCAGTCAAAGTCTGAGTTTTTTAACTGATGTTCAAAAGCTCCTCCACCCCCTTAAGCCATCCCACCCCTGAAGCCTTCCCATGAGGAAGACCACTTTCCTTCCCATCCATGTCATATACTCTGACCAAAGTATAGGACTATCTGCCTCTGAGACATGCCCTGGTCCATCCCCTCCAGGTCTTGGATCATGACTCCTAGGATCAGAGGGTAACAGATTCAGAGCTGACAGGGACCTCAGGGATCATCTACAGTGCTGGCTCTTCACCTTTTTTGGTCTTGTGGATCCCTAGGGTAGCCAGTGCCCATGGACTAAGCCTTCTCTGAATTATGATTTTTAAATTCACAAAATGAAACACAAAGGATTCCAGAGGAAGCTAGAAGTTGGTGAAAACAAAGGTATGTTTCCTGTGGAGAGCCATCATACCCATGCTATCTGACAGAGTCACAGTTGGGGAATGAAAGCTGCAGAGCAGCCTTCAGAAAAGATGAGACACCCACTCAGTCCCCCTCTTTGTGACTTCTCCCACTAAATTCCCTTCCTAATGAAATTGTTATGACTATTGTTCTTTCCCCAATACAGGAGAAATAATATGAGAGCAAATACTTATAGTGTTAACACACATATATCCCACTTTAATCCCCCCAGATTATTACCCCCAAAAGATTATATTAACAGAATTAAAACCTAAAGATCATTACCCACTACCCCTCCCTTTTCTCTCTTAGCAGAGTTACATTCAATTTCCCCACACCTACTGGAAGCCAAATATACAGTTACATCAGTCACTCCCCTTTGCTACAATACACTTCACTGAATCCGATTGTGTACTATAACCAGAGCAAAATCACCAAGTGCCTGAGTGAAACAAAGAAAAATGCAACTTAGAAATTAGAAAGATACTTGATTCTGGTCTGCCTTAAATTACCCTTTAACCCCGTACCTAGCTGTGAAACGTTTTGTTACCCATCTCCTAAGTAATTGTGATTGATTGTGAAAGCTGATCAAAGGCAAAAATGATTCTCTTAGCTGGTCATCTCACAGGTCAGGGGGAACTAACTTCCCAATCATCCTGTCTATGTCATTTATCTCTTTCATGAATTTCTCTGTTGTAGCAACATGGTAAATGATCACAGAATGTTGATTAAGCAATTTGTTAATGTGTGACATATCCAATTACCTGCTAGAAATTCTGTATATTGAAAAATGATTGTGTGCCAGAAAAGCATCACTGAAGCTATGTAATAAACCTGAGCTCTGTGCCTGGCAGAATAGCTTGGTTACACCTGGGCACAAGGGTCTGAGCACTGAGTTGTCTCCCATCTCATCTTTATTCGTCTAAACTGCCACACCTAGACAGAAAGACAATCCTTGACTTTGAGAGGCTGTTGGTTGGGCTTTCGAAAGTTTCCCCATTCCCATTTCTGGTTCCCCCAAATCTAAGAAGCCCTGATCTAGCCTATTGCCCCTTGTACTAGGAGAGAACCAAGGCCTAGGAGGCTTGTGACTTGTGACTTGTCTGTGATCAGATGACAAAGCAGAGTTGGCTTTGAACTCAGGGCCCCTGACTCCAAGATGGTCCTCTTTCCCCTCTCAGAAAGTTGCTTCAGTTCAAATCTTAAATGACTAGTCCAGTGCTATCAATCTGGTGTCAGAGATGGGACTTGATCTCCAGACTTCCTATGACTGAATTCCTTGGTCTTTCAGTCTATAAGCAGCCTTTTAAAGCCACAATTGCATATGATCAAATGAGAGAAATGTGTATCTTTTTAAAGAAGAAATCCCAGAAATATCCAGGCAGAAAGCGCAGTGTGGCCCTCTGTAACTCAGGCCTTTCCTGGAAGGTCTCTGAGGCTCCTTCCCACTCTTGCTGCCTTCAGTGGTCAAAATGCCAACCAAAAGGCAGCACCAAGTTAGAGAAGAGGTGGAAGAAAAGATGGCAACAAGATTTCCCGGGGAGCTCACTCATCACGGATCCTGTCCCTGACCTCTTGACTCAGATCCTTGAATATTCCTAGGTCCTTCTTCCCCCAATTTCCTCTGCTCAGGAAGTGAAGGACAGAACTGAGCTGAGGATGAGCAGCAGGACCCTCCTCAAACACTGGTTCCAGCCACAGATGTACCCAGGACAATTCCCATGGCCAAACCATGTAAGAAAGCCTGGATGTACCAGATAGCCAGTCACCACCCCGCTAAGCCCCCCAGACCATGCCCCCTCAGGGCTGGAAGTCTCATCATGGGGCCTCTGGGATTCTTACTTCTGGGCATCAGAGGTCACTTTGTCCAACCCAGAGCTAGCTGGTGATCCCCACTGGACAATTCTGGGTCAATGGCCAGCTAGTCTCTGTTTAAATATTCCCAGTGCTCGGTTGTCATTATCTCCTGAAGTAATTCTTAGTGGCAGGAGAAACCTAGGTGATGTATGGATGCAATGTTGGACTTTGAGGTTAGGAAGGCGTGAATTCAACTATTTCCTAGCTCTGTGCCTCTGGCCAAGTCCCTTAATCCATTTCAGTCTCCTTTTCCTCCATGATTAAAAAAAATGGCACCTACAGCACAGACTCTTTGGGAGAATCAAATGAAATCTTCTTCACAGGGCCCTTTGCTCACCTTCAGGCACTCCAGAAATGTTAGCTAGTGTGTCCAGCTTTCCGAATTAGAAAAAGCTGCCCCCACCTCTGGAGCCCTAAGTGACCTCTTTGCTCCCCTCATTGCATGGCATTTGTCTCTTCCTCCAGCTGAGACCTCAGTGGGAGCAGCTGTGACCCTCTGCCCAGTCTGTCCCTTCAGAGAAGCCTGGGCCCCCCAGCTTGGCCTTTCCTCTAGAACCTGCAGGGAATACAGGTGTTCTCCCTTGGGGGTCCCTCTCACAGCACTGGAAGCCTGAGGGTGGGGACTGGCCTCTAGAAGGTCCCAGAAACCAAAGCAGCCCCTCCTCTGGCTCTTGTGGAGTAGGTGGTCTGGCCCTGCCCTCTGAGCCCTGCAGGGCAGGCCAGGAGTGTCTGGCCTCTCCCTGCCCCACCAAGCTGCCCCAGCCTCCTGGGCTTTTAGAGGTCTGAGTGCAGAGAACTTCAGGAAGAGGTTGTTGTCCCCAGGCCCAACAGGAGGGGACCAGGGGCCATCCTAGGCCCTCGGGGCCTCACCCAAGCTTCCTCGCATGGACTGGGGGAGGCAGGAGCAAGAAAGCAGTTAGCTCTGCAGCCAGGGCCCTCTGAGCTCTCTCGGGCTCTCTGGGGCTGCCAGGCAGGAAGCCAGGAGTTCGGGGAGTCTCCCCTCCTCAGGCTCCTTCCTGTGGGAGGGGGTCAGGCTGGGGCTTCTTCCTGCTCCCTGGCTAAGGAGGGTGGGGAGGAGTCGGACCCCAGATAGGGAGAGGCTGTTAGAACAAATGCATGGCCCGTGGGTAGGGCAGCACTTACCATACACTGTCAGTTGGGCTCCTCCTGTAAGTATCTGTAAAGAGGAATCATTGATCCATACTTCATAGTAACCAGCATCATTGAGGACAAGATTGGGGATGAGCAGGGAGCCATTAGGGAGTACCTTCTGTCGGGTATCCTCTGGTATCAGCTTTCCATCTTGAACATTGTGTTGGATGAGCAAAGTCAGGTCAGGACCCTGTGCTGATGACTTATAGTACCAATTATAGCCCAAAGCCCTCCCTGAGTACTCCAGGACATTAAGGGTGACGGTGTCCCCTACTCTCCCATAAACTGGGTCTGGTACAACAGTGAGATCCTGAGCAGACGTTGGCTGGCTCCAGCAGCTGAGGATGGAGGCTGAGGGGAGGAAGGAGGCAGAGAGAGGTCAGCACATCCCCTGCCCTCCTGGCAGACCCCGATCCCAGAGCTGTCCCCAGGCTCAGGGGTGCTGCCAAGCCGGCCCCAGAGTCTGTCTGGGCATTCCTGTGCCCACACGTCCGTCTGTCTGGCCCGGCCTCTACAGGGGATCTCAGAGGTCGGCCTGGGACCCCTCTGAGGCTCCCTTCGAGGACCTGATTGAGAAAAGACCTGCCAGGGTGGTGGGCGAGACACTGAAGGGAGAAACGAATCACTAAAGGGGTGAGGCTCAGGTGGGGAATCGAGTCTCAGAGCTGGACAGGAGCTTCCAGATCAATGAATCCAATATGACCAATTCACAGACTAAGCCTTGAGGTCCAAACAAATAACAGCTGGGGCGGGTATTAAGCAGCAAATAGCAAGGGCAGCCTCAGACCCGGATCTTCTGGCTCCAGCCCAGGGAGGGCATTTCCCCCTAAACCCCCCGGTTTGTTGTGATCCCCAGCCTGGCTAGGAGGAAGGTGATGCTCTAGGCAAACATTAGCTAAGAGAGGTAAGGGAGCTGTCCAGGGTCACTCAGCTAGGAGACAGGAGAGATGTCTTCTCTAGCTACAACACAGCCTTGGCCTCTTCACCCGGAGTTTACCCAAGTCTGGGGGTTCTTACTTTCTTCTCTGCCCCTGCTGGTCCTTGGGTGGCTCCCCTTGTCTCTAGGTGGGCCAGAATTCCCCAGGCTCCCCCTCCTCCTCTGGGCCCCAGCAGAGCAGGCATCTCACCTGTGATGATCAGGAGCCCCTTCCAGGTGCTGCCCCTACTCTGTGAGGCTTCTGAGGGCCTCTCCATTGGTCTGCACTGCCCACCGGGTATCACTGCCTCTGTCCTTCCCAGGAATCTCTGTTCTCCTGTCCAGCAAGGTGTCTCATCCGTGGGTGTCTCCCTGGAGCTGTCTCTGCTGCTCTCCAAGTTAAAGACTGTGTGGCTGCCCCAGAGCCTGTCTCTGTCTCTGTGGAGGCTGCTTCCCCTGCTCCAGAGGACTGGGATCTTTCTCTTCAGGACTGGAGCTCTTCTATCTGCCAGGATCACAGGGGCCCCACAGGGCAGGGACATGGCCTCTACTTTCCCCTCCCCCTCTCTCCTCCTCTTTATTCCCCTCCCAGAGAGCTCTGGCCTCCTGCCTCTCCTGGGGAGCCCCTGCCACTGTCCCTGCAGTGCTTTTGTCCCCAGGAGGAGCCAGTTCACTCAGGATTACCCACAGTCCTCTTTGCTGGTCCCCTGCCTCCTTTCCCTCCCAGAGGACCAATTCTTTGCATCCCAGAAAGAGCCCAAAGAGCAGGGGCAGAGGCAATGTGCTTGGACCCTGTCTGGGGCTTCCAGGATGCTGACTGCTGAGCCTCCCTGCCCTCCCCTCTCAGGCCAGGCCAGGATGCCCTGACCTTTGCTCAGCTATTCACTGTGGCTTCTGGGGGTCCCCTGGCACTGGAGAGTGGGAGCAGGGAAGGAGGGAGACTAAAGCAGACAGAGGGCGCCCCCCTCTTCCTGCCCCCTCTTTCTCTCTCCCCAACCCCTGCTGCTGGGGGCTCAGCCAATGGTGGGGCTGGGGCTGCAGCCTAGAAGGTAGGAGTTCAAATATAGTCTTTGGGACCTTTGGGACAGCACTTAACATCTCTGTCCTTCAGTTGTGTCTGTCTGTTCCTGCCTCAGTGTTGGGTTTTCTGAGCAAAGATCCTGGAGTGTCTACTGTGTCCTTCTCCAGCTCATTTTATAGACAAGGAAACTGAGGCTGGCTGGGTGAAGTGACTTGCTCAGGGTCCCACAGCTAGGAAGTGTCTGAGGCCACCTTTGAAGTCTGGAAGTGAGTCTTCCTGACTCTCCAGGCCTGGTACTCTCTCCAGGGAGCCACAGAGATGCCCCACTTTAACTCTCTGCCTCGGTTTCTCTGACTGTAAGATGGGCCAGACAATAACAGTATCTGCCTCCCATGTGGGTGTGAGGAGCAAAGGAGACAGTAGTTGTCAGGCGTTTAGTACAGTCAAGGGGGGTCCCCAGTCAGTCCCCTTTGGGAGGAGGGAGTGCTCAGGGCCAGGAAGTGGAGGCCACCCAGATAGCCAGGGATGGGCTTAGGCTGAGATTGGGCCAGTTGGGAAGGTCTGTGGCACCTTTGATTAGCTTAGTGAGCCCCCAAACCTCCTTGTAAGGACCCACTAAGGGCTGGGCCACAAGGACAGGGAGCTTCCCTGCTCTCCAGGAGCTCCCGTCCAATGAAGGAGCCAGCAGGCAGCCAGCTCTGTACAAGGAGCTGAGCAGAGGACAAGCTGCAGAAAATGGCAGAGGGGAGGCAGCAGTAGGAGGGAGAGCAGGAGAGGCTCAGGCTGGAAGGTGGGATCCGAGCTGGGCCTTGATGGAAGGCGGGAGGCTGAGAGGAAGAGGGAGGCACCAGCTCAATGGATTCCACAGGCATGGAGCCAGGCACTGAACAGAGGAGCAACGGAGGAAAAGTCTACTAAAAAGGATGAACTTCTGCCACCAGGCAGCCCTGAGCCTGCCAGGCCAGCCAGCATCTTCCAGGAAAAGGAGGAACCTGACCCTCAGGGTGGACAAGTGACCATTCGCTGGGCACCCAGAGAGCAAGTGTGAATGGAGCAGCCAAGGCGCAGGGCATAGAAGCAAAGGCTGGAGATCAGTGAGGTGTAGATGGTAGCACCAGGAATTCTGGGTTGGGGTGCTGACAGAGGGACGTCTCTGTCCCCCCAAAGGGAAGACAAAATCCCGAGATCCCTGCATTGGGCAACCTTAGACACGATCTGGTCCAAGCATCTCCTTCTGCAGTGGAATAAAGAGGCTCGAAGTGAGAGGAGACCTGGCCAGGGTCACACAGGGGGACACGAAGCGAGGGGTTCCAAGGCAGATCTTCTGAGCCCAAAAGCAGTGCCCTGCCCTCCTCTGCCTCAGGCACGGTCCAGTCTCAGCTATGGGATCCTTGATGTGTACTCGAGGGGAGGGCACAGCTCCCTGCTCCATCTGTAGAGAAGGCTTCTACAGGGGCCCCTGGGTGGCAGGATCTGGGGGTCTGGGCCTTTGGGGCCATGTGTGGCAGCACCACTGAGGGGAACTTTGTGGTGAGCCCCCTCTTTCCTCTCCCCCTGGTCTGTGGAGCTTAGCCTGGCTCCCTGTGTATTCCCTGATCTCTCCTGGAAGCCGAGGTCCATTTCCCAGGGCTGGCCCATTGCTCAAGGTGCTCTTGGACCCCCCTTTGGGTCAGCTGATTAAAGGGCTTCTTAGAGAGGTGTGGTGTGGGTGCATCTTCCCAAGGAGCATCTTCCTGCCTCTGGCTAGGAGGAATCAGGTTGATGGGATCCCAGTGGAGCCATTTGTGTCCTGCTGGCACCTCCTGGAGGACACAGGGAGAGACCACTTCTTGGGGCCAGGGATCACCTAGGAGATGGGGAGAAACTGGTTGCTGTCCTTACCCACCACCAGGTTTCATTTGGTTTGGGGCTCTGCTCCAGACAGAGGAACCCTGTTCAGTCCTGACCACCAGGCTGTCCTAGAGCAGAACTGAGCCCCAGGGGCATCTAACTCATTCAGGATGGGTCATTGCCCCATGGGAGCAACAGGCACCCTGGGGGTCAAGGCTTCACCCCCCTGGTAGGGATTTGCTGCTCACCTTTAGGTGGGGCTCTACCCTTTCCTGGTCTTGACTGTCCTTGCTGATAGACATGCTGGGAGAGACTCTGAGAACCCACTTTCCCCAAGGGCACCCTTGGACCCAAAACAGGATTAAATTCAAGCCTGCTAAGAGAGGCCATTGGAGGGAATTCCAATTTCTGATTGATTGATTGATTGCTGCTTAATCATGCTGCCATGAGCTGCCTTGGGAGGGAGCCCTGGGAGACTACAGGCAGGAAGCAGCACCCTTGATGGCCCTTGCTGGGGCTCTCCTGCCTGAGCCTCTGCATTCTGTGCAGCTGAGCCCTGGCGTCTTCCTAGCCTGGAGGAAGTGAGACCCATCCTGAGGAATGACCTCTCTGAGCCCCCTGTGCTGGGCACCAGCCAAACTCTCTGACTGGTGGAGGCTGAAACGGTCTGGAAGCCAAGCTGTCCTTTGGGGAGTGTCTGCCCGTACCCGAGAGAACCTCTGTTGGGGAGGAGCTGCTCCTGGGAAAGGTTCAGGTCAGGGGGCAGAAGTGCCAACAGGCAACACCCAATATGTAACCTGGGGACCCGAGGACAGCCCATCGGCCACTTTCTACAGAAACACAAAGAAGTGGACTGATTGGATGAGGAGCTCCTCCAGGGCAGTCTCTTGGGAGGGGGCAGCCCTGCCGCCATCTTGCTCCATTCATTCAGAGATTTATCCCAGCTCTCTCCACACCTTGCCACGCTGTCTTTGAGCACTTCTGGGCCTCCGTATGATGCTGGGCGTCTCTGCTTTAGCCGGGCTGCTTCTCAACTTGCCCTTGGAGTCTGCCTGGCTCCCCATTAGAGCCTGTCTGCTGTTAGAATGATCTTGGGCTCTGCTTTGCCCCCATAACAATCCCCATGTCTTCAGGGGGACCTCAGGCTGCTGCTGGGGGTGCTCACAGTCCCCCCAGGAGGGAAGCCAAGGATTTCCTGCCCTCAGTGCCTTCCCCAGGGGAATCCCGTGCCCATCCCTGGGCTTCACATCTTGAGGAGGGGACAGAATGGGAGGGGACATGAAATCATGGGGCATTTTGAAAGGAAGCCTTGAGATGACAGGAGGACACTAAGACCTGGGGAATAGCAGGAGAAAGTCCAGGGGAAGAGGCCATTATGTTTGGACCCAGAAGGTGAAATCCAGGAATATCAGAATGCAGGAAAAGGTGGCATGTGGCAGAGTGAGAAAAAGCAGATTTTGCTCAGAATGCAAGAGGAGAATTTGGAATTCTGTTGGAGTGTCCTGGTACAGTTAGCTTACAGCCAGGAGGAGGGGGGAGAGTTAAGGAGGAGTGAGATGGTCACAGCAGTTGGACTTGGCTCTCTCTCTAATCCAGATCTCAAACCTCTTACTTTGGTCTTGTGTCCCTGTGAGCTTCAGCCAGCAATTCCTTCATTTCAGGGACATCTTTGGGCTCCTGTGAAGACTACACTTACCATAGGACACCTTCAGTCTGCTATGTTACCTCTGCTATCATCAACCTGAACTTTGGGGACCTGATCAGTCTGGTCACTATTTTCCTCAGCCAACTACCAGATTTGTACTTCATCAAAGACTTTTCGTTGGTGGGCACAACCTAGGCAGTTAGATGGACTGGTGAAAAAGGGATAGAAAGGAAGGTAGCAGAGTTCCATCTCTGCTGGAGACTGAAGCAACCCTTGTGGGTCAGAGGGATCTGAGACAGATAGATTTTAGCAGCTCAGGCAACTTCCTAGCCCACCATCTTACCCAAACTCCCAATTATCACCTTTGATAAACCTACTGTTGTTTAAGAGAAGAAGTCAGATAGCATTTGCTAGAGCTCCAGGCCTGAGGGTAGTCATCTTGCCCTTAGACCAGGGAGAAGCAGCTAAACAACTTGGTACTTTACAAACCTATCTAAGTAGAGTCATGAGAAATATTTGAGTGGAAGATACATTCGTTCAGGGACTGGTTCCTTCCATGCTGTAATTCTAGTTCTCTCTGGTCCTTTGAGAATATGTGCTGCTCCCTGGTGGTAGTCTGTGTGCACACATGCCAGATGCTGTTTGGTGTCCTGAGTGTGGCTTCTTTCTGAGAGAAGGAGGTGGCATCATGGAGCACACAGGCCTGGCTCCTTTGTTGCAGTCCAGTCTTCCAAAAATTAGTTTTGAAAAAGGAATCCTCCTCCAACTGTATTGGGAAAATCAACTGGCCAAGGGGCCTTCCCGAGGGAGGACAGGGGGACTTGGTCCTCGGCCCCGATCTTTGACAGCAGAGACATGTGGTAGCATCCTGGCTCTTGAATTTAGTCCTTTCTGTCTTCATACACATTATTTGATCTCCCTGGGCCTCAGTTTCCTCCTCAGTAAGATGAGAGCATTGTGCTAAAGTGACCTTTGGGATCATCTACTAAAATCTGCAGAGCCTCGCCATTGCCTTAGAGTAACAACCACCGATATTTCCAGGGCTGCAAAGGTTTGCAAGCAATATCACCTCCCATTGGATTGATCCTCACAGCTGTCCTGTGAAGTGTGTTATCATTCCCATTTTACAGATGAGGAAATTGGGGTCAAAAGAAGTTAACTGATTTTTTCAGAGTACCCAAGTTAGTAAACATTTTAGGAGAGTTTTGAAGCCAACTCTTTTTAACTCCAAGTCTGGAGATTTCACTATTGGGTCCTGCTATCTCATCCAAAAAAAGTCCACCCATTCAAGGCCTGGAATTCAAGGCTCCCTTATAATTGGGCACCAGCTGATCTTTCTTGCCTCATCTCCTACTAATTTCCTCCAAACACTCTAAGTCACAGTCAAGATGGGTTATTATCCATCTGCCCTGCACATTCTTTACACCCCACTAGAGAGAGACTGATCTCCCTTTGGAATGGGGTAGAGGGGTGGGAGAGAAAGAGGGGGATATAAGGAGGGGCTAGCCCCTCTAGTACCTGCTCGTTTTTTCCTTCTGTATGGTGACAGACCTTTCTTGGCCATTCTTTTTGCTAGCCCTGTTGCCTTCCTTCTGTTAGGACAACTGTTGGAGTGCTGATGGTTGGAGTTAGAGGAATAGTGGAAGTGAGTGTGGGGTTGGGCATGGGATGAGGAGTGATGATTACTGAAGTGTTCTGTCCTGTTATAAGTCCTGGGTGGAAAAGGGCTTGGATTGGTGCTTGGACTGTGGCTCCAGCTTCGGCTTTGGCTTCCACTGCAACTTGGATGTGGACTCTGTTGCCTGTTTTTGTTTTGCTTCTGTGTTTGGGCAGCAAGGAGCCCCTGCATCTTTGGTGCCCATGAATGTTTGTGAAGGTCAAAGGCCACCTTTCTCCTCTCCCTGTTTGGTCTTGTCTGGCTTTAGCAGAGTAGTGTCTACAGACCCTGAGTGATACGTTTAGGGGCCATTGTTAGCCAGGACAGAGGGCTGGATTGTGATGTCAGTGGTGTTAAGGTGAAAATTAATAGTTGGGCAATAATTTTATGAAATTATGTGGTTGCCAATATTTATTATATATTGAGTCAGAAATTCATTTACAAAATAGAGGTTAAGCAATAAAGTAGAAAAATATGAAGGGGATAGAAAAGTCAGCTATTCTATCTTAATCCAGGCAGAGATTAATTAGCTCTCAATGAGGAAGGCTGGTAGTGGGCCTCCCCCAAGATGAAAGCTAGTCTCCCCAGAAACAAGGAAATAAATCAGCCTTTCACTCACTCCACAAAGTAGTACAGGAGTTAGAGTCCAAGTTGAAGTCAAACTCCAAGCCTATGATCTAAGCTGCAGTCTCCAGTTAAGTTCACTCAAAGTCTTTCTCTAGCCAGGAGACTATCTCCACAAGACTTCAAGCTGAAGGATTCATGGCTTTTTAATGGTGATTTCTTGTCCCTGCCCCTCTTCATAGGGGCCAATTACAGTTTTCAAATTTTCTATCACTGCCAAGGGGCAGTTTTTATGGGAACCAGTTCTCACCTTCTGGAATGGTGAGTACTTATCAAAAGGGTTCACAGATTCTTGGCTGATTGAGTTTCTGAGGGTACAAACTCTGATCATAGGATTCACAATTTTGGGAGTGAGTTAAAAGGGTGGAGTTCTGTAATACACTTGTGAGTTCTCTAATTACTTTGCTAGCTTCTCATCTAGTACTAAGTAGGGTGTTGGATTTTTGTTGATTCAACTAAAAAGTAGACAAAGAAGAGTTAATCTTGTCTTCCTAATCTAAGTAGTGGTATTTTAGTTAGTGTTAACTCAAAAACAGACAAAGGGAATAAAGGATTCCCTTTCACAAGTGTAGATTCAGAGAGAACAAAGAATTTCCTTTTACAATCCCCCCTATGATTTGTTGAGTGACTAGTCTCCCCAATGAATCATTTTACATAATCAGAAATTACAATAGTTAGAGATAAGAGGAAAATGAGAGATAGGAAGAGAGAGCAAATCTATGTTTGCTAGGCTCACTGACAATAATACAATTAGGGGGCAGTTCTCTTTAACATAAAAGTTTACATTCAAAATACTTGTGTTCAACTCCCCACAGTTCAATCAGTTATACTCCAAAGCTCATACTGGATCTCCTTATGCTGTGGAGGTTTCTTCAGGCATCTTCATGGCATCATTCTTCAAACAATTCATATTATTAATTGAAATTCATCAAAGCTCCATATCCTGAAAATTTTCTCAAAAATTTTTACATTTTGGATTTCATGGCCATTATACAATCCCATTTGAGATCCCCCAAAAGGGTATTGACCAACATTTGGATCAATTTGGGATACATGGTTGAGTTATGGGATATAGCCTATCAGTTTCAATAGAAGCTGCTCTCTTTACATGTGAACAATGAATCCAAGAGCCTTTTCTTGGATCTTGATAGCTTTTGGAGTGGTTAATAATACTTGAAATGAACATTTCCAGGAAGGCTGAATTGCTGCAGTATGCTGGAAGTTCTTTACATATACCTTGTCTTCTGGGTTTTAGTCATGAAGTGCAAAGTCTATAAGTCCTGTTTGTACTGCAGCTCTCTCTGAATTCATGATATGGTAAAATGGCTCCTTTGTTCCCTTCTCTTTGAATGAGACACAATCATTAATCACAGTATCATCCCATTTATCAATAAATAGCAGATTTCCATAGTCTAAAGCTTTTTAGTATACATTAATGTTAGAACAAATGGATATTTTAAACATATTAGTACAAAATCAAAAAATCATTAATACTGGTAACTATAAAAATTAAAATTAAATCTCAATAATAAAATATTATATTTTACAAAGTTTATTAATGGTTATTAGAAATCAAGGAATAAAGAGTACACAAAATAAAGACAATTATTTCTGAGTTGTCACCCATTTTAGATTGCGGGTTGCAGACCCCCCACTTAAGCTTAAAGCAGGAGTGTATATGGTTCTGGTGATTGAAGAAAAAAGAAAGCAGGAGAGAGTTAATCCATCTTCACATAATGATGTTGATGGTGTTGTTGTTGTTGATGATGAGGGTGTTGTAGATGATGATGGTGTTGGTGGTGTTGATGGTGTTCTTGTTAATGAGGATGATGTAGATGTTGATGATGTTATTGTTTTTGATGATGTTGATATTATTGATGATGATGTTGATGTTGATGATGGTGTTGATATAGATGCTGTTGTTGATGTTAATGTTGATGATGATGATATTGATGATGATGATGTTGTTGTAGATGTTGATTATGTTGATGATTATGATGTTGATGTTAATGGTGTGGTTGTTGTTGTTGTTGTTGATGATGATGATGTTAATGTCCATGTTGATGATGTTGATGTTGTTGATATTGATGTTAATGACACTGATGATGTTGATGTTGAATATGTTGATGATTTTTGTTGATGATGATGTTGATGTTGATGACACTAAAGTTGATGATGATGATGTTGGCAATGCTGATGTGGATGTTGATGTGGATGTTGATGATGTTGATGATATTGAGATGTTGATGATGTTGATATTGATGATGATGTTGATGTTGATTGTGATGATGATGATTGAATTTGGAGTTGTAGGTTTTCCTTCCATTTGAGCCTTTATGACCCTTCCCACTGTAATGATTAAAATTTTCTTGGAGCCTTTCTCCAATATCCTTTACCCTTCAATTGTATTGATCTTCTCCCAATCTGCCAGCAGGCACTTCTTTATGCAATATATATTTACCCCATTTTATCTCTTTTCTCATTTCTCTTAGTGTTATCCACATTTGACCCCCAGTTTTATTTTATTTTTTTTCCTTTTTTAAATTTTTATTTGGTCATTTCCAAACATTATTCATTGGAAACAAAGATCATTTTCTTTTCTTCCCTTTCTCCCTCCCACCACCTCTCCCATAGCCCACGCACAATTCCACTGGGTATCACATGTGTTCTTGATTCAAACCCATTTCCATGTTGTTGGTATTTGCATTAGAGTATTCATTTAGAGTCTCTCCTCAGTCATATCCCCTCCACCCCTGTAGTCAAATAGTTGCTTTTCATCGGTATTTTTACTCCCACAGTTTATCTTCTGCTTGTGGATATTGTTTTTTAGATCCCTGAAGATTGTTCAGGGACACTGCATTGCCACTAATGAAGAAGTCCATTACCTTCGATTGTACCACAATGTATCAGTCTCTGTGTACAATGTTTTCCTGGTTCTGCTCCTTTCGCTCTGCATCACTTCCTGGAGGTTGTTCCAGTCTCCATGGAATTCCTCTACTTTATTATTCCTTTTAGCACAATAGTATTCCATCACCAACATATACCACAATTTGTTCATCCATTCCCCAATTGAAGGGCATCCTCTCGTTTTCCAATTTTTGGCCACCACAAAGAGTGCAGCTATGAATATTCTTGTAGAAGTCTTTTTCCTTATTATCTCTTTGGGGTACAAGCCCAGTAGTGCTATGGCTGGATCAAAGGGCAGACAGTCTTTTATCACCCTTTGGGCATAGTTCCAAATTGCCCTCCAGAATGGTTGGATTAATTCACAACTCCACCAGCAATGAATTAGTGTCCCTACTTTGCCACATCCCCTCCAGCATTCGTTACTTTCCATAGCTGTCATGTTAGCCAATCTGCTAGGTGTGAGGTGATACCTCAGAGTTGTTTTGATTTGCATCTCTCTGATTATAAGAGATGTAGAACACTTTTTCATGTGCTTATTAATAGTTTTGATTTCTTTGGCTGAGAACTGCCTGTTTATGTCCCTTGCCCATTTATCAATTGAAGAATGGCTTGATTTTTTTGTACAATTGATTTATCTCTGTAAATTTGAGTAATTAAACCTTTGTCAGGTTTTGATGAAGATTATTTCCCAATTTGTTGCTACCCTTCTGATTTTAGTTACATTGGTTTTGTTTGTACAAAAGCTTTTTAATTTGATGTAGTCAGAATTATTTATTTCACATTTTGTGACTCTTTCTAAGTCTTGCTCGGTTTTAAAATCTTTCCCTTCCCAAAGGTCTAACAGGTATACTATTCTCTGTTCACCTAATTTACTTATAGTTTCCTTCTTTATGTTCAAGTCATTCACCCATTCTGAATTTATCTTGGTGTAGGGTGTGAGGTGTTGATCCAAACCTAATCTCTCCCACACTGTCTTCCAATTTTCCCAGCAGTTTTTATCAAATAATGGATTTTTGTCCCATTTTGGGTTTGTCATAAACTCTCTTGCTGAGATCATTTACGCCAAGTCTATTCCACTGATCCTCCTTTCTGTCTCTTAGCCAGTACTGAATTGTTTTGATAACCACTGCTTTATAGTATAGTTTGAGATCTGTGACTGCAAGTCCTCCTTCCTTTGCATTTTTTCCTTCTTTTTGTCAGTTGATGCCCAATAGATTTGGCTCCACCCTCTTACTTTCACCCTCTGTGTATCTACCTTTCTCATATGTGTTTCTTGTAGACAGCATATGGTAGGGTTTTGAACTCTAATCCACTCTGCTATTAGCTTGCGTTTTATGGGTGAGTTCCTTCCATTCACATTCAGAGTTATGATTACTAGCTGTGTATTTCCCAGCATTTTGATTTCTGCTCCTTTACCTGCCTTTTCTTCTTTCACTATTTCCTTCTATACCAATGTTTGCTTTTGAACAGTCCCCCTTGTTCCCACCCTTATTTTACTTCCCTTTCTACCCCCCTCCCTATTTATCCCCCCCTTATTTTCCCTGTAGTCTTTCTAAAATTAACCCCCGCTCCCTCCCTCTCTTGTCCTGCTTCCCTCCCCACCAGACCGTTTGTTACCCTTCTACTCCGCTATAGGGTGCAAATCTATTCTCTGCCCCCAATGGATTGGATGGTTTTTCCCTCTTTGAGTCACTTTCAAAGCACGTAAAAGTTGAGTATTTCCTGTCTCTGACCTCTTTACCCTTCCAGTGTATTGATTTTCTCCCCCCTCCCCCCATGAGCTTCTTTATTACATATAAATTTACCCCCATTTGTTTCTTTTCCCATTTCTTTTAATATTAACCTATTTTTAAGCTCTAGTTATATGTATATATATATATATGCATACTCATGCGTATGTATTTTTGCATGCATATATCTATATACCTATTTATGCCTTGTCCTTTCATCCTATACAGTTTGTTGCTGTTCCCTCTAAGTATACTTCTTTTTGCTGCCCAGCTAATAACAACAGTTTTTAAGAGTTACCAATGACCTCTTTTCTTACAGGGATACATATCATTTTAACTTATTGAGTCTCTTAAAAATTTTTTTTGTTTTTCTTTTCCCCCCTCTTTTTTAATTACCTTTTGATGATTCTCTTGAGTTCTGTGCTTCGACATCAAATTTTCTGTTCAGGTGTGAATTTTAAAAGTCTCCATCTTGGTCTAGCACCCAAAAATTGTGCACACCCACCTACACGGGCATGCGCTAGTCAATGACTAATCAGAAATAACTAACTGCCCACCTGGGCTGTCCTAAGCCAAGCTAGAGCCAACCATTGGATTTGTGAGACACAGGAAGAGAGGTAGGGAACAGCCTCTGAGATTGGCGGAACTTCCTGTGGAGAGAGCTAGGGGGAGTTGGTGTTAGGAGCTTGGAGAGAGAGGACGCCCGCAGACAGCTTTCCTTCAGATCGGTCACGTGAGTTAAGGACTGGTTCTTTCCACCTGGGCCTTTAGGCCTAAACTCCCTCTGCCTTGGTCAGAGGTTGAGTAGCCTCTTTCCCTTTTCTCTTCTCTCCTTCTCTCCCTAACCTTTTCCCTACTCCCAGTGTGATTAAACCTCCATAAACCTCATTCTGACTTGAGTGTTTCATTTTAGGAATTTCATAAGTAAATTCCTTGGCGGCCATTGTTAATATTATATAAATCTTGTAGCCACATTTGTAACCATTACTATATTATAACCTTCTCCCAGAAGCCTTAAATTTCCCCATTACAGTTTGGCGACCACGAAGGGACTATAACAATCCTGAGGATTATCTACAACTATACCGTTGTAGAGAGGCCATCCTCACGTCCATGAAGGAATGTGCGGACAGTACAGATAAGTGGATGGAACTGGAAAAAATTAAGCAAAAGGAAAATGAAACACCCTCCAGATTTATGGACAGAATTATCGAGTTTGGGGACAGATACTTAGATTGGGACTTAACTAAAGAGAGTAGTATAAGACAAGCTAGAAGAATCTTTGTAAACAATTCTTGCAAAGCAATTAAAAATTATTTCAAAACACAATGCCCAAGATGGTCAGATATGGACCTTGAAGAATTGCGAAAAACAGCTATATATGTTTTAAAGGGAAACGAAGAAAAGGAGAAAGAAAATGATGATGACATGGAGGAAATGAAGAAAAAAATGAGATATTTAATAGATAGGATAACTAAATTAGAAAGTGGGCAGGGTAATGAACCAACGACAATTGCCCCTCTCCAGAAATCCAATTATCAATCCATTACTTGCCACTTCTGTGAGAAGAAGGGCCACAAAATGATGGAATGTAGAACCTTTCTTAAGATGTTTGGAAGGAATACACAGTTTAATAATAGTTTTAGAAATAATAACTATAATGAATATAGAAATAAGAACTTTAGAAACCAGAATTATAGAAATAGGAATTGGGAAATTAATGACAATGCTCAAATTGAAGAAAATTTTAATGATAATACTCAACAATATATGAGAAATGGCGCTCGTCCAAAAATTACTCGAGGTACTAATGACTCTCAGAGAGGTGCCCTTCAGGGGGGTGCCCAAGGAATATCCCAAACACAATGATGGTGCCCGGGGGGGGCTAGGGCACAGGAATCAGAGGATACAACCTTTGATTTCCCGGACCCTGATGTCCTACTACCCGTTGTCCCTATCCACTGCCCTCCCCATACTAATGAACCCCATGTTACCTTAAAGGTGGGTAACACCTATTATGATTGTCTATTAGACACCGGAGCTTCCTGGTCTGTATTGAAGAGAAAACCTGATTTACAATGTTATTCTATTGGCTCAGAGAATGTAATGGGAGTATCAGGAATAACCCAAAGAGTTAAAAGACTTCCTCCTAGAATGGTGTCTGTAGGACCCCTAGAGGTACAACACTCTTTCCTTTTGATGCCTGACTCCCCTTTAAATTTGCTGGGGAGGGACCTTCTATGCAAACTCAGAGCCACAATAACCTGCTCCCCAGATGGCTCATTATCATTAGAAGTACCAGAGGAATCTTTAAAATTACTCCCTGTACTTCTCTCGGAAAACCAGGACGCAAAAGAGCCTTCCATTTTTGAAATACCTAAAGATATACCTGAGTCTCTTTGGGCCACATCTTCTTCTGATGTAGGCTTGCTTAAATCTGCTGTTCCTGTGCAGATAAAAACTAAATCTAGCCCACCTCCTTCTATCCCTCAGTATCCCCTCTCAAAGGAGGCAATTGAGGGTATTACACCAGTTATTAACTCATTAATAGAACAGGGAATAATAATCCCTTGCAAATCTGAATACAACACGCCCATCCTACCAATTAAAAAACCAAAAAAAGGGCCCGATGGCAAGCACATCTATAGATTTATACAGGATCTAAGGGCAGTAAATAATCACGTTATAAAGAGACACTCCGTAGTTTCTAACATACATACTATTATTTCATCTATTCCTAGCACAGCTACATACTTTACAGTAGTAGACTTGTGTTCAGCCTTTTTTTCAATACCAATACATGAAAACTCCAGACATATTTTTGCTTTCACCTGGAAGGGCTCACAATATACCTGGTGTCGGCTGCCACAGGGTTATGTCGAAAGTCCGAGCTTATTTGAGCAAATTTTGAGCCAAGACACAGACAATATAACATTTAAAAATAGCAAATTAATCAAATATGTAGATGATCTACTCTTGGCTTCAACAGATGCAAAAACATGTCAAGAAGATAGCAAACACCTTCTTTTGGAATTGCACAAAAGAGGTCATAAGATCTCGAAGGACAAAGTTCAGTGGTGTCTCCCCAAAGTAGAATATTTGGGGTTCATTCTGACAGCTGGTGCCCGCTCTATTTCTCCCAAGCGAATTGAGAATATTCAAAAATTGAGTGCTCCTACCACTAAAAAACAGTTAAGAGCAATTCTGGGAGCAACAGGGTTTTGCAGACAATGGATTCCTTGTTATGGGGAAATTACTAAACCTCTTATAGCACTAACAAGGGATGTAGTCCCTGAACCCCTCAAATTAGAGCCTGAACACCTGTCAGCTCTATCAGAGCTAAAAAAGGCTATCTTATCTGCCCCTGCTCTAGGCATCCCAAATTACAACAAGCCATTTACTTTATATGTACATGAGCGAAGAGGAGTAGCCTCAGGCGTTTTAACTCAGACTTTGGGACCTTCTCAGCGCCCAATTGCCTATTATTCTGCCCAACTAGACCCAGTAGCAGCAGGAGCACCACCATGCCTTAGAGGAGTAGCTGCTACAGCCTTACTAGTAACAAAAACCGTTGATTTAGTATTGGGATGTCCATTAACAATAATGTGCCCACATGAGATTGAAGCATTATTGGTAAAACATAGAACACAGGCATTCTCGGATCAGAGAATTACAAGGTATGAAATAACCTTATTAAATAGTGAAAATATTACCTTGAAACGCTGTTCAACTCTTAACCCTGCCACCTTGCTTCCAGATTTACCTACTTCAGGAGAACCACTACATAACTGTGAAACATTAGTGTCCATGGCAGAAAAGCCTCGAGATAATCTCTTGGACACTCCCTTAGACAATGCAGATCTGATTTTATTTACCCATGGTTCCTCTTTTATGAGGGATGGCATACGTTACACTGGAGCTGCCGTAGTCTCAGAATTTGCCACTGAATGGTCAGCTTCACTACCTTCTAACATTAGCGCTCAAGGAGCAGAGCTCATAGCTCTGAAACATGCCTGTATAATTGCCAAGGATAAAAAGGCAACAATTTATACGGATTCTAGATATGCTTTTGGCATTTGTCACTCAGTCGGGATGCTATGGCTCCAGAGAGGATTTTTAACCTCAGCTGGAAAATCCATAGCTAATGCAGAAATTATTAATGAAGTTCTTTCTGCTCTCAAACTGCCTAAAGCCCTAGCTGTAGTTCATTGCTCTGCCCATACAGGTGGCTCAGACCCTGTCTCTAGAGGAAATGACCGAGCAGATGCCGCTGCAAAACTAGCAGCCATAGAAGGACCTGGATTAATTTTAACATTAACAACCACTGATAATTTAAATTTATCACTCTCCTATAATGAAAAGGAAGTGGAAAAATGGAAACAAAAATTTAAAGCAAAACAAATTAATGGAGTATGGGTGTCATCTGAAGGAAAACCCCTGCTCCCTAGAAGTTTCTATAACCAAATTTGCCAATCTATTCATAAAAATGGTCATTTTGGTACCCAGGGCATCGTGGACTCTGTTAAGAGAGTATGGATAGCCCCTGGTATAACTACCATAGCCTCTAAAGTGTGTTCATCCTGCCCTACCTGCCAGGCATATAACCAACATGCCTTTCGTGGTAAAGCCTTTGGTGGACGTCCTCTGGCTTACACACCTTTTGAGCACCTGCAGATAGATTTTATAACGATGCCAAAGGCTGGACAATATAAATTTTGTTTGGTCGTTGTAGACCAACTGACCAGATGGCCGGAAGCATTTCCTACAGCCCGAGCCACAGCAGCTTTTGTTGCTAAGGTGCTTTTAAAAGAAATTATTCCTCGCTTTGGCCTACCAGCACGTATTGACTCCGATAGAGGGAGTCATTTTACCGATTCTGTCTTAAACCAGATATATTCTTGCTTGGGGATAACTCCCAAATTCCATGTTCCATATCACCCCCAGAGCTCAGGCCAAGTGGAGAGGATGAATAAAGAACTTAAGACTATGATTGGAAAATTATGCACTGAGACCCATTTAAAATGGCCTGAAATTCTCCCTTTGGCCCTATTTTATCTTAGAAGCAGGCCTAGAGGAGACTTACATATTTCACCATTTGAGATGCTTTTTGGACATCCGCCTATACAGGCTAAGCCTTTCTCCCCGGCTTATACATCGCTATTAGGGGGAGATACTACTATTGCTTCCTATATACAGGAATTACAGCACAAACTGCGTGAGCTACATGAATCCGGAGCTGCAATACAAGCTGGACCACTAGACTTCTCACTTCACGACCTGAACCCAGGAGACAACGTGTATATTAAGAATTTCAAGCGTACTGGAGCAACTGAACCTTCATGGGAAGGACCATTCCAAATATTGTTAACTACTCCAACATCTATAAAGGTTGGAGAAAAGGACTCTTGGATTCACTGTTCTCATGTAAAGAGAGCATCTTCTGTTGAGACTGATTGACTCTATCCTATACATGCATTGGAGATAACTATACATTGACAAGTGGAACTGTTTTATTCTGCTTTTGACACATTGAATTCCTAAATTTAATTTTTTTCCTTTTTTCCTTTTTTTTCTCTTTTCCTTATTTTATTATTATTATTATTTTTACATTATTTTATTTTTTTCCCTTTTTCTCATTTCTATGTACTTTAGGTACATATGATCAATATTAATTTTTATTCTACAATATTAGTTTAAAAATATATATACTTGTTGTTATTATTAATACGCACCCAAACAGCTTTAGACTATGGGAACCTGCCATTTATTGATAATTGTTGTGGGACTATGATTAATGTTTGTGTCTGATTCTAGATATGAGATCAAACAAGGAGCACAGATATAACCTGGATAATGCCAAAAGAGCTCACAGGTCTAAAAATCAAAGACCAATCCAGGAAGACTTAATGCATTTCTAAGCCAATACTAAGGACTTGAACCTAGTGTGAGACTCGGGGTTGCGACACTTGACAGACGTTAAGATGTAGGCCTTCCCTGTATCCACACTCTTCGTGAAAATACCTACAGACAAGTACCTAAGGTTGGCTACCATCCTGGCTCCATCCATCCCTGAGAACGAAGGTAAAATCAGACGAGGGAATGACACTTCCCTAGATATAAAATAAGAATCTGGTCCTTTTTTTTCTCTCCTATAGTATGGCAACTTCCTGTAGCCTTGGCTGCAAATGGGGAAGTAAAATATGCTGCATTCTGTCCTACAGACTTGTGGGATTAGAAATTACTTAACTGGACCCTAATACAGGGGCCTGTGGAAAAAAAAAATTTTTTTTTTATTCTTGCTTTCTAAAATTTTGTATACATAGATTTTTTGAATTTTGATACTGATTTTGAATTCTTCTTTAATATAAATATGCATATGTAAAGGGTTTATATTTTTTTCCCTTAATTTTTTCCCTTTTTCTTTTGATTTTATTTTCATCTTGTTTTGTTGTTTTTCTTTTGAATTAACTCACACACCCCCACAACTAAAACTTGAATCCTCAGCTGGACTCAGTGTTTTTTCAACACTTTCTTCAGGGGGGATTGTATTTCATCAATTCCAAGATTTAAATTTTGTTCGAGAGAGAAATCTCCAGAGAAGAAGCTTGCTAACTAACTGAATCCAGAGAATGAACTGTTTGCAGAAAGATATCTAAACCTTTTCACTACAGGAAGATCCAGAATGAACCTTGGGGTGTGGTTGATTGAACATTTTTTTGAATGTACACTCTTATGCCAAAGGGGACTGCCCCCTAATTGGCTTTTGTCAATGCGCCCAGCAAAACATTGGTTTGCTGTCTTTCTCTCTCTCCTCTATTTCCCCATATTTACAACTATTATAATTTTCCTCTTAGTGGGTAGAAAAAATTTTTGTATACACTTATAGTTAGAAATTTTTGGGGTGCAGTATGCTTATGTTTAGTGATCAATTGGGGAGACTAGTCTCCCAATCATCATCAGGGGGGATTGTGAATTTTAAAAGTCTCCATCTTGGTCTAGCACCCAAAAATTGTGCACACCCACCTACACGGGCATGCGCTAGTCAATGACTAATCAGAAATAACTAACTGCCCACCTGGGCTGTCCTAAGCCAAGCTAGAGCCAACCATTGGATTTGTGAGACACAGGAAGAGAGGTAGGGAACAGCCTCTGAGATTGGCGGAACTTCCTGTGGAGAGAGCTAGGGGGAGTTGGTGTTAGGAGCTTGGAGAGAGAGGACGCCCGCAGACAGCTTTCCTTCAGATCGGTCACGTGAGTTAAGGACTGGTTCTTTCCACCTGGGCCTTTAGGCCTAAACTCCCTCTGCCTTGGTCAGAGGTTGAGTAGCCTCTTTCCCTTTTCTCTTCTCTCCTTCTCTCCCTAACCTTTTCCCTACTCCCAGTGTGATTAAACCTCCATAAACCTCATTCTGACTTGAGTGTTTCATTTTAGGAATTTCATAAGTAAATTCCTTGGCGGCCATTGTTAATATTATATAAATCTTGTAGCCACATTTGTAACCATTACTATATTATAACCTTCTCCCAGAAGCCTTAAATTTCCCCATTACACAGGTCTGGTCTTTTCTTTACGAATTCTTGAAATTCTTCTATTTTGTTGAATGACCATACTTTCCCCTGTAAGAATAGAGTCAGTTTTGCTGGGTAGTTGATTCTTGGTTGTAGACCTAGTTCCCTTGCTTTCTGGAATATCGTATTACATGCCTTTCTTTTTTTCAGTGTGGATGCAGCCAGATCCTGAGTTATCCTCACTGTGGTTCCTTGGTATCTGAATGACTTCTTCTTGGCAGCTTGTAATATCTTTTCTTTGGTCTTATAGTTATTGAATTTGGCTATAACATTCCTGGGTGTTGTCAGTTGGGGATTAAGTACAGGAGGTGATCTGTGGATTCTATCAATCTCCACTTTTCCCTCTTGTTCAAGGATTTCAGGGCAGTTTTCTTTAATAATTTCCTGTAATATAATATCCAGGATTTTTCTTTTGTCATGGTCTTCTGGTAGACCAGTAATTCTTAAATTGTAGTCTCTCCTTGAATGATTTTCTAAATCCTTTGTTTTGTGAATGATATGCTTCATATTTTCCTCAATTTTTTCATTCTTTTGGTTTTGTTTTATAGTGTCTTGCTGTCTTGGGAGGTCACTCGATTCAAGTTGTTGTATTCTGGTTCTTAAAGACTGGATTTCATCCTTAGTTTTTTGGTCGTCCTTTTCCTTTTGGTTTGATTTTCTTTGGAGGTCATCTTTCATCTTCTTCACCTCATCTTTCATCTGCTTTGCCTCATCTTTCATCTCCTTTGCCTCATTTTCCAGCTGGTTGATTTTGGCTTTCAAGACACTATTTTCTGTTTCCAGATGACTTATCTTAGTTTTAAAATTCTTTTCCCAATTGTCTTCAGCCTCTCTTAATTGTGTTTTGAATTGCATTTTGAGTTCTTCCAAAGCCTGTATCCAATTCGCTGGGATTTCTGATTTTTTCTTTGCTGGGTCCTCCCCTTCTGTTTCATTCGCTCTTTGCTCATTACCTGTGCAGAAGCTGTCTATTGTAATTTCTTTCTTCTTTTTCTGTTGTTTGCTCGAGTTTACCCCTTCTTTGCTCCCCGTATTTGTCTGTGCTCTTGCTCCTCTCATTTTGTTTTGGTTTTGGGGCTGTCAGTCTCCCCTCTTGGAGCTTTGTCAGATCTCTTGGTACAGTCTCTAGGGGAGGAATGTTAGCTTCCCTGTCCTCTGGAGGCTTTTGATTGGATTGAGTTCAAGTGGGTTGGGCTGTATGTGGTATGAAGCACTTAGGCTCTGAAGACTCCTGGAAGGCTGGGCCACCCAGGCTCTCTCCAGTTCTCTCCAGCTGCTTCTCCACTGTCCCCAAGTGCCTTTGCCCACCTCCCTAAACTCTGAGGAGTTCTGATGGGATTAGTTCAACTGGATTGGTCTGGATGTGCCTGAGGCAAGGGTGAGACTGGAGACCGATAGAGGGACCCAGCATGGCCCTGTCTCTCCCTGGCTTCCTCCCTGCTGTCCAAGCTGGATGCTGCGAGCCCGGCGCCCGCTGCTCCCAAGTTAGACCCTGCAAACCAGCACCTTTGCCCGATCAGACGTTCCCGCTGCTGCTGGGGGCTCAGCCCTCTGGGTTGTGGGGGAGGGGTCCTGGGACCTTCCCTCTGCCTTCCCCTTAGCCCTGAGTATTCTCAGATTCTGGCTTTTTTGGGGGGGGCATACCTTTTTATTTGAGTCCAGAAGGAGGGTTCCCCCCTTCTGTCCTATTGTTCAGATTGAATTTTGGTGCCCTAGGAGCATTCAGTCTGTATTGGTAAGGAAGGGTCTTCGATGAGGTCTGAACTTTTGCTGCTTGCTAAGCTGCCATCTTGACTCCTCCCTGACCCCAAGTTTTATATATATGTTTTTGACATATCATCCTATACAATTTGTCATTGTATCCTATAAGTATACTGCTAACTACTCTAATGATAATAACAAATTTTAAGAGTTACCAATGTCATTTTTCTTATATTAATACAAATCATTTAAACTTATTAGGTTCCTTAAATATTTCCCCTTTCTTAATTATTTTTGGTGATTCTCTTGAGTTCTTTGTTTAGGCATGTGACCACAAAAATGTGGGTTTCAAGACTTGAAATGCCCAAACTGTTAAAGATAATTTTTAGTGTCTTGGTTTAAATAAAAAATAAGTGGTCGCCACGGGAAAAATTCCCAAATATGAAATACCCAAGTCAGCTGGGTTTTATGGAGATTTTAATTAATATGAATGAAGGAATTAAGGGAAGGGAAAGAGACAGAGTAATAGGAAATAGTAGGAAAAAGGCTAGGGCCTAGGCCTTTCTCTTTAAGAGAGAAACTAAGTCAGTCTTTAATCACTCACCACAAGATTTTGTCCCAAGCAAAACTCCAATTCTTCACTGAAATCCTCAACTCCTGAACTGAGTTCTGAGATCCAGCTCTGACTCCTGACCTCCAATTAAGCTTTCAAGGCTGAATTAATTCCAGAGCCCTCCAGCTCCTTCCTTTTAAAGAAAAATTTCTCTTGTGTCACCTCCCCTAAATTTTTGTGTCTACCAATCAAAGTAGATGCTTTTCCTATGACTGCCCATTATTAGTTTTTAGTTCTCACTTTCTCTGGGTAGATTATATCTTCTGAGTACTTCACACCTCTTTGTTAAACTTGCCCCTTGTAAGTTGCCTGACCTTTTAGTGATTAATTTGACCTTCATAGGTACTTAGCACCCCTTTGTATTAGATCTAAAAATAGACCTAGCTTAAGGTTTTGGCCTCACAATAAGTATGAGTTAAGTACTTTTTCATTGTTCAGTAAGGAGTTTTACAACTTTATCTTCCCCTAAGGTATGCCTAAGTATGGGTGGAGTAATTTTAAAGTTCCCAATACATTCCTGATCAAGCACCTCCATTGTTTAAATGGGGAATAACCTTAACCAAATGTTCCAAGGTAAAGTCTGAGAAATTTTAAGTTTCGCAATCCCCCTTGATGATCATTGGGAGACTAGTTTCCCCATTGATCATTTAACATAATCATCTTGTAGTCCTAAACACACTTCTAACTACAGATTCATACAATATTCAATTTTCTAAGAGGAATTTAGAGTAGTGAGGGAGGAATAGAAAGGAAAGAAAGCAAAACAAATGTTTTGCTAGGTGCATTGACTGAAAGCCAAATTAGGGGCAGTCCCTTTTGGCATAAATGTATACATTTACAATAAATGTTCAATCAAATTTCAGTTCAATAAACCATATCCAAAGTTCATTCTTGATCTTCTTGATGTAGTGTGGGTTTTCTGGCTTATTTCTGCAACAGTTCATTCTCTGGATTTAGGAGTTAGCAAGCTTCTTTCTTGAAGATCTTTTCTGGAATGAAATAAAAATTCTTGGATTTCATATTAAAATACAATCCCAAACAAAAAATAAAAAAATATTGGTTTTTAAACTAAAATACAGGCATCATATTTTCTGTTTAAGTCAGGTCTTTTCTTTAGGAATGTTTGGAAGTTTTCTGTTTTGTTAAATCACCATACTTTCCCCTGAAAGAATATAGTCAATTTTGCTGGGTAGTTGATTCTTGGTTATCAACTAAGTTCCCTTGCAATCCAGAATATCATATTCCATGCCTTGAGGTCCTTCAGTGTGGATCCAGCCATGTCCTGTGTTATTTTAACTGTGGTTCCATGATATCTGAATAGTTTCTTCTTAGTAGGTTGTAGTATCTTTTCCTTGGTCTGGTAGTTCTTGAATTTGGCTATAACATTTGTAAGTGTTGCCAGTTGGGGCATTGGCATTTTGCTCCTCTGGTTATTTGCTCGATCTGTGGGTTTAGGCTATTTTTTTCCTGAAGGGGTTTCTCCTCTGCTATGCTGATTGACTTGATTAGGCAGAAGGAATATTAAATAGCCCTGAGGTCAGATATTCCTTAGCTGGCAAAAGAAACTGAAGGTGAAGGTGAAGATATGAAGGCTGAAGGTAGCTGTGCGTCCTGCCCTGTTATCAAGGTATTCTGTAGTGGTAGCAACCTTCACCCTGGGATTGAAGTCAGGAGGATTCCTACAACAGTAGTTCTCAGCTCAGTCAGTGGGGATAGGGTGTTGGAGACTGAGTTTCCCTGCCCTCTGAAGACTTCTTATCTGTCCTCCTTTTCTTGTTACTCTTGCATACATCTATCCCCTAAATCCATTATAAGCTCCTTGAGAATAGAGGCTTAAAACATCTTTGCCTCTTCAGCATCTAGCCAAGGGATTTTTTGCACATGATACCTGGAGATGGCATGTATATGTATAGGAATATTCAATTTACATAGAATACAGTGATTTGTATACATTACATGTGCATGTGTGTATACTTAGAAAGACACCTGCCCAGAAAGTGAACTCCTTGCAGAATATACAATACAGATGCCTGTAGAGACAACATGTTGCTCCAAAAGGTGCTGAGGAAACCTTATGATGTGATGAATAGAACTTTGGTCAGTTAAATGCCTTTGTTTTGTTAAATGCATTTATTTTGTTAAATGCATTTTTGTTGAATGCATTAAGTTGTGCAAAAGAAGACTGCCCCCTAATTGGTATTATTCTTTTCTCTTTCATTTCCTTATCCCCTATTTGTTGTATATTCCCCTTAAAAACTGTATGTATCTTTAGATTGGTTGTGTTTACAGGCTCCATTGAGGAGACTGGTCTCCAAACAGATGGGGGGGATGTTTGCCTTTAAGAAAAATTGTACATTGGGGAACTACATCCCCCAGCATGCCCTGGGGTTTCCTCTCCCCTACTTCCTGGTGTGGGATTGGTCTCTAAAGGGAAGATTCCCTGGCCAGGTAGGGAACTTTGAAGAGGACTTGGAGCCAGGGGAACAGTAGAGCAGAGAAGAGACCCATTTCATTCATCATGAAAACCTTTCTTTTCCTACTTCTTATTTTTTTTCTACAATAGATATGATAGGTAAACTATTACAAAATTGATTATGTTGTTTGATCAATGGGGAGAGTGGTCTCCCATGATCATCAGGGGTGATTGTAAACCTTAAAATTTCTTAGACTTATGAATGTTGGAAATTTCCCCATTGGGAAATTTCATACCTGAAAAAAATTTCCTACTGATAGTAAGAACTCTATTGGAATATGAAACTCCTTGGCATGGGAGGATCCTTCTCCTCCCTACTTAAGACTACTTTAGGACAGAAACCTTTTGCTAAACAATGGAAAGGGCTTTGACCTATGCTTAAGCATAGAACAGGAGGTTCTTTGAGTCATGATTGATTTTAGAATTGCTACAATAGAGATACTTGGAATGACAGAACCAGGTCTTGGAAACTACAATCTCCACCCTACTCAGAGTAACAGGATTTAGGAAGGGCTACAGCAAAGATCAAGATTTAATTATTTGAGAATATGACCTTCAACAGACATGTACAAAGGAGACAGACCTCTGGGCGGTCCTGGGTTAAGCTAGAGCCACCATTGGCACAGGGGAGACATTGACAGTGATTGGTAGATGTGAGAACTGAGGGGAGGGAACTTAGATTGTTTGCTTAAAGATAGCGGGGTCTGAGGACTGAAGGAGGTTTTGCTCTGAAGGAGGTCTGAGAGGAGAGAGGTCCTGGAGGGAGAGCTCCTGGAGGTTGCTCTGAAGGAGGACTGAGAGTTTTTTGGCTCTGGAAGGAGGTCTGAGAGGAGAGAGGTCCTGGAGGGAGAGCTCCTGGAGAGGTCTTGAAGGAGGCTGTGGAAGGAGAACTCAGGAGGAGTCAGGAGGAGGATTCTCTGGAAACATTTCTTGAAAGGAGGCTCTCTTGAAGGTGGAGCCTGAGGTTGGCATGAGAAGCCTTACCTAGAGAGATCTTGGGTGAGTGATAAAACCAACTGACTGATTTATCTCTTAGGACTGAGGTCTAGGCCTTTTTGGCTTGAGGCCCTTCATTCTTATTACTTTCTTACTTTCTCTCTTTTTCTATTGATTAATCAGTGTATTATAAATTAAATTTCTTTATAAAACCCAGTTGGCTTGGGCATATTCATAAATTGAGAATATATTCCCTGGCAACCATCTTATATTTATATAAAATTAAGACACAGTAGAAAATATATTTCAGCGGTCATAATTGTTATATATTTCCCTTGCTCCCAAACATTTTAATTATCACAGTTTATGGCTCCCACTCTCTTATCTACAACTATTTAATGCTCAAAACTATTATAAATCTAACATGTGTTTCTTGTAGAAGACATATGGTAGGATTTTGGTTTATGATCCACTCTGTTATTTGCTTTCATTTTATGGGTGAGTTCATCCCATTCACATTCAGAGTCATGGTTAACACTTGTGTATTCCACAACATTTTGATTTCCTCTGCTACTCCTGCCATTTCTTCTTTTACTTTTTCCTTCTTTTTGTTTTTTTATTCAGTCCCCCTTATCCCCCCTCCCCCCACTTATTTTACTTTAATTTCCCTCTCCTCCATTCTTATTCCCCTCTTATTTTTCTTTAAGGTCTTTTTAAACTACCCCCCACCCTCACACACTCTCACTCCCTTGTATTGATTCCCTCCCCACTAGTCTGTTTGTTACCCTTCTACTTCTCTATAGGGCACAGATCAATTCTTTGCCCCAATGGAACTGATTTTTCTTCTGTCTTTGAGTCAATTTTAATTCATATAAGAATAAAGTATTTACTGTTTCCAGTTTCTTTATCCTTCCAGTGTATTGGTTTTATTTTTCACTCTCACCATGTGCTTCTTTATGAAATATATATTTACCCCATTTTGTCTCTTTTCCCATATCTCCTAGTATTAACCTCTTTTTAACCTCTAGTTTTATATATGTATTTATGCATATATAGAAATATATATATATACATACATATACATACATATATATATATATGTATATATATATATATATATATATACACATTTCATCCTATACACTTTGTTCCCTCTAAGTATAAATCTTCTAGCTACCCAGGTGATAACAATTTCTAAGTGTTACCAATATCATCTTTTCTTATAGGATTACAAATCATTTGAGCTTATTGGGTCCCTTAAAAAGTTTTCTACTCTTTCTTAATTACCTTTTGGTGATTCTCTTGTGTTCTGTGTTGCAAATGAAATTTTCTGTTTAATTCTAGTCTTTTGTTTATTAATACTGGGAAGTCTTCTATTTTATTAAATGATCATATTTTCCTCTGCAAGAATATAGTCAGTTTTGCTGGGTAGTTGATTCTTGATTTAAACCCAGTTTCCTTGCTTTTCAGAATATCATATTCCACGCTTTGTGGTCCTTCAGTGTAGATGTAGCCAGATCCTGTGTTATCCTAACTATGGTTCTATGGTGTCTGAATGACTTCTTCTTAGCAGCTTGTAATACTTATTCCTTGTTCTTATAGTTCTTGAATTTGGCTATAACATTCCTGGATGTTGTCAGTTGGGGATTAAGTACAGGAGTGATCTGTGGATTCTTTCAATCTCCACTTTTCCCTCTTGCTTGAGAATGTTGGGACAGTTTTCTTGGATAATTTCCTGTATAATGATGTCCAGACTTTTTCTTTTGTCATGATCTTCTGGTAATCAAATAATTCTTTAATTGTCTTTCATGGGTCTGTTTTCAATGTCTGATATTTTGTCAATGAGGTGTTTCATATTTTCTTCAATTATTTCATTATTTTGATTTTGTTTAATATATTCTTGCTGCCTTGTGGAGTAATTTACTTATAGTTTTTGAATTCTAATTTTTAAAGACTGAATTTCATCCCTGGTTCTTTGATCACCCTTCTCCTTCTGGTCTGATTTTTCTTTGTAGGTCATTTTTCATCTTCTTTGCCTGGTTTTCAACTTTTTAAATTTTGACTTTCAAGACACTATTTTCTGTTTTCCAGAAGACTTATTTTGCTTTTTAATTTCTTTTTCCAATTGTATTCAGCCTTTCTTAATTGTCTTTTGAATTGTGTTTTGAGTTCTTCCAAAACTTCTGTCCAATTAGCTGGAGTTTCTATGTTTTTGCTTGGTATTTCTTAGTCTTCCTCTGATTATACTGAAAAAAAAAACATGTCTGCCATTTTTTTTTTGTTACCACAAAGGGATTTTGTTCACATGTGGGAACATTTCGTGTGAATTCATTTATGTCTTGGGGAGTAAAAGTATATGGTTCCTGAGGGTCACCACATCCCCATTTGTGTTCTATTTCAGGCACTTCCCTTAGGGGAAAAAGGCCTCTAGTTGAATTGAATAAAGGTGAGTAGGTTTGGATAGAAGTTTTGTTAGAAGAATGAGATTTCCTTGGGGTTGGAATTGGTTTTGTTGTAGGAGAAGGAACAGGAGAAGCTGGGATTTCAGGAGAAGGATCTTGGGAAGTAAGGTTAGCCATGAGTTGCAGAGCACGAGAGAGGTAGTTCTGCAGCTGAGCCATAGGAGACAGGTCTTCCATCTCTATTTTGGGGAAAGGGTTTCCCTCATTTAGAGGTTCAGGATCATGCTTGTAAAAATCAGACATGTTTTAGGTGGGACCAGTATTTGCCATTTAACCATTGTACTAGAGGGATCTGGAGCCAAAGTTAGAAAGGTATAAGAGAGAGAGGGGACAGATAAAAAAGCACTACTTTCTCTATTAGGTAAGACTACACAAGAGAAGGGGAGAGCTTTTGCTCAATGTCTAGAGCTGAAAGGTAAGAAGGAAAAATTCCTCTTAAATCTCTAGTTTCCTTCCCTAATAGATGATTATCCTGATGTCCCCTAGAACATTAGATGGAAAGAATGATCAATCTCTTCTGGATTAATAAGATCTGTTTATTTTTTTTTGAATATTTAGGAATGGTAGGAAGTCCCTCATTACTATTTTGTCCTAAATTCCCCTCAGGGGCTGAGGGCTCAGGTCTGGGGACCTGAGTCCCTGAAGAGATGGGTAGAGCCAGACTTTTGGACTCCTGATTTAGAGAAATGTATAGTTATATAAGATGTCAGTTGAAGATCTTCTTACGTGGATAGTCTCTTTTGTTCCCCACAGAGAAAGCATCTCTATCCCCTAATGAAAATAAGTTGACTATGTTCTGATTCACATCAGCTAATTGAAGGACCCTAACAGGTTGAGCTCAGAGTAATGCTCTTCTCTCCTCCTTGCCAAAAGAGAAAGAACTCTCTACTGCTGATCTGCTTTTCTTGGCTAGAGGTTCTAGCCCTATCCCCCATTGACATCAGAATTCCATCCTATTTCTGTGTGATGTTCAACAAGTCATTGAAATGCAGTCTGTAATCCTCTCAGCCACACCATGTAAGAAGTATTAAAAATTATCCAATTGGTTTTGTGTGTCTGCCTGCATTTCAGCTTTAAATTTGTGTAGGGTAGCATTTCTTGTCACAATATTTAGGAATAGAAAAAATAAAATTACCTAAGAACATAAGGAATGGGAGGCATTTTGAAATCACTAATGTTCCTAATTTTTAAAAAGCCAGAAAACTTTAATATAATGTAGCATTCATTTTTATTTATTTATTATATATGCATATTTTATTTGTTAAATTACTTGTAATTCTAATTTTAGTCAGTAGGTGGTGCTACTGGCTAGGAGTTAAAGTCAAGATGTGAAAATTAAAGGTAAGGGTGTAGTCCCTTCTAAAAGCCTTTTAACCCAATTAACTCTTCTGGGTGAAAGGGCAGATGGAAAACAAAGCCTTTTGGCTGAGGCTGAGTTTTTTTTTTTATTTTGACTAAGTTTGGGAGGGGCCACAAGCCATCTCTCCTTTCCCCTCAGGCTAAAACCACCAGAACCATGTGTTTCCCTCTTTGAGCAAAGCCCACTTAAATTTTAAAAAAGTAGAGAGACTTGAAAAAGGAAAGTAGACTTCTAGAAGCAGGACAAGGCTAAAACTTTAATACAATCACTCTCTCTAATGAAAAACTGGCTGGGCTGACTCACTACCTTTACTCTGGTGGTCTAGCAATTTTTGTTGGGAGAGATTTTGTTTTTTGACTGAGAGATAGAATTCTGGCAGGGTGGAGCAGGACTCCTTTCCCCTCTAAGTTTTTCCCTAGGGTTTTCCTCACAGCTATTTAAGAACAAACCAGCTAGCTAGTACTATGGTGAACTCCCCCCTCCCCCAGGTGAAAACCTGAGGGTCTTCAAATTGGGCTGTTTGTTACCTAAGGCAAAGGGGTTTGGAAACAGCCTCCCCAGCTGAGACCTCAGGTCCCTGCTGCTCAAGGTTAAAAACACAGATGTATTCTATTCAATTTAAGGAGAAAAGAAGAAAAAAAATGTTTTATACTCACCTGATCTAGCAGCTGTTTTTAAAGTGCAGGCTTACTTGAGTAGGTAGTAAAGAGAGAAAGAGGAAAGAAATTTTCAGGGAAATTGAGGTTAGTTGTCACAACCTACATGGATTAGCCAGACTGTTAGGGTTAATACTTATGGCTGGATTGAAGATAGTTTTACTTAGTCGCCAGGGATTTAAATTCTAAATCTCAATGAAATACTCAAGTCAGAATGGAATTATATGGTGGTTTATTTACAATAGAAGGAAGAAATTAAGAAATGAGAGAGAAGAAAAAAGGAAGGGGATTCAGAACCAGGCAGGGGTTCCACGGCCTCCTCCAAGATGAGGGGCCTCTTCAGAGACTAGAGCCTTCAGAAAAGCCAAGGAAGGGGTAGTAAGCCTTGCACTCCCACGTGAAAGTCTAAGGGAAGCAGTCTGAGGTCTCATGCTCAAGCTCCTCCATGGTCAAGTTCCACCTCTAAGTCCCTCTCACAGGAAGTGATGTGAAATATAAAGGCAGTTCTTTAAGTCACTTCCTGTGTCTCACATATACGAATGGTAGCTTAAACTTGGCTTTGGACAGCAAAGGGGGTCAGTCAGTTGTTTCTGATTTGCACACTTGATAGCACATGCAGATCATAGACCTACCTTCCCCCCACTTGGGGTGTATACATTCCTGGTTGCTAAACTTATAAAGACTAAGCAGGGTGGAGTAAATCTAAAATTCACAGAAATAACCACTGAATTAATTATTTGTGTCTAGCCAGGCCAGAAGAAAGGATAAAGGTAAGAAGAAAATGCTGCTGGCAATTTCTACTTCAACCTGACCCACTCACAGCAATTGTTAATGACAATAAATGGGAATGAGGGAAATAAAAGCCATCACTAATTAACATAATTTCTTACATGATGTGGGAAGGGAATTCCCCTCCCCCCAGTATGTCTCTTTGTTTTGATGTATTCAATCAGGGACCTGGAGAACCTTTACCATTGAGATGTTCAAGTATA
This sequence comes from Monodelphis domestica, assembly GCF_027887165.1. Classification (NCBI taxonomy): domain Eukaryota; kingdom Metazoa; phylum Chordata; class Mammalia; order Didelphimorphia; family Didelphidae; genus Monodelphis; species Monodelphis domestica. Next base: position 423,669,566 of record NC_077230.1, read on the forward strand.
GAGAAACACTCAGGGAAAGAAAGTTGAAACCAACTAGATGGGAAACTGATCACACATGTACTGTCCCCACACAGGGTGGTCCCAGGCAAATTAAGGAACTATGATGGGTTCCTGAGATATGGTGTGAGAGAGCTAGTGAGTGGAGAAAATTGCTTATAAGCCAAGATCAAGGCTCCATCTCTTGAGATCTTCTGACTGGAGATTGGAACCCTAGGGAACTCCTGTGGTACATCAGGCTATTTAGAAAAGCTACTCTTTACCTCTTTCCTACATTTCCCTCTCTTTACTATCACTACTTTGATTAAATTAAATTGTTAAAGTTACTACTAATAGCCTTATAATTTAATTTGAACTATTACAATTTGGCAAACATAAAGGTTTTGATTTGTATCCTCATTTTCTTCATGTCTTCACTTTTTACTCCCTCTAAACGATCTTTAAGTCAGTTTATTAGTAGATAAGTCTGGAGTTCAAATCTCTCACTTCTCCTTTCTAAGTTTGTAATGCAGTTTGAAATAGACAAAAGGGCAGATTAACCTTTGGTCTAATACAGTAAAGCCATTCAGGAGCCTGTTGCTTCTAATGATAAGCTGCATTGCTCTTGCTTCCTGACCACTGCTGATTCCCTGAGAGTCCTGTGTGGATGGGTGAAAAATTAATCCCCTTTTCCCTTTAACCGACTTGGGGCTGAGTAGTGCCTGAGAACAGCTGAGTAGAGACCCAACCCCTCATCTTGTTGCTCACTGGTAAGCTGGACTTTAAGCAACAATCAGCTGGCCCTTACAGGACTCTACCTGGTGAGACTTTCCACCCCCTGCCTCCCTGCCTCCAGGTGTGGCTACACCCTTCCTCAACCCCATGGAGCTATAGCCTTATGGATAAGAATTCTGGATTGGTCAGAAGGGATTGAGTATTGAGGGAGGTTAACAAGCTTAGCTTTTAGCTTTCTTTTTTTTTTCTTTCCCCCAAATAGAGCTGGGTTTTGAGAATTAAGATCTGATTTCCTGATCCCAAAACCAGGTATAACCCAAATCTCTGCAGTTTCTAGCCCTTTAAATGAGAGTATCTTGCTCCTGGGAGACCATTTTTTCTTTCTTTCTTTTCTTTAAGGCCCTTTCTGAGCCCCATGTGCTTTCAGCATTTGCTTAAGTAAGAGGTGGGTCTTTGGGGAGAGCAACATCTCTAAAACTGCTTCCTTGACCACGCAAAGTGTTTCAGGGCCCACTAATGGCAAAATCCCAGCAGTGGATCCTGGCCACAGCCTGTGCTCTCTACCCAGACTTCTAAAAAACAAACCCTAAGCCAGCTCAGTGAGTTGGCTTCCTGCTAAACCTTTCTTCAGTAAAGCCTTGGAGTCCAGGAGCCCCTCAGAGCTAGTGCCTTAGCCCTCAACCCTTTAGACCCACTTGGAAGCACATAGCCACTGGGTTTTTACCTCTCTGGGGGAGGGGAAGGGAGAGAACTCTTCTCAATCTCAGTTAAAACTCAGGCTGTACCCTATTAATTTATAATAAGACAGAACTACCAAAGTAGTCAGAAAACCCACTCTTTATCAGGAATAAGGATAAAACTCAAACATTTATCCACCCATAGAGCCTTAGTGCCAAATACTACACAGTGCCTGTATCCTGGGGACTCTGGGAACTTTATCTCTGGGAGAAATCACCCTGCTAAATGCTAGTCTCCACCCTGGGAGAGAACACCATGCTAAGTGCCAGCTCCAAAGAGGTACTAAAACTCAGAATCTCTTTATACCTATTGGGTAGCCTACAATGTCTAACCACAAATAGGAGAATAGATGCATTAACTGAAAAAGTTGAAAAAGCAACCACAAAACTGAGAGAGGCCCCATTTGCAGGAATCCAGAAAGCAACCATCAACATGTTATATTTATGGAAAGGTGCATCATGTAATTATCAACTGTAGGAATATATAATTGAAAAATCTGTTACCCTAAAAAAAGAACTACATTTCCCAGGAGCCCACTGACTTTCTGTCATTACATACTTCCTATAGATTGGGGATATAAGGCAGGGACATGGAAGGATCACACCTTCCTGTCCCCCTTGGTGGTGGTAAGGTGGGTGTTTGAACTGGCTGATCAGCCATGGGCACATGGTCTTTATTTTGTATTTTCTTTATTCCATGAATTCTAATACTCATGAATAAATCTCTTAAAATCTAATATTTTTATTTGAGATTTAATTTTTACAGGAAGAGGAATCAGGAAATTAGAAACAGAATTTTGAGGAATAGTAACAATAATAGAAATACTAACAACAACAGGAACTCATATAGGAATAGTAATTTGAATGAGGCAAATGAAAACTCACCCCAAAACATCTAACATGAGGTTTGTCCTCACTATATACAGTGCAGCAACCCCCCTCAGTATGGGGGACCCTAGCTGTGTGACCAAAGGAATCTAGAAGAATGATGATACTTGTGAGGAGAAGAGACCTCAAAGAGTCTGGAGGTGAATTTTAAGCCTTTTTTGGCTCCCTTGCCTTACTCATGTTAACTGTTTCAGTCTGTTCCCCTCCTCATAGTGAAGAAGTCTCTGTAAGATAATTTTAAATATAAGGTACATGTAATTTATTGTTAACCACTCCAACAGCTATCAAAATTGGCAAAAATGACTCTTGGATTCATTGCTTACAAGTAAAATGGATACCTTTTATCGATACTGATTGACTGTATCTTGTCACATGCAATTGTCTTTATTAATACTCTCCTCCAGTGACTGGACTGGAGATAATACCATTATAAAAGTCCATAGGTAAGTTGGACACTGTTTTAGCTGTCACAATGCATTTCTGATATTTAAAATTTTATTACTGTTTTTCCTTTTCATTTGCAATAGGATATTTGAATTTTTTTTCTTTCTTATTTTGTGTACTTGAAGTACATGGAATCAGTATTAATGTTTTTCATTTTGAAGCATAGGTTGAAAATATCTATTAGCCCTAATACCTATGCATATCCAAAACCTTTAGACTATGGAAACCTACCATTGAATGTTCAGTATTATGAGACTTTTACTAACATTTGTGTCTGATTTCAGAAGAAGGGATAACAAAAGAGCCACAGTACAGTGCCAAGAATCACAAGGTCAAGGAGATCACCAATCCCTGTGGGATTGATGAGAATCTGTGTCAAGAGAGAGGACTTGTTTTAAGGTTTGAGGAAGTGGCTCTTTGACAATTTCAGATGCAGGACTTCCCCATACCAGTTTCCTATAAGTATCTTAGTTTGGCTTTCATTTTGGCTCTCCTATCCCTGAGATTGAAAGTAAAATCAGATCATGGAATCACATATTTTCCTTTACCTCAAAATCTAGTCCCTTCTCTTTTATATTATGGCAATTTTCTGTAGTCCTGGCTGTGGATGTGTAAGTGCAATATTGCTCCATTTGTCCTGCAGGCTTGTAGGACATGATTCACTTTATTTTAGCCTTCTTGGTGATTCAAGGATCTGTTATGGGTTTATTCTGTTTTACTCATAAATTTAGACACATAAGATTTTGATATATTATTTTCCCCCAGAATTTAATTTTTTTCTTCTGTTTGAGGTGTGTGTGTGTATTTTGGTTTTCTTTTGTCAATTGATTTATATATCCCATAACTCAGCCATGTATCCCGGGGTGATTCTGGGGTTGTTTAATACCTTCCTTAGGGGGTATTTGTAAGGGGTGAAAATATTAAAGATTAGACTAAATATAAGAGAAATATGGTTCCCACAATTATTACTCAAGTCAAGTCAGAATGCCTTTTTATGGTGGTTTATTTACAAAAGTAGAAAGAGTGAAAGTAAGAAAACCAGAGAGAGAGTAGGAAATTACTCTAGCCTGGTCTAAACCAGGAGATCTTTAGAGGTCTCAGAAGGGGGCAGCAGAGGTAAATTAAACAAGGGATTTAGCCACAAGGCCTCCTCCAAGATGAGGTACCTCTCCAGAGGCTAATAGCTCCAGAAAGGACAGGGAGATGGAATCAGACTTTTCCACTCACCTGCGTGGTAGTTCTAAGGAAGATTGAAGAGCAGTCTGATGTCACCAGCTGAAGCTCCTCCAGATCAAGTTCCAAGGTGAAAGACCTAGTCATAGGAAGTTCTTGCCACTTTTAAAGACCCTTCCTTTTGTCACTTCCTGTGCGTGCCTTTCTTCCACTTTAAGTGGATCAAATATAGTCTATACATTTTCTTAGAACTGCCCAGGGGGGATACAGTCAATTTTGATTTGTCACTCACCATAGCACACAGGAGTCACAGACCTCCCCATCTTTAAAAATAAAGTGGGGTGTATACACTTCTGGTGATTAAATCTAAAAGTGGGCAAGGGGAGAGTTAATCCCATTTTCACAGACTGTATAATTATCCTAAAATTCAAGGTTTGAAATCTTTTGGAGAAATTTTAGGCAAAGAAAATCACCAATACCCCAAATCAAGAAAGTGGATCTTATGAAGAAGGTGCAATAAGGAAGTTTATGGAAACCACACACTGCATCAAAAGATCCAGGGTTAACTTTGAGATATAATGTAATAAATTGAAGGGGGTTGAACATATTGATTCTGAATGTAAGGGGAATGCTCCCTAATTAGCTTTTTGTCAATGAATCATTGATCATTGTTTTTTCTGTCTTATTTTTCCTTCTTATCCCCAAATTATTGTAATTCATGCACATTTGATAATTACTTCTTTTGTAATATCATTTGAAAGTCTTTATATTTGAAAGTCTTTATAGAGTCACAGATACAGATATATAGATGTATACACATATGTTTATATACACATATTTATATGTAAACGCATTTACATATACATCTAAATATATGCACGTATATACGTTCATATACATATAATGGTGGTACACACCTGTAATCCCTTCTGCTTGGACAGATTGAAGCTTGTGGACCTCTTGAGCTCAGGAATTCTGGGCAGCAGTAGAGTTAACATTTACTAACTTCCATACCAACCTGGTGAACCCCTAGAAGGGCAGGGATGGGGCACAGTGGTGTGAGGGAGTCCTATACTGCCTATCGAGAGACAAATTTATCAAGTTCATAAATGAAGGGAGCCAAATTTTCCATGACAATCAACAATAAATTTGTCTCATCAAGTGACCTCTGTCCATCTAGGCTAGGCAGTATGGGAGACCAAGTCTCCTCCTTCCCATTTAGAATAAAGTTTTGCTTCAGGGATCTCCCCTGGAGTTTTACTTTGTGGTGAGGGAAGTCATGAGCCAGAGAGTGTAAGAAAAGCCAATTCCCTTCCTTGGGGTCAGGTTCCCAAGAGAATGGAACACTGCCCTCCTGGTCCTAGAACAGAGCTCTCCATTGGGAAGCATTGGGAGAAGTTGTCACCCTTTGGGTTGTGGGTAACATATTTATAGAAGGGAGGTAGAAAATCTGACCAGTCAGACTTGGAGTGTGTTTTTGGAGGGAAGTAATGAAGTTAGAGGGGTAAGAAGGAGATCGATTTGTCATGTCTGCTCAATAACCAGGTGGGCAAACAAAGGTGCATGTAAAGCAGGCGTTGTGTAGCTTGGGGCACACAGGGTACCCCTCCACCCTCATTATACCAGTGCTAGCTACCCTGGACAGGCTGCCAAGACTGGGAGAAGAGGAAGGCAGCTTAGTCTGGCCTGAAAAAATCCCCTGTAGCATCCCACTTTTGAATCAAATTCTCTAGTCCTGATCTCTCTGCTCAGCATTTCTTGTCCCTTGAATCCACTTGGATGTCTTCACCTGGACAAGTTCTTTTTTTTGAACAATTTTTGTTATTTTTATTGATGTCTTTTGCTTTCATACTCTTTGTTTTTGAATATCTTCTTTCCTACAGCCCAGCCAATGAACTATTCCTAATGACAATGATTTCAAAAGAAAGAGAAAAAGACATTCAGTAAACCAGCCAACACATTGACTTTGCCACCATGGAATATACTCACTTCTGAAAAGAAGAGCATTTTCCTTACTTGGGGGGCTTTGCTTGCCTCAAAATCTCTCCCCACTTTGATCTATATTCCATCCTGCTGCCAACCCATCTACTCAACTAAGGAAATCATTGAGTTCATAAATTCCACTGGCACCCTATCATCTGTGCTCCCCCCTCTAGCCTTTGTACAACTTATGTCCCACCATGTACCTTTTGATAACACTGGCTTCCTGGTTGCTCTACAAAAAGATGCTCCATTTCTCAGGTGCCAGCATTCCCTTTGGCTATATTCAAATATTCACTCTGTGTGACACATCAAGACCATGGTGCCATTCTCTGTGATGTTGCTGGTGCTATTAATAGTTATGTTGGGTTTCATCATGTTATTCTCTGTAGAAAGACAAGGAGGAGAGAGAGGTGTCTGAGTGACTGGCCTGTATCTTCTTCACCAGTCCACCTCTTTAGGAAAAACAAAACACCAGACAGTCAACCAGAATCATTTCTGTTACAGACACATGGGTGGGTGCTGACATTCTGGGGAGAAGGATGCCTCATGGTTCATTAATTGTGTCAACAGGAAAGGTGAGCAGAAAGCACTGAGGAGGGAGTGCTGTGTGTTCTGGACTTTTCCCCCTCCAGAGAGGTCCCAGGAGGTACACAATCTAGTGACTGAGTTGGGGAGATGGTAGGGAATAAGCATTCATTAAGTATCTACTATATACCCACCATATGGTAGGTGTTGAAACAATGCTGTTATTTTTATTATCATCCTCAATATTATTATTACTAATATTGCCAGGCATGATGATATTACTGTGGGAGAGGGGGCTATTATTCATTCCACTTAACAGTTCAGGAAACGGAGTCAGAGTTTAATTGACTTAGCCAGACTCAAACAGCTAGAAAGTATCTGAGACCAAATTAGAACTAGAGTCCAGACCTTGTGTCTTCTCTATCCACTTTGGCTCTTTGCTGCCTCTCATCAACCATCTCATTGGAACCCAGCAGTCTTTATTCTGATATCTATGAATTTATTTTGTAATAAAAGGGTTGGTAACTTTAGTAGAATTGGTTTTCTTTGAAGTCCTATGCATTTTGTTTTCTGTATGTAATTACACCATCCTTCTTCTGAGAAGAGGTTTCTGGGCAATGACAGCCTGAGTATCTGAGAGCTCTCTGGCACCAAAGGGAAGCTCTTCTGCTCCCATCATTCTTTGTTCCCCATCTATCCCCTTAACACCACTTCAAAATGTAAATAGCTTCTCCCTAACCATTGTTCCAGGAACTAATTAGCACACATATTATTCTTTTCTAAGGCCTTGTTTCTACTTCCACATGGTGACACTCAGCTCTCTGGGCCTCAGTTTCCCCATCTGTAAAAGGAGGCTGCAGAATAACAGGATTCTAGGTCCCTTTTATCTCAAACAATGGGACATGCTACAGGATCCTCCCATTGTATTTACAAAATGAGGTCCAAAGAGGCTGATATAGGTGATCACAAAGTGAACAACTTTTCTAGTTCCTGGACCCAAACTCTTTCCTTCTTTGCCTGATGGTCCTTGTGGGCCTTTCTCATACCAGGTGTTGAAAACTTAGGGCTGGCAGAGACCAGAGGAGCCTAGACCTCCATCTGGAGGGGACTTCAGCATCATCTAACATACCCCTTATTTCCTGATGAGAAAAATGGGAGACTTCCATGGGCTTAGTTCTTCATACAAGGTCCACTGGATGCCCTAAATCCCATAATTGAGGCCAGGGCTCCCTTCAGCATATTCCAAGATCTCTGTGGACATGATAATTGGCGGAGGGACAGTACAGAGATACTTTCCTTTGGGTTCCCCCTTTCCAAAATGGCTTTAAGGAAGTACCCTGCAGGCCCCCCAAGGAGCTGCACTGTCACACCCAGTCTTCCATTTTGGATGGTGATGGCAGCATTCCTTCCACAAACCTCCCCTGAGGGGGCTTCATAGTGCAGCTATCTCATACCATTAGCAGTACCCTACTGGGGGTGGGAGGACCTTGTGCTTCCTTGGGGTCCTGGAACTTTTTAACCCAATCCACTGTCCCTGATAAAAGGAGAGGATATGTGTAAAGAGCTTAACATGATGTCTGGCACAAAGTAGCCACTGGATCCCTTCCTCCTCCCTTCTAGTGCTGCTTTTCATTCTTTCTTTGACCATCTGAGGATAAGGTAGTCTATAATAGATGTACTCTGCTGCAGGAGAGATTTTGCAGCATCTTCTAAGGATTAATTGGCCTTGGCTGTGATGAGATCCAGGTTGACTGGGACAGTCTAGGACTGTCTCAGCAACAAAGTACCAGAGGTGGCAGAGGTCCAAGATACCACAAATGTGAAGTATAGGGGAGGATGAAAATCCAGAGAAGGAGGCCACCCAAGGGGGATAGTGCTACAAAGGAAGAGTTTGGCAAAGGGAGTCAGACCAAGTCCCAGATGTGGGTACAGGGTGCAGAGAACCATTTTGGTTTCTCTTCCCCATTCAGGGAGACAGACTATGAGGGAAATAAATCAGATTGGAAACTTTGTTCTACCCTGAAGATTCTCCGATGACCATGTAATAGATGAGAGCCACCATGAGAGCCACTCCAGCTAGGACTCCAATCACAATGCCAGCAACGATCTGTCCAGCGCGTATGGAGCCTCCTGAAGGCTCTGTTGTGGACAAAGAAGAGAAAACGCAACTGTGAGTGTTCTTTAGGGGTTCCAGATACAAGAACTGCCTAGCACTTGTGTTCTTTGCCTGGCATTCCATTAAAACTAAAAAAAGCTCACTGATTAATGAAGCTGACTTGGCCATTATTCCTCAGAGCCTTGGTATACCCTTAGAGACACTTGAATACTGGGCAAGCACATAAAACTCAATCTCTGAACTTCTGATTTCATTCCCACACTCTACCCTCTGCTCTTCTCTATTTCTGTGGATGGCAGCATCAAACTCCCAGGCACCCAGATTCAAATTGGGAACCATCTTTGACTTTCTTTTTCCTTCAAACCTCAATCTAATCAATTGCTATATTTTTGCTAATGTTAAGATTATTTGTGTGGATTTTACCTGGACAGTATCTCTCAACACCTAATCCCTCCTCTCAGTTTCTATTCCATATCCTCCCATTTCTTCTCTATTATGGCAATAATTTTCTGACTAGTGTTCCTCTCTATGGCCTCTCATGTCTCTAATTCATATTTCATATTGCTGTCCCAAACCAACCTTCCCTGAATGCCATTTTGATGTTGAAATTTTTCTTTGAAAAGGCTTTAAATTAGTTTCTCACATCTATTCCTAAAAGGCAGTGCACTATAGCAGAAAGAGCTCTGGATTTGAAATCTGTAAAGATGGATTAGAATTCTGTCCTTGTCACTTGCTAGCTGTGGGATCTTGGCAAGTTGCTTCTCTTCTTTGGATATCAATTTTTCAAGCTAGAAAATGAAGATGTATGGGGTAGATGAACCACCTGTAGGTAACATTCATCTCAGCTTCAAATCCTAGGAGCTTACTATCCTTTTCTTCCCCACTATTCTGGCCAGTTTTGTCTTGTTGCTTTCAATCTGAATTTTTGGAAGACTCTCATCAATGGTCTTCCTGCAACTATTCTTCTAATTCATATCCTTCCTCTTCATGTTTCAAGTTCTCCATGTTTTACAATTTTAAAAATCCCCACCTTCCTTCTTAAAATCAATACTGTATATTGTTTCTATGTCAATGTACCGTGTATTGGTGATAATAACCATCCATAGGATGGGTTAAGAGTTGCTAATGGACACTGTTCCATTTACTCTGGATAAGAGGAGAAATAGTAAAATGGTCTTTGAACCAGTCCTTTAGAATTTTCTATTCAATAATGACCAGAAATGCAACTTATCCAATATTTATAAAATTCTACTGAGGTTCTTAACTTCTTTTTCCTTTTTTTAGGACAGTATTTTGTCCAGGTCTGAAAGGGGTACATTAAGATCCCTTGTTATTGTACTTTTACTGTCACAGAATTTATTTAGTTTTCCCTTTAGTATTGAACTCTTTTACCATATGGTGCTTTATTGTTTATGGTACTGAAAGAAGCAGATGTTGACTTAGTATTTTATGTTTAGTCCCATGGCTCTATCCTGCATTTTATATTTTATTCCACTCTGGAAGTGATTCTATTCACTGATCATATTTTGTATTCTGTGTAACCAAACCCAAGCTTTTTCTTTGTCTCTGAGAGAAGCTAATAAGTTTAAAAAATCAGCCTTCTTCTCTGAGGCTGGATGTATAAGTTATGGTTCTTCCATAATCATTGTTAATGAAAGAGTAACTTTGAACTTGGCTTTAGAAGTACAATTCTAATTGTTATGTCAGCAACACTTGCATATCATTTGTGAAAAGGAAAGCTTCTGTGCAGATGGAAAATTTATACTTCTCTTCCCATTTCATCCCTTTCACTTCAAGTGATTATTAATTTAAATCTTACAGGTCTCCATTTCTACCAAGGACAAGATAGTAGGAAATGGATTGGCATTCACTAGTGTCTGACCACATTCCCTAGTATCTGGTTCTTTTTTTTTTTTAACATGACTTTTCCCAAATCACCCTGAAAAGCTGCCCACCTGAGTAAGCCTGAGTGGCTCCTCCTGGGGTCTCAACCTAAGCCAATCCAAGAACCTTTTTCTCTGAGGGAAGGGAGAGATGACTTACCATATACTCTGACTATGATGTTTTTAGATATTGCTGTGTTGGTTATGCTGTTCATTGCCATGCATGTATATGTCCCTGAATGTCCCCAAGATAGTTTGGAGATAGCATAAATGTTTCCTGAATTTCCAGCTCTAGAAGAACCATTCACTTGCCATGTATACTGGGCCGGTGGTTCAGAACTAGCCTGACACTCTAAAGTCAGCTTCTTGTTGAGTAAGACCTCAATCTGCCCATGAACATGCTTTGGAAGAATCTTGATTTCCTCTGGCCCATCTATGAAAAGATGAAAAAATATGAAATGTCAGTTATTGTTAGAGAAAGGATTGGGAGAGGGGGGAGATACAGAGTCACTCACAGATGATAGACAGGTTGAATGGGTCACTTTTCCTGGCATTGAGTGGATTCCAGACTTCACATTGATAAGCTCCATTGTCTTCCCTCTTCACAGGTGTGATCATGAGGGTTTTGTTATTCGAAGGCAAAGTCCTCCTGTCATTGAGTATCAACTTCTTATTTTGGAAGTACCACCGAATTTGTGACAAATCGTTATGCCTTGAGTTACACTTCATGACCGCGGAGTCATTCTGTACGATGTGGCCAGCGCTTTGGATAGTTACGGTGGGTTTCCTCATGTACTTGTCTGTAGAAAGAAAAAGAGGAGAGAGAGGTGGCTGAGTGACTGGCCTGTATCTTCTTCACCAGGCCACCTCTTCAGGAAAAACAAAACACCAGAAGCCCAACAGGAAACATTTCTGTTACAGACATTCAGGGGTGGGTCCTGACATTGTGGGAAGAAGGATGCCTCATGGTTCAACAGTTGTGCCAATAGGGCAGATGAGCAGAAATCACTGGGGAGGGAATGCTGTGTCCTGGACTATCCCACTTCCAGAGAGGTCTCAGGAAGTACACAATCTAGTGACTCTGTTGGGGAAGGGTGTAGGGAATAAGCATTCATTAAGTATCTACTGTATACCTGGCATGATAGGTGTTACCCCAATGTTATTATTTTTATTATTATCATTCTTATTATTATGGTTACTAATATTGCCAGGCACTATGTTATTACTGTGGGAGTAGGGGCTATTATTTTCTCCACTTAACAGTTCAGGAAACAGAGTCAGACAGCAAGCAGAGGTTAATTGACTTAGCCATAATGAAGCAGCTAGTAAGTGTCTCAGACCAAATTAGCACATGGATCTTCCTGACTTCAGATTCATTGTGCTCCCTTCTCCACTTTGGCTCCTTGCTGCCTCTCACCCACCATCTCATTTGAATCCAATGATCTTTAATCTAATATCTATGAATTTATTTTCCAAAAAAAGGTTGGTAACTTCATTTCAATAGAATTGGTTTTCTTTGAAGTCCTATGGATTTTATTGTGTATATAATTAAAGCATCCTTCTTCTGAGAAGAGGTTCCTGGGCAATGACAGCCTGAGTGCCTGAGGGCTCTCTGGCACAAAGGGAAGACCTTCTGCTCCCATCATTCTTTGTTCCCCACCTATCCCCTTAACACCACTTCAAAATGTAAATAGCTTCTCCCTAACCATTGGTCCAGGAACTATAGTACACATATTATTCTTTTCTAAGGCCTTGTTTCTGCTTCCATATGCTGCCAGTCAGCTCCTCTGGTCCTCAGTTTCCCCATCTGTAAAATGAGGGATCTAGAATAGCTACATTCTAGGTCTCTTTCATCTCCAAACTTGAGACACCATGCAGGATCCTCCCATTCCACTTACAGAATGAAGCCCAAAGAGGCTGATGTGGGTGGTCAGACAGTGAATGACTTTTCTTGTTCCAGGATGGGAACTCTTTCCCTCTTTGCTTGATGCTCCTTGTGGGCTTTTCTCAGACCAGGTGTGGAAGGCTTAGGGCTGTCAGAGACCAGAGGAGCCTAGATCTCCATGTGGAGGGGACTTCAGCATCATCTAACATACCCTCTTATTTCCTGATGAGAATAATGGGGGACTCCCAAGGATTGAGTGATTCATACAAAGTCCACTGGATGCCCTAAACCCCATAACTGAAACCAGGTTCCCTTCAGCATATCCCAAGGTCTCTCTTGACAGGATGTCATCTTCCTCTGATTGGCAGAGGGACAGAATGGAGTTACTTTCCTTTGGGTTCTCCCTTCCCAAAATGGCTTCAAGGAGGTACCCTGCAGGCCCCCAAGGAGCTGCACTGGCACACCCAGTCTTCCCTTTAGGATGGTGATGGCAGCATCCCTTACACAAACCTCCCCTGGAGGAGCTTCATAGTGCAAGTATCTCATGGAGAAACTTAGGACATTAGCAGTACCCTACTGGGGGTGGGAGGACCTTGTGTTTTCTTGGGGTCTTGGAACATTTTAACCTTATCCACTGTCCCTGATAAAATGAGAGGATATTTGTAAAGAGCTTAGCATGGTGTCTGGCACAGAGTAGCCACATGATCCCTTCCTCCTCCCCTCTAGTGCTGCTTTTCATTCTTTGGCCAACTGAGGACATGGTAGTCAATAGACTTACTGTGTTGCAGGAGAGATTTTACATCATCCTCTAAGTGGCTTTGGCTGTAATGAGACCCAAGTGGACCAACACGCTAGCACTGTCTCAGTAACAAAGTACCAGAGCTGGCAGAGGGTATCTGGTCCCAGGTACCACAGCATGTCTGATCAGTGGCTATTCAGCCTCTGCTTATCCATGACTGTTAGTTGTGTGGCCTCTTTTCCCCTCTGGACAGCTCTGCTTCTGAGGGCTCCCCTATGCTATGCTGACACTGGCTTCCCTCCAACCTGGACCCTTCAGTCCTAACTCTCACCACTGGGGCCATATAGAGCAATGTGGACCTGCTTCTACCCACGGGCCTTGCAGGTTCTTCAGATTGACTTCTTTCCTGCTTGATCTCAATCCTCTCTTGATCAGTTCCTTTAGCCAGAACTTTGAGTTGCCACAGGATACTTGAATGTGTCAAGAGCTGTGATTTGTAGGTTTTCCTCCACCCTCTATTTCTCTGCCCTTCTGCCTTGTCCAAATGGACATTGTGAATGTGTGAGCATGAAAAAATCTTATCTCCTTGTGGCCAAGCCTGGGGTGATGAGCCTATGCTCACTTGGCAAAGGGCAGCCCTTTGTTGATGGATATACCAGCCTCCTGGGGTCTACCTTGCCATAGCTTGTATGTGAGAGCTCTGGGTTTCCTTCTTGGCTAATTGAGGCAGTGACGGTCAGACTCATGGATGGGGGCTTCTCCACCTCTATCTTAACCTGCGGTGTCCAGAAGTGCATATAGCATCAGTTCCGGGGTTGCCTTTCCTTCCTGGAGCACAGAAGGACCCCTACTTCCCTGGCTCACTCCAGACAGCAAGTTAGCTTTTAATCAGTCCCTAAAGTTTTTTTTCCCCAGTAATTGCTGTCTGGCTATTTCTACCACTTTTTATTTTCCAATGATCCGACAGCAGCTCGGGATTAGGATGAGGGGGCAATGAGCCCAAACCAATCTGATCTTTGTTTGGAAACCTCTTGGCTAAGGTAACCTATTCCACTTTTTGGACCACTGCAATTGGTGAGAAGTTTGCCATGACAATCATCAAAACTCTACCTCTCTGAAACTTTGACTCACTACTCTATGTTCTGTCCTCTAGGGTCAACGAGAAACAGCCAAATCCCTCTGCATCTGGCAGCTAAACTTTCAGGCAGAACCATGGATACTTGGAATTGAAGAGACATTGGAATGTCCATCCCTTGTCTTCATCTTCCCATGTGATATTGTTTATAGTGAGTGTCCTATTACCCGAGGACAGCTGTGTCCTGTCACTAGCTGGGACACTTTAGTTTATGAACCACCAGTACATGAGAATTTGACCCTCAAACTGGCATGTCAAAGAGAGAGTGTCATTGTTCTCTACTGGGGCCATTTTGGAACTGCTGATGGTAGGTTTCAGTTGTTGAGCTGTACAAAAAATAGAAAATGACTATGTTGGTTGTTTTTCTTACCTTACAACCAAATAACTGGTTTGGAAGTAGCCTCTCTAAGACCTTGGCAAGGCTGGAGGCCAGAGACCAAGAACCTTTGATTTTAATGGCATGAATCCCCCTTACTCTGGTGCAGATCACAAGTCCTCCAGGCCCTAGAAAAAGTTCATCTTCAGTTCCTATGGCTGGCAAAGGCATTCACATGGTAGAGACTAAGCCCCTGGTGCTCAATCTTTCTGGACTGAGGCAAACTGGTCAGGGGACGACAGACCCTTTCATCCAATACCTGTTCTTGGATTTGAGGCCTCTCTAGCTTGGCATAACCACCAAGAGTTTGTGTTTCCTTGGCCTGGACTTCAAGAAGCCAGGGTTACGTATCTCCACACCTTGCTGAGGATATTGGGGGAGGCTGGAGAGGATGGACTAAGGACAGGCCACAAGGTGATTGTGCTTAGAAAAGAAAACATTAACTCTGAAGAGGAAAGAAAAGGAAAGGCAGAGAGTGGGAATAGATCAGTTAGAAACAGGATACAAAAAGAAGAGCCTCAGACTGAGAGTCAAGAGAGACCTGGTTCAAGTATAGAAAATTTGAACATACAATAATATCCTCTCATGTACCAAGCCTTTGAATCATGATTTTTGGATTTACAAAATGAAACACAAAGGATTCCAGAGGAAACCAGAAGTTGATGCAAATAAAGGTAAGTTTCCTAATTCCCATTTCTGAATATCCCAAATCTAAGAAGTCCTGATCTAGCCTAATGCCTTTGTCATAGGAGAAAACCAAGGCCTGGGCTTGTGACCTGTCTGTGATCAGATGACAAAACAGAGCTGGCTTTGAACTCAGGGCCCCTGACTCCAAGGTGGCTCTCTTCCCCCTCTCAGAAAGTTGCTCCAAGTTCGGACCTTAAGTGACTAGCCCAAGGCTATGGATTTGGTGTTATAAATGGGACTTGATCTCTGGACTTCCTATGCCCGAATTCCTTGGTCTTTCACTATATAACATGGCTCTTTAAAGCCACAATTTCATATGACTAAATGAGAGAAATGTGTATTTTTAAAAAGAAGAGATCCTAGAAATATCAAGGCAAAAATTGCAGTGTGGCCCTCTGTATGTAACTCAGGCCTTTTCTGGAAGGTCTCTGAAGGTCTCTGAGGTTCCTTCTCACTCTTGGTGCTTTCACTGGCCAAAATGCCAGCCAAAAGGCAGCACCAAGTTAGAGAAGAGGAGGAAGAAAAGATGGCGGCAAGATTTCCCTGGGAGCTCACTCATCACAGATCCTGTCCCTGACCTCTTGACTCAGATCCCTGAATTTTACCAACAATGTACCCAAACTTAGGGAAGGGATCACGATGGAGAGCTAACAAAAAGGAGACTAGAGCAGGGAGCCAACTACTCATGGATCAGGAACTGTTTGAATCCATGAACAGCAGGAGAAGCAAGGGAATCCCATCAGTCCCCAGATCTAGTGCTCCTTGAGGCAGTCAGAGAAGCAGCCCAGAAACAAAGCCCAGCAAGCCAAAAATGACCCAGAAGCCACAGCTGATGAGTCATTCTGTTCTCCCAGCATCACTGCAAAACACTGGGGGCAAGCAAGATTCTCCTGAGTCTTTTCTCTAATTCTACCCTGGATGGTTTGGGCCACCACAGCCTCCTCATGGCCCCTGTGGACACCACCAGCCCTTAGATGCCCAATGTTCTAGCACTTTGGACTTCCATTGCAAAATGATTCAGTTGAAGTCATGTCTGCCAGAGGGAGTCTAGATAGCCTCTTCTTTCTTGATCTGCCATCATCCCCCTCCAGGCATTTGTACTGGCGTGTCGAGGCAGAAACCCTCTTCCTGCCAGGCTCAGCTCACTTTGCACCTCTTCCAAGAAGCCATTCCACATGTCCCTACCCTTGCTGATTTGACCTTTCCCTTCTCAAGTTATCTTAGAACACTTTGTCCCTGGTCCATCATTATATCCACTGGGCTACCCAGCTGCCCAATTAATTTGCTGAATTGAAATGGAGCATCCAAGGAGTAATAATGATTTTATTATCTTTCCCACTGGAAGGGTCTTTCTTCAGGACAGCCAAAGAGGCAAATAATGCAGGGATCAGTGTCCCCATTTTACAGATGAGGCACTAGAGGGTAAGAGAGCTGGAGTGACTTGCCTGAGGTCACACAGTAAATCCTGGAGCTGGAATGAGTCCAGACTTCCTGATCCCAGGGCTGCAGCTCTTCTCTTTACTTTGCTCTACCCTTCTAGCTGTAGCTGGAAGTCTTGAGAGAGCCCATTTCATCTTCTCTCTGGGGAAGGGGCTAATCCTTAGCTGCCTCCAGGCCTGATAAGATTCTGCAGGGAAACTGAGGTTTTCTTGGCTTACTCCCCCCCCCCTCTTGTCTCAGCTCCTATCAAAGGGTCTTCTTGGACCCCTTTTTTCCTAGTTTCTTCAATGAATGCAGTGGATTGGGCTTACTTCCCAGATTCCAACTGCTATGCAGTCCTATGCTGAGAAGAGGAGCTGTCCCTTCCCACCAACCTGGGATTCTCTCTGTCCTCAGCTCCTCTTCATACAACTCCTGTCTTCTTTCAAGATGCCTCTCTCAAAGAGCACCTCCCTCCAGGAAGCCCTGCTAGGGCCCTTCCCGCCTAATTACTTTGTATTGAAGGTCTGCCTTGGAGTCAAGATCATTGGACTTGAGTTCTGCTCAGACCCCTAGCAGCTGCTTAGTTAGTCCTGGGCAGGCTGTTTCCCCTTCAGTAGCCCAGAGATTTCTGTGAGATCAGGAGTTGAGGAACCCCACTCCACCCCCACCCACCCTGGGGGAGGATGTTGCCTCCCTTGGAATTCCCTCTCCCCAGGGTGTCATCAGTTTAGGGCTAATCCCTATTCTCTTCTGATGTATACCACATACATTCATTCCATGTTTCCCCAGCAGAGCATAGGTACTCGAGACTAAAGATTCTGTCACTTCCTTTATCTCCAGTACCCTCCCCAGGGCCAGGCAGGTATTGGGCACCTAATAAGTGTTGGGGGATGCACAGATGCTGGTTCCTAGGTCCTTCCTCCCCCAGGCTCCTCTGCTCAGGAGGTGAAGGACAGAAGAGGGGTGGAGATGAGCAGCAGGGCCCTCCTCAAACACTGGCTCCTGCCACAGATGATCCCCAGGACAATTCCCATGGGCAAACCATGGAAGAAGGCCTGGATGTACCAGACAGCCAGTCAGCACCCCACTAAGCCCCCCAGATCACGCCCCCTCAGGGCTGGACGTCTCACCATGAGGACTCTGGGATTCTTTGCTTCTTTGTCCAACCCAGAGCCGACTTGAGATCCCCACTA
Organism: Monodelphis domestica; assembly: GCF_027887165.1. Lineage (NCBI taxonomy): Eukaryota > Metazoa > Chordata > Mammalia > Didelphimorphia > Didelphidae > Monodelphis > Monodelphis domestica. Next base: position 423,687,463 of record NC_077230.1, read on the forward strand.
GATCATTGTGGGTCAATGGCCAGCTAGTCTCAGCATAAAGATTCCCAATGCTGGGGGGTCACTATCTCCTGAGGTAATCCTCAGGGGTGGGAGGAATGTAGGTGATGCATGGATAGAATGTTGGATTTGGAGGTCAGGAAGGCCTGAATTTGAATTCTGCCTCAGCTATTTCTTAGCTCTGGTCCTCTGGTTAAATCCCTTAATCCATTTCAGTCTCCTTTTCCTCCATAATAAAAAATGGCACCTACAGCACAGAGCCTTTGGGAGAATCAAATGAAATCTGCTTCACAGAACCCTTTACCTGCCTTCAGGCACCCCAGAAATGTTAGCTAGTGTGGCCAGCTTTCCCGAATTAGAAAAGCCGCCCCCCTCTGGAGCCCTAAGTGACCTCTTTGCTCCCCTCATTGCATGGCATTTGTCTCTTCCTCCAGCTGAGACCTCAGTGGGAGCAGCTGTGACCCTCTGCCCAGTCTGTCCCTTCAGAGAAGCCTGGGCCCCCCAGCTTGGCCTTTCCTCTAGAGCCTGCAGGGAATACAGGTGTTCTCCCTCGGGGGTCCCTCTCACAGCACTGGGAGCCTGAGGGTGGGGACTGGCCTCTAGAAGGTCCCAGAAACCAAAGCAGCCCCTCCTCTGGCCCCTGTGGAGTAGGTGGTCTGGCCCTGCCCTCTGAGCCCTGCAGGGCAGGCCTGGAGTGTCTGGCCTCTCCCTGCCCCACCAAGCTGCCCCAGCCTCCTGGGCTTTTAGAGGTCTGAGTGCAGAGAACTTCAGGAAGAGGTTGTTGGCCCAGGACCAACAGGAGGGGACCAGGGGCCGTCCTAGGCCCTCGGGGCCTCACCCAAGCTTCCTCGCATGGACTGGGGGAGGCAGGAGCAAGTAAGCAGTTAGCTCTGCAGCCAGGGCCCTCTGAGCTCTCTGGGGCTCTCTGGGGCTGCCAGGCAGGAAGCCAGGAGTTCGGGAGTCTCCCCTCCTCAGGCTCCTTCCTGTGGGAGGGGGTCAGGCTGGGGCTTCTTCCTGCTCCCTGGCTAAGGAGGGTGGGGAGGAGTCGGACCCCAGACAGGGAGAGGCTGTTAGAACAACTGCGTGACCCGTGGGTAGGGCCCTTACTTACTTACTTACCATAGACTGTCACTAGGGCTCCTCCTGTAAGTATCTGTGAAGAGGAATCGTTGATTTGTACTTCATAGTAAGCATCATCAATGCCAACGAGGTTGGGGATGATCAAGGAGCCATTAGCGAATACCCTCTGTCGGGAATTGCTTGGTGACAGATATTTAGTAGCAGGATTGTATGTCACGATCTTCACACGGCCCGGATCCTGAGCTGATTTCTTTCGGTACCAAACATACTCACGAGGACTCCCCGTGTACCCCTGGATATTCAGGATGACGTTGTCACTTTCTTGCACATAGGTTGGTTGTGGTACAACTGTGATATCTTGAGCAGACGTTGGCTGGATCCAGCAGCTGAGGATGGAGGCTGAGGGGAGGAAGGAGGCAGAGAGAGGTCAGCACATCCCCTGCCCTCCTGGCAGACCCCGATCCCAGAGCTGTCCCCAGGCTCAGGGGTGCTGCCAAGCCGACCCCAGAGTCTGTCTGGGCATTCCTGTGCCCACACGTCCATCTGTCTGGCCCAGCCTCCACAGGGGATCTCAGAGGTCGGCCTGGGACCCCTCTGAGGCTCCCTCTGAGCACCTGATTCAGAAAAGACCTGCCAGGGTGGTGGGCGAGACACTGAAGGGAGAAACAAATCACTAAACGGGTGAGGCTGAGGTGGGGAATCGAGTCCCAGAGCTGGACAGGAGCTTCCAGATCAATGAATCCAATATGGCCAATTCACAGACTAAGCCTTGAGGTCCAAACAAATAAGAGCTGGGGCAGGTATTAAGCAGCAAATAGCAAGGGCAGCCTCAGACCCGGATCTTCTGGCTCCAGCCCAGGGAGGGCATTTGCCCCTAAACCCCCCGGTTTGTTGTGATCCCCAGCCTGGCTAGGAGGAAGGTGATGCTCTAGGCAAACATTAGCTAAGAGAGGTAAGGGAGCTGTCCAGGGTCACCCAGCTAGGAGACAGGAGAGATGTCTTCTCTAGCTACAACACAGCCTTGGCCTCTTCACCCAGAGTTTACCCAAGTCTGGGGGTTCTTACTTTCTTCTCTGCCCCTGCTGGTCCTTGGGTGGCTCCCCTTGTCTCTAGGTGGGCCAGAATCCCCCAGGCTCCCCCTCCTCCTCTGGGCCCCAGCAGAGCAGGCATCTCACCTGTGATGATCAGGAGCCCCTTCCAGGTGCTGCCCCTACTCTGTGAGGCTTCTGAGGGCCTCTCCATTGGTCTGCACTGCCCACCGGGTGTCACTGCCTCTGTCCTTCCCAGGAATCTCTGCTCTCCTGCCCAGCAAGGTGTCTCATCCGTGGGTGTCTCCCTGGAGCTGTCTCTGCTGCTCTCCAGGCTAAAGGCGGTGTGGCTGCCCCAGAGCCTGTCTCTGTCTCTGTGGAGGCTGCTTCCCCTGCTCCAGAGGACTGGGATCTTTCTCTTCAGGACTGGAGCTCTTCTATCTGCCAGGATCACAGGGGCCCCACAGGGCAGGGACTTGGCCTCCTCTCACTTTCCCCTCCTCCCCTCTCTCCTCCTCTTTCTTCCCCTCCCAGAGGCTCTGGCTTCCTGCCTCTCCTGGGGATCCCCTGCCACTGTCCCTCCAGTGCTTTTGTGCCCAGGGGGAGCCTGGTCACTCAGGATGACCCACAGTCCTCTTTGATGGTCCCCTGCCTCCTTTCCCTCCCAGAGGACCTATTCTTTGCATTCCAGAAAGAGCCCAGAGGGCCAGGGCAGAGGCAGTGTGCTTGGACCCTGTCTGGAGCTTCCAGGATGCTGACTGTTGAGCCTCCCTGCCCTCCCCTCTCAGGCCAGGCCACAGTGCCCTGATCTTTGCTCAGCCATTCACTGTGGATTCTGGGGGTCCCCTGACACTGGAGAGTGGGAGCAGGGAAGGAGGAAGACTAAAGCAGACAGAGGGCACCCCCCTCTTCCTGTCCCCTCTTTCTCTCTCCCCAACCCCTGCTGCTGGGGGCTCAGCCTATGGAGGGCTGGGGATGGAAACTAGAAGGTGGGAGTTCAAATCTAGCCTTTGGGACCTTTGGGACAGCACTTAACATCTCTGTCCTTCAGTTGTGTCTGTCTGTTCTTGCCTCAGTGTTGGGTTTTCTGAGCAAAGATCCAGGAGTGTCTACTGTGTCCTTCTCCAGCTCATTTTATAGACAAAGAAACTGAGGCTGGCTGGGTGAGAGCTGCTCCACTTAAACTCTCTGCCTCGGTTTCTCTGACTATAAGATGGGCCTGACAATAACAGTATCTGCCTCCCATGTGGGTGTGAGGAGCAAAGGAGACAGTAGTTGTCAGGCGTTTAGTACAGTCAAGGGGGGTCCCCAGTCAGTCCCCTTTGGGAGGAGGGAGTGCTCAGGGCCAGGAGGTGGAGGCCACCCGGACAGCCAGGGATGGGCTTAGGCTGAGATTGGGCCAGTTGGGAAGGTCTGTGGCACCTTTGATTAGCTTAGTGAGCCCCCAAACCTACTTGTAAGGGCCCACTAAGGGCTGGGCCGCAAGGACAGGGAGCTTCCCTGCTCTCCAGGTGCTCCCATACAGCCAGTTCTGTACAAGGAGCTGAGCAGAGGACAAGCTGCAGAAAATGGCAGAGGGGAGGCAGCAGCATGAGGAGGAGAGGCTTAGGCTGGAAGGTGGGATCCGAGCTGGGCCTTGATGGAAGACAGGAGGTGAAGAGGAAGAGGGAGGCACCAGCTCAATGGATTCCACAGGCGTGGAGCCTGGCACTGAACAGAGGAGCAATGAAAGTAAAGTCTACTAAAAAGTACTAAAAAATGAGCTTCTGCCACCAGGCAGCCGTGAGCCTGCCAGGCCAGCCAGCATCTTCCAGGAAAAGGAGGAACCTGACCCTCAGGGTGGACAAGTGACCATTCGCTGGGCACCCAGAGAGCAAGTGTGAATGGAGCAGCCAAGTTGCCCGGCATAGAAGCAAAGGCTGGAGATCAGTGAGGTGTAGATGGTAGCACCAGGAATTCTGGGTTGGGGTACAGACAGAGGGATGTCTCTGTTCCCCCAAAAGGAAGATGAAATCCTGAGATCCCTGCATTGGGTGATCTTAGACACAATCTGGTCCAAGCATCTTTTTCTGTAGTGGAATAAAGAGGCTCAAAGTGAGAGGGGACCCTGCCAGGGTCACACAGGGGGGACACAAAGCAAGGGGTACCAAGGCAGATCTTCTGAGCCCAAATACACTGCTCTGCTCTCCCCTGCCTCAGGCACAGCCCAGCCTCTGCTATGGGACTCTTGACATGTGGACTCAAGGGGAGGACACAGCTCACTGCTCTGTCTATAGAGAAGACTTATATGGGAGCTCCCAGGTGGCAGGATCTGGGGGTCTGGGGCCTTTGGGGCTATGTGTGGCAGCATCACTTAGGGGAACTTTGTGGTGAGCCCCCTCTTTCCTCTACCCTCTGTGCCTTCTCCAGAGGAATCCCGTGCCCAGGCCTGGGCTTCACATCTTGAGGAGGGGACAGAATGGGAGGGGACATGAAATCATGGGGCATTTTGAAAGGAAGCCTTGAGATGACAGGAGGACACTAAGACCTGGGGAATAGCAGGAGAAAGTCCAGGGGAAGAGGCCATTATGTTTGGACCCAGAAGGTGAAATCCAGGAATATCAGAATGCAGGAAAAGGTGGCATGTGGCAGAGTGAGAAAAAGCAGATTTTGCTCAGAATGCAAGAGGAGAATTTGGAATTCTGTTGGAGTGTCCTGGTACAGTTAGCTTACAGCCAGGAGGAGGGGGGAGAGTTAAGGAGGAGTGAGATGGTCACAGCAGTTGGACTTGGCTCTCTCTCTAATCCAGATCTCAAACCTCTTACTTTGGTCTTGTGTCCCTGTGAGCTTCAGCCAGCAATTCCTTCATTTCAGGGACATCTTTGGGCTCCTGTGAAGACTACACTTACCATAGGACACCTTCAGTCTGCTATGTTACCTCTGCTATCATCAACCTGAACTTTGGGGACCTGATCAGTCTGGTCACTATTTTCCTCAGCCAACTACCAGATTTGTACTTCATCAAAGACTTTTCGTTGGTGGGCACAACCTAGGCAGTTAGATAGACTGGTGAAAAAGGGATAGAAAGGAAGGTAGCAGAGTTCCATCTCTGCTGGAGACTGAAGCAACCCTTGTGGGTCAGAGGGATCTGAGACAGATAGATTTTAGCAGCTCAGGCAACTTCCTAGCCCACCATCTTACCCAAACTCCCAATTATCACCTTTGATAAACCTACTGTTGTTTAAGAGAAGAAGTCAGATAGCATTTGCTAGAGCTCCAGGCCTGAGGGTAGTCATCTTGCCCTTAGACCAGGGAGAAGCAGCTAAACAACTTGATACTTTACAAACCTTTTGTAACAGTAAAATTATCCTCTTATGAAGGGAAAACTAGGGATAAAGGTTATAGGAAATCCTAGTGACTCAAAATCAGAGCTCAAACTTCTTAACCTTTAGCTGTCCAGGTTGAATGGTTTCATGAAGTAGAGAGTTCCCCATCACTGGAAGTATCCAAGTAGAGGCAAGAGAAATATTTGAGTACATTCATTCAGGGACTGGTTCCTTCCATGCTGTAATTTTAGTTTTCTCTGGTTTTTGTGCATATGTGCTGACCCCTGGTGGTAGTCTGTGTCCACATATGCCAGGTGCTGTTTGGTTGTCCTCAGGGTGGCGTCTTTCTGGATGAGGGAGGTGGTATCGGGAGCACAGGGGCCTGGCTCCCTTGGTGCAGTCCAGTCCTCCAAAAATCAGGTTTGGAAAAGGAATCCTCCTCTAGCTGCACTGGCAAAATCAACTGGCCAAAGGGCCTTCCCAAGGGAGGACAGGGGGACTTGGTCCTGTACCCTAATCTGTGACTGCAGAGACCTGTGCTACTGAACTGGCTCTGGAACGTTCTTCCTTTATGTCTTCAGACACGTTGTTTGGTCTCCCTGGGCCTCAGTTTCCTCATCAGTAAGATGAGAGCATTGTGCTAAAGTGCTTGTGCTAAAGAGAGCATTGTGCTAAAGAACCTTGCTATTTTTTCGATGGAATAACACCCACCGATATTTCCAGGGCTGCGAAGGTTTGCAAGCAATGCCACCTTCCATTGGATCGATCCTCACAGCTATCCTGTGAAGTGTGTTATCATTCCCATTTTACAGATGAGGAAATTGGGGCCAGAAGAAGTTAACTGATTTTTTCAGAGTTACCCAAGCTACTAAATGTTTTTGGATAGTTTTGAAGCCAACTCTTTTTAACTTCAAGTCTGGATATTTAGCTTTTGGGTCCTGCTGTCTCATCCAAAAAAAGTCCACCCATTCCAGGCCTGGCATTCAAGGCTTCCCTGTAATCTGGCACCAGCTGATCTTTCCTGCCTCATATTCTCCTACTCTCCTCCAAACACTCAAAGTCCCAGTCAAGATGGGTTATTATCCATCTGCCCTGCACATTCTTTACACCCTACTAGAGAGAGAGTGAGCCCCTTTTGGTATGGAGTAGAGGGGTGGGAGAGAAAGAGGGGGATATAAGGAGGGGCTAGCCCCTCTAGTACCTGCTCGTTTTTTCCTTCTGTATGTTGACTGGCCTTTCTTGACCTTCCTTTTTGCTAGCCCTGTTGCTTTCCTTCTGTTAGGACAACTGTTGGAGTAATGATGGTTGGAGTTATGGGAATAGTGGGAGTGAGTTGGGGTTGGGCATGGGATGAGGAGGGATGATTACTGGAGTGTGCTGTCCCGTTAGGAGTCCTGGTTAGAAAAGGGCTTGTACTGGCACTTGGACTGTGGCTCCAACTTTGCCTTTGACTTCAACTGCAGCTTCAACTGTTGCCTGTTTTTATTTCTCTTCTGGGTCAGAGCAACATGGAGCCCCTGCATCTTTAGTGCCCATGAATGTTTGTGAAGGTCAAAGGCCACCTTTCTCCTCTCCCTGTTTGGTCTTGTCTGGCTTTTCCAGAGTAATGTCTACAGACCCTGAATTATACATTTAGGGGCCATTGTTAGCCAGGACAGAGGACTGGATTGTGATGTCAGTGGTGTAAAGGTGAAAGTTTATGGTTGTACAATAAATTGATGAAATTATGTGGTTGCCAATATTTATTATATATTGAGGCAGAAATTCACTTACAAAATAGAGGGGAAACAATAAAGTAGAGAAGAATGAAGGGGATAGAAAAGTCAGCTATCCTATCTTAATCCAGACAGAGATTAGTTAGCTCTCAATGAGGAAGTCTGATAGTGAATCTCCTCCAAGATGGAAGGTAGTCTCCCCAGAATCTAGGAAATGAGTTGTCCTTTCACTCATCCCACAAAATAGTCCAGGTGTTCTAGTCCAAGTTGAAGCCATGCTCCAAGCCCATGATCTAAGCTGCAGTCTCCAGGTAAGCTCCCTTGAAGACTCTCTCTAGCCAGGAGACTATCTCCACAAGCTGCAGGATTCATAGCTTTTTGTGGTGATTTCTTGTCCCTGTCCCTCTTCACAGGAATCAATCACAGTTTTCAAATTTTGTATCACTGCCCAGGGGCAGTGTTTGTGGGAACTATTTCTCACTTTTTGGAGTGGTGAGTACTCATCAAAAGAGTTCACAGATTCCTGATTGATTGAGTTTCTGAGGGTGCAAACTCTGATCATAGGATTCACAATTTTGGGAGTGAGTTAAAAGGGTGGAGTTCTGTAAGTAAGTCACCTGTCATTTCTCTAAGTACTTTTCTAGCTTCTCATCTAGTACTAAATAGGGTGTTCGATTTTTGTTGATTTAATTAAAAAGGAGACAAAGGAGAGTTATTCTTGTCTTCCCAATCTGTGTAGTGGTACTTAAGTTAGTGTTAACTCAAAACAGACAAAGGGAATAAAGCATTCCCTTTCACAAGTGTAGACTTAGAGTGAACAAAGAATTCCATTTTACAATCTCCCTGTGATTTGTTGGGTGACTAGTCTCCCCAATGAATTATTTTACATAATCAGAAATTACAATAGTTAGAGATAAGAGGAAAATGAGAGATAGGAAGAGAGAGCAAACCAAAGTTTGCTGGAATCACTGACAATAAGCTAATTAGGGGGCAGTCGTCTTTAATATAAAAATTTACATTTGAAATACTTGTGTTCAACTCCTAACAGTTTAATCAGTTATACTCCAAAGTTCATGCTGGATCTCCTTATGCTGTGGAGATTTCTTCAGGCACCTTCATGGCTTCATTCTTCAAACAATTCGTATTCTTAATTGAAAGTTATTAGAGCTCCACATCCTGAAAATGTTTCTCAAACAATTTTACATTTCGTATTTTATGGCAATTATCCAACACCCCTTGAGGTCCCCTCTGAGGAGGGTGTTGACTAACATTTGGATCAATTTGGGATGCATGATTGAGTTATGGGGTATAGTCCATCAGTTTCAATAGAAGATGCTCTCTTTACATGTGAACAATGAATCCAAGAATCCTTTTCTCCAATTTTGATAGCTGTTAGAGTGATTAACAGTATTTGAAATGGACATTTCTAGGAAGGCTGAGTTGCTCCAGTATCCTAGAAATTCTTTATGTATACCTGGGCTCCTGGATTTAGGTCATAAATGAAAAATTTCTAGGTCCTGCTTGTACTTCAGCTCTCTCTGGATTCATGGCACTGTTTAATGGCTCTTTTGTTCTCTGCTCTATGAATCAGACACAATCATTTTTAAATCACTGTCCCATAACATTTATCAATAAATGGCAGATTTTCATAGTCTAAAGATTTTTAGTATTCATTAATATTAGAGCAAATGGATATTTTAAATTTATATTAGTGCAAAATTAAAAAAATAATACTGGTAACATACTTCAAGCATGAAAAATGAGAGCAAAAAGAAAACTCAAATACTTTATTGCACAAAAGAAAGAACAATAACAAAATAAAAAAATATATAGTTCATGAACTATGACATGTGTTTGTTCAAGGAGAGGCAGAATGCAAAGGTTTGTCACTCAAAAATGAGATCCATTTCCTTTTTAACTTAGTTATGATCCACATTGTGAGTGTACATAATTTTCCTAAGTAATCAGCTTTATAAAAGCAGTAGTATAGCAGCTAATGCATATTCAAGATGTACCAATATCTCCCCAATCATAAGAACACAATTAAATGACAATAGAAAAACCCCCACTACCATTAGGATTCACATGAGTCTCTATAGCCACTGAAGTTCATAGATACTTGTCAAGCTCTCCAAATAGAGCAAGTCTATGAACCTTAGTTGATATATTTTTTCTTTTACTGCCATTATTCCAGAATTTGGCAGAGGAGCCCAGAAAACAAACAAATCTCTGTACTGCTGATGAAAATCTTTTGGGTCTAAAATGTCACCAAGAATCTAGATCATTCTGGTGGAAGGGTAGAGTAAACTGAAGATTTAGAAAGCATCCAAGTGCCACTAGGTTTCTTGGGAAATGCCTCATCTCGGGAGCCAACCAGAGGTACCACATCCCCTAGGAAAACATATCCTGGATGATAGTGTCACATCCTTAAAAGGTGTGCCTTTATATGTCTCATGTATTATATATTTTTTTAATTTTAAATATTATTTTATTTGGTCATTTCCACACATTATTCACTGGAAACAAAGATCATTTTCTTTTCCTCCCCTCCCCCCTCCCACCACCTTTCCCTCTCCCATAGCCGATGCATGATTCCACTGATTATCACATGTGTTCTTGACTCGAACCCATTTCCATGTTGTTGGAATTTGCATTATAGTGTTCATTTAGAGTCTCATCCCCTCCAACCCTGTAGTCAAGCAGTTGCTTTTCATCGGTGTTTTTACTCCCACAGTTTATCCTCTGCTTGTGGATAGTATTTTTTAGATCCCTTCAGATTGTTCAGGGACATTGCATTGACACTAATGGAGAAGTCCATCATCTTCGATTGTACCACAATGTATCAGTCTCTGTGTACAATGTTTTTTTGGTTCTGCTCCTTTCGCTCTGCATCACTTACTGGAGGTTGTTCCAGTCCCCATGGAATTCCTCTACTTTATTATTCCTTTTAGCACAATAGTATTCCATCACCAACATATACCACAATTTGTTCAGCCATTCCCCAATTGACGGGCATCCCCTCGTTTTCCAATTTTTGGCCACTACAAAGAGTGCAGCTATGAATATTCTTGTACAAGTCTTTTTACTTATTGTCTCTTTGGGGTACAAACCCAGCAGTGCTATGGCTGGATCAAAGGGTAGACATTCTTTTATCACCCTTTGGGCATAGTTCCAAATTGCCCACCAGAATGGTTGGATCAACTCACAATTCCACCAGCAATGAATTAATGTCCCCACTTTGCCACATCCCCTCCAGCATTCGTTACTTTCCATAGCTGTCATGTTAGCCAATCTGCTAGGTGTGAGGTGATACCTCAGAGTTGTTTTGATTTGCATCTCTCTGATTATAAGGGATGTAGAGCACTTTTTCATGTGCTTATTAATAGTTTTGATTTCTTTGGCTGAGAACTGCCTGTTCATGTCCCTTGCCCATTTGTCAATTGGAGAATGGCTTGATTTTTTGTACAATTGATTTAGTTCTTTATAAATCTGAGTAATTAAACCTTTGTCAGAGGTTTTTACGAAGATTGTTTCCCAATTTGTTGCTACCCTTCTGATTTTGGTTACATTGGTTTTGTTTGTACAAAAACTTTTTAATTTGATGTAATCCAGATTATTTATTTTACATTTTGTAACTCTTTCTAATTCTTGCTTGGTTTTGAAGTCTTTCCCTTCCCAAAGGTCTGACATGTATGCTATTCTGTGTTCACCTAATTTTCTTATAGTTTCCTTCTTTATGTTCAAGTCATTCACCCATTTTGAATTTATCTTGGTGTAGGGTGTGAGGTGTTTATCTAAACCTAATCTTTCCCACACTGTCCTCCAATTTTCCCAGCAGTTTTTATGAAATAGTGGATTTTTGTCCCAAAAGCTGGGATCTCTGGGTTTGTCATATACTGTCTTGCTGAGGTTGCTTGCCCCCAGTCTATTCCACTGATCCTCCTTTCTGTCTCTTAGCCAGTACCAAATTGTTTTGATGACTGCTGCTTTATAATATAGTCTGAAATCTGGGACTGCAAGACCCCCTTCCTTTGTATTTTTTTCATTATTTTCCTGGATATCCTTGATCCTTTGTTCTTCCAAATGAACTTTGTTATGGTTTTTTCTAAATCAGTAAAAATTTTTTTTGGAAGTTCCATGGGTATGGCACTAAATAGATAGATGAGTTTGGGTAGGATGGTCATTTTTATTATATTGGCTCGTCCTACCCATGAGCAGTTAATGTTCTTCCAATTGTTCAAGTCTAGTTTTAGTTGTGTGGAAAGTGTTTTGTAGTTGTGCTCATATAGATCCTGTGTTTGTCTCGGGAGATAGAATCCTAAGTATTTTATTTTGTCTAAGGTAATTTTGAATGGGATTTCTCTTTCTAGTTCTTGCTGCTGAGTTGTGTTGGAATTATATAGAAATGCTGAGGACTTATGTGGGTTTATTTTGTATCCTGCAACTTTGCTAAAGTTGTTGATTATTTCAATTAGCTTTTTGGTTGAATCTCTAGGATTCTTTAAGTAGACCATCATGTCATCTGCAAAGACCGATAATTTGGTTTCCTCCTTGCCTATTTTAATGCCTTCAATTTCTTTTTCTTCTCTAATTGCTACTGCTAGTGTTTCTAATACAATGTTAAATAATAGAGGTGATAGTGGGCATCCTTGTTTCACTCCTGATCTTAATGGGAATGGATTTAATTTATCCCCATTGCAAATGATATTAGTTGATGGTTTTAGATATATACTGTTTATTATTTTTAGGAATGACCCTTCTATTCCTATGCTTTCTAGTGTTTTTAGTAGGAATGGGTGTTGTATTTTATCAAAGGCTTTTTCTGCATCTATTGAGATAATCAGGTGGTTCTTGCTTGTTTGCTTGTTGATGTGGTCAATTATGTGGATAGTTTTCCTAATGTTGAACCAGCCCTGCATCCCTGGTATAAATCCTACTTGATCATGGTGGATGACCCTTCTGATCACTTGCTGGAGTCTTTTGGCTAGTATCCTATTTAAGATTTTTGCATCTATATTCATTAGGGAGATTGGTCTATAATTTTCTTTCTCTGTTTTTGGCCTGCCTGGCTTTGGAATTAGTACCATGCTTGTGTCATAAAAGGAGTTTGGTAGGACTCCCTCTTTGCTTATTATGTCAAATAGTTTGTATAGTATTGGGATTAACTGTTCTCTGAATGTTTGATAGAATTCGCTTGTGAATCCATCAGGCCCTGGGGATTTTTTCTTAGGAAGTTCTGTGATGGCCTGTCGGATTTCTTTCTCTGATATGGGATTATTTAAGAAAACTATTTCTTCTTCTGTTAGTCTAGGCAATTTAAAATTTTGTAAATATTCATCCATATCACCTAGGTTGGTATATTTATTGCCATATAGTTGGGCAAAGTAGTTTTTAATGATTGCCTTAATTTCCTCTTCATTGGAGGTGAGATCCCCCTTTTCATCCTTGATGCTGTTAATTTGCCTTTCTTCTTTCCTTTTTTTAATTAGATTGACCAGGACTTTGTCTATTTTGTCTGTTTTTTCAAAGTACCAGCTTCTAGTCTTGTTTATTAGCTCAATAGTTCTGTCACTTTCGATTTTATTAATTTCTCCCTTAATTTTTAGGATCTCTAGTATGGTTTTCTTCTGGGGGTTTTTAATTTGTTCGTTCTCAAGTTTTTTGATTTGCATTTCCGATTCCTTGATCTCTGTCCTCCCTAATTTGTTAATATATGCACTCAGGGATATGAATTTTCCTCTAAGTACTGCCTTGGCTGCATCCCATAAGGTTTGAAAGGATCTTTCGCCGTTGTCATTTTCTTCAACGAAATTGTTATTTGTTTCTATGATTTCTTCTCTAACTATCTGATTTTGGAGTATCATATTATTTAATTTCCAATTAATTTTTGATTTGGCTCTCCATGTACCCTTGCCGATCAATATTTTTATTGCCTTGTGATCTGAAAAGGCTGCATTTATTATTTCTGCTTTTCTGCATTTGAGTGCCATGTTTCTATGACCTAGTGTATGATCTATTTTTATGAATGTGCCATGTGGTGCTGAAAATAAGGTGTATTCTTTTTTATCCCTATTTATTTTTCTCCATATGTCTATTAACTCTAATTTTTCTAAGATTTCATTCACCTCTTTTACCTCTTTCTTGTTTATTTTTTGGTTTGATTTATCTAAATTTGATAGTGGTTGGTTCAAGTCTCCCACTAATATGGTTTTACTGTCTATTTCCTCCTTCATTTCTCCTAGTTTCTCTATTAGAAATTTGGGTGCTATATTACTTGGTGCATACATGTTGATTAGTGATATTTCCTCATTGTCTATACTCCCTTTTAGCAGAATATATTTACCTTCCCTATCCCTTTTGATCAGGTCTATTTGTGCTTTGGCTTTGTCAGATATCATGATTGCAACTCCTGCCTTCTTTCTATCAGTTGAGGCCCAAAAGGTCTTACTCCAACCTTTAATTCTAACCTTGTGAGTGTCAACCCGTCTCATATGTGTTTCTTGAAGACAACATATGGTAGGGTTTTGGGTTCTAATCCAATCTGCTATTTGTCTACGTTTTATGGGTGAGTTCATCCCATTCACGTTCAAAGTTATGATTGTCATTTGTGGATTAGCTGGCATTTTGATATCTTCCCCTAGTTCTGACCTTTCTTCTTTAACTTTCTCCTTTTGAACCAGTGATTTACTTTAGGTCAGTCCCCCTAGTCCCCTCCCTTGATATGCTTCCCTTTCTAGCCTTTCCCTTTTTATGCTCCCTTCCCCTCCCCCCTCTGATTCCCTCTCTTTTTATATTCCCTCCCCTCCCCCTCCTTAATTTTCCTTTATTTCTGCCCTAATGTATCAGATAGAATTCAGGATCCCACTGGATCTAGATGTTCTTCCCTCTCAGATTTGATTTCACTGAGAGTAAGGTTTAAGTAATTCCACTTCACGCTATCTTCCTCTCCTTCCCATATGAGAGTTCTTCCCCTCCCCTTCCCATGTGTATCTTTATATGGGAAAGATTATTCTATTGAGTCCCCCCCCTTATTTCTTGAAGTAAATCTTAGTATTATCGACGGTTCCCCCCTCCCTTTTCCTTTCTTTGCCCTCACTTTCCCCAAATCTTCTTAATGCCCCAATCTTTCCCTATGCATGTTTCTTCTAACTACTCTTATGATGCTACAATTTATGAGAGTTACACAAAACATTTTCCCCACATATTAATATATATATATAATTTGATGTAAATGTAGTCCTTATAGAAGAGAGTTTGACTTAAAGAAAAAGATAAGATTTATCTCCTTTTCCCTTTCTTTCATATTTACCTTTTTATGTTTCTCTTGCTTTCTGTGCTTGGATATCGAACTTTCCACAGAGCTCTGGTCTTTTCTTAGCAAATGCTTGGAAATCTTCTATTTTGTTGAATGCCCATACTTTCCCCTGGAAGTATATAGTCAGTTTTGCTGAGTAGTTGATTCTTGGTTGGAGACCCAGCTCTCTTGCCTTTCTAAATATTGTGTTCCATGCTTTGCAGTCTCTTAGTGTGTTAGCCGCTAAGTTGTGTGTGATCCTTATCGGAGCCCCCTTATATCTGAAGCTCCTCTTCTTGGCTTCTTGTAGGATTTTCTCCTTTTCTTGGAAGCTCTTGAATTTGGCAATTACATTCCTGGGGGTTGTCTTTTGGGGATTTAGTATAGAGGGTGTTCTATGAATCCTTTCTATTTCTATTTTGCCCCCTTGCTCCAGAATGTGGGGGCAATTTTCTTTTATAATCTCCTGTAGAATAATATCGAGTTTATTGTTTATCTCTGGTTTTTCTGGGAGACCGATAATTCGGAGGTTTTCTCTTCTCCCTCCGTTTTCGAGATCAGTGACCTTCTCAGTGAGATATTTTATGTTTTCTTCTAATTCATTAATTTTTTGGGATTGCTTTATTGATTCTTGCTGTTTTATGATCTCGCTTTCTTCGAGTTGCTTGATTCTGGTCGTTAGGGACTGGTTTTGCTTTTCAGCTTTGTCTGCCCTTCTATTGGATGCTTCAAGCTCTTTTTCCAATTGAGTAGTCATATCTGTCAGACTGCTGATCTCTTTCTCCCATTTTTCTTTCCAGGTTTCCATCTTTTGGATAAGTTACAGTTTGAGATCTTCCAGAGCTTGTTGATAGTTTCCATTTTGGGAGGCGTGTTCTGATTTTTTTTGGATTTCCTCCTCATTTTCCTCTTTTCCTTGGGTACTTCCACCATAAAAGTTTTCAATAGTCACTTTTTTCCCTTTCTTCCTGGAGGCTTGATTTTGGGCCATGTGAGCCATCCCTTTGGTGGTTTTATTCCCCTTTCCTTTTTGGTCTGGGATCTGGGTTATATGGGCAGTTTTTCTGTGAATTTAGGTTGCTTCAGACTAGTTCTTCCCAGCCTCTGAGGTTTCTTAGAGCACTGGGTCCCTGATCACAGCCACACTGCCCAGGTGTTCAGCTCCGTCCAGATAATCAGTGCTTGGTCCGCCCCTGGTGTTTAGCTCTGTGGAGATGTTCAGCGCAGCCGCCCCAAGTACAGCTCTGCTGACCCCTGTGCTCAGCGCCGGGTTCTCCAGTGAAACCGCCCTGAGACGTCTTTTCCTGGCAGTCCCCAGATCCCAAGGACCCTGGAGTACCCCCCCACCCCCAGACAGAGACGTTCCCCACTCACTCGCTGTCCCAGTGAGCGCTCAGGTAGCTCACTCTGGTTTGGTGGGGGAGGTGGGGTGGAGGAAGGGCGGCTCAGTTCACAACTGTGCAAGATTTCCCTCCTTCTTATTATAGTGTGGAAATGTTCAAGCCCCACGTACCTTCACCTCTGTGGGATACTGGGGAGTCCTGTTCCACCAAAGGTGATTTTTATGCTCCTTTGATGTAGTCTATTTCGTTCAGTGCCGGGGAGAGGAAGCGTGTGGCATCTAGATTGCAGCTATGATTACCCAGAAGTCCCATTACATTTTTTATAAATGCAGACGTGGAGAATACAACAGTGCTATTGCATTTCACTTCAAATACTAAATGGACCCTTATCTCTTATTACAAAGAGCTTAAAGGCAAGGAAATGAATAGTCAGCAGTACTGGTGCTATTAGATAGCTGAAAATAATTTCTGAAGGCTCCTAAAATTCAATTTAATTTTTTGGACATTAAATTTTCTAAAGGTTGTATACAGGTTGTAAGTAGCTCGATGGAGCCCATCCATCACCATCTATGTGACAATTAACAAATACAAAAAGGAACAAAACATCCATTTAGACAACATGTGACCTTAATGGATCTGGTGACAAACCCAGCATCCATAAGGATCTATGGTTTCTCCATGGAAAAGGTTTTCTGCAAATTGTTTAGCGACTTTTATAATGGTATTTTCACCAGTACAGCCATATGGGTAGGGTACAAATAAACACAATATATAAATCCAATGGCCAAATCACAGTAACAGAAAGTGACATAGTTTAGTAGAATATATTAGATTAGATTACAAATACAATATATGTTATAGGATACAGGCTCTGAATTCAATAGTCCCTTTGTCTAATTCCAATAGCTGTGTTACAGATATTTCTTTACTATTTGGAGGGAAACAAACTGAAACAATTAGCAATGGAGTCTGAAAATCTAAAAATTCACCTTCAGACTCTTTAAGGTTCCTTCCCCTCCCCTGTATCATCATTCATTTAGATTCCTTTGGTGACACTTCTGAGTTTCTCATACCTGCACTGGGCATAGTGTGGACAAAGCCCATATTGAATATGTTGCAGAGACTGAGCAGGAAAAAATGACAAGGGGGTGTATAGACATGAATCTTCCACCTGAATCTTGTGATTACACAAGCTAATCCCAAAGAGAAGTGCACCCAGGAACAAGAGTAAGAAAAGACATCCCAAAACTCTAAGCTGTTTGAGCTCTGTAATGCTCTCCCAGAATGGGAGCTATTTGAGATAGGTAGGAAACTGGACAATGCTTGCAATTCTACTTTTTATCAGTAGGTGGTGTTACTGACTAGGGTTTAGGGGCATGATATGGTCTTTTCAAGGATGTAGACACACCTTGATCTAATTAACTGTGTGGAGGGCAGATAAAAAGCCTTTAGCCTGAGACTGGGGTTTTTTTTTTTAGAGAAAACGTTAGGACCATGTGTTTCCTCTATGATAGGGGGCCTCTCCAGAAGCTAGTCCCTCCAGGAGTCAGGAAAGGAGTTAGCCTTTTCACTTACCCATGTGGTAGTCCAAAGAAAAGATACAGGAGCAGTCTTACTAGAAGCAGTCTGAGGTCCCAAGCCAGAGATCCTCCAAGGTCAAGTTTGAAGGAGAAAAAGCCTCCCCTCCCCTAGGGATATTTTGCCACTTTTAAAGACCCTTCTTTGCCTCACTTCCTGTGCCTTCTCCCACTTTACAGGGATCAATTTTAGTTATAGAATTTTCTTAGGACTGCCCAGGGGGCATTCAGTTATTTCTGAGTTGTCACCCATTTTAATTCATGGTTTGTGGACCCCCTACTTAAGGGTAAAGTAGAGGTGTATATGCTTCTGGTGATTAAATCTAAAGGAAGGCAGGGGAGAGTTAATCCATCTTCACATAATGATGTCATAGATGTTATTGTTGTTGATATGATGCTGCTGCTCTTGTTGTTGATGGTGTTGTTGATGATGATGATAATGTTATTGTTTTTGATGATGGTATTGATGATGATGGTGTTGTTGTTGTTGTTGATGTTGATGATGATATAGATGTTGATGATATTGTTTTCGATGATATTGTTGATGATGTTATTGATGATGATGATGATGGTGTTGATATAGATTAAGGCATTGATATAGATGATGGTGTCGATGTTAATGTTGATGATGATGATATTGATGATGATGATGTGGTCGATGTTGATTATGATGTTGATGGTGTGGTTGTTGATGATGATGATGATGATGTTAATGTCCATGTTGATGATGTTGATGTTAATGACATTGATGATGCTGATGATACTGATATTGAATTTGTTGTTGATGTTGTTGATGTTGATGACGATGATGTTGGCAATGCTGATGCTGTTGTTGTTGTCGATCTTGATGATGTTGATTATATTGAGATGATGTTGATGATGATGTTAGTGTTGATTGTGATGATGATGACTGAATTTGGAATTGCAGGTTTTCCTTCCATTTTAACCTTTCTGACCCTTCCCACTGTAATGATTAAAAGTTTTTTGGAGAGCGTCTCCAATCTCTTTCACCCTTCCATTATATTGGTCTTCTCCCCATCTCACCCCATATGCTTCATTATGCAATGTATATTTACCCCATTTTATCTCTTTTCCCATTTCTCTTTGTATTATCCATGTTTTGACCCCTAGTTTTTCATATGTTTTTTGACATATCATCCTATACAGGTTGTCACTGTATCCTCTAATTATTTTTCTTCTAGCTACACTAGTGATAATAACAATTTTTATGAGTTACCAATGTCATCTTTTATTATAGTAAAACAAATCATTTGAACTTATTGGGTCCATTAAAATTTCCCCCCTTTCTTAATTATCTTTTGTTGATCCTCTTGAGTTCTGTGTTTGGGAATCAGATTTTCTAGTTAAGGCAGGTCTTTTCTTAATGAATTCTGGGAAGTCTTCTGTTTTATTAAATCACCATTCTTTCCCCTGAAAGAATATAGTCAATTTTTTTGGGTAGTTGATTCTTGGTTAACAATGCAGTTCTCTTGCATTCCAGAATATCATATTCCATGCCTTGAGGGCCTTCTGTGTGGATGCACCCAGGTCCCATGTTATCCTAACTGTGGTTCCATGATATTTGAATAGTTTCTTCTTTGTAGGTTGTAGTATATTTTCCTTGGTCTGGCAGTTCTTGAACTTGGCTATAACATTGTTGGGTGTTGACAATAATCGGCATTGGAATTTTGATTTTCTGATTATTTGCTGGATCTGTGGGTTTTGGATATTTTGTCCTATAGGGGCCTTTCCTCTGCTAAGCTGATTGACTAGATTAGTCAGATGAAGTATTAATAAGCCTTGAGGTCAGATCTTTCCCAACTGGAAACGTAAGCTAGAGTGTAGGTGAAGATGTGAAGGCTGAAGGGAGCTGTGCTTCCTGCCCTGTTATCAAAGTATTATGTAGTGGAAGTAGCCTTTACTTTGGAATGGGAGTCAGCAGGATTCCTACAACAGTTCTCAGTTCTGATGGTGTGGGAAGGGGGTTGGAGATTGAACTTCCCTGCCCTCTGAAGGCTTCTTATCTGTCCTCCTTTTCTTGTAACTCTTGTATACATCATATCCCCTAAATCCATTATAAGTTCCTTAAGAACAGAGGCTTAAAAATCTTTGCCTTTTCAGCATCTAGCCAAGGGATTTTTCCTTATGATACCTGGATCTGTAATGTACATGTATAGGAATAGTCAACTTATATAGAATATAGCTATTTATATACATTACATGTGCATGTGTGTATACGTAGAAACACACCTGCCCAGAAAGTGAACTCCTTGCAGAATATACTATAAATATGCCTGCAGAGACTGCATACTGCTCCAAGAGGTCCTGAGCAAACCTTGTGATGTGCTGAATTGAACTTTGGTGAGTTAAATGCATTTGTTTTGTTGAATGCATTGGTTTTGTTGAATGCATTTATTTTGTATGTTGTACAAAAGGGGACTGCCCCCTAATTGGTATGTTCTTCTCTTTCATTTACTTATTCCCAAGATATTGTTTATTCCCCTTAAAAACTGTATGTATCTTTAGTTTGGTTGTGTTTACAGGCTCCATTGGTGAGACTGATCTCCCAACAGATCCCAGGAGGATGTGTGCCTTTAAGAAAAATGTAGGCTTCTGGGTTAGCATGGTGGCAGTCTAGATGCGGTACGCTTCCTCTCCCCAGCACCAACTGATATAATCTATCTCAAAAGACCAAAAAAATCATTCTCATAAGAAAGTAGGGACTCTACAGAAGGGTGCAGAATTGAAGGTACATGATATTTGGGCATTTCCACACTATAAGGGGGTGAAAAAGCTCCCACCCAAATGTGAGCTGATCTACCCTCTCCCACCTCATCTACAGAGCCAGTCAGAGCCAGAGCATGCCAGAATCAGTGAGTGAGCAAGGAGCACCTCTAGAGTGAGCAAGGGGCATCTCTAGGTCCTTGGGAACTAACTAAGACCACCAAAGACCTACCCCTGAAAGAAGCTACACCTGAAACCCCAGCAGGCGGGGGAGCAGAGACTGTGGCCACTCCCGCACAGAGAAGAACTGTGAACCGTGGTGCCTGCAGAATTTTGAGAGCCTGCCTCAGGCAAAATCCTTGCTACTTAACTCCATACACAGAGAACCTGCCCAACTCATTCAGATTTCTAACTAAAAAGGAAAGGTAAACCTCCATAGTGATGGCAAATTGTGCCCAAGGGCAAACATCCTCCAAGAAACAAAAAGAAAGGCAGTGACCCTCAAAAATGTTTATGGAGGAAAAACCCAGATATAGAGGAAATACAGGAGGAAATTCAAATAACCCAAAAACCTTCCCCAAAATGGAAATTGTCCACAAGCTTTGGAAGATTTTAAATTGGAGCTTATCAAAAATATGGAAGCCTTCTGGCAAGAGAAGTGGGAAATGGTTCAAAGATAAAATAAAAAAAATATATAGCAGAAAACCAAAAAATTAAAGCAGAAAACCAAAAGACTATAACAGAAAACTAGGCCTTAAGGACCATAATTGAGCAACTGGAAACCAATGATCTTTCAAAAACAGCAAGAATTAATAAAGCAAAGACAAAAGACTGACAAAATAGGAGAAAACAAAATATCTCACTGACAAGGTGACAGACCAGGAAAACAGGTTATGATGAGACAATTTGAGAATCATTGGACTATCTGAAAAGCCAGAAATAAACAGAAATCTTGACATCATACTACAAGAAATCATCCAAGAAAACTGCCCTGATGTTCTTGAACAAGGGGACAAAACAGACATTGAAAGAGTTCATAGAACACCCTCATACCCCAAACACCCACAAGATAACTCCCAGGAATGTAATTACCAAATTCCAGAGCTTTTAAGTTGAGGAGAAAATCCTACAGGAAGCCAAAAAGAGATAATTCAGATACCAAGGAGCACAAATAAGGATCACAGAAGACCTGGCAGCCTCCATACTAAAGGACTGCAAGGCCTGGAGCATGATATTCAGAAAGGCAAGAGAACTGGGTCTTCAACCAAGGATCATGAATCCATTAAAACTGACTTTATACTTCCAGGGCAAAGTATGGGCATTCAACAAAATAGAAAATTTCCAAGTATTTGTAAGGAAAAAACCAGGACTAAGTGGAAAGTTTGATATTCAAACACAAAGATCAAGAAAAACATAAAAAGGTAAATAAGAAAGAGAGGGAAAAGGGGGAAAATGTTTTCTTTATTCAAACTCCCTTCTTTAAGGGCTACAATTAGATAAAATTATATATATTAATATATGGGGAAATGTTATTTGTAACACTCAAAAATTTTATTCACTATTATAGAAATTAGAAGAATCACTCACAGGAACAGATTAGGGCATTAAGGGCTATAAGATGATATGCAGAAAAAAGAAAAAGGGTGGTGGGGAATCAAAGATGGCACCAAGAGATACTTGAAGAAATAAAATAAATAGGATAATATTTATCACACAAAGATACACCTTACTCTCAGTGAAATCAATTTTGAGAGGGAAGAGCATCTAGATCCATTGAATTCTATCTTATCCTACAGGGGACATAAGAAGGGAAAACTAAGGGGGGGATAGGGGGTAGGCAGTAGTAATAGGGAATGAAGGAGAGGTGGGAGGGAACTTAAAAGACCCTACATAAAAAAAGAAGGGAACAAAAAGGGAGGGACTAGAAAGGGAAGCATATGAAGGGAAGGGATTAAGGGGATTGATTAAAAGTAAACCACTAGTTTAAAAGGATATAGCAACAGAAGAAAGGACAGAGGGAATTCACAAGTGACAATCATAACTTTGAACGTGAATGGGATGGACTCACCCATAAAATGTAGATGAATAGGAAAGTGGATTAGAATCCAAAATCCTACCATATGTTGTCTGCAAGAAACACACATGAGGTAGGATATCTTAGAATTGTTTTGATTTGAATTTCTCTACTTATAAGAGATTTGGAGCTCCTTTTCATGTGTTTATTGATAATTTTGATTTCTTTTCTTTTTTTTTAAACCCTTACCTTCCATCTTGGAGTCAATACTGTGTATTGGTTCCAAGGCAGAAGAGTGGTAAGGGCTAGGCAATGGGGGTCAAGTGACTTGCCCAGGGTCACACAGCTGGGAAGTGTCTGAGGCCAGATTTGAACCTAGGACCTCCCATCTCTAGGTCTGGCTCTCAATCCACTGAGCTACCCAGCTGCCCCCTTTGATTTCTTTATCTTAAAATTGCCTATTCATGTACCTTGCCCATTTATCAACTGGGGAATGACTTGATTTTTTTTTTTTGTACAATTGATTAAGCTCCTTATATATTGGAGTAACTAGACCTTTGTTAGAGTTTTTTCTTTTCTTTTTTTTTTAATAATATTTTATTTGATCATTTCCAAGCATTATTCATTAAAGACAAAGATCATTTTCTTTTCCTCCCCCCCACCCCCATAGCCGACATGTGATTCCACTGGGTGTCACATGTGTTCTTGATTCGAACCCATTTCTATGTTGTCAATATTTGCATTAGAGTTTCGTTTAGAGTCTCTCCTCTGTCATGTCCCCTTGACTGCTGTAGTCAGGCAGTTGCTTTTCTTCGGTGTTTCCACTCCCATAGTTTATCCTTTGCTTATAAATAGTGTTTTTTCTCCTAGAGCCCTGCAGATTGTTCCGGGACATTACACCACCATCAATGGAGAAGTCCATTACTTTCGATTATACCACAGTGTATTAGTCTCTGTGTACAATGTTCTCCTGGTCTGCTCCTTTCGCTCTGCATCACTTCCTGGAGGTTGTTCCAGTCTCCATGGAACTCCTCCACTTTATTATTCCTTTTAACACAATAGTATTCCATCACCAACATATACCACAATTTGCTCAGCCATTCCCTAATTGATGGGCATCCCCTCGTTTTCCAGTTTTTGGCCACCACAAAGAGCACAGCTATGAATATTTTTGTACAAGTCTTTTTGTCCATTATCTCTCCAGAATGGTTGGATCAGTTCACAACTCCACCAGCAATGAATTAATGTCCCTACTTTTCCACATCCCCTTCAGCATTCATTACTTTCCTTTGCTATCATGCTGGCCAGTCTGCTTGGTGTGAGGTGATACCTCAGAGTTGTTTTGATTTGCATCTTTCTGATTATAAAAGATTTAGAACACTTCTTCATGTGCTTATTAATGTCCCTTGCCCATTTATCAATTGGAGAATGGCTTGATTTAGCTCTTTATAAATTTGAGTAATTAAACCTTTGTCAGAGGTTTCTATGAAGATTTTTTTCCCAGTTTGTTGTTTCCCTTCTGATTTTAGTTACATTGGTTTTGTTTGTACAAAAGCTTTTTAATTTGATGTAGTCAAAATTATTTATTTTACATTTTGTGATTCTTTCTATGTCTTGCTTGGTTTTAAAGCCTTTTCCCTCCCAAAGGTCTGACATGTATACTATTCTGTCTTTACCCAATTTACTTATGGTTTCCTTCTTTATGTTTAAGTCATTCACCCATTTTGAATTTATCTTGGTGTAGGGTGTGAGGGGTTGATCTATTTCTAATCTCCCCCATACTGTCTTCCAATTTTCCCAGCAGTTTTTATCGAATAGTGGATTTTTGTCCCAAAAGCTGGGATATTTGGGTTTATCGTATACTGTCTTGCTGAGGTCGCTTTCCCCCAGTCTATTCCACTGATCTTCCTTTCTGTTTCTTAGCCAGTACCAAATTGTTTTGATGACTGCTGCTTTGTAATAGAGTTTGAGGTCTGGGACTGCAAGGCCCCCATCATATGTGTTTTTTTTTTTCATTATTTCCCTGGATATCCTTGATCTTTTGTTATTCCAAATGAATTTTGTTATGTTTTTTTCTAAATCAGTAAAGAAATATTTTGGGAGTTCAATGGGTATGGCACTAAATAGATAAATAAGTTTGGGTAGGATGGTCATTTTTATTATATTGGCTCATCCTATCCATGAGCAGTTAATGTTTTTCCAATTGTTCAAGTCTAGTTTTAGTTGTGTGGAGAGTGTTTTGTAGTTGTGCTCATATAGTTCCTGTGTTTGTCTTGGGAGATAGATTCCTAGGTATTTTATTTTGTCTAAGGTGATTTTGAATGGGATTTCTCTTTCTAGTTCTTGCTGCTGAGCTGTGTTGGAATTATATAGAAATGCTGAGGACTTATGTGGGTTTATTTTGTATCCTGCAACTTTGCTAAAGTTGTTGATTATTTCAATTAGCTTTTTGGTTGAATCTCTAGGATTCTTTAAGTAGACCATCATGTCATCTGCAAAGAGTGATAACTTGGTCTCCTCCTTGCCTATTTTGATGCCTTCAATTTCTTTTTCTTCTCTAATTGCTACTGCTAGTGTTTCTAGTACAATGTCAAATGGTAGAGGTGATAATGTGCATCCTTGTTTCACTCCTGATCTTATTAGGAATGCATCTAGTTTATCCCCATTGCAGATGATATTAGCTGATGGTTTTAGATATATACTGTTTATTATTTTTACGAACGACTCTTCTATTCCTATGCTTTCTAGTGTTTTTTAATAGGAATGGGTGTTTTATTTTATCACAGGCTTTGTCTGCATCTATTGAAATAATCATGTGATTTTAGTTGGTATGCTTGTTGATGTGGGTCAATTATGTGGATGGCTTTCCTAATATTGAACCAGCCCTGCATCCCTGGTATAAATCCTACTTGATCATGGTGGATGACCCTTCTGATCACTTGCTAGAGTCTTTTGGCTAGTATCCTATTTAAGATTTTGCATCTATATTCATTACGGAGATTGGTCTATAGTTTTCTTTCTCTATTTTTGACCTGCCTGGTTTTGGAATCAGTACCATTTTTGTGTCATAAAAGGAGTTTGGTAGAACTCCCTCTTTGCTTATTATGTCAAATAGTTTGTATAGTATTGGGATTAACTGTTCTCTGAATGTTTGATAGAATTCACTGGTGAATCCGTCAGGCCGTGGGGATTTTTTCTTAGGAAGTTCTTTGATGGCTTGTTGGATTTCATTTTCTGATATGGTATTATTTAAGAATTCTATTTCCTCTTCTGTTAGTCTAGGCAGTTTGTATTTTTGTAGATATTCATCCATATCACCTAAATTGGTGTATTTATTGCCATATAATTGGGCAAAGTAATTTCTAATGATTGCCTTAATTTCCTCTTTATCAGAGGTGCTGTCCCCCTTTTCATCTTTGATGCTGTTAATTTGCTTTTCTTCCATCCTTTTTAAATTAGATTGACCAGGACTTTGTCTATTTTGTTTGTTTTTTCAAAGTACCAGCTTCTTGTCTTATTTATTAAATCAATAGTTCTATTACTTTCAATTTTATTAATTTCTCCCTTAATTTTTAGGATTTCTAGTTTGGTTTTCTGCTGGGGGGTTTTAATTTGATTGTTTTCAAGTTTTTTTATTTGCATTTCCAATTGATTGGTCTCTGCTCTCCCTAGTTTGTTGATATATGCACTCAGGGATATGAATTTACCTCTGATTACAGCTTTGGCTGCATCCCAAAAGGTTTGAAAGGATGTCTCGCCATTGTCATTTTCCTCGATAAAATTATTAATTATTTTTATGATTTCTTCTCTAAACGATTTTGGAGTATCATATTGTTTAATTTCCAATTAGTTTTTTATTTGGTTTTCCATGTACCTTTACTGATCATTATTTTTATTGCCTTGTGATCTGAGAAGGCTGCATTTATTATTTCTGCTTTTCTGCATTTGTGTGCTATGTTTCTGTGACCTAATGTATGGTCAATATTTGTGAATGTGCCATGTGGTGCTGAGAAGAAGGTGTATTCCTTTTTATCCCTATTTATTTTTCTCCATATGTCTATTAATTCTAATTTTTCTAAGATTTCATTCACTTCTTTCACCTCTTTCTAATTTATTTTTTGGTTTGATTTATCTAAATTTGATAATGGTTGGTTTAAGTCTCCCACTAATATGGTTTTACTGTCTATTTCTCCCTTCAATTCTCCTATTTTCTCCATTAGAAATTTGGGTGCTATATTATTTGGTGCATACATGTTGATTAGTGATATTTCCTCATTATCTAAAGTCCCTTTTAACAAAATATAATTACCTTCCCTATCCCTTTTGATCAGGTCTATTTTTGCTTTTGCTTTATCAGATATCATGATTACCACTCCTGCCTTCTTTCTGTCAGGTGAGGCCCAGAAGGTCTTACTCCATCCTTTAATTCTGACTTTGTGGGTGTCAACACACCTCATGTGTGTTTCCTGAAGACAACATATTGTAGGGTTTTGGATTCTAATCCATGCTGCTATTTGTCTACATTTTATGGGTGAGTTCATCCCATTCACATTCAAAGTTATGACTGTAATTTGTGGACTCCCTGGCATTTTCATATCCTTCCCTGGTTCTAACCTTTTCTTCTTCGGCTCTACCTTTTAGTCCAGTGATTTACTTTAAATTGGTCCCCCTAATCCCCTCCCTTGATATGTTTCCCTTTTTAGTCCCTCCCTTTTGGTTCCCTCCCCTTCCCCCCCTCTTTCCCTCCCCTTTTGTTTTCCCTCTCCCCTTCCCCCCCCTTGGTTTTCCCTTCTCCCTATCCTTGCTGGGTAGGATAGAATTCAAGATCCCAATCGATCTGGATGTTTTTCCCTCTCAGAGTTGATTTCCCTGAGAGTAAGGTTTAAGTAAAAACTCTCTTCCTCTCCTTCTTATAGGAGTTTTCTTCCCCAACCCTTCCCATGTGAATCTTTGTGTGAGAACGATTATTCTATTTGGTCTTTCTTTTCCCCCTATTTAGACATTACATTTCCCCCACATGTTAGTATAAATAGATTGATATAAATGTAGTCCTTATAGAAGAGAGTTTGAATAAAAGAAGAAGATAACATTTTTCTCCTTTTCCCTTTCCTTCATATTTACCTTTTCAGGTATTCCATGCTCTTCGATTTTCGATATCGAACTTTCCACAGAGCTCTGGTCTTTTCATTGCAAAATGTTGGAAATCTTCTATTTTGTTGAATGCCCATACTTTCCCTTGGAAGTATATAGTCAGTTTTGCTGGATAGCTGATTCTTGGTTGAAGACACAGCTCTCTTGCCTTTCTGAAGATCATGTTCCATGCCTTATGATCATTTAGAGTAGAACTTACAAGGTCTTGTGTGACCCTGATTGGCATTCCTTTGTATCTAAATTGTCTTTTTCTGGCTTCTTGCAGGATTTTTTCTTTTGTTTGAGAGTTTTGGAATTTGGCAATTACATTCCTGGGAGTTGTATTTTGGGGGTTTAGTGTAGAGGGTGTTCTGTGAGCTCTGTCAGTGGCTGTAGTGCCCCCTTGTTCTAGAATCTCTGGGCAATTTTCTTTGATTATCTCTTGTATTATGATGTTGAGTTTGCTGTTTATTTCTGGCTTTTCTGGAAGTCCAATTATTCTTAAATTATCTCTTTTCCCTCTATTTTCCAAATCTGTTACTTTATCAGTGAGATATTTTATGTTTTCTTCTAATTTCTTGGTCTTTTGGCTTTGCTTTATTAGTTCTTGCTTTAAAGCTTGGTTTTCTTTTACAGTTTGGTCAAACTGGTTTTGTAGATGCGTGAATTTCTTTTGCATTATTTCCCACTTTTCCTCTCAGAAGGCTTCCATCTTTTTGATCATTTCAGATTCAAATTCTTCATGGGTTTGTGGAGAGTTTCCATTGCCTTTGGAAGGTTTCAGAGCATTTGCTTGTGTTTCCTATTCTATCTCCTCTGTGTTTTGTATTTTTGCTCCATAAAATGTGTCCAAAGTTACCTCCTTTTTCTTGATTTTTTTTAAATTTTGGGACTTTTGTGCTTCTGTGGAGTTTGCCATCTCTATCTGAGTGGGGGGATTAGCTTTTCTTACCTCTGTCTGGTGTTCAGAGGTTTTAGCCCTAGGCAGATTATCTGTTCTATGAGGTTGTTGTTCCCTCTTCCCGGGAAGCCAGGAGTTGCTGCTGTGTCCTTGTTACTGCCCTCTTCTCCTCGGCACCCTCCTGATGCTTCTCCATTGCCTTACGTCCACGCTCTAAGCCTAGCTTGGCCCTTGTTCCTGTGCTTTAGCCGGCCAGATGAGCCTGCTCTCTGAGGGGGGAGGGGTTGCGGCTTCCCAGAGCTCTGAGGGCTCCTAATGAGATGAGCTTTCCCTGGGTTGAATTTAGTATTCCTTGAGGCAGGGACTTTTTTCGTGAGACTTTGTTGGAAGGATCCAGCCAGGGGGTTACAAGCTCCCCCCCCTCTCTCTCTGTTTCTCTGCTGTCTGGGTACCCTCTCGACTGGGTTAGGTTGTTTTCAGGATGTGGCCTTTAGAATAGCTGGCTCCCGAGGCCTGAGGGTTGCTGTTGTTTCAGAAGACCTTGCTCTCTGAGGGGGAGGGGCCGCGGCTTCCTGGAGCTCTGGGCAAGGGCTCCTGATAAGAAGATTAGCTTTCCCTGGGTTGAACTGAGATTCGGATGGAAGGTTCCAGCCAGGGGGTTATGAGCTCCCCCGTCTCTCTGTATTTCCCTGCTGTCTGGGTGCCCCCTCGACTGGGTCAGGTTGTTTTCAGGGTGCGGCCTTCAGAATAGCCAGCCCTGGGGTCCTTTTGCCAGCCCTGCGGGTTACTATTGTTTCCAAAGACCCTGCTCTCTGAGTGGGAGGGGCCATGGCTTCCTGGAGCTCTCAGGGCTCCTGATAAGAAGATTAGCTTTCCCTTGGTTGAATTGAGTGTGCCCTGAGGCAGAGAACTGAGACTCGCTTGGATGGAGGGATCCAGCCAGGGGGTTACAAGCTCTCCCTGTCTCTCTGTTTCCCTGCTGTCTGGGTGCCCCCTCGACTGGGTCAGGTTGTTTTCAGGAAGTGGCCTTCAGAATAGCAAGCCGTGGGGCTCTGAGGTTGCCTCTGCTGCCTCGGACTCGGACTCGGCACTCTGGGTTGGGGGGGATGGGTCCTAGGACCTTCCTTCTGCCTACTCCTTAGGTCCGAGTGGTCTCGGGTTCTGGCTTTTGGGGGGGCGTACCTTTTGTCCAGGTCCAGGTCCAGGAGGAAGACTCCCAGGGTCTATGCTGTTGATCGTTTTGAATTTTGGTACCCTAGGAGCATTAGGTTTGAGATTGGTAAGGAAGGGTTTCAGGAGATCTGAACTTTAGCTTTCTTTAAGCCGCCATCTTGACCGGAAGTCCTAGAGTTTTTTCTAATAAAGATTTCTCCCCTTTTTGTTATTTACTTTCTAATTTTGGTTGAATTTGTTTTGTTTGTACAAAACTTTTTTTTTTAAACCTTTACCTTCCGTCTTGGAGTCAATACTGTGTATTGGCTCCAAGGCAGAAGAGTGGTAAGGGTAGGCAATGGGGGTCAAGTGACTTGCCCAGGGTCACACAGCTAGGAAGTGGCTGAGGCCGGATTTGAACCTAGGACCTCCCGTCTCTAGGCCTGGCTCTCAATCCACTGAGTTACCCAGCTGCCCCCTTGTACAAAACTTTTTAAATTTAATGTAATCAAAATTATTAATTTTACATTTTGTAATTTTTTCTAATTCTTGCTTGATCTTAAAATTTATCCTTTCCTAAATATCTGACAAGTATACTATTCTGTGTTCACCTAATTTACTTGAAGTTTCCTTCTTTTTATTCAAGTCATTCATCTATTCTGAATTTATCTTGTGTAGGGTGTGAGATGTCAATTTAAACCTAATCTCTCCATACTGTTTTCCAATTTTCCCAGCAGCTTTTGTCAAATAGTTGATTTTCATCCCCAAAGCTGGGATCTTTGGGTTTATCATAGAATGTCCTGTTGAGATCACTTACACCAAGACTATTCCACTGATCCTTCCTTCTGTTTCTTAGTCAGTACCATGTTATTTTGATGACCACCGTTTTATAGTATAATTTAAGATCTGGCGCTGCTAAGCCACCTTCCTTTACATTTTTTATTATTTCCCTTGATATTCTTGATCACATGAACTTTGTTACATTTTTTTCTAATTTAGGAAATAGTTTCTTGGTAGTTTAATGGGTATGGAACTAAGTAAATTAATTTGGGAAGGATGTTCATTTTTGTTATGTTAGCTCATCCTACCCATGAGCAATTGATGTTTTACCAATTCTTTAGATATAGTTTTAATTGTGTGGATAGTGTTTTGTAGTTGTGTTCATATAGTTCTGGTGTTTTTCTTGGGAGATAGATTCCCAAGTATTTTACATTACCTAGGGTATTTTAAATGGAATTTCTCTTTTTAATTCTAATTTAATTTTACTGCAGAGATGTGTTGGAAATATATAGAAATGCTGATGATTTATGTGGGTTTATTTTGTATCCTGCAACTTTGCTAAAGTTGTTGATTATTTCCACTAGCTTTTTAGTTGATTCTCTAGGGTTTTTTAAGTAGACCATCATACCATCTTCAAAGAATGATAGCTTGGTATCCTCATTGCCTATTTTAATATCTTCAATTTCCTTTTCTTCCATAATTGCTACTGCTAGTTTTTCTAGAATCATGTTAAATAATAGAGGTGGGCATCCTTGTTTCACTCCTGATCTTATTGGGAATGCTTCTGATTTATACCCATTGCAGATGATGCTTGCTAATGGTTATATATATATATATATGTATATATATATATATACATATATATATACATATATATATACTTTATTATTTTTATGAAAGTCCATTCTATTCCTATACTTTCTAGTGTTTTCAATAGTAATGAGTGGTGCCAGGAAAATTAAGGAACTATGATTAGTTCCTGAGATATGATCTGAGAGAGCTAGTGTGTGGAGAAAATTGCTTATAAACCAAGATCAAGGCTGTTCTCCAATTCTCAAGAGCTCTTCTGACTGGAGATTAGACCCTGAGGGAACTCCTGTGCCTGGTGAACTTCAATCCATCTAATGGTACATCAGGCTATTTAGCTAAGCCACTATTTACCTCTTTCCTACATTTCCCTTTCTTTACTATCACTACTTTGCGAAAGTTAAATTGTTAAAGCTACTAATAGCCTAATAATTTAATTTGAACTATTACAATTTGGTGACCATAAAAGTTTTTATGCCTATCCTCATTTTCTTCATATCTTCCCTTTTACTCCCTCTAAACTATCTTTAAGTCAGCTTGTTAGTAGATAAGTCTGGAGTTCAAATCTCTCACTTCTCCTTTCTAAGTTTGTAATGCAGTTTGAAATATACAAAAGGGCAATTTAACCTTTGGACTGATACAGTAAAGCCATTTAGGAACCTGTTGCTTCTATTAATAAGCTGCATTGCTCTTGCTTCCTGTCCACTGCTGATTCCCTGAGAGTCCTGTGTGGATGGATGAGAGATTAATCCCCTTTTCTCTTTAATCAACTTGGGGCTGTGTAGTGCCTGAGAACAGCTGAGTAGATCCCTGTGGAAAGGAAAACTTAAGCAAGTTTTGTACTTTCTGCCACTCAGGTGGAACAAGCAACAGTTGGAATATTAGATAGAAGATATTGACAAGAATGAAAGTTGATGGGGGAGGGGCTTCTGGGAGTGACAGTTTCCCTCAAAGGAGACTCTCTTTCCTGGCCCTCAGACTGGAAGGAGTCTCTCTCCCTGTCTTGGGATAGAAGTCCCTCCATTCCTGGATTTCTGCAACTGTGTGTTCTACCTAGATTCCTGTGATTGTGACATTGAACAAAATGATTGAAGGGGAGAAGTTTGAACTGTAAGACCAATATTTAGGGGCATTAGTCCAAAGAGACAGGCCTGACCAGCTCTGAAAGTCAGAACTTTTCTTCCTCTCGCTGTCTACTGCTAAGACTTAGAACTTAAGAAAACTAGAACAGATTAGCATAGATAGGAATAAATAAACCCTCCACCAGCCTGCAAGGCCTGGCCTCAGCTCAAAAGCTGAGAGAGACTCAAACCCAATCTAGGGAAATTCCAATGTACTCTTCCCTGATACCTCCCCATTCAAACTTGTTATTAAAATTCATCTTTATTTAAATAACTGTAGTCAGATAAGAGGATTATCATTTCAGGGGGACATTGATGGAGCTGAACCTAAGGACAACCATTCAACCGTAAATGGTCCTTATCAGACCCCTCTCAGGCAACTTTGATCCGGGGGAGGCTTATCCCTCAGAGGGGTCTTTGCTTACCTACTCTGGGGTATCTTCAGCATCAACCAATAGAGAAGAAATCCCCTCACGTTTGTAAACCTTAAAATTTCTTAGACTTAGGAATGTTGGAAATTTCCCCATTGGGAAATTTCATACTGGAAAAAATTTCCTACTGATAGTAAGAACTCTATTGGAATGTGAAACCCCTTGGCATGGGAGGATCCTTCTCCTCCCTACTTAAGACTACTTTAGGACAGAAACCTTTTGCTAAACAATGGAAAGGGTTTTGACCTATGCTTAAGCATAGAACAGAAAGTTCTTTGAGTCATGATTGATTTTAGAATTGATACAATAGAGATACTTGGAATGACAGAACCAGGTCTTGGAAAATACAATCTCCACCCTACTTAGAGTAACAGGATTTAGGAAGGGCTATAGCAAAGATCAAGATTTAATTATTTGAGAATATGACCTTCAACAGACATGTACAAAGGAGACGGACCTCTGGGCAGTCCTGGGTTAAGCTAGAGCCACCATTGGCACAGGGGAGACATGGACAGTGATTGGTAGATGTGAGAACTGAGGGGAGGGGACTTAGATTGTTGACTTAAAGATAGCGGGGTCTGAGGACAGAGGAGGAGTTTTTTGCTCTGAGAGGTTTTTGCTCTGAGGAGGTTTTGCTCTGAGAGGTTCTGCTCTGAAGGAGTCTGGAGGTGGAGGCCCCTGAGACTGTTTCTCCATTTTGGTCATGTGAGTGATAGGGACTGATTTCTTTTCTTTGCCTCAGATATCTAAGTGCTTGGGCCTTTGGCCCAGCCTAAGGAGAGGGGTATTTAAGTCCTATTCCCTTCTCTCCCCTTTCTCTCTTTCTCTCTCTCTCTCTCTCTCTCTCTCTCTCTCTCTCTCTCTCTCTCTCTCTCTCACCTTTCTTCCTCCTGTTTGTAATTAAAAACTCCAAAAGGTTGACTGCTGACTTGAGTTTTCATTTAGGAATTACATAGCTGAATTCCTTGGCGACCTTAAATTAATATATATCAGTCTATTAAAGTGATTTCCATGTCACACGTTATCATAGGTGGCCCATTCCTCAGGAAACCCATTTTTCTAAGATAGACTCTCAGCAGGGGGTATCTCTCTCTTTTCACCTCACTAGCAGCCATATTCCCTCTATCCCTTCAACCTCTCCATTCCCTGTTACAAAACTTTCCTTATCCCCTGTCCCTCCCTCTTCAATCCCTACAATTCCCTATAACAATTACAGGTTTGGCAGAGACAGATAGGGTTTTCAGCCTAGTTTGCCTAGAACTTGGAACAAAGAAGGAAGTTAGAGGTGTCAGAGCAGTTTCAGAGAAATTGGGCCTACATACATTTTAAAAGCCTTTGTGACTGTGGAAAACAGCCATTTTTAGAGCAGTATTGAGTGCAGCTAATCTGCCTAGCAACACCACAGCCAATAAGAAACATTCCTTCTGAAGGGATGAGGCAACTCTTAAAGGGTCAGGCTTAAAAACATTTTTTTTTCCTTTGTAAAAAACTTTTCAATATACAAGGCAGCAAGGAAACTGCTACTTACCATGAGTTATGTAGCCTTGATTGGACAGTTCTTTTATGTGGTTTACAACTTATTTTTTGTCAAGATTCCAGATTATATTTATTTTCTGCTTAACATCTATGAAAGTTTTCAGTGGCTGAAGATTAATGTTGCTTGATTTCATTCATTCCCACATATGCTGGAGCATTAGTCTCCTTAATCCAATTATACTATGCTCTGAAAAAAGGTGTGCATCTAATTTATGGGAAGAAAGCAAAAGACAATGAAATGGCAGTGATGATTTTTAGACATGAAGGAGATGACACAACTAAAGCAAATGATTAAGCAGCTAATTGAGGAGAAACAAAGGTGCAAATATATTAACACACAACAAGACATACCTAAAAATAACAATGTAACTGAGCAAGAAAAGACAGATACTGCTGAAGGTTAAATACCAATATTGCCACTAAGAAGACCAAACAAGGCTTCAATCAGACAGCAGCATAATCCATATTGTAACCGGCAAAATGTGATTACTAAAACTGTGAATGTTCTAAAAATAAGTGGTCACCATGGGAAAATTCCCAAATATGTAAATACCCAAGTCATCTGGGTTTTATGGAGATTTTAATTAATATAAATGAAGGAATTAAGGGAAGGGGAGAGAGAGAGAGAGAGAGAGAGAGAGAGAGAGAGAGAGAGAGAGAGAGAGAGAGAGAGAGAGAGAGAGAGAGAGAGAGAATAGAAAGGGCCTAGGCCTGAGCCTAAGGTAGAGCAAGTCAGTCTTTATCACTCACCACAAGACCATCTCCAAGGAAGCTGTCTGAGTGAGATCCTCCAGGCTGAGTTTCAGTCCTGAACTGAACTCCAAATCCAATTTTACCTCTGAACTGAATTCATTGCCTTTTAAAGAAATTTTCTTCTTATGTCACCTCCCCTAAATTTTCACATCTACCAATCACAGTAGACACTTTTCCCAGGATTCCAAGGATTCCCCATTCTTAGTTCTCATCTTCTTTTGTTCTCACCTTCTATGGTTAGATAAAAATCTACTGAGTACTTCACACCTCTTTTGTTAAGCTTGCCTTTTGTAAGTTGCTGGACCTTTTAGTGATTAATTTAACCTTTATAGGCACTTAGCATCCTTTTGCATTAGATCTGAAAATAGACCTAGCTTAAGGTTCTAGCTTTACTATAAGGTATGAGTTAGGAACTTTTCATTGTTCAATCAGGAGTTTGCAACTTTATCTTCCCCTAAGGCACTGTCTGAATAGGAGTAATTTTAAAAGTTCTCAATACATTCCTGATCAAGTACCTCCATTGTTAAAAATGGGGAATAGTTTAATCAATTCTTCTGAAGTAGAGTTTCGGCAATTTTAAGATTCACAATCCCCCCTGATGGTCATTGGGAAACTAGTATCCCCATTGATCATTGAACATAATCATAGTGTAGTCCTAAAGCACTTCTAACTACAGATTTATATAATATTCAATTTCTAAGAGGAAATTACAGTAGTTAGGGAGAAATAGAAAAGAAAGAAAGCAAAATCAATGTTTTGCTAGGTGCATTGACAGAAAGCCAAATTAGGGGAAGTCCCCTTGGCATAAAAGTATATATTTACAATAAATGTTCAATCAAACTTCAGTCCAATCAACCACACCCAAAGTTCATTCTTGATCTTCTTGATGTAGTTTGGGGTTTCTGGCATCTTTCTGCAACAGTTCATTCTCTGGATATTTGCTGGATTTAGGAGTTACTTCTTCCTTGAAGATCTTTCTTGAACAAAAATTCAAAATATTGGATTTTATATTAAAATACAATCCCTCCCCTGAAGTGGGTTTTAAAAAATCCAGTTCAGCTCAGGATGTAATGTTGAGTTATGGGGGTGTGTGAGTCAATTATCAGAAGAAAAGAAAAGTCAGCCAAAAACATAAAGAAAACAAAAATTCAATATAGGCTCTTATTTGAGTTTAACAAATTTATAACAGGCCATTGTAAAGGTCCAATTTAAAGTAATTTCTATCCCACAAGTCTGAAGGACTAGAATGCAGTAATATTTCACTTACTCACTTGCAGCCAAGACACAGGAAGTTGCCATACTATAAGAAAGTAAAAATCTAGAATTCTATTTTGATAGGGAAGCATCATTCCCTCTTCTGACTTTTGTAATTCATAGGGACATAGGGAGCCAGCATGAAAGTCAAATTTTGCACTTTTATGAGTACTTCACAAAGAGTGTAGATACAAGGAAGCCTTGCGACTTAACATATGCCAAGCATCTCAACCTTGAGTCCACATTAGTATTTCCTGTGTGCTCTTTTTGGCACTATTCAGGTTAAGTCTGTACTCCTAGTATTTATCCCATTTTCTGGAATCAGACACAATGATTAATAATAGTCTTATAAGATTTATCAATAAATGGCAGGTTCCCATAGTTTAAAGCTTTTGGGTATATATTGATATTATAGCAAGTATATATATATATATATATATATATATATATATATATATATATATATATATATATGTAAACTTATATTACCACAGAAAAATTAATTATATGTAATTTTAGTACAAGAAATGAGAAAAATAAAGAAAAAATCAAAGATTCTAATCAAAATGAAAGAAAAGCAATAAAAAATTAGGGGGAAAATTAGGAATTCAATGTGTTCTCAAAAAACAGCATCCACTTGTCAATGGATTATTATTTCCAATTCATGTGATAGGATACAGTCAATCAGTCTCAAAAGAAGATGCTCTCTTCACATATGAGCAATGAATCCAAGAGTCCTTCTCTATAACTGTTATAGATGTTGGAGTTGTTAACAATATTTGGAATGGTCCTTCCCAGGAAGGCTGAGTTGCTCCAGTATGCTTGAAATTCTTAATATACACTTTGTCTCCTGGGTTCAGGTCATGAAGAGAAAAGTTAAGTGGTCTGGCTTGTACTGCAGCTCTGGATTCATGAAGTTTATGCAGTTTGTGCTGTAATTCCTATATATAGGAAGCAATAGTAATATCTCCCCCTAATAGTGATGTATACGCAGGGGAGAAAGGTTAAGCCTGTATAGGTGGATATCCAAAAGGCATCTCAAATGGTGAGATGTATAGGTCTCCTCTAGGCCTGCTTCTAAGATAAAATAGGGCCAGAGGGAGAATTTCAGGCCATTTTAAATGTGTCTCAGTGCACAATTTTCCAGTCATAGTTTTAAGTTCTTTGTTCATCCTCTCAACTTGGCCTGAGCTCTGGGGATGATATGGAACATGGAATTTGGGAGTTATCCCTAAGCAAGAATATATCTGATTTAGGACAGAATCAGTAAAATGACTTCCCCGATCTGAATCAATATGTGATGGCAGGCCAAAGGCTGGAATAATTTCTTTTAAAAGAACCTTAGCAACAAAAGCCACTGTAGCTCAGGTCACAGGAAATGCTTCCGGCCATCTGGTCTGTTGAGCTACTATGACTAGACAAAATTTATAATGTCCAGCCTTTGGCATTGTTATGAAATCTATCTGTAGATATTCAAAAGGTGTATAAGCCAGAGGGCGCCGATCAAAAGTTTTTCCATGAAAGGCATGTTGGTTATATGCTTTGCAGGTAGAGCAGGCTGAACACACTTCAGAGGCTATAATAGTTATACTAGTGGCTATCCATACTCTCTTAACAGAGTCCATGATGCCCTGGGTAATAAAGTGACCATTTTTATGAATAGATTGGCAAATTTGGTGATAGAAACTTCTAGGGAACAGGTATTTTCACTCAGATGACACCCACACTCCATTAATCTGTTTTGCTTTGAATTTTTGTTTCCATTTTCCACTTCATTTTCATTATAGGAAAGTGATAAGTTTAAATCATCAGTAGTTGTTAATGTTAAAATTAATTCAGAACCTTATATGGCAGCTAGCTTTGCAGTGGCATCTGCTCAATCATTTCCTCTAGAGACAGGGTCAGTGCCACCTGCATGGGCAGAGCAATGAAGTAAACCTAGGGCTTTAGGAAGCTGGAGAGCAGAAAGAATTTCATTAATAATTTCTACATTAGATATAGATTTTCCAGCTGAGGTTAAAAATCCTCTCTGGAGCCATAGCATTCCGATGGAGTGACAAATGCCAAAAGCATATATAGAATCTGTATAAATTGTTGCCTTTTTATCCTTGGCAATTATACAAGTGTGCTTCAGAGCTATGAGTTCTGCTCCTTGAGCGCTAATGTTAGAGGGTAGTGAAGCTGACCTCTTAGTGGCAAATTATGAGACTAAGGCAGCTCCAGTGTAGTGTATGCCATCCCTTATGGAAGAGGAACCATCAGTAAATAAGATCAGATCTGGATTGTCTAAAGGAGTGTCCAAGAGATTATCTCGAGGCTTTTCTGCCTTGGACATTAGTGCTTCACAATTGTGTAATGGTTCTCCTGAAGTTTGTAAATCTGGATGCAAGGTGGCAGGGTTAAGAGTTGTACAGCATTTCAAAGTAATGTTTTTGCTATTGAACAAGTTTATTTCATACCTTGTAATTCTCTGAACAGAGAATGCCTGTGTTCTATGTTTTATCAACAAAGTTTCTACCTCGTGTGGGCACATAATTGTTAATGGACATCCAATACTAGATCAACAGTTTTTGTCACTAGTAAGGCTGTATCAGCTACTCCTCTAAGACATGGTGGTATTCCTGATGCTACTGTGTCCAGTTGGACAGAATAATAAGCAATTGGGCGCTGAGAAGTTAGCAAAGTCTGAGTTAAAACACCTAAAGCTACTCCTCTTCACTTATGTACATACAAAGTAAACGGCTTGTTGTAATCTGGGATGCCTAGAGCAGGGGCAGACAGGATAGCTTGTTTTAGATCTGATAGAGCTGACAAGTGTTCTGGGTCTAATTTGAGGGGTTCAGGAACTGAATCCTTTGTTAATGCTATAAGGGGTTTAGTAATTTCCCCATAGCAAGGAATCCATTGTCTACAAAATCCTGTTGCTCCTAAAATTGCTATGAACTGTTTCTTAGTGTTAGGAGCACTTAAATTTTGAATATTCTCAATTAGTTTTGGAGAAATATAACGAGCACCCACAGTCAGGATGAACCCCAAACATTCTATTTTAGGGAGACACTACTCAACCTTATCCTTTGAGATTTTATGTCCTCTTTTGTGCAATTCCAAAAGAAGGTGTTTACTATCTTCCTGACATGTTTCTGTGTCTATTGAAGCCAATAGTAGATCATCTACATATTTGACAAATTTGCTATTTTTAAATGTTATATTATCTGTGTCTTGGCTCAAAGTTTGCACAAATGAACTCTGGCTTTCCACATAACCCTGTGGTAGACAACTCCATGTATATTGTAAGCCCTTCCAGGTGAAAGCAAAAATATGCCTGGAGTTCTCATGTATAGGTAAGGAAAAGAAAGCTGAACACAAGTCTACTACTGTAAATTATGGAGCTGTGCTAGGAATAGAGGAAATAACAATATTTATGTTGGAAACTAAAGAGTGTCTCTATAACATGGTTGTTCACAGCCCTCAGATCCTGTATGAATCTATAGAGGTACTTGCCATCAGGCCCCCTTTTTGTTTTTTTAACGGGCAGGATGGGTGGGTTGTATTCAGATTTACAAGGAATTACTATTCCCTGATCAATTAATGAGTTAATTACTTGGATAATACCCTCAATTGCCTCTTTTGAAAGGGGATACTGAGTAATGGAAGGAGGTAGGGTAGATTTAGTTTTTATTTGCATAGGAACTGCAAATTTAAGTAAGCCTACATCAGAAGAAGATGTAGCCCAAAGAGACTTCGGTATATCTGCAGGTATTACAAAAGTGGGAGGCTTATTTGCCTCCTGGCTCTCTGAGAGAAGTACAGAATAAATTTAAAGATTCCTCTGGTACTTCGAATGTTAAGGAACCATTTTCTGTCCAATGTTTAAAAGAATTTAAAAGAGCCAGTATAGCTTTATGATCCAAATTTCTAGGACACTGAAATTCTTCTCTCAGAATTATTTTCAAAAAGGGAAAAAGAACAATTTATTCATGAAACTAGAAACAATCCAAATTTAACATCATGCCAGAGGAAGGAACACACTTAGTTATCTAATAATACAATTCTGCATTATATAAAAATGGCCAGAGAAATTCTATTAGACGTCATGAAAAGTTTTTCAAAAAAGACCAGATACTTGGGTACAATTTGAGAAATTGAGGCAGGAGAGTGGGGAACATCCATCAAAGTTCCTCGATAGGATGATTGAAGTAGCAGAGGATGTGCTTGCATTTGAAAATTTAACTGAACATAATCTCCAACACATAAGGAGCAATTTGTGAAAGGCAGTAACACATATATTAGATCATATTTTAAACTCCAATGCCCAGACTGGGAAACACTAAGTCTGGAAGATTTAAGAAAAACTGCACCTTACATATTCACAGGTCATAAAGAAATCCTAGAAGAAAAGGATAAAATACTAAAAGAGTTTAAAACCAAGCTCAAGGAGGCAAATAGCTCAATTAAACATAAAGAAATTGAAGACATAAAAAATCTAGCCCCTCTGCAATCATACAAACCCACAAGAAATTATACCCAAAACAATAAAAGGAGAAACGTATCCATATGTTTCCTTTGCAGGAAATTGGAACACATGGTTTGAGACTGCAAGCTAATAATAAAAAGAGTTCCTGAAAAAGCAACATAAAGTATTGCAGCAACAATACACAAACAAATACAAAATGTTGCAATTGTGTTTGCAAGAATTCATTGCAAGCACCAAATTTAGAAACCATGGAGAGATACATCCAACAGGGAGCAAAACCACGTTATTCACAAGTAGTCGCAGGTGCTGTCAAACAATGTGAATTATGATGTGCAGTGAACCATTCATGACCTCATGGAATAGAATTCCTCTTCCCAGGTGTTTGTGGCATACCATTCCTGCTGAGTACGCCAAAACATAGAAATCTTAGTTCAAGGCCACATAAACAGTTTCAAGAAATGCTGGGAATGGGTTAACTCCCCTGTTCACATTCTGGGGAGGATTGGGGAGGATAGATTGTGTCTTTCGAGAAGAGCTTTAAATCTGGTGTGCTGCTTTCAATAAGGTTCATTATCCTTTCTTTGATAATGTTCCAGTCTCGCTTTCTTGCGACTCTGTAGCTATTCTCCAACATCTCTAAGCTGTCCCCTGACAGTTCTAAACTGTCCCATATTGTCCCATAGATGTCCCTGACAATGATGCCAGGTGTATAGGGTAGCATCAAAAAATGGAAGAGATATAGCAAGAAAAGTGGGAAATAGTCCAAAAATAAAACAACAATTTAAAAGACAGGATCTCCCACTTGGAATTTGAATCCCGGAAATCAAATGAAATAATAAGCAAATTAAAGACCAGAAATGACCTGTTGGAAGCCATGAAAAGCAGGATAGATCAAACCTAAAAGAAAAATCAAAAGATATTACCTGAAAACTGTAAACCTTAAAATTTCCCAGACCCTACTTTATAAGATTGGATTAAGACCATTCCCCATTTGGGCAGTGAACTCTACTTAAAGCATGAATGTGAGAATTCTACTTTACCTACTTGGGTCTGCCCTAGGGGAAGATAAAGTTGTAAACTCTTTTCTGAACAATGAAAAATACGTAAACCCATACTTTTCTTAAGCTAAGTACCTATAAAGGTCAAGCAACTTGTGAATTTACAAGGAACAAAGAACTGGAAAACTTACTCAGAGCTTCCCTGGTGTGAATTACTCAAAAATCCACACCTTCTTAGGTGTGGACTAAGAATGGGTGGTCCTTTAGAAACATCTACTGTGATTGGTAGATGTAAGGACTTAGGGGAGGTGACAGAGGAGATTTTGCCCTTAAAAATAAGAGCTCAGAGAAGAGCTGGATCTGATTCTGAGGGAGCTCATTTTGAGAAGACTCATTCTGAGATTCTCGATTTCTGACTCTCATTCTTAAGGAGAGTTCCTTGAGGATCTCCTCTGAGGGACTCTGTCCCTCTGGGGTAGGAGCTCTGGAGGCTCTTGAGAGAGGCCCTTTGAAGCAATCTCTGGCTGGAAGACTATTTGAGGAAGGACACTGGCCTTGTGTCACTAAAATCCTTGTTTAGTCAGACCTTGTGGTGAGTGTTAAAAAACTGACTGATTTCTCTTTTTAAGACTCAGGTCTAGGCCATATTGGCTTGAGGCCCTTCATACTTATGCCTTTCTTACTCTCTCTCCCTTTCTTTGATTACTCATTGTATTATTAATTAAAATCTCTATAAAACCCAACTGACTTGGGTATTTGAATAATTGAGACCACCTTATATTTGATTTTAAAACCCAAGACACTGTAGTGAAACATATTTCTGCAGTAAAATTTACTCACCCTCTCTTATATCTATCACAATTTATATCTTCCACTATTTTAATCACTACAGTTTAAGACCTCAACCATTTTTAAATCTCACAAAACTAGTCATTGAAAACTAGAATTGCTCAAGTAGAAGCCAATGATCTCACGAGACAGCAAGAATTAATAAAGCAAAGCCAAAAAAAAATGACAGATTAGAAAGCCACACAAAATATCTCACTGAGAGGGTGGTTGACCTTGAAAATAGAAGTCACAGAGACAATTTGAGAATCATAGGCCTACCTTAAAACCTGGTAAAAACCAGAAACCTTGACACCATACTACAAGAAATTATCCAAGAAAATTGTTCTGAGGTTCTGCAACAAGAGGGCAAAATAGATATTGAAAGAGTCCATAGATCACCCACCACATTAAATCCTCAAAAGACAACCCCCAGGATTGCAATTGCCAAATTCAAGAACTTCCAAGAGAAGGAGAAAATCTTACAAGAAGCCAGAAAGAAAAAAATCACATATCAAGGAGAACCAATCAGGATTACACAGGATCTGGTAGCCTTCATGCTAAAAGACCGCAAGGCATGGAAAGATATTCAGAAAGGCAAGAGAATTGGGTCTTCAACCAAGGATCATCTATCCATCAAAACTGAATATATTCTTCCAGGGGAAAGTATGGGCATTCAACAAAAAAAAGAAGACTTCCAAATATTTGTAAAGAAAAGACCAGAACTAAACAGAAAATTTGACATCGAAATTCAAAAACCAAGAGAAACATGAAAAGGTAAATAAGAAAGAGAAGGGACTTATTTTTTTGTTCTCTATGGGCCTCAAATAAGGTAAAATCATTTATATTCCTATATGGAAAAATGTTATTTGTAACTTTTGAAAATTATATTTACTATTATAGTAGTTAGAAGAATTATCCATACATAGAGGTTGTGGTACTAAGTGCTTTAAAATCATATATACAAAAGAAGAAGAAATAAAGGGAGGGGATGGCATCAAGAGAAACTTGAAGGAATAAGAAAATTAGAATAACCTATACTATACAAAAAGGTACATGGAAGAGGGAGGGGAAGAATACAACTATAAAAAGGAGAGGAAGAGAGTGCTAAAAGGTAATATTCAAAACTTGTTCTCAGTGGAATCAATTCCGAGAGGCAG
The DNA here is from genome assembly GCF_027887165.1 of Monodelphis domestica. NCBI lineage: Eukaryota > Metazoa > Chordata > Mammalia > Didelphimorphia > Didelphidae > Monodelphis > Monodelphis domestica. The sequence goes on from NC_077230.1 coordinate 423,730,862, forward strand.
GAACATCTAGATTCATTGGGATATTGAACTCTATCTTACCCTATAGGGAAGTTGAGAGGGGAAAACTAAGGGCTGGGTCGGGGAGGGAAGTTAAAAAGGGATGGGAAGGAAAGAGGGGGAAGAGAATTTAATAGAATTTTAAAAATCAAAAGGGGAATAAAAAGGGAGGGGATGGAAAGAGAGGGTGGGGAGGGAAGTAATTCAAGGGGGGAGAGTGTGTGGGGTAGCTCAAAAAGACCCCAAAAGAAAATTAAGAGAGGAATAAGAAGGGAGGGGAGAGAAAGGAAAGTAAAATAAGGGTGGGGATTAGGGGGACTGATTAAAAAGAGAATACTGGTGTAGAAGGAAATAATGAAAGAAGAAAAAGCAGGACAAGGAGAGAAAATGAAAATGTTGGGAAATACACAATTAGTAAACATAACTTTGAATGTGAATGGGATGAACTAACCTGTAAAGTGGAAGCAAATAGCAGAGTGGATCAGAAACCAAAATCCTACCATATGCTGTCTACAAGAAACACACATGAGGAAGGTAGTGTGAATCTTAAAATTTCTCAGATTCTACCTTGGAACATTTGGTTAAGGCTATTCCCCAATTTAAACAATGAAGGTACTTGGTCAGGAAGGTATTGGGAACTCTAACATTACTCCACCCATACTTGGGCATACTTTAGGGGAAGATAAAGTTGTAAACTCCTGATGGAACAATGAAAAAGTCCCTAACTCATACTTATAGTAAGGCCAAAATCTTAAGCTAGGTCTATTTTTAGATCTAATACAAAAGCATGCTAAGTACCTATGAAGGTCAAAGTGATCACTAAAAGGTCAAACAACTTGCAAAGGGCAAGCTTAGGAAAAAGGTGTGAAGTACTCAGAAGATATATTCTACCCAGAGAAGGTGAGAACTAAAGAGTGGTGAAAACTAAGAATGGGCAGTCGTAGGAAAAGTGTCTACTATGATTGGTAGATGTGAAAATTTAGGGGTGGTGACACAAGAGAAAATTTTCTTTAGAAGGAAAGAGCTTGAGGCCTCTGAAGTTAATTCAGCTTTGGAAGCTGAATTGGAGGTCAGGAGTCAGAGCTGGTCTCAGAACTCAGTTCAGGAGTTAAGGATTTCAGTGAAGAATTGGAGTTTTGCTTGGGACAAAATCTTGTGGTGAGTGATTAAAGACTGACTTAGTTTCTCTCTTAAAGAGAAAGGCCTAGGCCATTTTGGCCTAGGCCCTAGCCTTTTTCCTACTATGTCCTCTTACTCTGTCTCTTTCCCTTTCCTTAATTCCTTTATTTGTATTAATTAAAATCTCCATAAAACCCAGCTGACTTGGGTATTTCATATTTGGGAATTTTCTATGGCGACCACTTATTTTTGATATAAAATCAAGAAGCTAAAATTATCTTTACAGTTTTGGCAATTCACAGTCTTGAACCCACATTTTCGAGGTCACAGTAGATATGCATAGTGTAAAAGTAAGCGGATGGTACAAAATGTATTGGGCATCAACTGATAAAAAGAAGGCAGGAGTTACAGCCGTGATAGCTGACAAAGGCAAAGTAAAAATAGATCTACTAAAAAGAAGAAAGGGAAGGTAATTACATCCTGATAAAAGGCAGCATAGATGAAATATCAGTACTTAACATGCATGCACCAAATGGCATAGCATCCAGATTTTTAAAGGAGAAACTAGTGGAGCTCAAGGATAAAATAGATAGAAAACCTGTACTCATGGGAGACCTGAACCTTCCTCTATCAGAAGTAGATAAATTGAATCAAAAAACAAATAAGAAAGAAGAGAAGAGAATTAAATCTTAGAAATATTAGAGTTAGTAGATATATGGAAGAAAATAAATAGGGACAAAAAGGAATACACTTTCCTTTCAGCATCACATGGTACATTCACAAAGATTGACCTTGTATTAGGGCATAAAAATATTGCAAACAAGTGCAAAAGTACAGAAATAATAAAGACAACCTTCGCAGACCATGATGCAATAAAAAGAATAATTAATAAGGGTATATAGGGAGAAACAAATAAAAAATTAATTGGAAATTACATAATATGATTCTCCAAAATCGATTAGTTAAAGAAAAAATCATAGAAACAATTAGTAATTTCATTGAAGAAAATGACAATGAAGAGACATCCTTTCAAATCTATGGGATACAGTTAAAGCAGTACTTAGGGGGAAATTTATATCCTTGAGTTCATATATTAACAAATTAGAGAGGGCAGAGGTCAATGAATTGGGAATTCAAATTAAAAAATTATAAAGTGAACAAATTAAAAATACCCAGATGAAAACTAAATTAGTGACCCTAAAAATTAAGGGAGAAATCAAATCAATAAAATTGAAAATAAAAGAACTATAGAATTCATAAACAAGACTAGAAGCTGGTACTTTGAAAAATCAAATGAAATAGACAAAGTACTGGTCAGTCTAATGAAAAAAAAAGGAAAGAAGAAAACCAAATTGACAGTATCCAAAATGAAAAGGGAGACCTCACCTCAAACGAAGAGGAAATTAAGGCAATCATTAAAAACTATTATGCCAAATTATATGGCAATAAATAAGACCATCCAGTTGATATGGATGAATATTTACAAACATATTAATTGCCTAGACTAAGAGAGGAAAAAAAGACTACCTAAACAACCCTGTATCAGAAAAAGAAATTGAAAAAGCCATCAAAGAATTCCCTAAGAAAAAATCCCCAGGGCCAGATGGATTCACAAATGAATTCTATCAAACATTTAAAGAAGAACTAACTCCAATATTATACAAATGATTTGACAGAATAAGCAAAGAAAGAGTTCTACCAAATTCCTTTTATGACAAAAATATGGTACTTATTATTCCAAAACCAGGTATGTCAAAAACAGAGGAAGAAAACTATAAACCTATCTCCTCAATGAATGTAGATGCAAAAATCTTAAATAAGATACTAGCAAAAAAAAAATGCCAGCAAGCAAGCAATCACAAGGGTTATCCACTATGACCATGTAGGATTTATACCAGGAATGCAAGGATGGTTCAACATTAGGGAAACTATCCACATAATTGATCATATCAACATGTAAACCAACAAAAACCACATGCTTATCTCAATAGACACAGAAAAAGCCTTTGACAAAATACAACACTCATTTCTATTGAAAACACTAGAAAGTATAGGAATATAAAGGGCCTTTCCTAAAAATAATAAACAGTATATATCTACAACCATCAGAAAACATTATTTGCAATGGGGAGAAACTAGAATCCTTCCCTATAAGATCAGGAGTGAAACAAGGATGCCCATTATCATCACCTGTATTATTTAACATTTTACTAGAAACACTAGCTGTAGCAATTTGAGGAGAAAAAGAAATTGAAGGTATTAAAACTGATATTGAGGAAACCAAGCTATCACTCTTTGCAGATGATATGATGATCTACTTAAATAATCCTAGAGAATCAAACAAAAAGCTAGTTGAAATAATCAATGACTTTAGCAAAGTTGTAAGATACAAAATAAAACCAAATAAGTCATCAGCATTTCTATATATCTCCAATACATATCAGCAGCAACAATTAGAAAGTGAAATTCCATTTAAAATCCATAATTCCATATATTCCATATAAAATACTTAGGAATATATCTGCTGAGACAAATAAACGAACTATATGAACAGTACTACAAAACACTCTCCACACAATTAAAACTAGATCTAATCAATTGGAAAAACATTGATTGCTCATGGGTAGGGTGAGCTAACATAATAAAAATGACAATACTACCCAAATTAATTTACTTATTTCATGTCATACCCATTGAACTACCAAAAAACTTTTTCACTGAATTAGAAAAGCCTATAATAAAGTTCATTTGGAAGAACAAAAAATCAAGGATATCCAGGGAAATCATGAAAACAAATGTGAAGGAAGGAGGCCTTGCAGTACCAGATCTCAAACCATACTATAAAGCAGTGGTCATCAAAACAATTTGGTACTGGATAAGAGGCAGAAAGGAGGATCAGTGGAATAGACTTGGGGTAAGTGACCTCAGCAAGACAGTCTATGATAAGCCCAAAGATCCCAGGTTTTGGGGCCAAAATCCACTATTTGATAAAAAAAATTGCTGGGAAAATTGGAAGACAGTATGGGCGAGATTATGTTTGGATCAACATCACACACCCTGTACCAAGATAAACTCAGAATGGGTGAATGACTTGAATATAAAGAAGGAAACTATAATCAAATTAGGTGAACAGAGAATAGTACACTTGTCAGATCTTTGGGAAAGGAAAGATTTTAAAACCAACAAAGAGCTAGAAAATATCACAAAATGTAAAATCAATAATTTTGATTGCATCAAATTAAAAAGTTACAAACAAAACCAAAGCAACCAAAATTAGAAGGGAAGCAAGAAATTGGGAAACAATCTTCATAACAAAAATCTGTGACAAAGGTCTAATTACTGAAATTTATAAAGAGCTAAATGAATTGTACAGAAAAACAAGCCATTCTCCAATTGATAAATGGGCAAGGTACACAAATAGGCAATTTTCATATAAATCAAAATTATCAATAAGCACATGAAAAATGCTCTAAATCTCTTATAATTAGAGAAATTCAAATCAAAACAATTCTGAGGTACCACCTCACAACTAGGAAATTAGTTAACATTATATTAAAGGAAAGTAATAAATGTTGGAGGGGATGTGGCAAAATTGGGATATTAATGCATTGCTGGTGGAGTTGTGAATTGATCCAGTAATTCTGGAGGTCAATTTGGAGCTATGTCCAAAGGACACTAAAAGACTGTCTGCCCTTTGATCCAGCCATGACACTGCTGGGTTTATACCCCAAAGAGATGATAAGGAAAAAAATGTGGAAAAGAATATTCATAGTTGCACTCTTTGTGGTGGCAAAAAATTGGAAAATGAGGGGATGTAATTCAATTGGGGAATGGCTGAATAAATTGTGGTATATATTCGTGGTGGAATACTATTGTGCTCAAAGGAATAATAAAGTGGAGGAATTCCAAGTGAACTGGAATGACCTCCAGGATTTGATGCAGAGTAAAAGGAGCAGAACCAGGAGAACATTGTACACAGAAACTGATACCGTGTGGTACAGTTGAATGTAATGGACTTCACCGTTAGTGGCAATGCAGTGATCCTGAAAAACTTGGAGGGATCTACAAGAGAAAAACACTATCCACATTCAGAGGAAAAACTGTGGGAGCAGAAACACAGAAGAAAAACAACTGCTTGAATACATGGGTTGAGAGGGTATTGTTGGGGATGTAGACTCTAAATGAACATCCTAATGCAAACATCAACAACATGGAAATAGGTTTTGATCAAGGACATATGTAATACCCAGTGAAATTTCATATCATATATGGGAAGGGTGGGGCTAGGGGAGGGAGGGAAAAATATGATTCTTGTAACCAAGAAATAATGTCATAAATTGACTAAAATTAATTTTAATTAAAAAAAGAAATTAAAAGAACTATTAAATTAATAAACAAGACTAGAAGCTGGTACTTAAAAAATGAAATAGACAAAGTACTGGTCAGTCTAATTAAAAAAAGGAAAGAAGAAAAACAAAATGACAGTATGCAAAATTCAGAGTGAATGAAAAGGGAGACCTCACCTTGAATGAAGAGGAAATTAAGGCAATCATTAAAACTATTTTGCCCAATTATATGGCAATCTAGATGATATGGAGGAATATTTACAAAACATATAAATTGCCTAGAATAGCAGAAAAAGAAATAGAATACTTAAATAATCCCACATCAGAAAAAGAAATTGAACAAGCCATTAAAGAACTCCCTAAGAAAACGTCCCCAGGGCCTAATGGATTCACTAATGAAATCTATCAGGTATTCAAAGAACAATAATCACAATACTATCCAAACTATTTGACATAATAAGAAAAGAAGGAGTTATACCAAATTCCTTTTATGACACAAATATGGTACTGATTCCAAAGCCAGGTAGATAAAAAACAGAGAAAGAAAACTATAGACCAATCTCCTTAATGAACATAGATGCAAAAATCTTAAATAGAATGCTAGACAAAAGACTCCAGCAAGTGATCATGAGGGTTATTCATTATGATCAGGTTGGATTTATACCAGGAATGCAAGGATGGTTCATTATTAGAAAAACCATTCCCATAATTGACTACATCAACAAGCAAACCAACAAAAATCACATGATTATCTCAATAGACACAGAAAAAGCCTTTGACAAAATACAACACTCATTCCTATTGAAAACACTAGAAAGCATAGGAATAGAAGGGCCTTTCCTAAAAATAATAAACAGTATATATCTACAACCCTCAGCAAACATCATCTGCAATAGGCATAAATTAGAAGCCTTCACAGCAAGATCAGGAGTGAAACAAGGATGCCCATTATCGCCTCTATTATTTAACATTTTACTAGAAACACTAGCAGTAGTAATTAGGGAAGAAAAAGAAATTAAAGATATTAAAATAGGCAAGGAGGAGACCAAGCTATCACTTTTTGCAGATGATATGATTGTCTATGTCTTCTCCTCTCCCTTTTCTCTCTCCCCTGCTCTGATACCTCCTCCTGCCCCAGTCCACATGGAGCCCAGGCCACCCACGTGGAGCCAATACACCCCATTTGCTCAGAGGCTTAGCCTATGGGAAAATTTCTCTCCCCTCTGCCCACGTGGCCAATACTGTTACCAGCTGGTTGCAATGAGTCCTGAGCTATCTGCTCCAAGGATCTGGGTGATGAGCCAGCTGGGGTCAAGCTCCTGGGTCTGGGGCTGGGGTGATGAGCCATCTGGGTCGGAGGCCAGATGGGTGAGAGATAGACCGCCAGGGTGGGTCAGGCCGGGAGCTGGAGCGCAGCTCAGGCACCAGGTGAGAGGACAGGAGCAGAAGCAGGAGCCGGAGCGGGCCGTAGGCAGGAGCTGATCAAGATGGTTTTCTAAAGAGCATCTTGGAGAATCGTGGCTTTAAAAAAAATTCTGTAGGCTAAAAAATTTGAGAAGTTCTCATCCAATCTAGTGGTCGCCAAAACTGTAACAGTTAAAATTTAGGAAATATTGGGAGACTGAGGCAGGTAGAAATTAGTTTCTCTCTGCAAGGAGTATTATAATTTTTTAGAGGTTTATTGAAGATTAAGGATTAAAGAAAATACAGGATAAGAAACACGTGTCCAGGCCATAGAGTGGCCTAGACACAACCTCACCTACATTATGAAAAAAACCCCAAAAAAACAGGCCTGCCCCAAAATGGAATCCAAGAGCAAAAAAACCTTTGCCACCAGCTTAAATCCTTCCTCAATCTCAGCCCACCTCAGAATTCCTGTGAGATTACAAAGCATTTTGGGGAAGTGGAGCAAAGGCTTGTGGGGATTGTAGTCCTGTATTCGAGTCTATTATTTACAATCCCAAACACAAACCAAGCAGCAGTAATCACTGTCAGTTAAATTAAATGTAGATCCCCCCAAGGGATGTTCCTATTTATAATAAATGAGGAAGTTTTGTAAACATAAGACATCACTCTCCTTTCTCTCTACAAAATATTGAGAAATTCAAAGATAAAACCCCTTATTTTGAAGATGAGCTCATTAAAGATGTAAATAAGTTTGAAAGCATTTAGCACTCATATAATACCACGTGGAACATTTGGTCCTCACCCTGCTAATGGAAAGAGAAAGAAATAAGATTCTCTCTCTTGTTAATCAGGCTCAGGGAGTGAATCACTGGCCAAAAAAAGATTCTAAATGGGACCTGAATTTAGAAGAAGAGTACTTATAACAATGTCATAATGTCAAGCTAGGAATGAATTCCTAAAGGCATTGAGAACTTGTTCTGATAGGCCTGGTACATGGACTAAATTTAAAAATCTAAAGCATAAATATGCTGCAAACCCCTCTCAGTTTATGGATAGGTTTATTGAGTTGGTTGACAGATATGTAGACTTAGATCTTTCTAGGGAAAGAGATGTTAAACAAATCAGGAGACAACTGGTAAAAAAGAGTTGTAAGGTGGTTAAGAACTACTTTAAGACTAACTGCCCAAACTGGGTTATTATGGATCTTGAGGAATTAAAAAGAGTGGCAGTTTACATTTTTGATGGACATGAAAATAAAGCTGAAGAGAACACTGACTTAGTGGAGAGATTAATGAGAATAGATACATTTACCGACAAATTTTTAAAAACAACCACAAAACGGAGAGAGACCTCTATATAGGAATCCACAAACATCAACATGTTATATTTGTGGAAAGGTGCATCACGTAATTATGAATTGTAGGAAGAGGAATCAGGAAATTAGAAAAATAAACTTGAGGAATAGTAACAATAATAGGAATAATAACAAGACTAATTAGAATGAAGAAAATCAAAACTTACACTAAAACATCCAACATGAGGTTTGTCCTATTAGAATGAAGAAAATCAAAACTTACACTAAAACATCCAACATGAGGTTTGTCCTCACTATACTCAGTGCTGCAACCCCCCTCAGTATGGGGGAACCTAGAGGTGTGACCAAAGGAATCTAGAAGAATGATAGTACTTGGGAGGGGAAGAGACCTCAAAGAGTCTGGAGGTGAATATTAAGCCTTTGCTGACAACCATTGCCTTATTCTTGTTAACTATTTCAGTCTGTTCCCCTCCTCATAGTGAAGAAGTCTCTGTAACAAAAATTTAAATACAAGGTATATATAATTAAATGTTAACCACTCTATCAGCTACCAAAATTGGTGGAAAAGACTCTTGGATTCATTGCTCACATGTAAAATGGGTACCTTCTATCAATACTGATTGACCGTATCTTGTCACATGCAATTGTCTTTATTTATACCCTCTTCCTATGACTGGACTGGAGATAATACCATTAAAGAAGTCCACAGCTAAGTTGGACACTATTTTAGGTGTCACAATGAATTCCTGATTTTAAAAATTTTTATTACTATTTTTCTTTTCATTTGCAATAGGATATTTGAATTTTTTCTTTTTTGTACTTGAAGTACATGGAATCATTATAAAAGTTGAAAATATCTATTAGCCCTAATACCTATGCATACCCAAAAGCTTTAGACTATGGAAACCTACCACTGACTATTAAGTATTACAGGACTTTTACTAATAATTGTATCTGATTTCAGAAGAAAGGATCACAGGGAGTCAAGATGGCGGCTTAGCAAGCAGCAAAAGTTCAGACCTCGTGGAAGACCTTCCTTAACTGATACAGACTGAATGCTCCTAGGGCACCGAAATTCAAGCTGAACAACAGGACAGAACCGGGAACCCTCCTTCTGGACTCAAATCAAAAGGTATGCCCCCCAAAAGCCGGAATCCGAGAATACTCAGGGCTAAGGGGAAGGCAGAGGGAAGGTCCCAGGATCCCTCCCCCACAACCCAGAGGGCTGAGCCCCCAGGAGCAGCGGGAACCTCTGAGTGGGCAAAGGTGCTGGTTTGCAGGGTCTACCATGTGAGCAGCAGGGCTCCAGGCTTGGAGCATCCAGCTTGGACAGCAGGGAGGAAGCCAGGGAGAGATGGGGCTGTGCTGGGTTCCTCCATCGGGCTCCAGTCACACCATTGCCTCGGGGCACATCCAGACTAATCCAGTTGAACCTAATCCCATCAGAACTCCTCAGAGTTTAGGGAGGCAGGCAAAGGCACTAGGGAACCTTGCAGACAGCAGAGAAGCAGCTGGAGAGAACTGGAGAGAGCCTGGGCAGCCCAGCCTTCCAGGAGTCTTCAGAACCTCAGAGCTTCATACCACATACAGCCCAACCCAATTGAACTCAATCCAATCAAAAGCCTCCAGAGGACAGGGAAGCTAACATTCCTCCCCTAGAGACTGTACCAAGAGATCTGACAAAGCTCCAAGAGGGGAGACTGACAGCCCCAAAACCAAAACAAAATGAGAGGAGCAAGAGCACAGACAAATATGGGGAGCAAAGAAGGGGTAAACTCGAGCAAACAACAGAAAAAGAAGAAAGAAATTACAATAGACAACTTCTGCACAGGTAATGAGCAAAGAGCGAATGAAACAGAGGGGGAGGGATCAGCAAAGGAAAAATAAGAAATCCCAGCAAATTGGATACAGGCTTTGGAAGAACTCAAAATGCAATTCAAAACACAATTAAGAGAGGCTGAAGACAATTGGGAAAAGAACTTAAAAACTAAGATAAGTCATCTGGAAACAGAAAATAGTGTCTTGAAAGCCAAAATCAACCAACTAGAAAATGAGGCAAAGGAGATGAAAGATGAGGCAAAGCAGATGAAAGATGAGGTGAAGAAGATGAAAGATGACCTCCAAAGAAAATCCGACCAAAAGGAAAAGGACAACCAAAAAACTAAGGATGCAATCCAGTCTTTAAGAACCAGAATACAACAACTAGAATCAAGTGACCTCACAAGGCAGCAGGACACTATAAAACAAAACCAAAAGAATGAAAAAAATGAGGAAAATATGAAGCATCTCATTCACAAAACAGAGGATTTAGAAAATCGTTCAAGGAGAGACTACAATTTAAGAATTATTGGCCTACCAGAAGACCATGACAAAAGAAAAATCCTGGATATTATATTACAGGAAATTATTAAAGAAAACTGCCCCAAAATCCTTGAACAAGAGGGAAAAGTGGAGATTGATAGAATCCACAGATCACCTCCTGTACTCAATCCCCAACTGACAACACCCAGGAATGTTATAGCCAAATTCAATAACTATAAGACCAAAGAAAAGATATTACAAGCTGCCAAGAAGAAGTCATTCAGATACCAAGGAACCACAGTGAGGATAACTCAGGATCTGGCTGAATCCACACTGAAAAAAAGAAAGGCATGTAATACGATATTCCAGAAAGCAAGGGAACTAGGTCTACAACCAAGAATCAACTACCCAGCAAAACTGACTCTATTCTTACAGGGGAAAGTATGGTCATTCAACAAAATAGAAGAATTTCAAGAATTCGTAAAGAAAAGACCAGACCTGAACAGAAAATTTGATGTCCAAGCACAGAACTCAAGAGAATCATCAAAAGGTAATTAAAAAAGAGGGGAGAAAAGAAAAACAAAAAAAAATTTAAGAAACTCAATAAGTTAAAATGATATGTATCCCTATAAGAAAAGATGTCATTGGCAACTCTTAAAAACTGTTGTTATTAGCGGGGCAGCAAAAAGAAGTATACTTAGAGGGAACAGCAACAAACTATATAGGATGAAAGGACAAGACATAAATAGGTATATAGATATATGCATGCAAAAATACATATGAATGAGTATGCACATATATATATATATATAACTAGAGCTTAAAAATAGGTTAATATTAAAAGAAATGGGAAAAGAAACAAATGGGGGTAAATTTATATGTCATAAAGAAGTTCATGGTGGGAGGGGGGAGAACATCAATACACTGGAAGGGTAAAGTGTAGTTGAGGCATTGCCATAAAGGCAGAGCCATAATGGTTAAAGCCTCCTCTTCTCCCTGCTTGGGCTGCATAGTCAAGGTCGTGGGTTGAACTGTGTACGACCTGCCCAGCTTCATGCTCAAGGTTGGAATAGTCAGCAGAGGGAGGATTGATAAGGTTTGTGAGTTGGAAACTGCAAGGTTGGAATAGTCAGCAGAGGGAGGATTGATCAGGTTTGTGAGAAATTGTGAGAGGCTGTGGGAAACTTGTTTCTCTGCCCTTGTTTGGAATCCTCTCGGTTCTTCCTTGTGCCTGGCAGGTAACGTCATGAATTCCTATGAATCTGCCCAATTATTGGTTCCTGATGTTGCTGGGCGGTATCATCATATCTTCCTGTGGTTGTAACCTATAAATGCTTTGTTTGAACCCAATAAAGATTTGTTGCTATGCATTTCATATAGTGTCCATTCGTTACTCTTCATTTCATTAGCCCAAATAAGGTCACACAGGGCTGGCCGACCCTGGTGCTGAGCCTTACAAAAATGGCATCCGGAAACAGGGACATATGCCTCGTAACCCCGATTCATTTGCTGGTCATAGGATGACGAAGAGTTAAAGGCCTCTGCCATGAGACTGCAGCTCAGGTGGGCAGGGGATCGAACAGAGATAAGAGTGCCGCATTGGCGGGCCTCCTCTGTTCCCCAACTTTGTCTCTCTCTTTCTTTCACTTTTTAGTTTATCTTTTAGCAGTAATGGGTAATTCAATTCCTGTCCTTTTAAAGGACAAAGATTGGCAAACAGTTCCAAGATCTCCTAGGAACGGGTTAACTCCCCTGTTAACACTGGGGAGGATTGGGGAGGATAGGTTGTGTCTTTCGAGAAAACGTTCATTATCCCTCTTTGATAATGCTCCAATCTTTCTTTCTTGTGACTTCTTGGACAGCTCTAAGCTGTCCCCCAATAGTTCTAAACTGTCCCCTATTAGGGACCCCCTTCCCCCCAGTTCTTTTATTGGAACCCTCCCTTCAGTTCTCTTTGAAGAACCCCTGATGCTGTGTGCTGGTCATGCAAAGTTTCAATGCTACAGAGATCCCCTCGGTGGTGAGTATATGAGATACTCTAAGGGTGAGAGGGAAATTATATTTTTTCTTTAGAATGGATCCTAAAACACTGATTTTTTTTCAAAGCATGCTTGTCACAATGTTGTGTGTTTCTGTTTATCGTTGTCTTTGTCAAAGTCTCGTCTTTATGTATTTTTAAATTGGACACTCTGTGAGATTTAAAATGGTTGAGGTGTTAAACTGTAGTGATTAAAATAGTGGAAGATATAAGTTGTGATCGATATAAGAGAGAGTGAATAAATTTGACTGCAGAAAATATGTTTCACTACAGTGTCTTGGTTTTTAAATCAAATATAAGGTGGTCGTCAGGAAAATATTCCCAATTATTCAAATACCCAAGTCAACTGGATTTTATAGAGATTTTTAATTAATAATATAATGAGGAATTAGAGAAAGAGAGAAAGAGTAGGAAAGGAATAATTATGAAGGGCCTCAAGCCAATATGGCCTAGACCTGAGTCTTAAGAGAGAGAATCAGTCAGTCAGTCTTTTAACACTCACCACAAGGTCTGCCTAAACAAGGATTCTAGTGACACCAGGCCAGCTCCATCTCAGCTGACTTCACCAGAGAGAGCTCCAGCAAGACCTCCTTAGAGATTGTCTTCCAAGAGCTTCCCTTCTCCAGAGCCTCTCTCAAGAGATTCTTCCCAAGCGATCCTCATCAGAGATCCTCCAAAAGGATTATTCCAAAAGGATATGCTTTTTCTTATATAGGGGTTTTTCTCCCATGTCACCTCCCCTAAGTCCCTACATCTACCAATCACTGTAGACACTTTCCAAAGGACTGCCCATCTAAATTCCTGCTAAGTCGACCAATCTTCTCAGTAAGTCTGAATGAGAGAAAACACAGCTGAGTCAACTAATCTCATCAAGAGAAAACTTGCTCGACCCTTTTAGGTACCTAGCATCCCATTGTAACAATTCTAAAAACAGGCCTGGCTCAAAGAACTCCTTGCTTTATTATAAGCATGGGTCCAAGTACTCTCATTGTTTAGCAAGGAGTTTTCTCTCCTAAAGCAGTCTTAAGTATGGGTAGAGTAGGGGTCTTCCCATAGCAAGGCGTTTTCTCCCCTAAAGCAGTCTTAAGTACAGTTGGAGTAGAGGTCCTCCCATTTCTGATCCTGGCGAGTTCTCACATCAAAATGGGGAATGTTTCTCAGTAGGGAATATATTCCAATTAAGAATTCCCCAATGGAGAAATTTTTAACATTCACAAGTCTGAGAGATTTCAAGATTTACAACTCACAAAAGGAAAGAAAATAAAATGGGATAGTTGCAAGATTGAACTTGCCTGTCAAAAATCCTCAGCAGAGGACAAAAGCAATTACCTGTTCAATGATTTTTCCTCTTTATTCCTTTGGATGGGCCCCCAAAGGAGCGAAAAAGAGAAAAATTCAGAGCAGAAAAAGGGAGATTTTTACTCCACAATTAGAGGCTATTTTTTATTTAAGATTAATGGTTTGATGCATGCAATTTGGGAGGATCGTTAATGATTTTGATATGATCTAAATTTAATTTTGTGTATTGTAGTAACTATTTGTCATGTTAATAATGTTAACCAGATCTTATTGAGCACAACAAAACTCATGGTTAGAAGTTTATTTTGTTAAATCTTGCTATGCATAATGGTTTCAGTGATTTTGAGAATTGTCTAAATGTGGCTGATAGCCAGACTGATACAGAGAGGGAATATTTTATTTTATAAGGACAAAAATTGCTCTGGCTACTTTATAGATGTAAAAGTCATTCAGAAAAAAGTTGTTATGTTGTTGAGAAGAACTTATTCTAGAAATTAAATTTGGGATTTTTTCAAATCAGATTTATTTTCATGCATGTGCTGTCAGGAGTAGTAACAAGAAATCATATGACACACAAGAAGTTTAAGTGATTAATCTGTTTATGGAATTTAATAATATTAGTACTAGGAATTTGGTATTTTGCAAGAGAAAATTTCTAAAAGTTGTTGTCTTTGACTAAGGTTATATGAATTGCTTTTAAAATGTGTACAATGTATAGGAAGGAATTTAAGGGTATATGATATGCAAACTATAGCCTTGAAATAAAAAAGGGCTTGTCATAAGGATTAAATACAATTCAGGATAGTACATTTCCTCTACTTACAATAATGGTAAAGAGGAGAGGCCAGAAGAAATAAGAGTAATGGATAGAGATACTAGTTGATACTGTGAATTCTAGTGTTAAATAGATACAACAAATTATAAATTGGAATTTAATCAGGTATGTAGCAATATTTTGAGCTAAAAGAAAACTAAACTGTAGGTTTTATTCTACTTTAGACAGAAATTTGAGAGGAGTGCACATAAATGCTTTGTACTTCAGTTTGGTTAAACACTGAAACATCGCTAAAGGACTTAATCAAAGTTATTTGGGAGTTGTGGAGTTTAAACTAAAATCCACTGAGAGTAAATTATTATGAAAGAGGTTTGAGAAATTCAATATTTTCAATTATAGTAAGCTCACTTGTTAAAGAAGGATGAGATAAGGCTGTTAAGTAATAAATCTAAACTGAGCCAAGCAGCCTTAGGATAAAACTTTCTCAGAAGCTATTAACCCCTTCCTTGCACATAGGAAGGAGAAAGAAGTGCTTATAATTATTCTACTCTGATACTTATGAACTGAAATAGGGACCTCAAAGAGTTAACAACCACTGTGTGATAGAACTTAAGATGAGTATATTTTAATTGTAGAAATGGAGGTTTTAAGACGCTCAAACAAACAAACTTTGCCAGCCTTGTCTGACCAAGTAGCTTGTTTGAAGCTGTGGAATTTTAATGCAAACATTCCATGTCCAGAATGATAAGATTATTCAGCCAACAATATGTAGCTTCAGCCCTTCATTAAGACTACATTTTCCTGCTCTGCACATCATCCATTATATAGATTATATTCTTATTGCGGCTGAAGATGAATCTCAAATAAGCAAGTGCTATAGTCAATTGGAAATTACCTTGCAAAAATACCATTTAGTCATTGCTCAAGAAAAGATTCAAAAAACAAGTCCCATACTCTATTCAGGGGCTCAGTTATACATAACAGCTGTTATGCCTCAAAAATATAATTAAGAAAGGACTGCCTTAATACCTTAAATGATAATCAGAAATTGTTAGGTGATATCAATTGGGTTAAGCAATATTCATTTCTTACTACGACTGAATTACAACCGTTATTCAAAACACTGGAAGGGAGTTCTGATCTGAATTTCCCTGAAACTTTGACACCTGAGGCCTCTCTTGCTTTAGAGATAATAGAAGACAAATTGAATCAGGCTCCACTTAACTGTTATCAGTCTCAATTAGCTGTGGAAGTGACTATTTTTGCAACTTTCATGTTACCAACAGGTGCCTTAACTGAGAAACAAAAAGTCATTGAATGGTTAAATCGAAAAGCAAAATGGGAATGGTCTTTACTATTAGTGTACCTTATTGCTATTACCTCCTACACTCCACGAGGCTTATTTTCTCTTTTGTCACAACATCTTATTGTTTTTCCTCATATTCTAAGAGATCGTCCGGTATCAGGACCTAATGTTTTTGTTGATGTAAATGCTAATTACAAGGCAGGAGTATACAAGGAAAGTAGCTCTCCTGTCATTTTTACCTTCCCTGAAACAGATAATGGACCTGCTTATACTTCCAAACAATTTTTTCTTTTTTGCCAACAAGGACAAATTATTGTGGAGCACAGTAATCAGATCTTAAAAAACATTTCTTTTAAAACAAAAAGGGGGAGACAGCACCCCACATCGATGATTGGCTATAGCTGTATATACTATAAATAATTTGATTTTTACTTCCAATAATTTATCCAGAGCTGAAAATTTTTTTCTCTGCATTTTCTTATGTACGAAATTCAGGTACCACCACTCCTATGCTCCCTGACCCAGAACAAAAATATGGCATGTGGAAAGATGATAATCAAACTTGGCAAGGACCACCCAGTGGTCCTGCAAGGCCGAGGTTCTGTTTGTGTCTCCACAGGTAAAGACGGAGTATGGCTCCCTCTCCGCTGAGTTCGAGAAATTGACCATAAAGAGAAGAACAAGGAGAGGACGCAAGAAGCCTCGCAAGGAGACTCGACAACATCTCCATAAGATACTGACTCTTCTGCTTCTATTCCAGAATTTAAGTACAGCCACTGGAATAAAGAGATGGTCTTTGGGGAACAACCTCCTCGGGTAGAGTATGTCAGCATGGGACACGCTTTACCAGAAGTCATCTTATATACAAAAACTAACTGATATTCCTGGCATTTACCATTTTGAGAGACAAGCTAAGGACAACAATCAGGCCAATAATTTGTTTGTGCCTTTCAATTGAACTGGACTAGTTGAGGCACCCCCAGTGTGCCTCGCAAGAGACTATCCTGCATGCCTGCCCCTCAGATCTCTACAGGTGCATTATTATGGTCATCCTGACCTGTCAGACTCTTTATGGATAGGAACTTATCGTGTAGACAAAGGGGTAAAATATGAAGGTTATGGCCAACTGCAATATCTAGGTTGGCTAGGGGAATCTTGTGATTGTATTTGGGGACAAGAAAGACCTATTTGTCTATATGTGATGGGATATGAACAAAGAGACACTGTTAATATGTTTCCGCCCTTGCTGTCATGTAGACCTAAAAGGACATCATGTATTCATTGGAAAAATATGATTTGGGTGTATTGGTATAACGACACAAGGTGTATTGGAAAGAAATTGGATTCTTATAAATTTCATGATTGTTTTATAGGAGGATTCAGCTTGCCTTTGTGGGTGATGCCCCAGAGCTAATTGGTTATGTTCTGCTAATTTCACACAGATTTTGACTGATTATGGAAAGACAGCCCTGGCATTGGATAAAGTAATTATGTATCACTATGTTAATGTTACTTATAATGGAAAAACCAGTAAATAGAAGTGTTACATTAGACACTCAAGCTAGACACTCAGGGGGATGGTATCACTCACCTGCAGATAGAGCAATGGAAAAATTATCTCAGTTAATTAGCTCTAGGGAAAAGAGATGTATTTCTTGCATAGTTTTAGGTATTGTAGCTTTGAAAGCTGCCCTTACTGCTACAACTGTCAGTAGTGTTTCTCTAGCACAAAGTGTAGCTAATGTTCGTGTCCTGGAACATGATGCAGAATATTTACACGGGCTTGCACAGAATGTAACCAAGGCTTTGCATATACAGCAAGATATTAATACAAGGGTTTTTTATGCTTTACAACAAATGTCTAAAGATGTATTGTTACTAACTAATCAAGTAGAAATTTTAGCTATTAAGGGTAAATTACGGTGTGATTATCGTTATTCAGCTTTTTGTCTTCTTCCTGTTAAAGTCAACACATCTGATGCATTTGAAAAAATTAGAAATGATCTACAGGGTCTTTGGCTAAAAGGCAATATCTCTGAAAACATCCAACAATTGAACCATATCATTGAAGAAATGGATAGTTCCTTAGCTGAGGATCTTTATCCTGACCATATTGCTGATTCTATATACAATTGGATTAAATCAGGCCAAAGTTGGCTGTCTCCTTTAGCTCAAATGAGTATAACCATAATGACTTTCATACTGTTTGTAGTTATCTTACTGGTCCTTCTTCCCTGCCTATTCTGGCTCCTTGTGCCCAGCGTGGGTAGGATTGGGTAAGTTCTGACCCAACACCGAGTACTGTTGCAAAATAAAAAGGGGGAATTGTAGTCGAGGCATTGCCGTAAAGGCAGAGCCATAATGGTTAAAATCTCCTCTTCTCCCTGCTTGGGTTGCATAGTCAAGGTCATGGGTTAAACTGTGTACGACCTGCCTAGCTGCATGCTCAAGGTTGGAATAGTCAGCAGAGGGAGGATTGATCAGGTTTGTAAGAAATTGTGAGAGACTGTGGGAAACTTGCTTCTCTGCCCTTGTCTGGAATCCTCTCAGTTCCTCCTGGTGCCTGGCTGGTAACGTCATGAATTTCTATGAATCTGCCCAATTATTGGTTCCTGCTGTTGCTGGGTGGTAACATCATATCTTCCTGTGGTTGTAACCTATAAATGCTTTGTTTGAACCCAATAAAGATTTGTCGCTATGCATTTCATATAGTGTCCATTCGTTTCACTACCCCAAGTCTTCATTTCATTAGCCCAAGTAAGGTCACACAGGGCTGGCCAACCCTAGCACTGAGCCTTACAGTAAAGAGGTCAGAGACAGAAAATACTCAACTTTTACGTGCTTTGAAAGTGACTCAAAGAGGGAAAAACAATCCAATCCATTGGGGGCAGAGAATAGATTTGCACCCTATAGGGGAGTAGAAGGGTAACAAATGGTCTGGTGGGGAGGGAAGCAGTACAAGAGAGGGAGGGAGTGGGGGGTTAATTTTAGAAAGTCTACAGGGAAAATAAGGGGGGGATAAATAGGGAGGGGGTAGAAAGGGAAGTAAAATAAGGGTGGGAACAAGGGGGACTGTTCAAAAGCAAACATTGGTGTAGAAGGAAATAGTGAAAGAAGAAAAGGCAGGAAAAGGAGCAGAAATCAAAATGCTGGGAAATACACAGCTAGTAATCATAACTCTGAATGTGAATGGAATGAACTCACCCATAAAACACAAGCGAATAGCAGAGTGGATTAGAGTCCAAAACTCTACCATATGCTGTCTACAAGAAACACATATGAGAAAGGTAGATACACATAGGGTGAAAGTAAGAGGGTGGAGCCAAATCTATTGGGCATCAACTGACAAAAAGAAGGCAGGAGTCACAATCATGATATCCGACAAAGCCAAAGTAAAAATAAATCTAGTTAAAAGAGATAGAGGGAAGGTAATTACATCCTGATAAAAGGCAGTATAGATAGTGAGGAAATATCTGTACTCAACATGTATGCACCAAATGGCATAGCATCCAAATTTCTAAAGGAGAAACTAGAGGAACACAAGGACGAAATAGATAGAAAAGCTATACTAGTGGGAGACCTGAACCTTCCTCTATCCGAACTAGATAAATCAAACCAAAAAATAAATAAGAAAGAGGTAAGAGAAGTGAATGAAATCTTAGAAAAATTAGAGTTAGTAGACATGTAGAGAAAAATAAATAGGGACAAAAAGGAATATACCTTCTTTTCTTATTAGGGCATAAAACCATTGTAAACAAGTGCAAAAGAGCAGAAATAATAACTGCAACTTTCTCAGATCACAATGCAATGAAAATAATAATTAGTAAGGGAACATGGAGAGGTAAATTGAAAATTAATTGGAAATTAAACAATATGATTCTCCAAAACCAGTTAAAGAACAAATCATAGAAACAACTAATAACTTCATTGAAAAAAATGACAATGATGAGACATCCTTTCAAAACCTATGGGATGCAGCCAAAGCAGTACTCAGGGGGAAATTTATATCCTTGAGTTCATATATTAACAAGTTAAGAAGGGCAGAGATCAATGAATTGGGAATGCAAATTAAAAATTAGAAAGTGAACAAATTAAAAATCTTCAGATGAAGACTAAATTAGAGATCCTAAAACTCAAAGGAGAAATTAATAAAATTGAAAGTCAAAGAACTATTGATTTAATAAATAATACTAGATGCTGGCACTTTGAAAAAACAAATAAAATAGATAAAGTACTAGTCAGTCTAATTAAAAAAGGAAAGATATAAACCAAATTGACAGTATCCAAGATGAAAAAGGAGACCTCACCTCTAATGAAGAGGATATTAAGGCAATCATTAAAAACGACTATGCCCAATTATATGGCAACAAATATGGCAATCTAGGTGATATGGATGAATACTTAGAAAAATATAAATTGCCTAGACTAAAAGAGGAAGAAATAAATTACCTTAACAACCCCATTTCAGAAAAAGAAATTGAACAAGCAATGAAAGAACTCCCTAAGAAAAAATCCCCAGGTCCAGATGGATTCACAAATGAATTCTATCAAACATTCAAAGAACAACTAATCCCAATATTAAACAAACTATTTGACAGACCCAAGAAGGAGTTCTACCAAATTCTTTTTATGACACAAACATGGTACTTATCCCAAAGCCAGGCAGGTCAAAAACAGAGAAAGAAAACTATAGACCAATCACCCTAATGAATATAGACGCAAAAATCTTAAATAGGATTCTAGCAAAAAGACTCCAGCAAGTCATCACAAGGGTCACCCACTATGACCAGGCAGGATTCATACCAGGAATGCAAGGATGGTTCAATATTAGGAAAACCATCCACATAATTGACCATATTAACAAGCAAACTGACAAAAATCACATGATTATCTCAATAGATGCAGAAAAAGTCTTGGATAAAATACAACACCCATTCCTATTGAAAACACTAGAAAGTATAGGAATAGAAGGGCCTTTCCTAAAAATAATAAACAGTATATATCTAAAACCATCAGCAAACATTATCTTCAATGGGGATAAACTAGAAGCCTTTCCAATAAGATCAGGAGTAAAACAAGGATGCCCATTATCACCTCTATTATTTAACATTGTACTAGAAACACTGGCAGTAGCAATTAGAGAAGAAAAAGAAATTGAAGGTATTAAAATTGGCAATGAGGAGACCAAGCTATCACTCTTTGCAGATGATATGATGGTTTACTTAAGGAATCCTAGAGAATCAACCAAAAAGTTACTCGAAATAATCAACAACTTTAGCAAAGTTGCAGGATACAAAATAAACCCGCATAAATCATCAGCATTTCTATATATCTCTAACCCATTTCAGCAGCAAGAATTAGAAAGAGAAATACCATTTAAAATCACCCTAGACAATATAAAATACTTAGGAATCTATCTGCCGAGACAAACACAGGAACTATATGAACACAACTACAAAACACTTTCCACATAGCTAAAACTAGATCTAAACAATTGGAAAAACAGAAGAAAGGATCACAAAAGAGCCACTGTACAGAGTCAAGAATCACAAGATCAAGGAGACCATCATTCCCTGTGGGCATGATGAGAATCTGTGCCAAGAGAGAAGACTTGTTCTGAGGTTTGAGGAAGTGGCTCTTTTACAACTTCACATGCATGACTACCCCATACCAGTTTCCTATAAGTATCTTAGTTTGGCTTTCATTTTGGCTCACCAATACCTGAAATTGAAAATAAAATCAGACCAGGGAATCACATATTTCCCCTTTTACCTCAAAATATAGTCCCTTCTCTTTTATAGTATGGCAATTTTCTGTAGTCCTGACTGTGGATGGGTAAGTGCAGTATTGCTCCATTTGTCCTGCAGGTGTGTAGGACCCAAAACACTTTATTTCAACCTTGCTGGTGATTCAAGGACCTTTCATGGATTTATTATTTTTTATTCATAATTTTAGACACATAAGATTTTGATATATTATTTTTTCTCAGAATTTATTTTTTTCTCTTATATTTAAGTTTTGTGTGTGTGTGTGTGTGTGTGTGTGTGTGTGTGTGTGTGTGCGCGTGTGCGCATTTTGGTTTTCTTTTGCCATTTGATTTATATACCCTATAACTCAGCCATATATCCCAGGATGATTCTGATGTTGGTCAACACTTTCCTCAGGGGGAATTTGTAAGGGGTGAAAATATTAAAGGTTAGACTTAATATAAGAAAAATATGGTTGCCACAATTATTACTCAACTCAAGTCAGAATGCCTTTTTATGGTAGTTTATTTACAAAAGAAGAAAGAGTAAAAGTAAGAAAATCAGAGAGAGAGTAGGAAATTACTCTGTCCTGAACTGAACCAGGCAGGGCTTTAGAGGTCTCAGAAAGGGGTGGGGGAAGGTAAATTCAACAAGGGTTTTAGCCACAAGGCCTCCTCCAAGATGAGGTACCTCTCCAGAGGCTAATAGCTCCAGAAAAGACAGGGAAATGGAATCAGACTTTTCCACTCACCTGCGTGGTAGTTCTAAGGAAGATTGAAGAGCAGTCTGATGTCACCAGCTGAAGCTCCTCCAGATCAAGTTCCAAGGTGAAAGACCTAGTCATAGGAACTTCTTGCCACTTTTAAAGACCGTTCCTTTTGTCATTTCGTGTGCCTTCCTTCCACTTTAAGGAGACCAGTTATAGTCTATACATTTTCTTAGAACTGCCCAGGGGGGATACAGTCAATTTTGATTTGTCATTCACCATAGCATACAGGAGTCACAGACCTCCCCATCTTTAAGGATAAAGTGGGGTGTACACACACTTCTGGTGATTAAATCTAAAAGTGGGCAAGGGGAGAGTTAATCCCGTTTTCACAGACTGTATAATTATTCTAAAATTCAAGGTTTGAAATCTTTTGGAGAAATTTTAGGCAAAGAAAATCACCAATACCCCAAATCAAGAAAGTGGATCTTATGAAGAAGGTGCAATAAGGAAGTTTATGGAAACCACACACTGCATCAAAAGATCCAGGGTAAACTTTGAGATATAATGTAATAAATTGAAGGGGGTTGAACATATTGATTCTGAATGTAAGGGGAATGCTCCCTAATTAGCTTTTTGTCAATGAATCATTGATCATTGTTTTTTCTGTCTTATTTTTCCTTCTTATCCCCAAATTATTGTAATTCATGCACATTTGATAATTACTTCTTTTGTAATATCATTTGAAAGTCTTTATAGAGTCACAGATACAGATATATAGATGTATACACATGTATGTTTATACACACATATTTATATGCAAACATATTTACATATACATGTAAATATATGCACATACGTTCACATACCTATAATGGTGGTACACACCTATAATCCCTTCTACTTGGACAGATTGAAGCTTGTGGACCTCCTGAGCTCAGGAATTCGGGGTAGCAGTAGAGTTAACATTTACTAATTTCCATACCCAACTGATGAAACACTAGAAGGGCAGGGAGGGGACACGGTGGTGGTGAGGGACAAATACTTTGCCTAACGAGGGACAAATTGACCAAGTTCACAAATGAATGGAGCCATATTTTCCATGATGGTCAACAATAAATTTGTCTCATCAAGTGACCTCTGTCCATCCAGGCTAGGCAGTATGGGAGACCAAGTCTCCTCCCTCCCATTTAGAATAAAGTTTTGCTTCAGGGATCTCCCCTGGAGTTTTACTTTGTGGTGAGGGAAGTCATGAGCCAGAGAGTGTAAGAAAAGCCAATTCCCTTCCTTGGGGTCAGGTTCCCAAGAGAACGGAACACTGCCCTCCTGGTCCTAGAACAGAGCTCTCCATTGGGAAGCATCGGGAGAAGTTATCACCCTTTGGGTTGAGGGTAACATATAGAAAGAATGTAGAAAGAGTCTGACCAGTCAGGTTTGGAGTAAGCTTTTGGAGGGAAGTAATGAAGTTAGAGGGGTAAGAAGGAGACCGATTTGTCATGTCTGCTCAATAACCAGGTGGGCGAACAAAGGTGCATGTAAAGCAGGTGTTGTGTAGCTTGGGGCACACAGGGTACCCCTCCACCCTCATTATACCAATGCTAGCTACCCTGGACAGGCTGCCAAGACTGGGAGAAGAGAAGGCTGCTTAGTTTGGTCTGAAGAAAATCCCCTGTAGCATCTCTCTTTTGAATCAAAATCTCTAGTCCTGTTCTCTCTGCTCAGCATTTCTTGTCCCTTGAATCCACTTGGATGTCTTCACCTGGACAAGTTCTTTTTTTGAACAATTTTTGTTATTTTTATTGATGTCTTTTGCTTTCATACTCTTTGTTTTTGAATATCTTCTTTCCTACAGCCCAGCCAATGAACTATTCCTAATGACAATGATTTCAAAAGAAAGAGAAAAAGACATTCAGTAAACCAGCCAACACATTGACTTTGCCACCATGGAATATACTCACTTCTGAAAAGAAGAGCATTTTCTTTTCTTGGGGGACTTGCCTGGCTCAAGTCTCTCTCCACTTTAATTTATATTCCATCCTGCTGCCAACCCATCTACTCAACTAAGGAAGTTGTTGAGTTCATAAATTCCACTGGCACCCTAACATCTGTGCTCCCCCCCTCTAGCCTTTGTACAACTTATGTCCCACCATGTACCTTTTGATAACACTGGCTTCCTGGTTGCTCTACAAAAAGATGCTCCCTTTCTCAGGTGCCAGCATTCCCTTTGGCTATATTCAAATATTCACTCTGTGTTACACATCAAGACCATGGTGCCATTCTCGGTGATGTTGCTGGTGCTATTAATAGTTATGTTGGGTTTCATCACGTTATTCTCTGTAGAAAGACAAGGAGGAGAGAGAGGTGTCTGAGTGACTGGCCTGTATCTTCTTCACCAGTCCACCTCTTTAGGAAAAACAAAACACCAGACAGTCAACCAGAATCATTTCTGTTACAGACACATGGGTGGGTGCTGACATTCTGGGGAGAAGGATGCCTCATGGTTCATTAATTGTGTCAACAGGAAAGGTGAGCAGAAAGCACTGAGGAGGGAGTGCTGTGTGTTCTGGACTTTTCCCCCTCCAGAGAGGTCCCAGGAGGTACACAATCTAGTGACTGAGTTGGGGAGATGGTAGGGAATAAGCATTCATTAAGTATCTACTATATACCCACCATATGGTAGGTGTTGAAACAATGCTGTTATTTTTATTATCATCCTCAATATTATTATTACTAATATTGCCAGGCATGATGATATTACTGTGGGAGAGGGGGCTATTATTCGTTCCACTTAACAGTTCAGGAAACGGAGTCAGAGTTTAATTGACTTAGCCAGAATCAAACAGCTAGAAAGTATCTGAGACCAAATTAGAACTAGAGTCCAGACCTTGTGTCTTCTCTATCCACTTTGGCTCTTTGCTGCCTCTCATCAACCACCTCATTGGAACCCAGCAGTCTTTATTCTGATATCTATGAATTTATTTTGTAATAAAAGGGTTGGTAACTTTAGTAGAATTGGTTTTCTTTGAAGTCCTATGCATTTTGTTTTCTGTATGTAATTACACCATCCTTCTTCTGAGAAGAGGTTTCTGGGCAATGACAGCCTGAGTATCTGAGGGCTCTCTGGCACCAAAGGGAAGCTCTTCTGCTCCCATCATTCTTTGTTCCCCATCTATCCCCTTAACACCACTTCAAAATGTAAATAGCTTCTCCCTAACCATTGTTCCAGGAACTAATTAGCACACATATTATTCTTTTCTAAGGCCTTGTTTCTACTTCCACATGGTGACACTCAGCTCTCTGGGCCTCAGTTTCCCCATTGGTAAAGTGAGGGTGAGGAGTAGCAGGATTCTAGGTCCCTTTCATCTCCAAGTATGCGACACCATGGAGGATGCCCCTATTCTATTTACAAAATTAGGCCCAAAGTGGCTGATGTGGGTGATTACAAAGTCAACAACTTTTCTAGTTCCTGGACCAAACTCTTTCTCTCTTTGCCTGATGGTCTTTGTTGGCCTTTCTCAGACCAGGTGTTGAAAGTTTAGGGCTGGCAGAGACCAGAGGAGCCTAGACCTCCATCTGGAGGGGACTTCAGCATCACCTAACATATCCCCTTATTTCTCTATGAGAAAAATGGGAGAGTTCCAGGTGCTGAGTGATTCATACAAACCTGTATGCCCTAAATCCCAAAATGGAGGCCAGACTCCACTTAGCATATTCAAAGGTCTCTCTGGACAGGATGTTGTCTACCACTGATTGGCAGAGCCAGAGAATGAGTTACTTTGATTTGGGTTCCCCCTTCCCAAAATAGTTTCAAGGAGGTACCCTGCAGGCCCCCAAGGAGCTTCACAGGCACACAGAGTCTTCCTGTTTGGATGATGGTGGTAGCATCCCCTCCACAAACATCTCCTGGAGGAGATTCATAACCTAGGACATTAGCAGTACCCTACTGGGGGTGGTAGAACCTTGTGCTTCCTTGGGGTCCCTGAACATTTTAACCCAATCCACTGTCCCTGATAAAAGGAGAGGATATTTGTAGAGAGTTTAGCATGGTATCTGGCACAAAGTAGCCACTTGATACCTTCCTTCTCCCCTTTAGCCCAGCTTTTTATTTTTTCTTTTGCTAGCTGAGGACAAGGTAGTCTATAATAGATGTACTCTGTTGCTGGAGAAATTTTGCAGCATCCTGTAAGGGCTAAGTGGCCTTGGCTGTGATGGGACCCAGGTGGGCCAACAGCCTATCACTGTCTCAGCAACAAAGTACCAGAGCTGGCAGAGGGTATCTGGTCCAAGATATCACAAATGTGAAGCATAGGGGAGGATGAAAGGCCAGAGAAGGAGGCAACCCAAGGGGATTAGTGCTACAAAGGAGGAGTTTGGCAAAGAGAGTCAGACCAAGTCCCAGATGTGGGTACAGGGTGCAGAGAACCATTTTGGTTTCTCTTCCCCATTCAGGGAGACAGACTATGAGGGAAATAAATCAGATTGGAAACTTTGTTCTACCCTGAAGATTCTCCGATGACCATGTAATAGATGAGAGCCACGATGAGAGCCACTCCAGCTAGGACTCCAATCACAATGCCAGCAACGACATCTCCACCGCGTATGGAGCCTCCTGAAGGCTCTGTTGTGGATAGAGAAGAGAAAAAGCAATTTTGAGTGTTCTTTAGGGGTTCCAGACACAAGAACTGCCTAGCACTTGTGTTCTTTGCCTGGCATCCCATTAAAACTAAAAAAAAAAAAAGCTCATAGATTAATGAAGCTAACTTGGCCATTATTCCTCAGAGCCTTGGTATACCCTTAGAGACACTTGAATACTGGGCAAGCACATAAAGCTCAATCTCTGAACTTCTGATTTCATTCCCACACTCTACCCTCTGCTCTTCTCTATTTCTGTGGATGGCAGCATCAAACTCCCAGGCACCCAGATTCAAATTGGGAACTATCTTTGACTTTCTTTTTCCTTCAAACCTCACATCTAATCAATTGCCATAATATTTTTGCTAAGGTTAAGATTATTTTTGTGAATTCTACCTGGACAATATCTCTCACAGCCACCCCTTCCTCTCAGTTTCTTCTTGATAACCTCTCATTTCTTCTAGGTTATGGCAATAATTTTCTGAACAGTGTTCCTGTCTCTGGTCTCTCACTTCACTAATTCATTCTTCATATTGCTGTCCCAAACCAACCTTCCTTAAATGCCATTTTGGAGATGAAATTTTTCTTTGAAAAAGCTTTAAATGAGTTTGTCACATCAATTCCTAAAAGGCAGTGCACTGTAGCAGAAAGAACTCTGGATTTGAAATCTATAAAGATGGATTAGAATCCTGTTCTTGTCACTTGGTAGCTGTGGGATCTTGGCAAGTTGCTTTTCTTCTTTGGATATCAATTTTTCAAGCTAGAAAATGAAGCTGTATGAGCTATATGAACCACCTGTATGTAACATTCATCTCAGCTTCAAATCCTAGGAGCTTACTATCCTTTTCTTCCCCACTATTCTGGCCAATTTTGTCTTGTTGCTTTCAGTCTTGCCTCTAATCATCTAATTCTTATCCTTCCTCTTTGTGTTTCTAGTGCTCCATGCATTACTATTTTAAAAATCCCTACCTTCCATCTTAGAATCAATAATGTGTATTGTTTATAAGTTCATTTATTGTGTATCGATGATGATAAACATCTGCTATAGGATGTGTTAATAGTTGCTAATGGAAACTGTTCCACTTAGTCGAGACAAGAGGAGAAATAATAAAATGGTCTTTGAACCAGTCCTTTAGAATTTTCTATTTAATAATCACCAGGGATCTAATTTATCTAACTTTTTAAAGATTCTACTGAAGTTCTTAACTTATTTTTCCTTTTTTTGTACAATATTTTGCCCAGGTGTGAATGGGGTACATTAAGGTCCCTTGCTATTGTACTTTTACTGTCACAGAATTTAGTTTTTCCTTTATAATTGAACTGTTTTACCATATGGTGCTTATTCATTGTTATATGGATACAATAATTTATTGTTTGTGGTACTGAAAGAAGCAAATGTTGACTTAGGATTTTTTATTTAGTCATAGGGCTTTATCCTGCATCTTATATTTTATTTCACTCTGTAAGTGGTTCTGTTCACTGATCATATTCTGTATTCTGTGTAACCAAACCCAAGCTTCTTTGTCTCTGAGAGAAGCTAATAAGTTTAAAAAATCAGCCTTCTTCTCTGAGGCTGGATGTATAAGTTATGGTTCTTCCATAATCACCATTAATGAAAGAGTAACTTTGAGCTTGTCTTTAGAAGTACAATTCTAATTGCTATGTCAACAACATTTGCATATCATTCCTGAAAAGTAAGCTTGTGTGCAGATGGAAAATTTGCAACACCTGAGCTACATTCCCAACATCTTTTTTTTTTTAATGTTATGTCTTCATTTTAGTAAGGATGCATAGGAAATAGATGTGGCTTAGACCCATGCTATAGGGCTCTTTTTTTTCAGAACTTGTGTTTTTGGTAAAGTGCTGCAGGTGTGAGTCTCTGTCTCTTTTTGCCATGTTCACTTGACTGAAACAACTTTTTTCTTTTTCCTCTCTTTTGATTTAGTATTAAAAATCCCATTTATTTTTAAATACTAGGAATATTCATTCATTTTTACTCCTACATTTGTTTTGTCATGTAACTTTAAACTCTGTGAAACAATGAAATGATATATCAGGGTGCCATCCTTAAGAATCCGACTAAGTTGACCATAGCCTCATCCCTTTAAATTTCAGGTGGTCTTAGTTTATGCCCAGATGCCTTTGAGTCTGATGCTCCTGTCTGGTATCAGTGACTTTGAGAGGCAGCTGGACCATGAAAAGTCACAAAAACATTCTTTAGAGACTGATAGAAGTGGTTTTGGTCCCATGTGTGCTATCTGCCTTATCATTAATGTAAGCATCATGAGTTGTCAGTTGTATAATGTTTCCAGTTCCATAACCAATGATATGGGTTTTGTTCTTTGTTCTATGCTTATGAAATGTAATTGAATCCTCAATTCAATGTCTCTTGGACAAGCGACTTGCTTTATCGGTTTGTAGATCCCAACTAATAAATAATATCTTTGTTTGGAGAAGCCTGCCTCAATTTGCCTTCCTTGTTAAATTTCACATAGTACCTTTTAGCATAGTGTCATTTCTCTGCTTATTTAAAAAAAATCAAGTACATTTTTGCTGTTAGATTGTCTCAGATCAAGAGTGCTGCTACCCTCTTGCTTTTTTTAGTACAACGAATGCATAATAGATTTTGCTCTAGCCCTTTATTTTTCTATTATCTCCCCCATACCTTAGCCCATACCTTAGGTTTAAAATTAATGCTAAGCATGTTTTCAAGGCAGAAGAGTAATAAAGGGTACAAAATTGGGATGAAACGGCTTGCCTATGGTCACACAATTAGGAACTGTTTGAGGCCACACTTGAACCCAAGTCCTCCTAACTGGAATCAACTAGTACTCTCAGCACTGTACTATCTAGCTGCCCCTTGGCTGTTGCTTTTTCAGTCTACTTTATTGTGTTCCCTTTTATGGCTGAGATAATCTAATTTACAGTTATAGCTGAGTTAATCTACTTTACATTCTAATTATGAAAATGTGTATTTCCTTCCATCTTACTCTTAGATTGTTTTCCTCTCTTTCCTCACTGTCTCCTCTATACTATAACTGTCTTCTATTTCATTAATGAACAATTTCCCCATGTTTTGATGGGTATACTATTCTTGGTTGTAAGCTTATATTTTTGCCTTTTGAAATAACATATTCCAATATCCCCAGTCATTTATGGTGACAGCTGCTAAATTTTTTGGGATCATTACTCTTACTCTTAACAGGACTCCCTGCCTTGGTTACTTAGCTGAATCCTGTAGACACAGAAATGGGGTAAAACAGCAGCTTCTTGTTCACTGTCCAGACCTAGAATTGCTTTTACTCCTCTGCCCTAGTTCCCTGCTTAGCAAGCACTGATTCCTTAGCTCAGGTTGTATACCTTCCAGTGGGCTCCTCTTCCTGCTCCCCAAACCATATCAGACTCATCTCAGAGGCATCCAATATTGCTTCCTCCCCAAGTCCTCATTCAGTCTCATTTTCTTGTTATTTTTCTGGTTAGCTCATGGGGCCAGACTTTGGTCTTTACAAATGTTCTGATCTGGGCTTGAAAAATGGCTCACTGGGTTTTCCTGTTGAAAAGAATCCTCTTTTCTACTTGATCTTTTACTCTTTCTAGACCCTTGTTGGTGTGGTTGTGCTAGAGTTCTGGACTGGAAATCTGATTTCTACTCTTCCTTCTGCTACTTTGCCTTGTCTCTCAATGACAATATTCTACTGAGGTACTTGAATACAGACTCTGGCCAATGGAGAGCTCCCTTATCTAAATTCTATATTCTCAGTACCTTAGCTGGAAGCTGAGGCTAGTTTTGCCTGGAATTCAGGAGTGGAAAAAGTAACTTCAGAGTCCCCAGATTTTTACCTATCCAGGTAGTTTGGACCCAGCCACAATTGAATCAAAGATGTGATAATGATCACATTCAACCAAAGTCTGCCCTTGAGTGTCAGGTTTAGTTTCACTGGTCTACCCAGCATTGATGAATGACATATGCCAACCAGATATGTGTGACCATTTTTAATCTCTGCTAATAAGGCTTTGGGGCCTTCCTATGATCTACCAGTTATTCTTTGGTGTTCTTAGCCTGGCATTGAAGTTCCTTCACTGAATGGGGACCTCCCTCAGGAATACTTCTCCTGGTCAAGCATTGTCTCCTCAGGTTGCATTGGTCTATTCTCTGCACGTGGACAAACTGCATTTTCCCTCATCTGAATCTTGGTTTGGGTAACTTGTTCCTAGAAGTAGAATATTCTCTCTCCATTCCTTTGACCTATTGCATTCTTCCCCATTTTTAAAAACTTGTCCTTTTGAAGAGTTTATTAAGTGATAGCTGTTCCTTGAAATCTGACATTGTTTCTTCTGCCCACCCTCCAAGTAGAATGGATTTTTCCAAGGTCTCCAACAATACTTTATTTGCATCCATGGTCTAAATATGCTGGATCATGAAATATATGAATATGCAATATCATATATTGTGCATCAACTACCTTTCTTGGAGGCCCATCCTTCTACTACCCTATAAGGTCCTTGAAAGTAGGAATGGAGTCTTAGCCAAAACTTGTATTTCTCTCAGTGTCTAGCACAGTACTCTGCACAATCCTGGCAAAATGAGGGTGATCTTGAATGTATAATTGCCCATTTTATGATTATTATAGGAGAAAAAGAGTTTGGTCTGTGTTATTACAATCTGAACCCTAGAATTCCAATTCCCAGCATTCCACTTTCCTTATTACCTTACATGCTAACATAGGGAGGATATAAATTTTGTGTAGCCCTGCATCTCCCGCTCTCTTCCTGTGATCTCAGACTGCTGAAGAAGGGTTTTTGAGCAGGCAGGAGAATTTATTCATGTGGTCTTATGTTTGTTAGATAATTAGGTTTTTATATTTCTATTTACATTTCATCCCTTCCACTTCAAATGATTATTAATTTAAATCTTACAGGTCTCCATTTCTACCAAGGACAAGATAGCAGGAAATGAATTGGCATTCACTATGTCTGACCACATTCTCTAGTATCTGGTTCTTTTATTTAACATGACTTTTCCCAAATCACTGTGAAAAGCTGCCCATCTGAGTGAGCCTGAATGGCTCCTCCTGGGGTCTCACCCTAAGCCAATCCAAGAACCTTTATCTCTGAGGGAAGGGAGAGGTGACTTACCATATACTCTGACTCTGATGTTTTTAGATATTGCTGTGTTGATTACGCTGTTCATTGCCATGCATGTATATGTCCCTGAATGTCCCCAAGATAGTTTGGAGATAGCATAAATGTTTCCTGAATTTCCAGCTCTAGAAGAACCATTCACTTGCCATGTATACTGGGCTGGTGGTTCAGAACTAGCCTGACACTCTAAAATCAGCTTCTTGTTGAGTAAGACCTCAATCTGCCCATGAACATGCTTTGGAAGAATCGTGATTTTCTCTGGTCCATCTATGAAAAGATGAAAAAGATGAGATGTCAGTCATTGTTAGAGAAAGGAATGGGAGAGGGAGGAGATTCAGAGGCACTCACAGCAGACAGTCAGTTTGAATAAATCACTCATACTGGCAGAGAATGGATTCCAAACTTCACATTTATAAGCTCCATTGTCTTCCCTCATCACAGGTATGATGATGAGGGTCTGGTTATTCAGAGGCAAAGACATCCTTTTATTGAGTATCAACTTCTTATTTTGGAAGTACCACCGAATTTGTGACAAATCTTTATGCTTTGAGTTACACGACATGACCGCGGAGTCATTCTCTACAATGTGGCCAGTGCTTTGGATAGTTATGGTGGGTTTTATCAGGGTATTCTCTGTAGAAAGACAAAGAGGAGAGAGAGGTGGCTGAGTGACTGGCCTGTATCTTCTTCACCAGGCCACCTCTTCAGGAAAAACAAAACACCAGAAGCCCAACAGGAAACATTTCTGTTACAGACATACAGGGGTGGGTCCTGGCATTGTGGGGAGGAGGATGCCTCATGGTTCAACAGTTGTGCCAATAGGGCAGATAAGCAGAAAGTACTGGGGAGGGAATCCCACCTCCAGAGAGGTCCCAGGAGGTACACAATCTAATGACTGTGTTGGGAAGGGTGTAGGGAATAAGCATTCATTAAGTATCTACTGTATACCTGGCATGATAGGTGTTACCCCAATGTTATTATTTTTATTATTATCATCCTTATTATTATGATTACTAACACTGCCAGGCCCTATGTTATTACCATGGGAGTAGGGGCTATTATTTTCTCTACTTAATAGTTCAGGAAATAGAATCAGACAGCAAACAGGGATTAATTGACTTGGCCATGATCAAACAGCTAGTAAGTGTCTCAGACCAAATTAGCACATAGATCTTCCTGAGTCCAGACCCAGTGTCCTCCCTCTCCACTTTTGCTCCTTGCTGCCTCTCATCTAATTCAAATCCAGTGGTCTTTAATCTGATATCTACAAATTTATTTTGTAAAAAAAACAGCTGGTAACTTTATTTCAATAGAATTGGTTTTCTTTGAAGTCCTATGGATTTTACTTTGTGCATATAATTAAAACAAAGTTCTTCTGAGAAGAGGTTCCTGGGCAATGATAGCCTGAGTCCCTGAAGGTGGTCTAGCACAAAAGGGAAGGCCTTTGGCTCCCATCATTCCTTGTTCACTACCTATCCCCTCTTAGCAAGCACTACAAAATGTAAATAGCTTCTCCCTAACCTTTGTTACAGGAAGTAATTAACACACATATTATTTTCTAAGGCCTTATTTCTGCTTCCATATGCTGACAATCAGCTCCTCTGGGCCTCAGTTTCCCCATATGTAAAATGAGGGGGCTGGAATAACTACATTCTGGGTCTCTTTCATCTCTAAACATGGAACACCCTGCAGGATCCTCCCATTTGACTTACAGAATGAGGCCCAAAGAGGTTGATGTGGGTAGTCAGACAGTGAATGACTTTTCTTGTTCTAGGACCAGAAGTCTTTCCCGCTTTCCCTGATGGTCTTTGTGGTCCTTTCTCAGATCTGGTGCTGAAGGCTTAGGGCTTGCAGAGACCAGAGGAGCCTAGATCTCCATGTGGAGGGGACTTCAGCATCATCCAACATACCCCTCTTATTTCCTGATGAGAAATGTGGGAGACTCCCAGGTGCTGAGTAATTCATACAAAGTCCACTGTATACCCTAAATCCCAGAACTGACTCCAGGATTTCTTCAGTACCTCCTGAATTCTCTCTCAACAGGATGTTGTTTCCCTCTGATTGGCAGAGGGACAGAACAGAGTTAATTTCATTTGGGTTCCCCCTTCCCAAAATGGCTTCAAGGAGGTACCCTGTAGCCCCCCCCCAAGGAGCTTCACTGGCACATTCAGTGTTCCCTTTAGGATGGTGATAGCAGCATCCCTTCCACAAACCTTTCCTGGGGGAGCTTCATAGTGCAGCTGTCTCATGGGGCAACCTAGTACATTAGCAGTACCCTACTTGGGGTGGGAGGACCTTGTGCTTTCTTGGGGTCCTGAAACATTTTAACCCTATCCACTGTCCCTGATAAAAGGAGAGGATATTTGTAAAGAGCTTAGCATGGTGTCTGGCACAAAGTAGCCACTTGATCCCTTCCTCCTCCCCTCTAGCCAAGCTTTTCATGCTTTCTTTGGCCAGCTGAGGACATGATAGTCTATAATAGATTCACTATGTTGCAGGAGAGTTTTTGCAGCATCCTCTAAGGGCTAAGTGGTATTGGTTGAGATAGTACCCAGGTGGGCCAACAGGATAGCACTGTCTCAGCAACAAAGTACCAGAGCTGGCAGAGGGCATCTGGACCCAGATACCACAGCATGCCTGATCCGTGGTCATTCAGCCTCTGCTTATCCATGACTGTCAGTTGTGTGGCCTCTTTCCCCCTCTGGACAGCTCAGCTTCTGAGGGCTCCCCTAGGCTGTGCTGACACTGGCTTCCCTCCAACCTCCCCCTTCAGTCCTAACTCTCACCACTGGGGCCATATAGAGCAGGGTTGACCTGCTTCCACCCAGGGACCCTGC
Source organism: Monodelphis domestica (assembly GCF_027887165.1). NCBI lineage: Eukaryota > Metazoa > Chordata > Mammalia > Didelphimorphia > Didelphidae > Monodelphis > Monodelphis domestica. Next base: position 423,765,829 of record NC_077230.1, read on the forward strand.
AGGTTTTTCCGATTGACTTCTTTCCCGTTCAATCTAAATCCTCCCTCGATCAATTCTTTTAGCCAGAATTTTGAGTTGCCACAGGATACTTGAATGTGTCAAGAGCTGTGATTTATGGGTTTTCCTCTACCCACTATTTCTCTGCCCTTCTGCCTTGTCCAAATGGACATCATGAATGTGTGAGCCTGAAAAAATCTTATCTTCTTGTGACCAAGCCTGGGGTGATGAGCCTTTTCTCACTTGGCAAAGGGCAGCCCTTTGTTGATGGATACACCAGCCTCCTGGGGTCTCCCTTGCCATAGCTTGTATGTGAGAGCTCTGGGTTTTCTTCCTGGCTAATTGAGTCAGTGAAGGTCAGACTCATGGATGGGGGCTTCTCCACCTCTATCTTAATCTGCGGTGCCCAGAAGTGCATATTGTGGATTTTAGATTTATTCCACCCTGCTTAGTCTAGCAATCAGGAATGTCTACACAGCTACTTAAGGATGAAGTATTTAGGAAGATGATCTATGACAGACATGTGCTAGCAAATGACAAATAAGAAACAACTGACAGACCCCCTGGGCTGTTCTAAGTCAAGCTTAAGCTAACATTGGTACATGTGAGACATAGGAAGTCATATAAAGAAGTCTATATATTCATGTGACTTCCTCTTGCGTGGTACTCATTTTTTGGTGGCAGAGTCATTGAGCTTGGGGTCTCTCTCTTGGAGATGTTGGGTTCAACTAGCAGTGTGGCTCATGGCAGCACTTTTGCATCTTGGTGTCTTGGCATGGGTCAGTTTAGGCATCTTCCCTGAGCGCTCTCAGAGTTTAGGCTGATTCCTTTTTTTTCTTTACCTTTCCTAAAACACTATCCTCCTAGGAGGCCCCTCATTTTGGAGGAGGCCTCGTGCCTGGCAGCTGAGCTAGATTAAATCTTGGAGGAGGCCTTGTGGCTGAAGTCTCTGAACTCCCCTTGGCTCAGGCTAGGCCAGAGAAATCTTATACCCTTTTCCCTCTCTCCTCTTCTTAATTCCTTCCCTCCATATTAATTAAGCCACTATAGAATTCCCAAACTGACTTGCATATTTTTATTGGGATTTGAATTAATTCCTGGTGGCAATAAGTATAATATATTTGTCAAAAAACCCTATATTTACCCCTTACAATATAGCATCCATTCCAGGGGTGGCCTGATTTTCCTGGAGCACAGAAGGAACCCTACTTTCCAGGATCCAGACAGTAAGTAATCTTTTAGTTTAGTTACTCCCTAAAGTTTCTTCCCCAGTAACTGCTATCTGGCCACTTCTAACTTTTATATTCCAAGGAAACTACAGCAGTTCTGGGTTGGGATGAGAGGTTCAACCAGCCCAAGCAAACTAACCTTTGTTTGGAAACCTCTTGGCTAAGGTAACCTATTCCACTTTTGGACCACTGAAATCGATGGAAAGTTTGCCATGACAATCATATGAGCTCTACCCCTCTGCACATTTGATTTACTACTCGAAGTTCTGTCCTCTGAAATCAAGGAGTAACAGCCAAATCCCTCTGCAGCTGGCAGCTGAACTTGCAGGCAGAACCATGGACACTTGGAATTGAAGAGACATTGGTGACTATCAAGTCCATCCCTTGTCTTCATCTTCCCCTGTGATATTATTTATAGTGAGTGTCTTGAAAATAGAAAATGACTGTGTTGGTTCTTTTTCTTACCTTACAGCCAAATAACTTGTTTGGAAGTAGCCTCTCTAAGACCTTGGCAAGGCTGGAGGCCAGAGAAGAACCTTTGATTTTAATGGCATGGATCCCCCTTACTCTGGTGCAGATCACAAGTTCTCCAGGCCTTAGAAAAAGTTCATTTTCAGTTCCTGTGGCTGACAAAGGCATTCATATGGTAGAGTCCAAGCCCCTGGTGCTCAGTCTTTCTGGGATGAGGCAAGCTGGTCAAGGGATGACAGACCCTTTCATCCAACACCTGTACTTGGATTTGGGGCCATTCTAGCTTATCTTAACCACCAAGAGTTTGTGTCTCCTTGGCCTGGGCTTGAAGAAGTCAGGGTTACTTACATCTTTACCTTGTTGAGGATATTGGGGGAGGCTGAAGAGGATGGACTAGGGACAGGCCACAGGGTGATTTTGCTCAGAAAGGGAAACATTACTTTAACTCTGAAGATGAAAGAAAAGGAAAGGCAGAGAGTGGGAATAGATCAGTTAGTAGCAGGGTATAAAAGAAAGAACCTCAGACTTAGTGTCAGGAGAGACCTGGTTAAAGTCTAGAAATTTTGAACACATAATAATATCCTCTCATGGACCAAGCCTTCTCTGAATCATGAATTTAAATCTGTAAAATGAAACACAAAGGATTCCAGAGGAAACCAGAAGTTGGTGAAAATGAAGGTATTTTTTCCCATTCCCATTTCTAGATCCCCCAAATCTAAGAAGTCCTTATCTAGCCTAAAAGAAAACCAAGGCCTGGTCTTGTGACCTGTCTGTGATCAGACAACAAAGTAGAGCTGCCTTTGAACTCAGGGCCCCTGACTCCAAGATGGCTCTCTTTCCCCTCTCAGAAAGTTGCTGCAAGTTCAGACCTTAAGTGAGTAGCCCAATGCTATAGATCTGGTTTCAGAGATGGGATGTGATCTCCAGACTTCCTATGTCTGAATTCCTTGGTCTTTCACTCTATAAGTGGCCTTTTAAAGCCACAATTGCTTATGATCAAACGAGAAAAATGTGTATTTTTTAAAAGAAGAAATCCCAGAAATATCCAGGCAGAAAGTGCAGTGTGGCCCTCTGTAACTCAGACATTTCCTGGAAGGTCTCTGAGGCTCCTTCCCACTCTTGATGCTTTCACTGGCCAAAACGAGAGCCAAAAGGCAGCACCAAGTTAGAGAAGAGGTGGAAGAAAAGATGGCGGCAAGATTTCCCTGGGAGCTCACTCATCACAGATCCTGTCCCTGACCTCTTGACTGAGACCCCTGAATGCTGCCAACAATATACCCAAACTACAGGAAGGGATCACAATGGAGGACCAACAAGAAGGAGGAGACCAGAGTAAGGAACCAACTACTCATGGATCAGGAGCTGTTTGAATCCATGAACAGCAAGAGAAGTGAGGGAATCCTATCAGTCCCCAGATATAGTGCTTGTTGGGGAAGTCTGAGAAGCAGCCCAGAAGCCAACAGCTGATGAGTCATTTGGTTCTCCCAGCATCACTGTAAAATGTTGGGGGTAACCAAGCTTCTCCTGAGTCTTTTTTCTAATTCTACCCTGGATTGTTCGGGCCACCACAACCTCATCACCACTGTGGACACCACCAACATTTAGATGTCCAATATTCTAGCACTTTGGACTTCCATTGCAAAATGATTCAGTTGAAGTCATGCCTGCCAGAGGGAGTCTAGATAGTCTCTTCCTTCTTTTATGACCTGCCATCATCCCCCTCCAAGCATTTGTACTGGAGGGTCCAGGCAGAAACCCTTTTCCTGCCAGGCTTAGCTCACTTTGCACCTACTCCAAGAAGCCATTCCACATGCACTCTGACCTTGCTGACTTGACCCTCCCCCTTCTCAAGTTATCTTAGAACACTTTGGCCCAGGTCCATCACTATATCCACTGGACTACCCAGCTGCCCAATTAATTTGCTCAATTGGAATGGAGCATCCAAGGAGTAATAATGATTTTATTATCTTTCCCACTGGAAGGGTCTTTCTTCAGGACAGCCAAAGAGGCAAGTAGTGCAGCGATTAGTGTTCCCATTTTACAGATGAGGCACTGGAGGGTGAGAGAGCTGGAGTGATTTTCCTGTGGTCACACAGTAAATCCTGGAGCTGGAATGAGTTCAAACTCCCTGATCCCAAGGCTTCAGTTCTTCTCTTTACTTCACTCTACCCTCTAGATGCAACTGTAAGTCCAGAGAGATCCCAGTTCATCATCTCTCTAGGGAAAGGGACAATCCTTGGCTGCCTCCAGGCCTGAGAAGATTCTGCAGGGAAAATGAGGTAGTCTTGCCTTCCCACAACCGTCTTGTCTCAGCTCCTATCACTGGGCCTTCTTGGGACTGTTTCTTCCTAGTCTCATCAAATAATACAATGGACTGAATTTACTTCCCAGGTTCTGACTGCTACAGAATCCTATGCTGAGGAGAGCTGTCCCTCCCCACCAGCCTGGGATTCCCTCTGTCCTTAGCTCCTCTTTATATGACTCCTGTCTTCTTTCAAGATGCCCCTCAAAGAGCACCTCCTCCAGGAAGCCTTTCCTGATGCCATTGCCACCTAGGACCCTTCCTGCTTAATTACCTTGTATTGAAGTAGAAGGTCTGCCTTGGAGTCAAGATGATTGGACTTGAGTTCTGCCTCAGATCACTAGCAGTTGCTTAGTTAGTCCTGGGTGAGCTGCTTCCCCTTCAGTAGCCCAGAGATCTCTGTGAGATCAGGAGTTCAGGACCCCTGCCCTGCCTGGGGGAGGATGTTGACTCCCTGGGAATTCCCTCTCCCTTGGGTGTCATCAGTCTAGGGCTAATCCCTATTCTCTTCTGATGTATACCACTTACATTCATTCCATGTTTCCCCACCAGAGCAAAAGTCCCTGAGGATAAAGATTCTCTCATTTCCTTTATCTCTAGTATCCTCCCCAGGGCCTGGCAGATATTGGGCACCTAATAAGTGTTGAGGGGATGCACAGATGCTGGTTCCTAGGTCCTTCCTCCCCCAGGCTCCTCTGCTCAGGAGGTGAAGGACAGAAGAGGGCTGGAGATGAGCAGCAGGGCCCTCCTCAAACACTGGCTCCTGCCACAGATGATTCCCAGGACAATTCCCATGGACAAACCATGGAAGAAGGCCTGGATGTACCAGACAGCCAGTCAAGCACCCCACTAAGCCCCCCAGATCACGCCCCCTCAGGGTTGGACATCTCACCATGGGGACTCTGGGATTCTTTGCTTCTTTGTCCAACCCAGAGCCGACTTGAGATCCCCACTAGATCATTGTGGGTCAATGGCTGGCTAGTCTCAGCATAAAGATTCCCAATGCTGGGGGGGTCACTATCTCCTGAGGTAATCCTCAGGGGTGGGAAGAATCTAGGTGATGTATGGATGGAATGTTGGACTTGGAGGTCAGGAAGGCCTGAATTTGAATTCTGCCTCAACTATTTCCTAGCTCTGTGCCTCTGGCCAAGTCCCTTAATCCCTTTGGGACTCCATTTCCTCCATGATAAAAATGGCACCTACAGCACAGAGTCTTTGGGAGAATCAAATGAAATCTGCTTCACAGGGCCCTTTGCCTGCCTTCAGGCACTCCAGAAATGTTAGCTAGTGTGGCCAGCTTTCCGAATTAGAAAAGCCGCCCCCCTCTGGAGCCCTAAGTGACCTCTTTGCTCCCCTCATTGCATGGCATTTGTCTCTTCCTCCAGCTGAGACCTCAGTGGGAGCAGCTGTGACCCTCTGCCCAGTCTGTCCCTTCAGAGAAGCCTGGGCCCCCCAGCTTGGCCTTTCCTCTAGAACCTGCAGGGAATACAGGTGTTCTCCCTCGGGGGTTCCTCTCACAGCACTGGGAGCCTGAGGGTGGGGACTGGCCTCTAGAAGGTCCCAGAAACCAAAGCAGCCCCTCCTCTGGCCCCTGTGGAGTAGGTGGTCTGGCCCTGCCCTCTGAGCCCTGCAGGGCAGGCCAGGAGTGTCTGGCCTCTCCCTGCCCCACCAAGCTGCCCCAGCCTCCTGGGCTTTTAGAGGTCTGAGTGCAGAGAACTTCAAGAAGAGGTTGTTGGCCCAGGACCAACAGGAGGGGACCAGGGGCCATCCTAGGCCCTCGGGGCCTCACCCAAGCTTCCTCGCATGGACTGGGGGAGGCAGGAGCAAGAAAGCAGTTAGCTCTGCAGCCAGGGCCCTCTGAGCTCTCTGGGGCTCTCTGGGGCTGCCAGGCAGGAAGCCAGGAGTTCGGGAGTCTCCCCTCCTCAGGCTCCTTCCTGTGGGAGGGGGTCAGGCTGGGGCTTCTTCCTGCTCCCTGGAAAAGGAGGGTGGGGAGGAGTCGGACCCCAGACAGGGAGAGGCTGTTAGAACAACTGCATGGCCCGTGGGTAGGGCCCTTACTTACTTACTTACCATACACCTTCAGTGGGGCTCCTCCTTTAAGTATCTGTGAAGAGGAATCGTTGATTTGTACTTCATAGTAACCATCATCAATGACAATGAGGTTGGGGATGATCAAGGAGCCATTAGCGAGTACCTTCTGCCGGATATTGCTTGGTGACTGATATAAATGATTACTATAGAATGTCACGATCTTTACACGGCCGGGATCCTGAGCTGATTTCTTTCGGTACCAAACATACTCACGAGCACTCCCCGTGTACCCCTGGATATTCAGGATGACGTTGTCGCCTTCTTTCACAGTGGCTGGGGTTTGTACAACAGTGAAACCTTGAGCAGACGTTGGCTGGATCCAGCAGCTGAGGATGGTGGCTGAGGGGAGGAAGGGGGCAGAGAGAGGTCAGCACATCCCCTGCCCTCCTGGCAGACCCCATCACAGAGCTGTCCCCAGGCTCAGGGGTGCTGCCAAGCCGACCCCAGAGTCTGTCTGGGCATTCCTGTGCCCACACGTCCATCTGTCTGGCCCGGCCTCCACAGGGGATCTCAGAGGTCGGCCTGGGACCCCTCTGAGGCTCCCTCCGAGGACCTGATTCAGAAAAGACCTGCCAGGGTGGTGGGCGAGACACCAAAGGGAGAAACGAATCACTAAAGGGGTGAGGCTGAGGTGGGGAATCGAGTCTCAGAGCTGGACAGGAGCTTCCAGATCAATGAATCCAATATGGCCAATTCACAGACTAAGCATTGAGGTCCAAACAAATAACAGCTGGGGCGGGTATTAAGCAGCAAATAGCAAGGGCAGCCTCAGACCCGGATCTTCTGGCTCCAGCCCAGGGAGGGCATTTCCCCCTAAACCCCCCGGTTTGTTGTGACCCCCAGCCTGGCTAGGAGGAAGGTGATGCTCTAGGCAAACATTAGCTAAGAGAGGTAAGGGAGCTGTCCAGGGTCACCCAGCTAGGAGACAGGAGAGATGTCTTCTCTAGCTACAACACAGCCTTGGCCTCTTCAGTTTACCTGGCTCTGGGGCTTCTTACTTTCTCCCCTGCCCCTGCCCCTGACTCCCTGACCACATCTGCAGAGAGTCTCCTGGGACTGGCCTCCCTGCTGGGCCTTGGGTGGCTCCCCTTGTCTCTAGGTGGGCCAGAATCCCCCAGGCTCCCCCTCCTCCTCTGGGCCCCAGCAGAGCAGGCATCTCACCTGTGATGATCAGGAGCCCCTTCCAGGTGCTGCCCCTACTCTGTCAGGCTTCTGAGGGCCTCTCCATTGGTCTGCACTGCCCACCGGGTGTCACTGCCTCTGTCCTTCCCAGGAATCTCTGTTCTCCTACCCAGCAAGGTGTCTCATCCTTGGGTGTCTCCCTGGAGCTGTCTCTGCTGCTCTCCAGGCTAACGACTGTGTGGCTGCTCCAGAGCCTGTCTCTGTCTCTGTGGAGGCTGCTTCCCCTGCTCCAGAGGACTGGGATCTTTCTCTTCAGGGCTGGAGCTCTTCTATCTGCCAGGATCACAGGGGCCCCACAGGGCAGGGACTTGGCCTCTCACTTTCCCCTCCTCCCCTCTCTCCTCCTCTTTCTTCCCCTCCCAGAGGCTCTGACTTCCTGCCTCTCCTGGGGAGCCCCTGCCACTGTCCCTGGAGTGCTTTTGTGCCCAGGGGGAGCCTGGTCACTCAGGATGACCCACAGTCCTCTTTGCTGGTCCCCTGCCTTCTTTCCCTCCCAGAGGACTGATTCTTTGCATCCCACAAAGAGCCCAGAGAGCAGGGGCAGAGGCAGTGTGCTTGGACCCTGTCTGGGGCTTCCAGGATGCTGACTGTTGAGCCTCCCTGCCCTCCCCTCTCAGGCCAGGCCACGGTGCCCTGACCTTTGCTCAGCTATTTACTGTGGCTTCTGGCGGTCCCCTGGCACTGGAGAGTGGGAGCAGGGAAGGAGGGAGACTAAAGCAGACAGAGGGCTCGGTGAAGTGACTTGCTCAAGGTCCCACAGCTAGGAAGTGTCTGACGTCACCTTTGAAGTCTGGAAGTGAGTCTTCCTGACTCTCCAGGCCTGGTACTCTCTCCAGGGAGCCACAGAGCTGCCCCACTTCAACTCTCTGCCTCGGTTTCTCTGACTATAAGATGGGCCAGACAATAACAGTATCTGCCTCCCATGTGGATGTGAGGAGCAAAGGAGACAGTAGTTGTCAGGCATTTAGTACAGTCAAGGGGGGTCCCCAGTCAGTCCCCTTTGGGAGGAGGGAGTGCTCAGGGCCAGGAGGTGGAGGCCACCCAGAGATCCAGGGATGGGTTTAGGCTGAGATTGGGCCAGTTGGGAAGGTCTGTGGCGCTTTTGATTAGCTTAGTGAGCCCCCAAACCTCCTTGTAAGGGCCCACTAAGGGCTGGGCCACAAGGACAGGGAGCTTCCCTGCTCTCCAGGAGCTCCCGTCCAATGAAGGAGCCAGCAGGCAGCCAGCTCTGTACAAGGAGCTGAGCGGAGGACAAGCTGCAGAAAATGGCAGAGGGGAGGCAGCAGTAGGAGGGAGAGCAGGAGAGGCTCAGGCTGGAAGGTGGGATCCGAGCTGGGCCTTGATGGAAGGCGGGAGGCTGAGAGGAAGAGGGAGGCACCAGCTCAATGGATTCCACAGGCATGGAGCCAGGCACTGAACAGAGGAGAAACGGAGGAAAAGTCTACTAAAAAGGATGAACTTCTGCCACCAGGCAGCCCTGAGCCTGCCAGGCCAGCCAGCATCTTCCAGGAAAAGGAGGAACCTGACCCTCAGGGTGGACAAGTGACCATTCGCTGGGCACCCAGAGAGCAAGTGTGAATGGAGCAGCCAAGGCGCAGGGCATAGAAGCAAAGGCTGGAGATCAGTGAGGTGTAGATGGTAGCACCAGGAATTCTGGGTCGGGGTGCTGACAGAGGGACGTCTCTGTCCCCCCAAAGGGAAGACGAAATCCCGAGATCCCTGCATTGGGCAACCTTAGACACGATCTGGTCCAAGCATCTCCTTCTGCAGTGGAATACAGAGGCTCAAAGAGAGAGGAGACCCGGCCAGGGTCACACAGGGGGACACGAAGCGAGGGGTTCCAAGGCAGATCTTCTGAGCCCAAACGCAGTGCCCTGCCCTCCTCTGCCTCAGGCACAGTCCAGGCTCAGCTATGGGATCCTTGATGTGTACTCAAGGGAGGGCACAGCTCCCTGCTCCGTCTGTAGAGAAGGCTTCTACGGGGGCTCCTGGGTGGCAGGATCTGGGGACCTGGGACCTTTGGGGCCGTGTGTGGCAGCACCACTGAGGGGAACTTTGTGGTGAGCCCCCTCTTTCCTCTCCCCCTGGTCTGTGGAGCTTAGCCTGGCTCCCTGTGTATTCCCTGATCTCTCTAGGAAGCCGAGGTCCATTTCCCAGGGCTGGCCCATTGCTCCAGAGGCTCTTGGACCCCCCTTTGGGTCAGCTGATTAAGGGGCTTCTTAGAGACGTGTGGTGTGGGTGCATCTTCCCAAGGAGCATCTTCCTGCCTCTGGCCAGGTGGAATCAGGTTGATGACTTCCCAGTAGAGCCATTTGTGTCCTGCTGGCGCCTCCTGGAGGACAGAGGGAGAGACCACTTCTTGGGGTCAGGGATCACTTAGGAGATGGGGAGAAGCTGGTTGCTCTCCTCACCCACCACCAGGTTTGATTTTGTTTGGGGTTGTGCTCCAGATGAAAGAACCCTGTTCAGTCCTGACCACCAGGCTGTCCTAGAGCAGAACTGAGCCCCAGGGGCATCTAACTCATCCAGGATGGGTCATTGCCCTATGGGAACAACAGGCACCCTGGGGGTCAAGGGTTCTCCCCCCTGGTAGGGTTTTGCTGCTCACCTTTAGGTGGGGCTCTGCCCTTTTCCCGGTCTTGGCTGTCCTTGCCGATAGACAGGCTGGGAGAGACTCTGAGAACCCACCTTTCCCAAGGACAACCTTGAACCCCAATCAGGATCAAATTCAAGCCTGCTAAGTGAGGCCGTTGGAGAGATTCCAATTTCTGATTGATTTATTGCGCTGCTTAATCGTGTTGCCATTAGCTGCCTTGGAAGGGAGCCCTGGGAGTCTACAGGCAGGAAGCAGCCCCCTTGATGGCCCTTGCTGGGCCTCTCCTGCCTGGGTCTCTGCATTCTGTGAAGCTGAGCCCTGACTCCTTCCTAGCCTGGAGGGCACCAGCCAAACTCTCTGGCTGGTGGAGGCTGAAAGGGCCTGGAAGCCAAGCTGCCTTTGGGGGAGTGTCTGCCCATATCCGAGAGAACCTCTGTTGGGGAGGAGCTACTTTCCTAGGAAAGGGTTCAGGTCAGGGGGCAGAAGGGCCAATAAGCAACACCAAATATATAACCTGGGGACCTGAGGACAGTCCATTGGCCATTTTCTACAGGGTTTTGTACAAAGAAGTGGACTGATTGTATGAGGAGCTCCAGCCCCACCGCCATCTTGCTTCATTCATTCAGAGATTCATAACTTGCGCAGGGGGAGAGATTTCCCAGCTCTCTCCATACCTTGCCATGATGTGTTTGAGCACTGCTGGGCCTCTTTATGATGCTGGGCATCTGTGCTTTAGTGGGGCTGCTTCTCACACATGCCCTTGGAGTCTGTCCTGGCTCCTCTTCCAAGCCTGTCTGCTGTTAATATGATCTTGGGCATGCTTTGCTACCATAACTATCTCCATGTCTTCAGGGGGACTTCAGGCTGCAGCTGGGGGTGCTCACCATCCCCCAGGAGGGAAGCCAAGGATTTCCTGCCCTCAGTGCTTTCTTCAGGGGAATCCCGTGCCCAGGCCTGGGCTTCACATCTTGAGGAGGGGACAGAATGGGAGGGGACAAGAAATCATGGGGCATTATGAAAGGAAGTCTTTAGATGATGGGAGGCCACTAAGACCTGGGGAGTAGCAGGCAAACATCCATGGGAAGCAGCCATCAGACCAACTGCGTTTGGCCCCAGAAGGTGAAATCCAGGAATATCAGAATGCAGGAAAAGGTGGCATGTGGCAGAGTGAGAAAAAGCAGATTTTGCTCAGAATGCAAGAGGAGAATTTGGAATTCTGTTGGAGTGTCCTGGTACAGTTAGCTTACAGCCAGGAGGAGGGGGGAGAGTTAAGGAGGAGTGAGATGGTCACAGCAGTTGGACTTGGCTCTCTCTCTAATCCAGATCTCAAACCTCTTACTTTGGTCTTGTGTCCCTGTGAGCTTCAGCCAGCAATTCCTTCATTTCAGGGACATCTTTGGGCTCCTGTGAAGACTACACTTACCATAGGACACCTTCAGTCTGCTATGTTACCTCTGCTATCATCAACCTGAACTTTGGGGACCTGATCAGTCTGGTCACTATTTTCCTCAGCCAACTACCAGATTTGTACTTCATCAAAGACTTTTCGTTGGTGGGCACAACCTAGGCAGTTAGATGGACTGGTGAAAAAGGGATAGAAAGGAAGGTAGCAGAGTTCCATCTCTGCTGGAGACTGAAGCAACCCTTGTGGGTCAGAGGGATCTGAGACAGATAGATTTTAGCAGCTCAAGGAACTTCCTAGCCCACCATCTTACCCAAACTCCCAATTATCACCTTTGATAAACCTACTGTTGTTTAAGAGAAGAAGTCAGATAGCATTTGCTAGAGCTCCAGGCCTGAGGGTAGTCATCTTGCCCTTAGACCAGGGAGAAGCAGCTAAGACAACTTACCTTTTGGAAGCGTAAAATTATCATCTTACAAAGGGAAAACTAGGGGGAAAGGTTAGAGGAAATTCCAGTGACTCAAAATCAGAGCTCAAACTTCTTAACCTCTACCTATCCAGGTTAAAATTGTTTCATGAAGCAGAGACATATCCAAGCAGAGCCAAGAGAAATATTTGAGTTGAAGGTACATTCATCCATGGACTGGTTCCTTCCATGCGGTAATTCTAGTTCTCTCTTGTCCTTTGTGCATATGTGCTGACCCCTGGTAGTAGTCTGTGTGCACATATGCCAGATGCTGTTTGGTGTCCTGAGTGTGGCTTCTTTCTGAGAGAAGAAGGTGGCATCATGGGACACATGGGCCTGGCTCCCTTGGCGGAGTCCAGTCCTCCCAAAATCAGGTTGGGAAAAGGAATCCTCCTCTAGCTGCATCGGCAAAGTTGACTGGCCAAAGGGCCTTCCCAAAGAAGCACAAGGGGACTTAGTCCTTGGCCTGTGACACTGGAGATCTGGGCTAGTGTCCTGGCTCTGGAACATTCTCCCTTTATGTCTTCAGACACGTTGTTTGGTCTCCCTGGGCCAAAGTTTCCTCATCAGTAAGATGAGAGCATTTTGCTAAAGTGACCTTTGGGATGATCTGCTAAAATCTACAGAGCCTCTCCATTGCCCTTAGAGTAATAACCACCAATATTTCCAGGGCTGTGAAGGTTTGCAAAAAATGTAATCTAATTGGATGGATCCTCACAGCTATCTTGTGAAGTGTGCTATCATTCCCATTTTACAGATGAGAAAATTGGGGCCAGCCTAGCTATTAAATGATTTAGGAGTGTTCTGAACTCCTTTTAACTCCAAGTCTGGATATTTCCTTATTGGTTCCTGCTATCTCATCCAAAAAAAGTCCACCCATTTAAGGCCTAGCTTTCAAGACTCCATTGTAATCTGGCACCAGCTGATCTTTCCTGCCTCATCTTCCCCTATACTCTTCCAAGTACTCTAAGTCCCAGTAAAGATGGGTTATCATGCATCTGCTCTGCTACATTCTTTACACCCTACTAGAGAGAGAGAGAGAGTGAGCCCACTTTGGTATGGGTTGGAGGGGCGGGAGAAAAAGAGAGGAATATAAGGAGGGGCTAGCCCCTCTAGTACCTGCTCGTTTTTTCCTTCTGTTTGGTGACTGGCCTTTCATGGCTTTTCTTTTTGCTAGCCCTGTTGCCTTCTTTCTGTTAGGACAACTGTTGGAGTGATGATGGTTGGAGTTATGGGAATAGTAGGAGTGAGTGTGGGCTTGGGCATGGGATGAGGAGTGATGATTACTGGAGTGTGCTGTCCCGTTAGGAGTCCTGGGTGGAAAAGGGCTTGGACTGGCGCTTGGACTGTGGCTCCAACTTTGCCTTTGTCTTTGTCTGCAGCTTGAACATGGACTCTGTTTTCTGTTTTTCTTTCTCTTCTGGGTCTGAGAAACAAGGAGCCCCTCCATCTTTGGTGCCCATGAATGTGTGTCAAGGTGTCAATGGCCACCTTTCTCCTCTGCTGTTTGTTCTGGTCTGGCTTTTCCAGAGTACTGCATACAGATCCTGAGTTTTACATTTAGGTTTCATTGTTAGCCAGGACAGAGGGCTGGATTGTGATGTCAGTGGTGTAAAGGTGAAAATTAATGGTTGGACAATAATTTTATGAAATTATGTGGTTGCCAATATTTATTACACCTCTAGTCACAAATTCATTTACAAAATAGAGTGGAAACAATAAAGAAATGTGAAGGGTATAGAAAAGATATCTTTCCTATTTTAATCCAGTCAGATTTTAATTAGCTCTCAGTGAGGAAGGCTGGTAGTGAGCCTCCTCCAAGATGGAAGGTAATCTCTCCAGAAACTAGGAAAGTAGTCAGGTTTTCCCTCACCCCACAAAGAAGTCCAGGAGTTAGAGTCCAAGTTGAAGCCAAGCTCCATCCATGATCTAAGCTTCAGTCTCCAGTTAAACTCCCTTGAAGACTCTCTCTAGCTAGGAGACTATCTCCGTAAGACTGACTCAAGTTTCAGGATTCATAGCTTTTTGTGGTGATTTCTTGTCCCTGCCCCTCTTCACAGGGACCAATTACAGTTTTCAAATTGTCTATCACTGCCCAGGGGTTAGTGTTTGTGGAAACCAGTTCTCACCTTTTGGAGTGGTGAGTATTCATCAAAAGGATTCACAGATTCCTGGCTGATTGAGTTTTTGAGGGTACAAATTCTGACAATAGGATTCACAAGTTTGGAAGTGAGTTAAAAGGGTGGAGCTCTCTAAGTAAGAGACTTGTGATTTCTCTAAGTACTTTGCTTGCTTCTCACCTAGTACTAAGTAGGGTTGTATTTATTTATTTTTTGATTGATTGATTCAATTCAAAAGTAGACAAAGGAGAGTTAATTTTGTCTTCACAATCTATGTCAGAGTACTTAAGTTAATGTTAACTCAAAATAGACAAAGGGAATAAAAGATTCCCTTTCACAAGTGTAGACTCAGAGGGAACAAAAATTCCCTTTTACAACCTCCTGGTGATTCCTTGGGTGATGAGTCCCCCCAGTGAATCATTTTACATAATCAGAAATTTCAATAGTTAGAGATAAGAGGAAAATGAGAGATAGGATGAGAGAGGAAACCAATGTCTGCTAGGCTCTTTGACAATAATCCAATTAGGGGGAAGTCCTCTTTAACATAAACATTTACATTTGAAATACTTGTGTTCAATTCCCCACAGTTCAATTAGTTATCCTAACAGCTTCATGCTGGATCTCCTGATTCTGTGGAATTTTTCTTCAGGTATCTTCATGGAGTAATTCTTCAAAAATTCACATTATTAATTGAAAGTTATCAAAGCTCCTTTTCCTGAATATTTTCTCAAATAATTTAAATTTTGGATTTCATGGAAATCATACAATCCCCTTGAGTTTCCCCCAAGGAGGTTGTTGTCCAATATTTAGATTAATTTGGGATATATGGTTGAGTTATGGTGTATAGTGAATCACTTTCAATAGAAGCTACTCTATTTATGTTAGCAATGAATCCAAGAGTCCTTTTCTCCAATTTTGATAGCTGTTGGAATGGTTAACTACTTGAATTGACCTTTCTAGGAAGGCTGAGTTGCTTCAGTATGATGGAAGTTCTTTATGTATACTTTGTGTCCTGGGTTTAGGTCAGGAAGGGAAAAGTTTATAGGTCTTGCTAGTACTGAATATCTCTCCAAATTCATGGACTGCTTGTAATTTGTTCTGTAATTATCATATATATGTAGCAATAGAAGTATCTCCCCTTAATAATGATGTATTTGCAGGATAAAAGGGTTTAATTTGTATAGAAAGGCATCAAAAGAGTGTTTTAAATGGTGAGATGTGTTAGTTAAAAGAGTGTCTTCCTTAAACTGTGACCGCAAAAATATGGTTTCAAGACAGTGTCTTGCATTAAATCAAAAATAAAGTGGTCACCATGGGAAAAATTCCCAAATATGAAATACCCAAGTCAGCTGGGTTTTATGGAGATTTTAATTAATACAAATTAAGTAATTAATTAAAGGGAGAGAGAGAGTAAGAGGAAATATTGAGAAAAGGGATAGGCCAGCCTAGGCCAGCCTAGGGTTAAGCCTTAAGAGAGAGATCAGTCACTCTTTAATCCAAGCAAGATTCTAGTGTTCAGAGAGACCCACCAATTCAGCTCCTGAGCACCACTTCAGCTTCCAAGGCTGCATTCCCTCCCTTCAGAGGCCTTCTGGCCTCCTTTTAAAGAGAATTTTCTCTCATGTCACCTCCCTTAAGTTTTCACATCTACCAATCAGAGTAGACATTTTCACAGGACTAACCATTCTTAATTCACACCTGAGTAGACTAAACTTTTGAGTAATTCACACCCGAGTAGACTAAAATTTCACACCTCTTTTGTTAAGCTTGTCCCTTGCAAGTTTGCAAGTTGCCTGACCTTCATAGGTACTTAGCACCTTTTTGTATTAGATCTAAAAATAGACCCAGCTTAAGGTTTTTTAGCTTTACCTTAAGTATGGGTTAAGTACTTTTCATTGTTCAGTAAAGAGTTTACAACTTTATCTTCCCCTAAAGTATGCTTAAGTATGGGTGGAGTAAGGTTAGAGTTCTCATATTCCTGAACAAGTACCTTCATTGTTTAAAATGGGGAATGGTCTTAACCAAATGTTCTAAGGTGGAGTCTGAGAATTTTTAACATTCACAAGTCTGAGAAATTTTAAGATTCACAGATGTGTTGATGTCTTCTAGGCACTTCCGATACAAAACAAAATTAGAGGGAGAGCTCAGGCCATTTTATACATATTTTAGTGCATAATTTGGCAATCATAGTTTTAAGCTCTCTGTTCATTGTTTCAACTTGGCCTGAGCTCTGGGGATGATATGGGACATTGAATTTGGGAGTTATCCCAAAACAAGAATATAATTGAGATAAAACTAAATTGGTAAAATGACTTCCCCTGTCCAATCAATTTGTGTTGGCAGGCCAAAATGTGGAATTATCTCTTTTTATAGTACCTAGTGTTATGAGGGTGATTTACAAGATGGGACCAGATGGATAGATTTTGGCCAGTATCAGAAGATTAACAAGTTTGGGTAGCCCAAAAAACCCAGCCAGGCAGAGCCTGACTCTAAGAAAGATGGCACAAGCAGATCATGTAAATAAAATGGGAAGTAACTTTAATAAAAGAATAAGGAAAAAGGTTTTTTTTTTTTTGATAACTTATAGTTAATTTGTTTAACTAATAACACAGGATCTGTTAACTTTTCACAGAGACTTCTCCGGAGTGATTTTTCCCTACTCTAATCTTCCCTAATTGCCTAAATCCCCAGTCCCTGACCTTGGTTAAACTATAACTAAACTCCCTTTAGGTTGTTTAAAGGAAAGGATCTGTGTAAGTCTAATAGCGCCCAGGGAAAGCAGACTCATTATGTGGAAAGCCCATTTTGAATAGGGGAAGGGCAGGAAGGAGAGAGATAATTGCAGAGAAAGAACAGAGGAACTGTGAAGATCCAAACAGTTTAACTCACTTCTCTTTGGGAAGCCGACCAGGGAGGTTGATCTGAGAGAACCTCTGAGCCTGGAGCATCCTCCTGTGAAGCCAGTCCCCAGCATCCAGTGAAGACAAACCAGGGTTAATAGGACTTTTTTTTTTTTCACTTTAAACATTATTTTATTTGGTCATTTTCAAACATTATTCATTGGAAACAAAGATCATTTTCTTCCCCCCCCCCCCCTTCCTACCACCTCTCCCATAGCTGACTCAAGATTCCACTGGGTATCACATGTGTTCTTGGTTCGAACCCATTTCCATGTTGTTGGTATTTGCATTAGAATGTTCATTTAGAGTCTCTCCTCAGTCATATCCCCTCCACCCCTGTAGTCAAGCAGTTGCTTTTCCTTGGTGTTTTTACTCTCACAGTTTATCCTCTGCTTGTGGATAATGTTTTTTAGATCCCTGCAGATTGTTCAGGGACATTGCATTGTCCCTAGTGGAGGAGTCCATTACCTTCGATTATACCACAGTGTGTCAGTCTCTGTGTATAATGTTTCACTGGTTCTGCTCCTTTTGCTCTGTATCACTTCTTGGAGGTCGTTCCAGTCTCCATGGGATTCCTCTACTTTACTATTCCTTTTAGCACAATAGTATTCCATTACCAACATATACCACAATTTGTTTGGTCATTCCCCAATTGAAGGGCATCCACTCATTTTCCAATTTTTGGCCATCACAAAGAGTGCAGCTATGAATATTCTTGTACAAGTCTTTTTACTTATTGTCTCTTTGGGGTATAAACCCAGCAGTGCTATAGCTTGATCAAAGGGCAGACAGTCTTTTATCACCCTTTGGGCATAGTTCCGAATTGCCCTCCAGAATGGTTGGATCAATTCACAACTCCACCAGCAATGAATTAATGTCCCTACTTTGCCACATCCCCTCTAGCATTCATTACTTTCCTTTGCTGTCATGTTGGCCAATCTGCTAGGTGTGAGGTGATACCTCAGGATTGTTTTGATTTGCATCTCTCTGATTATAAGAGATGTAGAGCACTTTTTCATGTGCTTATTAATAGTTTTGATTTCTTTGGCTGAGAACTGCCTGTTCATGTCCCTTGCCCATTTATCAATTGGAGAATGGCTTGATTTTTTGTACAATTGATTTAGCTCCTTGTAAATCTGAGTAATTAAACCTTTGTCAGAGGTTTTTATGAAGATTGTTTCCCAATTTGTTGCTTCCCTTCTGATTTTAGTTACATTGGTTTTGTTTGTACAAAACCTTTTTAATTTGATGTATTCCAGATTGTTTACTTTGCATTTTGTGACTCTTTCTAAGTCTTGCTTGGTTTTAAAGCCTCTCCCTTCCCAAAGTTCTGGCATGTATACTATTCTGTGTTCGCCTAATTTTCTTATAGTTTCCTTCTTTATGTTCAAGTCATTCACCCATTTTGAATTTGTCTTGGTGTAGGGTGTGAGGTGTTGATCTAAACCTAATCTTTCCCACACTGTCCTCCAATTTTCCCAGCAGTTTTTATGAAATAATGGATTTTTGTCCCAAAAGCTGGGATTCTTGGGTTTGTCATATACTGTCTTGCTGAGGTCACTTTCCCCGAGTCTATTCCACTGATCTTCCTTTCTGTCTCTTAGCCAGTAACAAATTGTTTTGATGACCGCTGCTTTATGATATAGTCTGAGATCTGGGACTGCAAGGCCCCCTTCCTTTGTATTTTTTCCCCATTATTTCCCTGGATATACTTGATCCTTTGTTCTTCCAAATGAACTTTGTTATGGTTTTTTCTAGATCAGTAAAAAAATTTTTTTGGAAGTTCCATGGGTATGGAACTAAATAGATAGATGAGTTTGGGTAGGATAGTCATTTTTATTATATTGGCTCATCCTACCCATGAGCAGTTAATGTTTTTCCAATTGGTCAAGTCTAGTTTTAGTTGTGTGGAGAGTGTTTTGTAGTTGTGTTCATAAATTTCCTGTGTTTGTCTCAGGAGATAGATTCCTAAGTATTTTATTTTGTCTAAGGTAATTTTGAATGGGATTTCTCTTTCTAGTTCTTGCTGCTGAGTTGTGTTGGAAATATATAGAAATGCTGATGACTTATGTGGGTTTATTTTGTATCCTGCAACTTTGCTAAAGTTGTTGATTATTTCAATTAGCTTTTTGGTTGATTCCCTGGGATTCTTTAAGTAGACCATCATGTCATCCGCAAAGAGTGATAACCTGGTCTCCTCATTGCCAATTTTAATGCCTTCAATTTCTTTTTCTTCTCTAATTGCTACTGCTAGTGTTTCTAGTACAATGTCAAATAATACAGGTGATAATGGGCATTCTTGTTTCACTCCTGATATTAATGGGAATGCCTCTAGTTTATCCCCATTGCAGATGATATTAGCTGATGGTTTTAGATATATACTGTTTATTATTTTTAGGAACAACCCTTCTATTCCTATGCTTTCTAGTGTTTTTAATAGGAATGGGTGTTGTATTTTATCAAAGGCTTTTTCTGCGTCTATTGAAATAATAATGTGATTTTTGTTGGTTTGCTTGTTTATATGGTCAATTATGTGGATGGTTTCCCTAATATTGAACCAGCCCTGCATCCCTGGTATAAATCCTATTTGATCATGGTGAATGACCCTTCTGATCACTTGCTGGAGTCTTTTTGCTAGTATCCTATTTAAGATTTTTGCATATATATTCATTAGGGAGATTGGTTTATAATTTTCTTTCTCTGTTTTTGACCTGCCTGGCTTTGGAATCAGTACCATGTTTGTGTCATAAAAGGAATTTGGTAGAACTCTCTCTTTGCTTATTATGTCAAATAGTTTGTATAGTATTGGGGTTAGTTGTTCTTTGAATGTTTGATAGAATTCACTGGTGAATCCATCAGGCCCTAGGGAATTTTTCTTAGGAAGTTCTTTGATGGCCTGTTGGATTTCTGTTTCTGATATGGGATTATTTTAGAAATCTGTTTCTTCTTCTGTTAGTCTAGGCAATTTATATTTTTGTAGATATTCATCCATATCACCTAGGTTGGTATATTTATTGCCATATAGTTGGGCAAAGTAGTTTTTAATGATTGCCTTAATTTCCTCTTCATTGGAGGTGAGATCCCCCTTTTCATCCTTGATGCTGTTAATTTGCCTTACTTCTTTCCTTTTTTAATTAGATTGACCAGTACTTTGTCTATTTTGTCTGTTTTTTCAAAGTACCAGCTTCTAGTCTTGTTTATTAGCTCAATAGTTCTCTCACTTTCAATTTTATTAATTTCTCCTTTAATTTTTAGGATCTCTAGTTTGGTTTTCTTCTGGGGGTTTCTAATTTGTTTGTTTTCAAGTTTTTTGATTTGCGTTTCCAATTCATTGATCTCTGCCCTCCCTAATTTTTTAATATATGCACTCAGGGATATGAATTTTCCTCTAAGTACTGCCTTGGGTGCATCTCATAAGGTTTGAAAGGATGTCAGTTTCCTCAATGAAATTATTAATTGTTTCTATGATTTCTTCTCTAACTGATTTTGGAGTATCATATTATTTATTTTCCAATTAGTTTTTGATTTGGCTCTCCATGTACCTTTTCTGATCAATATTTTTATTGCTTTATGATCTGAAAATGATGCATTTATTATTTCTGCTTTTCTGCGTTTGAGTGCCATATTTCTGTGACCTAGTGTATGATCTATTTTTGTGAATGTGCCATGTGGTGCTG
The DNA here is from genome assembly GCF_027887165.1 of Monodelphis domestica. Lineage (NCBI taxonomy): Eukaryota > Metazoa > Chordata > Mammalia > Didelphimorphia > Didelphidae > Monodelphis > Monodelphis domestica. The sequence goes on from NC_077230.1 coordinate 423,786,262, forward strand.
AGAAGAAGGTGTATTCCTTTTTGTCCCTATTTATTTTTCTCCATATGTCTATTAACTCTAATTTTTCTAAGGTTCCATTCACCTCTTTTACCTCTTTCTTATTTATTTTTGAGAGTTACACAATACATTTTCCCCACATATTAATATATATATATATAATTTGATATAAATGTAGTCCTTATAGAAGAGAGTTTGACTTAAAGAAAAAGATAAGATTTTTCTCTTTTTCCCTTTCTTTCATATTTACCTTTTCATGTTTCTCTTGCTTTCTGTGATTGGATGTCAAAGTTTCCACTAAGTTCTGGTCTTTTCTTAGCAAATGCTTGAACATCTTCTATTTTGTTGAATGCCCATATTTTCCCTGGAAGTATATAGTCAGTTTTGTTGGGTAGTTGATTCTTGGTTGGAGACCCAGCTCTCTTGCCTTTCTAAATATTGTGTTCCATGCTTTGTGGTCTCTTAGTGTGTTAGCTGCTAAGTCCTGTGTCATCCTTATGGGAGCCCCCCTAAGTCTGAAGCTCCTCTTATTGGCTTCTTGTAGGATTTTCTCCTTTTCTTGGAAGCTCTTGAATTTGGCGATTACATTCCTGGGGGTTGTGTTTTGGGGATTTAGTATAGAGGGTGTTCTATGAACCCTTTCTATTTCTATTTTGACCCCTTCATCCAGAACATGTGGGCAATTTTCTTCTATAATCTCCTGTAGAATAGCATCGAGGTTTTTGTTTATCTCTGGTTTTTCGGGGAGACCAATAATTCTGAGGTTGTCTCTTTTTTTTTCCTCTGTTTTCCAAGTCTGTAACCTTTTCAGTGAGATATTTCATGTTTTCTTCTAATTCATTAATTTTTTGGCTTTGCTTTATTGATTCTTGCTGTTTTGTAATCTCGCTGTTTTCCATTTGCTTAATTCTGGTCGTTAGAGACTGGTCTATCAGATGCGGATCTCTTTCTCCCATTTTTCTTTCCAAAAGGTTTCCATCTTTTGGGCATGCTCGCTATCTTCCAGTTGCTTAATTCTGGTTGTTAGGGACTGGTTTTGCTTTTCAGCTTTGTCTGCCCTTCTATTAGATGCTTCCAGCTCCTTCTCCAATTGTGAAGTCTTGTCTATCAGACTGCTCATCTCTTTCTCCCATTTTTTTTTCCCAAAAGGTTTCCATGTTTTGGGTAAACTCCAATTTGAGATCTTCCAGAGCTTGTGGATAATTTCCATTTTGGGAGGCATGTTCTGATTTTGTTTGGATTTTATCCTCATTCTCTTCTTTTCTTTGGGTACTCCCTCCATAAAAGTTTTCAATAGTCACTTTTTTCCCCCTTTCTTCTTGGAGGCTTGATTTTGGGACATGTGAGCCATCCCTTTGGTGGTTTTATTCCACTTTCTTTTTTTGGTCTGCGGTCTGGGTGATATGAGCGGGTTTTCTGTGAATTTAGGTTGCCTCAGACTAGTTCTTCCCAGCCTCTGAGGTTTCTTAGAGCACGGGGCCCCTGTGTTCAGTCCAACCACCCAGGCGATCAGCGCAGCCCACCCAGGCGATCAGCCCTGCCCGCCCAGGTGCTCAGCTCCACCCAGGTTCTCAGCTCCACCCAGATGCTCAGTGCAACTGCCCCAGATTTCAATTCCGCATCCCCCTGTGCTCAGCGCAGGATTCTCCCATGAAGCTGCCCTGAGAGGTCCTTTCCTTACAGTCTTTAGATACCAGGGACCCTGGTGTGCCTCCCTAGACAGAGATGCTCCTCACTCACTTGCTGTCCCAGTGAGTGCTCTGATAGCTTACTCTGGTTTGGTGGGGGGTTGGGGGGGGAAGGGTTGGCTCAGTTTCCATTTTTGTGCGAGCTTTTCCTCCTCCTTATAGTGTGGAAATGTTCAAACCCCACACACCTTCATTTCTGTGGGTTACTGGAGAGTCCCTCTCTTCTTCCAAAGGTGATTTTTATGCTCTTTTGAGGTATTCTATTTCATTTGGTGCCTGGGAGGGGAAGCAAGTCACGTCTAGATTGCAGCCATGTTTACCCAGAAGTCTGGTTAATAGGACTTTGCCAGAAAGCTATTCACTATAAGATTTCCCCTCAATCCCTCTAAACAGTCCTTGAACTTGATATCATAGATAGGACAGCTAGGAGTCAGGATATCTTTCACAATTTGACCTCAGAGGGTCAGGCAGGCAAAACCTACCTTTTATGTGTTCCCATAGAATAAATAGCTGTTTACAAGGTCAAGTGCCTGCTTCATAGTATTCAAGAAGGTAGACTTGGAATTTGGGGGGAGGAAAGTTACACTTCTCTCCTCAGAGAGGGAGAATCTGCCTGTCCTGTACTTTGTTTCAACCAAGTCTCTGAGGGAACAATAACCTGTCATTCTGAAGGCAACCAGTGTGGGGTTTACTAGGGAAAGAGAGAGGGAAACCAATCTATCTTCTCTCTCTCTCTCTCTCCACCTTTGGCTCCATTCCATTTCTAGCACACTCTGGTCCTGAATTCAGTGATGGGGGACTCCATTTTTCTCCCTCCATTACAATGGATTGGCATATTTGGTGATAAAAACTTCTGGGGAGAAGGGGTTTTCCTTCAGATGATATGCATACTCCATCAATCTCTTTAGCTTGAAATTGCTGCTTTCATTTTCTACTTCCTTTTCATTATAGGAAAGTGACACATCTGATTCATTATTTGTTGTCAAAGTTAAAAATTAATTCAGGTCCTTCTACAGCCACTAGGTTTTCAGGGGTATCTGCGTGGTCATTTCCCTGAGATACAGGGTCATGTCTACCTGTATGAGTAAAGCAATTAAATGTGGCTAGGGCTTTGGGTAGTTGGAGAGCAGGAAGAACTTCATTAATATCTGCATTTGGCATAGTTTTTCTAGCTGCAGTTAAAAATTCCCTCTGAAGCCATAACATACCCACTGCATGACAAACTCCAAATGCATATCTAGAGTCTATTTAAATTGTTGCTCTTTTTTTCTCTGGCAATTATACAGACATGTTTCCAAGCTATAAGTTCTGCACCTTGAGCACTTATTCTTGAGGGCAAAGAAGTTGACCACACAGTGGCAAATTCTGTGACTCCTGCAGCTCCAGTGTAACATATGCCATCCCTCATAAATGAAGAACCATCAGTGAATAACACTAGTTCTGGATTGTCTAAAGGAGTGTCCAGGAAATTTTCTCAAGACTTTTCAGGATGGACACTAAAGTTTCAGAGTTATGTAACAGTTTTCCTGAAACTGGGAAGTCAGGAGCAAGGTGGCAGTGTTAAGATTTGAACAACATTTTAAATTGATATTTTCATTGCTTGATAAATTATTCCATATCTTGTGAGTCTTTGATCAGGGAATTCCTGTCTTCTATATCTGATCAACAATGCTTCTACTTTATGTGGGCACATAATTGTTAATGGGCAACACAGTACTAATTCAGCAGCCTTAGTTACTAATAAATCGGTGGGAGCTACGCCTCTAAGGCATGATGGTGCTCCTGAAGCTAATGGGTCTAGCTGGTCTGAATTATAAATAACTGAATGCTGAATTGGTTCCAAGGTTTAACAAAACACTCAGGGATAGGGGGAACCAGGATGGTAGTCAAATTTTGGTACTTGTCCAAATGTGTCATGGGGAAGACCAGCACGTGACATATGTCAAACAATTGCAACCTTGAACCTCACACAAGTCCTCTGTCTTGGTACAGATGTCAAAAACCCCACTCATAGGCACTGTGCAGATTCTCATCAATCCCATTGGGATTAGTTGGTCTCCTTGACCTTGTGCTTCTTGGCTCTTTTGTTCCCTTCTCTTTGAATCAGACACAATCATTAATCACAGTCACATAACATTCATCAAGAAATGGCAGGTTTCCATAATGTAAAGCTTTTGAGTAGACATTAATATTAGAACAAATGGATATTTAAAGCTTACATTAGTGCCAAAAAACATTCCTGGTAACATGTACGTCAAGTACGAAAAATGAGAGAAAAAAGAAAACTCAAATACTCTACTGCACATACAAGGAGAAAAAACAATAAATTAAAAAAATAATAAATATATAGTTCACAAATAGTGACATATTGTGTTTGCCAAAGGAGAGCAGAATACAAAGGTTTGTCTCTAAAAAATGAGATCCATTTCCTTTTTAACTTAGCTATTGTGATTGAGGAAATTCAGTAAATGTCATAAAATGGATCTGCAAAGCAAGGAAAGCTCAGAATACGGAGAAATCAGAGCACTGAGGGAAGGGAAAGAGAGAGTTGCATGGAAGTTTGGAAAGAGAGACAGTTGGACCCACAGGTCCTTGGAGTCATTCTTTTATCTGAAGGTGGTTTGAGGATAGACCCCTTCATCTCCTCTCTGACCACTACCTTATTACTCCTACTGTGAACTGAAGGAATAGTCAGTCTTGCCCATAAGAGACCCCGGCAGAGATATTGCCATCTTTTCTTTGAAGAAAATATTTCATTTCTCTTTTTTTTGAAGAGACTTATCCAAAGCCATCAATTAATCAATCTTACAATTCAAAGAACAGGGAAACCTTTTCTCCCTTCCCTAACCTCAACCTTATTTCCTTCTCCCCAAAAAGAATATGCATCCCTAAGTGATCCTTGTGTTTTTCAATACTCATTTCGTGGGGGAATGTATTATTATTATTTTAAATTGTAAATTTTAAATTCTTTTTGAGAGTAATTTTTGGTTAAGAAACATGCTGCCTCTCCAAATCTAGAAAATGAACTCTTCTTAGAAGGAACCATGAAGATGCCTCCATAGACCACAAGTTACACCAAGAAGAGCCAGAATGAACTTTGGGTGTGGTTGATTGAACTGAAGGTTGATTGAACATTTAATTCGAATGTATACTCTTATGCCAAAAGGGGACTGCCCCCTAACTGGCTTTTTGTCAATGAGCTTAGCAATTATTAGTTTTGTTCTCTTTTCCTCTTATCCTCAAATTATTGCAATTTAAAAGTTGGAATGTTTACAAGACCCACTGGAGACTCTAGTCTTCTGTGGTCTCAGGGGGGAATGTATGATTGAAAATCTGTTACCCTAAAAAAGAACTATATAACCTAAGAGCACACTGATTTCCTGTCATTATGTACTTCCTTCAGAAAGAGGATAAAGGGAATGGGCTTTGGAGCCTCCCTCTCTCTGATGTAGAATCAGCATTGATGGTGGTGAGTGGTGTTGACAAAAAAAATGGCTAACCAGCCATGGGCACATGGTCTTTATTTTGTATCTTCTTTATTCCTTGATTTCTAATGATCATTAATAAATCTCTTAAAACATGATATTATTATTGAGATTTAATTTTGACTTTTACAAAGGGTGTAGCAGCTGCAGCTGTGTTAGTTCAGAAGTCAACTGATTCAGTTTTGAGATGTCCATGGACTGTATATTGTTCACATCAAATAGAAGCACTAATGGGGAAAATTTTTACTCAAGCATATTCAGACCAATGAATATCTAAGTATGAAATTGTATTTGTAGGTAGTGAAAACATCAAGTTGGAAAGTTGTAGTGTATTAAATCCAGCTACACTTCTTCCTGATTTGCCAAAGAATGGTGAACCATTACATGAATGTGTAGAAGTAGTAGATCTCTAGTGGATATGCATAGGATGGATTTAAAAGATACTCCAACTGAAAGTCAAGACTTGGTCTTATTCACTGAGAGATCTTTATATATGTGTAATGCAATTCGATGTACAGGTTCTGCAGTTGTCACAGACTTTGAAACACTGTGGAATGGGTCATTACTTGGTAACTTTAGTGCTCAAGGTACAGAGTTGGTCTCTTTAAAGCAAACATGCTTCCTAGTCAATGGTAAAAGTGCAAATATTTATACAAACTCTTGATATGCTTTTTTAGTTTGTCATGGTACAGGAAAAATCTGGAAATAGCAAGGTTTTATTACTGCATTGGGAAAACCAATTTCTCATGCAGAAATAATAACTGAGTTGTTGCCTAAACAGTTAGCAGTGATCCATTGTAGAAGTCATAACTATGACAGGGATTCAGTCTAAAGGAAATCATATTGCTGATATAACCTCAAAATTTGCTTCTAAGAATTCTCCAGTGTATGTCATGAACTTGTCAACCAATTAATTTGATGATCTAGAAAAAGCTTATGGAGACTTCTGGTCAAGATGGTGGCTTAGAAGCTGCAAAAGTTCAGACCTCAGAAACCCTTCCTTACCAATCGCAAACTGAGAGCTCCTAGGACACCGAAATAAAAGATGAACAACAGGATAGACCCAGGGAACCCTCCTCCTGGACCTGGATCAAAAGGTACGGCCCCCCAAAAGCCAAAATCCTAGATCACTCGGATCTAAGGGGCAGGCAGAAGGAAGGTCCCAGGACCCATCCCCTCCAACCCAGAGTGCTGAGCCCAGGGCAGCAGTGGGAACTTCAGGGCTGGCAAAAGGGCCCCAGGGCTGCCTATTTTGAAGGACTCACATTGAAAACAACCTGAGCCAGCGTCTGGGAAGCCCAACACAGATGGCAGGGAACCATAGAGAAGGGGGAAGCCTGTAGATCCCTGGCTGGGTCCTTCCAACTGAGTCTCAAGGGAGGTCCCAGCTTTAGGGCACCAGCTGAACCCAATCACATCAGGATCCCTCAGAGCTATTGAAAGGAGAGAAATCTTAGGGCCAGCAAAGGGGTTGCTCCGAAGAGCTTACCTTGAAAGTAACCTGGGCCAGTCTCTGGGTATTCAACACAGATTGTGGAGGAGGAGGTTGGTTTCTTTTTCTTTTTCTTTTTCTTTTTTGGCTCTGGAACCATTTGGCCCACACCAGCTGATACTAATCCCATCAGGAGCCTGCAGAGCTTCTGAAAGAACAGAAACAGGGCTGGCAAAGAGCTTACCTTGAAAGCAACCTGGGCCAGTCTCCAGGTATTCAACACAGATTGTGGAGGAGGAGGTTTTTTGCTTTAGGGCTCATTCAGTACAAACAAGCTGAACCTAATCCCATCAAGAACCCTTAGAGCCCAGGGAGGCCACAACCTCTCTCCCCTTAGAGAGCAGAGTCTTCTGAAAGAACCAGCTGAATCTAATCCCATCAAAACTCTCCAGAAGGCAGGGAAGCACAGGCTCCTCACCCATCCTCATTGACTGCTGGACTTTAAGCCAATCAAAAGACTCCAGAGGACAGGGAAGCTCAACCTCCCAACAACCCTCCCCCAGAGACTACACCAAGAGATCTTCTGTTAAAGCTCCAAGAGGGGAGACTGATAGAAGTCCCCAAAAAACAAAGAAAATGAGAGGAACAAGAGCACAGACAAATATGGGGAGTAAAGAAGGGGTGAATTTGAGCAAACAACAGAAAAAGAAGAAAGAAACTACAATAGACAGCTACTACTCAGCAAATGGAACAGAGGGGGAGAGATCAGCAAACAATAAACCAGATATCCCAGCGAATTGGATACAGGCCATGGAAGAACTCAAAACACAACTAAGAGAGGTTAAAGACAATTGGGAAAAGAACTTGAAAGAAAAGATATTACAAGCTGCCAAGAAGAAGCCATTCAGATACCATGGAAACACGGTGAGTTTAACACAGGATCTGGCTGCATCCACACTGAAGGACCAAAAGGCATGGAATACGATATTCCGGAAAGCAAGGGAACTAGGTCTACAACCAAGAATAAAATACTCATCAAAACTGACTATATTCTTACAGGGGAAAGTAAGGTCATTCAACACAACAGAAGAGTTCCAAGCATTCATAAATAAAAGACCAGACCTGAACAGAAAATTTGATGTCCAACCACAGAACTCAAGAGAATCATCAAAAGGTAATTTAAAAAGAGGGGAAAAAAAACAAAACAACATAAAAACTTTATAAGAGACTCAATAAGTTAAAATATGTATCCCTATAAGAAAAGAGGTCACTGGTAACTCTTAAAAACTATTGCTATCATCTGAGCAGCTAGAAGAATTACACTCAAAGGGAACAGTGACAAACTGTACAGGATGAAAGGACAAGACATAAATAGGTATATAGATATATGAATACATAAATACATATACATGTGTATGTATGTATATATATATATATATATATATACATGACTAGAGCTAAAAAAGAAAAGAGGTTATGACTAAAAGAAATGGGAAAAGAAACAAATGGGGGTAAATTTATATGTCACAAAGAATCTCATGGCGGGAGGGGGGAGAACATCAATACACTGGAAGGGTAAAGAGGTCAGAGACAGGAAATACTCAACTCCTATGTACTTTGAAACTGACCCAAAGAGGGAAGAACAACCAATCCATTGGGGAAGAGAATAGATCTACACCCTATAGGGGAGTAGAAGGGTAAAAAACGGTCTGGTGGGGAAGGAAGCAGTACAAGGGAGGGAGAGGGTGGGGGGGGATTTTAAAAAGATTACAGGGGAAAATAAGGGAGGGAATAAGAAGGGAAGGGGGTAGAAAGGGAAGTAAAATAAGGGAGGGATTGGGGGGGGCTGACTATAAACAAACATTGATATAGAAGGAAATAGTGGAAGAAGAAAAGGCAGGACCAGGAGTAGAAATCAAAATGCTGGGAAATACACAGCTAGTAATCATAACTCTGAATGTGAATGGAATGAACTCACCCATAAAACACAAGCAAATAGCAGAGTGGATTAGAATCCAAAACCCTACCATATGCTGTCTGCAAGAAACATACATGAGGAAGGTAGATACGCATAGGGTGAAAGTAAGAGGATGGAGCCAAACCTATTGGGCATCAAATGATAAAAAGAAGGCAGGAGTAGCAATCATGATATTGGACAAAGCCAAAGTAAAAATAAATCTAGTTAAAAGAGATAGGGAAGGTAATTACATCCTGATAAAAGGCAGTATAGACAACGAGGAAATATCTGTACTCAATATGTATGCACCAAATGGCAGAACATCCAAATATTTAAAGGAGAAACTAGAGGAGCTCAAGGATGAAATAGATAGAAAAACTATACTAGTGGGAGATCTGAACCTTCCCCTATCCAAACAAGATAAATCAAATAAAAAAATAAATAAGAAAGAGGTGAGAGAAGCAAATGAAATCTTAGAAAAATTAGAGTTCGTAGACATATGGAGAAAAATAAATAGGGACAAAAAGGAATACACCTTCTTTTCAGCAGTACATGGTACATTCACAAAAATTGACCATGTACTAGGGCACACAATCATTGCAAACAAGTGCAAAAGGGCAGAAATAATAAATGCAACCTTCTCAGACCACAGTGCAATAAAAATAATAATTAGTAAGGGTACATGGATAGATAAGTAAAAAATTAATTGGAAATTAAACAATATGATTCTCCAAAACCAGCTAGTTAAAGAACAAATCTTAGAAACAATAACTTCATTGAAGAAAATGACAATGGTGAGACATCCTTTCAAAACCTATGGGATGCAGCCAAAGCAGTACCCAGGGGGAAATTTATATCCTTGAGTTCATATGTAAACAAATTAAGAAGGGCAGAGGTCAATGAATTGGGCATGCAAATTTAAAAACTAGAAAGTGAACAAATTAAAAATCTTCAGATGAAGACTAAATTAGAGATCCTAAAAATCAAAGGAGAAATTAATAAAATTGAAATTCAAAGAACTATTGATTTAATAAATAAGACTAGAAGCTGGTACTTTGAAAAAACAAATAAAATTGACAAAGTGCTACTCAGTCTAATTAAAAAAGGAAAGATATGAACCAAATTGACAGTATCCAAATGAAAAGGGAGACCTCAGCTCTAATGAACAGGAAATCAAGGCAATCATTAAAAACTACTATGCCCAATTATATGGCAAAAATATGGCAATCTGGGTGATATGGATGAATACTTAGAAAAATATAAATTGCCTAGACTAAAAGAAGAAGAAATAAATTACCTAAACAATCCCATATCAGAAAAAGAAATTGAACAAGCCATGAAAGAACTCCCTAAGAAAAAATCCCCAGGTCCAGATGGATTCACAAATGAATTCTATCAAACATTCAAAGAACAGCTAACCCCAATACTATACAAACTATTTGACAGAATAAGCCAAGAAGGGGTTCTACCAAATTCTTTTTATGACACAAACATGGTACTGATCCCAAAGCTAGGCAGGTTAAAAACAGAGAAAGAAAACTATAGGCCAATATCCCTAATGAATATAGATTCAAAAATCTTAAATAGGATACTAGCAAAAAGACTCCAGCAAGTCATCACAAAGGTTATCAACTAAGATCAGGTAAGATTAATTCAAGGAATGCAATGATGGTTCAATATTAGGAAAACCATCCACATAATTGACCATATAAACAAGCAAACCAACAAAAATCACATGATTATTTCAATAGATGCAGAAAAAGCCTTTGACAAAATACAACACCCATACCTATTGAAAACACTAGAAAGTATAGGAATAGAAGGGCCTTTCCTAAACATAATAAACAGTATATACCTAAAACCATCAGCAAACATCATCTGCAATGGGGAAAAACTGAAAGCCTTCCCAATAAGATCAGGAGTCAAACAAGGATGCCCATTATCACATTTATTATTTAATATTGTACTATAAACACTAGCAGTAGCAATTAGAGAAGAAAAAGAAATTGAAGGTATTAAAATTGGCAATGAGGAGACCAAGCTGTCACTCTTTGCGGATGATATGATGATTTCCTTAAAGAATCCCAGGGAATCAACCAAAAAGCTAATCGAAATAATCAACAACTTTAGCAAAGTTGCAGGATACAAAATAAACCCACATAAGTCCTCAGCATTTCTATATATCTCCAACACAGCTCAGCAGCAAAAACTAGAAAGAGAAATGCCATTCAAAATCACCTTAGATAAAATAAAATACCTAGGAATCTATCTCCTGAGACAAACACAGGAACTATATGAACACAACTACAAAACACTGCTCCACACAACTAAAACTAGACTTGAGCAATTGGAAAAACATTGATTGCTCATGGGTAGGATGAGCTAACATAATAAAAATGACCATCCTACCCAAACTTATCTATCTATTTAGTGCCATACCCATAGAACTACCAAAAAACTATTTTACTGAATTAGAGAAAAGCATAACAAAGTTCATTTGGAAGAATAAAGGATCAAGGATATCCAGAGAAATAATGAAAAAAAAATACAAAGGAAGGTGGCCTTGCAGTCCCAGATCTCAAACTATATTACAAAGCAGCGGTCATCAAAACAATTTGGTACTGGCTAAGAGACAGAAAGGAGGATTAGTGGAACAGACTTGGGGTAAATGACCTCAGTAAGACAGTCTTTGACAAACCCAAAGACCCCAGCTTTTGGGACAAAAATCCAGTATTTGATAAAAACTGCTGGGAAAATTGGAAGACAGTGTGGGAGAGATTAGGTTTGGATCAACACCTCACACCCTACACCAAGATAAACTCAGAATGAACGAATGACTTGAATATAAAGAAGGAAACTATAAGTAAATTAGGTGAACTCAGAATAGTATACATGCCAGAACTTTGGGAATGGAAAATTTTTAAAACCAAGCAAGACTTAGAAAGAGTCACAAAATGCAAAATAAATAATTTTGACTACATCAAATTAAAAAGTTTTTGTACAAACAAAACTAATGTAACTAAAATTAGAAGGAAAGCAACAAATTGGGAAACAATCCTCATAACAAAAACCTTTGACAAAGGTCTAATTACTCAAATCTATAAAGAGCTAAACCAGTTGTACAAAAAATCAAGCCATTATCCAATTGATAAATGGGCAAGGGACATGAATGGGCAATTTTCAGTTAAAGAAATCAAGACTATTTATAAGCACATGAAAAAGTTTTCTAGAACTCTTATAATCAGAGAGATGCAAATCAAAACAACTTTGAGGTATCACCTTACACCTAGCAGATGGTTCAACATGACAGCAAAGGAAAGTAATGAATGCTGGAGGGGATGTGGCAAAGTAGGGATATTAATGCATTGCTGGTGGAGTTGTGAATTGATCCAACCATTCTGGAGGGCAATTTGGAACTATGCCCAAAGGGCGATAAAAGATTGTCTGCCCTTTGATCCAGCCATAGCACTGCTGGGTTTGTACCCCAAAGAGACAATAAGTAAAAAGACTTGTACAAGAATATACATAGCTGCACTCTTTGTGGTAGCCAAAAATTGGAAAATGAGTGGATGCCCTTCAATTGGAGAATGGCTGAACAAATTGTGGTATATGTTGGTGATGGAATACTATTGTGCTAAAAGGAATAATAAAGTAGAGGAATTCCATGGAGACTGGAACAACCTCCAGTAAGTCATGCAGAGTGAGAGGAGCAGAACCAGGAGAACATTGTACACAGAGACTGACACATTGTGGTACAAGAGAACGTAATGGACTTCTCCAGTAATGGCTTTACAATGTCCCTGAACAACCTGCAGCGATCTACGAGAAAAACAAAAACAAAAACTAAACTATCCTCAAGCAGAGGACAAACTGAGGGAGTAAAAACACCGAGGAAAAGCAATTGCTTGACTACAGAGGTTGAGGGGACATGATCGAGGAGAGATGCTAAATGAGCGCCCTAATGCAAATACCAACAACAAGGAAATGGGTTCAGAGCAAGGACACATGTGATACCCAGACGAATCGCACCTCAGGTAGGGAAGTGGGGGGGTGTTGGGAGGTAGGAAAAGAAAATGATCTGTTTCCAATGAACAATGTATGAAAATGACCAAATAAAATAATGTTTTTTTAAAAAAAGACTTTATTACTCCTTTTAGGACAATAGTATTCCATCACCAACATATACCACAATTTGTTCAGCCATTCCCCATTTGAAGGGCATCACCTCATTTTCCAATTTTTGGCCACGACAAAGAGCTCAGCTATGAAAATTCTTGTACATGTCTTTTTCCTTATTATCTCTTTGGGGTACAAGCCCAGCAGAGCTATGGCTGGATCAAAGGGCAGACAATCTTTTATCACCCTTTGTGCATAGTTCCAAATTGCCCCCCAGAATGGTTGGATAAATTCACAACTCCACCAGCAATGAATTAATGTCCTGACTATGCCGCATCCCCTACAACATTCATTACTTTTCTTTGCTGTCATGTTAACCAATCTAGGTGTGAGGTGATACCTCAGAGTTGTTTTGATTTGCATCTCTCTGATTATAAGGTATTTAGAGCACTTTTTCATGTGCTTATTAATAGTTTTTATTTCTTTGGCTGAAAACTGCCTATCCATGTCCCTTGCCAATTTATCAATTGGAGAATGGCTTGATTTTTTTGTACAATTGATTTAGCTCTTTATAAATTTAAGTAATTAGACCTTTGTCAGAGGTTTTTGTTATGAAAATTGTTTCCCAATTTGTTGCTTCCCTTCTCATTTTGGTTACATTGGTTTTGTTTGTACAAAGCCTTTTTAATTTGATGTAATCAAAATTGCTTATTTTACATTTTGTGACTCTATGTCTTGCTTGGTTTTAAATTCTTTCCCTTCCCACAGGTCTGACATGAATACTATTCTGTGTTCGCCTAATTTACTTATAGTTTCCTTCTTTATGTTCAAGTCATTCACCCATTCTGAGTTTATCTTGGTGTAGGGTGTGAGGTGTTGATCCAAACCTAATCTCTCCCACACTGTCTTCCAGTTTTCTCAGCAGTTTTCGACAAATAGTGGATTTTTGTCCCAGAAACTGGGGTTTTGGGGTTTGTCATATAGTGTCTTGCTCAGATCACTTACCCCAAGATTATTTCACTGATCCTCCTTTCTGTATCAGCCAGTACCAAATTATTTTGATGACCGCTGCTTTATGATATAGTCTGAGACCTGGGACTGCAAGGCCCCCTTCCTTTGTATTTTTTCCCCATTATTTCCCTGGATATACTTGATCCTTTGTTCTCCAAATGAACTTTGTTATGGTTTTTCCTAAGTCAGTAAAAAAAAATTTTAGAAGTTCAATGGGTATAGCACTAAATAGATAAATAAGTTTGGGTAGGATAGTCATTTTTATTATATTGGCTCATCCTACCCATGAGCAGTTAATGTTTTTCCAACTGGTCAAGTCTAGTTTTAGTTGTGTGGAGAGTGTTTTGTAGTTGTGTTCATAAATTTCCTGTGTTTGTCTCGGGAGATAGATTCCTAAGTATTTTATTTTGTCTAAGGTGATTTGGAATGGGATTTCTCTTTCTAATTCTTGGTACTGAGCTGTATTGGAAATATAGAAATGCTGATGAGTTATGTGGGTTTATTTTGTAACCTGCAACTTTGCTAAAGTTGTGTAATTATTTCAACTAGCTTTTTGGTTGATTCTCTAGGATTCTTTAAGTAGACCATCATATCATCTGCAAAGAGTGATAACTTGGTCTACTCCTTGCCTATTTTAATGCCTTCAATTTCTTTTTCTTCTCTAATTGCTACTGCTAGTGTTTCTAGTACAATGTTAAATAATAGAGGTTATAATGGGCATCCTTGTTTTACTTCTAATCTTATTAGGCATCTTATCTATTTTATCCCCATTGCAGTTGATGTTAGCTGATGGTTTTAGATATATACTGTTTATTATTTTTAGGAATGACCCTTCTATTCCTATGCTTTCTAGTGTTTTTTTTTAAACCCTTACCCTCCATCTTGGAGTCAATACTGTGTATTGGCTCCAAGGCAGAAGAGTGATAAGGGCTAGACAATGGGGGTTAAGTGACTTGCCAAGGGTCATACAGCCAGAAAGTGTCTGAGGCCAGATTTGAACCTAGTACCTCCCATCTCTAGGCCTAGCTCTCAATCCACTGAGCTACCCAGCTGCCCCCCATTTCTAGTGTTTTTAATAGGAATGGATGTTGTATTTTATCAAAGGCTTTTTCTGTGTCTATTGAAATAATCATGTGATTTTTGTTGGTTTGCTTGTTTATATGGTCAATTATGTGCATGATTTTCCTAATATTGAACCAGCCCTGCATTCCTGGTATAAATCCTACTTGATCATGTTGAATGACCCTTCTGATCACTTGCTGAAGTCTTTTTGCTAATATCCTATATAAGATTTTTGCATCTATATTCATTAGGGAGATTGGTTTATAATTTTCTTTCTCTGTTTTTGACCTGCCTGGCTTTGGAATCAGTACCATGTTTGTGTCATAAAAGGAATTTGGTAGAACTCCCTCTTTGCTTATTATGTCAAATAGTTTGTATAGTATTGGGATTAGCTGTTCTTGGAATGTTTGATAGAATTCACTTGTGAATCCATCAGGCCCTGGGCATTTTTTCTTAGGGAGTTCTTTAATAGGCTGTTGGATTGCATTTTCTGATATGGGATTCTTTAAGAATTCTATTTCTTCTTCTGTCATTCTAGGCAGTTTATATTTTTGTAACCGCACATACCTTTGTTTCTGTGGGGTACTTGAGAGTGCCTCCTTTCTTCCAAAGATGATTTTTATGCTCTTTTGATGTTGTCTATTTCGTTTGATGCGATTCACGTCTAGATTGTAGCCATGTTTACCCGGAAGTCCTTGAATTTATACTCTTATGCCAAAAGAGAACTTCCCCCTAACTGGCTTCCTGATAATGCACCTAGAAATTATTCGGTTTGTTTTCTTTTTCCTCTTATCCTCAAATTATTGCAATTTAAAAGTTGGTATGTTTACAAGACCCACAGGTGAGATGTGTCCTCTGTGGTCTCAGGGGGAATATATGATTGAAAAATCTGTTACCCTAAAAAAGAACTACATATCCCAAGAGCCCACTGACTTCCTGTCATTATGTACTTCCTGTAGACAGAGGATAAAGAGCATGGGCTTTGGAGGCTCCCTCTCTCTGATGTAGAATCAACATTGATGGTGGTGAGTGGTGTTGACAAAAAATGGCTAACCAGCCATGGGAACATGGTCTTTATTTTGTATCTTCTTTATTCCTTGATTTCTAATGATCATTTATAAATCTCTTAAAATATGATATTATTATTGATATTTAATTTTAACTTTTACAAAGAGTGTAGCAGCTGCATCTGTGTTAGTTCAGAAGTCAACTGATTTAGTTTTGGGTTATCCATGGACTGTATATTGTTCACATCAAATAGAAACACTAATGGGGAAATTTTTTTACTCAAGCATATTCAGACCAATGAATATCCAATTATGAAATTGTATTTGTAGGTGGTGAAAACATCAAGTTGGAAAGTTGTAGTGTATTAAATCCAGCTACACTTCTTCCTGATTTGCCAAAGAATGGTGAACCATTACATGAATGTGTAGAAGTAGTAGATCTCTAGTGGATATGCATAGGATAGATTTAAAAGATACTCCAACTGAAAATCCAGACTTGGTCTTATTCACTGAGAGATCTTTATATATGTGTAATGCAATTTGATGTACAGGTGCTGCAGTTGTCACAGAATTTGAGACTCTGGTAAGGGTCATTACCTGGTAAACTTAGTGCTCAGGGTACAGAGTTGGTCTCCTTAAAGCAAGCATGCCTTCTAGGTAATGGTAAATGTGCAAATATTTAGACAAACTCTTGATATGCTTTCTTAGTTTGTCATACTACAGGACAAATCTGGAAACAGCAAAGTTTTATTATTGCATTGGGAAAACCAATTTCTCATGCAGAAATAACTGAGTTGTTGGATGCTATCCAAAAGCCTAAACAGCTAGTGGTTATCCATTGTAGAAGTCATACCTATGACAGGGATTCAGTCTCTAAAGGAAATCATAGAGCTGTATAACCACAAAATTTGATGCTAAGAATGTTCCAGTGTATGTCATGAACTTGTCAACCATTTAATTTGATCATCTAGAAAAAGCTTATGTAAACTCAGAAATACAAAACTGGAAGAAGTTTGGAGAAAGGAAAGAACATGGAATATGGGTTGCAGATACTGGAAAAGTACTGTTGCCAAAATACTTGTATACTTATTTGTATCAAGCCATCCATACAAAAGGTCATTTTGGTACTCAAGTTGTAATTGATTCTGTAAAGAGGCAATAGGTAGCTCCTGGAATAAGTATTGTAGCGAATTGAATCTGCACAAGCTGTTCTGTTTGCCGAAAATTCAATCAAGGGGCATTTAGACAGAAAGGTTAAGGTAGTAGAGCTTTAGCATATTGTCTATTTGAGAGTCTGAAAATTGATTATATCAGCATTCCAAAAGCTGGAAGATACAAGTTTTGTCTGGTAATTGTTGAAAGATGAACTAAATGGACTAAAACTTTTTAATCAAATACAAATACAGTTAGCTTTTTGGTGGAAGTGTTGATTAAGGAAATTATACCTAGATATGGTGTACCACTTACCATAGATTCTGATAAGGGATCTCATTTCACCTAAGATATCCTGAAAAGAGTCTATGAGAATCTAGGAATAACACTGAAATATCATGTACCTTATCACCCACAAAGTTCAGGTCAAGTGGAGCATGTAAATTGGGAACTAAAGATTATGGTGGGGAAGATTTGTGCTGAAACTCATCTCAAATGGCCAGATATGCTTCCCATAGCTTTGTTTTACCTACAGATGAGACCAAGAGCAGATTTACATATATCATCCTATGAAATGATCTTTGAACATGCTCCACTACAGGCAAAAACTTGTAGGACAGTCTATGTATCACTCTTAGAAGGTGATTGTCAACTTGTTTCTTACTTAAGTGCTTTACAACAAAGACTCAAAGAAGTATATGATATGGGAGCATTAATTTAATCTGGTTCCATTGGACTATTCACTCAATAATTACAAATCAGGAGCTATTTAGTACATGTCAAACATTTTGCTAAAATATCAGCAACACAATAGAATTGGGCAGGTCCTTACAGAATTGTGTTAGTTTCTCCATCTTTGGTAAAAGTTTTGGATAGACATTCATGTTATTATTGTTCACATATAAAATTAACACATGGGATAAATAATGAAGATGTACAAATCATTGAAGAAGAAAATGAAGAAGAAAAGGTTATAAAAAGTTAGAATCATCAGGCAAATTGAGTCTACAGTCAAAAAGATCAGTAAGGAGAGGAGTGTTCCTGTAGAAGAAGATATTTGGAAGAGGACAATGCAGACAAGGAGGAGAATTCAGAAATTAATGGACATTGTTAAGACTGAAAACTTATAAATTAAATACTGAGAAATTTGCAAGGAAGAGAATCACAGGATTAATGGACTAATGAATTAAAATTCAGGGTAATGTATTATAATACAAAACAATATCACATATTCACACAAATAAACATAAATATATTTGCTACCATGAAGTTGGAGAGGAAGAATTATTCAATCAAGATAAGATGGGAAGAAAAGGAAAGATCAGAAGTAGTATGTAACTATATTACACGTAATACTAACACAACAATAACATAACAATAACACCGAAATTACACTAGCAAAACAACATAACAGCAAAAGTAACAACATAAAACACAAATATGGTTAGGTTATATTGAATCACTACTTAAATGAGTGGTGTATGGAGTGCTCAGGGAGGGGTAGTATCTCTGGTATGGAGGGCTTGTCGTGCCCTTTTAGGGCAGCTCTCCAGCCTCTGACCCTCACCTGACACCCAGCTCTCACTTGTGGCTCCTAGTAGCTGCTAGCATGTGGCAGTGGCCACACCCCGGGCAATGTCTTCAACAGGCCAGCTAAACCTTGTGAGGGTAGGCATTGGGTCATAGACCCCTGGCGAACTAGGGATTTGCTCGCCTAGCATGTGAAGACTGCTTCGGCTGAACAGACAGAAGAAACCAATAATATGGTTCAACGGCTGAGATGGTGATGCAGCAAAGCACTGTGGAGTGCTTAGGGCGTGTTGGAACACAAAGGACAACACTGCCATCCAATGGAGCTGAGGAAGTCTCCAGGTGTAACGATTTTTCATGCCATTGGACCCAGGCTTCCAATGCCGAGAGAGTGGGACTGTCTCTGTGCATTGACTTTTCCACTTAAATCTCCTTCACGCACAAGTGTCTTTGTGCACACTCATCTATACACCATAGATGAAAACGCACAAAGACAATCGTCATCCTCAGTTACTGAGAGACTACTACCACTTAAATGAGTGAAACAATGTGTTGTTAAAGTACTAACATTGTTATAATTAGCTATAGATTAGTTACTAACAAAATTTAGTTAGCTATTTAGATATTTAGTTTTTGTATAGAAATTAAAAAGACAGAAGATTTTGAAGATAGGGATTTAGTTAGATTGGATTAAGTAGATGAGATGATTAGATACTGACTTGCATTACAACATACATAACAACATATATTACACAACACAAATAACATATAACTCACATGTCAAGCAAAATTATAAATATATATGTAAATATATATAAATAGTGTGTATAATAAGATTATAAATTAATTGCATTATAGTGTATCTATATGTATATATGTAACATGTATGTAAATACGAAGTTCATATAAGTGCATATATATGTATATGTATACTATACAGGTATATATTGTATGTATGTACTATAGGTGTGTATGTATATATATGCATGTGCATTATGTATTGTGACAAGGAAATCACTTTAAAAGACTGATATATATTAATTTAAGGTTGCCAAGGAATTCAGCTATGTAATTCCTAAATGAAAACTCAAGTCAGCAGTCAACCTTTTATGGAGTTTAATTACAAACAGGATGAAGAAAGGTATTAGAGATAGAGAGAGAGAGAGGGAGAGAGAAAGGGGAGAGAAGGGAATAGGGCTTAAATACCCCTTCTGTTTAGGCTGGGCCAAAAGGCCCAAGCCCTTAGATAGCTGGGGCAAAGAAAGGAGATCAGTCCCTATTACTCACGTGACCAAAATGGAGAAACAGTCTCAGGGGCCTCCACCTCCAGCTTCCTTCAGAGCAAGCTTCTCAGAGCACCTCTCCAACCACTCAGAGCCAAAACTCTCCAACCAACCCCCCTCAGTCCTCAGACCCCTCTATCTTTAAGGAAACCATCCAAGTTCCCTCCCCTCCATTCTCACATCTACCAATCACTGTCCATGTCTTCCCTGTGCCAATGGTGGCTCTAGCTTAACCCAGGACCACCCAGAGGTCTGTGGCTTTGCACATGTCTGTTGAAGGTTATATTCTCAATAATTAAATCTTGATCTATGCTGCAGCCCTTCCTAAATCCTGTTAGGACTGAGTAGGGTGGAGATTATAATCTCCAAGACCTGGTTCTGTCATTCCAAGTATCTCTATTGTATCAATTCTAAAATCAATCATGACTCAAAGAACTTCCTGTTCTATGCTTAAGCATAGGTCAAAGCCCTTTCCATTGTTCAGCAAAAGGTTTCTGTCCTAAAGTAATCTTAAGAAGGGAGGAGGAGGAACCTCCCATGCCAATGGGGTTCACATTCCAATAGACTATCAGTAAGAAATTTTCCAAGTATGAAATTTCCCAATGGTGAAATTTCCAACATTTATAACTCTAAGATATTTTAAGGTTTACAATCCCCCCTGATGATCATTGGGAGACTAGTCTCCCCATTGATCATTTAACATAATCATTTTGTAGTTCTAAATTCACTTCTAACTAAAGATATACACAATATTCAATTTTCTAAGAGAAATTAGAAGAGTTAGAGAGGAAATAGAAAAGAAAAGAAAGCAAAACCAATGTTTTGCTAGGCGCATTGACAGAAAGCCAAATTAGGGGCAGTCCCTTTTGGCATAAATGTGTACAATTACAATAAATGTTCAATCAAAAGTTCAGCCCAATCAATCACATCCAAAGTTCATTCTTGATCTTCTTGATGAAGTGTAGGTTTCGGCATCTTCCTACAACAGTTCATTCTCTGGATATAAGAGTTTCAAGCTTCTTTCTTGAAGATCTTTTCTCAAACAGAATCAAAATCTTTGAATTTTTTTATAAAAGTAAAATCTTAAACAAAATTCTTGGATTTTTATAAAAATACAATCTCAAACCAAAAAAATTCAAAAATAAAAAAAATTCTTAGATTTTAAATTAAAATACAATCCCCCCTGAAGTAAGTATTTTAAACCAATTTTAAGGTTTACAGTATATAGCTCACTTATATCTATTGTTACATGTAGTTTGCATAAGTGAGTTTAATGTTTTGTTTTAATTTCTATGTAAAACTGATACAATGTTGTTTACTATAATATTCAAAATTTTTTTCTTTAAGTTTGATGTTAATGCATTACAATAGTAGTAGAATTATTCTGTATTGGTTGATAAGAATAGTATTTATAAGATTGATGTTTGCAGAGAAGTGTGTTCATATTTTATTTTGGATGTTATTTGCTTGTTGTGCTTTTACATATGTTTGAAATTTGTCATTATTTAATTCCCTTTTCCCTTTCCTGGATAAAATTCCTAGAATAGGTTATTATTAGATAGATTAAGATAGTTGAGTGTAGGTTGTTTGTTATTTTGGCTAGATATTTTATTTTAGGTAATATGTAAATAAGTTAGTTGGTGCACAAATGCCAAAATAGTGCTTTCAAAATGATTTAGGCTTTGTGCAAATGGGGGACTGTTTTAATGGGAAGAAATGCTTAGGGCATAAAAGTGATTGACAGGCCATGAGACATCAGAATCCCAGAGAACCTTCTGAGCTGGCAAGAGAAAAGTTCCAAAACTGTGGGGGACTGTTGGCCACAGGGGGAGTTGGAGTTGACAGATAAACCTGACAGTGGCAGATCTTAGCACTCTTCTGACCTCCATTGAACCTTGGAGAAACAGACCTTCAAGAAAGATTGAGCTGGAGGTTTTTCCAATACCCATAGGTGGACTAAGGAAAGATTGTGGAAACCTTCAGCCATTCTCTGGACTCTAGGACTTTTAACATGGACTCCTGCTTTAACTTGCCAAAAGATTCTATATGTAAGATCTCTGAACTTCCTGTTGGACTGGCCCATAGGAATTTAGGATAAGATAAGATAGGATTATTGTTAGGAGATTTAAAGTAAGGGTTTAAGTTGTAAGACCTCCTCCTCCCTCTCCCTCCTTTCCCAAATCTCTCCTCTCTGTTAAATAAAAGCAAAATACTTAAATGTTAATCACTATGTGTTTTCCATCCTAAATTCCTTCCAATTAATATCGTTATTTCAGCCAGTCCCATATTGTTTTGAGGATCACTGCATTATAGTACAGTTTAAGATCTGGTACTGCTAGGCCACCTTCCTTCACATTTTTTCATTATTTCCCTTCATATTCTTGATCTTTTGTTCTTACAAATGAACTTTGTTATATTTTTTTCTTATTCAGTAAAAAAGTTTCATGGTAGTTTGATGGGTTTGGCACTAAATTAATAGGGGTAGGATGTTCATTTTTATTATGATAGCATGTCCTACTGTTAAAGGTAAATTTTAGGGTTGAGACTGAATATATGTTTTTTTAGTGGGTGCCAGGGACTTAAATTCTAAATCCCAATGAAATACTCAAGTCAGAATGGAATTTTATGGTGGTTTATTTACAATAGAAGGAAGAAATTAAGAATGAGGGAGAGAGAGAGAGAGAGGAAGATCTGCTCTGGCTTGGTTTGAGCCAGGAGGAGTTCAGAGGCCTCGGACAAGGGGCCTTCCCCGAAGATTAAATCTAGCTTATCTTCCAGCCATGAAGCCTCCTCCAAGATAAGGGGCCTCTTTTGGAGGCTGGTGTCTTCAGAAAAGTCAATGGAAAAGGAAGTAAGCCTTATTACTCACCACGTGGTCATTTCAGGGAAGCAGTCTGAGGTTCCACGCTCCACCAAGTCAAGTTCCACCACCAAAAACCTTCTCAAAGGAAGTGACATGAAATATAAAGGCAGGTCTTTGCATCACTTCCTCTGTCTCACATGTACCAGTGGTGGCTTAAAGTTGGTTTTGGACAGACGGGGGGTCAGTCATTTGTTTCTGATTTGCCACTTGCTAGCACACACGAGTCATAGACCTTCTTTCCCCACAGTTAATCTTTAAGTGGGGGTGTATACATTCCTGGTTGTAAAAATAAAGATTAAGGAGGGTGGAATAAATCTAAAATTCACGCTACCCATGAGGAATTAAGGTTTTTCCAATTGTTTAGATCTAGTTTTAATTTTGTGGAAAGTGTTTTGTAGTTGTGTTTGTGTAGTTTCTGTTTGTCTAGGCAGATCGATTCCCAAGTATTTTATATTGACTAGGGTGATTTTAAATGGAATTTCTCTTTCTAACTCCTGCTGCCATGATGTGTTTGAAATATATAGAAATGCTTATGATTTATGTGGATTTATTTTGTATCCTGCAACTTTACTAAAGTTGTTATTTCCACTAGCTTTTTAGTTGATTCTATAGAATTTTTTAAGGAGACCATCATATCACCTGAAAAGAGTGATAGCTTGTTCTCGTCATTGCCTACGTTAACACCTTCAATTTCTCTTTCTTCCCTAATTACTACAGCTAGTGTTTCTAGTACAATGTTAAATAATAGAGGCGATGATGGGTTTCCTTTTTTACACTCCTGATTTTATTGGGAAGGCTTCTAATTTATCCCCATTGCAGATGATGCTTGCTGATGGTTTTAGACATACACTGTTTATTATTTTTAGGAAACGCCTTTCTATTCCTATATTTTCTAGTGTTTTTAATAGGTATGAGTGTTGTATTTTGTTAAAGGCTTTTTTTCTCCATCTATTGAGATAAATATGTGGTTTTTGTTGGTTTAGTTGTTGATATGGTCAATTATGTGAATGATTTTCCTAATATTGAACAATCCTTGCATTCCTTTTATAAATCCCACCTGATCATAATGAATAACCCTCTTGATCACTTGCTGAAATCTTTTACCTGATATTCTATTTAGGATTTTTGCATCTATGTTCATTAAGGATTTTGGTCTGTGGTTTTCCTTCTTTGTTTTTGATCTACCTGGCTTGGAATCAGCACCATAATTATGTCATAAAAGTAATATTTTTTGCCTTTTTTGCTTCTTTACTTATTATGTGAAATATTTTGAATAGTATTGAGATTAGCTGTTCTTTAAATGTTTGATGTTTCATTTGTAAATTGTGATAAAGGATGGAAAGGTTTGTAATTTGAAAAACTGTGCATGAATTCAAAAGTGCATATGTAAGTTTGATTGACAGTATCATGGTAGCCTGAGCAGGAGGATCTGGGAAGACTCCATCTTGCCCCAATGGACTTTTCTTCTGGTCTTCTGAGGAAATCAAGAGGAAGGTATTAAGAGGATTTTCCCTGTGTTGAACCGAGGAAGGGTTCCTGTATCGAGCTGCTAGCAGCATTCATTCTGGCTTGGACATCTAACAACAACAGATCCTGGCTCTAACTGTTTTTTGGACCCCTGCTGAGTAAGATTTGGGAACTTGTTTAAGTTTTAGCTTAGTAACCTAGTTAGCATAGGTAGTAAGTTTTTAAATGAGAATAAGCATAAGTAAATCCCTAAGCCCTTATTGCTTTCCCTTCCAAAACAATAAAGTAGATGTTTATATATTTTTTCCTCTCGTGTTTCCCTCATCCAAAATCTTATCCTAATAGAATCCATCTTATCCTGGGGGATTGTTAAATTTATTTTTTTTTTGATATGGGGTTATTTAAATATTCTATTTCTTCTTCTGTTAATCTAGTTAATTTATATTTTTGTAAATATTCATCCATATCACCTAGATTGCCATATAATTGGGCAACATAGTTTTTAATGATTATCTTAATTTCCTCTTCATTAGAGGTAAGGTCTCCCTTTTCATCTTGGGTACTGTTAGTTTGGTTTTCTTCTTTCCTTTTTCAAATTACATTGACCAGTACTTTGTCTATTTTATTTGTTTTTCAAAGTACCAGCTTCTAGTCTTATTTTTACATTCAATTTTATTAATTTTTAAGATCTCTAATTTAGTTTCCATCTCTGGATTTTTAATTCATTCACTTTCTAGTTTTTCAGTTTGCATGCTGAATTCATTGGCCTCTGTCCTCACTAATTTGTCAATATATGCACTCAAGGATATAAATATCCCCCTGAATACTGCTTTGGCTGCATCCCATAGAGTGTGAAAGAATGTCTTATTGTTGCCATTTTCCTCAATGAAATTATTAATTGTTTCTATGATTTGATCTTTATCAATTTTGGAAAATCATATTATTTAATTTCCAATTAATTTTTGATTTACCTCTCCATGTTCCCCTACTAATGATTTCTTTAATTCATTATAATATGAAAAGGTTGCATTAATTATTTCTGCTCTTTTTCACTTGTTTGCCATGTTTCTGTGCCCTAGTATATCATCAATCTTTGTGAATGTACCATGTGCTGCTGAAAAGTAAGTGTATTCCTTTTGGTCCCCATTTATTTTTCTCCACATGTCTATTAACTCTAATTTGTCTAAGATTTCATTCACATCTCTTACCTCTTTCTTATTTATTTTCTCATTTGATGTATTTAGAACTGATAGAGGAAGGTTCAGGTCTCCTGCTAGTATTGCTATACTATGTATTTTGTCTTTGAACTCTACTAGTTTCTCCTTTAGAAATTTGGATTCTATGCCATTTGGTGCATACATGATGAGTACTGATATTTCCTCATTTTCTATATTACCGTTTTTTTCAGAATGTAATAACCTTCTCTATCTCTTAACTAGATCTATTTTTACTTTGGCTTTCTCAGATATTATGATTGCAACTCCTACCTTCTTTTTCTCAGTTGAAGCAAAATAGAGTTTGATCCAGCCTTTCACCATTACCCAGTGAGTGACTACCTGCCTCTTGTATGTTTCTTGTAGATGACATATGGTAGGATTTTGGTTTCTGATCCACTCTGATATTTGATTTCGTTTTATGGGTGATTTCATCCCATTCACATTCAGTGTTGTGATTACCACCTGTGTATTTCCCAACCTTTTTCTTTCCTCTGCTACTTCTACCTTTTCTTCTTTTACTATTTCCTTCTTTTTATTTTGTCTTTTTTTAACATTCCCCCTAATTTCCACCCTCATTTTATCTTTTTTCCCCTCTCCTCCATTCTTATTCCCCTCATATTTTCTTTAGGATTTTTGTAAACTACATTGTTTGTAAACCACATTCTCCCTCCCTTATATTGATTATCTCCCCACAAGTGTCTTTGCTAGTCTTCTACTTCTCTTTACAACATGAATCAATTCTCTGTCCCAGAATCAATTCACTGCTCCCATGTATCTGCTTGTTCTTCCTTTTTTGAGTCCATTTCAATGCACATAAAAATTAAGTATTTTCTGTTTCCAACCTCTTTAGCCTTCCAATGTATTGGTTTTCTCCTCCACTCACACCATGTGCTTCTTTATGAAATATAGATTCATCCCATTTGTTCTCTTTTCCCATATCTCCTAGTATTAACCTCTTTTTTAACCTCTAGTTTTATATATATTTATGCATATATATATCTAGACATTTCATTCTATACAATTTAGCACAGTTTCTTCTAAGTATAATTCTTCTAGATCCCCAGGTGATAATAACAATTTTTAAGAGTTACCAATATCATCTTTTCTTGTAGGATTACAAATCATTTGAGCTTATTGGGTTCCTAAAAAAAGTTTTTTTTCCTCTTTCTTAATTAACTTTTGGTGATTCTCTTGAGTTTTGTGGTTGGGTGTCAAATTTTCTATTTAAATCAAGTCTTTTCTTCATGAATACTGGGAAATCTTCTATTTTATTAAATGACCATACATTCCCCTGCAAGAATATGGTCAGTTTTGCTGTGTAGTTGATTCTTGGTTTAGACCTAGTTCCCTTGCTTTTTGGAATATCATATTCCATGCCTTGTGGTCCTTCAGTGTAGATGCAGTCAAATCCTATGTTATCCTAACTGTGGTTCCATGGTATATGAATGATTTCTTCTTAACAGCTTGTAGTATTTTTTCCTTGGTCTTGTAGTTCTTCGAATTTGGCCATTAAATTCCTGGGCATTGTCAATTGTTATTTAAATATAGGAGGTGATCTGTGGATTCTTTCAATCTTCACTATTCCCTCTTTTAAAAATTTTATTTTAAAAATTTATTTAATTAGAAGATTTAGAATAATTTTCCATAGTTACAAGACTCATGTTCCTTCCCTCCCCTCCCCAACGCCCTTCCCAATATCTGACTCACAATTCCACTGGGTTTAACATGTTCAGTAGATCAAGACCCATTTCCTTATTATTAATATTTGCACTAGGGTGATCTTTTAGAGTCTACTTTCCCAATAATAGCTCCACTGACCCATGGGATCAAGCAGCTGTTTTTATTCTGTTTCTTTTCCCACAGTTCTTCCTCTAGATGTGGATAGCATTCTTTCTCATATGTCCCTCTCAATAGTTCTGGATCACTGCATTGCCACTAATGGAGTAATCCATTACATTAGATTGTACCACAGTGTTTCAGTCTCTGTGTACAATGTTCTCCTGGTTTTGCTCCTTTCATTCTGCATCAATTCCTGGAGTTTGTTCCAGATCACATGGGATTCCTCCAGTTTATTATTCCTTTGAGGATAATAGTATTCCATCACCAGCATTTACTGCAATTTATTCAGCTATTCACCAATTGGAGGGCATCCACTTATTTTCCATTTTTTTGCCACTACAAACTGAGTGACTATGAATATTCTTGTACTAGATTTTTTTCATTATTAACTCTTTGTGGGAATAAACACAGCAGTGCTATGGCTGGATCAAAGGGCAGAGAGGCTTTTTGTGCCCTTTTGGCATAGTTCCAAATTGCCTTCCAGAAAGGTTGAATCAATTCACAACTCCACCAGTAATTCATTAATGTTCCAATATTCCCTTTTGCTAAAAAATGTTGGAGCAGTTTTCTGGAACAACTTCCTGTAGAATGATGTTCAGGCTTTTTTTTTTTTTTTTGTAATGATCTTCTGGTAGCCCAATAATTCTTAAATTATCTCTCCTGGATCTGCTTTCAATGTCTGACTTTTTGTCAATGAGGTGTTTCATATTTTCCTCAAATTTTTCATCCTTTTCATTTTGTTTTATAAATTCTTGCCTCCTTGTGAAGTCATTTGCTTCTAGTTGTTGGAATCTAATTTTTAAAGACTGAATTTCATCCATAGTTTTTTGATCATTTTTTCTCCTTCTGGTCTGATTTTCTTTGTAAGTCTTCTTTAATTTTCTTTGGCTTGTTTTCAATTTGGTTAATTTTGGTTTTCAAGACACTATTTTCTGTTTCCAGATGACTTATGTTTCTTTTTAAGTTCTTTTCCCAATTGTCTTCAGCTTCTCTTAATTGTTTTTTGTCTTGTGTTTAGAAATCTTCCAAAGCCTTTGTCATTCACTGGAGTTTCTGTGTTTTTTCTTAGTGTTCCATGGTCCTCCTCTGTTCCATTTTCTCTTTGTTCATTACCTGGATAGAAGCTGTTGACTGTAATTTCTTTTTTCTTTTCCTGTTGTTTACTCATATTTTTCCTTCTTTTCTCACTGTAATTGGCTGTAATCTTGCTCCTCTGATTATTGCCTGGATTTGTGGGTCTGGGCTATTCTGTCTTCAATGCTCTGCTGATTGACTAGGTTAGGCTGATGGTATTGATGATCCCTGATGTCAGATCTTCCCCAGCTGGCAGCAGAGACTGAAGATGTAGGTCAAGGTGCAGGTGAAGGGAGCTGTGCTTCCAGCCCTTTTAGCAAGGTATTCTACAGCCTTTTCCCTGGGATTGTGGTCAGCTGGATTCTTACAGCTGACCTCAATACAGTCAATGGGGGAGAAGTGTTTGAGCTTGAGCTTCCCTGCCCTCTAAAGGCTTCATATCTGCCAGATTGATATGATTAATCCAGGGTATAGGCACATTCCTAGAACCTGTGCAAGATATGCAGATGTAGGAGATGTGGTGTTTTTAGCCACTACCCATTACGTCAGGTTTCTTTTCTCTGTGGATTTTCTCTGATTCATCCTGAACATTTCTTGTTTGTTCAGAGTTTTTTCTATGTTGTCTCCCTCCTGGAGGGCAGGAATTGCTTTTTGCATTTCTTGGTACCTTTGTGTGCTTAGCATAATTTAGGAATTAATAAAGGCTAGTTTACTGATCAACTGACTGCTCCCTGCCCTCCATTCTAGCTAGGGAGGTATTTTAATACATAGTCAGAGGCATTGGGGTGGTTCAGTGGACTGAGGGAGAGTTCCTAGAGTTGTGGGTCCTAGGTTTAAATCTGATCCCATACACTTCCTAGCTGTGTGATCCTGAGCAAGTCACTTAACTCCCATTGCTTAGCCCTTACTGTTCTAATGTCTTACAACCAATTATACATCATATAGATTCTAAGACAGTGGGTAAGGGTTTAAAAAGTATACTGTCAGGTGTGTGTTCCACTAGTACAAAATATTGTGAAAATATTGCCTGTGCCCTTCTGTCAATGTTTCCTAGTAGATGATCTGCCCCACGTATGAAAGCCTTTGTTTTGGTTAAGATACAATAATACCAAGGACTGACATTTTGAGATTGCTTTAAGATATACCAAGTGGTTTGTGTACATGAACTCATTTGATTCTTGTGACAGCCCCACAAAGCCAGTACAACAGGTCTTCTGATCTTATTTTTTGAAGAAGTAGAACCTGGAGCTTAGAGAAGGAGAGAAATAACCTGAGAGAATCTTCAAGACTCAAAACAGCTCTCATTTCTCTGGAGTTTTAAGGATTAGGAAACATTTTCTCACTAGAACTCTAATGCGTCAGTAGTGTAAAAAAAATTTCTAGTTTATAGATGAGGAGATTGACTTTCAGGAATATGAAGAGCTTTTGGTTATGATAATATTAGGTGATATTTATGGTCAGTTCCAGTAATTTTGTGGGAGGGAGACATCATTTCTTGTGGGGGTGGTTAAAGAAACCTTCCTGGAAGAAATGGGCTTTGGGTTTTAGGAATGATGATGAGGGAGTGGGTCAGAGAGTGAACTGAAGTGGTAGCTAAGTTGCTCAGGGGATAGAGAGATCTAGACTTGGAGATAGGAAGTCCTGGGTTAAAATCTGTCCTCAGACCCTTCCTAGCTGTATGTCTCTGGGAAATTGTCCCCAATTGCTTTACCCTTTATAGTC
Source organism: Monodelphis domestica (assembly GCF_027887165.1). NCBI lineage: Eukaryota > Metazoa > Chordata > Mammalia > Didelphimorphia > Didelphidae > Monodelphis > Monodelphis domestica. Next base: position 423,816,164 of record NC_077230.1, read on the forward strand.
TTCTGTCTTGGAACTGATACTTTGTATGGATTCTAAGACAGGACTTAATGAGAGAGACAGAGACAGACAGACAGATAGACAGACAGACAGAGAGACAGAGAGACAGAGAGAGACAGAGAGACAGAGAGAGACAGAGAGACAGAGAGACAGAGAGAAAGACAGAGACAGAGACAGGGACAGACAGAGACACAGAGAGAGGGGGGACTGGAGAGAGAGAGGGAGGGAGAGAACTGAGAAAAACATGTAAGGGAATGGTGGTGATAATTTATTATTTTTCAATTATAATTATTTGTATTTGAACACTACTTCTGGCATGAGGTCCCATACCATTAGAATATGTGACTAGAGTTACACATATAAACTCTGAGGTTCTTCCAAGCTAGAAAAACTTGGAGTATGCTTCTGGTGATAGTGTAGCAGTCCACCCCTAGCTATGGGCAAGGGAAACAGTTGGTATGCACAGATTGTCTTAGAAGAGAGCATGCTCAGTCTTGAGCAAGCCCAGTCTTCCCCATGGCTGGGAAATTCTCTGACCCTTGACCCCAGCTTCCCTCAGGTTAGGTGGGAACACAGGATTCTTTATGATCACCTGGTTAAGAGAAAACACACCTATACCTTGTCATTAACCAATGATGATCATCCCTGTGTACTGTGTATATTTGCATATCAAAGAGATTAAATACAGCCCAGCCAGCTCCCCCTTTCTCTCTTCCACTTCCATCTCAGCTCTGATTGATGCCTGTCCTTGGCCAAGCTCCATCTTTAATCCTTCTCTATCTCTCTCACCTGGAACCTGGCCTTTGGCCAGGGACTCTCTTTTCTATATCATCCTCTGACCAGTGTGGTATTAAATGGGATCTCTGGGTGGAATATAGCCTTGCAGTGCTGCCCATTGACTGAGCTTGGCTGTGGCTCATTGATAATTAATAAGGCCTGCATTTGTGACTCATTCCTGCCACCTCATATCTCTAATTCGACTCCATCATCCCCCCTCATGGTATCTAAAACTTCTATCCTTCCTCTAGATTTCTACCTTAAAACTTCTCTCTCCCCCTGAGGAAGCTTTATCTGGCGCCCAGCTTGCCCAGTGTACATGCCTGGCATTTTCGCGTGGCTTTCAACCCTTTGTTCCACACACCCGGTGGAAGGAAGCATCCCCTGACACGAGGGAATACAAAAGAAGGCTTGGTGATGATGAGAGTCTGAGGGAGTTTTCTGGTTTTTTTTTCTTGGCCAAGAAGGGTAAGTCTTCCTCTGCTCGAGGTGGTTGGTTCCTCTGAACCCTGCTCAACTCAATGTCGTTGCTTGATGGGGGAGGAAGTGAGGTCTCAAGAGCTTAACTGCCTGAGACTAAGATTGAAAAAATATCATGGTGAGGGAAACCGAGGCAGGAAAACACATGGTCGGTGGGAGCATGATTTTCAGCTGTTCTACCTTTCCAAACTTCTAGTTCTGGGGAGAAAGCAATTTTGCAAACACAGGAAACAAAGCTACAGGCTTCAGCACAAAGCCGGAACAGGCAGGAGCTGGCCAGGGAGAAACCGATTTAAAAGTTCAAACTATCTCTGAGGGGGAGTGCCATTCCCCTCCCCCACCACCGGGGCCCGCTGGCACAATGATCTGCCGTGGCCACCTCTCCCCCACCTGGATCTCCGGAGATTAAGAAAAAACCTGAGGAGAGGTCTGAGGGGGAGGGGGAGGTAGAAAATCTGACCTAGCAAAACCCTCACCAGGGGCGACTGGTATCTGCTGGATGAGTCCTGTAACTTGGGAAATCTCTGTCTGAACCGGGCAGTTGCTGGAGCACAGTGAATTTCAAACAGAGCAGGTAGAAAAATGCTTCTCCAACAGGAATTAACATTTAATTTGGAAGCTGCAAAGAGTAATTCACTCAGGTCTGAGAAAGAAGCACTGAGACCCAGGCTGCTAAACAAATGCTAATGAGCAGTATGTTAATCAAGTTCTTTTAGCTAAAGGAGGAAAGGATCAGAATCACTTGGGAACAGAGATAATTTCTAAAAACTTTTTCTAATAAAACCGCAGGTCTCAGCAAAATTAATGAATCAAGGTAATAATCCTGAATTAGGTTAAATTCAGAACAGCCTAGGTTGTAAAGATATATTGTGATTCTGTAACCAAAGGCAGAAGATTTTTTAAAAAGCAAGCCTCTACACTCGTTTAGCATTTGAAAAAGGTCCTAGGAACTCTTTTGTTTGAGGTCCGGCCAGGTAAAGGCAGGCTTTTTTTTTTTTTTTTGAAAGGAGAAATCAGGCTTTACCTGGGTGATTGCAAATGATGAGAAGCACAGTGAGGTGAGATCTGGGAATTTGAATCATTTTAATTTGGGTTGGATACAGGCAAAATTATAAAGGAATGTCTGCTTATATTTCTTGATAGAAGGAGTTAAAAAGAAAAAAAATCTTTCTCTGACTTTTGTCATATGCCACAGAATATCAGGACAAGAGATGCTTTATCTGTAAAGGAATTTTGGTATAAATCACGAGGTAATTAAGGTGCAAACAGAAAATTTTAAGGTTTGGGTTTAGACATGAAGCTGCATGAATTTTTCCCAACCACGTGGTTTGAACAATATGGAAGAAAGCATCATAGTAAATGAGGTTCTAAGTTTTTATTACAAACGCTGTAATTGGCTGGAAGAAAAATTTAATACTAAGATAAGATAAGCATGAATTGGAATATGATTTAAAGGAATTACTTATGCTTTCTAATTTTACCTATGGAGGAATTGTTAACAATTTTCTAAGCAGGACATAAGAGCAACAAGATAAATATTGGGCAGAGATTATTCAAGCAATCTGCATGCAGTTTAGAAACTTTTTAGTAGGCATATTAATGTACCTGTATCCAGAAAGCAAATGATTTATAACTAGAATAGCTTCAGCTATGGAGAAATAAGACACATGCTCAGCAGAGTGAAAGCATGGTTAGAAGGATTCAATCTGTTTACCAGTAGTTAATTATTAAAGTTATCAAGTAATTTGTCAATCATTACAGTGATTTATTAATGATTTGAAAGAGGCAATACTATCATTTATCCAAATTACAGATATTGAAGCTGATCATGATATTGAAAAGGGAGCTATGATTATAATGCAAATTCAAAGGTTACTGGCACAATTTGATTTATTTCTGCAGTGAAGGTTTGCAGAATTAGCAGATGAAAGTAATGATTCTAGTCACAGTATCAAGATCTTTTCAGTTATGAGGTTAACTGCAATAGTTCAGAAATAATAACTCCTGTGCAACTGTTTGATAATTCGGTGCATACTTTTACAGCATAAGACAATTAATAACTGCACAATGTGAATTTTTTCAAAAAGCAAAAATTGTGTACAGACAGACAAATGCTTAAGATCCCAGCACATGTGGGTGTAATCATACGTGACTTATGGCATGATGGTTATATGATTATGGGTTTGAAAAAGCAAATGTTTAAGCATCCATACATGCTGTTTTGCAAAAGTCAAAGGTGAAACTGCTGTTTTGAACAAACAGCTGCTAGCATTCTCTGCTCTAGCAGAGGGCCAAATCTGTTGTACATCTATATCCTGTACAAGCATGTGATATTGCTTATCAATGCCAACTGTTGTGGATTAATTTCATCCCTGATAGATATCTACTACATATTTTGGAGCAAAGGATGCATTTCGACATGCTCCTGTGATAAAAGGTTAATCATGGAAAAGTGATGGGAGATACTTACTCTCCCGGTTTATGGGTTCAAGATCAAATGAAGAAGTGAGCAAAGTGGTTACAGATCCTGTAAATAACTGTGCACAACTGTCTATTCCAAACAGCTTGGAATAGTAAGACTTTTAACAGCAATGCATGGGCTGAATTGCATAGCTCCTGGCTTACATGCAAGCTATGGTAAATAGAGCTCAAAGGAATCCATGAGCCCCAAGGTTCAAAAACTGAAGGTATATATGTTCTGTCACTTTCTAACTTTCTAAGACCCAATGAGGCTTTCATTTGGGGTCGAGGTTTTCTGTTTATTTCCTCAGATACATGAAGTCCATGGAAGATGACCGAGAGCATCTGATGGCAAGAAAATCTGCCCAGAAGAAGGACAGATGGCAAAGGTGTCTGGCACAGGACACCAGAAATGCAGCACATGGATTGTAAAGGCAATGACACTGCCCTATAGGCAGGTTTAACACACTATCCACACAAATGTACTTGAATGAAAAACAATTTACATGCAGAAGACTATCATTAAGTCACTGACAGATATTCTGTTCTATGAATATATGGGTATTTGTTATAAGATCTGACTTTATCACAAGACTGAAAATTTTGAATGGTATTGGTACATTGTGTAACTTGCAATCATTTTGTTGGAATTGTTCCATGCTAGCCAAATTTGATCAAATACCAAAGGGTACAATTGGGAATGTTATGACAGTATAATGAATGCTGTCCAATTGCAGCACAAAAGGTTATTACTATCCAAAAGGTAATTATGATTATTGTCTTAAAGGGTACATTATATTTGCAAACAACATATCTTTATTAGAATCAGACTTATCTAGAAGTCAATGTTGTTAAGCTGTGACTGTTCCACTTTCATAAGAAAAAAGGGTGGATGTGGTATCACTAATCATCTATCTCTTCTACACCCCAGAAGGAATATAAGTTAAAGCTATGCAATAATCAATATTGAATGTAATGATAAAGATTACATTGTGTGAGATACCTGAATTAGGTTGAATATCATCAAGATATTAAGACTGTAAGGGACCCAAGGGGATGATAACGTTGGGTCGAGGTCTTGTTTGTATGTTCACAAATAATGAAAACATCTGGTCACCCACATCATGCTTCATGCCAGCTGACACAGACCAGGAAGAGAAGCAGATGGAAGGTGATGGCATCAGCTATCTATATGCCAGCTACAATCCAGGCACGCTGGAAGGACACTTCTCTGGTGACTAATATCACTCTAGAACAATGACATTACACTATTAGAGACATTTGCTATTAGGCCACTGATGGACACTTGTCATGCTGACATCCATTGAGATGTGGTACCCAGAGCAACATCAAGTATGCTAACTCAGAAGGACTGAAAGACACACTCATGTCTGTACAAGTCACCAGATACATCCCATACACCAAAGACTTTACTATGAGATTGAGATGAAACAGCTACAATTGTTTAGCTACTAATGTATACCTTGTATTTTGTATATGATGCTGTCAAAAGGAATGTATATTGTATGCATTGTGAATCTACCACTTGTATTGTAAGAAATGCTACTATCACCGAGGGTATAGACATTGGTATGACTCTCCAAAGAGTAGGAGATAGACAACTTTCATTCATAGCATAGATCTGATACCTCTGACAACAAAAATGAGGTGCTAAGCCGAAGATGCTGCACAGGCATGTTTAATGGACAGATGACACTGATGTTTCTCTCAAGAAAGGATGAGAGAATTTTATCAGGCAAAAGACACTATGAAATCTTTAATCAGGGACCTGAGTTATTGTAAGAGATCATTGACATCCAGGCAAAGATTATGTTCCTGACAATACCAGGATGGACATTACGTGCTGACTACCAGAGATGTAGTTAAGTGTTAATACCATTGTTAACCATTACTCCTGATACCCTGTCTTTGTGGGTAATATCTTAATAGGAAAAATTTCTTGCTCTCTCCCAACAGTCCCAGAATTCAGACGGCCGCTGGATTCGGGGTCTATTGGCTTCCCTTTCATATACTGGAAGACGTTCTGGCATATGGAAGTAAGACCTCAGGAGCACACTGAGGACTCTGGGTTTGACAATTTCTATGGACGCGCAGTCATTGTCTCTCCTAGGTGGAAAAAATTATTATTGCACAAAAACATGGAGCAAGGGCAAAGTATAATCTAAGTTTTACTGTTTTGGAGTATGGATGGAAAACATGACACAATAGGCACAGACAAGCTTGTAGAAAGAGTGCATTGAATATTATACATTGACAATTAGGAATGAAAAAGCTATGTCAAATTCTATAGGTACAAGAAACTGTAGAAATTGTTTCTACGTGAAAAACAACTTAAGCTTCTATTTACCCAAACATTGGTTTGGTGGAATGAATTTTGCTAATATTGGTAATGTTATATGCTTGGTTATCATATTGATGGGTTTATTTATATAAGCAGAGATTTAAATAAGGATGATATAAGAAATATGCAGTCAGAACTCGAAATATTACTTCATTATCATCATCATGGTTATTTAAATTACAAATCAGAATGTAAAGTGTATGGGAATATTGGTATTTGTTAAAAATTTCACAATGATTGTTGTATTGATGTTTTTGCAAGGCCTGTAATGGTGCAAAATTATGTTCATATACAAGGCAAATTTTGATCTATTTAGATCAGGAATTAGAAATCATTTGGAATATAAGTTCTGATATTACGCATTGGCTCAGTTTCAAAGATACCACATAGACAGTGAGCCAAGAGAATTTTGTATTAATTTTGGGATCAGGTTCCCAGGATCATTTTCTAAGATCATTTGACATGTGATAACATGGTCCTCCAGAACTGTTCAGAGAGGATGTTTTTCTTTGAAGGGATCTCTCCCAACACACAAACAAAAAGAGAAGGGAGAAGAATCTTATAGATATCAGTATGTTCATTTTAGAGAACACTTTGGATTCATTTTCAAATATTCAACTTTGATTTTTCTGTTGCACAATTATTGCCAGAATTTTTAAGCACAAGGAAAGTACTGTTGATGCTCTGATCCAGAACTACAAAGGTTCAAATATTTCATTGTTACTGTTTCAGCCACATGGAAGTCTGGGACTACGAGAACATGATGACCATTCTAGAGAGTAATGTCTGATTGCATGTAAGGGGAATCATAATGAATCTTTCATTATGGACCAGACAGCTTCAGCCACGATTATACATTTTCCATGTGAAATGGATGTTTGAGGTTGGAAATTGCAGAGACATGGCGTACTGACACCCTCAGTCGCTGGATGTCCTGGCATCGAGCTACCAACCAGTTTCCTATGGCAGGCATCTGGAAGTGAGCATGAGTAGATTCCCAAGATGCAGTATCAGTACGAGAGAAAGGAAGGACTTATCCTTCATCTCCAGAGATGATATTTTGCTAACTGTTGAAAAGGCTGACAACTTCTGATAGTCCAGACTGTGAAAGGTGGCGTGTTTGATTATTGCACCTGTCATGTGAGTCATAGAATTCTACCTCATTAAACCAGGATCAGTAGAGTGAAAATTATTTTCTTAACATTTTTATATCTACTAAGACTGTTGCATTGAGCTTGAAATGCAGACAGGCAGATAGAAAGATCAGTTTGGGATTTTTTAGATTGATCACTGAATCAGTTTATGCTGATGTTCACACTTGATTGTTATATCTAAGTTATACAATCTGGTTTGGTTTTTCATCTCTGTATCAGAATATGATTATACACTAGAGTGTTTGTATTTGTTAATGCTGTAATGTTGTTACATTTGAATATTGCACTACTTATTTGTATGTCAAACAAAAAGGGGGAGATGTAGCAGTCCACCCCTAGCTATGGGCAAGGGAAACAGTTAGTGTGTACAGATTGTCTTAGAAGAGAGCATGCTCAGTCTTCCCCATGGCTGGGAAATTCTCTGACCCTTGACCCCAGCTTCCCCCAGGTTAGGTGGGAACACAGGTTTCTTTGTGATCACCTGGTTAAGAGAAACCACACCTATACCTTGTCATTAATCAATGATGATCATCCCTGTGTACTGTGTATATTTGCATATCAAAGAGATTAAATACAGCCCAGCCAGCTCCCCCTTTCTCTCTTCCACTTCCATCTCAGCTCTGATTGATGCCTGTCCTTGGCCAAGCTCCATCTTTAATCCTTCTCTATCTCTCTCACCTGGAACCTGGCCTTCGGCCAGGGACTCTCTTTTCTATATCATCCTCTGACCAGTGTGGTATTAAATGGGATCTCTGGGTGGAATATAGCCTTGCAGTGCTGCCCATTGACTGAGCTTGGCTGTGGCTCATTGATAATTAATAAGGCCTGCATTTGTGACTCATTCCTGCCACCTCATATCTCTAATTTGACTCCATCATCCCCCCTCGTGGTATCTAAAATTTCTATCCTTCCTCTATCTTCCTACCTTAAAGTTTCTCTCTCCCCCTGAGGAAGCTTTAGATAGACTGTGCCTCTTGTCCATGGACCATGGCAAATATGATGATGCTCATTATAAAATAACGGCCACTAGATTACTGAACTCTTTGTCTAGGCCAACCTAGAAAAAGGAGAATATTCAGAAGTTTTTTTTTAATGTTAAATTTTTTTTTTATAATTTAAAAATGTTAAAAATAGTCCCTCAGTCCTGTATGGTCATCTTTAGTAGTGACAGTAATTAGGCTTTAAAAAAGGGGTCAGAGGGTACTAAAGGTACTAATTGAATGTACTCCAAATGTGAGAGATCTTTGTGCATCAATGTAAGACATTTGTTTTCCATGGAAGGGACTGAACCACCTTAAACTTTATTGATGTTCTTCCTTTAATGGAAACAAGGAGACATGGAGAAGTTTTGTCTAAATAGAATAGTGCAGCTCTGGAGCTTCCTTTGTAGAGGCTAATCAATGGGGCAGTTTCATTGTGTGTCCAAAAGTAACAAAAAGCATGTTGTGGGTTGTTCATGAGAGTAAGAAGGACCACCATCAGGAAGGTAGTTGCATCTCCTTTGTCCAGTCTCTCTTGCAAAGAGGATGACTCTCATGAAGAGCTGATAAGAGCCTCCAAACCAAGTCAACCATGTCAGTATTCATTTATATATGGCAACATCAATGTGAAAGTTTGCAGAGCAGAGGATGGTGAAAAATATGTCAGAGACTATGACTCTGGATTAAGAAGCAAAAGAGCCCAAAGGCTTCTCAGGAGCCCTCGATGTGCTTATCTAGTGCTTTCTTCCTGAAGAGAATATGAGGACACTGAGCAGGGCAAGAACCAAATGATCTCACAGAAATCACATCTGACTATATTTGGGAAATGACTATTGCTATGGCAAGAACCACTGAATTAGTTATTTGTGTTTAGCCAGGCCAGAAGAAAGGATAAAGGTAAGAAGAAAATGTGGCTGGCAATTTCTACTTCAATCTGACCCACTCACAACTATTGTTAATGATAATAAATGGGAACGAGGGAAATAAAAGCCATCACTAATTAACATAATTTCTTACATGCTCTGGGAAGTGAATTCTCTTCCCCCTTTAACTCATTATGTCTCTTTGTTTTGATATAATCAATCAGGGACCTGGAGATCCTTTACCATTGTGATATGTAAGTATAGACAAACACTCAGGGAAAGGAAGTTGAGACTAACTCAAGGAGAAACTGATCCCACAGTTATGTCCCCCACCCAGGGCATTTCCAGGCAAATTAAGGAACTTAATTAATTGCTTTCTGAGATGTAAGAGAGCTAGTGGGTGGAGAAAATTACTAATAAGCCCAGATCAAGACTGTTCTTAAGATTTCAAAGCTCTTCTGACTGAATATTCTCTATAATATAATAATAGAATAGAATATTCTGTATTGCTCTATTTTGAACATTTTCATTTGGTATCATGCACATTTGATAATTACTTCTTTTTTAGTATCATTTGAAATCTGGTAACACCAAGACTTTATAGAGTCACAGACACAGATATACAGATGTATACACATATATGTATATATACACATATTTATATGTGAACACATGCACATACCATTTCATATAGGCTCATATGTCCATACATACACATGTAAATATATGCACATACATTCATATACATATAATGGTGGTACACACCTGTAATCCCTTCTACTTGGACAGACTGAAACTTGTGGACCTCTTGAGGTCAGAAGCTCTGGGCAGCAGTAGAGTAAACATTTACTAACTTCCATACCAACCTGGTGAACCACTAGAAGGGCAGGGAGGGGACACAGTGGTGATGAGGGAGTACTAAACTGCCTTTTGAGGGACAAATTTTCCATGATGATCAACAATGCATTTGTCCCATCAGAGTCCACTGTCCATCCAGGCTGGGCAAAGTATGGTATATTAAGACTCCTCCTTTCCATTTAGAATAAAGCTTTGCTTCAGGGATCTCCCCTGGAGTTTTACTTTGTGGTGAGGGAAGTCATGAGCCAGAGAGTGTAAGAAAATCCAATTCTCTTCCTTGGGGTCTTGTTCCCAAGAGAACGGAACACAACCCTACTGATCTTGTAATAGAGATCTCCATTGGGAAGCATCAGGAGAAGTTATCACCCTTTGGGTTGTGGGTAACATATTTATAGAAGGGAGGTAGAAAGAATCTAACCAGTCAGGCTTGGAGTGAGTTTTGGAGGGAAGTAATGAACTTACAGGGATAAGAAGGAGATGGATTTGTCACATGTGCTCAATAGGCACAGTGGGGGAACAAAGGTGCATGTAAAACAGGTGTTGTGTAGGTTGGGGCCCACAGTGTGCCCCTCTGCCCTCATTATACCAGTGCTAGCTACCTTGGACAGACTGCCAAGACTGGGAGAAGGGAAAGGCATCTTTGTCTGGCCTGAAAAATATCCACTGTGACATCTTTCTTTTGAATCAAAATCTCTAGTCTTGATCTCTGTGCTCAGCTCTTTTTGTTTCTTGAATCCACTTGGATGTCTCCACCCAGACAATTTATTTTTTGAACAAATTTTATTTTTATTGATGCCTTTTTCTTTCAAACCATTTGTTTTAGAATATCTTCTTTCCTACAGCCCATCCAGTGAACTATTCCTAATGACAACGATTTCAAAAGAAAGAGAAAAGACATTCAGTAAACCAGCCAACACATTGACTTTGACAGCATGGAATATACTCACTTCTGAAAAGAAGTGCATTTTCTTTACTTGGGGGCTTTGCCTGCCTAACGTCTCTCCCCACTTTGATCTATATTCTATCCTGCTGCCAACCCATCTACTCAACTCAGGAAGTCATTGAGTTCATGAATTCCACTGGCTCCCTATCGTTAGTGCTCCCCCTCCAGTCTTTGTACAATTTATGCCCCACCACATACCTTTCGATAACACTGGCCTCCTGGTTGCTCTACAAAAAGATTCTCCATTTCTCAGGTGCCAGCATTCTCTCTGGCTATGATCAAATATTCATTCCCTGTGTTACACGTCAACACCATGGTGCCATTCTCTATGATGTTGCTGGTGCTATTAATAGGTATGTTGGGTTTCATCAGGTTCTCTGTAGAAAGACAATGAGGAGAGAGAGGTGGCTGAGTGACTGGCCTATATCTTCTTCACAAGGCCACCTCTTTAGGAAAAAACAACACCAGAAGGCCAACCAGAAACATTTCTGTTGCAGACATACAGGGGTGGGTGCTGACATTTTGGAGAAAAGGATGCCTCATGGTCCAATAGTTGTGCCAATAGGGCAGATAAGCAGAAAGCACTGGGGAGAGAGTGCTGTGTGTCCTGGACTATCCCATCTCCAGAGAAATCCCAGGAGGTAGACAATCTAGTGACTGAATTGGAGAGGGGAATAGGGAATAACTATTTGTTAAGTATCTACTATATACATGGCATATAGTATTTGTTACACAAATGCCATTATTTTTATTATCATTATCCTCAATATTATGATTATTAATACTGCAAGGCACTATGTTATTACTGTGGGAGTAAGGGCTATTATTCTTTCCACTTAACAGTTTAGCAAACAGAGTCAGAGAGGTTAATTGACTTGGCCAGGATTGCACACCTAGAAAGTATTTGAGATCAAATTAGAACTTGCATCTTCCTGAGTTCAGACCTAGTGTCCACCCTATACACTTTGGCTCCTTGCTGCCTCTCATCAACCATCTCATTTGAATCCAGTGGTTTTTAATATGATATCTATGCATTTATTTTGTAAAAAAAAAAGGGGGTTACTAAGTTTATATCAATAGAATTGGTTTTCTTTGAAATCCTATGAATTTTACTTTATGTATATAATTAAAGCATTCTTATTCTGAGAAGAGGTTCCTGGACAATGACAACTTGAGGGACTGAGGGCTCTCTGGTAAAAAAAGGGAAGACCTTGTGCTCCCATTCTTCTCTGTTCACCATTTATCCCCTTAACAATCATTCAAAATGTAAATAGCTTCTCCCTAACCATTGTTCCAGGAACTAATTAGCACACATTATTTTCTAAGGCTTTGTTTCTCCTTCCATATGCTGACAATCAGCTCCTCTGGGCCTCAGTTTCCACATCTGTAAAATGAGGGAACTTGAGTAGCTGTATTCTGGGGACCTTTCATCTATAACCATGGAACATCTAGAGGGATCCTCCCATTCAACTTACAAAATAAGGCCCAGAGACTGATGTGGGGTATCACAAAGTGAATGACTCTTTTTGTTCCTGGACCCAAACTCTTTCCCTTTTTGCCTGATGGTCCTTGTGGGTCTTTTCCAGATTAGGTGCTGAAGGCTTAGGGCTGGCAGAGACCAGAGGAGCCTAGATCTCTATCTGGAGGGGACTTCAACATCATCTAACATACCCCTTATTTTCTGATGAGGAAAATGGGAGACTCCCAGGGGCTGAGTGATTCATACAAAGTCCACTGGATGCCCTAAATCCCATTACTGAGGCCAGGCTCCCTTCAAAATATTCCAAGGTCTCTCTCTATAGGATATCATCTCCCTCTGATTGGCAGAAGGACAGAACAGAGTTACTTTACTTTGGGTTCTCCCTTCCAAAAATGGCTTCAAGGAGGTACCCTGCAGACCCCCAAGGAGTTTCACCGGCACACCCAGTCTTCCCTTTTGCATGGTGGTAGCAGCATCCCTTCCACAAACCATCCCTGGAGGAGTTTCATAGTGCAGGTGTCTCATGGGGAAATCTAGGACATTAGCAGTACACTCCTGGGGGTGGGAGGACCTTGTGCTTCCTTGGGGTCCTAGAACTTTTTAACCCTATCCACTGTCCCTGATAAAAGGAGAGGATATTTTAAAGAGCTTAGCATGGTGTCTGGTACAAAGTAGCCACTGGATCCCTTCCTCCTCCCTTCTAGTGCTGCTTTTAATTCTTTCTTTGGCCATCTGAGGATATGGAAGTCTATAATAGATGTACTCTGTTGCAGGAGAGATTTTGCAGCATCCTGTAAGGGCTAAGTGGCCTTGGCTGTGATGGGACCCAGGTGGGCCAACAACCTAGCACAGTGGTCTCAGAAACAAAGAACCAGAGGTGTCAGAGGTCCAAGATATCACAAATGTGAAGCATAGGGGAGGATGAAAATCCAGAGAAGGAGGCCACCCAAGGGGGTTAGTGTTACAAAGGACGAGTTTGGTAAAGGGAGGCAGTCCAAGTCCCAGATGTGGTTACAGGGTGCTGAGAACCATTTCGGTTTCTCTTCCCCATTCAGGGTGATAGACTATGAGGGAATTAAACCAGATTGGAAACTGTTCTACCCTGAAGATTCTCAGATGAACACGTAATAGATGAGAGCCCCGATGAGAACTACTCCACCTATGACTCCAGTCACAATGCCAGCAATGACCTTTCCAGATAATTTGGAGCCGCCTGAATCCTCTGTTGTGGAAAGAGAAGAGAAAAAGCAAATTTGAGTGTTCTTTAGGAGTTCCAGACACAAGAACTGCATAGTACTTGTGTTCTTTGCCTGGCATTCCATAAATACTTAAAAAAAATACTCATTGATTAATGAAGCTGACTTGGCCATTATTCCTTAGAGCCCAGGTATCCCCTTGGAGATACTTGAATATTATTGAGCAAGCACATAAAACTCAATCTCTGAACTATTGATTTCCTCCCCACACTCTGCCCTCCACCCTTCTCTATTCTGTTGATGGCAGCATCAACCTTCCAGGCACCCAGATTCAAACTGGGAACCATCTTTGACTTTCTTTTTCCTTCAAACCTCAAACTAATCAATTGCTATGATATTTTCCCTAATGTTAAAGTTATTTGTGTTTATTCTACCTGGACAGTATCTCTCACAAATATACCCTCTTCTCAGTTTCTACTCAATATTCTCTAATTTCTTCTAAGTTATTACAAAAAGATTCTGATCAGTGTTCCTTTCTCTGGTCTCTCACGTATCTAATTCATACTTCATATTGCTGCCCCAGTCCAACCTTCCTTGAATCCCATATGTTGATCATAACATTTTTCTTTTATAAAGCTTTAAATGAGTTTCTGACATCTATTCCTAAAAGATAGTGCACTGTAGCAGAAAGAGCTCTGGATTTGAAATCCGTAGAGGTGGATGAGAATCCTGTCCTTGTCACTTGCTAGATGTGGAATCTGGGCAAGTTGCTTCTCCTCTTTGGATATCACTTTTCCAAGATATAAAATGAAGCTGTATTAGCTAGATGAATCATCTCTATGTAACACTCATCTGAGCTTTAAATCCTAGGAGTTTACTATTCTGTTCTTCCCACCTATTCTGGCCAAATTCAAGTCTTGTCTTTTTTCCATCTGAATTTTGGAAGACTGGTCTTCCTGCCTCTAATCTTTACATTCTAATTATAAAAAGTGTGTATTGCCTTCCATCTTACTCTATTACATTTTCCCCTCTCTTTCCTCACTGTCTCCTCTATAACTAAGTCTTCTATTTCATTAACAACCAATTTTCCTATGTTTTGACGGGTATACTATTCTTGGTTGTAAGCCTATATTTTTGCCTTTTGGAATATCATATTCTAATATCTCCATTCATTTATGGTGATAGCTGCTATATTTTGTGGGAAACTACTATTATTATTTCAGGACATCCTCCCCCCCCCCCAATCCTTGTTCTTAGCTCTCTGCTCTGGTTACTTAGCTGCAATCTGCAGACACAGAAAGGGGATAAAATACCAGCTCCTTGTTCACTGTCCAGGCCCAGAACTGCTTTCACACCTCTACAGGGGTTTCCTGCTTAGTATGCACTGATTCCCTAGCTCAGGTTATATACCTGCCACTGGGCTCCTTTTCCTGCTCCCCAAACCACATCAGGCTCATCTCAAAGACATCCAAGATCACTTCCTCCCCAAGTCCTCATTCAGTCTCATTTTCTTGTCCCTTTTAAGGTTAGCTCATGGGGCCAGACTTTGGTCTTTATAAATGCTCTGATCTGGGCTTGAAAAATGGCTCACTGGGTTTTCCTGTTGAAAAGAATCCTCTTTTCTCCTTGATCTTTTACTTTTTCTAGACATTTGTTGGTGTGGTTGTGCTAGAATTCTGGTCTGGAGAGCTGCTTTCTACTCTTCCTTCTGCTACTTTGCCTGGTCTCTCGATGACAATATTCTACAAACCTAATTATATACCGGCACCAGCCTACTCACAGCTCCCTAACCTAAATTCTATATTCTCAGTATCTCAGCTAGAAGCTGAGGCTAGTTTTGCCTGGGATTCAGGAGTGGAAAAAGTAACTTCAGAGTCCCCAGATTTTTACCTATCCAGGTAGTTTGGACCCAGCCACAATGGAATCAGAGATGTGATAATGATCACATTCAACCAAAGTCTGCCCTTGAGTGTCAGGTTTAGTTTCACTGGTCTACCCAGCATTGATGAATGACATATGCCAACCAGATATGTGTGACCATTTTTAATCTCTGCTAATAAGGCTTTGGGGCCTTCCTATGATCTACCAGTTATTCTTTGGTGTTCTTAGCCTGGCATTGAAGTTCCTTCACTGAATGGGGACCTCCCTCAGGAATACTTCTCCTGGTCAAGCATTGTCTCCTCAGGTTGCATTGGTCTACTCTCTGCACATGGACAAACTGCATTTTCCCTCATCTGAATCTTGGTTTGGGCAACTTGTTCCTAGAAGTAGAATATTCTCTCTCCATTCCTTTGACCTATTGCATTCTTCCCCATTTTTAAAAACTTGTCCTTTTGAAAAGTTTATTAAGTGATAGCTGTTCCTTGAAATCTGACATTGTTTCTTCTGCCCACCCTCCAAGTAGAATGGATTTTTCCAAGGTCTCCAACAATACTTTATTTGCATCCATGGTCTAAATATGCTGGATCATGAAATATATGAATATGCAATATCATATATTGTGCATCAACTACCTTTCTTGGAGGCCCATCCTTCTACTACCCTATAAGGTCCTTGAAAGTAGGAATGGAGTCTTAGGCAAAACTTGTATTTCCCTCAATGTCTAGCACAGTACTCTGTACAGTGGTGGCAAAATGAGGATGATCTTGAATGTGTATTTGATCTTTTATATGATTATTATAGGAGAAAAAGAGGCTGGTCTGGTTATTAGAATTTTAACCCTAGAACTCCAATTCCCTGCATTCTACTTTCCTTTTCATATTATGTGCTAACATAGGGAGGTTATAAATTTTGTGTTGCCCTGCATCTCCCTCTCTCTTCCTGTGATCTTGGGCTGTTGAAGAGGGGTTTTTGAGCAGGCAGGAGAACTTATTCATGTGGTCTTATTTATGTTAGGTAATTAGGTTTTTATATTTCTATTTCCTTTTCATTCCTTCTACTTCAAGTGATTATTAATTTAAATATTAGAGGCCTCCATTTACACCAAGGTCAAGATAGTAGGAAATGGATTGGCATTCACTATAAGTGTGACCACATTCCCTAGGATGTGGTTCTTTTTTTTAACATGATTTTTCCCAAATCACCGTGAAAAGCTGCCCATCTGAGTGAGCCTGAATGGCTCCTCCTGGGGTCTCACCCTAAGCCAATCCAAGAACCTTTTTCTCAGAGGGAAGGGAGAGATGACTTACCATATACTCTGATTGTGGTGTTTCTAGAGATTGTACTGTTGGTGATGTTGTTCATTGCCATGCACGTATATGTCCCTGCATGCTCCCAAGATACTTGGGAGATAGTATAAGTGTTTCCTGAATTTTCAGCTCTAGAAGAACCATTCACTTGCCATGTATACTGGGCCGGTGGTTCAGAACTAGCCTGACACTCTAAAGTCAGATTCTGGTTGAATAAGGCCTCAATCTGCCCATGAACAGGCTTTGGAAAAATCTTGATTGGTTCAGGTCCATCTATAAAAGGATGAGAAAAAGATGAGATGTCAGTCATTGTTAGAGAAAAGATTGGGAGAGGGAGGAGATACAGAGTCACTCACAGATGACAGTCAGATTGAATGAGTCACTTATATTGGCAAAGAATGGATTCCAGACTTCACATTGATAAGCTCCACTGTCTTCCCTCTTCACAGGTAAAATAATGAGGGTCTTGTTAGTCTGAGGCTGAGTCATCCTGTCATTGCGAATCAAGTTCTTATTTTGGAAGTACCACCGAATATCTGGCAATTTACTCTTCTCTGTGTTACATGTGAAGACCACAATACCTTTCTCTAGGATTATGCCATTGTTTTTGAGAGTTATGTTGGGTTTCATCAAGGTACCTGTAGAATGACAAAGAGGAGAGAGAGGTGACTGAGTGACTGTCCTGTATGTTCTTCACAAAGCCACCTCAGGAAAAACAAAAAAAAAAAAAACAGTAGCCCAAACTTCTGTTACAGACATACCGGGGTGGGTCCTGACATTCTGGGGAGAAGGATGCCTCATGGTTCAATAGTTGTGCCAATAGGGCAGATGAGCAGAAAGCACTGGGAAGGAGTGCTGTGTCCTGGACTATCCCATCTCCAGAGAGGTCTCAGGAAGTACACAATCTAGTGACTGTGTTGGGAAGGGTGTAGGGAATAAGCATTCATTAAGTATCTGCTATATACCTGGCATATGATAGGTGTTACACCAATGTTATTATTTTTATTATTATCAGCCTTATTATTATGATTACTAATACACTATGTTATTACTGTGGGAGTAGGGACTATTATTCGCTCCACTTAACAGTTCAGGAAACAGAGTCACACAGGAAACAGAGGTTAAGTGACTTGTCCAGGATCACACAGCTAGTAAGTGTCTGAGATCAAATTAGCACATGGATCTTCCTGACTCCAGATTCAGTGTCCTCCCTATATACTTTGGCTTCTTGCTGCTTCTCATCAACCTTTTCATTCGAATCCAGTGCTTTTAATCTAATATCTATGAATTTATTTTGTAAAAAAAGGGTTGGTAACTATTTCAATAGAATTGGTTTTCTTTGAAGTCCTATGGATTTTACTTTGTGTATATAATTAAAGCAAAGTTCTTCTGAAAAGGGGTTCCTGGGCAATGACAACTTGAGTATCTGAAGACTCTCTGGCACAAAGGGAAGCCTTTCTGTTCCTGTCATTCTTTGCTCACCACCTATCCCCTGTTAATCAGCACTTCAAAATGTAAATAGCTTCTCCCTAACCATTGTTCCAGGAACTAATTAGCAAACATTATCTTCATCTAAGTCCTTGTTTCTGTTTCAGTATGCTGAAACTCAGCTCCCCTGGGCCTCAGTTTCCCCATCTATAAAATGAGTATACCGGTATAGCTGCATTCTAGGTCTCTTTCATCTCCAAACACACTCCCATTCTACTTTCAAAATGAGGCCAAAAGAGGCTGATGTGGGTGATCACGAAGTGAATTCTTGTTCTTGGACCTCAGCTCTTTCCCTCTTTGCCTGATGCTCCTTGTCAGCCTTTTTCAGAACAGGTGCTGAAGGCTTAGGGCTGGCAGAGAGCAGAGGAGCCTAGATCTCCATCTGGACGGGACTTCAGCATCATCTACTTACATACCCCCTTATTTCCTGATGAGAAAAATGGGAGACTCCCAGGGGCTGAGTGATTCATACAAAGTCCACTGGATGCCTTAAATCCTATAACTGAGGCCAGGCTTCCTTCAAAATATCCCAAGGTCTCTCTACAGGATGTTGTCTCCCTCTGATTGGCAGAGGGACAGAACAGCGATACTTTCCTTTTGGTTCCCCCTTACCAAAATTATTTCAAGGAGATACCCTGAAGGCCCCCAAGGAGCTTCAATGACACACTCAATCTTCTTATTTCCAAACAAAATGCCTTACCAAGGTTGGTGGTGGTGGCAGCATCCCTTACACAAACCTCACCTGGGTGAGCTTTATAGTGCACATATCTCATTGGAAAGCCTAGAACATTAGCAGTACCCTACTTGTGGTGGGAGGACCTTGTACTTCCTTGGGGTCCCTGAACCTTTTATCCCTATCCACTGTCCCTGATAAAAGGAGAGGATATTTGTAAAGAGCTTAGCATGGTGTCTGGCACAAAGTAGCCATCTGATCTCTTCTTCCTCCCTCTAGCCCAGCTTTTTATTTTTTCTTTGGCAAGTTGAGGACACAGTAGTCTATAATAGATGTACTCTGTTGAAGGAAAGATTTTGCAGGATCCTCTAAGGTCTAAGTGGCCTTGGCTGTAATGAGATTCAAGTGGGTCAACAGTCTATCACTGTCTCATCAACAAAGTGCCAGAGCTGGCAGAGGGTATCTGATCCCAGATACCACAGCATGATTGATCAGTGATCATTCAGCCAAACTTATCCATGACTGTCAGTTATGTGGCCTCTTTTCCTCTCTAGACAGCTCTCCTTCTGAGGGCTCCCCAAGGCTGTGCTGACATTAGCTTCCCTCCAACATCCCCCCTTCAGTCCTAGCTCTCCCCACTGGGACCATATTTAGCAATGATGACCTGCCTCCACCCAAGGGCCCTCCAGGTTTTTCAGAATAGCTTATTTCCTGCTTGATCTAAATCCTCCCTCAATCAATTCCTTTAGCCAGAACTGTGAGTTGCCACAGTGTACCCAAATGTTTCAGTAGGTGTGATTTACAGGTTTTCCTCCACCCTCTATTTCTCTGCCCTTCTGCCTTGACCAAATGGACATCGTGAATGTGTGAGCCTGAAGAAATTCTTATCTCTTTGTGGCCAAGCCTGAAGTAATGAGCCTCAGCTCACTTGGCAAGGAGCAGTCCTTTGTTGATGGATACACCAGCCACCTGGGGTCTTTCTTGTCATAGCTTGTATGTGAGAGCTCTGGGTTTCCTTCTTGGCTAATTGAGACAGTGATGGTCAGACTCATTAATGGGGGATTCTCCACCTCTATCTTAACCTGTGGTGCTCAGAAGTGTATATGACATCAGTTCTAGGCATGGTCTGGACTTCCTGGAGCACAGAAGGACCCCTAATTGCCTGGATCCAGAGAATAAGTAATCTTTTAGTTTAATCAGTCCCTACAGTTTTTTTCCCCAGTAATTGCTGTCTGGCCATTTCTACTACCTTTTATATTCCAAGGATCCTACAGAAGTTTGGGATTGGGATGAGAGGGCCGACAAGCCTAAGCCAATCTGGCCTTTGTTTGGAAACCTTTTGGCTAAGGTAACCTATTCCACTTTTGGACCATAGCAATTGGTGAGAAGTTTGCCATGACAATCATCCAAACTCTGCCTCTCTGCACATTTGGCTCATTATTCTAAGTTCTGTCCTCTATGATCAAGGAGAAATAGCTACATCCCTCTGCAACTGGCAGCTGAACTTGCAGGCAGAACCATGGATGCTAGGAATTGAAGAGACATTGGTGACCATCAAGTCCAGTCCTTGTCTTCATCTTCTCTTGTGATATTATTTATAGTGAGTGTCCTGTTATCTGAGGACAGCTGTGTCCTTGCACCAGCTCAGGCACTTTGGTTTATGAACCATCGGTACATGAGAATTTGATCCTTGACCTGGCATGTCAAAGAGAGTATCATTGTTCTCCACTGGGGCCATGTTGGAACTGCTGATGGTAGGTTTGGGTCATTAAGGTGCAGAAAATAGAAAATGTCTATGTTGGTTCTTTTTCTTACATCAAAACCAAATAACTGGTTTGGAAGTAGCCTCTCTAAGACCTTGGCAAGGCTGGAGGTCAGAGACCAGGAACCTATGGTTTCAATGTCAAGGACCCCGCTTTCTCTGGTGCAGATCACAACTCCTTCAGTCCTTAGGAAAAATTGATCTTCAGTTCCTATGGTTGAGAAACGCATTCACATGATGGAGCCCAAGCCCCTGGTGCTCAATCTTTCTAGACTGAGGCAAGCTGGTTTGGGGATGACAGGCCCCTTCATCCAACACCTGTACTTGGATTTAAGGACATTCTAGCTTGGCATAACCAATGAGAGTTTGTGTTTCCTTGGTCTGGACTTGAAGAAGCCAGGGTTACATACCTCCACACCTTGTTGAGGATTATTGGGGAAGGTTGGAGAAGATGGACTAGGGACAGGTCACAGGGAGACTGTGCTCAGAAAAGGAAACATTACTTTAACTCTGAAGAGGAAAGAAAAGGAAAGGCAGAGAGTGGGAATAGATCAGTTAGTATCAGGGCACAAAAGGAGGAGATTCAGACTGGGTGTCAGGAGAGACCTGGTTCAGGTCTAGAGATTTTGAACACATAATAATATCCTCTCATGGACCAAGCCTTCTTTGAATCATGATTTTGAATTTACAAAATGAAACACAAGGGATTCCAGAAGAAACCAGAAGTTGGTGACAATAAAGGTATGTTTTCCCATTCCCATTTTTGGATCCCCTAATTCTAAGAAGTCCTGATCTAGCCTAATGCCCTTGTCATAGAAGAAAACCAAGGCCTGGGCTTGTGACTTGTCTGTGATCAGACAATAAAGCAGAGCTGGCTTTGAACTCAGGGCCCCTGACTCCAAGTTGGTTCTCTTTCCCCTCTCAGAAAGTTGCTCCAAGTTCAGACTAGCCCAATGCTATAGATCTGGTTTCAGAGATGAGACTTGATATCCCAACGTCCTATGTCTGAATTCCTTGGTTTTTCACTCTATCAGTGGCCTTTTAAAGCCACAATTGCATATGATTAAATGAGAGAAATGTTTTTTTTTTTAAAAAAGAAGAGATCCTAGCAATATCAAGGCAGAAAGTGCCTCTGGTCCTCTGTAACTCAGGCCTTTCCTGAAAGGTCTCTGAGGCTCATTCCCACTCTTGGTACTTTCCCTGGCTAAAATGCCAGCCAAAAGGCAACACCATGTTAGAGAAGAGGCAGAAGAGAAGATGACAGCAAGATTTCCCTGGGAGCTCACTCATCACAGATCCTGTCCCTGACCTCTTGACTGAGACCCCTGAATGCTGCCAACAAGGTACCCAAACTACAGGAAGGGATCACAATGGAGGGCCAACAAGAAGGAGGAGACCAGAGCAGGGAGCCAACTACTCATGGATCAGGAGCTGTTTGAATCCATGAACTGCAGGAGAAGTGAGGGAATCCCATCAGTCCCCAGATCTAGTGCTCCTTGAGGCAGTCAGAGAAGCAGCCCAGAACCAAAGCCCAGAAAGCCAACAGAGACCCAGAAATCAGCAGCTGATGAGTCATTCTGGTCGTCTGGCATCACTGCAAAAAGTTTGGGGGAAGCAAACTTCTCCTAAGTTTTTTCTCTAATTCTACCCTGCATGTGTTGGGCCACCACAGCCTCCTCATGGCCACAGAGGACACCACCTGCCTTTAGATATCCAATGTTCTAGCACTTTGGACTGCCATTGCAAAATGATTCGGTTCAAATCATGCCTACCAGAGGAAGTCTAGATAGTCACTTTCTTCTTCCCTGACCTGTCATCATCCCCCTCCAGGCATTTGTACTAGAGGGTCCAGGCAGAAACCCTCTTCCTGCCAGGCTTAGCTCATTTTCCACCTCTTCTAAGAAGCCATTCATTGCTGACTTAACTTGCTCCTTCTCAAATTATCTTAGAACACTTTGTCCTAGGTCCATCATTATATGCACTGGGCTACCCAGCTACCCAATTGATTTGCTGAATTGAAATGGAACATCCAAGGAGTAATAATGATTTTATTATCTCTCCCTCTGGAAGGGTCTTTCTTCAGGACAGCCTAAGAGGCAAGTAGTTCAGAGATCAGTGTCCCCATTTTACAGATGAGGCACTGGAGGGTAAGAGAGCTGGAGTGACTTGCCTGGGGTCACACAGTAAATCCTGGAGCTGGAATGAGTCCAGACTTCCTGATTCCAGGGCTGCAGAGTCTCTTTACTTTGCTCTACCCCTCTAGCTGAAGCTGGAAGTCCTGAGAGACTCCATCTTCTCTCTGGGGAAGGGGCTAATTCTTGGCTGCCTCCAGGCCTGAGAAGATTCTATAGGGAAACTGAGGTAGTCTTACCTCCCCAACCTCTCCTGTCTCAGCACCTATCACTGGGCCTTCTTGAGCCGCCTTCTTTCTGATCTCTTCAATGAATCCAGTGGATTGAGCTTACATCCCAGGTTCTGACTGCTAGTGTTCTATGCTGAGAAGAGGAGCTGTCCCTCCCCACCAGACTGGGATTCTCTCTGTCCTCAGCTCCTCTTCATACAACTCCTGTCTTCTTTCAAGATGCCTCTCTCAAAGAGCACCTCCTCCAGGAAGACTTTCCTGATGCCATCACCTGCTAGGGCCCTTCCTGCCTAATTACTTTGTATTGAAGTAGAAGGTCTGCCTTGGAGGCAAGAACATTCAACTTGAGTTCTGCCTCAGACCACTAGCAGCTGCTTAGTTAGTCCTGGGCAGGCTGTTTCCACTTCAGTAGCCCAGAGATCTCTGGGAGATCAGGAGTTGATGACCCCCCCCCTACCCCTTCTGCACTGCCTGGGGGAGGATGTTGCTTCCCTGGAAATTCCCTCTCCCCAGGGTTTCACCAGTTTAGGGCTTATCTGTATTCTCTTTTGCTTATTTGAGGTACATGTATTCCATGTTTCCCCAGCAGAGCATAGGTACTCGAGACTAAAGATTCTGTCACTTCCTTTATCTCCAGTACCCTCCCCAGGGCCAGGCAGGTAGTGGGCACCTAATAAGTGTTGGGGGATGCACAGATGCTGGTTCCTAGGTCCTTCCTCCCCCAGGCTCCTCTGCTCAGGAGGTGAAGGACAGAACAGAGCTGGGGATGAGCAGCTCCTCAAACACTGGCTCCTGCCACAGATGATCCCTAGGACAATTCCCATGGGCAAACCATGAAAGAAGGCCTGGATGTACCAGACAGCCAGTCAGCACCCCACTAAGCCCCCCAGATCACGCCCCCTCAGGGTTGGACATCTCACCATGGGGACTCTGGGATTCTTTGCTTCTTTGTCCAACTCAGAGCTGGCTAGAGATCCCCACTAGATCATTGTGGGTCAATGGCTGGCTAGTCTCAGCATAAAGATTCCCAATGCTGGGGGGTCACTATCTCCTGAGGTAATCCTCAGGGGTGGGAGGAATCTAGGTGATGTATGGATGGAATGTTGGACTTGGAGGTCAGGAAGGCTTGAATTCAAATTCTGCCTCTGACATTTCTTAGCTCTGGGCCTCTGGTTACATCCCTTAATCCATTTCAGTCTCCTTTTCCTCCATAATAGAAAAATGGCACCTACAGCACAGAGCCTTTGGGAGAATCAAATGAAATCTGCTTCACGGGGCCCTTTGCTCACCTTCAGGCACTCCAGAAATGTTAGCTAGTGTGGCCAGCTTTCCCGAATTAGAAAAGCCGCCCCCCTCTGGAGCCCTAAGTGACCTCTTTGCTCCCCTCATTGCATGGCATTTGTCTCTTCCTCCAGCTGAGACCTCAGTGGGACCCTCTGCCTAGTCTGTCCCTTCAGAGAAGCCTGGGCCCCCCAGCTAGGCCTTTCCTCTAGAGCCTGCAGGGAATACAGGTGTTCTCCCTCTGGGGTCCCTCTCACAGCACTGGGAGCCTGAGGGTGGGGACTGGCCTCTAGAAGGTCCCAGAAACCAAACATCCCCTCCTCTGGCCCCTGTGGAGTAGGTGGTCTGGCCCTGCCCTCTGAGCCCTGCAGGGCAGG
This sequence comes from Monodelphis domestica, assembly GCF_027887165.1. Classification (NCBI taxonomy): domain Eukaryota; kingdom Metazoa; phylum Chordata; class Mammalia; order Didelphimorphia; family Didelphidae; genus Monodelphis; species Monodelphis domestica. Next base: position 423,840,845 of record NC_077230.1, read on the forward strand.
CCAGGAGTGTCTGGCCTCTCCCTGCCCCACCAAGCTGCCCCAGCCTCCTGGGCTTTTAGAGGTCTGAGTGCAGAGAACTTCAGGAAGAGGTTGTTGTCCCCAGGCCCAACAGGAGGGGACCAGGGGCCATCCTAGGCCCTCAGGGCCTCCCCCAAGCTTCCTCGCATGGACTGGGGGAGGCAGGAGCAAGAAAGCAGTTAGCTCTGCAGCCAGGGCCCTCTGAGCTCTCTCGGGCTCTCTGGGGCTGCCAGGCAGGAAGCCAGGAGTTCGGGAGTCTCCCCTCCTCAGGCTCCTTCCTGTGGGAGGGGGTCAGGCTGGGGCTTCTTCCTGCTCCCTGGCTAAGGAGGGTGGGGAGGAGTCGGACCCCAGACAGAGAGAGGCTGTTAGAACAACTGTGTGGCCCGTGGGTAGGGCAGCACTTACCATACACCTTCAGTGGGGCTCTTGCTCTAAGTATCTTTGAAGAGGAATCTTTGATCTGTACTTTATAGTCACCAGAATCACTGAGGACAAGGTTGGGGATGATCAAGGAGCCATTAGGGTGTACCTTCTGTCGGGTATTGTTTGGTGTCTGAGATGTAGAACCAGGAGAGTACCTCAAGATGAGTTTCTCCTTGGAATTCCGTGTTGATGGCTTATAGTACCAACTGTACATAAGAGCACTCCCAGAGTAATCCAGGATATTCAGGGTGACGGTGTCCCCTACTTTCCCCTGGGCTGGTTTTAGTTCAACCATGAGATCCTGAGCAGACATTGGCTGGATCCAGCAGCTGAGGATGGTGGCTGAGGGGAGGAAGGAGGCAGAGAGAGGTCAGCACATCCCCTGCCCTCCTGGCAGACCCCGATCCCAGAGCTGTCCCCAGGCTCAGGGGTGCTGCCAAGCCGGTCCCAGAGTCTGTCTGGGCATTCCTGTGCCCAAACATCCGTCTGTCTGGCCCGGCCTCTACAGGGGATCTCAGAGGTCGGCCTGGGACCCCTCTGAGGCTCCCTCCGAGGACCTGATTCAGAAAAGACCTGCCAGGGTGGTGGGCGAGACACCAAAGGGAGAAACAAATCACTAAACGGGTGAGGCTGAGGTGGGGAATCGAGTCTCAGAGCTGGACAGGAGCTTCCAGATCAATGAATCCAATATGGCCAATTCACAGACTAAGCCTTGAGGTCCAAACAAATAAGAGCTGGGGCAGGTATTAAGCAGCAAATAGCAAGGGCAGCCTCAGACCCGGATCTTCTGGCTCCAGCCCAGGCAGGGTATTTCCCCCTAAACCCCCTGGAAGGCCCACAGTTGTGATCCCCAGCCTGGCCAGGAGGAAGGTGATGCTCTAGGCAAACATTAGCTAAGAGAGGTAAGGGAGCTGTCCAGGGTCACTCAGCTAGGAGACAGGAGAGATGTCTTCTCTAGCTACAAAACAGCCTTGTACTCTTCAGTTTACCGAGGTCTGGGGCTTCTTACTTTCTCCTCTTACTTCCCCTGATTCCCTGGCCACATCTGCAGAGAGTCTCCTGGGACTGGCCTCCCTGATGGTCCTTGGGTGGCTCCCCTTGTCTCTAGGTGGACCAGAATTCCCCAGGCTCCCCCTCCTCCTCTGGGCCCCAGCAGAGCAGACTTCTCACCTGTGATGATCAGGAGCCCCTTCCAGGTGCTGCCCCTACTCTGTGAGGCTTTTGAGGGCCTCTCCATTGGTCTGCACTGCCCACCGGGTGTCACTGCCTCTCTCCTTCCCAGGAATCTCTGTTCTCCTGCCCAGCAAGGTGTCTCATCTGTGGGTGTCTCCCTGGAGCTGTCCCTGCTGCTCTCCAGGCTAAAGGTTGTGTGGCTGCCCCAGAGCCTGTCTCTGTCTCTGTGGAGGCTGCTTCCCCTGCTCCAGAGGACTGGGATCTTTCTCTTCAGGGCTGGAGCTCTTCTATCTGCCAGGATCACATGGGCCCCACAGGGCAGGGACTTGGCCTCCTCTCACTTTCCCCTCCTCCTCTCTCCCCTCCTCTTTCTTCTTTTCCCAGAGGCTCTGGTTTCCTGCCTCTCCTGGGGAGCCCCTCCTATTGTCCCTGGAGTGCTTTTGTCACCAGGGGGAGCCAGTTCACTCAGGATTACCCACAGTCCTCTTTGCTGGTCCCCTGCCTTCTCCCCCCCCCCCACCCCCCATCAGAGGACCAATTCTTTGCATCCCAGGAAGAGCCCAGAGAGCAGGGGCAGAGGCAGTGTGCTTGTCTGGGACTTCCAGGATGCTGACTGCTGAGCCTCCCTCCCCTCCCCTCACAGGCCAGGCCACAGTGTCCTGACCTTTACTCAGCTATTTACTGTGGCTTCTGGGGGCCCCCTGGCACTGGAGAGTGGGAGCAGGGAAGGAGGGAGACTAAAGCAGACAGAGGGCGCCCCCCTCTTCCTGTCCCCACTTTCTCTCTCCCCAATCCCTGCTGCTGGGGGCTCAGCCACTGGGGGAGGGGCTGGGGCTGGAGCCTAGAAGGTGGGAGTTCAAATCCAGCCTTTGGGACCTTGGACAGCACTTAACATCTCTGTCCTTCAGTTATATCTGTCTGTTCCTGCCTCCATTTTGGGTTTTCTGGGCAAAGATCCTAGAGTGTCTGCTGTGTCCTTCTCCAGCTCGTTTCATAGACCAGGAAACTGAGGCTGACTGGGTGAAGTGACTTGCTCAGGGTCCCACAGCTAGGAAGTGTCTGAGGTCACCTTTGAAGTCTGGAAGTGAGTCTTCCTGACTCTCCAGGCCTGGTACTCTCTCCAGGGAGCCACAGAGCTGCCCCACTTCAACTCTCTGCCTCGGTTTCTCTGACTATAAGATGGGCCGGACAATAACAGTATCTGCCTCCCATGAGGGTGTGAGGAGCAAAGGAGACAGTAGTTGTCAGGCGTTTAGCACAGTCAAGGGGGGTCCCCAGTCAGTCCTCTTTGGGAGGAGGGAGTGCTCAGGGCCAGGAGGTGGAGGCCACCCAGACAGCCAGGGATGGGCTTAGGCTGAGATTGGGAGAGTCGGGAAGGTCTGTGGTGCCTTTGATTAGTTTAGTGAGTCCCCAAACCTCCTTGTAAGGACCCATTAAGGGCTGGGCCACAAGGACAGGGAGCTTCCCTGCTCTCCAGGAGCTCCCGTCCAATGAAGGAGCCAGCAGGCAGCCAGCTCTGTACAAGGAGCTGAGCAGAGGACAAGCTGCAGAAAATGGCAGAGGGGAGGCAGCAGTAGGAGGGAGAGCAGGAGAGGCTCAGGCTGGAAGGTGGGATCCGAGCTGGGCCTTGAAGGAAGGTGGGAGGCTGAGAGGAAGAGGGAGCCACCAGCTCAATGGATTCCACAGGCATGGAGCCAGGCACTGAACAGAGGAGCAATGGAGGAAAAGTCTACTAAAAAGGATGAACTTCTGCCACCAGGCAGCCCTGAGCCTGCCAGGCCAGCCAGCATCTTCCAGGAAAAGGAGGAACCTGACCCTCAGGGTGGACAAGTGACCATTCGCTGGGCACCCAGAGAGCAAGTGTGAATGGAGCAGCCAAGGCGCAGGGCATAGAAGCAAAGGCTGGAGATCAGTGAGGTGTAGATGGTAGCACCAAGAATTCTGGGTCGGGGTGCAGACAGAGGGATGTCTCTGTCCCCCCAAGGGAAAATCAAATCCTGAAATTCCTGTATTGGGTGGCCTTAGACACGATCCAGGCATCTCCTTCTGCAGTGGAAGGAAGGGTCTGGAGGGAGAGGCCAGCCAGGGCCACCCAGGGGGGACACAATGGGAGGGGTATCAAGGCAGATCTTCTGAGCCCAAATGCAGTGCTCTGCCCTCCTCTGCCTCAGGCGCAGCCCAGCCTCAGCTATGGGACTCTTGACCTGTGTACTTGAGGGGAGGACACAGCTCCCTTCTCTCTCTATATGCTCCCAGGTGACAGGATCTGGGGGTCTGGGGCCTTTGGGGCCATGTGTGGCAGCACCATTGAGGAGAACTTTGTGGTGAGCCCCCTCTTTCCTCTACCCTCTGTGCCTTCTCCAGGGGAATCCCGTGCCCAGGCCTGGGCTTCACATCTTGAGGAGGGGACAGAATGGGAGGGGACAAGAAATCATGGGGCATTATGAAAAGGAAGTCTTGAGATGATGGGAGGCCACTAAGACCTGGGGAGTAGCAGGCAAACATCCATGGGAAGCAGCCATCAGACCAACTGTGTTTGGCCCCAGAAGGTGAGATCCAGGAATATCAGAATGCAGGAAAAGGTGGCATGTGGCAGAGTGAGAAAAAGCAGATTTTGCTCAGAATGCAAGAGGAGAATTTGGAATTCTGTTGGAGTGTCCTGGTACAGTTAGCTTACAGCCAGGAGGAGGGGGGAGAGTTAAGGAGGAGTGAGATGGTCACAGCAGTTGGACTTGGCTCTCTCTCTAATCCAGATCTCAAACCTCTTACTTTGGTCTTGTGTCCCTGTGAGCTTCAGCCAGCAATTCCTTCATTTCAGGGACATCTTTGGGCTCCTGTGAAGACTACACTTACCATAGGACACCTTCAGTCTGCTATGTTACCTCTGCTATCATCAACCTGAACTTTGGGGACCTGATCAGTCTGGTCACTATTTTCCTCAGCCAACTACCAGATTTGTACTTCATCAAAGACTTTTCGTTGGTGGGCACAACCTAGGCAGTTAGATGGACTGGTGAAAAAGGGATAGAAAGGAAGGTAGCAGAGTTCCATCTCTGCTGGAGACTGAAGCAACCCTTGTGGGTCAGAGGGATCTGAGACAGATAGATTTTAGCAGCTCAGGCAACTTCCTAGCCCACCATCTTACCCAAACTCCCAATTATCACCTTTGATAAATAAATCTACTGTTGTTTAAGAGAAGAAGTCAGATAGCATTTGCTAGAGCTCCAGGCCTGAGGGTAGCCATCTTGCCCTTAGACCAGGGAGAAGCAGCTAAGACAACTTACCTTTTGTAAGTGTAAAATTATCATCTTACAAAGGGAAAACTAGGGGGAAAGGTTAGAGGAAATTCCAGTGACTCAAAATCAGAGCTCAAACTTCTTAACTCCAGTTTGAGTTGTTTCATGAAGTAGAGAGTTCCCCAGCACTGGAAGTCTCCAACCATAGCCCAGAGAAATATTTGAGTGGAAGGTACATTCAAAAATGGAACTAGTCCCTCCTGTACTGTAATTCTAGTTCTCTCTGGTCCTTTATGCCTGTGTGCTTCCCCCTGGTTGTAGTCTATGTGCACATATGCTAGATGCCATTTGGTGTCCTGAGTGTGGCCTCTTTCTGAGAGAAGAAGGTGGCATCAGGAGACACACGGGCATGACTTCCTTGCATCAGTCCAGTCCTCCAAAAATCAGGTTTGGAAAAGGAATCCTCTTCCAGCTGCAGCAGGAAAATCAACTGCCCAAAGGGCCTTCCTGAGTTAGGGCAGGAGGACTTGGTCCTGAGCCCCAATCTTTGACAATAGAGATCTGCACTACTGTCCTGCCTCTGGAACATTCTCCCTTTATGTCTTCATACATGTTGTTTGTTCTCCCTGGGCTTCAGTTTCCTCATCAGTAAGATGAGAGCATTGTGCTAAAGTAACCTTTGGGATCATCTGCTAAAATCTGCAGAGCCTCTTAAATGACCTTGGAGTAACAACCACCAATATTTCTAGGGGCATGAAAGTTTGCAAGCAATGTCACCTCCCACTGGATCGATCCTCACTGCTATCCTGTGAAGTGAGTGTTATCATTCCCATTTTACAGATGAGGAAATTGGGACCAGAAGAAGTTAACTGATGTTTTTAGAGTTACCCAAGCTACTAAATGTTTAAGGAGAGTTTTGTAGCCAACTCTTTTTAAGTCCAAGTCTGGATATTTCACTATTGGGTCCTGCTGTCTCATCCAAAAAAAAAGTACACTTATTCAAGGCCTGGCATTCAAGGCTCCCCTGTAATCTGGCACCAGCTGATCTTTCCTGCCTCATCTTCCCCTACTCTCCTCCAAATACTCTAAGTCCCTGTCAAGATGGGCTATTATCCATCTGCCTTGCTACATTCTTTACACCCTACTAGAGAGAGAGTGAGCCCCCTTTGGCATGGGGTGGAGGGGTAGAAGACAAAGCGGGGGATATAAGGAGGGGCTAGCCCCTCTAGTACCTGCTCGTTTTTTCCTTCTGTTTGGTGACAGGCCTTTCTTGGCCTTTCTTTTTGCTAGCCCTGTTGCCTTCCTTCTGTTAAGACAACTGTTGGAGTGATGATGGTTGGAGTTATGGGAATAGTGGGAGTGAGTGTGGGGTTGGGTGTAGGACGAGGAGTGATGATTACTGGAGTGTGCTGTCCTGTTATGAGTCCTTGGTGGAAAAGGGCTTGGACTGGCGCTTGGACTGTGGCTCCAGATTTGGCTTTGGCTTTGACTGCAGCTTGGACTTTGACTCTGTTTTCTGTTTTTCTTTCTCTTCTGGGTCTGAGAAACAAGGAGCCCCTCCTCCATCTTTGGTGCCCATGAATGTTTGTGAAGGTCAAAGGCCACCTTTCTCCTCTCCCTGTTTGGCCTGGTCTGGCTTTTTTAGAGTAATGTATACAGACCCTGAGTTTTACATTTAGGGGTCATTGTTATCCAGGACAGAGGGTTGGATTGTGATGTCAGTGGTGTAAAGGTGAAAATTAATGGTTGGACACTCATTTTATGACATTCTGTGGTCACCAATGTTTATTATATATTGAGTCAGAAATTCATTTTCAAAATAGAGAGGAAACAATATAGAAAAGTTATCTTTCCTATTTTAATTCAGACAGAGTTTAATTACCTCTCAATAAGGAAGGTTGATAGTGAGCCTCCTCCAAGATGGAAGATAGTCTTTCTAGAAACTAGGAAAGAATCAAATTTTCAGTCTCCCAATATTACAGGAGTTAAAAGTCCAAGTTGAAGCCAAGCTTCAAGCCCATGATCTAAGTTGCAGTCTCCAGCTAAGCTCCCTCGAAGACTCTCTTTAGTCAGGAGACTATCTCCATAAGACTGACTCAAGCTGCAGAATTCATGACTTTTTATGGTGATTTCTTGTCCCTGACCATCTTCACAGGGACCAATCACAGTTTCCAAAATGTCTATCACTGCCCAGGGGGGAGTGTTTATAGGAACTATTTCTCACCTTTTGGAGCGGTGAGTATTCATGAAAAGGGTTCAGAGATTCCTGGCTGATGGAATGTCTGAGGGTACAAATTCTGGTCATAAGATTCACAATTTTGGGAGTGAGTTAAAAGGGTGGAGCTCTCTGAGTAAGTGATCTGTGAGTTCTCTAAGTACTTTGCTAGCTTCTCACCTAGTACTAAGTAGGGTGTTCAATTTTTGTTGATTCAATTCAAAGGTAGACAAAGGAGAGTTAATCTTGTCTTCTCAATCTAAACAGGGGTACTTAAGTTAGTGTTAACTCAAAACAGACAAAGGGAATAAAGATTCCCTTTCACAAGTGTAGACTCAGAGAGAACAAAGAATTCCCTTTTACCATCCTCCCTGTGATTTGTTTGGTGACTAGTCTCCTCGATGAATCATTTTACTTAATCAGAAATTACAATAGTTAGACATTAGAGGAAAATGAGAGATAGGAAGAAAGAGCAAACCAATATTTGCTAGGCTCATTGATAATGAGACAATCAGGGGGCAGTCCTCCTTAACATAAACATTTACATACAAAATACTGGCATTCAACCCCCAACAGTTCAATCAGTTTTACTCCAAAGTTCATGCTGGATCTCCTTATACTGTGGAAGTTTCTTCAGGCATCTTCATGGTGTCATTCTTCAAACAATTCATAGTCTTAATTGAAAGTTATTAAAGCTCCTTTTCCTGGAAATTTTTCTCAAACAATTAAAAATTTTGCATTTTATGGCCATTATACAGTACCACTTGATGTCCCCCCCACCCCCATTAGGATTGTGTTGAACAACATTTGGATCAATGTGGGATACATGGTTGAGTTATGGGATAAAGTCAATCTGTTTCAATAGAAGCTGCTCTTTACATGTGAGCAATGAATCCAAAAGATCTTTTCTCCAATTTTGATAGCTGTTGGAGTGGTTAACAGTACTTAAAATGGAACTTTCTAGGAAGGCTGAGTTGCTCTAGAAGTTCTTTATATATACCTTGTCTCCTGGGTTTAGGTCAGGAAGTGAAAAATCTATAGGTCTTGCTTGTACTGAATCTCTCTTTGGATTCATGGAGTTCTTGCAATTTGGTGTGTAATTCTTGTATATATGTAGCAATAGAAGTATCTCCACCTAATAATGATGTATATGCAGGAGAAAAGGGTTTATCTCATATAGGAAGGTGTCCAAAAAGCATTTCAAATGGTGAAATGTGTAGATCTCCTCTAGGCCTGCTTCAGAGATAAAACAAAACTAGAGGGAGAGCTTCAGGTCATTTTAGGCGTGTTTGAGTGCATAGTTTTCCAATCATAGTTTTAAGTTCTTTGTTCATCCTTTCAACTTGGTCTGAGCTCTGGGGATGATATTGCACCTGCAATTTGGTAATTATCCCCAAACAAGAATATACTTGAGATAGAACTGAATTGGCAAAATGACCTCCCCAATATGGTCAATTTGTGCTGGCAGGCCAAAGTGAGGAATCATTTCTTTTAATAGTATCTTGTGTTATGAGGGTGATTTAAGGGATGGGACCAGATAGATAGGTTTGGGCCAGATTCAGAAGATTAACAGGTTTGAGAAGGCCAAAAAACCCAGCCAGGCAGAGCCTGACTTTAAGATGGCACACACAGACCACTCAAATAAAATGGGAAGTAGGTTTAATAAAAGTATAAGGTAAAAGGGTATTGGATAACTTATAGCTAATTTGTCTAACTAATAACCCAGCATCTCATATCCCTTCTTCAAAGTTATTTTTATTTACTCTAATCCTCCCTAACTGTCTAAATCCCTAGACCCTGATCTTGGTTAAGTTACAACTAAACCCCCTTTAGCTTGTTTAAAGGAAAGGGTCTGTATAAGTTTCATAAGGCCCAGGGATGGTCCTAGATCCAAAAAGACCCGGGCATTTTGGTCTCACAATCAGATTCCAGATGGTCCAGGATCACCAGAACTGCAGATAAAACCATTCACAAAAATTAGGCAGAATTTCAGAGCAGTTAGTGCAACCAGAGAGCACAACAGGATATGGAATTCAGGGTAATATAGGGTAGTTTCAGCCACTAAGAAAAAGGAGCCTGTCTCTCCAGGTCAAATCAGAGAAAGACCCCTAAACCTCAATTGACTGTCTCTCTCTTACTTTCCCATTCTAGAATTCTTTCCCTGTTAGCCTCATGCCTCTGAAAATGTGCTCTAACCCTCTCTATTATGACATAGTGTGGACAAACTCCATATTGGATGTGTGGCAGAGACTGAGTAGGCCAAAATGACAAGGGTGTGTAGGGACATGAATCTTCCACCTGAATCTTGTGATTACTGAAGTTAATCACAAGGACAAGTGCACTCAGGAACAGTTGTAAGAAAAGACATCTCAAAAGTCTGAGCTGTGCAAGCTCCATTATGCTGTTCCACAATGGGAACTGTTTGAGATAAGCAGGAAACTGGACCATGCTCGAAATTCTACTTTCTGTCAGAATGTTGTGCTACTGACTAGGCTTTAGGGGCAAGATATGGTCTTTTAAAGGATGTAGACACACCTTGATCTAGTTAACCTTTTGGGTGGAGGGCAGGCAGCAACCCTTTAGCCTGAGGTTGTTGTTGTTGTTTTGTTGTTGTTTTTGTTTGTTTGTTTTTAGAGAAAATGTTAGGACCATGTTCTTTTTTTACCAAGTGCTGACCTTTTTGGGCAAAACCCTGCTTTTCTTGGTTGGCCTTGGGCAAAAAGAGTTTTTATAAATTACTTTTTGTGGGGAGCCAACAGACCCCCACTGGTTGACATGGTCACAGTGGGAAGCCAGGAAACTGCAAAGCAACCCCCCAAGAACAAAACATCCCCCACTAACTGCCTTCTGTGACTTCTCTCTTGCCAACTTTCCCTACTAATGGACTTGTTATGATTATTATTCGTTCCCCAATACAGGAGAAATAATACGAGAGCAAATACTTATAGGATCAATACATTTATATTCTACTTTAATCCTCCCTAGGTTATTACCCCCAAAAGATTGCATTTACAGAATTAAAGCCCAAAGATTATTGCCTATTACCCTCCTCCTTTCCCTCTTCACAGAGCCACATTCACTCCTATTACAAGCCAGGCAAGCCAGGACCATCAATCACCTTCAAGAGACATTCCATTCAATTCCATTCATGTACAGAAACCAGGCAACATTGCAAGATGATTTAAAGTAACACAAGAAAAACAGAACTTATAAATTGAGGAAAACCCCAAATCTGGTGTCACTAAATTGCCCTCTAATCTTGCACCTAGCTACAAAATGTTTGTTACCCATCTCCTAAGTAATTGTGATTGTGAAAGCTGACCAAAAGTAACAATGTTTTTCCTAGGACAGGGAGAACTAACCTCTAGATTACCTTGTTTATGTCATTCATCCATAGAAACAATGTTTCATTGACTATCTCTTTAGGCTATGTGTCTTGTTGTTAAGTTCCATGGAAATATATATGTAGAAAATTGATTGTGTGCCAAAGAAATATGTATGTGAAACCCTATATAATAAATGAACCTCCGTGCTATGGAAGAACACTGTGTGATGCCTGTGCATGTGGGCTTCAGCACATAGTGTCTCTGATCTCCATTACTTGACTGGATCGTCACATCTAGATGGAATAACTTTGAACCCTCAGAGAGACCACTGGAAAGCTCTCCATAACTTTCCCCCCTTATTGGGGCTCTAAAAGCCTCTCAAGGTAAAAATGACCAGTTTTTGTTACTTTTAATACTGTTCTTAACTTATCTCTCCAGATTTTCTCTCTCACTTAACTGGGAGGCATATAGGGGCTCATAAAAGAGAGAACGTAGACCTCCAGGAGCAAGACAAGGCTAAAACTTTGTTAATTTTAGCTTAATAATGAGCTCCCTCTAATAGCAAATGGCTGAGCTGGGATCACTAGCTTTCTCCAGTACTCTGAAGTGTAAAGATTAAAATTTAGGAATTTAGGGAGACTGAGGCAGGTAGAAATTAGTTTCTCTCTGCAAGGAGTATTATAATTTTTAGAGGTTTATTAGAGATTAAGGATTTAAGAAAATACAGGATAAGAAACATGTGCCTAGGCCAGAGGCCTAGACAAGATAACCTCACATCATGGAAGAGATGCCTCTGCTCCCAAAACGGAAGTCCAAAAGAGAACTTTTGCAATCAGGTTAAATATCTTCTTGATCTTGGCCCACGTGAGAATTCAAAGCATTCTGGGGAAGTGGAACAAGGATTTCTGGGAATTGAAGTCCAGAGTTCAAGAATATTTTTTAAAGAAGGTTTTTGAGCTGCTAGATAGAGTTCTGTTGGGCAGGGCAGGGCTGCTTCTCCCATGAGAGGAGATAGAAGCATTTTTTCAGGTGAGGCCTCAGGGATTTAGGGCCAAGATAAAAACAGTTGTGTTCTATTTATTTTAGGGAAAAACAAGAAGAAAAAAAAAACCTTACTGTTATCTCACAGCTGTGTATTGTAGACCCAGCTACCAAAAAAGGCTGACTTGAGATAGTAGCAAAGCACATGGGTTGCGGGCTGCTGGTGATTAAATCTAAAAGAAGGCAGGAGAGAGTTAATCCCATCTTCACATAATGATCTTGTAGATGCTATTGTTGATGATTATCATGACACTGTTATTGATGATGATGATGATATTGATGATGTTATTGTTGTTGATGTCGATGATTATGGTGTTGTGGTGTTGATGATATTGAGATGTTGTTGATGATGTTGGTGTTGATTGTGATGATGATGATTGAATTTGTAGTTAAAGGTTTTCCTTCCATTTGAACCTTTCTGACCCTTCTCACTGTAATGATTAAAATTTTCTTGAAGACTGTCTCAAATCTCTTTCACCCTTCCATTGTATTGGTCTTCTCCCTATCCCCCCCTGGCACTTCTTTATGCAATATATATTTACCTCATTTTATCTCTTTTACCATTTCTCTTAGTATTATCCACATTTTGACTCCTAGTTTTATATATATATTTTTGACATATCATTCTATGTAGTTTGTCACTGTATCCTATAAGTATACTTCTTCTAGCTACCCTAATGATAATGATAATTTTTAAGAGGTACCAATGACATCTCTTCTTATAGTAATACAAATCATTTAAACTTATTGGGTCCCTTAAAAATTTTCCCCCTTTCTTAATTACCTTTTGGTGATTCTCTTGAGTTCTGTGTTTGGGAATCAGATTTTCTGTTTAACTCAGGTCTTTTATTTAGGAATGTTTAGAAGTCTTCTATTTTATTAAATGAACTTACTTTCCCCTGCAAGAATATAGAATAATTTTACTGGGTAATTGATTCTTGGTTATCGGCCCAGTTCCCTTGCATTCTGGAATATCATATTTCCTGTCTTCCAGTCCTTCAGTGTGGATGAAGACAGGTCATGTATTATTGGAAGTGGGACAAAGGGGTTAAATTAAAAAAGGTTGAACTGGATTATTTAAATATAGGGTCACCAGGAATTTATATTAATTTCAAAAAGATTTATTTATAGTTTATTTACAAAGTATAGAAAGAATGAAGTAGGAAATCAGAGAATGGATAGGGTAAAATATCTAGCCTAAGCACTAAGTTGTTTACTCCTGGCCCCTAGCTCCACCTGGGCAGGGAGAGTTAGTTTCAGCCAGTCTTGGCAAAGCCAAGGACACGGGGAAGTCTCTCTCAAGAGGATAAGTCTCTTTTGAGGTTAGTCTCTTCAGAAAAATCTAGCAGTTAAGTCAGCTTTTCATTCACCACATGTAAGTCCAAAGGAAGAGATTTAATCAGGAATAGAGCCAGGCATCCAGTTAGTAGATTCTTCTTCAGTCTTCACTCCAAAGAATGAAGAACTGTCTCTCACGGGGAGATGTAATTCCTTTTGAAGACATTTTCTTTTGCATCACTTTCTGTGTCTTCCTCCACATATTACATGTTCAACTAATAGTCTAAAGCCTTTTTAGGACTGCCCAGGAGGCAGTCAGTAGATTCTGATTCATCACCCACTATCACATATGTGGATCACAGACCTACTACTTAATGATTAACTGGGATGTTTACACTTTTGGTGATTAGATCTAAAAAGGGCAGGGGTTACAATTTAATCTTCACAATTAGGGGAGAGTTGATATCACTTTAACAATTAGGGGAGATATAAATTTAATCTTCACAATTCCCCTGATGATCTTTGGGAAACTAGTCTCCCTATTGATCATTTAATGTAATCATCTAGTACCCATAAATTTTTCTCACTACCGGTGTATACAATATTGCACCTTGAAAGAGGAAACTACAATAGTTGGAGGTAAAAGGAAAATAGAAGAGAGAGAAAGATCAGAACCAAAATTTTGCTAAGCTCATTGACAAAAAGCCAAATAGGGGACAGTTCCCTTTGGCACAAACCATACATTTACAATAAATGTACCCCCTTTAGTTCAATCGATTGCACCCAAAAATTAATTCTGGATCTTCTTGATGTAGTGTAGGTTTCTGAAGAAACCTTTCTCCAAATAGTTCATTCTCTGGATTAAAGGAGTTAGCAAGCTTCTTTTCCTGAAAATTTTCTTGAACAGAATTTTAAATCTTGGATTTTTATGAAAATATAATACAATCCTCCCTGAAGAGAGTATTCACCAACACGCAGATAAACTCAAAGTGGTTGAGTTATGGGGTCTATGAGTCAATTATTAAAAGAAAAATCAAAAACATAAAAGAAAAATAAATAGAAGAAGAAAAAATTAACCTTTGGGAGAAATAAAAATTCAAAATCAGAATCAAAATAACAAAAACTATGTATATAAAATTTCTGAACAAAACAAGAATAAATTCATAACAGACCCTTGTATTAGGGTCCAATTAATGTAATTTTCTGTCCCACAAATGTTTAGGTGAAAAACTGCAATCATATTGTATTTAACCGTTATAAGTCAGGACTACAGGAAGTTGCCATAGTTTAAGAGAAAAAAAGGGACTAGATTTTTGTGTAAAAAGGAAGTGTCATTCCCTGGTCTGGTATTTCATCATTTCTCAGGGTTAGGGGAGCAAGAACATTCAATTGTTAGGTACTTTGATAGAAAGTATGTTATAAGGAATGTTGTTCAAGGAGTGCTGCATCTTGACATATGTCAAGCACTGCAACCTCAATTCTCACATTAGGTTCAAGTCCTTTTGTATTGGCGAAAAAGTTCATCATTCCCACCTGAATTGGTTTCTTTTTTTTTCTTTTTCTTTTTTTTGACCTGTGTGCTATTTGTTGGCACTATTCAGGTTAAATTTGTGATTCTATGGCACTGTCTATATGAAGTCTGTGCTCATTTTTTATCCCAATTGATCCCTGACTTCTGGCTAAGTGTCAATGCTTCTCTGCAGATGGGGGGATTGCTCCAGAAGTCATTTTTTTTTTATCTACAGGTTGAATTTATTAGATTCTTTTTTTTAATAAACATTATTTTATTTGGTAATTTCCAAACATTATTCATTGGAAACAAAAATCATTTTCTTCCCCCCCCTCCCACCACCTCTCCCATAGCTGATGCATGATTCCACTGGGTATCACATGTGTTCTTGGATCGAACTCATTTCCATGTTGTTGGTATTTGCATTAGAGTGTTCATTTAGAGTCTCTCCTCAGTCGTATCTCCTTAACCCCTGTAGTCAAGCAGTTGCTTTTCCTCGATGTTTTTACTCTCACAGTTTATCCTCTGCTTGTGGATAATGTTTTTTAGATCCCTGCAGATTGTTCAGGGACATTGCATTGACACTAATGGAGAAGTCCATTACCTTCGAATGTACCACAATGTATCAGTCTCTGTGTATAATGTTTTCCTGGTTCTGCTCCTTTCGCTCTGCATCACTTCCTAGAGGTCGTTCCAGTCTCCATGGAATTCCTCCACTTTATTATTCTTTTTAGCACAATAGTATTCCATCACCAGCATATACCACAATTTGTTCAGCCATTCCCCAATTGAAGGGCATCCCCTCGTTTCCCAATTTTTGGCCACCACAAAGAGTGCAGCTATGAATATTATTGTGCAAGCCTTAGAAAGTAGGAATTTTAAGAGGAGGAAAGACGGGGAAAAGCATTTCTGGCTTGGGTCCAGAGAAGGTATGTGTGTGTGTGGGGGGTGGGGGTGGGGTGAAGAGGGTAAATATCATAAACCTGAAAATTTCAGTTTGGGCCAAGCTATGAGGACTTTAGGTGCCAAAGGTGGTCCTTGTTTGATTGATTCCAGAAGCAATGGGGAGCCCTTCATTTACTTAATTGAGTTCTATATTCTGGAGAAAGCAGAGCACCCCTCCACCCTTGGCTACCACTTTTTATGGGCAGGTTTTGCAGCACCCAGATGCCCCCACCATTCATTTCCTCACACCATGAACTGACTGTGGTATTTGTGACAGACTACCATATCATCAGCACAGGATTTTCTGCAACCTACCAGACCTTCAATATGACTGACAGTAGGTGTCACCTGGGCACAAGAGAGATGGGGGAGTGGAGGAGGCAGGGGTGAATGCTCTAAGGGAGCCAGTAGGAAGGTCTGTGCCCTCCTCATGGAGGCAGGTGGGCATTGGGCAAGTTCTGTGCTCAGGGCTGCTGGCTTTCTGAGTGTCTTTCTTTGAAAAATCCCTGTGGACCTGGTGGAGTTCTCCTGCAGGATGGAGGGTGCAAGAACTTTCATTGGATATGTGAAAGCTGGCAGAACTGCAGTGACAAATTCAACTGTAGCACTGCCCCCCCCCCCCCATGGCCTTTGGTGAGGATGTTATTGGGGCCATGACATCAAGGAAAGGCTGAAAGAAAGCTCCTTTAAGCCGGGGATGGCTGGGAGGATGGCCGGGGCCACTGTGCCTGAGATGATTCCTGGAGTGGCATAGTGATGTTAAGCTGCTTGCTTTTGACCCCTCTCTTCTGCAAAGCCAGCTTGTGAACCCATCTAGGCGGAAATGTGCCAGGGTCTCAGCTACAACAGCACAGCCTTCCCCAATACTTTGATGACCCTGGAGAGTCAACAGGAAGTGGAAGAGATGCTGATGTATTCAAGGTGTCAAAGAGTCAGTCTTGGGGGTGAGGAAGGAGGGAAGAAGCCAGAACAATAGTCGGAGCCCAAGCAAACCTGGGAATAGCTTGAAGTCAGCAGTTCAGTAATAGACATTTTGAAGGGGAGGCCAGATGGGGGAGAAGTTGGAGTTCAGACACTGGGCCTTGATAGCTTCCCCTACTTTATAAATGACAGACCCTGACAGACCTCCCTGTTACCAGCCTTTCTGGAGACTCCTGTGCGGGCTGATCCTGCCTCACTGCACCCCCTCAGGAGGCATCCTGCCACCCTGTCGCCCCATCTGTATAGAAGCCGAGCAACACTGTCAGCCTGAAAATTCAATTGTGCCACAGTGTATCAATCTCTGTGTATAATGTTCTCCTGGTTCTGCTCCTTTCACTCTGCATCAATTCCTGGAAGTCATTCCAGTTCACATGGAATTCCTCCAGCTCATTATTTCCTTGAGCACAATAGTATTCCATCACCAAAACATACCATAATTTGTTCAGCCATTCCACAACTGAAGGACATTCCCTCATTTTCCAATTCTTTGCCACCACAGAGAGCAGCTGTGAATATTCTTATACATGTCTTTTTCCTTATGACCTCTTTGGGATATAATCCCAGCAGTGACACGACTGGATCAAAGGTCAAGCAGTCTTTTAAAACATTTTAGGCATAGTTCCAATTACCCTCCAGAATGGTTAGATCAATTCACAACTCCAACATCAATGCATTTAATGTCCCAATTTTGTCACATTTCCTCCAATGTTTATTACTTTCCTTTGCTGTCATGTTAGCTAATCTCCTACCTATGAGGTGGTACCTCAGAGTTGGTTTGAATTGAATTTTTAAGTATAAGAGATTTAGAGCACTTTTTCAAGAGCTTATTGATAGTTTTGATTTCTTTATCTAAAAATTGCCTATTCATATCCCTTGCCCATTTATCAATTGGGGAATGGCTTGATATATATTTTTTTGTACAATTGATTTAGCTCCTTATATATTTGAGTAACTAGACATTTGTCAGAGTTTTTTGTAATAAATGTTTTTTCCCCCCTATTTGTTTCTTCCATTCTAATTTTGGTTGCATTGATTTTGTTTGTACAAAACCCTTTTAATTTAATGTAATCAAAATGATTAATTTTATATTTTGTTTAGATCTAGTTTTAATTTTGTGGAAAGTGTTTTGTAGTTGTTTTTGTATAGTTCCTCGGTTTGTCTTGGCAGATAGATTCCTAAGTATTTTATATTGTCTAGGGTGATTTTAAATGGAATTTCTCTAACTCCTGCTGCCATGATTTGTTGAAAATATATAGAAATGCTGATGAGTTGCATGGGTTTATTTTGTATCCTGCAACTTTGCTGAAACTATTTATTATTTCCACTAGCTTCTTAGTTGTGTAAGAATTAAATATTTCTACCCAGATATACATTTTATAAAGTTTATTATAAAGGGTATACAATCATAGATTTTATCTCATCATTACTCTTAACCTGACCATCAGTTACTTATCCTGCTAGTCCCTTTCTCCTTCCCCCTTACCTGCCTGCTCTGTTCCCAGGTTTGTTCAAAAGTCCTGATCAGTCACTGCCCCCTCACTTTTATTGACGTATTTCACATACACAGTTGCAAAACTTTGCATAACTGTGTTATGTGAGGAATGTTGTCAGACAGGTGAGGCTACTCAGGACGGGAGGGAATGAACTTCCTTGACACCACCCCCCTGTGATCCTATGGGAGACCAGTCTTCCCAATGGATCATATAAATATAACTATCCTATAACTCTAAAAACCTTCTAGTTAAAAGTACATACAATATTGCATTTTTCTAAGAGGAAGTATGTTAGAGATGAGAGGAAAATATGAGAAGTAAAATATAAAAACTGATTGATATACTCATTTACAAAATGCCAATTGGGGGAAGTTCCCTTTGGCATTAGAATTTACATTCAGAATAAGTAAGTTCAACTTCCTTCAGTTCAGTTCATTACATTCCAAAGTTCATTCTGGAACTTTTGTTGCAGTGTGTGGGTTCTTCAGGTATCCTTACAGCAGCTTTTCCAAAAGAATCTGTTTCCTTGATTCATTGTATTGAAAAGTTTCTTTCCTTAAAATTACTCCCAAAATTTAAAATTTTGGATTTTTGGATAATTATACAATCCCCCTGAGGAGGCTGTTGACAAACACCAGAATCACACCAGGATACATGACTGAGTTATGAGGTATATGAAACAATTGTCAAAATAAAATAAAAAACACCACAAAATCCCAAAATGACAAACAAAAATTAAATTCTGCATTAAAATAATAAGTCAAGAAATGATAAAAAATAAAATAAAAACCTTACCTGTATAGAATTCTGAGTAAAAAATATAAACCTAGGGGGTAGCTGGGTTGCTCAGTGGATTGAGAGTCAGACTTAGAGACGGGAGGTCCTAGGTTCAAATCTGGCCACAGCCATGTGCCAGCTGTGTGACCCTGGGCAAATCACTTGACCCCCATTGCCTAGCCCTTACCACTCTTCTGCCTTGGAGCCAATACACAATATTGACTCCAAGACAGAAGGTGAGGGTTTAAAAAAATATAAACCTATAACAGGTCCTTGAATCAGTAACAAGGTCCAATTAAAGTGACTTATAGAACTTCTAGATAAACATGGCAGCAGTGTAGATGCAAGACTCTTTCTCTCCTTAGCACCCACCGATATAGACTACCTCAAAAGACCAAAAACAAAAACAAAAACAAATTCATGAGAATGAAGGGACTCTAGATTGGGGTACAGCATTGAAGGTACATGGGATTTGGGCATTTCCACTCTATAAGGAGAGGTGAAAAAGCTCCCAAAAATGCAAGTTGATCTACCCTCCCCCCCCCACATAGCAACCCAGATTCAGAGCCAGTGTGTGCCAGAAACAGTGAGCGAGAGAGGGGCACCTCTAGAGTGAGTAAGGGGAACCTCTAGGCACTTGGGAGCTGACCGAGACCACCAAAGACCTGGTCCTGAGGGCAATTACACCTGAAACCCCAGAAAGCTGAGGAACTCAGACTGTGGACACTTGCGGAAAGATAGCACAGAGAAGGGCAGCAAACAGCAGAAGCTGCAGAGATTCTCCTTAATGAACATAGATGCAAAAATCTTAAATAGGATTCTAGCAAAAAGACTCCAGCAAGTTATAACGAAGGTTATTCACTATGACAGAGTGGGATTTATAGCAGGAATGAAAGGATGGTTCAATATTAGGAAAACTATATGAACAAGCAAAACAACAAAAATCACATGATTATCTCAATAGACATAGAAGAAGTCTTTGATAAAATACAACACCCATTCCTATTAAAAACACTAGAAAGCATAGGAATAGAAGGGTCTTTCCTAAAAATAATAAACAGTATATATCTAAAACCATCAGCTAACATCATCTGCAATGGGGATAAACTAGATGCATTCCCAATAAGATCAGGAGTGAAACAAGGATGCCCATTATCACCTCTATTATTTAACATTGTACTAGAAACACTAGCAGTAACAATTAGAGAAGAAAAAGAAATTGAAGGTATTAACATAGGCAATAAGGAGACCAAGCTTTCACTCTTTGCAGATGACATGATGATCTACTTAAAGAATCCTAGAGAATCAACTAAAAAGCTAGTGGAAATAATCAACAACTTCAGTAAAGTGGCAGGATGTAAAAGAAACCCACATAAGTCATTAGCATTTCTACATATCTCCAATATATCTCAGTAGCAAGAATTAGAAAGAGAAAATCCATTTAAAATCACCCTAGGCAATATAAAACACTGAAACTGTATGAACACAACTACAAAAAGCTTTCCACACAATTAAAACTAAATCCAAACAATTGGAAAAACATTAACTGTTCATGGGAATGATGAGCTAACATAATAAAAATGACCATCCTACCCAAAATTATTTACTTATTTAGTTTTATTTACCCATCAAACTAGCAAAAAGCTTTTTTACTAAATTAGAAAAAATCAAAACAAAGTTCATTTGGGAGATCAAAAGATCAAAGATATCCAGGGAAATAAAGGGAAAAAATGCAAAGGAAGGAGGACTTGCAGTCCCAGATTTCAAACTATACTATAAAGCAGTGGTGATCAAAACAAAATGATACTGTCTAAGAGACAGAAAATAGGATCAGTGGAATAGACTTGGGGTAAGTGACCTCAGCAAGACAGTCTATAATAAGCCCAGAGATCCTAGTCATTGGGACCAAAATCCCCTATTTGATAAAAACTGCTGGGAAATTTGGAAGACAGTGTGGGAGAGATTAGGTTTGGATCAACACCTCATACCCTACACCAAGATAAACTTAGAATGGCTGAATGACTTGAACATAAAGAAGGAAAATATAAGTAATTTATGTGAACACAGAATAATATATATGTCAGATCTTTGGGAAAGAAAAGATTTTAAAACCCAGCAAGACTTAGAAAAAAAATCACAAAATATAAAATAAATAATTTTGATTAAATCAAATTAAAAAGGTTTTTTTAAAAATGTATTTAAAAAATATGGAGAAAGATTATACTTGAAACTGTTAAAAAAAACACTTTTACCTTCTGCCTTAGAATTGGTGCAGAGTATCAGTTCCAAGTCAGAAGAGCAGTAAGGGCTAGGCCATATGGGGTTAAGTTACTTTCCAGGGTCACTCAGTTCCCAAGTGTCTGAAGCCAAATTTGAACACAGGTCCTCCTGACTCTACATCTGGCACTCTACCCACTGAGACCACTGTCTGTCCCTGATACTTGTCAATCTTTATCACTTTTAGGACAGTTTGCAGAAGTATACACAGAGGGCATAAGAGTAAGTCAAATAGATTAGGATAATATCCAAAAGAAAAAAAAAATTAATGAATGAGAAAGAGAACTGCATAGGGAAAAGAGGAAATGAAGGATCAAGACTTCACATGTGGATTCATGAAAGAGTTAATATGATGAAGGGGAAGATAGGGGAAGGGTGGGTAATGTTCAAACCTTACTCTCACTGGAATTTGTTCAAAGAGGAATACTATCCACACTCAATTGACTTTAGAAATCTATCTTGCCCTCTAGGGAAGGTGGAGGATAGGGGAAATAGGGTAGTGTCAGGGAGACTTGAGAGACAATTTGTGAATTGGGAAAGGTGGTGGTAAGAAGCAAAACATTTTTGGGCAGGGCAAAGCTGAAAAGAGAGGGAAGGATAAACAGGAATAAGAAGGAGGGAAACACATAATTGATGAACTTATCTATAAAACAGAAGTGAGTAGTGGAGTGGAATTAAAAACCAGAATCCAATAATCTGGTTTTTTTATAAGCAAATGTGGGTTTAAATTAATAATCAATAACTAAATATTATATTTTATAAAGTTTTATTAATAATAACTGAAAAAAAGCACTGCCTGACTTCAGCCCGGTAGCAGGAACAAAAGAGAAAAAGCAAGAGGGAGGAGTTTTACGGTCATTAAAATACCATCACGCAAAATGTGGGCATGCAGAAAAAGGGAATTTTGGGAAACTAAGGGACATCTGGGGGATGAAGTACAAAGGCTCAAAATCTCCATTTATACATTCCACCATATGATCCATTGGGAAACCAGTTTCCCCAAAAGGATTATGGAAACATAATCAACTTAAAGCTTGCAATAATTTGTGGATAAAAGGAAAAGAGAACACAACCAATGAGTACTAGGTTGACAAAAAGCCAATTTGGGGGCAATCCCCTTTGGCATAAGAGTATACATTTAAAACAAAGTCATTTCAAACCCCTATAGTTCATTCACATCCCAAAGTTTACTCTGGATCTTCTGGTGTATCATGTGGTCTCTGCAGGCATCTATCTTCATAGGGCATTCTGGATTCTGGGAGGTAGCAAGTTTCTCATCCTAAAATTGCTCAAATTTAAATCAAACTTCACAACAATAACTTGGACCCCCTGAGGTAAATAATAATAATATAAACATTATTAATTATAATCAATATATTAATTAATAATTAATTAAATATAAAATATATAAAATAGTAACAAACAGAGGGATCATTCAGGGATGCATGGCTGAGTCATGAGATATATGAATCAATTTGCAAAAGAAAATAAAAAAAAAACATGAAAAATCCAAATAAAAGAGAAAATATAACTTGTGAATGAAATACAAAATGTATTATGTCTAAAAAATCTAAGTAAAGGAAAAACAACTCCATAAAAGGTCCTTGAATCAGGGCCCTTGAATTTAAATGATTTAAGCAATTGTGCACTACCCAATCAGTAGTCTAGACCATAGAAAGCGTGTCACAGAATGACAGACAGATGAAATACAGAAAAGGGACTAGAATATAGGAGCCAGATAGGAGCCAAATTTGAGATACTTGGTAGAATGTGGGACAAGGAAGACCTGCCTTTAACACATGTTAAACAGCTGCAACCTCAAACCCCAACAAGTTCAAGTCCTCTTGTCTTGGCTCAAAATTACATCAATCCCACCAAGATTTGTTGGTCTCTTTGACCTTGTGCTCGATTGGCACAATGCAGTTTAGCTTTTTGCTTCTTTGACACTGTGCAATGACTCTTTTTGTATTCTTTCATCCTGGAATCAGACATCATAATTAAGCAAAGTCCCATATTTTTTTTAAACACTCATGGGCATCATTTTTATGGTCTAAAGCTTTTGGGGTATGCATTAATATTAGAACAAATGTATTTAAAACATATTACTGCAAATAAACAATAAAGAAAAATCTCAATACTGATGACATGTGCTTCAAATACAAAAAAGGAGAGAAAAATAAAACTCAGATACTATATTGCACATTCAAGGAAAAACAATAATAAAAAGTTTTAAAAATAAAAAAAATATATGTAGCTTAAAATCAGGGACACAGTTTGTCAGTCATGTGTGAGTACAAAATAATTTTCAGAATAAAAGAATAACACAGTAGATAATGCACATTCAAAGTACCAAAGTCCCCAAAATTCACCATAGCCCAGTTAATTGCAATAGCAAGCAAGCCCACTATCATATTTTACATAAGTTGCTGTATGACATTAAAAACCCTATAAACTGATGGATATTTGTCACAATTTTTACAGATGTAGCAACTATTTCAACCATGGCAAATACATTTTTAAACAAAGTAAAACTTATTTGGGCCTAGAACACTATCAAGAAATCTAGATTGTTTTGGTGGAAGTAAATTAAAATGAAGAGTTTTGCAGGATCTCCTTTTTTTTTTGGCTTCTTGCTATATAGAAATACCTTGATAGTAACATTTCTTTGTTTCTCTACCTTTAATATAGCATTCTTCATAATATAATATAAAATATCATCCTTTCAGAAACCACTAGTTATGTAAAATTATTTCTGAAGACCCCTTAAAATTACAATTAAATTCTTAGCTTATTAAATTCTCTAAACATTGTATAAAGTTTAACCAGTTTTGTTGAAATCCATCCATCATCATCTATATGAAAATTAACAAAGTCAACATGTGATCTTCGATGACCTAGTGACAAGGGTTTTAGGCAAGATGTCCATGGGCTTATACAGTGATATTTTGTTCTTGAGCAAAGGTAAAGTTACAAATTAAAGATCAATATAGGCAAAACATAGTAGCTTAAAATGATTCAGTATTACAGATAGGTATTGACTAAATTAATACAGATAAACAAAAAAAAATTTAAACCTTAAAGCAATCAGTAAATACAGTAATATAAACAAAGGTGCAGGCAGGCAGTGCAGTCAAAAATCCTTTTCACCAATCCCAATAGAATAATTCACTTTTATAGGAGAATAAACTCAAAATAGTAGCAAGAAACTTCCAGATCTCTTTTAAAGTTTCCTTCCCCTGCCCCATTATTTATTATCCATTTAGATTCCATTTGTCAGAGGTCTGAATTTTCTCATAGAAGCACAGGGAAGAATTTCTACTCTGCATGTTGAGAGCAGTTAGAACTTTTAGAACTTTGTCAAAATATTTCAGGTTGATTTGTAGCATAAGCAGCCTAGTTTGTGGCATATTCTTGAGGAGAAGGAAATAAAGTGGGAAATCGCCAATGAAAATAAAAAAGTCCCAGGAAAAGAATTAAGCAGATCCAAACTGCACATTTTAGCTCTACCAACTCAAACTGTTGTTTCAGAGTTTCAAGCATGCTTTGCAATAACATTTTCCTGAAAGGCACTGAATGGGGTTTGTTTAAAGAGTAAACAGAAAGAGGTAAAACTTCCAGGGAAAACAACAGTGTATTTGCATATGAGAGAAAAATACTTGTCCTTGGTGTATTGGGTCAAGAGAAAGAAGGAAAAAAACCAGCATTATTCCCCCAAATTGACTTTAAATCTACTGATTTGGAACTAACTACCCTCCCTGTGAAAAACCTTTAGTAACAGCCTTCTAAATTAGGAGTCCAGGATCAGCTTTAAAAATTATGCTTGAAAATTAGAAGGTGTGGGGTTCTTTTCTCCATGCTGAAAAATGGCTATGGCAGACTAGAAGCACACATGTGGAGGGTGGAAAGGGATTGGGGCAGAAAGATTATTATAATTCACCTATTCCATGGAAGTAAAATGGTGGGGATTGGCAGTCTCTTGTGGTGGGTCTGGTCTTAGCAAGAAGAGGCTCCAAGCTCGGTGGAGAGCAGTGAGGGATGCTGGCCAAGCAGATGGACAGGAGAAACAGCAGGCAGCAGCAGGCAGAAGGGTGGGGCAGGAGTGCAGGCATACCCCACCACTGGACACTTGTGGTGGGCAGTGACCGGGCAAACTTACTATCTTTACTGTAAGGATATCTGCTCAAAATTTTTTGAGAATTTGTAATCCCTTCCTGGTTGTCAAAATGTGGGTTTTAAATTAATAATCATTAACTAAATATTATATTTATAAATTTCATTTATAATATCTAAAACAAAAGAACTACCTGACTTCAGCCTGGTTGCAGGTCCAAGAGAGGAAGAGGGAGGAGTTACTGCCACTTAAATACCATCTTGCAAAATGCAGGGAAAGGGAATTTTGGGAAACTAAGGGACTTCTGGGGGATGAAGTCCAAAGGCTCAAAATCTCCATTTATACACAATACACTTAAAGCAGGGAGAAACACACAGAGCAAAGGTAAAAGGCTGACACAAAATCTATTATGCTTCAGCTGAAGAAAAAATTGAGGGTAGAAATCATAATCTCGAGCTAAGCTAAAATAAAACTAGACATAATTTTTAAAAGCTTAAAAAGAGACAGATAGGTGGCTCTATGGATTGAGAGTAAGATTTAGAGACAGGAGGTCAAATGTTCAAATCAGGGCTCAGACACTTCTTAGCTTTGTGACCCTGGGCAAGTCACTTAATCTCCATTGCTTAGTCCTTACTGTTTTTCTGCCTTGGAACAAATGTTAAGTATTGAGTCCAAGACAAAAGATAAGTTTTTTAATAAAAAAGACAAGGAAGGAAATCTACATCTTGATAAAAGGTATCTTAGACAATGAAGCAATGTTGGTGTCAAACATATATATATATATACCAAATGGCATCCAAATACCTAAAGGAGAAGTTACATGAATTACAGGAAGAAGGAAAACTACTTTTGGGGGACCTCAACTTTCCCCTTTCAGAAATAAATACGTCTAATAAAAAAAAAGAAATTAAATAGGTGAATAGAATTTTAGAAAATTTGGATATGATAGATCTCTGGAGAAGACTCAAGAGGAATAGAAATTAATATATTTTCTCTCAGTAACACATAGCTCCTATACAAAAAGTGGCAATGTGGGACTGAGAGACAGTTCCTAGAGTTCAGGGGTCCTGGGTTCAAATATGATCCCAGATACTTCCTAGATGTGTGATCCTGAGCAAGTCACTTTACTCCCATTCCCGAGCCCTTATTGCTCTAATGCCTTAGAACCAAATCTATCTCATAAAGATTTTAAGACTAAAGGTAAGGGTTTAAAAAGTATACTGTCAGGTGTGTGTACAGGTAGTACAAAATATTGTGAAAATATTGCCTGTGCCCTTCTGTCAATTTTTCCTAGTGTATGATCTGCCCCATGTAAGAAAGCCTTTGTTTGCTTTGGTTAAGATACAATAATACCAAGGACTCACATTTTGAGACTGCTTTTGTGGTTTGTGTACATGAACTCATTTGATTCTTGTGATAGCCCCACAACACAGGTACTACAAGACTTCTGATCTCTTTTACTGAAGTAGAACCCGGGACTTAGAGAAGGAGAGAAATAACATTAGAAAGTCTGGAAGCCTGAAAACAGCTATCATTTCTCTGGAGTTTTAAGGACTAGGAAATTTTTTCTCACTAGAACCCTAATGGGTCAGTATTGCAAAAAAAAATCTCTAGTTTATAAATAAGGAAACTGAGTTTCAGGGATATGAAGTGCTTTTAGTTATGATAACATTATGTGATATTTATGTTCAATTCCGGTAAGTTTGTGGAAGGGAGACATCACTTCTGATGGGGTTGGTCAAGGAAAGATTTCTGGGGAAAATGGGCTTTGCGCTCTAGGGATGATGATGATGAGGGTTGGATCAGAGAGAGAACTGAAGGGGTTCTGTGGCTCAGTGGCTAGAGTGAACTAGATGTGGAGACAGGAAGACATGGGTTAAAATCTGTCCTCAGGTACTTCCTAGCTGTGTGATTTTGGGCAATTAATCCCAATTACCTAGCACTTGCCACTCTTCTGTCTTGGAACTGATACTTTGTATGGATTTTAAGACAGAAGATAAGGATTTGGAGAGAGAGAGAGAGAGAGAGAGAGAGAGAGAGAGAGAGAGAGAGAGAGAGAGAGAGAGAGAGAGAGTTAAGTGACTTGCTCAGAGTCACATAGCTAGGAAGTGTCTGAAGCTAGATTTGAACTCAAGTCCTCCTGACTCCAGGTATGACTCTCTAGTCACTGAGCCACCTAGAAGTCCTGGCATCTGCTCTTTCTTTTTAGGTGAAGGAGATTAAATTTTAGACCAGACCTTTGTGAGTTTCAAAAGGTCAGAAGAGGGAGCCATGTAGAAGTAAATCCATGCCAAGGTTTGTAGCCAACCCAACATCCCTGCCCTGAAGGACAAGGCTCCACCTTTGGGACCCAGTCCAGCATTCACTTAGATGAGAATTCTCATTGTAGTCAGACCCATTTGGAATTTGGTGGTACCAATGCACCCTTCCTCTTGCCCTGGCTCAAATTCTCTCCCTGCCTCCCCTGTCCCCTTCCCTATTCCTACTGGTCCAGTCTCTGCCCCCACCTTCTCCCCACCCTTATATTCCCTGATTGCCTCCTCCCTGCTTCAGTCCCAGGTGAATTTCACTTTGCCCTGCCCATTTTTCCCCTTCCCTAGGCCCCCTCCCCTGCCCACCCTATCTCTCCTGCTGCCCTTATGACTCCTCCCTTTTCCCCTACCCACTCCACTACAACCCAAACACAAGCCAAGCAGAAGTAATCACTGACAATTCAATTAAAAGCCTTCCTCCCCCAAGAGATATTCCTTCTTCTAATAAACAAGGGAATTTAGTAAACATTATACATCACACTCTTTTCTCTCCACAAAATATTGAGAGATTCAAAGCTAAAACCCCTCCTTTTGAAGAGAAAGCTTTTTTAGACATAAATAAGTTTGAAAGCACTTACCACTCATATAATCCCAGATGGAACATTTGCTCTTCACACTGCTAATGGAAAAAGAAAGAAAATAAGATCAGGTACAGGGAAAGGGAGTGAGTGATTCATTGGTCAAAAGAAGATCCTAAATGAGACCTGAATTTAGAAGATTACTTACAACAATGTCAGGTTTGGAACCCATTACTAAAAGCACTGAGAGCTTGCTCAGATAAACCTGGTACATAGACTAAATTTGAAAATCTAAAGCAAAAAGATGATGAAAACCACTCTCAGTTTATGGATAGGTCTATTGAGCTAGGAGGCAGATATATAAATCTAGGACTTTCTAGGGAAAGAGGTGTTAAACAAATCAGAAGACATCTGGTAAAAAAAGAGTTGTAATGAGTTTAAGAACTATTTTAAGACCAACTGCCCAAACTGGGCTAATATGGATCTTGAGGAATAAAACGAGTGTCAGCTTATATTTTTGATGCACATGAAAAGAAAGATGAAGAGAACACTGATTCAGTGGAGAAATTAATGAGGAGAATAGATGCATTAACGACAAAATTTGAAAAAGCAGCCACAAAACAGAGAGAGGCACCTTTACAGGAATCCACAAAGCAATCACCAAAATGTTATATTTATGGAAAGGTGGGTCATGTAATTATGAACTGTAGGAAGAGGAATCAGGAAAATAGAAGTAGAAGCTTGAGGAATATTAACAATAATAGGAATACTAACAATAATAGGAACTCATATAGGAATAGTAATTTGAATGAGGCAAATCAAAACTCACACCAAAACATCCAACATGAGGTTTGTCCTCACTATACTCAGTGCAGCAACCCCCTTTAGTATGGGGGACCCCAGAGGTGTGACCAAAGGAATCTAAAAGAATGATGGTACTGGGAGGGGAAGAGAACTCCAAGAGTCTAGAGGTGAATTTTAAGCCTTTTCAGACTCCATTGCCTTATTCATTTTAACTGCTTCAGTCTGTTCCCCTCCTCATAGTGAAGTACTCTCTGTAACACAATTTTAAATACAAGGTGTATATATATATATATATATATATATATGTGTGTGTATATATATATATATATATATATATATATATATATATATATATATATATATATATTGGTAGTAATCTCTCGGTAACCGAGGATGACTTTGTGCGTTTTCATCTATGGTGTATAGATGAGTGTGCACAAAGACACTTGTGCGTGAAGGAGATTTAAGTGGAAAAGTCATTGCACAGAGACAGTCCCACTCTCTTGGCATTGGAAGCCTGGGTCCAGTGGCACGAAAAATCATTACACCTGGAGACTTCCTCAGCTGCATTGGATAGCCGTGTTGTCTTTTGTGCTCCAACATGCCCTAAGCACTCCACAGTGCTTTGCTGCGTCGCCATCTCAGCTGTTGAACCTTCTTATTGGTTTCTTCTGTCTGTTCGGCCGAAGTAGTCTTCACATGCTGGGTGAGCAAAGCCCTGGTTCACCAGGGGTCTATGACGACCCGATGGCTACCCTCACAAGGTTTGGCTGGCCTGTTGAAGCCGTTGCCTGGGGTGTGGCCGCTGCGGCATGCTAGCAGCTACTGGGAGTGACAAGTGAGAGCTGGGGGTCATGTGAGGGTCAGAGGCTGGAGAGCTGCCCTAGAAGGGCACAACAAGCCCTCCATACCAGAGATACTACCCCTCCCTGAGCACCCCATAAACAAAAAATATATATATTTTATTGTTAACCACTCCAACAGCTATCAAAATTGGAGAAAAGGACTCTCAGATTCATTGCTCACATGTAAAATGGGTACCTTTTATTGACACTGATTGACTGTGTCTTGTGAGATGCAATTGACTTTATTTATACTCTCTTCTGTAAATCTTGAAGTTTCTCAGACTTGTGAATGTTAAAAATTTCCCCATTGGACTGGAAACATTCCCCATTTTGATGTGAGAACTCGCCAGGATCAGAAATGGGAGGACCTCTATTCCACCCATACTTAAGACTGCTTTAGGGGAGAAAACTCCTTGCTATGGGAGGACCTCTATTCCACCCGTACTTAAGACTGCTTTAGGAGAGAAAACTCCTTGCTAAACAATGAAAGTACTTGGACCCATGCTTATAAGAAGGCAAGGAGTTCTTTGAGCCAGGCCTGTTTTTAGAATTGACACAATGGGATGCTAGGTACCTAAAAGGGTCGGGCAAGTTTTCTCTTAATGAGATTAGTTGACTCAGCTGTGTTTTCTCTTCAGACTTATTGAGGAGATTAGTCGACACAGCAGCATTTTTTTTCTGACTCAGATTCAGCAGGAATTCAGATGGGCAGTCCTTTGGAAAACGTCTACAGTGATTGGTAGATGTAAGGACTTAGGGGAGGTGACATGGGAGAAAAAACCCTATATAAGAAAAAGCAGAATCTCTTGAAAGAGATCCTTTTGGAGAATCCTTTTGGAGGATCTCTGATGAGGATCTCTTGGGAAGAATCTCTTGAGAGAGGCTCTGGAGAAGGGAAGCTCTTGGAGGACAACCTCTAAGGAGGTCTTGCTGGAGCTCCTCTGAGGGGACTCTGTCCCTCTGGAGGCTCTGGAGCGAGGCCCTTTGGAACAGTCTCTGGCTGGAAGGCTCTTTGAGGAGGACTTTGAGGCTGGAACGATTTCTGGTGAAATCAGCTGAGATGGAGCTGGCCTGGTGTCACTAGAATCCTTGATTCACCTTGTGGTGAGTGTTAAAAGACTGACTGACTGATCTCTCTCTCTTAAGTCTCATGTCTAGGCCATGTTGGCTTAAGGCCCTTCATACTGATTTCCTTTTCCTCTCTTTCTCTCTTTTCTTTAATTCCACATTTGTATTAATTAAAATCTCTATAAAACTCAGTTGACTTGGGTATTTGAATAATTGGGAATATTTCCCTGGCCACCACCTTATATTTGATTTAAAAACCAAGACACTGTAGTGAAACATATTTTCTGTGGTCAAATTAACCCACCCTCT
The DNA here is from genome assembly GCF_027887165.1 of Monodelphis domestica. NCBI lineage: Eukaryota > Metazoa > Chordata > Mammalia > Didelphimorphia > Didelphidae > Monodelphis > Monodelphis domestica. Next base: position 423,871,505 of record NC_077230.1, read on the forward strand.
CTTATATCTATCACAATTTATATCTTCCACCATTTTAACTCACTACAGTTTACAACATCAACCATTTAAATTGCTATACTTCCTATGACTGAACTGCAGATAATACCATTATAAAAGTCCATAGGTAAGTTGGACACTGTTTTAGTTGTCACAATGAATTCTTGATTTTTAAATTTTTTATTATTGTTTCTCTTTTCAAATGGAAGGAAAAGGTGTTTTTTTTTTTTCTTTTTTAATGAAGTCAGTAATAGCAGATGAACCAGACCATGTCATTTGTGCTGGAGGACTTGTAATTTTGAAACCATCAAGGAATGAATCAATTCTTAAGAGAGTGGAATCAACAAATATGCAATCAATAAGCATTTTTAGCACTGATTATGTGCCAGGCATTGAACTAAAGCACTTGAAATGCAGAAGGAGGCAAAGAGGGCAGTCTCTGACTTCCAGAGAGTTACAATCTAATGGAAGGCACAATAGGCAAACTAGGGGACAAACTAAGTATATATAAAATATAAATAGGAAATAATTAACAGAGGGAAGATGCCAGAAGGAAGAGAACTTGGGGAAGATGAAAGAAGAGGAGATCCTGAATGATTGAGGAAAAAAATTCTGCAAAACTATTATGAAAAGAAAGTGACTTGAGAGGATAGCTGTAACTACTAATCCATTTGCCTCCTTTCTTCTTCCTATGTTCAAGCACCAAATGTGCTAAATTAGCCATGATTCTGGTCCATTTGGATAAGAAAGATCCATCTTTGGCCAAAGACCATGCTTACCCTTGCATTTATGCCCTCTACCTCCTTAGTGGGAGTGTTAGGCAAATGCCAAGCTCTCTGCAGTTTTCAGGTATTGGGCAACCTTATCTTTACCAGATCTATCTCCCCTTCAAAATCTTTACCCATCATGCTAGGGATGAAATTACCATGGATTTAGCCAATCAGAATTGGTTCTGAGCCCCCATCTACCAGAAACCCTGCCTCTTCCCTAAATTGAGTTTTAGCCGTATGATCTGGGCACCATAGAGCTACCCTCCCATTGGAAAAGACAGGAATTCTTGGATACTCTAGAAAGCATTTTACTTGTTTTGCACATATAACAAATGTTTTCTAGCTTCACTCTTCCAGACCAAGACCAGTGACATCTCGCCTCAAGGTTCTAGGGGTACTTTTTTTTAAATTTTTATTTTTTTCCCTAGGGGTACTTTTGAGGATTTGGGGTATCTTGTTTTTAATGCAATTGTGTTGGGACATGAGGGACTAGCAACCCAGTTTATGGAATAAATGAGCATCAATTAGCTTTCCCAGATGCCTATACACTTCCCAAAGATAGCAAGAAAAGTGAAAACATTGCATCAGGAATTCTGATGGAACACACTCTGATTCCCCTTTAGTTTTTGGGTAGATTAAGTTCAGTTAGCATAATTTCTAGAGTGCATAGGTTCCACCAAATTCCAAATTGTCTGGCTACAATGGGATTTCTCATCTCAGTTAATGCTGAACTGGGTCCCAAAGGTGGCTCCTTGTCCTCCAGGGCAAGGATACTGCGTTGACTAAAAAACTTGGCATGGATTTACTTCTACATGGCTCCCTCTTCTGACCTTTTGAAACTCACAAAGTTCTGGTCTAAAACTTAATCTCCTTCACCTAAAAAGAAAGAGCAGATGCCAGGACATCTAGGTGGCTCAGTTACTAGAGAGCCATACCTGGAGTCAGGAGGACTTGGGGTTAAATCTAGCTTCAGACATTTCCTGGCTATGTGACTCTGAGCAAGTCACTTCACCCTGAATGTCTAGACCTTGCCCTTCTGTCTCAGAGTTGCTACTAAGACAGAAAGGAATTCTTTAAAAATAAAAAAGAGGGGGCAGCTGGGTAGCTAAGTGGATTGAGAGCCAGACCTAGAGACCGGAGGTCCTAGGTTCAAATATGGCCTCAGACACTTCCCAGCTGTGTGACCCTGGGTAAGTCACTTGACCCCCATTGCCTAGCCCTTACCACTCTTCTGCCTTGGATCCAATACACAGTATTGATTCCAAGACGGAAGGTAAGGGTTTAAAAAAATAAAATAAAATAAAAAAGAAAGAAAATCTTCAAGGAAAAGGTTTCCCTTGCTTTTCCATGTTCCATATTGTCCCTCAGCCCATTGCAATAGCCCGTGGCTATTTATGGTCGTGGCAAACCCTACCAATGGAATAGGAATATTGGACTCAAAAGCAAGTTATAAAAGGAGCTTTCTACTCCCCTGCTGTCCACCCTGACCTTTAGGTCCTATTACCAGGGGCCTCATAATTATATCATCATCTCTCTAGATCTTTGAGTATCAAGTCTTTTGACTGTATAGTCTTAGGAACAACCTAAATCACAGAGCTGTGGTCTTAAAATGGAGATAGGGGTAATTTAACCACCATGACTAACCCAATCCATATGAGAATGTGTTACATGCATGTCAAGGATATATTTTTTTTAATTTTTAAATCCTTACTTTCTGTCTTAAAATTAATACTGTGTATTGATACCAAGGCAGAAGAGTGGTAAGGTCCAGGCAACTGAGGTGATATAACTTGTCCAGCGTCACACCTCAAGGAATATCTGAGTTCAGATTCGAACACAGGTCCTTGAGACTCCAGGTCTAACTCTTCACTGTGCTACCTAGATGTCCCTCAAGTGTATTATTGATGGAAATATTATTAGAAGGGCAAAAATCAGGCTTTCTCTGGTGATTTCTTGTGGCAAGGCATTGTAAAGTCACACTGAGGACTAAACAATTAGGGAAGACATGTCTTTCTAACATGTCTGTTGACTATTGATTATTAAAAAGTCTCCAAACCTGCTGGCTTTTTTCTTTTCGTATGGAACCTGGAAATGAGTCAGATGGTATATTTAGGAATGAGGAGTTAGTTTTGTATCTTAAATACTTTTTAAGGTGTAATTATGAGTCCCTTGTGGTGGTGGAAGTGCAGCGCTCTCTTACACCTGAATTATAGTGGATACTGAAGAATGTCTTTCTGGAAATGACTGTTAATCCCTTTTGTGAACATCTTAGGAGTGAAACTGAAGCTTCTGTTTTTTTCCTTCACCGTTTTTATGTCTCAGATTTACTAAACAGAATATTTTAATACAAATTTATTTCTGAGTCTTGTAGAATATTCTCTATTGTTCTATTTTGGACATTTTCATGTGGTATCATAAACATTTGATAATTACTTTTGTAATATTTGAAATTTGGTAACACAAAGACTTTATAGAGTCACAGACACAGATATATAGATGTATATATGTACGTATATACACACATATTAATATGTAAATACTTGCACATACCATTTCATATAGGTTCATATGTACATACATACACATGCAAATATACACACATACATTCATATACATATAATTTTGTTGGTACACATCTGAAATCCCTTCTACTTGGACAGAATGAAGCTTGTGGACTGTTTGAGCTCAGCAGTTCTGGGCAGCAGTAGGATTGTTAAGGTCCGGGTTTTCACCCACCACCAAGGAAGTCCACGGACAATGTAATCAAGCAAGGAGAAAACCTTTATTGGGAAAACTGATACACGCATCAGTGGGAACCTCTACCATCAGAGTTCCGAGTTGCTTCTGACAGGCTGGGCTTTAAATACTTTTCTTTTTTTCCAGCCCCTTATCTACTACATACCATCCTTGGAATTTTGCCTGCATGTATGGCTCTTATCTGCTTCCTACTATTCTTGGAACTTTGACAATTCTATATTGTTGGGGTCTTCCCAGCCTGCTGTTTGACATGTTTATTGGGGTCTTCCTGGCTTTTATCTGGTACCTACTGCAGCTGGGGTTTGGCATATTTATGGTTCTGACAAGCTTTTCAAGGCTATTCAGCTTGTTAAGTAAGGCCTAGGCCTTCCTGTTTTTCCAAGGCTGGTCATTTTGGCCTCCCTCCGGATTAACATTTATTACTTCCAATACCAACCTGGTGAACCCCTAGAAGGGCAGGAAGGGGGCACAGTGGTGTAAGGGAGTACTACACTGCCTAATAAGGGACAAATTGACCAAGTTCTTTAATGAAAGGAGCCAAATTTTCCATGATGATCAACAATACATTTGTCTCATCAATGTCCACTATCCATCCAGGCTAGACAAAGTATGGGAGACCAAGTCTCCTCCTTCCCATTTAGAATAAAACTTTACTTAAGGGATCTTCCCTAGACTTTTACTTTGTGGTGAGGGAAGTCATGAGCCAGAGAGTGTAAGAAAAGCCAATTTCCTTCCTTGGGGTCAGGTTCCCAAGAGAACAGAACACTGCCCTCCTGGTCCTAGAACAGAGCTCTCCATTGGGAAGCATCAGGAGAAGTTGTCACCCTTTGGGTTCTGTGTAGCATATTTATAGAAGAGATGTAGAAAGAATCTGACCAGTCAAATTTGGAATGAGTTTTTGGAGGGGAGTAATGAAGTTACAGGGGTAGAAGAAGATGGATTTGTCATGTCTGCTCAATAGCCAGAGTAGGGGAACAAAGGTGCATGTAAAACAGGTGTTGTGTAGGTTGGGGCACACAGTGTGCCCCTCTGCCCTCATTATACCAGTGCTAGATACCCTGGACAGGCTACCAAGACTGGGAGAAGGGGAAAGCAGCTTAGTCTGGTCTGAAAAAAATCCACTGTAGCATCTTTCTATTGTCAACATGGAAATATAGAGATCCCCAGTTTATTTAGTTTGAGTGTAGAAACCCCAGGTTTTGACCTTGTCACAGGAGAGTTTCCCCCTGAGGGAAGGTCCCTCTTCACCAGACAGTGAACTTCCTGGTAGTTTGGGTGGGAACAGCTAATCCCATCCCTTTTGTCCCAATGGTTTCTTCCCCCTAGGCTAAGGTCCATGACCAAGGTGACCCAGCCCTAGGCTAAGTCTTTTCCCTTTTGTGTCCATTGTAGGGCCCCAGCCCCTCACTATTATTCCTGTCTGGAACTCTTCATTTTCCTTTCTCACCATTGTAAGGTCAATCAACTGTCCTTCTAACTCTAAAGCCCTCAGGTCATCTAGAGTGGTATATAGGTTCCCCAAGTTCTTTTGTTCCTCGGAGTCCATCCTGAGTCGGTGGCACTCCCAGGGGCTGGTGACCAGGGGGTCTTGACTCCGGTGCAGTCTTGGAAATCAGCTCTGTTGTCGTAGTAGCAGCGCTAACCCCTTTTCCCTTGATTAAAGAGTGATTTTGACTATTTAATAGTTCTGTGTTTTTTCTAGTTGACACTATTAAATCAAAATCTTTAATACTGATCACTGTGCTCAGCTCTTCTTGTTCCTTGAAGCCACTTGGATGTCTCACCTGGACAGTTTATTTTTTTGAACAATTTTTGTTATTTTTATAGATGCCTTTTGTTTTCATACTGTCAACGTGGAAATATAGAGATCCCCGGTTTATTTAGTTTGAGTTTAGAAACCCCAGGTTTTGACCTTGTCACAGGAGAGGTTTCCCCCTGAGGGGAGGTTTCTCTTCACCAGACAATGAACTTCCTGGTAGTTTGGGTGGGAACAGCTAATCCCACTCAATATTAAGCATCCCTTTTGTCCCAATGGTTTCTCCCCCTAGGCTAAGGGCCATTGCCAAGCAGGCCCAGCCCTGGGTTTGGTCTTTCCCTTTTGTGTCCATTGTAGGGCATCAACCCCTCACTGTTATTCCTGTATGGAACTCATTTTCCTTTCTTACCATTGTAAAGTCAATCAACTGTCCCTCTAATTCTAAATCCCCCAAATCATCTAGAATGGTATATAGGTCCCCCAAGTTCTTTTGTTCCTTGGAGTCCATCCTGAGTCTGTGGCACTCCCAGGGGCTGGTGACCAGGGCGTCTTGACTCTGTGCAATCTTGGGAAGCAGCTCTGTTGTGTATTTATTAGCTCTAACCCTTTTCCCCTTGATTAAAGAGTGATTTTGACTATTTAATAGTTCTGTGTTTTTTCTAGTTGACAATACCATACATTTTGGAATATCTTCTTTCCTATAGCCCAGCTAATGAACTATTCCTAATAACAATGATTTCAAAAGAAAGAGAAAAAGAAACTTGGTAAACCAGCCAACACATTGACTTTTCCAGGATGGAATACACTCACTTCTGAAAAGAAGAACATTATTTTTACTTGGGAGGCTTTGCCTGCTTAAGTCTCTCCCCACATTCATCTATCTTCCATCCTGCTACCAATCCATATATTCAGCACGGGAAGTGACTGAGTTCATAAATTACATTGACTCCCTATCATCTGTGCTCCCCCTCTAGTCTTTTTTACATCTTGTACCCCACCACATACCTTTTGATAATATTGGCTTCCTGGTTGCTCTACAAAAAGATGCTTCATTTCTCAGGTGCCAGCATTCTCTCTGGCTATAATCAAATATTCATTCTCTGTGTTACACATCAAGACCATGGTGCCATTCTCTATGATGTTGCTGGTGGTATTAATAAGTTAGTTGGGTTTCATCAGGTTCTTGGTAGAAAGACAAAGAGGAAAGAGAGGTCACTGAATGACCTTCTTCACCAGGCCACCTCTTCAGGAACAAACAACACCAGAAGTCTAACCAGAAACATTTGTGTTAGACATACAGGGGTGGGTGCTGACATTCTGGGGAGAAGGGTGCCTCATGGTTCAATAGTTGTGCCAATAAGGCAGATGAGCAGAAAGCACTGAGGAGGGAATGCTGTATGTCTTGGACTATCCCACCTCCAGAGAGGTCCCAGGAGGTACACAATCTAGTGACTGAGATTGGGCGGTGAGTAGGGAATAAGAATTCATTAAGTATCTACTATATACCTGGTATATCGTAGGTGTTACAACAATGTTATTATTTTTATTATTATCATCCTCATTAGTATGATTACTAATATTGCCAGGCACTATTTTATTACTTTGGGAGCAGGGGCTATTATTCTCTCCATTTAATAGTTCAGGAAACAGAGACAGACAGAGGTTAAGTGACTTGGCCAGGATCACACAGTTAGTAAGTGTCTGAGACCAAATTAGAACTTGGATCTTCCTGAGTCCAGATCCAGTGTCCTCCCTATCCACTTTGGCTCCTTGTTGCCTCTCATCAACCATCTCATTTGAATCCAGAGGTCTTTAATCTGATATCTGTGAATTTATTTTGTAAAAAAGGGCTGGTAACGTTATTTCAATAGAATCGTTTTTCTTTGAAGTCCTATGGATTTTACTTTCTGTTTGTAATTAAACCACTCTTCTTCTGAGAAGAGGTTCCTGGGCAATGACAGCCTGAGTATCTGAGGGCTCTCTGGCACAAAAGAGAAGCCCTTCTGCTCCCACCATTTTTTTGCTCACAACCTATTCCTTTAATAAGCATTTCAAAATGTAAATAGCTTCTCTCTAACCATTGTCCCAGGAACTAATTAGTACATATATTATTCTTTTCTATGGCCTTGTTTCTGCTTCCATATGCTGACACTCAGCTCCTCTGAGTTATAGGTTATGCAAGGGGGATTGAGTGGGCAGTCACATCTTGCAAAGGGTCACTCTGTGGTCTCCTTAGCTACCATGCATGACTTTGTCAAGGCATCATGACCTGATGTCTCCCAGCACTCTCCCATACTCTCTTCCAATTTTCCCAACAGTTTTTATGAAATATTGGATTTTGGTCACCAAACCTGGGATTTTGGGGCATATAATAAACTGTCTTGTTGAGGTCACTTACTCCAAGTCTATTATACTGATACTCCTTTCTGTCTCTTACCCAGTACCAAATTGTTTTAATGAGCACTGCTTTGTAGTATAGTTTGAGATCTGAGATTACATGGCCCCTTCCTTCACATTTTTTTCCATTATTTCCCTGGATATACTTGATCTTTTGTTCTTCCAAATGAACTTTGTTACATTTTTTTCTAATTCAGAAAAAAAGTTTTTTGATAGTTCAATGGGTATGGCACTAAATAAGTAAATTAATTTGGGTAGGATTGTCATTTTTATTGTTAATTCATCCTACCCATGAGCAATTTATTTTTTTCCAATTGTTTAGATCTAATTTTAATTGTGTGCAGAGTGTTTTGTAGTTGTGTTAATATACTTCCTGTATTTGTTTCAACAGATAGATTCTGAAGTATTTCATATTGTCTAGGGTGATTTTTTTGAGCAATATTTTATTTGATCATTTCAAAACATTATTCATTGGAAACAAAGATAATTTTCTTTTCCTCCCCCTCTCCCCATAGCTGATGCACAATTACACTGGGTTTCACATGTGTTCTTGATTCGAACCCATTTCCATGTTGTTGGTATTTGCATTAGAGTATTCATTTAGAGTCTCTCCTCAGATATGTCGCCTTAACCACTGTAATCAAGTGGTTGCTTTTCCTCAGTGTTTTTACTCCCACGGTTTGTCCTTTGCTTGTGGATAGTGTTTTTTCTCCTAGATAGCTCCAGATTGTTCAGGGACATTGCATTGACCCTAATGGAAAAGTCCATTACGTTCAATTGTACCACAGTGTATCAGTCTCTGTGTACAATGTTTTCCTGGTTCTGCTTCTTTCTCTCTACATCACTTCCTGGAGGTTGTTCTAGTCTCCATGGAATTCCTCCACTTAATTATTCCTTTGAGCCCAATAGTATTCCATCACCAGCATATACCACAATTTGTTAAGCCATTCCCCAATTGAAGGGCATGCCCTCATTTTCCAATTTTTTGCCACCACAAAGAGCACAGCTATAAATATTCTTGTAAAAGTATTTTTCCTTATTATCTCTTTGGGGTACAAACCCAGCAGTGCTATGGCTGGATCAAAGGGCAGACAGTCTTTTGGGCATAGTTCCAAATTGCCCTCCAGAAGCGTTGGATCAGTTCACAACCCCACCAGCAGTGAATTAGTGTCCCTACTTTGCCACATCCTGTACAGCATTCATTACTTTTCTTTGCTGTCATGTTAGCCAATCTGCTAGGTGTGAGGTGATACCTCAGAGTTGTTTTGATTTGCATCTCTCTGATTATAACAGATTTAGAGCACTTTTTCATGTGCTTATTAATAGTTTTGATTTCTTTGGCTGAGAACTGCCTGTTCATGTCCCTTGCCCATTTATCAATTGGAGAATGACTTGGTTTTTTGTACAATTGATTTAGCTCTTTGTAAATTTGAGTAATTAAACCTATGTCAGAGGTTTTTATGAAGATTGTTTCCCAATTTGTTGCTTCCCTTCTGATTTTAGTTACATTGGTTTTGTTTGTACAAAATCTTTTTAATTTGATGTAGTCAAAATTATTTATTTTACATTTTGTGATTCTTTCTATGTCTTGCTTGGTTTTAAAGTCTTTCCCCTCCCAAAGTTCTGGCATGTATACTATTCTGTGTTTGCCTAATTTACTTATAGTTTCCTTCTTTATGTTCAAGTCATTCACCCATTTTGAATTTATCTTGGTGTATGGTGTGAGGTGTTGATCAAAACCTAATCTCTCTCACACTGCCTTCCAATTTTCCCAGCAGTTTTTATTGAATAGTGAATTTTTGTCCCAAAAGCTGGGATCTTTAGGTTTATCATATACTGTCTTGCTGAGGTTACTTGCCCCAAGTCTGTTCCACAGATCCTCCTTTCTGTCTCTTAGCCAGTACCAAATTGTTTTGATGACTGCTGCTATGTATTATAGTTTGAGATCTAGGACTGCAAGGCCCCCTTCCTTTGTATTTTTTTTTTCATGATTTCCCTGGATATCCTTGATATTTTGTTCTTCCAAATGAACTTTGTTATTGTTTTTTCTAATTCAGAGAAGAAAATTTTTGGAAGTCAAATTGGTATGGCACTAAGTAGATAAATAAGTTTGGGTAGGATGGTCATTTTTATTATATTGACTCTTCCTACCCATGAGCAGTTAATATTTTTCCAATTGCTCAAGTCTAGTTTTAGTTGTGTGGAGAGTGTTTTGTAGTTGTGTTCATATATGTTTGTCTTGGGAGATAGATTTCTAGGTATTTTATTTTGTCTAAGGTGATTTTGAAAGGGATTTCTCTTTCTAGTTTTTGCTGCTGAGCTGTGTTGGAAATATATAGAAATGCTGATGACTTATGCGGGTTTATTTTGTATCCTGCAACTTTTCTAAAGTTGTTGATTATTTCAATTAGTTTTTTGGTTAATTCTCTAGGATTCTTTAAGTAGATCATCATGTCATCTGCAAAGAGCAATAACTTAGTCTCCTCCTTGCCTATTTTGATGCCTTCAATTTCTTTTTCTTCTCTAATTGCTACTGCTAGTGTTTCTAGTACAATGTCAAATAATAGAGGTGATAGTGGGCATCCTTGTTTCACTCCTAATCTTATTGGGAATGCATCTAGTTTATCCCCATTGCAGATGATATTAGCTATTGGTTTTTGATATATACTGTTTATTATTTTTAGGAATGACCCTTCTATTCCTATGCTTTCTAGTGTTTTTAATAGGAATCAGTGTTGTATTTTATCAAAGGCTTTTTCTGCGTCTATTGAGATAATCATGTGATTTTTGTTGGTTTGCTTGTTGATATGGTCAATTATGTGGATGGCTTTCCTAATATTTAACCAGCCCTCCATCCGTGGTATAAATCTTACTTGATCATGGTGGATGACCCTTCTGATCACTTGCTGGAATATTTTTGCTAGTATCCTATTTAGGATTTTTGCATCTATATTCATTAGGGATATTGGTCTATAGTTTTCTTTCTCTGTTTTTGACCTGCCTGGTTTTGGAATCAGTACCATGTTTGTGTCATAAAAGGAGTTTGGTAGAACTCCCTCTTTGCTTATTATGTCAAATAATTTGTATAGTATTGGGATTAACTGTTCTTTGAATGTCTGATATAATTCACTTGTTAATCCATCAGGCACTGGGGATTTTTTCTTAGGGAGTTCTTTGATGGCCTTTTGGATTTCATTTTCTGATATGGGATTATTTAAGAATTCTATTTCTTCTTTTAGTCTAGGCAGTTTATATTTTTGTATATATTAGTCCATATAGCTTAGATTAGTATATTTATTGCCATATAATTGGGCAAAGTAATTTTTATGACTGCCTTAATTTCCTTTTCATTGGTGGTGAGGTCCCCCTTTTCATCTTTGATGCTCTTAATTTGCTTTTCTTCTTTCCTTTTTTAAAATTAGATTAAGCAGTACTTTGTGTATTTTGTCTGTTTTTTCAAAGTACCAGCTTCTAGTCTTGTTTATTAGCTCAATAGTTCTGTCACTTTCTATTTTATTAATTTCTCCCTTAATTTTTAGGATCTCTAGTTTGGTTTTCTTCTGGGGGTTTTTAATTTGTTCATTCTCACGTTTTTTGATTTGCATTTCCAATTCCTTGATCTCTGTCCTCCCTAATTTTTTAATATATGCACTCAGGGAAATGAATTTTCCTCTAAGTACTGCCTTGGCTGCATCCCATAAGGTTTGAAAGGATGTCTCACCGTTGTCATTTTCTTCAAAGAAATTAATTGTTTCTATGATTTCTTCTCTAACTATCTAACTATCTGATTTTGAAGTATCATGTTATTTAATTTCCAATTAATGTTTGATTTGGCTCTCCATGTACCCTTACAGATCAATATTTTTAATGCCGTGTGATCTGAAAAAGGTTGCATTTATTATTTCTGCTTTTCTGCATTTGAATGCCATGTTTCTATCATCTAGTGTATGGTCTATTTTTGTGAATATGCCATGTCATGCTGAGAAGAAGGTGTATTCCTTTTTGTCCCTATTTATTTTTATACATATGTCTATTAACTCTAATTTTTCTAAGATTTTATTCACCTCTTTTACCTCTTTCTTATTTATTTTTTGGTTTGATTTATCTAACTTTGATAGTGGCTGGTTCAGATCTCCAACTAATATGGCTTTACTGTCTATTTTCTCCTTCAATTCTCCTAGTTTCACCATTAGAAATTTGGATGGTATACCATTTGGTGCATACATGTTGATTAGTGATATTTCCTCATTGTCTATATTCTCTTTTAACAGAATATATTTACCTTCCCTATCCCTTTTGATCAGGTCTATTTTTGCTTTGTCTTTGTCAGATGTTATGATTGCAACTCCTGCCTTCTTTCTATCAGTTGAGGCCCAAAAGGTCTTACTCCATCCTTTAATTTTAACCTTGTGAGTATCAACCCGCCTCATATGTGTTTCTTGAAGACAACATATGGTAGGGTTTTGGTTTCTAATCCAATCTGCTATTTGTCTACGTTTTATGGGTGAGTTCATCCCATTCATGTTCAAAGTTATGATTGTCATTTGTGGATTTGCTGGCATTTTGATATCTTCCCCTAGTTCTGACCTTTCTTCTTTAGCTATCTCCTTTTGAACCTGTGATTTACTTTAGGTCAGTACCTCTAGTCCCCTCCCTTGATATGCTTCCCTTTCTAGCCATTCCCTTTTTATGCTCCCTTCCTCTGACCCCTCTCCTTCCCTCCCTTTTTATACTCCATTCCCCCTCCCCCTCCTTAATTTTCCTTTCTTTCTTGCCCTAATGGATAAGATAGAATTCAGGATCCCACTGGATCTAGATGTTCTTCCCTCTCAGATTTGATTTCACTGAGAATAAGGTTTAAGTAATTCCACTTCACGCTCTCTTCCTCTCCTTGTCATATGAGAGTTCTTCCCCTCCCCTTCCCATATGTATTTTTATATGGGAAATATTATTCTATTAAGTCCCCCCCATTTCTTGAAGCAAATCTTAGTGTTATCGATGGTTCCCCCCCTCCATTTTCCTTTCTTTGCCCCCACTTTCCCCAAATCTTCTTAATGCCCCAATCTTTCCCTATGCATGTTTCCTCTAACTACTCTTATGATGTTACAATTTTTGAGAGTTACACAAAACATTTTCCCCACATATTAATATATATAATTTGATGTAAATGTAGTCCTTATAGAAGAGAGTTTGACTTAAAGAAAAAGATAAGATTTATTTCCTTTTCCCTTTCTTTCATATTTACCTTTTCATGTTTCTCTTGCTTTCTGTGCTTGGATATCAAATTTTCCACTAAGTTCTGGTCTTTTCTTAGCAAATGCTTGGAAATCTCCTATTTTGTTGAATGCCCATACTTTCCCCTGGAAGTATATAGTCAGTTTTGCTGGGTAGTTGATTCTTGGTTGGAGACCCAGCTCTCTTGTCTTTCTAAATATCTTGTTCCATGCTTTGCGGTCTCTTAGTGTGTTAGCCGCTAAGTCGTGTGTGATCCTTATGGGAGCCCCCTTATATCTGAAGCTCCTCTTATTGGCTTCTTGTAGGATTTTCTCCTTTTCTTTGAAGCTCTTGAATTTGGCAATTACATTCCTAGGGGTTGTCTTTTGGGGATTTAGTATATAGGGTGTCCTATGAGCCCTTTCTATTTCTATTTTGCCCCCTTGCTCCAGAACGTGGGGGCAATTTTCTTTTATAATCTCCTGTAGAATAATATCGAGTTTATTATTTATCTCTGTTTTTTCTGGGAGACAGATAATTCGGAGGTTTTTTTCTTCTCCCTCTGTTTTCCAAATCTGTGACCTTCTCAGTGAGATACTTTATGTTTTCTTCTAATTCATTAATTTTTTGGGTTTGCTTTATTGATTCTTGCTGTTTTATGATCTCACTTTCTTTGAGTTGCTTAATTCTGGTTGTTAGGGACTGGTTTTGCTTTTCAGCTTTGTCTGCCCTTTTATTGGATGCTTCGAGCTCTTTTTCCAATTGAGTAGTCTTATCTGTCAGACTGCTGATCTCTTTCTCCCATTTTTCTTTCCAGGTTTCCATCTTTTGGATAAGTTACAGTTTGAGATCTTCCAGAGTTTGTTGATAGTTTCCATTTTGGGAGACATGTTCTGATTTTTTTTTTTTTTTGGATTTCCTCTTCATTCTCCTCTTTTCCTTGGGTACTTCCGCCATAAAAGTTTTCAATAGTCACCTTTTCCCCTTTCTTCCTAGAGGCTTGATTTTGGGCCATGTGAGCCATCCCTTTGGTGGTTTTATTCCCTTTTCCTCTTTGGTTTGGGGTCTGGGTGATATGGGCGGGTTTTCTGTTAATTTAGGTTGCCTCAGTCTAGTTCTTCCCAGCCTCAGAGGTTTCTTAGAGTGCGGGGCCCCTGATCACAGGCCAACAGCCCAGGTGTTCAGCTCCACCCAGATAATCAGTGTGTGGTCCACCCCTGGTGTTTAGCTCCACCCAGATATTCAGCGCAACCACCTCAAGTACAGTTTCTGGGACCCCCGTGGTCAGCGCTGGGTTCTCCCGTGAAACTGCCCTGAGACGTTTTTTCCTGGCAGTCCCCAGATCCCAAGGACCTTGGAGTGCCCCCCCTGCCCCCCTGACAGAGACATTCCCCACTCACTGGCTGTCCCAGTGAGAGCTCCGGTAGCTCACTCTGGTTTGGTGGAGGAGGTTGGGGGGGGGAGAAGGGCGGCTCAGTTCACGTTTTTGTGCAAGCTTTTCCTCCTTCTTATTATAGTGTGGAAATGTTCAAACCCCACGTACCTTTGCCTCTGTGGGGTACTGGGGTGCCCTTCTGTTCCTCCAAAGGTGATTTTTATGCTCCTTTGATGTAGTCTATTTCATTTGGTGCCGGGGAGAGGAAGTGTGTGGCTTCTAGATTGCAGCCATGATGACTCGGAAAATGAATTGCTTTTAAAATGTGTGCAATGTATAGGAAGGAATGTAAGGGTATATGATATGCAAAGTGCAGCCTTGAAATCAAGAAGGGGTTGTCATAAGAATTAAATACAATTCAGGATAGTACCTTTCCTCTTCTTAAAATAATGGTAAAGAGGAGCAGCTAGAAGAAATAAGAGTAATGGATAGAGATACTAGTTGATACTATGAATTCTAGTGTTAAATAGATACAACAAATTATAAGTTGGAATTGAATCAGGTATGTAGCAATATTTTGAGCTAAAAGAAAACTAAACTAAACTAGACAGAAGTTTGAGAGGAGTACAGGTAAATGCTTTGAATTTGCGTTTGGTTACACACTGAAAGATTGCTAAAGGACTTAACCAAAGTTATTTGGAAGTTGTGGAGTTCAAACTAAAATCCACTGAGAGTAAATTATTATGAAAGAGGTTTGATACATTCACAATTTTAAATTGTAGTAAGCTCACTTGTTAAAGAACGATGGGATAAGGTTGTTAAGTAATAAATCTAAATCAAGCCAAGCAGCCTTAGGATAGATTGCTCAGAAGCTATTAACCCCTTCCTTGTGCACAGGAAGGAGAGAAAAGTGCTTATAATTGTTCCACACTGATACTTAAGGACTGAAATAGGGACCTCAAAGAGTTAACATCCACTGTGTGATAGAACTTAAGATGAGTATATTTTAATTGTAGAAATGGAGGTTTTAAGATGCTCAAACAAAGAAACTTTGCCAGCCCTGTCTCACCAAGTAGCTTGTTTGAAGCTGTGGAATTTTAATGCAAACATTCCATGTCCAAAATAAGATTATTCAGCCAACAATATGTAGCTTCAGCCCTTCATTCTGTAAGACTACATTTTCCTGCTCTGTACATCATCCATTATATGGATGATATTTTTATTGCGGGTGAAGATGAATCCCAAATAAGAAAGTGCTCTAGTCAATTGGAAATTACCTTGCAAAAATACCATTTAGTCATTGCTCAAGAAAAGATTCAAAAAACAAGTCCTGTACTCTATCTAGGGGCTCAGTTATATGTAACAGCTGTTATGCCTCAAAAAATACAATTAAGAAAGGATTGCCTTAACACCTTAAATGATTATCAGAAATTGTTAGGTGATATCAATTGGGTTAGGCAATATTCATTTTTACTACAAATGAATTATAACCTTTATTCAAAATTCTGGAAGGGAATCCAGATTTAAATTCACCTAGAACTTTGACACCTAAGGCCTCTCTTGCTTTAGAGATAATAGAAGACAAATTGAACCAGGCTCCACTTAACCGTTATCAGCCTCAATTAGCTGTGGAAGTGACTATTTTTGCAACTTTAATGTTACCAACAAGTGCCTTAACTGAGAAACAAAGAGTCATTGAATGATTATATCTAAAAAGCAAATCGGGAAAGGCTTTACAAAGTTATAATTGTCTTATGGCTCAATTAATATGGAAAGGCATAGAACATGTGGTTTCAGGTTTATGACCATATCCTCAAAATCCGGGTACCCATTGCTAAAGATATACTTCAGAAATATTTACAAAGTCATGATGAATGGTCTTTACTATTAGTGTACCCCATTGCTATTTTACCACCTATACTCCACGAGGCTTATTTTCTTTTTTGTCACAACATCCTATTGTTTTTCCTCATATTCTAAGAGATCTTCTGGTATCAGGACCTAAAGTTTTTGTTGATGCAAATGCTAATTACAAGGCAGGAGTATACAAGGAAGTTAGCTCACCTGTCATTTTCACCACTTCTTTTTCTTCTACCCAACAAAATGAATTACCAGCTGTTTTACTACTTTTTTTGTTTTTTTTTCAGGAGCCTTTCAACCTTATAGTGGACTCTCAATATCTTTTTCAGTCTTTGCAGGGTATGGAACAAGCTGTCATCAGATCTACTCAAAGCAATGTACAAATGTTATTCTGTAAATTACAAACTGTCATATGACAAAGGACACATCCAGTGTATGTCATGCATGTACGCAGTCATACCAATCTGCCTGGACCTATTTTAAAGGAAATGCTATCATAGATCAAGCTTTGATTGCTCAATGTTATCTAACTGATATGCAATTAGCTGAGGAATCACATCATACATTTCACCAAAATAGTACTGCTTTATGCCAAATGTTCCAACTCACTAAAGATCAAGCCAGAAGTATTGTTAAAAAGTGTTCTAATTGTGTTCCAACCCCTCCCCCCCCCCCAATGCATATTGCTGTGAATCCCAGAGGCTTAAATAGTACAGATATATGGCAAATGGATGTGACCCATGAATCGTCCTTTGGACTACTTAAATATATCCATGTCACTGTGGATACTTATTCAGGATTTTTATGGGCTTCCTGCTTGATGGGAGAAAGAACTTCTCATGCCATTAATCACTGCTTAATGACTTTTCAGATAGCTGGTCCCCCCAGAACATTTAAAACAGATAATGGACCTGCTTATACTTCCAAACATTTTTTTTTTTGTCAAACTTGGGATATTCAATACCTCATAGGTATCGCATACAATCCACAAGGACAAGCTATTGTGTGGTGCAGTAATCAAATACTAAAAACATTTCTTTTTAAACAAAAAGGGGGAGAAAGCACCCCACATCAATGATTGGCAATAGCTGTATATACTATAAATAATTTGATCTTTACTTCCAATAATATATCCAGAGCTGAAAAAAATTTTTTTTTCTCTGAGTTCTCTTATGAACGAAATTCAGGTACCACCACTCCCATGTTCTCTGCCACAGAACAAAAAATCTATCATGTGAAAAGATGATAATCAATCTTGGCAAGGACCCCACCCAGTGGTCCTGCCAGGCTGAGGTTTTGTTTGTGTCTCCACAGGTGAAGACAGAGTATGGCTCCCTTCCCACCGAGTTCATAAAATTGACCATAAAGAGAAGGACAAGGAGAGGATGCAGGAAGCCTCGCAAGGAGACTCGACTACGTCTCAATAAGATACTGACTCTTCTACTTCTATTCCAGAATTTAAG
Source organism: Monodelphis domestica (assembly GCF_027887165.1). Taxonomy (NCBI): domain Eukaryota; kingdom Metazoa; phylum Chordata; class Mammalia; order Didelphimorphia; family Didelphidae; genus Monodelphis; species Monodelphis domestica. The sequence continues at coordinate 423,889,094 of NC_077230.1, forward strand.
TACAGCTACTGGAATACAGAGATGGGTTTTTTGGGAACAACCACCTTGGGTAGAGTATGTTGGCATGGGACACACTTTACCGTAAGTCATCTTATATACAAAAACTAACTCTGATATTCCTGGCTTTTACCATTTTGAGAAACAAGCTAAGGACAACAATCAGGACAACAATTTGTTTGTGCCTTTCAATTGGATTGTTCTAATTGAGGCACCCCCAGTGTGCCTCACACGAGACCATCCTGAATGCCTGCCCCTCAAATCTCTGCAGGCGCATTATTATGGTCATCCTGACCTGTCAGACTCTTTCTGGATAGGACCTTATCGTGTAGATAAAAGGGAAAAATATGAAGGTTATGGCCAATTGCAATATCTAAGTTGGCTGGGAGAATCTTGGGATAGTACTTGGGGACAAGAAAGACCTATTTGTCCATACATGATGGAATATGAACAAAGAGACACTGTTAATATGTTTCCTCCTTTGCTATCATGTAGATCTAAAAGGGCATCATGTATTCATTGGAAAAACATGACTTGGGTGTCTTGGCATAACGACACAAGATGCATTGGAAAGAAACTGGATTCTTATACATTTCATGATTATTTTATAGGAGGATTCAGCTTGCCTTTGTGGGTGATGCCCCAGAGCTAATTGGTTATTACTAATTTCACACAGACTTTGACTGATTACAGAAAGATAGCCCTGGCATTGGATGAAGTGTATATGTCTCATTATGTTAATGTTACTTATAATGGAAAAGTCCAAAAACCAGTAAATAGAAGTGCTACATTAGACATTCAAGCTTGCCTAACAGGGGGATATGTTTTTATAACTACAGTAAAAAATCATCCTGAAGCTTTGAACATTACTGAATTAACACACAAAGGAGTTAGATATTGGAATGTAACCTGTAGCAATTGTGGTGTCAGTTATTGTGTAGGATCACGAGTGGATGGGCCGGTCTTAATCATCAAGCGACCACGCATGGCCCTTTTTGCCACTGAACATAAAGATTCATGGTATGGTAGTTCAGGGGATCAAGTTCTTCATGTATTTGATAACATGCATGAAAAGTGATTATAGATATACTGCATTTTGCTTGCTACCCATAACAGGAAATAATGATACAAAAACATTGGAAAAAATAAAATTACAATTACAGGGATTATGGGACCATGAAAACACCAAAGATATTAATGATTTGGGTATACTAATTTAGTATATTGATTCATCCTTATAGGAGAACCTTGTACCACAGCATTTTGCAGATTCTTTGTATAATTGGATTGAAACAAAAAAAGGATTGTTTTCCTCCTTATTTCATGATATGACTCTTCTTGTAGTTGGTGTGCTTGTGATTTTGTTTATCTGTTTATGCTTGCCTTGTTTACTAAAAGCTTTAATGACTAGTTTTGCTGTATTGCAAAAAAACAACAACTATTAATTGGACCCTGTACCAAAGGGAATTGGGCAGCATAAACAAAAAGGGGGAATTGCAGTGAACTTCATGGAATGGAGTTCCTCTTCCCAGGTGTTTGTGACACACCATTCCTGCGGAGTACGCCAAAACATAGTAATCTCAGTTCAAGGCTGCATGAAGAATTCCAAGATCTCCTGGGAATGGGTTAACTCCCCTGTTCACATTCTGGGGAGCTTTGGGGAGGATGGATTGTGTCTCTTGAGAAGAGCTTTAAATCTGGTGTGCTGTTTACAATAAACATTCATTATCCCTCTTTGATAGTGTTGGTCCAGTCTTTCTTTCTTGCAACTCCATAGCTGTCCCCAGCACTGCCCCTTGAGCACTCACGTGCTTTGGCAAGGACGAATACCATAATGTCTCTGTGTTACTAATGCCACTCCATCATCTTTCATCTTCTTTGCCTCATTTTCAAGTGAATTAATTTTACTTTCAAGAAACTATTTTCTGTTTCCAGATGATTTATTTTGATTTTTAATTTCCTTTCCCAGTTCTCTTCAGCCTCCCGTAATTGTATTTTGAATTGTATTTCGAGTTCTTCCAAAGCCTGTATCCAATTCACTGGAGTTTCTGTTTTTTGGTTTGATGTTCCTTCATCTTTCTCTGTTCTAATTTCTCTTTGTTCATTGTCTGGATAGAAGCTGTCGATTGTAATTTTTTTCTTTTTCTGTTGTTTGCTCATATTTACCCCTTCTTTGCTCCCTGTAGTTGCCTGGGCTTTTGCTCCACTCATTTTGTTTTGGATCTGGGGTTCTGGGCTTTTCTGTCTGCCTTCACCCTTGGAGCTTAGTTAACAAATCTCTCAGTGTAGTCTGTGGGGGAAGGGTGTTGGAGCTTGAGATTCCTGGCCTTCTGAAGCCTTTGATGAGGTTAAGCCCAGCTGAGTTACAGAGCTGGATGTGTTCTGAGACCAAAGCCTCCGGAAGGGGGGGCAATATGGAATGTCTCTGCTGCTGCAACTAGGCTGCCTGCTCTGTGCTTCTTCTCCAACTTCTTCCCCACTGCCTGTGTTTGATCCTCTGAGCCTGGCACAGATTTGCTCACATGGTGCTCCCTCCAGACTAGCACCCTTGCCTGCCCTGAGATTTCAGCTACCACTGGAGGCTCAGCGCCCTTCCTTCTTCCTTCCCCTTAACCTTGAGTTTTCTCAGATTCACACTTCTGGGGAGTATGCCTTTTAAGTTGAGTCCATCAGGAGGGTTCCTTGGTTCTGTCCTGTTGTTAGGTTTTATTTTCAGCCCCCTAGGAGCATTTAGTTTGTAATTGGTCAGGAAGGGTTTTCAGGGGTCTGAACTTTTGCTGCCTCTAAGCTGCCATCTTGACTCCACCTCATTAAATACTTGTTAAGGTGTAATTATGAGTTCTTTGTGGTTGTGGCAGTATAGTCCTATCTTATGCCTGAATTATAGTGGCTACAGAAGAATGTCTTTCTAGAAATGACTTTTAATTCCTTTTGTGGAAATCTTAGATAGGAGTGAAAATGAAGTTTCTGTTTTTTTTCTTTCATATTTATTTTTTTGTTCTCAGATTTACTGAACAGATTTTAATACAAATTCATTTTTTTATTCTTGTAGAATATTCTATTGTTCTACTTTGGACATTTTAATTTGGTATCATGCACATTTCATAATTATTAATTCTTTTATAATATTTGAAATTTTGTAACACCAAGTCTTTATAGAGTCACAAAGATATATAGATGTATACACATATATGTATATACACATATCAATATGTAAACACATGCACATACCATTTCATATAGACTCATTTGTACATACACACATATGTATATACACACATACATTCATATACATATAATGGTGGTACATACCTATAATCCCTTCTACTTGGAAAGGCTGAAGCTTGTGGGGCTCTTGAGCTCAGGAGTTCTGGGCAGTAGTAGGGTTAACATTTACTAACTTCCATACCAACCTGGTGAACCCCTAGAAGGGCAGGCAGGGGACACTGTGCTGGTGAGGGAGTACTGCACTGCCTATTGAGGGACTATTTGATCAAGTTCATAAATAAAGGGAGCCAAAATTTCCATGATGATCAACAATAAATTTGTTCCATCAGTGTCCACTGTACGTCCAGTCTGGGCAAAGTATGGGAGACCAAGTCTCTTCCCTCCCATTTAGAATAAAGGTTTGTCTAAGAAATCTCCCCTGGAATTTTACTTTGTGGTGAGGTAAGTCATGAGCCAGAGACTGTAAGAAAAGCCAATTCTCTTCCTTGGGCTCAGGTCCCCAAGAGAATGGAACACTGCACTCCTGGTTCTGGAGCAGAGCTCTCCATTGGGAATCATAGGGATAAATTGTCCCCCTTTGGGTTCTGGCTAACATATTTATAGAAGGGAGGTAGAAAGAATCTGACCAGTGAGACTTGAAGTGAATTTTTGGAGAGAAGTAATGAAGTTACAAGGGTAGAAGAAGTTGAATTTGTCATGTCTGCTCAATAGCCAGAGTGGGGGAACAAAGGTGCATGTAATGGGGCTTTGTGTAGGTTGGGGAATACAGTATACCCCTTCACCCTCATTATACCAGTGCTAGATGCCCTGGACAGGCTGCCAAGACTGGGAGAAGAAGAAGGCAGCTTAGTCTGGCCTGAAAATAATCCGCTGTAGCATCTTTCTTTTGAATCAAAATCTCTAGTCTTCATCTCTCTGCTCAGCTCTTCTTGTCCCTTGAATCCACTTGGATGTCTCCACCCGGACAGTTTGGTTTTTTAAGAATTTTTTATTTTTATTGATGACTTTGCTTTCATACCATTCATTTTGGAATATCTTCTTTCCTATAGTCCAGCCAATGAATTATTCCTAATGACAACGATTTCAAAAGAAAGAGAAAAAGAAATTCAGTAAACAAGCCAACACATTGACTTTGCCAGCATGGAATATATTCACTTTTGAAAAGTGCATTTCCTTTACTTGGGGGGTTTTGCCTGCCTTAATCTCTCCCCACTTTGATCTATGTTCCATCCTGCTGCCAACCCATATATTCAGCACAGGAAGTCATTGTGTTCATAAATTCCAATGGCTCCCTATCATCTGTGCTCCCCCTTTAGTCTTTTTGCAACTTATGCCCCACCACATACCCTTTGATAACACTGGTCTCGTGGTTGCTTTACAAAAAGGATGCTCCATTTCTTAGGTGCCAGCATTCTCTCTGGCTATACTCGAATATTCATTCTCTGCATTACATGTCAAGACCACAGTGCCATTATCCATGATGATGCCGATGCTACTGATAGTTAAGGTGGGTTTCATCAAGTACTTCTCTGTAGAAAGTCAAAGAGGAGAGAGAGGTGGCTGAGTGCCTGGCCTATATCTTCTTCACTGGATTACCTCTTTGGGAAAAACAAAACACCAGAAACCCAACCAGAAACATTTTCGTTACAGACATACATGGGTTGGTCCTGACATTGTGGGGAGAAGGATGACTCATGGTTCAATAGTTGTTCCAATACAGCAGATGAGCAGAAACTGCTGGGGAGGGAGTGCTGTATCTTGGATTATCCCACCTCCAGAGAGGTCCCAGGAGATACACAATCTAGTGACTGTGTTGGGGAGGGGAGTAAGGAATTTGCATTCATGAGGTGGATACTATATGCCTGGCATATGGTAGGTGTTACACCAATGCTATTATTTTATTATTATCATCCTCATTATTATGATTACTAATATTGCCAAACACTATATTATTAGTATAGGAATAGGGGCTATTATTCTCTCCATTTAACAGTTTAGGAAACAGAGGCAGACAGAGGTTAAATGACTTGGCCAGGATCATACAGCTAGTAAGTTTCTGAGACTGAATTATAATTTGGATCTTCCTAAGTCCAGACCCAGTGTCCTCCCTATCCACTTTGGTTCCTTGTTGCCTCTCATCAAACATATCAATTGAATCCAGTGGTCTTTAACCTGATATCTATGGATTTATTTTGTAAAAAAAGGCTGATAACTTCATTTATTTATTTAAACCATTACCTACTGTCTTGGAATCAATGCCAGGGAGTCCACAAATGACAGTCATAACTTTGAACGTGAATGGGATGAACTCACCAATAAAATGTAGATGAATAGCAGATTGGATTAGAATCCAAAATCCTACCATATGTTGTCTTCAAGAAACACACATGAGGCGGGTTGACACCCACAAGGTCAGAATTAAAGGATGGAGTAAGACCTTCTGGGCCTCAACTGACAGAAAGAAGGCAGGAGTGGTAATCATGATATCTGATAAAGCCAAAGCAAAAATAGACCTGATCAAAAGGGATAGGGAAGATAATTATATTTTGTTAAAAGGGACTTTAGATAATGAGGAAAGATCACTAATCAACATGTATGCACCAAATAATATAGCACCCAAATTTCTAATGGAGAAACTAGGAGAATTGAAGGAAGAAATAGACAGTAAAACCATATTAGTGGGAGACTTAAACCAACCATTATCAAATTTAGATAAATCAAATAAAAAAATAAATAAGAAAGAGGTAAAAGAAGTGAATGAAATCTTAGAAAAATTAGAATTAATAGACATATGGAGAAAAATAAATAGGGATAAAAAGAACACACCTTCTCAGCACCACATGGCACATTCACAAAAATTGACCATACATTAGGTCACAGAAACATAGCACACAAATGCAGAAAAGCAGAAATAATAAATGCAGCCTTCTCGGATCACAAGGCAATAAAAATAATGATCAGTAATGATACATGGAAAACCAAATCAAAAACCAATTGGAAATTAAACAATATGATACTCCAAAATCATCTAGTTAGAGAAGAAATCTTAGAAACAATTAATAATTTCATCGAGGAAAATGACAATGGCAAGACATCCTTTCAAACCTTTTGGGATGCAGCCAAAGCAATGCCCATTATCACCTCTACTATTTGACGTTGTCCTAGAAACACTAGCAGTAGCAGTTAGAGAAGAAAAAGAAATTGAAGGCATCAAAATAGGCAAGGAGGAGACCAAGTTATTGCTCTTTGGAGATGACATGATGGTCTACTTAAAGAATCCTAGAGATTCAACCAAAAAGCTAATTGAAATAATCAGCAACTTTAGCAAAGTGGCAGGATACAAAATAAACCCACAGAAGTCATCAGCTTTTCTATATATTTCCAACACAGCTCAGCAGCAAAAACTAGAAAGAGAAATCTCATTCAAAATCACCTTAGACAAAATAAAATACCTAGGAATCTATCTCCTGAGACAAATACAGGAACTATATGAACACAACTGCAAAACACTCTCCACACAACTAAAACTAGACTTGAGCAATTGGGAAAAACATTAACTGCTCATGGATAGGATGAGCCAATATAATAAAAATGACCATCCTACCCAAACTTATTCATCTATTTAGTGCCATACCCATTGAACTCCCAAAATATTTCTTTACTGATTTAGAAAAAAACATAACAAAATTCTTCATAGAAAAAATCTTCATAGAAACCTCTGACAAAGGTTTAATTACTCATATTTATAAAGAGCTAAATCAATTGTACAAAAAATCAAGCCATTCTCCAATTGATAAATGGGCAATGGACATGGATAGGCAGTTCTCAGCTAAAGAAATCAAAACTATTAATAAGCATATGAAGAAGTGTTCTAAATCTCTTATAATCAGAGAGATGCAAATCAAAACAACTCTGAGGTATCCCCTCACACCAAGCAGATTGGCTAACATGATAGCAACGGAAAGTAATGAATGCTGGAAGGGATGTGGCAAAGTCGGACATTATTTCATTGCTGGTGCAGTTGTGAACTGATCCAACCATTCTGGAGGGTAATTTGGAACTATGCCCAAAGGGCGACAAAAGAATGTCTACCCTTTGTTCCAGCCATAGCACTGCTGGGTCTGTATCCCAAAGAGATAATGGAGAAAAAGACGTACAAGAATATTCATAGCTGTGCTCTTTGTGGTGGCCAAAAACTGGAAAATGAGGGGATGCCCATCAATTGGGGAATGGCTGAGCAAATTGTGGTATATGTTGGTGATGGAATACTATTGTGCTAAAAGGAATAATAAAGTGGAGGAATTCCATGGAGACTGGAGCAACCTCCAGGAACTGATGCAGAACGAGAGGAGCAGAACCAGGAGAACATTGTACACAGAGACTAATACACTGTGGTATAATCTAATCTAATGGACTTCTCCATTAGTGGTGGTGTAATGTCCCTGAATAATCTGCAGGGATCTAGGAGAAAAAACACTATTCATAAGCAGAGGATAAACTGTGGGAGTAAAAACACCGAGGAAAAGCAACTGCCTGACTACAGCAGTTCAGGGGACATGACAGAGGAGAGACTCTAAACGAAACTCTAATGCAAATATTAACAACATGGCAATGGGTTCGAATCAAGAACACATGTGATACCCTGTGGAATTATGCGTCAGCTATGGGGGGTTGGGGGGGGAGGAAAAGAAAATGATCTTTGTCTTTAACGAATAATGCTTGGAAATGATCAAATAAAATATTATAAAATTTAAAAAAAAGAAGCATTCGAAATGTAAATTGATTCTCCCTAATCATTCTTCCAGGAAGTAACTAGCCCACATATCTTGTTTCTGCTTCCATATGCTGACACTCATCTCCTCTTGGACTCAGTTTCCCAATCTGTAAAATGAGGGAGCTGTAATGGCTGCATTCTAAATTTCTTTCATCTCCAAACACAAGACACCCTGAAGGATGCTTTCATTCTACTTATAAAATGAGGCCCAAAGAGGCTGATGTAGATCAGACAGTGAATGATTTTTCTTGTTCCTCGACTGGAACTCTTTCCCTCTTTTCCTGATGGTGCTTGTGGGCCTTTCTCAGAACAGGTGTTGAAGGCTTAGGGCTGGCAGAGACCAGAGGATCCTAGATCTCCATCTGGAGGGGACTTCAGCATCATCTAACATTCCCCTTATTTCCTGATGAGAAAAATGGGAGACTACCAGGGGCTGAGTGATTCATACAAAATCCACTGGATGCCCTAAATCCCATAACTGAGGCCAGACTCCCTTCAGTATATCCCAAGGTCTCTCTACAATATGTCATCTCCCTCTGATTGGCAGAAGGAAAGAACAGAGTTACTTTCCTTTGGGTTCCCCCTTCCCAAAATGGCTTCAAGGAGGTACCCTGTAGGTCCTCAAGAAGCTTCACTGGCACACCCAGTGTTCTTATTTCCCAACAAAAACCCCTCCAAAGGAAGGGTTCCCTTTTGGATGGTGGTGACAGCATCTTTTCCACAAAACTCCCCTGGGGGAGCTACATAGTGTAGGTATCTCATGGGGAAACCGAGGACATTGGCAGTACCCTGTGTCATGGAAATTCATTCTCCTCCCCCTCCTCCTCAGTTTTTCCTGTCCATCAAATATTCCTGAGATAACAGAGTTGTGGCCTGGTTATAGTGCTTCTAGGTGTTGTACATCAATAAACTTCAAGGTTTGGGGAGAATTGAGGGAAAACTGAGAGAAGAAGGAAGAAGTCAGGAACTGGACAGGCAGGTGAAGGGAATGATGATGTGATTTGTAGGCTAGGGACCACATGGTCAGGTTACTTATAGGAATGATTGTCTACTTTTTTCAATAAACCTTATAAAATATATATCTGGGTAGAAATATTCCTTCAATTCTTACAGATGGAAACCACTTTGGTTTAAAAATGAACCTTAATTTTCTTCTGAGATGTTTTAAATATGTGCTTAGTTTAGCTTAGGTAAAATAGAAACTCAGCTGCTGCCTGCCTGCATAAATGAAATTTGCTGAGAAAGAGAAATAGAATCATCTAAGTGCCTCTTCAGATGGATTGGTGAGAAAAACTCTCCTATGTGTTTCCCCACCCCCGTTCTTTTACTGTAGCCAAGGGTGGGCCAGTCCCAGCATAGCCCCTGACTTCCCCGGGTGAGCGAAATTGCTGGTTCATACTGCCTCTTTGCTCAGCCAGGGGCTGTGCTGAGCACAGAGATACCTCTTAAATTAATCCTGGAATAGAGTTAGGGGCTGCCTGGAGCAGTAGAGGAGGGAAAGGATGCTTTTTGCTCCAAAGATAACTGGAGACCCAGGGAGATAAGAGATTTTTTTCCCCCCAGATCATTAAGGACTTCCAATGTGGTTGCCCGCCCCACACCTGATCTGACCCAACCCATTTTGGATGAGAGCGGGGCAGCAATGGATGGGACCCCTGACAGGCTGTTTTCCCCAGTTTATGAAAACAAAGGCCTTTAGCCATCCTCAGTGTAACTGACTGCTGGCACTCTGCTGCGAAGCCCTCCCACTGCACTGGGCACAGAATGGCCCTTGCAGACTGGGGGAACAATGCACAGGGGTTTTCCCCCTAGGAATTGGTGTAAGACCCCCCCCCCCCCATTCCAAATGGGATTGAGGTTTTTTTTTTATCCTAAAGGACACTAGGATCCAACAGCTCTTTCCTGGAACTCCATAACTACTGGACTACTGCAGCAGGGACCTGATCAGAGACACCACTTAAATTAATCATAGGGGTCTTTCCAGACTGTGGACTAGGGTTAGGGGCTCCTTCCCCCCCCCCCCTTGAAAACACTTGGCTGATCGCTCTGGGGGCAGGGAAGGGATTTAACTCCATTTTTCTTTCCCTTCTCCCTTCCCCCCTCAAACAGACCTTAGAACTGGACTAAGGAAGTTATCTTAGAATTTCTCTTCCCCTCCCCCATGCTCAAACTTTCCTAGCAGACTGCCTGCCTTCTTTAGCATATCTAAAGTCACATTTTCTTTCTCAAACCTTCCTTGAAGATTAAAGCTTTCTTTATCATACTAAAAGCCACAATTTTTTTCTTTCTCTTTATTTGATTGTTTGCTTAGATAGGTCTCCCCACAGATGCCTTCCACTCTACATGCATTTATAGTGCCACCTACTGCCGAGAATTAAAACTGCAGGAAAATAAAAAGAATTCCTTTGCTACTGCTACTAGTGATCTAAAATAATGCTATTAAATTGAATACATCTAAATAAAATGATTATTAACAGGAAATATTAATAATATTGATTTTAAATTAAAATCAAATTTCTAGAATTAAACAAAGCCAACATTAAATCAAATTTATTACATGCAATATTAAGGAATAATTTAAGAACACAATAGTATTAATAATACTATCAATAACAATAATTATTGATTTTCAATAATTATTATTATTAATTATTTTTAATTACTAATGGCTGGCTGATATTTATTGTTCATGGTTGTTAATTATTAATAACAATATTCTAATAGATATATTATTAGTTATTAATAACATCATTGATAACTATAATAAATACACATTATTATTAATCATTAATACCACCATCAATGATTACAATAAATGCATATTGTTATTAATTATTAAAAACAATTATTATACTAAATACACATTCATTATTGATACTATTGTTATGCAACAGTTACTGTTTCCTTACATTAACTTTTTGTTTTAAACCTCCACTTATTGCCTCACAATAACATTGAAGAACTCTGTGTCTCCATTTTGTTTTTTTTATGTTTTATAAACTTTTCATTGTTTAAGCTGACCATTTAGCAACAATCAAACTAGTTTAAATAGGACATACAGACTAAACAATATGGGAAATACTGCAACACATGAAGGGAAATCAGGATATATTCATCTTGATTCAGCCCTACTTACCTTTTTAAATTCCTAGCATGATCCTAATTTGCCTAAGGAGAATTGGATGACAAAGAAAGAAGCTAGAAAGTTTTGTAAGGAATGGATAGACATATCTTTTACCTGGTCAAAATATGGCTCTTTTGACTTCAAATCTTAAAAGATTTAAAGTTAGCCATTAAAAACAAAGATACCAAAGATTATAAATAGTGGTAACTTATGAGCCTATCATGTTGATAAATCAACCATCCCCTACAGTGAGGAAACCTTTCTTTCTTTGGAACCAAACCATTCTAACTTAACTTCCTCAGTGAAATCTAGCATAAAACACACTCTATCATCCCACCTGCTCTGTGAGGAGGTTTCTCCACATACTGACCCAAACCAGGACTTGAACCACCCCTCAGCTCCTCTCCCTGTCAGACTTATCTCATCCCCTACTACTCCCTCCCATCCCCTTTCCCCCAATCTACCTCTCTACTCTCCCTTAACATCCCACTATCTAGTGCCTACCCATCTCCCATATCCCCACCTATACCATCCCTACTTCAATCCTTTTCCATACCCCCACCCACCTTACTATGACTTCTCCAGATCTCACCCTTCCTACTCCTCTCTACCTGTAATCCTCTCCACTATGCCCCCAGACCCACCCCCGATCTTTTCGCTCTACCTCCCCACCTGCTGACCAGCTCCATTTTACCATCTCATCCCCTTCCCCTAGCAGCCTCACTACAACCCACTCCACTGAACTCCAGAACACGGGCAACAAAGTAGTTGCCATAGATGATTCAAATAAAAGTCTTTGCCCTCTAAGAGTTGTCCCTACATATAACAGACAGATTTGGTAAACATTAGACATTATACACCTTTTTCTCCACAGGACATTGAGAGGTTCAAAGATAAAACATCTTCCTATGAAGCTGAGCCTGTGGTGGTGATAAATAAGTTTGAAAGCATTTTTGGCACATACAGTCCCACATGACTTGATATAGAAGACTTGCTCCAGGCCTTACTATCAGAAAGGGAAAGGAATAAGATTCTTTCTCTTGTTAATCAGGCACAAGGAGAGGGAACAGCTCATTGACCAACTGAAGTTCCCAAATGGGTCCCAAATTCAGAGCAAGATTACTTACAACTATGCCAGGCTAGAAATGCATTACTAAAATCTATGAGAGTCTGTTCTGATAGGTCTGGTACATGGACTAAATTTGAATATCTTAATCAAGAAGAAAGTGAAACTCTCTCCCAGTTTATGGATAGATGTATAGAGCTGGGAGGAAGATATATTGAGCTTGATCTGGATAGAGAATGGGACCTTAGACAAATTAGAATACAATTTGTAAAAGAGTTGTAAGGTAGTTAGGAATTATTTTATTTTTATTATTATTAGTTATTGGCCTAATATGGACCTTGAAGGATTAAAAAGAGTGGCAGTTTATGCTTTTGAGGAACATAAAGAAAAAGAGGAGAACATTGATTTAGTGTAAGAATTAATGAAGGAAATAAAGGAATTGATTGCTAAACAGGTTGAGAAGGATAAAGAGAATTCTACTTTAGTAGAGACATTGAGGAAGGAAATAAAAGCATTAACTTAAATATTTGTAAAGAAAAAGTAAGGAGAGATCATAGCTGCCTTACAAGAATCCACAAAACAACCACTAACATGCTATTTGTGTGGAAAAGTGGGTTATTTAATTATGAATTGTAACAAGAGAAATCAGGAAATTAGGAAGAAAAGTTTCAGCAATAGGAATATGGATAGGAGGAATAGTTATTCCAATGAAGAAAATCAAACCTTATACCCAAATACCTGTACTCAATGTGGGAACTCCCCTCAGTATGGGGCACCCCAGAGGTGTGGACAAAGGGATTGTGATAAATGATGGTACTTGGTAGGGGAATGAGCCTAAACGAGTCTGGAGGTGAATTTTTAAGCCTTTTCATACCTCAATGGCCTTATTGATGTTAACTGTTTCAGTTTTTTCCCCTCCCCAGAATGAAGAAGTCTCTGTAACATAATTTTAAATACAAGATGTATATAATTTACTGTTAACCACTTCAGAATTTATCAAAATTGAAATATTCTATTCCATTGTCTTTATTTGTACCTTCTCTATGATTGTACTAAAGAATAACTATGGAAAAGCCCATAAACAGCATTTTGTTCCTTTTTTTGCCTTTGCTAATTGTTACACAGAGCTGATGGATGGACTCCATCACATTGGTTTCAACCTGTATAATGGTTTGGGAGAATTTAATTGTCTAATAATTTACATTGATTTTTTAACAGGTATTCAGAAATGGTTTTAAGATATCTGGGAGCATCCCTACCTCTGATTGATCATTTATTTGCTTGACTGTGAGTTGTTAGTAACAAGAGGTAAGGGTTCATTTGTAGTTGAAGTAAAGTGAAATGGCATTGTTCTATTTTCCCATCTCTGCATTTATTGTAAATGTAATGGATGACATATATGAAGTGATTTTCACTTGGCTCCATGTGAAAACGATTGGAACATTTTGGAGACAGTTCTGTTACGCCTGTTACAGTTTCATACCAAAGTGGGAGAGAGGTTCCCAAGTGGCTTAGTTCCCCTGTGATGTATTATAATCTCATACAGTAGGTGGGAATGATTTTTCCTGTGAAGTCTACTAGCTTTGAAATGGATTTCTTATATTTGTAACTCTTCATCAACTATAGAGGTGTTTTTTTCTGGGTTTCTCTCCCACCATATTTTGGAATGATGGTATTAATAGACATTGTTAACAATATCTTTGCAAAAGTTGAAATATTCGCAAAATCTGTAGAACTTGTGACAAGTATTCATGTGTTCATAGATTTTTACATGTCACACAGCAAATCATGTGAATCCTAATTGGGTTTGTTTGCTATTGTCATAAATGAGCTTTTATAATTTTGAGGATTTTGGTACTTTTTAGAATCTGTATTAGTTGCAGTTCCACTGTTTTTAAAAAAGTTTTTACCTGGTGAAAAAATTATGTACACTTATACTGTGGATCCTGGCCAAGTTAAGAGTAATATAAATTTCATTTTTGAGTGAGCACCTTTTGTATTGTGCCTCTGCTTGGATAACACTTTGTCACATTGAATGTGAACTGTGAAATTATGATTTTTTAAAATTATTTTTTCTCTTCATGTTTATAATGGGATATTTGATTTTTTTCTTTCTTTTTCCCTAATGTGGGTGATACTTTAAGTACATGAAATCAGTATTAATGTTTTTTTTTTTACCTGGAGAATAGAGTTTACAGCATAAGTTTACAGTATTTATAAGCCCTCGTAATATACATACCCAAAGGCTTTCGACTATGGAAACCTGCCATTTATTGATAAATATTATGGGACTTTGATTAATGGTTATGTCTGATTCCAAGAGAAGGTAACAAAAGGGCCAATATACAGTGCCAAGTAGCATGAGGTAAAAAAAGAACTAAGCCAATCCAGGGATGATTGTTGAACTTCTATGCCAATCCTAAAGGACTTGAACCTAGTGTGAGAATCAAGGTTGTGGCACTTGACATATGTTAAGATGCAGGACTTACTTGAATTACCCTCCATGTGCAATACTTTGAGTCAAGTACCTCAGGTTGCGAATCATCCTGGCTCCCCCTATCTTTGACAGTGATGGTAAAATCAGACCAGGGAATGATTTTTCCCACTTGCTGCTGAAACTTAGTCCTTTCTCTCTTACAGTTTGTCAGTTTTCTATAGTCCTGGCTGGAAATGGGTAAAGTTCTGTATTGCTGCTGTTGTCCTACAGGGTTGTGGGACATTAGTCACTCTAATAGAGCCTTCCCTGTGATTCAAGAACCTGTTACTATTTCTTTTTTACTCAGTATTTCATACACATAAGTTTTTTATTTTATTTTTTTTATCATTTCTGTATTTCTTATTATTTTATACAGAATTTTTTTTACTCTTTTATTTGGGATTTTTTGGGTGGTTTGTTTTTGTTTTGTTTTTATTTTGACAATTGTTTCATATACCTCATAATTCAGTCATGTATCCCAGTGTTATTCTGATGTTGTTCAACACCCTCCTCAAGGGAATTGTGTAATTATCCTAGAAATCCAAGGTTTAAAATTTTTTGGAGAAATTTCAGGAAAAGGAACTTGCCAACATCCTGAATCAAGAAAGTGGATCCTTTTGGAGAAGGTGCTGTAAAGATGCCTGAAGAAGCCACACACTGAATCAAAAGATCCAGAATGAATGTAAACTGTATCCACCAGGTTAAAAAAATGAATTTGGGATATAAAGAACTGAATTGAAGGGGGTTGAATATACTTAATCTGAATGTAAACTCTTATGCCAAAGGGGACTGTCCCCTAATTGGCATTTTGTCAATGTGTCTATCAATCAGTTTTTGTATTTTACTCTCATCTATAACTATTATAACTCCCTCTTAGAAAAATGCAGTATCATATGTACTTTTAGCTAGAAGGTATTTAGAATTATAAGATAGTTATATTTAAATGATCTATTGGGGAGGAAAGTCTCCCAAAGGCTCACAGGGGGATGTGTCAAGGAAGTCCATTCCCCTCCCCCTCCTCTGCAGCTTTATTTGTCCATCAAATATTCCTGAGATAACACAATTGAGGCCATGTTTGTGTGCCTCTACGTGCTGTACATCAATAAAAGTCAAGGTTTGCGGAGAATTGAGGGAGAACCAAGAGGAGAAGGAAGAAATCAGGAATAGGGCAGGCATATTAAGGGAAGGAGGAAATGATTCGCATGCAAGGGACCACATGGTCAGGTTACTTAGAGGAATGATTTTTATACTCTTTCCAATAAACCTTATAAAATATATATCAGGGTAGAAATATTATTTTAATTCTTACAACCCTATGGGGAGTTGGAGGACCTTGTGCTTCCTTCGGGTCCCTGAACATTTTAACCCTTTCCATTGTCCCTGATAAAATGAGAGGATATTTGTAAAGAGCTTAGCATGGTATCTGGCACAAAGTAGTCACTTGATCCCTTCCTCCTCCCATTTAGCCCAGCATTTTGTTCTTTCTTTGGCTAGCTGAGGACACAGTAGTCCATAATACATATAGTCTGTTGCATGAAAGATTTTGTAGCATCCTCAAAGGGCTAAGTGGCCTTGGCTGTGATGGGACCCAAGTGGGCCAACAGCCTTGCACTGACTCAGCAACAAAGTACAAGATCTGGCAAGAGGGCATTTGGTCCAAGATATCACAAAAAGTATAGGGGAGGATGAAAGGTCAGAGAAGGAGGCCACAGGGAATGAGTGCTGCAAAGCAGAAGTTTGGCAAAGTAAGTTAGACCAGGTCCCAGATGTGGATATGGAGTGGTGAGAACCATTTTGGTTTCTTTTCCCTATTCAGGGAGACAGACTATGAGGGAATTAAGCCATATTGGAAACTTTGTTCTACCCTGCAGGTTCTAAGATGAACTGGAAATAGATGAGAGCCCCGATGAGAACTACTCCACCTACGACTCCAGCCACAATGACAGTTATGGTGCCTCCAGAGAGTGAGGAGCCTCCTGAAGCCTCTGTTGTGGACAGAGAAGAGAAAAAGCAACAGTGAGTGTTCTTTAGGGGTTCCAGACACAAGAAGTGCCTAGCACTTGTGTTCTTTGCCTGGCACTCCATAAATACTTAAAAATGCTCATTGATTAATGAAGCTGACTAGGCCATTATTCCTCAGAGCCCAGGTATGCCCTTGGAGACACTTGAATACTGGGAAAGCACATAAAACTCTGACCTTTTGATTTCCTCCCCACATTGTGCCCTGTGGAAAGGAAAATTAAATCAACCTTTAGGCCTTTCTGCCACTCAGGTGGAACCTACAGCATTTAGAATGTTGGAGGAAAGATATTGACAATGATGACAGTTGGTGGGGGGAGGGGAACTTGGGCAGTGACAGTTGCTCTCAAGGACTCTCTCTTCTGGCCCTCAGACTGGAAGGAGTGCTTGCTCCCTGTCTTGGGATAGAAGTACCACTATTCTTGGATATTTCCCAAGTGTGTGCTCTACTTGGATTCCTGTGATCATGTCATTAAACAAAAGGATTTAAGGCGAGTGGTTTGAACCGTAAGGCCAGTCTTTAGGGGTATCAGCCCAAAGAGACAGACCCAACCAACTCTGAAGGTCAGAACCTTTTCTTCCTCTTGCTGTCTACTGCTAAGACTTTGAAATTAAGAAAACTATCATAGATTAGCATAGACAGGAATAAAAGAAACCCTCCACAAACCTGTGAAGCCTGGCCTCAGCTCAAAAGCTGAGAGAGACTCAAATCCAAACTAGGGAAATTCTTATTTTCCTCTTCCCTGATACCTCCCAATCCAAACTTGTTCGGCCAGATAAGAGGACTACCATTTCAGGGGACATAGAGGGAGCAGAATCCAAGGACAGCCATTCAACCATAGACAGTCCTTATCAGATCCCTGCTGGGCAACCTTGGTCAGGTGGAGACTTGTCCCTTGGGGGGGGTAGGGGGGGTCTGTGCTTATCTGCTCTTGGGTATCTTCAACATCAATCAATAGAAAAGAGAAGACATCCCTTCTCAGACTATTGTAGTTGGTCATTTCTCAGGAACCACTTTTTTTTTTTTAAAGATAGCCTCTCAGCCAAGGGTATCCTTTTACCTCACCAGCATCCATATTCTCTCTATCCCTTCAACTCCTTCATTCTCTGTTACAAAACCTTCCTTATCCCCTGTACTTCTTCAGTCCTCTACAATTCTTTTAACTATTAAAGTTTCAGCATAGAAAGCTAGGTTTTCCAGCATATTTTGCCAGGAATTTGAGAAGAAGAAGACAGTTGGAAGTGTCAGGGAAGTTTCAGAGAAATTGGGCCTACATACATTTCAAAAGTATGTGTGACTGTGTAAAGTAGCTATTTTGAGAGCAGTGTTGAGTGCAGCTAATCTGCCTAGCAATACCACAGTCAATAAGAAACCACTCCTTCTGAATGGAGGAGGCAACTCTTAAAGGGTTATACGTAAAAACATTTTTTTTCTTTGCAAAAGGCTGTGCTTATCTGCTCTTGGGTATCTTCAACATCAATCAATAGAGAAGAGAAGACATCCCTTCTCAGACTATTGTAGTTGGTCATTTCTCAGGAACCACTTTTTCTTTTAAAGATAGCCTCTCAGCCAAGGGTATCCTTTTACCTCACCAGCATCCATATTCTCTCTATCCCTTCAACTCCTCCATTCTCTGTTACGTGTTATGTGAATCATAATTCACATAATCTGGAATCATGACAAAGATATTATTACTTGCCATGAGTTATCTAGCCTTGATTGGACATTTCTTTTATATGGTTTACAGCTTATTTTTTGTCATGATTCCAGATTATAGTCATTTTCTGCTTAACATCTATAAAAATTTTCAATGGCTGAAGATTAGTGTAGATCACTTGATTTCATTCATTCCCACATATGCTGGAGCATTATTCTCCTTAATCCAATTATATTATGCCCTTAAAAAAGGTGTACATCTAATTTATGGGGGGGGGAAGCAAAAGGCAATAAATGGCAGTGATGATTTTTAGCCATGAGGGAGGAGATGTTACAAATAAAGCAAATGATTAAGCAACTAGGTGAGGAGAAATATAGTTGCAAAGATATTAACATACAACAAGACATACCTAAATATAGCAATGTAACTGAAGAAGAAAAAAAAAAGATGGGGCTGGGCTGAAGGGGGAATACCAACATTGCCACTAAGAGATCAAACAAGCCTACAACCAGACAGCATCATAATTCATATAAAAACACATAAGCTGTGTACAGCAGCAGACCTTGAAAGCCTGAAAGAAAGGATGCTTTCCTGGTTTTCAGAGTCTTTGCAATGTTTGAAAGAACTTAAAAGAGCAATTAGGCTTTATGATCCAAATTTCCAGGACACTGAAATTCTTCTCTCAGAATTATTTTCAAAAATGGAAAAGCAACAATTTATTGATGAAACTAGAAACAATCCAAATTTAACATCATGGTCAGAGGAAGGACTTACAATTATCTAATAATAAAAATCTATATCATCTAAAAAAGACCAGAAGATCTATTAGACACAATGAAAAGTTTTTCAAAAAGAGCAGATACTTGGGGACAATTTGAGAAATTTGAGACAGGAGAGTGGGGAACATCCATCAAAATTCCTCAATAGTATGACTGAAGTAGCAGAGGATGTGCTTAGATTTGAAAATTTAATTGAACAAAATCTCCAACACATAAGGAGACAATTTGTGAAAGGCAATAATACACCTATTAGATCATATTTTAAACGTCAGTGCCCATACTGGGTAACACTAAGTCTGGAAGATTTAAGAAAAATTGCAACTTACATATTCACAGGTCATAAAGAAATCCTAAATGAAAAGAGTGAAATAATAAAATGGCTTAAACCAAGCTCAAAGAGGCAAATAGTGCAATTCAGCAAAAAGAAACTGAGTAAATAAAAAAATTTAGCCACTCTGCAGTCATACAAACCCATAAGAAATTACACACAAAACAATCAAAGGAGAAATGTACCCAAATGTTTCCTATGCGGAATATTGGTACACATGGTTTGAGACTGCTATTTAAAGGCACAATTAGCCCAAGCTAACAATAAAAAGAGATCCTGGAAAAACAATATAAAATATAGCAACAATACATGAACAAATACAAAATGCTGTAATTGTAGTTGCAAGAATTTTAAGCACCAAATTAAGTAATCATGGAGAGATACATCCAACAGGGAGCAAAGACTCGTTATTCAAAAGTAGTTTCAGGAACTGTCAAATAATGTCGGTTATGAAGCCAGGTGCATGGGGTAACATCAAAAAGGAAAGATGGAAAAGGAAACAGGGAAAAGGACGTAGGGGGAAATTGCATTGTTATACAATTTGGGAGTACAAAAAGGAAAAATAAAACTAAAGATCAGATAGAAGAAATTCAATTAGATAATGATGTAACAGCGATTAGAGAGAAAATTTTTGGAACAGTGGAACAAGATACAAGGAAAGGGGGAAGAACAGATCTGGCAAATCTGTAATACATAAACCTTTTTTTATTTATTATATATATGTACACACACATATATATATATATATATTTATATAATATTAGGACATTATAACTTTAAAAGCAAAGAATATGAAAAATTAGATCCAAGCAACAGTGAATTGCAACATGTCTCAGCACAAAACAAAAGGAACTTAGCAGAAATGAAAGAATATACTTTAGAAACAGAAAGTATAGAACACATAAGAAAAGCAAATATAAAACCACATAAGGCACAAATATTAGACTGTTCTAGATATTCTAAAAAAACCTGCAACTCTAATTGAATCAAATGAGCAAACAACAGAATGGTACAAAGGGGGAGGAAATGCAATAACAGATAAGATTCAAATTAGCAGATCTCATGGAGGGAATGATACTGACCTCAGGGATGATATTACAAAAGAGCATACCAATGACACAATAGAAAAGTTAACCTTAAATCCTTATGTTAAAGAATTCCAACCAATAGCAATTGCACAGGGAAAAGCAAACATTGGCATTATTATGGACACACAATTTGGCAAGGAAGGACTTGTAAACCATCTTACGTTGCAATGATAGGTAGAGATGGTCAATTAACAAAATATATACAAGCTTGACAAACAAGAATAGAAGAGTTGCATGAAATGGGTTTGATACAACAAACAGTACCCCTGGATTACAGTTTTTACAACAAGAGACAAAGTATACTTAAAAATTTCAATAGAAAATTGGCTAGTGACATAAAATGTATTGTACCACATAAGTATTGCTTACTACCCCAACAACTATAAAAGTTGCAGGGAAAGATTCATGGTTCTACTGTTCCAACATAAAACCAGAAAAATCCAACCTCACAGTAACAGACATAGAAGAAGATAATTAGACAAAAAATAGTACTGAGAAATGAAAAAAAAATCTAACATAAAAAGTACACCACAAAGAAACAATAACGACACATAATGTTAAAGACAACAAGATCCTAGCAGTCAAGCATACCACAGAGACAAGGAGAAGACAATTTTCCAGCCCAGAGGAAAATATTTTAAAGCATCCCAGAGGAAAATCATCAAGAAAAACTGCTAGAGAGGAGAAACAAAGAGAAAAACTGAAATGAGCAGCAAAGACCTTGAACTTTGTAAATTTGCTTAATAGCTACTAGAGAGAAAAAAAAAGATAAAAAGCTGAAATTGACAGCTAAGGACTTTGTAAATTTGTTTACATAAGAAGAGGACAGACAGAAAACAGGACTTATATGTAAGACTGAGTGTGTTGAAATCATGAAACAAAATTAATTTCACATATTATGGAAATAGCATGCATGCAATACTGCATAAATTGGAAGAAAGAAGAGAGCCATCAGTCAACATGAGAAGTGGACATCTGAAGAAACTTGATAAGTATTCATTAAACACAACACTATTAGACACAAAATACAAAATCACAAACTGACATATATTGGGAGACCTTGTGTAAATAAAATGAGTGTCTGAAATTGCACTTATGCAAAATGTAAACAAAGCGGTTGAAATCAAAGAAATCAAAACACAAAGAAACTCCTACTAGGAGCATGGAACATCAGAACATTACTTGATAGAGAGAATACCCCAAGACCTGAGAGAAGAACAGCTCTAATCGGCAAAGAACTGGCGCAATATAAGAGCGACATCACAGCCCTAAGCGAAACATGCTTACCAGAAAAGGGGTGACTCATCGAACCCACCACTGGATACACCTTCTTCTGGAAAGGTAGAGCCATAAATGAAGACAGAATACATGGTGTTGGCCTGGCTAATTAGACCAACCTGCTTAAACAGCTGCCAGACTTGTCTGTGGACATCAGTGAGAGGCTCATGAAGATCATCCCTTTACCGCTCAGCAAAGACTGGCATGCCACAATCATCAGCGCATATGCCCCAACACTGACCAGCACAGAGGAGACCATCAAGCAGTTCTACTCTGACCTGAGCGCTACCTTGCACTCAGTGCCCACCAATGACAAGCTGATACTACTGGAAGACTTTAACGCCCATGTTGGCCAGGACCATGAAAGATGGAAAGGAGTGCTCGGCAAACACAGCATGGGCAAAATGAACAACAACGGCCTACTGCTACTCAGCAAATGCTCAGAGTTCGAACTCACCATCACAAACACTGTGTTCAGAATGGCAAACAAATATAAAACAACGTGGATGCATCCACGATCAAAGCAGTGGCATCTCATTGACTACATCATTGCACGCTGGCAAGACATCCAGGACATACAGATCACCAGAGCCATGAGAGGAGCTGAATGCTGGACAGACCACCGATTGGTTAGAGCAACTCTTCAAATGCGCATTGCGCCTTGCCATCCAAAATGCTCCCAGACAGTTTGTGCATTTTACAAGGTGAATTGTCTTAGAGATCCATCTTACTTGCAAACATTCTAGTCCTGCCTGGATGACAAGCTGTCTGTCAAGGGACCACTCACTGGAAGCCCAACCGAGAAATGGGACCAGTTCAGAGACACAGTAATGGAAACATCAAAGGCAGTCCTAGGCCCCAAACAATGAAACCACCAGGACTGGTTTGACGAGAACAACACTGCTGTTGGTGACCTATTAAACAAAAAGAACAAAGCCTTTATGGAATGGCAAAATAACCCAAACTCTGATTCTAAAAAGAACAGATTCAAGTCTCTCCAAGCCACGGCACAGTGTGAGATCAGGAAAATGCAAGACTGATGGTGGGAAAAAAAGGCAGAAGAAATCCAGCGCTTTGCTGACACAAAAAACTATAAACAATTTTTCAGTGCCCTCAAGACTGTCTATGGGCCATTAAAACCCACCACCACTCCCTTGCTATCCTCTGACGGTGACACTCTCATAAAAGATAAAAAAGGCATCAGCAACAGGTGGAAAGAACACTTCAGTCAGCTTCTCAACTGACATTCTTCAGTCGACCAAAGGGCCCTTGACCAGATCCCCCAAAACCACACCATCGAACAACTTGAGGTCCCTCCTTCAATAAAGGAAGTCCAAAAATCCATTAAACAAATGAGTACAGGCAAGGTACCCGGTAAAGACGGGATCCCAACCGAGGTGTACAAAGCCTTAAATGGAAAGGGGTTTCAGGCATTCCATATAGTGCTGACCAGCATATGGGAAGAGGAAGACATGCCCCCGAAACTCAGAGATGCCTCCATCTTAGCCCTATACAAGAAAAAAGGTGCATGAGCAGCCTGTGACAACTACAGAGGCATCTCACTACTCTCCAATGCTGGAAAAATCCTCACCCGTGTTATACTCAGCAGACTCCTGTCATTTATTTCAGAGCAGAATCTGCCAGAATCACAATGCAGCTTCTGACCAGATCGCAGCACCATCGACATGGTCTTCATGGTGAGGCAAATGCAGGAAAAATGCCTTGAGCAGAACCTGAGTCTCTACATTGTCTTCAGAGATCTGATGAAGGTGTTTGACATAGTGAACAGTGACGCATTGTGGGTGATCCTTAGCAAGCTCGGTTGCCCAGCAAAATTCGTCAAACTGATCCAGCTCTTTCATGTCGACATGACAGGGGAAGTCCTATCTGGTGGAGAGACTTCCAATCGCTTCAACATCTTCAATGACGTGAAACAAGGCTGCATCCTTGCTCCGGTGCTATTCAACCTATTTTTCACCCAAGTATTACAACATGCTGTGATGGATCTAGACCTGGGTGTCTACATCAAATACCGACTGGATGGCTCACTCTTCGACCTTCGCCGCCTGACTGCAAAAACAAAGACAACAGAGAGACTCATCCTGGAAGCTCTCTTCGCAGATGACTGTGCTCTCATGGCCCACCAAGAAAATCATCTCCAAACCATTGTGGACAGGTTCTCTACCGCAACAAAACTGTTTGGCCTGACTATCAGCCTCAGCAAAACAGAGGTGCTGTTCCAACCTGCACCAGGGAGGCCAACTAAACAGCCGTGCATTACAATCGATGGCACACAGCTTTCTAACATCAACACTTTCAAGTACCTGGGCAGCACCATCTCCAATGACGGGTTCCTAGACCATGAGATCAATGCCAGGATCCAAAAGGCCAGTCAGGCACTTGGGCAGCTGTGCTCCAAAGTCCTCCAGCACAACGGTATAAGCACTGCAACGAAGCTCAAAGTGTATAACACAGTGGTCTTCAGCTCGCTCCTGTACGGTTGTGAGACATGGACACTCTACCGATAGCACATGAAGCAGCTGGAGTAATTTCACCAACATTCTCTCCGATCAATCATGAGGATCTGATGGCAGGACTGAATCACCAACCAGGAAGTCCTCGACAGAGCCAATTCCACCACTATTGAAGCCATGATCCTCAAAACCCAGCTACCATGGCTGGACATGTCATCTGCATGGACCCACAGCGAATACCAAGACAGGTATTCTATGGTGAACTGTCAGCTGGACTCAGGAAACAAGGCTGACCAAAGAAAAGGTACAAGGATCAGCTAAAGTCCAACTTGAAGTGGGCAGGCATTACACCAAAGCAACTAGAACTTACTGCCTCTGTCAGAAGCAGCTGGCATACCCACATTAACCATGCCACCACCACCTTTGAAGATGAGTGACGTCAATGTCTTGCCACTGCGCATGAAAGCCGACACCAGGCCACAACCACACCTCCTCTAACAATGGGCATCCCATGCCCCATGTGCCACAAACTTTGCACCTCAGTCTTTGGACTTCAAAGCCATATGAGGGTACACCGTAGATAAAAACACACAAAGACAATGTCATTCTCGGTCACCGGGAGACTACTACTATATATATAGTTAATTCCATAAGATCTTAAGAAAATAGAAAGATCAATAGATATTTCTATTTGACTGATGTCAGGATGTGGGAACAATGTATATTATTGTATTATATGTAAATAATCTGTATAATTAATGTACATACTATAGTTTAGTACCATAGTGATAGGGTCTATAAATATGTAGCATAGTGTAAAGAATAATTTTAGTGTTGTGACTTAAAATCTAAAATTTAATTGGTCACTAGGGAAAATTCCAAATAATAATAAAAATACCCAAGTCAGCTGAAAATTTATGGTGATTTAATTGATATAGTGGAGATTAAGAAGGAAGAAGGAAAAAAGTGTAGGATTTCTCCTGCCTGGCTAGTACCGGGCAGGAAGAGTAGGAGATCTAGAAAGTAAGGTTTTGGAGTGTGAAGGAGGAAGGAATCAACCTGAACTCCAAAAGGGCTCAGCCAAGATGCCTGAACCTGAATCAACTCAAGGACAAACTCACTGCCAAACCCAGACAAATAACTGTCACCACTCCAAGATGTCAGAACACCTAGCACACTGCCAGCCAGAGTTGGCTCTCCAGGGAAAGAGGGAGAGAGAGCAAGTGATGTGCCTTATATAGATGGTTTTACATCACTTTCCTGCATCTCATCTGTACCAATGATAGCTTAGCTTGACTTAGGATAGCCCAGGGGTCTGTCTGCTTTTTCTGAACATGTCTGTTGACGACCATTTCCTCAGATAATTAAATCTTTGAGTATGGTGCAGGCATCCCAACCTTGTTAAACTAATTAGGGTGGAGAAATGTATAGTTCCTAAGACTTGATTCTGTTAAACCAAGTATCTCCATTGTTACTAATCAGGAAATAGCTAAATCAGATCTTCTAAAGTATGGCCTGAGTAGGGTGGAGTAGTTTTAAAATTCACAATAACATGTATATATGTTGTACATAAAATTAGATTATAGATTAGACTAGGGACTTAAAGAATAGTTATAATAAGTAGGGAATAGATTAGGAGTAAATTAAGTTAAGCATAGCATACAGTTAATTATACTTAGGAATACACTTAAGCTTCATTTTCAGATACTAAACTTTTAATTATTTATTGTAAAGCTGATGCTGAAATTGTGTCTAATGGAAATATATATATAGATAAAATAATTTGCAAATAATTATAGATAAATAAAATAGGAAAAATGTTTGTATTAGTTTAACTTAGCAAGAATAAGTAGTATTTGAATTAAGATTCAAATTTCTATGTAATGGTTTTGTTCAAACATTTACTGTACTGCAATTATTGTAAAACCCTAAAACTACCCTTACTCAAACCTTCCTGCATAAAATTCCTTAGAGTAGATAAAGTTATCATAGAATAGTGATAGAGTAATTGAGGGAAGTTTATTATTTTGTGGGAGTAGTTAGAACATAAATTTATTAGCTTGGTAAGTATAATAAATATAAATGACCTTGGGAAGGTCACGATAAAAAGGGGATGATTGTGAAAAGGAAAACTGAATCAACCTTTGGGTCTTTCTGCCACTAAAGTGGAACCTACAGCAGTTAGAATGTTGAAGGGAAGATATTGACAATGATGACAGTTGGTGGGGGGAGGAACAGTGACAGTTGCTCTTGAGGACTCTCTCCTGGCCCTGAGACTGGAAGGAGTGCTCTCTCCCTGTCTTGGGATAGAAGTACCTCTATTCCTGCATTGTTCCCAACTGTGTGCTCTACCTGGATTCCTGTGATCATGTCATTGAACAAAAGGATTTAAGGGGAATAGTTTGAACTGTAAGACCAGTCTTTAGGGGTATCAGTCCAAAGAGACAGACCCAACCAGCTCTGCAGGTCAGAACATTTTCTTCCTCTTTCTGTCTACTGCTAAAGATTTTGAATTTAAGAAAACTAGCATAGATTAGCATAGATAGACCAATCTGTGATGTCTGGCCTCAGCTCAAAAGCTGAGAGAGACTCAAACCCAATCTAGGGAAATCCTGATTCCCTCTTCTCTGATATCTTCCCAATCCAAACTTGTTATTAAATTCATCTTGAGTTAATTAACCCTCAGTCAGATAATAAAACTATCATTTAAGGGGGACATAGAAGGAGCTGAACCTAAGAACAGTCATTCAACCATAGATGGTCCTTATTGGACCCCTGCTGGGCGACCATGGTTCATGGGGAGGCTTGTCCTTTAGGGAGGTCTGTGCTTACCTGCTCGGGGTATCCTCAACATCAGTCAATAAAGAAGACATCCCCTCAGGCTATCATAGTTGTCCCATTTCTTGGAAACTCATTTTTCAAAGATAGCCTCTCATCAGCCTCTCTCCTTTGACTTTATCAACATCCATAATCCCTCTATCCCTTCAACTCCTCCATTCCCTCTTACAAAACCTTCCTTATCCCCTGTACTTCTTCAATCCTTTACAATTATTTTAAGTATTACAGCCCTCTGGCCTTCTCTATTTCTGCTGATGGAAGCATCAACTGCCCAGGCACCCATATTCAAATTGGGAACCATCTTTGATTTTCTTTTTCCTTCAAGCCTCAAATTTAATCAGTTGCTTTGATATTTTCCATAATGTTAAGGTTATTTGTGTTGATTCTACCTGAACAGTATTCTCTCACATCTACCCCCTCTTCTCAGTTTCTAATCGATATTCTCTCATTTCTTCTAGATTATGGCAACAGTTTTCTGACCAGTGTTCCTGTCTATGGTCTCTCACATCTCTAATTCATACTTCATATTGCTTTCCCAATCCAACCTTCCTTGAATGCCATTTTGATGATCAAACTTCTCTTTGCATAAACCTTTACATGAGTTTCTCATATCTATTCCTAAAAGTGTAAAAATGGAGATTTGAACCCCAGACTTCAATTCCCAGAAATCCTTGGTAATTACCAGAATTCCCTAAAATCTCACCAGAGTCCTCACCTGGGCCAAGAACAAAATGGATATTTAAACTGACTGTACCGCCTACTGGAGTTCTCTCGGCTTCTGCTTCTAAGCACATGCAGGCAAGATATAAGTGGCTGTGAATGGGCTCTGTGCCTAGGCATGTGCTTTCTTATTTTGTATTTTCTTTAATTCTTACTTCTAATAATATTTAATAAAGCTCTAAAAATATAATACTTTTGGTAGATAAACTAAATTTAAATTTTACAAAATGCAGTGCAGTGTGGCAGAAAGAGCTCTGGATTTGAAATCTGTAGAGGTGCATTAGAATCCTGTCCTTGTCACTTGCTAGCTGTGGGATCTTGGCAAGATCCTTTTCTTCTTTGGATATCAATTTTCTAAGGTAGAAAATGAAGCTGTATGGACTAGATGAAACATCTCTATGTAATGGTCACCTCAGCTTTAAATCCTTGGAACTTACCCTTTTTCCCCCACTACTCCGGCCAAATTCAAGTCTTATTGTTTTCCACCTGAATTCTTGGAAGAGCCTTCTTACTGGTCTTCTGCCCCTAATATTTTAATTCATATCCTTCCTCTTTGTGTTTCAAGTGCTCCATGTATTGTTCTTTTAAAAATCTCTAACTTCCATCTTAGAATCAGTACTGGGGATGGGTTAAGGGTTGCTAATGGAAACTGGGCCACTTACTCTGGACAAGAGGAGAAATAATAAAATGGTTTTTGAACCAGTACTTTAGAATTTTCTATTCAATAATAATGTGAGATCCATTTTACCAAACTTTTATAAAATTCTATACAAGTTCTTAACTTCTTTTTCCTTCTTTTGGACAATAGTTTGTCCAGGTCTGAACAGGGTACATTCAGGTCCCTTGTTATTATACTTTTACTGTCACAGAATTTCTTTACTTTTTTCTTAAGTATTGAACTGTTATACCATGTGGGACATATTCATTGTTATATGGGTACAATAATTTATTGTTTGTGGTACTGAAAAAAGAAAATGTTGACTTAGTATTTTATATTTAGTACTATTGCTTTATCCTGAATTCTATAATTCATTTCACTCGATAAGGGGTTCCATTCACCCATCATATTCTATATTCTGTTTAACCATCCCATGCTTCTTTGTCTCTGAGAGTAGCCAATAATATAAAAAATTCAGCTTTCTTCTCTGAGGCTTAATAAATAAGTTCTAGTTCTCCCATAATCACTGTTAATGAAAGAGTAACTTTGAGCTTGGCTTTATAAGTAAAATTCTAATTGTTATGTTAGTAACATTTGAATATCATTCTCTTTGAATAAATTCTCTTTGGAAGTTGGGAGTTGGTCTCGGGCAGTTGGCAGAGACACTCTCATTCTCTCTCAGGGCTAGAGGAGGTAATCTCTTTGCCTCTCTCCCTCAGTCTGAGGGAAAGATCTGAAGGAGCTCAGTATTTTCCTTTCTCAACTTGGGAAACACTATTGACTATCTATTCTGGTTTTTATAGATTGTTTAATGCTGAGAAGACCAAAGAAAGACCTGGTCTTTGGTTTGGACTCTGAGTCTGTTAAGGCTCAGAGTCCCAACTGGATTCTTGTTGAGACTCAACCAGTTAGCCTTTGCTTTTTTTATAATTTGAAGGCAAAGTTAAGATTTATAAGGATAATAATGGTAGTTTTTATTTAGATAGTATAAATTTGGGTTAGTCAGATCAGAGAGGATTAGTGTAGCCTGTGAAACACAGGAGAAGCAGTTCCTTGTGGAACCTAGGAGATTATTTGGGTGGATTTAGAATCCCTAAGAAATCCTTTATTTATCCTCATATATTTCAATAAACATTTTATTTTTATAATAAGAATCTCTTTAGCATCCTTGCACCTGACCCTGGAGGGAAGTTCATATTTGGGCTTCATTTCATGACTGAGGATACTTTTGATAACATCTATAAAAAGCATCTGAACAGTTTTGAACCTATATTGAACAGCTTTTCTATGCATTTTGTGTAGCTCATCATTATTTTTTTACAAAAGGGAAGCTTGTTTTAAAGTCATGTAACTTTAGACTCTTTGAAATGAAATAATATATCAGTGTGCCATCCTTAAGAAGCAGACTACGTTGACCATAGCCTCATCCCTTTAAATTTCATGTGGTCTTAGTTTATGCCCAGGTGCTTTTGAGTTTGCTGTTCTTGTCTGATATCAGTGACCTCAAGAGGCAGCTGAACCCTGAAAAGTCACAAAAGCATTCCTTAGAAACTAAGAGACATGCCTGGTCCTATGTATGCTGTCTGTCTTATCTTTAATGTATGCATCTTGACTTCTCATTTGTATGATATAACCAGTTCCATAAACAATGATATGGTATTTGTTCTTTTTACTATGCTTATAAAATTATAATGAATACACAATTTAGAGCCTTTTGGATATTTGAGGTGTCAAGAGACCTGCTTTATTGGTTTGTAGATCTTAACTAGTAAACAATAATTTCTTTGGAGAAGTCTGCCTCAATTTGCCTTTCTTATTAAATTTTGCATAGTACCATTCAGTGTAATGCAATTTCCCTGCTTATGTTTTAAAAATCAAGTACATTTTTTCTGTTAGATTGTCTCAGATCAAGATTGCTCTTTCTCTGTTGCTTTTTTTAGTACAACTTATGAATAATAGATTTTGCTGAAGCCCTTTATTTTTCCTATTTAAAACCCCTCCATAAAACCTTACCTTCTGTTTAAAATTGACACTAAGTATGTTTTCAAGGCTGAAGAGTGAGAAGGACTACACAATTGAGGTTCAGTGACTTGCCTAGGGTCACACAATTAGGGAGTATTTGAGGCCACACTTGAACCCCAGGCTTCATGAGCTGAAATGGGCAATCAGGCTCTACAAACCCAATGTTGAAGCATTGGAGGTATAGTGGTTAGCATAACTAACTGCTTCCAAGCAGTTGAACTGGGTCATAAGCATTGTGCAATCTAGCTTAACCTTTAATCTACTTTATTGTCTTCTCTTTTATGGCTAAGATCATCTAATTTACATTTGTGGATGAATTAATCTAATTCACATTCTAATGATAAAAACTGTGTATTTCCTTCTTATATTTTTTCCTCTTTCCTCACTGTGTCCTCTTTAAAACAAATCTACTTCATTAATAACCAATTTCCCCATGTTTTTTTGGGTATACTATTCTTGGCTGTAAGCCTATATTTTTTGCTTTTTGGAATATCATATTCCAATATACTCACTCATTTATGGTGATAGCTGCTAAATTTTGTGGGATCATTACTGTTACTCTTTCAGGATTCCCCTTGTTCTGAGCTCTCTGCCCTGGTTACTTAGCTGCAACCCTCAGACTCAGAAAGGGGGCAAAACACCAGATCCTTGTTAACTGTCCAGGCCCAGAACTGCTTTTACCCCTCTCTGCATGAATTCTCTGCTTAGTAGGCACTGATTCCCTAGCTCAGGTTGTATAGCTTCCATTGGTCTCCTCTTCCTGCTCCCCAAACCATTTCAGGCTCATCTTTGAGGCATCCAAGATTGCTTCCTCCCCAAGTCCTCATTCAGTCTCATTTTCTTGTCACTTTTCTGTTTAGCTCACGTGCTCAGACTTTGGTCTGATCTGGGCTGGGAAAATGGCTCACTGGATTTTCCTGTTGAAAAAAATTCTCTTTTCTACTTGATCTTTTATTCTTTCTCAACCTTTGTTGGAGTGGTTGTGTTAGAGTTCTTGGCTGGAGAGCCACTTTCTATTCTTCCTTCTGCTACTTTGCCTGGTCTCTCGATGACAATATTCTACAAACCTAATTATATACCGGCACCAGCCTACTCACAGCTCCCTAACCTAAATTCTATATTCTCAGCATCTCAGCTAGAAGCTGAGGCTATTTTTGCCTGGAATTCAGGAGTAGAAAAGTAATTTCAGAGGCCCCAGATTTTTACCCATCCAAGTAGTTTTGACCTAGCCACAGCCAAATCAGAGATGTGATAATGATCACATTCAACCAAAGTCTGACCTTGAATGTCAGGGTTAGTTTCACTGGTCTACCCAGTGTTGATAAATGATATATGCCAACCAAATGTGTATGACCAACACAGATATGTATCTTTAATCTCTGATAATAATATTTTGGGGCCTTCCTATAATCTACCAATTATTCTTTGGTGTTCTTAGCCTGGCATTCAAGTACCTTCACAAAATGGCGGCCTCCCTCAATAATACTTCTGCTGGCCACGAACTATCTTCTCAGGTTGCATTGTTCTAATTTCTCCATGTGGACAAACACTACATTTTTCCACATCTGAATCTTGGTTTGGGCAACTTATTTCTAGAAGTAGAATATTCTTTCTCCTCTCCTTTGGCCTATTGAATTTCCCCCCCGTTTTTAAAAACCCTTCCTTTAGAAGAGTTTATCAAGTGATAACTGTTCTTTGAAATCTGACATTGTTTCTTCTGCTCACCCTCCAAGTAGAATGGATTTCTTCTAAGGTTTCCAAGAATACTTAATTTGCAGCCATATTCTATATATGTTGGATAATGTAATATATGAATATGCAGTGTCATATAATATTGTGTATCAACTACCTGCATTGAAAGTCCATCCTTCAACTACCTCCTAAGGTCCTTGAAAGTTGGAATGGAGTATCACCCACACCTTTAATTTCCCTCAATGCCTAGCACAGAGCTCTGTACAATGTTGGCAAAATGAGGATGTTCTTGGATGTGTACATGACTTTATAAGATTATTATAGGAGAAAAAGAAGTCAGTCTCCATTTCTACCAAGAACAAGATAGCAGAAAATATATTGGTATTCACTATAAGTCTGACCACATTGCCTAGAGTCAGGTTCTTTTTTTTTTAATGTGACTTTTCCCAAATCACTATGAAAAGCTGCCCACCAGAGATGGCCCCGAATGCCTCCTCCTGAGACCAATCCAAAAAACTTATTCTCTGAGGGAAGGGAAGGGAAGGTGACTTACCAATCACCTTGACTGTGATCTTTGTAGAGATAGTTGTGTTAGCCACTTTGTTCATTGCTACACACGTATATGTTCCTGCATGTTCCCACGATGCTTGGGAGATTGTGTAAGTGTTTCCTGAATTTCCAGATATAGAAGAACCATTCACTTGCCATATGTACTGGGCTGGTGGCTGAGAATTAGCCCAACACTCTAAAATCAGCTTCTTTTTGAGTAAGACCTCAATCTGCCCATGAACATGCTTTGGAAGAATCTTGATTTCCTCTGGCCCATCTATGAAAAGATGAAAAAATATGAAATGTCAGTCATTGTTAGAGAAAGGATTGGGAGAGGGGGAGATACAGAGTCACTCACAGCTGACAACCAGGTTGAATGAGTTACTTGTATGGACAAGGAATGGATTCCACATTTCACAACGATAGGCTCCACTGTCTTCTCTCTTCACAGGCATGATGGTGAGGGTCTGGCCATACTCAGACAGAGTCATCCTGTCATTGAGGATCAGTCTCTTATTATTGAAGTACCACCAAATATCTGGTAAATCTTCATCCTCTGTGTTACATGTCAAGACTGCAGTGCCATTCTCTATGACAAAGCTGGTGCTATTGATAGTTTTGTTGTGCTTCATCAAGTTCTCTGTAGAAAGACAAAGAGGAGAGAGAATTGGCTGAATGACTGACCTATATCTTCTTCACTTGGTAACCTCTTCAGGAAAAACAAAACACCAGAAGGCCAACCAGAAACATTTCTGTTACAGACACACAGGGGTGGGTCCTGACATTCTGGGGAAAAGGATGCCTCATGGTTCCATAGTTTTGTCAATAGGGCATATGAGTAGAAAGTACTGGAGGGATTGATGTGTCCTAGACTATCCCACCTCCAGAGAGGTCCCAGGAGGTACACAATCTAGTGACTGAGTTGGGGAGGGGAGTAGGGAATAAGTATTCATTAAGTGTCTACTATATACCTGGCATATGGTAGGTGTTACACCAGTGCTATTATTTTTATTTTTATCATCCTCATTATTATGATTACTAATACTCCCAGGGACTATGTTATTACTGTGGGAGTAGGAGCTATTATTCTTTCTACTTAACAGTTCAGGAAACAGAGGCAGACAGAGGTTAAGTGACTTGACCAGGATTACACAGCTTACAAGTATCTGAGCCAAAATTAGAACATGGATTTTCTTGATTACTTACCTTGTATCCTCCCTATCCACTTTGGTTATTTGCTGCCTCTCATGACCATTGCATTTGAATTCAGAGATTTTTAATATGATATCTATGAACTTATTTTGTAAAAAAGGGCTGGTAACTTTATTTCAATAAAATTGGTTTTCTTTGAAGTCCTATGGATTTTACTTTGTGTATATAATTAAAGTATTATTATTCTGAGAAGAGGTACCTATGCAATGCTAGCCTGAGTGCCTGAGGGCTCTCTGGAACAAAAGGGAAGCCCTTCGGATCCCATCATACTTTGCTTACCACCTATCCCTTTAACAAGAACTCAAAATGTAAATTGCTTCTCCCTAACCATTGTTCCAGGATGTAATTAGCACACATATTACTAAGGCCTTGTTTCTGCTTCCATATGCTGTCACTCACCTCCTCTGGGCCTCAGTTTCCCCATCTATAAAATGAGGGAGCTGGAATAGTTGCATTTTAAATTCCTTTCATTTATAAACACAAGACACCCTGCAGAATCTCCCCATTCAACTTACAAAATGAGGCCCAAAGAGGCTGATGTAGGTGTGAATGACTTTTCTTGTTCCAGGACCCAAACTTTCCCCCTCTTTGCCTGATGATCCCTTGTGGGCCTTTCTCAGAACAGGTGCTGAAGGCTTAGGGCTGGCAGAGACCAGAGGAGCTTAGATCTCCATCTGGAGGGAACATCAACATCACCTAACATTCCCCTTATTTCCTAATGAGAAAAATGGGAGACTCCCAGGGCCTGAGTGATTCATACAAAATCCCCTGGATGCCCTAAACCCCATAACTGAGGCCAGACTCCCTTCAGCATATCCCAAGGTCTCTCTCTGCAGGATGTCGTCTCCCTCTGGCAGAAGGACAGAACAGAGTTACTTTCCTTTGGGTTCTGCTGGAGGCCATCATACCCTGACCGTTTGACAAAGGTAATGGTCTGAGGAAGGAAGGTCAGCAAAGAAGCCACAGAATGAGAGCCCCCTGATGATCCCCCTTCATGATTTCTTTCCCCAAATTTTCCCCACTAGTGGACTTGTTATGATTATTATTCTCTCCCCAATACAGAAGAAATAACATGAGAGCAAATACTTAAAGGATCTATAAATATATACCCTACTTTAAGCCCAAAAATTACCCCAAAACGATTACAATTACAGAATAAAAGCCCAAAGATTACTGCCCATGACCTCTCCTTTCTCTAGCACAAGATACGCCCTAAGACCCTACTACATAATGAATCTTGTCCTACAGTTACCACACTTGAATGAATTTGTTGGAACAAAAGCCAAGCAGCGTCGCTAGGCATCTCAAAGTAACACAAGAAAAAGAGAACCTGTGAATTGAGGAAAACCCCCAAATTGGTCTGCCTTAAGTCCTCACACCTAGATATGAATATGTTTTGTTGTTCATCTCCCAAGCAATTATGATGGATAGTGAAAGCTG
This sequence comes from Monodelphis domestica, assembly GCF_027887165.1. Classification (NCBI taxonomy): domain Eukaryota; kingdom Metazoa; phylum Chordata; class Mammalia; order Didelphimorphia; family Didelphidae; genus Monodelphis; species Monodelphis domestica. The sequence goes on from NC_077230.1 coordinate 423,924,514, forward strand.
ACCAAAAGCACAGTGATCCTCTCAGCAGGTCAAGGGGTAACCCACAAATGGCTTTATTCACATTAATCAAATCTATCACAGTGTTGTAGAAACCTAGTAAATGATCACAGAATTCTTTGTTGTAGTAACATCACAAGAGTGTTTGTTAAGTGATTTGATAATATCCAATCAAACTGTAGAATGTCACATACGTAGAGAATTGATTATGGGTGTGTACCAAAAACCTAAAAAATAAACATAACATGATACCATGGCAGAGCACTATGTGTTATGCCTGTGTACGTGGACTGAATGCATGGTGTGTCTAATCTCATTTATCTGACCATGACGCCATGCCTGGGTAGGCAACCCTGGTCCTCAGAGAGGCCACTGGATGGACCTCAAGAGGGTTCCCCATTCCCAAAATGGCTTCAAGTTGGTACCCTGCAGGCCCTCAAGAAGCTTCACTGGCACACCCAGTCTTTCCTTTTGGATGGTGGCAGCATCCCTTCCAGAAACCTTCCCTGGGGGAGCTTCATAGTGCAGGTGTCTCATGGGAAAACCTTAGGACATTAGCAGTACCCTATGGGTGGTGTGAGGACCTTGTCCCTCTGTGGGGTCCCTGAACTTTTTAACTCTATCCACTGTCCTTGATAAAATGAGAGGATATTTGTAAATAGCTTAGCATAGTGTCTGGCACAAAGTAGCCACTTGATTCCTTCCCCCTCTAGTGCTGCTTTTCATTCTTTCTTTGGTCAGCTGAGGATGCGGTAGTCTATAATAGATGTACTGTGTTGAAGGAGAGATTCTGTAGCATCCTCTAATGGGTAAGTGGGATATGATAAGACCCACATGGGCCAACAACCTAGCACTATCTCTGCAATAAAGTGCCATAGCTGGCAGAGGGCATCTGGTCCAAGATACCACAGAATGTCTGATCAATGGTCATTTCAGCCTCTGCTTATCCATGACTGTCAGTTATATGGTGCCATGGGCAAGGTCCAGCCTCACTCATGACTCCAGGGGTTCCCAACAGGTGGTGAATGATAAGTCAAAAAAAATAACAAATGGAAGACAGTTATATCTTTACATCCATGGGAATGCTTTGCATCTGATAACTGCTCTGCCATCCCCAGGCTTAGTGTTTTTTTTATACCCATTTTTTTTGGCACACATTACCTAATACACATGTCTAAATGGAGATAATTGGAAAAGTGATACATTAACTTTAACAAATTACTTTATTAACATTCTATATTCTTGTATTGTGATTACACAAGATAAATGATTTTGTCACAGGTGGTTTAATTTTCTCATTACCCTGTGAGGAGTTTTGAACTTAAAATCAAGGAAAATTACTTATTGCTTTTAATAAAAAGAAATAATCAATCAAAAGTTCTTAAAAGACAAGTCAACAATCATAGCACTGAGGTTGAGAGGTACTGGGAACACAATTCAGATTTAATATTAGAGATCATTTTTCAGAGTTTACTAGTGAGTTTCCCACTGGTAAGATACTGGTTTGTGAAGTCGAGTCACTGAGGCGTATTGAAGCTTGGTGTACCTGTACATTTTGTATGGGCCTTTATGATTGATTTGCATGCTGTCTTCATGAGAATAAGTTTCTGTAAGTGGGAAAGTTCTCTGCCTTGGCCAGTAGCTATGGTTTTATTGGGAGTTATGTACCTATGTAAAAGTTAACCCATGATAGTCTTTGGGATTGGGTTTGAGAGTCTGATCTTTTGGTGATGTTTTGGGGAATTAGGGTACAGGTATTTTGCTCTTGCATTATTCCTTCTCAGACTAGGGGGGATGATAATCATGTCAATTCCATTGGTAAGGGACATTGATGAGAGAGGTTATGCAAAGGGGATTGAGTGGTCAATCACATCTTGCCAAGAATCACTCTGTGGCCTCCTGAACTACCACATGTGACTCTGTCAAGGTGTCATGGCCTGATGGCTCCTAGCAGTGTGGCCTCTTTTCTCCTCTGGATAGCTGTGCTTCTGAGGGCTCCCCTAGGCTATGCTGACACTGGCTTCCCTCCAACCTACCCCCTTCAGTGCTAGCTCTCCCCACTGGTGCCATATAGAGCAATACTGACCTGCTTCCACCCAGGGGCTGTACAGGTTCTTCAGAATGGCTTATTTCCTCCTTGATCTAAACCCTCTCTTGCTCAGTTCCTTCAGCCAGAACTGTGCGTTGCCACAGGATACTCGAATGTTTCATTAACTATGATTTATAGTTTTTCCTCCACTATCTATTTCTCTGACCTTCTGCTTTCACAAAATGGACATCATGAATATATGAGCCTGAAAATAAATCTTATCTCCTTGGGGTCAAGCATGGGGTGATGAGCTTCTGCTCACTCAGCAAAGGGCAGACCTTTGATAATGAAACACCAGCCTCCTGTGGTCTCTCTTGCCATAGCTTGTATATGAGAGCTCTGGGTTTCCCTCCTGGCTAATTGGGACAGTAAAGTTCAGCCTCATGGATGACAGCTTCTCCATCTTTCTTTGAACCGGTGGTGCCCAGAAATGCATATAGCATCAGTTCGAGGGGTGGCCTGGCCTTCCTGGAGCACAGAAGTATCTCTACTTCCATGGCTACAGACAGAAAGTTAGCTTTTAGTTTAAACAGTTCCAAAAGTTTTTTTTTTCCCCCAGTAATTGCTGTCTGGCCATTTCTACCACCTTTTATATTCCAAGGATCCTACAGAAGCTCAGTATTGGGATGAGAGGGCCAACTTGCCCAAACAATCTAACACTTGTTTGGAAACCTCTTGGCTATAGTAACCTATCAATTTTGGACCACTGCAATTGGTGGGAAGTTTGCCATGACAATCATCTTAACTCTAACTCACTGCAGCTTTGACTCACTACTCTATGTTCATTCCTCTGGGGTCAAGGAGAACCAGCCAAATCCATCTGAACCTGGCAGCTGAACTTACAGGCAGAACCATGGATGCTTGGAATTGAAGACAGATTTGTGACCATCAAGTTCATCCCTTGTCTAAAAAAAAGCATCTTTAGGACATCTGATGTAACAGATGGTCATTTGGCCTCCACAGAGGAGGAGAAGAGGGAAGGAGAGGAAAAGAAGCCTTTAAGGGCTTACTATGTGTGCTGAGCATTTTACAGACAGGACAGCTCCAAGTATTAGGGAGTTTTCATTGAAGTCCACAATTTACAGTTGTAGGGGATCTCAGAGGCTATCCTGTCCAACATAACCATAGAAGGAATCCCCTTTAGGACAACCTCAACATTTGATCATTTGACTTTGATTTGGAAGGCATCTCATGATGGATGGAAATCCTCCCACTTTTTGTTATAGCCCAGGCTACTTTGAACTGCTCTAATTAATGATTAAATGACAGCTAGGAGGCATAGTGGATGGAGCCTGGAGCCAGGAAACTCATCTTTCCAAGTTCAAATCTGGTGTCAGACACTCACCAGCTGTGTGACCCTGGGAAAGTCATTTCACCTTGATTGCCACAGTTTCCTCATCTATAAAAATGAGCTGAAAAAGGAAATGGCAAACCCTTCCAGGATCTCTGCTAAGAAATAGGGTCAGGAAGAGTTGAATATGACTTAATGACTTCTTAAAAAATTCCTCCTCACACAGAAGGGTTGTGTTTACCATTTGGCTCTATGATTCTAGTTAAGCCCTCTGAGGCCATTTAATCTACAGTGCCAGCTTCCCGATCTACTTCTGGATCCTATCTGATTCTACCATCCCTATTATCCCCCCCAAAACTTCCAAAGATTTGTATGAACTGATGCAGAATGGAATGAGTAGAACCAAGAGGGTAATTTATACAATAATTACAATATTCTTAAAGCAAACAACTTTGCAAGACTTGGGACCTCTGATCACTGCAGTGACCAACCAGGACTGCAGAAGTCCCATGATGAAATAAGTTACTCACTTCCCACAAAAAGCTATACATTTCCAATGAAAATAGCTGCCTCACTTCAGAAATGGGATGGACTCAGGGTGTATGTTGCAACAGAAATTTTTTGAGCATAGAAATTAGATTTCATTGATTGTCCATACCTGTCACAAGGATTTTTTTCTTTTTCTTTAGTGGGATCGATGAGAAGAGGGACAGAAAACAGATTTTGGTTAACTGGAAAAATTTAAATAAGAAAAAGTTCATTTTTAGACCACAAGTATCAAATAAATAATCTGGAGTACACCCAGGTGCAGTCTGAACCAGATGATGTGAATCTTGAAATTTCTCAGACTTGTGAATCTTAAAAATTCTCAGACGCTACCTTAGAACATTTTTAGTTAAGGCTGCTATCCCCTTATTGTAACAATGAAGGTACTTAGTCAGCAATGGAAGGTGGGAACTCTAACATTAGTCCACCCATACTTAGGTATACTTTAGGGGAAGATAAAGTTGTAAACTCCTTACTGAACAATGAAAAGTACTTAACCCATACTTAAAGTAAAGCTAAAACCCTTAAGCTGGGTCTATTTTTAGATCTAATACAAAAAGGTGCTAAGTACCTATGAAGGTCATCAAATTAATCACTAAAAGGTCAGGCAACTTGCAAACTTGCAAGGGACAAGCTTAACAAAAGAGGTGTGAAGTTTTAGTCTACTCAGGTGTGAATTACTCAAAAGTTTAGTCTACTCAGGTGTGAATTAAGAATGGTCAGTCCAGTGAAAACTTCTACTGTGATTGGTAGATGTGAAAACTTAGGGGAGGTGACATAGGAGAAAATTCTCTTTAAAAGGAGGCCAGAAGGCCTCTGAATTGGAGGCTGGTCTCTGTCTCGGTGGCTGAAATAATTCAGTCTTGGAAGCTGAAGTGGAGCCTCCTGAGCTATACTAGAGGGTCTCTCTGAACACTGGAGTCTTACTTGGAAGAATCTTGTGGTTAGTGATTAAAGACTGACAGTCTCTTTCTTAAGGCTCAGACCTAGGCAATGTTGGCCTAGGACCTTCATACTATATTTCTCTTATTCTCTCTCCCTTTCCTTAATTCCTTATTTGTATTAATTAAAATCTCCATAAAAACCCAGCTGACTTGGGTATATTTCATATTTGGGAATTTTTCCCTGGCGACCACTTTATATTTGATTTAACTCAAGACACTGTCTTGAAACCATATTCCCGCAGTCACAGTTTTAAGGCAACCACTCTTTTAACTGTTACAATGAAAAGGCAATTGGGAAATAGTTAACAAAATAAAATACAGTAACAAACAGATAATTTAAATGCTAAATTAAAATGTGGACTTTAGGGATCCTTATGTACAGATTTAGGCCAACAAAAAGTCTTCCTTCCTCTAAAGTATATACTGTTGGAGTCTGACTTTCCCAAAGTCACTTCTCCATTTCACAATTCTATCTCTTCTCCCTGCTCTCCATTCAGAAAGTCCCCAGAGTGAGGGACAGGAAGTTGGGATACCCCTAAGGTTTGTAACAATAAAGCTGCATGAAATAAAAGCAAAGTAAGGCCAGAGATGATCTCACTATGGTCCTGATACAAACTAGTGGGATTAGGGGAGTGGAGGGTCTGTCATCTATTCTTAGGAGAGTCAGACTAGTGAATTAATTGGGCAGCAGGGATTCTGATGTGGACCCATCCATGGGATGCTAAAGTCAATCTTCCTTTTACATCAATAAGAACAGGTTTCATAGCAGCCATGCCTCTAAGTGACAGTTTATAACACAAATAGGAAAAATATAGGTGCAATGGTGAATCTCTGTGTGTAAAAGGAGACAAAGTTTAAATTCTCTTTTCCATCTCCAAAATTTCCTTGAAAAGGGAGATCAAGGCCATTCCCCATTCCATGACCATAGCTTATGCCTCAACCAAGACTAGAAAGCCTCTTTGGGTCCACAGGCCCAAGGGAAACAGACTGAAGGAAATTGTATGGTAAAGTCATCGAAGCTGCAGTCCTAGAATTTGAGAGACAAAGAAGGTTTTATACCTCTGGAACAGAAGACAATAATCCAATATCAACAACAAGAATGAGGAAAACTCACCTGCTTTTTGCACCTACCATGTAAAACGGACATTCTCTACATAGAATCTTATTATATACAGAGCAAAAGATTATTCATTTTTACAGAGACAGAAACTTAGCCTGGGAATGTAGGAGACACACTTACTACACAGATAGTAAACAGGAAAGGAAGAATTCGATTCAAGTTTCATGATTCTGTGCTCAGGGCTCTTTTTACCACAATGCATTGTGCCACGTGACCAGGGGGGCAGAATGTCACTTATCTCTGTTTCTCTCATGCCAGGGAAGGGGAGAGTACAATGCAAAGTTAGGGACCCAATCCAGCTACTCACCATAGATTGTAAACTCAGCATTAATTGTTAAATTCTTGTCCTCTGCAGAGAGTGTAGTATTCTTTTCTTTGGCATAGATTGTAAGAGTCTTGTGTTTGGTGCTATTCAAGCCAGTATATGAGTTAGATGCATGACAGATATAGGTTCCAGCATGATTCAGGGACACATTAGTAATAGAGAGTTTGGCTGAGTGTGAATTGGGCAGGTGGTTTAGATTTAGCAGAACAGATCAACATAATATTTGCCCCAACAGGGTACTGATCAACTGTAGGGATAATCCTGGGTGTATCTGGGCCATCTGGAGGAAAGAGAGGGATTCCATATTAAGATTATTGTAGCAATAAGGGCATCTTCTATTCTGTAACCCATCACCAGGGAACACTGTGCCTCCCTGATACTCCTTTGAGCTGGGAAATTTACAGCTCATTCTCTTCTTTTCCAGTGTGAATCTAAACTTGGAAGATCTTAGGGCTTTCTCCAGTTCAGCACCCTGGCTGGCCACCCTCCACCAGAAAACATGACAAGGCCAATCTGGGCTCCCTAAAGATGAAGAGGGTTGTGAACCTCAGACATACATCTTTAGCTCTCAGAGAAGTGACTGAATTATCTTGGCCTCTGGGAACACACCACCAGGCTATAAGAAGGCACCAGGTAGGAAGAAGCAATATACTCACAGGCAACATCCAGTGTGAATGGATCACTTCTATTCCTAGACAATGGGTTCTGGATTTCACACACATAGGGCCCTTTGTTTTCCCTTCTTGTGAGCCTGCGGATAGTGAGTGTCCTCTTATCCGGGGACAGCTGTATCCTGCTATCAGCTGGGGCAAGTCCATTTATGAGCCACTGGTAAGCGTGAATTTGACCTGTACCATTGCAGGTCAATGAGAAGTCCTTGGTCTCCACTGCAGTATTGTTGGAGGTGAGAATGGTAGGTTTGGACAGTTGAGCTGTGCAGAGAATAGACAGAAAATGACTGTGTTGGTTCTTTTTCATACCTTAAAACCAAATAAGTGTTTTGGAAGTGGCCTGTCTAAGACCTTGGCAGGCTGGAGGCCAGAGACCAAGAACCTGTGATTTTAATGGCAAAGACAAAGGCACCCCTTTCTCTGGTGCAGATCACAACTCCTCCCGGCCTTACGAAAAGTTTAGCTTCAGTTCCTGAGGCTGACAGACATTGAAATGGGTACAGAAGAAGAGCCTCAGCCTGGGAGTCAGGTGATACCTGGTTCAATCTAGAGATTCTGAACCCACAATATCATCTTTTGTGTCTAGGACTATGTTTTACTTCCAGGATTCCCTGACTTGAGTTTTCCCCTTTCCTTAGGAGTTTCCTGCCCTGCAAAATGAGAATTAGTACATTAAATGTGATCTTCAAGTTCAGATATGGTCTTATGCTGGGAAGTTAAGCCAGTGGGGCCTAATTTTCCCTAAGCATTTAGCATCCAAGGAAAGTACTTTCCTTAATCTAGTTGACAGGTAGGCCTTGCCACTGAAAGAGATGTATATCTGTATGAGTGAAAATCTGTGACCTAAAGAGGAACTACATTTTCTGAGAGCCCACAGACTTCCTGGCATTACGTACTTCCTGTACACAAAGGATAAGTGACAGAGCATCGAGGCTGTGCCTCCTTTTTGGAATGATGCAGCAATCATTGGTAATGGTGGTTTATTTACAATAGAAGGAAGGTATTAAGGAAGAAAGAAAGAGAGGAAAAAGAGAGAGATACCAGGCACGAGTCCAAGGGCCCCAGTCAAGGTGAATGGGGTTTAGAGCATTAAATCTTGCATGGCTTCCAGCCACAAGGCCTCCTCCAAGATGAGGGGCCTCCTCTCCAGCTGGTGCCTCCAGAAAAGCCAAGGAAAGAGGAGTAAGCCTTGTACTCACTATGTGACAGTTTAAGGTGTAAGGGGTAAAACTAGGGTTATTTTTTTAATGGAATATAAATTTAATGGGTGACCAGGGGTTAATTCAAATCCCAATAAAAATACTCATGTTAGTTTTGGAATTTTAAGGAGGTTTAATTAATATTGATGGAAAGAATTAAGAAGAAGAGAGAGGGAAAAGGGTATAAGATTTCTCTGTTCTAGCCTGAGTGAAGGGCAGTTCAGAGACCTTCCAGCCACAAGGCCTCCTGTGTGATGAGGGGCCTCCTAGGAGGATGACGTTTTAAGGAAAGGTAAAGGAAAAAAAAGAATCAGCCTAAACTCTGAGAGAGCTCAGGGAACATGCCTCACCTGACCCACAACAAGACGCTAAGATGACAAGATGACAAAATTCTGCCAGGAGTCAAACCTAGACAGGAGCTGCAGGCATGGCAAGATACCCAGCATGCTGTCATCAGCCACATCTCTGGCTCAAAAAAAGCCAGAGCCACCTCTCCTCAAAAAGAGCTCTAAGAGAGTTAGTTATGCAAAATATATGGATCATTTTTACATCACTTCCTGCTTCTCACATGTACCAATGTTAGCTTAAGCTTGACTTAAGAGAATCCAGGGGGTCTCGCGGTTTTTTAGGATTTGTCATTTGTCACCTTCTATGAGAAAACTACAATTGTTAGAGATAGGAGTGGAACAGAAGAGATAGAAAGGAAAACCAATCAGCGGTGATGGTGCAATATCCCAAAAAGGAGGCAGAGACTCATAGCCCACTCACTTATCCTCTGTCTACAGGAAATAAATTGGGAAATGTGGTTCCCCTTTTGGGTAACAGATATTAAATTATACATGTCCCAGAACAATCCTTGGGCATATCTACGAGGCTCACCAAACTTCTGTCTTGGGTCATCCTTGGCCAGTTGTTTTAGGATTAATTTCCAATGTGGAAAAAATAAGTTAGAAATATTTCAGCTTCCTTGACCTTTCTTCTTGTGATTTTAGTAGAGTTTGCACTCTGTCCATGGGTCCTTTTTGGGAAGTTTAGGGTTAGGAAGAGTGAGCCTCCCACTTATATCCAGTAAAGCCAACTGGGACTGGCCAGGATGGTGACTAATCTGAGGTCAGCTTTTGAGCCTTTTGGAGTGGGAGGAGAATATGAAGGAACATTAAGCATGCTCCTGGGCAAGAGGGTCATGGTTGGACATTTTTCAAGCTGCCTTGGCAAGCCCAGTGAATCAAATGACTGGCATGGCATAGAGACTAGTGTTGGACTTAGAGTGAGGAAAACCTGAGTTCAAATCCTATCTCAGAATGTTACTGTCTCTGTGACTCACTAGGAAGTCTCCATCTCTATCTCGGTTTTTTCATCTGTAAAAGTTGAATAATAATCTCTCCATAATAATGTTGTTGGATCAAATGAGACCATCTCCAAAAGCTCCTTATAAAACTTGAACATAGCCTGAAAAAAGTTGAGAGGAGAGAAAATACAGAATATGGACTGAATGCCAAACGTAGATCCATGTTGTCTGAGCAGACGATGCATGGCCAGAAGTATCTGAAAGGCCCTTTGCCATTTTGTGAAGGTCTATAAGATGATATGCAAAAAAAGAAAAAGGGGAATCGAAGAGGGTACCAAGAGATACTTGAAGAAATAAAATAAATAGGATAATCTTTTTCATACAACAATACGCCTGGGAAGGGGAGGGGAAGAATACTCATATAAGAAGGAGAGGAAGAGAGTGCTAATAGGCAATACTTAAACCTTACACTCAGTTAAATCAACTCTGAGAGGGAAGAGCATCAAGATCCTTGGTGAGCCAGGGCCTAACACAGCCAAATGAAGAAATAGGTCTATTCAGGCTGATCTTGCCCTAAAGGAAATCTATTTCTCTCTTTCTCTCTCCCTCCCTCTGTCTGTCTGTCTGTCTGTCTGTTTTTCTGTCTGTCTGTTTCTCTCTCTCTTACTCTCTCTTTCCTTCTCTCACATATTTCTATCTCTCTCTTTATCTCTCTGTCTTTCTCTCTCAATCTCTGTCTTTCTCTGGCTATCTTTATCTCTCTGTCCCTTTCTATCTCTATCTCTCTCTGTCTCTCCCTCTTTGTCACTTTACTAATGAACACTTGTAATTCTGAAGAGAGCACCCTTTTTATTTGATACATTTCAATGTATGCATGTTGGTAGCCTAGCTGACTTGCTTTGGTGAGTCTGACAGCTTTTTTTTTTTTTTTTCTGGATGCTGCCTATGCTGGATTGAGTTGGATTTTGTTCCACCTGTTTTTAGTTTGGCCAGACATTCTTCTTCTTGTCTCCCAACCCACTTCACCTTGAGATGTCCCCTGAACTTAGTTGTTTCCCTTCTTACACTGTCTTAACTCACTGTTTGATGAAGGAGGAGATGCCAACCAATTCTCCCATTAATCACTCATCTATATGTCAAACCAAGAAGGTCTATCATATCTTCAAAATGTGAGGATTAAATTTAACTCTCCCCTAATTGTGAAAATGAAATTAATTTATTCTCCCATTATTATGAAAATTAAATTATATCCCCTGCTTATTTTTAGATTTAATCACCAAAAGTGTAAACATCCCACTTAATCATTTAGTGGGAGGTATGTGACCCATGTGTTCAATAGTGAGTGACAAATCAGAATCGACTGACTCCCTCTTGGGCAGTCCTAAAATAGGATTTCAACTGTGACTGGTAGAATTAGGGGAAGGAACAGGAAGTAACTCAAGTGAAAATATCTTTAAAATGGAGTCACAACTTCCTGAGTGGCTTGGACAGGCAGTTCTATTGGCAGTGAAGGCTGAAGAAGGATCTGCTGGCTGGACCCCAGAATCTGTTCCTGGTGAGGCTGTTCTAAACTCTCTTCCTTTGAAATCACATGTGGTAAGTGAAAAACTGACTCTTAACAACTGGATATTCAGAAGAAACTGAGCTCAGGAGAGACCTAGCCTCTTGAGAGAGATTTCCTGTATCCCCAGGGCCTCAGCTACAAGGGTTTGGGTAGGGAATGGGTGGGGAACAGGTAGGTAGGTGGTAGCTCAAAATTTAAAAAAAAAAAAGGATTGTTAAAAGTAAAAAAATAAAGAATTTGGAGTTTTGATATTTTTATATCATTGAGGTACTGGGGAGAATTAGACTTTATCTTCCCACTATCTTACAAAAGATATAAGTCATAGGGTCCTCAGTTTTTGTAGATGCCTTTACTGGAATGGTAGAGACATTGTTCAGCACATCAAAAAAGTCAGAATTTAACACAATACTTTCTTAATGAGGTAATTCCATGGGTTGGCCTGTCCAGATCACATTATCAAAGTGATAATGGTCCTTCCTTCACCATAGAGATGATTACCATGATTGCTAATGCTTTGGATATAACCTACTCCTTTAATTCCACCTGGCATCCTTAGTACTCAGGAAAGGTAAGTGTAGAACATGACCCTGAAAGAGATTCTTACCAAACACTTTGAGGAACCAAAGATTGATTGGGTCCATACACTCCCCATTGGGCCCACTTCAAATAGAATAGCATCTTGAGCTCATTTGGGGCTGAGTCCCTTTGAACTCCTACATAGTCGAACTTTCCTTACCACTGACTTCTTTGTGGACCCTGAAACACAGACTCTTACACAGTTCTCTAAATACTTTGGACCTATTCACCAAGACCCTCCCTAAGTCTTACTGGGGGTGTGCAGGAAACCCAACACCCAGGCCAGCCAGGTGACCTCATGTGTCTAAACCCTGGAAAACTGAGAGATGGAAGCAACTAGTACCTGTATTGGAGAGTCCCCATGGAGTTATTCTATCCACACCCACAGCCATAAAACTGAAGTGGCAGAATATGAGGACTCATGTCTCTCCCATTCAAATAATTTTTCCTCTCCCTGTCCCTACCCCCCCACCCTTCTTGGACAGGTAAAAGAGGATGCAGAAGTCTATGAACCAGAGGGAAACCCCAGATAAGTGCATAAGAGTTCAACAAACTTGAAAAGAATTCTATTAAAAAACTTCTATATCCAGAGAATGAATTATTATAAAAAGATGCCAGAAAACCTATACTACATCAAGAAGACCAATAATGAACTTTGAATATGGTTGATTGAACTGAACATTGATTGAACATTTATTGTAAATGTATACATTTATGCCAAAAGGGACTTCCCCTAATTTGGCTTTCTGTCAATGAGCTTAGCGAAATATTGGATTTGCTTTCTTTCTTTTCTATTTCCTCCCTCACTATGCTAATTTCTCTTAGAAAATTGAATATTGTATATATCTGTAGTTATAAGTGCATTTAGGACTGCAAAATGATTATGCTAAATGTTCAATGGGGAGAATAGTCTCCCAATGATCATCAGGGGGGATTGTGAATCTAGAAATTTCTCACACTTGTGAATGTTAAAAAATTCCCCATTGGGACTATTCCCCATTTTAAACAGTGAAGCTACTTACATCTAAAATGTGAGAACTCTACTTAGATCAAAAATGTGAAGAACTCTACTCCACCCGAACTTAAATCTACTTTAGGGGAGAAAATTCCTTGCCGAACAATGAAAAATACTTAAACCCATACTTAAGCCATGCCTATTTTTAGAATTAATACAAAGGGGTGCTAAGTACCTATAAAGGTATGGCAACTTGTGAATTTACTAGGAACAAAGAACTGGGAAACATACTCAGAGCTTTCCTGGTGTGAATTACTCAAAAATCCACTAAGAATGGTCTGTCCTGTGAAAAACGTCTACTGTGTTAGGTAGATGTAAGAATTTAGGGGAGGTGACAAAGGAAAATTTCCCTTTATAAGGAAAGGAAAAGCTGAAAAACAGGATCTCTGGAGTCTCTTGAGAGACATTCTCTAAGGAAGTTGTTGAGAGAAGGACAATCTCTAAGGAGGTCTCTCAAGGGAGGCTGATTCTGACTGGAACTCCCTCTGAGGAGACTCAGTCCCCCTGAATCCTTGCTTGAACAGATATTACGGTGAGTGATTAAGGACTGACTGGTCTTTTCTTTTACGGCTTATGCCTGGGTTTGCCACGGCTGCCTGGGCCAGCCTATTCTTTTCTCATTTATATCCTTTTTCTCTCTTTCTCTCTTTCTTTAATTCCCCATTGTATTATTAATTAAATTCTCTATAAAACCCAGCTGACTTGGGTATATTTGAATAATTGGGAATATTTCCCTGGTGGCCACCTTATATTTGATTTAAAAACAAAACACTGTAGTGAAAACATAATTTCTGCAGTCACAATTTACTCACCCACTCTTATACCTACTACAATATAAGTCTTCCACAATGTTAACTCACTACAGTTTATGACCAACAACCATTTAACTCTTACAGTTCATGGTATCCACTCTTTTAAATGCCACAGGTCTTCCTCATCCTACATTTGGACAAGTACCTAACTTTGGCTATCATTGTGGTTCCCCTATCACTGAGAGTGAAGGTAAAGTCAGATCAAGGAATGACACTTTCCATTTACATGGAAAATCTAGTCCTTTTTTCTCTCTTATAATATGACAAATTCTTGTAGTCCTGGAAGATAAAAGTTGAGTGCAATATTGTTCCATTTTTTTCCTACAGACTTGTGGGAGAGAAATTCATTTAATTAGACCCTAATATAAGGGCCTGTTAAGAACTTATTATACTTTACCTCAAAAAATTTTATATATAATTTTGATATTTTAATTCTTACTATGAATTTTTTCTTCCAAAGTTTAATTTTTCCTCTATTTTTATAAAATACTTAACTTAAAATGCTATTTGAGAAAAATGTCAAGAAAAGAAGCTTTCTAACTCCTTGAATCCAGACAATGTACTGTTTGGAGAAAGATGCCAAACCTACATTGCATCAAGAAGACGCAAAATGAACTTTGGGGTGCAATTGATTGAACTGAAGAGAGTTGAACACACTTATTTTGAATGTACACTTTTATGAAAAAAGGCAATACCCCAATTGGTTTTTATCAATGCATCTAGCAAATATTGGTTATGCTTTCTCTCCTGTTTCCCTCTTATCTCTCTGTATTTTAAAATAGCTCTGAATACTGGGAGACTATATCCCAGGAACCTCTTCCCCAAGCTCCTCAGACACATCCCACTTCCTTTGTGGGAGGTATCTGAGAAGATATAAGAAGAAGAGAGAATTGTGGGTTTTGGTGTCTTTTTTAGAGATTGAGAGGAGAGACTTTTGTCTCTGCCTAGCTGTAGAACATCTAATTTTCTTTAGCTTTCCAAAACATTTATTTTCTGGCCTACCTATCTGATTTTTTCCTAGAATCTGACATGATTCAATTTAATTCCCTAGCATAATTATAGCTAAAAAGAAAAGCCTAGTCAATTTCCCTACCTAAGCAAGGGAGGGTGGGGCCCCTGACTACCTTCCCTTCCTTTCCCTACTTTTTCCCTCCATTTATTCCCTCAACATCTCTAACTATTGTAGTTTTCCTTCAGAAGGTGCAATATTGTACAAACCTGGACTTAGAAGATGTTTATAGGTATAAGGAGATTATGTTAAATGATCAATAGAGGAAAAGAGTTTCCCAAATTATCATGGGAAGGGAGAATTGTGAAGATGGCATTAACTCTCCTCTTCCCGTGTTTAGATTTAAACAACAGAAGGGTATATATGCCAATTGTCCTTCAGTATGGGGAGGTCTGTGACCCATGCGTGAGATAGTGGTTGACGAATCAGAATCAACTTACTGCACCCGGGCAGTTCTAAGCAAAACTAAAAGCTATAATTGGGCCATGAAAAGTGGAAGGAAGGTACAGGACGTGTTGAAAAAAGGATCTTCAAAATTGGCAAGAACTTTCTATGACCAGGTATTTTAACTTCAACTTGACCCTGGAGGAGCTCTGGCTGGGGACCTAGGACTACTCTTGAATTTTCCATTAGGGTTACCATGTGGGTGAGTGAAAAAGGCTGATTCCTTTTCCTGAATTTCCTGCAGCTACTAGCTTCCAGACAGGCACTCAACCTCGAGGAGGCCTTGTGGCTAAAATTCTTGTTTAATTTTAGCTCTGAGCCTCCTTTGCTGGTGCCTTGCAAGCCCAGCCTGCTTTGAATTGGGCTGGAGTAAATATATACTTTCTCTGATTTTCGTACTTTTCGTCTTTCTCCTTTTGTAAATAAATTATCATAAAAAGTCATTCTGACTTGAGATATATTAGTTTCTGGTGACCAGAATCTCATCAATTTGGTATAATCTTTAATATTTTACCCCTTATAGCCACAAAGAGGACAAATAAAGGTTCAATAGTAAATCAAAGTGTGTAGAAGTATTCAAAGTTTATTCTCCTTTCCATCTCCAGAATTTCCATATCAAATGGGATCAAGGCCAGCCCCACTGAAAGACCATAATTTATACTGCAACCAAGACTAGAAACACCTGTGGGCCACAGAATCAAATGAAATGGATTGAAGAAAAAACCACAAGAAAGAGTACAGAGCAGTCACTGGAGGTGCAATACTAGAAGTTGAGAGTCAAAGAAGGTTGTATGTCTCTGGGTCAGAAGAGAATAGTCCAATAGCAACAACAATGATGCCAATGACAACTGAAATGCTTTTTGTACCTAGCATGTAAAAAGTCCTTTCTCCACATAGAATCCTATTATATACAGAGCAAAACATTATTCATTTTTCCACAGGAAGAAACTGAGGCTGGGAAAGAGGAGACCCACTTATTATACATATAGTTAAAAGAAGGATTCTATCCATGCTTCATGATTCTGAGCTCAGAGCTCCTTCTACCAAAACACTTCTTGCCATGGGACCCGGAGGGCAGAGTGTTACTTATCTCTGTTTCTCTCATGCCAGGGAAGGAGAGAGCCCAACACTAATCTGGGTGCCCAATCCAGCTACTCACCATAAATTGTAATATTCTTGGTTTGGGTGTGCATCAAGCCAGTGAATGAGTTAGATGCAATACAGGTATGGGATCCAGCATGATTCAGGGATGCAATAATAGAAAATGTGGCTGAGTTGCTGACATGTTGTCCATTGTGTAACCAAGTGAATTGACTGGGTGGGTTAGATTGAGCAGAACAGCTAAAGGTAATATTTGCCCCAGTAGGGTACTCATCCGGTGTTCGGACAATCATGGCGGTATCTGGTCCATCTGGAGGAAAGATAAAGATTCCATATTGATATTATGGCAGAAAGAAGGGCATCTCCTAGTCTGTAACCCATCACCAAGGACCACTGTGTCTCTCTGATCGTCCCATCAGATGGGAAATTCACAGCTGGTCATCTATTTTTCCAGTGTGGATCTGAACTTGGAAGATCTTAGGGCTTTCTCCAGCTTAGCATCCTTGGTTGGCCACCCTCCACCAGAACATATGACAAGGCCATTCTGGGCTCCCTTAAGATGAAGGGGGTTGGGAACCTCAGAGACTACCACTTTAGCACTCAGAGAAGGGACTGAATTAGCCTGGCCTCTAGGAACACCCCACCAGTGTATAAGCAGGCACCAGGTAGGAAGAAGCAATATACTCACAGGCAACATCCAGTGTGAATGGATCACTCCTATTCCTAGACAATGGGTTCTGGATTTCACACACATAGGGCCCTTTGTTTTCCCTTCTTGTGAGCCTGCGGATAGTGAGTGTCCTCTTATCCGGGGATAGCTGTATCCTGCTATCAGCTGGGGCAAGTCCATTTATTAACCACTGGTAAGCGTGAATTTGACCTGTACCATTGCAGGTCAATGAGAAGTCCTTGGTTTCCACTGCAGTATTGTTGGAGGTGAGAATGGTAGGTTTGGACAGTTGAGCTGTGCAGAGAATAGACAGAAAATGACTGTGTTGGTTCTTTTTCTTACCTTATAACCCACTGTATGAGTGAAAATCTGTGACCTAAAGAGGGACTACATTTTCTGAGATCCCACAGACTTCCTGTCATTACGTACTTCCTGTACACAAAGGATAAGTGACAGAGCATCGAGGCTGTGCCTTCTTTTTGGAATGATGCAGCAATCATTGGTAATGGTGGTTTATTTACAATAGAAGGAAGGTATTAGGGAAGAAAGAAAGAGAGGAAAAAGAGAGAGATACCAGGCACGAGTCCAAGGGCCCCAGTCAAGGTGAATGGGGTTTAGAGCATTAAATCTTGCATGGCTTCCAGCCACAAGGCCTCCTCCAAGATAAGGGGCCTCCTCTGCAGCTGGTGCCTCCAGAAAAGCCAAGGAAAGGGGAGTAAGCCTTGTACTCACTATGTGACAGTTTAAGGTGTAAGGGGTAAAACTAGGGTTATTTTTTTAATGGAATATAAATTTAATGGGTGACCAGGGGTTAATTCAAATCCCAATAAAAATACTCATGTTAGTTTTGGAATTTTAAGGAGGTTTAATTAATATTGATGGAAAGAATTAAGAAGAAGAGAGAGGGAAAAGGGTATAAGATTTCTCTGTTCTAGCCTGAGTGAAGGGCAGTTCAGAGACCTTCCAGCCACAAGGCCTCCTCTGAGATGAGGGGCCTCCTAGGAGGATGACGTTTTAAGGAAAGGTAAAGGAAAAAAAAGAATCAGCCTAAACTCTGAGAGAGCTCAGGGAACATGCCTCACCTGACCCACAACAAGACGCTAAGACGACAAGATGACAAAATTCTGCCAGGAGTCAAACCTAGACAGGAGCTGCAGGCATGCCAAGATACCCAACATGCTGTCATCAGCCACATCTCTGGCTCAAAAAAAGCCAGAGCCACCTCTCCTCAAAAAGAGCTCTAAGAGAGTTAGTTATGCAAAATATATGGACCATTTTTACATCACTTCCTGCTTCTCAAATGTACCAATGTTAGCTTAAGCTTGACTTAAGAGAATCCAGGGGGTCTCGCGGTTTTTTAGGATTTGTCATTTGTCACCTTCTATGAGAAAACTACAATTGTTAGAGATAGGAGTGGAACAGAAGAGATAGAAAGGAAAACCAATCAGCGGTGATGGTGCATCATTCGAAAAAGGAGGCAAAGACTCATAGCCCACTCACTTATCCTCTGTCTACAGGAAATAAATTGGGAAATGTGGTTCCCCTTTTGGGTAACAGATATTAAATTATACATGTCCCAGAACAATCCTTGGGCATATCTACGAGGCTCACCAAACTTCTGTCTTGGGTCATCCTTGGCCAGTTGTTTTAGGATTAATTTCCAATGTGGAAAAAATAAGTTAGAAATATTTCAGCTTCCTTGACCTTTCTTCTTGTGATTTTAGTAGAGTTTGCACTCTGTCCATGGGTCTCTTTTGGGAAGTTTAGGGTTAGGAAGAGTGAGCCTCCCACTTATATCCAGTAAAACCAAGTGGGACTGGCCAGGATGGTGACTAATCTGAGGTCAGCTTTTGAGCCTTTTGGAGTGGGAGGAGAATATGAAGGAACATTAAGCATGCTCCTGGGCAAGAGGGTCATGGTCGGACATTTTTCAAGCTGCCTTGGCAAGCCCAGTGAATCAAATGACTGGCATGGCATAGAGACTAGTGTTGGACTTAGAGTGAGGAAAACCTAAGTTCAAATCCTATCTCAGAATGTTACTGTCTCTGTGACTCACTAGGAATTCTCCATCTCTATCTCGGTTTTTTCATCTGTAAAAGTTGAATAATAATCTCTCCATATTAATGTTGTTGGATCAAATGAGACCATCTCCAAAAGCTCCTTATAAAACTTGAACATAGCCTGAAAAAAGTTGAGAGGAGAGAAAATACAGAATATGGACTGAATGCCAAACGTAGATCCATGTTGTCTGAGCAGACGATGCATGGCCAGAAGTATCTGAAAGGCCCTTTGCCATTTTGTGAAGGTCTAAGTTTTAATGCCAGACTAAGAACACTGATGGATAATCTGTAGGCAATCTGGAGTTATGAAGAGAGTAGAGACATGAGCACACACATATTTAATTAGAGGACTAATTGAAGGCACTAGAGATGTTTAGGACAATGAAGAAAAGACTTGAGGGAGAGAGGAAAATGACTGGTAGAGTTATAATGGGTTCTAAACCACTACCAAGGCATTCTCAGTGGGTTATAGTGATCAGATAAGGACTATTTCCTGATATTGCCAATCTCTTTTTTCCTAACAGCAACAATCAAGCTCCATTTTTTTCCTTGTCTCTTCATCACAGATCAGCTCTTATTTTTAAAACTATTACCTACTGCATTAGAATCACTTCTCCCCAGGCCAAACAGGATCCAGGTTTGATGGACTTGACTACCTTCTTATTTCTGCTCCAAGTATTATTTCAGATGCCTTGGAGAACTGAACTGAACAGGATTTCTGGACTAAAATAGTGCTGACACAGACTCACATCCAACCTAATCACTTCATGTGTGAGGATTGCTACAACATTGGCCCCACTGTGATCAGATGGAATTCAATTTGGCTCGATAGTCCCTGGACTCATATCTTCCTCTCTTGCTATAGGTGTACTTGTGTCTTCTAGGTAGCAGTACCAGGACAGGAATGACCCTGGTTCATTACTCCAAGAAGTTTCTGAGCTTAGCAGTTAAAACCCACTGTGATCTAGAGTATCTTAGCCACTCTAGAGCTGTCTATGGATAAAACACACATCAGTTTCCTGGAAAGATCAGGAAATGTCTAATTAAACACAAATATGGAAATTCTGAAAATCAATAGGCAGAGATTAATAAAATCAAAAGTAAAAAAAACCATCATTAAATAAAATTCGGTTCTGTTTTATAAAATAAAAATCAATAAAATAGATAAACCGTTGGTTAATTTCATTAAATAAAGAAGCAAATAGCAAAAGGGATGAATGAGTTAGCATTGAGGATGAGATTAATGAAATTCTAGGCATTTATTTTGGGCAATTATGTGCTATCAAAACAGAAATGTAGGAGATTTCTGGGTAAACATGGCAGCAGTCTAGATGCAAGACTCGTCCCCTCCTCAGCCCCCCAAAAGACCAAAAAAAAATTCATGTGAGCAAAGGGACTTTATAGGAGGGAGCATCATTCAAAGTATGTAGGATTTGGGCATTTCCACAATATAAGGGGGTGAAAAACATCCCACCAAAATGGAGCTGATCTACTCATCCCTACTCCTCCTACCAAACCAGAGTCAAAGCCAGTGTACCCCAAAATCAGTGAGTGAGAGAGGGGCCCCTCTAGAGTGTGTAAGGGCCACCTCTAGGTTCTTGGGAACTGACTAAGACCACCAAAGACCTACCCCTGAGGGCAACTCACCCTAAACCTGGGCAGGCCAAAGAGCACACACTGTGGGTACTTTTGGGAAGGTAGCACAGAGAAGCACAGCAAACAGCAAGAGCAGGGGAGAATTGAGAGTTTGCCTCTGGCAAAATCATGCTCCTTATCTCCATACACAGAGAACCTGCCCATCTCACTCAGATTTTTGACTAAAAAGGGAAGGAAAAACCTACACTGTGATGGCAAATGTACCCAAAATTAATAATCTCCCTCCAACAAAAAACAAAACAAAACAAAACAAAAAAAAACCAAAAACAAAAAAACAAGAGGTGGTTGATCCTGGCATATATTTATGGAGGAATAATGCAGGCTACATAGGATATACATGAGGAAATTCAAATAAACCTAAAACTTTCTAAAGAAATAGAAATTGTCCAGAAGCTCTTGAAGAATTTAAATTGGAGCTGATCGAGACGATGTAAGCCTTTTTGCAAGAAAAGTAGGAAATAGCTCAAAGAGAAAAATAACAGTTTAAAGGACAAGAACTCCCAATTGGAGAAATAGCTGGAAGCCCCAAAAGCAGCATAGACCCAACTGAACAGAAAAACCAGTCTTTATAGACCAGAATTAGGCAACTGGAATCCAAAGATTTTGCAAAACAGCAAGAATTAATAAAGCAAAGTCAAAAGACTGACAATATAGGAGAAAATGTAAAATATCTCACTGACAAGATGAGAGATCAGGAAAGCAGAGCAAGGAGAGATAATTTGAGAATCAATTAGTCTACCTGAAAACCAGAAAGAAACAGAAAATTTGACTTCACAGTAGAAGAAATCATTCAAAAAACTGTCCTGATTTTCTTAACAAAGGGGCAAAATAGGCATTGAAAGAGTACACCCACTACACGAGATCCTCAAAAGAAAACTCCTAAGAATGTAATTGCCAAATTCAAGAGCTTTCAAACTAAGGAGAAAATTCTACAAGAAGCCAAAAAGAGACAATTCAGAGAACAAGGAGCACCAATCAGGATCACACAAGAACTGGCAGCTTCCACAATAAAGGACTGCAAGCCTTGGAACATGATATTCAAAAACACAAGAGAATTGGATTTTCAACAAAGGATCATGTATCCATCAAACCTGATGGTATACTTCCAGGGGAAAGAATGGGCATTTAACAAAATAGGAGATTTCCAAGTATTTGAAAAGAAAAGACCAGAACGAGGTGGAAACTTTGATATCCAAACACAAGATCAAGAGAAACAAGAAAAGGTTAATAAGAAAGAGGGAAAAGGAGAAAAATGTTTTTTTCATTAATACTTTCTTCTTTAAGAGCTAAAATTAGATCAAATTATATATATATATATATATATATTAATATATGGTGAAAATGTTGTTTGTAACTCTCAAAAACTGTATTCAACATAATAGTAATTAGAAGATCCACTCATAGGAAAGATTGGGGTATTAAGGGCTATAAGATGATATGCAAAAAAAGAAAAAGGGGAATCGAAGAGGGTACCAAGAGATACTTGAAGAAATAAAATAAATAGGATAATCTTTTTCATACAACAATACGCCTGGGAAGGGGAGGGGAAGAATACTCATATAAGAAGGAGAGGAAGAGAGTGCTAATAGGCAATACTTAAACCTTACACTCAGTTAAATCAACTCTGAGAGGGAAGAGCATCAAGATCCTTGGTGAGCCAGGGCCTAACACAGCCAAATGAAGAAACAGGTCTATTCAGGCTGATCTTGCCCTAAAGGAAATCTATTTCTCTCTTTCTCTCTCCCTCCCTCTGTCTGTCTGTCTGTCTGTCTGTTTTTCTGTCTGTCTGTTTCTCTCTCTCTTACTCTCTCTTTCCTTCTCTCACATATTTCTATCTCTCTCTTTATCTCTCTGTCTTTCTCTCTCAATGTCTGTCTCTCTGGCTATCTTTATCTCTCTGTCCCTTTCTATCTCTGTCTCTCTCTCTCTCCCTCTTTGACACTTTATTAATAAACACTTTTAACTCTGAAGAGAGCACCCTTTTTATTTGATACATTTCAATGTATGCATGTTGGTAGCCTAGCTGACTTGCTTTGGTGAGTCTGACAGCTTTTGTTTTTTTTTCTGGATGCTGCCTATGAGGGATTGAGTTGGATTTTGTTCCACCTGTTTTTAGTTTGGCCAGACATTCTTTTTCTTGTCTCCCAGCCCACTTCACCTTGAGATGTCCCCTGAACTTAGTTGTTTCCCTTCTTACACTGTCTTAACTCACTGTTTGATGAAGGAGGAGATGCCAACAAATTCTCCCATTAATCACTCATCTATATGTCAAACCAAGAAGGTCTATCATATCTTCATAATATGAGGATTAAGTTTAACTCTCCCCTAATTGTGAAAATGAAATTAATTTATTCTCCCATTATTATGAAAATTAAATTATATCCCCTGCTTATTTTTAGATTTAATCACCAAAAGTGTAAACATCCCACTTAATCATTTAGTGGGAGGTATGTGACCCATGTGTTCAATAGTGAGTGACAAATCAGAATCGACTGACTCCCTCTTGGGCAGTCCTAAAATAGGATTTCAACTGTGATTGGTAGAATTAGGGGAAGGAACAGGAAGTAACTCAAGTGAAAATATCTTTAAAATGGAGTCACAACTTCCTGAGTGGCTTGGACAGGCAGTTCTATTGGCAGTGAAGGCTGAAGAAGGATCTGCTGGCTGGACCCCAGAATCTGTTCCTGGTGAGGCTGTTCTAAACTCTCTTCCTTTGAAATCACATGTGGTAAGTGAAAAACTGACTCTTAACAGCTGGATATTCAGAAGAAACTGAGCTCAGGAGAGACCTAGTCTCTTGATAGAGATTTCCTGTATCCCCAGGGCCTCAGCTACAAGGGTTTGGGTAGGGAATGGGTGGGGAACAGGTAGGAGGTGGTAGCTCAAAATTAAAAAAAAAAGGATTGTTAAAAGTAAAAAAATAAAGAATTTGGAGTTTTGATACTAGTGTTGGACTTAGAGTGAGGAAAACTTGAGTTCAAATCCTATCTCAGAATGTTACTGTCTCTGTGACTCACTAGCAAGTCTCGATCTGTATCTCAGTTTTCTCATCTGTAAAATGAGAATAATAATCTCTCCATAGCAATGTTGTTGGATCGAATGAGACCATCTCTAGAAGCTCCTTATAAAACTTGAACATAGCCTAAAAAAAGGTATATATAAATATAGTAAAAGGAAGGATTCTATCCATGTTTCATGATTCTGAGCTCAGAGCTCCTTCTACCAAAACATATCATGCCATGGGACCAGGAGGGCAGAATGTTATTATCTCTGTTTCTCTCATGCCAGGGAAGGAGAGAGCCCAACACCAATCTGGGTGCCCAATCCAGCTACTCACCATAAATTGTAATATTCTTGGTTTGGGTGAGCATCAAGCCAGTGAATGAGTTAGATGCAATACATATATGGGATCCAGCATGATTCAGGGATGCAATAATAGAAAATGTGGCTGAGTTGCTGACACGTTGTCCATTGTGTAACCAAGTGAATTGACTGGGTGGGTTAGATTGAGCAGAACAGCTAAAGGTAATATTTGCCCCAGTAGGGTACACATCAGGTGTTCGGACAATCATGGCGGTATCTGGTCCATCTGGAGGAAAGATAAAGATTACATATTGATATTATGGCACAAAGAAGGGCATCTCCTAGTCCATAACCCATCACCAAGGACCACTGTGTCTCCCTGATCGTCCCTTGAAATGGGAAATTCACAGCTGGTCATCTATTTTTCCAGTGTGGATCTGAACTTGGAAGATCTTAGGGCATCCCCCAGTTCAGTACTCTGGATGTCCACCCTCACCCAGGACACATGACAAGGCCATTCTGGGTGCCCTTAAGAAGAAGGGGGTTGGGAACCTCAGAGACTACCTCTTTAGCACTCAAAGAAGGGACTGAATTAGCCTGGCCTCTAGGAACACCCCACCAGTGTATAAGCAGGCACCAGGTAGGAAGAAGCAATATACTCACAGGCAACATCCAGTGTGAATGGATCACTTCTATTCCTAGACAATGGGTTCTGGATTTCACACACATAGGGCCCTTTGTTTTCTCTTCTTGTGAGCCTGCTGATAGTGATTCCCAATTTGTTGTTTCCCTTCTGATTTTAGTTACATTGGTTTTGTTTGTACAAAAGCTTTTTAGTTTGATGTAGTCAAAATTATTTATTTTACATTTTGTGATTCTTTCTACTTCTTGCTTGGTTTTAAAGCCTTTTCCCTCCCAAAGTTCTGACATGTATACTATTCTGTGTTTACCCAATTTACTTATGGTTTCCTTCTTTATGTTTAAGTCACTCACCGATTTTGAATTTATCTTGGTGTAGGGTGTGAGGTGTTGATCTATTCCTAGTCTCTCCCACACTGTCTTACAATTTTCCCAGCAGTTTTTATGAAATAGTGGATTTTTGTCCCAAAAGCTGGGATCTTTGGGTTTATCGTACTGTCTTGCTGAGGTCACTTTCCCCCAGTCTATTCCACTGATCTTCCTTTCTGTTTCTTAGCCAGTACCAAATTGTTTTGATGATCGCTGCTTTGTAATATAGTTTAAGGTCAGGGACTGCAAGGCCCCCATCATATGTGTTTTTTTTTTTTTTCATTATTTCCCTGGATATCCTTGATCTTTTGTTCTTCCAAATGAACTTTGTTATGGTTTTTTCTAAATTGGTGAAGAAGTATTTTGGTAGTTCAATGGGTATGGCACTATATAGATAAATAAGTTTGGGTAGGATGGTCATTTTTATTATATTGGCTCGTCCTATCCATGACAGTTAATGTTTTTCCAATTGCTCAAGTCTCGTTTTAGTTGTGTGGTGAGTGTTTTGTAGTTGTGTCCATATAGTTCCTATGTTTGTCTTGGGAAGTAGATTCCTAGGTATTTTATTTTGTCTAAGGTCATTTTGAATGGTATTTTTCTTTCTAGTTCTTGCTGCTGAGCTGTGTTGGAGATATACAGAAAGGCTGATGATTTATGTGGGTTTATTTTGTATCCTGCAACTTTGCTAAAGTTGTTGATTATTTCAATTAGCTTTTTGGTTGAATCTCTAGGATTCTTTAAGTAGACCATCATGTCATCTGCAAAGAGTGATAACTTGGTCTCCTCCTTCCCTATTTTGATGCCTTCAATTTCTTTTTCTTCTCTAATTGCTACTGCTAGTGTTTCTAGTACAATGTCAAATAGTAGAGGTGATAATGGGCATCCTTGTTTCACTCCTGATCTTAATGGGAATGGATTTAGTTTATCCCCATTGCAGATGATATTAGCTGATGGTTTTAGATATATACTCTTTATTATTTTTAGGAACGACCCTTGTATTCCTAGGCTTTCTAGTGTTTTCAATAGGAATGGGTGTTGTATTTTATCAAAGGCTTTTCTGCGTCTATTGAGATAATCATGTGGTTCTTGCTGGTTTGCTTGTTGATGTGGTCAATTATGTGGATGGTTTTCCTAATGTTGAACCAGCCCTGCATCCCTGGTATAAATCCTACTTGATCATGGTGAATGATCCTTCTGATCACTTGCTGGAGTCTTTTTGCTAGTATCTAATTTAATATTGTTGCATCTATATTCATTAGGGAGATTGGTCTATAGTTTTCTTTCTCTGTTTTTGACCTGCCTGGTTTTGGAATCAGTATCATATTTGTGTCATAAAAGGAGTTTGGTAGAACTCCCTCTTTGCTTATTATGTCAAATAGTTTGTATAGTATTGGGATTAACTGTTCTCTGAATGTTTGATAGAATTCACTGGTGAATCCATCAGGCCCTGGGGAGTTTTTCTTAGGAAGTTCTTTGATGGCTTGTTGGATTTCATTTTCTGATATGGGATTATTTAAGAATTCTTTTTCCTCTTCTGTTAGTCTAGGCAGTTTGTATTTTTGTATATATTCATCCATTTCTCCTAAATTGGTGTATTTATTGCCATATAATTGGGTGAAGTAATTTCTAATGATTGCCTTAATTTCCTCTTCATAAGAGGTGCTGTCTCCCTTTTTATCTTTAATTCTGTTAATTTGCTTTTCTTCTTTCCTTTTTTAAATTAGATTGACCAGTACTTTGTCTATTTTGTTTGTTTTTTCAAAGTACCAGCTTCTTGTCTTATTTATTAAATCAATAGTTCTATCACTTTCAATTTTATTAATTTCTCCCTTAATTTTTAGGATTTCTAGTTTGGTATTCTGCTGGGGGATTTTAATTTGATGGCTTTCGAGTTTTTTCATTTGCATTTCCAATTGATTGATCTCTGCTCTCCCTGTTTGTTAATATAAGCATTCAGGGATATGAATTTACCTCTGATTACCTCTTTGGCTGCATCCCAAAAGGTTTGAAAGGATGTCTCGCCATTGTCATTTTCCTCGATGAAATTATTGTTTCTATGATTTCTTCTTTAACTAAATGGTTTTGGAGTATCATATTGTTTAATTTCCAATTGGTTTTAGATTTGGTTTTCCATGTACCATTACTAATCATTATTTTTATTGCCTTGTGATCTGAGAAGGCTGCATTCATTATTTCTGCTTTTCTGCATTTGTGTGCTATGTTTCTGTGACCTAATGTATGGTCAATTTTTGTGAATGTGCCATGTAGTGCTGAGAAGAAGGTGTATTCCTTTTTATCTGTATTTATTTTTTTCCATATGTCTATTAATTCTAATTTTTCTAAGATTTCATTCACTTCTTTTTCCTCTTTCTTATTTATTTTTTGATTTGGTTTATCTAAATTTGATAATGGTTGGTTTAAGTCTCCCACTAATATGATTTTACTGTCTATTACTTCCTTCAATTCTCCTCGTTTCTCCATTAGAAATTTGGGTGCTATATTATTTGGTGCATACATGTTGATTAATGATATTTCCTCATTGTCTAAAGTCCCTTTTAATAAAATATAATTACCTTCCCTATCCCTTTTGATCAGGTCTATTTTTGTTTTGGCTTTATCAGATATCATGATTACCACTCCTGCCTTCTTTCTGTCAGTTAAGGCCCAGAAGGTCTTACTCCATCCTTTAATTCTGACCTTGTGGGTGTCAACCCGCCTCATGTGTGTTTCTTGAAGGCAACATATGGTAGGGTTTTGGATTCTAATCCATTCTGCTATTCGTCTACTTTTTATGAGTGAGTTCATCCCATTCACGTTCAAAGTTATGATTGTCATTTGTGGACTCCCTGGCATTTTGATATCCTTCCCTAATTCTAGTCTTTTCTTCTTCGGCTCTACCTTTTAGTCCAGTGATTTACTTTGAATCAGTCCCCCTTGTCCCCTCCCTTGATGTTTCCCTTTTTAGTCACTCCCTTTTTGTTCCCTCCTCCTCCCCCCTTTCTTTCCCTCCCTTTTTATTTTCCCTCTCCCCCTTCCCCCCTTGGTTTTCCCTTCTCCCTACCCTTGTTGTTTAAGATAGAATTCTAGATCCCAATGGATCTGGATGTTTTTCCCTCTCAGAGTTGCTTTCCCTGAGATTTAGGTTTAAATAAAAAACCCTCTCTTCCTCTCCTTCTTATAGGAGTTTTCTTCCCCTCCCCTTCCCATGTGAATCTTTGTGTGAGAAAGATTATTCTATTTGGTCTTTCTTTACCCCCTATTTATACATTACATTTTCCCCACATATTAGTATACATAGATTGATATAAATGTAGTCCTTATAGAAGAGAGTTTGAGTAAAAGAAGAAGATAACATTTTTCCCCTTTCCTTAATATTTACCTTTTCAGGTAGTCCTTGCTCTTTGATTTTCGGTATCAAACTTTCCACAGAGCTCTGGTCTTTTCTTTGCAAAAAGTTGGAAGTCTTCTATTTTGTTGAATGCCCCTACTTTCCCTTGGAAGTATATAGTCAGTTTTGCTGGGTAGCTGATTCTTGGTTGGAGACCCAGCTCCCTTGCCTTTCTGAAGATCATGTTCCATGCCTTACGATCATTCAGAGTAGAACTTGCAAGGTCTTGTGTGACCCTGATTGGCATTCCTGTATATGTAAATTGTCTTTTTCTGGCTTCTTGTAGGATTTTTTCTTTTGTTTGATAGCTTTGGAATTTGGCAATTATATTCCTGGGAGTTGTCTTTTGGGGGTTTAGTGTAGAAGGTGTTCTGTGAGCTCTGTCAGTGGCTGTATTGCCCCCTTGTTCCAGAATCTCTGGGCAATTTTCTTTGATTATATCTTGTATCACCATATCTAGTTTGGTGTTTATTTCTGGCTTTTCTGGAAGTCCAATTATTCTTAAATTATCTCTTCTCCCTCTATTTTCCAGATCCGTCATCTTGTTGGTGAGATATTTTATGTTCTCTTCTAATTTCTTGGTATTTTGGCTTTGCTTTATTAATTCTTGCTCTTTTACACGATCGTTGTCTTCCAGCTGCCTGATTCTGGCCTTTAAAGCCTGGTTTTCCTTTTCACTTTGGTCAAACCGGTTTTGTAGATGCGTGACTTTCTTTTGCATTATTTCCCACTTTTCCTCCCAGAAGGCTTCCATCTTTTTGGTCATTTCTGATTCAAATTCTTCATGGGTTTGTGGAGAGTTTCCATTTCCTTTGGAAGGTTTTGGAGCATTTTCTTGCGTATTGTCTTCTATCTGCTCTGTATTTTGTATTTTGGCTCCATAGAATGTGTCCAAAGTCTCCCCTTTCTTCTTATTTTTCTTGGGATTTTGGGGCTTCTGTGTTTCTGTGGAGTTTGCCATCTCTGAATGGGGAGGATTACCTTTTCTTATGTCTGTCTGGTGTTCAGAGGCTTTAGTCCTGAGCAGATTGTCGGTTCTAGGAGCTTTCCCTGGGTTAAATTGAGTATGCCTTCAGGCAATGACTTTCACTGGAACTGGAATGGAAGGGTTGAACCAGAGGCCACACTCTCCCCCGGTTCTCTCTGTTTCCCTGCTGCTAAGGTGCCCCCTCGACTGGGTCGGGTTGCTTTCCAGAAGTTGCCTTCAGAAAACCTGGCCGTGAGGCTATTTCGTTGGCCCTGAGGGTTGCTGTTGTTTCAGAGGACCCTGCTCTCTGAGGGGGGGATGGGCCATGGCTTCCCAGAGCTCTGGGGGCAGTGACTTTCACTGGGACTCGGATAGAAGGCCCAGAGGGTTGCTGTTGTTTCAGATGTTCCTGCTCTCCGTGCGGGGAGGGGCCATGGCTTCCTGGAGCCTTGGACTCTGAGCTCCTAACCTAAATGGGAGAAAGAGATCAGCTGTCTGACAGATAAGAATGCTCAATTGGAAAAAAGAACTCGAAGCATCCAATAGAAGGGCAGACAAGGCTGAAAAGCAAAACCAGTCCCTAATGACCAGAATTAAGCACCTCGAAGAAAGTGAGATGATAAAACAGCAAGAATCAATAAAGCAATCCCAAATAATTAATGAATTGGAAGAAAACATAAAATATCTCACTGAGAAGGTCACAGACCTGGAGAACAGAGGAAGACGAGAAAATCTCCGTATTATCGGTCTCCCAGAAAAACCAGAGGTAAACAACAAATTGGATATTATTCTACAGGAGATTATAAAAGAAAATTGCCCCCACGTTCTGGAGCAAGGGGGCAAAATAGAAATAGAAAGGATTCATAGAACACCTTCTATACTAAATCCCCAAAAGACAACGCCTAGGAATGTAATTTGCCAAATTCAAGAGCTTCCAAGTAAAGGAGAAAATCCTACAAGAAGCCAAGAAGAAGAGCTTCAGATATAAGGGGGCTCCCATAAGGATCACACACGACTTAGCGGCTAATACACTAAGAGACCGCAAAGCATGGAACACGATATTTAGAAAGGCAAGAGAGCTGGGTCTCCAACCAAGAATCAACTACCCAGCAAAACTGACTATATACTTCCAGGGGAAAGTATGGGCATTCAACAAAATAGGAGATTTCCAAGCATTTGCTAAGAAAAGACCAGAGCTCTGTGGAAAGTTCGATATCCAAGCACAGAAAGCAAGAGAAACATGAAAAGGTAAATATGAAAGAAAGGGAAAAGGAGATAAATCTTATCTTTTTCTTTAAGTCAAACTCTCTTCTATAAGGACTACATTTACATCAAATTATATATATTAATATGTGGGGAAAATGTTTTGTGTAACTCTCATAAATTGTATCATCATAAGAGTAGTTAGAAGAAACATGCATAGGGAAAGATTGGGGCATTAAGAAGATTTGGGGAAAGTTGGGGCAAAGAAAGGAAAAGGGAGGGGGGAACCGTGATAATACTAAGATTAACTTCAAGAAATAGGGGGGGAATCAATAGAATAATCTTTCCCATATAAAGATACACATGGGAAGGGGAGGGGAAGAACTCTCATATGAGAAGGAGAGGAAGAGAGCGTGAAGTGGAATTACTTAAACCTTACTCTCAGTGAAATCAAATCTGAGAAGGAAGAACATCTAGATCCAGTGGGATCCTGAATTCTATCTTATCCATTAGGGCAAGAAAGAAAGGAAAATCAAGGAGGGAGTACAAAAAGGGAGGGAAGGAGATGGGGGAGGGGAAGGGAGCATAAAAAGGGAGGGGCTAGAAAGGGAAGCATCTCAAGGGAGGGGACTAGGGGGACTGACCCTTTCTCACTGGTTCAAAAGAAGAAAGCTAAAGAAGAAAGGTCAGAACTAGGGGAAGATATCAAAATGCCAGCGAATCCACAAATAACAATCATAACTTTGAACGTGAATGGGATGAACTCACCGATAAAATGCAGACAAATAGCAGATTGGATTAGAACCCAAAACCCTACCATATGTTGTCTTCAAGAAACACATATGAGACGGGTTGACACTCACAAGGTTAGAATTAAAGGTTGGAGTAAGACCTTTTGGGCCTCAAGCGATAGAAAGAAGGCAGGAGTTGCAATCATGATATCTGACAAAGCCAAAGTACAAATAGACCTGATCAAAAGGGATAGGGAAGGTAAATATATTCTGCTAAAAGGAAGTATAGACAATGAGGAAAGATCACTAATCAACATGTATGCACCAAATGGTATAGCATCCAAATTTTTAATAGAGAAACTAGGAGAATTGAAGGAGGAAATAGACAGTAAAACCATATTAGTGGGAGACTTGAACCAACCACTATCAAATTTAGATAAATCAAATCAAAAAATAAATAAGAAAGAGGTAAAAGAGGTGAATGAAATCTTAGAAAAATTAGAATTAATAGACATATGGAGAAAAATAAATAGGGACAAAAAAGAATACACCTTCTTTTCAGCACCACATGGCACATTCACAAAAATAGATCATACACAAGGTCATAGAAACATGGCACTCAAATGCAGAAAAGCAGAAATATTAACTGCAGCCTTTTCAGATCACAAGGCAATTAAAATATTGATCGGCAAGGGTACATGGAGACCCAAATCAAAAATTAATTGGAAATTAAATAACATGATACTCCAAAATCGGATAGTTAGAGAAGAAATCATAGAAACAATTAACAATTTCGTTGAAGAAAATGACAACGGCGAAACATCCTTTCAAACCTTATGGGATGCAGCCAAGACAGTACTTAGAGGAAAATTCCAATCCCTGAGTGCATATATTAACAAATTAGGGAGGACAGAGACCAAGGAATTGGAAATGCAAATCAAAAAACTTGAGAATGAACAAATTAAAAACCCCCAGAAGAAAACCATACTAGAGATCCTAAAAATTAAGGGAGAAATTAATAAAATAGAAAGTGAGAGAACTATTGAGCTAATAAACAAGACTAGAAGCTGGTACTTTGAAAAAACAGACAAAATAGACAAAGTACTGGTTAATTTAATTAAAAAAAGGAAAGAAGAAAGGCAAATTAATAGCATCAAGGATGAAAAGGGGGATCTCACCTCCAATGAAGAGGAAATTAAGGCAATCATTAAAAACTACTTTGCCCAACTATATGGCAATAAATATACCAACCTAGGTGATATGGATGAATATTTACAAAAATATAAATTGCCTAGACTAACAGAAGAAGAAATAGTTTTCTTAAATAATCCCATATCAGAGAAAGAAATCCAACAGGCCATCACAGAACTTCCTAAGAAAAAATCCCCAGGGCCTGATGGATTCACCAGCGAATTCTATCAAACATTCAGAGAACAGTTAATCCCAATACTATATAAACTATTTGACATAATAAGCAAAGAGGGAGTCCTACCAAACTCCTTTTATGACACAAGCATGGTACTGATTCCAAAACCAGGCAGGCCAAAAACAGAGAAAGAAAATTATAGACCAATCTCCCTAATGAATATAGATGCAAAAATCTTAAATAGGATACTAGCAAAAAGACTCCAGCAAGTGATTAGAAGGGTCATCCACCATGATCAAGTAGGATTTATACCAGGGATGCAGGGCTGGTTCAACATTAGGAAAACCATCCACATAATTGACCACATCAACAAGCAAACCAACAAGAACCACATGATTATCTCAATAGATGCAGAAAAAGCCTTTGATAAAATACAACATCCATTCCTACTAAAAACACTAGAAAGCATAGGAATAGAAGGGTCATTCCTAAAAATAATAAACAGTATATATCTAAAACCATCAGCCAATATCATCTGCAATGGGGATAAACTAAATCCATTCCCATTAAGATCAGGAGTGAACCAAGGATGCCCATTATCACCTCTATTATTTGACATTGTATTAGAAACACTAGCAGTAGCAATTAGAGAAGAAAAAGAAATTGAAGGCATCAAAATAGGCAAGGAGGAGACCAAATTATCACTCTTTGCAGATGACATGATGATCTACTTAAAGAATCCTAGAGACTCAACCAAAAAGCTAATTGAAATAATCAACAACTTTAGCAAAGTTGCAGGATACAAAATAAACCCACATAAGTCATAAGCATTTCTATATAATTCCAACACAGCTCAGCAGCAAGAACTAGAAAGAGAAATCCCATTCAAAATTACCCAAGACAAAATAAAATACTTAGGAATCTATCTCCCGAGACAAACACAGGATCTATATGAACACAACTACAAAACACTTTCCACACAACTAAAACTAGACTTGAACAATTGGAAGAACATTAACTGCTCATGGGTAGGACGAGCCAATATAATAAAAATGACCATCCTACCCAAACTCATCTATCTATTTAGTGCCATACCAATGGAACTTCCAAAATTTTTTTTTACTGATTTAGAAAAAACTATAACAAAGTTCATTTGGAAGAACAAAAGATCAAGGATATCCAGGGAAATAATGAAAAAAAATACAAAGGAAGGGGGTCTTGCAGTCCCAGATCTCAGACTATATTACAAAGCAGCGGTCATCAAAACAATTTGGTACTGGCTAAGAGACAGAAAGGAGGATCAGTGGAATAGACTGGGGGCAAGCAACCTCAGCAAGACAGTATATGACAAACCCAAAGATCCCAGCTTTTGGGACAAAAATCCACTATTTCATAAAAACTGTTGGGAAAATTGGAGGACAGTATGGGAAAGATTAGGCTTAGATCAACACCTCACACCCTACACCAAGATAAATTCAAAATGGATGAATGACTTGAACATAAAGAAGGAAACTAAGAAAATTAGGCAAACACAGAATATTATACATGTCAGACCTTTGGGAAGGGAAAGACTTCAAAACCAAGCAAGAATTAGAAAGAGTTACAAAATGCAAAATAAATAATCTGGATTACATCAAATTAAAAAGTTTTTGTACAAACAAAAGCAATGTAACCAAAATCAGAAGGGTAGCAACAAATTGGGAAACAATCTTCATAAAAACCTCTGACAAAGGTATAATTACTAAAATTTATAAAGAACTAAATCAATTGTACAAAAAATCAAGCCATTCTCCAATTGACAAATGGGCAAGGGACATGAACAGGCAATTCTCAGCCAAAGAAATCAAAACTATTAATAAGCACATGAAAAAGTGCTCTACATCTCTTATAATCAGAGAAATGCAAATCAAAACAACTCTGAGGTATCATCTCACACCTAGCAGATTGGCTAACATGACAGCTATGCAAAGTAATGAATGCTGGAGGGGATGTGGCAAAGTGGGAACATTAATTCATTGCTGGTGGAGTTGTGAATTGATCCAACCATTCTGGAGGGCAATTTGGAACTATGTCCAAAGGGCGATAAAAGACTGTCTGCCCTTTGATCCAGCCATAGCACTGCTGGGCTTGTACCCCAAAGAGATAATGGACAAAAAGACTTGTACAAAACTATTCATAGCTGCGCTCTTTGTGGTGGCCAAAAATTGGAAAATGAGGGGATGCCCTTCAATTGGGGAATGGCTGAACAAATTGTGGTATATGTTGGTGATGGAATACTATTGTGCTAAAAGGAATAATAAAGTGGAGGAATTCCATGGAGACTGGAACAACCTCCAGGAAGTGATGCAGAGCGAAAGGAGCAGAACCAGGAAAACATTATACACAGAGACTGATACATTGTGGTACAATCGAAGGTGATGGACTTCTCCATTAGTATCAATGCAATTTCCCTGAACAATCTGCAGGGATCTAAAAAAAAAATACTACCCACAAGCAGGGGATAAACTGTGGGAGTAAAAACACCGCTGAAAAGCAACTGCTTGACTACAGGGTTGGAGGAGATAAGACTGAGGAGAGACTCTAAATGAACACTATAATGCAAACTCCAACAACAGGGAAATGGGTTCGAGTCAAGAACACATGTGATAACCAGTGGAATCATGCGTCGGCTGTGGGAGAGGGAAAGGCGGGGGGGGGGGGGGGGGGAAGGGGAGGGGAGGAAAAGAAAACGATCTTTGTTCCAGTGAATAATGTATGAAAACGTCCAAATAAAATAATATTAAAAAAAAAAAGAGCTCCAAGAGAGTTAGTTATGCGAAATATATGGACCATTTTTACATCACTTCCTGCGTCTCACATGTACCAATGGTAGCTTAAGTTTGACTTAAGAGAGTCCAGGGGGTCTCCCAGTTTTTTAGGATTTGTCATTTGTCACCTTCTATGAGAAAACTACAAGTGTTAGAGATAGGAGTAGAACAGAAGAGAGAGAATGGAAAACCAATCAGCGGTGATGGTGCATCATCCCAAAAAGGAGGCAGAGACTCATAGCCCACTCACTTATCCTCTGTCTACAGGAAATAAATTGGGAAATGTGGTTCCCATTTCGGGTAACAGATATTAAATTATACATGTACCAGAACAATCCCTGGGCACATCCAGGAGGTTCACCAAACTTCTCTCTTGCGTCATTCTTGGCCAGTTCTCTTAGGATTAATTTCCAAATTGGGAAGAATAAGTTAGAAATATTTCAGCTTCCTTGACCTTTCTTCTTGTGATTTCAGTAGAGTTTGCACTCTGTCCATGGGTCTCTTTTGGGAAGTTTAGGTTTAGGAAGAGTGAGCCTGCCACTTATATCCAGTAAAGCCAAGTGGGACTGGCCAGGATGGTGACTAATCTGAGGTCAGCTTTTGAGCCTTTTGAAGTGGGAGGAGAATATGAAGGAACATTAAGCATGCTCCTGGGCAAGAGGGTCATGGTCGGACATTTTTTAAGGTGCCTTGGCAAACCCAATGAATCAAATGACTGGCATGGCATAGAAACTAGTGTTGGACTTAGAGTGAGGAAAACTTGAGTTCAAATCCTATCTCAGAATGTTACTGTCTCTGTGACTCACTAGCAAGTCTCGATCTATATCTTAGTTTTTTCATCTGTAAAATGAGAATAACGATCTCTACAAAATAATGTTGTTGGATCA
Organism: Monodelphis domestica; assembly: GCF_027887165.1. Classification (NCBI taxonomy): domain Eukaryota; kingdom Metazoa; phylum Chordata; class Mammalia; order Didelphimorphia; family Didelphidae; genus Monodelphis; species Monodelphis domestica. The sequence goes on from NC_077230.1 coordinate 423,960,551, forward strand.
AATGACACCATCTCTAGAAGATCCTTATAAAACTTTAACATAGCCTGAAAAAAGGTATATATAAATACAGTTAAAGGAAGGATTCTATCCATATTTCATGATTCTGAGCTCACAACTCCTTCTACCTAAACACATCGTGCCATAAGACCAGGAGGGCAGAGTGTTACTTATCTCTGTTTCTCTCATGCCAGGGAAGGAGGCAGCCCAACACCAATCTGGGGGCCCAATCCAGCTACTCACCATAAATTGTAATATTCTTTGTTTGGGTGTGCATCAAGCCAGTGAATGAATTAGATGCCTTACAGGTATATGTTCCAGTGTGCATCAGGGTTGCCGTAACGTATGTTGAGGCTGCGTTGCTGAATATTTGTCCATTGTGTAACCAAGTGAATTGACTGGATGGGTTAGATTTAGCAGAACAGCTAAAGGTAATATTTGCCCCAGTAGGGTACACATCCGGTGTTTGGACAATCGTGGCAATATCTGGGCCATCTGGAGGAAAGAGAAGGATTCCATATTGATATTATGGCTGAAAGAAGGGCATCTCCTAGCCCGTAATTCATCACCAAGGACCACTGTGTCTCCCTGATCCTCCCTTGTGCCGGGAAATTCACAGCTGGTCATCTACTTTTCCAGTGTGGATCTGAACTTGGAAGATCTTAGGGCATCCCCCAGTTCAGTACTCTGGCTGGCCACCCTCCCCCAGGACACATGACAAGGCCATTCTGGGCTCCCTTAAGATGAAGGGGGTTGGAGACCTCAGAGACTACCTCTTTAGCACTCAGAGAAGGGACTGAATTAGCCTGGCCTCTAGGAACACCCCACCAGTGTATAAGCAGGCACCAGGTAGGAAGAAGCAATATACTCACAGGCAACATACTGTGTGAATGGATCACTTCTATTCCTAGACAATGGGTTCTGGATTTCACACACATAGGGCCCTTTGTTTTCCCTTCTTGTGAGCCTGCGGATAGTGAGTGTCCTCTTATCCGGGGACAGCTGTATCCTGCTATCAGCTGGGGCAAGTCCATTTATGAGCCACTGGTAAGCGTGAATTTGACCTGTACCATTGCAGGTCAATGAGAAGTCTTTGGTCTCCACTGCAGTATTGTTGGAGGTGAGAATGGTAGGTTTGGACAGTGGCGCTGTGCAGAGAATAGACAGAAAATGACTGTGTTGGTTCTTTTTCTTACCTTATAACCAAATAAGTGGTTTGGAAGTGGCCTGTCTAAGACCTTGGCAGGCTGGAGGCCAGAGACCAAGAACCTGTGATTTCAATGGCAAAGACAAAGGCACCCCTTTCTCTGGTGCAGATCACAACTCCTCCAGGCCTTAGGAAAAGTTCAGCTTCAGTTCCTGTGGCTGACAGACATTCAAATGGGTACAGATGAAGAGTCTCAGCCTGGGAGTCAGGTGATACCTGGTTCAATCTAGGGATTCTGAACCCACAATAACATCTTTTGTGCCTAGGACTGTGTTTTGCTCCCAGGATTCAGTTCATATCCTTTACAGAAGTTTTTGGAATTCCCTGATTTGAGTTTTCCCCTTTACTTAGGAGTTTCCTGCCCTACAAAATGAGAATAAGAATGCTGAATGTGATCTTCAAGCTCAGATATGGTCTTATGCTTGGAAGTTAAGCCAGTGGGGACTAATTTTCCCTCAGCATTCTGCGTCCAATGCGAGAACTTTTCTCATCTCTAGTTGACAGGTAGGCCTTGCCACTGAGAGAGATGTGTGTCTGTATGAGTGAAAATCTCTTACCCTAAAGGGGAACTACTTTTTCTTAGAGCCCACAGACTTCCTGTCATTACATACTTCCTGTAGACAAAGAACAAGTGACAGAGCATTGAGGTTGTGACTTCTTTTTGGGATGATGCAGCAATCAGTGGTAATAGTGGTTTATTGACAATAGAGTGAAGGAAGAAAGAAAGAGAGGAAAAAGAGAGAGATACCAGGCAGGAGTTCAAAGGCCCCAGTCAAGGGGTATGGGGGTTAGAGCATTAAATCTAGCATGGCTTCCAGCCAGAAGGCCTCCTCCAAGATTTGGGTCCTCCTCTACAGCTGGTGCCTCCAGAAAAGCCAAGGAAAGGGGAGTAAGCCTTGCAATCACTATGTGACATTTTAAGGCTTAAGGGGTACATTTAGGTTGCATTTTTAATTGAATATAAATTTAGTTGGTTGCCAGGGATTAATTCAATTCCCAGTAAAATAATCAAGTCACTGTGGTAATTTTATGGTGGTTTACTATAAAGGAAAAGAATTAAGAAAGAGAGAGAGGGAAAAGTGTATAATCTTTTTCCGGCCTATCCTGAGCCAAGGGGTGTTCAGAGATGTAGCATACCAGGCATATTGGCATCTGGGAAGTAAGATTGGTGTATTGATATTCTATTACCAGACACATGGTCTGACCTCTTGATGGTCATTGTATGATTCATGAGCTGTGTCTTGACTTGGCCATGCTGCCTCTGTTCTGAGCAAGGATATTAACATAGGGCGGGTACTTTCACTTTGGCACTTATTTGCAAAGAGTGGGTTGATTTAGCTCCACCTCTTTGTTCTCATCATTATCAATTCAATCTATGTTAAGACCATATATAATATGGTCTTATATACCATGTATAATACCAATACATAACATAAATGCTATGTTATGTATTCATTGAAAACCTCCCTATCCACACCTCAGTAAATGCAGAGAGGGGAGCATAACTCTTCCTCTTGACTCTCTTGATTTCTGCATCCTCTGAGTTCTTCTCCTAATCTCTCACCTTATCTTTCCTAGTGACAATGTCACCCACGTGCTTTCTATCTCCGAATTCTTACTTCCATGGGTTCTCTTATTTCTCATATTTTCCTTTAATTAATTTTGAAAGAAAAATATTATAGCAGCTAGCACCATTTCCCGTATCAATTAACTTGTCTTTGAGGCTTCATTTATCACCCATTTTCCTCAGGATCCCTTCTTCTTCTCATGTTCCTCCACAAAGGAAAATTATATAACTACCGCTGGGTGAATTGTTATATTTGGCGCCCTGGAGTGGATTTTTTTTTAAGGCACTAAAAACTTTTGTGTACACGGCACTTGGGAAGATTGGTGGGATGAGCCTGGAGTATGGATGGCAGGACCTGAGCTTGGCCAGCGAGGTAAAGTGCTATTCTTTAAGATAATGGATCAAACTTTCTCCTCTCTCACTTGCTATATTTGGTTATTGAATTCTTTAATTGAAAAGAGAGGTATTAAGCTCTCAGAGGCTAAGAAAGCCTACCCTGATTTTCCATCAAAAGGGGTCCTTAATGAGCAAGAATGGGTTCAAATTGGTTAAAGACTCAAACAAAAAATATCACAAATTAATTGGAACACGTGGAACATTGTACGAATGGCATTAGCTACAGAGCTATTACAGTATTCCAATGATATGTGAGAAAAAGCTTTACAGATTCAAGAAGCAAAACCTCATCCTTCCACCCCCATTTTCCAAAGTGCTAAATTCCATCGGAATTCCATATTGGCAGAGGTTACCACCCCATCCCCACCCTTTACTTCTATGGCTTCTGCTCCCTCAGACTATCCCCTCTATCTCCCAGGGAAGATGGCCAAAAAGGGATATTCTTTAGGGCCAACACTTTATCCTGATTTATTTACAATGATAAATACAAACTTAAAGAATGATTCAGATGCTATTTCATCTAATGGAGTTGGCTCTCCTCTGCCACCACCAACATTTAATTCTTCTCTTCAAATGTATCCTGCTCCTCCCCCCAGATCTCTACCACCAGTGGTGACCAAGACTGTATCAGTGAAGAAGCAGGAAGGAGCAGAATTTTTAGCTTGCCCTGTAGTACTAAGAGACAATCCAAATAATCTCAATGAACAATTGGCAGAACACAGGATTGTTGATTACAAAACTCTTAAGGCTCTCAGCACTATAGCTCTAATTAATCTCAGTCAGCAATTTCTTACACCAGATGATTGAAAATTATGAAAAATATTACCAGCAATTGAGAGCACATGGACTCTAATCACTATACTGCATTAAATATGGAGAATTGAGTTACTTCTCAGTTTCTTCCCCTACCTTTCACTAATGCTACTAACAACATACTCCTCTTTCAAATTTTGGCTTTATCTGACTATCTATTCATGCCCTTATACCCACCAAGGTCAGCTTACTGCAGAAGCAGACAGTGAATCTATCTTTATCCCTTTCCCCCGACTCCTTAATTTCAAACTCTGCCTCTACAAGAACTTAATGCAGTATTACAATAATTTTAAATTGGTAGAAGAAAGGCAGGTGAACTGCTTCTCCAATAGAAATTAGAGATGATTCTGAAAGTGCAGACTTAAATTTAGTACAGCCTAAGGCTGTTGAACTCATAACTCCTAAAGAAATTTAAAGCATAGTAATTCAGTGTGATAATGAAGCTTCTTTCACTAAGGGCTACTGGATAAGATAAACCAGCAATTTCTAAGGCCAGATCATTGATAGCAATTGAAGCTAAGCTTATGGTTGAAGATTTCTTTACTTAAAAACTGCTTATTTCAAAAGTTATGTAAAGAACAAGCTAAAAATCATAAGGAAATTCATGTGCCCATTCTTCATCAGGAATTATCTGGCACAGGTAAATTTTGAAGGCTTAATAGGAAATTGTTATATGAAGAACAAACCTTTAATTTTTGTCCTAAAGAATCTGACTGCAGTTCAATTTCAAAGGAAGAACTTGTGTTTGCTTTGCCTCAAGCAAAGGTGGACACTTTAAAGGATAAGATCAATTTAAAGCTGAGATGGTCTCTTAAATTTTTCTCCTGAGACCACAGGCCTAAGCAAAACTGGTACGTTGATGAAATAATCCTGAGTTACTTTAAAATTCAGGACAACTAAGAAAAGGCTAGTTAAAATAGAGACATTTTGCTCTCAAGCAGATAGCCAGAGCAACAAGCTTTGCTCTTATCAGCAGAGCTTGGCACAATTTTAGCATATCAAAAGGGGATCTGGGAGACTCTTTGAAGCACTCCCAGAGAATCCAGACACACTATTGTTTAAGAGCAAAAGGATATTCATGATTTTAAAAAAATCAAATTTTAAAAGATCTTTGCTAATAATGGAGTTACTGTGAAGTGAAATTTGAAATTAAATAGTTCTAATTTATATTTTACATGGCAAAATTACAAAGAAATATCTGATTATGTTTCATTAAAAGGAAAGTTAAAATTTTTCTCTGATATTGTCATATACCATGCTCTCTTTGGACAAGATGTATTTTATCTGTAATGAATTTTAGTCTAAATTCTAGTATAACTGTAGGTTAAGTACCACGGTGCAAAAAGAATTTTTTAAGGCTTTTAGTGAGATGTGAAGCCACATGGGCTGTTCTAGCCACGTGACTTGCTTCTAAACCTATTTAGATCTTAAAAGAAAAGTTACTCCAGCAGATTGGTAAACTAAGCCTGCCATGTGGATGGCATATCATCTGTACCTTAGGTTAAAAGTTTTATCACAAGTACTGGAATTAGTCAACAAGAAAGTTAATACTAAGTACAATTGTGTAAATGAGAAGCATAAATTGGTATATGATTTAAAGAAATTCCAAATACAAATATTGGTCCTGATAATTATGTTAGTCTAAAACCAATGACAAGAATACAAGTTCAAATGTTACTTGTATATTATCTATTTTCCAACTGAATTTTGCAAAGTTTGTAGATTAAATTGATAATTCTATACATAGTATCAAATTATTTTCAGTTGTGAATTTACATATGATTGTTTAAAAATAATAACATCATTGCACCTTGTTGATAATAATTTGAATACTTTCAATGCATCTAATCACGAAAAAGCAGTAGCTCTAAATCAGACAGTCATGCCATTTGGATGCGTGCACAGTATAGTTTTTGGAAGAAAGCAGAGTTGACTGCAGGTAGACACATGCTTAAGATCATAGCACAAACTTGTAAAATCATATGTGATTCATTGTACATTTTTTTTTGGTTATTGGTTTAAAAGGTGAATATTGAACATCAATGTATGCTATCTTGCAAAGTAAAAGTGAAAACTTTATAACACACATTTACTGGAACATGAACCTCCCTTGAAATAACTATGAGGGTATTTCAAAAGTAAATGGCCTAGTGGCCACTGCTTTTTAGCAGCCAGATCATTAGCACTCACTACTATATCAGAGTGCCAGATCGATTGTACCTCTATATTCTATGCAAACAAGTGAAATTACTTGGAAGTGCAAAATTTTGTGGACTATATAATGTCACTCATTCATTTCAAATAGGTAACTGCAGAATTTTAAGAACTGCACAATGTGGGCTAAGGGATGCATTGCAATATGCTCCTGGTGCAAAAATTGAAAAATAATTTGTGACTGGAGATAACTACTCTACTGAGTTATGGGAGTAAGATAAAAATGAAAAAGTATGCAAAAAGTCATTGCATATCTTATAAATAATCTTGCACATTTTAACATTCCAAAACAGTTTTGGAATAACAGTGCTTTTACCAGAAATAGATGGGCTGAATTGGATAAATCATGGAACTTATCTCATAAGACTGAGATTCCAGAAAATTCTTAAGTGCAAGCAATTCCAGAAAGGGCTCAAAGAAATTTAAAAGCCCCCCAAAATTTAAAAACAAAAAGGATATATTTTCAGTCACTTTCTAACTGAATAAGACCCAATGAGGCTTTCTTTTGGGGTTGAAATTTTGCTTCTATTTTCTCAGATGCCAGAAATCCATGGAGGAAAAATGAAGGCATCCAGCAGAAAGAAAGTCAGCCCAGAAAGAGGAGAATGTAGATGTCTGTCTAGCACCAACCATAGCACGGCATAGAGGCCAGACACCATAAAAACAGCAGATAAACTAGCAAGGCAAAACCACTGCCTTAAGGTCAGGTTTATTGCACTATACACACAAATGAACTTTTTCTGAAAGACAATTTACCTACAGAAAAATATCATTAATTTGCTTACAGATATTGTATTTTAAAAGCATATGGATATTTGTCGTAAGATCAAGGTTTATCATGTACCTGAAAATTTCAAATGGTATTTGTACAATTTGTAACTTGCAATCATTTTATTGGAATTGTTCCATGTTACCCAAATTTGATCAAATAACAAATTGTGCAATTTTCAATGTCATGACAGTATTTTGGATACTGTTCAATTGCAGCAGAAATTGTTTCTATTATACAAAATGTATGTAATGGTTCATTTTATATTTGCAAACAACAGTATGTCTTTATTAGAATCAGACTTATTTAAAAGTCAATTTTGCTGAAAGTGGCATTTAAGCTTTTAAAAGCTAAAAGAGATGTATTGGTACTCCTAACCATCAATCTCTTCTACATCCCAGAAAGGCTTTAGTCTAATCCTATGAAATAACATTTTGAATGTAATGATAAAGAGTACATTGTATGATATCCCTGGATTGGGTTGAATATCACCAGGAAATAAAGAATATCGAGGACTCAACAGGATGATAACCTTGGGTCGAGGGTTTGCTTGTATTTCTACAGATAGTGAAAACATCTGGTCACCCACAAAGCACATCATACCATGTGACACGAGACCAGGAAGAGAAGCAGATGAACAACCCTGATGACATCAGTTAGCTGCACACCAGCCACACTCCAGACAAGCTGGACAAAACTATCACTGGTGACTACACACAAACCAAAGACTGACATTACACTTATCTTAATTATGTTCACTACCATTACCCTGATGGACACTTGTCATGCTGACATCTATTGGTCTATTATACCTAAACCAATATCAAGAATGTTAACTTTTATGGACTACATCCTATTTGTATATGTTAATGATACTAGATGGCTACCACACCCAATTCTAGCCAAAGATATTGCTTTGGAATCTGAAGGGGCAAGTTACAGTTATTCAGACTCTACTGTATACCCTCCACTTGGTATGTTTTCAAGACGATCTCATAAAGGGAATTCATTCTGTGTACCTCAAAGACATCAGGCTTGGATAGTAAAAAATGCTAATGACAACACTTATATAGGAATTGGTATGGGTATCATAGGAAAAGGAGATGTAACATATCACACACCACTTAAACCTAACTATCCTGAGAACAAAACATTATGCCCAAACCAGATAGGAACGTTACACAGGGATTTGCCATGGACAGATTGTTCTGTCCAATCTTCTAGAAAGGTTAAGATGCCAGGAAAAGTCGACTTTGAGGTCTATAATTGGGGACCCAGATGACAGTGTGGATTTTATGATCAATTGACACATTTAAGTAGAAATAGGAAATATGAGAGATGGCACATCCCATGTACAATACAGCATAAGATTGAAGAATGGCTAGACATTGATAGAGCTGTTCCCAGGCTTGCTATTGATGCAGGTCCAATTCAAAATACTCAATGGAAGATATTGGCTTCCCCCCAGTCAACACATAAATTTAAGGTGAATATAATGAAATCAGGAATTTATTTTGAAAATACCACTCACATCAATGTCACTGCATGTGTATTTGCTCCTTATGTAATGTTAGTGGGCAACAATCTTAATATTTCCATAAACAAGAAAGGACTGTATGAGATTCGATGCATAAACTGTCACCTACATCAATGTATAGATTCTATGCATGATGATACATATATAGCTATTATGTACCAACCCCCATTGGTGTGGTTACCGGTGAATCTCACAGAGACATGGGCATCTATTCCTACTGTACATATTGTTCAAAAGCCATTTAATATCCTTATGCATAGCACTAAACATCTTCTATTGACAGTCATAGGTGCAGTAGTGTCCATCATTGCTAGGATTATGGCATTAACCACAGTGACAATTGCATTGACTAACTCTATTCAGAACCAAGAGTTTATACAAGAAATTGTATCTAATTCATCTGAATTGTGGCACACTCAGCAAAGTCTTGACCTAGTTTTAAAGATGAATTGGAAACTTTGAAAGATGCTGTACTTTGGCTAGGAAAAGAGGCTGAAGCTTTACACACTAGAATTATTTATCCATGTCATCTCAATCAAACTGGATATTGTATTACACCTTTAAAATATGATAATGTCTCATATGGGTGGCAAACCATAGTAGAGCACATTAAAGGTGCTTGGGGACACCATAACAGCACATTGGACATTATATGTCCACAACAAGAAATTAATGAATTAGACCAAATTGTATATGAACAGGAAGCTGTAAAAATTGCATCCAAATGGAAAGCAACTTTAGCTTCCATGGATCCTAAAAATTGGTTTGGCAGAATCAATTTAACTAGCATTGGCACTATTATAATATTCATAATTTTGGTTCTTAGTTTAATAATACTTTGCAGGAAAGGTTGTGTAAACAGGGCTTATATCAGAAATATGTAGCCAGAACCGGTTTTATCTCATCATTCATATCCTTTATTGCATGACGATATTGAAATATAATCAATCAGAATGTAATGTTCAAGAAAATGATAATGCTTTTTAAGTCTTGTATTAATGATTGCATTAATGTTTGAAAAATTTGTTAGATGCTAATATATTTGGTATGCTTTTTATATGATTATTGATCCTCTAATATTATGAATGGAAGATGCAGTTTTGAAGAGGAACTCCTCCTGTCACAAAAAGAGAGGATTTTTAAGGATATCATTATTCTATTCTTATTTTAATTGAATATTTTTGGTTTACTCTTCTTTTACTTTATTTTTGTTGAATACTTTTAATTATTCAATTTTGTTTTCCCTTTTCATAACTTTGGGGATATTTGAAGTACATTGTAAGTACTATTAAGTCTCTGATCCTGAACTATGAACCTGAGCTATTTATTTTTGTATGTACCCAAAAGCTTGAGACTACAGGAACATGACAGCATTTGTTAAACTTCAGGCGACTATTCTGAGGGTTTATCTCTGATTGCATCAAAAGGGATTTGAATGGATACCTCACACTTGGCCAGACAGACTAAGCCACAGACAGATGTATATTCCATATGAGATGGATATATGTTGGTTGCTAATGTTGGAGGTACAAGGACACAGTGTTTTGACACCCTCATTCACAGATCGCCCTGGTACCAAAGTTCCAACCATATTTCTATGTGGCAGGCATCTTGGCTTCTTTATCCCTAAGTCTATACATGATCAGTACAAGGGAAAGAAAGGAATTCCCTCTCATCCACAGACATAGTCCTTTTCTTCAACTATTGAAAGTCTGACAGCTTCTTATAGTCTTGGCTGTACATGGGTAAAATGATATATCAACAAATCTGTCCTATGGGCTATGGGAAGGATATCACATTAATTCAGGATCACTGAAGAGTGAAGATCATTTTCTTATTATATTTTATTATTACTTTTGATCTTTGATGAAATGTTTTACCTTTGATTTTGCTAAGTTGATATAAAAATCATTCTTATTTTTACAAAATTATTACTGAGTTAAGATAATTTTTTTTACTTTTATTATTAATCATACTTTTTACATTTAATATTTACAATTTGATTTGGAATTCATTTTTTATTTATTATTTGATTATGCTCAATAATATTTTTATTTTTTGATTGAGTGTACAATATTTTTATTCCTAACACGATACCCTCTCATTTTATTTCTGAATCAAAAAGGGGGATATGTAGCATACCAGGTATATTGGCATCTGGGAAGTATGACTAATGTATTGATATTGTATTACCAGACACATGTTTAGACCTCTTGATGGTGATTGTATAATACATGAGCTGGGTCTTGACTTGGCCACGCTGCCTCTGTTCAGAGCAAGGTCATTAACATAGGGCAGGTACTTTCGCTCAGAGTACACTCATTTGCAAAGCACAGGTTGGATTTACCTCCTCTTCTTTGTTCTCATCATTATCAATTCAACCAATATTAAGACCTATGCTATGTTACATATTCATTGAACACCTACCAATACACACCTCCATAAATGCAGAGAGGGCAGTGCTACTCTTCCTCTTGACTTTCTTGATTCCTGAATCCTAAGAGTTCTTCTCCTAATCTTTCTCCTTATCTTTCCTAAAGACAATGTCACCAAGTGCTTTCTATCCCATAATTCTTACTTCTCTTATTTTTCATGTTTTCCTTTAATTAATTTTCAAAGGAAAACATTATAGGAGTAGCGCCGCTCCCCATATATATTAACATGTCTTTGAGTTTTCATTTATCACCCATTTTCCTCTGGCTCCTTTCTCCTTCTCAAGTTATAACCCACAAAGGAAAATTATATAACAACAGCTGGCCAGATTGTTATAAGAGACCTTCAACCACAAGGTCTCCTACAAGATGAGGGGCCTCCTCGGCACCTTGTGCCTCCAGAAAAGCCAAGGAAAGGGGAGTAAGTGTTGCACTCACCATGTGACAGTTTAAGGTATAAGGGATATAAGGGTGAAAGGAGTTATTCAATCAACCCAGTTTGCATCAGTTTTCTCATCTGTAAAAGAAGCTGGAGAAGGGAATAGAAATACACTTCAGTACGTTTGTCAAGAAACACCAAATACACTCATGAAGTTTCTGACATGTCTGAAATAACAAGTTTTCCTTTTCTAAAAGGGACATTTTGTGATTCTGAACAATACTGTCTGACTTAATCATATTCTCCCATTGGCTCCTCTAGTTTGGGACACACTCCTGGAGGGGAGAAGGGCCTGAGTCATTTTTCTGTATCTCTACTCCAGAGCTTAGAGACACCTTGTGCTGAGCAAGTGTGTAATAAATATTGTGGTATAGAGGTGAATCCCCTATGAGACCCAGGTCAGTTAGATGAGTACCCTTTCAATGAATGAATGAATGTGCTTGTGAATTGATAAGAAGAGGGTCAGTGATGTGGGAGGTGGAAAATCGAAGAAGCTTGGTGTTAGTCCAGTGCTACTTATGAGTCTCAGGTTCCTTGCCAGTCAAAATAAGATAACGCATGTGCTTTGGAACACAATGAGATGCTATATTGCTTAGTAGACTTTAAAGTGCTGGGTATCTTGAAACTCTGGTAATTGTTATCCTCTAATTTCTCTGTGCCTAGTGGATTACCCAGTTTGGGCCAATAGATTCCGTGGTAGGAAGGGATGAAGCTGACCTCATTAGGTGAGCTATCAAAGTGGGAATAACCTGGGGAAGCAGAGATACAGCATAGTAACAGGAGCTTCTATGAATCTCCTTCCAACCAATTATTACAAAACATCTCAAAAGGACAGAAATCAGAATCAGAGGAGTAAAGGGACTCTCCCACTGGAATAGTGTGAAAGGTAGGTAGTGAGTGGTGATTCCTATGATATAAGGGGGAGAAACTGCTCAAATCAAAGCAAAAGTGGACCAACTCTCCTCCCCCAACCTACTGAGCCACAGTTATAGCCAAGGCCAGGAAAAACTCCAAATTCTCAGGGGCTGACTGACAGCACCACAAATATACCCCTGAGGGCTGTGCCTGGCCTTGGCAGTGAAACTCAAAGATAAATTAACACTGTTCTTGTAGAATAGGAGGTAAAGGGGCAGCCAAAGCAGAGGTGGTGAAGATAGTCTTAGGACAGAACACATGATGCTGTTGAAAATCCAGGAGATACCAGCTGAGGAAGAGGTCTCTGGACAAAATGCTTTATAACAAGAACTACACACACACACACAGACACACACAAAAACCACAGATTTACCTACTCTCACACAGGCTTCTGAGAGTGTATGGAAGATTGTCCCAAGGCAAAGCCCTGGAGACAGAAGCTTATAAAGCAATAACCACCCACATGCCAAAATCCAAATTCTCCAGTAGCAAGAGGAGGAAAGAAAAGTAAAAATAAAGCTCTTGATCTTAGAAAATTTCTATGGAGAAAAAGAGTAAAATACAGAATATCTGTACAGTGCAGTGAGTAGAAAAAGTCCATATCACCCTCTTCCTCATTTCTTGCCCTAGCCCAGGATTCTCATATATAAGAAAACAAACAAATAATTCATAACTAATGATTTAGAATGGATATTAAGTATTGATTATATGGCAGAAGAACAGTAAGGGTTAGAGAATTGGGAGTGAGTTGCCCAGGGTAACATAGATAAGAAGTGTCTAAGGACAGATTTGAAGCCAGGACCTCCTATCTCCAGGCCTGGCCCCTCTATCCACTGAGCCTTTTCACCTTGTTCCCAGGAAAAAAGAAAACAGGAGAAGGAGAAGGCTATGGGAGAGACCTGAGAACTGTAGAGTGACCACCATCCTTAGAACAAAATGCTTTCTAAGTGTTCCTGTTCCCGGACAGTCCAGCAACCTTAGCACTAGACAACTAGAATGGAGAGGTGTCTTGTTAGCCTATTTCTGATTTCTGCCACTGCAGAAATTCTTCATGTGTTTCTGATTTTCCATTAGAGAGATTCCTTAGTAGCAGTTTCCATTCAAGGAAAATGAATTGATACCAGAAGACCCATAGAAAAGTGCATCAAAGGAAGACACTCACATCTCACATACAGTGCCAAAACAAAAAAAAAAAGTAAAGGTGAGAATATGGCTCCTGAGAAATAAGTCCTTTGCTGAAAGTCTGACTTGGACAGGTTGGGATGGATGGCTCTTGCCATTCTGTGGATCAGAATGGGAGGGTCTTTCTCTTTGTCTCTGTCTCTGTCTCTCTCTGTCTCTCTGTCTCTCTGTCTCTCTGTCTCTCTCTCTCTCTCTCTCTCTCTCTCTCTCTCTTTCTCTCTCTCTCTTTCTCTCTCTCTCTCTTTTGATTTACAGTATTTTTGATTTAAAGTAATATAAGCATAATATATACATTTGTTCTACTATTAATGTATAGACAAAAGCTTTGGACTATGGAAACCTGCCATTTATTGATAAATGATATGGGACTGTGATTAATTTTTGTGTCTAATTCCAGGAGAAGGGAACAAAAGAGCAATTGTAGTGCTAAGAAAACTACAAAGAGCAATCTGCATAGTGCCTACAAGCACAAGGTCAAAGAGACCAAACCAATCCTGGTGGGACTGATGACAAACTGTGCCAAGACAAAGGACTTGTTTGTGGTTGGAGGTTATGTTTGTTTGACATTCATAAGATGCAGGTTATCCTGCTCCCACTTTTGGACAAGTACCAAAATTTGGCTATCATTGTGGCTCCCCTATCCCTGAGAGTGAAGGTAAAGTCAGATCAAGGAATGACACTTTCCATTTACTCAGAAAATCTAGTCCTTTTTTTCTCTCTTTTAGTATGGCAAATTCCTGTAGTCCTGGAAGATATAGGTTGAGTGCAATACTGTTGCATTTTGTCCTACAGACTTGTGGGACAGAAATTAATTTAATTAGACCCTAATGCAAGGGCCTGCTAAGAACATTATGGTTTACCTGTGAATTTCAAAACTACTCAACCCTGTTCAAACCATTCTTTAGAGGATGGGATTTGGCTATTTTCTGATCAATAACAATGGAGATACTTGGAATGACAGAATCAGGTCTTGGAAACTACAATCTCCACCCTACTCAGGGTAACAGGATTTAGGAAGGGCTATAGCAAAGCTCAAGATTTAATTATTTGAGAATATGACCTTCAACAGACATGTGCAAAGGGGACAGACCTCTGGGCGGTCCTGGGTTAAGCTAGAGCCACCATTGGCACAGGGGAGACACAGAAAGTGAGGTAGAGGACAGCTGAGGATTCTGGGGACTTCCTGTGTGGAGAAAAAGGAGGTTGTTGAAGCCTGGGTGCTTGGAGTGGAGGCCCTGAGACTGTTTCTCCATTTTGGTCACGTGAGTGATAGGGACTGATCTCTTTTCTTTGCCTCGGCGATCCAAAGCCTTCAGCCTTTGGCCCAGCTTAAGAAGAGGGGGTATTTAAGCCATATTCCCTTCTCTCCCCTTTCTCTTTCCCTCTCTCTGTCTCTGTCTCTCTCTCTCTCTGTTTCTCTCTCTCTCTCTCTCTCTCTCTCTCTCTCTCTCTCTCTCTCTCTCTAATACTTTTCTTTCTCCTGTTAGTAATTAAAAACTCCATAAAAGGTTGACTGCTGACTTGAGTTTTCATTTAGGAATTACATAGCTGAATTGCTTGGCGACCTTAAATTAATATATATAAGTCTTTTAATGTGATTTCCATGTCAAATACCCCAGAAGTTTTTACATACAATTTTGATATTTTGATTCTGACTATGAAGTTTTTTCTCTGAAATTTTAATTTTTCTTCTATTTTTATAAAATCCATAAGTTAAAATTCTATTTGAGAAAAATGGCAAGAAAAGACTATTTCTAACTCCTAGAACCCAGAAGATGAACTGTTTGGAGAAAGATGCCCAAAGAAAGCTACATTGCATCAAGAAAATGCAGAATGAACTTTGGGTTACAATTTGATTGAACTGAAGGGGTTGAATACATTTATTTTGAATGGACACTTTTATGAGAAAGGGGAAAACACCCAATTGGTTTCTGTCAATGCATCTAGTAAATATTGGTTATGCTTTCTCTCCTATTTACCTCTTATCACTGTGCATATTAAAATGGCTCTCAACCCTAGGAGACTATATCTCCCAAGACCCTCTTCCCCAAGCTCCTCAGACACATCCCACTTCCTTCGTGGGTTCTATCTGAGAAGATATAAAAAGAAGAGAGAATTGTGGGTTTTGGTGCCTTTTTTAGAGATCGAGAGGAGAGCCTTTGGCCCTGCATAGCTGTAGGAGATCTAATTTTCTTTACCTTTCCAAAACCTTTATTTTTCTGGCCTGCCTACCTATCTTTTTACTAGAATCTGACCTGATTCAATTTAATTCCCTACCATAATTATAGCTAAAAAGAAAAGCCTAGTCAATTTCCCTAATGAAGCAAGGGGGTGGGGGGGGGGAACCTTGCTACCTTCCCTTCTTTTCCCTCCATTTTATCTCTCAACATCTCTAACTATTGTAGTTTCCCTTTAGAAGGTGCAATATTGTATAAGCCTGGAGCTAGAAGATTTTTATAGGTATAAGGAGATTATGTTAAATGATCAATTGGGGAAAATAGTTTCCCAAATTATCATGGGGAGGGGGGATTATGATGATGGGATTAACTCTCATCTTCCCATGTTTACATTTAAACACCAGAAGTGTAAACATGCCAATTGTCCTGAAGTATGGGGAGGTCTGTGACACAAGTGTTGATAGTGGGTGACAAATCAGAATTGACTGACTGCCCTGGGCAGTTCTAAGCAAAATTAAAGCTATAATTGGGCCATGAAAAATGGAAGGAAGATTCAGGAAGTGTTGAAAAAAGGGTCTTTAAATGTGGCAAGAACTTTCTGTGACCAGGTGTGTTTTGACTTCAAATTGACCCTGGAGGAGCTCTGGCTGGGGACCCAGGACTGCTCTTGAATTTTCCATTAGGATTATTATGTGGGTGACTGAAGAAGGCTGATTCCTTTTCCTGAATTTCCTGCAGGTCCTAGCTTCCAGAGAGGCCCCTCATCTTGGAGAAGGAGTGGCTTAATTTCTTGTTTAATTTAGCTCTGAGCCTCCTTTGCTGAGGTCTTGCAAGCCCTGCCTGGTTTGGATTGGGCTGGAGTAAATATCTACTTTCTCTGGTTTTATTAATTTTCGTCTTTCTCCTTTTGTAAATAAACTACCATAAAAAGTCATTCTGACCTGAGATATATTAGTTTCTGGTGACCAGATTCTCAAACACTTGATATAATCTCTAATATTTTACCCCCTTATAGCCACAAAGAGGACAAATATAGGTTCAATAGTAAATCACAGGGTGTGGAAGGAGACAAACTTTAAATCCTCCTTTCCATCTTCAGAATTTCTGTGCCAAAGGGGATCAAGGCCAGCCCCACTGAAAGACCATAATTTATACTGCAACCAAGACTAGAAACACCTGGTGTGCTACAGAATCAAGTGAAATAGGCTGAAGAATAGACTATGAGAAAGAGTACAGAGTAGTCATTGAAGGTGCAATATTAGAAGTTGGGAGACAAAGAAGGTTGTATGTCTCTGGGTCAGAAGAGAATAATCCAATAGCAACAACTATGATGCCAATGACAACTGAAATGCTTTTTGTACCTACCATGTAAAAAGTTCTTTCTCCACATAGAATCCTATTGTATACAGAGCAAAAGATTATTCATTTTTCCACAGGAAGAAACTGAGGCTGGGAAAGGAGGAGACACACTTATTATACAGATAGTTAAAGGAAGGATTCTATCCATGTTTCATGATTCTGAGCTCAGAGCTCCTTCTACCAAAACACATCGTACCATGGGAGCAGGAGGGCAGAATGTTACTTATCTTTGTTACTTATTCTCTCATGCCAGGGAAGGAGGGAGCCCAACACCAATCTGGGGGCCCAATCCAGTTACTCACCATAAATTGTAATAATCAGCCAGTGACTGAGTTAGATGCAATACAGGTATAGTTTCCAGTGTGCCTCAGGGCTGCAGTAACAAACACTGCGGATGTATTGCTGAAGAATCGTCCATTGTATAACCAAGTGAATTGACTGCGTGGGTTAGATGGAGCAGAACAGCTAAAGTTAACCCTTATCCCTATAGGGTACACATCAGGTGTTTGGATAATCGTGGCGCCATCTGGTCCATCTGGAGGAAAGATAAAGATTCCATATTGAGATTATGACAGAAAGAAGGGCATCTCCTAGTCTGTAACCCATCACCAAGAACCACTGTGTCTCCCTGATCCTCCCTTGAGCTGGGAAATTCACAGCTGGTCCTTTACTTTTCAAGTGTGGATCTGAACTTGGAAGATCTTAGGGTTTTCTCCAGTTCATCACCCTGGCTGGCCACCCTCCCCCAGAAAACATGACAAGGCCATTCTGGGCTCCCTAAAGATGAAGGGGGTTGGGAACCTCAGAGTCTACCTCTTTAGCTCTCAGAGAAGGGACTGAATTAGCCTGGCCTCTGGGAACACACCACCAGGCTATAAGCAGGCACCATATAGGAAGAAGCAATATACTCACAGGCAACATTCAGTGTGAATGGATCACTCCTATTCCTAAACAATGGGTTCTGGATTTCACACACATAGGGCCCTTTGTTTTCCCTTCTTGTGAGCCTGCGGATAGTGAGTGTCCTCTTATCCCGGGACAGCTGTATCCTGCTATCAGCTGGGGCAAGTCCATTTATGAACCACTGGTAAGTGTTAATTTGACCCTTAGCCTTGCATGTCATTGAGAAGTCCTTGGACTCCACTGCAGTCTTGTTGGAGATGAGAATGGCAGGTTTGGACAGTGGCGCTGTGCAGAGAATAGACAGAAAATGACTGTGTTGGTTCTTTTTCTTACCTTATAACCAAATAAGTGGTTTGGAAGTGGCCTGTCTAAGACCTTGGCAAGCCTGGAGGCCAGAGACTAAGAACCTGTGATTTCAATGGCAAAGACAAAGGCACCCCTTCCTCTGGTACAGATCACAGCTCCTCCCGGCCTCAGGAAAAGTTCATCTTCAGTTCCTGTGGCTGACAGACATTGAAATGGGTACAGAAGAAGAGCCTCAGCCTGGGAGTCAGAAGATACCTGGTTCAATCTAGAGATTCTGAAACCACAATAATATCTTTTGTGTCTAGGACTGTTTTCTTCCAAGGAAGCAGTTCATATCCTTTACAGAAGATTCTGGAATTCCCTGATTTGAGTTTTCCCCCTTCCTTAGGAGTTTCCTGACCTACAAAATGAGAATAAGAATGTTGAATGTGATCTTCAAGCTCAGATATGTTCTTATGCTAGGAAGTTAAGCCAGTGGGGACTAATTTTCCCTGAGTATTTATCGTCAAAGGAGAGAACTTTCCTTATCTCTAGTAGACAGGTAGGCCTTGCCACTGAGAGAGATGTGTGTCTGTATGAGTGAAAATCTGTTTCCCTAAAGGGGAACTACATTTTCCGAGAGCCCACAGATTACCTGTCATTACATACTTCCTGTAGACAGAGGACAATTGCAGAGCATTGAGGCTGTGCTTCCTTTTTGGGATGATGCAGCAATCACTGGTAATGGTGGTTTATTTACAATGGAGTGAAGGAAGAAAGAAAGAGAGGTGAAAGAGAGAGATACCAGGCAGGAGTTCAAAGGCCCCAGTCAAGGTGGAATCTGGGTTAGAGGATTAAATCTAGCATGGCTTCCAGGCACAAGTCCTCCTCCAAGATGAGGGGTCTCCTCTTTAGCTTGTGCCTCCAGAAAAGTCAAGGAAAGGGGAGTAAGCCTTGCACTCACCATGTGACAGTTTAAGGTGTAAAGGGTACATTTAGGGTTTTTTTTAATTAAATATAAATTTAGTTGGTCACCAGGGATTAATTCAAATCCCAATATAAATACTCAAGCCAGTTTGGGAATTTAATGGTGGTTTAATTAATATAGAGGTAAGAATTAGGAAGAGAGAAGAAAAAGGGTATAAATTTTCTCTGATCTAGCCTGAGCCAAGGGGAGTTCAGAGGCCTTCCAGCCACAAGGCCTTCTCTGAGATGAAGGGCCTCCTAGAAGGATGATGTTTTTAGGAAAGGTAAAGGAAAAAAAGAATCAGCCTAAACTCTGAGAGAGTTCAGGGAAGATGCCTCACCTGACCCACAGCAAGATGCCAAGACTCCGAGACACCAAAACACTGCCAGGAGGCAAACCTACACAGGAGATGCAGGCATGCCAAGATACCCAGCATGCTGTCATCAGCCACATCTCCAACTCAAAAAAAAAGCCAGAACCACCTCTCCTCGAAAAGAGCTCCCAGAGAGGAAGTCATGAGAAATATATGGACCATTTTTACATCACTTCTTGCATCTCACATGTACCAATGGTAGCTTAAGCTTGATTTAAGAGAGTCCAGGAGGTCTTCCAGTTCTTTCTGATTTGTCATTTGTCACCTTCTAAGATAAAACTACAATTGTTAGAGATAGGAGTGGAACAGAAGAGAGAGAAAGCAAAACCAATTAGCAGTGATGGTGCATCATTCCAAAATGGAGGCAGAGCCTCATAGCCCACTCATTTATCCTCTGTCTACAGGAAATAAATGATGACAGGAAATCAGTGGGCTCTTGGGAAATGTGGTTCCCCTTTAGGGTAACAGATTTTCAATTATACATGTCCCAGAACAATCTCTGGGGCATATCTGGGAGGCTCACCAAACTTCTTTCTTGGGTCATCCTTGGCAAGCTGTTTTAGGATTAATTTACAAAGTGGAAAGAATAAATTAGAAATATTTCAGCTTCCTTGACCTTTCTTCTTGTGATTTTAGTAGAGTTTGCACTCTGTCCATGGGTCCCTTTTGGGAACTTTATGGTGAGGAAGAGTGAGCCTCCCACTTATATCCAGTAAAGCCAAGTGGGACTGACCAGGAAGGTGACAAATCTGAGGTCAGCTTTTGAGCCTTATGAAGTGGGAGGAGAATATGAAGGAACATCAAGCATTCTCCTAGGGAAGAGGGTAATGGTAGGACATTTGTTAAGGTGGCTTGGCAAGCCCAATGAATCAAATGACTGGCATGGCATAGAGACTAGTGTTGGACTTAGAGTGAGGAAAACTTGAGTTCAAATCCTCTCTCAGAATGTTACTGGCTCTGTGACTCACTAGCAAGTCTCGATCTGTATCTCAGTTTTCTCATTTGTAAAATGAGAATAATAATCTCTCCCTAATAATGTTGTCGGATCAAATGAGACCATCTCTAAAAGCTCTTTATAAAACTTGAACATAGCCTGAAAAAAGGTTCAGAGGAGAGAAAATACAGAATATGAGTTTGAATGCCAAATGTAGACCGATGTTGTCTGAGCAGATGATGCATAGCCAGAAGTATCTGAAAGGCCCTTTGCCATTTTGTGAAGGGCTAAGTTTTAATGCCAGACTAAGAGCACTGAAGGATAAGCTGTAAGAAATAGTGAGTCATGAACAGAACAGAGACATGAGCACAAACATATTTAATTGAAGGACCAATTGAAGACACTAGAGATGCTTAGCCCTAAGAAGAAAAGACTTGAGGGAGACAGGAGACTGACGAGTAGAGTTATAATGGGTTCTATGCCACTACCAAGGCATTCTCAATGGGTTATAGTGATCAGATAAGGACTATTTCCTGATACTGCCAATCTCTTTTCCCCTACCAGCAACAATCAGGCTCCTTTTTTTTTCTTGTCTCTTCACCACAGATCAACTCTTATTTTTAAAACTCACCTTCTGCATGAGAATCAATACTTCACTAGCCAAACAGGATCCAGTTTTTATGGACTTGACTACCTTCTTTTTTCTGCTCCAAGAATTATTTCAGATGCCTTGGAGAAATGAACTGAACAGGATTTTTAGACTACAATAATGCTGAAACAGGCTCATATCCAACCTAATCCCTTTTTGAGTGAGGATGGGCTACAACATTTGCCCCACTGTGATCAGATGGAAGTCAGGCTAGCTCAATAGTCCCTGGACTCATATCTTCCTCTCTTGTTTTAGGTGTACTTGTGTCTTCTAGGTCATAATACCAGGACAGGAAGGATCCTGGCTCATTACTCCAAGAAGTTTCAGAGTAACACTTGAAACACACTGTCATTTAGGGTATCTAAGCCTCCCTAGGGCTCTCTATGCATACAATGGACTTCAGTTTCCTGGAAATATCAGGAAATGTCAAATCAAACACAAACATGGAAATTCTGAAAATCAAAATGCATAGTTTATTAAAACCAAAGGAAAAAATACAGAATTAAATAAAATCATGTTCTGTTTTATAAAATAAAAATCAATAAAATAGATGAACCATTGGTTAATTTCATTAAAGAAAGAAGAAAATAGAATTACCAATAGCAAAAGGGATGAATGAGTTAGCAATGAAGTTGAGATTAAGGAAATTCTGAGCACTTATTTTGAGCAATCATGTGGTAGCAAAACAGAAATGTAGGAGACTTCCGGGTAAACATGGCAGCAGTCAAGATGCAAGACTTGTCCTCTCCTCACCGATATAGACAACCTCAAAAGACCAAAAAAACAAAAACAAAACAAAACAAAACAAACAAAAAAAAAACAAATTCATATGAATGAAGGGACTCTACAATCCCTTCATTGTCAGCATTGAATATATGTAGGATTTGAGCATTTCCACACTATAAAGAGGTGAAAAATCTCCCACCAAAATGCCAGCTGATCTACCCTACCCCACCCCACCTGCCAAACCAGAGTCAGAGCCAGTGTGCCCCAGAATCAGTGAGTGAGTGAGGGGCACCTCTAGAGTGTGTAAGTGGCACCTCGAGGTCCTTGGGAACTGACTAATATCACCAAAGACCTACCCCTGAGAGCAGCTACACCTGAAACCCCAGCAGGCTAAAGAGTGTATACCATGGGTGCTCGAAGGAAAGTAGCACAGAGAAGCACAGCAAACAGCAGGAGCTGTGGAGATTTGAGAGTTTGTCTCAGGCAAAATCCTTGCTCCTTATCTCCATACACAGAGAGCCTGCCCATCTCCCACTCAGATTTCTGACTTAAAAAGGAAGGAAAAACCTCCACAGTGATGGCAAATTGTGCCCATGAACAACAACCTCCCTCCAACAAAAAAAAACAAAGAAACAAAAAAAAATAAGAAGAATGATTGATGCTGGAAAATTTTTATGGAGGAAACATTCAGGCTACAGAGGAAATAGAGGAGTGAATTCAAATAAACCTAAAACATTCCCCCCAAACAATGGAAATTGTCCACAAGCTCTTGAATAATCTAAATTGGAGCTGATCAAAAAATGGAAGCCTTCTTGCAAGAAAAGTGGGAAATATTTTAAAGAGAAAATAACATTTTAAAGAACAAGAACTCCCAATTGGAGAAATAGCTGGAAGTCATAAAAAGCAGCATAGATCAAACTGAAAAGATAAAACAGTCTTTATAGACCAGAAATAGGCAACTGGAATCCAATGATCTTGCAAAACAGCAAGAATTAATAAAGCAAAGTCAATAGACTGACAATAAAGAAGAAAACAAAATATCTCACTGACAAAATGACAGATCAGGAAAACAGAGCAAGGAGAGACAATTTGAGAGTCATTGGTCTACCTGAAAAGCCAGAAAGAAACAGAAAACTTGACATGACACTAAAGAAATCATCCAAAAAACTGCCCTGATTTTCTGAACAAGCGGACAAAATAGATATTGAAAGAGTTCATAGAACACCCACTACACTAAATCCTCAATAGAAAACTTTCAAGAATATAACTGCCAAATTCAAGAGCATTCTAGCAAAAGAAAAAATCTTACAGAAAGCCATGAAAAGACAATTAAGATATAAAGGAACACCAATCAGGGTCACACAGGAACTAGCAATTTCAACTCTGAACAACCGTAAGGCCAGGAACATGATTTTCAGAAAAGCAAAAGAGCAGGGTCTTCAACCAAGAATCAGCTATCCATCAAAACTGACTATATACTTCCAGGGGAAAGTATGGGAGTTCAACAAAATAGAAGATTTCTGAGTATTTGTAAAGAAAAGACAAGAGAGCTGTGGAACATTTGACATCCAAACACAAAGAGAAAGAGAAACTTGAAAAGGTAAATATGAAGGAAAGGGAAAAGAAGAAAAAGGTTATCTTTTTCTTTTATTCAAACTATCTTCAATAAGACTACATTTATATCAAATTATATATATATTAACATGTTGGGAAAATGTAATGTGTCACTCTCAAAAATTGTATGCATCATTATAGTAGTAAGAAGAATCATGCATAGGGAAAGTTTGGGGTATCAAGATGATATAAAGAAAGGGGGTGATAGAAAGAATAAGGGAAGGGGGAATCATTGATGGTACTAAGATATACTCCAAGAAATAGGGGAAAAAACTAAATAGAATAATCTTTCTCACACAAATATACATATGGGGAGGGGAGGGGAAGAATTCTCCTATAAGAAGAAGTGAAAGAGAATTTTTACTTAAAACTTACTCTCTGTGAAATCAACACTGAGAGGGAAGAGCATCTATATCCATTGGGATCTTGAATTCTATCTTATCCAACAGGATAGGGGATAAGAGAAAACCAAGAGGGTGAGGGAGGGAGGGAGGGAACACAAAAAGGGAGGAAAGGAGAGGGGGAGGGGAAAGGAACAAAAAGGGAGGGGCTAGAAAGGGAAATATATCAAGGGAGGGGAATAGGTCAACTGATTTAAAGTAAATCACTGGCTTAATAGGTTATAGCTAAAGAAGAAAGGTCAGAATTAGGGGAGGATATCAAAATGCCAGGGAATCCACAAGGGACAATCATAACGTTGAACATGAATGGGATGAACTCACCCATAAAATGTAGACGAATAGCAGAATGGATTAGAATCCAAAACCCTACCATATATTGTCTTCAAGAAACACACATTAGGCAGGTGGATACTCACAAGGTCAAAATGAAAGGATGGAGGAAGACCTTTTGGGCCTCAACTGATAGAAAGAAGGCAGGAGTTGCAATCATGATATCTGACAAAGCTAAAGCAAAAATAGACCTGATTAAAAGGGATAGGGAAGGTAAATATATTTTAGAAAAAGGGTCTATAGACAATGAGGAAATATCACAAATCAACATGTACACACCAAATGGTATAGCACCCAAATTTCGAATGCAGAAACTAGGAGAATTGAAAGAAGAAATAGACAGTAAAACCATATTAGTGGGAGATTTGAACCAACCACTGTCAAATTTAGATAAATCAAATAAAAAAAATAAACAAGAAAGAGGTAAAAGAAGTGAATGAAATCTTAGAAAAATTAGAGTTAATAGACATGTGGAGAAAAATAAATAAAGACAAAAGGAATATACCTTCTCTCAGTACCACATGGCACTTTCATAAAGATTGACCATACACTAGGACACAGAAACATGACATACAAATACAGAAAAGCAGAAATAATAAATGCAGAATTTTCAAATAATAAGGCAATAAAAACAATGATCAGTAAGGGTACATGGAAAGCCAAATCAAAAATTAATTGGAAATTAAATAACATGATACTCCAAAATTGGTTAGTTAGAGAACAAATCATAGAAACGATTAATAATTTTGTGGAGAAAAAGAAAATGGCGAGACATCCTTTCAAACCTTATGTGATACAGCCAAAGTAGTACTCAGAGTAAAATTAATATCCCTGAGTGCACATATTAACAAATTAGGGAGGGCAGAGATCAATGAATTGGAAATGCAAATAAATAAACTTGACAGCAAACAAATTAATAATCCCCAGAAGAAAACAAAACTAGAGATCCTAAAAACTAAAGGAGAAATTAATAAAATTGAATGTGATAGAACTATTGAACTAATAAATAAGACTAGAAGCTGGAACTTTGAAAAAACAAACAAAATAGACAATGTACTGGTCAATCTAATTTAAAAAAGGAAAGAAGAAAAGGAAATTAATAGCATCAAATATGAAAAGGGGGGACTCACCTCCAAGGAAGAGGAAATTAAGGCAATCATTAAAAACTACTTTGTACATTTATATGGCAATAAATATACCAATCTAGGCGATATGGATGAATATTTACAAAAAATATAAATTACCTAGACTAACAGAAGAAGAAATACAATTCTTAAATAATCCCACATCAGAAGAAGAAATCCAACAGGCCATCAAAGAACTCCCTAAAAAAAATCCCCAGGGCCAGATGGATTCACAAGTGAATTCTATCAAAGACTCAAAGAACGGCTAATGCCAATACTATACAAACTATTTGACATAATAAGTAAAGAGGGAGTTCTATCAAATTCCTTTTACGACACAAATATGATACTGATTCCAAAGCCAGGCAGGACAAAAACAGAGAATGAAAACTATAGACCTATCTCCCTAATGCATATAGATGCAAAAATCCTAAATAGGATTCTAGCAAAAAGACTCCAGCAAGTTATCAGGAGGGTCATTCACTATGATCAAGTAGGATTCATATCAAGAATGTAGGGCTGGTTCAATATTAGGAAAACCATCCACATAATTGTCCATATCAATAAGCAAACCAACAAAAATCACATGATTATTTCAATAGACGCAGAAAAAAGACTTTGATAAAATACAACACCCATTCTGATTAAAAACACTAGAAAGTTTAGGAATAGAAGGGTCGTTCCTAAAATTAATAAACAGTATATATCTAAAACCATCAGCAAACATCACCTGCAATAGGGATAAATTAGATTCATTCCCAATAAGATCAGGAGTGAAACAGGGATGCCCATTATCAACTCTATTATATATATAATATATATATATATATATTATATATATATTGTACTAGAAACACTAGCAGTAGCAATTAGAGAAGAAAAAGCAATTGAAGGCATTAAAATAGGCACTGAGGAAACCAAGTTATCACTCTTTGTGGATGATATGATGGTCTACTTAAAGAAACCCAGAGAATCAACAAAAAAACTAATTAAAATAATCAACAACTTTAGCAAAGTTGCAGGATACAAAAAAAAAAAAAACCCACATAAGTCATCAGCATTCCTATACATTTCCAACTCATCTCAGCAGAAAGAATTAGTAAGAGAATTGCCATTTAAAATCACCTCATACAAAAAAAAAATACTTAGGAATCTATCTCCCAAGACAAACAATGGAACTATATAAACATAAATACAAAACACTCTCTACACAACTAAAACTAGACTTGAGCAATTGGAAAAACATTAACTGCTCATAGGTAGGATGAGCTAATATAATAAAAATGAACTTCCTACCCAAACTGATGTATTTAGTGCCATACCCATTGAACTTACAAAAAAATTGTTTTTACTGAAAAAAAAAAAACATAACAAAGTTCATTTGGAAAGACAAAGGATCAAGGATATCTAGGGAAATCATGAAAAAGAAATACAAAGGAATGGGGCCTTGCAGTCCCAGATCGCAAACTATAATATAAAGCAGTGGTCATCAAAACAATTTGGTACTTGCTAAAAGACAGAAAGGGGGATTAGTGGAGTAGACTTGGGGTAAATGACCTCAGCAAGACAGTCTATGACAAACCCAAACACCACAGCTTTTGGGACAAAAAATCCAATATTTGACAAAAACTGCTAGGAAAACTGGAAGACGGTGTGGGAGAGACTAGGTCTGGATCAACACCTCACACCCTACAACAAGATGAACTCAGAATGGATGAATGACCTGAATATGAAAAAGGAAACTATAAGTAAATTAGGTGAACACAGAATATCATACATGTCAGACCTTTGGGAAGGGAAAAAACTTTAAAACCAAACAAGACATAGAAAGAGTCACAAAATGTAAATAAATAATTTTGATTACATCAAATTAAAAAGTTTTTGTACAAACAAAACCAATGTAGCCAAAATTAGAAGGGAAGCAACAAATTAGCAAATAATCTTCATAACAAAAACCTCTGAAAAAGGTCTAATTACTCAAATTTATAAAGAGCTAAATCAATTGTACAAAAAAATCAATCCATTCTCGAATTGATAAATGGGCAAGGGACATGAATAGGCTGTTTTCAGCCAAAGAAATCAATACCATTAGTTAGCACATGAAAAAGTGTTCTAAATCTCTCATAATCAGAGAGATGCAAATCAAAATAACTCTGAGGTATCACATCACACCCAGAAGACTGCTAACATGATAGTGAATGAAAGTAATGCATACTGGAGGAGATATGGCAAAGTTGGGTCATTAATTCATTGCTGGTGTAGTTGTGAAATGATCCAACCATTTTGGAAGGCAGTTTGGAACAATACCCAAAAGGGGAAAAAGTAGTGTCTGCCCTTTGATCCAGCCATAGTACTGCTGGGTTTGTACCCCAAAGAGACAATAAGTAACAATCCTTGTACAAGAATATTCATAGCTGTGCTCTTTGTGGTGGCAAAAAAAATGGAAAATGAGGGGATGGCCTTCAATTGGGGAATGGCTGAATAAATTGTGGTATATGTTGGTGATGGAATACTATACTATTGTGCTAAAAGGAATAATAAAGTGGAGGAATTACATGGAGACTGGAATGACCTCCAGGGAGTGATGCAGAGCGAAAGGAGCAGAGACAGGAAAATATTGTACACAGAGACTAATACACTGTGTTACAATCAAAAGTAATGGACTTCTTCATTATTCTCAATGCAATGTCCCTGAAAAACCTGCAGGGACCAAGGAGGAAAAAAAAAACACTACCCACAAGCAGAGGAAAAAAGGTGGGAGTAAAAACACAGAACAAGGACAACAGCTCTACTACAGGGGTGTAGGGGATATGAAAGAGGAGAGACTCAGAACGAACACTCTACTATGAAAATCAATAATATAGAAATGGGCTTGGGTTGAGGAAGTATGTGATATGCAGAGGAATTGTGCATCACCAATAGGAAGGGAGGGGAGAGGGGGGAGAGGGAAAAAAAGGTGATCTTTGTTTCTAATGAATTATGTTGTTAAATGACCAAATAAAATAAATGGTTAAAAGTTTTTTTAAAAAAAGAGCTAACATTAGATGAAATTATTTATATTAATATATGGGGAATATGTTATTTGTAATTCTCAAAAACTGTATTCATTATAATAGTAATAAGAATATTCACTCATAGGAAAAGATTGGGGCATTAAGGGCTATAAGATGATATGCAGAAAAGAAAAAGTTGGGGGGGAATGAAAGAGGGTACAAAAAGATACTTGAAGTAATAAAATAAATAGGTTAATCTTTATTACACAAAGATACACATGGGAAAGGGAGGGGAAGAATACTCCTATAAGAAGGAGAGGAAGAGAGTGTTAATAGGAAATACTTAAACCTTACTCTCAGTGAAATCAACTCTGAGAGGTAAGAGCATCAAGATCGATCTTGAATTCTATCTTATCCAAAATGGTAAGGGAGAAGGGGAAATTAAGGGGATGGGTAGAGTGGAGGGAATACAAAAAGGGAGGGAAAGAGAGGAGGGAGGGAACTTAACAGAAACTAAAATAAACAAGAAGTGAAGAAAAAAGGAGGGGCCAGAAATGGAAGCATATTAAAGGAGGGGATTACAGGGATTGATGAAAAGCAAATCACTAGTTTAAAAGGATATAGCAAACAAATAAAGGATGGAACTGGGAGAGGATATAAAAATGCTGGGGAATATGCAAGTGTCAATCATAACTTTGAACGTGAATGGCATGAACTCACCCACAAAATGAAAACAAATAGGAGAGTGGATTAGAATACCAAAATCCTACCATATCTTGTCTATAAGAAAATCACCTGAGGTGGACAGATACTCACAAGGTTAGAATTAAAGGTTAGAGCAAAATCTATTTTGCCTTAACTGATAGAAAGAAGGCAGGATTTTCAATCATGGTATCTGACTAAGCCAAAGTAAAAATAGATCTGATTAAAAGGGATAGAGAAGGTAAATACCTCCTGATAAAAGGTATTTTAGACATTGATGAAATCTCAGTAATCAACATGTATGCACCAAATGGTATAGGGCCCAAATTACTAAAGGAGAAACTAGAGGAATTGAAGGAGAAAATAGATAGTAAAACTATACTAGTGGGAAAACTGAACCTACCACTAAATAATTGAGATAAATAAAAAATAAATGATAAAGAGGTAAAGGATGAGAAAGAAATCTTAGAATAATTAGAGTTAATAGATGTATGGAGAAAAATATGAAACAAAAAGGAATATACCTTCTTTTCAGCAACACATGGTACATTCACAAAGATTGATCATGTACTAGGTCATAAAAAACATCGCAAACAAAGGCAGAAAAGCAGAAATAATAAATGCAACCTTTTCATATAGTAATGCAATAAAAGGAATGATCAGTGAGGCTAAATGAAAATTTAATTGGAAATTAAATAATATGATCCTCCAGAACCAGTTAGTTAGTGAACAAATCATAGAAACAATTAAAAATTTCATTGAAGAAAATGACAATGATGAGACATCATCTCAGAATCTATGGGATGCAGCCAACGTAGTACTCAAGGGAAAATTTATATCCTTGAGTTCATATATTAACAAATTAGAGAGGTAAGAGGTCAATGAATTGGGCATGCAAATCAAAAAACTTGAAAGCGAACAAATTAATAATCCGCAGAAAAAACTAAAATACAGATCCTAAAAATTAAGGGAGAAACCAAGAAAATCAAAAGTGAAAGAAATATTGAACTAATAAATATGCCTAAAAGCTGGTATTTTGAAAAAACAACCAAAATAGACAACATACTGGTCAATCTAATAAAAACAAAGGAAAGAAGAAAATCAACTTAATAGCATCATAGATGAAAAGGGAGAGCTCATCTCCAATGGAGAGGAAAGTAAAGCAATCTTTAAAAACTGTTTTTGCCCAATAATATGGCAATAAATATGCCAATCTAGGTGATATGGATGTACATTTCCAAAAAATATAAATTGCCTAGAATAACAGAAGAAATTGAATTCTTAAATAATCACATTTCAGAAAAAGAAATTGAACAAGTCTTCAAAGAACTCCCTAAGAAATAATCCCCTGGACTTCCAGATAAGATGGCGGCTTAGAGAAAGCTAAAGTTCAGATCTCTGGAAAACCCTTCCCGACCGATCTCAAACTATAAGCTCCTAAGGCGCCAAAATTCAAAACGATCAATAGCATAGACCCTGGCAACCCTCCTGGACCTGGACCCGGATCAAAAGGTATGGCCCCCTCAAAAGCCAGAACCCGAGATCACTCTGACCTAAGGGGTAGGAGCGCAGAGTCCAAGGCTCCCGGAAGCCGCAGCCCCACCCGGCTCAGAGAGCAGGGTCCTCGGAACAACAACCCTCAGGGCCTTCTGTCTGAGTCCCAGTGAAAGTCACTGCCCTCGGAGCTCCCCCGGCAGAGAGCAGGCTTGTCTGAAACAACAGCAACCCTCAGGGCGGGCAAGACAGCCTCACAGGCTGGATCCTGCTATCCAAGTCTCAGCGAAAGTCACTGCCCTCGGAGCTCTGGGAAGCCAAAGCCCATCCCCCCACAGGCCGACGAAACAGCCTCACGGCCAGCTATTCTGAAGGCAACTTCTGGAAAGCAACCCGACCCAGAGAGCCGGGGGGAGAGTGTGGCCTCCTGGTCCGATCCTTCCACTCCAGTTCCAGTGAGGCATACTCAATTTAACCCAGGGAAACCTCATAGAACCGACAATCTGCCCAGGACTAAAGCCTCTGAACACCAGACAGAGATAAGAAAAGCTAATCCTCCCCATTCAGAGATGGCAAACTCCACAGAAGCACAGAAGCACCAAAATACCAAGAAAAATAAGAAGAAAGGGGCGAATTTGGACACATTCCATGGAGCCAAATTACAAAATACAGAGGAGATAGAAGAAGATATACAAGAAAATTCTCCAAAATCTTCCAAAGGAAATGGAAACTCTCCACAAACCCATGAAGAATTTGAATCAGAAATGACCAAAAAGATGTAAGCCTTCTGGGAGGAAAAGTGGGAAATAATGCAAAAGAAATTCACGCATCTACAAAACCAGTTTGACCAAATTGTAAAATAAAACCAGACTTTAAAGCAAGAACTAATAAAGCAAAGCCAAAACACCAAGAAATTAGAAGAGAATATAAAATATCTCACCGACAAGGTGATAGATCTGGAAAATAGAGGGAGAAGAGATAATTTAAGAATAATTGGACTCCCAGAAAAGCCAGAAATAAACACCAAACTCGATATGGTGATACAAGATATAATCAAAGAAAATTGCCCAGAGATTCTAGAACAAGGGGGCAATACAGCCACTGACAGAGCTCACAGAACACCTTCTACACTAAACCCCCAAAAGACAACTCCCAGGAATGCAATTGCCAAATTCCAAAGCTATCAAACAAAAGAAAAAATCCTACAGGAAGCCAGAAAAAGACAATTTAGATATAAAGGAATGCCAATCAGGGTCACACAAGACCTTGCAAGTTCTACTCTGAATGATCGTAAGGCATGGAACATGATCTTCAGAAAGGCAAGAGAGCTGGGTCTCCAACCAAGAATCAACTACCCAGCAAAACTGACTATATACTTCCAAGGGAAAGTAGGGGCATTCAACAAAATAGAAGATTTCCAACTTTTTGCAAAGAAAAGACCAGAGCTCTGTGGAAAGTTTGATACTGAAAATCAAAGAGCAAGGAATACCTGAAAAGGTAAATATTAAGGAAAGTGGAAATATATTATCTTCTTATTTTACTCAAACTCTCTTCTATAAGGACTACATTTATATCAATCTATGTATACCAACATGTGGGGAAAATGTAATGTATAAATAGGAGGTAAAGAAAGACCAAATAGAATAATCGTTCTCACACAAAGATTCACATGGGAAGGGGAGGGGAAGAAAACTCCTATAAGAAGGAGAGGAAGGGGGGGGGTTTACTTAAACCTCAATCTCAGGGAAATCAACTCTGAGAGGGAAAAACATCCAGATCCATTGGGATCTTGAATTCTATCTTACCCAACAAGTGTAGGGAGAAGGGAAAACCAAGGGGGGAAGCGGGAGAAGGAGAACAAAAAGGGAGGGAAAGAGAGGAGGGAGGGGAGGAAGAAAAAGGGAGGGACTAAAAAGGGAAACATCAAGGGAGGGGACAAGGGGGACTGATTCAAAGTAAATCACTGGACTAAAAGGTAGAGCCGAAGAAGAAAAGGTTAGAATTAGGGAAGGTTATCAAAATGCCAGGGAGTTCACAAATGACAATCATAACTTTGAATGTGAATGGGATGAACTCACCCATAAAATGTAGACGAATAGCAGAATGAATTAGAATCCAAAACCCTACCATATGTTGTCTTCAAGAAACACACATGAGGCGGGTTGACACCCACAAGGTCAGAATTAAAGGATGGAGTAAGACCTTCTGGGCCTCAACTGATAGAAAGAAGGCAGGAGTGGTAATCATGATATCTGATAAAGCCAATGCAAAAACAGACCTGATCAAAAGGGATAAGGAAGGTAATTATATTTTGTTAAAAGGGACTCTAGACAATGAGGAAATATCATTAATCAACATGTATGCACCAAATAATATAGCACCCAAATTTCTAATGGAGAAACTAGGAGAATTGAAGGAAGAAATAGACAATAAAACCATACTAGTGGGAGACTTAAACCAACCATTATCAAATTTAGATAAATCAAATCAAAAAATAAATAAGATAGAGGTAAAAAAAAGTGAATGAAATCTTAGGAAAATTAGAATTAGTAGACATATGGAGAAAAATAAATAGGGATAAAAAGGAATACACCTTCTTCTCAGCACCACATGGCACAAAAATTGACCATACATTAGGTCACAGAAACATAGCACACAAATGCAGAAAAGCAGAAATAATGAATGCAGCCTTCTCAGATCACAAGGCAATAAAAATAATGATTAGTAATGGTACATGGAAAACCAAATTTAAAACCAATTGGAAAT
Organism: Monodelphis domestica; assembly: GCF_027887165.1. Classification (NCBI taxonomy): domain Eukaryota; kingdom Metazoa; phylum Chordata; class Mammalia; order Didelphimorphia; family Didelphidae; genus Monodelphis; species Monodelphis domestica. Next base: position 423,993,816 of record NC_077230.1, read on the forward strand.
TAAACAATATGATACTCCAAAACCGTTTAGTCAAAGAAGAAATCATAGAAACAATTAATAATTTCATGGAGGAAAATTACAATGGCGAAACATCCTTTCAAACCTTTTGGGATGCAGCCAAAGCTGTAATCAGAGGTAAATTCATATCCCTGAATGCTTATATTAACAAACAAGGGAGAGCAGAGATCAATCAATTGGAAATGCAAATGAAAAAACTCAAAAGCAATCAAATTAAAACCCCCCAGCAGAAAACCAAACTAGAAATCCTAAAAATTAAGGGAGAAATTAATAAAATCGAAAGTGATAGAACTATTGATTTAATAAATAAGACAAGAAGCTGGTACTTTTAAAAAACAAACAAAATAGACAAAGTACTGGTCAATCTAATTAAAAAAAGGAAGGAAGAAAAGCAAATTCACAGCATTAAAGATGAAAAGGGGGACAGCACCTCTGATGAAGAGGAAATTAAGGCAATCATTAGAAATTACTTTGCCCAATTATATGGCAATAAATACACCAATTTAGGAGAAATGGATGAATATATACAAAAATATAAACTGCCTAGACTAACAGAAGAGGAAATAGAATTCTTAAATAATCCCATATCAGAAATTGAAATCCAACAAGCCATCAAAGAACTGCCTAAGAAAAAATCCCCAGGGCCTGATGGATTCACCTGTGAATTCTATCAAACATTCAGAGAACAGTTAATCCCAATACTATACAAACTATTTGACATAATAAGCAAAGAGGGAGTTCTACCAAACTCCTTTTATGACACAAACATGGTACTGATTCCAAAACCAGGCAGGTCAAAAACAGAGAAAGAAAACTATAGGCCAATCTCCCTAATGAATATAGATGCAAAAATCTTAAATAGGATACTAGCAAAAAGACTCCAGCAAGTGATCAGAAGGATCATTCACCATGATCAAGTAGGATTCATACCAGGGATGCAGGGCTGGTTCAACATTAGGAAAACCATCCACATAATTGACCACATCAACAAGCAAACTAGCAAGAACCACATGATTATCTCAATAGACATAGAAAAGCCTTTGATAAAATACAACACCCATTCCTATTAAAGACACTAGAAAGCATAGGAATAGAAGGGTCATTCCTAATAATAATAAACAGTATATATCTAAAACCAACAGCTAATATCATCTGCAATGGGGACAAACTAGATGCATTCCCAATAAGATCAGGAGTGAAACAAGGATGCCCATTATCACCTCTACTATTTGACATTGTACTAGAAACACTAGCAGTAGCAATTAGAGAAGATAAAGGAATTGAAGGCATCAAAATAGGCAAAGAGGTGACCAAGTTATCACTCTTTGAGGATGACATGATGGTCTACTTAAAGAATCCTAGAGATTCAACCAAAAAGCTAATTGAAATAATCAACAACTTTAGCAAAGTTGCAGGATACAAAATAAACCCACATAAATTATCAGCTTTTCTATATATCTCCAACACTGCTCAGCAGCAAGAAGTAGAAAGAGAAATCCCATTCAAAATCACCTTAGAAAAAATAAAATACCTAGGAATCTACCTCCCAAGTGTAATGGGGGAAATTTTAGGCCTCTGGGAGAGGGTTATAATATTGTAATGGCTAAAATATGGCTACAGGATTTCTGTAATATTGAACAATGGCCGCCAAGGAATTTACTTATGAAATTCCTAAAATGAAACACTCAAGTCAGAATGGAGTTTATGGAGGTTTAATCACAACGGGAGTAGGGAAAAGGAGAGGGAGAGAAGGGGAGAAGAGAAAAGGGAAAAGAGGCTACTCAACCTCTGACCAAGGCAGAGGGAGTTTAGGCCTAAAGGCCCAGGTGGAAAGAATCAGTCCTTAACTCACATGACCGATCTGAAGGAAAGTGGTCTGCGGGCGTCCTCTCTCTCCAAGCTCCTAACACCAACAACCTCTCGCTCTCTCCCACAGGAAGTCAGCGAATTCCAGAGGCTGTTCCCTACCTCACTTCCTGTGTCTCACAAATCCAATGGTTGGCTCTAGCTTGGCTTAGGACAGCCCAGGTGGGCAGTTAGTTATTTCTGATTTGTCATTGACTAGCACATGCCCGTGTAGTGTGGGTGTTCACAATTTTTTTGGGTGCTAGACCAAGATGGAGACTTTTAAAATTCACAATCCCCCCTGATGATGATTGGGAGACTAGTCTCCCCAATTGATCACTAAACATAAGCATACTGCACCCCAAAAATTTCTAACTGTAAGTGTATACAAAAATTTTTTACCCACTAAGAGGAAAATTATAATAGTTGTAAATATGGGGAAATAGAGGAGAGAAAAAGACAGCAAACCAATGTTTTGCTGGGTGCATTGACAAAAACCAATTAGGGGGCAGTCCCCTTTGGCATAAGAGTGTACATTCAAAAATGTTCAATCAACCACACCCCAAGGTTCATTCTGGATCTTCCTGTAGTGAAAAGGTTTAGATATCTTTCTGCAAACAGTTCATTCTCTGGATTCAGTTAGTTAGCAAGCTTCTTCTCTGAAGATTTATCTCGAACAAAATTTAAATCTTGGATTTTATGAAATACAATCCCCCCTGAAGAAAGTGTTGAAAAAACACTGAGTCCAGCTGAGGATTCAAGTTTTAGTTGTGGGGGTGTGTGAGTTAATCCAAAAGAAAAACAAAACAATATGAAAATAAAATCAAAAATCAAAATCAAAAGAAGAAAAAGGGAAAAAATTAAGGGAAAAATATATAAACCCTTTATATATGCATATTTATATTAAAGAAGAATTCAAAATCAGTATCAAAATTCAAAAAATCTATGTACACAAAATTTTAGAAAGCAAGAATAAAAAATTTTTTTTTTCCACAGGCCCCTGTATTAGGGTCCAGTTAAGTAATTTCTAATCCCACAAGTCTGTAGGACAGAATGCAGCATATTTTACTTCCCCATTTGCAGCCAAGGCTACAGGAAGTTGCCATACTATAGGAGAGAAAAAAGAGGACCAGATTTTTATTTTATATCTAGGGAAGTGTTATTCCCTCGTCTGATTTTACCTTCGTTCTCAGGAATGGATGGAGCCAGGATGGTAGCCAACCTTAGGTACTTGTCTGTAGGTACTTTCACGAAGAGTGTGGATACAGGGAAGGCCTACATCTTAACATCTGTCAAGTGTCGCAACCCCGAGTCTCACACTAGGTTCAAGTCCTTAGTATTGGCTTAGAAATGCATTAATCCTACCTGGATTGATCTTTTGATTTTTAGACCTGTGAGCTCTTTTGGCATTATCCAGGTTATCTCTGTGCTCCTTTTTTGATCTCATGTCTAGAATCAGACACAAACATTAATCATAGTCCCACAACAATTATCAATAAATGGCAGGTTCCCATAGTCTAAAGCTGTTTGGGTGCGTATTAATAATAACAGCAAGTATATATATTTAAACTAATATTGTAGAATAAAATTTTAATATTGATCATATGTACCTTAAGTACATAGAAATGAGAAAAAGGGAAAAAATAAAATTATGTAAAAATAATAATAATAAAATAAGGAAAAGAGAAAAAAGGAAAAAAGGAAAAAAATTAAATTTAGGAATTCAATGTGTCAAAAGCAGAATAAAACAGTTCCACTTGTCAATGTATAGGATACAGTCAATCCGTCTCAACAGAAGATGCTCTCTTTACATGAGAGCAGTGAATCCAAGAGTCCTTTTCTCCAACCTTTATAGATGTTGGAGTAGTTAACAATATTTGGAATGGTCCTTCCCATGAAGGCTGGGTTGCTCCTGTACGCTGGAAGTTCTTTATATACACGTTGTCTCCTGGGTTCAGGTCGTGAAGTGAAATGTCTAGTGGTCCAGCTTGTACTGCAGCTCCGGATTCATGTAGCTCACGCAGTTTGTGCTGTAATTCCTGTATATAGGAAGCAATAGTAATATCTCGCCCTAATAGCGATGTATAAGCCGGGGAGAAAGGCTTAGCCTGTATAGGCGGATGTCCAAAAAGCATCTCAAATGGTGAAATATGTAAGTCTCCTCTAGGCCTGCTTCTAAGATAAAATAGGGCCAAAGGGAGAATTTCAGGCCATTTTAAATGGGTCTCAGTGCATAATTTTCCAATCATAGTTTTAAGTTCTTTGTTCATCCTCTCAACTTGGCCTGAACTCTGGGGATGATATGGAACATGGAATTTTGGAGTTATCCCCAAGCAAGAATATATCTGGTTTAGAACAGAATCGGTAAAATGACTCCCTCTATCGGAGTCAATACGTGCTGGTAGGCCAAAACGAGGAATAATTTCTTTTAAAAGCACCTTAGCAACAAAATCTGCTGTGGCTCGGGCAGTAGGAAATGCTTCTGGCCATCTGGTCAGTTGGTCTACTATGACCAAACAAAATTTATATTGTCCAGCCTTTGGCATCGTTATAAAATCTATCTGCAGGTGCTCAAAAGGTGTGTAAGCCAGAGGACGTCCACCAAAGGCTTTACCACGAAAGGCATGTTGGTTATATGCCTGGCAGGTAGGGCAGGATGAACAGACTTTAGAGGCTATGGTAGTTATACCAGGGGCTATCCATACTCTCTTAACAGAGTCCACGATGCCCTGGGTACCAAAGTGGCCATTATTATGAACAGATTGGCAAATTTGGTGATAGAAACTTCTAGGGAGCAGGGGTTTTCCTTCAGATGACACCCATACTCCATTAATTTGTTTTGCTTTAAATTTTTGTTTCCATTTTTCCACTTCCTTTTCATTATAGGAAAGTGATAAATTTAAATAATCAGTGGTTGTTAATGTTAAAATTAATCCAGGTCCTTTTATGGCTGCTAGTTTTGCAGCGGCATCTGCTCGGTCATTTCCTCTAGAGACAGGGTCTGAGCCACCTGTATGGGCAGAGCAATGAACTACAGCTAGGGCTTTAGGCAGTTTGAGAGCAGAAAGAACTTCATTAATAATTTCTGCATTAGCTATGGATTTTCCAGCTGAGGTTAAAAATCCTCTTTGGAGCCATAGCATCCCGACTGAGTGACAAATGCCAAAAGCATATCTAGAATCTGTATAAATTGTTGCCTTTTTATCCTTGGCAATTATACAGGCATGTTTCAGAGCTATGAGCTCTGCTCCTTGAGCGCTAATGTTAGAAGGTAGTGAGGCTGACTATTCAGTGGCAAATTCTGAGACTACGGCAGCTCCAGTGTAACGTATGCCATCCCTCATAAAAGAGGAACCATCGGTAAATAAAATCAGATCTGCATTGTCTAAGGGAGTGTCCAAGAGATTATCTCGAGGCTTTTCTGCCATGGACACTAATGTTTCACAGTTATGTAATGGTTCTCCTGAAGTGGGTAAATCTGGAAGCAAGGTGGCAGGGTTAAGAGTTGAACAGCGTTTCAAGGTAATATTTTCACTATTTAATGAGGTTATTTCATACCTTGTAATTCTCTGATCCGAGAATGCCTGTGTTCTATGTTTTACCAATAATGCTTCAATCTCATGTGGGCACATTATTGTTAATGGACATCCCAATACTAAATCAACGGTTTTTGTTACTAGTAAGGCTGTAGCAGCTACTCCTCTAAGGCATGGTGGTGCTCCTGCTGCTACTGGGTCTAGCTGGGCTGAATAATAAGCAACTGGACGCTGAGAAGGTCCCAAAGTCTGAGTTAACACACCAGAGGCTACTCCTCTTCGCTCATGTACATACAAAGTAAATGGCTTGTTGTAATTTGGGATGCCTAGAGCAGGGGCAGATAAGATAGCCTTTTTTAGCTCTGATAGAGCTGACAGGTGTTCAGGCTCTAATTTGAGGGGTTCAGGGACTACATCCCTTGTTAGTGCTATAAGAGGTTTAGTAATTTCCCCATAGCAAGGAATCCATTGTCTGCAAAACCCTGTTGCTCCCAGAATTCCTCTTAACTGTTTTTTAGTGGTAGGAGCACTCAATTTTTGAATATTCTCAATTCGCTTGGGAGAAATAGAGCGGGCACCAGCTGTCAGAATGAACCCCAAATATTCTACTTTGGGGAGACACCACTGAACTTTGTCCTTCGAGATCTTATGACCTCTTTTGTGCAATTCCAAAAGAAGGTGTTTGCTATCTTCTTGACATGTTTTTGCATCTGTTGAAGCCAAGAGTAGATCATCTACATATTTGATTAATTTGCTATTTTTAAATGTTATATTGTCTGTGTCTTGGCTCAAAATTTGCTCAAATAAGCTCGGACTTTCGACATAACCCTGTGGCAGCCGACACCAGGTATATTGTGAGCCCTTCCAGGTGAAAGCAAAAATATGCCTGGAGTTTTCATGTATTGGTATGGAAAAGAAAGCTGAACACAAGTCTACTACTGTAAAGTATGTAGCTGTGCTAGGAATAGATGAAATAATAGTATGTATGTTAGAAACTACGGAGTGTCTCTTTATAACGTGATTATTCACTGCCCTTAGATCCTGTATAAATCTATAGATGTGCTTGCCATCGGGCCCTTTTTTTGGTTTTTTAATTGGCAGGATGGGTGTGTTATATTCAGATTGCAAGGGATTATTATTCCCTGTTCTATTAATGAGTTAATAACTGGTGTAATACCCTCAATTGCCTCCTTTGAGAGGAGATACTGAGGGATAGAAGGAGGTGGGCTAGATTTAGTTTTTATCTGCACAGGAACAGCAGATTTAAGTAAGCCTACATCAGAAGAAGATGTGGCCCAAAGAGACTCCGGTATATCTTTAGGTATTTCAAAATTGGAAGGCTCTTTTGCCTCCTGGTTTTCCGAGAGAAGTACAGGGAGTAATTTTAAAGATTCCTCTGGTACTTCTAATGATAATGAGCCATCTGGGGAGCAGGTTATTGTGGCTCTGAGTTTGCATAGAAGGTCCCTCCCCAGCAAATTTAAAGGGGAGTCAGGCATCAAAAGGAAGGAGTGTTGTACCTCTAGGGGTCCTACAGACACCATTCTAGGAGGAAGTCTTTTAACTCTTTGTGTTATTCCTGATACTCTCATTACATTCTCTGAGCCAATAGAATAACATTGTAAATCAGGTTTTCTCTTTAATACAGACCAGGAAGCTCCGGTGTCTAATAGACAATCATAATAGGTGTTACCCACCTTTAAGGTAACATGGGGTTCATTAGTATGGGGAGGGCAGTGGATAGGGACAACGGGTAGTAGGACATCAGGGTCCGGGAAATCAAAGGTTGTATCCTTTGATTCCTGTGCCCCAGCCCCCCCTGGACACCATTATTGTGTTTGGGATATTCCTTGGGCACCCCCCTGAAGGGCACCTCTCTGAGGGTCATTAGTACCTCGAGTAATTTTTGGACGAGCGCCATTTCTCATATATTGTTGAGTATTATCATTAGAATTTTCTTCAATTTGAGCATTGTCATTAATTTCCCAATTCCTATTTCTATAATTCTGGTTTCTAAAGTTCTTATTTCTATATTCATTATAGTTATTATTTCTAAAACTATTATTAAACTGTGTATTCCTTCCAAACATCTTAAGAAAGGTTCTACATTCCATCATTTTGTGGCCCTTCTTCTCACAGAAGTGGCAAGTAATGGATTGATAATTGGATTTCTGGAGACTGGCAATTGTCGTTGGTTCATTATCATGCCCACTTTCTAATTTAGTTATCCTATCTATTAAATATTTCATTTTTTTCTTCATTTCCTCCATGTCATCATTATTTTCTATCTCCTTTTCTTCGTTTCCCTTTAAAACATATATAGCTGTTTTTCGCAATTCTTCAAGGTCCATATCTGACCATCTTGGGCATTGTTTTGAAATAATTTTTAATTGCTTTGCAAGAATTGTTTACAAAGATTCTTCTAACTTGTCTTAAACTACTCTCTTTAGTTAAGTCCCAATCTAAGTATCTGTCCCCAAACTCGATAATTCTGTCCATAAATCTGGAGGGTGTTTCTTCGGCCTTTTGCTTAATTTTTTCCAGTTCCATCCACTTAACTGTATTGTCTGCACATTCCTTCATGGACGTGAGGATGGCCTCTCTACAACGGTATAGTTGTAGATAATCATCAGGATTGTTATAGTCCCATTCGGGATCCTAAGATGGCCAATGTGCTGCATTACGCCCCCTGGTTTTGTTGACATGAGCAATTATTTTATTTTTTTCACGTTCACTTAAAAAAGTCTGTAGTAAGCTCTCAACGTCCTTGTAAGACGGATTATACTGAAAAAATATGTCTCCCATCTTTTTTGTTACTAGAAAAGGATCTTGTTCATATGTGGGGATATTTCGTGTAAATTTATTTATTTCTTGGGGAGTAAATGGTATCCTATGTCTTAAAGTCACCACATCCCCATTTCGTCCTATTTCAGGTACTTCTCTTAGAGGAAACAGGCCTCTAGTTGAATTTTGCGCCTGTGGGTCAGTTTGACAAGGACAGGTTTTTCTAGGGGGACAAGATTTCTCTTGCATTGGAATTTGGTTTTCTGTAGGAGAAGGAACATGAGAAGCTGGGATTGCAGGGGAAGGGTTTTGGGGATTAAATTCAGACAAGATTTGCACTACACGAGAGAAGCAGTCTGTTAACTGGGCTATAGGGAAGGTGTTTTCCATCTCTATTTCAGGGAAGGAAATTTCCTCATTCAAAGGTTCAGGAACAGGTCTGTTTCTGGTAGAGTGGTTGTTTGTCAATTGATCCTGTAAGAGACTTTTTAGATCTTCTAATTGGGCTTGCATTTTATCCTCAATTTTTCTTATTTTTTCATCTCTAAATATAGTATTGAGGATTACAAAAATGACAGTACCTATTAATATAAAAATTTGGAGGTATCCTTCATTCCTCAATGCCCCTACTTCAGCTGCCGTATAATTGTCAAAGAATATAGTACTCATTTTTATATGTATATTTTGTAATTTCACAAAATACGTGGGGAGCAGGGCAAAGCAACAAACTTTCCACAGGTTTTTTACAGTAGGTGGCTCCCTAGTCTACAACCCTATACAGGCTAAGGGCCTATTGTATTGTAAATTCTCCTTCTTTACAAAGTGTATGTGGGTGGGTCCCAGCAATCTTCTTTGGCCCTCAGGCTAAAACCGCTAGGACCATGTGCTATCTTCCTTGAGCAAAGCCCACTTAAATTTTTAAGACTAGAAAGGCCAGGAAACAGAAAAAAAATGGGTTTTAAGTTAGCTCTCTAGCTGTATTCAGCTGTTTTTTGCGGGCTAGGAGCTCCTAAGAGCTCCTTCTCCTGAGGTTCCTCGTTGCTAATCAGTTGATTAGGTAAGCCTGGCCTGCCTCTCAATCTACTGAGCCACCTCCTTAAAGTAAAAGGAGACGGAAATGAGAGACAAAGAGGAGAAGGAAAAAAAATCCTATTGACCCCAATTTAACTTAAGGGGTAAAGGGAAAAGAGAAAAGGTGTTTTATACTCACCTGTTCTGGCAGCTGTGTCTTTAAGCCAAGGTATTTGGTAAAAGGACTGACGGAGTGAGCAATAAGTGGGGTGAAAAGGCAAGAAAATTCAGGAAATTTATTGAGGTTCTAGAAACCTTCCAAGCACTAAAGCAGGGCCAAGAGCCAGAGGGGGTAGCCGGGGTGGGACTTCTCCCAGGTGATTAGTAAGGAGATCAGAAGACTGATATAGGTCTTTTTCCCGTAGTGGTTCGCCAAAACTGTAATGGGGGAAATTTTAGGCCTCTGGGAGAGGGTTATAATATTGTAATGGCTAAAATATGGCTACAGGATTTCTGTAATATTGAACAATGGCCGCCAAGGAATTTACTTATGAAATTCCTAAACTGAAACACTCAAGTCAGAATGGAGTTTATGGAGGTTTAATCACAACGGGAGTAGGGAAAAGGAGAGGGAGAGAAGGGGAGAAGAGAAAAGGGAAAAGAGGCTACTCAACCTCTGACCAAGGCAGAGGGAGTTTAGGCCTAAAGGCCCAGGTGGAAAGAAACAGTCCTTAACTCACGTGACCGATCTGAAGGAAAGTGGTCTGCGGGCGTCCTCTCTCTCCAAGCTCCTAACACCAACAACCTCTCGCTCTCTCCCACAGGAAGTCAGCGAATTCCAGAGGCTGTTCCCTACCTCACTTCCTGTGTCTCACAAATCCAATGGTTGGCTCTAGCTTGGCTTAGGACAGCCCAGGTGGGCAGTTAGTTATTTCTGATTTGTCATTGACTAGCACATGCCCGTGTAGTGTGGGTGTTCACAATTTTTTTGGGTGCTAGACCAAGATGGAGACTTTTAAAATTCACACAAGACAAACAAAGGAACTATATGAGCACAACTACAAAACACTCGCTACACAACTAAAACTAGACTTGAGCAAATGGAAAAACATTAACTGCTCATGGATAGGACGAGCCAATATAATAAAAATGACCATCCTACCCAAACTTATTTATCTATTTAGTGCCATACCCATTGAACTACCAAAATACTTCTTCACTGATTTAGAAAAAAACCATAACAAAGTTCATTTGGAAGAACAAAAGATCAAGGATATCCAGGGAAATAATGAAAAAAAAAACACATATGATGGGGGCCTTGCAGTCCCTGACCTAAAACTATATTACAAAGCAGCAGTCATCAAAACAATTTGGTACTGGCTAAGAAACAGTAAGGAAGATAAGTGGAATAGACTGGAGGAAAGCGACCTCAACAAGACAGTATATGATAAACCCAAAGATCCCAGCTTTTGGGACAAAAATCCACTATTCAATAAAAACTGCTGGGAAAATTGGAAGACAGTGTGGGAGAGACTAGGAATAGATCAACACCTCACACCCTACACCAAGATAAATTCAAAATGGGTGAGTGACTTAAACATAAAGAAGGAAACCATAAGTAAATTGGGTAAACACAGAATAGTATACATGTCAGACCTTTGGGAGGGGAAAGGCTTTAAAACCAAGCAAGACATAGAAAGAATCACAAAATGTAAAATAAATAATTTTGACTACATCAAACTAAAAAGCTTTTGTACAAACAAAACCAATGTAACTAAAATCAGAAGGGAAGCAACAAATTGGGAAACAATCTTCATAAAAACCTCTGACAAAGGTTTAATTACTCACATTTACGAAGAACTAAATCAATTATACAAAATATCAAGTCATTCTCCAATTGATAAATGGGCAAGGGACATGAACAGGAAGTTCTCAGTCAAAGAATTCAAAACTATTTATAAGCACATGAAAAAGTGCTCTACATCTCTTATAATCAGAGAGGTGAAAATCAAAACAACTCTGAGGTATCACTTCACACGTAACAGATTGGCTAACATGACAGCTATGGAAAGTAATGAATGCTGGAGGGGATGTGGCAAAGTGGGGACATTAATTCATTGCTGGTGGAGTTGTGAACTGATCCAACCATTCTGGAGGGCAATTTGGAACTATGCCCAAAGGGCGACAAAAGAATATCTACCCTTTGACCCAGCCATAGCACTGCTGGGTCTGTACCCCAAAGAGATAATGGACAAAAAGACTTGTACAAAAATATTCATAGCTGCGCTCTTTGTGGTGGCCAAAAACTGGAAAATGAGGGGATGCCCATCAATTGGGGAATGGCTGAACAAACTGTGGTATATGTTGGTGATGGAATACTATTGTGCTAAAAGGAATAATAAAGTGGAGGAGTTCCATGGAGACTGGAACAACCTCCAGGAAGTGATGCAGAGTGAGAGGAGCAGAACCAGGAGAACATTGTACACAGAGACTAATACACTGTGATATAATGGAAAGTAATGGACTTCTCCATTAGTGGCGGTGTAATGTCCCTGAACAACTTGCAGGGATCCAGGAGAAAAAAATACCATTCATAAGCAAAGGATAAACTATGGGAGTGGAAACACCGAGGAAAAGCAACTGCCTGAATACAGAGGTTGAGGGGACATGACAGAGGAGAGACTCTAAATGAACACTCTAATGCAAATACTATCAACAAAGCAATGGGTTCAAATCAAGAAAACATCTAATGCCCAGTGGACTTACGCGTCGGCTATGGGGGGTGGGGGCGGAGGAAAAGAAAATGATCTATGTCTTTAACGAATAATGCTTGGAAATGATCAAATAAAATATAATTTAAAAAAAATCCCTGAAAATAGCTAATTGAGAATTGCTAAAAAAAAAAGAAAAAAGAAAAAAAGAAATAATCCCCTGGGTCTGATGGATTCACCAGTGAATTCTATCAAGCATTCAAAGAAGAGCTAATCCCAATACTATACAAACTATTTGACATAGTAAGCAAAGAGGGAGTTCTACCTAATTCACCTTTATGACACAAATATGGTACTGATTTCAAAGCCAGGCACATCAAAAACAGAGAAAGAAAACAGTAGACCAATCTCCTTAATGAAGATAGATGCAAAATTCTTAAATATGATACTAGCAAATAGATTCCAGCAAGTAAGCAGGAGGGTTATTTACTATAATCAGGTGGGATTTATACCTGAAATACAAGGATGGTTCAAAAATAGGAAAATCTTCCACATAATTGACCATATTAACAGGCAAACCAACAAAAATTACATGATTATTTCAATAGACTCATAAAAAGACTTTGACCAAATACAACACTCATTCCTATTGAAAACACTAGAAAGTATCGGAATAAAAGGGTCTTTCTTAAAAATAATAAACAGTATTTATCTAAAACCATAAGCCAACATTGTCTGTAATGGGGATAAACTAGATGCATTTCCAATAAGATCAGGAGAGAAACAAGGATGCCCATTATCATTGCTATTATTTAAGACTGGACTAGAAACACTAGCAGTAGCAATTAGAGAAGAAAAAGTAATTGAAGGTATTAAAATTGTCAATGAGGAGACCAAGCAATCACTCTATGCAGATGATATGATGATCTACTTAAAGAATCCTAGAGAATCAACTAAAAAGTTAGTGGAAATAGTCAACACCTTTAGCAAAGTTTCAGAACACAAAATAAAACCACGTAAGTCATCAGCATTTCTATATATCTCCCATACATCTCAGGAGGAAGAATATGAAATAGAAATTCCACTTAAAATCACCTTAGACAATATGAAATACTTAGGAATTTATCTGCCAAGACAAACACAGGAAACATGAATACAACTACAAAACACTTTCCACACAACTAAAACTAGATCTGAGCAATTGGAAAAACATTAACTGTTCATGGGTAGGACAAGCTAACATAATAAAAATGACTGTCCTACCCAAACTTATTTACTTATTTAGTGCTATACACATCGAACTACAAAAAAATTTTTTTACTGAATTAAGAAAAACCATAACAAAGTACATTTGGAAGAACAAAAGATCAATGATATCCAGGGAAATAATGAAAAAAAATGCAAAAGAAGGTGACCTTGCAGTCCTAGATCTCAAATATCAAAACAATAGTAGTAGTCTCTCAATAACCAAGAATGACATTTTCTTTGTGCGTTTTCATCTACGGTGTACCATCATATGGATTTGGAGTCCAAAGACTGAGGCTCAAAGTTTGTGACACATGGGGTATAGAACACCAGTTGTTACAGAAGGTGCGGCTGTGGCCTGGTGTCAGCTTTTATGTTTGTTTTTGCAATCAGGAGGTGAAGGTAGAATAGTGAGACATCCAGTCTTTATTTGATGTAGATGCCCAGATTTAGATCCGTCACAGCATGTCATTATACTTGGGTGAAGGATAGGTTGAATTGTACCGGAGCGAGAACACAGCCTTGTTTGACGCCATTGGAGATGTTGAAGCGATCGTAAGTCTCTCCACCAGATAGGACTTCCCTGTCATGAAAGAGCTGGATCAGTTTGATGAATTTTGCTGGGCAACAGAGCTTGCTAAGGATCACCCACAATGCGTCCCTGTTCACTGTTTTGAAAGCCTTCGTCAGGTCTATGAAGACAATGTAGAGACTCAGGTTCTGCTCAAGGCATTTTTCCTGCATTCGCCTCACTGTGAAGACCATGTCGATGGTGCTGCCATCTGGTCGGAAGCCACATTGTGATTCAGGCAGGTTCTGCTCTGAGACAGATGACAGGAGTCTGTTGAGTATAACACGGGCGAGGATCTTTCCAGCAGTGGAGAGTAGTGAGATGCCTCTGAAGTTGTCACAGGCTGCTCGTGAGCCTTTGTTCTTGTATAGGGCTACAATGGAGGCATCTCTGAGTTCTGGGGGCATGTCTTCCTCTTCCCATATGCTGGTCAGTACTATGTGGAATGCCTGGAGCACATTTCCATTTAAGGCCTTGTACACCTTGGTTGGGATCCCATCTTTACCGGGTGCCTTGCCTGTACTAATTTAATGGCTTTTTGGACTTCCTCTATTGAAGGAGGGACGTCAAGTTGTTCAACGGTGAGGTTTTGGGGGATATGGTCAAGGGCGCTTTGGTCGACTGAAGAGGGTTGGTTGAGAAGCTGACTGAAGTGTTCTTTCCACCTGTTGCTGAAGCCTTTTTTATCTTTTATGAGAGTGTCACCATCAGAGGATAGCAAGGGAGTGGTGGTGGGTTTTAATGGCCCATAGACAGTCTTGAGGGCACTGAAAAATTGTTTGTAGTTTTTCATATCAGCAAAGCACTGGATTTCTTCTGCCTTTTTAGTCCAACATCTGTCTTGCATCTTCCTGATCTCATGCTGTGCCGTGGCTTGGAGACACTTGAATCTGTCCTTTTTAGGAGCAGAGTTTGGGTTATTTTTGCCACTCCATAAAGGTTTTGTTCCTTTTGCTCAATAGATCTCCAATAGCAGTGTTGTTTTCGTCGAACCAGTCTTCTGGTTCACATTGTAAAATGTGTGAACTGTCTGGGCAAGTTTTGGATGGCGAGGCGCAATGCGCATTTGAAGAGTCACTCTAACCAATCGGTGGTCTGTCCAGCATTCAGCTCCTCTCATGACTCTGGTGATCTTTACATCCTGGATGTCTTGCCAGTGTACAATGATGTAGTCAATAAGATGCCACTGTTTTGATCGTGGCTGCATCCATGTTGTTTTATATTTGTTCGCCATTCTGAACACAGTGCTCGTGATGGTGAGTTTAAACTCTGAGCATTTGCTGAGTAGCAGTAGGCCGTTGTTGTTCATTTTGCACATGCTGTGTTTGCTGAGCACTCCTTTCCATCTTTCATGGTTGTGGCCAACGCGGGCGTTAAAGTCTCCCAGTAGTATCAGCTTGTCATTTGTAGGCACTCAGGCCAGAGTAGAACTGCTCGATGGTCTCCTCTGGGCTGGTCAGTGTTGGGGCATATGCGCTGATGATTGTGGCATATTGGTCTTTGCTGAGAGGTAAATGGATCTTCATGAGCCTCTTGCTGATGCCCACAGGCATGTCTGGCAGCTATTTGAGGAAACTGGTCTTGATAACCAGGCAAAACCATGGATTCTGTCTTAATTTGTGGCTCTACCGATCCAGAAGAAGGTGTATCCAGTGGTGGGTTCGCCGAGTGATCCCACTTCTGGTAAGGGTGTTTCACCTAATGCTGCGATGTCGATGTTATATCGTGCCAGTTCTTTACCGATTAGAGCTGTTCTTTACTCAGATCTTGGGGTATTCTCTCTATCAAGTAATGTTCTGATGTTCCATGCTCCTAGTAGGAGTTTCATTGTATTTTGTTTTCTTTGATTTCAACCGCTTAAAGGGATGACCCACCAGCTGCGGTGTGCTGACCAGGTGTTTGTAGGGTAGGCAATGTTTGGAACACCTTTTCTAGTCCCCTTCCTTGATTAGGGTGAGCAGTGCTGTCCTGGAGAGGGCTGCTCAGTTGCCCAGGATGCTGCTGAACATCTCTTCTTCCCTACAGAGCCGAGTGACCACTTGTCCGTGGGCTGCCTATGTGATAGGATCGTGACTACAACTGCCAGTGGTCACCTCCACCTGTTGCGTTGCCACTCTCCCATCGCCACAGGTCTTGAAGAGTGTGGATGGGATTAGGATAGATGAGTGTGCAAAAGATACTTGTGCGTGAAGGAGATTTGAGTGGAAAAGTCGATGCACAGAGACAGTCCCACTCTCTCGGCATTGGAAGCCTGGATCCAATGGCACGAAAGGTCCTTACACCTGGAGACTTCCTCAGCTGCATTGGATGGCCATGTTGTCTTTTGTGCTCCAACATACCCTAAGCACTCCACAGTGCTTTGCTGCATCGCCATCTCATCCGTTGAACCTTCTTATTGGTTTCTTCTGCCTGTTCCACCAAAACAGTCTTTACATGCTGGGTGAGCAAAGCCCTGGTTCACCAGGGGTTGATGACCCGATGGCTACCCTCACAAGGTTTAGCCAGCCTGTCGAAGCCATTACTCGGGGTGTGGCCACTGCTGCATGCTATCAGCTACTGGGAGCCACAAATGAGAGCTGGGTGTCAGGTGGGCATCAGAGGCTGGAGAGCTGCCCTAGGAGGGCACGACAAGCCCTCCATACCAGATATACTACTCCTCCCTGAACACCCCATCAAAATAATATGGTACTGACTAAAGGACAGAATGGTAGACCAGTAGAATATACTTGGGTTAAATGACTTCAGCCAGACAGTCTATGACAAGCCCAGTGATCCCGGTTTTGGTGAAAAAACTCCACTGTTTGATCAAATCTGCTAGGAAAATTGGAAGACAGTGTGGGGGAGATTAGGTTTGTATCAATGTCTCACACCCTACACCAAGAAAAACTCAGAATGGGTGAATGATTTGAACATAAAGAAGGAAAGCATAAGTAAATTTTGTGAACACAGAATAGTATACATGTTAGACCTTTGGGAAAGTGTAAACCTTAAAATTTCTTAGACTTATGAATGTTGGAAATTTCCCCATTGGGAAATTTCATACTTAAAAAAAATCTCCTACTGATAGTAAGAACTCTATTGGAATATGAAACTCCTTGGCATGGGAGGATCCTTCTCCTCCCTACTTAAGACTACTTTAGGACAGAAACCTTTTGCTAAACAATGGAAAGGGCTTTGACCTATGCTTAAGCATAGAACAGGAAGTTCTTTGAGTCATGATTGATTTTAGAATTGATACAATAGAGATACTTGGAATGACAGAACCAAGTATTGGAAACTACAATCTCCACCCTACTCAGAGTAACAGGATTTAGGAAGGGCTGCAGTAAAGATCAAGATTTAATTATTTGAGAATATGACCTTCAACAGACATGTGCAAAGGTCTCAGACCTCTGGGCAGTCCTGGGTTAAGCTAGAGCCACCATTGGCACAGGGGAGACATCGACAGTGATTGGTAGATGTGAGAACTGAGGGGAGGGAACTTAGATGGTTTGCTTAAAGAGGATGGAGGTTTGCTCTGAAGGAGGTCGGAGAGAAGGCTTGCTCTGGAGGAGGTCTGAGAGGGGAGAGGTCCTGTAGGGAGAGCTCCTGGAGAGGTCTTGAAGGAGGCTGTGGAAGGAGAACTCAGGAGGAGTCAGGAGGAGAATTCTCTGGAAACATTTCTTCAAAGGAGGCTCTCTTGAAGGTGGAGCCTGAGGTTGGCATGAGAAGCCTTAACTAGAGAGATCTTGGGTGAGTGATAAAACCAACTTATTTATCTCTTAGGACTGAGGTCTAGGCCTTATTGGCTTGGGGCCCTGCATTCTTATTCCTTTCTTACTTTCTCTCTTTTTCTATTGATTAATCAGTGTATTATAAATTAAATTTCTCTATAAAACCCAGTTGGCTTGGGCATATTCATAAATTGGGAATATATTTCCTGGCGACCATCTTATATTTGTGTGAAACCAAGACACAGTGGAAACATATTTCAGTGGTCATAATTGTCATATATATTTCCCTTGCTCCCAAACATTTTAATTATCACAGTTTGTGGCTCCCACTCTCTTATCTACAACTATTTAGCGCTCAAAACTATTTTAAATCTAACAAAAGGAAAGATTTTAAAACCAAGCAAGACTTAGAAAAAGTCACACAATGTAAAATAAGTAATTTTGATTACATTAAATTAAAAAAGGTTTTGTACAAACAAAAACAGTGTAACCAAAATTAGAATGGAAGTAAATTGGGAAACAATCTTCATAACAAAAACCTCTGACAAAGGTCTAATTACTCAACTTTACAAGGAGCCAAATCAATTGTACAAAAAATCAAGCCATTCCCCAGTTGCTAAATGGGCAAGGGACATGAATAGGAAATTTTCAAAGAAATCAATGCTATTATTAAGCACATGAAAAAGTGTTCCACATCTCTTATAATCAGAGAGATGCAAATCAAAACAATTCTGAGGTATCACCTCACATCTAGCTGATTGGCTAACATGACAGCAAAGGAAAGAAATGAATATTGGAGGGGATGTGCAAAGTAGGAAAATTAATTCATTGCTGGTGGAGTTGTGAATTGGTCTAACCATTCTGGAGGGCAATGTGGAACTATGCCCAAAGGGCACTAAACGACTGTCTGCCTTTTGACCCCGCCATAGCACTGCTGGGTTTGTAACCCAAAGAGATAATGAGGAAAAAGTCATGTACAAAACTATTCATAGCTGTGCTCTTTGTGGTGGCAAAAAATTGGAAAATGAGGGGATGCCCTTCAACTGGGGAATAACTGAACAAATTGTGGTATATGTTGGTGATGGAATACTATTGTGCACAAAGGAATAATAAAGTGGAAGAATTCCTTGTCAACTGGAATGACCTCCAGAAATTAATGCAGAGTGAAAGGAGCAGAACCAGGAGAAAATTGTACACAGAGACTGATATACTGTGGCATAATCGAATGTAATGGACTTCTCCATTAGTGGCCATGCAGTGATCATGAACAACCCAGAGGGATCTATAAGAAAGAACACCATTCACATTTAAAGAAAAAACTGTGGGAGTAAAAACACAGAAGAAAAACAACTGCTTGATTACATGGGTTGAGGGGATATGATTGGGGATGTAGACCCTAAAGGAACAACCTAGTGCAAACATCAACAACAAGGAAATAGGTCCTGATCAGGGACACATATAATACCCTGTGGAACTGGGTGTAGGCTATGGGAAGGGTGGGGGAGAGAATGGAGGAATCAAATATGAGTTTTGTAACCGAGAAATAATGTTTGAAATTGACCATATTACAAAAAAACAGAAATGTAACTGAAATGGATGAATATTTACAAAAACACAAATTGCTTAGAATGACAGAATTATAAATAGAATATTTAAATAACTCAATCTTAGAAAAAATCATTAAAGAAACTACAAATTTGGCATCAAGAGAAACTTGAAGGAATAAGAAAGGATGATCTATACTACAGAGAAAGGCAAATGGGAGAGGGAGGGGAAGAATAACTATAAGAAGGAGAGGAAGAGAGTGCTAAAATGTAATACTCAAACATTATTCTCAGTGGAAACAATTCTGAGAGGAAAGACCATCTAGACCTATTGGGGTATTGAAGTCTTTCTTACCTTATAAGGAAGTTGAGAGGGGGAAACATTGGGGGGAAGTGGGGAGGTGATTTAAAAAGGGGGGAGGGAAAAAGGGGAAGAAATTTTAATAGACTTAAAAAATCAAAATGGAGGGGGCAGATGAGTTGCTTAGTGGATTGAGAGGCCTAGAGACAGGAGGTCCTAGGTTCAAATATGGCCTCAGACACTTCCCATCTATGTGACCCTGGGCAAGACACTTGGCCCCCATTGCCTAACCCTTACAACTCTTCTGCCTCCCAGCCAATATACAGTACTGATTCTAAGACAGAAGGTAAGGGTTTAAAAAAATACAAAGGGGAATAAAAAGGGAGGGGGATGAAAGGGAGGGTGAGGAGGGAAGTAATTCAAGGGGGAAGAATGTGTGGGATAGCTTAAAAAGACTCCAAAAGAAAATTAGGAGGGGAATAAGAAGGAAGGGGAAAAAAAGAAAATTAAAATAAGGGTGGGGATTACAGGAACTGATTAAATACAGAATACTGGTGTAGAAGGAAATAATGAAAGAGGAAAGACCAGGACAGGAGAGAAAATGAAAATGGAAAATGTTGGCAAATACACAAGTAGTAATCATAACTCTGAATGTGAATGGGATGAACTCACCTGTAAAGTGGAAGCAAATAGCAGAGTGGATCAGAAACCAAAATCCTACCATATGGTGTCGACAAGAAACACACATGTGGAAGGTAGATATGCATAGGATAAAAGTGGATGGCGGAAAATCTATTGGGCATCAACTGATAAAACGAAGGCAGGAGTCACAATCATGATATCCGACAAAGCCAAAGTAAAAATAGACCAATAGTTAAAAGATATAGGGAAGGTCAATACATTCTGGCCAAAGGCAGTATAGACAATGAGGAAATATCAGTAATGAACATATATGTACCAAATGGCATAGCACCAAAGTTTTAAAGGAGAAACTAGTGGAGCTCAAGGATAGAATAGATAGAAAAAATACACTAGTGGGAGACCTGAAACTTCCTCTATCAGAACTAGATAATTTGAACCAAAAATTAAATGAGAAAGAAGTAAGAGAAGTGAATGAAATCTTAGAAAAATTAGAATTCATAGTTATATGGAGGAAAATAAATAGGGACAAAAAGGAATACACCTTCTTTTCAGTAGCACATGGTACATTCACAAAAATTGACCATGTATTAGGGCATAAAAATATAGCAAACAAGTGCAAAAGAGCAGAAATAATAAATGCAATTTATTCAGACCACAATGCAATAAAAATAATAATTAGTAAGAGTATAGGGAGAGACAAATAAAAAATCAATTGCAAATTAAATAACAGGACTCTCCAAAATCAGTTAGTTAAAGAAGAAATCATAGAAACAATTAATAATTTCATTTATATTAAATTTAAAAGGTTTTGTACAAACAACACCAATGCAGTCAAACATAGAAGGGGAACAACAAATTAGGAAACTATCTTTCTAACAAAAGCCTCTGGCAAAGATCTAATCACTCAAATTAATGAGGAATTAAATCAATTTTACAAAAAATCAAGCCATTCCCCAGTTGATAAATGGGCAAGGGACATGAATAGGCAATTTTCAGATAAAGAATGCAAAACTTAATAAGCATATGAAAAAATGTTCTAAATCTTTTATAATCAGGGAAATGCAAATAAATACAACTCTGAGGTATCACCTCATACCCAGCAGAATGGCTAACGGAAATTAATGAATGCTGGAGGGGATGTGGCAAAATTGGGACATTAATGCATTCATGGTGGAGCTGTGAACTGATCCAACCATTCTGGAAGGTAATTTGGATCTAAGTCCAAAGGGCGATAAAAGACTGTCTGCCCTTTGATCCAGCCATAGCACTGCTGGGTTTGTACCAAAAAGAGATAATAAGGAAAAAGACATGTTCAAGAATATTCATAGCTACGCAGTTTGTGGTGGCAAAAAATTGGAAAATGAGGGGATGCTCTTCAATTGGGGAATGGCTGAACAAATTGTGGTATCTGTTGGTGATGGAATACTATTGTGATCAAAGGAATAATAAAGTGGAGGAATTCCATGTCAACTGGAATGACCTCCAGGAATTGAAGCAGAGCAAAAGGAGCAGAACCAGGAGAACAATATGCACAGAGACTGATACACTATGGTGCAATCAAATATAATGGATTTCACTACTAGTAGCAATGAAATGATCCAGAACTAATTGGAGGGACATATGAGAAATAGTGCTATCCACATCCAGAGGAAGAACTGTGGGAAAAGAACGACAGAAGAAAAAGTACTTGATCACATGGGTCAGTGGGGCTATGACTGGGAAAGTGGACTCTAAAAGATCACCCTAGTGCAAATACTAATAATAAGGAAATGGGTCTTGATTGATGGCATATGTTAAACCCAGTAGAGTTGTGCTTCACATATGGGAAGGGGGTTGCGGGGGAGGGGAGGGAAGGAACATGAGTCTTGTAACCATGGAAAATTATTATAAATCATCTAATTAAGTAAAATTAAAAAAAATAAAATTAGGTCAGAAAACCAGATTCCAAATCCACCCCCCCCAAAAAAGCTTGGCAATGAGGTGTAGTGAGGTGTACAGCGGATATCAGGGGCTAGTTTCAGGAGGACCAGGGTTCAAATCTGGCCTCAGACACTTCCCGACTGTGTGACCCTGGGCAAGTCATTAACCCCCATTGTCTAGCCTCCCTAGAGGGAGTTCTACCAAATTCCATTTATGACACAGACATGGTACTGATTCCAAAGCCAGGCATGTCAAAAACTATAGGCCAATCTCCCTAATGAATATAGATGCAAAAATCTTAAATAGGATACTAGCAAAAAGACTCCAGCAAGTGATCAGAGGGGTCATCCACCATGATCAAGTAGGATTCATACCAGGGATGCAGGGCTGGTTCAACATTAGGAAAACCATCCACATAATTGGCCATATCAACAAACAGACAAAAATCACATGATTATCTCAATAGATGCAGAAAAAGCCTTTGATAAAATACAACACCCATTCCTATTAAAAACAATAGAAAACATAAGAATAGAAGGGTCATTCCTTAAAATAATAAACAGTATATATCTAAAACCAGAATCAGGAGAACATTGTACACAGAGACTGATACACTGTGGTACAAGGGAACGTAATGGTCTTCTCCATTACTGTCAACACAATGTCCCTGAATATTCTGCAGGGATCTAGGAGAAAAAAACACTATCCACAAGCAAAGGACAAATTGTGGGATTAAAAACACCAAAAAAAAAAAGAAACTGTTTGACTACAGTGATTGAGGTGATATGAATGAGGAGAGACTCCAAATGAAAAGCCTAATACAAATACCAACAACATGGAAATGGGTTTGAATCAAGGACACATGTGATACCCAGTGGAATCATGTGTTGGTTAAAGGAGGGGTGGTGGGAGGGGGAGGAAAAGAAAAGGATCTTTGTTTCCAAGGAATATTGGTTGAAAATGACCAAATAAAATAATGTTTAAATTGGAGAAAAAAAATTGTTCTTTTAAAATTCTCTTTAGTTGCATGCCTCATTCATTGATCTCCCCTTTTCTTTTTTTATTAATATAAGTATTTAGAAAGGTAAAGATTTCAATAAGTTCGAACTATATCATGAATTTTGGCATATTTGCTCCTTTTGAATCATTCTCTTTTAATTAAAAATTTTTTTCAACTCTTATCTTCCACCTTAGAATCTAAGTATTGGTTCCATGGCAGAAGAGCAGAAAGAGCTAAACAATGGGGGTTAAGTGACTTGCCCAGGGTCACACAGTTAAGTGTCTGAAACCAAATTTGAACTTAGAATCTCCTGTCTCTATGCCTGGCTCTCAATCCACTGAGCCACCCAACTGCCCCTGGGTCATTCTCTTTAATGAAATTATTGATTGTTCTTTGACCTACTAATCCTTTAGGATTTAATTATTAAGTTTCTGATTAATTTTAAACTTTATTTCTACAACCCTTAAGTGTATGTAATTCTTATTATGTATGTATCTAATATTTCTTTTTCTACAATTGTTTGTGAGGCTTGTATGGTCACTTTTTGTGTAGGTGCTATGTTTTATTGAGAGAAAATATATTCATTACTATTCCTCTTGAGTCTTCTCCAGAGATCTATCCTATCTAATTTTCTTGAAATTCTCTTCACCTGCTTAACCTTTTTTTGTTAGATGTATCTAATTCTGAGAGGGGAAAGTTGAAGTTCCCCCTAGTATAGTTTTTCTTCTTCCTGTAATTCATGTAACTTCTCCATTAGGCATTTCGATGCTCTGTCATTTGGTACATATATGCTTGACATTGATATTGTTATTGTCTAAAATACCTTTTATCAAGATGTAGTTTCCTTCTTTTATTTTTGTTTATAAAATCCCGTCTTTTCTCTTAGTGTCAATATTGAATAATGGTTCCAAGATGCAAGAATGGTAAGGGACAAGCAATGGAGAATAAGTGACTTGCTCAAGGTCACACAGCTAAGAAGTGTCTCAGCCCTTATTTGAACCTTGAACCTCCTGTCACTAAATCTCATTCTCAATCCATAAAGCCACCTAGCTGTCACTTTTTTATCTTTTTAAAATTAAGCCTATTTTTACTTTTGCTTAGCTTAAGGTGGCTCTTTTTCTTCACCTGAAGCATATTAGATTTTGCACCAGGTGTATGCTCTGTGTGTTTATCCCTGCTTTAAATGTATTTCTTATTAAAACAGATTATTGAATTCTGGTTTTTAATTCTACTCTGCTACTCACTTCTTTTTTATGGATTTTTCATTCATAGTTATGATGACTAATTATGTGTTTCACTCTATCTCATTTCCACCATTTATCCTTCGCTCTTTTTACGGGCTTTCCCTGCCCACAAATGTTTTGCTTCTGACCACCACCTTTCCCAATTCACCCTCTTACTCCTCAAGCCCACCTTATTCTCCACCTTCCCTAGAGGGCAAGATAGATTTCCAAAGTCAATTGAGTGTGGTATTATTCCTCTTTGAGTCAATTCCAATGAGAGTAAGGTTTGAGCATTGCCCACCCAGCTCCTACCTTCACTTTCATTATATTCACTCTTTCATGACTCCAAATGAGAAGTAATTCATCTTGATCTTTCATTACCTCTTTTCCCCATGCAGTCCTCTTTCTCATCCCTTAGTTTGTTTGTTTGTTTGTTTGTTTGTTTGTTTGTTTGTTTTTTTACTATCATTCCATTCTATTTGGATTTCTCTTGTGCTCCCTGTGTATACTTCTTCAGTCTGTCCCAGTAGTGATGAATTTTTTAAGATTTACAAGTATTATCAAGGGCAGATAGGTGATCAGTGGGTAGAGTGCCAGACTTAGAGTCAGGAGGACCTGTGTTCAAATTTGGCTTCAGACACTTGGTACTTGGGTGACCCTAGGTAAGTCACTTAACCTCATATGGACTAGCCCTTCCTGCTTTTATGGCTTGGAACTGATACTTTGTATCTATTCTAAAGCAGAAGGTAAAAGATTTTTTTAAAAAGTTACACCTATCTATTAAGCTTTTGTCTTTTCATCAGGAATGCTTGATAAGTCCTCTGTCTTTCAATGCATTTTCCCCCTCAAGTATTATGTTCAGTTTTACTGGGTAGGTAATTCTGCATGGTAATCCTAGCTCTGATGCCTTCTGGGATATCATATTCCAAGTCCTCCATAGGTCCTGTATAATCCTGACTGTGGATCTAGGATATTTAAATTTTTATTTTAGGGTACTGTTAGTATTTTCTCTCTGGCCTGAAAGTTCTTAAATTTGATTCTAATGCACCTGGGAGTTGTTATTTCGGGATCTCCTTCAGGAGATGACCAGTGGATTCTGCCAGTTTATATTTTCCTTCTCATGTGAGAAGATGAGGCAGTTTTCATTAATAATTTCTTGTAATATGGTATTTAGACTCCTTCTTATTGTGACTTTCACATTGTCAAATGACTCTTACATAATTTATCTTGTACCTATTTACTAGGTTAATAGTTTTCCCAATGAGATATTTCACATTTTCTTCTATTTTTCATTCTTTTGATTTTTTTGATGTAACTTTATGGCTCAGCGAGTCATTAGTTTCTCTTTGCCCAATTCTAATTATTAGAAAATTGTTTTCTTTTCTGAGCTTTTGTACCTTCGTTTCTATTTATTCAATTCTAGTTTGTTGCTACTTGTTTTCTTCATATGATTTTGGACTTCCCTTTCCATATCACCAATTCTAGTTTTTAAGGAATTGTTTCCTTAGTTACTTTTTGTGTATGTTTTACCAAACTGTTAACTCTTTTTATGATTCTCTTGAGTCACTCAGTTCTTTTCCAAATTTTTTCCTACTTCTCTAATTTAAAGAAAAAAACATTTTACTTTTTCTTGCAATAAAACACTAAGGAAGAGCAAGAACTAGGAGAAGTGACTAGCACAGAGTCACATAGCTAGGAAATATCTGAGGCCAGATTTGAACTGAGGTCACGCTGACTACAAGTCTGACTATCTAACCGTTGTGCCACCTCGCTGTCCCTTACTTGATTTTCAAAATCCTTTCTGAGCTCCTTACAGATTTTTTTTTTTCGGTGTGACATCATATTATATTTTCCTTTGATGCTTTTCACATGTGT
The DNA here is from genome assembly GCF_027887165.1 of Monodelphis domestica. Classification (NCBI taxonomy): domain Eukaryota; kingdom Metazoa; phylum Chordata; class Mammalia; order Didelphimorphia; family Didelphidae; genus Monodelphis; species Monodelphis domestica. The sequence continues at coordinate 424,019,755 of NC_077230.1, forward strand.
CCATTTTACCATTATTACCCTCTTCTGAGTTTATTTCGACCTTTCCCATCACCAAAGTAACTTTCTTTGGTTCTGTTTTATTGTCTTTCCTTAACTTATTTTCCAGCTTATTGTGTAACCTTTGTGTATATGTTAATATCTGACTCTTTTCCTGGAGTGGAAGAAGCTTTTCCCCAACCTTTTTATATTGGGTTCTGCTAGGTACCTGGGATATCCTAGCTGACTTTGGGTCTAAGACCTGATGCCCCCTGGCATCAGCATGAGGGTCAGCAATTAAGGTGGGTCACAATGTGGCAGAGAGTCACCTTGGGCCTTCCTAGTAAAGGAGGAAGAGACAGAAGAATGTTGCCACAATGGCATGACTTAAGAAAGTAAATAAGCTGGGAGAAACTTTTAAACCAAGGTGGGGTTCTTATAGGGGTCCCAATACCTGAGCTTTTGATCTATGGGGAGCCACTGTTGTGTGGTGAGACAGGCCCTAACCCAGCCAAATGAAGAAACAGGTCTATTCAGGCTGACCTTGCCCTAAAGGAAATCTATTTCTCTCTCTCTGTGTCTCTGTCTCTGTCTCTGTCTGTCTGTCTGTCTGTCTATCTCTCTCTCTCCCTCTCTCTCTCTGTCTCTCTCTCTCTCTCTCATCCTATTTCTCTCTGTCTCTCTCTTTATCTCTCTCTTTCTCATTTTATTAATAAACACTTATACCTCTGAAGAGAGCACCTTTTTATTTGATACATTACCATGTATGCATGGCGGTAGCCTAGCTGAATTGCTTTGGGGAGTCTAACAGCTTTTTTTTTTTTGGGATGCTGTCTATGAAGGTTTGAGTTGTAGACTGTTCCACCTATTTTTAGTTTGGCCAGACATTCTTCTTATTTCCTCCCACCCCACCCCACCTCCAGATATCCCCTGCACTTTGTTGCTTTCCCTCCTTACTCTGTCTAATCTCACTGTTTGATGAAGGAGGAGAGGCCAACCAATTCTCCCATTAATCACTCATCTATATGTCAAACCAAGAAGGTCTATCATATCGTCATAATGTAAGGATTAAATTTAACTTTCCCCTAATTGTGAAAATGAAATTAATGAATTCTCTCTTTATTGTGAAGATTAAATTATAACCCCTGCCTGTTTTTATATTTAAACACCAAAAGCTTAAACATCCCACTTAATCATTTATTGGGAGGTATGTGACCCCTGTGTGCAATAATGAGTGACAAATCAGAATTGACTGACTGCCTCTTGGGAAGTCCTAAAGCAGGATTTCAACTGTGATTGGTAGAATTAGAAGAATGGACAGGAAGTAACTCACATGAAAATTCCTTTACAAAGGAGTCACAACTTCCTTAGTGGCTTGGACGGGCAGTTCTACTAGCAGTGAAGGTTGAAGAAGGATCTGCTGACTGAACCCCAGAATCTGTTCCTGGTCTAAAATATCTTCCTTTGAAATGATATGTGGTAAACCAAACACTGACTCTTAACAGCTGGATATTCAGAAGAGAATAAGCTCAGGAGAGACCTAGCCTCTTGAGAGAGATTCCTGCATCTCCAGGGCCTTAGCTAAAACAGTTTGGGTAGGGGATTGGTGGGGAACAGGCAGGAGGGTTGTAGCTCAAAATTAAAAAAAAAAAAAGATTGTTAAAAATAAAAAAATAAAGAATTTGGATTTTTGGAAAGAGGTTTGAGATATTCATACCATTGAGGTACTGGGGAAGATTGGCAAATCGATTTCATCCACCCACTATCTTACAAAAGGTATAAGCCATAGGGTCCTCAGTTTTTGTAGATGCCTTTACTGGAGTGGTAGAGACATTGCCCAGCAGAACAAAAAAGGCAGAATGTAACACAATCCTTTCTTAATGAGGTAATTCCTAGGGTTGGCCTTTCCAGATCACATTATTAAGTGATAATTGTCCTGCCTTCACCACAGAGATGATTCCCATGATTGTTAATACTTTGGGCATAACCTACTACCTTCATTCCACCTGGCATCCTCAGTACTTAGGAAAGGTTAATGTAGAACCAGACCCTGAAAGAGATTCTTACCAAACACTTTGAAGAAGAAAAGATTGATTGGGTCCATGCACTCCCCGTTGGGCCACTTCAATTAGAATAACCCCTCAAGCTCATTTGGGGTTGAGTCCCTTTGAACTCCTTCGTAGCAGACCTTACCTCACCATTGACTTCTTTGTGGACCCTGAAACACAGACTCTTACACAGTTCTTTAAATACTTTGGACCTATTCACCAAGACCCTCCCTAAGGCTTACTGGGGGTGGGCAGGAATAACAACATCCAACCCAGCCAGGGGACCTCATCTATCTGAAAACCTGGAAAATTGAGAGACGGAACCCACTAGCACCTCTATGAGAGAGTCCCCATGGAGTTATTCTATCCACACCCACAGCCATAAAACTGAAGGGGCAGAATATGAGGACTCTTGTCTCTCCCAGTCAAGTCTTTGTTTCCTCTCCCTGTCCACATCCCCCCACATCCAGCTTGGACAGGAAAAATAGAATGCAGATGTCTGTGAACCAGAGGGAGATCTCAGGTAAGTGCACAAGAGTTCAAAAATTTGAATTGAATTTTATTAAAAATAACAATGTCGAATATCATGAGATTTACTTAATTATTTAGTCTCCTTAGAAGCAGGGGTATAGGTTGAGAAAGGGTTTTTCCCTTTTCCGCTGTCTCCTTTGAGAGACTCAAGGAAGTAGATCTGAACCCCATTCCGTTCAGAGGTCTAGATAAAGAGAGGCAGTTGGAAAGTTCTGGGTCCAGTCTCTGACTTCCTAAGGGGTCCTGCCTCTCTCTTACTTTCTTGGGATCAGTTGGCTGGATCTTTGTCTGACAGCCAAAGAAGCTGTTAGGGACTTAAATATGATTTACTTTAGAGTGGAGAAATACAGACAGTTTAGAATGATTCTGATTTACAGAGAGCTTTTCCCTTCAGAACCACAGGGGAGGCTAAAGAGCAGTTTGGAGCAACTGTCAGAGGACTTTTCTTCTCTGACTGAGGGAGGCAGAGGAGCTGCATTCAGCATCTCTGCACAGAGAAACTGACCTTTTGAGTTTCATAAATTGCTTTAAGAATATTTGTGAATGAGAATAGGCTAGAAAGTTAGAGGTTAAATCTTTAGTCAGTGAGAGTAGATTAAGTCAGGCCAGCTTGCAGGCAAGAAAAAAACTCCATGAGGAGTTAGTTGTTTTTTTTTGGGGGGGGGGTTCATTTAGATTTTAAGTATAAGGATTAATAGATTTCTAATCATATTCCTAAATCCTAGTTTCTATTCTTCTAGTCCTCTTAGTGCTCTGACAGCTTTAGCTGAGTATAATAACTGGCCATTACTATTTTATTACTAATATTCAAAACTATACCAGGTTAATTATATTGATTACTGCTTTTAATTTGAGTGAAATTATTAGTTCATTTGAGCAAGGTTTGGTCAATAAATAAGCAGTTAAAGTGAACTAAAGTTGCTTTTAGATCCTCAGAACCTCATTTTCCAGAAGGTGGAAATGACAATGATGAATCAGTATTTCATTCTCTGCAGGGGAAGTGAGAAGTATATATTTTTATTCTGAGAATTTTTTATTTCATTTAAACAATTTTTGAAACTGCAATTTTTATGAAAGAACTTTTATCATCTAAATTTAACAAAGGTGATCTAATATGTTACTGGAAAGCAATTTTTAAAATGTTGTTTTGGATTTATACTAGTATACTCAATTAAAATTTTTATTTGCTATTTAGTGGTATTTCTTTTTAATTTCTTTCTCAAAATGGGGAATGGGGACATTTAAAGGGTTGTAAACCTTTATAATCTCTGTTGTGTGTTTTTGTCTTCAATGTTTGTTTCTATATACTCTGTATCCTTTTTGTTCATACTGTAACAACACAATTACTTTGGTATTGTTAGGCAGAGCATATTAGCTTAACAAATATGACTTATATATTTCTACTTGCTACAAGTGGATTTTAATACAAACAATAAGATGTCAGAGGTGAGCTCCTGAGGTTACCTTTGAACAGTGTTCAGAGCACCAGTACCAAGTAATTTCAAAGGACCAACAGAACCATTCAATCAGGACAAATTAACTGAAATTCTACTGTGGCTCGCAGCAGAATTTAGCCCTCTACATGCTTATGAGCAACTATCGGAAGACTCAATCAGTTCCTGTTGGAAAATTTGGTAACAGATTTCCATGTTCTCTTTTCTAGCAATGAAAACTGTTGGAGAACCTGTGTATTGCCAGGGAGACTTTCTGCAAAAGGAGAAGAAGGTCAATGAGATCTATATCAGAGCTATAGAACGTGAAAGACATGATAGACTGTGGGGAACAGGGTAGGTCACTTTTTCTTGTTACGATATTGCCAAAGTGGAGTGTCTGTCTTCTGGCTAACTGTCAATGCTTTTCTGCACATGGGCAATGCTGCAGAAGCCAGTTATCCCCTCAATGCCTTTCCAACATTGGAAGCATCAGACTCTCCTGGGCACAGTGACATTTGTCCCTTTCTTTGGTCAATGGCAGAATCACTCTGAGCACAATGAAGAAATGATAACCTTGTTTTGGAAACCCCAGAATTGCCTCTGTCCCATGGGGACTTGTCCTCCAGGAATCCCCACACTGGCAAGGGGTTAGGTCCTTTGCCTCCATGTCAAAAGGGGGTGAACTGTCGATTTAAGAGGACAATCAGATATCTGGGATATAAAGTCAATGTTTATCAGGGGCAAGCTAGAAGGTGCCTATCTGTGCTCTTCAAGAATGAAGGGAGAAAAAAACTGCTGAGCAAATTGGAAAACAGTATGGGAGAGATATGGTTTTGATCAACAATTTTGTGATTCTGAAGCATACTGTCTGACTTAATCATATTCTCCCTTTGGCTCCTCTAGTTTGGGACACACTCCTGGAGGGGACAGAGTCATTTTTCTGTATCTCTAGTCCAGAGCCTAGAGACACCTTGTGCTGAGCAAGTGAGCGATAAATATTGTGGGATAGAGGTGAATGCCCTGTGTGACTCAGCTAGATGAACACCCTTTCAATGAATGAATTAATGCGCCTAGGAATTGATAAGAAGGGGTTCAATAATGTGGGAGGGAGAAAATCTAAGAAGCTTGGTGTTAGTCCAGTGCTACTTATCAGTCTCAGTTTCCTTGCCAGTCAAATGAAGATAACACATGTGCTTTGGAACCCAATGAGATGCTATATTGCTTAGTAGACTTTAAAGTGCTGGTTATCTGGAAACTCTTGTAATTTTTAACCTCTAATTTCTCTGTGCCTAGAGGTTAGCCTGCTTGGACCAATAGATTACCTGGCAGGAAGGGATAAAGCTGACCCCATTAGGTGAGCTATCAAAGTGGGAATAACCTGGGGAAGCAGAGGTACAGCAGTTAGAAACCAACAGGGGCAGAGCCAAGATGGCAGCATAGTAAAAGGAGCTTCTATGAATCTCCTTCAAACAAGTCATTATAAAGCATCACAAAAGGACAGAAATCAGAACCAGAGGAGTAAAGGGACTCTCCCACTGGAATAGTGTGAAAGGTAGGTAGTGAGTAGTAATTCCTATGATATAAGTTGGGGAAACTGCTCAAACGAAAGCAAAAGTGGACCAACTCCCCTCCCCCAACCTACTAAGCCATAGTTAAAGCCAAGGACAGGAAAATCTCCAAAGTCTCAGAGGCTGACTGACAGCACCACAGATATACCCCTGAGGGCTGTGCTTGGCCTTGGCAGTGAGACTCAAAGATAAATTAACACTGATCTTGCAGAAGAGGAGACAAAGGGGCAGTCAAAGGAGAGGTGGTGAAGATAGATTTAGGACAAAACACATGATGCAGTTGAAAATCCAGGAGATACCAGCTGAGGAAGAGATCTCAGGACAAAATGCTTTATAGCAAGAATTATACACACCCCCAAAAAATTAAAAATCACAGATTTACCTACCCTCACTCAGGCTTCTGAAAGGGTATGGAAGATAGTCCCAAGGCAAAGCCCTTGAGACAGAAGCTTAGAAAACAATGACCACCCACATGCAAAATTCCAAATTCTCCAGTATCTAGAGGAGGAAACAATAGGAAAAAAAAAGCCTTGACCTTAGAAAATTTCTGTGGAAAAAATAGTAAAATACAGAATATCTGAACAGTGCAGTGAGTAGAAGAAGTCCACATCACCCTCTTCCTCATTTCTTGCCCTAGCCCAGGATTCTCACATCTAAGAAAACAAACAAACAATCCATAACTAGTGGTTTAGAATGGATATTAAGTGTTGGTTATATGGCAGAATAACAGTAAGGGTTAGAGAATTGGGAGTAAGTGACTTGCCCAGGGTAACAGATAAGAAGTGTCTAAGGACAGATCTGAAGCTAGGACCTCCTATCTCCAGGCCTGGCTCCTCTATCCACTGAGCCTTTTCACCTTGTTCCTAGGAAAAAAGAAAACAGGAGAAGGAGAAGGATATGGGAGAGACCTGAGAACTGTAGAGTGACCACCATCCTTAGAACAAAATGCTTCCTCAGTGTTCCTGTTCTTGGACAGTCCAGAAACCTTAGCACTAGACAACTGGCATGGAGAGGTGTCTTGTTAGCCTATTTCAGATTTCCCCATCTACATGAACTCTTCATGTGTTTCTGATTTTCCTTTAGAGAGATTCCTTAGTAGCAGTTTCTAGTCAAGGAACAGGGAATGAGGTTACCAGAACACCCATAGAAAAGCTCATCAAAGGAAGACACTCACATCTCACATACAGTGCCAAAACCAAGGGGGAAAAGAAAGGGTGAGAATATGGCTCCTGAAAAATAAGTCCTCTGCTGTGAGTCTGATTTGGCCAGGTTGGGATGGATGGCTCTTGCCACTCTGTGCCTCAGAATGGGAGGGTCTGTCTCTCTTTCTATGGCTGGGAAGGACAATCCCAGGTCCCTCTTATGAGTAAGGTAAAGGGGGAACCTGGCCTTTGGAAGTGAAGGACTCCCAAGTGAGAAAGGCCCAGAAATGGAGATTGTAGGAGTCTTTCAGAGCAATGGGGCCACCAGGAGAACCCACGGCATGCTAAATCTGTTGGATCCTGACTTTACTTACAGTGGTTGGATACTGAGGAATTTTGTTCTGTAAGGTTATGGTAGTTATCCCTGAATAAATATCAGACATGCTGTGACTGAGATCTCAATCACAGCACCTGAGCTCCCTGAGCAAGAACAGATACTTCGAGAATAGTTAAAAGACTCATCTCACATTTCAAGATTTCTTCCCAGGCTCCTAGGTTTCTTTTCTCTTTTCCTCATCACGCTTCATCACTGACAGACAACCACCTCAAAGTTAGTCCTTCAGCCATGCGAACTATTAATTCTCCCTCTCAGCTAATCTATGGAGTCTGGATGTGTCTCAGGAGTCTTTTACCTCATTTAGTTTCTCACTAGGTTGTTTAATATTTAAAATTATGAAGCTATTTGGAAGTTAATAACTTAACAGCTTTTTATTCCAGATCCTGCAGTTATCCATTGGGCATGAGGTCAGAGACCCTTCTCTGGAGCTTAATTTCCTATCTGCAGGTCAGAGGACTACTGAAGTGAGTTCTAGCTCTGAATTCTGTGGGATGAGTTTTCTTTCTTGATCCCTTCCCTTCCCTCTAGTGCAGCTTTTCATTCTTTCTTTGGCCAGCTAATAGCATGGTAGTCAATAGATTTACTCTGTTGCAGGAGAAATTTTGCATCATACTGTCAGCTATAAGTGGCCTTGGCTGTGATAGAACCCAACTGGGCCAACAATCTAGCACTGTCTCAGCAACAAAGTATCAGAGCTGACAGATGGCATCTGGTCCAAGATACCACAGCATGTCTGATCAATGGTCATTCACTCTCCGTTTATCCATGACTGTCATTTATATGGCCTCTTTCCCCCCTCTGGACAGCTCTGCTTCTGTGTGCTCCCCTAAGCTGTGCTAACATTGGCTTCCCTCCAACCTCCCTCCATCAGTCTGAAATCTCCCTGCTGGGGCCATATAGAGCAATGCTGATCTCTTTCCACCCAAGAGCCCTGCAGGTTCTTCAGAACAGCTTCTTTTCAGTTCATTCTCAATCCATACTCGATCAGTTCCTTCAGACAAAACTGTGAGTTGCCACATATATAAGGGTTAGGTTTACCTTTCTGGGTAGTTGAGAGATTGAAGGTCAGCCTCATGGATGGGGGCTTCTACATCACTATCTTAATAACCTTCTATGCCCAGAAGTGCATATGGCATCAGTTCCAGTGGTGGCCTGGCCTTCCTGAAGCACAAAAGGAACCCTACTTCCCTGGATCCAGAGAGCAGGCTTCTTATTACTGCCCCCTGAGAGCAAGTTAAGCTTTTAGTTCAATCAGTCCCTAAAGTGTTTTACTCCATAATTGCTGTCTGGCCATTTCTAGCATCTTTTATATTCTAAGGATGCAGCAGCTTGGCATTGGGATAAGAGGGTCAATTAGCCCAAGTTAAACTAACCTTTCTTTGGAAACCTCTTTGCTCAGGTAACTTATTCCAATTTTAGACCAATGTAATTGGTGGAAAGTTTGCCATGACAATCATCTGAACTGTACCTCTCTGCAGCTTTGACTCACTACTCTATGTTCATTCCTCTGGGGTCAAGGTGAACCAGCCAAATCCCTCTGAAGCTGGAAGCTGACCTTGTAGACAGAACCATTGACTTTTGAAATTGAAGAAACCTTGGTGACCATCGAGTCCAGCCCTTGTCTAAAAAAGAAGCCTTTAAGGGCTTACTATGTGTGCTAAGCATTTCACAGACAGGTCAGCTCCATATATTAAGGAGTTTTAATTGAAGTCCACAATTTACAATTGTAGGGGGACCTCTGTGAATTTCAAAACTACTCCACCCTGTTCAATCCATTCTTTAGAAGATGGGATTTAGCTATTTCCTGATCAATAACAATAGATACTTGGAATAGAAGAATAAGGTTCTGGAAACTATAATCTCCACTTTACACAGGGTATAAAGATTAGGTAGGGCTGCAGCAAAACCCAAGATTTAATTATTTGAGAATATGGCCCTCAAAAGACATGTGCCAAAAGGACAGACATTTGGGCAGTCCTAGGTCAAGCTAGAGCCACCATTGACACATGTGAGACACAGGAAGTGAGATAGGGAACAGCCTAGGAGTTCTTGGCACTTCCTATGAAAAGGGTGAGAATCAGTTGGAGGCTGGTGCTTGCTGTTGGAGGAGCCCACAGACTCTTTTCCTCCAGTTTGGTCATGTGAGTGATAAAACTGCTCTCTTTCCTTGCGTTGTCTATCCAGGGCCTTAAGCCAGCTTTGCCTCAGCCTGAACAGAGTGGGTATTTTAAACCCTCTTTCCTTCTCATCCTTTTCCTTCTCTCTCTCTCCCTCTAATACTTTCTTCCTCTTGTTTGTAATTAAAATACCATAAAAAAGGTTGGCAGCTGACTTGGGTATTTTATTTAGGAATTACATAGGTGATTTCCTTGGTGACCTTAAATTTATATATATATATATATATATATATATATATATATATATATATATATATATATATATATATATCGGTCTTTTAAAGTGATTTCAATTTCACACCTCAGAGGTATCTTGTCCAACAGAACCACTGAAGGATTCCTCACTACGACATCCTCAACAATTCGTCATTTGCCTTTGATGTCAAAGCCATCTTATGATGGATGGAGATCTTCCCACTTTTTGTTACAGCCCAGGCTACTTTGAACTGCTCTAATTAATGATTAAATGACAGCTAAGATGTACAGTGAATGGAGACTGGAGTTAGGAAACTCATCTTTCTGAGTTTAAATCTGGTCTCAGACACTCACTAGCTGTTTCTGTGACCCTGGAAAAGTTACTTCATCCTGTTTACCTCATTTCCTCATCTTTAAATGACTGGAGAAGGAAATGGCAAACCCCTCCAGGATCACTGCTAAGAAATGGGGATGTGAAGAGTTGAAAATGACTTAATAATGACTTCTGAAAGAATTTCTCCTCACACAGAAGGGTTGTGTTTACCCTCTTGTTTACCATTTGGCTCTATGATTCTAGCTCAGTCCTCTGAGGCCAGACAGAACACTTTTAATTCCTCTTCCCCATGAGGGTCCAGAAAATTGCTATCATTTGTGTGTCTCCCCAAAGCTTTCTATTTATTTGGCTAATTTGCGGAGTTCCCTCAATTGATCTTCAGAGACTCCAGACCCCTCACCAATCTTGTTGAACACTCCAGTTTACTGATGCCCCTTGTAAAATGTGTCATCTAGAACCCAATACAATACTCCAAGTGCCATCTGATAGTACAGAAGGACTGTTATCTCCTTATTCTTGGAAGTGGACATACTTCTCTTAAAACTGCATTCATTGGTGGGGCAGCTGGCTACCTCAGTGGATTGAGAGCCAAGTCTAGAGATGGGAATTCTGGGTTCAAATCTGGCCTCAGACACTTACTAGCTGTATGACCCTGGATAAACCACTTAACCCCCATTGCATAGCACTAATTCTAACTTGGATGGATAAAGGTTTAAAAAAAAGATTACATTAGGTTTTTTAACAACCCTATTACCCTACCTACTGATATTAAGTATGTGGTTCTCTCAGACATGCCCAAAGTATCCTTATGCAATCTAAAATTGCATTAAAATTCTATCTCCAATTTCCCCTTTTTAAAATCAGTCATCACTTATTACTCTAACTCTTTTCTAATGGCATGGTGATCAGTCTCTACCACATCAAGGCTGATGTGTATTTATGTTTTGGACTTTTTGTACTCAAGAGTAGAACATGCTATAACTCCCCAGTATCACGCTCCACCAATTGTGCCTGCATGCCTCACTACTTCTGGATCCTCACTGCATCATGCCTCTCATCTCTATCCTCCCAATTTTTTTTTCTTTCTCTCTCTTTTCTTTCAAGTTTCAAAACTATGCTTTCTGTTTGTCTGTAAAATCAGTAGAACAAAAATGGTCACCATTTACAAAGCCCTTTACACATATTATTTCATTTGATCCAAGTCATTGATGAACATCAAATGCAATGAGTTCAAGACAAGAAACTTCAGAAGATTTGTATGAACTGATGCAGAATGAAGTGAGTAGAACCAAGAGGGTGATTTATACAGTAACGACAATGCTCTGAAGCCAAACAACTTGGAAAGACTTGGGACCTCTGATCACTGCAGTGACCAACCAGGACTGCAGAAGACCAATGATGAAATAACTTTCTCCCTTACAACAAAAAGCTGCAGACATTCTGTGAAACATCTGCCTCACTTCAGAAATGGGATGAATACAGGGTGTATGCTGCAACAGATATTTTGTGAGCTTGGGAAATTGATTTCATGGACTGTCCATATTTTTCTCAAAGATTTTCTTTTTCTTTAGTGGGATGTGTAAGAAGTATTGAAAATAGATTTTGGTTAATTGGAAAAAATTAAATTAATAAAAAGTTCATTTAGATCACAGGTGTCAAATATATAGCCTGTAACACTGCCAGGTGCAGTCTGAACAGGATGAAAAATTAATTGGAAATAGTTAACAAAAGAAAATACAATAACATATATATAATTTCAATGCTAAATTAAAATGTGGGTTTTAAGGATCCTTATGTACAGATTTAGGCCAACAAAAGCCATCCATCCTCTAAGATATGTACTGTTGGAATCTCACTTCCCCAAGGTCACTTCCCCATTTCACAATTCTACCCCTTTCCCTTGCTCTCCATTCAGAAAGTTCCCAGAATCAGAGACAGAAAGCTGGGATACCCTTAAGGTTTGTAACAATAAATCTCCATAAAATAAAAGGAAACTAAGGCCAGAGATGATCTCTCTATGGTCCTGCTGCACACTAGTGTGAATAGGAGAATGGAAGGTCTGTCATCTGTTCACAGGAGAGCCAGAACAGTGAATTAATTGGGCAGCTGGGATTCTACTGTGGACTCAGCCACTGGATGCTAAAGCCAATCTTCCCTTTACATGGATAAGAACTGGGTTTCATGGCAGTCATGCTTTCATGTGACTTTTTATGCCATGTGAAGATGGGATTATTTCTCCCTTGCCCATTTTTAGATTTAATCATCCAAAGTCTATACACCCCACTTATCCTTAAGTATGGGTTGGTCTGTGACCCATGTGCAGGGTAGTGGGTGATGAATCAGAATTGACTGAATGGCCCCTGGGCAGTCCTAGACAAAGCAAAAGGAAGTGAGGAAAGGAAGGGTCTTTAAAGGCTGTAAGAACTTTCTGTGACCATATCTTTTGCCTTCAACTTGACCCTTGGAGGAACTCTGGTTGGGCATTTGGGACAGCTCTTGAATATTCCGTTTGGACTACCTCATGAGCAAGTGAAAAAGGCTGATTCATTTTCCTGGTTTTCCTGGAGGTTAGCCTTCAGAAAGGCCCCTCATCTTGGAGGATCCTTTGGGGCTTAAACCCTTTTTAAATTTACCTCTGTGCCCCCATTCCTGGGGCCTCTGAAGCCCTGCCTGGTTTGGACTGGGCAGGAGTAAATATCTACTTTCTCTGATTTTCTTACTTTCACGCTTTCCCCTTTTTACAATAAACTAGCATAAAATGTCATTCTAACTTGAGATACATTAATTTTTTTCAACCACACTCATATATGTCGTCTGACACTTTAATATTTTACCCCTTACATTCTGACTCAGCACAATCTCCCTCAATTTTCATGACTTGTCCTTCACATTTGTTACTATCCCCTGGTCAGTTTTTTATTACTTGATTTTAAGTTAACATCTACAGATGTAAGAAAGTTCAATTTTTTTCCCTTTCTCCTTAAAATAAATTTAAAACAGTTGAAAATTACCTCATGGGGTAAGATAGCTTTTTTTCCTTACCAGAAGCAATCAGGTTGCTTTTTTCCCCACCAATTACTTCTTCTACTTCTAAAAAAAATATGGTACTAAAAGTTGAGCTTCAGTATAACTTGAGTAAAATTTATAGTCGACTGGAAAATGTGGAGAACAGTTTAGGGGAGATCAGGGATTTTATGAAAAGCATTGAAAATAATTTTTAAAAATCCCAGAGTAAGGGGACAGCTGGTTGTCTCAGTGGGTTGAGAGCCAGGTCTAGAAGTGGGAGGTCCTAGGTTCAAATCTGGCCTCAGACTTTTCCCAGCTGTGTGATCCTGGGCAAGTCACTTAACCCCAATTGCCTAGCCCTTACCACTCTTCTGCCTTGAAGCCAATACACAATATTGACTCCAAGACAGAAGGTAAGGTTAAAAAAAAATATCCCAGAGTAAGAGAGATTTATCTCTCCATAATTTCTCATTAGCAGAATTGATTTAATCTCTGACCCACCCTACCCTATGTAATTCTGAACCTCCTACTACTCAAGCTCTTCCTCTTCCCAACCCTGCTGCTGCCCCAATCCCTTCACAACCTATTCCTCCCCCCACTGTCTTACCAACTCCTATTCTTCCCCCTCCCTTTAACTACCCCACTGAAAACCAATCATGGAGCTTAGAGGCAGTAGCAGAAAATAATTCAGTTAAAACCTAATTTCCCTTAAAGGAAGTACCCACCATCAATGAAAATAGTGATGTGGTGTCTTTATGACATCATTAACCCTTGACCCCCCCCTAAGATTTAAATAGATTCAAGTAAGACACCACTATTTAGAAGAAGAAACAATCTTAATCATAAAAAAAATTAAAGAACTTATTTGAAACATTTGTCCCCAATTGGGAGGATATTTAAAATCAATTGGAAATTGTTCTGAAAGAGAGAAAAATCAAAACATCTCTCTTGCTAATCAGAAGCAAGGTAGGAGAACAAGTCATTGGCCAACTGGAAATCCCTCCCAGTATATAGTCAGACTCATTGAGGTGGGAAACAATATATATTGACTTTTCCACAGAATGGGATATTAAACAAATTCATTGACAATTCGTTAAGAATTGTTGTATAGTAGTCAAATACTACTTTAGGCCTAGATGCCCAAATTTGGAATTTATTAATCTTAAGGAATTGAGGAGGGTATCAGTCTATGTTTTAAGGGCCATGCATGAAAACATGAAAACTATGAAGTAATGGAGGTCTTAAAGAAAGAAAATAGAATATTATAAGTAAAATTGGAAAATCAGGGTGTGACCATAGTCCCATTGCAGGAATCCACAAATAAATCACCAGAATATTATTTATGTGGGGGGAGGGGAGGGGAAGAAGCAACTTAATCTTAAACTGCAGAAACTGGAATGAAATATTCAACAACATAAATTTTAGGAATACTGGAAATTTTAGAAATAACAGATTTAACAATGGTCAAAATTTTAATAAAAACAATTATGGAAATAATACTCCAAATGAGACAAATCATAATACACAACAAAATACCCAACTACAATATGTAAAAACTGGATCTTGTCTATAATAAAGCAAGGGTGAAAATATTCAGCATGGGGGATTTATAGAAAAATGTCCAAGCATCTTTACGAAGGTACCATTGGGGATGGGGGGATTAAGGCCTTGGAATGAAACTTTTAGTTTTTTATAACCTGTTATTTTATTGCCAATTATCCCTATATATTCCCCCCCACACAAATTATAATGAACTGCATGGAACCCTAAAAGTGGGAAATCCATACTATGATTGTCTCTTAGATATTGGAGCATATAGATCAGTACTGTTGAGTAAACCAGATGCAAAATGTATCTCTATTGGCTCTCTAACTGTTGTAGGCATATCAGGAACACTTCAAAAGGTCCCAAAACTTTCCCCTCAAATGGTAATCATGGGACCCTTATCTGTATAACATTCTTTTCTTTTAATGCCTGGGTTCTCCACAAACCTGCTGGAAAGGGACCTATTGTGTAAACTTAAAACCATAATAACTTGCTCACAAGATGGCACAATAACACTAGAATGTCCCAAGGAGTAGCTAAATTACTCCTTGTATTTCTTTGAGAGCCAGGAGGTGAATGAGTCTCCCACCTTTAAAATACCAGCTGATATACTTGTATTTCTTTGGGCCACATATTTTCCCAATGTAGGTCAACTTAAATCATCTGTTCCTGTTCAGATTAAAAAGAGGAGGGGCAGCCCCCTCAATTCTTCAGTACCCCTTATCAAAAGAGGCAATTGAGGAATTCACCCCAGTAAACAATTCATTAATTGAGCAAGGAATAACAATTTCATGTAAATCACAATATAATACACCCATTTTATCTGTTAAAAAGCCAAAATTAGGCCCAGATGGTAAAGTAGCATATCAATTCCTCCAGGATTTAAGGGTTATGAATAATCATATCATAAAAATACATCCTATGGTTTTGTGAGATTTAAAATGGTGAAGCCCATAAACTGTAGTGAGTTAAAATGTTGGAAGATATAAATTGTGATAGATATAAGAGAGGGTGAGTAAATTTGACTGCAGAAAATGTTTCACTACAGTGTCTTGGTTTTTAAATCAAATATAAGGTGGTCACCAGGGAAATATTCCCAATTATTCAAATACCCAAGTCAATTGGGTTTTATAAAGATTTTAATTAACAATACAATGAGTAATCAAAGAAAGAGAGAGTAAGAAAGGAATAAGTATGAAGGGCCTCAAGCCAATATGGCCTAGACCTGAGTCTTAAGAGAGAAATCAATCAGTTTTTTAACACTCACCACAAGGTCTGACTAAACAAGGAATCTAGTGACACCAGGCCAGCTCCATCTCAGCTGACTTCACCAGAGAGAGCTCCAGCGAGACCTCCTTAGAGATTGTCCTCCAAGAGCTTCCCTTCTCCAGAGCCTCTCTCAAGAGATTCTTCCCAAGCTATCCTCATCAGAGATCCTCCAAAAGAATTTCTCCAAAAGGATATCCCTCAAGAGATTCTGCTTTTTCTTATATAGGGTTTTTTCTCTCATGTCACCTCCCCTAAGTCCCTACATCTACCAATCACTGTAGACGCTTTCCAAAGGACTGCCCATCTAAATTCCTGCTAAGTCAACCAATCTCCTCAGTAAGTCTGAATCAGAAAAAATGCTGCTGTGTCAACCAATGTCCTCAGTAAGTTTGAACGAGAGAAAACACAGCTGCGTCAACTAATCTCATCAAGAGAAAACTTGCCCAACCCTTTTAGGTACCTAGCATCCCATTGTATCAATTCTAAAAACAGGCCTGGCTCAAAGAACTCCTTGCCTTATTATAAGCATGGGTCCAAGTACTTTCATTGTTTAGCAAGGAGTTTTCTCCCCTAAAGCAGTCTTAAGTACGGTTGGAGTAGAGGTCCTCCCATTTCTGATCCTGGCGAGTTCTCACATCAAAATGGGGAATGTTTCTCAGTAGGGAATTTGTTCCAATTAAGAATTCCCAGATGGGAAAATTTTTAACATTCACAAGTCTGAGAGATTTCAAGATTTACAGTTTCAAACCCAAACACAATAGTTTCCTCTATTCCAAGTACAGTCAATTACTTTGCTTTAGTGCACTTGTGCTCAGCTTTTTTATTTTTTTGATACCTATCCATATATTCCAGGAATATATTTGTCATTACCTGGAAAGGTTCATGGAAGACCTGGTGTCATTTGCCCCAAGGGTACATGGGAAGCCTTACCCTGTTTGCAAAAATTTTAAGCCAGACAATATAAAGTTTTAAAACAGTAAGTTAATTAAATATGTGGATGAGTTTCTTTTGGCCTCACCAAATACCGCAGTATTTCAAGAAGAATATCTTTTTTTAGAACTACATGAAAGAGGCCACAAGGTCTCAAAGACAAAGGTTCACTGATGTCTCTTCAAAATGGAATATTTAGGGTTTATTTTAACTGCTGGTGCCCATTCTATTTCTCATAAGCACATTGAAAATATTCAAAAATTGAGCACTCCTACCACTAAGAAACAATTAAGAGCAATCTTCGAAGTAACAGGGTTTTGTAGACAATGGATCCTTTGCTATAGAGAAATTACTAAACCCTTTATGGCACTAACAAAAGATTCAGTCCCTGGACCACTTAAATTAGAAGCAAAATGCCTGTCAGCTCTTTCCCAATTAAAATAGGCTATCGTATCTGACCCTGCTCTAGGCATCCGAAATTAAAACAATTCATTTACTTTCATTTCATTTACATGTACACAAATGAAGAGAGATAGCTTCAGGTGTTTAAACTCAAACTTTGGGACTTTTCAGTGCTTGGTTGATCATTATTTGGCCCAGCTGGACCCAGTAGCTTCAGGAGCACCACTATGCTACAGAGGGGTAGCTGCCACAGCTTTATTAGTAAGAAAAGATGCTGATATAGTATTGGCATGCCCATTAACAATCATATGCCCTCATGAAGTAGAAGTATTGTTACCAAGACATAGCTCACAGGCATTTTTAGATCAAAGACTCACAGAATATGATATAACCCTGTTGGGCAATGAAAATATCACTTTAAAACTCTGTACAACTCTTACTTCCAGATTGCTGCCAACTTGCTTCCAGATTTACCAGTTTTAGAGGAAGTGCTACAACATTGCGATACTAGTGTCCATGGCTGAAAGTCCTTGAGATAATCCCCTGGATACTCCCTCATACAACCCAGATCAAGTCTTATTTACTGATGGTTCTTCCTTCATGAGGGATGGTATGTGTTACCCTGGAGCTCCAGTAGTCACAGAATTTGCCACTGTGTGGTCAGCTTCACTGCCTTTAAGAAAGTGCTCATGGTTCAGAACATATAGCCATTAAACATGCCTGTTTAATTGTCAAAGATAAAAAGGCAACAATTTATAGACTCTAGGTATGTATTTGGAATTTATTATTCAGTTGGTATGTTATGGCTTCAGAGGGGATTTTTAACTTCAGCTGGAAAATCGATAAATAATTCCAAAATGATTAATGAAGTTCTTTTTCCTCTCTGGCTACCTGAAGCCCTAGCCATAATTCATGGCTCTGCCCATACAATTGGCACTGACCCTGTTTCTAAGGAAAATGACCAGGCAGATATCATTGCAAAGCTAGTGGCCATAGAAGGGCCTGAATTAATTTTAACATGAATAACCACTGATGACTTAAATTGATCACTTTCCTATAATGAAAAAGGTAGAAAAATGGAAAAAAAAATTTAAGCAAAACAGATTAATGGAGTATGGAATGTCCCTGCTCCTGTAAACAAGGAATTTGCCAAGAAAAAAGGGGAACCTGCAAAGGTTGAAGAAAATACCTGGAGAGGCAAATGGAACATTCAGGAACCTGCAGGGGAAAGGGGGAACTCCATGGAAGATTCAAAAGAAGAAAGCTGTTGGTCAGAGAAGTTTCTGGTCATTCTCTAACCTAAGACTGAAAAAGAGCTGGTTAGGAGATTTTCTCTTCCAATACCCTTTTACCTGGCTGAGGTGAAGAAAAGTGTTCTGCCCTAAACTGAAAATCACCCTGGATCACAATTTCCCCAAGGGAAACTATATTCCTTGAAAGACAGTTTTAATTCCACCATCAAAAGCAGCCATAGAACATAGTTGGCAGGGTTTCCTTTGGTCCCTCTTCCCTCTACCCTCTGCTCTCTATTTCTTTCTCTTCATTTCAAGAAATAAATTAGATCTTATATACTACAGAAGAACTGTCTCCAAGTCTGTGTAATAAGAGGGAGAAAAAAAAAAAGAAGAAGGTTGGGAAGGATGACTGACCTTCTGGTCTGGTCAGGACTGACTCCATTATACCTACTCAGTTAGTGGAGGAAGAGGGAAGGTGCTATTCAGAAATCAGTCCTTCAAAGCATCTGTTTCTCTTAGTCTAGCCTCTTTCAAGTCCCGTCTCCTTTTCTCTCTATTACTCTCCCTAGAAGTTTTTTATCAACAAATTTTCCATTCTGTGCATAAAAATTGTCACTTTTGCACCCAGGTTATTGTAGACTCAGTTAAGAGAGTATGGATAGCCCCTGATATAACTACTATATCATATAAAGTGTGTACATAGCTTGCACCACCTGCAAAGCATATAAACAACATGCTTTTCATGGTAACACATTTACTGGGTGTCCTTTGACTTACACACTTTTTGAACACCTGCCAATAGATTTCATAAGTATGTCAAAAACTGGACATTATAAATTTTGTCTACTCATAGTGTATCAATTGACTAGATGGACAGAAGCATTTCCTACTGCCCGAGTCCCAGCATAAAAGAGATTATTCCTCCATTTGGCATGCCTGAATGTATTGATTCAGACAGAGGAAGTCATTTAACCAATTCACTTTTATCTCAAGTATATTCTTGTTTGGGGACAACACCAAGATTCCATGTACCATAACATCTCTAGAGCTCAGGCCAAATTGAAAAAATGAACAGAGAATTTAAAACTATGATTGCAAATCTATGCATTGAGACTCATTTAAAATGGTCTGAAATTCTCCCTCTGGTCCTTATTTTATCTTAGGAGCAGGCTTAGAGAAGATCTACACGTATCACAATTTGAGATGCTTTTTGAACATCCCCCTGTATACAGGCTAATCCTTTTTTTCCTGCATACATATTACTATTAGTTGGAGATACTTTTTTCTTCCTAAATACAGGGATTGCAGAACAAACTGCAAGAACTCCATGAATCAGAAGCTGAAGAACAAGCAGGACCAATAGACTTTTCACTTCATGATCTCAACCCAGGATATGTGGTATACATAAAGGTTAACCAGCATACTGGAGCAACTCAGCTTTCCTGGAAAGAATTTTTTCAAATGTTGTTAACCACTCCAATAGCTTTAAAGTTGGAGTATGTACAGAGAGTACCTTCTATTGAAACTGATTGACTATATACTGTCACAGGGTATATGGGGTGCTCAGGGAGGAGTAATATTTTTGGTATGGAGGGCTTGTTGTGCCCTCCTAGGGCAGCTCTCCAGCCTCTGACCCTCACCTGACACCCAGCTCTCACTTGTGGCTCCCAGTAGCTGCTAGCATGTGGCACCGGCCATACCCCGGGCAACGGCTTCAACAGGCCGGCTAAACCTTGTGAGGGTAGCCATTGGGTCGTCGACCCCTGGTGAACCAGGGCTTTGCTCACCCAGCATGTGAAGACTGCTTCGGCCAAACAGACGGAAGAAACCAATAAGAAGGTTCAAAGGCTGAGATGGTGACGCAGCAAGGCACTGTGGAGTGCTTAGGGCGTGTTGGAGCACAAAGGACAACACGGCCATCCAATGCAGCTGAGGAAATCTCCAGGTGTAACGACTTTTTGTGCCATTGGACCCAGGCTTCCAATGCCGAGAGAGTGGGAATGTCCCTGTGCATCAACTTTTCCACTTAAATCTTCATGCACAAGTGTCTTTGTGCACAAAAACACACAAAGACAATCATCATCCTTGGTTACCGAGAGACTACTACTATACTATACTATACTATATGCTGTCACATTCATTGGAGATAAAAGTCCATAGACAAGTGGAGACTGCTTTTGGGAAAACATTGTATTCCTGAATTTTCATTTTATTATTGCTTTCCTTTGCATTTTAATACAATGTCTGAATTTTTCCTCTTCATTATTTCTTAAATTTGAAGTGCATATAATCAATATTAATCTGTATTTATGATTTTCAGTAATATAAGCATAATATATACATTTGTTCTACTATTAATGCATAGACAAAACTTTGGACTAAGACCAAACCAATCCTGGTGGGACTGATGAGAAACTGTGCCAAGACAGAGGACTTGTTTGAGTTTGGAGGTTACATTTGTTTGACATTCTTAAGACGCAGGTCACCCCCATCCCACATTTGGACAAGTACCAAAATTTGGCTATCATTGTGGCTCCCCTATACCTGAGAGTGAAGATAAAGTCAGATCAAGGAATGACACTTTCCATTTACACAGAAACTCTAGTCCTTTTTTCTCTCTTACAGTATGGTAAATTCCTGTAGTCCTGGAAGATAAAGGTTGAGTGCAATATTCTTGCATTTTGTCCTACAGAATTGTGGGACAGAAATTAATTTAATTAGACCCTAATGCAAGGGCCTGTTAAGAGCTTATTACACTTTACCCCAGAAATTTTTATAGAGATTTTTTATATTTTAATTCTGACTGTGAATTTTTTCTCCCAAAGTTTAATTCTTCTTCTATTTTTATAAAATCCATAATTTAAAATTCTATTTGAGAATAATGTCAAGAAAAGAAGCTTTCTAACTCCTTAAATCCAGAAAATAAACTGTTTGGAGAAAGATGGCCACAGAAACCTACATTGCATCAAATAGACGCAGAATGCTTTGGGGTGCAATTAATTGAACTGAAGGGGGTTGAACATATGTATTTTGAATGTACACTTTTATGCCAAAGGGGAATACCCCCAATTGGTTTTTGTCAATTTGTCTAGCAAATATTGGTTGTTCTTTCTCTCTCTGCTATTTCCCTCTTATCTCTGTGCATTTTAAAATGGCTCTGAACCCTGGGAGACTAAATCTCTCAGGACCCTCTTCCCCAAGCTCCTCAGACACTTCCCACTTCCTTTGTGGGAGCTATCTGAGAAGATATAAAAAGAAGAGAGAATTGTGGATTGTGACACCTTTTTTAGAGATTGAGAGGAGAGCCTTTTGTCCCTGCATATCTGTAGGAGATCTAATTTTCTTTACCTTTCCAAAACATTTATTTTTCTGGCCTACCTATCTAACTTTTTCCTAGAATCTGACCTGATTCAAAATTCCCTAGCATTATTACAGCTAAAAAGAAAAGCCTAGTCAATTTCCCTACTGAAGCGGGGGGGGGGGGGGGGGGGGGGGGGGGGGGGGGGAGGAGAGCCAACCCCTGACTACCTTCCCTTCCCTTGCAAAACTTTTCCCTACATTTTTTTCCCTCAATATCTCTAACTATTGTAGTTTCCCTTTAGAAGGCGCAATATTGTATAAGCCTGGAGCTAGAAGATTTTTATAGGTATAAGGAGATTATGTTAAATGATCAATTGGGGAAAATAGTTTCCCAAATTATCATGGGGAGGGGGGATTATGAAGATGGGATTAACTCTCATCTTCCAATGTTTACATTTAAACACCAGAAGTGTAAACATGCCAATTGTCCTGAAGTATGGGGAGGTCTGTGACCCACTGTGAGATAGTGGGTGACGAATCAGAATCGACTGACTGCCCCCTGGCAGTTCTAAGCAAAATTAAAGCTATAATTGGGCCATGAAAACTGGAAGGAAGGTACAGGAAGTGTTGAAAAAAGGGTCTTTAAAAGCGGCAAGAACTTTCTGTGACCAGGTATTTTGACTTCAAATTGACCCTGGAGGAGCTCTGGCTGGGGACCCAGGACTGCTCTTGAATTTTCCATTGGGATTACCATGTGGGTGAGTGAAAAAGGCCCATTTCTTTTCCTGAATTTCCTGCAGGTCCTAGCTTCCAGAGAGGCCCCTCATCCTGGAGAAGGAGTGGCTTAATTTCTTCTTTAATTTAGCTCTGAGCCTCCTTTGCTGGGGCCTTACAAGCCCTGACTGTTTTGGATTGGACTGGAGTAAATATCTACTTTCTCTGGTTTTATTAATTTTCGTCTTTCTCCTTTTGTAAATAAACTACCATAAAAAGTCATTCTGACTTGAGATATATTAGTTTCTGGTGACCAGATTCTCATCAATTTGGTATAATCTTTAATATTTTACCCCTTATAGCCACAAAGAGGAAAAATACAGGTTCAGTCGTAAATCACAGTCTGTGGAAGGAGACAAACTTTACACCCTCCTTTCCATCTCCAGAATTTCCCTGCCAAAGGGGATCAAGGCCAACCCCACTGAAAGACCATAATTTATACTGCAACCAAGACTAGAAACACCCGGTGTGCTACAGAATCAAGTGAAATAGGCTGAAGAATAGACTATGAGAAAGAGTACAGAGTAGTCATTGAAGGTGCAATATTAGAAGTTGGGAGACAAAGAAGGTTGTATGTCTCTGGGTCAGAAGAGAATAATCCAATAGCAACAACTATGATGCCAATGACAACTGAAATGCTTTTTGTACCTACCATGTAAAAAGTCCTTTCTCCACATAGAATCCTATTGTATACAGAGCAAAAGATTATTCATTTTTCCACAGGAAGAAACTGAGGCTGGGAAAGGAGGAGACACACTTATTATACAGATAGTTAAAGGAAGGATTCTATCCATGTTTCATGATTCTGAGCTCAGAGCTCCTTCTACCAAAACACATCGTACCATGGGAGCAGGAGGGCAGAGTGTTACTTATCTTTGTTACTTATTCTCTCATGCCAGGGAAGGAGGGAGCCCAACACCAATCTGGGGGCCCAATCCAGTTACTCACCATAAATTGTAATAATCTTGGTTTGGTTGCGCACCAAGCCAGTGACTGAGTTAGATGCAATACAGGTATAGTTTCCAGTGTGCCTTAGGGTTGCAGTAACAAACATTGCGGATGCATTGCTGAGGAATCGTCCATTGTAAAACCAAGTGAATTGACTGTGTGGGTTAGATGGAGCAGAACAGCTAAAGTTAACCCTTATCCCTATAGGGTACACATCAGGTGTTTGGATAATCGTGGCGCCATCTGGTCCATCTGGAGGAAAGATAAAGATTCCATATTGAGATTATGACAGAAAGAAGGGCATCTCCTAGTCTGTAACCCATCACCAAGAACCACTGTGTCTCCCTGATCCTCCCTTGAGCTGGGAAATTCACAGCTGGTCCTTTACTTTTCAAGTGTGGATCTAAACTTGGAAGATCTTAGGGTTTTCTCCAGTTCATCACCCTGGCTGGCCACCCTCCCCCAGAAAACATGACAAGGCCATTCTGGGCTCCCTAAAGATGAAGGGGGTTGGGAACCTCAGAGTCTACCTCTTTAGCTCTCAGAGAAGGGACTGAATTAGCCTGGCCTCTGGGAACACCCCACCAGTGTATAAGCAGGCACTATATAGGAAGTAGCAATATACTCACAGGCAACATTCAGTGTGAATGGATCACTCCTACTGCTATAAAATAGGTTCTGGATTCCACACACATAGGGTCCTTTGTTTTCCCATCTTGTGAGATTGCGGATAGTGAGTGTCCTCTTATCTGGCGACAGCTGTATCCTGCTACCAGCTGGGGCAAGTCCATTTATGAACCACTGGTAAGTGTTAATTTGACCCTTAGCCTTGCATGTCATTGAGAAGTCCTTGGTCTCCACTGCAGTCTTGTTGGAGATGAGAATGGCAGGTTTGGACAGTGGCGCTGTGCAGAGAATAGACAGAAAATGACTGTGTTTGTTCCTTTTTCTACCTTATAACGAAATAAGTGGTTTGGAAGTGGCCTGTCTAAGACCTTGGCAAGACTGGAAGCCAGAGATCAAGAACCTGTGATTTCAATGGCAAAGACACCCCTTTCTCTGTTGCAGATCTCACCTCCTCCAGGAAAAGTTCATCTTCAGTTCCTGTGGGTGGAAGACATTCACATGGGGCCCAAGCCCATGGTGCTCAATCTTGGCTGAGGCAATCTAGTCCAGGGATATACCCATTCATCTGGACCTGGGCTTGGATTTGAGAGCTTTCTATCTTAGCAGGACCACTGAGAGTTTATGTTTCCTTGGCCTGGACTTCAGGAAGCCAGGTTTACTTACCTCTATGCCTAGTTGAGGATATTGGGGGAGGCTGGAGAAGATAGACTAGGGACAGGCCATGGGGAGATTGTGCTCAGAAAGGGAAACTTACTTTAACTATGAAGAGAAAAGAAAAGAAAAGGCAGAAAATCGAAATAGATCAATTAATAAGTAGCAGAGTACAAAAGGAAGAGTCTCAGATTGGGAGTCAAGAGAGAGTTCAAATCTAGAGATTTTGAACCCACAATAACATCTCTCCTGCCTAGAGCTGTAGTTTGCCCCCAGAGGCATTTCATACCCTTTATAGAAGATTCTAGAATTCCCTGCTTTGGGCTCTCCCCTTTCCTTGCAAGTTTTCTACCCTACAAGATGAGAATGAGAATGTTGAAGGTGATCTTCTTCAAGCTCAGATATGGTCTTTATACTGGAAAGCTAAGGAAATGGGGACTAATTTTTCCTGAGCCTTCATGGCCCAAGGAGAGCCCATTCCTTATCTCTAGTTGGCAGGGAGGCCTTGTCACTGAGTGTTGTGTGTCCCAGAACAATCTCTGGGTCACATCCAGTAGACTCATCAGACTTCTTTCTTGGGTCATCCTTGGCCAGCTGTTTTAGGATTAATTTCTAAAGTGGAAGGAATAAGTTAGAAATATTTCAGTTTCCTTGATCTTTCTTCTTGTTATTTTGGTAGAGCTTGCACTCTGTCCCTGGGTCCCTGTTTGGGAAGTTTAGAGTGAGCCTCCCACTTTTATCCAGTAAAGCCAAGTGAGACTGGTCAGGAATGTGACAAATCTAAGGTCAGCTCCCTTTTGAAGTGTGTATGTGTGGGAGATTATGAAGGAACAGTGAGCATGTTCCTGGGCAAGAAGGCCATGGTAGGACATTTTGTAAGGTGCCTTGGCAGCTTCAATGGATTCAATGTCTGGAATTGCATGGTGACTAGAGTTGAACTTAGAGTGGGAATGATTTGAGTTCAAATCCTATCTCAGAATGTTACTGCCTCTGTGAATTACTAGCAAGACCCTATCTGTATCTGAGTTTCCTCATTTGTAAAATGGGAATAATAATTTCTCCCTAATTGTGTTTTTGGGTCAAATGAGACCATCTCTAAAAACTCTTTATAAAACCTGAACATAGCCTGAACAAAGGTTCAGAGGAGGGTAAGTTCAGAGTGAGTCTGAATGCCAAAGGTAGACCCAGGCTGTCTGAGCAGACAATGCATGGCCAAAAGTATCTGAAAGGCATGCTGCCATTTTGTGAAGGGATAAGGTTTAATGCTAGACTAAGAATACTGAAAGATATACTGAAAGCAATAGGGAGTCATGAGCAGAGAAGAGACATGAGCACACACGTATTAAATTAAAGGATCAATTGAAGGCACTAGAGATGCTTAGCCCAAAGAAGAGAAGACTTGAGGGGGAGAGGAGACATGTCTCCAAGGACTGGTAGTTATAATGGGTTCTATGCCCATCTATGGAAAGGGATGCTGAATCTGTTATAGTGGTCAGATAGGGATTATTCTCTGCTATTGCCAAACTGTCTTCTTTTAACAGCAACATTAAGACTCTCTTTTTTCTTGTCTCTCCATCACAGATCAATTCTTTTTTGTTAAAACTCTTACATTCTGCATTAGAATCAATACTATGTAATGGTTCCAAGGCAGAAAGGCTAGGCAATATGGGTTAAGTGACTAGCTGAGTGTCACACAGCTAGGAAGTGTCTGAGGCCCAATTTGAACCCAGGAATTCCTGTCTAGGCCTGCTTCGCAATCCACTGTGCTACCCAGGTGTCCCCGAAGATCACCTCTTAAAAGGAGGTCATGACTTCTTTTTCAGAAGGAGCTAGGATTATTATTGGAATCCCAGTAGCAGTGACTCTTATTGGGAACTCTACTCCAGAGGTCCATCCTGTGGCTTCTCTGATGATCCAAGGTTGTCTGCCCAAGTGTGATGTCACAGTCATATAAATGAGATGAGACACACCAGGCATTCAGCCCACATACGCAGGCATCACGCATATCACTCTGTCATAGTACTGGGTACATTTATTATATAGGCTTTTGGTACATACTTATAAATTCTCTACGTATATGACATTCTACAGTTTGACTGGATATTATCAAATCATCTAAACAACACTCTTGTAATGTTACTACATCAAAGAATTCTGAGATCATTTACTAGGTTTCTACAACTCTCTGTGATAGATATGATTAATGTGAATAAAGCCATTTGTAGGTTAGTAACATTTGACCTGCTGAGAGGATCACTGTGCTTTTGGTCAGCTTTCACTATCCATCATAATTGCTTGGGAGATGAACAACAAAACATATTCATATCTAGGTGTGAGCACTTTAGGCAGACAAATTTTGGGATTTTCCTCAATTTACAAGTTCTGTTTTTCTTGTGTTACTTTGAGATGCCTAGTAATGCTGCTTGGCTTCTGTTCCAACAAATTCATTCGAGTGTGGTAACTGTAGGACAAGATTCATTATAGTACTCAACCTTTCAGCTGGTGTTTATTGTACGGCCTTGGAGCGTATCTCATGCTTGAGAAAGGAGGGGTCATGGGCAGTAATCTTTGGGCTTTTATTCTGTAAATGCAATCTTTTGGGGTAATAATTTAGGGGGATGAAAGTAGGGTATATATATTTATTGATCCTATAAGTATTTGCTCTCATATTATTTCTCTTATAATGGGAAGAGAATATAATAATCATAACAAGACCACTAGTGGGGAAAATTTGGGGAAAGAAGTCACAAAGTGGGATCAGCAGGAGGCCCTCATTCTGGGGTCTGCTTTGCTGACCTTCCTTCCCCAGACCTTGGGGAAGTAGCTTGTCAATCGATTAGGGTATGATGGCCTCTAACACTCTACTATGTTTTTGTTGTTGTTGTTGTTTTATCAGAAAGATTGGAGAGTAGGATTGGGTTGCCTCTGACTCTCCTTTCTCCTAGACTATGTCCCAAAATGTGGAAGATAATTCAAAATGATTCCTCAATTCCTTCACCTCCTCTAGGGCCCTGGTCTTCCTCCCTTTCCCATGTTTGTGTTTCACAGTATTTCCTGCCCTGGACATAATTTTTCTTCTTTTCAGGGTTATTCATTGCTCCTCCTTTTATTTTCAACTTTCTTCTCTAGGAAACAGTTTTTACTTCTCCATTTTTCGGAGTAGAGGTGTTAGATTTAGACTTTTATAGCCCCAAAATAAAAGAGATAAGATCTAGGAAGGAAGAGAAGGAAAACATGGAAAGGCAGCAAAAGGAACAGGGAGGGGGGGCAGGATGGAGATGAATTCAAAGAGAGGTAGAGGATATCTATAAGTAAGCTGTAGCTCAAGGAAACAGTCCCAGTGGCTTTCCTTGACTCCACAGGCCAAACAGGATCCAGTTTTGATGGATTTGACTCAATACACATTTCTGTACCAAGAATTATTTGTGATGCCTTGGAGAACTAAACTGAACAGAATTCCTGAACTGACTCTGGAACAGTGCTGAGACCTTTAAACATGCTCACATCCAACCTAATCCCTTCATGGATGAGGATGGGCTCCAACATTTGCCCCATTATGATCAGATGCAACTCAGGTTGGCTCAATTGTCCCTGGTCTCAGATCTTCCTCTCTTGCTATAGGTGTACTTGTGTCCTCTGGGTTGTATTACCAAGACAGAAACAACTCTGGATTATTACTCCAAGAAGTGTCAGAGAGTAGCAGTTGACAGATAGTGTGATATAGGGCATCTTAGCCTCTCCAGGGCTGTCTATGGATACAATTGGCTTCAGTTTCCTGGAAAGATGAGGAGAAGTCCAATGAAACACAAACATGGAAATCCATGGAAATCCTGTGTGTTTATTTCTCTCTGTCTATCTTGTCTTTCTGTCTCTCTGGCTCCCTCTCTCATTTTATTAATAAATATCAACATTTTAATTTGCTACATTGCCATGTATTCATGGAGGATGACTAGTTGGCTTTGGGGAGCATTACAGCTTTTTTTTTTTTTTTTACTGGATGCTGCCTATGCTGGATTGAGCTGGATTCTGTTCCACCTGTTTTTTGGTTTGGTCAGTAATCCTTTTTCTTGCCTCCCAATCCACCCCTACCTACAGATGCATCCTGCACTTAGTTGTTTTTCCTTCTTACTTTGTCTTAAAACTGTGAATCTTAAAAATTCTCAGACCCTATTTCAGAAGATTTGGTTAAGACCATTCCCTATTTTAAACAATGAAGGGACTTAGATCAGGAATGTGAGGACTCTACTTCACCCATACTAAAGCATGCCTTAGGGGAAGATAAAGTTGTAAACTCCTTGCTAAACAATGAAAAGTACTTAACCCATACTTATGGTAAGACAAAAAGCCCTTAAGCTGTGCCTATTTTTAGATCTAATACAAAAAAGGTGCTAAGTACCAATAAAGGTCAGCCAACTTGTAAACTTGCAAGGAACAAAGAGGTGAGAACTTACTCAGAGGTTTTAGTCTACTCTGGAGTGAATTACTCAAAGTTTAGTCTATTCAGGTATGAATTAAGAATGGTTTGGCCTTTGGAAAATGTCTATTGTGATTGGTAGATGTAAGAACTTAGGGGAGGTGACATAGGAGAAAATTAACTTTAAAAGGAGCTCAGAAAAGGGCTCTGGGTTCATTCATTCACCTGGGAAGTTTGAGCTAGCTGTATCTGAACTGGTGTCTCCCTGAACACTAGAATCTTGCTTGGGACAAATCTTGTGGTGAGTGATTAAAGACTGACTGATCTCTCTCTTAGGGCTTCAGCCTAGGCTGGCCTAGGCTGGTCTAGCCCCTTTCTCATTTATTCCTCTTACTCTCTCTCTCTTTAATTCATCATTTGTATTAATTAAAATATCTATAAAACCCATCTGACTTGGGTATATTTCATATTTGGGAATTTTTCCCTGGCAACCACTTTATATTTTGATTTAAACAAGACACTGTCTTGAAACCATATTTCTGTGGTCACAATTTAAGGCAAACACTCTTAACTGCCACAGTTTATTCCTCCCACTATTTTAATATTAAGGAAGAGAGTTATGGGGAATGAGAGAGAAAGAGAGACAGACAGACAGAGAAAGACAGACAGAGAGACAGAGACAGAAACAGAGACAGAGACAGAGACAGAGAGCACTCTGGCTTCCTCAGATACCAGTTAGAAAATCTAAGCCTCAGCAAGGGGAAGAGAGCCTCAACATGATGGGCCTTTCTCTGAGAAAGGCAGGATCACTAAGTCTGCCTTTCACTCATCAACGGTGACCCTTTAAATGGAAAGAAGTCTGGATATCTGTCTTCTGGTCACTTCTCAAGTGTTTGTCTTCCAGTCTCTCCTCCAAATCAGAGAGCTCTTCAATCTTCTCAAATCGAATAGCTCAAATCGAATATCTTCTTCTGGCCTCTGGTTCTCTTTTTAAAGATCTTTTTCCCTTGTTTCACCTTCTCTAAATTTCATGTTGACCAATCACAGCAGACACTTTTCACCAGGATTGCCCACTCTTTAGTTCACACCTTCTTTGGTTAGATTATACCTTTTGGGTTACTTAACACCTTTTTGGTTAGTTAACATTTTGTAGTTACTTAATACTTTTTTGTAGTTAAAATGGGTAGATCAACTTAAAATAACTGAGTTATCACCTTTTGTAGATTAAAATCTAAAAATAGATTGTGGATTACAATTCAATATTCCCAATAAAGGAAGTGCTAAGTACCTTCATTGTTAAAATGAGGAGAGATAGTTAAACCCAATCTTCACACCCCATAGACTTCTTGCTTCATGATTTAAAACCCCGTGATACTGTGTATATAAAGAATTTCAAATATACTGGGTTGGCTGAACATGCTCATGATGGACCATTCCAAGTCCTATTAACTACACAAATAGCTATTAAAATTGGGGAGTGGGACTCATGTATTCATTGTAGCCATGTAAAACGAGTACCCTCTATTGATAATGAATAATTGACTATATTGATTTTATTTAATTATTTATTATAATAAGACATGCCTATTGATGGATCTGTACTATTTTATTAACCTTTATTTGTGCCATAGTTTTTTATTTTATTTTTTCTCTCATTTTTTGCATTTGAAGCACATGCAAATGTATTGAAAAGATTATGTTCTAACTTTTTTTTTTATTTTTGCAATGAGTTAAGATATCCACTTGTTTAGCATGAAAATGCATATTTAGACTATGGAAGCCTGCCATTTATTGAAAAATGTTATGGGACTGTTATTAATGTATGTTCATGATTCTAGGAAATGGGATTAAAAAAGGAACACAGACTTTATCTACACAGTGCCATAGAAGCACTAGGTCAAAAGGATACTAATCCATATGGGGTTGATAGGACTTGAACATAGTGTGAGATTCGAGGTTGTGGCTCTTTACATATGTTAAAGATGCAGCACTCTTTGAACCACACTCCTTGTAAAATACTTACTATGAAAGTGCCTAACAATTGGCTAGTCTGGCTCCCCTATCCCTGAGAAATGACAAAAAATCAGACTACGGAATGACACTTCACTTTTACACAAACATCTAGTCCTGACTTCTGGGTAAACATGCAATCAAGACTTGAATTGCTTCCTCTCCCCAGCACCCAAAAAAATAGACTACCTCAAAAGATAATAAGAATCATCGTTGGAAGAAAGGAGGGAATCTAAAGTAGGGCACAGCAAATGAAGAAACGCGGGGTTTGAGCATTTCCATACAATAAGAAGGAGAAAAAGCTCACACCCAAACTTGATCTGAATTATCCTCCCCCACCTCACCTACAGAACCAGAGTAGGGACCAGCACACTCACTGGAGACAGTGAGTGAGAAAGGAAAGTCTCAATAGTGCTTGGGGGAAGGGCACACCAGGGTCCTTGGGATCTAATGAGTACTGCCAGGGAACTACCCCTCAGAGAGGTTTCACAGGAGACTCCTGCTCACGGGAGAGAAGAGACATCAGACCACACGGGTGCCGGCACACTAGCAAACTGTGGAGGCAAAAGCACAGCCACTGAAATCCACAGAAATCATGCCCATCTCACTCAAACCTCTGACTAAAAAGGAAAGGGAAAACCACCAAAGGGATGGCTCATGGTGCCCAAAATCAACCCTCCAAGAAGAAAGGGAAAAAAGTGACTATTGAGAACTTTTACGGAGGAAAAACCCAGGCTACAGAGGAAAAAGAGGATGAAATTCAAACAAAATCAAAACTTTCCCCCCAAAATGGAAATTGTCCACAAGCACTGGAAGAAATCAAAATGGAGCTTATCCAAAAAGATGAAAACCTTCTGGCAAGAAAAATGGGGAAAAAATTCAGAGAGAGAGAGAGATAAACAGTCTGATTGACAAGAATTCCCAATTGGAGAAACAGTTGGAAGCCTCAAACAGCAGGGCAGATCAAACTGAAAAAGCAAAACCAGTCCTTAAAGACCAGAATTAAGCAACTAGAAGACAATTAACTTTCAAAACAGCAAAAATTAATTAAGCAAAGTCAAAAAATTAACATCTCACTAGCAAGGAGACAGACCCAGACCAGGAAAACAGAGGAAGGAGAGACAATTTGAGAATCATTGGTCTACCTGAAAAACCAGAGATGAAAAAAAATCTCGATGCCATACTACAAGAAATAATAGAAGAGAATTTCTCTGATGTTCTTAAACAAGGGGACAGTGAAATCATCTCTGAGAGGGTAGAGCATCTAGATCCATTGGGATCCTGAATTCTATCTTATCCAACCGGGTAAGGGAGAAGGTAAAACTAAGGGGGCTGGGGGAAGGGAGTACAAAAATGGAGGGGAAAAGGGGGGAGAAGAGAACGAAAAGGGGGAGAAGAGAACAAAAAGGGAGGGGCCAGAAAGGGAAGCATAATAAGGGAGTGGACTAGGGGGACTTACTTAGTAAACCACTGGTTTAAAAGGTTATAGCAAAAGAAGAAAGGTCAGAATTAGGGGAGGATATCAAAATGCTGGGGAAGTCACAAATGAAAATCATAACATTGAACATGAATGGGATGAACTCACCCATAAAATGTAGACAAATAGCAGAATGGATTAGAGTCCAAAACCCTACCATATGTTGTCTTCAAGAAACACACATGAGGTGTGTAGCTACTTACAAGGTCAGAATTAAAGGTTGGAGTAAGGCATATTGGGCCTCAACTGACAGAAAGAAGGCAGGAGTTTCAATCACGATGTCTGACAAAGCCAAAGCAAAAATAGACATGATTAAAAAGGATAGGGAAGGTAAATACATCCTGATAAAAGGGAGTATAGGAAATGAGGAAATATCACTAATCAACGTGTATGCACCAAATGGTATAGCACCCAAATTTCTAACGGAGAAACTAGAGGAATTGAAGGAGGAAATGGATAATAAAACTATACTAGTGGGAGATCTGAACCAACCACTATCAAATTTAGATAAATCAAATGAATAAATAAAAAAGAGATAAAAGAGATAAATGAAATCTTAGAAAAATTAGAGTTAATAGATATATGGAGAAAAATGAACAGGGACAGAAAGGAATTCACCTTCTTTTCAACAGAAAATGGCACATTCACAAAGATTGACCATGCACTAGGTCATAAAAACATGGCATACAAATGTAGAAAAGCAGAAATCATTGATGCAAACTTTTCAGATCATAAGGCAATAAAAATAATGATCAGTAAGAGTAAATGGAGAGCAAAATAAAAAATCAATTGGAAATTAAATAATATAATTCTCCAAAATGAGTTAGTTAGAGAACAAACCATAGAAACAATTAATTACATCGAGGAAAATGACAACGGCAAGACATCCTTTCAAACCTTATGGGGTTCAGGCAAAGCTGCACTCACAGGAAAATTCATATCCCTGAGTGCAGATATTAACAAATTAGGCAGGGCAGAGATCCAAGAATTGGACATGCAAATCAAAAAACTTGAAAAAGAACAAATTTAAAACCCCCCAGAAGAAAACCAAATTATAAATCCTAAAAATTAAGGGAGAAATTAATAAAATTGAATGTTATAGAACTATTAAACTAATGAATAACACAAGATGCTGGTACTTTGAAAAAACAAACAAAATAGACAAAATGCTGGTCAATTTAATGAAAAAAGGGAGAGAAGATAAGCAAATTAACAGCATCATATATGAAAAGGGGGACGTTACCTCCAATTAGGAGGAAAATAAGGCAATCATTAAAAACTTCTTTGTCCAATTATATGGCAATAAATATGCCAATCTAGGCAATATGGATGAATATTTACAAAAATATAAATTTCCTAGATTAAAGAAGACAAAATAGAATTCTTAAATAATCCCATATCAAAAAAAGAAATCGAACAGGCCATAAAAAAGGCTCATTTGAAAAAATCCGCAGGGCCTGATGGATTCACAAGTGAATTTTATAAAACATTCAAAGAAGAGCTATTCCTAATATTATGCAAAATATTTGACTTAATAAACAAAGAATAAATTATATATATATATATATATATATATATATATAAAATATAAAATAAATAAATAAATAAACAAACAAAAATTCTACCAAATTCCTTTTATGACACAAACATGGTACTGATACCAAAGCCAGGCAGGTCAAAAACAGAAAAAGAAAACTATAGACCAATCTCCCTAATGAATATAGATGCAACAATCTTAAATAGGATACTAGGGAAAAGACTCCAGCAAGTGATCAGAAGAGTCATTCATCATGATCAAGTAGGATTTATACCAGGGATACAGGGCTGGTTCAATAAGGAAAACCATCCACAAAATTGACCATATTAACAAGCAAACCAACAAAAATCACATGATTAACGCAATAGATGCAGAAAAAGCATTTGATAAAATACAATACCCCTTCCTATTAAAAACACTAGAAAGTATGGGAATATAAGGGTATTTCCTAAAAATAATACACAGTATACATCTAAAACCATCAGCTAACATCTTCTGCAAATGGGGTAAACTAGATGAATTCCCAATAAGATCAGGAGTGAAACAAGGATGCACATTATCACCTCTATTATTTAACATTGTACTAGAAACACTAGCAATAACAATTAGAGAAGAGAAAGAAATTGAAGGCATTAATATAGGCAATGAGGAGACCAAGCTATCACACTTTGGAGATGATATGACGGTCTACTTAAAGAATACAAGAGAATCAACCAAAAAGCTACTCAAAATAATCAACAACTTTACAAAGTTGCAGGATACAAAATAAACCCGCATAAGTCATAAGCATTTCTATATATTTCCAAAAAATCTCAGCATCAAAAATTAGAATGCGAATCCCATTCAAAATCACTTTGGACAAAATAAAATACATTGGAATCTATCTCCTGAGACAAAAACAGGAACTATATGAACACACCTACAAAACACTCTCCACAAAACTAAAACTAAACCTGAGCAATTGGAAAATATTAATAGCTCATGGGTCGGATGAGCTAATATAATAAAAATGATCATCATACCCAAACTGATCTATTTAGTGCCATACCCATAGAAGTTCCAAAAAACATTTTACTGAATTAGAAAAACCATAGACTTCCGGTCAAGATGGCGGCTTAGAGAAAGCTAAAATTCAGATCTCTGGAAACCCTTCCCTACCTATCTCAAACTATATGCTCCTAGGGCGCCGAAATTCAAAACGATCAACAGCATAGACCCTGGGAATCCTCCTCCTGGAAATGGACCTGGATCAAAAGGTATGGCCCCCCTCAAAAGCCAGAACCCGAGATCACTCGGACCTAAGGGGTAGGAGTGCCAAGTCCAAGGCTACAGAGGGAAACTTAGACCCAAGATTGTAACCCCCTGGCAGGATCCTTCCATCCAAGTTCCAGTGGAAGTCACTGTCCTCGGAGCTCCGGGAAGCCACGGCCCCTCCCCCTGCAGAGAGCAGGGTCCTTGGAAACAACGGTAACCCTCAGGGCCGACAAGACAGTCTCATGGCTAGCTATTCTGAAGGCAACTTCAGGAAAGCAACTCGACCCAGTCGAGGGGGCACCCAAACAGCAGGGAAACAGAGAGAGCTGGGGGAGAGTGTAACCCATGGCCGGATCCTTCCATTCCAGTTCCAGTGAAAGTCACTGCCTTAAGGCATACTCAGTTCAACCCAGGGAAAGCTCATAGAATGGACAATCTGCCCAAGACTAAAACCTCTGAACACCAGACAGAGGTAAGAAAAGCTAATTCTCCCCATTCAGAGATGGCAGACTCCACAGAATCACAGAAGCCCCCAAATCCCAAGAAAAATAAGAAGAAAGGGGCTACATTGGACACATTCTATGGAGCCAAAATACAAAATACAGAGGAGATAGAAGACGATACACAAGAAAATGCTTCGAAACCTTCCAACGGAAATGGAAACTCTCCACAAACCCATGAAGAATTTGAATCAGAAATGACCAAAAAGATGGAAGCCTTCGAGGAGGAAAAGTGGGAAATAATGCAAAAGAAATTCACGCATCTACATAACCGGTGTGACCAAACTGAAAAGGAAAACCAGGCTTTAAAGGTCAGAATCAGGCAACTGCAAGACAATGATCATGTAAAAGTGAAAGAATTAATAAAGCAAAGCCAAAATACCAAGAAATTAGAAGAGAACATAAAATATCTCACCAACAAGGTGACAGATCTGGAAAATAGAGGGAGAAGAGATAATTTAAGAACAATTGGACTTCCAGAAAAGCCAGAAATAAACACCAAACTTGACATCGTGATACAAGATACAATCAACGAAAATTGCCCAGAGATTTTAGAACAAGGGGGTAATACAGCCACTGACAGAGCTCACAGAACACCTTCTACACTATACCCCCAAAAGATAACTCCCAGGAATGTAATTGCCAAATTCCAAAGCTCTCAAACAAAAGAAAAAATCCTACAGGAAGCCAGAAAAAGAAAATCGAGATATAAAGGAATGCCAATCAGGGTCACACAAGACCTTGCAAGTTCCACTCTGAATGATCGAAAGGCATGGAACATGATCTTCAGAAAGGCAACAGAGCTGGGTCTTCAACCAAGAATCAGCTACCCAGCAAAACTGACTATATACTTCCAAGGGAAAGTATGGGCATTCAACAAAATAGAAGATTTCCAATTTTTTGCAAAGAAAAGACCAGAGCTCTGTGGAAAGTTTGATACTGAAAAACAAAGAGCAAGGAATACCTGAAAAGGTAAATATTAAGGAAAGGGGAAAGGAGAAAAATGTTATCTTCTTCTTTTATTCAAACTCTCTTCTATAAGGACTACATTTATATCAATCTATGTATACCAACATGTGGGGAAAATGTAATGTATAAATAGGGGGTAAAGAAAGACCAAATAGAATACTCTTTCTCACACAAAGATTCACATGGGAAGGGGAGGGGAAGAAAACTCCTATAAGAAGGAGAGGAAGAGAGGGTTTTGTACTTAAACCATAATCTCAGGAAAATCAACTCTGAGAAGGAAAAACATCCAGATCCATTGGGATCTTGAATTCTATCTTACCCAAGAAGGGTAGGGAGAAGGGAAAACCAAGGGGGGGTAGGGGGAGAGGGAAAACAAAAAGGGAGGAAAGAGAGAGGGGAGTGGGAGGGAACAAAAAGGGAGGGACCAAAAAGGGAAACATCAAGGGAGGGGACAAGGGGGACTGATTCAAAGTAGATGATTGGACTAAAAGGTAGAGTGGAAGAAGAAAAGGTTAGAAGCAGGGAAGGATATCAAAATGCCAGGGAGTCCACAAATGGCAATCATAACTTTGAACGTGAATGGGATGAACTCACCCATAAAATGTTGACAAATAGCAGAATGGATTAGAATCCAAAACCCTACCATATGTTGTCTTCAAGAAACACACATGAGGCGGGTTGACACCCACAAGGTCAGAATTAAAGGATAGAGTAAGACCTTCTGGGCCTCAACTGACAGAAAGAAGGCAGGAATGGTAATCATGATATCTGATAAAGCCAAAGCAAAAATAGACCTGATCAAAAGGGACAGGGAAGGTAATTATATTTTGTTAAAAGGGACTTTAGACAATGAGGAAATATCATTAATCAACATGTATGCACCAAATAATATAGCACCCAAATTTCTAATGGAGAAACTAGGAGAATTGAAGGAAGAAATAGACAGTAAAGCCATATTAGTGGGAGACTTAAACCAACCATTATCAAATTTAGATAAATCAAATCAAAAAATAAATCAGAAAGAGGTAAAAGAAGTGAATGAAATCTTAGAAAAATTAGAATTAATAGACATATGGAGAAAAATAAATAGGGATAAAAAGGAATACACCTTCTTCTCAGCACCACATGGCACATTCACAAAAATTGACCATACATTAGGTCACAGAAACATAGCACACAAATGCAGAAAAGCAGAAATAATAAATGCAGCCTTCTCAGATCACAAGGCAATAAAAATAATGATTAGTAATGGTATATGGAAAACCAAATCAAAAACTAATTGGAAATTAAACAATATGATACTCCAAAATCATTTAGTTAAAGAAGAATTCATAGAAACAATTAATAATTTCATTGAGGAAAATGACAATGGTGAGACATCCTTTCAAACCTTTTGGAATGCAGCCAAAGTGGTAATCAGTGGTAAATTCATATCCCTGAATGCTTATATTAACAAACTAGGGAGAATAGAGATCAATCAATTGGAAATGCAAATGAAAAAACTCGAAAATGATCAAATTAAAAACCCCCAGCAGAAAACCAAACTAGAAATCCTAAAAATTAAGGGAGAAATTAGTAAAATTGAAAGTGATAGAACTATTGATTTAATAAATAAGACAAGAAGCTGGTACTTTTAAAAAACAAACAAAATAGACAAAGTACTGGTCAATCTAATTTAAAAAAAGGAAGAAAAGCAAATTAACAGCATTAAAGATGTAAAGGGGGACAGCACCTCCAATGAAGAGGAAATTAAGGCAATCATTAAAAATTACTTTGCCAAATAATATGGCAATAAATACACCAATTTATGTGATATGGATGAATATATACAAAAATACAAACTGCCTAGACTAACAGAAGAAGAAATAGAATTCTTAAATAATCCCATATCAGAAAATGAAATCCAACAAGCCATCAAAGAACTTCCTAAGAAAAAATCCCCAGGGCCTGATGGATTCACCAGTGAATTCTATCAAACATTCAGAGAACAGTTAATCCCAATACTATACAAACTATTTGACATAATAAGCAAAGAGGGAGTTCTACCAAACTCCCTTTACAACCCAATCATGGTACTGATTCCAAAACCAGGCAGGTCAAAAACAGAAAAAGAAAACTATAGACCAATCTCCCTAATGAATATAGATGCAAAAATCTTAAATAGGATACTAGCAAAAAGACTCCAGCAAGTGATCAGAAGGATCATCCACCATGATCAAGTAGGATTTATACCAGGGATGCAGGGCTGGTTCAATATTAGGAAAACCATCCACATAATTGACCACATCAACAAGCAAACCAACAAGAACCACATGATTATCTCAATAGTCGCAGAAAAAGCCTTTGATAAAATACAACACCCATTCCTATTAAAAACACTAAAAAGCATAGGAAGAGAAGGGTCGTTCCTAAAAATAATAAACAGTATATATCTAAAACCATCAGCTAATATCATCTGCAATGGGGATAAACTAGACACATTCCCAATAAGATCAGGAGTGAAACAAGAATGCCCCTTATCACCTCAACTATTTGACATTGTACTAGAAACACTAGCAGTAGCAATTAGAGAAGAAAAAGAAATTGAAGGCATCAAAATAGGCAAGGAGGAGACCAAGTTATCACTCTTTGCAGATGACATGATGGTCTACTTAAAGAATCCTAGAGATTCAACCAAAAAGCTAATTGAAATAATCAACAACTTTAGCAAAGTTGCAGGATACAAAATAAACCCGCATAAGTCATCAGCATTTCTATACATCTCCAACACAGCTCAGCAGGAAAAACTAGAAAGAGAAATGCCATTCAAAATCACCTTAGACAAAATAAAATACCTAGGAATCTATCTCCCGAGACAAAAATAGGAACTATATAAACACAACTACAAAGCACTCTCCACACAACTAAAACTAGACTTGAACAATTGGAAAAACATTAACTGCTCATGGATAGGATGAGCCAATATAATAAAAATGACCATCCTACCCAAACTTATTTATCTATTTAGTGCCATACCCATTGAACTAACAAAATACTTCTTCTCTGATTTAGAAAAAAACATAACAAAATTCATTTGGAACAAGAAAAGATCAAGGATATCCAGGGAAATAATGAAAAAAAAAACACATATGATGTGGGTCTTGCAGTCCCTGACCTTAAACTATATTACAAAGCAGCAGTCATCAAAACAATTTGGTACTGGCTAAGAAACAGAAAGGAAGATCAGTGGAATAGAGTGGGGGAAAGCAACCTCAACAAGACAGTATATGATAAACCCAAAGATCCCAGCTTTTGGGACAAAAATCCACTATTCAATAAAAACTGCTGCGAAAATTGGAAGACAGTGTGGGAGAGACTAGGGATAGATCAACACCTCACACCCTACACCAAGATAAATTCAAAATGGGTGAGTGACTTAAACATAAAGAAGGAAACCATAAGTAAATTGGATAAACACAGAATAGTATACATGTCAGACCTTTGGGAGGGCAAAGACTTTAAAACCAAGCAAGACATAGAAAGAATCACAAATGTAAAATAAATAATTTTGACTACATCAAATTAAAAAGCTTTTGCACAAACAAAACCAATGTAACTAAAATCAGAAGGGAAACAACAAACTGGGAAAACATCTTCATAGAAACCTCTGACAAAGGTTTAATTACTCAAATTTATAAAGAGCTAAATCAACTGTACAAAAAATCAAGCCATTCTCCAATTGTTAAATGGGCAAGGGACATGGATAGGCAGTTCTCAGATAAAGAAATCAAATCTATTAATAAGCACATGAAGAAGTGTTCTAAATCTCTTATAATCAGAGCGATGCAAATAAAAACAACTCTGAGGTATCACCTCCCACCAAGCAGACTGGCTAACATGATAGCAAAGGAAAGTAATGAATGCTGGAGGGGATGTGGCGAAGTAGGGACACTAATTCATTGCTGGTGGAGTTGTGAACTGATCCAACCATTCTGGAGGGCAATTTGGAACTATGCCCAAAGGGCGACAAAAGAATATCTACCCTTTGATCCAGCCATAGCACTGCTGGGTCTGTACCCCAAAGAGATAATGGACAAAAAAGACTTATACAAAAATATTCATAGCTGAGCTCTTTTGGTGGCCAAAAACTGGAAAACGAGGGGATGCCCATCAATTGGGGAATGGCTGAACAAACTGTGGTATATGTTGGTGATGGAATACTATTGTGCTAAAAGGAATAATAAAGTGGAGGAGTTCCATGGAGACAGGAACAAATTCCAGGAAGTGATGCAGAGTGAGAGGAGCAGAACCAGGAGAACATTGTATACAGAGACTAATACACTGTGCTATAATCGAACGTAATGGACTTCTCCATTAGTGGAGGTGTAATGTCCCTGAATAATCTGCAGGGATCTAGGAGAAGAAAAAAAAACACCATTCATAAGGAGAGGATGAACTGTGAGAGCAGAAACACGGAGGAAAAGCAACTGCCTGATTACAGCTGTTGAGGGGACATGACAGAGGAGAGACTCTAAAGGAAATCCTAATGCAAATATTAACAACATAGCAATGGGTTCGAATCAAGAACATATGTAATACCCAGTGGAATCATGCGTCGGCTATGGGGGGTGGGGGGGAGGAAAAGAAAATGATCTATGTCTTTTATGAATAATACTTGGAAATGATCAAATAAAATATTATAAAATTAACCAAAAAAATAATGAATGTGTATTTAGTATAATAATCATTGTTATTAATTATGCATTTATTATATGCATTTATTATAATTATTATTCATCTTATTATTAGTCAATAACAATACAATAAACAAACAGAAATAATTATCAATAATCAATTATAAGCTTTAGTAATTAATAATTGTGACTAATAATAGTTATTGAAAACTAATAATTATTGTTATTTATAGTAATATCAATACTATTGTGTTCTAATATTATGCCTTAATATGACATGTAATTAATTTGGTTGAATGGTGTCTTTTTTCCATTTTAGAAATTTGGTTTTAATTTAAATTCAATATTATTAATATTTAACTATTAATTATCCCTTTATTTGAATGTATTCAATTTAGTAACATTATTTTAGATCACTAGTAGCAGTAACAAAGGAATTTTTTTATCATCCTTCATTTTTAATTCTCAATAGTAGGTGGTGCTATAAATGCATGTAGAGTGGAAGGCACTTGTGGTCAGACCTTTATTTAAAAGCAGCCAGATAAGGGAAGAGAAAGAAAAAAAAAAACTGTGGCTTT
The DNA here is from genome assembly GCF_027887165.1 of Monodelphis domestica. Classification (NCBI taxonomy): domain Eukaryota; kingdom Metazoa; phylum Chordata; class Mammalia; order Didelphimorphia; family Didelphidae; genus Monodelphis; species Monodelphis domestica. The sequence continues at coordinate 424,061,655 of NC_077230.1, forward strand.
TGATATGCTAAAGGAATCCAGCAGTCTACAAGGATACCTTGAGGGTGGAGGAGGGAGAGAGAAATTTCAAAAGAGAACTTCCTTGTTAAAAATGTAGTCTGAAGGAACATGCAATGGGTAGGAGGGAGGAAAGAAAATAATTCCAAAAAGCACTTCCTCTTAGCCCATTTCTAAGGACTGTTTGAGGGGAGAAGGGAGATGGGAAAGAAAAATGGAGTTAAATCCCTTCCCCTCCCCCACAGTCAGTAGCCACCTGTTTCTTTCAAAAGTTGGGGGATGCTGGTAAGTGCCAGGGGCCTGCTCAATTAGTGCCATTTTTTTAACCCAGGAATTCCTCCTTCATGTTCTGACTACCAAGCATGTGAGTTCTATTCTCCAGCCCCTCAATATCACAGTCAATAGTTGCTTGGGATGCATCTTACACCAATTCCCAGAGGGCCACTCATTTGCATTGTTTCCCCAGGCCACAAGGGCCATGCTTTGCCAAGTGCCATGGGAGGGCTTTGGGTCAAGAGTCCCAGTGGCTGAATTTGAAAAGTTAGAACCGGGTCACATCTGCAAAAAGAGTCCTTTCCATTCTCTACTGCCCCAGGAAGCTCCTAACTAATCCACAGCCTGGAAGGACCCCTAGAATTAATTTTAAGGGGTGTCTTTATGTTCAGCACAGCTTCTAACTGAGTGAAGTGGCAGTATTAGCCAGCAGTTAGTTGAGCCAGGGGAAGTCAGGGTCTGGGCTGAGCTGGATTCCTGTGCTGTGGCCGGGACTCTACTGACCCACCATCGGCCAAGGAACACATAGGAGGGAGTTTTCTCAGCAATCAATTTGGGGAGGCACTTTAGATGGTTCTGCTTCTCTTTCTCAGCCAAGGTGCATTTCATATATGCAAGCAGGCCAGCAAACTGACATTGCTTGCATTCACCTCTGCTTGCCTAAGCGCTTACTCAAAACCTCTCAGAAGAAAATTAAAGGTCCAGAAAAAAATCCAGTCTAGTAGTTGCCATCTGTAAGAATTGAATTAATATTTCTACCCAGATATATATTTTATAAAGTTTATTAGAAAGGGTAGATAATCAGTTTAAATGTCATCATCCCTATAAGTAACCTGACCATGAGGTGCCTAGCTTGCAAGTCTCTTCCTCCTTTCCTCTTACCTCTTCTCTTGCTCTCTCTCTCCCCACATTTGTTCTAAAAGCCAGAAGCCCCGCTAAAGACCTCACCCTCCTTTTTATTCACATATAACACATTCATGGACACATAACCTGGCGCAACTGTGTTGTGTCAGGAATATTTGATGGACAGATCAAGCTACTCAGGAGGGGGAGGGGATTAACTTCCTTGACACAGGAGGGGTTCTGTTTCTGATGCTGGGATATGTGGGTTATAGCTATTTCTCAGAACAGGGGAGATTTCTAAAATAAGCTTACACAGACAGTCTTTTGGGAAATAAGGTTGGGGCAAAACAACTACAGGATATGGCACCTTGGAACTTTGGTGCTTCTTGAGCAAAAGAAGTTCAGGATGTTGCATGTAGCAGCTTGGTGCCTCTGTCACAACCACTTTAGCTGATTATAACAATAATAATATAATAATAATTATTATTATGATGATGATGTCAGACATCAGACAGAGAGAGGCTGTTAGAATAATTATATGGCCCATGGGTAGGGCAGCACTTATCATACACTGTCAGTTGGGTTCCAGCTCTAGGTTTGTCCTGAGATTTCATGTCTTTGATGACCTCTACTTCGTAGTAACCAGAATCATTTAAGCCAAGATTGGAGATGCGTATGGAGGTATCAAGGAACGCCACATACTTCTGGCCTCCTGAGTATGTTTTAGAAATAGGATTGAACCACCCGATCAGTTTCTCATTGGGATCCCGTGCTGATAACCTATAGTACCAATTATACTTAATAGCCGGCCCTGAGTACCCCTGGATCCTCAGGCTGAAGCCGGCACCTACTTTCCCATTGGCCGGGTTTGGCACAACAGTGAGACCTCGAGCAGACATTGGCTGGATCCAGCAGCTGAGGATGGAGGCTGAGGGGAGGAAGGAGGCAGAGAGAGGTCAGCACATCCCCTGCCCTCCTGGCAGACCCGGATCACAGAGCTGTCCCCAGGCTCAGGGGTGCTGCCAAGCCGGCCCCAGAGTCTGTCTGGACATTCCTGCCCAAGCATCCATATGCCTGGCCCGGCCTCCACAGGGGATCTCAGGGGTCAGCCTGGGACCCCTCTGAGGCTCCCTCTGAGCACCTGATTCAGAAAGGCCCTACCAGGGTGATGGGCAAGACACCGAAGGGAGAAACAAATCACTAAATGGGTGAGGCCGAGGTGGGGAATCGAGTCTCAGAGCTGGACAGGACCTTCCAGATCAATGAATCCAATATGGCCAATTCACAGACTAAGACTTGAGGTCCAAACAAATGACAGCTGGGGCAGGTATTAAACAGCAAATAACAAGGGCAGCCTCAGACCCGGATCTTCTGGCTCCGGCCCAGGGAGGGTATTTCGCACTAAACCCCTGGGCATTGGAATGCCCATAGTTGTGACCCCCAGCCTGGCTAGGAGGAAGGTGATGCTCTAGGCAAACATTAGCTAAGAGAGGTAAGGGACCTGTTCAGGGTCACTCAGCTAGGAGACAGGAGAGCTGTCTTCTCTAGCTACAACACAGCCTTGGCCTCTTCAGTTTACCTGGCTCTGGGGCAGGGCTCTGGGGCTTTTTACTTTCTCCTCTGCCTCTGCCCCTGACTCCCTGACCATTTCTGCAGAGAGTCTCCTGAGACTGGCCTCCCTGCTTGTCCTTGGGTGGCTCCCCTTGTCTCTAGGTGGGCCAGAATCCCACAGGTTCCCCCTCCTTCTCTGGGCCCCAGCAGAGCAGGCATCTCACCTGTGATGATCAGGAGCCCCTTCCAGGTGCTGCCCCTACTCTGTGAGGCTTCTGAGGGCCTCTCCATTGGTCTGCACTACCCACCAGATGTCACTGCCTCTCTCCTCAGGAATCTCTGCTCTCCTGCCCAGCAAGGTGTCTCTTCAGTGGATGTCTCCCTGAAGCTGTCCCTGCTGCTCTGCAGGCTTTTAAAGGCTGTGTGGCTGCCCCAGAGCCTGGCTCTGTCTCTGTGATGGCTGCTTCCCCTGCTCCTGAGGACTGGATCTTTCTCTTCAGGGCTGGAGCTCTTCTATCTGCCAGGATCACAGGGGCCCCGCAAGGCAGGGACTTGGCCTCTCACTTTCCCCTCCCTTCCCTCTCTCCTCCTCTTTCTTCCCCTCCCAGAGGCTCTGGCTTCTTCTGTCACCTGGGGAGCCCCCCTCCCACTGTCCCTGGAGTGCTTTTGTGCCCAGGGGAAGCCTGGTCACTCAGGATGACCCATGACCCATAGTCCTCTTGTGCTGGTCCCCTGCCTTGTTTCCCTCACAGAGGACCCATTCTTTGTATCCCACAAAGATCCCAGAGAGCAGGGGCAGAGGCAGTGTGCTTGGACCCAGTCTGGGGATTTCAGGGGCAGAGGCAGTGTGCTTGGACCCTGACTGGGGCTTCCAGGATGCTGACTGCTGAGCCTCCCTTCCCTCCCCTCAGGCCAGGCCACAGTGCCCTGACCTTTGCTCAGTCATTCAGTATGGCTTTTGGAGGTCCCCTGCAGTGGAGAGTGGGAGCAGGGAAGGAGGGAGACTAAAGCAGACAGAGGGCATCCCCCTCTTCCTGCCCCCACTTTCTCCATCCCCAACCCCTCCTGCTGGGGGCTCAGCCAATGGGGGAGGGGCTGGGGCTTGAGCCTAGAAGGTGGGAGTTCAAATCCAGCCTTTGGGACCTTGGACAGCACTTAACATCTCTGTCCTTCAGTTGCATTTGTCTATTCCTGCCTCCATGTTGGGTTTTCTGGGAAAAAGATACTGGAGTGTCTGTTGTGTCCTTCTCCAGCTCATTTTATAGATGAGGAAACTGAGGCTGGCTGGGTGAAGTGACTTGCTCACGGTCCCACAGCTAGGAAGTGTCTGAGGTCACCTTTGAAGTCTATAAGTGAGCCTCCCTGACTCTCCAGGCCTGGTACTCTCTCCAGGGAGCCACAGAGCTGCCCACTTAAACTCTCTGCCTCAGTTTTTCTGACTATAAGATGGTATCTGCCTATATTAGTATCTACCTCCCATGTGGGTGTGAGGAGCAAAGGAGATAGTAGTTGTCAGGTGTTTAGCACAGTCAAGGGGGGTCCCCAGTCAGTCCCCTTTGGGAGGAGGGAGTGCTCAGGGCCAGGAGGTGGAGGTCACCCAGAGAGCCAGGGATGGGCTTAGGCTGAGATTGGGAGAGTCAGGAAGGTCTGTGGCACCTTTGATAAGCTTAATGAGCCCCCAAACCTCCTCATAAGGACCCACTAAGGGTTTGGCAACAAGGACAGGGAGCTTCCCTGCTCTCCAGGAGCTCCCATCCAATGAAGGAGCCAGCAGGCAGCCAGCTCTGTACAAGGAGCTGAGCAGAGGACAAGCTGCAGAAAATGGCAGAGGGGAGGCAGCGGCATGAGGGAGAGCAAGAGAGGCTCAGGGTGGAAGGTGGGATCTGAGCTGGGCCTTGAAGGAAGGCAGGAGGTGAAGAGGAAGAGGGAGGCACCAGCTCAGTGGATTCCACAGGCATGGAGCCAGGCACTGAACAGAGGAGCAACGGAGGAAAAGTCTATTAAAAAGGATGAACTTCTGCCACCAGCCAGCATCTTCCAGGAAAAGGAGGAACCTGACCCTCAGAGTGGACAAGTGACCATTCGTTTTTCCAGAGTTACCCAGCTACTACGTGTTTTCGGAGAGTTTTGAACCCAAACCTTTTAACTCCAAGTCTGGAGATTTCATTATTGGGTCCTGCTGTCTCATCCAAAAAAGTCAACCCTTTCAAGGCCCAGCATTCAAGGCTCCCCTGCAATCTGGCACTAGCTGATCTTTCTTGCCTCAGCTTCCCCTACTCTCCTCCAAACACTCTGAGCCCCAGTCAGGGTGGATTATTGTCCATCTGCCCCTCTACATTCTTTACACCCCACTAGAGATAAGGAGCCCCCTTTGGTATGGGGTGGACAGGTGGGAAACAAAGAGGGAATATAAGGAGGGGCAGTATGGCCAGTACCTGCTTGTTTTTTCCCTTCTGTATGGTGACCGGCCTTTCTTGGCCTTTCTTTTTGCTAGCCCTGTTGCCTTCCTTCTTGTAGGACAAGTGTTGGAGGGATGATGGTTGGTGTTACTGGAATGGTGGGAATGATTGAGGGGTCAGGCTTGGGATGAGGAGTGATGATTACTGCAGTGTGCTGTCCTGTTACCCGTCCTGGATGGACATGGGCTGGGACTGGCTCTGGGACTGCGGTTCCAGCTTCGGCTTCAGCTTCCACTGAGGCTTGGACTTGGACTCTGTTGTCTGATTTTGTTTTGCTTCTGGGTCTGAGCAGCAAGGAGCCCCTGCATTGTTGGTGCCCATGAAGGCACGTGGAGCTCAAAGGCTGCCTTCCTCCCCTCCCTGTCTGGTCTGGTCTGGCTTTTCCAGAACCATGTCTACAGACCCTGAGTTATACAGGTAGGGGCCACTGTTAGCCAGGACAGAGGGCTCGATTGTGATGTCAATGGCACAGTGGAGGTGGGGAGTAGGCAGGTGGAGTGATGGCAGAGGGAAAGCGGTGTGGCTCAGGGGATGGGAAATAATGGAGGGAAAAGACCCCTGTCCAAAAGTTGTGATTTGAACAAAGGAGTAAGTGAAGGACTTGGGTGAAGGGGCTGCTTTTTCAGGCACTAAGAACTACCAGGTCATCTTGTCTTGCCGATGCCTCCTAAGGCTCTCTAGGTTGATGTCTCTCCCCTCCTGCTCCACTGAAAGTCACCTGCTTGTGGACCCCACTGCATATCCTGGGACCCTGCCATCCATGTTTCCCCTGCACCCTTGGGGGACATTTGGGCTTTTCCATTTGACCTTATAGTAGAGTGTGACTTCTCTGAGTGTATGAACTTCTACTTACTCTATAGCCTTTCACTTTAGCCGCTCTCTGAACCTTAGTGTCTCATATTAAAGGAATCTAAAGGCTTCTTCTGACTTTTAAGCTCCATGGTGCCTAGCATCTTGTGCCTCTGTTTCTCCACAATTAAAACATCATGAAGTTTGTTCTTTCTTCCCTCCCTGGTAAAAAACAATTTTGATGGTTTCCTTTATTAGGCAAAAGAATGAGTAATTGTTATAATAAATTCCTGGGTTAGAGTCAGGAAGACCTACATGCAGATCTCAAACATTTCCTGTATAATCCTGGGAGTCCATCATTTCCCCCTGTTTGCCTTCAGTTTCCGCATGTGTAAAATGAGCTGGAGAAGGAAATGGCAAAGGCACTCTCCAGTGTCTTTGCCCAGAAATTCTCAAATGGGGTCATGTTTTAAAAGAATTGGACATGACAAATCTGAAGCTTCCCTGTAATCTGGTACCAGCTGGATTCCTGGAATGGCTTCTTAATTCCCTCTTTGCTTCTTGAATTCTCATTCAGCTGTAGAGCCTAAATCAAACAATCTCCCCTTTAGGAACCTCTTACAGGTGTTCTTAACCTGGGATCTATACCATTATTAATTTACTTTTTTTTCCTTTTAAACATTATATATATATATATATATATATATGCTAATTTACTTTTTAAAAACCCTTACCTTCTCTCTTAGTATTAGTTCTAAGACCTGAGAGTGGCAAGGACTAGGCAACTGGGGTTAAATGACTTGTCCATGGTCACATAGCTAGGAAGTTTATGAATCCAGATTTGACCCAGGTCCTCCTGACTCCGGGCCTCACACTCTATCCACTGTGCTACTTAGCTGCCTCTGTAAATTTATGTGGATAGCTCTTTTGATACAATTTGTAATCCTTTATAATCCTATATTTTTTATTTAATACCTTTTCACACATGATAAATATTATCTTGGGAAGGGGTTCATATGCTTTTGGAGACTGACAAGCAAAGGGGTCCAGAGCACCAAACAGGTGAAGAGTTCTTGTTTCCCTATCAGTAATGACTTCATCATTTTTTCTCTTCCCAACTTGCCCATTTCTGGTGAAAGCATCATCCATCCAATCATCCAACTTCACAAAGGCGTTCATGCAGTCCTTGACTCTTCCCCTCCCAGCACATCCATCTTCTTTCAACTTCTAAATTTGTGTCAGCCCAGATCTCCACAATGCATTCAAATCCAGACCCTTCTCTGTACTCATTCCACCTTTCTTACATTCAAGCTCTCATTACCTCTTGTGTGGGCTATTTCAAATGTCTTCTAATCCTTCCTGCCTCCTGTTTGGTCTCCCTGCCTCCCCCTCTCCTCTCCTCTCTCTCCCCTCCACCCAGCTGCCATAGGGAGATTCATCAGACACAGATCTGACTGTGTCCCCTACTACTGAAATATCTTCAGTGCTCCCTTACTGTCTCTGGCATAAATCACAATCCCTTCAGCCCTTTCTGGAAATTCTCCCCAGTCTGGCTGCAGCCTCCCTTTCTAAAGTGGTTCCATAGTACTTCTCCTCAAGCACTTTCTTTTTCAATCAAACTATTACCTCATCTCTGCCTTGCAACTGTCCCACTTACCCAGCATTCCATGGTGCCTTCTGCCTGCCTTGGCAAGAATGGACCCCAATGTCAGCTCCTCAGCTCTGGTCCTTCGAGAATCCCAGGCTTCCTTCAGGCCCCAGCTCTGGTGCCATCTCCAAGGGGATCCTTTCCTAGTGCCTCCAGACACTTTGTCTTCCTTTCTCATTAATCTTTTAAAAAATTTATACGTATTTATTAGCAAAGGATAAAGAGATATTCCATAATCATCTGACCACCCTAATTACCAGACATTTTACATGCTATACTGTATCAGCTCATCAGGCAAGTAGCTTGACTGCAAGAAGATGAGGGCCAAGCTAAGTGAGTGCTGAGCACACTTTTTTCCTTGTCATCAGATTTAAATTCAGTTTTTTTTTTTCTTAACCTAGTTACTTAGTATTTCATTCCATTTAAACTAAGTGCCCTTTTCACTGAATCAATGTGTTATTTGGACATGTTAAGCATAAACTATTTTGGCAAGAAGCTCCTAGGTGTAGAAATGAAAAAGTGCTGACCCAGTCAATATTTCCTACCTGAAAAGGAACAAAGTGTGCTAGTCATACAGGGATTTAAGGTTCCAATCTGGTTTATTCTTAGATTTAATTTATTAACTTAATGCAGTGTCCAGGTCAGCTTCACTCATACACAAATGAAGAAAATGAGTCCAGGAAAAAGAAAGTTTTCTTTTTACCCCCAAAGATCACATAGAGGCGCCCCTGCTCAGTGTTTTGGTCTTTTGGCTCTCATTCAGTATTCTGCATTGTATGTGATTAGGTTGGGACACCCAGCAAAAATCCTTCCTGGGCCAGGAAAAGATGGATAGTTAGATGTTGATGTTGTTGTTGATAATGCTGATTTTTAAGGGTTAAAAATTAAGGTTGGACTAAATATATGAGTGTGGTTGCTTAAATTAATATATCTCAAGTCAAAATGAATTTTTAAATTCATTTATAAAATAGAGAGGGAAAGAGTAAGGTAGAGAGATGAGAGAGAGGGTAGAGAAGGTATCTATCCTATCACACTAGATAATTACTCCAGCCTAGTTTGAACCATTCAGGGCTTATTAACTGTGCAGCAGAGGACCATAAACTGGAGTTTCCAGTGTTGAATAAAGCAAGGATTCCAGCCACAAGGTCTCTAAGACAGGGGGCCTCTCCAGAAACTAGTCCCTCCAGGATCCAGGAAAGGAGTCAGCCTTTTCACTAACCCATATGATAGTCAAAGAGAAGATTCAAGAACAGTCTTACCACAAGAAGTCTGAGGTCCCAAGCCAGAACTCCTCCAAGGCCAAGTTAGAAGGAGAAAAAGTCACCCACAGGAAGATAAAGTAGACAGAGCATGTAGATGTTCTTTTGTGAGCCTCAATGGCTCCTCAACCTCATCTTTTGTCAAATCTGTGAGACACTAGGAAATATGTGAATATCCTGAGAGAACCCAGAAGTGCCTAGGAATACCCTAAGTTGTCTTTCACTAGATTTGTTCAGTGACTCCGCTGTAATTCTGGGTCAGGTGTTGTTAAATCAGGTTTTGTGTCTTTGTCTGACCCTATTTCAGTGATTTCTATATTTCCCAATTCTTTTTCTAGCTGTTGCCCAATAATATGCTCTAATTCTGAGTTCTGTAGTGACAAATTTGTTTCTTATAAATTAGCTATTATGGTGTTTACATACACAGGTTTCCCATTATCCTCTTTACTTTCTTGCCCCAGGGTTTGTAATGCACTTGTATAACTACTAGATGCTTCAGGTTTTGTAGATGTTATAATGCAATCTACCATCCCCTCTTCAGTTATTCCATCCCCATTCAATGCACTATTATTAACTAGCTCTGAATCACTTTGAACCACTGCTGTCTGTGAGCTACCGGCCTGCTCAGAGGAAAGGTTTGTGTTTGTGTTCATTTCAGTTTGAGAACTGCTTGGATGAAGTTTCACTATCAAAGACTCTTCTGTTCCCACTTCCTTAAATTGTTTTGCAGTCTCTGGTACAGGGAATAGAAAATCATTGGAAGTTTGGTATTGATCTGTACTAAAACCATCCCCAGGACTGGAATCTTTGAGTGTTATAGGATTTTGTGGGTAAAAGTCTTTGGATTTTGGATTTAAGTTAGTCATCCCCTCATTTTCCTTTCTTTCCCCTCTTAGATGTATAAATGTATCAGCTCCAAAGTCTCTTGCAACAATGTCTCATTTGGCTAAACTGTCAGAATTGTCTGGATACTTAAGTTGCTGCTTGAAAGATTTGCTAGCCCTGCTTGATTTTCCCCGATCTAGATCCATTCTGCAAGTTAAAAATTTTTCCAAAAAGGATTTAATCTGTTCCTTCCTTTTCTCCATGTAGTTTTGTGTGCCCATGTATTTTGAACCATAAATGTCATGTTTCATGTCTGCTGTTATCTGTGCAATTTCATTTTCCACACCAATTCTAGACTTTTGTTTTGTACTTAAGTTGCTTCACTTGGCATCTTGCCCAACAATCTGTTTCTCCACCACTAAAATTGTAAAGTTTTCATTTTCTTTTCTACCATCTCCCTTTTTTACCTTTATGCTTATGTCTTCATGTTTCCTCCCTGGGGTACCCTCCAAATTCGTCTCTTTTTCACTAGATAATGCTAGAGCCTGGCATCATGAGGTATAATGACTATTTTTCGCTACAACTTCTGAATAATGGGGTTTTGCTCCAGAAGATATTGCTGCTTCCATGGATTTCAGGTCTGGGGTCTCCTGTTCTCTAAGTCTGCAGTGAGAGCAATACTGCTTGCTATTAGAGTCCTGTCTCCCATAGATTTTGTTATTATATACTTTTCCCTGACAGAGAGAATACCCCAAGACCTGAGAGAAGAACAGCTCTAATCAATAAAGAACTGGCGTGATATAACATTGACATCGCAGCATTAAACGAAACACGCTTACCAGAAGAGGGATCACTCAGTGAACCCACCACTGGATACACCTTCTTCTGGAAAGGTAGAGCCTCAAATGAAGACAGAATCCACGGTGTTGGCCTGGCTATCAAGACCAGTTTGCTCAAACAGCTGCCAGACTTGCCTGTGGGCATCAGCGAGAGGCTCATGAAGATCCGTTTACCTCTCAGCAAAGACCAATATGCCACAATCATCAGCGCATATGCCCCAACACTGACCAGCACAGAGGAGACCATTGAGCAGTTCTACTCTGACCTGAGTGCCATCCTGCACTCAGTGCCCACCAATGACAAGCTGATACTACTGGGAGACTTCAACGCCCACATTGGCCAAGACCATGAAAGATGGAAAGGAGTGCTTGGCAAACATGGCATGGGCAAAATGAACAACAATGGCCTACTGCTAATCAGCAAATGCTCAGAGTTCGAACTCACCATCACGAACACTGTGTTCAGAATGGCGAACAAATATAAAACAATGTGGATGCACCCACGATCAAAACAGTGGCTACTCTCATTGACTACATCATTGTACACTAGCAAGACATCCAGGATGTACAGATCACCAGAGCCATGAGAGGAGCTGAATGCTGGACAGACCACCAATTGGTTAGAGCGGCTCTTCAAATGCGCATTGTGCCTCGCCATCCAAAACGCACCCAGACAGTTTGAACATTTTACATCTTATGTCGTCTTAGAGATCCATCTTATTTGCAAACATTCCAGTCCTGCCTGGATGACAAGCTGTCTGCTAAGGGACCACTCACTGGAAGCTCAACCAAGAAATGGAACCATTTCAGAGATGCAGTGAAGGAAACATCAAAGGCAGTTCTAGGCCCCAAACAATGCAACCACCAGGACTGGTTCGAGGAGAACAACACTGCTATTGAAGACCTATTGAGCAAAAAGAACAAAGCCTTTATGGAGTGGCAAAATAACCCAAACTCTGCTCCTAAAAAGGACAGATTCAAGTCTCTCCAAGCCACGGCGCACCATGAGATCAGGAAGATTCAAGACCGATGGTGGGAAAAAAAGGGAGAGGAAATCCAGTGTTTTGCTGATACAAAAAACTACAAACACTTTTTCATTCCCCTCAAGACTGTCTATGGGCCATTAAAACCCACCACCACTCCCTTGCTATCCTCTGATGGTGACACTCTCATAAAAGATAAAAAAGGCATCAGCAACAGGTGGAAAGAACACTTCAGTCAGCTTATCAACCAACCCTATTCAGTCCACCAAAACACCCTTGACCAGATCCCCCCAAACCACACCATTGAACAACTTGATGCCCCTCCTTCAATAGAGGAAGTCCAAAAAGCCATTAAACAAATGAGTGCAGGCAAGGCACCCGGTAAAGACGAGATCCCTACCGAGGTGTGTAAGGCCTTAAGTGGAAAGGCACTCCAGGCATTCCACATAGTGCTGACCAGCATATGGGAAGAGGAAGACATGCCCCCAGAACTCAGAGATGCCTCCATTGTAGCCCTATACAAGAACAAAGGCTTACGAGCAGCCTGTGACAACTACAGAGGCATCTCGCTACTCTCCACTGCTGGAAAGATCCTCGCCCATGTTATACTCAACAGACTCCTGTCATCTGTTTCAGAGCAGAACCTAACTGAATCACAATGTGCCTTCCGACCAGATAGCAACACCACCAACATGGTCTTCACGGTGAGGCAAATGCAGGAAAAATGCCTTGAGCAGAACCTGAGGCTCTACATTGTCTTCATAGACATGACAAAGGCATTCGACACAGTGAACAGAGACCCATTGTGGGTGATCCTCAGCAAGCTCTGTTGCCCAGAAAAATTCATCAAACTGATCCAGCCTTTTCATGTCGACATGACAGGGGAAGTCCTATCTGGTGGAGAGACTTCCAATCACTTCAACATCTCCAATGGCGTGAAACAAGGCTGCGTCCGTGCTCCCGTGCCATTCAACCTATTATTCACCCTAGTATTACAACATGCTGTGATGGATCTAGACCTGGGCGTCTACATCAAATACTGACTGGATGGCTCAATATTTGACCTTCGCCGCCTGACTGCAAAAACAAAGACAACAGAGAGACTCATCCTGGAAGCTCTCTTTGCAGATGACTGTGTTCTCATGGCCCACCAAGGAAATCATCTTCAAACCATTGTGGACACGTTCCCCACCGCAACAAAACTGTTTGGCCTGACTGTCAGCCTCAGCAAAACAGAGGTGCTGTTCCAACCTGCACCAGGGAGGCCAACGAACTAGCCGTGCATTACAATCGACAGCAGGCAGCTTTCTAACGTCAACACTTTCAAGTACCTGGGCAGCACCATCGCCAACAACAGGTCCCTAGACCATGAGATCAATGCCAGGATCCAAATGGCCAGCCAGGAACTCAGGCGGCTGTGTTCCAAATTCTTCCAACACAGTGGTGTAAGCACTGCGACAAAGCTCAAAGTGTATAACACAGTGGTCCTCAGCTCACTCCTGTACGGTTGTGAGACATGGACCCACAGCGAATACCAAGACAGGTATTCTATGGTGAAATGTCAGCTGGATTCAGGAAACAAGGCCGACCAAAGAAAAGATTCAAGGATCAGCTAAAATCCAACTTGAGGTGGGCTGGCATTACACCAAAGCAACTAGAACTTGCTGCCTCTGACAGAAGCAGCTGGCGAACCCACATTAACCGACATGGACGTCTTGCCGCTGCGCGTGAACGCCGACACCAGGCCACAGCCGCACCTCCCATAACAACTGGCGTCCCATGCCCCATGTAAAGATTAAAATTTAGGGGAGACAGGGAGACTGAGGCAGGTAGAAATTAGTTTCTCTCTGCATGGAGTATTATATTTTTTTAGAGGTTTATTAAAGGTTAAAGATTAATGAATATACAAGTAAGAAACATGTGCCTAGGCCAGAGGCCTAGACAAAATAACCTCACATCACGCAAGAGACCGCCTGCTCCAAAACGGAAGTCCAAAAAGAGCCAAGAGAGAGCCTCAAAAGCCTTTGAATCAGCTTAAATACCTTCTTGATCTCGGCCCAGGTGAGATTACAAGGCATTCTGGGGAAGTGGAGCAAAGGCTCGTGGGGATTGTAGTCCTGTATTCAAGTCTATTTTTATACCCATGTGCCACAAACTCTGCACCTCAGTCTTTGGACTTCAAAGCCATATGAGGGTACACCATAGATGAAAACGCACCAAGACAATTATCATTTTTGGTCACCAAGAGACTACCACTATGCATTTTTACCTTTCCCATCTCTCCTATTGTGGCCCTGTTCAAAGTGATGTTTCATTGGGCAGTTTCTTATATGTATTCTTGATGAGAACACAAAAAGCAAGTCCTGGTATCCCTTTGCACCCTCTGTTGACTTTGGGGTATCTGTCTATACTGTGGGGTTTGTCTGTTAAATGTCTTAATTATAGCCAGATTTTTAACCTCCTCTAATTCTTTCTGCCTTAACAAAAAGAGGTCTCTTGGAGTTTTTTCTTTGGATCATTCTTTTCTTTTTCTTGATATTCTTTGTTATCATGAAGATAGGTAGAAATGTCTCTAAGTTCATTAAGTGAGATGGTGTCAAACTTAGGGCAGTAGCTCCTGTAGGAATCCCTCAAGTGTTTATCACAGCCCTTGAGAAATTGTCTCCTCACATGTGCTTCTGATTTTTTTGAATCAGGGCTAAAACCTAACAGTCCCTTAGTTTTTTCGATAAGGCAATCAATAAATGTGCTTGGGTGTTTATTTTTTCTTGGGATAATCTGTCAAATTTTCTCCATGCACTGGGTCTTTCTGACAATTGCTTCATTCCCTGTAATAGGTCACCACAGCATTTTCTTAGATAAGGTGAAATTTCCAACATTTATAAGTCTAAGAAATTTTAAGTTTTACAAATTTACATCTAGATAATTCATTGGCAACTGTGTCCATCCCATAGTCATATTGGTTAATGTCGCCAGAACATTGCCTATCATCCCTGCCACTCTATATTAAAAATGATACAGTAGCCCCAATAAATGGCAATTATTCCTAATATGGAAGACCAAAATATTAATTGTAGCATGTTTCCCATTAGATCTTTTCTAGGCTCTAACTGCCAGGAGTTAACAGTTACAAAAGACTGTCTCCCTCAGTTTTGTAACTGACCAGAGTGGCAATTGGTAACTGATTTGTCCCCCCTCCCCCAAGGAATCAAGATGTTTTGGATCCTGTGTGGAAACTGCTAGGCAGTGACAAAGGCTGTTAGCCTCAGGAGTTGTAATTGACAACTTCACAACTGACAGTTGATGACAGTTGGTGACAGTCACTAAAGTTTTTTTTTTTTTTTTAATAAATGGGGTTCTTTTAAATCCAGGGTGCCAATTGTATTTAAAAAATAAAGAAGGAAATATTGTGCCCTGAGGGAAGCTTGGACTTTCAGTATGGAGAGGGGGAAAGAGAAGAGAACTCCCTTCTCAAAATGGGGTTCAGGGAAGACAGCAGATGTAATGATTTGGCTCAGAGAGAGGAGAGGGGGTTTGAATATTTCCCCCCTTCTGCCTTCCCTCCTTAGCTAAAGCTGCTCTCCCCAATTGGCTCTTGTTCCCCCTTCACTACTTGAGAACAAAGGGTCTTCCCTTGGTCTGTTCAATCACACTCAGCTTGAAGAACAGATAACTTTTATCTGTTTAACTCGAACAGGTAATACAAAAAGAATAATAGGCAGGGAAGAATGGGAAAGGGAAAACGTCTGTCTCTAAACCCTTTTCCTCCCTCCTCAAGTTTGGGGGGAACTCAGGCCTTTTAGCCTGAGTCCCCTGAGAGAAAGTCAGGTTGACTCACCCTTGGGGAACAGGAGCTGAGATAAAGTCTGCTCAGTTTTCTCTTCAGAAATTCCCTTCAATTGGGATGTGTTGGGGGAAAAGATTTCCAGTCACCAGCAGGAAAAGTGGGTAACCCTCAGGAGAAAGTCTTTTCCCCACCTTCTCTCTTGGGCTTCTCAAAACCGAGAGCCCTCACTCCTCTCTCCTCCAGCCAGAGTCTTCTCCTCCTTCTGGATTTCACTCCTGGAGCCCCTCCCCCATTGAGGTAATCAATTTCACATACTCTTCAGTCTGGCACTTTTTCTCTAGTGCCAACCTCTGTCACAGAACTCTCCCTCCCTCTCTCTCTCTCTCTCTCTCTCTCTCTCTCTCTCTCTCTCTCTCTCTCTCTCTCTCTCTCTCTCTCCTCTCTGTCTGTCTGTCTGTCTGTCTGTCTGTCTCTGTCTCTTTCTTTCTGTCTCTCTCTGTCTCTTTCTCTCTCTCTTCTGGCTGGAGCTTGGAACTTGAAGGAATTTCTGTTGGTGGTCAGCTCCAATACATCAAAAGGAAAATAGGGTAATGAGATAATCAACTCTCTAAATATTTCTCACATTTCCCTCTCTTTCCTATCACTACTCTGATGTAATAAAGCTACTAAAACTACTACCAGCCTCATAATTTAATTTTAATTATTACAATTTGGCAACCACCAAATTTGACACCAAAATTGACAAGTAGTCTCATTTTCTTCAGTTTCTTCACTTTTTACTCTCGCTAAACTATTCTTAAGTAAGTGTGTTAGTAGCTCAGTTAGACTGGCTAAAAAACACCAAGATGCTGACCAGACCCATTAATCAAGACTGATCAAGGTTACCAACTCAGGGCCCAGAACTCTGGATTGGGGAGGAAGGGTTAAGTATTGGGGGAGAAAAGCAAGCTTAAACTCTGTGTATGTGTGTGTGGGTGGGGGGGTGGGGGGTGGAGGAGGTTCCCAAATAGAGCCAGGTTTTTGGAATTGACCTCTGATTTCCTAACACTAAAGCCAGGTGTAACCCAAATCTCTAGTATCTAGACCTTTAAAGGAAAGTACCTTGCTCCTGAGGAACCATTTTTCCCTATTTTTAAAGGCCCCTTTCTGACTGCCCACATGCCTCCAGCATTAGCTTAATCTGGAGGTGGGGTTTAGGGGAGAGCAGCAGCAAGATCTATAAAGTTGCTCCCTTAACCCTGAATAGCATTTTAGGGCCCAATAAGGGAAAAATCACCACAAGGGACCCTGCCCACAGCCTGAGCTCTGCAGTGCACTGCTTAGAGACTGAAAATGATGCTGGAGAGGGTGGCCCACCTTTTGAAAGTGTAGTTTCCTGCCTATCAAAAATAACTTCTGGTCCCAGAGAGTATTACTGGGTTCACAGGACTTGCAGTTTCAGAATGGCTTTGTTTAGTCACATTCTTGGCAATACTTACACTGCCCATTCCTCCCAAGAAAAAAACAACAGAAAGATAACTTGATTAATCTCAAGATTAATTACAGCTCTTCTGAAAGTACAACGCTTCTGTAATGTGGGGTCTCATAGGCAACTTCAATTTGCCCTCTGAGTAATCAATCTCAGAAAAGGTTCTCCATCAATGACTGAAGCCCTTGTGGTCTGAAGAAATGTTTTCTACTGCATATTCTACCATTATCTATGGGGCAGGAGGTCCGAGACCCTTCTCTGGATCTCAATTTCCCATCTTCAGATCAGAGGACTACTGAAGTCACTTCCAGCTCTGAATTCTGTGGGATGGGTTTTCTTTTCTTTTTCTTTTCTTTTTTCTTTTTTCTTTTTTTTTGTAGGAATAGCCTAGGTCAGGATCTCAGAAAAACTATTGACTTTATAGTCTTGGTCTTGTCATCTTCACCAGCTGAATGATCAGGAGAATGCAAGTCTTGCATATGACCTTCACCAATGTAGATGATAGCCTTCCAGGACTTGTGAATTACCCTCTCCTTACTGAAGAGTGGAGGAGATTTTGACTGGATAGATCTGGGTGAAAGTTGAGTCAACAGTAGAGGAAAGAAGGTAGAATGGTTAGTTCTCTCCTAGGGTGCATGGTGCAGGCAGGTAGCACTGTTGATAGAGTTCTGGGCCTGGAATCAGGAAGACCTGAATTCAAACCCAGCCTGCCTGTGGGAAAGTTACTTCATCCTACTTGTCTCAGTTTCTTGATCTTTAAAATGAACTGGAGAAGGAAATGGTAAAGCATTCTACCATGTTTGACATCTTTGCCAAGAAAACTTCAGATTGGTTCAGGAAGAGTCCATCATGATTGAATAACAAGGACACATTAAGTCTAGAGGAAGGGAGGTGAATATCTTATTCTATCCTGCTCTGGACAGACTTTCTGTGGAGTAAGACATTCAGTTTTAAGGAGCCAGAATGAGTTTCCAGCTTACCAAAGCTGAATGGAAAGAAGAAAATTGAGAACTCTGGGACAAGTTTGGGAAGGAGACAGGGCAATAAACAATTTAGTTGCTCCCCTTACATCATCTGAATTGGGTTGGAAGAATCTACAGCCCAGCCACAGGAGTTTTGGATTTTAGGTTGGGGTGGGTGAGGGAGCCTTGTGATGAGAACTTGTATATAGTGCCTGTTTGCTGCATAATAGGTCATCAGTTCTTAGACCATTACTGAAATGTTCTCCTTCATGAAGTAAATAAACAACTACATCTTTTTACTCCTACCTTCTGATTCCAGGTTTTGTTTATTTGAGTGAGTGGGGAGCTTGTCATAATTGGTGGGGGTGGTCAAAGAAGACTTCCTGGAGGAAATGGACTTTGGGCCCTAGGGACAATGATGGGGTGGGTGGGTCAGAGAATGAACTGAAGGGACAGCTAAGTGGCTCAGTGGATAAAGAGAGCTAGACTTGGAAATAGGGTTTCTTAGTTCAAATCTGTCCTCGGACACTTCCGAGCTATGTGATTCTTGGCTATTAAACTCAATTCCCTAGCCCTTGCCACTCTTATGCCTTGGAATTGATACTTTGTATAGATTTTACGACAGAAGGTAATGATTTGGAGAGAGAGAGAGAGAGAGAGAGAGAGAGAGAGAGAGAGAGAGAGAGAGAGAGAGAGAGAGAGAGCTGAGGAAATATGTAGGGGAATAGTGATGATCATTTATTATTTTTCAATTATAATTATTTGTATTTGAACACTATTTCTGGCATATATGTAACCACCATCCCAGACTGGAGTTACACACATAAACTCTGAGTTTTTTTTCCAAGCTAGGAAAACTTGGAGTATGCTTCTTGTGATAGACTGTACCTCTTGTCCATAGACCACCCTTGCCAAATGTGATGATGCTCATCATAATAGAATGTCCACTAGTTGATGAACTCTTTGACTAGGACAACCTAGCCAAAGGAGGATAGTCAGAAGTATTTTAAATGGTAAAAAAATTTTAATTCATATATTTTTAAAATAGCTTCTCTGTCATGTGTGGTCACTTTTTGTAGTGACAGTGAAAAGGCAAAAAAGAGGTCAGAGGGTATGAAAAATCTTATTATTTTTAGGTTGACTAAAAGCACTAATTTAACTGCATAAATAATTTAACTAATTTAATCTACTCTAAATGTGAGCAAGACCCTTGTTCATTGATGAAAGAAATTGGTCTCCCAAGGAAAGGACTGAACCACCTCAATCTTTATTGATGTTCTTACTTTAATGGAAACCAGGAAACATGGAGTTTTGTCTAAATGGAATATGGCAGCTCTGGAGTTCTTTTGGAGAGGCTTGATCAATGAAAGAGTTTCATTGTGTGTCCAAAGGTAACAAAAAGCATGTTGTGTGGTGTTCATGAGAATAAAAAGGACCACCATCAGGAAGGGAATTGCATCTCCTACGTCCAGTCTCTCTTGCAAAGATAATGACATAGATAACTCATGAAGAGTTGATAAGAGCATCCAAACCAAGTCAAGCAAGTCAGTATTCATTGATATATGGCAATTTCAATGTGAAAGTTGGCAGAGGGGAGGATGATGAAAACTATGTCATAGACTATGACTCTGGATTAAGAAGCAAAGGAGGCCCAAGGCTTCTCAGGAACCCTCTATGTGCTTATCAAGTGCACTTTCTTCCTGAAGAGAATATGAGGACACTGAACATGGCAAGGACCAAAGGATATAACAGAAAACACATTTGACTATATTTGGGAAATGACTGACTACTGCCATGGAAACAACCACTGAATTAGGTTTTTTTGTGTCTAGTCTGGCCAGAAGAAAGGATAAAGACAAGAAGAAAATGCTGCAGGCAATTTCTACTTCAACCTGACCCACTCACAACATTTGTTTATGATAATAAATGGGTATGAGGGAGATAAAAGTCATCACTAATTAACTTAATTTCTTACATGCTGTGGAAAGGGAATTCTCCCCCATTATGTCCCTTTGTTTTGATGTAATCAATCAGGAACCTGGAGATCCTGTACTATTGAGATGTGCAAGTATAGACAAAACCTCAGAGAAAGGAAGTAGAAACCAAGTATATGGGAGACTGATCCCACAGGCACTGCCCCTACCCATTGTCAACTAGAAAAAACACAGAACTATTAAATAGTCAATATCACTCTTTAATCAAGGGAAAAGGGGTTAGCGCTACTAATACGATAACAGAGCTGCTTCCCAAGACTGCACAGAGTCAAGACGCCCTGGTCACCAGCCCCTGAGAGTGCCACCGACTCAGCATGGACTCCGGGGTAACAAAAGAACTTGGGGAGCCTATATACCGTTTGGGAAATCCAGGGGCAGGGAAAGATGATTCGCATCACTATGGCTACAAGGAAAATGGAAATGTTCAAACTACACTGACAGGATATAATCAAGCTTGGGAAAAGAATCTGCTTACAATGGTTACTAAAGGATGGTTGCTGCTCAGGTGTGGATCTTCCTGAGAAAGGTTCTAATACAATAGGGGATGCTACCTAAAACAAAGAATGTCCTTAGCATATGTTTATCTCTCCCAACCATGATTATCATTTCCCTTTAGGGTAGATTCCCATGGGAACAGGGAACAAGGACAAGCTTTTGGGGTCTCCAATCTACAAGCTCAATCTAAAATTGGGGTTCATCAGATCTCCCTAGGCCACAAGTTTGGAATTCCTAAATTCCATGTTGACACCAGTGTGGTGACAGGCAAATTAAGAGCTAGTAGGTGGGAAAAAAAAAAAAACAAAACACTTATAAGCTGAGACCAAGGAAGCTCTCCAGCTCTTGAGCTCTTCTTACTGGAGATTGGAACCTGAGGAAACTCCTCTGGGTGATGAACTTCAATCCATCTAATGGCACATTAGGCTATTTAGCTAAGCTACTCATTACCTCTTTCCTACATTTCCCTCTTTTTTACTATCACTATTTTGATTAAATAAAATTGTTAAAGCTACTAACAGCCTCATAATTTAATTTTACCTATTAAAATTTGGCAACCATAAAGATTTTGATGATCACCCTCATATTCTTCATGTCTTCACTTTTTATTCTCTCTAAACTATCCTTAAGTCAGTGTGTTTGTAGCTAAGTCAAGTTTGGAACTCTCACTTCTCCTCTCTAAGTTTGTAATGCTGTTTGAAATAGACAAAATGGCAGATTAGCCTTTGGTCTGATAGTGTAAAATAATTTAGAAGGTCCTTGCTTCTACTTTTAAGCTGCACCGCTGTTTCCTCCCAACCACTGCTGATTCCCTGAGAGAACTGTAAGGACGAGGGACAGATTAATCCCCTTTCCCTTTAACTAACTTAGGGCTGAGTAGCACCTGAGAATAACTGAGTAGAGCCCTGGCCCATCACTTGCTGCTGCCTGGCAAGCTGGGTTTTTAGCAACAATCAGCTGGTCCTTACTGAACTCCACCTGGTCAGACCTTCCACCCCCTGAATGCCTGTTTTCTGATGCAGCTACGTCCCCCTCCCATGGAGCTACAGCCTTGTGGCCCAAAATTCTGGATTGATGAGAAGGGAATGAGTATTGGGGAAGGTGAACAAGCTTAGATTTTAGCTTTTGTTTTCCTTTCCCCTCAAATAGAGCCAGTTTCGGGGGATTAAGCTTTGAGTTCCTGACCCAAGAACCAGGTGTACCCCAAATCTCTGCAGTTTCTAGTTTTTTAAAGGAGGGTATCTTACTTCTGGGAGTCCATTTTTTTCTTTCTCTTTTATGGCCCTTTCTGAGCCCCCATGTACCTCCAGCATTTGCTTAAGTGGAAGATGGGGCATTAGAGAGAGCAACAGCAAGAACTCTAAAGCTGCTCCCTTGACCCTGCAAAGTATTTCAGGGCCTACTAGGGGAAAATCCCAGAAGGGGACCCTGGCCATAGCTATGCTCTCTACCCAAGGTATTTGTTCCCACCTCCCCCTAGGCCAGCTCAGTGATGTGGTTCCCTGCTATGACTTTCCCCAATAAAGCCTTGGAGTCCAGGAGCCTCTCAGAGCTAAGGCCCTGTAGGCCCACTTGGAAGCATGCACTGCTGGTTTTTTACCTCTGGGGGGAGGGGAAGGGAGAGAACTCTTCCCAACCTTTCAGCTAAAACTAAGACTGTACCCTGAGGAATGGTTTTACCTACAAGGGAAATAGTAATAATAACAATAATAGGAATTCACATAGGAATAGTAATTAGAATGAGGTAAATCATAACTCACGCCAAAACATCCAATATAAGGTTTGTCCTCATTATACTTAGTGTGGCAACCCTCTTCAGCATGGGGGGACCCCAGAGGTGTGATCAAAGAAATCTAGAGGACTGATGGTACTTGGGAAGGGAAGAGACCTCAAAGAGTCTGGAGGTGAATTTTAAGCCTTTTAAGACTCCCTTGCCTTATACATGTTAACTGTTTCATTCTCTCCCCTTCCTCATAGTGAAGAAGTCTCTGTATTGAAATTTTCTTTTTTCCTTTTTTTAAAATTTTATTTAGTCAATTTAGAACATTATTCCTTGTTTACAATAATTGTAATGAAAAATTTAAATACAAGGTGTATGTAATGTTACTGTTAACCATTTCAACAGCTATTAGAACTGGAGAAAAGGACTCTTCGATTCACTGCTCACATGTAAAATGGGCACCTTCTATCCACAGAGATTAACTGTATCTTGTCACATGTAATTGTCTTCATTTATACCCTCCTCCTTTGACTGGACTGGAGATAATACCATTGTAATAGTCCATAGACAAGTTGCATACTGTTTTGACTGAAACAATGAATTCCTGATTTTTAAAATTTTTATTATTTTTTTATTTGCAATGGGATATTTGAATTTTTCTTCTAATTATTTGTATTTGAAGTACATGGAATCATTTTAATGTTTTTTTTTTTTATTTTGAAGGATAATTTCAAAACATCTATTAGTCCGAATACCTATGCATACCCAAAAGTACATGTAAAATGGAAGTCACAGGAAGTGATGAAAAGGAATGATCTTTAAAAATGCCAAGAACTTCCTGTGAAGAGGTCTTTCACCTTGAACTTGATCTTGAAGGAGGTCCAGCTTGAGACCTTGAACTGCTCCCCTAGAACTACCATGTGGGGTAAGTGAAAAAGGCACACTCCTTTCCTGGATTTTCTGAAGGGACTAGCCTCAGGAGAGGCCTAACCATAGTGAAAAAGGCTTTCCTGCATCCCCAGGTCCTAGGTTTAAGACTGAGGCCCCTCCAACTAAGGGCTAATTAGCCTTGCTTGGGTTGATCTATGGGTTGGAGCAAAATACTTCCTGTGTAGATTAGATATCTTACCCTATCCTCTCTTATTTTCTTACTTTCACTCTTTCAATATTTTACAAATAAATTGCTTAAAAGTCATTTTGGAAATGATTAAATTCCTAGTGACCCTACTCTTAAATAGCCTAGTCCAATGTCTTATATTAACCCCTTACATTCTCGCCCTTACAGAAGGGAATTCCCTTCCCCTGTTATGTCATTTTGTTTTGATGTAATCAATCAGGGACCTGGAGATCCTTTAACATTCAGATGTGCAAGTAAAGCCAAAACCTCAGAGAAAGGCCATTAAAACCAATAAGAGTGTAAACTGATCCCAAAGGCACTACCCCTCCCCTCCCATGTGGTGCCACCTGTTATGGTGGGATTGTTTATGGGGAAGAGACAAGAAGGAAACATCTAAATATTTTATGTTTATTGATGGGAAAAGGGAGAGGAAGAAGAGTAAAATGGGAGAAGGAAGTATTTAATCTTATTCTCAAACCTAAATTCCCTCAATAAAATTCTAATGGCTAAATTATCTGGGCTAAACAAGTTAAGTTCCCCCAAACAGAACCTCACAAAACAGTCTAGTAAATGAGCCAAGATCCCAGAGGAAATGTCCAGAGTAGGTCCAGCAGAGAAGTGGTTCTTCTTTGGTCTTCTGTCCAGTTGCCAGCAACCAGTACAAACAGTTTTTTCTCCTCTAGAGCTGGTATCTTACAAAGGGCCAGAAACATTGTAGAAAGAGGGATATCTCATCTATCTCCAAAAGCTTCCCCAGGGAAATTGTATTTTCAATTGGGACCTTAGAATCTTGACCTAGGATCCCATGTGATTGTATGGCACATGTCCCTGTCAATCAAATGCAGTTCATTTTGCAGAATCCTTTTGCAATCTTCCTTTGCTTACTACACCCAAAATTAAAGGAATTATGATTGACTCCTGAGATGTGACATGAGAGAGCTAGTAGGTTATATGCTTATATGCCAAGACCAAGGCTGATCTTGAGCTCTCGAGCTCTTCTGAGTAGAGATTGGAACCTGAGGGAACCCTTGGTAGTGAGTTTCACTCCATCAAAGGTCATATTAAGATATTAAGCTAAGCTACTCTTTACTTGTTTCCTACATTTCCCCCTTTACTATCACTACTTTGATTAAATTAAATTTTTTGAGCTATTAACAGCCTCATGATTTAATTTTAACTATTATAATGCATTGCACTTGTAGAAAGTTATTGTGACACAGAGGTCAAAAAGAGCTCAGGAATTTTATGAAAGATGATGGTGGAATATTACAAGTGGTATTACCTCACAAATCCTCAGAGAATAGCTAGTTGAAAGGAAATGAGTGTAGTGTGAATTTTAGATTTAGTCCACCCTTGATTAGTCTTTAGAATTTTAGTAACCAGGAATGTAGACACCATCACCTAAGGATTAAGTGTGGGGGAGGATGGCCTGTGACCTGTCTGTGCTAGCAAGTGACACATAATAAACAACTGACTGATGCCCTGGGATCAAGTTGAAGCCACCATTGTTATATGTGAGACACAGGAGTGATGTAAAGAACTGCCTTTATATTTTGCATCACTTCCTGTGAGAGGGACTTTTGTGGCTTTTTGCAGACGTTGGTGGTGGAACTTGAGTTGGAGGAGCTGGAAATGGGTCCTGAGACTACTGCTTTTAGGTGGACACATGGTGAGTTATAAGGCTGACTCCCCTTTCCCTTAACCCTTCTGAAGGCACCAGCTTCCAAGGAGGCCCCTCATCTTGGAGGAGGCCTTGTGGCTGGAAGCCGAACTAGATTTAATCTTCTGGGAAGGCCCCTTGGCTGAGGTTTCTGAACTCCCCTTGGCTCAGGTGAGACCAGAGTAGGTCTTCTACCCTTTTCCCTCTTTCTCCCTCATTCTTAATTTCTGTCTTCTATCATAAATAAACCACTGTAAAATTCCATTCTGACTTGAGTATTTCATTTGGATTTAGAATTTAAATCCCTGTCAAGCACTAAAATTATATTCCTTCTCAACCCCTAAAATTTACCCATAACAGTCTGGCAACCATGAAGGGATTGTGATGACTATCCTCAATCTTCCTGAAAAAAATTATTTCCTCTTTCTCTATTTACTACCTCCTCTTAAGCCTACAATTAAAACACATGCTGGATCAGGTGAGTATAAAATATTTTTTCTTTTCTCCTTAAATTGAATTGAATACATCCTTAAGTGGCAGGGCCCTAAGGTCTTAGCTGGGGAAGCTGAATCTCCCTTACCTTAGGGAACAAACAACCCACCTAGCCAACTCTGACCAACAATACTAGCTGACTAGATTACTCTTCACTAGCTGTGAGGGAAATCTGGAGAAAGTTTTCACCTTGTTCTGCTTCTGGATATCTACTTTCCTTTTTTTTCCAAGCCCCTACATGTCTCTAATTTTAAAATTTAAGTGAGAAGTAAAAAAAAAACCTGGTGAGGCCAACTAGGAAAAGTGAAGGCTTTCCTCAACGAGAGAAACTGTTTTAGCCTCAAAGGGGAGGAGAGACCAGCTCGTGGCCCCTCCCAAACTTAAAAAAAACTCACCCTCAGTTTTTGGCAAAGGCTTTGTTTTCTGTCCCCTTTCACCTAGAAGAGATGACTAGATTAAAAGACTTTTAAAAAGAGACTATGCCCTCACCTTTTGTTTTCGTAACCTGACTTTAACCCCTCCTTCCCCTGAAATGGAGATTGAAGACACCTTCTCCTATAACTCAACTGCAGGACTGCTTCTTTCATGGTCTGCAACTCTTGGCTGAACTTACATCCCAAGACCCTTCTCCTGAAATGCCAGTTTCTCCTAAAATCCCAGTTTCTTCTGTTCCTTCTCCCACCCCAAAACCAATTCCAGCCCCAAGGAAATCTCATCTTTCTAGCAAAACTGTTTCTAGTCAAACTGACTCACCCTTACCAGATTCAACTAGAGGCCTTTTTTCCTCTAAGAGAAGTACCCAAAATAGGATGCAATGAAGATGTGGTGACTCTAAGGCACCATATACCATTTACTCCCCAAGACATAAATGAATTCACATGAAATGTTCCCACTTATATTATTATATTTTGTTACCTTTATGGTAACAAAAAAGATTGCAGACATATTTTTTCAGTATAATCCCTCTTACAAAGGTATTGAAAACTTAATCAAGGCTTTCTTAACAGAACATGAGAAAAATAAAATCATTTCTCATGTCAATAAAGTGTGGGGGCACAATGCAGAACGCTGGCCATCTCAAGATCCCGAATGGTATTATATCAACTCTGAATATTATTTACAACTATATTATTGTAGGAAGGTCATTCTAACTGCTATGAGAGAGTACTCTGAAATCACAGATAAAAGGATGGAATTTGAACTTAAGCAAAATGATGATGAGACACCCTCCAGATTCATGGATAAACTCATTGAGTTTGGGGGTTGATACCTAGATTTTGACCTTTCTAAAGAAAATTAAATAACACAAATTAGAAGACACTTTGTTAATAAGTCTTCAAAAGTGATCAGGGATTATTTTAGAACTCATTGCCTAAGGTGGCCTAAAATGGATCTTGATGATTTGAGAAAAACTGCTGTATATGTTTCAAAGGGAAAAAAAGGAAAAGAGGAAGAGACTAATGATTTCTTGGAGACAATTAGGAAAGAATTGAAATATTTAAAAGATAAGATAGATAAACTGGAAAAAGGGCACTATACACAACCAATGGCACTTGCGCCTCTCCAAGGATCTAACTATCAATCCATTACCTGCCAATTCTGTAAGAAGGGTAACAGAATGATGGAGTGTATAAATTTATTCAAGGCAATCAGAAATAATATGGAATTTAATAACAACTACAGAAAAAATAATTATAGAAATAACTATAATAATGATAATAGAAACCACAACTTTGGGAATAATAATTCTAGAATTAGAAATTGGGAACATGATAACTCAAACCAAATGCCCCAACAACAGCATATCTTAAGTGGAACATGTCCAAAAATGTTGGCAACCACTAAAATTATATTCTGTCTCAACCCCTAAAATGTACCCTTATCAATAGAAAGTTAGGTATGAGCCCCAACTAAGGAGATAATGAATGAATTCATTTAAAAATAACTCCATTCATTAAGTACTTCTTAGATGCCAAAAACTGTATGGTAAATTCACGTGATCCCAAGTAAAAGTATAGATGCCCTTGAAGAAGCAGCAAATATAGGATAAGTAGAATGTCTGCCAGCATTTTTTCAACCCTTACCTTTTGTCTAAGTATGAATTCCAAGACAAAAGAGTGGTCAGGGTTGGTAAGTGGGGTTAAGTGACTTGCCCAGGGTCACATAGCTAGGGAGCATCTGAGAGCAAATTTGAACCCAGATTTTCCAGACTCTGGGCTCAGTGTTATATCCATTGTGCAACCTAGATGCTCCTGCCAGCATTTTTATAGATATTTATTTTTACCATCTGTCATTTAGAAGCCATTACATTTGAATAACACCTCAGGTTCATAACACTTTAATAAATGAAGTCAGAGCAACAGCTGGGTGGTTCAGTGGATGGAGAGACAGGCCTAAAGATGGGAGGTCATAGGTATAAACCTGCCCTCAGACACTTCCTAGATGTGTGACCCTGGGCAAGTCATTTAACCCCCATTTTCTTATCCTAAGATTAAAATTAATATCCAATACTCCAGGTATTATTTTAGTACCATTTATTAAAATCTACCTAGATCAGAGAGAAATTAAAAACAACCAGAAAAAGAAAAAAGAGAGAAAAGCCAAAACCTGCTTCCTCCTTCACACTGATAACAGCCCAAGAGACCACTTGGGCAAAAATGGAAATTCCAAACTCCCTCAATGCAAAGAGACACATACAGGAAAAGGAAAAGGGGGTTGTGGGAAATGTAGTCTCTAGGATTCAAGATTCTAAATCAACACATATCCCCTTGTTATCCTTTGGGATAACAGTCTCCCCAGTGGATCATGAAAACATATAGTGGTAGTCTCTCGGTGACCAAGAATGACTATTGTCTTTGTGCAGTTTCATCTACAGTGTACCCTTATATGGCTTTAGAGTCCAAAGGCTGAGGCATAAAGTTTGTGGCACATGGGGCATGGGACACCAGTTGTTACAGGAGGTGCGGTTGTGGCCTGGTGTCGGCGTTCACGCGCAGCGGCAAGACGTCGACGTTGCTCATCTTCAAAGGTGGTGGTGGCATGGTTAATGTGGGTTCGCCAGCTGCTTCTGTCAGAGGCAGCAAGTTCTAGTTGCTTTGGTGTAATGCCAGCCCACTTCAAGTTTGAATTTAGCTGATCCTTGAATCTTTTCTTTGGTCGGCCTTGTTTCCTGAGTCCAGCTGACAGTTCACTATAGAATACCTGTCTTGGTATTTTGAAGATGAGCAACGTCGACGTCTTGCCGCTGCGCGTGAACGCCGACACCAGGCCACAACCGCACCTCCTGTAACAACTGGTGTCCCATGCCCCATGTGCCACAAACTTTATGCCTCAGCCTTTGGACTCTAAAGCCATATGAGGGTACGCTGTGGGTCCATGCGGATGACATGTCCAGACCATCGTAGCTGGGTTTTGAGGACCATTACTTCTATGCTGGTGGAGTTGGCTCTGTTGAGGACTTCCTGTTTGGTGATTCGGTCCTGCCATCAGATCCTCATGATTGACCGGAGGGAGCGTTGGTGGAATTGCTCCAACTGCTTCATGTGCTTCTGGTACAGTGTCCATGTCTCACAACCATACAGGAGCGAGCTGAGGACCACCAAGTTGTACACTTTGAGCTTCATCGCAATGCATACACCGCTGTGTTGGAGGACTTTGGAGCATGAAAACATAACTAACTTATAACTAGACTAGAGGTATACCCAAATATTTTATTTTAAAGGGAAAAATACAATAATTTGGGGATAAGAGGAAAATATAAAGGGAAAGGAACAAAACCAATAATAGGTACACTGACAAATAGCCATTTAGGGAGTAGTCCCCTTTGGCATAAGATTGTACATTCAAAACAAAAGCATTTCAACCCCCCAAGGTTCAAATTCTCCATATCTCAAAGTTCACTCTCGATCTTCTGGTACAGTGTGTGGTATCTGCAGGTGTATTCATGGCCCTATCTAGGTTCTAGGAGGAAGTCTCTTGTTCTAAAATTGACTGAAATTCAAGTCAATGTTCACAACAATAACAGTCTCCCCTGAGGAAAATAATAATACATCCCACCAAGGAGGATTCAGGGATGCATGTAGGAATTACACAGGGATACATGGTCAAGCCATATGGCATATGAATCAATTACCAAAAAAATCAAGGAATCAAAGAAATTAAATTTTAAAAAATAACCTCTGAGTCATATGAAAAATATAAAAAGAAAACTTGAAGAAAAAGAAACAAATTCTTGGAAGAAGGATAAAAAAGAAAAAAAGGGGGGAAAATCACAACTCACAACAGGTCCTTGTAGTGATCCATGTCCCATAAGCGTACAATAACAATTAGTCACAAACCCAATTTAGAAGTTTGTCTACAGTAAATTGTCACATCATGAGAGATAAATAGAAAAAGAGACTAGATTTCAAGACAAATGAGAAATTAAATTTCCTGGTTCAACCCTTTTCTTCATTTTTTCGAGATAATGGTGCCAGAGCAATCAATGTTATATTCTTGATATATAGTGTGGTACAAGGAAGTCCTACATTTAACACATGTTAAGCAGCCACAACCTTGAGTCTCACATGTGATCAAGTTATTGTGATTTTTGTGCAGCATGTCATCAATCCCCATAGAATTGGTTTGGTTTCTTTCAAGTTTTTGTGATCATTTGGCATTTTGCAAGTCAAATTCTGTGCTCCTTTGTGGTCCATTTGTCCTTGGAGTAGACATAGTCATCAAGAAAAAGTCTCATAATAGTTAAATAACTAGTGGTAGGTGGCCATAGTCCAAAGCAGCTTTGGGGGCATGTTTTTTTTTCTTTTTTATATGTTAGGCAAACAGACATCTTAGGTTATGGTATTGCAAAAAGTAAAAATAGTTTAAAAAACATTTTAAATACTAGTCACATGTGTTTCAAAGGAAAAAAAATAAGAAAAGAGGGGGAAAATCATATACTATATGAAACATGTAGGAAGAAAGCAAAATGTTATAATTATGTATATTTCACAATTACAGAGGTAAAGTATAGGGACTAGTTTTCAAAAAATCAGATTCATTTCCTCTTTGACTTACCATGATACTCAGTGTAAGTTCAAAAAAGGCATATGAAACAATGTGAGTGCAAATGAGATAGATAAAGCAATAATACATTCAAGAAAATACAAAAAAAATTAGTAAAGGCACAAAATGTTACAAAAGGTATAGCAGGTCCATATAGGTCACTAATACAGATTTTCTTCTATGAGGTAGTACATGTGCTAAGTTACCCTACAAGACAATGTGTGCAAATACGAGGATCAATCAAATAAAGTGCAAAAAATAGTACAAATCCAGCAGTAAAGAAGTCCAATCACAATCAATAGTCAAATACAATCAATGCAATTATTCACCATTAACTGAAGGTATTAATTTTACAAGGCTATAATGAATCCATGAGTCCCTCTCTCCAATTTTTATGGCTGTTGGTGTAGTTAGTAGGATCTGGAATGGTCCATCATAAGCAGGTTCAGTCGACCCAGTATGTTTGAAATTCTTTAACTATACACTATCTCCTAGGTTTAAACCATGAAGCAAGAAATCAATGGAGCCTGCTTGAATAGCAGATCCAGAGTCAAGGAATTCTTTCAATTTTGTTTTTAATTGTCTGATATATGGAGCAATGGTTTTATCCCCTCCTAACAGTGAGGTATAGACAGGGGCAAATGGTTGTGCCTGACTAGGTGGATGTCCAAATTGCATCTCAAATGGTGAGAAGTATAAATCAATTCTGGGTCTGCTTCTGAGATAAAATAGGGCCAGAGGTAGAATTTCAGGCCACATTAAATGAGTCTCCATGTACAATTTTCCAGTCATGGTTTTAATTTCTTTATTTATTCTTTCAACTTGGCCGGAGCTCTGGGGATGATGTGGTTTATAAAATTTAGGAGTTATTCTGAGACGTGAATAAATTTGAGATAACACTGAATTAGTAAAATGAGTTCCTTTATCTGAGGCAATACATGCTAACAGGCCAAAATGAGGAATAATTTCCTTCAAAAGGATTTTAGCAACAAAAGCTGCTGTGTCGTGAGCAGTAGGGAATATATTAGGTTACCAGGTGAGTTTATCAACTATGACCAGAAACAACTTATACTGTCTAGCTATTGGCAAATATAAAGTCAATTTATAGGTGCTCAAATGGTGTGTAAGCAAGAGGACATCCACCAAAGGCTTTTCCTCAAAAGTTATGTTGATTAAAGGCCTGGCAGGTAGAACAAGCTGTACATATTTTGGAGGCAGTTGTAGTTATTACAGGAGCTATCCATACTCTTTTAACAGATTCTACAATGACTTAGGTGCCAAAATTACCATGTTTATAAACGTCAACACTTTCAAGTACCTGGGCAGCACCATTGCCAACAACGGGTCCCTAGACCACGAGATTAATGCCAGGATCCAAAAGGCCAGCAAGGCACTAGGGCAGCTGTGCTCCAAAGTCCTCCAACACAGCAGTGTAAGCACTGCAACGAAGCTCAAAGTGTACAACGCAGTGGTCCTCAGCTCGCTCCTGTACGGTTGTGAGACATGGACACTGTACCGGAAGCACATGGAACAGCTGGAGCAATTCCACCAATGCTCTCTCCTGTCAATCATGGGGATCCGATGGCAGGACCGAATCACCAAACAGGAAGTCCTCAACAGAGCCAACTCCACCAGCATAGAAGTAATGGTCCTCAAAACCCAGCTACGATGGTCTGGACATGTCATTCGCATGGACCCACAGCAAATACCGAGACAGGTATTCTATGATGAACTGTCAGCTGGACTCAGGAAACAAGGCCGACCAAAGAAAAGATACAAGGATCGGCTAAATTCAAACTTGAAGTGGGCTGGCATTACACCAAAGCAACTAGAACTCGCTGCCTCTGACAGAAGCAGCTGGAATACCCACATTAACCATGCCTCCACAACCTTTGAAGATGAGCGACATTGACGTCTTGCTGCTGCACGTGAATGCCGACACATTTCCTTGTTCACTTTCAATTTTATTAATTTCTTCCTTAATTTTTAGGATCTCTAGTTTGGTTTTCTTCTGGGGGTTTTTAATTTGTTTGTTCTCAAGTGTTTTGATTTGCATTTCCAATTCCTTGATCTCTGTCTTCCCTAATTTGTTAATATATGAACTCAGGGATATGAATTTTCCTCTAAGTACTGCTTTGGCTGCATCCCATAAGGTTTGAAAGGATGTCTCGCCTTTGTCATTTTATTCAATGAAATTATTAATTGTTTCTATGATTTCTTCTCTAACTACCCGATTTTGGAGTATCATATTATTTAACTTACAATTAATTTTTGATTTGGCTCTCCATGTACCCTTACCGATCAATATTTTTTATTGCCTTGTGATCTGAAAAGGCTGCATTTATTATTTCTGCTTTTCTGTATTTGAGTGCCATGTTTCTGTGACCTAGTGTATGATTTATTTTTGTGAATATGCCATGTGGTGCTGAAAAGAAGGTGTATTCCTTTTTGTCCCTATTAATTTTTCTCCATATGTCTATTAACTCTAATTTTTCTAAGATTTCATTCACCTCTTTTACCTCTTTCCTATTTATTTTTTGGTTTAATTTATCTAAATTTGATAGTGGTTGGTTCAAGTCTCCCACTAATATGGTTTTACTGTCTATTTCCTCCTTCAATTCTCCTAGTTTCTCTATTAAAAATGTGGATGCTATATTATTTGGTGCATATATGTTGATTAGTGATATTTCCTCATTGTCTATACTCCCTTTTAGCAGAATATATTTACTTTCCCTATCCCTTTTGATCAGGGCTATTTTTGCTTTGGCTTTGTCAGATATCATGATGGCAACTCCTGCCTTCTTTCTATCAGTTGAGGCCCAAAAGATCTTACTCCAACCTTTAATTATAACCTTGTGAGTCTCAACCCGCCTCATATGTGTTTCTTGAAGACAACAAATGGTAGGGTTTTGGGTTCT
The DNA here is from genome assembly GCF_027887165.1 of Monodelphis domestica. Lineage (NCBI taxonomy): Eukaryota > Metazoa > Chordata > Mammalia > Didelphimorphia > Didelphidae > Monodelphis > Monodelphis domestica. The sequence continues at coordinate 424,094,777 of NC_077230.1, forward strand.
AATCCAATCTGCTATTTGTCTATGTGATATGGGTGAGTTCATCCCATTCACGTTCAAAGTTATGATTGTCATTTGTGGATTCGCTGGCAATTTGATATCTTCCCCTAGTTCTGACCTTTCTTCTTTAGCTATCTCCTTTTGAACCAGTGATTTACTTTAGGTCTGTCCCCCTAGTCCCCTCCCTTGAGATGATTCCCTTTCTAGCCCCTCCCTTTTTATACTCCTTCCCCCCTCCCCCGCCTTAATTTTCCTTTCTTTCTTGCCCTAATGGATAAGATAGAATTCAGGATCCCACTGGATCTAGATGTTCTTCCCTCTCAGAATTGATTTCACTGAGAGTAAGGTTTAAGTAATTCTACTTCACGCTCTCTTCCTCTCCTTCTCATATGGTAGTTCTTCCCCACCCCTTCCCATGTGTATCTTTATATGGGAAAGATTATTCTATTAAGTCCCCCCCCCCATTTCTTGAAGTAAATCTTAGTATTATCGATGGTTCCCTCCCTCCCTTTTCCTTTCTTTGCCTCCACTTTCCCCAAATCTTCTTGATGCCCCAATCTTTCCCTATGCATGTTTCTTCTAACTACTTTTATGATGCTACAATTTTTGAGAGTTACACAAAACATTTTCCCCACATATTAATATATATAATTTAATGTAAATGTAGTTCTTATAGAAGAGTGTTTGACTTAAAGAAAAAGATAAGATTTATCTCCTTTTCCCTTTCTTTCATATTTACCTTTTCATGTTTCTCTTGTTTTCGGTGCTTGGATATCAAATTTTCCACTAAGTTCTGGTCTTTTCTTAGCAAATGCTTGGAAATCTTCTATTTTGTTGAATGCCCATACTTTCCCCTGGAAGTATATAGTCAGTTTTGCTGGGTAGTTGATTCTTGGTTGGAGACCCAGCTCTCTTGCCTTTCTAAATATTGTGTTCCATGCTTTGCGGTCTCTTAGTGTGTTAGCCACTAAGTCATGTGTGATCCTTATGGGAGCCCCCTTATATCTGAAGCTCCTCTTCTTGGCTTCTTGTAGGATTTTCTCCTTTTCTTGGAAGCTCTTGAATTTGGCAATTACATTCCTAGGGGTTGTCTTTTGGGGATTTAGTATAGAGGGTGTTCTATGAACCCTTTCTATTTCTATTTTGCCTCCTTGCTCCAGAACGTAGGGGCAATTTTCTTTTATAATATCCTGTAGAATAATATCGAGTTTATTGTTTATCTCTGTTTTTTCTGGGAGACTGATAATTTGGAGGTTTTCTCTTCTCCCTTTGTTTTCCAGATCTGTGACCTTCTCAGTGAGATATTTTATGTTTTCTTCTAATTCATTAATTTTTTGGCTTTGCTTTATTGATTCTTGCTGTTTTAAGATCTCACTTTTTTTGAGTTGCTTAATTCTGGTCGTTAGGGACTGGTTTTGCTTTTCAGCTTTGTTTGCCCCTCTATTGGATGCTTCGTGCTCTTTCTCCAATTGAGCAGTCTTATCTGTCAGACTGCTGATCTCTTTCTCCCATTTTTCTTTCCAGGTTTAAATCTTTTGGATAAGTTCCAGTTTGAGATCTTCCAGAGCTTATTGATAGTTTCCATTTTGGGAGGCATGCTCTGATTTTTTTTTATTTCCTCCTCATTCTCTTCTTTTCCTTGGGTACTTCCACCATAAAAGTTTTCAATAGTCACCTTTTTCCCTTTCTTCCTAGAGGCTTGATTTTGGGCCATGTGAGCCATCCCTTTGGTGGTTTTATTCCCTTTCCTTTTTGGTCTGGGGTCTGGGTTATATGGGCGGGTTTTCTGTGAATTTAGGTTGCCTCAGACTAGTTCTTCCCAGCCTCTGAGATTTCTTAGAGTGCTGGGGCCCTGATCACAGCCAAACTGCCCAGGTGTTCAGCTGCACCCAGATAATCAGTGCGTGGTCCACCCCTGGTGTTTAGCTCTGCCCAGATGTTCAGCTCAACCACCCCAAGTACAGCTCCGCGGACCCCATGCTCAGCGCCGGATTCTCCCGTGAAACCGCCCTGAGACGTTTTTTCCTGACAGTCCCCAGATCCCAAGTACCCTGGAGTGCACCCCCCCCCCCCAGACAGAGAAATTCCCCACTCACTCACTGTCCCGGTGAGCGCTCAGGTAGCTCACTCTGGTTTGGTGGGGGAGGTGGGGGGGAAGGGCAGCTCAGTTCACATTTCTGTGCAACCTTTTCCTCCTTCTTATTATAGTGTGGAAATGTTCAAACCCCATGTACCTTCGCCTCTGTGGGGTAACTGGGGAGTCCTGTTCTGCCAAAGGTGATTTTTATGCTCCTTTGATGTAGTCTATTTCCTTCGGTGCCAGGGAGAGGAAGCATGTGGCGTCTAGATTGCAGCCATGATTACCAATATCCTCTTTTCTTATAGCAATACATATCATTTTAACTCATTGGGTCCTTTAAAACAGTATTTTGTTGTTGTTGTTTTGTTTTTCTTTTTTTCACCCTGTCTTAATTTCCTTTTGATGATTCTCTTGGGTTCTGAGCTTGTGCATCAAATTTTCTGTTCAGGTGTGGTCTTTTCTTTACAAATGCTTAGAATTCTTCTATTTTATTAAATGACCATACTTTCCCCTATAAGAATATAGTCAGTTTTGCTGGGTAGTTGATTCTTGGTTGTAGACCTATGTTAGGGTAGAATTTGGAGTAAGGGAAACAGAAGAGGAAAACATATAAAAAATTTGCTTTATTGTTTGAGAAGGGAAAGGAATAAGGGCTCAGGGATATACTCATTCTTATTCTTAAAACTAATTAAACTATATTAAGTATGTTACTAAATGAAACCTAACCAAATACCCCAATCTCACAGCAGGAGTCCAAAATCAAATAAAGCCAGGATCCTTTGTTGTTAGATATCCAAGTAAGTCCTGATGTCCAAGTAAGACTGATGCTGCCAGCAGCCAGACACAGGAAAACTCCTTCCTCAGTTTGATCACAGGGAAAATCTCTTCCAAGCCTTCATCTCAACTTCAGGAGACCAGAAGAAAGTCAGTTGGGAAGATGGAATCTTCACCTAGTTCCCTCAGGCTTCAGCTCACATGTGACCCTTTGTCATATGCCACTGTCAATAATTCCTAGGTTTGCATTTTTCAGTTTTTGCAGAGTTTTGCAAATTGCAAACCTTTCCATCCTTTATCACAACTAGTTACCTTGCCTTCCAGAATATCATATTCCATGCCTTTCAGACCTTCAGTGTAGATGCAGCCAGATCCTATGTTATCCTTACTGTAGTTCCATGGCTTTTGAATGACTTCTTAGCTTGTAATATTTTTTCCTTGGTCTGATAGTTCTTGAATTTGACTCTAACATTTCTGGGTGTTGTCAGTTGGGGATTAAATACAGGAGGTGATCTGTGGATTCTTTCAATGTGGATTTAACTTGTTCCTCTTTTCTAGTTTACTTGGGGAAGTTTTCTTGGATAATTTCCTGTAAGTGATGTCCAGGCTTTTTCTTTTGTCATGGTCTTCTTGTAGACCAATGATACTTAAGTTGTCTCTCCTGGAACAATTTTCTAAATATTCTGTTTTGTGAATGAGATGTTTCATATTTTCCTCAATATTTTCATTCTTTAGATTTTGTTTTATAGTTTCCTGCTGTCTTGTGAAGTCTCTTCCTTCTAATTGTTGTATTCTGGTTTTTAAATACTGAATTTCATCTCTGGCTTTCTGGTCGTCCTTCTGATCTTTCATCTCCTTTGCCTCATTTTCAAGCTGATTAATTTTGACTTTTAAGATACTATTTTCTGTTTCCAGATGACTTATCTTGCTTTTTAAGTTCTTTTCCCAGTTGTATTCAGCCTCTCTTAATTGTGTTTTGAAATGTATTTTGAGTTCTTCCAAAGCCTGTGTCCAATTCGATGGAGTTTCTGTGTTTTTCCTTGGTGTCCCTTGATCCTCTTCTGATACATTTGCTCTTTGTTCTTTGCCTGGATAAAAGCTGTCAATTTTAATTTCTTTATTTTTCTATTGTTTGCTCATATTTACCCCTTCTTTCCCCCCTGTAGTTGCCTGCACTCTTGCTCCTCTCAATATATGTTGGATCTGTGGGTTTAGGCTTTTCTGTTAACCTTGACCTTTGGAGTATAGCAAAGACTCACAGATCCATCTGTGAGGGAGGGGTGTTGGAGCTTGAGCTTCCCTGCCCTCTAAAGGCTTGATAATATTAAACCTAGAGGAGTTGAACTTGCAGAGATGGATGTGCCCTGAGGTTAAAACCTTGGGAAGTGGGAGGGCAATATGGAGTGTCTCGACTGTGACTAGGCTGCTTGCTTTGTGCTCCTTTCTCCAGTTGCTTCCCCACCACCTGTGTTTGGAGTCCTAAGCCAAGCACAGCTTTGCCCACAAGGTACTCCATCCAGACTAGTGCCCTTACCCGTCCTGAGTTTCCAGCCACTGCTGGAGCTCAGTGCTGTAGGTGGAGGAAGGGTCCTGGTACCTTCCTTCTTCCTTCCCCTTAAACCAGAGTGTTCTCAAATTCAGTCTTTTGGGGGACATACCTTATAAGTTGAGTCCAGCAAGAGGGTTCCTTGGCTCTATCCTGTTGTTAGATTTGGTTTTTAGTCCCCCAGGAGCATTTGGTTATTAATCGGTAAGGGAGGGTTTTCAGAGGTCTGAAGTTTTGCTGCCCCTATGCCATCATCTTGACTCCAGCTTCAATATCTTTGTCTTTAGAAATATCTATGTCTAAATATTGACCCCCAAGCTCAATGAGCTTATCCATGAATTCTGAGGGTGTCTCATCATCTGATTGTCTAAGACTTTCAAATTTTGACCAATGCTTCCATATCCTCGGAGCATTCTCACATAGCTGTTATAATGGAATCCCTTCAGTGATGTAATTGCAACTGGTCTATGGTACTCTTATATTCCCGTTCAGGATCCTGAGCTGGCCAGTGTGCTGTGCCACACTCCTGGACCTTGTGAACATGAAAGATGATTTTATTTTTCCCACGTTCCTTTAGAAAAGCATTGAGCAAATTATCAATATCCTTATAGGATGGGTCATATTGATAAAAAATTTCGGCCATTTTCTTGATTACCATGAGAGGTTTGCATTCAAAAGGAGGTATACTATATTTCAGTTCTCTAATTTCTTGGGGAGTGAAAGGTATATGGTGTCTTAAGTTCAACACATCCTCATTGCATCCTATTTTGGACACTCCCCTTAAGGGAAAAAGGTATTCATAGTAGTCATCTGATGTCTGTGATTCCCTAGAAGTTGACTGTGGGGATGCTGAAGCAACATGGATAGAAACAGGTATGGTAGCAATATGAGATTTCATTGGGGTTGGGACTGGTTGTGGGGTAGGAAAAAAGGCAAGAGAGAATGGGTGATTAGAAGAAGGATCGGGGGAAGTAAGATTAGCCAGCAGTTGCAGAGCATGAGAGAGATATTGCAGAGTACAAGAGAGAAGAATCTGCACCTGATATATACAATAGGGGTGGCTCATCTCCATTTTGAGAGAAATAGGATTGTCCTCTGTGGTTCAGAAAAAGTCTCAAAAAATCCAGACCTTTTTTGGATGGGATCAGTATTTTTCAATAGAGCATTTAAGTTTTTGAAAAATTTTTATTGAATTTTTTTGTCAGACTGCATTTCTGCTTTAATCTCTTGTATAGCAGCAGTTTTTTTTTTTGGGGGGGGTGTTTGTTTTAAGAATGAAGATCAGGAAAAGAAAATTTCCTAGGAATATGAGGAGGAGGAGGAATTTTGAAATTTTACATGCCTCTAATTGAGTAAAAAGCAGAAGGATTTCATGCATGATAGCATTTATGCTGCTTAGCAGTTTGATCAAAGAAGGAAAATAATAGTGTATTTTTTATTGATGTATTTTTACTTATTATTATAATGAGAGGTGGGAGTTGTAACCATGAAAATGTGGGTTTCAAGACTGTGAATTGCCAAAACTTTGAAGGTTTTGGCCAAACTGTAAAGGTAGTGTCTTGATTTATATTAAAAATTAGTGTCTTGATTTATATTAAAAATAAGTGGTCACCATAGGAAAATTCCCAAATATGAAATACCCAAGTCAGCTGGGTTTTATGGATATTTAATTAATACAAATGAAAGAGTTAAGGGGGGAGAGAGAGAGAGAGAGAGAGAGAGAGAGAGAGAGAGAGAGAGAGAGAGAGAGAGAGAGAAATAGTAGAAAGGCTGAGCCTTAAAGGAGAGCAAGTCAGTCTTTATTACTCACCACAAGATCATCTTCAAGCTGGGTTCTTTTACTCTGAACAGAAATTAGCCTCCAAACTGAATTCAAATTGTAACTGAATTCAATTGCCCTGAACTTGTTCCTTCATTTCTTTTTAAAGATATTTTTCTCTTATGTCACCTCCCCTAAATTTTTACATCTACCAATCACAGTAGACACTTTTTCCCAGGACTGCCCATTCTTAGTTCTCACCTTCTCTGGGTAGACTAAAACTTCACACCTCTTTTGTTAAGCTTGCCTTTTGTAAGTTGCTTGACCTTTTAGTGATTAATTTAACCTTTATAGGTACTTAGCACCCTTTTGTATTATATCTAAAAATAGACCACCTAGATTAGGGTTTTTCTTCACTATAAGTATGAGTTGGGGACTTTTCATTGTTCAGTAAGGAGTTTATAACTTTATCTTCCCCTAAGGCACTGTCTGAGCAGGGTGAAGTAATTTTAAAAGTTCTCAATGCATTCCTGATTAAGTACCTCCATTGTTACAAATGAGGAATAGATTCATTAAATCTTCTGAAGTAGAGTCTGAGCAGTTTTAAGATTCACAGCATAGTTAGCTTATTTTATATGATTTTATTGGATTTTTATTCATATAAAAAGGAAAAAAAAATGATTTATTTCTTGCTGCTATATAGTGGCAGTAAACAACCACTGTAGCTAATCAGGAAAAGGGGAAAAATAAGAGGGGAAAAAAGGAAGAAGAAAAGAGAGAAAAAAAAGGTAGGGGAAAAAAATCAGTGCTCAATATTGACCCCTAGTGGTAATGAGACAGCACTACAACTGGGAGGGATTGGGGGCATTGTTAGGGGAGGTTTTCAGGGTAAGGAATGTGGTTAGTGACTGCCAGAAACCAAAATGGAGGATATGACTACAAAATCAGGTGAAGACTGAGAGATGGAAGTAAGGCAAATTTGGTAAATCAAGGAGGGGTAGGAGTTAAGCTGGGGTGGTTAAAAGAGGGCCAGGATGCTCCCAGTCAAGGCAAATAGCCTGGTGAAGCCTAGGAAGCAATCAGTTGTCCAGTGCAGAAAGGGGCTTCCCTTCCACTGGCTGGGGAAAGGAAAGCTTATACTCACCAACTGGAATCGGGATCAGGGCAGCAGCAGCAACAGAAGCAGCAGCCACGAAGGGGTGAGGCCCAGGGTAGCAGCTTGAGCTAGCACCAAGCTGGGATATTTCAGCTGTGCAAGCTAGCAGGAGCTGTGAGTCAGGCTGGAACTAGTTGTGGCAAAAACAAACAAAAAAACAAAATCACAGCTTTGGGCTGTGGATAGGAGAAGCCAAGCCAGGGATGACTAGGCTTCAGTAGCTGCAGGAGGAAGTAGCAGCATTGGGAGTGGGTCTGGGGTGCTGCAACTGAGGTAGCAGTTTAAGGCAGTGAGGGAGAAGAGGACCTGGCACATAGCTGCGATTTTGCCAAGCTGCTGGCAGGAATGGCCAATCAGGCTGAATGGGCTGCTCTCCAGGCTATGGGCGGGGAGTGGCTTCTCTACCAAGTCCCCTAAATTAAGGCAGCTGGGCCAGTAGGAGAGCAGTGGGCAAACTGGGAGTGGGGATACTCACAGCTGCCAGAGGCTTGGAAGGCAGAAGGAGAGACAGAGGAATGAGCTGCAACTGCGTGGCTAGAGCGGAGGTTTGAAAATCCCAGCAGAAAAACAGCTTTTTTTTTTTTTTAATAATATTTTATTTGATCATTTCCAAGCATTATTCATTAAAGACAAAGATCATTTTCTTTTCCTCCTCCTCACCCCCCATAGCTGATGCGTGATTCCACTGGGTGTCACATGTGTTCTTGATTCAAACCCATTGCCATGTTGTTAATATTTGCATTAGAGTTTCGTTTAGAGTCTCTCTTCTGTCATGTCCCCTCAACCGCTGTAGTCAGGCAGTTGCTTTTCCTCGCTGTTTCTACTCCCACAGTTTGTCCTCTGCTTATGAATAGTGTTTTTTCTCCTAGATCCCTGCAGATTGTTCAGGGACATTACACCACCACTAATGGAGAAGTCCATTACATTCGATTATACCACAGTGTATTAGTCTCTGTGTACAATGTTCTCCTGGTTCTGCTCCTCTCACTCTGCATCACTTCCTGGAGGTCGTCCCAGTCTCCATGGAACTCCTCCACTTTATTATTCCTTTTACACAATAATATTCCATCACCAACAGATACCACAATCTGTTCAGCCATTCCCCAATTGATGGGCATACCCTCGTTTTCCAGTTTTTGGCCACCACAAAGAGCGCAGCTATGAATATTCTTGTACAAGTCTTTTTACTTATTATCTATTTGGGGTACAAACCCAGCAGTGCTATGGCTGGATCAATGGGTAGATATTCTTTTGTCGCCCTTTGGGCATAGTTCCAAATTGCCCTCCAGAATGGTTGGATCAGTTCACAACTCCACCAGCAATGAATTAATGTCCCTACTTTTCCACATCCCCTCCAGCATTCATTACTTTCCTTTGCTATCATGCTAGCCAGTCTGCTTGGTGGGAGGTGATACCTCAGAGTTGTTTTGATTTACATCTCTCTGATTATAAGAGATTTAGAATACTTCTTTATGTGCTTATTAATAGTTTTGATTCTTTATCTGAGAACTGCCTATCCATGTCCCTTGCCCATTTATCAATTGGAGAATGGCTTGATTTTTTGTACAATTGATTTAGCTCTTTAAAAATTTGAGTAATTAAACCTTTGTCAGAGGTTTCTATGAAGATTTTTTCCCAATTTGTTGTTTCCCTTCAGATTTTAGTAACCTTGGTTTTGTTTGTACAAAAGCTTTTTAATTTGATGTGGTCAAAATTATTTATTTTACATTTTGTGATTCTTTCTATGTCTTGCTTGGTTTTAAAATCTTTCCCCTCCAAAAGGTCTGACATGTATGCTATTCTGTGTTTACCCAATTTACTTATGGTTTCCTTCTTTATGTTTAAGTCATTCACCCATTTTGAATTTATCTTGGTATAGGGTGTGAGATGTTGATCAATTCCTAATCTCTCTCACACTGTCTTCTAATTTTCCCACCAGTTTTTATTGAATAGTGGATTTTTGTCCCAAAAGCTGGGATCATTGGGTTTATAGTATACTGTCTTGCTGAGGTAGCTTGCCCCCAGTCAATTCCACTGATCTTCCTTTCTGTTTCTTAGCCAGTACCAAATTGTTTTGATGACTGCTGCTTTGTAATATAGATTAAGGTCTGGGACTGCAAGGCCCCCATCATATGTGTTTTTTTTTTCATTATTTCCCTGGATATCCTTGATCTTTTGTTATTCCAAATGAATTTTGTTATGGTTTTTTCTAAATCAGTAAAAAATATTTTGGGAGTTCAATGGGTATGGTACTAAATAGATAAATAAATTTGGGTCGGATGGTCATTTTTATTATATTGGCTCTTCCTATCCATGAGCAGTTAATGTTTTTCCAATTGTTCAAGTCTAGTTTTAGTTGTGTGGAGAGTGTTTTGTAGTTGTGTTCATATAGTTCCTGTGTTTCTCTCGGGAAACAGATTCCTAGGTATTTTATTTTGTCTAAGGTGATTTTGAATGGGATTTCTCTTTCTAGTTTTTCCTGCTGAGCTGTGTTGGAGATATATAGAAAAGCTGATGACTTATGTGGTTTATTTTGTATCCTGCCACTTTCCTAAAGTTGTTGATAATTTCAATTAGCTTTTTGGTTGAATCTCTTGGATTCTTTAAGTAGACCATCATGTCATCTGCAAAGAGTGATAACTTGGTCTCCTCCTTGCCTATTTTGATGCCTTCAATTTCTTTTTCTTCTCTAATTGCTACTGCTAGTGTTTCTAGTACAATGTCAAATAGTAGAGGTGATAATGGGCATCCTTGTTTCACTCCTGATCTTATTGGGAATGCATCTAGTTTATCCCCATCGCAGATGATATTAGCTGATGGTTTTAGATATATACTCTTTATTATTTTTAGGAACAACCTTTCTATTCCTATGCTTTCTAGTGTTTTTAATAGGAATGGGTGTTGTATTTTATGAAAGGCTTTTTCTGTGTCTATTGAGATAATCATGTGATTCTTCTTGGTTTGTTTGTTGATGTGGTCAATTATGTGGATGGTTTTACTAATATTGAACCAGCCCTGCATCCCTGGAATAAATCCTACCTGATTATGATGGATGACCCTTCTGATCACTTGCTGGAGTCTTTTTGCTAGTATCCTATTTAAGATTTTTGCATCTATATTCATTAGGGAGATTGGTCTATAGTTTTCTTTTTCTGTTTTTGACCTGCCTGGTTTTGGAATCAGTACCAGGTTTGTGTCATAAAAGGAGTTTGGTAGAACTCCCTCTTTGCTTATTATGTCAAATAGTTTGTATAGTATTGGGATTAACTGTTCTCTGAATGTTTGATAGAATTCAGTGGTGAATCCATCACTCCCTGGGGATTTTTTCCTTAGGAAGTTCTTTGATGGCTTGTTGGATTTTATTTTCTGTTATGGGATTATTTAAGAATTCTATTTCCTCTTCTGTTAGTCTAGGCAGTTTGTATTTTTGTATATATTCATCCATATCACCTAAGTTGGTTTATTTATTGCCATATAATTGGGCAAAGTAATTTCTAATGATTGCCTTAATTTCCTCTTCATAGGAGGTGATGTCCCACTTTTCATCTTTGATGCTGTGAATTTGCTTTTCTTCCTTCCTTTTTTTAATTAGATTGACCAGTACTTTGTCTATTTTGTTTGTTTTTTCAAAGTACCAGCTTCTTGTCTTATTTATTAAATCAATAGTTCTATCACTTTCAATTTTATTAATTTCTCCCTTAATTTTTAGGATTTCTAGTTTGGTTTTCTGCTGGGGGTTTTTAATTTGATCGTTTTCAAATTTTTTTATTTGCATTTCCAATTGATTGATCTCTGCTCTCCCTTGTTTGTTAATATAAGCATTCAGGGATATGAATTTACCTCTGATTACTGCTTTGGCTGCATCCCAAAAGGTTTGAAAGGATGTCTCACCATTGTCATTTTCTCAATAAAATTATTAATTGTTTCTATGATTTCTTCTCTACCCAATTTTGGAGTATCACATTATTTAATTTCCAATTAATTTTTGATTTGGTTTTCCATGTACCTTTACTGATCATTATTTTTATTGCCTTGTGATCTGAGAAGGCTGCATTTATTATTTCTTCTTTTCTGCATTTGTGTCCTATGTTTCTGTGACCTAATGTGTGGTCAATTTTTGTGAATGTGCCATGTGGTGCTGAGAAGAAGGTGTATTCCTTTTTATCCCTATTTATTTTTCTCCATATGTCTATTAATTCTAATTTTTCTAAGATTTCATTCACTTCTTTCACCTCTTTCTTATTTATTTTTTGGTTTGATTTATCTAAATTTGATAATGGTTGGTTTAAGTCTCCCACTAATATGGTTTTACTGTCTATTTCTTCCTTCAATTCTCCTAGTTTCTCCATTAGAAATTTGGGTGCTATATTATTTGGTGCATACATGTTGATTAGTGATATTTCCTCATTATCTAAAGTCACTTTTAACAAAATATAATTACCTTCCCTATCCCTTTTGATCAGGTCTATTTTTGCTTTGGCTTTATCAGATATCATGATTACCACTCCTGCCTTCTGTCAGTTGCGGCCCAGAAGGTCTTACTCCATCCTTTAATTCTGACCTTGTGGGTGTCAACCTGCCTCATGTGTGTTTCTTGAAGACAACATATGGTAGGGTTTTGGATTCTAATCCATTCTGCTATTCTTCTACGTTTTATGGGTGAGTTCATCCCATTCACATTCAAAGTTATGACTGTCATTTGTGGACTCCTTGGGATTTTGATATTTTTCCCTAGTTCTAACCTTTTCTTCTTCGGCTCTATCTTTTAGTCCAGTGATTTACATTAAATCGGTCCCCCTTGTCCCCTCCCTTGATATGTTTCCCTTTTTAGTCCCTCCCTTTTTCTTCCCCCCCTCCCTCCTCTCTTTCACTCCCTTTTTGTTCTCCCTCTCCCCCTTCCCCCCTTGGTTTTCCCTTCTCCCTACCCTTGTTGGGTAAGATAGAATTCAAGATCCCAATGGATCTGGATGTTTTTCCCTCTCAGAGTTAATTTCCCTGAGAGTAAGGTTTAAGTAAAAATTCTCTTCCTCTCCTCCTTATAGGAGTTTTTCTTCCCCTCCCCTTCCCATGTGAATCTTTGTGTGAGAATGATTATTCTATTTGGTCTTTCTTTTCCCCCTATTTACACATTACATTTTCCCCACGTGTTAGTATACATAGATTGATATAAATGTAGTTCTTATAGAAGAGAGTTTGAGTAAAATCAGAAGATAACATTTTTTCCTTTTCCCTTTCCTTCATATTTACCTTTTCAGGTATTCCATGCTCTTTGGTTTTTGATATCGAACTTTCCACAGAGCTCTGGTCTTTTCATTGCAAAAAGTTGGAAATCTTCTATTTTGTTGAATGCCCATACTTTCCCTTGGAAGTATATAGTCAGTTTTGCTGGATAGCTGATTCTTGGTTGAAGACCCAGCTCTGTTGCCTTTCTGAAGATCATGTTCCATGCCTTACGATCATTTAGAGTAGAACTTGCAAGGTCTTGTGTGACCCTGATTGGCATTCCTTTATATCTAAATTGTAGGATTTTTTCTTTTCTTTGAGAGTTTTGGAATTTGGCAATTACATTCCTGGGAGTTGTCTTTTGGGAGTTTAGTGTAGTGGGTGTTCTGTGAGCTCTGTCAGTGGCTGTATTGCCCCCTTGTTTTAGAATCTCTGGGCAATTTTCTTTGATTATCTCTTGTATTACGATGTCAAGTTTGGTGTTTATTTCTGGCTTTTCTGGAAGTCCAATTATTCTTAAATTTTCTCTTCTCCCTCTATTTTCCAAATCTGTCACTTTGTCAGTGAGATATTTTATGTTCTCTTCTAATTTCTTGGTCTTTTGGCTTTGCTTTATTAGTTCTTGCTTCAAAGCCTGGTTTTCTTTTCCAGTTTGGTCAAACAGGTTTTGTAGATGCGTGAATTTCTTTTGCATTATTTCCCACCATTCCTCCCAGATGGTTTCCATCTTTTTGCTCATTTCAGATTCAAATTCTTCATGGGTTTGGGGAGAGTTTCCATTTCCTTTGGAAGATATCAGAGCATTTGCTTGTGTTTCCTCTTCTATCTCCTCTGTGTTTTGTATTTTTGCTCCATAAAATGTGTCCAAACTTTCCCCCTTCTTCTTGTTTCTTTTGGAATTTGGGGGCTTTTGTGCTTCCGTGTAGTATGCCATATTTATCTGAGTGGGGAGGATTAGCTTTTCTTATCTCTGTCTGGCGTTCAGAGGTTTTAGCCCTAGGCAGATTGTCCATTTTATGCAGTTGTTATTCTGTCTTACCGGGAAGCCAGAAATTGCTGGTGTGTCCCTGTTACTGCCCTCCTCTCCTTGCCACCCTCCTGATGCTTCTCTGTTGCCTTACTTCCACGCTCTGAGCCTAGCTTGGCCCTTGTTCCTGTGCCTTAGCTGGTCAGCTGCAACACTCTGCGGGGCGGAGGGGCCATGGCTTCCTGGAGCTTGGAGGTCTCCTAATGAGATTAGCTTTCCCTGGGTTGAATTTAGTATGCCTTGAGGCAGGGATTTTTTTCATGAGACTCCAATGGAAGGATCCAGCCAGGTGGTTACAAGCTCCACCTCCCTCTGTTTCCCTGCTGTCTGGGTTCCCCCTCAACTGGGTCAGGTTGTTTTCAGGATGTGGCCTTCAGAATAGCAGACCGTGGGGCTCTGAGGTTGCCTCTGCTGCCTCGGACTTGGACTTGGCACTCTGGGTTGGGGGGGGATGGGTCCTAGGACCTTCCTTCTGCCTACCCCTTTGGTCCGAGTGGTTTCGGGTTCTGGCTTTTGAGGGTGGCCATAACTTTTGATTCAGGTCCAGGTCCAGGAGGAGGACTCCCGGGGTCTATGTTGTTGATCGTTTTGGATTTCGGTGCCCTAGGAGCATTCGGTTTGAGATTGGTAAGGAAGGGTTTCAGGAGATCAGGACTTTAGCTTTCTCTAATCCGCCATCTTGACCGTAAGTCAAAAAACAGCTTTTGATTGCAAACCAGGAGCAGTTTTAAACCAGCCAGACTACTGGCTTTAAAAAAAAAAAACAGCCCTGACTTCTACAGTTCCTTCATAGTGTCAACTAGAAAAAATACAGAACTATTAAATAGTCAAAATCACTCTTTAATCAAGAGAAAAGGGGTTAGCACTACTAATACAACAGAGTTGCTTCCCATGACTGCACAGAGTCAAGACGCCCTGGTCACCAGCCCCTGGGAGTACCACCAACTCAGGATGGACTCCAACGAACAAAAGAACTTGGGGAACCTATATGCCCTTTGGAAATCCAGGGGCAGGGAAAGATGATTGACATCACTATGGCTACAAGGAAAATGAGAGTGTTCAAACTACACTGAGGAGATACAATCATACCTGGAAATCAGGGTGCAAGAGAAGGGGGCTACTTACATTGGTTACTAAAGGATGGTTCATGCCCAGGTCTGACCTTCCCCAGAAAGGTTCTAATACAATAGGGGATGCTACCTAAAACAAAGAATGTCCTTAGCATATGCTTATCTCACCCAAGGTTGTCATTTCCCTTCAGGGTAGATTTCTCATGGGAACAGGGAACAAGGACAAGTTTTGGGGGTCTCCAATCTACAAACTAAATCTAAAATTGGGGTTCATCAGATCCCACTAGGCCACAAGTTTGAAAGATTAAAATTAATATTCCAAGTAATAATATTTATTAAAATCCACTTAGAGCAGAGAGAAATTAAAAACAACCAGAGAAATTAAAAAAATAAATAAAACAAGAAAAAGCCAAAAGCTCTCCCTCATGCTGATACCAGCCCAAGAGACCATGCGGATGGAAATGGAAACTCCAAACTCTCTCCACATAAGGAGATGCACAAACAGGAAAAAGAAAATGGAATGTTGGGAAACATAGTCTATAGGTTTCAAGATTCTAAATCAATACACTTGCCCTTACCACTCTTCTGCCTTGGAACAAATATATAGTATTGACTTTAAGATGGAGGATAAGGGCTTAAAAAAATGAAGTCAGAGGGGGCAGATAGGTGGTTCATGGAATAGAAATTCAGGCTTAGAGATGAGAGGTCTCAGATTCAAATCTGGCTACAAATACTTTATAGCGGCGTGACCTTGAACACGTTACTTAATCCCTGTTTTCTGGCCCTTAGAACTTTTCTTCCTTAGAACCAATGGGAAGGTAAAGGCTTGGAAAAGAAGAAGTCAGTAAGAGCAGATGAACCAGACCAAGTCACTTGTGCTGGAGAACTTATAATTTTGAAACCATCTAAGGATGGATCAATTCTCAAAAGAATGGAATCAACCAATAAGCAATGAATAAACATTTTAAGCACCAATTACATGCCAGCTTGAACTAAGCACTTGAGATACAGAAGGAGGCAAAGAATGCATGGATTTACACAATGCCCTCAAGAGTGTTACAATCTAATGGAGGGTACAATTGGTAAGCTAGAAGAGAAACTAAGCAAACAATGTAAAATATAAATAAGAAATAATTCACAGAGGGAAGGTCCCAGAAAGAGGAGAGCTTGGGGAAGTTGGAAGAGGGGGAGATCCTGAATGATTGGGGGGGAAACCGTGCAATACTATTACTGAAAGAAGGTGACTTGAGAGGACAGCTGTAACTACTAACCCATTTGCCTCCTTTCTTCTTCCTGTGTTCAAGCACCAAATCTGCTAAATTAGCCATGAATCTGGTCCATTTGGATGAGAAAGATCCATTTTTTGGCCATGGACCATGTTTACCATTTCCCTTTACCCTCCTTAGTGGGAGTGTTAAATCAATGCCAAATTCTCTGTGGTTCTCAGGGAGGAGGAAACCTTTTCTCTACCAGATCTATCTCACCCTCAATATCTTTACCCATCATACTAGTCCAAGGGCTGGATTTACCATGGATTCAACCAATCAGAATTGGTTCTGAGTCCCCATTGTGAAGATTGGATTTAGCCATCTCCTGATTGTAACAATGAAGAGACTTAGCTCTTTCTTTATTGTGAAGATAAAATTGTAATCTCCTGATTGTAACAATTAAAGTTCTTAGCTCTTCCTTTATAGTGAAGCTAGAATTTCAAGCTACAATCTAATTTTAGATTTTAACTACAAAAAGGTGTTAAGTAACTAAAAAAGGTGAACTTACCAAAGGAGGTGTTTAGTAACCCAAAAAGATATAATCTAACCAGAGAAGGTGAGAACTAAAGAGTGGGCAGTCCTGGAGAAAAGCATCTGCTGTGATTGGTAGACATGAAATTTAGGGGAGGTGACACAAGAGAAAAAGATCTTTAAAAAGAGGCCCAAAAGGCAAAAGGAGATCATTCAGATTGGGACATTCAATCATTTCGGATTCAGATCATTTGGTCATTCAGATTCAGACACTCAGAAATTTGGATACATTCAAGATATATTCGATTTGAGTTTCAAGTTGGAGAAGGATCTCTGACTCATAGTTGGACTTGGAGGAGAGACCAGAAGATAAGACACCCAGACTTCTTTTTGGACTGTTACCATTGGTGAGTGAAAGACTGACTTAATGACCCTGCTTTTCTCTTCCCCTGGCTGGGGTTTAGAAATTCTAACTGATATAAGAAGAAGCCAGACCAAAGTTCCAGAGTCCATTCATTCATTCATTCATTCTCTCTCTCTCCTCTCTCTCTCTCTCTCTCTCTCTCTCTCTCTCTCTCTCTCTCTCTCTGTCTGTCTGTCTCTCTCCTTAATATATTCCTTCTATTGTAAATATTATATATAAACTACCATAAATTCCATTTACTTTAGTAATTCATTTTGGGATTTAAAAATTAAATCCCTGGTGACCACCTAATAATATATTTCAGTCTGAATCACAAATAATTTTAACACCATCTAACAGAATCCCTGCCTCTTCCCTAAACTGAGCCCTAGTCATATCATCTGGGTACCATGGAGCTACTCTTCCATTGGAAAAGACAGGCATGCCTGAATACTCTATAATTTTACAAATATTTACAATATTTACTCTATAATTTACAAATATTGTCTAGCTTCACTCTTCCAGATCAAAGCCAATGACATCTCCCTTCAAGGTTGTAGGGGTACTTTTGAGAGTTTGGGGTATTTCGACTCTAATGCAATTATGTTGAGATATGATTGAGTAGCACCTCAGTTCTATGGAACAAATGAGCATCAATTAACTTTCCCAGAAGCCTATATACTTCCCAAAGATAGCAAGAAAAGTACAAACATTGCATCAGGTACTCTAGGGGAATGCTCTCTCTGATCCACCCCTCCCCCCCTTAGTTTCTGGGTAGGGTATGTTCAGTTAGCTCAGAGGTCTGACCCAATTCCAAATGGGTCTGACTACAATGGGAATTCTTATCTCAGAAAATGCTGGACTGGATCTCAAAGGTGGCTCCTTGTCCCTCAGGGCACAGATGATGGGTCATCTACAAAATTTGGCATGGATTTACTTCTACATGACTCACTCTTCTGACCTTTTGAAACTCACAAAATTCTGATCTAAAACTTAATCTCCTTCACCTAAAAAGAAAGAGTAGATGCCAGGACATCTAGGTGGCTCAGTGACTAGAGAGCCAGACCTAGAATTGGGTAGACTTAGGTTCAATCCTAGCTTCAGACACTTCCTACCTGTGGGACCCTGAGCAAATTACTTAACCCTGATTGTCTATCCTTTGCCCTTCTGTCTCAGAGTTGCTACTAGGATAAAAAAAAGTGATTCTTACAAATAAAAAAAGAAACAAAATCTTTAAAGAAAAGGTTTCCCTAGCTTTTCTGTGTTCCATATTGTCTCTCACACCACTGCCATTGCCCATGGCTACTTATGGTCCTGGCAAACCCTTCCAATGGAGTTGAAATTGGAAGGGGGAAAATGTTTATTTATATAAAAAGGTTGGACTGGATTATTTAAGAATAGCGTCACCAGGAATTTAATTTATTATAAAGCAATTTATTTACAATTTATTTATAAAATATAGAAAGAGGTAAGTAAGAAAATCAGAGTGAGGATAGGGTAAGATATCTTTCCTAAGCACTAAGTAATTTACTCCCAGGCCCTGGCTCAAACTGAGCAGGGGAATTTAGTCCTTAACCTTGGCAAAGTCACAGACCTAGGGCAATATCTCTCAAAAGGTAAGTCTCTCCTGAGGTAGTTTTTTAATTTTTTTCAGAAAATCCAGCAGTTAAGAGTCAGCTTTTCACTCACCATGTGTCAGTCCAAAGGAGGAGATTTTAGAACAGTCTCACCAGGAATAGGGTCTTGGGTCCAGTCAGTAGATTCTCCACCAGCCTCCACTCCAAAGAATGAAGAACTCCAAATATAACTCCACTCAGAAAGTTGTCTTTCCCTTTTAAAGACACTTTCTTTTGCATCACTTCCTGTGTGTTCCTCCACTTTTTACATGGTAAAATCATAGTCAAAAGCCTTGCTTAGGATTGCTCAGGAGGTAGTCAGTCAATTCTGATTCAACATCCACTATTGCACACAACTTAATCATTAAGTGGGATGTTTACATTTTTGGTGATTAGATCTAAAAATGGTTAGATTTCCCCACTCAACTTGCAAGTAGAGTGTCTTGTAAAAATTAAAATTATATAATAATAAAATTATTCTACTTTAGGTTTATTAAATGATCATTAGAAATCAAGAAGTAAAGAGGATACAAAATAAAACCATATGCCCATGGCTGATTAGCGCTTTCAAAATCCCCAGCTTACCATGCCACCATGATTGCTGCATCATCCCAAAGAGGAGGCAAAGCCTCAATACCCACTCTCTTTATCCTCTGTCTACAGAAAGTATGTAATGATAGGAAGTTAGTGGACTCTCAGGATATTTACTTGTTTTTTTTTAGGGTAACAGATTTTCAATGATACATCCTCCCCTGAGGCCCATGGAAGACTAGTCTCTCCAGTGGATCTTGTGAACATACCAACTTTGAAATTACAATAATTTGAGGATAAAAAGAAAAGAGAAAAAAACAATGATTGCTAGACATTGACGAAAAGTCAGTTGGGGGCAGTCCCCTTCAGCATAAGCGTATACATACAGAACAAATGCATTCAACCTCACACAATTAAAATCACCACATTCCAAACTTCATTCTGGATCTTCTGGTGCAGCATGTGGTATGTGCAGGCACATCCTCATGGTGCCTTCTCCAAATGGTTCACTTTCTGGATTTGGAGAGGCAGCAAGTTTCTTATACTAAAATTACTCTCAAAAAGAATTTAAACGTTACAGTTTAGAATAATTATACATTCCCTCCTGAAGAGGGTGAAAAACACAGGAATCACTTAGAAATGCATGGCTGAGTTATGAGGTGTATGAATCAATTGGCAAGAGAAATAAAAAATGTCAAAAAATCCAAATAAAGGAGAAAATAATATGTGTATGAAATACAGACTATCAAAGTCTTATGTGTAAAAATTTTAAGTAAAAGAAAATAAATCTATAACAGGTCCTTGAATCAGGGCCCAATTAAAGTGATTTCTAACAGGCTCTTGTATTAGGGTCCAATTAAAGTAATTTCTGTCCCACAAGTCTGTAGGACAAAATGCAGTAATATTTCTCTTACCCATTTGCAGCCAAGACTACAGGAAGTTGCCACACTATGAAAGACAAAATAGGGTCTAGATTATAGGAGCCAGGTAGGAGCCAAATTTGAGATACTTGGTAGAATGTGGGGCAAGGAATACCTGCCTTCCACATATGTCAAAACAGCCACAACCTTGAACTCCAAAAAAGTTCCAAGTCCTCTTGTCTTGACTGAAAATTTCATCAATCCCATTGGGACTGGTTGGTTTCTTTGACCTTTTGCTCAATTGGCACTATGCAGTTTAGCTTTGTGCTTCTATGGCACTGTGCAATGGCTATTTTTGTATTCTCTTGTCCTGGAATCAGACAGAACAATTAAGCAAAGTCCCACGATTTTTTAAAACAATCAATGGCATCATTTTTATAGTCTAAAGCTTTTTTGGGTATGTTTTGACATTAGCGTAGATGTATCTAAACTTATATTACTGCAAAATAAAAAAAAAAAGAATCTCAATACTGGTGATATGCGCTTCAAATGCAAAAAGAAAGGAAAATATAAAAAAAATGAAATAGTATATTGCACATGCAAGCAAAAACAATAGTAAAAGTTTTCAAAATAAAAAATATACAGCTTATAATCATTGATACACTGTGTCAGTTAAGGAAAGGTAGAATACAAAGCTTTCTCACCAGAAATGAGATCCATTTCCTCTTCAATCCTGACCATGATCCACTGTGAGTGCAAGCAAATGATTATCACAAAGTAACAGTTTTTTTTTATAAAGAACAGTGGTACAGCATGTAAGGCACATTCTAAAAGCATCAATATCCCCAAATTACAATAGCCCATTTAATGACAATAGCAAACAAACCCAATATCATCTTTTTACATGAGTCTGCTGTATGACATTTAAAGCTAATGGATACTTGTCAGAAGTTTTTCACATGTAGCAAAGTTTCAACTGTGGCTGAGATATTAAAAAAAATCTATCACTGTCATCATTACAAAAATGTGGCAGCGGGATGTAGATAAAAACAAATCTCTGTACTGCTGCTGTTGAGTCTAAAAATGTCACCAAGAATCAAGAGATCATTCTGGTGAAAGGGTATAGTAAGACAACGAGTTATAAATGAGATATACTCACTTTTGGGAGCCATCCATGGCTACCATGCCATGGGATCAACTTCCCAGCTACTTTGGTATGAGACTAGTATGTCCCATAGGGAGGTGGGGACTATGATTGTACTTAACTTCAGCTACTAAAATGGACCTAACCTCTTCTTACAAATAACTAAGAGGCAGGCAAAAGGATCTGAGTTGAGAAAAACTCTAAAATTCATGTTTGAAGACCCCTTAAAATCAATTTGAAATATTTACCTCATTAAATTTTACAAAGGTTGTTATACAATTGTAACCCATTTTATGAAGTCCATCCATCCTCTATGTGACAATTTACAGAGCCAAAATAAAAGAAAAAGCTGTTTTTTTTTAATATGGGCCTATACAATAATATTGGTTAATTATAGTTATAAGGGAAAGGTAACAGAATATAGCAGTAGTTAAAACACAGTACATTAAAATGATTCAGTGTAACAGAATAGTATTGAATACATTAATATATGAACTTAAAACCACAAAATTAAATCTTAAACAAAACAATCAGGAAAATACAATAAAATACATAGACTTTTATAAAACATTGGAATCTATAAAGGCTTAAAAATTTAGTGTCCAGTATCTTTAAAGTTCCTTCCCTGGTATCCCCCATAGTGAGGGAGAATATGGGTTTGAGTAATCTCACACTAGGCAGGTCCAACTGGCAAAGAGTTGCAGGGAGATGAATTTCTCCCTTGAATCTCAGGAAAGATAAGTAAAAAGTATCAGTGCACTCATGAATGTAGAAGCTATTTCAAATAGGCAATGCACTGCTCTTTCATAGAGTATGCCTCTCTAGACCTTTGGGCCTGTATGGTCATGGGGGCACCCTAAATCACAGAGTTGTGTCCTTAAAATAGGGAGAGGAGTAATTTAACCACCATGACTTACCCAGTCCATAAGAAAATGTGTTACATGCATGTCAAGGAAATTTTCTTTATTTTTAAATCTTTACTTTCTGCCTTAAAATTAATACTAAGTATTGATTCCAAGGCAGAACAGTGGTAAGGGCCAGGCAACTGAGGTGATGTAACTTGTCCAGGGTCACACATCTAGGAATGTCTGATTCCATATTCAAACACAGGTCCTTGAGTCTCCAGGCCTGGCTCTCCACTGTGCTACCTAGCTAGCCCTCAAGGGTATTATTGATGGAAGAAATATTAGAAGGGCAAAAGACAGACTTTGTCTAGTGATTTCCTCTGGCCAAAGGTATACCAAAGTCACACTGAGGACTAAACAATTAGGGAAGAGATGTCTTTCTAATATGCCTGGTGACTATTGATTATCTAAAAATCTCAAAACCTGCAGGGGGATTTTTCCCTTGGCATGAAACCTGCAAATGAGTCAGGTGGTGTGTATATATATATATATATATGTATATATATATATATACATATATATATATATATATATATATATATATATATATGAATGAGGAGTTAGTTTTGCATCTTAAATACTTGTTAAGGTATAATTATGAGTCCTTTGTGGTTGTGGAAGTACAGCACTCTCTTATACCTGAACTATACTGGATACAGAAGAATGTCTTCCTAGAAATGACTGTTAATCCATTTTGGGTACATTTTAGATAGGAGTGAAAATGAAGCTTCTGTTTTTTTACTTTCACATTTTTTTTGTTCTCAGATTTACTAAACAGAATATTTAATACAAATACATTTCTGATTTTTGTAGAATATTCTATTGTTCTATTTTGGACATTTTCATTTGGTATCACAGACATTTGATAATTACTTCTTTTGTAATATCATTTGAAATTTGGTAACAACAAGTCTTTTTAGAGTCACAGACACAGATACATAGATGTATACACACATATATATATATATATACACACATATTTATATGTAACACACATATTTATATGTAAAATGCACATACCATATCATATAGGCTCATAAGTACATATATACACATGTAAATATACACACATACATTCATGTACATATAATGGTGGTACACACCTGTAATTCCTTCTACTTGGACAGACTGAAGCTTGTGGACCTCTTGAGCTCAGGAGTTCTGGGCAGCAGTAGGGTTAACATTTATTAACTTCCATACCAACCTGGTGAACCCCTAGAAGGGCAGGGAGGGGACACAGTGGTGGTGAGGAAGTACTACACTGCCTATCAAGGGACAAATTTTCCATGATGATCAACAATAAATTTGTCCCATCAGTGTTCACAAAGTATGGGAAACTGAGTCTCTTCCCCCTCATTTAGAAAAAAAGTTTGTCTAAGAGATCTCCCCTGGAGTTTTACTTTGAGGTAAGGGACGTCATGAATCAGAGAGTGTAAGAAAAACCAATTCCCTTCGTTGGGGTAAGATTCCCAACAGAATGGCATACTGCCCTCCTGGTCCTGCAACAGAGCTCTCCTTTGGGAAGCATGGGGAGAAGCTGTCACCATTTGAGTTGTGGGTAACATATTTATAAAAGAGATGTAGGAAGAATCTGACCAGTCAGGCTTGGAGTGAGTTTTTGAAGGGAAGTAATGAAGTTACAGGGGTAGTAGGAGATGGATTTGTCATGTCTTCTCAATAGCCAGGATGGGGGAACAAAGGTACATGTAATGGGGTGTTGTGTAGGTTGGGGCACACAGTGTAACTCTCTGCACTCATTATATCAGTGCTAGCTACCTTGGACAGGCTACCAAGACTGGGAGAAGGGAAAGGCATCTTATTCTGGCCTGAAAAATCCCCTGTAGCATCTCTCTTTTCAGTCAAAATCTCTAGTCCTGATCCCTGTTCTCAGCTCTTCTTGTCCTTTGAATCCACTTGGATGTCTCCACCCGGACAGTTTATTTTTTTGAACAATTTTTGTTATTTTTATTGATGCCTTTTGCTTTCATACCATTCATTTTGGAATATCTCCTTTTCTATATTCCAGTCCATGAACTATTCCTAATGACAATGATTTCAAAAGAAAGAGAAAAAGAAATTCAGTAAACCAGTCAACACATTGACTTTGCCAGCATGGAATATACTCACTTCTGAAAAAGAAGAGCATTTTCTTTACTTGGGGAGCTTTGCCTGCCTCAAGTCTCTCCCCACTTTGATCTATGTTCTAGCCTGCTGCCAACCCATCTACTCAACTAAGGAAGTTGTTGAGTTCATAAATTCCACTGGCTCCCTATCATCTGTGCTCCCCCTCCAGTCTTTTTATAATTTAGGCCCCACCATGTACCCTTTGATAACACTGGCCTCCTGGTTGCTCTACAAAAAAGATGCTCCATTTCTCAGCTGCCAGCATTCTCTCTGGCTATAATCAAATATTCATTTTCTGTGTTACACGTCAATACCATGGTGCCATTCTCTATGATGTTGCTCATGCTATTAATAGTTATGTTGGGTTTCATAAAGTCATCTTTAGAAAGACAAAGAGGAGAGAGTGGTGGCTGCAGACTGGCCTATATAAAAACACCAGAAGTGATGACATTACGGGGAGAAAGATGCCTCGTGGTTCAATACAATAGCTGTGCCAATAGGGCAGATGAGCAGAAAACACTGGAAAGGTAGTGATGCATTTTAAACTATCCCATCTCCAGAGAGGTCCCAGGAGGTACAAAGTAGCCACTTGATCCCTTCCTCCTCCACTCTAGTGAAGCTTTTTATTCTTTATTTGGCCAGCTGAGGACATAGTAGTCAATATATATACTCTGTTGCAGGAGAGATTTTGAAGCATCCTCTAAGGGCTAAGTAGCCTTGGCTATGATGAGACCCAAGTGGTCCAACAGTCTAGAACTGTCTCAGTAACAAAGTACCAGAGCTGACAGAGGGCATCTAGTCCAAGCTACCACAAATATGAAAAATAGGGGAGGATGAAAGGCCAGAGAAGGAGGCCACCCAAAGGAATCAGTGCTGCAAAGAAGGAGTTTGACAAAAGGGAGCAGACTAAGTCACAGAAGTGGGTACAGGGTGCTGAGAACCATTTTGGTTTCTCTTCCCCATTCAGGGATACAGACTACAAGGGAATTAAACCAGATTAGAAACTTTGTTCTACTGTGAAGGTTCTCTGAAGAACTGGCGATAGATAGAGATGAGAGTCCCCATGAGAGTCACTCCAACTATGGATCCAATCACAATGCCCTTAATGGATTTTCCATAGAGTGAATGAGATTTATCTGCTGTGGACAGAGAAGAGAAAAAGCAACTGTGAGTGTTCTTTAGGGGTTCCAGATACAAGAAGTGCCTAGAACTTGTGTTGTCTTATATTCCATAAAAACTTTAAAAATGCCCATTGATTAATGAAGCTGACCTTGCCATTATTCCTCAGAGCCTACATATCCCCTTGGAGATATTTTAATATTGGGCAAGCACATAAAATTCGATCTCTGAACTTCTGATTTTTCTTCCCACAGTGAACCCTCTGCCTTTCTCTATTTCTGTTGATGGCAGCACCAACCTCCCAGGCACCCAAATTCAAATTGGGAAAGATCTTTGATTTTCTTTTTCCTTCAAACCTCACATAAAATCAATTGCTGATATTTTCCCTAATGTTGGAATTATTTGTGTTGATTCTACCTGGACAGTATCTCTCACATTTACCCTCTCTTCTCAGTTTCTACTTCAGATCCTCTTATCACTTCTAGATTATGGCAATAATTTTCTGAGGTGTTCTGTCTCCAGTCTCTCATGTCTCTAATTCATACTTCATATTGCTGTCTCAATCCAGCCTTCCTTGAATTCCATTTTGATGATGAAATTTCTCTTTGCATAAACCTTTAAATGAGTTTATCACATTTATTCCTAAAATATAGTGCACTGTAGCAGAAAGAGCTCTGAATTTGAAATCTGTAGAGGTGGATTAGAATCCTATCCTTGTCACTTGCTAGCTGTGGGATCTTGGCAAGTTCTCTTCTTTGGATATCAATTTTCCAAGTTAGAAAAAGAAGCTGTATGGGCTAGATGAGCCATCTATATGTAAGAGTCACCTCAGCTTTAAATCCTAGGAGCCTACCATCTTCTTCTTCCCCACTACTCTGGCCAAATTCAAGTCTTATTGTTTTCCATCTGAATTTTTGGAAGTCTCCTTACTGGTCTTCTTTCCTCTAATCTTATGATTCATATCCTTCCTCTTTGTGTTTCAAGTACTCCATGTATTACTACTATAAAAATCCCTACCTTCCATCTTAGAATTAATACTGAGTATTGGTTCTGAATCCATGTATTGTTTATTGATGATAATAACCAAGGGTTGCTAATGGAAACTGGGCCACTTACTCTGGACAAGAGGAAAAATAATAAAATGATCTTTGAACCAGTCTTTTAGAATTTTCTATTCAATAATCACCAGAGATCCATCTTATCCAACTTTTCTACAGAAGTTCTTAACTTCTTTTTCCATTTTTTGGA
Organism: Monodelphis domestica; assembly: GCF_027887165.1. Classification (NCBI taxonomy): domain Eukaryota; kingdom Metazoa; phylum Chordata; class Mammalia; order Didelphimorphia; family Didelphidae; genus Monodelphis; species Monodelphis domestica. Next base: position 424,121,098 of record NC_077230.1, read on the forward strand.
CAATAGTTTGTCCAGGTCTAAAAGGGGTACATTAAGGTTGCTTGTTCTTGTACTTTTATTCTCACAGAATTTGTTTAGCTTTTCCTTTAGTATTGAACTATTATACCATGTGGTGAATATTCATTGTTATATGGGTACAATAATTTATTGTTTATGGTACAGAAAGAAGCAAATGTTGACTTAGCATTTTATGTTTAGTCCCATAGCTCTATCCTGTATTTTATATTTTATTCCACTCTGTAAGTGGTTCTATTCACCAATAATATTATGTATTCTGTGTAATCAAACCCAAGCTTCTTCTCAGTCTCTTCTCTGAAGCTGGATATATACATTATCATCCTCCCATAATCACTCTTAGTGAAAGAGTAACTTTGAGCTTGGCTTTAGAAGTACAATTCTAATTGTTATGTCAGCAAAACTTGCATATCATTCCTGAAAAGGGAAGCTTGTTTTGTCATGTAACTTTACAGTCTTTGAAACGAGATTATATGAGTGTGCCATCCTTAAGAATCAGACTAAGTTGACCATAACCTCATCTCTTTAAATTTCAGGTGGTCTTAGTTTGTTCCCAAGTGCCTTTGAGTCTGATGCTCCTGTCTGATATCAATGACCTTGAGAGGCAGCTGGACAATGAAAAGTCACAAAAGCATTCCTTAGATACTGATAGAGGTGGTCCTGGTTTCACTTGTGCTGTCTGCCTTATCTTTAATGTAAACATCATAAGTTCTCAGTTGTGTTATGATACCAGTTCCATAACCAATGATATGATTTTTGTTCTTTGTACTATGCTTATAAAATTGTAATGAATCCTCAATTTAGAGTCTTTTGGATATTTGAGGTGTCAAGAAACCTGCTTTATTGGTTTATAGATCCCAACTACTAAACAGTAACTTTGTTTGGAGAAGCCTAGCTGTGAATTGTAGATTTTCTCCACTCTGATTAAATCTTTAAAATCCTAACAAACAGGAATGTCTACACCCCTAATTAAGCATTAAGTGTTGAGAAGGATGGCCTATGACAGAATATGACAGACAAATAAGAAAAAACTAACAGACCCCCTGGGCTGTCCTAAGTCAAGCTTAAGCTACCATTGGTACATGTGAGATGCAGGAAGTGATGTAAAAAAAGTCTATATATTCGCATCACTTCTTCTTGCCAGTCTCTCTTTGGCGGTGGAGGCATTGAGCTCTGGATCTCTCTCTCTTGGAGACGTTGGCTTCAACTATCTGTGTGGCTCATGGCAGCATTTCAGCATCTTGGCATGGTTCAGGTGAGGCTTCTTCCCTGAGCTCTCTCAAAGTTTAGGCTGATTCCTTTTTTTCCTTTACTTTTCCTAAAATGTTATCCTCCTAGGAGACCCTTCATCTTGGAGGAGGCCCTGTGATTAGAAGCCAAGCTAGATTAAATCTTGGAGGAGACCTCGTAGCTGAGGTCTCCGAACTCCCCTTGGCTCAGGCTAGACCCTTTACCCTTTTCCCTGTCTCTTGTTAATTCCCTCTATATTAATTAAATCACCATAAAATTTCCAAACTGACTTGAGTATTTTATTGGGATTTGAATTAATCCTTGGTGACCATAAGTATAATATATTAGTCAAAAACCCCTAAATTTACCCCTTAAATAGTTCAATTTGTCTTCCTTGTTATATTCATATAGTACCTTTTAGCATAATGTAGTTTCTCTGCTTATTTAAAAAATACGTTTTTGTTATTAGACTGTCTCAGATCAAGATTGCTGCTACCCTGTTGCTTTTTTTTTAGTACAAATGATGCATAATAGATTTTGCTCAAGTCTTTTATTTTTCTATTAAACCCCCCCCCCCACAAAACCTTACCTTCTGTTTAAAATTGATACTAAGTATGTTGCCAAGGCTGAAGAGTGATAATCACTATATAAATTGGGGTTCAGTGACTTGCATAGGGTCACACAATTAGGGAGTATCTGAGGCCACATTTGAACCCAAGTCCTCCTGAGCTGAAATGGGCAATTTGGCTCTAGGAGCCCAATTTTCTATCATTGGTGATATAGTGGTTAGCAATTTCTAAGCAGCTGACCTGGGTCAACTTGGCATTCTAAGCACTGTGCTTTCCTTTTATCTACTTTATTGTCTTCCCTTTTATGACTGAGATAATCTAATTTATATTATGGATGAGTTAATCTATTTTACATCTTAATTACAAAAACTGTGTATTTCCTTGTTGTTTTATATTTTTTCCCTCTCTTTCCTCACTGTCTCCTCTATAAATAAGTCTGTTTCATTAACAACCAATTTCCCCATGTTTTTATGGGTATACTATTCTTGGTTGTAAGCCTATATTTTTGTCTTTTGGAATACAATATTCCAAAATCCCCAGTCATTTATGGTGATAGCCGCTACATTTTGTGGGATCATTACTGTTACTATTTCAGGACCCACCTTGTTCTAAGCTCTCTACCCTGGTTACTTAGCTGCAACCCTCAGACTCAGAAAGGGGGTAAAACACCATCTTGATGTTCACTCTTCAGGCCCAGAACTGCTTTCATCCCTCCGCACAAGTTCCCTCCTTAGCAGGCACTAATTCCCTAACTCAGGTGGTATACTTGCCACTGGGCTTCTCTTCCTGTTCCCCAAACCGTTTCAGACTCATTTTTGAGGCATCCAAGATCACTTCTTCCCCAAGTCCTCATTTCGTCTAATTTTTTGTCACTTTTCTGGTTAGCTCATGGGCCCAGACATTGCTCTTTATAAATGCACTGATCTGGTCTGGAAAAATGGCTCACTGGGTTTTCCTAATGAAAAGAATCCTCTTGTTGTGCTAGAGTTCTGAGTTGGAGAGCTGCTTTCTCCTCTTCCTTCTGCTACTTTGCCTGGTCTCTTGATGACTATATTCTTCAAAGGTACTTATATACGGACTCCAATCCACTCACAGTTCCCTTACCTAAATTCTATATTCTCAGCACCTCAGCTAGAAGCTGAGGCTAGGTTTTTTTTTTTTTTGAAAATTTTATTTAATTAGTCAATTTAGAACATTATTCCTTGGTTACGAGAATCATATTCTTTCTCTTTCCTCCCCCACCCTTCCCATAGCTGACGCACAATTCCTGAGACTAGTTTTGCCTTGGATTCAGGAGTGGAAAAAGTAACTTCAGAATCCCCAGATTTTTACCCATCCAGGTAGTTTGGACCCAGCCACAGTCAAATTAGAGATGTGATAATGGTCACATTCAACCAAAGTCTGACACTTGAGTGTCAGGTTTGGTTTCACTGGTCTACCCAGTGTTGATGAATGACATATGCCAATCAGATGTGTATGACCATCTCTTTTCTCTGCTAATAAGGCTTTGGGGCCCTCCTATGATCTACGGATAATTACTTGGTGTTCTTAGCCTGGCATTCAAGTCCCTTGACAAAATGGCGGCCTCCTTCAATAATACTTCTGCTGGCCATGCACTGTCTCCTGTAGCTTTCAAAATGAGTTGTCTGCCATAAACTGTGGCAGTTAAAAGAGTGGGAGACATAAATTGTTATAATTAAAATGGTTGATGTTGTAAACTGTAGTGAGTTAAAATGGTGGAAGATATAAATTGTGATAGATGTAAAAGTGGGTGAGTAAATTGTGACCGCAGAAAATGTTTCACTACAGTGTCCTGGTTTTAAATCAAATATAAGGTGGTCGCCAGGGAATATATTCCCAAATTATGAATATGCCCAAGTCAACTGGGTTTTATAGAGAATTTAATTAATAATACAATTAGGTATTAAAGAAAAGGAGAAGGAGAGAGAAAAGGAATTAATGAGAAAAGAATAGGTTGGCCCAGGGCAGGCCTGGCCAACCCAGGCCTAAGCCTTAAGAGAGAAATCAGTCAGTTATCACTCACCACAAGATTTGTCTTAAACAAGGATGTCTGGGGAACAGAGTCTCCCCAGAGGGAGTTCCAGCCAGAGTCAGTCTCCCAAGGGACTTCTTCTCAAGAGATCTTCAAAGGGCCTCCTCCAAAAGGATCTATCTCCAAGGATCCCTTGCTCAAGAGATTTCTTTTCTTATATAGGGGTTTTTTTCCTATTTAACCTCCCCTAAGTTCTTCCATCTACCAATCACCATAGATTTTTTCTAAATGACAGCCCATCTGAATTCCAGCTAAGTCGACTAATCCCCTCAGTAAGTCTGAACCAGAGAAAACACAGCTGAGTTGACTAATCCCATCAAGAGAAAACCTGCCCGACCTTTATAGGTACCTAGTATCCCATTGTATCAATTCTAAAAAACAGGCATGGATCAAAGAACTCCCTGCCTCATCATAAGCATGGATCCAAGTACTTTCATTGTTTAGCAAGGAGTTTTCTCCTCTAAAGAAATCTTAAGTATGGGTGGAGTAGAGGTCCTCCCATAGCAAGGAGTTTTCTCCCCTAAAGCAGTCTTAAGTACGGGTGGAGTAGAGGTCTTCCCATTTCTGATCCTGGCGAGTTCTCACATCAAAATGGGGAATGTTTCTAGTAGGGAATTTGTTCCAATGGAGGATTCCTCAATGTGGAAATTTTTAACATTCACAAGTCTGAGAAATTTCAAGATTTACACTCCTCAGGTTGCGTTGGTCTACTTTCTGCATGTGAACAAACACTACATTTTCCCACATCTGAATCTTGGTTTGGGCAACTTATTACTAGAAGTAAAATATTCTCTCTCCTCTTCTTTGACCTATTGAATTCATCCCCATTTTTAAAACCCATCCTTTAGAAGAGGTTATCAAATGATAGCTGTTCTTTGAAATCTGACATTGTTTCTTCTGCCCACCCTCCAAGTAGAATGTATTTCTTCCACGGTCTCCAACAATACTTTATTAGCAACCATGATCTAAATAAATATGCTGTTTCATGAAATATATGAATATGCATTATCATATAATATTATATAATATAATATTGTGTATCAATTACCTGCATTGGAGGCCCATCCTTCTACTACCTCCTAAGGTCCTTGAAAGTAGGAATGGAGTCTTAGCCACACCTTTAATTTCCCTCAGTGCCTAGCACAGTGCTCTGTACAATGTTGGCAAAATGAAGATGTTCTTGAATGTGTACATGACTGTTTCTAAGATTATTATAGGAGAAAAAGAGGTCAGTCTCCATTTCTACCAAAGACAAGATAGCAGAAAATGAATTGGCCTTCACTATGAGTCTGACCACATTGCCTAGAGTCAGGTTCTTTTTTTTAACATGACTTTTCCCAAATCACCATGAAAAGCTGCCCACCTGAGGGGGCCTCAATACCTCCTACTGGGGTCTCACCCTAATCTCACCCTAAGCCAATGCAAGAAACTTATTCTCTGAGGGAAGGGAGAGATGACTTACCAATCACCCTGACTGTGATCTTTGTAGAGATAGTTGTGTTAGCCACTTCGTTCGTTGCTATACATGTATATGCTCCAGCATTTTCCCATGATGCTTGGGAGATTGTGTAAGTCTTTCTTGAATTTCCAGATATAGAAGAACCATTGACTTGCCACGTATAATGAGCCAGAGGTTGAGAATTAGCCTGACACCCTAAAGTCAAATTCTCATTGAATGTGACCTCAATCTGGCCATTAACAGAGCTTGGAAGAATCTTGATTTTCTCTGGTCCATCTATGAAAAGATGAAAAATATGAAATGTCAGTCATTGTTAGAGAAAGTATTGGGAGAGGGAGGAGATTCAGAGTCACTCACAGCAGACAACCAGGTTGAATGAGTCACTTGTATGAACAAGGAATGGATCCCACATTTCGCAATGATAGGCTCCACTGTCTTCTCTCTTTGCAGGCATGATGGTGAGGGTCTGGTCATAATCAGACAGAGTCATCCTGTCATTGAGGATCAGTCTCTTATTCTTGTAGTACCACCAAATATCTGGTAAATGTTCATCCTCTGTGTTACATGTCAAGACTGCGGTGCCATTCTCTATGACAAAGCTGGTTCTATTGATTTTGTTGGGTTTCATCAAGTTCTCTGTAGAAAGACAAAGAGGAGTTGGCTATGTGACGGGCCTATATCTTCTTCACCAAGCCACCTCTTGAAGAAAAACAAAATATCAGAAGCCCAACCTGAAACATTTCTATTACAGACATACAGCGGTTAGTGCTGACATTCTGTGGAGAAGGATGCCTCATGTTTCAACTGTTGTGCCAATACGGTTGATGAGCAGAAAGCACTGAGGAGGGAATGCTGTGTCTTGGACTATCCCATCTCCAGAGAGTTCCCAGGAGGTACTGTAAAATGGAGATTTGATCCCCAGACTTCAATTCCCAGAAGTCATTTGTAGTTCCCAGAATGCCCTATAATCTCCCTGAGTCCTCACCTGAGTGAGAACACAATGGGTATTTAAAGTGATTGTACTTCCTACTTGCTCTTTCTCTCTACTTCAGCTTCTAAGCACACACAGCTCTCTACCTAGCAGGCAAGATGTAGAGTAAGTGGTTGTGAATGGGCCTAGACACATGCTTTTCTTATTTTTGTATTTTCTTTATTTCTTAATCTTTAATAAACCTCATAAAATATAATACTTTTAGTAGAAAAACTAATTTTAACTGTTACAGTTATGGCAAACCATGTCAGTTGTGACAAAATACCCTCAATATTCTTAACTTTCCTAAATCTTTACTAAGTTCAGCTTTTAATAGCTAGTGTCTAGATTTTTTTAAGCCAAGTTCCTCAAAGAATTTTCAGAAAAGCCTCTTGATCTCCTGCAATCCAGATCTGTTGGATTCAAATTGCTCCTGCTCCGGCTGCCGCTCCTGGTCTCTTGCTCATCTGGTCCCAGGCCCACCCACCCGCCCAGCTGCTGCCTGCAATCCGGACTCAGATGAACCACCCTGCCCAGCAATTCTGACTCATTGCCCCAGGCCCAGGACTCACTTCCACTGGCTGGTAAAATGGGGGTGATTTGTCCTTAGGCTACAATTAGCCTCCACATGGCAAGGGGCAGGGGGCACAGGAGGGGAGAAAGAGGGAAAGAAGCAAGAGACGTTTCCAAACAGGAAATCAAAGCATGGCTACTTTAAGAGGATATATTTTGACTGTACTGATACTTTTATTTATTTCACCTGAGAGTCAGGGAAAAAAATAAACTCCCTGCAATTCTTTGGAAAACTTTGAAATTCCAAAAACCCACCCTCACTATGGGAAGGCAGCTCAGTGGCTTAGTGGATTGAGAGCCAAGCCTAGAGACGGTAGGTTCTGGGTTGAAATTTGGCCTCAGACACTTCCTGATGATGTGGCCCTGGGAGGGTCATTTGGCCCCCATTGTCTAACCCTTACCAATCTTTTGCCTTCTGACAATAGGCATCTACATGGATAAAAACCCAAGGAACTTTAAAGAGAATAGAGGTTATATTTTTAAGGCATTCCAGACTCCAATCTTTTATAAAAATCTCTGTATTCTATTGCATTTTGCTGATTGTTTTGTTTAAGGTTTAACTTTGTGATTTTAAGTTATTTATTACTGCATTCAATACTATTCTGTTATATGGAATCATTTTAATTTACTGGATTTTAACTACTTTTATATTCTGTTGCTTTTCCCTTGTAACTATACTGAACAAACATTATTGAGTAAGCCCATATAAAAACAGCTTTTCTATTTTTGACTTTGTAAATTGTCACATAGAGGATAGATGGACTCCTTCAGAAAATTGCTACAATAACCTTTGGAAAATTTAATGCGCTAAATATCTCAAACTGATCTTAAGGATTGTTTAGACATGATTTTTAGAATTTTTCTTAACAATCTCTGGTCATTTTGCTTGCCCCTAACATGAGGTAAGACCCATTTTAGTAGCTGAAGTGAAGTACAATTATAATCCCAACTCCCACATTTATAAAAATGTGAATGGAAGTTGGGAAGTTAATCCCAGGGCATTGTACCCCTAGAAGCCTCTGAAACCAAAAATGTATGCCCTTCTGCTCCCATCATTCTTTGCTCACCACCTATCCCCTTAATAAGCACTTCAAAATGTAAATAACTTCTCCCTACCATTGTTCCAGGTATTCTTTTCTAATACCTTGTTTCTGCTTCCATATGCTGACACTCACTTCCTCTGGACCTCCGTTTCCCCGTCTGTAAAATGAGGGAGCTGGAAAGCTTCATTCTAGGTTCCTTTCATCTCCAAACATTAGACACCCTGCAGGATCCTCCTATTCTACTTACAAAATGAGGCCCAAAGAGGCTGATGTGGGTGGTCAGACAGTGAATGACTTTTCTTGTTCCAGGACCAGAACAAATTTGCTCTTTTCCTGATGCTCCTTGTAGGCCTTTCTCAGAACAGGTGCTGAACCTGCTGAAGGCTTAGGGCTGGCAGAGACCAGAGGAGCCTAGATCTCCATGTGGAGGGAACTTCAGCATCATGTAAATTACCCCATTATTTCCTGATGAGAAAAATGGGAGACTCCCAGGAACTGAGTGATGCATATGAAGCCCACTGGATGACCTAAATCCCATAACTGAGGCCAGGCTCCCTTCAGCATAACTCAAGGTCTCTCTCGACAGGATGTTGTCTCCCTCTGATTGGCAGAGGGACAGAACAGAGTTACTTTACTTTGAGTTCTCTCTTCCCAAAATGGCTTCAAGGAGGTACCCTGCAAGCCACCAAGGAGCTTCATTGGCATACCCAGTCTTCTTATTACCAAACAAAAGGCCCTCCCAAGGAAGGGTTTCCTTTTGGATGATTGTGGCAGCATACCTTCCACAAATCACCCCTGAGCGAGTTTCATAGTGCATCTATCTCATGGGAGAACTTAGGACATTAGCAGTACCCTACTTGGGGGTGGAGGACCTTGTGCTTCCTTGGGGTCCCGGAACATTTTAATTCTATCCACTGTCCCTGATAAAATGAGAAGATATTTGTAAAGAGCTTAGCATGATATCTAGCACAAAGTAGCCACTTGATCCCTTCCTTTTCCTCTGTAAGCCCAGCTTTTCATTCTTTCTTTGGCCAGCTGAGGACATGGTAGTCTATGACAGACTTACTCTGTTGCAGGAGAGATTTTACAGCATCCTCTAAGAGCTAACTGGCCTTGGCTGTGATGAGACCCAGGGGGACCAACAACCTAGCACTGTCGGAGCAACTAAGTACCAGAGCTGGCAGAGGGCATCTGATCCAGGATATCATAGCATGTCTGATTAGTGGTCATTCAGCCTACAATTATCCATGATTGTTAGTTATATGGCCTCTTTTCCCCTTTGAACAGCTCTGCTTCTGAGGGCTCCCCTATGCTGTGCTAACACTGGGTTCCCTTCAATCTCCCACATTCAGTGCTAGCTCTCCCCACTGGGCCATATAGAGCAATGCTGACCTGCTTCCACCCAGGGACCCTGCAGATTCTTCAGAATGGCTTGATCTAAATCTTCTCTCAATCAGTTCCTTCAGCCAGAACTGTGAGATGCCACAGGATAATTGAATGTTTCAATAGCTGTGATTTATAGGTTTTTCTCAACCATCTATATCTCTGCCCTTCTGCCTTGTCCAAATGGACATCATGAATGTGTGAGCCTGAAAAAATCTCATCTCCTTGTGGCCAAGCCTGGGGTGATGAGCCTCGGCTCACTCGGCAAAGGGCAGCCTTTGGATAATGGATACACCAGCCTCCTGGGGGTCTCTCTTGCCATAGTTTGTATATGAGAGCTCTGGGTTACCTTCCTGGCTAATTGAGAGAGTGAAGGTCAGACTCATGGATAGGGGATTCTCCACCTCTATCTTAATCTGTGGTGCCCAGAAGTACATATAGCATCAGTTACAGGGGTGATCTGGCCTTCCTGGAGCACAGAAGAATCTCTACTTCCCTGGATACAGACAGCAAGTTAGCTTTTAGTTTAATCAGTCCCTAAAGTTCTTTTCCCTAGTAATTGTTATCTGGCCACTTCTACCACCTTTTATATTCCAAGGATCCAACAGAAGCTCAGGTTTGGGATGAGAGGGTCAATGAGCCCAAACCATTCTAGACTTTAATGGGAAACCTTTGATTGGCTAAGGTAACTTATTCCACTTTTGGACCACAGCAATTGGTGGGAAGTTTGCAGTAACAATCATCAGAACTCTACCTCTCTACAGCTTTGACTCACTACTCTAAGTTCTGTCCTCTGGGGTCAAGAAGAACCAGCCAAAACCCTCTGCAGCTGGCAGCTAAACTTCCAGGCAGAACCATCTATATTTGGAATTGAAGAGACCTTGGTGACCATCAAGTCCAGCCCTTGTCTAAAAAAGAATCTTTAGGATATATGATGTGACAGATGGTCATTTGGCCTCTACAGAGGAGGAGAAGAGGGAAGGGGAGAAAATAAGCCGTTAAGGGCTTACTATGTTTGCTAAGCATTTTATAGACAGGACAGCTTAAGTTTTCATTGAAGTCCACAATTTATAGTTGAAAGGGACCTCAGAGATATCTTGTCCAAGACAACCACTGAAAGAATCCCCACTAGGACATCCTCAACAATTGATTATTTGTTTTGATTTGGAAGGCATATCTTGATGAATGGAGATCCTCCCACTTTTTGTTACAGCACAGTAATTAATGATTAAATGATAGCTAGGAGGTATAGTGGATAGAGCCTAGAGCCAAGAAACTCATCTTTCTGAATTCAAATCTGGTCTCAGACACTCACTAACTGTGTGACCCTGGTAAAGTCACTTCATCCTGTATGCCTCAGTTTCCTCATCTGTAAAATGAGCTGGATAAGGGAAATGGCATGCACACCCCCCCCAGGATCTCTGATAGGAAATGGGGTCAGGAAGAGTTGGAAATGACTTAATAATGAAAGAATTTATCCTCATACAGAAGGCTTCTGTTTCCCATCACCATTTGCCTCTATGATTCTAGTTCAGCCCTCTGAGGTCAGACAGAACACTTCTAATTCCACTTCCCTGAAAGGGTTCAGAAAATTGCTTTCATTTGTGTGTCTCCCCAAGGCTTTCTATTCCTTTGGCTAATATGCAGAGTTCCCTCAATTGATTGTCAGGGGCTCTAGATTCCTCACCAATCTGGTTGAACACTCTCCAGTTTACTGATGCCCCTTGTAAATTGTGTCATCTAGAACCAAATAAAATACTGCAAGTGGCATCTGATATTATAGAAGGACAGTTATCTTCTTATTCTTGGATGTGAACCTGCTTCTCTTAAGACTGCATTAGGGGGCAGCTGGGTGGCTCAGTGGATTGAGAACCAGGGCTAGAGATAGGAGGTTCTAAGTTCAAATCTGGCTTCAGACACTTCCTAGCTGTATGACCCTAGGCAAGTCACTTAACCCCCATTGCAAAGTATTGATTTCTTAGGCAGATGGGTAAGGATTTTTTAAAATAAAAAGATTGCATTAGGTTTTTCAACTGCCCTGTTACCCTACCAACTGATATTAAGTTTGTGGTTCTCTCAGACATCCCCAAGGTCTTTTTATGCAATCTAACATGGCATTAAAGGTCTGTCTCCAATTTCCTTTTTTTTTTTAAATCAATCATCCTGCATTACTTCATCTGTTTTCCTATGGCATGGTGACCAGTCTCTGCCCCATCAAGGCCGATGCTTATTTATATTTTGGACTTTTTGTACTCAAGGGTAGGACATGACATCAATCCCCAATAACATTCATCTTACACATTCTATCTATTGTGCCATCTTGCTGAGCTACTTCTACCTCCTATCTGATTCTACAATCCCTATAGTCCCAGGAAAACTTTTGAAGATTTGTATGAACTGATTCAGAATGGAGTGAGCAGTACCAAGAGGGTAATTTATATAATAATGACAATATTCTCAAAGCAAACAACTTTCAAAGATTTGGGACATCAGATTACTGCAGTGACCAACCAGGATTGCAGAAGACCAATGGTGAAATAAGTTACGCACTTCATACAAAAAGCTACAGACTTCCTAGGAAATCAGCTGCCTCACTTCAGAAATGGGATAGACTCAGCATGTATGTTGCAACATATATTTTTTGAAAATGGGAATTAGATTTCTTTGATTGTCCAAACCTGTCACAAAGATTTTCTTTTTATTTTGTGGGATGGATGAGAAGGGGGACAGAAAATAGGTTTTGGTTAATTGGAAAAATTTAAATTAAGAAAAAGTTCATTTAGATCACAGGTGTCAAATACATTGCCTGCAAACACTCCCAGGTACAGTCAAAACAGGATGAAAAAGTAATTTGGAAATAGTTAACAAAAGGAAATACGGTAACACACAGATAACTTAAATGCTAAATCAAAATTGGGCTTTAGGGATCCTTTGGTACAGATTTAGGCCAACAAAAAATCATCCATCTTCTAAGGTATATACTGTTGGAGGCTGACTTTCCCAAGGTCACTTCCCCATTTCACAATTCAATCTCTCCCCCCTGCTCTCCATTCAGAAAGTCCCCATAGTCAGGGCAGGAAGATGGGATACCCCTAAGGTTTGTAACAATACAGCTCCATGAAATAAAAGGAAACGAAGGCCAGAGATTATCTCTCTATGGTCCTGCTGCACATTAGTGTGATTAGGAGAGTGGAGGGTCTGTCATTTGTACATACGAGAGCCAGACCAGTGAATTAATTGGGCAGCAAGGATTCTAATGTGGACCCAGCCACTGGATGTTAAACCCAATCATCCCTTTACATGGATAAGAATCAGGTTTCATATCAGTAATGCTTCCATGTGGCATTTTATGCCACAAAGTGGTAAAATATAGGTGCAATGGTGAATCTCTGTGTATGAAAGGAGACAAAGTTTAATTTTTCCTTTCCATCTCTAGAATTTCCTTGCGAAAGGGGATCAAGGCCAGCCCTATTGCATGACCATAGCTTATGCTCCAACCAAGACTAGAAACATTCTGTGGGTCCACAGCACCAAGTAAAATGGACTGAAGGAAAGAGTATGGTGCAGTCACTGAAGCTGAAGTCCTAGAAGTTGGGAAACAAAGTCACTGGGACATAAGTGAATAAAACAATATCAATAACAAGGGTGAAGACAGCAACGCAAATATTTTTGCACCTACTATGTAAAAAGGACTTTCTCCACATAGAATCCTTTTATATAGAGAGCAAAAGGTTATTCATTTTTCCAGATGAAGAAAGTGAGGCTGGGAAAGGAGGAGACATGGATAGTAGACAGGAAAGGAAGAATTCTATTCAAATTTCATGATTCTGAGCTCAGGGCTACTTCTACCAAAACACATCGTGCCATGGGACCAGGAGGGCAGAATGTTACTTATCTCTGTTTCTCTCATGTCACAGAAGGAAGGACCCCAACACAAAGTTGGAGACCTAATCCAACTACTCACCATACATTGTAAACTCGGCATTGACTATAAAATTCTTGTTTTCTTCAGAGATAGCAAACTTCTTTTCTTCAACATAGATTGTAAGATTCTTGTCTTTGGTGTTATTTAAGCCAGTGTATGAGTTAGATGCATGACAGATATAGGTTCCAGCATGCTTCAGGGACACATTAGGAATAGAGAGTTTGGCTGAGTGACTCAATTTTTTTTCCCTTGTGCAACCAAGTGAATTTTGCCTGTGGTTTAGATTTAGCAAAACAGATCAACGTAATATTTGCTCCAACAGGGTACTTATTGATTATAGGCACAATTGCGGCATGATCTGGGCCATCTGGAGAAAAGAGAAGGATTTCATATTGAAATTATGGAAGAAAGAACAGACATTTCGTATTCTGTAACCCATCACCAGGGAACACTGTGTCTTCCTGATCCTCCATTGAGCTGGCAATTCACAGCTCATCCTTTACTTTATGAATATGGATCTAAACTTGGAAGATCTTAGGGCTTTCTCCAGTTCAGTACCCTGGCTGTCCACCCTCCACCAGAACGCATGACAAGGCCAATATGGGCACCCTAAAGATTAAAGGGATTGGGAACCTCAGAGCCTTGATCATTAGCTCTCAGAGAAGTGACTAAATTAGTCTGGCCTCTGGGAACACAGCAACAGGCTATTAGCAGGCACCATATAGGAAGAACAAATTTACTCACAGTTAACATTCAGTCTGAACGGATTACTCCTACTGCTATAAAATGGATTTTTTATTTCACACACATAGGATCCTTCATGTTTCCTTGTGAGACTGGGTATAGTGAGTGTCGTCATATCCTGGGACAATTGTATACTGTTATCAGTTGGGGCACGTTTGTTTATGAGCCACCGGTAAGTGTCAATTTGACCTGTAGCGTTGCAGGTCAATGAGACACTGTCAACATTCTCCACTGGGATCCTGTTGGGGCTGTTGATGGTAGGTTTGAGCAGTGGCCCTATGCAGAAAATAGACAGAAAATGATTGTGTTGGTTATTTTTCTTACCTTATAACCAAATGACTGGTTTTGAAGTAGCCTCTCCAAGATGTTGGCAAGGCTGGAGGCCAGAGACCAAGAACCTGTGATTTCATTGGCAAGGACACCCCTTTCTCTGGAGCAGATCAGAACTCCTCCCTCCAGGCCTTAGGAAAAGTTCATCTTCAGTTCCTGGGCTGACAAAGACATTCACATGGAGCCCAAGCCCCTGGTGCTCAATCTTTCTGGGCTGAGGCAAGCTGGTGGTGGGATAACAGACCCCTTTATCCAGCACCTAGACTTAGATTTCAAGCCTTTCTAGCTTGGCAGGACCACCAATAGTTTATGTTTCCTTGGCCTGAACTTCAAGAAGCCAGGATTACTTACCTGCACAGCTGGTTGAGGATATTGGTGGCAGCTGGAGAGGATGGGATAGGAATAGGACATGGAGGAAGGGAAGGGGTTGGGGAGTGCTCAGAAATGAAAACATTACTTTAACTCTGAAGAGGAAAGAAAAGGAAAGGCAGAGAGTGGGAATAGATCAGTTAGTAAGTAATAGTAAGAACCTCAAACTGGGAGTCAGGAAAGACCTGGTTCAAGTCTAGAGATTTCTATTCAACAACATCTCTCCTGCTGAAGGACTGTGTTTTGCCCCCAGGAGGTAGTTCATACCCTTTACAAAAGATTCTGGAACTCCCTACTTTGGGCTCTCCCCTTTTCTTAGCAGTTCCCGACCCTACAAAATGAGAATGAGAATGTTGAAGGTGATCTTCTTCAAGTTCATATGTTGTTGTGCTGGGAAGCTAAGCCAATGAGGACCAATTTTCCCTGAGCCTTCATGGCCCAAGGAGAGCCCTTTCCCTATCTCTAATTCACAGGTAGGTCTTGACACTGACAGAGGTGTGTGTCCCAGAACAATCTCTGGGGGATATCCAGTAGGCTCAGGCTCACTAGGCATTCTTCCTGGTTCATCCTTGGCCAACTGTGTTAGGATTCATTTCCAAAATGGAAGGAATAAGTTAGAAATATTTCAGCTTCCTTGACCTTTCTTCTTATTATATTGGTATAGTTTATACTCCCTCCTTGGGTCTTTATTGGGAAATTTAAGGTGAGGACCTGATAACAATCCCCAATAACATTGATCTTATCACATTCCATCTACTGTGCCAGCTTCCTGAGCTACTTCTTCTTCTTATCTGTTTCTATAATCCCTATCCTCCCAATTTTTTTTCTTTTTCTATCTTCTTTTTCAAGTTTCAAAATTATGCTTTCTGTCTGTCTGTAGAATTAGTAGAACATTCATGGTCACCATATGCAAAGCTCTTTTCACATATTATTTCATTTGCTCCAAGTCACTCATAGGAACATTGAACTTCTGAATGAGTTCAAGAACAGAAACTTCAGAAGATTTGTATGAACTGATGCAAAATGGAGTGAGTAGAACCAAGAGGTAATTTATACAATAACTACAGTGTTATGAAGGCAAAGAGCTTTGAAAAACTTGGGACCTCTGATCAATGCATTAGCTAACAAGGATTGCAGATGACCCATGAAAAAAATAAGTTACTCACTTCCTACAAAAAGTTACACACTTCCTATGAAATCAGTTGCCTCATTTCAGAAATGGGATGGACTCAGGGTGCATGTTGCAACAGATATTTTTTGAGCTTGGGAATTAAGATTTCCTTAATATATCAATATTGTAACATATGTGCTCATGTACCATATTCATGGACATATTTCTTGATCATTGTGTTTTATAGGTACTCTATTAAGTCTGACCACTCTCCAAATCTACAGTCCAAAGATCAGAAGAATTCCAGGGTAGGCTGCCACAGGGTCCTACTTCCCACCTTGTCAGACCAGATTCCATACCAGGTCACATATTTAAATAAACTCCTCCTCTTTGATCTTGTGGTTGTCAATTGAGTCAATGTTAAATCTTATGTCATGTCACATGATCATTCGCTACTTTTTATTCCCAATTCCTTGATCCTCCAATAAAAGATTGAAGACACCTGTAGTTCACTCTCTCTCTCTACCACCATCAGATGAGGATACAAGCTGGATCCCATGCTTTTTAATCCTTGTCTCTTAGTCTTTCTTAATTTTCTTAATTTCTTAATCTTTCCTTTATTATATTCACTCTTCCTCTATATCCCCCTCTTCACCCATTTTCCCTCAGTTTCTAACTCTCTATCTCAGGGGTCCACCCAAGGAATATATTAATTTGTGGCTGCAAGCAGGCACAATCCATACTTATCGCAAAGATTTTCTTTTTTTTTTTCATTAGTGAGATTGGGGAAGAAGGGAGCCAGAAAATAGATTTTGCTTAATTGGAAAAATTGAAATTAAGAAAAAGATCATATAGACCACAGGTGTCAAATGCATAGCCTGCAACACTCCCAGGTGCAGTCTGAACCAGGAGAAAAGGTCTTTAGGAAATAGTAAATACAATAACACACAGAGAATTTAAATGCTAAATTAAAATGTGATCTTTAGGGATTCTTATGTACAGATTTAGGCCAACAAAAAGTCATCCCTCCACTAAGGTATATATACTGTTGGAGTCTGGCTTTCCCAAGGTCTCTTACCCATTTCACAATTCTATCTCTTCCTCCTGTTCTCCATTCAAAAAGTCCCCAGAATCAGGGACAGGAAGTTGGGATACCCCTATGGTTTGTAACAATACAGCTCCATGAAATAAAAGGAAATTGTAGCCAAAGATGATCTCTGTATGGTCCTGCCGCATGCTAGTTTGGTTATTGGAGTGGAGGGTCTGTCATCTGTACACAGGAGAGCCAGACAAGTTAATTAATTGGGCAACAGGGATTATACTGTAGACCCAGCCACTGGATGCTAAACCAAATAGATAAGAAGTATGTTTCATAGCAGTCATGCTTCCATGTGACATTTTATGCCACAAAGAGGAAAAATATAGGTGCAATAGTGAATCTCAGGGTGTGAAAGGAGACAAAGTTTATATTCTCCTTTCCATCTCCAGAATTTGCCTACCAAAGGGGGTCAAAAAAGCCAGACCCATTGCATGACCATACTTTATATTCCAACCAAGACTAGAAACACTCTGTGGGTCCATAGCACCAAGTGAAATGGACTGAAGGAAAGGCCACAGAAAGAGTATGGGCCAGTCATTGAAGCTTCAATCCTAGAAGTTGGGAGCGAAAGAAGGTTGTATTTCACTGGGGCAGAAGAGAATAATATATCAATAACAAGGACAATGACAACAAATCATATGCTTTTTGTGCCTACCATGTCAAAAGGACTTTCTCCACATAGAATCCTATTATATAAAGAGCAAAAAGTTATCCATTTTTCTAGATGAAGAAACTGAGGCTGATAAAGGAGGAGATACACTTACTACACAGATAGTAGACAGGAGAGGAAGGATTCCACCCAAGTTTCATGATTCTGAGCACAGGGCTCCTTTTACCACAATGCATTGTGCCATGGGACCAGGGGGGCAGAATGACACTCATGTCTATTTCTCTCATACCAGGGAAAGAGAAAGCCCAAAAAGAAGTTGGGGGCCCAAAGCAGTTACTCACCATAGATTATAATAGTCTTGCTTGCATTGTGCGTCAAGCCAGTGAATGAGTTGGATGCAGTACAGGTATAGGTGCCAGCGTCACTCAAGGATGCAATAATAGAAAACGTGGCTGAGTTGCTGACAGATTGTCCATTCTGTAACCAAATGAATTGGGCTGGTGGGTTAGAATCAGCAGAACAGCTCAAGGTAATATTTGCTCCAACAGGGTACTCATCGACTGTATGGACAATTGTGGCAGTATCTGGGCCATCTGGAGGAAAGAGAAGGATTTCATATTGAAATTATGGAAGAAAGAATAGACATTTCCTATTCTGTAACCCATCACCAGGGACCACTCTGTCTTCCTGATCCTCCTTTGAGCTGGAAAATACTTTTCCAGTTTGGATCTGAACTTGGAAGACCTTAGAGCTTTCTCTAGTTTAGCACACTGGCTGTACACCCTCAACCAGAAACCATGACAAGGCCAATCTGGGCTCACTAAAGATAAAGGGGATGGGAAACTCAGAGCTTTGATAATTAGCTCTCAAAGAAGTGACGAAATTAGCCTGGTCTCTGGAAACACAGCACCAGGCTATAAGCAGGCACCATATAGGAAGAAGCAATATACTCACTCACAGGCAACATCCAGTGTGAATGGATTACTCTTTTTCCTAAACAATGGGTTCTGGATTTCACACACATAGGGCCCTTTGTTTTCCCTTCTTGTGAGCCTGCTGATAGTGAGTGTCCTCTTATCCGGGGACAGCTGTATCCTGCTACCAGCTGCGGGAAGTCCATTTATGAGCCACTGGTAAGTGTCAATTTGACCTGTAGCCTGGCATGTCAATGAGAAGTCCTTGGTCTCCACTGCCGTCTTGTTGGAGGTGCTGATGGTAGGTTTGGGTCATTGAGCTGTGCAGAGAATAGACAGAAAATGACTGTGTTGGTTCTTTTTCTTTCCTTATAACCAAATAAATAAAATAAGGCTGGAGGTCAGAAAGAGGTCAGAGATCAAGAACCTGTGATTTCAATGGCAAGGACACCCCTTTCTCTGTTGCAGATCTCAACTCCTCCAGGCCTTAGGAAAAGTTCATCTTCAGTTCCTGGCCTGACAAAGAAGTTCACATGGAGCCCAAGCCCCTGGTGCTCAGTCTTGCTGGGCTGAGGCAAGCTAGTTCAGGGATAACAGACCCCTTAATCCAGAACCTAGACTTAGATTTGATGCCTTTCTAGCTTGAGAGGACCACTGAGAGTTAATGTTGGCCTGGTCTTCAGGAAGCCACAGTTACTTACCACCACAATTTATTGAGGATATTGCAGGGAGTTTGGAGAGGATGGACTAAGGATAGGCCACAGGGAGATCATGCTCAGAAAGGGAAAATTAACTTTGAGGAAGAAAGAAAAAGAAAAGCAGAGAGTGGGAACTGATTAGTTAGTAGCAAGGATAGGAAAGGAAGACCCTCAGACTGGGAGTCAAGAGAGATCTGGTTCTAGTCTATGAGATTTGGAATCCACAATATTTCTCATGCTTAGGAATATGTTTTTCCCCCAGGAACCAATTCATACCCTTTATACAAGATTCTTGAATTCCCTGCTTTGGGCTCTCCCCTTTCCTTAGGAGTTTCTGACCCTACAGTATGAGAATGTTGAAGGTGATCTTCTTCAAGCTCATATATGTTGCTATGCTGGGAAGCTAAGCCAATGGGGACTAAATTTCCCTGAGCCTTCATGGCCCAAGGATAGTCCTTTCCTTATCTCTAATTGGCAGGTAGGTCTTGCCACTGAGAGAGGTGTGTGTCCCAGAACAATCTCTGGGGGACTAGCATCCAGTAAGTTTGCTGGGCTTCCTTCCTGGGTCACGCTTGGCCAGCTGTCATAGGATTCATTTCCAATGTATAAGGAATAAGTTAGAAATATTTCAGCTTCCTTGACCTTTCTTCTTCTTATATTGGTATAGTTTACCCTCCCTCCTTGTGTATCTGTTGGGAAATTTAAGGTGAGGAAGAGTGAGGCTCCCACTTGTATCCAGTAAAGTTAAGTGGGACTTGCCAGGAAGCTGATAAATCTAACATCAACTAGCCACCTTTTGAAGTGGGGGGAGAATATGAAGGAACAGTGAGCATGCTCCTGGGAAAGAGGGCCATGGAAGAACTTCTTGGAAGGTGCCTTGACAACACCAATATATACAATGCCTTGCATAACATAATGACTAGTGTTGGATGTAGAATGAGAAAGACCTGAGTTCAAATCCTGTCTCAGAATGTTACTGGCTGTGTGACTTTTAGCAAGTCCCTATCTGTGTCTCAGTCTCCTCATCAGTTAAATGGGTATAATAATCTCACCCTCCTAGTGTTGTTGGACCAAATGAGACCATCTATAAAAGCTTTTTATGAAACTTGAACATAGCCTGAACAAAGGGTCAGAGGAAGGAAAGTTCAGAATGTGAGTCTAAGTACCAAATGTACCAGGATGTCTGAGCAGACAATGCAGGACCAGAAGAATCTGAAAGGCCTGCTGCCATTTTATGAAGGGCTAAGGTTTAAGGCAAAACTAAGAACACTGAAGGATAGTCTGTAGGCAATTGGGAGTCATGAGCAGAGAAGAGACATGAGCACACACACATGTTTAATTGAAAGACCAATTGAGGGCACTAGAGATGCTTGGACCAAAGAAGAGAAGTCTTGAGGGGGAGAGGAGACATGTCTCCAAGTACTGGTCGAGTTATGAAGGGCTTTAGGACCTTGGCAACGGATGCTCCGTGGGTTATAGTGATCAGAGAAGGACTATTCTCTGATGTATCCATTTTTTTCTCCTTCCAGCAACATTCAGGCTCCCTTTTTTTCTCTTGTCTCTATCACAGATCAACTCTTTTTTAAAAAACTCTTACATTCTGCACTAGAATAATACTATGTATTGGTTCCAAAGCAGAAGGGCTAGGCAATGGGGGTTAAGTAATTAGCTCAGGATCACACAACTAGGAAGTATCTGAGACCAGATTTGAACCCAGGAATTGCTGTTTCTAGGCCAGGCTCTCAATTCACTGAGCTACCCAGTTGCCCCCACAAATCAACTCTTCGGAGGTCATGACTTCTTTATCAGAAGGGGCTGGGATTATGATTGGAATCCTCATAGCAGTGACTCCGATTGGGAACTCTACTATTATTTTTTACCAAAAAATGGAAGAGTAGGATTGTGTTGCCTCTGACTCTCCTTTATCCTAGTCTGTCTCTTAAAATGTGGGAGAGAAATCAAGATGATTCCTCAATTTCTTGACCTTCTCTAGGGCGCTGGTCTCCCTCCCTTCCCCAATCTTGCCTTTCACAGTATTTACTGCCTTGGATATTTCATTGCTCTTCTTTCCTGGGTTATTCATTGCTCCTCCTTTTCTTTTCAACTTTTTTTTTCTCTAGGAAACAGTTTTTACTTCTCTATTTTTTAGAAGAAGAGGTGTTAGATCTAGACTTCTGTAGCCCCAAAATAAAAGAGATAAGATTTAGGAAGAATGGAGAGGCAGCAAAGAGAACAGGGAGGGGGCAGGCTGGAGATGAATTCAAAGAGAGTTGGAAGAGAGTTGTCAGCAAGTTGTAGTTCAAAGAAACTGCTACAGTGGCTTTCCTTTACTCCACAGGCCAAACAGGATCCATTTTTGATGAACTTGTCTCCCTGCTCATTTCTGTGCCAAGAATGATTTCAGATGCCTTGGAGAACTGAACTGAACAGGATTTCTGTACTGACTCTACTACAGTGCTGAGACCCTTAAACAGGCTTACATCCAATCAAATCCTTTCATGGGTGAGGACAGGCTCCAACATTTACCCCACTGTCATCAGATGCAAATAAAGCTGGTTCAATCATCCCTGGCCTCAGACCTTCCTCGCTTGCTATAGGTCTCCCTGTGTCCTCTAGGTGGTACTTCCAGGACAGGAAGGACTCTGAATCATTACTTCTAGAAGTTTCACAGAGTACCAGTTGACGCCTAGTGTGATCTTGGGCATCTTAGCCTCTCTAGGGCTGTCTGTGGATACAACTGACTTCAGTTTCCTGGACAGATCAGGAAATGTCCAATTAAATACAAACGTGGACATCCTGAAAATCAAAAGAGAGTATAGTAAAATCAAAAGTAAAAAAAAAATTAAATTAAAATAGGAATTTTTAAACAAATAAAACAATGAAATAAATAAGCAATTAATTTGATTAAAGAAAGAAAACAGAATTACTAATATCAAAAAGGAAAAGGATGAATGAATAAGCAATGAAGTTGAAATTAAAGAAATTCTGAGTACTTATTTTGGCAAATGATGTGCCAGCTAAACTGAAATGTAAGTGAAATGGATGAATACTTACAAAAGCATGAATTGCTTAGAATGACAGAATTACAAATATAATATTAAATCTTAGATCTTAGAAAAAGAAACCACAAATGAGCTCACTATGAAAAAATCTCCAGGATCAAATTGATCTACCAGTGGATTACAATGCTGAAGGAACAATGAATCTCAATGTTTTATAAATGATCTTAAAAATATAAGCAATTAGGGGTATTGAGGTGCTCAGTGGATAGTAGAGGCTAGATTCAAGAGGACCAGGGTTCAGATCTGGCCTCAGACATTTCCTGGCTGTGTGACCCTGGGCAAGTCATTACCTCCCCATTGTCTAGTCTTTACTTCTCATCTAACTTTGGACAAATACTTGGTATTGATTCTAAAATGGAAGGGAAGGGTTTATAAACAGGTAAATAAAGATTCCCACCAAATTTCTTTTGTGACCCAATTATGGTTTGATACCTAAATCAAGGAAAGCAAATACAGAGAACTAGACATTTCTCTAATGAATTTTGATACAAATATTTGAAATGAAATACTAGCAAGGAGATTATCACAATATATCAAAAAGATCATATACTATAACCAGGTGGGATTGACACCTGGAATGTAGGGCTGGTTCAATATAGGGAAAGCCATATTTGACTATACTGATAATAATAACAACAAAAATCATGTTATTATATTAATTGTTGTAGAAAAAGTGTTTGTCAAAACATAAAAACCAATCCTGTGAAAAACACCAGAAAATGCAGGAATCAGTGGAGTCTTTTTCATCATAAGTAGTATGTATCTGAAATAAAAAGCAAGCACTATCTATAATTGAGATGAATTTTTTTAAAGCATTCATGATACATTCAAGAGTGAAGGAAAGAGTACTTTTTTCACCTCTATTATCCAATATTAGTTAGTATCGTAATAGAAATGCTTTTGTTGTTTGAGTTAACATGGCTGAAATCTAGACGCGAATCGTTTCCTCTCCCCGGCACAGAGCGAAATAGACTACACCTGAAAAGAGCATAAAAATCACCTTTGGAAGAACAGGGGGACTCTCCAGTACCCCATAGAAATGAAGGTACATGGGGTTTGAACATTTCCACACTATAAGAAGGAGGAAAAGCTTGCATAAAAATGTGAACTGAGCCACCCTTCCACCCCCCTCCCCACCCCCCACCCCCGCAAATCAGAGTAGGGTATCAGAGCGCTCACTGGGACATCAAGTGAGTGAGGAACGTCTCTGTCTGGGGGGGGGGACACCAGGGACCTTAGGATCTAAAGACTTCGAGGAAACGACCTCTCAGGGCTGTTTCATGGGAGAATCCTGTGCTGAGCAAATGGGCAGCCACACAGAACACAGGGGCGGTTGTGCTGAGCAAAAGGGAGGCCATACTGAACACAAGAGAGGATGCACTGATCAAAGGTGCAGCCTCACTGAACACAGGAGAGGTTGCGCAGAGCAAAGGGGCAGCCACACAGAGCAAAGCAGTGGCCGTGCTGAACACAGGGGCTGTTGCGCTGAGAACAGGGGCCTGCACACTAAGAAACATTTGAGGCTGGGAAGAACTATTCTGAGGCAACCTAAATTCACAGAAAACCCACCCATATCACCCAGAACCCAGATCAAAAAGGAAAGGGGAACAAAACCACCAAAGGGATGGCTCACGTGGCCCAAAATCAAGCCTCCAGGAAGAAAGAGAAAAAGGTGACTATTGAAAACTTTTATGGAGGGAGTACCCAAGGAAAAGAAGAGAAAGAGGATGAAACCCAAACTAAATCAAAACATGCCTCCCAAAATGGAAATTATCCACAAGCTCTGGAAGAACTCAAAAGGGAGCTTACCCAAAAGATGGAAACCTTCTGGAAAGAAAAATGGGAGAAAGAGATCAGAAGTCTGATAGACAAGACTTCACAATTGGAGAAAGAGCTGGAAGCATCTAATAGAAGGGCAGACAAAGCTGAAAAGCAAAATCAGTCCCTAATGACCAGAATTAAGCAACTGGAAGACAGTGAGCATACAAAACAGCAAGAATTAATAAAGCAAAGCCAAAAAATATAGAATTAGAAGAAAACATAAAATATCTCACTGAAAAGGTCACAAACCTGAAAAACAGAGTAAGAAGAGACAAGGTGAGAATTATTGGTCTGCCCAAAAAACCAGAGATAAACAAAAATCTGGATGATATACTACAGGAGATCATAGAAGAAAATTTCCCACATGTTCTGGAGCAAGGGGGCAAAATAGAAATAGAAAGGGTTCATAGAACACCCTCTATACTAAATCCCCAAAAGACAACTTCCAGGAATGTAATTGCCAAATTCAAGAGCTTCCAAGAAAAGGAGAAAATCCTACAAGAAGCCAAGAAGAGGAGCTTCAGATATAGGGGGCTCCCATAAAAATCACACATGACTTAGCTGCTAACACACTAAGAGACTGTAAATAATGGAAGATGATATTTAGAAAGGCAAGAGAGCTGGGTCTTCAACCAAGAATCAGCTACCCAGCAAAACTGACTATATACTTCCAGGGGAAAGTAGGGGCATTCAACAAAATAGAAGATTTCCAAGCATTTGCTAAGAAAAGACCAGAACTTAGTGGAAAATTTGATATCCAATAACAGAAAGCAAGAGAAACATGAAAAGGTAGATATGAAAGAAATGGAAAAGGAGATAAATCTTATCTTTTTCTTTAGGTCAAACTCTCTTCTATAAGGACTACATTTACATCAAATTATATATATTAATATGTGGGGAAAATGTACTGTGTAACTCTCAAAAATTGTAGGCACCATAAAAGTAGTTAGAAGAATCAAGCATAGGGAAAGATTGGGGCATCAAGAAGATTTGGTGAAAGGGGGGGCAAACAAAGGAAAAGGGGGGGAAAGCATTGACAATACTAAGATTTACTTCAAGAAATGGGGGGGGCTAAATAGAATAATCTTTCCCATACAAAGATACACATGGGAAGGGGAGGGGAAGATCTCTCATATGATAAGGAGAATAAGAGAGCATGAAGTGGTATTACTTAAACCTTACTCTCAGTGAAATCAACTCTGAGAGGGAAGAACATCTAGATCCAGTGGGATCCTGAATTCTACCTTATCCATTAGGGCAAGAAAGAAAGGAAACTCAAGGAGGGGGAGGGGGGGAGGGAGTACAAAAAGGGAGGGAAGGAGAGGGGGAAGGGGAAGGGAGCATAAAAAGGGAGGGGCTAGAGAGGGAAGCATACCATGGGAGTGGACTAGGGGGACTGATCTAAAGTAAATCACTGTTTCAAAAGGATATAGCTAAAGAAGAAAGGTCAGAACTAGGGTAAGATATCAAAATGCCAGGGAATCCACAAGTGACAATCATAACTTTGAACATGAATGGGAAGAACTCACCCATAAAACATAGACAAATAGCAGATTGGATTAGAACCCCAAACCCTACCATATGTTGTCTTCAAGAAACACACATGAGGCAGGTTGATTCTCACAAAGTTAGAATTAAAGGATGGAGTAAGACCTTTTGGGCCTCAACTGATAGAAAGAAGGCAGGAGTTGCAATCATGATATCTGACAAAGACAAAGCAAAAATAGCCCTGATCAAAATGGATAAGGAAGGTAAATATATTCTGTTAAAAGGGAGTATAGACAATGAGGAAATATCACTAATCAACATGTATGCACCAAATGACATACCATCCAAATTTCTAATGGAGAAACTAGTAGAATTGAAGGAGGAAATACATAGTAAAACCATATTAGTGGGAGACCTAAACCAACCACTATCAAATTTAGATAAATCAAACCAAAAAATAAATAAGAAAGAGGTAAAAGAGGTGAATGAAGTATTAGAAAAATTAGAGTTAAGACATATGGAGAAAAATAAATAGGGACAAAAATGAATACATCTTCTTCTCAGAACCACATGGCACATTCACAAAAATAGATCATACACTAGGTCACAGAAACATGGCACTCAAATGCAGAAAAGCAGAAATAATAAATGCAACCTTTTCAGATCATAAAGCAATAAAAATAGTAATCAGTAAGGGTACATGGAGAGCCAAATCAAAAATTAATTGGAAATTAAATAATATGATACTCCAAAATCAGTTAGTTAGAGAAGAAATCATAGAAACAATTAATAATTTCATTGAGGAAAATTACAATGGTGAGACATCCTTTCAAACCTTATGGAATTCAGCCAAAGCAGTACTTAGAGGAAAATTCATATCCATGAGTGTATATATTAACAAACTAGGGAGAGCAGAGATCAATGAATTGGAAATGCAAATCAAAAATACTTGAGAAAGAGCAAATTAAAAACCAACAGAAGAAAACCAAACTAGAGATCCTAAGAATTAAGAGAGAAATTAATAAAATCGAAAGTGATAGAACTATTGCACTAATAAACAAGACTAGAAGCTGGTACTTTGAAAAAACAGACAAAATAGACAAAGTACTGGTCAATCTAATTTAAAAAATGAAAGAAGAAAGGCAAATTAACAGAATCAAGGATGAAAAGGTGGACTTCACATCCAATGAAGAGGAAATTAAGGCAATCATTAAAAACTACTTTGCCCAACTATATGGAAATAAATATACCAACCTAGATGATATGGATGAATATTTACAAAAATATAAATTGCCTAGACTAACAGAAGAAGAAATAGATTGTTTAAATAATTCCATATCAGAAAAAGAAATCGAACAGGCCATCAAATAACTTCCTAAGAAAAAATCCCCGGCGCCTGATGGATTCACCAGTGAATTCTATCAAACATTAAAAGAACAGCTAACCCCAATACTAAACAAACTATTTGACATAATAAGCAAAGAAGGAGTTCTACCAAATTCCTTTCATGACACAAACATGGTACTGATCCTAAATCCAGGCAGGCCAAAAACAGAGAAAGAAAATTATTGACCAATCTCCCTAATGAATATAGATGCAAAAATCTTAAATAGGATATTAGCAAAAAGACTCCAGCAAGTGATCAGAAGAGTCATTCACCATGATCAAGTAGGATTTATACCAGGGATGCAGGGCTGGTTCAATATTAGGAAAACCATTCACATAATTGACCACATCCACAAGCAAACAAACAAAAATCACATAATTATTTCAATAGACGCAGAAAAAGACTTTGATAAAATACCACACCCATTCCTATTAAAAAGACTAGAAAGAATAGGAATAGAAGGGTCATTCCTAAAAATAATAAACAGTATATATCTAAAACCATCAGCTAATATCATCTGCAATGGGGATAAACTAAATCCATTCCCAATAAGATCAGGAGTGAAACAAGGATGCCCATTGTCACCTCTATTATTCGACATTGTACTAGAAACACTAGCAGTAGCAATTAGAGAAGAAAAAGAAATTGAAGACATTAAAATAGGCAAAGAGGAGACCAAGTTATCACTCTTTGCAGATGACATGATGGTCTACATAAAGAATCCTAGAAATTCAACCAAAAAGCTAATTGAAATAATCAACAGCTTTAGCAAAGTTGCAGGATACAAAATAAACCCACATAAGTCAGCAACATTTTGATATATTTCCAACACAGCTCAGCAGCAAGAAGTAGAAAGAGAAATCCCATTCAAAATCACCTTAGACAAAATAAAATACCTAGGAATCTGTTTCCCGAGAGAAACACAGGAACTATATGAACACAACTACAAAAGTCTCCACACAACTAAAACTAGACTTGAACAATTGGAAGAACATAAACTGCTCATGGGTAGGATGAGCCAATATAATAAAAATGACCATCCTACCCAAACTCATTTATTTAATTTAGTGCCCTACCCATGGAACTTCCAAAAATTTTTTTTACTGATTTTGAAAAAATCATAACAAAGTTAATTTGGAAGAACAAAAGATCAAGGATATCCAGGGAAACAATGGGAAAAAAAATACAAAGGAAGTGGGCCTTGCAGTTCCAGATCTCAGACTATATTATAAAGCAGCGGTCATTAAAACAATTTGGTACTGGCAAGAGACAGAAAGGTGGATCATTGGATTAGACTCAGGGTAAGTGACCTCAGCAGGACAGTATACAACAAACCCAGAGAACCCAGCTTTTGGGATAAAAATACACTATTTTATAAAAACTGCTAGGAAAATTGGAGGACAGTGTGGGAAAGATTAGGTTTAGATCAACACCTTACACCCTACACCAAGATAAATTCAAAATGGGTGATTGACTTGAACATAAAGAAGGAAACTATAAGAAAGGTAGGTGAACAGAGAATAATATACATGTCAGACCTTTGGGAATGGAAAGATTTTAAAACCAAGCAAGACTTAGAAAGAGTCACAAAATGCAAAATAAATAATGTGGAATACATCAAATTAAAAAGGTTTTGTACAAACAAAACCAATGTAACTAAAATCAGAAAGAAAGCAACAAATTGGGAAGCAATCTTCCTAAAAAACCTCTCAATTGTACAAAAAATCAAGCCATTCTCCAATTGATAAATGGGCAAGGGACATGAACAGGCAGTTCTCAGCCAAAGAAATCAACACTATTACTAAGCACATGAAGAAGTGCTCTACATCTCTTATAATCAGAGAGATGCAAATCAAAACAACTCTGAGGTATCACCTCACACCTAGCAGATTGGCTAACATGACAGCAAAGGAAAGTAATGAATGTTGGAGGGGTTGCAGCAAAGTAGGGACACTAATTCATTGCTAGTGGAGTTGTGAATTGATCCAACCATTCTGGAGGGCAATTTGGAACTATGCCCAAAGGGCGATAAAAGATTGTCTGTCCTTTGATCCAGCTATAGCACTGCTGGGTTTGTACCCCAAAGAGACAATAAGTAAAAAGACTTGTACAAGAATATTCATAGCTGCACCCTTTGTGGTGGCCCAAAATTAGAAAATGAGGGGATGCCCTTCAATTGGGGAATGGCTGAACGAATTGTGGTATATGTTGGTGATGGAATAAGATTGTGTTAAAAGGAATAATAAAGTGGAGGAATTCCATGGAGTCTGGAACAACCTCCAGGATGTGATGCAGAGCAAAAGGAGCTGAACCAGGAAATCATTATACACAGAGACTGATAACTGTGGTACAATCGAAGGTGATGGACTTCTCCATTAGGGACAATGCAATGTCCCTTAACAGTCTGCAGGGATCTAAAAAACACTCTCCACAAGCAGAAGATAAACTATGGGAGTAAAAACACCAAGGAAAAGCAACTGCTTGACTACAGGGGTGGAGGGATATGACTGAGGAGAGACTCTAAATGAACACTCTAATGCAAATACCAACAACACAGAAATGGGTTCGACTCAAGAACACATGTGATACCCAGTGGAATCATGCGTCAGCTATGGGAGAGGTGGTGGGAGGGAGGGGAGGAAAAGAAAATGATTTTTGTTTCCAGTGAATAATGTTTGGAAATGACCAAATAAAATAATGTTAAAAAAAAAGAAATGCTTTTGTTATTGTTGTTGTTCAGTGGTGTCTATCTTTTCACAACCCCACTTTGAGGATCTTCTTGGCACAGATACTGGATATTTAATTAAATAGAGAAGCTTCAGGCATTTCTGATGAAAAGACCAGACCTGAAGAGAAAATTTGACTTTCAAATACAAGACTCAGGAAAAGCATAAAAAGGTAAACAGGAAAAAGTAATCATAAGGGCATTACTAAATTTAATCTGTTTGTATTCTTTTATGAGAAGATGATACTTATAATTCTGAAGAATGTTGTCATTCTTCATAGGAGGATAGAAGAGCAGCTGGGAAGTTCAGTGGTTTGAGAGGCAGGCCTAGAGTTGGGAGTTGCTGAATTCAAATATAGCCTCAGATACTTCCTAGCTTTTCAATGATGGACTAATCAATTAACCCCCATTGCCTAACCCTCACCATTCTTCTGCCTCGGAAACACTACATTCAGGCTCACTTTTTTTCTCTGTTTTTAGAAGAAGAGGTGTTGGATCTAGATTTTGTATCCCCACAATAAAAGAGATAAGATTTAGGAGAAAAAAAGGTTGAAAAGAAAAGGAAGAGCAATGAATAACCCTGGAAAGAAGAGCAATGAGATATACCAGGCAGTAAATACTGTGAAAGGCAAGCTTGGGGAAGGGAGGGAGACCAGCACCCTAGAGAAGGTCAAGAAATTGAGGAATCATCTTGATTTCTCCCCCACATTTTGGGAAATAGACTAGGATAAAGGAGAGTCAGAGGCAACACAATCCTACTCTCCTATCTTTCTGATAACAAGAATAGTAGAGTTCCCAATCAGAGTCACCAGGATTCCAATCATAATCCCAGCCCCTTCTGAAAAAGAAGTCATGACCTCCTCTGAGGAGCTGATTTGTGGGGGCAACTGGGTAGCTCAGTGAATTGAGAGCCCGGCCTAGAAATAGCAATTCTTGGGTTCAAATCTGGTCTCAGACACTTCCTAGTTGTGTGACCCTGAGCTAGTTACTTAACCCCCATTGCCTAGCCCTTCTGCCTTGGAACCAATAGATAGTATTATACTACTGCAGAATGTAAGGGTTTAAAAAAAAGAGATGATTGTGATAGACACAAGAGAAAAAGGTAAGGATTTTTTAAATAAGGATACATAGACAGAGGGCATGGGTGTGAATTGAATATATGGGATCATTAAAAATAAATAAAATTAAGGTGTGAGAAAGAATGATAAACTGGAAGAAGAGGGAAAGGAGAGAGAGAGAACTGGGGAAATTAATTCATAAAAGGAACTCATAAGGAAGACTTTTCATAATGGAGGGGAAATGGGGAGTGGCAGGCAAAGTTTAAGCCTTACAGTCTTAAGCATTGGCTCAGAGGAAATAACACACATTAGGTTGAGTATAGAAATCTACCTTATCCAACAGGGCAGAAAGAAGGCAAAGAGAAAGGAGGGGGCTGATCTAAAGGAGGGAAGAAGGAAAATGAACTTTTGAGGAGGAGCAGGGTAAAAAGAGACAAAGGAGGATAAAAGGAGGGAAATAGGATGGAAGGAAATACAGAGCTAGTAATCATAACTATGAATGTGAATGCCATGCATATAAAGGAAACAGATAACAGAATGGATTATGAAACAGAATCTAACAAGATGTTGTTTATCTGAGTTAGTGTTGAAACAGAGTAACCCTGAGTGAAAATAAGGGGCTAGAAAAGAACCTATTACCCTGCCTCAGAGGTTAAAAAGCATCAGGGTAGCAGTCATGATCTCAGACAAAGCAAAAGGCAAAATAGATCTAATTAAAAGAGAGACACTGGGAAAGTATTTTGCTCAAAGATACTGTTTTGTTTAAAATTCTCTGCAAGGGGCAGCTGGATCGCTCAGTGGATTGAGAGCCAGGCCTAGAGAGAGGAGGTCCTAGGTTCAAGTCTGTTCTCAGGCACTTCCCAGCTGTGTGACCCTGGGCAAGTCACTTGATCCCCATTGCCTAGCCCTTACCACTCTTCTGCTTTGGAACCAATACTCAGTATTGATTCCAAGATGGAAGGTAAGGGTTTAAAAAATAATAAAATAAAAATAAATAAAATAAAATTCTCTGCAAAATATATCTTAATTTTAAAACATGATTATTTCCAAATATTAAAATTATAATCATAATAGCAAGTCAGAGAAAGAAAAAGTACATGCTGCCTATGGCCAGCTGACTGGCTCTCCTGGCTACCTCCTCTGAGAGCAGGCTGCTCCAGGCCAGAGACAGATTATGTGCCTCTTCAATTGTTGGTTCCAAATGTGTGGAATAAATGTGAGTCCTCGGCTGCTCAAATTAAAAACCTGGAGTCCCAAAGGGAGAGTATAAGGGACAGAAGTTTCTTTCTTCTTTCTCATGAGAGAAGACACCATCCTAGGTAGGAAAAAATGCAATGCATGGTCACAAAGACAAACATTATGGAGGTTTATAATGAGGGACAACCCCCCCTCACCATCTTCTGCCTGACTCTTCTGGTCCAGAGGAGGGAAAAGGACTTACAGGTTAGGTGTGAAGTCCACCCCAATCAGAAAATACAAGATATATAGAAAGAGCTCATCACTAGTGACATGGGCACTGTACCCAAGAAACCCAGGCAAACTATTATCAGGGAAACTCCCTTGTTTTGCCTCCTCCTGACTCTGAACCTAAAAACACCCAATGACCCCTCTAGGGTCCTGAGATGACTATCTTCCTTTGATCATCCTCTAGATGGACAGAAAGATGCACCTTCAGACCACACCTCGATCCTATCAGACATCTGTTTGTTCCCTAAAACTAAGTAATCTTTATGTCCCCAGGCAGACCCCAGTAGGATCATCCCACCTCATGCCTGAGTGACTAACTCTGTTGTAAAAAGAGTATATAAACCCCAGAACTGATGTCATCTGGGGGACAGCCTCTCCATCCATGCTGTCCTCATGGAGAATAGCCTTTACTATCCTCCTGGCCACTCTCAACATTACTTTCTAAATTAATAAGTCTCCTTTTTCTTTTTAAGCTAAGTTTTGGAGTCTTGCATGCTTGCAAAAGGTATCCTTCCTGAATCCCAAAGGTTATCCTTCCTGCCCATAACAGATATTATTCTGCTTTCAGTCAATTCCAATGGGAATAAGGTTTGAGCATTACCCAGCCTGCCCCCATTTTCACCTTCATTATATTAACTCTTTCATGACTCCACATGAGAAGTAATTTATCTTGATCTTTCATTACCTCTTTCCCCATGCAATCCTATTTCTCATACCTTTTTTGATATCATGCCATTCAATTTGAATTCCTCTTATGCTCTCTGTGTATACTTCTTCAAACTGTGTCAAAAGTGATGAAATTTTTTAGGATTTACAAGTGTCAGGGGCAGATAGAGGTCTCAGAGGGTAGAAGGCCAGACTAATAGTCAGGAGGACCTGGTTCAAATTTGGCTTCAGACACTTGGTAATTGGGTGACCCTGGGTAAGTCACTTAATCTCATATGGACTAGCCCTTCCTGCCTTTATGACTTGGAACTAATACTTTGTATCTATTCTAAACAGAAGGTAAAAGGATTTTTTAAAAGAGTTACAAAGACTTCCTGCTTAAGATGGCTCCAGAGGAGAAGCAGGGCTTCTCCTCTCTACCTATTGAGACATAGTTCCTCAGAATGACAAAACCAAAGTAAAATGAGTGAAGGAGTTCCACAGTAGGGCACAGCATGGAAGGTAGGCAAATTTAGGGCATTTCCACACTAAAAGGAGGAGAAATTCCCCCACCAAAGGGCAAGCTCATCACCCCTGCTGCACTTCACCTACCTTGAGAGAGAGTCTGAGCAAGCAGGGAACAAACTTTTAAATTCTAGAAGGCAGACTGGCTGAGGTCAAAACAGGCTTCCCTTAAGAGAAATTAGACCTCAGCAGGAGGCTGAGGAAATGTGGACATTGAATATGAAGCTGGGGAAAAAGGGGTGGCTCACAGCAAAATGCCACAAAGACCCAAAGAAACACTCTGTGGGTAAAAACCTCTCCAGTGCTCAATACAAAGACTTGCCTACACCCCACACCCAGACCTCTGCCAAAGCAGAACTCAGGGGAAAATTCCTATCCTTGAGTGCATATGTCAACAAATTAGGGAGGGCAGAGGTCAATGAAATGGGAATGCAAACTAAAAAAAAATAGAAAGTGAACAAATTAAAAATCCCCATATGAAAACTAAATTAAAGATTCTAAAAATTAAAGGAGAAATTAATAAAATTGAAAGTCAAAGAACTACTGATTTACTAAATGACTAGAAGCTGGTACTTTGAAAAAATAAATAAAATAGACAAAGCCTTGCTCAATCTCATCAAAAAAAAAAAGGAAAGAAGAAAATGAAATTAACAGTATCAAAGACAAAAAGGGAGATCTCACCTCTAAAGAAGAGGAAATTAAGGCAATCATGAAAAACTACTGTGCCCAATTATATGGCAAAAAACTATAGCAACCTAGGTGATATGGATGAACATTCATGAAAATGTAAATTGCCTAGATTAACAGAAGAAGAAATAAAATACTTAAATAACCCCATATCAAAAAAAAAAAGAAAGAAAGAAAGAAAGATTTCGTTCCGGTCAAGATGGCGGCTTAGAGAGAGCTAAAGTTCAGATCTCCAGAAACCCCTTCCTTACCGATCTCAAACTGTATGCTCCTAAGACACCGGAATTCAAAACAAACAACAGGATAGATCCAGGGAACCCTCCTCCTGGACCTGGACCTGGATCAAAAGGTACGGCCCCCCAAAAGCCAGAACCGGAGATCACTCAGATAGGCAGAAGGAAGGTCCCAGGACCCATCCCCCCCAACCCAGAGCTCTGAGTCCAAGGCAGCAGCGAGAACCTAAGAGCCAGCAAAAGGACCTCAGGGCTGGCTATTCTAAAGGCCACACCCTGAAAACAACCTGAGCCAGTTGCAGGTGCACCCAGACAGCAGGGAAACAGAGAGAGACAGAGGGGAGCCTGTAGCCCCCTGGCTGGATCCTTCCTTCAGGGTCTCAGGGAAGGTCCCTGCTTTAAGACACACTCAATCCAACCCAGGGGAAGTTAATCCTATCAGGAGCCCTCAGAGCTCCAGGAAGCCTCAGCCCCTTCCCCCTCAGAGTTCAGGCCTATCTGGCTCACAAAAGCTCTGAGATACCTCGGGGACAGTGCAAAGCCAGGCTCAGAGCATGGGAATAAGGCAAAGAAGAAGCATTGGGAGGGAACTGAGAGCAGTAACACCCAAGAACAGACAATTTGCCTGGGGCTAAAGCCTCTGAACACCAGACAGAGATAAGAAAAGCTAATCCTCCCCACTCAGATAGAGATGGCAAACAGCACAGAAAAGCCTCAACACTCCAAGAAAAACAAGAAGAAGGGGGCGACTTTGGACACATTTTATGGAGCAAAAATACAAAATACAGAGGAGATAGAAGAGGAAACACAAGCAAATACCCCGAAATCTTCCAAAGGAAACAGAAACTCTCCAAAAACCCATGAAGAATTTGAATCTGAAATGAGCAAAAAGATGGAAGCCTTCTGGGAGGAAAAGTGGGAAAAATGCAAAAGAAATTCACGCATCTACAAAAACAGTTTGAAAAAACTGAAAAGGAAAACCAGGCTTTAAAAGTCAGAATCAGACAACTGGAAGAAAATGAGCAAGAATTAATAAAGCAAAGCCAAAAGACCAAGAAATTAGAAGGGAACATAAAATATCTCACCAACAAGGTCATAGACTTGGAAAATAGAGGGAGAAGAGATAATTTAAGAATAATTGGACTTCCAGAAAAGCCAGAAATAAACACCAAACTCGACATCATGATACAAGATATAATCAAAGAAAATTGCCCAGAGATTCTAGAACAAGGGGGTAATACAGCCACTGACAGAGCTCACAGAACACCCTCTACACTAAACCCCCAAAAGACAACTCCCAGGAATGTAATTGCCAAATTCCAAAACTCTCAAACAAAAGAAAAAATCCTGCAAGAAGCCAGAAAAAGACAATTTAGATACAAAGGAATGCCAATCAGGGTCACACAAGACCTAATACAAGAAATTATGCAAAAATCTGAAGCTAAAATACAGAAAATTATACAAAAATCTTGAGATAAAACACAGGACAACATAAACAACTTGCAAGCCCAGTTGGATAATTTAAAATGCTTCTTACAGGATCAATTGGCAAACATCCACCCCACCAAAAACAGGTCTGAACCTGACAGACCTGTTTCTGAACCACTAAATGAGGAAGTTCCCTTCCCCAAAATGGAGATGGAAAATAACTTCCCTATAGCTCAGCTAACAGACTTGTTCTCTCATTGTCTGCAAATCTTGACTGAACTTAATCTCCAAGACCCTTGTCCTGAAATCCCAGTTTCTCCTGTTCCTTCTCTTACACAAAAACCAAATCTAGCCTCAAGGAAATCTTGTCCGACTAAAGAAATTCATCTTAGTCAAACTGACCCACAGGTACCAAATTCAATTAGAGGTCTGTTTCCTCTAAGAGAAGTGCCTGAAATAGTACAGAACAGGGATGTGGTGACCTTTAGGCACAATATACCATTTAATCCCCCAAAATAAATGAATTTACCTGAAATATTCCCACATATGAACAAGATCTTTTTCTGGCAACAAAAAAGATGACAGACATATTTTTTCAATATAATCCATCTTAAAGGGACATTGAGAACTTGATACAGGCTTTTTTAACTGAACATGAGAAAAACAAAATAATTGCTCATGTAAACAAAACCTGGGGGCACAATGCAGCACACTGGCCATCTCAGGATCCCAAATATGACTATAACAACTCTAAGGATTATTTACAACTATACCATTGTAGAGAGGCCATGTCTACAGCAATGAGAGAGTGTGCAGACAGTACAGATAAGTGGACAGAATTTGAAAGAATTAAGCAAAATGAGGAAGAGACACCCTCCAGATTCATGGACAGAACAATTGAGTTTGGGGGTAGATACCTGGATTTTGACCTTTCTAAAGAAAATTACATAAGACAAGTTGTAAGGCACTTTGTCAATAACTCTTGCAAAGTGATTAGGGATTATTTTAGAACACATTGCCTGAGATGGCTGGAGATGGACCTTGAAGAATTTTGGAAAACAACTCTATATGTTTCAAAGGGAAACAAAGAAAAGGAGGAAGAAAATAATGATCTCATGGAGAAAATAAAGAAAGAATTGACTTATTTAAAAATAAGATTGCTAAACTGGAAGTGGGAATGATACTCAACCAATGGCACTTGCCCCTCTCCAAGAATCTAATTATCGACCTGCCAATTCTGTGAGAAGAAGGGCCACAGAATGATAGAGTTTAGAACTTTATTCAAGGCACTCAGAAGGAATCTGCAGTTTAATAACAACTACAGAAGTGATAATTATAGAAATAACTATAATAATGATAGTAGAAACCACAACTTTAGGAATGATAACTATAGGAATAGATATTGGGAAAATGATAACTCAAACCAAATGACTCCACAACAATATAACTTAAGTGGTGCTCATCCAAAAAATACTCAGGGTGCTAATGCCCCTCATGGTGGGGGGTGCCCTTACACTATGTAGAACTATAAACTGTTTTATCTTATTGAATCCTTTAAGTTTTCTCTTACATGTTTACCACTTTTATGCTTCTCTCAAGGCTTGTATTTGAACATCAAATTTTCTACTAATCTCTTGTCTTGTCATCAGGAATACTTGATAAGTCATCTACTCTGTCTTTCAATGCAATTTCCTCCTTACATATTATGTTCAGTTTTACTGGATCAGTAATTCTGTGTTGCAATCCTAGTCCTCTATTCCTTTAATGTAAAAGTTACTATGTCCTGTATAATCCTGAATGTGGATCCAGGATATTTAAATTTTTATTTCAGGTCATTTAACCTCCAGGTCAAGGACTCTTAATTAGGAAGCCAAAAGCCAAAGTACCAGGAAATTCTGACGAAAACCTTTTGTACACACTAGGCTAAGACTGCCAAGAATCTCACTAGAATTCATGCTGAAGGGAGTGTTCCACTGAAGAGGCAAAGAGAAGAGATGGTCTCTTGACCAAAGAAACAAGGAAGAAATCTCTTCACTCACCACCAAAAGCCCAAATCAGGATCCAGGGAAAAGGTCTCCTCCTCCACTCTGGCTCATCAACACAGAGAGAATGAATCCTCTACCTGGCCCTTTGAAAGAAGTTTTCTCCATGTCACTGCCCCACT
The DNA here is from genome assembly GCF_027887165.1 of Monodelphis domestica. Taxonomy (NCBI): domain Eukaryota; kingdom Metazoa; phylum Chordata; class Mammalia; order Didelphimorphia; family Didelphidae; genus Monodelphis; species Monodelphis domestica. Next base: position 424,158,883 of record NC_077230.1, read on the forward strand.
TTAGGGGAATCAATAGCAGTCTTTCAATTTGCCAAGCATTGCCCAAGTCCTTGTGTGGGTGTGGGGGGTGCAGTGATCTTTGGAGGTGTGACCTTACTTTGGTAAATGACTTGAGAACTCTCTTACTTAGTGTCAAGTAGGAGCATTTTAAGCTCCTCATTTGTTTAGCTAAAAATAGACATGTGGAGAGTTAATCCTATCTTCACAAGAAACTAGTGTCTTAGCAATCCTGATCAATACAGTGATTGAAAACAATTCCAAAGGACTTATGAGGAAGAAAAATGTTGTCTACCTCCAGAGAAAGATGTGATGGTGTCTGAATGTAGACCATAGAATACTTCTTTCAATTTCTTTTTTTCTTGTCTTATTTTGTTGTTTTTTTTTTTTGCAAAGTGAATATGGAAACATGTTTTACTTGATTTCCTATGTACACAGGAAATCACATTTCTTGCCTTCATTATGGGTGGGGAATAGGCAAGAGAGTGGGAACAAAAAATTCTTTTTAAAAGATTTTGAAAAGGAAAAAAATAAAGAATTTGGAGTTTTGGAAGGAGGTTTTAGATTTTTATTCCATTGAGGTACTGGGGAAAATAGATTTTATCCACCCACTATCTTACAAAAGGTATAAGGTATAAGGTATAGGGTGTTCATTTTCTTCTAGATGCCTTTACTGGATGGGTAGAGGTGCTCCCCAGCAGAAAAGAAAAAGACAGGATGTAACAAAAGCCCTTCTTAGTGAGGTAATTTCTAGGGTTGAACACATTAAAAAGTGATAATGGTCCTGTCTTCACCTCACAGATTATTCCCATGGTTGTTATTGTTTTGGGCATAACCAACTACATTCATTGCACCTGACAACCTCAGTACTCAGAAAAGGTAAAAGCAGAACCAGAAGCTGAAAGAGATTCTTACCAAACACTTTGAGGAAGCAAAGATTGATTGGGTCCATGCACTCCCCATTGGGCTCACTTCAATTAGAATAACCCCTTGAAATCATTCATGTTCAGTCCCTTTGAACTCCTTCATATCAGACCCTTCCTCACCACCGACTTCCTTGTGGAACCTTAAACAGAGACTCTTACACAGTTTTCTAAATACTTTGGGCCTATTCACCAAGACCTTCCCTAAACCTTACTGGGGGTGGGCAGGAAACCCAACACCCAGCCCAACCAGGGGACCTCATGTATCTGAAAACCTAGAAAACTGAGACTGAATCAACTAGCACCTCTATGGGAGAGTCCCCATGGAGTTATTCTATCCACCCCCAAAGCCATAAAACTGAAGGGGCAGAATATGAGGACTCATGTCTATCCCATTTAGGTCTTTGTTTCCTCTCCCTGTCCCCACCCCATCCTGATTGGACAGGAACAAAAGAGGATGCAGATTGCAGAGGAAGATCTCAGGTAAGTGCACAAGAGTTCAACAAATCTGAAGTGAATTCTATTAAAACTAGCAATGTTGATTATCATGAGTTTTACTTAGCTATTTAGTCTCCTTAGGAGCAGGGGTCTAGGTCAGAGAAAGGGTTTTCCCCTTTCTGCTGTCTCCTTTGAGAGACCTGAGGAAGTAGATCTGAACCCCATTACTTTCAGAGGCCTAGATAAAGAGAGGCAGTTGGAAAGTTCTGGGTCCAGTCTCTGACTTCCTCAGGGGTCCTGCCTCTCTCTGACTTGCTTGGGAACAGTTGGCTGGATCTTTGTCTGACATCCAAAGAAGCTTTTAGAGACTTTAGAGACTGTTTACCTTAGAGTGGAGAAATACAGACAGTTTAGAAAGAGTCTGATTTACAGAGAGCTTTTCCCTTGAGAACCACAGGGGAGGCTAAAGAGCAGTTTGGATCAATGTTCTGTGAATCTTAAATTTTCTCAGACTCTACCTTGGAACATTATATTAAGGTTATGGTTAAGGTTATTCCCCATTTAAACAATGGAGGTACTTGATCAGTAATGTATTGGGAATTTTACATTACTCCACCCATACTTAGGGGAAGATAAAGTTGTAAAACTCCTTACTGAACAATGGAAAGGTACCCAGCCCATACTTAAAGTAAAGTTAAAACCCTTAAGCTAGGTCTATTTTTAGATCTAATACAAAAGGGTGCTAAGTACCTCTGAAGGTCAAATTAATCACTAAAAGGTCAAGCAACTTACAAAGGGCAAGCTTAGCAAAGAGGTTTGAAGTACTCAGAAGATATAATCTACCCAGAGAAGGTGAGAACTAAAGAGTGGTGAAAACTAAGAATGGGTAGTCCTAGGAAAAGCTTCTACTGTGATTGGTGGATGTGAAAATTTAGAGAAGGTGACATAGGAGAAAATTCTTTTTAAAAGGAGGTCAGGGGCCTCTGAACTTAGTTCAGCTTTGGAAGCTGAATTGGAGGTCAGGAGTCAGAGCTGGCTCCCTGAACTCAGTTCAGGAGTTGAGGATTTCAGTGAAGAATTGGAGTTTTGCTTGGGACAAAATCTTGTGGTGAGTGATAAAAGACTGACTAGTCTCTCTTAAAACTCAGGCCTAGGCCAATGGTTTAGGCCCTTTCCTACTATGTCCTCGCCTCTCTCTCTCTCCCTTCCCTTAATTCCTTCATTCATATTAATTAAAAATCTCCATAAAACCCAGCTGACTTGGGTATTCATATTTGGGAAATTTTCCCATGGTGACCACTTAATATTTTTATTTAATTTAAGACACTAAAATTATCTTTTACAGTTTTGGCAATTCACAGCCTTGAAACCATATTTCTGTGGTCACATGTCAGCGGCCTTGTCTTCCCTGAATGAGGGAGGCAGAGGAGCTGCTTTCAGCATCTCTGCAAACAGAAACTGACCTTTTGAGTTTTATAAATTGCTTTAAGAAGGTTTATGAATGAGAATAGGCTAGAAAGTTAGAAGTTAAATCTTTAGTCAGTGAGTGTAGATTGTCAGGCCTGTTTGCAGGCAAGAAGAAAACTCTGTGACGACTTAGTTTTGGGATTTTTTTTTAGATTTGGAGTATAAGGATGACTAGATTTCCCATCATATTCCTAACTCCTAGTTTCTAACATTCTATTCCTCTCCCTCTGTCTACAAGGAATGAATAGATGTTGGATCTGCCTCCATCCATCCATCTACTGCCTGCAAATCAGATTAAACTCTGACAGCTTTAGCTGATCATACTAACTGGCCATTACCATTTTATTACTCATATTCAATACTATTCCAGCTTAATTATACTTATTTGCAGCATTTTATGCGAGTCAGATATCCAGTCCATTTGAGCAAGGTTTTGGTCAATAAATAAGCAGTTAAAGCAAACTAAAGATGCTTTTAGACCCTCAGAATAACATTCTCCAGAAGGGGGAAATGACAATGGTGAATTAGTATTTAATTCTCCACAGGGGAAGTGAGCAGTATACATTTTAATTTTGATCATTTTTAATTTTATTTAAACAATTTTTGAAACTAAAATTTTCATGAAAGTACTTTTGACATCTAAATTTATCAATGGTGATCTAATCTGTGCCGTGGCAAGTATTTTTAAAACTGTTGTTTTGGTTTTATAGTAGAATACTCAATTAGAACATTTATTTGCTATTCGCTGGTATTTCTTTATAATTCTTTCCACAGATGGTGAATGGGGTCATTTCTAGGTTTGTAAACCTTCCTAATTTGTGAAATGTATTTTTTTCTTTCATGTTTATTTCTATATACTCTGTATTTTTTTTCCTAACTTCAACAAAGCAATTACCTTGTTATTGTTAGGCACACCAACTCTGCTCCTAAAAAGGACAGATTCAAGTCACTCCAAGCCATGGCGCAGCATGAGATCAGGAAGATGCAAGACCGATGGTGGGAAAAAAGGCAGAAGAAATCCAGCATTTTGTTGATACAAAAAACTACAAACTATTTTTCAGTGCCCTCAAGACTGTCTATGGGCCATTAAAACCCACCACCACTCCTTTGCTAACCTCTGACGGTGACACTCTCATAAAAGACAAAAAAGGCATCAGCAACAGGTGGAAAGAACACTTCAGTCAGCTTCTCAACCAACCCTCTTCAGTCGACCAAAGCGCCCTTGACCAGATCCCCCAAAACCCATCGAACTACTTGATGTCCCTCCTTCAATAGAGAAAGTCCAAAAAGCCATTCAACAAATGAGTGCAGGCAAGGCACCCGGTAAAGACGAGATCCCTACCGAGGTGTGTAAGGCCTTAAGTGGAAAGGCACTCCAGGCATTCCACATAGTGCTGAACAGCATATGGGAAGAGGAAGACATGCCCCAAGAACTCAGAGATGCCTCAATCGTAGCCCTATACAAGAACAAAGGCTCACGAGCAGCCTGTGACAACTACAGAGGTATCTCACTACACTCCACTGCTGGAAAGATCCTCGCCCATGTTATATTCAACAGACTCCTGTCATCTGTTTCAGAGCAGAACCTAACTGAATCACACTGTGCCTTCCGACCAGATCGCAGCACCATCGACATGGACTTCAAGGTGAGGCAAATGCAGGAAAAATGCCTTGAGCAGAACCTGAGTCTCTACATTGTCTTCATAGACCTGACTAAGGCATTCGACACAGTGAACAGACAGGGACGCATTGTGGGTGATCCTCAGCAAGCTCGGCTGCCCAGCAAAATTTGTCAAACTGATCCAGCTCTTTCATGTCAACATGACAGGGGAAGTCCTATCTGGTGGAGAGACTTCCGATCGCTTCAACATCTCCAATGGTGTGAAACAAGGCTGTGTCCTTGCTCCAGTACTATTCAACCTATTTTTCACCCAAGTATTACAACATGCTGTGATGGATGTAGACCTGGGTGTCTACATCAAATACCGACTGGATGGCTCACTATTTGACCTTCGCCGCCTGACTGCAAAAACAAAGACAACAGAGAGACTCATCCTGGAAGCTCTCTTTGCAGATGACTGTGCTCTCATGGCCCACCAAGAAAATCATCTTCAAACCATTGTGGACAGGTTCTCTACCGCAACAAAACTGTTTGGCCTGACTATCAGCCTCAGCAAAACAGAGGTGCTGTTCCAACCTGCACCAGGGAGGCCAACGAACCAGCCGTGCATTACAATCGACGGCACGCAGCTTTCTAACATCAACACCTTCAAGTACCTGGGCAGCACCATCGCCAACGATGGATCCCTCGACCACGAGATCAATGCCAGGATCCAAAAGGCCAGCCAGGCACTCAGGCGGCTGCGCTCCAAAGTCCTCCAACACAGCGGTGTAAGCACTGCGACAAAGCTCAAAGTGTACAACAGTGGTCCTCAGCTCGCTCCTGTATGGTTGTGAGACATGGACACTGTACCGGAAGCACATGAAGCAGCTGGAGCAATTCCACCAACGCTCCCTCCGGTCAATCATGAGGATCCGATGGCAGGACCGAATCACCAACCAGGAAGTCCTCGACAGAGCCAACTCCACCAGCATCGAAGTCTGGTCCTCAACACCCAGCTACGATGGTCTGGACACGTCATCCGCATGGACCCACAGCGAGTACCAAGACAGGTATTCTATGGTGAACTGTTAGCTGGACTCGGGGAACAAGGCCGACCAAAGAAAAGATTCAAGGATCAGCTAAAGTCCAACTTGAAGTGGGCTGGCATGACACCAAAGCAACTAGAACTCGCTGCCTCTGACAGAAGCAGCTGGCGAGCCCACATTCACCATGCTGCCACCACCTCTGAAGATGAGCGACGTCGACGTCTTGCCGCTGTGCATGAACGCCGACACCAGGCCACAACTGCACCTCCCACAACAACTGGCGTCCCAGGCCCCATGTGCCACACACTGTGCACCTCAGTCTTTGGACTCCAAAGCCACATGAGGGTACACCGTAGATGATAATGCACAAAGACAATCGTCATTCTCGGTCACCGAGAGACTACCACTATTAGCTTACCAAATATGTCTTATATATTTCTACTTGCCACAAGTGGATTTTAATAAAAACAATAAGATGTCAGAGGTGAGCTCCTGAGGTTACTTTTGCATAGATAGTGTTCAGAGAATCAGAATCAAGTAATTTCAAAGGACCCACAGAACAATTCAATCAGGCTAAAATAACTGAATGTCTACTGTGGGTGGCAGCAGAATTTAGTCCTCTATGTGCTTATGGCAAGTATCTGAAGAGTCAATCAGTTCCTGTTGGAGAATTTGGTTACAGATTTCCATGTTCTCTTTTCCAGCGAAGAAAACTGTTTTAGAACCTGTTTATTTCTAGGGAGACTTCTGCAAAAGGACAAGGTTGCTGGGGTCTATATCAGAGCTACAGGGCTTGAAAGACATGATAGACTGTGGGAAATAGGGTAGGTCACTTTTTCTTATTAAGATATTGCCAAAGTGGAATGCCTGTCTTCTGGCTAACTGTCAATGCTTCTCTGCACACATACAGTGCTCCAGAAGTCAATTATGCCATGTGTTAGCCCCTCATCTCTTTTCCACCATAGGAAGGGGCAGACCCTCCTGGGCACACTGCCCTTTGTCCCTTTCTATGGCCAATGGCAAAATCACTCTGAGCAGTGACAACCTTGTTTAGGAAACCCCAGAGTTGCCTCTGTCCCATGGGTACTTGTCCTCCAGGAATCCCCACACTGACCCTTGTCCCTGACTGAATAATAAGCCATCAAATACCCAATGATCGCCCTGAGTAAAAGTGATAGAGATGCTTAAAGAAGACATTTAGTCAGTATTACCTTCTGTCATCTTGTACTGAAACCTGACCTTTTCCCTCATTTCCCTCCCAGAATAATTATTTAGACCACAGAAGGAGCACCTAGAGAATGGACAAAGGCAATGATCTTCAAGCCCTGTTGCAGTTTCTAGGCCCCAGACTAGTGGGCAGTCTAACATAACAACAAATCCTTGTTGGGGTGGGAGGGGGTTCCCTGTAAATTTTTACCTTGTGGCCCATCTGATTTATGCCCTGGACTTTGTGGACCACAGGGCAGAACCTGACCTTGTTCCCCAATAATTTCCATCTTATCACATTTCATCCGCTATGCCAGCTTGCTGAGCTACTTCTGGATCCCAACTGTTCCATGCATATAGTCATTGTCTTCTCAGCTTCTTCTGCCTTTCCTTTGTCACTTTTTTCTTTCTCAAGTTTTAAAATTATGCTTCCTACCTATCTGTATATTCAGTAGAATACTAATAGTGTTTACAAATATTTTCACACATACAATCTCATTGCATTCAAGTTCTTGATAAGAAGCTGGAATAGAACAAAGGCAAGAGCTGAGTCTTGTCATAGAGGAAGAGCTTTGAGGTGAAACCCTGGTTCTGGACAGGTTACCCTTTTTCAAGACTCCAAAACTTAGCCTATTAATGAAAATAGAAAATTATTAATTTGAAAGTCATGTTGAAAGGCTGGGGAGGTGGGGTTCATGTGGCACACTGTCTTCTGGAGAAGATGGGGTTTGGGAAACTTATGCCCTTTTGACAACAGGATCTATGTGACTAGAGAAAGGATGATGATGGCATGTTACTGTATCTCTTGAACCCAAGATGGGTCATGTGGTATTGTCCTATGCCTCCAAGTCAAAAGGGGGTGACAAAAGGGAGGACAATCAGGTATCCAAGATATAAATTTGATGATTATCAGGAATAAGTTAGGAGATGCCTATCTGTGCTTATCAAGAATGAAGGAAGAGGCCAGAGAACCTGAAAGTCACCCTCCCTAGCACTGGAGGAATACAAGAAAAATTTAGTCTTTTTTGTACTTTCTGAGTTGACCCACAATCTGGAGTGTTAGGGCATCTAGGAGAAGCCTGTACCCCTATATTACTGTGGCTACTAGTCACCTTTCTCCCATTATTCCCATAACTGAATTTCACTTTTGGAGAGGACCTTTGGAGCTCTCTAGTTCAGTCTGGGCGTCTCAGTAATTCTTAACCCATATTACCCTAACAAGTGGCCACCTCAACTGGATTGGAAGCACTCTAATGAAGGGTCACCTACTGGCTACCACAGTATTCCATTATCCTTTTGGACAACTCTAATTGTTAGGAAGGCCTTCCTTATGTCTAGCCTAAGTCTACCTATCTGTATATTCCATCCACTGCTCCTAGTTTCTGGGACCACGAATAACAAATCTCATCTCTCCTCTAGGTGACAGGTCTTTCACTATTTGAAGGCACTGCTCATTTCCACACACCAACCCCTGTTCACATATACTCTTCCTCTAGTGATCATCCTAGCCCTACATTCTAACCCATAAAGAATTTTGAGGGTCCTCGCCTTGAAATGTGATGTATTAGCCACAGCTCCATGGTGAAGGTGATTCAGCTTATGTGAATATGCACTCATGTAATCCATCCTTTCTGCCATGGGAGACCTCTAGGGATGGGGAGCTCACTGCTTACACTGGGAATTTTGGGGCCAGAAGTTCTTCAGGAGAGTGAGCTAGAGGCTGCCTTCCACTGACTTACACTAGTTCCTGGTTATGAATAATGTCTTGCACATGGCAGGTGTGGGATAAATGTTTGTTAAATAGAAAGTTCTAGAACTGACAGATCAGTCACTGCTATCATTTTTGATATGCCATTGAAAGATGATCCCTGAAGCTCACAGTTATAAGGAACCTCATAAGGCAGAGGGTCCAAGTGACACATGAGCAGGATCCTTTCTCCAGTCTGCTTTTTCCCTCTCAAATTTTTCTTGGTGCCCACATTCATTAGGTGAAAAATAGATGAAATTGAAGGCTTTTGTGGTGGCCATATTTGGCATACAAAAATGTGGGGGGAAAAGTAAAGCTATTCACAAATGAAACAGATTAGGTCAAGATAAAGAACAACACCCTCTCCAGAAAATCCATTCAAAATTATCTTAAAAGTTGTGCATCCCCTGTCTGCTCTGCTTATGATATGGCAACTGCTTTAACAATCACTAAAACATCATTCTGTCAAAGCATCACGTTCATGTTCAAGAAACTTTTTACATGACTGCATTGTTCAACATAAAATCTACAGGGCCTGGAGCTTACTGTGGCCATGAACAGATAGAAGGGTCTGTCTCCTCAACTGTTGCTGGCCCAGTTTTCCATTCCCTCAAGTCCAATGTGCAGCAGTTTTCACAGGTGCTCAGTTAGGGAACCTAACCAATGAAGAGCTGAATTAGAAAATTTCTTTTCTGCTTTCAAACTCTTCTGCATAATCTGTTTCACATCAGAAGGAAAGAACACAGTATTTTTTCTGTGCTCCTTCTGTAGAAAAATTCTGTCATGTAGTTCATTGCTCAATAATATGCTGCTTTGGCTTTATGAATTGCATGAGGCCTCTCAAAAGGTCATTGGAAGATCACCTTCGCCAGACACCTCAGAGATTCCTTAGTGGGACACAGCTGCCTGAGGAAGAGGAGAATGGGGAAGAAGAGGAAAGTGCTGCCTTTCTAGAGCCCTTATGGACAAGTATCCATCATCTTCTATTTGAATACTCTTAGGGAGTGGGGAAAGCACTATCTCCCAAGGTGGTTTCTTCCTCAGAGACTGATGACATCCTTCTTAATCCTTCTCTTTTCCAGTTCCTTCAACCAAGCACAATCTGCTTTCCAATCCTCCAATCACTCTGTTGGCCTGGTCACAATTTAGAGAGCCCCATTCCAAAATATGACACCTAGAACTGAACACAATGTTTCTGATAGATTTTGAGTGACACCCTCTGACCTGGACACTGTATGAACACAACTACAAACCACTTTCCACACAATTAAAACTAGATTTAAATAATTGGAAAAATATTTAATTGCTTATGGGTAGGATGAGCTAATCTAATTAAAATAACCCTCCTACCCAGATGGATTTACTTATTCAGTGCCATACCTATCAAACTACCAAGAAAAATTTTTTACCGAAGTAGAAAAAATTATAACAAAGTTCATTTGGAAGAACAAAATATCTAGAATACCAATGGAACTAATGAAAAAATGTTAATTATGGAGGCCTAGCAGTACTGGATCTTAAAGAATACTATAAATCAGTGGTTATCAAAACAATATGGTACTGGCTAAGAGACAGAAAGGAGGAACAGTGGGATAGATTTGGGGTAAGTGACCTCAGCAAACTAGTGTATGATAAACCCAAAAATTCCAGCTTTGGTGACAAAAAAATTCACTATTTGATAAAAATTGCTGGGAAAATTGGAAGATGGTATGGGAGAAATTGGGTTTTGATCAACATCTCACAGCCTACACCAAGATAAACTCAGAATGGTTGAATGAATTTAATATAAAGAAGGAAACTATAAATAAGTTAGATGAATACAGGATAGTATACTTGTCAGATCTCTGGTTAAGGAAAGATTTTAAGACCAAGCAAGAGTTAGAAAAAATTACCAAATGTAAAATAAATAATTTTGATTACATTAAATTAAAAAGGTTTTGTACAAACAAAAGAAATGCAACCAAAATTAGGAGAGCAACAAATTGGGAAAATAATCTTCATAACTAAAACCTCTGACAAAGGTCTAATTACTCAAATTCATAAATAGCTAAATCAATTGTACAAAAAATCAATCCATTCCCCAATTGATAAATGGGCAAGGGACATCAATAGGCAATTTTCACATAAAGAAATAAAAACTATTAATAAGCACATAAAAAGTGTTCTAAATCTCTAATAATCAGAGAAATGCAAATCAAAACAACTCTGAGATATTTAAGGGGAAATTTTAGGGTTGTGACAATCTAAATTTAATTGGTCACCAGGGAAAATTTCAAATAAAATACCCAAGTCAGTTTGGAAATTATGGTGGTTTAATTAATATAGAGGGAAGGAATGAAGAAGAAGAGAGAGGGAGAGAGTATAGGATTTCTCCGGCCTAGCCTATGAAAGGGGGGGGTTCAAAGTCCTCCACCACGAGATCTTCTCAGAAGATTAGGGGCTTCCTAAGAAGATAGTGTTTTGGAAGGTAAAGGAGAAAGGAAATCAGCCTAAACTCTGAGAGAGCTCAAAGAGGAAGCCTCACCTGAACTAGGTTACTAAACTTCCCCTGCTAATGTATAAAGGACACTCACTGCCACACCAAGATGCCAAGACACTCAGCATGCTGCTGCCAGCCATCTCTCCACGAAAAGAGCCTGGAGAGAGGAAGTGACACCAAATATATACACCATTTTTACATCATTTTCTTGCATCTCACATGTACCAATGGTAGCTTAAGTTTGACTTAGGACAGCCCAGGGGTCTGTCAGTTGTTTCTGATTTGTCATTTGCTAGCACATGTCTGTCATAGGCTATCCTTCTCAATACTTAATCCTTAAGTAGGAGTGTAGACATTCCTGCTTTGTCAGACTAAGCATGAAGGAGTAAATCTAAAATTCACAGATACCACCTCACACCTAGCAGATTGGCTAACATGACAGCAAAGGAAAGTAAGGAATATTGGAGGGGTTGTGGCAAAATTGGGACATTAATTAATTGCTGGTGTAGTTGTGAATTGATCCAACCATTCTGGAGTTTAATTTGGAACTATGCCCAAAGGGCACTAAAGAACAGTTGGCTGTTTGATCCAGCCATAGCACTGCTAGGTTTGTACCCCAAAAAGATAATAAGGAAATAGATTTGTACAAGAATATTCATAGCTGAGTTCCTTGTGGTGGCAAAAAAATTGGAAAATGAGGGGATTCCTTCTAATTGGGGAATGGCTGAACAAAGTGTGGTATATGTTGGTGATGGAATACTATTGTGCCCAAAATAATAATGAAGTTGAGGAATTTCATGTGAAATGGAAAGACCTCCAGGAACTGATGCAGAGTGAAAGGAGCAGAACCAGGAGAACATAATAATATAGAGATATGGATACAAAGTGGTATAATTGAATGTAACAGACTTCTCCATTAGTAGCAATGCAGTGATCCAGAAAAATTTGGAGGGATTTATGAGAAAGAACACCATCATCCACATTCAGAGGAAAAACTGTAGGAGCAGAAACACAGAAGAAAAACAATTGCTAGACTACATGGGTTGATGAGGATAAGATTGGGAATGTAGACTCTAAATGATCACCCTAGTGGAAACATCAACAACATGGAAATAGGTTTTGATCAAGGACACCTATAAAACCCACTGAATTGGTAGTTGGCTATGGGAAGGGGTGGGGCAAGGGGAGTGAAAGAATATTATTCTGGTAACCCAGGACAAATGTTCTAAATTGACTAATTAAATAAAATAAATAAAGCAATGTGATACTGGCTAAGTGAAGGAAGTATAAAAGGAATAGACTTGAGCTAAATGACCTCAGCAAGATACTGTATAATAAACCAAAGATCTCAGCTTTGGGGACAAAAAACCCCCATTTGACAAAAACTGCTGAGCAAATTGGAAAACATTGTAGGAGAGATTAGGCTTAGATCAACATCTCATTCCCTACACCAAGATAAATTCAGAATGGTTGAATGGCTTAAATATAAGGAAGGAAACGATAAGTAAATTAGATCAACATAGAATAGTATACCTGTCATATCTAGGGGAAAGGAAAGAATTTAAGATGAAGTAGGAGAGAACATTACAAAATATAAAATGAATAACTTTTATTACATTAAATTAAATAGGGTTTGTACAAACAAAAGTAATGAAACCAAAATAAGAAGGGAAGCAACAACAAATTGGAGGGGGGGGGGGATCTTTATAACAGAAACCACTGACAAATTCAAAATAATTTTCTCAAATTTGTAAGGAGCTAAATCAATTGTACAAAAAATTAAGCTATTCCCCAATTGATAAACAGGCCAAATAAGTTTTACAAATAAACATCAATAAAAGAGAGGAAGAAGCAGCTTTGAGCAAAATGGAATTGATTCCCCTGGGTGAGAGGAGGTATAGCATTTAGGTCTTGGTGAATGAAGTCGAGAAGAGTGATTTCAATACTGACTCTTCCCTAAGTGGCCCTGAAAAAAAGGCCCCTCAGATTTGGTGTGGGATCAAGTATTGGAGAGGAAAAACTTCCTATGTATTCATGTCTGTTTTTGTCTCACATTTTGGTTCAGTCTCCTAATACTGTAACCATTTCCATTATTTTTATATCCGTTATGGTGATCTGTGATCAAGGATCTTTGATGTTACTATTGCAGTTGTTTTGGGGGGCTGTGAACTGTGCCATAGGAGACAGAAGACTGAATCAATAAATGTTGTGTGGGTTCTGACTGCTCCATCATGTGAAGATTGGATTTAGCTATCTCCTGGTTGTATCAATGAAGGTACTTAGTTCTTCCTTTATTGTGAAGATTAAATTGTAATCCCCTATCTATTTTTGGATCTTAATCCCCAAAGTGTTAATTCAGTATTTAAAGTAGATCTACCCATGTTAACTAACCATAAAAGGTGCGAACACCCATTTCAGACATTTTGTGGGCAGCCCTGGAGAGGAGCATCTGCTGTGATTGGTAGATGTGAAATTTAGGGGAGGTGACACAAGAGAAAAAGGTCTTTAAATAGAGGAAACAAAGACTGGAGAAGGAGTCACCTGGCTTGGAGTGAAGGATCAGTCACTTGTAGCTGGAGGGAAGACAGACACTTGAAAGACTGGAAGACATACATGCCCAGGGTAACATAGATAGGAAGTGTCTAAGGACAGATTTGAAGCCTTGGCCTCCTGTCTCCAGGCTTGGTCCCTCTATCCACTGAGCCTTTTCACCTTGTTGCTAGGAAAAGAGAAATAAGGAGGAGAAGGCTGTGGGAGACACCTGAGAACTGTAGAGTGACCAGTATTTCTACTAACTGTAGGAAGTGCTTCATCAGTGTTCCCATTCCTTCACATTCCAGCAACCTTAGCACTAGATGACTGGCATGGAGAGGTGCCTTGTTAACCTGTTTCAGATTTCCCCCACTAGATAAACTCTTCATGTGTTTCAAATTTCCCTTTAGAGAAATTCCTTAGTAGCAGTTTCCAGTTAAGGAACAGGGAATGAAGATCCCAGAACATCCATAAGAAAGCTCACCAAAGGAAAACACTCACATCTCACATACAGTGACAAAAACAAGGGAAAACAGTAAGGGCGCGAACATGGCTCCTGAGAAACAAGTCCTCTGCTGCAAGTTTGACTTGGCCATGATGGATGGCTCTTGCCACTCTGTGGCTTAGAATATGGAGGATTTTTCTCTCTTTCTAGGGCTGAGAGGAACAATTCCAGGTCCTTTTTGTAAGTTATGTAAAGGGGGAACCTGGCCTATGGAAGTCAAAGGCTCCCAAGGGGGAAAGGCACAGAAATGGACATTGGAGGAGTCTTTCAGGGCAATGGGGCCACTAGGAGAACCCACTGGATGCTAAATCTGTTGGTCCATACCTTTACTTATAGGGGTTGGACACTGAGGATTTGTGCTCTGTAAGGTTATGCTAGTTAATCCTGAATAAATATTAGACATGATATGACTGAGATCTCAATCACGGCACCTGAGCTCCTTGAGAAAGAAGGGATACTTAGAGAATCGTTAAAAGTCTTGTATTTGGACCTTCTTAAATTTCAAGATTTCTTCTTGGGTACCTAGGTTTCCTTCCCCTTCCCTCATCAAGCTGTGTCTCTGACATACAATTACCTCAAAGTTAGCCCTTCAGCCATACCCACTATTATTCTCCTATTCAGCTAGTCAATGGAGTCTGGATCTGTCTCAGTAGTCTTTTCCCTCATTTAGTTTCTCACTAGGTTGTGTTTTTCCCCAGTAATTGCTGTCTGGCCATTTCTACCCTCTTTTATATTCCAAGGATCCTGCAGCAGCTCTGGATTGGGATGAGAGGTTCAACTAGCCCAAGCCATACTAACCTTTATTTGGATAACTCTTGGCTAAGGCAACTTTTTCCAATTTTGGACCACTGCAATTGGTGGGAAATTTGACATGAAAATCATCTGAACTATACCTCTCTGCAGCTTTGATTCACTACTATAAGTACTGCACTCTGGGGTCAAGCAGAAACAGCCAAATCGCTTTGCAGCTGGTAGCTGAACTTACAGGCAGAACCATGGATGCTTGGAATTGAAGAGACATTGGTGACTATCAAGTCAAGCCCTTGTATAAAAAAGAATCTTTAGAACATTCCATGTGACAGATAGTCATTTGGCCTCCACAGAAAAGAAGAGGGAAGGGGAGAGAAGAAGCCTTTCAGGGCCTGCTATGAGTGGTAAGCATTTTATTTCATTTTTTATTGAAAATTTATTTTTCCCTTCCCTCCTACCTCCCTTCTTCCTAGCCAAAGTGAAATTCCACTGTGTTTTGTGCTAAACATTATACAGACAGGACAGCTCGAAGTATTAGGGAGTTTTCATTGAAGTCCACAATTTACAGTTGTAGGGGACCTCAGCGGCTATCTTGTCCAACACTACCACTGAAGGAATCCCCACTAGGACATCCTCAACATCTGGTCATTTGCCTTTCATTTGGAAGGCATCTCATGATGGATGGAGATCCTGCTCTAATTAATGATTAAATGACAGCTAGGAGGTATAGTGGTTGGAGCCTGGAGTCAGGAAACTAATCTTTCTGAGTTTAAATCTGGTCTCAGGCACTCACTAGCAGTGCGACCCTGGGAAAGTCACTTCACCCTGATTGCCTCAGTTTCCCCATCTATAAAATAAGCTGGAAAAGGAAATGGCAAACACCTCCAGTATCTCTGCTAAGAAATGGAGTCAAGAAGAGTTCAACATGACTTAGAAATGACTTATTTTTAAAAATAATTTATAAATATAATCTATTCGTGTAGGAATATAAAAAATGTGATCTTATTGAGTCCCTTAATTTTTTTCTCTTTCTCATTTATTTTTTTATGCTTCTCTCAGATTTTGTATTTGGATATCAAATTTTCTATATGCCATGTTTTCTTCAAGAATGCTTGAAAAATTTCTGTTTTATTTATTTTTTTAAACCCTTACCTTCCGTCTTGGAGTCAATACTATGTATTGGCTCCAAGGCAGAAGAGTGGTAAGGGCTAGGCAATGGGGGTCAAGAGACTTGCCCAGGGTCACATAGCTGGGAAGTGTCTGAGGCCAGATTTGAACCTAGGACTTCCCGTCTCTAGGGCTAGCTCTCAATCCACTGAGTTACCCAGCTGCCCCCAAATTTTCTGTTTTATTAAATAACCACATTCCCCCCTGAAAGAATATAGTCAGTTTGATGGGTAGGTGATTCTTGGTTATAAACACACTTCCCCCCCTTTTTTTTTAACAGAATATCATATTCTAAGGCTTCCAATTCTTCAGTGTTGTATGCTATCAGATCTGGTGTAATTCTGGCTTGGGCTCCATGGTATTTCAATTGTTTCTTTCTGGCTGCTTACAGTATTCTCTTCTTGGCCCTTGAATTCTTAAACTTGGTTATGACATTCCTAGGAGCTGTCATTTGAGGATTTGAATATTTCATATTTTCTTCTATTTTTTCATTCTTATGATTTTGTTTTATTGTTCTTTATGTCTCATGAAGTCATTAGTTTCAATTTACCCAATTTGAATTTTTAAAGATTGATTTTCTTCCATGACTTTTTGATCTTCCTTTTCTATTTGGTCTATTCTATTTTTCATGGAAGTCTTTTCTTCATTGAATTTTTTTACCCCTTTTCCCATTAGTTCAATTCTATTTTTTAAATTAATTAATTAATTTAGTCAATTTAGAATATTATTCCTTTGTTACAAGAATCATATTCTTTCCCTCCCTTCCCTCCCCCAACACTTCCCAGAGCTGACATGCAATTCCACTGGGTATTGCGTCCTTAATCAAAATCTATTTCCATTTGTTGATGTTTGCACTAGGATGTTCATTTAGAGTCTACATCCCTAATCATATCCCCTCAACCCATGTAATAAAGTAGTTGTTTTTCTTCTGTGTTTCTACTCCCACAATTTTTCCTCTGAATGTTGATAGTGTTCTTTCTCATAGATCCCTCCAAGTTGTTCAGGATCACTGCATTGCCTCTTCAATTTCTATTTTTTAAGAAACTCTTTGTTCACCGGATTTTTGTGCCTCTTTTTCCAGTTGACCAATTTGCTTTTTAAGCTGTTGTTTTCTTTTTGTATTACTCTCATTTCTTTCCCCCATTTTTCTTCCATCTCTCTTATTTTATTTTTTTTAATTCCTTTTTAAATTCTTCCATTGAATAAAATCAATTCTTCATTCTTTGAAGTGGAGGCTGGTGGAGAATCTGCTGACTGGACTGGAGACCCTATTCCTCCTGAGGCTGTTCTTAAATCTCTTCAATTGGACTGACAAATGATACTAGGGTCAAACCTGAGGTAGCTAAAACACATACACCTGGCTAAGGGAAAGTAGCAGATTCATTTCCATAGAAGACAATGGGGTATAGTGGGAAGAGCACAGGATATGGATTTAGAGTACCATGGTGGGGGCATAACAAAGATGGTGGCTTAGAAGCAGTGAGAACTGGAACCAGTCTAAGAATATTCTCAAATCAACCTTAAGATAGCACCTCAAAATGACTGGAGTCACAGAACTACAAAGGAGAGGGAATTTTCTTTGGAAAATAATTTGAAAAGTAAGAAGAGAGAGTCATCTTTCACGGATGAGGGGGAACCAAAAGCAAAACTGTGCACATAGGAGTGCAGGTCACATACCCTTAGGTTCTCACCCTGGGAATAGGCCAAACTCAGGATTCTAGGACTCTACCTAAGCCAACAGAAGAGTACCCCATATCTACCCCCTTGAAGTCCCAAGCCCTGGCACCAGTCTTTAGTGAGGCTCTGAAGTCCATAATACTTGGCCCTTTCAAGCCTGAGGGGAAGCCCCTAGCCCCATGGCAAAATAGCTCACATTGCTGAGTTCTGCAAGCTATCAGCAGAGGAGAAGCATCAGCAGCTTTCAGAACTCCCAGTCCACAGACAAAAAAAAGGCTAGGAAAATGAGCAAACAGCAAAAGAAACATGTAACCATGTTTTCTATGAAAACAAAGAGTAAAATGCAGATTTAGTAGGGAACAGTGAGATCAAAGCAAACATGCAAAACTTCAAAAAAATTGGGAATAATGATTTCTTAAAGAATATCTCCTCACACAGAAGGGTTTTGTTTTCCCATCATCATTTGCCTCTATGATTCTAGTTCAGTCCTCTGAGGCCACACAGAACATTTCTAATTCCTCTTCCACATAAGAGTCCAGAAAATTGTTATCAGGCCTCTCCCCCAAAACTTTCTATTCCTTTGGATATAATGCAGAATTCTCTCGATTGATCTTCAGAGAGTCCAGACCCCTCACCAATCTGGCTGAACACTCTCCAGTTCACTGGTGCCCCTTGTAAATTGTGTCATCTAGAACCAAATATAATACTCCAAGTGTTATCTGATAGTACAAAAGGATGGCTATTTCCTTATTCTTGGAAGTGAACATGCTTCTCTTAAACTGCATTAGTGGATGGGGTAGCTGTGCAACTCAATGGATTGAGAGCCAAGCCTAGAGATAAGAAGTTCTGGGTTCAAATTGTAGAGATATGTTGCACAGATTGACAGGCAGGCCATGAGGTACAGAATCACAGAGAACCTTCATAGCTGGCAGGGGAAAGGTTCCAAAACCATTGGAGAGCCAGTTGGATTGACTTGGGAGTTTTGCAGCTAAGAGAGAATCTGGAGATTGCTGATCTATGTTCCTGTGGAAATCTTTGGATCATCCTGCAAACAGCCCTCTGGACAACAGTAGATGGGAATATCCCAATTACCCTTGGGTGGACTAAGGGAAATATTGGGAGCTTCAGCCATTCTCTGGATCACCTAAGACTCCTCACCTGGGCTCCTGCCTCTACTTGCCAAAAGACTCAATATGTAATATATCTGAACTTTCTGTTGGACTGGCCCTTAGGAGCTTAGGATAAGATAAGATAGAATTATTAGTTAGAAGTTTTAAAATAAAGGATTCAGTTGTAAGACCTCCTTCTCCCTCTCCTTCCTTTCCCAAACCTCTCCTCTCGGTTAAATAAAAGCAAAATATTTAAATGTTAATCCCTAGGTGTTTTCCATCCCAAACCCCTTCAAATTAATATTGTTACTTCAAAATCTGTCCTCAGACCCTTCCTAGCTATATTACCCTGGGCAAGTCATTTTTACCCCCATTGCACAGTATTGATTTTAAAGCTTAAAGGTGAGGGTGAAAAAAAAGATTGCATTACATTTTTTCAACTGCCCTTTTACCTCGCTAACTGATAATAAGTTTGTGTTTCTCTCAGTCGCCCCCAAGGTCTCTTTATGCAATCTAAAATGGAATTAAAAGTCTCTCTCCAATTTCCCATTTTTATAATCAACCATCCCTCATAACTTCAACTGTTTTTCTATGACACGGGTACCAGGCTGTCCTGTCCACAGTTCGAGAAAAGATCTTCAAGAAAGAAGCTTGAAATTTTTATATCCAGAGAATGAACTGTTGCAGAAAGATGCCGAAACCCTACACTTCATCAAAAAGATCAAGAATGAACTTTGGATATGATTGATTGGACTGAACTTTTGATTGAACATTTATTGTAACTGTACACATTTATGCCAAAAGGGACTGCCCCTAATTTGGCTTTCTGTCAATGCACCTAGCAAACATTGGTTTTGCTTTCTTTTCTTTTCTATTTCCTCTCTCACTATTCTAATTTCTCTTAGAAATTGAATATTGTGTATATCTTTAGTTAGAAGTGAATTTAGAACTACAAAATGATTATGTTAAATGATCAATGGGGAGACTAGTCTCCCAATGATCATCAGGGGGGATTGTAAACCTCAAAATTTCTTATTCTTATAAATGTTGGAAATTTCACCATTGGGACATTTCATACTTGAAAAATTTCCTATTGATAGTGGGTCTTGACTATTGGAATGTGAACCCCATTGGCATGGGAGGTTCCTTCTCTTCCCTTCTCAAGATTACTTTAGGACAGAAACCCTTTGCTGAACAATGGAAAGGACTTTGACCTATGCTTAAGCATAGAACAGGAATTTCTTTGAGTCATGATTGATTTTAGAATTGATACAATGGAGATACTTGGAATCAATCTCCACCCTATTCAGTCCTAACAGGCTGCAGCCTAGATCAAAATTTAATTATTCCAATCTCTACCCTACTCAGGTTAACAGGATTTAGAAAGGGCTGTACAAAGGAGCAAAGATTTAATTATTTGAAAATATGACCTTCAACAGACATGTGCAAAGCCTCTGGGCGGTCCTGGGTTAAGCTAGAGCCTCCATTGGCACAGGGAAATTGATGGACAGTGATTGGTAGATGTGAGAACTGAGGGGAGGCAACTTGGATGGTTTCCTTAAAAAGAGGGGGGTCTGAAGACTGGAGGGGGGTTGAGAAGTTGGTCGGTGTGGTTGGTGTGTGCTCTGAGAAGCTTGCTCTGAAGGAAGCTGAAAGTGGGGGGCCTCTGAGACTGTTTCTCCATTTTGGTCATGTGAGTAATAGGGACTGATCTCTTTTCTTTGCCCCAGCTATCTAAGGACTTGGGCCTTTTGGCCCAGCCTAAACAGAAGGGGTATTTAAGCCCTATTTCCTTCTCTCCCCTTTCTCTCTCTCTCTCTCTCTAATTACTTCCTCCTATTGTAATTAAACTCCATAAAAGGTTGACTGCTGACTTAAATTTTCATTTAGGAATTACATAGCTGATTCCTTGGCGACCTTAAATTAATATATATCAGTCTTTTAAAGTGATTTCCTTGTCACAACTGTCCCACTGAGACTGATTTTTTTTGTATTTTGAACTCAATGATAGAACCTGAAAGAACCTGATGTCAATCCCCAATAACATTCATCTTATCATATTCCATCTACTGTGCCAGGTTCCTGAGCTACTTCTGCATCCTATTTGCTTCTATCATCCCTATCTTCCCAATTATTTCTTTCAAGTTTCAAAATTATGCTTTCTGTCTGTCTGTATAATTAGTAGAACAATAATGGTCACCATTTACAAAGCTCTTTTCATATGTTATTTCATTTGATCCAAGTCACTCATAGGAACAGTTCTGTTTCACAAACAGAAACTTCAGAAGATTTGTATTAACTGATGAAAATGTAGTGAGTAGAACCAAGAGGGTAATGTATACAATAACAGCAATGTTGTAAAGGCAAAGAACTTTGAAATATTTGAGACATCTGATCAATGCAGTGGCCAACCAGGATTGAAGAAGACTCATGATGAAATAAATTACTCACTTCCTACAAAAAGCTACCCACTTCCTAGAAAATCAGCTGCCTCACTACAGAAATGGGATGGACTTGGGGTGTATATGGCAACAGATAATTTTTGTGCATTGGAATTAGATATCCTTAATTGTCCATGGGACATTCCAGGTATATTCTAATATTGAAAGAATAATTAATGTATTACTATCATAACCTATGTACTCATGTACCAGATTAATTGGCATATTAGTTCTTGATCATTGTATTTAATTGGCATTCTATTAATTCTGACCACTCTCCAAATGTACAGTCCAAAAGTCAGAATTCCTGGGTAGGCTACCACAGGGTCCTAGTTCCCACTTTGTCAGACCAGATTCCATACCAGGTCACATGCTTAATTAAACTCCTCCTCTTTGATCTTGTGGTTTTCAGTTGAGCCAATGTTAAGTCTTATGCCATGTCACGTGATCATTAGCTACCTCTCATTCCCCATTCCTTGATCCTCCAATAAAAGATTAAGGACACCTGTAGTTCACTCTCTCTCTACCACCATCAGATGAACACACAGGATGGATCCCATGCTTTTTAAGCCGTGTCTATGAGTCTTTCTTCCTTTATTATACTCCCTCTTTCTCTATCATTCACCCATTTTCCCTCAGTTTCTAATTCTCCATCATCTCAGGGATCCATCCAGGAATATATTAAATCGTGGCTGCAAGCAGGCACAATCCATACATGTCCCAAAGATTTTCTTTTCATTAGTCGGATTGGGGAAGAAGGGAGACAGAAAATAGATTTTGCTTAATTGGAAAAATTGAAATTAAGAAAAAGTTCATATAGACCACAGGTGTCAAATGCATAGCCTGCAACACTCCCAGGTGCAGTCTGAACCAGGTGAAAATGTAATTGGTAAATAGTTAACAAACGAAAATACAGTAACACACAGACAATTTAAATGCTAAATTAAAATGTGGGCTTTAGGAATCCTTTTCTACAGGTTCAGGCCAACAAAAAGTCATCCCTCCTCAGGGGTATATACTGTTGGTATCTGATTTTCCCAAGGTCACTTCTCCACTTCACAATTCTATCTCTTCCCCCTGCTCTCCATTCAGAATATCCCCAGAGTCAGGGAGAGAAAGTTGGGGTACTTCTAAGGTTTGTAACAATAAAGCTCTATGAAATAAAAGGAAATTATAGCCAAAGATGATCTCTGTATGGTTCTGCTGCACACTAGTTTGATTATTGGAGTGGAGGGTCTGTCATCTGTACACAGGAGAGCCAGACAAGTTAATTAATTGGGCAACAGGGATTATACTGTGGACCCAGCCACTGGATGCTAAAGTCAATAGATAAGAACCAGGTTTCATAGCAGCCATGCTTCGATGTGATAAAAATATAGGTGCAATGGTGAGTCTCTGTGTATGAAAGGAGACAAAGTTTATATTCCTTCTATCTCCAGAATTTCCTTGCCAAAGTGGATCAAGGCCAGCCCCATTGCATGACCATAGCTTATGCTGCAACCAAGACTATAAACACCCTGTGGGTCCAGAGCCCCAAGGGAAATGGATTGAAGGAAAGACCACAGGAAAGAGTATGGGGCAGTCATTGAAGCTGCAGTCCTAGAAGTTGGGAGACAAAGAAGGTTGTATTTCACTGGGACAGAAGAGAATAATACAATATCAATAACAAGGATGACAATGACAATTCAAATGCTTATTGTACTTACCATCTAAAAAGGACTTTCTACACACAGAATCCTATTATATACAGAGCAAAAGATTATCCATTTTTCCAGATAAAGAAACTGAGGCTGGGAAAGGAGACACACTTACAACACAGATAGTAGATAGGAAAGGAAGGATTCTACCCAAAGTTCATGATTCTGAGCTCAGGACTTCTTCTACCACAATGCATTGTGTCATGGGACCTGGAGGGCAGAATGTCACTTATTTCTATTTCTCTCATACCAGGGAAATGGAAAGCCCAATGGGGCCCAATCCAGACACTCACCATAGATTATAACATTCTTGGTTGCGGTGCGCGTCAAGCCAGTGAATGAGTTAGATGCAGTACAGGTATAGGTTCCAGCATGATTCAGGGATGCAATAACAGAAAATGTGCCCGAGTTGCTGACAGGTTGTCCATTCTGTAACCAAGTGAATTGGGCTGGTGGGTTAGAATTAGCAGAACAGCTAAAGGTAATATTTGCTCCAACAGGGTACTTAATGGCTGTAGGTACAATTGTGGCAGTATCTGGGCCATCTGGAGGAAAAAGAAGGATTCCATATTGAGATTATGGCAGAAAGAAGGAGCATCACCTAGTCTTTAGCGTGTTACCAGGGACCACTGTGTCTCCCTGATCCTCCTTTGAGCTGGAAAATTCACAGCTGGTCCTCTACTTTTCAAGTATGGATCTGAACTTGGAAGATCTTAGGTCTTTCTCCAGTTCAGCACCCTGGATGGCCACCGTCCACCAGAAAGCATGACAAGGCCAATCTGAGCTCCCTAAAGATTAAGGGGGTTGGGAACCTCAGAGTCTACATCTTTAGCTCTCAGAGAAGGGACTGAATTAGCCTGATCTCTGGGAATGCATCACCAGGCTATAAACATGCACTATATAGGAAGAACAAATTTACTCACAGGCAACATCCAGTGTGAATGGATCGCTCCTGTTGCTAAAAAATGGGTTCTGGATTCCACACACATAGGGCCCTTTGTTTTCCCTTCTTGTGAGCCTGCGGATAGTGAGTATCCTCTTATCCGGGGACAGCTGTACCCTGCTACCAGATGGAGGAAGTCCATTTATGAGCCACAGGTAAGCATGAATTTGACCCGTAGCCTGGCATGTCATTGAGAAGTCCTTGGTCTCCACTGCAGTATTGTTGGAGGTGCTGATGGTAGGTTTGGACAGAGGCGCTGTGCAGAGAATAGACAGAAAATGACTATGTTGGTTCTTTTTCTTACCTTATAACCAAATAACTGGTTCGGAAGCAGCCTGTCTAAGACCTTGGCAGGCTGGAGGCCAGAGATCAAGAACCTGTGATTTCAATGACAAAGACACCCCTTTTTCTGGTGCAGATCACAACTCCTCCAGGCCTTAGGAAAAGTTCATCTTCAGTTCCTGTGGCTGACAAAGACATTCACATGGAGTCCAAGCCCCTGATGCTTAGTCTTTCCGGGCTGAGGCAAGCTGGTCCAGGGATGACAGACCCCTTCATCCAGCATCTGGGCTTGGATTTGAGGCCTTTCTAGCTTGGCAAAACAACCAAGAGTTTATGATTCCTTAGCCTGGACTTCAAGAAGCCAGGGATACTTACCTCCATGGCTTGTTGTGGATATTGGTGGAGTCTGGAGAGGATGGACTAGAGACCGGCCATGGGGAGCCTGTGTTCATAAAGGGAAACATTACTTTAACTCAGAGGAGGAAAGAAAAGGAAAGGCAGAGAGTGGGAATAGATCAGTTTAGTAGCAGGGTACAAGAGGATGATCCTCAGACTGGGAGTCAGGAGAGACCTGGTTCAAATATAGAGACTTTGAACCCACAATAACATCAATCATGTTTACGACTATGTTTTGCCCCCAAGAAGCAGTTCATACCCTTTATAGAAGATTCTAGAATCCCCTGATTTGGCCTCTACCATTTCTTTAGGACTTCCCTTCCTTACAAGATGAGAATGAGAATGTTGAAGGTGATCTTCAAGCTCAGATATGTTGTTATGCTGGGAAGCTAAGCCAATGGGGACTAATTTTCCCTGAGCCTTCATGGCCCAAGGAGAGCCCTTTCCTTATCTCTAATTGGCAGGTAGGCCTTGCCACTGAGAGAGGTGTGTGTGCCAGAATAATCTCTGGGTGACATTCAGTTGGCTCACCGGGCTTCTTCTTGGGTTATCCTAAACTAGCTGTTTTAGGATTAATTTCCAAAGTGGAAGGAATAAGTAAGAAATATTTCAGCTTCCTTGACCTTTCTTCTTTTGATTTTAGTAGGGTTTGCACTCTGTCCATGGGTCCCTTTTGGGAAGTTTAGGATGAGGAAGAGTGAGCCTCCCACTTATATCCAGTAAAGCCAAGTGGGACTGGCCTGGAAGGTGACAAATCTGAGGTCAGTTCCTTTTGAAGTAGGGTGGAGAATATGAAGGAACAGTGAGCATGCTCCTGGGCAAGAGGGCTATGGTAGAACTTTTTGGAAGGTGTTTTGGCAGCATCAATGGATTAAATGCCTGGCATAACATAGTGACTAGTGTTGGATATAGAGTGAGAAAGACCTGAGTTCAAATCCTATTTCAGAATGTTACTGGCTGTGTGACTTTTAGCAAGTCCCTATCTGTGTCTCAATCTCCTCATCAGTTAAATGGGTATAATAATCTCTCCTTCACCGTGTTGTTGGACCAAATGAGACCATCTATAAAACTCTTTATAAAACCTGAACATAGCCTGAACAAAGGGTCAGAGGAGGGAAAGTTCAGAGTGTGAGTCTGAGTACCAAAGGTAGACCCAGGCAGTCTGAGCAAACAGTGCATATCCAGAAGTATCTGAAAGGCCCGCTGCCATTTCATAAGGGATAAGGTTTAATGGTAGACTAAGAACACTGAGGGATAGTCTGTAGGCAATAGGGAGTCATGAGCAGAGAAGAGACAAGAGCACACACATATTTAATTGAAGGACCAATTGAGGGCACTAGAGATGCTTAGCCCAAAGAAGAGAAGACTTGAGGGGGAGAGGAGACGTGTCTCCAAGGACTGATAGAGTTATAATGGGCTCTAGGTCCTTGGCTTTAGGACCTTGGCAAGGGATGCTCAGTGGGTTATAGTGATAATATAGGGACTATTCTCTGATGTGTCAATCTTTTTTCTCCTACCATCAACATTCAGGTTCCCTTTTTTTTTACTCTTGTCTATCAGAGATCAACTCTTTTTTTTTTTTAAAAACCCTTACATTCTGCTCTAGAATCGATACTATGTATTGGTTCCAAGGCAGAAGCGCTAGGTAATGGGGATAAAGTAACTAACTCAGGGTCACACAGCAAGGAAGTGTCTGAGGCCAGATCTGAATCCAGGAATTCCTGTTTCTAGGCCAGGCTCTCAATTCACTGAGCTACCCAGCTTCCCCCACAAATCAATTCTTCAGAGGAGGTCATGACTTCTTTATCAGAAGGGGCTGGGATTATGATTGGAATCCTGGTGACTGATTTGGAACTCTACAATTTTTTTTTATCAGAAAAATAGGAGACTCTCCTTTCTCCTAGTTTATCTCCCAAAGTGTGGGAGAGAAATCAAGATGATTCCTCAATTCCTTGACCTTCTCTAGGGCGCTGGTCTCCCTCCCTTCCCCAAGCTTGCCTTTCACAATATTTACTGCCCTGTATATCTCATTGCTCTTCTTTTCAGGGTTATTCATTGCTTTTCCTTTTCTTTTCATCTTTTTTCTCTAGGAAATCATTTTTATTTCATTGCTTTTAAAAGAAGAGTTACTAGACCAAGTTTTTGTAGTCCCAAAATAAAAGAGATAAGATCTAGGAAGATAGAGAGTGAAAGAATGGAGAGGCAGCAAAAGACAAATACAGGGAGGGGGCAGGCTGGAGATGAATTGAAAGAGAGATGGAGGAGAGCTGTCAGCAAGTTATAACTCAAGAAAACTGCCCCAGTGGCTTTCCTTAACTCCACAGACCAAACAGGATCTAGTTTTGATGGACTTGACTACCTGCTTATTTCTGCTCCAAGAATGATTTAAGATTCCTTAGAGAACTGATCTGAACAGGATTTCTGGACTAACTCTACAATAGGGCTGAGACCCTTAAACAGGCTCACATCCAACCTAATTCTTTCATGGGTGAGGATGGGCTCCAAGACTTGCCCCAATATGATCAGTTGCAAATGAGGTTTGCTCAATCATCCCTGGCCTCAGACCTTCCTCAGTTGCTATAGGTCTCCTTGTGTCCTCTAGGTGGTACTTCCAAGACAAGAAGGACTCTGGTTCATTACACCAAGAAGTTTCAGAGAGTAGAAATTGACACCTAGTGTGATCTAGGTCATCTTAGCCTCTCCAGGGCTTTCTGTGGATATACATGACTTCAGTTTCCTGGAAAGGTCAGAAAATGTCTAATTAAAGAAGAACATGGAAATCCTGAAAATCAAAAGAATTTCATACAACCAAAGGTAAAAAAAAATAAGAATTAAATAAAACTAGGTCTTTTTAAAAATAAAAACACAATAAAATACATAAACCATTGGTTAATTTGATTAAAGAAAAAAACAGAATTATTAATATCAAAAAGGGAAAGGATAAATGAGTTAACAATGAAGTTGAAATTAAGGAAATCCTAAGGCCTTTTCTTGACTAATGATGTGCCAGCAAAACTGAAATGTAAGTGAAATGAATACTTACAAAAAAAAAAAAAGAATTGCTCAGATTGACAGAATTAGAATAAGAATACTTAAATAACTCCATCTTAGAAAAAAGACATTGAAGAAACCACAAATAAGCTCCATATGAAAAAATCCTCAGGATCAGATTGATCTACCAATGAATTACAGCACTTAAGGAATAATAAATCTCAAAGCTATATAAACCATCTTTAAAATATAGGCAATGAGGGGTATTGAGGTGCTCAGTAGATAGTAGGAGCTACATTCAGGAGAATCAGGGTTCAGATCTGGCCTCAGACACTTCCTGTCTGTGTGACCCTGGGCAAGTCATTAACCCCCATTATCTAGCCTTTACTCCTTATCTAACTTTGAACCAATACTTGTTATTTATTCTAAGACAGAAGGATGGGTTTTTTAAAAGTATGTAAAGAAAAATCCCATCAAATTTCTTTTGTGACCCAAATATGGTTTTGATAGCTAAACCAGGGAAAGCAAATACAGAGAAGAAAACTAGACATTTCCCTAATGAACTTTGATACAAATATTTTAAATAAAATATTAGCAAGGAGATTATTGTAATATATCGCAAAGATCATATACTATAACCAGGTTGGATTGATACCTGGAATGTAGGGCTGGCTCAATATTATCAAAACCATATTTGACTATACTGATAATAACGACAACAAAAATCATGTTATTATATTAATTGGTGCAAAAAATGTTTGTCAAAATATAAAAGCCATTGCTGTCAAAAACACCATTATTTGCAGGAATCAGTAGAGCCTTTCTCATCATAAGGAGTATGTGTCTGAAAAGAAAAGCAATCACTATTTATAATTGAGACTAAATAGGGAAAAAAAGTATTCCTGATACATTCAAGGTTGAAGCAAAGAGCCCATTTTCACCTCTATTATCCCATATTATTCAGTATTGTAATAGAAATGCTTTTGTTGTTCTGTGGTGTCTATCTCTTTTTAACACCATTTTTGGGGTCTTCTTGTAACAGATATTAGATATTTAGTGATGTAGAGAACTTTCACACATCGCTGATGAAAAGACCAGACCTGAATAGTGTAAACCTTAAAATTTCTTATACTTATGAATGTTGGAAATTTCACCATTGGGAAATTTCATACTGGAAAAAATTTCCTACTGATAGTAAGAACTCTATTGGAATGTGAAACCCCTTGGCATGGGAGGATCTTTCTCTTCCCTACTTAAGACTACTTTAGGACAGAAACCTTTTGCTAAACAATGGAAAGGGCTTTGACCTATGCTTAAGCATAGAACAGGAAGTTCTTTGAGTCATGATTGATTTTAGAATTGATACAACAGAGATACTTGGAATGACAGAACCAGGTCATGGAAAATACAATCTCCACCCTACTTAGAGTAACAGGATTTAGGAAGGGCTGCAGAAAAGATCAAGATTTAATTATTTGAGAATATGACCTTCAACAGACATGTGCAAAGCCACAGACCTCTGGGCAGTCCTGGGTTAAACTAGAGCCACCATTGGCACAGGGGAGACATCGACAGTGATTGGTTGATGTGAGAACTGAGGGGAGGGAACTTAGAGGGTTTCCTTAAAGATAGCGGGGTCTGAGGAGAGAGGAAAGAGAGTTTTTTGCTCCTGGAGAGGTCTTGAAGGAGGCTGTGGAAGGAGAACTCAAGAGGAGTCAGGAGGAGAAGGCTCTGGAAACATTTCTTGAAAGGAGGCTCTCTTGAAGGTGGAGCCTGAGGTTGGCATGAGAAGCCTTACCTAGAGAGATCTTGGGTGAGTGATAAAACCAACTGACTGATTTATTCATTCTTATTCCTTTCTTACTTTCTCTCTTTTTCTATTGATTAATCAGTGTATTATAAATTAAATTTCTCTATAAAACCCAGTTGGCTTGGGCATATTCATAAATTGGGAATATATTCCCTGGCGACCATCTTATATTCATATAAACCCAAGACACAGTAGAAAACATATTTCAGCGGTCATAATTGTTATATATTTCCCTTGCTCCCAAAACATTTTCATTATCACAATAGAAAAATTGACTCTCAAATACAAGACTCAGGAAAAGCATCAAAAGGTAAACAGGAAAAAGTAATCATAAGGGCATCACTAAGTTTAATGTTTGTATTCTTATATGAGAAGATGATACTTACAATTCCTGAAAATCCTGTCATTGTTCAAAGGAGCATAGAAGAGCAGCTGGGTGGATCAGTGGTTTGAGAGGCAGGCCTAGAGTTGGTAGAATCTGGGTTCAAATCTGACCTTAGATACTTCCTAGCTTTGTTATCCTGGGCAAGTCACTTAACCCCCATTGCCTAGCTTTTATCATTCTTCTTCCTTGGAAGCAGTACATAGTATCAATTTTAAAAGGAAAGGTAAAGATTTTTTTTTTTAAAAGAAGGATACATAGAGAGAGTGAATGGGTGTGAATTGAATTGATGGGATCATTAAAAATAAATAAAATTAAGATGTGAGAAAGAATGATAAACTGGGAGAAGGGGGAAAGGAGAGAGAAAACTGGGGAAATCATCTCACATAAAAGGAATTCATAAGGAAGACTTTTTATAATGGAGGGGAAATTGGGAGTGGCAGGCAAAGCTTGAATCTTACAATCATCAGAATTGGCTCAAAGAGGGAATAACACATACTAGGTTGGTTATAGAAATCTACCTTATCCAACAGGGCAGAAGGGGGGAAAGGTAGAAGAGAAAAGAGGGGACTGCTAAAAAGAGGGGGGGAGAAGGAAAACAAACTTTTGAGAAGGAGTAGGTTAAAAAGAGACAGAGAAGGATAAAAAAGGGGGAAATAGGATAGAAGGAAATTCAGAGATATTAATTACAACTATGAATGTGAAATGCATACATATAATCGAAACAGATAACAGAATGGATTATGAAACAGAATCTAACAAGATGTTGTTTATAAAACATACTTGAAACAGAGTAACACTGAGTGAAAATAAGTGGCTACAACAGAATCTATTAGACTGCCTCAGAGGTTAAAAAGCATCAGATAGCAATCATGATCTCAGACAAAGCAAAAAGCAAAATAGATCCAATTAAAAGAAAGACACTGGGAAAGTATTTTGCTCAAAAGTACTGTTTTGATTAAAATTCTCTGCAGACCATATCTTAATTTAAAAACATTTCTAAATATTAAAATTATAATCATAAGAGAAGGTCAGAGAAAAAAAAGTACATGCTGCCTGTGGCCAGCTGACTAGGTCTCCCTGCTACCTGCCTTTTTGAGCAGGTTGATCCAGACCAGAGCCAATTCATGTGCCTCTTCAGTCATTGGTTTGAAATCTGTGGAATAAATATGAGTCCTCGGCTACTCAAATTAAAAACCCGGAATCCCAAATGGAGAGTATAAGAGATAGAAGTTTCTTTCTCCTTTCTCATGAGAAAGGGCACCTGCCTAGGTGGGAAAATGCACAAAGACAAACATTATGAAGAATTCTAATGAGGGACCCTGCTCCCATCATCTGCCTGACTCCTTTGGTCCAGAGGAGGGCAAAGGACTTACAGGTTAGGTGTGAAGTCCACCCCAATCAGAAAATAGCAAGATATATACCATGAGCTTATTACTAGCTCCTACTTGGGAGGGGTGAGGTTGCAGGGAGGAACCATGTCTTCAAAAGTGACTGTCTTAGCTGCTACAGGTATGAAGAATGATCTATTGCCTTCCTTGTTTTCTTGAGCTTAATCAGGATGTCCTTACACAGGGAGCACAAGGGGCCTCCAATCTCCCAGACTAGCCAGGGCTGCCTCCTAAATCTACCAAGCAAAGAAAAAGAAAGAAGTCCTTGAAACTAGAGCAGACTTGCTTATACATTCTATCCTTAATTGGGGGTGTAGGCTGAATGCTTTACCTTGAGAAGAATACACTTAATTTTATTTCCCTCACGTGGGAATAGTCTGACTTTCTGTCCCCTCTACCAGTTTATGCTCATCCTAACATCCCTTTCCCAAGCCTCTTTGATTGCTGGACTCGGACTTCAGTACTGACAAGGGGAAGATCTATTGGACTCCAGCAGTAACCATGCCATTGTTGGAATGGGTGCACATTGCTTCTATAGTATCTCCTAGCAGGGAAGAAAAGAGAAGAGAGGACTCTACCAATGGCCTAAAAGACCAATCAGAGGTTCAGATGTAAGATTTTTTGCAGTAAAATCAAAAGGTTGCTTTTGGGTTCCAAAAAAGAGGTTCAATTTTCAAAGTCCCATACACAATGAACTAATATCAATACTAAATATACATGAACCAAAGGGTATGCCATTCATATTCTACTTACTTTGTCAGATTCATGGGCTTATAATAATCAAAAAGAACTTCTAATAATTACTCTTATATCTCTTCATTGGTTGTCACTTAATTCTAATCATTTGTGATACTGGTAGTTCAGTTTCCTTCTTTCTTTAAAAAATTAACAATTTATCTATTTTACCATTTTTCTAATAAAATAACTCTTTTTTCTTAGTTATTAGTTCAATAATTTTCTTACTTTCAACTTTATTGATCTCTCCTTTGACTTTTAGGATTTCTCATTTGATAACTAATTGGTTTTAAAATTTTTGTTCTTTTAAAATTCTTTTTTAGTTGAATGCCTCATTCATTGATCTCTCTTTTTCTTTATTTTATTAATGTAAGTATTTAGAGAGGTAAAATTTCCCCTAAGGATTGTTGGAGCTACATCTCATGAATTTTGGTATATTCTCTCCTTTTGGGTAATTCTCTTTTTATTAAAACCATAATTTTTAAAAAAACTTTTTATTAAAAAAAAAAAACTTTTAAAACCCTTTTCTTCGACCTTAGAATCAATACTATGTACTGGTTATGTGGCAGAAGAGTAAAAAGGGCTAGGCAAAGAGGGTGAAGTGACTTGCCTAGGGTCACACAGTTAAGAAGTGTCTCAAGCCAAATTTGAACATAGGACCTTTTGTCTCTAGGCCTAGATCTCAATCCACTGAGCCATCCAATTTCCCCTAACTCAATATATTTAATGGAATTATTGATTGTTCTTTGACCTATTCATCTTTAGGATTAAATTATTAAGTTTCCAATTAATATTTCTGTAGTCCATCAATGAATATAATTCATATTGGTATGTACTTAATAGTTCTCTTTTTCTGCATTTGTTTGTGAAGCCTAATACATGGCTCATTTTTGTTTTGGTGCTATGTGTTACTGAGAGAAAATATAATCATTTCTATTTCTCTTGAGTCTTCTCAATTCTGAGGGGTGAAAGATGAGGACTCCCACTAGTATAATTTTCCTTCTTTCTGTACTACATGTAAATTATCCTTTAGGCATTTGGATGCTATGCCATTTGGTACATATAGGTTTGGCACCGATATTGCTTCATTGTCTAAGATACCTTTTATCAATATGTAGTTTCCTTCCTTTATTGTCTTTTATAAAATCCCTTATCTTTTGTCTTAGTCTCAACACTGCATAGTGGTTGCAAAGCAGAAGAACTGTAAGGGCTAAGCAATGGAGATAAAGTGATTTGCTCAGGGACACACACCTAAGAAGTATCTCAGCCCTCATTTGAACCTTGGACCTCCTTTCTCTAAGTCTCATTCTCAATCCATAGAGTCACCCAGCTGTCTCTTTTTTATCTTTTTAAAATGAAGTCTATTTTTTCTTTTGCTTAGCTTGAGGTCATGATTGGTACCCTCACTCTTTTTTCTTCACCTGAAGCATAATAGACTTTGCACCCGGGTTTTACCTTTGCTCTGTGTCTTCCTCCCTGCTTTCAGCGTATTGCTTATAAGAAACAGATTGTTGGATTCTAGTTTTCAATTTCACTGTGCTACTCACTTCTGTTTTCTGTATAAGTTCATCCCACTTCATTCTCAGTTATGATAATTAATTATGTGTTTCCCTACATGTCATTTCCACCATTTAACCTTCTCTCTATTTACAGGCTTTCCCTGCCTACAAATGTTTTGCTTCTGACCGCCACCTTCCATAATTCAGCCTCTCCTCTCTCATGTCCCCCCTGCCCCTACTCTATTTCCCCTATCCTCCACCTTCCCTAGAGGGCAAGATAGATTTCCAAAATCTATTGTGGTTGTTAATCCTCTTTGAGCCAATTCCAATGAGAGTAAAGTTTGACCATTGCCCACCCAGTCCCTGTCTTCTACTTCATTAAATTAACTCTTTCATGACTCCACATCAGAAGTAATTTATCTTGATCTTTCATTCCCTCTTTTCCCCATGCTCTTTCACATCCATTAATTATTTCTTATATCATTCCATTCTATTTGAATTACTCTTGTGCTCTCTGTGTATATTTCTTTAAACTGTCCCAATAGTGATGAAATTCTTAAGATTGAGAAGTATCAAGGCAAATAGGGAGTTCAGTGGGTTGAGTGTCAGACTTAGTCAGGAGGAACTGTGTTCAAATTTGGCTTTAGACACTTGGTAACTGGGTTATCCTGGGTAAGTGACTTAACTCCATATTACCTAGACCTTACTGCTTTTCTGACTTGGAACTGATACTTCATATCAATTCTAAAGCAAAAGGTAAAAGGTATTTTTTTAAAGAGTTACATGGACTTCCTGGTTAAAATGGCTTCCTCAAAATGACAAAACCAAAGCCAAACAAGTGAAGGAGTTCTACGGTAGGGTATATACAGCATGGAATGTAGGCAAAGTTAGGACATTTCCACACTAAAAGGGGGTAAAAGTTCCCCCCACCAAGGGGTCAGTTCATCACCCCTCCCCCACTTCACCTACCTTGCCAGAGTCTGAGCAAGCATGAAACAAACTTCTAAGTTTTGGAGGCAGGCTTGCCTGATGTCAACACAGACTTACCACTAAGAGAAACTAGATTTGGTATACTGGGAGACTGAGGAAACATGGAGATTGGACCCAAAGCTTGGGCAGGGGGAGCAGTTCACAGCAAAATGCCACAAACAACTGAAAAAAGGACTTTGGGCAAAACCCTTCCAGCACTCAATACAGAGACTTACTTACACTCCACACCCAGACCTCTTCCAGGCAATATTTACATTCTTAGTGGCTAGGCTTGCCTATAAGAGTAGCAAGACTTAGAACCCCAGGAGGCTGAGGAAACATAGAGATGGGGTACAAGGTTTGGACAGAGGGAGCAGTTCACAGCAAATGCCACAGAGAACCAAAAGAAAGCCTCTGGGCAAAAATCTCTCTAGCATTCAATACTGTGAATTTTAGATTTTCTCCACCCTGCTTAGTCTTAGAATTCTAGCAACCAGGAATGTATACACCTATAGCCAATGTCTGATGTGTGCTAGCAAGGGACAAGAACAACTGACAGACCCCACTCCCACCCCGGGCTATCCTAAGTCAAGCTTAAGCTACCATTGGTACATGTGAGATTCAGGAAGTGAAGAACTGCCTATATATTTCAAATCCTTTCCTCTTTTCAGGCTCTCTCTCTCTTGGAGACTTTGGGTTTTTTCCTCATTGGGATCTCCTGGAGGTGTTCTTGGTGTCTTGGTGATTTGGCATTTGCGGCTTGTTGGTGAGGTGACTGATTCCTCCTTTCCTCCTTTTCTTGACCTCCAACTCCTATCTGGCTTGCCAGAGCAGTCCAATTCCCTTTTCTCTCTCTTCTTCTTCTTAATTTCTTCCCTCTATTGTAATTAAACCACCATAAAACTCCCAAACCCTGGTGACCACTAGTATAATATATTCAGTCAGCAACCCTAATTTACCCTTACAATACAGAGACTTTCCTTCACTCCTAAGGCAATCTTTAAGTTCTTAGGGGCTGGACTTGCCCCTAAGAGCAGCTAGACACTGCTGAGGACTGGAAAAAATATCCTCAGGGCAAAAACTTCTCCAGAGCCCAATACAAAGATCATCCACATTCCTCACTTAGACTGCTAACCAGGAAGGAACAAGGCCATCAACTCCACAAACACCAGAAGAAGAAAAGAACAAGAACAAGAAGAACAAGAAAAAGAAGAAGATGATGATGATGAAGAACAAGAAGAAGAAAGAAGAAAACAACTTTGTAATATGGAAAAATTGGGAGTTATTGACTGAGTATATTAGTGGTCACTAGGGATTAATTCAATCCCAATAAATTATATATGGTGGTTTTAATTGCAATAGAAGGAAGAAATTAAGAAGAAGAGAGAAGAAAGAGGTATAAGATTTCTCCTGCCTAGTCTAAGCTAAAGGAAGTTCAGAGACCACAGCCATGAGGCCTCCCCCAAGATTTAGTCTAGCTTGGCTTCCAGCCATGAGGCCTCCTCCAAGATGAGGGGACTCTTTGGAGGATAATGATTTCAGGAGGTAAAGGAAAGGAGGAATCACTCACCATGGTCCCTCAGGGAAGATGCCTCACCTAACCCATGCTACAGAGCTTCTCCCAGTTACTTCACTGGTAAGCTGCAAACTGCCAAACCTCCAAGACATCCAGCACACTGCCATGAGAAAGAGCAACATCTCTGCAAGAGAGCCCGGAGAGAGAGGAAATCCCATGAAATATATAGACTGTTCTTTACATCACTTCCTGCATCTCACATGTACCAATGGTAGCTTAAGCTTGACTTAGGACAGCCCGGGGGGTGGGAGGGTATCTGTCAGTTGTTTCTTATTTGTCACTTGCTAGTACATGTCTGTCATAGGCCATTCTTCTCAACACTTAATCCTTAAATAGGGGTGTATACATTCCTGGTTACTAGGATTTTAAAGACTAATCAGGGTGGAGAAAATCTAAAATTCACAACTTTAACCCTTGATATTTTTTTATGAAGAAAAATACAGACTAAAGTGGAGACAGAAGAAAAAGACATACAAGTAAACACACCCAAACCTTTGAAAAATGGAAGTTAATCACAAGTTCTTGAAGACCTGAAATATGAGTTTATGAAAAAAATGGAAGAGATTTGGCAAGAAAAGTGGGAAATAGTTCAAAAAGAAAATAATTTAAAAGTCAGGACCTTCCACTTGGAAATTGAAGCCCAGAAATCAAATGAAGTAAAAGCAATTTAAAGATCAGAAATGATCTCTTATTGGCACAGCCAGCTAGATTTTCCAACCTATTTTCTCAAGAATTTGGGAAAAAGAAGGCAATTGGAGATGTCAGAGAAGTTTCAGAGAAACTGGGCCTACATACATTTCAAAAGCCTGTGTGACTGTGGAAAGCAGCAATTTTGAGAGCAGTGTTGAGTGAAACTAATTTGCCTAGTGATACCACACCCAAAAGAAACCACTCCTTCTGAAAGGAGGAGGCAACTCCTAAAGGGCCAGACTTAAAAACATTTTTTGTTGTTGTTGCAAAAGGCTTTTCAAGATACAATACAGCAAAGAAACTATTACTTGCCACGGGTTATCTATCCTTGATTGGACATTTCTTTTATATGGTTTACAACTTATTTTTTGTCACGATTCCAGATTATATTTATTTTCTGCTTAGGACTATGAAAGTTTTCAATGGCTGAATATAAGTATATATTGCTTGATTTCATTCATTCCCACATATGCTGGAGCATTATTCTTCTTAATCCAATTATACTATGCCTTAGCAAAAACGGTGTGCATCTTATTTATGGGAATAAAGCAAAAGACAATGAAATAGCTGTGATTATTTTAGCCATGAGGGAGGAGATGATTCAACTAAAGCTAATTATTAAGCAACTGACTGAGGAGAAATAATGTGGCAAATGTATTAACACACAACATGACATAGCTAAAAATAACAATGTAGTTAAGCAAGAAAATACAAATGGGGCTGAAGGTGGAATACCAATATTGCCAGTAAGAGATTACATAGCCTACAACCAGATAGTGGCATAATTCATATTAAAACACATAAATCATTTGCAACAGCTGACCTTGAAAGTCTGAAAAAATGAATGCTGTCCTGGTTTTTCATAACTACACAAAGCTACACAGAGAATTTGCCTCTATCCACAAGTATTTATCACCCACTTGCTCAGAACAAGGTGTCCCTAGGCTCTGGAGTAGAGATACAGAAAAATGACTCAGTCCCTGCCCCCATCCAAGAGTATGTCCCAAACTTGGATATGCCTTTAAATAACAGTCTTGA
Organism: Monodelphis domestica; assembly: GCF_027887165.1. Taxonomy (NCBI): domain Eukaryota; kingdom Metazoa; phylum Chordata; class Mammalia; order Didelphimorphia; family Didelphidae; genus Monodelphis; species Monodelphis domestica. Next base: position 424,196,369 of record NC_077230.1, read on the forward strand.
ACCATGTGACCCATTTTTCCACATAGGAAACATTTGGGTAAATTTCTCCTTTGATTGCTTTGTGTGTAATTTCTTGTGGGTTTTTATGGTTGCAAAGTGGCTAAATTTTTTATTTCTTCAATTTCTTTATGTCTACTTGAGCTATTTGCCTCCTTGAGCTTGGCTTTAAGCTCTTTGGTTATTTCATCCTTTTCCTCTAGGATTTCTGTATGACCTGTGAATATGTAAGTTGCAGTTTTTCTTAAATCTTCCAGACTTAGTGTTTCCAAGTCTTGGCATTGAAGTTTTAAAATATGATCTAATAGGTGTGTTACTGCCTTTCACAAATTGTCTCTTTGTGTGTTAGAGATTTTGTTCAGTTCAAGTCCAAGCACATCCTCTGCTACTTCAATCACTCTATTGAGGAACTTTGATGGATGTTCCCCACTTTCCTGTCTCCATTTCTCAAATTGTCCCCAAGTATCTGGTCTTTTTGAAAAACTTTTCATTACCTCTAATAGATCTTCTCTGGCCTTTCTTAGATAATGTAGATTTTCATTATTAGATAACCCTAAGTCTGTTCCTTCCTCTGCACATGATGTTAAATTTGGATTGTTTCTAGTTTCATCAATGAATTGTTGTTTTCCCTTTTTGAAAATAATTCTGAGAGAAGAATTTCAGTGTCCTGGAAATCTGGATCATAAAGTCTAATTGCTCTTTTAAATTCTTTCAAACATCTCATCAGTTATGATTTAAATTTCTAAATCCCAAAATGAATTACTAAATTAACATGTAATTTATGGCAGTTTTATTTACAATGGAGGGAAGATATTAAGGAATGAGAGAGAAAGAATGAGAATGAGAGAGAGAGAGAGAGAGAGAGAGAGAGAGAGAGAGAGAGAGAGAGAGAGAGAAACTCCGGCTTCCTCTGAGCCAGGTAGAAATTCTAAGGCCCTAATCAGGGAAAAAAGTCTCAAGACAATGGACCGTTTCCAGAGGTTTACACCCCCAAGAAAGGCAGGGTTACTAAGTCAGCCTTTCACTCACCAACAATGACTGTCTAAAAGGATAGAGGCAAATGCTCTGTGTAGCCCAGGTCAATTAGCTGAGCACCCTTTCAATGAATGAATGAATGCACCTGTGGACTGAATAGAGGATCAGTGATATGAGAGGTGAGGAATGGAGGAGACTTGGTATTAGTCCAGTTCTACTTATCAGTCTCAGTTTCCTTGCTAGTCAAATGAAGATAATGCTTGTTCTTTGGAACCCAATGAGATGCTATATTGCTTAGTAGACTTTAAAGTGCTGAGTATCTGGAAACTCTTGTAATTATTATCTAATTTCTCTGTGCCTAGAGGATTACCCAGTTTGGGCCAACAGATTCCCTGGTAGGAAGGGATAAAGCTGACCTCATTACATGAGCCATCAAACTGGGAATGACCTGGGGAAGAAGAGGGGCAGCAGTTAGAAACCCACAGGGGCAGAGCCAAGATGGTGGCTTCTCTGAATCTCCTTCCAACTATTCATTACAAATCATCTCAGAAGGACAGAAATCAGAACCAGAGGAGTAAAGGGGCTCTTCCACTGAAAATAGCATGAAAGGTAGGCAGTGAGTAGGGATTCCTATTGTATTAAGGAAGGAAAAGACTGTATTAAGACTGCATTTTCATGGACAAGGACATGTGACTCAGAATCTCAGGAGAGCCTGGGTCAGCATTCCAAGGGGGAGGTGTGGTCTCAACTGAAAAACAGTTTTCCTTCTGGAGCAGAAGTAGGAGCAGTAATGAATAATGCTTGGAAATGATCAAATAAAATATAATAAAAAAAAAGAAGTAGGAGCAGTGAGTTTGATGTGTAGCTACAATTTCACCTATACAAAGATACCACTGATCCTTGGAAGACATCAGCTGTGGAGAGGAATTGCTTCAGTCAGACTGCAGGTCAGCTGGACTGGAGAATATAAGAAAGATTCATCTACTTGGCTGGGAGTTGTTATCTTTCCTTTTGGACTTTGGCCCATCTTGTACTCAACCTTGGAGACATTATTTATGTAGGACTTAACTAATTTACCTTAGAAAGTAGCCAATGGGATAGTTATTAAGGGGAATTAGTTTGGGGGATAATTATTAGAGATTTTCCTTTCTTGTTACCCTCATTCCTTTTCCATTTCCCCATTAATAAACTCAAAATATTTATATGTTTACTTCTTGTTTCTTCCCCTTAAACATCCCATAATGACACTGCTATAAGGGGGAGAAACTGCTTGAATCAAAGCAAAAGTTGACCACCTCTCCTCCCCCAACATACTGAGCCACAGTTAAAGCCAGGGCCAGGAAAATCTCCCAAAGTCTCAGAGGCTGACTGACAGCACCACAGATATACCCCTGAGGGTTGTGCCTGGCCTTGGCAGTGAGACTCAAAGATAAATTAACACTGTACTTGCAGAAGAGGTAGCAAAGGGGTAGCCAAAGCAGAGCTGGGGAAGATAGTCTTAGGACAAAACACATGATGCAGTTGAAAATGCAGATGAGCAAGAGATCTCAGGACAAAATACATTAAATCAAGAACTACACACACACACACACACACACACACACACACACACACACACACACACACACACACACAGATCTGCCTTCTCTCCGGCCTCTGAAAGGAAAGAAAAGATAGTCCCAAGGCAAAGCCCTTGAGACAGAAGCTTAGAAAGCAATTACAATCAACAGGCAAGGATCTCAATCCTCCAGGGGCAAAAGGAGTAAACATCAGCCATAAAAGCTCTTTACCTTGGAAAATTTTTATGGAGAAAAAGAGCAAACTATAGAATATCTGTCCTGTGCAATGAGTAGAGGAAGTCCACATCACCCTCTTCCTCATTCCTTGCCCTAGCCCAGGATTCTCACATTAAAAAAAAAAAAACCAGACAATCCCATATCTAATGTTTTCGAATAGATATTAAGTATTGGTTATATGGCAGAAGAGCAGTAAGGGTCAGGGAATTGGGAGTAAGTGATTTACCCAGGGTAACATAGATAGGAAGTGTCTGTCTAAGGACAGATTTGAAGCCAGGACTTCCTGGCCTGGCCCCTCTGAACCTTTTTATCTTATTCCTGGGAAGAAAAAAGTAAACATGAGAAGAACCCTTCAGATCTTTCCCTCAGACAGAGGAAAAGATGTTACCTCTTCCAGCCCCGAGAGAGAGTCTCTGAGTGTGTGTTTCTGCCAACTGTCAGAGAGTGACACAGAAAAATGTTTATAAGTGGCAACATCAGAAATCAACATACTCTCTCAGCTCTGCTTCAAATTCCAGTTCTTTCTCAATCAGCCACCTAACTTCTTATCCCTAAACTTATAAAACAATACTTATTTTCTAATAACATCCTTACAGGACACAGTAGCCGATAGACTTACTCTTGCAGGAGAGATTTTGCAGCATCCTCTAAGGGCTAAGTGGTCTTGGCTGTGATGAGATCCAAGTGGGCCAACAGCCTAGCATTGTCTCAGCAACAAAGTACCAGAGCTGGCAGAGGGCATCTGGTCCAAGAACCACAGCATGTCTGATCAGTGGTCATTCAGCCTCTGCTTATCCATGGCTGTTAGTTATGTGGCTTTTTTACCCCTCTGGACAGCTCGGCTTCTGAGGATTCCACTAGGCTGTGCTGACACTGGCTTCCCTCCAACCTCCCCCCATCAGGCCAAGCTCTCCCCACTGGGGCCATATAGAGCAATGCTGACCTGCTTTCACCCAAGGGCTCTGAAGGTTCTTCAGAATGGCTTCTTTCCTGTTCAATCTCAATCCTCACTCTATCAGTTCCTTCAGCCAAAACTGTGAGTTGCCACATGTAAGGGGCAAAATGTAAGGGGTTAATATAAAAGGTTGAACTGGATTATTTAGGAGTATTTAATCAAATTCCAAAGGGATTTGTTTTACCAATTTATAAAATATAGAAAGAATGAAAGTAAGAAAATCAGAAAAAGGATAGGGTAAGATATCTAGGATATACATTAAGTATTTTTCTCTGGCCCCTGACTCAACCCAAATAGAGCAAATTAGCCCTTAGCTGGAGGGACCTCAGCCTTGAGGCAAGGACCTGGGGAGTCAAGAAGCCTCTTTCAAGAAGGAAGGTCTCTCCTGAGGCTAGTCACAAGAAAATCCAGGAAAGGAGTCAGTATTTTACACTTACCACATGTGGTAGTCCTAAGGAAAGCAGAAGCAATCTGAGATCCTCAGTCAGAGCTCCTCCAAAGTCAAGTTGAAGTCAAAAAGCCCAAAGACCTCCGAAATACCACTTTCTCTTTCACAGGAAGTTCTTGGAATTGTTAAAGATCATTCCTTTTCATCACTTCCTGTGACTTCCATTATATGTGTACCAATTACAGCTAAAGCTTTGCTTAGGACTGCCCAGGAGGCAGTCAGTTGATGCTGATTTGTCACTCACTATTGCACACATGGGTTACAGACCTCCCCCACTCAAGTGTGAGTGGGGTGTTTTTGCTTTTGGTGATTAAATGGAAAAATGAGCAGGGCAGAATTAATCATCACAAAAAGAATACTTGAATGTTTCAATAGCTATGTTTTGTAGGTTTTCTTCCATCCTCTATTTCTCTGCCCTTCTGCCCTAACCAAAGGGACATCCTGAATGTGTGAGCCTGAAAAAAGAAGAATCTTATCTCGTTGTGGCCAAGCATGGGGTGATGGGTCTCTGCTCACTTGGCAAACAGCAGCCCTTTGTTGATGGATACACCAGCCTCCTGGGGTCTCCCTTGCCTGTATATGAGAGCTTGGGGTTTCCTTCATGGCTAATTGAGACAGTGCAGGTCAGCCTCATGGATAGGGGCTTCTCCACATCTATCTGAACCTGCTGTGCCTATAATTGCATATAGCATCCGTTCCAGGGGTGGCCTAGCCTTCCTGGAACACAGAAGGACACCTACTTTCCTGGCTCCACACAGCAAGTTAGCTGTTAGGTTAATCAGTCCCTGATGTTTTTTTCCTAAGTAATTGCTTTCTGGCAATTTCTACCATCTTTTATATTCTAAGGATTCTACAGCAGCTAAGGATTGGGATAAGAGGGTCAACTAGCCTAAGCCAATATGGCCTTTGTTTGGAAATTTCTTGGATAAGGTAACTTATTCGAATTTTGGGTTAATATTTTTGGGTGGGAAATTTTCCATGACATTTGAACTCTACCTCTCTGCAGCTTTAACTCACTACTCTTAAGTTCTGTCCTCTGGGGTCAAGGAGAATCAGCCAAATCCCTCTGCAGCTGGCAACTGAACTTGAAGGCAGAACCATCAACATCTGGAATTGAAGAGACCTTGGTGACCATTAAGTCCAACCCTTTTCTAAAAAATAATCTTTAGGACATTCAATGTGACAGATGGTTATTCATCCTGCACAGAGGAGGAGAAGAGGAAAGAGGAGAAAAGAAACCTTTCAGGGCCTACTATGTGTGCTGAGCATTTTACACACAGAACAGCTCCATTTTCATTGAAGTCCATAATTTATAGTTTTAAGGGACCTCAGAGGTATCTTGTCTAACACAACGACTGAAGGAATCCCCACTAGGACATCCTCAACAATTGGTCATTTGCCTTTGATTTAGAAGGTATATCATGATCAGAGGAGATCCTACCACTTTTTACTATAGCCCAGACTACTTTGAACTGCTCTAATTAATGATTAAATTACAGGAAGGAGGTACAGTGGATGGATACTGGAGTCAAGAAACTCATCTTTCTGAGTTCAAATCTGGTCTGTGATCCTGGTAAAGTCACTTCATCCTGTTTGCCTCCATATCCTCATCTATAAAATGAGCTGGACAAGGAAATGGCAAACCCCTCCAGGATCTTTGCTAAGAAATGGGATCATGAAGAGTTGGACATGAATTCTTCTCACACAGAAGGGTTCTGTTTCTCATCACCATTTGCCTCTATGATTCTAGTTCAGGCTCTGAGGCCAGACAGAACACTTCTAATTCCTCTTCCCCATAAGGGTCCAGAAAATTGCTATCATTTGTGAGTCTCCCCAAAGCTTTCTATTCCTTTGGCTAATATTCAGAGTTCCCTCATTTGATCTTCAGGGACTCCAGAACCCTCACAAATCTGGTTGAACACTCTCTAGTTTACTGATGCCCCTTATAAATTGTGTCATCTAGATCCAAATACAATACCCCATGTGCCATTTGATAGTACAGAAGGATGGCTATCTCCTTATTCTTGGAAGTGGACATGCTTCTCTTAAAACCTCATTAATGGGTGGGGAAGCTAGGTAGCTCAGTGGATAGAGAGCGAGGCTAGATATGGGAGGTTCTGAGTTCAAATCTTGTTTCAGACACTCCCTAGCTGTATGACCCTGGGCAAATCATTTAACCCCATTTGCATAGTATTCTAAGGCAGATGCATGAGGGTTAAAAAAAAAAGACTACATTATGTTATCTTTCAACTGCCCTGTTACCCTAATAATTGATATTAAGTTTGTGGTTCTCTCAGACATGTCCAAGGTATCTTTATGCAATCTAACATGGCATAAAAAGTCTGTCTCCAATTTCCCCTTTTTAAAATCAGTCATCTTTGTTACTTCAACTGTTTTCCTATGACATGATGACCAGTCACTGCCCCATCGGAGCCAGTGCTTATTTATGCTTTAGATTTTTTGTACTCACGGGTAGGACTTGATATAATTCCCCAATAACATACATCTTATCACATTCCATCTACTGTGCCAGCTTGCTGCACTACTTCTGGATCCTCACTGCATCATGCCTCTCATCTCTATCCTCCCAATTTTTTTCTCTCTCTCCTTTCTTTCAAGTTACAAAACTATGCTTTCTGTCTGTCTGTAAAATCAGTAGAACAATAATGGTCACCATTGTAAACCTCAAATTTCCTTAGACTTATAATTGTTGAAAATTTCACCATTGGGATATTACATACTTGAAAAATTTCTTACTGATAGTCTATTGGAATGGGAACCCCATTGGCATGGGAGGTTCTTTCTCTTCCCTTCTTAAGATTACTTTAGGACAGAAACCCTTTGCTGAACAATGGAAAGGACTTTGACCTATGCTTAAGCATAGAACAGGAATTTCTTTGAGTCTTGATTGATTTTAGAATTGATACAATGGAGATACTTGGAATAAATCTCCACCCTATTCAGTCCTAATAGGATTGAGTAAGGGCTGCAGCCTAGATCAAAATTTAATTATTCCAATCTCTATTTCATACTCAAGTTAACAGGATTTAGAAAGGGCTGTAACAAAGGAGTAAAGATTTAATCATTTGAAAAATATGACCTTCAACAGACATGTGCAAAAGCCAGAAACCTCTGGGCAGTACTGGGTTAAGCGAGAGCCTCCATTGACAGGGAAATTGATGAAGAGTGATTGGTAGATGTGAGGACTGAGGGGAGGCAACTTGGATGGTGTCCTTAAAGATAGGAGGGTCTGGGGACTCGAGGGGGGTTGACTTTTTGGTCGGTGTGGTTCCTGGGCTCTGAGGAAGCTTGCTCTGAAGGAAGCTGAAGGTGGGGGCCTCTGAGACTGTTTCTCCATTTTGGACACGTGAGTAATAGGGACTGATCTCTTTTCTATGCCCCAGCTATCTAAGGGCTTGGGCCTTTTGGCCCAGCCTAAACAGAAGGGGTATTTAAGCCCTATTCCCTTCTCTCCCCCTTCTCTCTCTCTATATATCTCTAATTCCTTTCTTGCTCCTATTGTAATTAAACTCCAAAAAAGGCTGACGGCTGACTTGAGTTTTTCATTTAGGAATTACATAGCTGATTCCTTGGCGACCTTAAATTAATATATATCAGTCTTTAAAGTGATTCCCTTGTAACACCATTTACAAACCTCTTTACACATATTATTTCATTTGATCCAAGTCACTAATAGGAACATTAAACACAATGAGTTCAAAAAGAGAAATTTTTTTGTCTGAATTGATGCAGAATGAAGTGAGTAGAAACAAGAAGCTAATTTATACAATAAAGGCAATGTTCTGAAGGCAAGCAAAGTTGAAAGACATCAAACATCTGATCAATGCAGTGACCAACCAGGATTGCGAAAGACCCATGATGAAATAAGTTATTCACTTCCTACAAAAAGCTACAGATTTCCTATGAAATCAGCTGCCTCACTTCAGAAATGGGATGGACTCGGGGTGTATGTTGCATTATATATTTTTGAGCTTGGGAAATAGATTTCCTTAATTTTCATACTTTTCACAAGGATTTTTTTCTTTAGTGGGATGGATGAGATGGGGGACAGAAAATAGATTTTGGTTAATTGGAAAAAAATAAATTAAGAAAAAGTATATTTAGAACATAGGTGTTAAATAGATAGCATGCAGCACTCCCAGGTGCACTCTGAACAGGATGAAAAAATAATTGGGAAATATTTACAGTAACAGAGATAATTTAAATGCTAAATTAAAATGTGGGCTTTAGGGATCCTTATGTACAGATTTAGGCCAACAAAAAGTCATCTGTACTCTAAGGTATATACTGTTGGAGTCTGACTTTCCCAAGGTCACTTCCCCATTTCACAATTCTATCTCTTCCCCCTACTATCCATTCAGAAAGTTCCCAAAGTCGGATATAGGAAGTTGGGATACCCCTAAGGTTCATAACAGTAAAGTTGCATGAAATAAAAGGAAACTAAGACCAGAGATGATTTCTCTAATGTCCTGCCACTGTGAATTTCAGATTCACTCCTCCCTGCTTAGTCTAACAAAAGAGGAATATCTACACCCCTTCTTAAGGATTAAGTATTGAGAAAGATGACCTATGACAGACATGTGCTAGCAAATGACAAATCAGAAACAACTGACAGACCCCTGGGCTGTCCTAAGTCAATCTTAATCTACCATTGGTACTGTGAGATGCAAGAAAGTGATGTAAAAATGATCTATATATTTGGCATCTCTTCCTCTCTCTGGTCTCTTTTTGTGTGGAGAGGTGACTGGCAGCAGCATGCTGAGGTCTTGGCTTCTTGGCATGGCAGCAGCTAGTGTCTGGGTTTGGCGGTGAATTTCTTTGATACAATACTGGGAGAAGTGTAGTAGCCTAGTTCAGGTGAGGCATCTACACTGAGCTCTCTCAGAGTTTAGGCTGAATCTTTTCTCCTTTACCTTCCAAACACTATCCTCGTAGGAAAGCCTCTAATCTTCTGAAAAACCCTCGTGGCAGAAGTCTTTGAACTCCCCCTGGCACAGGCCAGGCAGGAGAAATCCTATAACCTTCCTTCTCTCTTCTCCTTAATTCTTTCCCACTATATTAATTAAACCACCCTAAAAATTTCCAAACTGAATTGAGTATTTTATTTAGGATATTCCCTGGTGAACAAACTAATTTAGATTAAGTTACAACCCTCACATTACCCTTACAGTCTGGCTAATCCATGAAGGGTGTAACCAGGACCCTAAAATTTCTGTAAAACAGCTTTCCTTTCTTTATTAGTTCCTCAAGTCAATTTTTTTAAGCAGATTGAAACACAGCTGTGAGATCAGGTTAGTATAAAACTTTTTTTTTCTTTCTCCTTTTTCCTTAATTTGAATTGAACACAGCATTAAAAAAAAACTTAAAAGTTGCAGGACTGGAGAAGCTGTTTACCTATGAATCCTCTTTCTCTTAGGGAACAAACAACCCAAAATTAGGCAACCCTCACTGACAATACTGCCTAAATTACTCTTAATTAGCAGTGAGAGAAACCTGGAGGACTTTTTGGCCCTGTCCTGTTCCCCATGTGACTCTAGTTTTAAAATTAAGTTAGGAGTAAAAAAATGAAAAAAAAAATAACACAACCTGTGAGGCCAGCTTAGAAAACAACTACAAATATATATAAATGAATTCTACATTCTATGACATTTGTATGGTGGTTGAAGAATTAGGGGCATTAAAGATCTCAGAATACTTCCAATTTCTTATATTATTAGGTAATTTCTGTGATGAGAAATGCTAACTTGAAAAATCTGAAGTTAAAATGGAAGAAAACATGCAAAAATATGAAGCTAAAACACAGGAAAACATACAAAACCAATTGGATAATTTAAAATGATTCGTACAGGATCAATTGGCAAATATTGACCTCACCAAAACTTGTCTGAACCTGACAAACCTGTTTCTGAACCTATAAATGAGGAAATTCCCTTCCCTGAAATGGAGATGGAAAACACCTCTCCTTTAGCTCTGCTAACAGGCTTGTTCTCTCACGGTCTGAAAATCTTGGTTGAACTTAATCCCTAAGACCATTCTCCTGAAACCCAAACTTCTGAAATCCCAGGTACTCCTGTTCCTTCTCCTACCCAAAAACCAATCCCAGCCCCAAAGAAATGTCCTTCTACCACAAAACCAATTCCAGCCCCTAGGAAATCTCATCCTTCTAAAGAAACTTGTTCTAGTCAAACTGATCCACAGGTACCAAATTCAACTAGAGGCCTTTTTCCTCTAAGAGAAGTACCTGAAATAGGACACAGTAGGGATGTGGTGATCCTAAAGCACAATATACAATTTACTCCCCAAGAAATAAATGAATTCACCAGAAATGTTCCCACATATGAACAAGATCCCTTTCTGGTAATGAAAAGATGACAGACATTTTTTCAGTATAATCCATCTTACAAAGACATTGAAAAATTGCTACAGCCTTTTTTAACTGAATGTGAGAAAAATAAAATAATTTCTCATGTCAATAAAACCTGGGGGTGCAATGCAGCACCCTTGCCATCTCAGGATACCAAATGGGACTATAACAACTCTGAGGATTATTACCATTGTAGGGAGGCCATCTTAACAGCAATGAGAGAGTGTGCAGACAGTACAGATAAGTGGATAGAATTTGAAAAAAATTAAGCAAAATGAGGAAGAGACACCCTACAGATTCATGGACAGAATAATTGAGTTTGGGGGTCAATACCTGGATTTTGACCTTTCTAAAGAAAATTGCATGAGACAAATTAGAAGGCACTTCTTCAATAACTCTTGCAAAGTTATTAGGGATTATTTTAGAAGATATTGCCCAATATGGTCAAAGATGGACCTTAAAAAATTGTGAAAAATGACTCTATATGTTTCAAGGGGAAACAAAGAAAAGGAGGAAGAGACAAATGATTTCATGGAGAAAACTGAGAAACAATTTATATATTTAACAGATAGGACTGTAAAACTGGAAAAAAGGCATGAGACTCAACCAATGGCACTGTCCGCTCTCCAGGAATCTAATTATTGATCTGTTACCTGCCAATTCTGTGAGAGGAAGGACCATAGAATGGTAGAGTGTAGAACTTTACTCAAGGCACTCAGAAGGAATCTGCAGTTTAATAACAACTACAAAAGTGATAACTATACAAATAATAATAATAATGATAATGGAAACCACAACTTTAGGAATGATAACTATAGGAATAGGTATTGGGAAAATGATAACTCAAACCAAATGACTCCACAACAATATAACTTAAGTTCTGTTCGTCCAAAAAATACTCAGAGTGCTAATGCCCTTCAGGGGGGTGCCCAAGGAACTTCCCAAATACAATGAAGGTATCCAGGGGAGGGGCTGAAGCACAGGAAGCAGAGGATACAACCTTTGATTTTCTGGACCCTGATGTCCTATTATCCATTGTCCCTATCCCCTGCCCCCCTATACTAATGAACCCCATGTTACCTTAAAGATGGGTAACACCTAATATGATTGTCTTTTAGACATTGGAGCTTCCAGGGCTGTATTAAAGAGTACACTTGATTTACATAGTTATTACATTGGCTTAGAGAGTGTAATGGGAGTGTCAGGAATACCCCAAAGAGTTAAAAAAAAAAAACCTTTCCCCTAAAATGGTGTCTGTAGGACCCGTAGAGGTAACACATTCCTTTCTTTTGATGCCTGACTCACCTTTAAATTTGCTGGGTAGGGACCTTTTATGTAAACTCAGAGCCACAATAACTTGCTCCCCAAATGGTAGCATATCATTGGAATACATTAGGAATCTTTAAATTTACTCCCTGTAATTCTCTCAGAGAGTCAGGAGGGGAAAGAGCATCCCACCTTTGTAATACCTGCAGATAATACCGGAGTCTCTTTGGGCCACATCTTCTTCGGATGTAGGCTTACTTACATTGGCTGTTATTATGCAGATAAAAACTAAATCTAGCCCACCTCCTTCCATTCCTCAGTATCCCCTCTCAAAAGAGGCAATTGAGGGTATTACACCAGTAATAAAATCATTAATTGACCATGGAATAATAATCCTTTGTAAATCTGAATACAACACACCCATCCTGCCCATTAAAAAACCAAAAAGGGGGCCCAATGGCAAGTACCTTTATAGATTTGTACAATATCTGAGGGCTGTGAACAATCACGTTATAAAGAGACACTCTGTAGTTTCCAACATACATATGATTATTTCTTCTATTCCTATCACAGCTACATACTTTACAGTAGTAGACTTGTTCTCAGCCTTCTTTTTCATACCCATAAATGAGAACATAAATGAGGCCTATCTTTGCTTTCACATGGAAGGGCTGAAAGACCACATGGAGTGATCTGCCACCAGGGTTTGTAGAAAGCCCAACTTCATTTGCACAAAATTTTGAGCCAAACACATATAACATTTAAAAATAGCAAATTAATCAAATATGTAGATGATCTACTCTTGGCTTCAACAGATGCAGAATCATATCAGGAAGATAGTAAACACCTTCTTTTGGAATTGCACAAAAGTGGACATAAGATCTTAAAGGATAAAGTTCAGTGGTGTCTCCCTAAAGTAGAATATTTGGAATTCATCCTGACTGTGGGTGCCCACTCTATTTATCACAAATGAATTGAAAATATTCAAAATTTAAGTGCTCCTACCACTAAGAAACAGTTGAGAGCAATTTTGGGAGAAATAGGGTTTTGTAGACAATGGATTCATTGCAATGGGGAAATTACTAAACCCCTTATAGCACTAACAAAGGATTTGGTCCCTGAACCCTCAAATTAGAGACAGAACACTTGTCAGCTCTATCAAATCTAAAAAAGGCTATCCTGTCTGCCCCTGCTCTAGGCATCCCAGATTACAACAAGCCATTTTCTTTATATGTACATGAGTGAAGAGGGGTAGCTTCACGTGTTTTAACTCAGACTTTGGGGCCTTCTCAGTGCCCAATTGCTTATTATTCTGCCCAAGTAGACCCAGTAGTATCAGGAGCACCACCATGTCTTAGAGGAGTAGCTGCTACAGCCTTACTATAGTGACAAGAACTGTTGATCTATTATTAGGATACCCATTAACAATTATGTTCCCACATGAGGTAGAAGCATTGTTGCTAAGGCATTCTCAGATCAGCGAATTACAAGGTATAAAATAACCTTGTTAAATAGTGAAAACATAACCTTGAAAAGCTGTACAACCCTTAATGCTGCCACCTTGCTTCCAGATTTACCAACTTCAGAGAACCACTACACAATTGTGAAACTCTAGTGTCCATGGCATAGAAGTCTTGAGATAATCTATTGGACACTCCCTTAGACAACTCAGAGGTGGTCTTATTTACTGATGTTTCTCCTTTTATGAGGGATGGCATATGCTACAGTGGAGCTGCTGTAGTCACAGAATTTGCCACTGAGTGGTCAGCTTCACTGCCCTCTAATATTAGCATTCACAGGGTAGAACTCAAAGCTCTGAAACACACCTGTATAATTGCCAAGAATAAAAAGGCAACAATTTTTATGGGTTCTAGATATGCTTTTGGCATTCATTTGTCACTCAGTCAAGATACTGTGGCTCCCGAGAGGATTTTTAAGCTTAGCTGGAAAATCTATACCTAATGCAGAAATTATTAATGAAGTTCTTTCTACTCTACAGCTGCCTGAATCCCTAGCTGTAGTTCATTGCTCTGCCCTTACAGGTGACACTGATCTTGTCTCTATTGGAAATCATTGAGCAGATGCTACTGCAAAGCTAGCAGCCACAGAAGGACCTGAATTAATTTTAACATTAACAACCACTGATTACTTAAGTTTATCAGTTTCCTATAATGAAAAGGAATTGGAAAAATGGAAGCAAAAATTCAAAGCATATTTTGAACACCTACAGATAAGATTTCATAACAGTTGCAAAGACTGGACATTATAAATTTTGTGTAGTCAGAGTAGATCAACTGACCAGATGACTAGAAGCATTTCCTGTGGTCTGAACCACAGTTTCTTTTGTTGCTAAGGTGCTTTTTTAAAAGTTACTATTCCTCACTTTGGCTGGTCAGCATGTATTAATTCAGATAGAGGAAGTTGTTTTACTAATTCTGTCCTAAATCAGATATATTCTTGCTTGGGGATAACTTCCAAATTTCATGTACCATATCATCCACAGAGCTCAGGGCAAGTTGAAAGAATAAACAGAAAACTTAATACTATGATTGGAAAATTATGCACTGAGACACATTTAAAATAGCCTGAAATTCTCCCTCTGGCCCTATTTTATCTTAGAAGCAGGCCTAGAGGAGACCTACACATCTTCCCATTTGAGATGCTTTTTCGACATCCACCTATACAGACTAACCTTCATCCCCTGCATATACATCACTATTAGGGGGAAATATTACTATTGCTTCCTATATACAGGAATTAAAGCACAAACTGCATGAACTCCATGAATACAGAGCTGCAGAACAAGCTGGACCACTAGACTTTTCATTTCATGACCTGAACTCAGGAGACAAGGTGTATATTAAGAATTTCCAGTGTACTGGAGCAACTAAGACTTCCTGGGAAGGGCCATTCCAAATATTGTCAACTACTACAATATCTATAAAAATTGGAGAGCAGGACTCTTGGATTCATTGCTCCCATGTAAAGAGAGCATCTTCTGTTGAGACTGAATGACTGTATCCTATCACATACATTGGAGATAATAATCCATTGACAAGTGGATGCTGTTTTTCAAGAACACATTTAATTCCTGAATTTTTCCCCTTATTTTTATTATTGCTTTTCTTTTATTTTGATTGGAACATTTGATTTTTTCCCATTTTTCTAATTTCTTTTACTAAAGGTACATACAATTAATATTATTTTTTCTCTCTGCAGTAATAAAAATTATATATATATATATATATATATATATATATATATATATATATGTACTATAATATTAATGCATCCCCAAAAGCTTTAAAATGTGGGAACCTGCCATTTATTGAAGAAATGCTATGGAACTGTGATTAATGTTTGTGTGTATCTCTAAGAATTGGAGTAAAAACAAGGAGCACAGACTTAACCCAAATAGTGCCAAAAAGAGCACACAGGTAAAAAACTAGTGTGAAACTCAAGGTTATGATGCTTGACATATGTTATGTTGTAGGATTTTCTTGTATCTACACTCTTTGTGAAATACTCAGACAAGTACCAAAATTTGGCTATCATCCTGTCTCCCCATATACCTTAGAATGGCAAAAAATTAGACCAGAGAATAACACTTTCCTATCAAAATAAAATTCTAGTTCTTTTTCTTCTCATAGTATGGCAACTTCCTGTTGTCTTGGATGCAAATGGGTAAGTGAAATATTATTGCATTCTGTCCTACTGAATTTTGGGATAAGAAATTACATTAATTGGACCCTAAAAGGAGGGCCTCTTTAGAAATTTATTGAACCCTAATACAAGGGCCTATTATGAATTTATTATTGTTTACTCAGCATTTTATATACATAGATTTTGATATTTTGATTCTGATTTTGAATTATTTTTTCTTCTACCAAAATTTTAACTTTCTTACATTTTTTTATTTTGTTTTTTTTTCTCTTCTTTTGATAATTGACTCATACAACCCCATAACTCAACCATGCATCCTGAGCAGAACTAGAAGTTTCTTAACACCCACTTCAGGAGGGGGGCGGATTGTATTTTAATAAAAATCCAAGATTTTGAAATTTTGTTCAAGAAAGATCTTCAAGGAAAGAGCCTTGCTAATTCCTAAATCCAGAGAATGAACTATTGCAGAAGGATGCCAGAAAAACTACACTACATCAAGAAGATCCAGAATTAACTTTGGGTATGGTTGATTGAGCTGAATTTGGACTGAACATTTGAATGTATACTCATTTCAAAAGGGGACTGCCTCCTATTTGGTTTTTGTCAATGTGGCCAGCAAACATTGGTTTTGCTGTCTGTCTTTCTTCTATTTACCTCTTCTATCTAACTATTGTAGTTTCCTTTTAGAAGGTGAAATTATGTATGCACCTGCAGTTAGAAAATTTGGAGGTGCAGGATGATTATGTTTAGTGATCAATTGAGGAGACTAGTCCCCCAATCATCATCAGGGGGGATTATGAATTTTAGATTTACTCCACCCTGCTTAGTCTAACAAAAGAAGGCTGTCTACACCCCTTCTTAAGGATTAAGTATTGAGAAGGATGGATTATGACAGACATGTGTTAGTAAATGACAAATCAGAAACCACTGACAGACACCTGGGCTGTCCTAAGTCAAGCTTAAGCTACCATTGGTACATGTGAGACACAGGAAAGTAATGTAAAAATGGTCTATATATTTGGCATCACTTGCTCTCTTTGGTTTCTTTTTGTGTGGAGAGGTGACTGGCGGTAGCGTGCTAAGGTCTTGGTGTTTTGGCATGGTGGCAGCTATTATCCGGGTTTGGTGGTGAGTTTCCTTGATACAATACTGGGGGAAACTTAGTAGCCTAGTTCAGGTGAGGCATCTTCACTGAACACTCTCAGAGTTTAGGCTGATTCTTTTCTTCTTTACCTTCCAAATTCTATCCTCTTAGGAAAGCTTCTAATCTTCTGAAAAAAACCTCGTAGCAGAGGTCTTTGAACTCCAGGCGGGAGAAATCCTGTACCCTTCCCTCTCTCTTCCTCTTAATTCTTTCCCTCTATATTAATTAAACCACCATAAAAATTTCCAAACTGACTTAGGTATTTTATTTGGGATATTCTCTGGCAACCAAATTAATTTAGATTAAGTCACAACCCTAAAATTACCTTTACAAATAATAAAGTGGAGGAATTCCATGGAGACTGGAACGACCTCCAGGAAGTGATACAGAGCGAGAGGAGCAGAACCAGGAGAACATTGTACACAGAGACTAATACACTGTGGTATAATCGAACGTAATGGACTTCTCCATTAGTAGCGGTGTAATGTCCCTGAACAATCTGCAGGGATCTAGGAGAAAAAACACTATTCATAAGCAAGGACAAACTGTGGGAGTATAAACACTGAGGAAAAGCAACTGCCCAACTACAGCGGTTGAGGGGACATGACAGAGGAGAGACTCTAAACGAACACTCTAATGCAAATACTAACAACATGATAATGGGTTTGAATCAAGAACACATGTGATACCCAGTGGAATCATGTGTCAGCTATGGGGGGGGGGAGGAAAAGAAAATGATCTTTGTCTTTAAGGAATAATGCTTGGAAATGATCAAATAAAATATTATTAAAAAAATAAATAAAATTACCTTTACACTGAACACTAATATGATTAGGAATGTGAAGGGTCTGTCAACTGTACACAGGAGAGCCAGAGCAGTGAATTAATTCAGTAGAGGGATTATATTGTGGGCCCAGCCACTGGATGCTAAAGCCAATCTTCCCTTTTTATGGATAAGAGCCAGGTTTCTGTAAATGCCAAAACTGTAAGAATAATTTTAGTGTTTTGACCTAATATCTAAGTAAGTGGTCACCATGGGAAATTCCCAAAATATGAAAATACACATGTCACTTGGGGATTGGGGATTATGAAGATTTTAATTAATAAAGTGAGAAAGAATTGAGGGAAGGAAGGAGAGAGAGAGAGAGAGAGAGAGAGAGAGAGAGAGAGAGAGAGAGAGAGAGAGAGAGAGAGAGAGAGAGAGAATTAATTTAAACTGCTTTGGCTCAGGCTGAGCCAAGCAGTAAAAAAAGGCCTAGGCCTGAGCCTAAGGGAGAGTGAATCAGTTTTTATCACTCACCACAAGACCGTCTGCAAGCTGGATTCTTCCACTCCAAACTGAAATTACTCTCTAAACTGAATTCAATTGTCTCCTGGATTTTTACCCATTCCTTTTAAAGAATTTTTCTCTTATGTCACTTTCCCTAAATTTTCACATTTACCAATCACAATAGATGCTTTCTTCCAGGACTGTCCATTCTAGTTTTCAACTTCTTTGGTTTTCACCTTCTTTGGTTAGATTAAATCTTCTGAGTACTTCACACCTCTTTGTTAAGTTTGCCTTTTGTAAGTTACTTGACCTTTTCAGGAACTAATTTAACCTTTACAGGCACTTAATACCTTTTTATATTAGATCTAAAAATAGACCTAGCTTAAGATTCTATCTTAACTATAAGGTATGAGTTGGGGACTTTCTTTGTTCAATCAGGAGTTTACAAGTTTATCTTCCCCTAAGGCACTGTCTGAGTAGGGTGTAGTAATTTCCAAGTTCCCAATACATTCCTGATTCTTTTTAGACCAAGTATCTCCATTGTTACAATAAGGCAATAGCTTAAATAAAATCTCTAAGGTACAGTCTGAGTAGTTTTTAAGATTCACAATCCCCCCTCTGATGATCATTGGGAGACTAGTCTCCCCATTGATCATTCAACATAATCATCTTGTAGTTCCCAAAGCACTTCTAACTACAGATATATACAATATTCAATTTTCTAAGAAGAAATTACAGTAGTTAGGGAGGAGCAGAAAAGAAAGAAAACAAAACCAATGTTTTGCTAGGCACATTGACAGAAAGCCAAATTAGGGGCAGTCCCCCTGGCATAAAAGTGTACATGTACAAACAAATTTCTATCAAACTTCAGTTCAATGACCCACACCTATAGTTCATTCTTGATCTTCTTTATGTAGTATAGGTTTTCTGTCATCTTTCTGTAACAGTTCATTCTCCATATTTAGGAGTTAGCAAGCTTTATCCTTGAAAATCTTTCTCGAATGAAAATTTTCAAAATCTTGTATTTTTATTAAAATACAACCCCCCCCCCATAAGTGGGTGTTAAAAAACAAACATCCAGTTCAGCTTAGGATGCAATGCTGAGTTATGGGGTTGTATGAGTCAATTATCCAAAGAAGAGAAAAACAACCAAAAACATAAGGAAAAGAAAAAATGGAAAGAAAAAAATTAATTCAAAATAGGCCCTTATTTGGGTTTAATAAATTTCTAACAGGCCCCTGTAAAGATTCAATTTAAAATAATTTCTATCCCACAAGACTGTAGGACAGAATGCAGTAATATTTCACTTACCCCTTTTTGCAGCCAAGACTACAGGAAGTTGCCAAAATATAAGAAAAGAAAAAAAAACCCTAGAATTTTATTTTTGATAGGGAAGTGTCATTCCCTGATCTGATTTTTGTCATTCTCAGGGATATAGGGAGCCAGCATAATAGTCAAACATTTGTACTTGTCTGAGTATTTCATAAAAAGTGTAGGCACAATGAAGTCCTATGAATTAACATATGTCAAGCATCGCAACCTTGAGTCACACTAGTTTTTTTCTGTGTGCTCTTTTTGGCACTATTCAGGTTAAGTCTGTGCTTCTTGTTTTTATCCCTTTTCCTAGAATCAGACACAAACATTAATCACAGTCCCATCACGTTTTATAAATAAATGGCAGGTTCCCATATTTTAAAGCTTTTGTGTATGCATTAATATTATAGCAAGCATATATATGTATATATTATACATATATATAACATATTGCTGCAGAAAAATAATATTAATTATATGTACCTTTAGTATAAGAAATGAGAAAAAAGAAAAAAATCAAATATTCTAATTTAAATAAAAGAAAAGCAATAATAAAAATAAAGAAAAAATCAGTAATTCAATGTATCCTCAAAAAACAGCATCTACTTGTCTATGGATTATTATCTCTAATGCATGTGATAGGGTACAATCAATCAGTCTCAACAGAAGATGATTTCTTCACACGTGAGCAATGAATCCAAGAGTCCTTCTCTCCAACCTTTATAGATGTTGGAGTAGTTGACAATATTTGGAATGGTCCTTCCCAGGAAGGCTGAGTTGCTCCAGTATACTTGAAATTCTTAATATACACCTTATCTCCTGGGTTCAAGTCATGAAGAGAAAAATCTAGTGGTCCAGCTTGTACTTCAGCTCCAGATTCATGAAATTCACACAGTTTGTGCTGTAATTCCTGTATATAGGAAGCAATAGTAGTATCTCCCCCTAATACGTATATATATGACGTATATGCCAGGGAGAAAGGTTTATCCTGTATAGGTGGATGTCTAAAAACCATCTCCAATGGGGAGATGTTTAGGTCTCCTCTAGACCTGCTTCTAAGACAAAATAGGGCCAGAAGGAGAATTTCAGGCCATTTTAAATGAGTCTCAGTGGATAATTTTCCAATAAATCTTTGTTCATTCTTTTCTACTATTTGGAGGGAAGACAAAACTGAAAAAGGTTAATTAATATCAATAAAATCAATAGAGTCTAAGAAGAACCACCTTCATTGTATTTGGGACTTTCCTTGGGCACCCCCCTGAGGGGCATTAGAACTTCGAGTACTTTTTAGACGAGCATCATTTTTTATATATTGTTGTTGGGCATTGTGTTGGGTATTATCATTTTCTTCATTTGGAGCACTGTCATTATTTTCCCAATTTCTATTTCTATGATTTTGATTTGTAAAATTTTTATTTCTATAGTCATTATAGTTATTTCTATAATTTCTAAAATTGTGGTTTCTATGATCATTATCATAGTCATTTCTATAGTTATTATTTCTAAAGTTGTGAATTCCATTGTCATTATTATAGTTATTTCTATAATTATCACTTCTGTAGTTGTTATTAAACTGCAGATTCCTTCCAATAATCTTGAGAAAATTTCTATACTCTATCATTTTGTGGCCCTTCTTCTCACAGAAGTGGCAGGTTACTGATTTATCTGTGGATTCCTTCAAAGGGGCTATGGTCTCTCCATTAGTTTTCAATTGTCTCTTTAACATTTC
The DNA here is from genome assembly GCF_027887165.1 of Monodelphis domestica. Classification (NCBI taxonomy): domain Eukaryota; kingdom Metazoa; phylum Chordata; class Mammalia; order Didelphimorphia; family Didelphidae; genus Monodelphis; species Monodelphis domestica. The sequence continues at coordinate 424,217,311 of NC_077230.1, forward strand.
AATTTCTTTCTTTGTCTTCCACTAATGTATTGTGTTTCTCAGGTCCTTTTACATGACCCTTATAAACATAGGTTGCTACTCTCCTGAATTCTTCCAAGGTCCATAGAGTCCCAATTAGGATAGCTAGTTTTAAAGTAATCTTTTACCACTGAACAACAATTCTCAATGAATTGCCTATGTATTTTTTCTAATGTCCCTTTCTCTGGATAAATCAAGGTCCATAGATGTATTTCCTATGTCAATATGTCTGTCCATAAACTGGGAGGGGGTCTCATCAATTTCTTTTTGGGTTCTTTCAAATTTTGACCATTTTTCATGTTTATCTTCAGTTGGCCAATAATTTCCTTTCCTACCTTGCTTCTGAATAGTCAGAGAGATGCCATTATTTTTCTCTCTCTTTGTCAAAAAATTTTCCAATAAATTTTTAATATCCATCCAAGTGGGGTCAAAAGTTCTGAATATGTTCTCCAATCTTTTTTATAATTAATATTGCTTCTTCCTCAAATGATGGAAGATATTCCTTAAATTTATTTAAATCTTCAGCTTTAAAAGGTGTATGGTGTCTTACAGATACCTAGTTTCTATTTTTATTAAAAGTGGGTACTTCCCTTAAAGGGAATAACCTATCTGAATTATTTGGTACTCCTATTGCTGTTTCTAAGCTTCTTAGGTATGAGAAAGGGAAGGGTTGTGCACACTGAAGGAGAGAGTTTGTTGTTGTCCCATAGTGCCAGAAGGATCAGAAGTAGGAAGGGTATGGGAATTGAATTGGGCAAGGTGGGAAGGAGGGGCAAAGGAAGAATGGTTATTAGCTGGGGGAAAGGATGAAGAGGGGTTAGGGTTGGAGGAATGAGTAGGGTGTGAACTTAAGTGTGAACTTAGGGTGGAGGTGGTAGGGTAGGAGGCATGGGTAAGGGGGGAACTGGAGCTGAGCAGGATGGGCAGGGGGCATGGGAAGGGGGAGTAGTGGGTTGGTTAGGAGGGTTAGTGTCAGTATGGGTGGAGGGAGAAATGGTTTGGGTGTGGGGGGGGCACGTTTGTGAACTAGGAGCCATATTGTCCAGAGCAGGGTGGGACAGAGATTCTGATAATGTTCTTAACTCTCCTTTAATGTTTCTCATAAAGGCTACTATCTCCCCCTGACTTTCCTCTATAAGCTCAAGCCGAGTATTTAGTTCTGCATTTTGTTGAATAGTTGAAGGAGCAATCGGTTGGTTTGACTGAGACGTGGGTTTTTTAAGGAAATATACAATATTACATCTACAACAATCAAAATCCCAAGGAGGAAGTAGTGTGTTGATTATACTTTGCCATAAGCTCCATGGAATGAGCAATCTCAGAGAGACAAGGAATACTATATTTACAAGTTTGGTCATGGATCTGATAAGTCATTTGTTAAGTAAGTTGTGAACTGACTGTAGACACATATTTATAAAGTAACCACGTGGGGAGAATGACAAGGCCAAAGCTTTCTCCAGGTTTCCCTTAATTCTAAACTAGGCAGTTGTTCCCTAAAGGAAAAGAGATTTAGAAATGGCTCTCCTAGGACCTTAAGGCCCTGTTGCTAAGTTTTAAAACAGCTGTGTTCTATTTAATTTAAGGAGAAATTAAAATGTTTTTTACTCACCTGCTCTTGCAGCTGTGTTTTGAAGCCAAGTTAGTATGTTTAAACAGGCTGACTAACAGAAGCAAGTAATAAAGAGATAAAGGAAAGAGATTTCACAGAAATTTGAGGGTTATGTCACAACTGATGTGGTCAGCCAAAACTGTAAATGCCAAAACTGTAAGGATAATTTTAGTGTTTTGACTTAATATCTAAATAAGTGGTTGCCATGGGAAATTCCCAGAATATGAAAATACACATGTCACTTGGGGATTATGAATATTTTAATTAATAGAGAAGGAATTAAGGGAAGGAGAGAGAGAGAGAGAGAGAGAGAGAGAGAGAGAGAGAGAATTAATTTAAACTGCTCTGGCTCAAGCTGAGCCAAGCAGTAGAAAAAGGCCTAAGCCAAAATGGCCTAGGCCTGAGCCTAAGGGAGAGTGAGTCAATATTTATCACTCCCCACAAGACCGTCTCCAAGCTGGGGTTCTTCCACTCCAAACTAAAATTTCTCTCCAAACTGAATTCAATTGTCTCCTGACTTTTTACCCCTTCCTTTTAAAGAAATTTTCTCTTATGTCACCTCCCCTAAATTTTCACATCTACCAATCACAGAAGACACTTTCTTCCAGGACTGCCTATTCTTAGTTTTCAGCTTCTTTGGTTTTCACCTTCTCTGGTTAGATTAAATCTTCTGAGTACTTCATACCTCTTTGGTAACTTTGCCTTTTGTAAGTTACTTGACCTTTTCAGGAACTAATTTAACCTTTACAGGCACTTAATATCTTTTTATATTAGATCTAAAAATAGACCTAGTTTAAGGTTCTAGCTTTACTATAAGGTATGAGTTAGGGACTTTCATTGTTCAAGCAAGAGTTTACAACTTTATCTTCCTTTAAGGCATTGTCTGAGTAGGGTGGAGTAATTTCCAAGTTCCCAATACATTCCTGATTCTTGTTAGACCAAGTAACTCCATTGTTACAATAAGGCAATAGCTTAAATAAAATCTTCTAAGATGCAGTCTGAATAGTTTTTAAGATTCACATTTCATAGTAGTCATGCTCTAATGTGACATTTTATGCCATGTGAAGTTGGGATTATCTCTCCCCTGCCTATTTTTAGATTTAATCACCAAAAGTCTATACACCCCACTTATCCTTAAGTATGAGTTGATCTGTGACCTATCTGTGTGATAGTGGGTGATATATCAGAATTGACTGACTTGCCCCTGGACAGTCCTAGGCAAAGCTAGTGACAAAAGGAATGGTCTTTAAAGGTGGCAAGAACTTCCTATGACCAGGTCTTTTGCCTTCAACTTGACTCTGGAGGAACTCTGGCTGGGGACCCAGGACTGCTCTTGAATTTTCCCTTAGGACTACCATGTGGGTGAGTGAAAAAGGTTGATTCCTTTTCCTGGATTTCTTGGAGGTACTAGCCACAAGAGAACCCTCTTCTTGGAGAAGGCCTTGTGGATAAAACACTTGTTTAATTTATATCTGAACCCCCTTTGCTGGGGCCTCTGAAGCCCTGCCTGGTTTGGACCAGGGTAGAATAAAATATCTACTTTCTCTGATGTTCTTACTTTTACTCTTTCTTCTTTTGTAAACAAACTACCATAAAAAGTAATTCTTATTTGACATATATTAATTTCTAGTGGCCACACTCTGGTATATTTAGAACAACCTTTAATATTTTACCTCTTATAGCCAACAAAAAGGAAAAAAAAAATATATAGGTCCAATGGTGAATCTCAGTGTGTGAAAGGAGACATTTAAATTCTCCATTCCATCTCCACAATTTCCCTGCCAAAAAGGATCAAGGCCAGTCCCAGTGCATGGCCATAATTTATACTCCAACCAAAACTAGAAACAACCTGTGGGGCCATAGAACCAAATGAAATGGACTGAAGAAAAGACCGCAGGAAGGAATGCGGAGCAGTCATTGAAGCTGCAGTCCTAGAAGTTGGGAGACAAAGAAGGTTGTATGTCTCTGGGACAGGAGAGAATAATCCAATATCAACAACAATGGTGATGACAATGCAAATGCTTATTGTACCTACCATGTAAAAAGGAATTTCTCCACATAGAATCCTATTATATGCAGAGCAAAAGGTTATCCACTTTTCCAGATGAAGAAACTGAGACTGGGAAAGGAGGAGACACACTTATTACACAGATATTAGACAGGAAAGGAAGGATTCTCCCCATGTTTCATGATTCTGAGCTCAAGGCTCCTTCTACCACGACACACTGTGCCCTGGGAACAGGAGGGCAGAATGTCACTTATCCTGGCTTCTCTCATGCCAGGGAAGGAGAGAGCCCAACACCAAGCTGGGAGCCCAATCCAACTACTCACCATAGACTGTAAGATTCTGGGTTTTAGTGCGCGTCAAGCCAGTAAATGAGTTGACTGCATTACAGGTGTAGTTTCCAGTGTGACTCTGGGATGCAGTAATAGAAAATGTGGCTGAGTTGCTGACTGTCCATTCTGTAACCAAGTGAATCGGGCTGGTGGGTTAGATGCAGCAGAACAGCTCAAGGTAATATTTGCCCCTAGAGGGTACTGATTGTCTATAGAGACAATCGTGGCCTCATCTGGGCCATCTGGAGGAAAGAGAAGGATTCCATATTGAGATTATAGCCGAAAGAAGGGCATATCCTATTCCTCTACTTTTCCTGTGTGGATCTGAACTTGGAAGATCTTAGGGTTTCCTCCAGTTTAGCACCCTGGCTGACCACCCTCCACCAGAAAGCATGACAAGGCCAATCTGGGCTCCCTAAAGACCAAGGGGGTTGGGAACCTCAGAGCCTAGCTCTTTAGCTCTCAGAGAAGGGACTGAATTAGCCTGATCTCTGGGAACGCATCACCAGGCTATAAACATGCACTATATAGGAAGAACAAATTTACTCACAGGCAACATTCAGTGTGAATGGATCACTCCTACTGAGACTCACTGGGTTTTCCGTTTCACACACATAGGGCCCTTTGTTTTCCCTTCTTGTGAGCCTGCGGATAGTGAGTGTCCTCTTATCCGGGGACAGCTGTATCCTGCCACCAGCTGGGGCAACTCCGTTTATGAACCACCTGGTTGTAACAATTGCACCCGTAGGCTGGCATGTGAATGAGAAGTCCTTGGTCTCCACTGCAGTATTGTTGGAGGTGAGAATAGTAGGTTTTGACAGAGGCCCTGTGCAGGGAATAGACAGAAAATGACTGTGTTGGTTCTTTTTCTTACCTTATAACCAAATAAGTGGTTTGGAAGTGGCCTGTCTAAGACCTTGCCAAGTCTGGAGGCCAGAGACCAAGAACCTGTGATTTCAATGGCAAAGACACCCCTTTCTCTGGTGCAGATCACAACTCCTCCAGGCCTTAGGAAAAGTTCATCTTCAGTTCCTGTGGCTGACAAAGACATTCATAAGGAGCCCAAACCCTGGTGTTCAATCTGTCTAGGCTGAGTATGGTGTAAACATGACACACACATTGGGAAACTTGCAACATTGGCTTTGTTTTGGTGATCTGCAACTGAACCTGCAACATTTCAGAGGTCTGCTTGTACATACAGGAGCAGTGCAGAGAATGAGAAGGATGGGGTCATTTTATTTGGATTGCACACTAAATGGTGTCTGGGGTCATTGAGGACTTAGACATGGCAGATGGTTTCTGGGCATTGAAGTTCAGAAACATTGGATTCTTCTTCAATCTCCCAGGTGGAGAGTGGGATCAGTGGAGGGTACATTGCACAGAAAAGGAAGGTGTCACCCTCTGAGGCCCGTCCAACTTGAGGAATGTCAAGACTCAAAGCTGAAAAAGACTACATCTAATCTAATTTCTATCAGAAGCACAAAGTCTATCTGGGATTAAATACATATATTTGGGCTTAGCTCCTCCTCATACTACTTCTGACCTACCCTTTGTACCTTGTTTATTTTGCCATCTTTGATATTTTCTACATCAAACATACAAAATTTGAAGCCAGGAACTGGAGCCTCTATCCCCTGAGTCTTTTCACTTTGTTGCAAGGAAAAGAGAAAGCAGGAGAAGGAGAAAGCTATGGGAGAGACCTGAGACCTGGAGAGTTACCACCATCCTCATAAGGAAATGCTTCCTTAGTGTTCCCATTCCTGCACAGTTCAGCAACCTTAGTACTAGATGACTATAGCATGGAGAGGTGCCTTATTAGCCTATTTCAGACTTCCCCCAATTCATAAACACTTAATGTGTTCTGATTTTTTTAGAAAGACTCCTTGGTAGCAGTTTCCAGTCAAGGGACAGGGAAAAGGTTCCCAGAACACACATAGGAAAGCTCATCAAAGGAAGACACCCACATCTCTCATATAGTGCCACAAACAAGGGAAAAAAACTAAGGATGAGAATATGTCTCTTGGGAAACTGGTCCTCTGCTGCAAGTCTGACCTGGCCAGGTTGAGATGGATGTCCCTTGGCACTCTGTGGCTCAGAATAGGGAGGGTCTTTCTTTGTAGGGTTGGGAGGGAACAATCCTAGGTCCCTATTGTGAGTTAGGTAAAGTGGGAACCTGGCCCATGAAAGTCAAAGGCACCCAAGGGGAAAAACGAATAGAAATGGAGCTTGGAGGAGTCTTTCAGAGCAAAGGGGTCACCAGGAGAACCCACTGACTGATAAATTTGTTTGTCCCTGACTTTACTTACAGTGGTTGGATACTGAGGATGTGTGCTCTGTAGGGTCATGGTAGTTGACCCTGAATAAATATCAGACATGATATGACTGAGGTCTCAATCACAGCAACTGAGCTGCTTAAGAAAAAAGGGATACTTAGAGAATAGTTAAATGACTTGTCTTTGGATCATCTTAAATATCAAGATTTCTTCCCAGGCATCTAGGTTTCTTTCCCCTCCCTCATCAAGCCTCATCTCTGACAGACAACTACCTCAATGTTAGTCCTTCAGCCATATGCACTATTATTCTCTTACTCAGTTAGTCAATGGAGTCTGGATCTGTCTCAAGAGTCTTTCTGCTCACTTGTTTTCTCACTAGGTTGTGTAATATTTTAAATTATGAGGCTGTTTGGAGCTTAATAACATTATTAAATGAAAGCAGCAGCAGCAGCAGCAGCAGTAGTAGTAGTAGTAGTAGTAGTAGTAGTAGTAGTAGTAGTAGTAGTAGTAGTAGTAGTAGTAGTAGTAGTAGTAGTAGTAGTAGTAAAGAGAGGGGAAATAGGAGAAAGATAAAGAGATACATATTGTGTAAAAGGAATTTCCCTCTCTATTATGTCTCTTTGTTTCATGTCATCAATCAGTGACCTGGAGGTCATTTATTATTGAGATGTGCAGGTATATAGACACACCCTAGAAGAAAGGAAGTTGAAACCAAGGAGAGGGAAAACTCTGCCCCCTAGGCAGTGTCAGGAAAATTAAGGAACTACGATTGATTCCTGAGATGTCATGGGGGAGAGGTAGTAGGTGGAGAAAACTGTTTATATGGTGAGACCAAGGGACTGCTCATGCTCTCTCTTTCACTCTTCTGACTGAAGCTTGGAACCTGAAGGAACCCCTGTAGGTGGTGAGCTTCAATGCATCAAAATGGCAAATAGGGTAATTCAGCTAATAAACTCTCAACCACTTTTCTACATTTCTCTCTCTTTCCTATCACTACTTTGATGTAATAAAGCTACTTTAAAGCTACCAGAGTCATAATTTAATTTTAATTATTACCATTTGGTGACCACAAAGATTTGATGACAAGTACTCTCATTTTCTTTAGATGATTTACTTTTTACTCTCCCATAACTATTCTTAAGTGAGTGTGTTAGTAGCTAAGTTAGATTGGCTAAAAAACAGCAAGATACTGACCAGATCCAGTAATCAAGACTGATAAAGGCTACCACCTTACTGCCAAGAACTCTGGATTGGCAAGAAATGGTTAAGTATTGGCAGAGGGAAACAAGTGTGAAGGTATTTAGCTCTTACCTTATACTAAAGCTACAACTTTAAGCTAAGTCTACTTTTAGATCTGAATACAAAAAGGTGTTAAGTAACTATAAATTAAGGTCAAGCAACTAATAAAAGGTGAACTTAACAAAGAAGTGTTAAGTAACTGTAAAAATATAATCTAATCAAAGAAGATGAGAACTAAAGAGTGGGCATTTAGAGGAGGGGACACAAGGGTGAAAGGTCTATATATTTGGCTCACTTCCTCTCTCTGGGAGCTTTGGCAGTGGAGAGGTAGCTGACAGCAGTGTATTGAGCCTTTCAACATCTTGACATGGCTACAGCTATTTTCCTGTTCGGTGGTGAGCTTCTGGCTGAAGTTTCCCCCCTTTACTTTCCAACTTTATCCTCTTAGAAGCCTCTCATCTTCTTCAGAGGCCTAGAGGTGGAGATTTGAAACTCCACCTGTCACAGGCCAGGAGGGAGAAATCTTATATCCTCTTCCCTCCTTCTCCTTAAATTCCTTCCCTCTATATTAATTAAAATTACCATAAATTTCCAGACTGACTTGGGTATTTTATTTGTAATTTTCTCCCTGGTGACCAATTAATTTGGATTTAAGTCAAAAGCCTAAAATTATCTTTACAATATTGATTCTAAGGGAGACCAGTGAGTGTTTAAATATATATATATATTTCATTGGGCTTTTCAACTACCCTGTTACCCTATGGACTGATATTAAGTTTGTGGTTCTCTCAGACATCCCCAAGGTCTCCTTATGCAATCTAACATGGCATTAAAAGTCTGTCTCCAATTTCCCCTTTTTAAAATCAATCATCCCTCATTACTTTAACTGTTTTCCTATGGCATGATGATGACCAGTCACTGACCCACTGAGGCTGATGCTTATTTATGCTTTGGACTTTTTTACGCAGGGATAGGATATGATATCAATCACCAATAACATTCATCTTATCACATTCCATATATTGTGCCAGTTTCCTGAGCTACTACTGGATCCTCATAGCTTCATGCCTATCATCTGTACCATCACAAGTTTTTTTTCTTTCTCTTTTCCTCCAAGTTTCAAAAAAATGCTTTTTGGCTTTCTGTAGAATCAGCAAAACAATAATGTTCACCATTTACAAAGCTCTTACATATATTCTTTCATTTGATCCAAGTCACTGAGAGGAACATTGAACAAAATGAGTTCAGGAACAGAAACTTCAGAAGATTTGTATGAACTGATGCAGAATGAAGTGAGTAGAAATAAGAAAGTAATTCATACAATGAAGACAATGATCTGAATCAAACAACTTTGAAAGACATTGAACATCTGATCAATGCAGTGGCCAACCAGGATTGCAGGAGACCCATGATGAAATAAGTTACTCACTTCCTACAAAAAGCTGCACATTCCCATTGAAATCAGCTGTCTCACTATAGAAATGGGATGGACTCAGCATATATGTTGCAACAGATTTTTTTGAGCTTGGGAATTAGATTTCCTTGATTGTCCATACTTTTCACAAGGATTTTCTTTTTCTTTAGTGGGATCAGTGAGAAGAAGGAAAGAAAATAAGGTTTTGCTAATTGGAAAAAACTAAATTAAGAAAAAGCTCTTTTAGATAGACCACAGATGTCAAATACATTGCCTGGAAAACTCCCAGGTGCAGTCTGAATCAGATGAAAAGGTAATTTGGAAATAGTTAACAAAAGAAAATACAGTAACATACAGATAACATAAATGCTAAATTAAAATGTAGACTTTAGAGTTCCTTAGGTACAGATTTAGGCCAACAAAAAATCATCCATCTTCTAAGGTATATACTGTTGGAGGCTGGGTTTCCCAAGATCACTTCCCCATTTCACAATTCAATCTCTCCCCCTGCTTTCCATTCAGAAAGTCCCCAGAGTCAGAGACAGGAAGATGGGATACCCCTAAGGTTTGTAACAATAAAGCTACATGAAATAAAAGGAAACTAAGGTCAGAGATGATCTCTCTATGGTCCTGATGCACACTAATGTGATTAGGGGAATGGAGAGCCTGTCATCTGAACATAGGAGAGACAGAGCAGTGAATTAATTGTGCATCAGGAATTATACTGAGGACTCAGCCACTGTATGCTAAAGCCAATCTTCCTTTTACATGGATAAGAATAGGGTTTCATAGCAGCCATGCTTCCATGTGGCATTTTATGCCACAAAGAGGAAAAATATAGGTGCAATAGTGAATCTCTATGTGTGAAAGGAGACTAAGTTTAAATTCTCCTTTCCATCTCCAGAATTTCCCTGCCAAAGCAGATCAAGTCCAGCCCCATTGCATGACCATAGCTTATGCTCCAACCAAGATTAGAAACTCTCTGGGTCCACAGCACCAAGTGCAATTGACTGAAGGAAATTGTATGGGAAAGTAATTGAAGCTGCAGTCCTAGAAGTTGGGAGACAAAGAAGGTTGTATGTCACTGGGACAGAAGAGAATAAAACAGTATCAATAACAAGGGTGAAGACATCAACTCAAATGTTATTTGCATCTACTATATAAAAAGGCCATTCTTCAAATAGAATCCAATTATATACAGAGCAAAAGACTATTCATTTTTCCAGATGAAGAAACAGGCTGAGAAAGGAGGAGACACACTTACTACAGAGATAGTAGATAGGAAAGGAAGGGTTTTTCTGAGCTCAGAACTCCTTCTACCACAACACATCATGCCATAGAACCAGGAGGGCAGAATGTCACTTATCTCTGTTTCTCTCATGCCAGGGAAGGAGAAAGCCCAATACAAAGTTAAGGGTCCAATCCAGCTACTCACCGTAGATTATAATATTCATGCTTTTGGTGCGCGTTATGCCAGTCAATGAGTTGTATGCAACACAGGTATAGTTTCCAGCATGATTTAGGGCCGCAGTAGCAGAGAATTTGGCTGAGTTGCTGACCGGTTGTCCATTCTGTAACCAAGTGAATTGGACTGGTGGGTTAGATGATTGAGCAGAACAGGTCAACTGAATACGATCCCCTACATTGTAACGATCGGCTGCAGGGAGAATTTTGGCGCTATCTGGACCATCTGGAGGAAAGAAAAGGATTCCACATTGAGATTGTGGCAGAAAGAAGGGCATCTCCTATTCTGTAACCCGTCACCAGGGAACACTGTGCCTCCCTGATCCTCCTTTGAGCTGGGAAATTCACAGCTTCTCCTCTACGAGTTTGGATCTGAACTTGGAAGATCTTAGGGCTTTCTCCAGTTCAGCACCCTGGTTGGCCACCCTCCACCAGAAAGCATGACAAGGCCAATCTGGGCTCCCTAAAATTGAAGGGGGTTGGGAACCTCAGAGTCTATATCTTTAGCTCTCAGAGAAGGGACTGAATTAGCCTGGCCTCTGAGAACACACCACCAGGCTATAAGCATGCACCATTTTGGAAGAACAAATTTACTCACAGGCAACATTCAGTGTGAATGGATCACTCCTACCGGAACTAACTGGGTTCTTCATTTCACACACATAGGGTCCTTTGTTTTCCGTTCTTGTGAGATTGCGGATAGTGAGTGTCCTCTTATCTGGGGTCAGCTGTATCCTGCTACCAGATGGGGCACGTTGGTTTATGTACCACTTTGTTGAGTGAATGTCACCCGTAGCCTGGCAGGTCAATGAGATGTCCTTGGTCTCCACTGCAGTATTGTTGGAGGTGACAATGGTAGGTTTGGATAATGCCACTGAGAAGAAAATAGATAGAAAATGACTGTGTTGGTTCTTTTTCTCACCTTATAACTGAACAACTCATTTGGAAGTGGCCTGTCTAAGACCTTGGCAAGGCTGGAGGCCAGAAACCAAGAACCTGTGATTTCAATGGCAAAGACACCCCTTTCTCTGGTGCAGATCTCAACTTCTCCAGGCCTTAGGAAAAGTTTATCTTCAGTTTCTCTGACTGACAAAGACATTCACATGGAACCCAAGCCCCTGGTGCTCAATCTTTCTGGGTTGAGGCAAGCTGGTCCAGGGATGACAGACCCCTTCATCCAGCACCTGTACCTGGATTTGATGCCATTCTAGCTTGGCAAAACCGCTGAGAGTTTATGTTTCCTTGGCCTGGACTTCAAGAAGCCAGGGTTACTTACTTTCACCTTGTTAAGGATATTGGGAGAGACTGGAGAGGATGGACTAGTGACAGGCTACGTGGGGAGTGTGCTCAGAAAGGAAGATATTACTTTAACTCTGAAGAGGAAAGAAAAGGAAAGGCAGAGAGTGGAAACAGATCAGTTAGTAAGGAACGGTACAAAAGGAAGAGCCTCAGACTAGGAGTCAGGAGAGACCTGGTTCAAGTCTAGAGATTTCAAACCCCAATAACATCTCTAGTGCCAATGACTGTGTTTTGCCCCCAGGAGGCACGTCATTCTCCAATTCCATTCTGGAATTCCCTGCTTTGGGCTCTTCATTTTCCTTAATATTTTCCTGCCCTACAAGATGAGAATGAGAATGTTGAAGGTGATCTTCTTCAAACTCAGACATGGTGTTAGGGTGAGAAGCTAAGCCAATGGGGACTAATTTTCCCTGAGCCTTCATAGCCCAAGGAAATCACTTTCCTTATCTCTAGTTGGAAGTTATGCCTTGCAATTGAGAGAGGTGTGTATCCCAGAACAATCTCTGGGGCACATCCAGTAGACTTTCCAGACTTCCTTCTTGGGTCATTATTGGCCAGCTATTTTAGGATTAATTTCCAAAGTGGAAGGAATAAGTAAGAAATATTTCACCTTCCTTGACCTTTTTTCTTGTTATTTGGTAGAGCTTGCACTCTGCCCCTCAGACCCTTTTGGGAAGTTGAGGTCGAGGAAGAGTGAGCCTCCCACTTGTATCCAGTAAAGCCAAGTGGGACTGGCCAGGAAGGTGACAAATCTGTGTGTGTGTGTGTGTGTGTGTGTGTGTGTGAGAGAGAGAGAGAGAGAGAGAGAGAGAGAGAGAGAGAGAGAGAGAGAGAGAGAGAGAGAGAGAGAATATGAAGGAAGAGTGACCATGCTCCTGGGCAAGAAGGCCATGGTATGACTTTTTGGAAGGTGCCTTGGCAACCCCAATGGATCTGATACCTGGCATGGCATAGGGACTAGTGTTGAACTTAAGAGTGAGAAAGGCCTGAATTCAAATCCTATCTCAGAATGTTACTGGCTGTGTGACTTACTTGCAAGTCCTTATCTGTGTCTCCATTTCGTCATCTGTAAAATTAAAATAATAATCTCTCCACCATTGTGTTTTTGGATCAAATGAGACCATGTATAAAAGCTCTTTATAAAACCTCAAGTATTGCATATGTGAGCCATTATACTTTTAGATGAAGGGAGGTCCCCCTTAAGTGCCTTTGAATGGAGGAAGAAAGAGTGATGACAAGACCCTTGGGTAATGCTCTGCTGCCCTGAGCAGGGATGAAAGAAACTATGGAGAATGGTTCAGAGAGTGGAGCAAGAACCAGGTCACCTGTAGAGAAGCTACCACCCATTACACATTCTTGGGAACACTGGAATGAGCCCTGAATATGGGGTCAGAAGACCTGAGTTCAAATTCCGGCTCTGCCACTTCCTACCTATGTGACCTTGACCATGTCTCTTTCCTTCTCTAGGTCTCAATCTCCTCATCTGTAAAATGAGGGCTAGGAACTTCAGAATGTCTTAGATCCTTTTCCAGGATAAATCAAGGATTCCATCATCACTGCATGGCCACCTAAGGTCCTTTGAGCATCTCCAAACTTCCTATCATACCCTTGTGAAACTAATCAGAATTGTGGGTAGAGCTGGCCATTCTACTCCTCAAAGACATTAAGGGACTCCCTATTATCTCCTGTCTCACTCAAAGTCTGAGTCCTTTAATTGATTGTTCAAGCACCTCCACCTCCTTGAGCCATCCTACCATAAAGCCTTCCCATGAGGAAGACCACTCTTTCCCACCCATGTAATATACTATGACCAAAGTATAGGAGGACTATCTGCCTCTGAGTCATGCCCCTTGTCCATCCCCTTCAGGTCTTGGATCATGGCTCCTAGGATCAGAGGGTAACAGACTCAGAGCTGACAGAGACCATCTAGAATGCTGGCTCTTCACCTTTTTGGTCTCATAGACCCCTTGGGCAGTCAGTGCCCATGGACTAAGCCTTCTCTGAATCATGATTTTTAAATTCCCAAAATGAAACACAAAGAATTCCAGAGGAAACCAGAAGTTGATGCAAATAAAGGTAAGTTTCCCCATTTCCATTTCTGGATTCCCCAAATCTGAGAAGTCCTGATCTAGCCTAATGCCCTTGTCATAGGGGAAAACCAAGGCCTGGGCTTGTAACCTGTCTGTGATCAGATGACAAAGCACAGCTGGCTTTGAACTCAGGGCCCCTGACTCCAAGATGACTCTCTTCCCCCTCTCAGAAAGTTGCTCCAAGTTCAGACCTTAAGTGACTAGCCCAATGCTATGTATCTGGTGTCAGAGATAGGACTTGATCTCCGGACTCCGTATGCCTGAATTCCTTGGTCTTTCACTCTATAAGCAGCCTTTCTAAAGCCTCAATTGCATATGATCAAATAAGAGAAATGTGTATTTTTTAAAAGAAGAAATACTAGAAATGTCAAGGCAAAAAGTACAATCAGGCCTGCTGTAACTCATGCCTTTCCTGGAAGGTCTCTGAGGCTCCTTCCCACTCTTGCTGCGTTCAGTAGTCAAAATGCCAGCCAAAAGGGAGCACCAAGTTAGAGAAGAGGCAGAAGAGAAGATGGCGGCAAGATTTCCCTGGGAGCTCACTCATCATGGATCCTCTTCCCGACCTCTTGACTCAGACCTGTGAATGTTCCTAGGTCCTTCCTCCCCCAGTCTCATCTGCTCAGGAGGTGAAGGACAGAAGAGGGCTGGAGATGAGCAGCAGGGCCCTCCTCAAACACTGGCTCCTGCCACAGATGATTCCCAGGACAATTCCCATGGACAAACCATGGAAGAAGCCTGAATGTACCAGATAGCCAGTCACGACCCCACTAAGCCCCCCAGATCACGCCCCCTTCAGGGCTGGAAGTCTCATCATGGGCCATCAGGGATTCTTTGTTCCTGGGAATCAGAGGTCACTTTGTCCAACACTAGGCTAGTTTGAGATCCCCACTGAATAATTCTGGGTCAATGGCCAGCTAGTCTCTGCTTAAAGATTCCCAATGCTGAGTAGTCACTATCTCCTGAGATAATCCTCAGTGGTGGGAAGAACCTAGGTGATGCATGGATGGAATGTTGGTCTTGGAGGTCAGGAAGGCCTGAATTTGAATTCTGCCTCAGCTATTTCCTAGCTCTGGGCCTCTGCTCAAGTCCCTTAATCCCTTTTGGTCTCCTTTTCCTCCATGATAAAAAATGGCCCCTACAGCACAGAGTCTTTGGGAGAATCAAATGAAATCTGCTTCACAGGGCCCTTTGCTCACCTTCAGGCACTCCAGAAATGTTAGCTAGTGTGGCCAGCTTTCTGAATTAGAAAAGCCGCCCCCCCCCTGGAGCCCTAAGTGACCTCTTTGCTCCCCTCATTGCATGGCATTTGTCTCTTCCTCCAGCTGAGACCTCAGTGGGAGCAGCTGTGACCCTCTGCCCAGTCTGTCCCTTCAGAGAAGCCTGGGCCCCCCAGCTTGGCCTTTCCTCTAGAACCTGCAGGGAATACAGGTGTTCTCCCTCTGGGGTCCCTCTCACAGCACTGGGAGCCTGAGGGTGGGGACTGGCCTCTAGAAGGTCCCAGAAACCAAAGCAGCCCCTCCTCTGGCCCCTGTGGAGTAGGTGGTCTGGCCCTGCCCTCTGAGCCCTGCAGGGCAGGCCAGGAGTGTCTGGCCTCTCCCTGCCCCACCAAGCTGCCCCAGCCTCCTGGGCTTTTAGAGGTCTGAGTGCAGAGAACTTCAGGAAGAGGTTGTTGTCCCCAGGCCCAACAGGAGGGGACCAGGGGCCTTCCTAGGCCCTCGGGGCCTCACCCAAGCTTCCTAGCATGGACTGGGGGAGGCAGGAGCAAGAAAGCAGTTAGCTCTGCAGCCAGGGCCCTCTGAGCTCTCTGGGGCTCTCTGGGGCTGCCAGGCAGGAAGCCAGGAGTTCGGGAGTCTCCCCTCCTCAGGCTCCTTCCTGTGGGAGGGGGTCAGGCTGGGGCTTCTTCCTGCTCCCTGGAAAAGGAGGGTGGGGAGGAGTCGGACCCCAGACAGGGAGAGGCTGTTAGAACAACTGCAGGGCCCGTGGGTAGGGCAGCACTTACCATACACCTTCAGTGGGGCTCCTGCTTCAGGTCTGTCCAGAGTGAACCTATCTTTGATGATCTGTACTTCATAGTAACCAGAGTCACTGACGAGGAGGTTGGGGAAAAACATGGTGCCATTATGGTATACCCTCTGCCGAATTTTGGTCTGTAACTGTCTTCTATTATAAGTACTGTATGTCACGATATGTTTCCTGCTGGGTTGCTGAGCTGATGTCTTATAGTACCAATTATACATAACAGGAGTCCCCGAGTACCCCACGATACGAAAGGTGACGCTTAAGCCTTGTGTCCCAAGGGGTGGCTCTACTTCAACTGTGATATCTTGAGCAGACGTTGGCTGGATCCAGCAGCTGAGGATGGTGGCTGAGGGGAGGAAGGAGGCAGAGAGAGGTCAGCACATCCCCTGCCCTCCTGGCAGACCCCGATCCCAGAGCTGTCCCCAGGCTCAGGGGTGCTGCCAAGCCGACCCCAGAGTCTGTCTGGGCATTCCTGTGCCCACACGTCCATCTGTCTGGCCCGGCCTCCACAGGGGATCTCAGAGGTCGGCCTGGGACCCCTCTGAGGCTCCCTCTGAGCACCTGATTCAGAAAAGACCTGCCAGGGTGGTGGGCGAGACACCAAAGGGAGAAACAAATCACTTAACAGGTGCTTCCCAGTTGGGGAATCGAGTCTCAGAGCTGGATAGTGTATGATTGAAAATCTTCTTCCCTAAAAAAAGAACTACATATCCTAGAGCCCACTGACTTCCTGTCATTATGTACTTACTGTAGACAGAGGATAAAGGGCCTGGGATTTGGAGGCTCCTTCTCTCTGATGTAGAATCAACATTGATGGTGGTTGAGTGGGGTTGACTAAAAAATGGCTCGCCATCAATGTAAAAGTTAAAATTAAATCTCAATAATAATATTATATTTTAAGAGATTTATTAATAATCATTAGAAATCAAGGAATAAAGAAGTTACAAAATAAAGACCACGTGCCCATGGCTGGTTAGCCAGTTTTTAGTCAATCTCACTCACCACCATCAATGCTTATTCTAAATCAAAGAGAGGGAGCCTCCAAAGCCCAGGCCCTTTATCCTCTGTCTATAGGAAGTACTAATGACAGGAAGTCAGTGGGCTCTTAGGACATGTAATTCTTTTTTTTAAGGTAACAGATTTTCAATCATACAACAGGACCTTCCAGATCAATGAATCCAATATGGCCAATTCACAGACTAAGCCTTGAGGTCCAAACAAATAACAGCTGGGGCAGGTATTAAGCAGCAAATAGCAAGGGCAGCCTCAGACCCAGATCTTCTGGCTCCAGCCCAGGGAGGGCATTTCCCCCTAAACCCCAGGGTTTGTTGTGATCCCCAGCCTGGCTAGGAGGAAGGTGATGCTCAATGGCAAACATTAGCTAAGAGAGGTAAGGGACCTGTCCAGGGTCACTCAGGTAGGAGAAAGGAGAGCTGCCTTCTCTAGCTACAACACAGCCTTGGCCTCTTCAGTTTACCTGGCTCTGGGGCAGGGCTCTGGGGCTTCTTACTTTCTCCCCTGCCCCTGCAGGGTGTCACACATCTGCAGAGTGTCTCCTGGGACTGGCCTCCCTGCTGGGCCTTGGGTGGCTCCCCTTGTCTCTAGGTGGGCCAGAATCCCCCAGGCTCTCCCTCCTCCTCTGGACCCCAGCAGAGCAGACATCTCACCTGTGATGATCAGGAGCCCCTTCCAGGTGCTGCCCCTACTCTGTGAGGCTTTTGAGGGCCTCTCCATTGGTCTGCACTGCTCATCAGGTGTCACTGCCTCTCTCCTTCCCAGGAATCTCTGTTCTCCTACCCAGTAAGGTGTCTCATCCTTGGGTGTCTCCCTGGAGCTGTCTCTGCTGCTCTCCAGGCTAACGACTGTGTGGCTGCTCCAGAGCCTGTCTCTGTCTCTGTGGAGGCTGCTTCCCCTGCTCCAGAGGACTGGGATCTTTCTCTTCAGGACTGGAGCTCTTCTATCTGCCAGGATCACAGGGGCCCCACAGGGCACAGACTTGGCCTCTCACTTTCCCCTCCTCCCCTCTCTCATCCTCTTTCTTCCCCTCCCAGAGGCTCTGGCCTCCTGCCTCTCCTAGGGAGCCCCTCCCACTGTCCCTGGAGTGCTTTTGTGCCCAGGGGGAGCCTGGTCACTCAGGATGACCCACAGTCCTCTTTGCTGACCTCCTGCCTTCTTTCCCTCCCAGAGGACTGATTCTTTGCATCCCACAAAGAGCCCAGAGAGCAGGGGCAGAGGCAGTGTGCTTGGACCCTGTCTGGGGCTTCCAGGATGCTGACTGCTGAGCCTCCCTGCCCTCCCCTATCAGGCCAGGCCAGTGCCCTGTCCTTTGCTCAGCCATTCACTGTGGCTTCTGGGGATGCCCTGGCACTGGAGAGTGGGAGCAGGGAAGGAGGGAGACTAAAGCAGACAGAAGACACCTCCCTCTTCCTGCCCCCACTTTCTCTCTCCCCAACCCCTGCTGCTGGGGACTCAGCCAATGGGGGAAGGGCTGGGGCTGGAGCCTAGAAGGTGGGAGATCAACTCTAGCCTCTGGGACCTTGGACAGCACTTAACATCTCTGTCCTTCAGTTGCATTTGTCTATTCCTGCCTCCATGTTGAGTTTCTGGGCAAAGATCCTGGAGTGTCTGCTGTGTCCTTCTCCAGCTCATTTTATAGACAAGGAAACTGAGGCCAGCTGGGTGAAGTGACTTGCTCAGGGTCCCACAGCTAGGAAGTGTCTGAGGTCACCTTTGAACTCTGGAAGTGAGTCTTCCTGACTCTCCAGGCCTGGTACTCTCTCCAGGGAGCCACAGAGATGCCCACTTAAACTCTCTGCCTCAGTTTCTCTGACTATAAGGTGGGCCAGACAACAACAGTATCTGCCTCCCATATGGGTGTGAGGAGCAAAGGAGACAGTAGTTGTCAGTCATTTAGCACAGTCAAGGGGGGTCCCTAGTCAGGCCCCTTTGGGAGGAGGGAGTGCTGTGGGCCAGGAGGTGGAGGCCACCCAGAGAGACAGGGATGGGCTTAGGCTGAGATTGAGAGAGTCGGGAAGGTCTGTGGCACCTTTGATTAGCTTAGTGAGCCCCCAAACCTCTTTGTAAGGGCCCACTAAGGGCTGGGCCACAAGGACAGGGAGCTTCCCTGCTCTCCAGGAGCTCCCATCCAATGAAGGAGCCAGAAGGCAGCCAGCTCTGTACAAGGAGCTGAGCGGAGGACAAGCTGCAGAAAATGGCAGAGGGGAGGCAGCAGTAGGAGGGAGAGCAGGAGAGGCTCAGGCTGTAGGTGGGATCTGAGCTGGGCCTTGATGGAAGGCAGGAGGCAAAGAGGAAGAGGGAGGCACCAGCTCAATGGATTCCACAGGCATGGAGCCAGGCACTGAACAGAGGAGCAACGGAGGAAAAGTCTACTAAAAAGGATGAGTTTCTGCCACCAGCCAGCCCTGAGCCTGCCAGGCCAGCCAGCATTTTCCAGGAAAAGGAGGAACCTGACCCTCAGAGTGGACAAGTGACCATTCACATTTCCAGAGATACCCAGCTATTACCTGTTTTAGGAGAGTTTTGAACCCAATGCTTTTAACTCCAAGTCTGGAGATTTCGCTATTGGGTCCTGCTGTCTCATCCAATAAAATCCAGCTTTCAAGGCTCTCCTTCAGTCTGGCCCCAGCTGATCTTCCCTGCCTCATCTTCCCTTACTGTCCTCCAAAAACTCTAAGCCCCAGGAAAGGTGGGTTATTGTCCATCTGCTCCTTTACATTCTTTACATCCCATTAGAGAGAAGGATCCCCCTTTGACATGGGGTGAAGGGGTGGGAGACAAAGAGGGGGATATAAGGAGGGGCAGTCTGGCCAGTACCTGCTCGTTTTTCCCTTCCATATGGTGACCGACCTTTCTTGGCCTTTCTTTTTGCTAGCCCTGTTGCCTTCCTTCTTGTAGGACAAGTGTTGGAGGGATGATGGTTGGTGTTATGCAAATGGTGGGAGTGAGTGTGGGGTTGGGCATGGGATGAGGAGTGATGGTCCCTGGTGTATGCTGTCCCTTTAGGAGTCCTGGGTGGACAAGGGCTGGGACTGACAATGGGACTGGGGCTCTGGCTTTGGCTTTGGCTTCCACTGTGACTTGGACTTGGACTCTGTTGCCTATTTATGTTTTGCATCTGGGTCTGAGCAGCAAGGAGCCCCTGCATCGTTGGCAGCCATGAAGGCACATGGAGCTCAAAGGCCACCTTCCTCCTCTCCTTGTCTGATCTGGTCTGGCTTTCCCAGAACCATGTCTACAGACCCTGAGTTATACAGGTAGGGGCCACTGTTAGCCAGGACAGAGGGCTTGATTGTGATGTCAATGGCACAGTGGAGGTAGGGAGCAGGCAGGTGGTGTGATGGCAGAGGGAAAGTGCTGTGGCTCAGAGGATGGGAAATAATGGAGAGAAAAAGATGCCTGTCCCAAAGGTTGTGATTTGAACAAAGGAGTAAGTGAAGGGGCTGCTTTTTCTGGTACTGAGAACTACCAGACCATTTTGTCTTGCTGATGCCTCCTAAGACTCTCCAGGTTGATGTCTCTCCCCTCTTGCCTCAGTGAAAGTCACCTGCTTGTGGACCCCACTGCATATCCTGGGACCCTGCCATCCATGTTTTCCCCGCACCCTTGGTGGGTATTTGAGCCTTTCCATTTGACCTTATAGCAGAGTGTGGCTTCTCTGAGTGTATGGACTTCTGCCTTCTTTGTAGCCTTTCACATTAACCTCTCTCTGAACCTTAGTTTCTCATATTAAAGGAATCTAAAAGTTTCTTATGACTTTTAAGCTCCATGGTGCCTAGCGTCATTTGCCTCAGTTTCTCCACCATTAAAATATCATGAAGTTTGTTCTTTCTTCCCTCCCTGGCAAAAACAATTTCAATGTTTCCCTTTATTAGGCAAAAGAATGAGTAATTGTTATAATAAATTCCTGGTTTAGAGTCAGGAAGACCTACATGCAAGTCTCAGACATTTACTGTATATCCCAGGGAGTCCATCACTTCCCCCTGTTTGCTTTCAGTTTCCTCATGTGCTAAATGAGCTGGAGAAGGAAATGGCAAAGACACTACAGTGTCTTTGCCCAGAAAATCCCAAATGTAGTCATGTTTTAAAAGAGTTGGGCATGACAAAACTGAGGATCCCCTGCAATCTGGCACCAGCTGATCTTCCCTGCCTCATCTTATCCTACTCTCCTCCAAATACTCTAAGCCCCAGTCAAGGTGGTTTATTGTCTATCTGCCCCTCTATATTCTCTAAAACCTACTAGAAAACATCACTGGATCCTCTGGCCTCCAAGATTTTGTTTAGACTATTCCCTATTGCTAGAATGCCTTCTTAATTTCCTCCTTACCTCCTGAATTCTCATTCATCTGTAGAACCTAAATCAAATTGATACCTGGGATCTATATCTGTATTTATTTGTTTTATAAAAAATCTTTTGTGAATTTTAAATTTACTCCACCCTGCTTAGTCTTTAGAAATCTAGCAACCAGGAATGTATACATCCCCACTTAAGGATTGACTGTTGGAGAGGATGACCTATGACCAGCATGTGCTAGCAAGTGACAAATCAGAAACAACTGACTGATCCCCTGGACTATCCTAATCCAAGCTTAAGTTACCATTGGTACATGTGAGACACAGGAAGTGATGTAAAGAACTGCCTATATATTTTGTGGCACTTCCTATGAGTGGTCACTTCGCAGGGTTGGGAGCTTTGGGCAGCATTTTGGCGTACTTGCAGCGTTTGGATCTGTAGTGTGGTTTAGGTGAGGCGTCTTCTCTGAGCAACCTTGGTGAGTGATAAGGCTGATTCCTCTTTTCCTTTACCTCCTGAAGGCACTCTCCTCTGAGGGACCCTTCATCTTAGAGGAGACCTTGTGGCTTGAAGTCAAACTAGATTTATTCTTCTGAGAAGGTCGCTTGGTTGGCTTAGGCTAGACCAGAGAAAATCTTATACCCTTACCCTCTTCTCTTTATTAATTTCTTCCTTCTATTGTAATTAAACCACCATAAAATCCAAAACTGACGAGTATTTTCATGAAATTGAATTTAAATCCCTGGTGACCACTAATAAAATATATTCAGTCAAGAACCCTAAATTTTACCCTTAACACTATACCTTCTCTCTTAGTATCAGTTCTAAGACATGAGTGGCAATGGCTAGGCAACTGGGGTTAAATGACTTGTCCAGGGTCACATAGCTAGAAAGTTTCTGAAGTCAGATTTGAACCCAGATTCTCCTGACTCCAGGTCTGGCACTCTACAGTACACTGTGCTACTTAGCTGCCTCTATACAGTTTTTTGCATAGCTCTTTTGATACAATCGGTTTCCTTTATAATCCTATATTTTTAATGCCTTTTCATACACAATAAATATTACCTTGGGAAGGGGTTCATAGGCTTCTGGAGTCTGACAAGCAAAGGAGTCCAGGACACCAAACAAGTTAAGGCTTCTTGTTTCCCTATCAGTAATGACTTTATCATTTTTTCTCTTCCCAACTTGCCCATTTCTGGTGAAAGCACCATCATCCATCCAGTCACCCAACTTCATGAAGGCCTTGGTGTAGTCCTTGACTCTTCCTCTCTCTTGACATTCATCTTCCCTTAGCTTCTAAATTTTTTTTCATCCCAGATCTCCACAATGCCTTTCAAATTCAGACCCTTCTCTGTACTCATCCTGCCTCTCTTACATTCAGGCTCTCATCACCTCTTGCCTGGACTATTACAATTGTCTTCTAATCCTGCCTGCCTGCTGTTTGGTCTCCCTGCCTCCCTCTCTCTCCCTCTCCCCATCACCCAGCTAACTTTAAGAGTAAAATTAGGGGTTATTGACTGAATATATTATACTAGTGGTCACCAGAGATTAATTCAATTCCAAAAAAAATACTCAAGCCAGTTTGGGATTTCTATGTTGGTTTAATTACAATAGAGGGAAGAAATTAAGAAGAGAGAGAGAAAAGGAATTTGGACTGCTCTGGCAAGCCAGATAGGAGTTCAGAGGCCTAGGCCAAGGGACCTTCTCAATCTAGCTTGTTACAGACAAAAGAGTGGTTGCTATAAACTGTGACCGCGGAAATATTGGTTCAAGACTTTGAATTGCCAAAAGCATAAAGATAATTTTTAGTGTCTTGATTTAAATAAAAAATAAGTGGTTGCCATGGGAAAAAATCCCAAATATGAAATACCCAAGTCAGCTGGGTTTTATGGAGATTTTAAATTAGTACAAATGAAGGAATTAAAAAAAGGGAGAGAGACAGAGTAAGAGGAAATAATAGGAAAGGGCCTCGTCCATTGGCCTAGGCCTGAGCTTTAAGAGAGACTAGTCAGTCCTTAATCACTCACTACAAGATTTTTGTCCCAGGCAAAACTCTAGTGTTCAGAGAGACCCTCCAGTTCAGCTCCTGAGCTCAACTAAGTTCAGCCACCGAGAGACAGATTTCCTCTGACTCCTGACCTCTATTCAGCTTTGGCAAGCTGAACTAAGTTCAGAGGCCTTCTGACCTCCTTTAAAAGAGAATTTTCTCCTATGTCACCTCCCCTAAGTTTTCACATCTACCAATCACAGTAGATGCTTTCACAGGACTGACCATTCTTAATTCATATCTTCTTTAGTTCTCAACTTCTCTGGGTAGACTAAAACTTCACACCTCTTTTGTTAAGGTTTCCCCTTGAAAGTTGCCTGATATTTTAGTGATTAATTTGACCTTCATAGGTACTTAGCACACTTTTGTATTAGATTTAAAAATACACCTAGATTAAGGGCTTTTGCTTCACACTAAGTATGATCTTCCCCTAAAGTATGCCTAAGTATGAGTGGAGTAATGTAAAGTTCTCAATACATTCCTGATCAAGTACCTCCATTGTTTAAATGGGGGATAACCTTAACCAAATGTTCTAAGGTAGAATCTGAGAAATTTTAAGATTCACAAGCTTGGCTTCCAGCCACGAGGCCTCCTCCAAGATGAGGGGTCTTCTAGGAGGATAGCATTTTAGTAGGTAAAGGAAAAAAGGAATCAGCCTAAACCACTCACCAAGCACACTAAGGATGCTGCCATGAGCTCCCAATGCTGAAAGAACCCAACCTCTCTGCAAGAGAGACCAGGAAAGGAAGTGACATGAAATACATAGACCGTTCTTTACATCACTTCTTTCATCTCACATGTATCAACAATAGCTTAAGCTTGACTTAGGACAGCCCAGAGGGTTTGTCAGTTGTTTCTGATTTGTCACTTGCTAGCTCATGTGGTCATAGGCCATCATCCTCAACACTTAATCCTTAAGTAGGAGTGTATACATTCCTGGTTGGTAGGATTTTAAAGACTAATCAGGCTGGAGGAAAATCTGAAATTCACATACCATAGGGATAATGCAGGGAGTCAACAGACCCACACTGGTTGACAAGGTCACAGTGGGAAGTGTGGATACTGCAAAGCAGCCTCCCCCTCCTGAGAACAAAAACCCCCTGATAACCACTTTCTGTGATTTCTCTCCAACTTTCCCTACTAATGGACTCATTGTGATTATTAGTCTTTCCCCAAAATAGAAGAAATAATGAGATCAAATACTTATAGGATCAATACACATATATCCCACTTTAATCCTCCTAGATTATTACCCCCAAATGATTGCAATTAAAGGATTAAATCCCAAAGATTATTGTCCATAACCCCTCCTTTCTCAAGCACAGATACACTCCAGGGCACTATAATAAATACTGGCCAAATGCTTGAGCACTACAATAAATCTTTCCTTACAGTTATCACACTCCAATGAATTTGTTGATGAACAGAAACCAGGCAGCATTGCTAGGCACTTCAAAGTAACACAAGAAAAACAGAACTTGTAAATTGAGAAAAACCCCAACTTTTAACCTGGATATGAAGATGTTTTATTATTCATCTCCTAAGCAATTGTGATTGATAGTGAAAGCTGATCAAAAGCACAGTGATCATCTCAGCAGATCAAGGGGTACTAACCCACGAACAACTTCATTCATGTTACTCATATACATCACAGAGTATTGTAGAAACATAGAAAATGATCATAGAATTCTTTGTTGTAGTAACATCACAAGAACATTGTTTAGGTGATTTAATAATATCCAGGCAGAATGTAGAATGTCATATATGTAGAAAAATGATTGTGTGTCAAAGAAGTATGTACCTGTGTAAATCTTGAAATTTCTCAGACTTGTGAATGTTAAAAAATTCCCACATTGAGGAATCCTCCATTTGGAACAAATTCCCTACTGGAAACATTCCCCATTTTGATGTGAGAACTCGCCAGGATCAGAAATAGGAGGACCTCTACTCCACCCGTACTTAAGACTGCTTTAGGGGAGAAAGGGGTATATGGGGTGCTCAGAGAGGGGTAGTATCTCAGGTATGGAGGGCTTGTCATGCCCTCTTAGGGCAGCTCTCCAGCCTCTGATCCTCACCTGACACCCAGCTCTCACTTGTGGCTTCTAGTAGCTGCTAGCATGAGGCAGCGGCCACACCCTGGGCAATGGCTTTGACAGGCAGGCTAAACCTTGTGAGGGTAGTAATTAGGTTGTAGACCCCTGGTGAACTAGGGCTTTGCTCACGAAGCATGTGAAGACTGCTTTGGCTGAACAGACGGAAGAAACCAATAAGAAGGTTCAATGGCTGAGATGGCGACGCAGCAAAGCACTGTGGAGTGCTTAGGGTGTGTTGGAGCACATAGGACAACACAGCCATCCAATGCAGCTGAGGAAGTCTCCAGGTGTAAAGACTTTTCATGCCACTGGACCCAGGCTTCCAACGCCGAGAGAGTGGGACTGTTTCTGTGCAATGACTTTTCCACTTAAATCTCCATGCACAAGTGTCTTTGTGCACACTCATCTATACACTATAGATGAAAACGCACTAAGACAATCATCATCCTTGGTTACTAAGAGACTACTACTACTACTAGGGGAGAAAACTCCTTGCTAAACAATGAAAGTACTTGGACCCATGCTTATAATGAGGCAGGGAGTTCTTTGAGCCACGCCTGTTTTTAGAATTGATACAATGGGATGCTAGGTACCTATAAAGGTCGGGCAGGTTTTCTCTTGATGGGATTAGTCGACTCAGCTGTGTTTTCTCTGGTTCAGACTTACTGAGAAGATTAGTCGACTTAGCTGGAATTCAGATGGGCTGTCTTTTAGAAAACATCTACGGTGATTGGTAGATGGAAGAACTTAGGGGAGGTGACATACGAAAAAACCCTGTTTATAAAAAAAGGAATCTCTTGAGCAAGGGAGGCTTGGAGATAGGATCCTTAGAGATAGATCCTTTTGGAGGAGGCCCTTTGAAGATCTCTTGAGAAGAAGTCCCTTGGGAGGCTGACTCTGGCTAGAACTCCCTCTGGGGAGACTCTGTTCCCCAGACATCCTTACTTAAGACAAATCTTGTGGTGAGTGATAACTGACTGGTTTCTCTCTTAAGGCTTAGGCCTGGGTTGGCCAGGCCTGCCCTTGGCCGACCTATTCTTTTCTCATTAATTCCCTTTCTCTCTCCTTCTCCTTTTCTTTAATTGCTCATTGTATTATTAATTAATTTCTCTATAAAACCCAGTTGACTTGTGCAAATTCATAATTTGGGAATATATTCCCTGGCGACCACCTTATATTTGATTTAAAACCAGGACACTATAGTGAAACATATTTTCTGTGGGCACAATTTACTCACCCACTCTTATATCTTCTACCATTTTAACTCACTACAGTTTACAACATCAACCATTTTGAATCTTACACCTGAAAACCTATATAATAAACAAACCACTGTATTATGGCAGAGCACTGTGTGTGATGCTGGCATACATGGGTTTGAACACATAGTGTTTGTCATCTCCATAATTCAACTGGATCGCCACACCTAGACAGAGAAAGACCTTGGACACTCAGAGAGACTGCTGGACAGATCTCAATATACTGGCACCCGAAAGAGCTTTTGGACCAAAGGACTCCACATAGGTGCCTTCCCATTTTTCTCCCAAGCAAAAAAGGCCCCCAGAAAAGAGTACACACCCCTCAAACCTGGACAATCTCAGTAATCCCCCTCAGAGGACTGCAGCCTCCTATTAGCAGAAGAAGAGTTGAGGAGGGTGGGAAATCCAGACCAAAGAACTTTTGAGAAGCTTAAAAAGAATCATGGGCCATAGTGAATCAAAGGAAAGAAAGCTATTTATGGGAATAATAAACTACACTCCTCTTAAAAGCGATGTAAAAGTGAGCAAAACTCAGTTAACTAAGTTCTTAGATTTTATCCAGGTTTGTAGTCAGTGGTTCCCAGACAAAGGTACCATTGACTTACACACCTGGGAAAAATTGGACTTGATTTAAAAGCATACCATAATGACAATGGACCAGAAGAAGTCCATGTAGAAATCGTTTCCCTTTGGTCTCTTTTTAGAAATGCTTTAGAAACCACCCATGAGGCTATATGCCTTGGGCAGACACTCCCCAACCTGTCTGCCACAGAAAAAAAACACCTCTATTGTCTGGAAAAAAAATACAAGGCAGAAGTCTTTAGAATTACAGAATCAGGACACAGCTCAGGAGAGGGAGAGAGTGGAGACACCAATAAGGAAATCTCCTCAGAAGAGGAGGACATGTTAGAAAGTCAGGCTGCCAAATGCAAAAACCCTGACTGGGAATTTCCCCTTAAGAGCAGGCCACCTCTAACAGCCCCTCTTCCTTGTTAGAATTCCATTTCACCCAAAAGAGGAAGGAGTAGGTAGAGAGGAATGTGAGTGCCCTAGACTTCTCCCCACATCATGGGTTTTGGGGGAGCAAAGTCCCTCATAAAGAAGGGGACTTCTCTTTCTGTCTCCCTGTAATCTACTAAGGAGAGGAGTCAGAGAACAAGGAACTTAGATGGGAACTACTCCCATAAAAAATGCTAAGGAAATTAAAGCTGCCT
This sequence comes from Monodelphis domestica, assembly GCF_027887165.1. Lineage (NCBI taxonomy): Eukaryota > Metazoa > Chordata > Mammalia > Didelphimorphia > Didelphidae > Monodelphis > Monodelphis domestica. Next base: position 424,244,997 of record NC_077230.1, read on the forward strand.
GTACCCCATATGGTCCCACTTCAACATTTACCTTAACTTTGGCAGAGACTCTAGCAGGGAAGTGGATGACTCCAGGGGATTGGACACATGTGGCTAAGGCATGCCTATCTGAAGGGAAATATCTTTCATGGAAAGCTGAGTAAAATGAATTGGCAAAGAAAGAGGTGGCCCAAAACAAGAAAAAGGGTAACATAATCACTAAAGAGATGCTAACGGGGGAGGAGGAGTGGATTAACTACTCTGACCAGGTCAAATTACCAAAGAAAGCTCTGTAACAGGTTACCACCTGTGCTTTGGAAGCCTGGAGAAAAATTCTAGTCTAAAGGACAGACCTCTGGGCTAGCCAACATTAAGCGAGGCTCTGAGGAAAAATATGCAGAATTTATGGACAGATTAATTCAACAAGTAAAATATGCAATTTTATAAGATGATGCCCTGGAATTAATAAACCATCAATTAGCATATGAAAATGCCAATTCTACCTGTCAGGGCATGTTTCAAAGTGTAAAAAGAATAGGAAGCATCAGTGACTTTGTAAAAGCCTGTGAAGATTTCAATTTGTCTTACGTTCAGGGCATGGCTATTGCCACTGCCCTGCAAGGCAAGACATACACTGAAATGATAAGAAATCCAAGAATAGGGAAAGAATGCTTTAAATGTGGGAAACTTGGACACTTGAGCAAAGATTGCCCTGAAAATAACAACAAAAATCCACAGCTGGCAACTGGCCTCTCCAGAACTCAGTGTGGGTAGTGCCTTAAGGGATTTCATTGGTCTAAGGACTGTCAGTCAAAATATCACCAGAATGGTCACCTCCTCCCTAGCAGGACCCTTCAAAATGGGCAGCAGGGAAACTGGAGAAGGGGCCCAGCTCAGGCCCCACAAAACAAAGAGGCAGCTATAGGATTCAGTCAGAAAAATCTGTTTTACCCACAACAATCAGCTCTTTATACCAAGCAAGTCCCAGGAGCATGGGACTGAATCTCTGATCAAGTGCCAATCTCATATTAACCCCTGATTCTCCCCCTGTATTCATTCCCATGGGAGTGAAGGGCCCCCTAACCAAAAGGACAATGGACTTTATTATGGGTAGGAGCTCTCTCTCTCTTCAGGGAGTGTTAGTGATTCCAGGGATTATAGACTCAGACTCTTTATGTGAGATTCAGGTGATAATGCAACCCCCACCTAAGACCATAAAATATAGTGAAAGGACAAAGAATTGCACAATTAATTCTTCCCTATGCACACACTGGGAATGCCATCCTTAAACCAATCAGAGGACAGGGAGGATTTGGATCCTCTAATTAGACATTTTTGGTTCAGGAAATAGAAAATTCCAATCCTATGAAAGTTATTAAAGTTAATCATAAAACTATCAAAGGATTGCTGGATACAGGAGCAGACTCCAGTAGTATTACAGGGAAAGATTGGCACTGAGCTTGGCCCACCAAAGACACCCCCTCCCACCTTATAGGTATTGGACAGGCCACTAATGTTTCTCAAAGCTCTCAGATTTTAACCTAGTCTGATGGAAAACTGTCAGGACAATTCTGCCTATATGTGGTTCCTTCTCTCCCTTTAACCATATGGGGAAGAGACATCTTGTCACAAATGAAAGTCTCTCTAGTCACATCAAATGAAGAGAACCAACCCCCCCCCCCCTTTGATGAAGGACCTTTGGTTTTTTTCATAGGGACTGAAGTATCCCCCATTTTTACAGAACAGAGATGGTTTTTTCTTCCCTCCATAAGGAAAAAGATGTTTGGGCAGATAACAAAATTCTTTCTGGGTGGTAAGAGACAAAAGAGAAATTTTAGGAATATCAAAGGGCCAGTGAACTAACATTTGACTAAGTGAAGATAAACACTCCTTGGTTAACAGCCCCATCGTAAATATAAGAATTGTCTCCCCATCTCAGACCCCACATTCCTGTGTTAAGGTTTGTTTGTTAGATCAGAACTGTGCAATGTATATAATCTGGTCTTTAATGTCAACCCAATGCAGTTTCCATTAGGGAATTCTGCCCCAGATGGTAGATTCTTTATTTCCCTCTTTTATTAATAAATGATGGTTCCAATAATCAATATTCTAGGTGTTTGAACTCATTTATGAAGTGTCCTACTTCAGTTGGAGCCCCGCAGGGAGATCTTAAGCCCCGGGATCAGGAGGTAAGGACTTTGGAGAGGGCTGATGTAAGAGTGTGTGTGTGTGACTAGCTTGGGGGAAGAGTTCTCTAGGCTGCGGTTGGGGTTCAGCTTTTGCTAAGCCAGGGCCTGTGAAGGAGACTTGCACCCTTATCCCCTTCAGGGTGTTTCTGAGTGCAAACTTGTGTAGTATGCAATTCTTAACTCCCGTGAGGGATCAGGTCAGAAATCCGAGGAAGTGAATGGTGTCCTCCCAGAGCCTGCGCCTGGTTCTGGTATTTGAGATTTTGACCAAAATTTAGGCTGCTTTTGGAACCATCTGTCCTGTCCTGTTCTGTTCTGTTCTGTTCTGCTCTGATAAGTTAGCTCTGTTTCTCTAGAATTCTGTTTTGTTTTGCACCAGGGCCTGTTTTACTCTAGGAGTTTGCCTGCTTGAAGGTTCAGTCCTGAAGTTCTGTTTGGGCCCTAGAGTCCTGTTGGCCATGGAGTTCTGCTCTGTTCTGTAAATCTGAATTCAGTAGAGGCTGTTGGGTTGCTCAACACAGCTTAGTCCCACAGTCAGGTCACTAAAGAGGCATCTTTCAGTGACTTTGGGGAACCTTCCAGTTAGAAGGTGTATGAATGTGTGAGAGAGTGTGTCCTATAGGCTTCTGTTGAGTCTTTGTTGTTTTTGTGTGGCTAAATGAAACAAAGAAAGAGGCAAAAAGAGTTTAAGATGCAAAAGAGAATTTCTTTTGTAGTGGCTATTCCCCACTCCCTCCAAATGCATACCAATGGGGCAGACTCTGGGGGAAGGGCTGGGCTGTGTCTCACAGAAAGCTCCTAAGCAGGAGAGAGAGTCTGAATAGGAGGGGATTTATAAGTCTGTTCCTTGAGAAAACCAGCCAGATTCAGGAAAGCTCACCTCCAACCATATTAGGAGCAGATAGTTTTGTCCAGACACTACAAGAGCATTTTGTTAGAAATCAGTCAAAAAGAGCATCAGTTTTTGATAGATCAGTTCAGAGAGAGCTGGGGAACAAGATTCTCAGCTCAGCCAATAAGATGGCTTAGCTCATCACAGCTTCCCCGAGTAGGCTGAAACTGTTTTAATGAATTTTCTCCCTGTAAATATTTTTTCTTATGAATTGATCCTAAAAACACCTATTTTTTCCTCTCAAAGCATGCTTGTCCCAGCATTGTATGTTACTGTTGTGAAATGGAAATCACTTTAAAAGACTGATATATATTAATTTAATGTCGCCAAGGAATTCAGCTATGTAATTCCTAAATGAAAACTCAAGTTAGCAGTAAACCTTTTATGGAGTTTTTAATTACTAACAGGAGGAAGAAAGGTACGAGAGAAAGAGAGAGAGAGAGAGAGAGAGAGAGAGAGAGAGAGAGAGAGAGAGAGAGAGAGAGAGAGAGAGGAGAGAGAGAGAGAGGGAGAGAGAGAGAGGGAGAGAGAGAGAGAGCGAGAGAGAGAGAGAGAGAGAGAGAGAGAGAGAGAGAGAGAGAGAGAGAGAGAGAGAGAGAGAGAAAGGGGAGAGAAGGGAATAGGGCTTAAATACGCCCTCTGCTTAGGTTGGGCCAAAGGCCCAAGGCCTTGGATAGCTGAGGCAAAGAAAAGAGATCAGTCCCTATCACTCACGTGACCAAAATGGAGAAACAGTCTCAGGGCCTCCACTTCAAGGACCAGGCTCCAACTCCCTCCTTTCCTCCCTACAGGAAGTCTCAGAATCCTCAGCTGTCCTCTACCTCACTTCCTGTGTCTCCCCTGTGCCAATGGTGGCTCTACCTTAACCCAGGACCGCCCAGAGGTCTGTCCCCTTTGCACATGTCTGTTGAAGGTCATATTCTCAAATAATTAAATCTCCAGCTTTGCTGCAGCCCTTCCTAAATCCTGTTACCCTGAGTAGGGTGGAGATTGTAGTTTCCAAGACCTGATTCTGTCATTCCAAGTATCTCCATTGTTATTTATCAGGAAATAGCCAAATCCCATCCTCTAAAGAATGGTTTGAAAAGGGTTGAGTAGTTTTGAAATTCACACTGTTTATCTCTGTCTTTGTCACAGTCTCCTCTCTATGTAAAATGGGGGAGTTACAAGCTTGAACTTTCTACTCTCAAAAATCCTCAGCAGAGGACAAAAGCAAATACCTGTTCAATGATTTTTCCCTCTTTCTCCCTTTGGATGGGCCCCCAAAGGACAAAAGAGAGAAATTCAGAGCAGAAAAGGGAGAGATTTTCACTCTATAGTTAGCAATTTTCACTTTAAATTAATTCTCAACTTGGGAGGATTGCTAATGATTTTGATATGGTACAAATGTAATGTATTGTGTTTACTGTTTGACAGTTAAATGTGAAATGTTAGCCAAATCTTATTGAGCACAAAAACTCATGGTTAGAAGCTTGTTTTTTTAAACCTTGCAATGCATAATAGTTTCAGTGAATTTGAGAATTGTCAAAATGTGATTGATAGTCAGCCTGACACAGAGAGGAATGTTTATTCTATATGGACAGAAATTGTACTGGCTACTTTATAGAGGTAAAAGTCATTCAGAAAAAGTTGTTATGTTGTTGAGAAGAACTTATTCTAGAATTTAAAATTGGGAATCCTTCAAATCAGATTTTATTTTAATGTATGTACTGTCAGAACTAGCAGCAAGAAATCATATGACACTCTCAACATGGAATCTAGGAATCCCAAACTTGTTATCTAGTGAGATCTGATGAACCTCAATTTTCAGGACTAGCTTGTAGATTGGAGACCCCAAAGCTTGTACTTGTTCGCTGTTCCCTGTTCCCATGGGAATCTACCCTGAAGGGAATCCTAAATTAGAAGTTTCAGACTGAGTGGGGGATCCTCAGGGAAATGACAATCCTGGTTGGGTGAGATAAGCATATGCTAAGGACCCTCTTTGTTTTAGGTAGTCTCCCCTATTGTATTAGAACCTTTCCCAGGAAGATCCACACCTGAGCAGGAACCATCCTTTAGTATCTATTGTAAGCAGCCCCTTCTCTTACACCCTAGCCTCTAGCTATGATTCTTTCCCCAAGGTTGATTGTATCCTGTCAGTGTAGTTTGAACACTCCCATTTTCCTTGTAGCCATAGTGATGTCAATCATCTTTCCCTGCCCCTGGATTTCCCAAATGGTATATAGGTTCCCCAAGTTCTTTTGTTCCCTGGAGTCCATCCTGAGTCTGTGGCACTCCCAGGGGCTAGTGACCAGGGTATCCAGACTCTGTGCAGTCTCGGGGAGCAGCTCTGTTGTCGCACTTAGTAGCGCTAACCCCTTTTCCCTTGATTAAAGAGTGATTTTGACTATTTAATAGTTCTGTGTTTTTTCTAGTTGACAACACATAAGAAGTTTTTAAAGTGGTTAATCTGTGCATGGGATTTAATAATGTAAGTGTTAGGAATTTTGGTATTTTGCAAAAGAGAATTTCTAAATGGTATTGTCTTTGACTAAGGTTATATGGATTGTTTAAAAAAATTGTGCACAATGTATAGGAGGGAATTTGTGATCTAGAGATGAACATATATTCAGATACAAATTCCTGGAAAGTAATGAAGTGAATACAAATTATGTGTGCATTCGTACTATAGAAAGAATTAAGTTTTACACCTAAATAGGTTAGGAGTATATGATATGTAAACTGTATGTCCTTAACAAGACAAATTTAACTAGCCATGAAATCAAGAGGGCTTGTCATGAGGATTAAATACAATTCAGTATAGTACCTTTCCTCTACTTACAATAATGGTAAAGAGGAGAAGCCAGAAGAAATAGGAGCAATGGATAGAGTTACTAGTAGACACTATGAATACTAGTGTGAAATAGACACAACAAATTATAAATTGGAATAATATTGATGGGATTTAATCAGTTATGTGGCAATGTTTTGAGCTAAAAGAAAACTAAACTGGAGGTTCTATTCTACTTTAGACAGGCTTGAGAGAAGTACAGGTAAATACTTTGCAATTCAGTTTGGTTACACTGAAACATTGCTAAAGGACTTAGAGTTACTTGGAAGTGTGGAGTTCAAACTGAAATCCACTGAGAGTAAATTATTATGAAAGGGGTTTGATGAATTCAACATTTTAAATTATAGTGAGCTCACTGGTTAAAGAAGGATGGGCCAAGGTTGCTAAGTAATAAAATCTAAATCAAGCCACACAGCCTTAGGATAAATTGCTCAGAAGCTATTAACCCCCTTTCCTTGCACACAGGGATGAGAAAGAAGTGCTTATAATTGTTCCACACAGAAACTTTTAGGGACTGAAATAGGGATCTCAAAAAGTTGACAATCACTGGGTGATAGAACTTAAAGATGAGTATATTTTAATTGTATATTTTGGAGGTTTTAAGGTGCTCAAGCAAGCAAATATTACCAGCTCTGTCTGACCAAAAAGCTTGTTTGGAGCTGTCAACTAGAAAAAACACAGAGCTATTAAATAGTCAAAAATCACTCTTTAATCAAGGGAAATGGGGTTAGCACTACTAATGCGACAACAGAGCTGCTTCCCAAGACTGCACAGAGTCAAGATGCCCTGGTCACTAGCCCCTGAGAGTGCCACCGACTCAGGGTGGACTCTGGGGAACAAAAGAATTTGGGGAACCTATATACCACTCTAGATGACCTGGGGGCTTTAGGATTAGAGGGACAGTTGATTGACTTTACAATGGTGAGAAAGGAAAATGAGGAGTTCCAGACAGGAATAATAGTGAGGGGCTGGTGTCCTACAAAGGACACAAAAGGGAAAGACTCAGTCCAGGGCTAGGTCACCTTGGTCATGGACCTTAGCCTAGGGGGAGAAACCATTGGGACAAAAGGGATGCTTAATATTGGATGGGATTAGCTGTTCCCACCCAGACTACCAGGAAGTTCACTGTCTGGTGAAGAGGGACCTTCCCTCAGAGGAAACCTCTCCTGTGACAAGGTCAAAACCTGGGGTTTCTATACTCAAACTAAATAAACTGGGGATCTCTATATTTCCATGTTGACAGAGCTGTGGAATCTTAATGCAAACATTCCATGTCCAGAGTGATAAAATGAGTTGAGTGATATGTAATTGATAAGTTACCTCACACGTGTTTTGGGAATTTGTTGGTTGATATTTTGATTACATTTTTGATCTGTATAAATATATTTGTGCCAACAGTAGCCAAAGAGTGGATAGGATGTTAAAAATAGCATATATGTGAAAAATGTTTGCTCAGAATTTTACGATTGGTATGTGAGTTGCTGCTAAAATATGTGTTTTAAGTATTGTTTGAATGTGAACAAAAGCTCATTGTAAATCTGTGCCAAAGATTTTGTTCAATACTCACTGGTTACCTCAGTTTACCAATTTGTACTATGAACTGAATTTTTTAATGGTTGAGCACTATGCTGAAGATAGTGTTTCAATGATGTAATCCTTTAAATCAGAATTCGTTTGGGTTACCAATTAGCAATTGAAGTGATACCATCTGAATGTGACTTAAGTTAGTCAGAGAAGGTGGGATGGTGTGTTGGATTTGAATTTGGAAGGAAGGGACTTTGATCTAAAGTCCATAAAGTTTTAGTATGTGGGTTTGTAAAGGAAGAATGGAAGTTGTGTTCTGCTTTTTAAGCAGAGGAGCTTTGAAGGAAGAAAGAGAGAGAGACAGAGACAAAGAGAGAGAGAGATAGAGAAAGAGAAAGAGAGACAGAGAGAGAGAGAGAGAGAAAGAGAAAGAGAGAGACAGACAGAGAGAGAGAGAGGGAGAGACAAAGAGGGAGACAGAGAGGGAGAGAGAAGGTGAAAGAAAATGGAGAGATGTTCTACTCTTATAACTGGATCTCTGACCTAGGGATAATCTCAAAATTAATGTATGTATTGTGGGAAAATCACACATGATTCTTTAATTTCTCTGGACAGTTGCCCTGAAGTGATTCCTGTATGGCCTTGTCTTAGTCTTTCAGAGGACCTAGGTCCAAGAGATAATATAGCTCTGATTTATATTACTATGGAGCTACTCAATTCAGCATTCATATTCTTTATTCTGGGTTTTGTGGTTAAAGTGTGATATGTAAATTATTGACAAAATACATAAGAATAATTTAGTGATCAGTCTTGTAGGGATATAAAAGGCTTGTTTGGGGGCATGGAGATTTTTTTCTGGACTGCTGATGAGCAAAATTTCTCCCAGATGAAATGGGTGAGACTTGTCTTTTAAAGCAAACAAAGGCTTCTGAGATTTAATGGTGACAAAGTACACCAAGGACAGAGAATGTCATGGAATGGTTACAGAGGCATGTTCTGGTCTCACCTGGGAATGGACCTCTTCTGACCATCTAGGCTGCTACATCAAACAACTCACTGTGTCCTTTGGGACATGATGAAATATTTTCCCTGCCTTTTCCTATAATCAGCACATAATGCAAATTGTGATATTAAAGTTTCCATTTCCTCAAACAACCCTAATAATTGGGAATTCTCAAATTGTTAGGAACATACTTTGAGAAGAAGGTGAAGTTTATTTATAGATGGCTTGTATTTGCAACCTTAATTTACCACAGTTGAAGTTGGATTTTGAGCTTGGAAATATAGCTCAAAGCTTTCTTGAATTTTCCCCAGAATCTGGGGTAAAGGAATACATCTGTAAAATATTGTTACTCAAGTGTTTATAGATGTTTCTAGTTAATGTGTAATTTGAAAAGGGGTATTCTTTAACAGAAACATCACATTCCAGCTCTGCAAACAACTCAGGAATCTGATTTCCTAAAAGGATCTATTCCTGACAGAAGATGATTGCTGAAGAGAAAGTCTGTTGGCTAAGATATCCAAATGTAATGCCAGTTACTGTTTTTCTAATGTTCTGTTTCTATCTGGTGTTCTAGTGTTTGCCCCAGTCCTGGTTTCTACACTTCTATCTTAGGGGCTGACTCTCCCCCTTGGGACCCATCAGCCAATCAGGGGAACCAGTGCCTGGACACCCTTTGGATCTCCAAGCAGGTCTCCACCAACCTGGGACCCAGGCAATCACTCTTGAGGACATGTCCCTAAATATTCAGTGTCTGCGGCCTTTCCCTCCCTGTTCAGGTTTTGGCTACTCCCCTGTGGGAGATGTATTTGTATGCATTTGTAAACTTGACAACCATTCCAGCCTGAAAGCCCTGGACATTGCTTATAGCCAATACCTCTCTCCTGACCATAGACAAGAACAGTTCTACACCTATTCTCAGCTCTGAAGAAGCTATAGAATACTTGGACCTTCGTCCTTTTTCCCTTAGATATTTGGAGAGGGGACGGGATAGGATGGCAGGGCACTGTACCAGGAGGGGTTCCTCACTGCTGGTGCAAAGATATCCAGAGTGGGCCTGAGACTCTGGCCCTCCTGGAGGCTCCCCTATGTGTGGCTCCCCTATGGATGGCTGGGCCTGCCAGATGGCAGGACTCACTTACCAGAATCAGTGGGGAGACAGCTAGCAAAAAGAATACAGGACACCACACATAGGAGAGGCACAAAACTGAGTGATATGCTGGTCAGAGACTTTTTCTTTCATACTATGCACAGAATCTGCAAAGACGTCACTTAGAGATGTGAAACATGTCCACGGGTTAATCAAAAGGGGGGACTGAAGGAACCAGGGGGCACCCGGTGAAGAGGGCTGGAGCCAGGAGACAGTGGGAGGCAGACTTTACAGAAATCAAGCCAGGGAAATATGGGTACAGGTGCCTTTTAGTCCTGGTAGACACCTTTTCAGGTTGGGTAGAAGCCTATCCAAAAAAACATGAAACTGCCTCAGTAGCAGTTAAGAAATTAATGTCAGAGATCATTCCTGGTTTTGGACTCCCACTGGGAATAGGGTCAGATACTGGGCCATCTTTGGTAGCCAGGGTGACTCAGCAATTGGAAGGAGACCCTGACAAGATTGGTCCTAGAGTCTGGCAAGAACTGGATAAGCCTCCTCCCCTTTGCCCTCCCTTAGGAGTGCCCGATGCACCCCATATGTACAAGGTATTACACATTTGAAATTTTGTTTGGTAAACCCCCTCCCGTCCTTCCTAAATTGGAACTAGAAAATTTGACTGAATGTGATAACCAATATCTGTTCTCTTCCCTGAAGGCTTCAGATAAGCTCAGGAAAACTATCACTCAAACTGTCCAAGCTGCCCATCCCTCATCCCCCCGAATGTGACCTGCCCCCTTTTACAGGTGAACCAGGAGATCTTGTGTGGGTTTGGAAGTTTCCTGCAGGGGCTCTTGAGACACGGTGGACTGGACCTTCCGTGATAATATTGACCACCCCCAGAGCTGTAAGTTTGCAGGAAAGAAATGCTGGATCCACGTGTCTCAACTGAAACCTGTTAAACCAAGAGCAGCAGTGCAAGGAGCAGAGCAGTGGAAGGTCACCAAAACTTCGGATCCCTTAAAGATCAAGATTCATAAACATTGAACACTATGGGAAAGGGAGGATGGGGTGGAGCTATGCTTTAACTTGGACTTTTGGGATTTTTGGAAATTAGTCTACCCTTCCAGGTAATTTGTGACAAGGAAATCACTTTTAAGGTTTACAAATTCAATACCGATGGGTAATCAGTAGGACAAGGGATGGGAAGGAATTAATTAGTAACAGACCAACCCGGGAGGAGAAAACCCCCAAAATCCTTTTTGATTTGTGTGATTTATTTGGGAGTGAGTGGACAGATCCCTCACAAACTCTCTCTTGTGCAACCCCATCGGGGACTCTGTATCATGTGAACCTTAAAATTTCTTAGACTTATGAATGTTAATTTCCCCATTGGGAAATTTCATACATGAAATTATTTCCTACTGATAGTAAGAACTCTATTGGAATATGAAACTCCTTGGCATGGGAGGATCCTTCTCCTCCCTACTTAAGACTACTTTAGGACAGAAACCTTTTGCTAAACAATGGAAAGGACTTTGACCTATGCTTAAGCATAGAACAGGAAGTTCTTTGAGTCATGATTGATTTTAGAATTGATACAATAGAGATACTTGGAATGACAGAACCAGGTCTTGGAAACTACAATATCCACCCTACTCAGAGTAACAGGATTTAGGAAGGGCTGCAGCAAAGATCAAGATTTAATTATTTGAGAATATGACCTTCAATAGACATGTGCAAAGGGGACAGACCTCTGGGCGGTCCTGGGTTAAGCTAGAGCCACCATTGGCACAGGGGAGACATGGACAGTGATTGGTAGATGTGAGAACTGAGGGGAGGGGACTTAGATTTTTGGCTTAAAGATAGCGAAGTTGATGCTCTGAAGGAGGTCTGAGAGGAGAGAGGTCCTGGAGGGAGAGCTCCTGGAGAGGTCTTGAAGGAGGCTGTGGAAGGAGAACTCAGGAGGAGTCAGGAGGAGAATTCTCTGGAAACATTTCTTGAAAGGAGGCTCTCTTGAAGGCAGAGCCTGAGGTTGGCATGAGAAGCCTTACCTAGAGAGATCTTGGGTGAGTGATAAAACCAACTGACTGATTTATCTCTTAGGACTGAGGTCTAGGCCTTATTGGCTTGAGGCCCTTCATTCTTATTCCTTTCTTACTTTCTCTCTTTTTCTATTGATTAATCAGTGTATTATAAATTAAATTTCTCTATAAAACCCAGTTGGCTTGGGCATATTCATAAATTGGGAATATATTCCCTGGTGACCATCTTATATTTATATAAAACCAAGACACAGTAGAAAACATATTACAGCGATCATAATTTTTATATATTTCCCTTGCTCCCAAACATTTTAATTATCACAGTTTATGGCTCCCACTCTCTTATCTACAACTATTTAATGCTCAAAACTAATTTAATTCTAACAATCAGAAGCCCCTGACTATGCTTGCTCATCTACAGGGCCACCGTCATGCAATAAAGGGGGAGAATTCTATTGTGCAGCCTGGGGATGTGAAACTGTTGCCCCATGGCTGCAGGAGGACCCCAATATCATACTACAAAGGGAGTGAGGCAGGATCTGGGATGTCCCCCCAGATTTCAGGAATCCCCTGTCCCTGACTATTAAAAACCCAGAGGATAAAGGATGGTTACTAGGCCAGATGTGGGGACTTAGGCTGGAGGTGAGAGGCCAGGACCCAGGGAGAGAATTTACAGAGTAGCAAATAGCTGACAAAATGCAACCCTCACCAGTCGGCCAGAGCTGAGAGATCATTATAGGATTTGCCCGAGAACCCACCCCCACTCTCTCCATACCTGGGCAACTAGTTAAGACTGCCATAAAGCTTCTTTACAGGGAGCAATCCCTCCTCACCATGCTTACAACTGTCTTTTCCTTCTTAAATGCCAATGTCCCCCAGACAACATTGGACTGTTGGCTCTGTTTGAACCTTCAACCTCCATATTATGTTGGTATTGGGGCCCAGGGGGTCCTGTCTCCCTCAGTCTTCCCAAATGCTTTGTATATGACCACAATCACTGATGCTGAGGCCAAAGTCCAATGCAAGTGGGGACATGAACCAATTCTTACCTTAGGGGACTTGCAAGGGAATGGCAGTTGTTTCATGAAGTCTGGAGTAGATCTAAGTCTTTCGTTTCTTGCCCCCCACTGCATCAGTCGTATCACAGCACCTGATGCTGACTCTTCTGAGAGTTGGTACTGGAAAGCTCCCCCTGGAATATGGTTTTTCTGTACTTCAGGTATCATGCCTTGTTTATCTCCTCATACCTTAAGAACAAAGGATGCTGCAGGGAACCCTGTAATTTGCATCCTGGTTCATATTATTTCCCATGTTTACTATTATTCAGGGGAGGGAGGTAGAGAGCACTTTGAAGGGATACAGACCAGTGAATACAGACTGGCCTTGTTAGATACCATAGAGTGCCAATTCTCATCCCTATCCTAGTAGGGCTTGGGATAGGGGGAACTGCAGCCTTAAGCACTGCTGCTCTGATTCAGGGAAGCCAGAATTTTTTGCCTCTCTCTAACCAGATTGATTCAGACCGTAGTGGATTAGAAACTTCTATTAATTTCCTGGAAAAATCACTGTCCTCTCTGGCAGAAATGGTTCTCCAAAATAGACAGGGACTAGATCTCCTTTTCTTCAAGCAGGTGGGGGGAGGGAGGGCTATGCATGGCATTGGAAGAATCCTGTTGTTTTTATGCTAATCATTCTGGGATTATACAGGAATCTCTGGCCTTGCTCTGGGGAAGGATCCAAGAGAGGACCCCTCTAATGCTCAATTCAACAATTGGTACTCCAATCTTTTCTTGTGGTCTCCTTGGCTAACTACTTTGATCACAGCTGTGGCAGGACCACTTATATTAGTAATAGTGGACCTCTTGATTGGACCCTGTCTGATCAACCATCTTATGACCTATATCCATCAGCGTCTTCAGGCTATTAAGCTTTTGGCCTTAAGATCACATTATTCTACTCTGTCTGATGAGTCAAGGGTTTGACTCACCCCCCAACAGAAAAAGGAGGGAATGAAGTAGCCCCAAATAGATGAAAAGATGGAAAATTAAAGAGTGTCAACTAGAAAAAACGCAGAACTATTAAATAGTCAAAAATCACTCTTTAATCAAGGGAAAAGGGGTTAGCGCTACTAATACGACAACAGAGCTGCTTCCCAAGACTGCACAGAGTAAAGACGCCCTGGTCACTAGCCCCTGGGAGTGCCACTGACTCAATATGGACTCCAGGGAACAAAAGAACTTGGGGAACCACTCTAGATGACCTGGGGGCTTTAGGATTAGAGGGACAGTTGATTGACTTTACAATGGTGAGAAAGGAAAATGAGGAGTTCCAGACAGGAATAATAGTGCGGGGCTGATGCCCTACAATGGTAGTAGTGGTAGTCTCTAGATGACCGAGAATGACAATTGTCTTTGTGCATTATCATCTATTGATGTACCCTCATGTGGCTTTGAAGTCCAAAGGCTGAGGCACAGAGTTTGTGGCACATGGGGCATGGGACGCCAGTTGTTACAGGAGGTGCGGTTGTGGCCTGGTGTCGGCGTTCACGCACAGCGGCGAGATGTCGATGTCGCTCATCTTCAAAGGTTGTGGCGGCATGGTGAATGTGGGTATGCCAGCTGCTTTTGTCAGAGGCAGTGGGTTCTAGTTGCTTTGGTGTAATGCCAGCCCACTTCAAGTTTGACTTTAGCTGATCCTTGAATCTTTTCTTTGGTCAACCTTATTTCCTGAGTCCAGCTGACAGTTCACCATAGAATACCTGTCTTGGTATTCGTTGTGGGTCCATGCGGATGATGTGTCCAGACCATCGTAGCTGGGTTTTGAAGACCATTACTTCGATGAAAAAGATGAATCTTCCTGACTCTAGACCTGACACTATCCACTGCACCACAGAGGACACAAAAGGGAAAGACTCAGTCCAGGGCTGGGTCACCTTGGTCATGGACCTTAGCCTAGGGGGAGAAATGATAGGGACAAAAGGGATACTTAATATTGGATGGGATTAGCTGTTCCCACCCAAACTACCAGGATGTCCATTGTCTGGTGAAGTGGGACCTTCCCTCAGGGGGAAACCTCTCCTGTGACAATGTCAAAACCTGGGATTTCTACACTCTAAATAACCTGGGGATCTCTATATCTCCATGTTGAACCCCCTCCCTTTTGGTCAAGACCAAACATTGCTGACCAAACATATGGACAAATGAGTAATGTTATATGGGGTTGGACTCCATCCCCTACTGGTGGGAAAGTCTAGGGACACAGGTATTGTTGATTGGCATCTGGGGACATTCCCCAATGCCACAGGTGCATTGACATTTGAGCCAGAAGGGCAGGCAGTCTGCCTTTGGCCAAAAACTAACAATCAAAGCACTACCCCAATTCCCAAAGTCTTAAGTCGTTCACATCTGGTGGGTCCTGATGATGCCTTCAGCCTCCTCTCGCAGACTTCTGTCCTCTGGCAGACTCCTCCTTTGGTATCAGCCAGCTTCCTTGCTGCTGCAAGAGAAAATTAAGAGAAATCCATAAACACATTCTTTAACAGGTCTTGATCAATTCCATATATGCTTATTCACTACAAGGATTATCTATGCTGCTGTAAACCTCAAAATTTCTCAGACTTATGAATGTTATGGGTTTCCCCCATTGGGGAATCTTCTACTTAAAAAAAGTTCCCTAGCAGATGGTGAGAACTCTACTTGAGTGTGGGGGCTCCTTGCCTTGGGAATATCCCTACTCCACCCTACTTAGGACTGCTTTAGGACAGAGAGCTCCTTGAGAACAATGAAAAGTACTTTGATCCATGCTTATGGAAGGGACAGGAAGTTCTTTGAGTCATGACTGTTTTAGAATTGATACAATGGGATACTAAGTACCTATAAAGGTGGGGCAACTTGTAAACTACTTAAACCTAAAAGGCTGATAACTTATTCAGAGGTTTTTTCTAATGAAATTATTCGACACAGCAGCATTTTTTCCTGACTTACGAAAGAGATTAAAACTACTCAGCTGTGAATTCAAAATAGGCAGTCCTTTAGAACCATCTACAGTGATTGGTAGATGTAAGGACTTAGGGGAGGTGACAGAGAAGATTTTGCCCTTAAAAATAAGAGCTCAGGGAAGAGCTGAGAAAGTCATTCTGAAACATTCAGATTGGAGAGACTCATTCTGAGGAGACTGATTCTGAAACATTCAGATGGAGGAGGGAGCTGGTGAAAGTAGCTGAGATGCTGATGGCCTGGCATCATTAGAAATCCTTACTTAGACAGATCTTATGGTAAGTTATAAAAAACTGACTGATTTCTCTCTTAAGGCTCAGGTCTAGGCCATATTGGCTTGAGGCCCTTCATACTTATTCCTTTCTTACTCTCTCTCTCTCTCTCTCTCTTTGATTACTCATTGTATTGTTAATTAAAAATCTCTATAAAACCCAATTGACTTGGGTATTTGAATAATTGGGAATATTTCCCTGGCAACGATCTTATATTTGATTTTAAACCCAAGACACTGTAGTGAAACATATTTCTGTGGTCAAATTTACTCACCCTCTCTTATATCTATCACAATTTATATCTTCCACTATTTTAATCACTACAGTTTAAGAAATAAACCATTTTAAATCTCACAGTTTATGGCGACCTTACGAAGTTGTTGAGAAACCCTCAAAAGGCTTCTGTGAAATCTCTTTTCTTTATCTCTTTGCCTTACAACTTGCATATCAGTCGGTTTTGTTTTCTTTTTTAACTTGACTTCAAATTACAGCTGCAAGAATGGGTGAGTAAAAAGCCTTTTTGATTCTTCTTAATTTAAGCTGTTTTAGATCTTAACAACAGGGCCCTAAGATCCTGGCTAGCAATTGCCTAATTTAGGATTAGAAAAACCTGGGAAAACCTTTTGGCCTTGTCCTACTTCCCATGTTTTTACTTTAGAAATATGGAGTCACAGACACTTCAGACACAGACAGTTCAGAACTTAATTAATAACTGGAGTTTCAGTAAATACTTTGTTCTTTTCTTAGTACAAGCATTGGTCTGCAGCTTACTTAGCAGCTGGCTTATCAGCCCCATGACCAATCTTATAAATACAGAATTCCTTGTCTCTCTGAAAGGGCTCATCACATGGAACTTATGGCAAAATCTAATCAACATACTACTTTCCCTTGGGTTTTTGATTGTTATAATTTTAATATTGTATTTCCTTGAAGAACTCAATTCTCAGTCAAACCAACCAATTGCTCCCTCTCATATTCAACAAATTGAAAAACTAAATACTAGACAGGATCTTATAGAGGAAGGTCAGGAAGAGATTGTAACTTTTATAAGAAGCATCAACAGAGAGTTAAGAACAATATCAGAATCTCTGTCCCACCCTGCTATGGACAATAACCCTCTTAACGAACCCCACCCCCACCCCCTTGGCCTCAGAAAACTCTAACTCTAATCAACCAACTCTGAATTCACACCCCACCCACGCTTCTGACCCAACACAATCAACTCTAAATTCACACCCTACCGGTACTTCTGATCTTAATCCCTCTACTTCACACCTTACTGATTCCTCCAATCCAAACACCTCTGTATCCTTTCACACTTCTTCCTTGGCCCCTCCTTCTCATCCTACACAATCTCCTTTAAGTTCACATTCCAACCTAAATTCACATCCTACCTCTGAATTTTCTGGCACAATGGGACAACAACAAACCCTTCCTTTTAATGTGCCCAACTTTTCTATTTCTCAGACTTACCCAATTGAAAATGGAGCAAGAAGCCTAGAAACAAGACTACCAAATAATTTAGAAAGCTTATTTCCTTTAAGGGAAGTACCCACTTTAAAAAAAATGGAAACTTGATATCTGTAAGACATCATATACCTTTTACCCCTGAGGATTTAAAAAAATTGAAGGAAGATATGCCATCATTTGAGGATGAACCAATATTAATTATAAAAAAATTAGAGAACATATTCAGAAATTTTGGCCCCACTTGGTTGGATGTTGAGAATATATTAGAAGAATTATTAACAAAGAGAGAGAAAAAATAAAATCGTCTCTCTGGCTAATCAAAAATGAGGTAGAAGAGGATATTTTTGGCCAACTGAAGATCCACATTGGAACCCCAATGTTGAATTAGATTACACAAAACTAAACCAGGCCAGAGAAGCATTATTGAGAGCCATGAGAGCTTGCTCTGATAGACCTGAAAAATGGTCAAAATTTGAAAAAACCCGACAACATATCGATGAAACACCCTCCCAGTTTATGGACAGACTTATTGACATAGGGAATACATATATGGACCTTGATTTATCCAGAGAAAGAGACATTAGACAAATACGTAGGCAATTTGTTAAGAATTGTTGTTCAGTGGTAAAAGACTACTTTAGAACTAGCTGTCCTAATTGGGACTCTATGGACCTTGATGAACTAAGGAGAGTAGCAACCTATGTTTATAAAGGTCATGTAAAAAGACCTGAGGAAGACGATACATCAGTGGAAGATTTAAAGAAAGAAATTGAAATGTTAAACTTTTCCTATTTCAACTAAGTTTGGGGAATAGCTCTGTCCTTTCTAGGTTCTCTACTTAAAGGGACTTTGCTCAGGGTAAATAGAATTCTCAGGGGAAATAAAATGGCCAGTTTTATGTATGCTACAGAAACATTTCTAGTCGATGAAAATGATGAGAAACAATACTTATCCAGATCCAATATCTTGGGGCTCCTTTGGATTTCTCATAGAGAGGTCTTCTTCAGGAATCCTTCAGATTCTAGGCTACAGGAAAATCTGGTCCAGGCTTTGGGCTCCTAAGAAGTATCTTGAAATAAAACTTTAATAGGTTTTAATCACTTCGCCCACACTTCAGAACAGGGGTGGTAAAATACAGGACATTCCTAAAAAAATTCGTTTCCCAGGTGATAAATTCCTTTATTAGTGGTCATATGCCAAAGATCCATCAGAAATAATGCTCACAAAACCATTAGTTCTCTCCACTTAAAAAGTAAAATTAGTTAACAGTAATCACTGGACTTTAAACAACTTTTCTATTGTAATGGCTGCAATCTGGAAATTTACCTTAAAAGTTCAAAAATCAGGTTGTAGTCCATGACTCTTTTTACCTTTAAAAAAACCAAAACCCATCCCATTTTTCTCCAAACACAAAACTTAGGATTATTAAGAAAACTTAAAAGTCACCTTTAACTCTGAATACTTCTACAATTCCTTTTTTTTTTGCTCTAATTTACTTTTGGCTCCAAGTTTGCCTTTCTCTTATCCTTGCCTCAAACCACTTTGGCCTAAGGCTAAAGCCACTCCTAAAGAGGAAATTTGTTGGGTCAGTTTAAAATATTCAGGATTTCCTTGCCCTTTAAAGCAATATGTTTTCACCAATATTTCTCGTCATTTACACCAATTCAGTGACCAGTTAGGTCTGCAGTTGACCATCCTAAAATGAAATTTCTTTACTCCAGAACTCACACACATCTTGCTATTTGAAAATAATTAACAGCTTAAAAAATGGGAAATGATAGCACTCAAATAACCAGGTTAGTACCTAGAATAAAATGCACCTTGTTACCAATATTAACTGCACTTGATACACAATATTTCACACATTAACCAAACCAAAACTTTGGGAAGAAAAATTAGACCTTAAAGTTAAGAATTTCTGGACCTCCCTTTGCCTCCTGTGGGATATTCACATATCCAGATCACAGCTCCAGGCTCGCCTCTTCAACTTTTGGGAGGAATTCATTGTTAACAACTTACAGATATTATTGGCTAACATTTAAATAACAAGCATTTGAAGTTATTAGCGAAGTCTCTGCCTAAGAAATCCATTAGACATATAATACAAGCAAAAACCCACAGAAAAATTTTGAGAAGAAATCCAGAACTTAAGTTCTTAAGCTTCTATGAGAAGCTTTTTTTTTTATTTGCAAAACTTTATAACCATTTAAACCTTAAGCCATGACATCTCAATTCATGAAGAAAATTTCTCTATTTTAGTCAATTTAAAGCAGTTACTCAGACCCTCAATTGAACACTCAGGCTCTCACACTCCAGCTCAAGCTTCCCATTCAAAGCTTTCAGCCAACCATTTGTGCTTCTGACCAGCTCTCCTTGCCCTCACCTCTAGCATAGACACTGTTGCACTCACACAGGCACCAACACACACACACACAAAACCTAATTAAACTCAGATATTGAAGCCAAGTTGAATTAGATTCCATGTTGTCCAATACGTTTTGGGGCCAAACTCTGCCATCTTCTCATCTTTTTAAACCTTAAAATGGCCATATCATTAGGTGGTTCTTTGACCTGCTGACCACCCCCACCAATATTTGGGACAACAGACAAGCTGTTATCCATGTCCAATAGCGCCCAGGTGGCTATGGACCATGCGGCTGTGTACCCCACAGGCGCTCAACTAAGAATCCCTTAATTAAAATCTCCCAAACACGAGATGCGAGTCCTACCTCTGAGAGAGCCGCTTACCTGGCCCTTGCTAACCAGACTCCTGACCCAACCCTAAATGGGTTATGTGAGGTACCTCAAGTCTGGGGTTCTCATTAGCTGGAGGGCTCAGGCAGCGGGGACTTCGGATCTTGGTGGAATCTCCATTAATGTCAACTAGAAAAAACGCAGAACTATTAAAAAGTCAAAATCACTCTTTAATCAAGGGAAAAGGGGTTAGCGCTACTAATACGACAACAGAGCTGCTTCCCATGACTGGACAGAGTCAAGACACCCTGGTCACTAGCCCCTGGGAGTGCCACCGACTCAGGATGGACTCCAGGGAACAAAAGAATTTGGGGAACCTATATACCCTTTGGAAATCCAGGGGCAGGGAAAGATGATTGACATCACTATGGCTACAAGGAAAATGGGAGTGTTCAAACTACACTGACAAGACAATCATAGCTAGAAGCTAGGATGCAAGAGAAGGGGGCTGCTTACAATGGTTACTAAAGGATGGTTCATGCCCAGGTCTGACCTTCCTGAGAAAGGTTCTAATACAATAGGGGATGCTACCTAAAACAAAGAATTCCTTAGCATATGCTTATCTCACCCAACCAGGATTATCATTTCCCTTCAGGGTAGATTCCCATGGTAACAGGGAACAAGCACAATCTTTGGGGTCTCCAATCTACAAACTAAATCTAAAATTGGGGTTCATCAGATCCCACTAGGCCACAAGTTTGGGATTCCTAAATTCCATGCTGACAAGCGATAGCCCCTTGACCACATTTTTAGGACACAGACCTGGCTGACTTAGATTACAACTTGCCTTGGTCATTAATTCCAACTTCCAACTATATACACTCCCACTGAATGTTTGTGGTGAAATGCCCCTCTCGAGTAGCTACATTTACCAAATTCTACTCAGAAAGTTATCTCCTCATATATTAGGCTAATAGTTGAACTTATTTTAAAAGGCCATAGAAGAAGCAGAGAAATTTTTTGGTGCAGATCCCTCCTCCATCATTATACCTCTAAATGCTACACAGATAAATGATCTTTATTGCTGTTCAACTGATTGGCACGTTTCTGTAGCAAGATATTCTGGAAACATTGGTTATCACATCCCTTCTAATCATCTTTTACAATTCTTAAAGAGACAGGCAATAATTCTTCCTTTCTAGTCATCCCCAGTCCCACTCCCTAACCCTCCTGCCCATATGGTCTTTACAGATGGATCTTCTAATGGAAGAGCCATTATGGTCATCAATAAACAACCCTCCTTCTGGGTAAGGTGGTGGTAGTCTAAATGCGGGTCACTTCCTCTCCCCAGCACACACCGACAAAGACTACCCCCAAAAGATTTTAAAAAATATTTTCAGAATGGAGGAACTATACAGTAGGGTGCAGAATTGAAGGTATGTGGGATTGGGGTTTTTCCAATCTA
Organism: Monodelphis domestica; assembly: GCF_027887165.1. NCBI lineage: Eukaryota > Metazoa > Chordata > Mammalia > Didelphimorphia > Didelphidae > Monodelphis > Monodelphis domestica. Next base: position 424,266,442 of record NC_077230.1, read on the forward strand.
TAAGAGGGTGAAAAAGCTTCCACCCAAACACGAGCCTATCCACCATCCCCCACCTCTCCTATGGAGCCCAAGTCAGAGACTGCACCCACCAGAACAAGTGAGAAAAGGAACACCTCTAGAGTGAGCAAGGGGAACCTCTAGGTCCTTGGGAGCTGACTAGGACTGCTGGGGACCTACCCCTGAAAGCAGCTAGACTGGAAACTCAGGCAGACAGAAGAGCACAGAACTTGAATGCCCCTGGGAAGGTAGCACAGAGAAGAGCTGCAAAGGACTGTGAAGATTCGAGAGCTTGCCTCAGGCAAAATCCTTGCTTCTCAATTCCATACACAGAAAACCTGCCCAGTTCACTCAGATTTCTGACTAAAGAAGGAAGGAAAAATATCCATGAAAATGACTAATTGTGCATAGGAACCTCAAAATCCTTAAAAAAAAAAGACAGCAACCTTCAAGGATTTTTATGGAGGAAAAAACCAGGCTACAGAGAAAATACTGGAAGAAATTCAAACAGAGGCAAAACCTAAAAAAACAGAAATTATCCACAACCTGGAAGAATTTCAATTGGACCTTATCAAAAAGATGGAAGCCTTTTGGTTACAAAAGTGGTAAATGGTTAAAAAAATGAAGAAATCAAAGCTGAATACCAAAAGGTTAAAGCAGAAAACCAAAAGATTATAACAGAAAACCAGGACTTAAGGACCAGAATTGAACAACTGGAAACCAGTGATCTTGGAAAACATCAAGAATTAATAAAGCAAAGTCCAAAGACTGACAAAATAGAAGAAAACATAAAATATCTCACTGACAAGGTGACAGATCAGGAAAACAGAGGAAGGAGAGACAATTTGAGAATCATTGGTATACCTGAAAAGCCAGAAATAAACAGAAACCATGACACCATACTACAAGTGATCATCCAAGAAAACTGCCCTGAAGTTCTTGAACAAGGAGGCAAAATAGACATTGTTCATAGAACACCCTCTATACTGCACTCCCAAAAATCAACTCCCAGAAATGTAATTGCCAAATTCCAGAGCTTTCAAACTAAGAAGAAAATCCTACAAGAAGCCAAAAAGAGGAAATTCAGATACCAAAGAGGACGAATCAGGATCACACAATACCTGGCAGCTTCCACACTAAAGGACTGCAAGGCCTGGAAGACGATATTCAGAAAGGCAAGAGAACTGGGTCTTCAACCAAGAATCACATATCCATCAAAACTGACTATATACTTCCAGGGGAAAGTATGGGTATTCAACAAAATAGAAGATTTCCAAGTATTTGTAAGGAAAAGACCAGAAATAAATGAAAGCTTGATATCCAAACACAAAGATTAAGAGAATCATGAAAAGGCAAATATGAAGAAGGAGAAAAGAGAAAAATGTTTTTTTCTATTCAAAATCTCTTCTTTAAGGGCTACAATGAGATTAAATTATATATATATATATATATATATATATTAATATATGGTGAAATGTTATTTGTAATTCTCCAAAATGTTTTCATTATTATAGTAAATAAAAAGAATCATTCAAAGGAAAAGATTGGTGCATTAAGGGCCATAAAATGATATGCAAAAAAAGGATGGGGGGGGGATTGATGAATGTACCAAGAGGTACTTGAAGAAATAAAATGAATAGAATGATCTTTGTCACACAAAGATATACATGGGAAGGGGAGGGGAAGGATATTCTTATAAGGGGGAGAAGAAGAGAGTGCTAACAGGTAATAATAAAAAAATTACTCTCAGTGAAATCAATTCTGAGAGATTAGAGCATCTAGATCCATTGGGATCTTGAAGTCTATTTTATTATACAGGGTAAGGAAGAAAAGAAAACAAAGGGGTGTTAAGGGGGAGGGAACACAAAAAGGAGGGAAGGAGAGGGGGCAGGGAACTTAACAGAACCTAAAAAAAAAAAAACAAGAAGGGAAGAAAAGGGAGGGGCCAGAAAAGGAAGAATATCAAGGGAGGAGAATATGGGGATTGACTAAAAGTAAACTGGGTTAAAAGGATATAGGAGAAGAAGAAAGGATTGAACTAGGAGAGGATATCAAAATGTTAGGGAATTCAAAAGTGACAATAATAACTTTGAACGTGAATAGAATGAACTCACCAATAAAATGTAGACGAATGGACAAGTGGACAATAATCCAGAAACCTACCATATGTTGTCTTCTGGAAACACACATGAGGTGGGTAGATAATCACAAGGTCAGAATTGAAGGGTGGAATAAGACTTATTGGGCCTCAACTGACAAATAGAGGGCAGGAGTTGCAATCATGATATCTGACAAAGCCAAAGTAAAAATAGACCTGATTAAAAAGGATAGGGAAGATAAATGCATCCTAATAAAAGGGAGTATACACAATAAGGAAATATCACTAATCAACATGTATGCACCAAATGGTATAGCACCCAAATTTCTAATGGAGAAACTAGTAGAATTGAAGGAGGAAGTAGAGAGTAAAAATATAGTAATGGGAGACATAAACCCACCACTACCAAATTTAGATAAATCAAATCAAAAAATAAATAAGAAAGAGGTAAAAGAGGTGAATGAAATCTTGGAAAAATTAGAGTTAATATATATATATATATATAAATATATGGAGAAAAATGAATAGGGACAAAAAGGAATATACCTTGTTTATAGCAGCACATGGCACATTCACAAAGATTGACCATATACTAGGTCATAAAAACATGGCACACAACTGCAGAAAAGCAGAAATAATAAATGCAACCTTTTCAGATCATAAGGCAATAAAAATAATGATCAGTAAGGGTACATGAATATCAAAATCAAAATCAAAAATTAATTGGAAATTAAATACTATGATTCTCCAAAATCAGCTATTGAAATCATAGAAACAATTAATAATTTAATTGAAGAAAATTATAATGATGAGACATCCTATCAAACTCTATGGGATGCAGACAAAGCAGTACTCAGAGGAAAATTTATATCCTTGAGTTCATATATCAATAAATTATGGAGGGAAGAGGTCAATGAATTAGACATGCAAATCAAAAACTTGAAAGCAACAAATTTAACCCCCCCAGGAAAAAACCAAATTAGAGCTCCTAAAAACTAAGGGAGAAATTAATAAAATCAAAAGTTATAGAACTATTGAACTAATAAATAAGACTAGAAGCTGGTATTTGGAAAAAACAAACAAAATAGAAAAACTATTGGTCATTCTAATAAAAAAGAGGAAAGAAGAAAACCATATTAACAGTATGATGGATGGAAAGGGAGAACTCACCTCCAATGAAGAGGAAATGAAGGCAATCATTAAAATCTACTTTGCCCAACTATATGGCCATAAATATACCAACCTAGGTGATATGGATGAATATTTACAAAAATTTAAATTGCCTAGACTAACATAAGAAGAAATATAATTCTTAAATAATCCCATAGCAGAAAAAGAAATTAAACAGGTCATCAAAGAACACCCAAGAAAAAAATCCTCAGGGACTGATGGATTCACAAGTGAATTCTATCAAACATTCAAAGAACAGCTAATCCCAATACTAGACAAACTATTTGACATAATAAGCAAAGAGGGAGTTCTACCAGATTCATTTTATGACACAAATATGCTACTGATCCCAAAGTCAGGCAGACCAAAAGCAGAGAAAGAAAACTACAGACCTATCTCCTTAATGAACATAGATGTAAAAATCTTAAAACAGGATAGTAGTAAAAAGATTCCAGCAAGTCATCATGAGGGTTATTCACTATGATCAGGAAGGATTTATACCAGGAATGCATGGATGGTTCTATATAAGGAAATCCATCCACATAATTGACCATATCAACAAGCAAACCAACAAAAATCACATGATTATCCCAATAGATGCAGAAAAAGCTTTTGACAAAATACAACACTCACTCCTATTGAAAAAAACTAGAAAGTATAGGAATAGAAGGGTCTTTATTTTTTTTTTGACAAAGATTTACTCATTTATTTATTTTCCTTTCTTAGGCCTGTGTTTATGTGTTCACATTTTCTATTTGCTTTATGTCTTTTTTTAACATTATTTTATTTGGTCATTTCCAAGCATTATTCATTGAAGACAAAAATCATTTTCTTCCCCCCACCTATCCCATTACCGATGCGTGATTCCACTGGGTATCACAAGTGTTTTTGATTTTGAACCCTATTCCATGTTGTTGGTATTTGCACCAGAGTGTTCATTTAGAATCTATCCTCAGTTATATCCCCTCAACCCCTGTAGTGTAGCAGTTGGTTTTCCTCAGTGTTTTTACTTCCACAGTTTGTCCTCTGCTTGTGGATAGTGTTTATTCTCCTATATCCCTGCAGATTGTTCAGGGACATTGCATTGACACTAATAGAGAAGTCCATTACGGTCAATTGAACCACAGTGTGTCAGTCTCTGTGTACAATGTTTTCCTGGTTCTTCTCCTTTTGCTCTGCATCACTTCCTGGAGGTAGTTCCAGTCTCCATGGAATTCCTCCACTTTATTATTCCTTTTAGCACAATACTATTCCATCACCAACATATATCACAATTTGTTCAGCCATTCCCCAATTGAAGAGCATGCCTTCATTTTCCAATATGTGGCCACCACAAAGAGTGTAGCTATGAATATTCTTGTACAAGTCTTTTTCCTTAATATCTCTTTGGGGTACAAGCCCATCAGTGCGATGGCTTGATCATAGGGCAGACAGTCTTTTATCGCCCTTTGAGCATAGTTCCAAATTGCCCTCCAGAATGGTTGGATCAGTTCACAACACCACCAGTAGCGGATTAGTGTCCCTACTTTGCCACATCCACTCTAGCATTCACTACTTTTCTTTGCTGTCATGTTAGCCAATCTGCTAGGTATGAGGTGATACTTCAGAGTTCTTTTAATTTGCATCTCTCTGATTATAAGAGATTGAGAACATTTTCTCATGTGCCTATTAATAGTTTTGATTTCTTTATCTGAAAACTGCCTATTCATGACCCTTGCCCATTTATCAACTGGAGAATGGCTTGATTTTTTATACAATTGATATAGCTCCTTGTAAATTTGAATAAGTAAACCTTTGTCTGAGGTATTTATGAGGATTGTTTCCCAATTTGTTGCTTTCCATCTGATTTTCGTTATCTTGGTTTTGTTTGTATAAAAACTTTTAATTTGATGGAGTCCAACTTATTTATTTTGAATTTTGTGACTCTCTAACTCTTGCTTGGTTTTAAAATCTTTCCCTTCCCAAATGTCTGACATGTATACTATTCAGTGTTCACCTAATTTTCTTATAGTTTCCTTCTTTATGTTCAAGTCATTCACCCATTTTGAATTTATCTTGGTGGAGGGTGTGAAGTGTTGATCAATACCTAATCTCTCCCACACTGTCTTCTAATTTTCCCAGCAGTTTTCATAAAATAGTGGATTTTTGTCCAAAAATCTGGGATCTTGGGGTTTGTCATATACTGTCTTACTGAGGTCACTTACCCCAAGTCTATTCCATTGATCCTCCTTTCTGTCTCTTAGTCAGCACCAAATTGTTTTGATGACTGCTGCTTTATAATATAGTCTGAGATCTGGGATTGCAAGGCCCCCTTCCTTTGTATTTTTTTCATTATTTCTTTGGATATCCTTGATCATTTGTTCTTACAAATGAACTTTGTTATGTTTTTTTCAAAATCAGTAAAAAATTTTTTTTGGAAGTTCAATGGGTATGGCACTAAATAGATAAATAAGTTTGGGTAGGATGTTCATTTTTATTGTATTGGATCATCCTACCCATGAACAATTAATGTTTTTCCAATTGTTCAAGTCTAGTTTTAGTTGTGTGGAGAGTGTTTTGTAGTTGTGTTCATATAGTTCCTGTGTTTGTCTCGTGAGATATATTCCTAGGTATTTTATTTTGTCTAAGGTGATTTTGAATGGGATTTCTCTTTCTAGTTCTTGCTGCTGAGCTGTGTTGGAAATATATAGAAATGCTGATGACTTATGTGGGTTTATTTTGTATCCTGCAACTTTGCTGAAGTTGTTGATTATTTTGATTAGCTTTTTGGTTGAATCTCTAGGAAGTAGACCATCATGTCATCCGCAAAGAGTGATAACGTGGTCTCCTCCTTGCCTCTTTTAATTCCTTCAATTACTTTTTCTTCTCTAATTGCTACTGCTAGTGTTTCTAGTACAATGTCAAATAATAGAGGTGATAATGGGCATCCTTGTTTCACTCCTGATCTTATTGGGAATGCATTTAGTTTATCCCCATTGCAGATAATATTAGCTATTGGTTTTAGATATATACTGTTTATTATTTTTCAGAATGACCTTTCTATTCCTATGTTTTCTAGTGTTTTTAATAGGAATGGGTTTTGTATTTTATCAAAGGCTTTTTCTGCGTCTATTAAAATAATCATGTGATTCTTGTTGGTTTGTTTGTTGATGTGGTCAATTATGTGGATGGTTTTCCTAATATTGAACCAACCCTGCATCCCTGGTATAAATCCTACTTGATCATGATGGATGACCCTTCTGATCACTTGCTGGAGTCTTTTTGCTAGTATCCTATTTAAGATTTTTGCATCAATATTCATTAGGGAGATTGGTCTATAGTTTTCTTTCTCTGTTTTTGACCTGCCTGGTTTTGGAATCAGTACCATGTTTGTGTCATAAAAGGAGTTTGGTAGAACTCCCTCTTTGCTTATTATGTCAAATAGTTTGTATAGTATTGGGATTAACTGTTCTTTGAATGTTTGATAGAATTCATTTGTGAATTGTAAAAAATATTATTTTAAATTGCAAAGTTTAAATTCCTTTTGAGAAGAATTTTAGGTAAAGAAGATGCTACCTCTCTGAATTCAGAACTGAACTGTTGGAGAAACCACCATGAAGAAGCCTCCAGACCACAAGTTGCACAAAATTGAACTTTGGGTGTGGTAGATTGAACATGTTTTTTTGTATGTATACTTTCATGCCAAAGGGGACTCTGGCTTTTTGTCAATGTGTCCAGCAATTATTGGTTTTGTTCTTTTTTTCTCTTATCCTCAAATTATTGTAATCTTTAAATTGATTATATTTTTATGATCCTTTTGGGAAGGACTTCTTCCCAGAGGATTAAATGGGGGGAATGTAAAATTGAGATTTAAACTCTGGACTTCAATCTCCACAAGCCCTTGCTTCACTTCCCCAGAATACTTTGTAATCTCATGCAATTCTGAGGTGGGCCAAGATCAAGGAAGGATTGAAGCTGGTGGCAAAGGTTTTTGATGCTCTTTCTCTCTTTTTGGACTTCTGTTTTGGAGCAGACATGCCTCTTTCCATAATGTAGGTGAGGTCTTGTCTAGGCCTCTGGCCTAGGCACGTTTTCCTTATCCTGTACTTTCTTTAATCCTTAATTCTTAATAAACCTCTAAAAATATATAATACTCCTTGCAGAGAGAAACTAATTTCTACCTGCCTCAGTCTCCCCTAAATTTTAACTGTTACAGAATCCATCAGGTCGTGAGGATTTTTTCTTAGGAAGTTCTTTGATGGCCTGTTGGATTTCATTTTCTGATATGGGATTTTTTATGAAATCTATGTCTTCTACTGTTAGTCTAGGCAATTTATATTTTGTAAATATTCATCCAAATCACTTAGGTTGGTATATTTATTGCCATATAATTGGGCAAAGTTGCTTTTAATGATTGCCTTAATTTCCTTTTCATTGGAGGTGAGGTCCCACTTTTCATCCTTGATGCTTTTAATTTGCCTTTCTTCTTTCCTTTTTTTAATTAGATTAACCAGTACTTTGTCTGTTTTTTCTGATTTTTCAAAGTACCAGCTCCTAGTCTTGTCTATTAGTTGAATAGTTCTATCACTTTTGACTTTATTAATTTCTCCCTTAATTTTTAGGATCTCTAGTTTGGCTTTATTTTGGGGGTTTTTAATTTGTTCTCTCTCAAGTTTTTTGATTTGCATTTCCAATTCATTGATCTCTGCCCTCCCTAATTTGTTAATATATGCACTCAAGGATAGGAATTTTCCTCTAAGTACTGCATTGGCTGCATCCCATAAGGTTTGAAAGGATGGCTCACCATTGTCATTTTCCTAAATGAAATTATTAATTTTTTCTATGATTTCTTCTCAAACTAATCAATTTTGGAGTATCATATTATACAATTTCCAATTAATTTTTGATTTGGCTCTCCATATACCCTTACTGATCATTATTTTTATTGCCTAATGATCTGAAAAGGTTGCATTTATTATTTCTACTTTTCTGCATTTGAATGCCATGTTTCTATGATGTAGTGTATGAGCTATTTTTTGAATGTGCCATGTGGTGCTGAGAAGAAAGTGTATTCCTTTTTGTCCCTATTTATTTTTCTCCTATATCTATTAACTCTAATTTTTCTAGGATTTCATTTACCTCTTTTACCTCTTTCTTTTTTATTTTTTGGTTTGATTCATCTAAATTTAATAGTGGTTGGTTCAAGTCTCCCACTAATATTCTTTTACTGTCTATTTCCTCCTTCAATTCTATTAGTTTCTCCATTAGAATTTTGGATGCTATACCATTTGCTGTATACATGTTGATTAATTATATTTCCTCATGGTCTATACTCCCTTTTAATAGAATATATTTACCTTCCCTATTCTTTTTGATTAGGTCTATTTTTGCTTTGTCTTTGTCAGATATCATGATTGCAACTCCTTCCTTCTTTCTATTAGTTGATGCCCAAAAGGTCTTACTCCATCATTTAATTCTAATCTTGTGCATATCAACCCGCCTCATATGTGTTTCTTGAACACAAAATATGGTATGGTTTTGGGTTCTAATCCAATTTGCTATTTGTCTACTTTTTATGGGTGAGTTCATCCCATTCATGTTCAAAGTTGTGATTGCCACTTGTGGATTCCCTGGCATTTTGATATCTTTCCCTAGTTCTGACCTTTCTTCTTCAGCTATAACCTTTTGAACCAATGATTTACTTTAGGCCAGCCCCCCTAGTCCCCTCCCTTGATATGTTTCCCTTTCTAGCCCTTCCCTTTTATTGCTCCCTTCCCCTCCCCCCTCTCATTCCCTCTCTTTTTATACTACCTCCCTCCTCCCCCTCCTTGATTTTCCTTTCTCTCTTACCCTGTTGGGTAATATAGACTAATTCAGGATCCCAATGGATCTACATGTTTTTCCCTCTCAGAGTTGATTTCACTGAGAGTAAGGTTTAAGTAATACCACTTTGTGATCTCTTCCTCTCCTTCTCATATGAGAGTTCTTCCCCTCTTGTCCCCATGTGTATCTTTGTATGGGAAAGATTATTCTATTTAGTCCCCCCTTGCCATTTCTTGAAGTAAATCTTAGTATCGTCAATGATTTCCCCCCTCCCTTTTTCTTTCTTTGCCCCTCTTTCACCAAATCTTCTTGATGCCCCAATCTTTCCCTTTACATGATTCTTCTAACTACTCTTATGATGCATACAATTTTTGAGAGTTACACAATACATTTTGACCACATATTGATATATATAATTTGATGTAAATGTAGTCCTTATATGAGAGGGTTTGACTTAAAGAAAAAGATAAGATTTTTCTCCTTTTCCCTTCATTCCCTATTTACCTTTTCATGTTTCTCTTGCTTTCTGTGATTAGATATCAAATTTTCAACTAAGTTCTGGTCTTTTCTTAGTAAATACTTGGGAATCTTCTATTTTGTTGAATGTCCATACTTCCCCCAGAACTATATAGTCAGTTTTGATGGGTAGTTGATTCTTGGTTGGAGACCCAGCTCTCTTCTCTTTCTAATATTGTGTTCCATCCTTTGAGGTCTCTTAGCATGTTAGCCTCTAAGTCATGTGTGATCCTTATGGGGGCCCCTCTATATCTGAAGCTCCTCTTCTTGACTTCTTACAGGATTTTCTCCTTTGCTTGGAAGCTCTTGAATTTGGCGATTACATTCCTGGAAGTTGTCTTTTGGGGATTTAGTATAGAGGGTGTTCTATGAACCCTTTCTATTTCTATTTTGACCCTTTCTCCAGAACATGTGGGCAATTTTCTTCTATAATCTCCTGTAGTATAGCATTTAGGTTTTTGTTTATCTCTGGTTTTTCAGGCAGACCAATACTTCTCAAGTTGTCTCTTCCTCCTCTGTTTTCCTGGTCTGTCACCTTGTTAGTGAGATATGTTATGTTTTCTTCTAATTCATTAATTTTTTGGCTTTGCTTTATTAATTCTTGCTGTTTTGCAACTTCACTGTTTTCCAGTTGTTTATTTCTGGTCTTTAGGGACTGGATTTGTTTTGCAGCTTGTTCTAACCTTTTGTTAGAGACTTCCAGCTCTTTCAACAAGTGTGAAGTCTTGTTTATCAGACTTCTGATCTCTTTCTCCCATTTTTCTTTTCAGAAGTTTTCCATCTTTTGGATAAGCTCCAATTTAAGTTCTTCCAGAGCTTATGGATAATTTCCATTTTGGGAGGCATGTTTTGATTTTGTTTGGATTTCATCCTCTTTCTCTTCTTTTCCTTTGGTACTCCAGCCATAAAAGTTTTCAATAGTCACTTTTTTCCCTTTCTTCTTGGAGGCTTGATTTTGGGCCGTGTGAGCCATTCCTTTGGTGGTTTTATTCCCCTTTCATTTTTGGTCTGAGGTCTAGGTGATATGGATGGGTTTTTTGTGAATGTAGGTTGCCTCAGACTAGTTCTTCCCAGGCTCCAAGATTTCTTAGCACACCCTCCCTGTGCTCAGCGTGGCCGCCCCTTTGTTCAGTGCGCCCACCCCTGGGCTTTGTGATCTCTTCTCACCTGTGCTCAGGAATCTCCTGTAAAACTTCTCTGAGGGGGTGGCACTCTGGTATTCCCTGGCAGTTTCCAGGGAGTCTGGCTTCCCCCCCCCCCACTACAGCAGGGGGGAAAGCTTTGGCCTTTGGAAGTTTTTACAGACTCTGGAGACTCCTCACTGTTCCCAGTTTTCAGGGGACCCGCAGTCTGTGCTCTCTCCAGTGCACAGGGTTCTCCTGTGAAACCGCCCTGAGAGGTCATTTCCTAGCAGTCTTTAGATCCCAAGGACCCTGGTGTGTACCCTCCCCCCCCGCCAGACAGAGAAGTTCTTCACTCACTCACTGTCCCAGTGAGTGCTCTGATACCCTACTCTGGTTGTGTGGAGGAGGTGGGGGGGGAAGGGTGGTTCAATTCATGTTTTTGTGCAAGCTTTTCCTCCTTCTCATAGTGTGGAAATGTTCAAACCCCATGTACCTTCATTTCTATGGGGTACTAGAGAGTTCCTCTGTTCTTCCAAAGGTGATTTTAATGCTCTTTTGAGGTAGTCTATTTTGCTTGGTGCCGGGGAGAGGAAGCAATTTGCGTCTAGATTGCAGCCATGTTTACCCTGAAGTCTGCAGCTATTGAAGGGTCTATCTTAATAATAAATAGTATCTATCTAAAACCATCAGCCAACATCATCTGCAATGGGAATGAACTAGATGCATTCCCAATACAATCAGGAGTGAAACAAGGATGCCCATTTTCACCTTTATTATTCAACATTGTTCTAGAAATACTAGCAGTAACAATTAGAGAAGAAAAAGAAATTGATGATATTGAAATTGACAATGAGGAGACCAAGCTATCACTATTTGCTGATGATATGATTGTTTGCTTAAAGAATCCTAGAGAATCAACTAAAAAGCTAGTGGAAATAATCAACAACTTTACCAAAATTTCACGATACAAAATAAACCCACATAAGTCATCAACATTTCTATATATCTCCAACACATCTCAGCAGCAGGAATTAGAAGGAGAAATTCCATTCAAAATCACCATAGACAATATAAAATACTTAGGAATCTATCTACCAAGACAAACACAGTATCTATATGAACTCAACTACAAAACACTCTCCACACAATTGAAACTAGGTTTGAGCAATTGGAAAAACATTAACTGCTCATGGATAGGATGGGCTAACAATAAAAATGACAATCCTACCCAAACTTATCTATCTATTTAGTTGCCTTGTCCATTGAATTTCCAAAAACATTTCTTTGCTGAATTAGAAAAATCCATAACAAAGTTCATTTTGAAGAACAAATGATTAATTATATCCAGGGAAATCATGAAAAAAAATACAAGGGAAGGTGGTCTTGCAGTCCCAGATCTCAAACTATGTTATAAAGTAGTGGTCATAAAAATAATTTGGTACAGGCTAAGAGACAGAAAGAATGATCACTGGAATAGACTTGGGGTAAGTCACCTCAGCAAGACAGTCTATGACAAACCCAAAGTCCCCAGATTTTGGGACAAAACCCACTATTTGTTTAAAACTGCTGGGAAATTTTGAAGATAGTGTGGGAGAGATTAGGTTTGGATCAACACCTCAAACCCTCCACCAAGATAAACTCAAAATGGGTGAATGACTTGAACACAAAGAAGAAAACTATAAGTAAATTTTTTGAACATGGAATAGTATACATGTCAGACCTTTGGGAAGGGAAAGATTTTAAAACCAAACAAGACATAGAAATAAGAATAACAAAATGTAAAATAAATAATTTCGACTACATCAAATTAAAAAGTTTAGTGCAAACAAAAACAAGGTAACCAAAATCAGAAGGGAAATAAAAAACTGGGAAACAATCTTCATAACAAAAACCTCTGACAAAGGTTTAATTATTCAAATTTACAAAGAGCTAAACCAATTGTATAAACAATCAATTCATTCTCCAATTGATAAATGGGCAAGGGACATGAATAGGCAGTTTTCAGTTAAAGAAATCAAAACTATCAATAAGCATATGAAAAAGTGCTCTAAATCTCTAATAATCAGAGAGATGCAAATCAAAACAATTCTGAGGTATCACCTCACACCTAGCAGATTGGCTAACATGACAGCTATGGAAAGTAACGACTGCTGGAGGGGATGTGGCAAAGTTGGAACATTAATTCATTTCTGGTGGATTTGTGAATTGATACAACCATTCTGGAGGGTAACTTGGAACTATGCCCAAAGGGTGATAAAAGACTGCCTACCTTTTGACCAAGCCATAAGACTGCTGGGTTTGTATCCCAAAGAGATAAGAAAAAAGACATTTACAAAATATTCATAGCTACACTCCTTGTGGTGGCAAAAAACTGGAAAATGAGGGGATGCCCTTCAATTGGGGATAGGCTGAACAAATTGTGGTATATGTTGGTGATGGAATACTATTGAGCTCAAAGGAATAATAAAGTGGAGGATTTCCATGGGGATTGGAGCAACCTCCAGGAAGTGATGCAGAGCTAAAGGAGCAGAACCATGAGAACATTGCACACAGAGACTGATACACTGTGGTACAATTAAATGTAATGGACTTCTCCATTAATTTCAGTGCAATATCCCTGAACAGTCTGCAGAGATCTATGAGAAAAAAAACACAATTCACATGCAGAGGAAAAACTGTGGGAGTAAAAGCACTGAGGAAAGGCAAGTGCTTGATTATAGGGCCTGAGGGGATATGGTTAGGAATGTAGACTGTAAATGAACATCCTAATGCAAACACCAACAGCATGGAAATGGGTTCGAATCAAGGACACATGTGATACCCAGTGGAATTGCATGTTGGCTATGGGAGGGGTGTTGGGAGGGGGGGAGGAAAAGAAATTTATCTTTGTATCCAAGGAATAATGTTTGAAGTTGACCAAATCAACAATGAAGAGCTTGATCCTAAAAAATATAATAATAAAAATGAATAATCAACCTTTTTATAGCAAACAAAGGAGGATTCTGCCTAACATACTGTAAAAAATAGACTCGAATACAGGACTACAATCCCCATGAGCCTTTGCTCCACTTCCCCAGAATGCCTTGTAATCTCACCTGGGCCGAGATCGAGAAGGTATTTACGCGGATTCAAAGGCTTTTGAAGAGGTTTGGTTTTTTTTGGACTTCCGTTTTGGAGCAGAGGCTTCTCTTCCATGATGTGAGGTGATTTTGTCTAGGCCTCTGGCCTAGGCACATGTTTCTTACTTGTATATTCTTAATCTTTAACCTTTAATAAACCTCTAAAAATATAATACTCCTTGCAGAGAGAAACTAATTTCTACCTGCCTCAGTCTCCCCATATTCCATAAATTTTAATCTTTACAATACAGAGATTGTAGTAGCTACTTTTGCCTTTCAAAAACTAGCTAATGTACCTTTTAACCTGTATTCTGATTTAATGTGGTCAAACTTTTTCCTTACATTGAAACAGCTAATTTATCTTCATCCAAAAGTTCTATTTTTCCATTTCTGTCAGAGCTCCAGAAGTTCATTCAAGCCTGTGATACCCCTTTCTACATTGGTTATGTCAGGGCCGATTCATCATTGCTAGGCCCTATTCATGAGGGCAATCATCTTGCTGATAACCTAACCGGTGCAAACTTTACAGTTATAGGGGATGCTGAGGCCAGCCCCAAAATACATCACCAGAATGCCTCTTCACTACATCACCAATGTCATATAACCAGAGAAGCTGCTAGAACCATCGTTTGTAATTGCTTCATTGTCCTTTAGACCTTCATTCTCCTAGCTACAGTGTTAATCCCAGAGGCCTCCAACCAAACTACCTTTGGCAGATGGATGTGGCACACATCCCCTCCTTTAGACATTTATCTTATGTACATGTCTCAATAGATACATTTTCTCATGTAATTATAGCTACAGCACACACAGGTGAAACATACAAGGATGTTTCTCAGCATTTATTTTCATGTTTCTCATATCTAGGTATGCCAAAAACAATACAAACAGACAATGGACCTGCATACACCTCCAAAGCCTTTGCAAAACTTTGTGCCACTTTTCCAATTTATCTCTTACACTAAACACTCAAAGCACAAATTGCTAAATGACAGGATGGTGATTTATCACATTTCTCTCCCCACCATATTGTAACTCATGCTATATTTGTTATTAATCAATTGAACCTTAACAGTGATGAATTGTCTTTTATAGATAGATGTTGGAATTTGGATAAAACTTCTCCAAAACCTTTAATAAAATGCAAAGATGTATTATCAGGTGTGTGGAAAGGTCCAAATCCACTGCTAACAAGCAGATCAGGCTTTGCTTGAGTTTTTCCACAGGATTTGGACTCACCTATCTGGATCCCTGATTGGATCAATCAACCAGCAGCCAAAGCCTCCCAGCCTGCCTCCCTGCCCACCCCCACCACCTCCTAGCAGCGCATCTTCATTATCTATGACCCCACCTCCACCTGACCCTGTTGACAAGCTGATACAACCTGTGGGCTGACTATCTCTACATCCTTATGCATTGCCTCAGCTCCAGTCTCCTTGCTGACAACTTGCTGCTTCAACCTGTACCACAGGTCCCCCGTCATGGGGACAACTGAAAGCCCTCTCACAAAAAGCTATAGATATAGTTAGGAAACACAACCAGGAGCCAACCCCAGTCATGGTTTTTGTTGCTATGCTTGCAATTTCTGACTTTCAGGTAAAGACAGTTTTTGCTACCGCTCACTGGTCTTACTTCCCAGAACCTCCTATTTTTCCTTCTGCCACATGGCTCAATGATTTCCAAGTATATACCAATGATTCTGAATTTCTTGGTGGTTCCACAGACAATTATATACTGCACACATCCTTTCTTAATTTTACATGATCAAACTTGTCTCATATGTCACCTTTATATTTTACCATTGGGCCTGACCCAACTTCAGGCTGTTTATCAGTAGATTTTCACTCATTTCTTACTGACTTTCCTAGCAAAGACAACAAGAGACTTGTGTGACTACTTCAAATGCTATCCCCTGTTTTCTCACTAGATGCATTTTCAGTTTAGTTAACTCATAAACATCCCCCTGAAAATATCCCTGAGTATAAACAACTCTCATACAAATATTGGCAACAAATTGATGATGAACATGGTTTTTCTCCTTGGAGATAATGTGGATTCCCCCATAAGGGTGTCCAATATCCTATAATTAATAACTCATTCCACATCTTCAATTGGCCTATTTTTAGCCTAGGTTTTCATTTTAGAACATTTCATGATCTTATTGCTGAATTCACCAAAGTCAATTGGACCAAAGTCAATCAGGTTTTCCCCTCTGAGGAGCCAATGTCCTGTTGGTATGATCCTGGGTGGCTTTCACACCTTTTGGTCTTTTTTGAAAACCCCCAGTCTTCCATTACTCACTTCTCTTTATAGAGATTGATTGCCTTACTTCATCCTGCTGTTTTGTTATGTCCCAACAACAAGAAAGATTTCAGATATGCCCATGCATGTGTTAGATCTCCTCAATAAGTCAATTATCAGATGAAAAACCAAAAACATAAAAAGAAAAATAAATAGAAGGAAATTAAACTTTGGGAGAAATAAGATAAATTTAAAATCAGAATCAAAGTATAAAAAACTATGTAAATAAAATTCTGAATAAAACAGGAATAAATGCATAACAGGCCCTTGTATTAGGGTCCATTTAAAGTAAATTTCTATCCCACAATTCTATAGGAAAAAATGCAGTAATATTTTATTTACCCATTATAAGCCAGGGCTACAGGAAGTTGCCATACTATAAGAGAGGAAAAAGGACTAGATTTTTTGTAAAAGGGAAGTGTCATTCCTGGTTTGATCTAACATTATTTCTCATGGATAGGGGAGCTATAACAGCCAATTGTTAGGTACTTTCATAGAAATTATTTCATAAGAAGTGTAGTTCAAGGAGTCCTGCATCATAACATATGTCAAGTGCTGCAACCTCAAGTCTCACACTAGGTTCAAGTCTTTTCATATTGGTGTAGAAGTTCATCCATCCCATATGGATTGGTTTCTTTCTTTTTGACTTGTGTGCTCTTTTTTGGCACTATTCAGGTTAAATCCATGCTTATATGGCATGTTATATATGAAGTCTATGCTCCTTTTTTATCTCAATTCCAAGAATCAGACACAAACATTAATCACAATCCCATAATATTTATCAATAAATGACAGGTTTCCATAATATAAAGATTTTGGGGTATGAATTTATATGCTAAGCAAATGGATATCTTAGCTTATTCTACTGAAAAAATTGAAAATAGTTAAAAATATTCAGTACTGGTGACATGTTCTAAAAATGCAAAAAATGAGAAAAAAATTAAACACTGTATGGCACATGTAGGAAAAAAAAACAAGAATGTTAAAAATATGTATTTTTCACAATTACAGATGTACTGTATTAAAAAATCAATTTTTCTTTTTTGCAGAGGGGAAACAAAACTGAAAAGGGCTAATATCAACAAAATGGTAGAGTCTAAGGGGCATCATTTTTCTGCCCCACATGGAGGGGCAATAGCACCCTGAGTATTTTGTGGATGAGTTCCACTTATGTAATACTGTTGTGGGGTCAGTTGCTTTGGGTTATTTTCCCAATTTCAATTCCTAGACTTGTAATTCCTAAAATTGTGATTCCTATAATCATTATTATAGGTATTTCTATCATTCCTAAAGTTGTGATTTCTATGATCATTATTATAGTCATTTCTATGGTTATTATTTCTATAGTTATTAAATTGCATATTTTTTTCTGATTGCCTTGAATAAATTTCTACGCTCTATCATTTTATGGCCCTTCTTCTCACAGAAGTGGTAGGTAATAGATCGATAGTTAGATTCTTAGAGAGGTACAAGTGCCTTTGGTTGAATATCATACCCTTTATTTCTTAAATATTTCAATTCTTTCTGAATTGTTTCCATGAAATCATTAGTCTCTTCCTCTTTTTCTTTGTTTCCTTTTGAAACATATACTGCATTTTTGTTTTGTTTTGTTTTTTTTTTCTCAATTTGTCAAAATTTATTTCAGGCCACCTTGGGCAATGGGTCTTAAAATAATTTCTGATAATTTTGTAAGAGTTATTGACAAAGTGTCTTCTAATTTGCCTTATGTCATTTTCTTTAGAAATATCAAATTCACCAGGTAAACATGGTTGCAATCTAGACGCAAACTGCTTCCTCTCCCCCGGCCCTGAATGAAATAGACTACCTCAAAAGAGCATAAAAATCATCTTTAGAAGAATGGAGGGTCTCTCCAGTAGGCCACAGCAAGGAAGGTACGTGGGGTTTGAGCATTTCTACACTATAAGAAGGAGAAAAAGCTCACACTCAAACGTGAGCTGAGCTACCCTTCCCCACCTTACCTACTGAACCAGAGTAGGGACCAGCACACTCACCAGAGAGAGTGACTGAGTGAGGAACGTCTCTGTCTGGGGGGAAGGGGGGAACACCAGGGTCATTGGGATCTAATGAGGACAGCCAGGGAACTATCCCTCAGAGAGGTTTCACAGGAGACCCCTGCACATTGGAGAGTGCGCAGACTGCAGGGGCTCTTGCAAACTGCGAACACTGTGGAGACTCTAGATACTGCCTAAGGCAGAAGCTCTGCTCCTCACTGCAGTGAGGGGGGGCACACCAGGGTCCTTGGGAATTGACAAGGTCTACCAGGGAACTACCCCTCAGAGCAGTGTCACAGGAGACTCCTGCACACAGGAGAGAAGAGACAACAGACCACACAGGAAGGTGTGCTAACAAACTGTGGAGGCTGCTGAGGAAGAACCAGCCTGAGGCAAAAGCACCGCCACTTAAATGCACAGAAAACCCACCCATCTCACTCAGACCTCTGACTAAAAAGGAAAGGGAAAACCACCAAAAGCATGGCTCACACTGCCCAAGATCAACTCTCCAAGAAGAAAGGGAAAAACATTACTATTGAAAACTTTTACAGGGTGTGAATCTTAAAATTTCTCAGACTTGTGAATGTTAAAAATTCTCAGATTCTACCTTAGAACATTTGGTTAAGACCATTCCCCATTTTAAACAATGAAGGTACTTGATCAGGAATGTGAGAACTCTAACATTACTGCACCCATACTTAAGCATACTTTAGGGGAAGATAAAGTTGTAAAATCCATACTGAACAATGAAAAAGTACTTAACTCATACTTATAGTGAGGCAAAAGTCCTTAAGCTAAGTCTATTTTTAGATTTAATACAAAAAGGTGCTAAGTACTTAAAAAGGTCAAATTAATCACTATAAGATCAGGCAACTTGCAAACTTGCAAGGGACACATTTAACAAAAGAGGTGTGAAGTTTTGGTCTACTCAGGTGTGAATTACTCAAAAGTTAAGTCTACTCAGGTGTGAATTAATAATGGTCAGTCCTGTGAAAAGGTCTACTATGATTGGTAGATATGAAAACTTAGGGGAGGTAACAAAGGAGAAAAATTCTCTTTAAAAGGGGGCCAGAAGGCCTCTGAAAGAAAATGCAGCCTTGGAAGCTGAAGTGGAGCTCAGGAGCTGAACTGGTGGGTCTCTCTGAACACGAGAGTTTTGCTTGGAAGGATCTTGTGATGAGTGATTAAAGACTGACTGGTCTCTCTTAAGGCTTAGAGCCTAGGCTGGCTTGGGATGGCCTAGGCTGGACTAGGCTTTTATCTACTATTCCCTCTTACTCTGTTTCTCTCCCTTTCCTTAATTCCTTTATTTGTATTAATTAAAATCTCCATAAACCCAGCTGACTTGGTTATTTCATATTTTGGGAGTTTTCCCATGGTGACCACTATATTTTTGATTTGAAACCATATTTCTGTGGTCACAGTTTAAGGCAACAGCTCTTTTAACTGTCACAAGAAGGAAAACCCAGGCTACAGTGGAAAAGGAAGATGAAATTCAAACAAAATCAAAACATGCCCCCCCAAAATGGAAATTATCAAAAAGCTCTGGAAGAACTTAAAATGGAGCTTATCCAAAAGATGGAAACCTTTTGGCAAGAAAAATGGGAAAAATTCAGAAAGAGGTCAACAGCTGGACAGACAAGCAACTCCCAATTGGAGAAACAGCTGGAAGCCTCAAACAGAAGGGCAGACCAAACTGAAAAGCAAAACCAGTCCTTAAAGACCAGAATTAAGCAACTGGAAGACACTGATCTTAAAAAACAGCAAGAATTAATAAAGCAGTCAAAAAATTAATGAAATATAAGAAAACATAAAATATCTCACTTAGAAGGTAACAGACCAGGAAAATAGAGGAAGGAGAGACAATTTGAGAATCATTAGTCTACCTAAAAACCCAGAGAGTAACAAAAATCTTGATGCCATATTACAAGAAATCATCGAAGAGAATTGCCCTGATGTTCTCAAACAACGGGGCAAAATAGAAATTGAAAGAGTTCTTAGAACACCCTCTATACTAAACCCAGAAAGAAAACCCCCAGGAATGTAATCTCCAAATACAAGAGCTTCCAAGCTAAAGAGAAAATCTTACAAGAAGCTAAGAATAGAAACTTAAGATACAGAGGAGCTCCAATAAGGATCACACACGACCTAACAATGGCCACACTAAAATACCAGAAAGCCTGAAACACGATATTCAGAAAGTCAAGAGAACTGGGCCTTCAACCAAGAATCAGCTACCCATCCAAACTGACTATATACTTCCAGGGGAAAGTATGGGCATTCAACAAAATAGAAGATTTCCAAATATTCGTAAAGAAAAGACCAGAACTCAGGAAAGTCTGACATTCAAACACAAAGAGCAAGAGAAACATGAAAAGGTAAATATGAAAGAAAGGGAAAAGGAGAAAAAGTGATTTTTCTTTTATTCAAACTCTCTTCTATAAGATCCACAATTAGATCAAATTATATATACTAACATATGAAGGAAATGTTATGTGTAACTTTCAAAAATTGTATGCATTAATAGAGTGATCAGAAGAATCATTCATAGGGAAAGATCGGGGCATTAACATGATTTGGAGGGGAAAAAAACAAAAAGAAAGAAAATTGGAGGGGGGAATCAATACTAAGTACTAAGATATACTTGAAGAAATAGAAATAAATTAAACAGAACAATCTTTGTCACACAATGATACACATGGGAAGGGGAGGGGAAGAATTCTCTTATAAGAATGAGTGGAAAAGAGTGCTAATTGGTATTACTTAAACCTTACTCTCAGTGAAATCAACTCTGAGAGGGAAGAGCATCTAGATTCATTGGAATCTTGAATTCTATCTTATCCAACAGGGTAAGGGAGAAGGGAAGACTAAGAGGTATTGGGGGGAGAGGGAACATAAAAAGGGAGAGAAGGAGAGGGGGGAGGGGAAGGGAACAAAAAGGGAGGGGCCAGAAAGGGTAGTATAACAAGGGAGGGGACTAGGGGGACTGATTTAAAGTAAACCACTGGTGTAAAAGGTTATAGAAAAAGAAGGAAGGTCAGAATAAGGGAAGGATATAAAAATGCTGGGGAATTCACAAATGACAATCATAACATTGAATGTGAATGGGATGAACTCACCCATAAAATGTAGACAAATAGCAGAATGAATAAGAATCCAAAATCCTACCATATAGTCTTCAGAAAACACACATGAGGTCGGTAGATACTCACAAGGTCAGAATTGAAGGGTGGAGTAAGACCTATTGGGCCTCAACTGACAGAAAGAAGGCAGGAGTAGCAATTATGATATCTAACAAAGCCAAAGCAAAAATAGGCCTTATTAAAAGGGATAAGGAAGGTAAATACATCCTGATAAAAGTGAGTATAGACAATGAGGAAATATCACTAATCAACATGTATGCACCAAATAGAATAGCACCCAAATTTCTAATGGAGAAACTAGTAGAATTGAAGGAGGAAATATATAGTAAAACTATCCTAGTAGGAGACCTGAACATACCACTATCAACTTTAGATAAATCAGATAAAAAACTAAATAAGAAAGAGGTAAAAGAGGTGAAGGAAATCTTAGAAAAATTAGAGTTGATAGATATATGGAGAAAAATGAATAGAGATAAAAAGGAATACACCTTCTTTTCAGCAGCACATGGCACATTCACAAAGATTGACCATACACTAGGTCATAAAAACATGGCATACAAATGCAGAAAAACAGAAATAATTAATGCAACCTTTTCAGATCATTAGGCAATAAAAATAATGATCAGTAAGGGTACATGGAAAGGAAAATTAAAAATCAATTGGAAATTAAATATGATGAACCAAAATCGGTTCAAGAACAAATCATAGAAACAATTAATAATTTCATTGAAGAAAATTACAATGGTGATACACCCTTTAAAACCTTATGGGATGCAGCCAAAGCAGTACTCAGAGGAAAATTCATATCCCTGAGTGTGTATATTAACAAATTAGGGAGGGCAGAAATCAATGAATTGGACATGCAAATCAAAAAAACTTGAAACTGAACAAATTAAGAACCCCCAGAAGAAAACCAAATTAGAAATCCTAAAAATTAAGGGAGAAACTAATAAAATTGAAAGTGATAGAACTATTAAACTAATAAATAAGACAAGAAGCTGGTACTTTGAAAAAACAAACAAAATAGACAAAGTATTGGTCAATATAATTTTTAAAAGGAGCAAAGAAAAGCAAATTAACAGTATCATAGATGAAAAGGGGGACCTTACCTCCAATGAAGAAGAAATTAAGGCAATTATTAAAAACTTCTTTGCCCAAATATATGTCAATAAATATGCCAATCTAGGCAATATGTATGAATATTTACAAAAATATAAATTTCCTAGTCTAATAGAAGACGTAATAGAATTCTTAAATAATCCCATATTAGAAAAAAAAATCCAACAGGTCATAAAAGAACTCCCTAAGAAAAAATCCCCAGGGTCTGATGGATTAACAAGTGAATTCTATCAAACATTCAAAGAACAGCTAATCCCAATACAATCAATTTGACATAATAAGCAAAGAGGGAGTTCTACCAAATTCCTTTTATGACACAAACATGGTAATGATTCCAAAGCCAGGCAAGTCAAAAACAGAGAAAGAGAACTACAGACCAATCTCCCTAATTCATAGCTGTGCTCTTTGTGGTGGCAAAAAACTGGAAAATGAGGGGATGCCATTCAATTGGGGAATGGCTAAACAAATTATGGTATATGTTGGTGATGGAATACTATTGTGCTCAATGGAATAATCAAATGGAGGTATTCCATGGAGACTGGGATGACCTCCAGGAAGTGATGCAAAGTGAGAGCCAGAACCAGGAGAAAATTGTACACAGAGACTGATACACTGTGGTACAATCGAACGTAATGGACTTCTCCATTAGTGTCAATGCAATGTCCTTGAACAACCTGCAGGAATCAAGGAGAAAAAAACACTACCCTCAAGTAGAGGACAAATGGTGGGAATAAAAACACCAAGGAAAGGCAACAGATTGACTACAGGGATGGAGAGGATATGATTGAGGAAAGACTCTGAATGAACACCCTAATGCAAAAACCAATAACATGGAAATGAGTTCAGATAGAGGACACATGGGATACCCAGAGGGATCACACATCGCCATTGGGAGTGGTGCTGGGATAGGGTGGGAGGAAAAGAAAATGGTCTTTGTTTCTAATGAATAATGTTTAAAAATGACCAAATAAAATAATGTTTTAAAAAAAGATCAAATTCCAGGTATCTACTCCCAAACTCAATGAGCCTATCCTTGAATCTGGAGGGTGTCTCATCATCTGTTTGCTTAATTTTTTCAAATCATGTCCATCTATCTATGTTTTTAGAGCAAGCTCTCATTGCAGCTAGAATGGCCTCCCTACAACGATATAATTGTAAATAGTATTCAGATTTGTTATAATCCCTTTCAGGATCCAGCAATGGCCACTGTACTGCATTGAGCCCCCAGACATTATTGACAGGAGAAATTATTTTATTTTTCTCACGTTCCATTAGGAAAGCCTGGAGTAGATTTTCAATGTCTTTGTAAGATGGATTATAGTGAAAAAATACATTAGCCATCTTTTTTGTTACCACAAAGGGATCTTCTTCATGAGTGGGGATGTTTCATGTCAATTCATTTATATCTTGTAAAGTAAAAGGCATATTCTAGCTTAGGGTCACCACATCCCCATTGTAACCTATTTCAGGTACTTCCCTTAAGAGGTAAAGAAATTAATTTTAATTGGGTAGGGTAAGTCAGCTTGGGGAGGAACAATTTTCTTAGAAGGACAAGATTTCCTTGGGGCTAGAATTGATAATGGGGTGGGAGAAAGAACATGAGAAGATGGAATTTCAGAAGAAGGATCAGGGGAAGTAAGGTTAGTCAAGAGTTGCAGAGCATGAGAGGGGTAGTTCTGCAGCTGAGATGTATGAGAGAGGTCTTTCGTCTCTATTTTGGGGAAAGGATTTTCCTCTCTTAGTGGATCAGGAACAGGCTTGTAAAAATCAAACATGTTTTGGATGTGATCAGTATTTGCTATCTGACCATGTAAGAAGTATTCGAAATTGTACAATTGAATTTGCTTTTCTTTCTGCATTTCAGCTTCATTTTTTTGTATGGTAGCATTTTTTGTCACAATAATGAGGAATAGAAAAATAAAATTACCTGAGAGCATAAGGATTGGGAGGCATTCTGAAAACCTTTAAAGTTGCTAGTTGTTCAAAAGCCAGAAAATTTTCATGTAGAGTAGCATCCATTTTAAAAATTTTATTATGTATATATATATATATATATATATATATATATTTCTTAAATTGATTATAAATCTGGTTTTCATCAGTAGATGGCACTACTGGATAGGGATTAAAGTCAGGGTGTGAAAATTAAAGGTAATGGTGTGGTCCCTTTAAGGATATCACACCTTGATTTGATTAACTCCTTGGTTGGAGGGTGGGAGAGGAAACCTTTTGTTGGAGGCTAAGTATAGGAGGGGCAATGGGAAACAGCTGACTTCCCCCTCAGGATGAAAAGCTTCCAGGAAGCAGCTTCCAGGCGGCTGCTTTTTTGAATGGCCAGGGGTAAAAAAAAAGGTTTTATTAATTATTTTTTACCTTATTTGGACTGTAAAAGCCTCTTAGGATAAAAAAGATCTGTTTTTTGTTTGTTGTTGTTGTTACTTTAACCCTACTCTTCCTGATTTAACTCCACAGGTTTTACTTCTCACTTAAGTTTACCTCTAGAAACACTGGGGTTTGGGAAAAAAATCAATTTTCAGGTGTAAAAAAAGCTAAAACTTTCTTAATTTTTGCTTAATAATCACTTTTTAATACAAAAATAAACTGCAGTTATATTTTGTTAAGTTTTGTTTTCTCAGAGATTTCAGGCTGAGAGATGAAATTCTGTTTGGGCAGAGCAGGATTACTTTCTATCCTGAAAAGGAGTGAAAGCTTTTCCCCAGATTTTTTCCCTCACAGCTAATTAAGAAAGCATCTATTTGCTGCCAGTAAGGCAGGTGAAAGACAGAATCCTCCCCATGTTGAAAACTTTTGGGTCTACTATTTTGGGTTGTTTGAGAGAGGGGGGTTGGGAACAGTTTCCCCAGGTGAGGCCTTAAGGCCCAGCAACTAAAATTAAAAATGGCTGTGCTATATTTATTCTTAAAGGGGGAAAGAGAAAGAAAGAAAAAATTGAACTGCAGCTAATTTGTGTAGACTCAAATTAAGCTATTTAAGGCTGACATAGAGATAGTCACAAAAGTAAAGGAAAAGGCAAGGAAACTAGAAATATTGAGGATATTTCATCACAACTGACTTGGTTAGCCAAATAAATGTAAGGGGGAAAAGGGATTATTTATATAAAATGGTTGGACTGGATAATTTAATATATGGTCACCAGAATTTATATTAATTACAAAGAGATTTATTTATAAATATAGTGAAGTAAGAAAATCAGAGTGAATATAGGTTAAGATATCTAACTTAAGCATTAAGTAATTTACCCTCGGCACCTGGCTCAATCTGGACAGTGGGGTTTAGTCCTTAACCTCATCAAAGCCAAGGACCTGGGGAAGTCTCTATCAAGAGGTAAGCCTCTCCTGAGGTGTTTTTTTTTTTTCTTCAGAAAATCTAGCAGTTAAGAGTCAGCTTTTCACTCACCACACATGTCAGTCCAAAGGAAGAGATTTTAGTTTTTCTTTGAAAAAGTTTGTTTAATTAGTCAATCCAGAGCATTACTCGGTTACAAGAATCATATTCTTTCCCCTCCCCTCCCCTAACCTCTTCCCATAGCCAACACACAATTCCACTAGGTTTTACATGTGTCCTTGATCAAATCCTATTTTCATGTTATTGATGTTTGCACTAGGATGATCATTTAGAGTCTACATCCCCAATCCTATCCCCCTCGACCCATGTAATCAAGCAGTTGATTTTCTTCTGTGTTTTTGCTCCCACAGTTTTTCCTCTGAATGTGGATAGTGTTCTTTCTCATAAATCCCTCTAAGTTGTTCAGGATCACTGCATTGCCACTAATGGAGAAGTCCATTACATTCAATTGTACCATGATGTATCAGTCTCTGTGTAAAATGTTCTCCTGGTTCTGCTCCTCTCATTCTGCATCAATTCCTGGAGGTTCTTCCAGTTCCCATGGAATTCCTCCATTTGATTATTCCATTGAGCACAATAGTATTCCATCATCAACATATACCACAATTTGTTTAGCCATTCCCCAATTGGAGGGCATCCCCTCATTTTCCAATTTTTTGCCACCACAAAGAGCACAGCTATGAATATTCTTGTACAAGTCTTTTTCCTTATTATCTCTTTGGGGTACAAACCCAGAAGTGCTATGGTTGGATCAAAGGGAAGGCAGTCTTTTAGAGCCTTTGGGCATAGTTCCAAATTGAACTCCATAATGGTTGGATCAATTCATAACTCCACCAGCAATGCATTAATGTCCCAATTTTGCCATGTCCCCTCCAACATTCATTACTTTCCTTTGCTGTCATGTTAGCCAGTCTGCTAGGTGTGAGGTGATACCTCAGAGTTGTTTTGATTTATCCTTTTGGGGACACCTTAGATAGGAGTGAAAACTAAACTTCTATTTTTTCCTTTCACTTTTTTATGTTCTCTGATTTAATAAACAGAGGATTTTAATACAAATTCATTTCTGATTCTTGTAGAATATTCTATTGTTCTATTTTGGACATTTTCATTTGGTATCATGCACATTTGATAATTACTTATTTTGTAATATTGGTATGAAATTTGGTAACACCAAGTCTTTACAGAGTCACAGACACAGATATGTAGATGTATACACATATATTTATATACATATATATTTATATGTAAGCACATGCATATGCCATTTCATATATGCTCATATGTACATATATACACATAAATATATGCACATACATTCATATACCTATAATGGTGGTACACACCTTTAATCCCTTCTACTTGGACAGACTGACTGAAGTTTGTGGACCTCTTGAGCTCAGGAACTCTAGGCAGCAGTAGAGTTAACATTTACTAATTTCCATACCAACCTGGTTAACCCTTAGAAGGGCAGGGAGTGGACAGAGTGATGGTGAGGGAGTATTACACTGCCTATCAAGGGACAACTTGATCAAGTTCATAATTGGAGGTAGCCAAATTTTCCATGATGATCAATGACAAATTTGTCCCATCAATGTCCACTGTCCATCCAGTTTGGGCAAAGTATGGGACACCAAGTCTCCTCCTTCCCATTTAGAATAAAGCTTTGCTTAAAGGATCTCCCCTGGAGTTAACTGTGACAGGGGAAATCATGAGCCAGAGAGTGTAAGAAAAGCCAATTCCCTTCTTTGGGGTCAGGCTCCCAAGAGAACACTGCCATTCTGGTCCTAGAAGAGAACTCTCCTTTGGGAAGCATCAGGAGAAGTTGTCATCCTTTGGGTTTTGGGTAACATATTTATAGAAGGGATGTAGAAAGAATTTGACCAGTCAGACTTGGAGTGAGTTTTTGAAGGGAAGTAATGAAGTTACAAGGGTAAGAAGAAGATGGATTTGTCATTTCTGCTCAATAGCCAAGGTGGGGAAACAAAGGTGCATGTAAAGCAGGTGTTGTATAGATGGGGGCACACAGTGTGCCCCTCTGCCCTCATTATACCAGTGCTAACTACTCTGAACAGGCTGCCAAGACTGGGAGAAGGGACAGGCAGCTTAGTCTGGCCTGAAAAAATCCCCTGTAGCATCTCTCCTTTGAATCAAAATCTCTAGTCCTGATCTCTGTGCTCAGCTCTTCTTGTCCCTTGAATCCACTTGGATGTCTCCACCTGGACAGTTTCTTTTTTTTTTTTTGAATAATTTTTGATATTTTTATTGATGCCTTTTGCTTTCATACCATTCATTTTGGAATATCTTCTTTCCCATAGCCCAGCCAGTGAACTATTCCTAATGACAATGATTTCAAAAGAAAGAGAAAAAGAAATTCAATAAACCAGCCAACACATTGACTTTGCCTGCATGGAATATTACTCACTTCTGAAAAGAAGTGCATTTCTTTACTTGGGAGGCTTTGCCTGCCTCAAGTCTCTCCCCACTTTGATTTATGTTCTAGCCTGCTGCCCACCCATCTACTCAACTAAGGAAGTCGTTGAGTTCATAAATTCCACTGGCTCCCTATCATCTGTGCTCCCCCACTAGTATTTTTACAGCCTATGTCCCACCACATACCCTTTGATAACACTGGCCTCCTGGTTGCTCTACAAAAAGATGATCCATTTCTCAGGTGCCAGCATTCTCTCTGGCTATATTCAAATATTCATTCTCTGTGTTGCGCGTCAAGGCCGCGGTGCCATTGTCTATGATGTTGCTGGTGCTATTGATAGAAATATTGGGGTTCAGCAGGGTCTTCTCTGTAGAAAGACAAAGAGAGAGAGAGGTGGCTAAGTAACTGGCCTATATCTTCTTCACCAGGCCACCTCTTCAGGAAAAAGAAAACACCAGAAGCCCAACAGGAAACATTTCTGTTACAGACATACAGGGGTGGGTCCTAACATTGTGGAGAGAAGGATGCCTCATGGTTCAATAGTTGTTCCAATAAGGCAGATAAGCAGAAATCATTGGGGAGGGAGTGCTATGTCTTGGATTATCCTACCTCCAGAGAGGTCCCAGGAGGTACACAAAATAGTGACTGAGATGGGGAGGGAAGTAGGAAATGAATGAACATTTATTAGGGATCTAATATATACCCACCATATGGTAGGTGTTACACCAATGCTATTATTTTTATTATTATCATCCTCATTATTATGATTCCTAATACTACCAGGCACTATGTTATTACTGTGGGAGTGGGGGATCTTATTCTTTCCACTTAAGAGTTCAGGAAACAGTCAGACAGAGGTTAAGTGACTTGGCCAGGATCATACAGTAAGTGTCTGAGACCAAATGAGAACTTGGATATTCCAGAGTCCAGTCCCTGTGTCATCCCTATCTACTTTGGCTCCTTGCTGCCTCTCATCAACCATCTCATTTGAATCCAGTGATTTTTAATCTGATATCTATTAATTTATTTTGTAAAAACAAAGGCTGGTAACTTTATTTTAGTAGAATTGGGTTTCTTTGAAATTTTATGGATTTTACTTAGTGTATGTAATTAAAGCATCCTTCTTCTGAGAAGAGGTTCCTGGGCAATGACAGCCTGAGTGCCTGAAAGCTCTCTGGCACAAAAGGGAAGCCCTTATGCTCCCATGCTTCTTTGCTCACCACCTATACCCTTAACAAGTACTTCAAACTGTTCTCCTTAACCATTGTTCTAGGAAGTAGTTAGAACACATATTATTCCTTTCTAAGGCCTTGTTTATGCTTCCTTATATATCACTCACCTACTCTGGGTCTCAGTTTCCCCATCTGTAAAATGAGGGAGCTGGAATAGCTGCATTCTAGGTCCCTTTCAGCTCCAAACATGAAACATCCTGCAGGATCCTTCCATTCTATTTACAAAATGAAGCCCAAAGAGGCTGATGTAGGTGATCAGACAGTGAATGACTTTTCTTGTTCTAGGACCAGAACTCTTTCCCTCTTTACCTGATGGTCCTTATGAGCCTTTCTCAGAACAGAGCAGCCTAGATCTCCATCTGGACGGGACTTCAGCATCATCTAACATACCCCTTATTTCCTGATGAGAAAAATGGGACTCCCAGGGCCTGAGTGATGCATATGAAGCCCACTGGATACCCTAAACCCCATAACTGCAGCCAGGCTTCCTTCAGCATAACCCAAGTCTCTCTCAACAGGATGTTGTCTCCCTCTGATTGGCAGAAGGACAGAACAGAGTTACCTTACTTTTGGTTCTCCCTTCCCAAAATGGCTTCAAGGAGGTACCCTGCAGGCCCCCAAGGAACTTCACTGGCACATCTAATCTTCTTATTTCCAAACAAAATGCCCTCG
Source organism: Monodelphis domestica (assembly GCF_027887165.1). Lineage (NCBI taxonomy): Eukaryota > Metazoa > Chordata > Mammalia > Didelphimorphia > Didelphidae > Monodelphis > Monodelphis domestica. Next base: position 424,296,544 of record NC_077230.1, read on the forward strand.
CATTGTTGGGTTCCCTTTTGGATGGTGGTAGCAGCATCCCTTCCACAAATCTCCCCTGAGCGAGCTTCATAGTGCAGGTGTCTCATGGGGAAACCTAGCACATTAGTAGTACCCTACTGGGAGTGGGAGGACCTGTGCTTCCTTGAGGTCCTGGAACATTTTAACCCTATCTACTCTCCCTGATAAAACGAGAGTATATTTGTAAAGAGCTTAGCATGGTGTCTGGCACAAAGTAGCCACTTGATCCCTTCCTCCTCCCCTCTAGCCAAGCTTTTTATACTTTCTTTGGCCAATTGAGGACACGATAGTCTATAATAGATGTACTGTGTTGCAGGAGAGATTTTGCAACATCCTCTAAGAGCTAAGTGGCCTTGGCTGTGATGAGATCCAGGTAAGTCAACAGCCTAGCACTGTCTCAGTAACAAAGTACAAAAGCTGGCAGAGGGTCTGGTCCAAGCTCCTAGAAATGTGAAGGATAGTGGAGGATGATAGGCCAGAGAAGGAGGCCACCCAATGCAATTAGTGCTGCAAAGGAGGAGTTTGGCAAAGTAAGTTAGACTAAGTCCCAGATGTGGGTACAGCTTGCTGAGAACCATTTTGGTTTCTCTTCCCCATTCAGGGAGACAGACTATGAGAGAATTAAACCAGATTAGAAACTTTGATCTACCCTGAAGATGTTCTGATGAACAGGAAATAGACGAGAGCCCCGATGAGAACCACTACAGCCAGGAATCCAATCACAAGGCCAATAATGGCCCCTCCAGAGAGTGTATGAGCCTCCTTTTCTGTTGTGGACAGAGAAGAGAAAAAGCAACTGTGAGGGTTCTTTTGTGGTCCCAGACACAAAAAGTGCCTAGCACTTGTGTTCTTTGCCTGGCGCTCCATAAATACTTAAAAAATTCTCATTGATTAATGAAGCTGACTTGGCCATTGTTCCTCAGAGCCCAGGTATCCCCTTGGAGACACTGGAATATAGGGCAAACACATAAAACTTAATCTCTGAACTTCTGATTTTCTCCCCACACAGAACCCTCTGCCCTTCTCTATTCTGTTTATGGAAGCATTAACCTTCCAGGCACCCAGATTCAAATTGAATACCCTTTGACTTTCTTTTTCCTTCAAACCTCATATCTAATCAATTGCTATGATATTTTCTCTAATGTTTGCATTATTTGTGTTGATTCTACCTGAACAGTATTTCTCATATCTTCCCCATTTTCTCAGTTTTTACTCCAGATCATCTCATCTCTTCTAAATTATGGCAATAATTTTCTTTTTTTTTTCTTTTAAACATTATTTTATTTGGTCATTTTCAAACATTCATTAGAAAAAAAGATCATTTTCTTTTTCTCCCCCCTCCCACCACCCCTCCCAATGGCGATGCGTGATTCCTCTGGGTATCACAGGCGTCCTCAGTCCGAACTCTTTTCCATGTTGTTGGTATTTTCATTAAGGTGTTCATTTAGTCTCTCCTCTGTCATATCCCCTCTACCCCTGTAGTCAAGCTGTTGCCTTTCCTTGGTGTTTTTACTCCCACCATTTGTCCTCTGTTTTAGGGTAGTGTTTTTTTTTCTCCATGATCCCTGTGGATTGTTCAGGGACATTGCATTGCCATTAATGGAGAAGTCCATTATGTTTGATTGTACCACAGTGTATCAGTCTCTGTGTACAATGTTCTCCTGACTCTGCTCCTTTCACTCTGCATCACTTCCTGGAGGTTGTTCCAGTTTCCATGGAATTCCTCCACTTTATTATTCCTTTGAGCACAATAGTATTCCATCACCAACATATGCCACAGTTTGTTCAGTCATTCCCCAATTGAAGGGCATCCCCTCATTTTCCAATTTTTGGCCACCACAAAGAGCACTGCTATGAATATTCTTGTACAAGACTTTTTCCTTATTATCTCTTTGGGGTACAAACCCAGCAGTGCTATGGCTGGATCAAAGGGCAGACAGTCTTTTATCACCCTTTGGGCATAGTTTCAAATTGCCCTCCAGAATGGTTGAATCAATTCACAAATCCACCAAAAATGAATTAATGTCCCAACTTTGCCACATCCCCTCCAACATTCATTACTTTCCTTTGCTGTCATGTTAACCAATCTGCTAGGTGTGAGGTGATACCTCAGAGTTGTTTTGATGTGCATATTTCTGATTATCAGAGATTTAGAGCACTTTTTCATGTGCTTATTAATAGTTTTGATTTCTTTGGCTGAGAACTGCCTGTTCATGTCCCTTGCCCATTTATCAATTGGAGAATGGCTTGATTTTTTGTACAATTGATTTAGCTCTTTATAAATTTGAGAAATTAGACCTTTGTCAGAGGTTTTTGTTATGAAGATCGTTTCCCAGTTTGTTGCTTCCCTTCTAATTTTGGTTACATTGGCTTTGTTTGTACAAAAACTTTTTAATTTGATGTAATCAAAATTATTTATTTTACATTTTGTGACTCTGTCTATGTCTTGCTTGGTTTTAAAATCTTTCCCTTCCCAAAGGTCTGACATGTATACTATTCTGTGTTCACCTAATTTACTTATAGTTTCCTTCTTTATGTTCAAGTCATTTACCCATTCTGAGTTTATCTTCGTGTAGGGTGTGAGGTGTTGATCCAAACCTAATCTCTCCCACACGGTCTTCCAGTTTTCCCAGCAATTTTTGTCAAATAGTAGATTTTTGTCCCCAAAACTGGAGTCTTTGGGTTTGTCATACACTGTCTTGCTGAGGTGACAGTTTATTCCACTGATCCTCCTATCTGTCCCTTAGCCAGTACCAAATTGTTTTGATGACCACTGTTTTATAGTATAGTTTGAGATTTGGGACTGCAAGGTCACCTTCCTTTGTATTTTTTTTCATTATTTCCTTAGATAGCCTTGATCCTTTGTTCTTCCAAATGAACTTTGTTATGTTTTTTTCTAATTCAGTAAAGAAAATTTCTGTAAATTCAATGGGTATATTGAACTAAATAGATAGATAAGTTTGGGTAGGATGGTCATTTTTATTATATTGGCTCATCCTACCCATGGGCAGTTAATGTTTTTCCAATTGCTCAAGTCTAGTTTTAGTTGTATGGAGAGATGGCAATAATTTTCTGACCAGTGTTCCTGGCTCTAGTCTCTCACGTTTCTGATTCATACTTCTTATTGCTGTCCCAGTCCAACCTTCCTTGAATGCCATTTTGATGGTGAAATTTCTCATTGCAAAAACCTTTAAATGAGTTTCTCACATCTATTCCTAAAAGGCAGTGCACTGTAGCAGAAAGAACTCTGCATTTGAAATCTGGAGAGGTAGATTAAAATCCTGTCCTTGTCACTTGCTAAGTGTGGGATCTTGGCAAGTTCCTTTTCTTCTTTGGATATCAATTTTCCAATTTAGAAAATGAAGTTATATGGGCTAGATGAACCATCTATATGTAACAGTAACCTCAGCTTTAAATCCTATGAACTTTCCATTCTCTTCTTCCCCACTACTCTGGCCAAATTCAAGTCTTGTTGTTTTCCATCTAAATTTTTGGAAGATTCTCTTTACTGGTCTTCTTATCTCTAATCTTCTATTTCATATCTTTCCTCTTTGTGTTTCAAGTGCTCCATGAGCTGTTCTTTTAAAAATCTCTACCTTCCATGTTAGAATCAATACTGTGTATTGGTTCCTAGTCCATGTTTTGTTTATTGATGATAATGATAACCATTTGCTATAGGATGGGTTAAGGGTTGCTAATGGAAACTGGGCCACTTTCTCTGGATAAGAGGAGAAATAATAAACCAGGCTTTTAGAATTTTCTATTCAATAATCACCAGAGATCCATTTTATCCAACTTTTATAAAATTCTATGGAAGTTCTTAACTTCTTTTTCTTTTTTAGGACAATAGTTTGTTGTCCAGGTCTGAAAGGGTCCCTTAAGGTCCCTTGTTATTGTGCTTTTACTGTCACAGAATTTGTTTCATTTTTCCTTTAGTATTGAACTGTTATACCATATGGTGCATATTCATTGTTATATGGATACAATAATTTATTGTTTTTGGTACTGAAAGAAGCAAATGTTGACTTAGTATTTTATGTTTAATCCTATGGCTCAATCCTGCATTATAAATTTTATTATACTCTGTAAGTTTTTCAATTCACTGATCATATTCTGTATTCTGTGTAACCAACCCAAGCTTCTTCTTTGTCTCTGAGAGAAGCCAATAAGTTAAAAAATTCAGCCTTCTTTTCTGAACCTGGATGTATAAGTTATAATTCTCCCATAATCAGTTAATTAACGAGTAACTTAGAGCTTGGCTTTAGAAGTACAATTCTAATTGTTATGTCAGCAACACTTGCATACCATTCCTGAAAAGTGAAGCTTTTTTTGTCATGTAACTTTAGACTCTTTGAAATGAGATTATATATGAGGGTGCCATCCTTAAGAATCAGACTAAGTTGACCATAACCTCATCCCTTTAAATTTCAGGTGGTCTTAGTTTGTGCCCAGGTGCTTTTGAGTCTGATGCTCCAGTCTGATATCAAGTACCTCGAGAGGCAGCTGGACCATGAAAAGTCACAAAAGCATTCCTTAGAGACTGAGAGAGGTGATCCTGGTCCCACGTGTGCTGTCTGCCTTATTCTTAATGTAAGCATCATGAGTTCTCAGTCGTATGATGTTGCCAGTTCCATAACCAATGATATGTTTTTTGTTCTTTGTACTATGCTTATAAAATTGTAATGAATCCTCAATTTAGAGTCTTTTGGATATTTGAGATGTCAAGAGACCTGCTTTATTGGTTTATAGATCCCAACTAGTAAATAATAACTTTGTTTGGAGAAGCCTGCCTCAATCTGTCTTTCTTGTTAAATTTCACATAGTACCTTTTAGCAAAACATAGTTTCTCCACTTATTTAAAAACAATTAATACATTTTTGCTGTTAGATTGTCTCAAATCAAGATTGCTGCTACCCTGTTGCTTTTTTTAGTACAACTGATGCATAATAGATTTTGCTCAAGCCCTTTATGTTTCTAATTTAAAACCCCCACAAAACTTTACCTTCTGTTTAAAATTGATACTAATTGATGTTTCCAAGGCAGAAGAGTGATAAGGACTACATAATTGAGGTACAGTGACTTGACTTGGGACACACAATGAGGGAGTATCTGAGGCCACACTTGAACCTAAGTCCTCCTGAGCTGAAAAAGGCAATCAGGCTCTATGAGCCCAATTTCCAAGAGTTGGTGGTATAGGGTTTAGCATAGCTGCCTTCCAAGCAGTTGACCCCATCAACTTGGCCCTCTAAGCACTATGCTATCTAACTTTCCCTTTAATCTATGTTATTATCTTCCCTTTTGTGGCTAAAATAATCTAATTTACATTTATGTATGAGTTAATCTACTTTATATCCTAATTATAAAAAGTGTGTATTTCTTTCCTCTTGCTATCTTATATTTTTTTCCTCTCTTTCCTCACTGTTCCTCTATAAATAAGTCTGTTTCATTAACAACCAATTTCCCCATGTTTTGTTGGGTATACTATTCTTGGTTGTAAGCCTATATTTTTGCCTTTTGGAGTATTATATTCCAATATTCCCACTCATTTATGGTGATAGCTGCCAAATTTTGTGGGATCATTACTGTTACTATTTCAGGACCCCCCTTGTTCTAAGCTCTCTACCCTGGTTACTTAGCTGCAACCCTTAGACTCAGAAAGGGGGTAAAACACCATCTTGATGTTCACTCTTCAGGCCCAGAACTGCTTTCATCCCTCTGCACAAATTCCCTCCTTAGCAGGCACTGATTCCAAAGCTTAGGTTGTATATCTGCCAGTGGGCTCCTCTTCCTGCTCCCCAAACCATTTCAGGCTCATCTCAGAGGTATCCAAGATCACGTATTCCCCAACTCCTCATTCAGTCTCATTTTCTTGTCACTTTTCTGGTTAACTTATGGTCCCAGACTTTGATCTTTATAAATGCTCTGATCTGGGCTGGAAAAGTGACTCATTGTGACTCAAGTGACTCATGTTGAAAAGAATCCTCTTTTCTACTTGATCTTTTACTCTTTCTAGACCTTTATTGGAGTGGTTGTGCTAGAGTTCTGGGTTGGAGAGCTGATTTCTACTCTTCCTTCTGCTACTATGCCTGGTCTTTCAATGATTATATTCTACAGAGGTACTTATATACCTACTCCAGCCTACTCACAGCTCCCTTACCTAAATTCTACATTCTCAGCACCTCAGCTAGAAGCTGAGGCTGGTTTTGCCTGGAATTCAGGAGTGGAAAAAGTAACTTCAGAGTCCTCAGATTTTTACCCATCTGGGTAGTTTGGACCCAGCCATAGATGAATCAGAAATGTGATAATGGTCACTTTCAACCAAAGTCTGACCTTTAGTGTCATGTTTAGTTTCACTGGTCTACCCAGTGTTGATGAATGACATATGCCAGCTAGATGTGTATGATCATCTTTAATCTCTGCTAATAAGACTTTGGGGCCTTCCTATGATCTACCAATTATTTCTTGGTGTTCTTAGCCTGGCCTTCAAGTCCCTTCACAAAATGGCGGTCACCCTCAGTAATACTTCTCCTGGCCATGCACTGTCTCCTCAGGTTGCATTGCTCTATTTTCTGCACGTGGACAAACACTACATTTTCCCACATCTGAATCTTGGCTTGGCCTACGTATTCTTAGAAGTAGAATATTCCCTTTCCTCTCCTTTGGCCTATTGAATTCTTCCCCATTTTTAAAACCCATCCTTTAGAAGAGTTTATCAAGTGATAGCTGTTCTTTGAAATCTCACATTGTTTCTTCTACCCACCCTCCAAGTAGAATGAATTTCTTCCAAGGTTTCCAATAATACTTTATTTGCAGCCATGATCTAAATATGCTGGATCATGTAATATATGAATATGTAATATTGTATAATATTGTGTGTCAATTACCTGCATTGGAGGCCCATCCTTCTACTACCTCGTAAGGTCCTTGAAAGTAAGAATGGAGTCTCAGCCACACCTTTAATTTCCCTCAGTGCCTAGCACAGTGCTCTGCACAATGTTGGCAAAATGAAGATGTTCTTGAATGTGTACATGACTGTTTCTAAGATTATTATAGGAGAAAAAGAGGTCAGTCTCCATTTCTACCAAGGACAAGATAGAAGGAAATGAACTGGCATTCACTATAAGTCTGACCACATTGCCTAGAGTCAGGTTCCTTTTTTTAACATGATTTTTCCCAAATCATCATGAAAAGTTGCCCACCTAAGGGGGCCTGAATGCCTCCTGCTGGGGCCAATCCAAGAAACTTATGCTCTGAGGGAAGGGAGAGATGACTTACCAATCACCCTGACTCTGATGTTTTTAGAGATTGTTGCATTTACCATGTCGTTTATTGCTATACACGTATATGTTCCTGCATGATCCCAAGATGCTCGGTAGATCGTGTAATTATTTCCTGAATTTTCAGCTATAGAAGAACCATTGATTTGCCATGTATACTGGGCCGGTGGTTCAGAAGTAGCCTGACACCCTAAAGTCAGATTCTCCTTTAATGTGACCTCAATCTGTCCATTAACAGAGTTTGGAAAAATCTTGATTTTCTCTGGTCCATCTATGAAAAAATGAAAAAATGAAATGTTAGTCATTGTTAGAGAAAGGATTGGGAGAGGGAGGAGATTCAGAGTCACTCACAGCAGACAACCAGGTTGAATAAGGGACTTCTATAGACAAGGAATGGATCCCATATTTCACAACGATAGGCTCCACTGTCTTCTGTCTTTGCAGGCGTTATGGTGAGGGTCTGGTAAAAGTTAGAGAGAGTCATCCTGTCATTGAGGACCATTCTCTTATTCTTGTAGTACCACCAAACATCTGGTAAACCGTAACCCTCTGTGTTGCACGTCAAGATTGCGGTGCCATTCTCTATGACAAAACCAGTGTTGTTGATTTTGCTGGGACTCAACAGGTTCCCTGCAGAAAGTCAAAGAGGAGAGAGAGGTGGCTGAGTGACTGGCCTATATCTTCTTCACCAGGCCCCCTCTTCAGGAAAAACAAAACACCAGAAGCCCAACTGGAAACATTTCTGTTACAGACATCCAGGGGTCGGTGCTGACATTCTCGGGAAAAGGATGCCTCATGGTTCAACAGCTGTGACAATACGGCAGATGAGCAGAAAGCACTGAGGAGGGAATGCTGTGTGTCTTGGACTATTCGACCTCCAGAGATTTCCCAGGAGGTACACAATCTAGAGACTGAGATGGGGAGGAGAGTAGCGAATAAGAATTCATTAGGTATCTATTATATGCCCAGCATATGGTAAGTGTTACACCAATGCTATTATTTTTATTATTATCATCCTCATTATTGTGATTCCTAATACTACCAGGCACTATGTTATTACTGTGGGAGTGGGGGATCTTATTCTTTCCACTTAAGAGTTCAGGAAACAGAGTCAGACAGAGGTTAAGTGACTTGGCCAGGATCACACAGTAAGTGTCTGAGACCAAATGAGAACTTGGATATTCCTGAATCCAGTCCCTGTGTCCTCCCTATCTACTTTGGCTCCTTGCTGCCTCTTATCACCCATCTCATTTGAATCCAGTGATTTTTAATCTGATATCTATTAATTTATTTTGTAAAAACAAAGGCTGGTAACTTTATTTTAGTAGAATTGGGTTTCTTTGAAATTTTATGGATTTTACTTTGTGTATGTAATTAAAGCATCCTTCTTCTGAGAAGACGTTCCTGGACAATGACAGCCTGAGTGTCTGATGGCTCTCTGGCACAAAAGAGAAGCCCTTCTGCTCCCATCATTCTCTGCTCACCACCTATCCTCTTAACAAGTACTTCAAAATGTAAATAGCTTCTCCCTAACCATTGTTTCTGGAAGTGATTAGCATACATATTTCTCTTTTCTAAGGCCTTGTTACTGCTTCCATATGTGGACACTCAGCTCCTCTGGGTCTCAGTTTCCTCATCTGCAAAATGAGGGAGCTGGAATAGCTGCATTCTAAGTCCATTTCATCTCCAAACATGAGACACCTTGCAGTATGCTCCCATTCTACTTACAAAATGAAGCCCAAAGAGGCTGATGTGGGTGGTCAGACAGTGAATGACTTTTCTTGTTCCAGGACCCGAGCTCTTTCCCTCTTTGCTTGATGATCCTTGTGGGCCTTTCTCAGAACAGGTGTTGAAGGCTTAGGGCTGGCAGAGACCAGAGGAGCCTAGATCTCCATCTGGACGGGACATCAATATCATCTAACATACCCCTTATTTTCTGATGAGAAAAATGGGAGACTCCCAGGGCCTGAGTGATGCATACAAAGTCCAATGGATGCCCTAAACCCCATAACTGAGGTCAGGCTCCCTTCAGCATAACCCAAGGTCTCTCTTGATGGGATGTCGTCTCCCTCTGATTGGCAGAAGGACAGAAAAGAGTCATTTTCATTTGGGTTCTCCCTTCTCAAAATGGCTTCAAAGAGGTACCCTGCAGGCCCCCAAGGAGCTTCACTGGCACACCCAGTCTTCCCTTTTGGATGGTGGTGGCAGCATCCCTTCCACAAACCTCCCCTGGGGGTGCTTCGTAGTGTAGGTGTCTCATGGGGAAACCTAGGACATTAGCAGTACCCTACTGGGGGTGGGAGGACCTTGTGTTTCCTTGGGGTCCCAGAACATTTTAACCCTATCCACTGTCCCTGATAAAAGGAGAGGATATTTGTAAAGAGCTTAGCATGGTGTCTGGCACAAAGTAGCCACTTGATCCCTTCCTTCTCCCCTCTAGCCAAGCTTTTTTTTTTTCCTTTCTTTGGCCAGCTGAGGACATGGTAGTCTATAATAGGTTTACTCTGTTGCAGGAGAGATTTTACAGCATTCTCTAAGGGCTAAGTGGTCTTGGCTGAGATGGTACCCAGGTGGACCAACAGCCTAGCACTGTCTCAGCAACAAAGTACCAGAGCTGGCAGAGGGCATCTGGTCCCAGATACCACAGCATGTCTGATCCGTGGTCATTCAGCCTCTGCTTATCCATGACTGTCAGTTGTGTGGCCTCTTTCCCCCTCTGGACAGCTCAGCTTCTGAGCGATTTCCTTGGCTGTGCTGACATTGGCTTCCCTACAACCTGGCCCCTCCAGTCCTAGCTCTTCCCACTGGGGCCATATACAGAAATGCAGACCTGCTTCCACCCAACGGCCCTGCAGGTTCTTCAGAAGGCTTCTTTCCTGCTTGATCTCAATCCTCCCTCAATCAGTTCCTTCAGCCAGAACTGTGAGTTGCCACAGGATGCTCGAATGTTTCTTTAGCTGTGATTTGTAGGTTTTCCTCCACCCTCTATATTTCTCTGCCCTTCTGCCTTAACTAAATAGACATCATGAATTTGTGAGCCTGAGAAAATCTAATCTCCTTGTGGCCAAGCCTGGGTGATGAGTCTCTGCTCACTTGGCAAAGGGCAGCTCTTTCATGATGGCTACACCAGCCTCCTGGGGTCTCCCTTGCCATAGCCTGTATAAGAGAGCTCCGGGTTTCCTTCCTGGCTAATTGAGACAGTGACAGTTAGACACATGGATGAGGGATTCTCTACCTCCATCTTAACCTGCAGTGCCTGGAAGTGCATATAGCATCAGTTCCAGGGGTGTCCTGGCCTTCCTGGAGCACAGAAGGACCCCTGCTTCCCTGGCTCACTCCAGACAGCAAGTTAGCTTTTAGGTTAATCAGTCCCTAAAAGTTTTCAACTGCCCTGTTACCATGCCAACTGATATTAAGTTTGTGGTTCTCTCAGGCATCCCCAACGTCTCTTTTGCAATCTACCATGGCATTAAAAGTCTGTCTCCAATTTCCTTTTTTTTTTTAAATCAACTATCCCTCCTTATTTCAACTGTTTTCCTATGGCAGGGTGACCAGTTTCTGCCCCATCAAGGCCAATACTTATTTATGTTTTGGACTTTTTGTACTCAAGGGAAGGACTTGATATCAATCCCCAATAACATTCATCTTACTACATTTAATCTACTGTGACAGCTTGCTGCACTGCCTCTGGATCCTATCTGCTTCTACCATCCATATTGTCCCAGAAAAATTACCAAAGATTTGTATAAGTTGATGCAGAATGGAGTGAGTAAAACCAAGAGGGGAATTTATACAATAACAACAATGTTCCCAAAGCAAACAACTTTGTAAGACTTGGGACCTCTGATCGCTGCAGTGACCAACCAGAACTGCAGAAGACCCAGGATGATATAAGTTTCTCCCTTCCTACAAAAGCTGGAGACTTCCTATGAAATCAGCTTCCTCACTTCAGAAATGGGATGGATTCAGTGTTTATGTTGCAACAGATATTATTTGAGCATGGGAAATAAGATTTCCTTGATTGTCCATACATGTCACAAGGATTTTCTTTTTCTTTAGTGGGATGGATGAGAAGGACAGAAAATAGGTTTTGGTTAATTGGAAAATTTTGAATTAAGGAACACTTCATTTCAACCACAGGTATGAAATATATTGCCCAGAACACCCCCAGGCTGAACAGGATGAAAAAGTAATTCGGAAATATTTACCAAAAGATAATACAGTAATACACAGATATCTTAAATCAAAAATTAAAATGTGGGCTTTAGGCTTTAGGGATTTTGGCCAACAAAAAGTCATCCATCCTCTAAGGTATATACTGTTGGTGTCTGACTTTCCCAAGGACACTTTCCTATTTCACAATTCTATCTCTTCCCACTACTCTCCATTCAGAAAGTCCCCAGAGTCAGGGACAGGAAGTTGGGATACCCCTATGGTTTGTAACAATAAAGCTGCACAAAATAAAAGGAAACTAAGGTCAGGGATGATCTTTCAATGGTCCTGCTGCACACTAGTGTGATTAGGGGAATGGAGAGTCTGTCATCTGTACATAGGAGAGCCAGTGAATTAATTGGGCAACAGTGATTCTACTGTGGACCCAGCCGTGGGATGCTAAAGCCAATCTTCCCTTTACATACATAAGAACCAGGTTTCATATCAGCCATACTTTCATGTGGCATTTTGTGCCACAAAGAGGAAAAATATAGATGCAATGGTGAACCTCTGTGTGTAAAAGGAGACAAAGTTTAAATTCTCCTTTCCAACTCCAGAATTTCCCTGCTAAAGGGGATTAAGGCCAGCCCCACTGCATGACTATAACTTATACTCCAACCAAGATTGGAAACACCCTATGGGTACACAGCACAAAGGGAAATGGACTGAAGGAAAGAGTATGGTGCAGTCATTGAAGCTGCAGTCCTGGAAGTTGGGAGACAAAGAAGGTTGTATGTCACTGGGAGAGAAGAGAATAATACAATATCAATAACAAGGGTGAAGGCAACAACTCATATGCTTTTTGCACCTGCCATGTGAAAAGGACTTTATCCACATAGAATTCTATTATATGCAAAGAAAAAGATTATCCATTTTTTCAGATGAAGAAACTGAGGCTGGGAAAGGAGATATACTTACTACACAAATAGTAGACAGGAAAGGAAGGGTTCTACTTAAGTTTTACAATTCTGAGCTCAGGGCTCCTTCTACCACAACATATTGTGCCAAGGGACCAGGAGGGCAGAATGTCACTTATCTCTGTTTCTCTCATGCCAGGGAAGGAGGGAGCCCAACACAAAGTTGGAGACATAATCCAGCTACTCACCATACATTGTAAACTCAGCATTGATTTTAACGTTCTTTTCTTCAGAGTCTGTAAAATTCTTTTCTTCGATATAGATTGTAAGATTCTTGTCTTTGGTGCTATTCAAGCCAGTATGTGAGTTAAATGCCTGACAGATATAGGTTCCAGCATGCTTCAGGGACACATTAGTAAGAGAGAGTTTGGCTGAGGGCCTCCATTTTTTTCCTTTATGAAACCAAATGAATTTGGCAGGTGGTTTAGATTTAGCAGAACAGCTCAGGGTAATATTTGTCCCAACAGGGTACCTATCGACTTTAGGTAGAATTGTGGCATTATCTGGCCCATCTGGAGGAAAGAGAAGGATTCCATATTGAGATTATGGCAGAAAGAAGGGATGTCTCAAATTCTATAACCCATCACCAGGGACCATTGTGTCTCCCTGATCCCCATTTGAGCTGGGAAATTCACAGCTCATCCTCTAATTTATGATTTTGGATTTGAACATGGAAGATCTTAAGGTTTTCTCCAGTTCAACATCCTGGCTGGCTATCCTCCACCAGAAAGCATGACAAGGCAAATCTGGGCTCCCTAAAGATGAAGGGGTTTGGGAACATCCGAGCCTACATCTTTAGCTCTCAGAGAAGGGACTGAATTAGCCTTGCCTCTGGGAACACACCACCAGGCTATAAGCATGTACCATATAGAAAGAACAAATTTACTCACAGTAAACATTCAGTTTGAATGGATCACTCCTATTGCTATAAAATGGGTTCTTGATTTCACACACATAGGATCCTTCATGTTCCCTTGTGAGACTGCCTACAGTGAGTGTCCTCTTATCTCTGGTCAGCTGTATCCTGTTATCAGTTGGGGCACGATTGTTTATGAACCACTGGTAAGTGCGAACTTGACCCGTAGCGTTGCAGGTCAATGAGACAGTGTCAATGTTCTCCACTGGGATCCTGTTGGGGCTGTTGATGATAGGTCTGGACAGTGGCCCTATGCAGAAAATAGACAGAAAATGACTGTGTTGGTTCTTTTTCTTACCTTATAACCAAATAAGTGGTTTGGAAGTGGCCTGTCTAAGACCTTGGCAAGCCTGGAGGCCAGAGACCAAGAACCTGTGATTTCAATGGCAAAGACAAAGACACCCCTTTCTCTGGTGCAGATCTCAACTCCTCCAGGCCTTAGGAAAAGTTCAGCTTCCGTTCCTGTGGCTGACAAAGAAATTCACATGGAGCCCAAGCCCCGGGTGCTCAGTCTTGCTGGGCTGAGGCAAGCTGGTCAGGGGATGACATAGCCTTTCATATACCACCTTTACTTGGATTTGAGGCCTTTCTAGCTTGGCAGGACCACCAAGAGTTTATGTTTCCTTGGCCTGGACTTCAAGAAGCCAGGGTTACTTACCTCTTGTTGAGGATATTGGTGGTGGCTGGAGAGGATGGACTAGGGACAGGCCACAGGGGGAGTGTGCTCAGAAAGGAAAACATTTTTTTAACACTAAAGAGGAAAGAAAAGGAAAGGCAGAGAGTGGGAATAGATCAGTTAGTAGCAGGTTACAAAAGGAAGAGCCTCAGCCTGGGAGTCAGGAGAGACCTGATTCAAGTCTAGAGATTTTTTAACCCACAATAACATCTCTCATGCCAATGACTGTGTTTTGCCTGCAGGAAGCAGTTCATACCCTTTACTGAAGATTCTGGAATTCCCTGCTTTGGGTTCTCCCCTTTCCTTAGGACTTTCCTGCCCTACAAGATAAGAATGAGAATGTTGAAGGTTATCTTCTTTTTTTTTTTGATAGAAATAAAAAGAATTTAATGATTATGATGATGATAATATAATAGTTAGCATTTACATAGTGTTTTAAAGTTTCCAAGTGATCTCATTTGAATCAAACAACAACTCTGGGAGGTAAATGTTATAATTTCCCAATTTTTTTTTAAAATATATTTTATTTGATCATTTCCAAGCATTATTCGTTAAAGACATAGATCATTTTCTTTTCCTCCCCCCCACCCCCCATAGCCGACGCGTAAGTCCACTGGGCATTAGATGTTTTCTTGATTTGAACCCATTGCTTTGTTGATAGTATTTGCATTAGAGTGTTCATTTAAAGTCTATCCTCTGTCATGTCCCCTCAACCTCTGTATTCAGGCAGTTGCTTTTTCTCGGTGTTTCCACTCCCATAGTTTATCCTTTGCTTATGAATGGTGTTTTTTTTCTCCTGGATCCCTGAAAGTTGTTCAGGGACATTACACCGCCCCTAATGGAGAAGTCCATTACGTTCGATTATACCACAGTGTATTAGTCTCTGTGTACAATGTTCTCCTGGTTCTGCTCCTCTCGCTCTGCATCACTTCCTGGAGGTTGTTCCAGTCTCCATGGAACTTCTCCACTTTATTATTCCTTTGAGCACAATAGTATTCCATCACCAACATATACCACAGTTTGTTCAGCCATTCCCCAATTGATGGGCATCCCCTCGTTTTCCAGTTTTGGGCCACCACAAAGAGCGCAGCTATGAATATTTTTGTACAAGTCTTTGTGTCCATTATCTCTTTGGGGTACAGACCCAGCAGTGCTATGGCTGGGTCAAAGGGTAGATATTCCTTTGTCGCCCTTTGGGCATAGTTCCAAATTGCCCTCCAGAATGGTTGGATCAGTTCACAACTCCACCAGCAATGAATTAATGTCCCTACTTTGCCACATCCCCTCCAGCATTCATTACTTTCCTTTGCTGTTATGTTAGCCAATCTGCTAGGTGTGAGGTGATACCTCAGAGTTGTTTTGATTTGCATCTCTCTGATTATAAGAGATGTAGAACACTTCTTCATGTGCTTGTTAATAGTTTTGATTTCTTTATCTGAGAACTGCCTATCCATTTCCCTTGCCCATTTATCAATTGGAGAATGGCTTGATTTTTTGTACAATTGATTTAGCTCATTATAAATATGAGTAATTAAACCTTTGTCAGAGGTTTCTATGAAGATTTTTTCCCAATTTGTTGTTTCCCTTCTGATTTTAGTTATATTGGTTTTGTTTGTACAAAAGCTTTTTAGTTTGATGTAGTCAAAATTATTTATTTTACATTTTGTGATTCTTTCTATATCTTGCTTGGTTTTAAAGCCTTTCCCCTCCCAAAGGTCTGACATGTATACTATTCTGTGTTTACCCAATTTACTTATGGTTTCCTTCTTTATGTTTAAGTCACTCACCCATTTTGAATTTATCTTGGTGTAGGGTGTGAGGTGTTGATCTATTCCTAGTCTCTCCCACACTGTCTTCCAATTTTCCCAGCAGTTTTTATCGAATAGTGGATTTTTGTCCCAAAAGCTGGGCTCTTTGGGTTTATCGTATACTGTCTTGCTGAGGTCGTTTTCCCCCAGTCTATTCCACTGATCTTCCTTTCTGTTTCTTAGCCAGTACCAAATTGTTTTGATGACTGCTGCTTTGTAATATAGTTTGAGGTCTGGGACTGCAATGCCCCCATCATATGTGTTTTTTTTCATTATTTCCCTGGATATCCTTGATCTTTTGTTCTTCCAAATGAACTTTGTTATGGTTTTTTCTAAATCAGTGAAGAAGTATTTTGGTAGTTCAATGGGTATGGCACTAAATAGATAAATAAGTTTGGGTAGGATGGTCATTTTTATTATATTGGCTCGTCCTATCCATGAGCAGTTAATGTTTTTCCAATTGTTCAAGTCTAGTTTTAGTTGTGTGGCGAGTGTTTTGTAGTTGTGTTCATATAGTTCCTGTGTTTGTCTTGGGAGATAGATTCCTAGGTATTTTATTTTGTCTAAGGTGATTTTGAATGGGATTTCTCTTTCTAGTTCTTGCTGCTGAGCTGTGTTGGAGATATATAGAAAAGCTGATGATTTATGTGGGTTTATTTTGTATCCTGCAACTTTGCTAAAGTTGTTGATTATTTCAATTAGCTTTTTGGTTGAATCTCTAGCATTCTTTAAGTAGACCATCATGTCATCCGCAAAGAGTGATAAGTTGGTCTCCTCCTTGCCTATTCTGATGCCTTCAATTTCTTTATCTTCTCTAATTGCTACTGCTAGTGTTCCTAGTACAATGTCAAATAGTAGAGGTGATAATGGGCATCCTTGTTTCACTCCTGATCTTATTGGGAATGCATCTAGTTTATCCCCATTGCAGATGATATTAGCTGTTGGTTTTAGATATATACTGTTTATTATTTTTAGGAATGACCCTTCTATTCCTATGCTTTCTAGTGTTTTTAATAGGAATGGGTGTTGTATTTTATCAAAGGCTTTTTCTGCATCTATTGAGATAATCATGTGGTTCTTGCTAGTTTGCTTGTTGATGTGGTCAATTATGTGGATGGTTTTCCTAATGTTGAACCAGCCCTGCATCCCTGGTATGAATCCTACTTGATCATGGTGAATGATCCTTCTGATCACTTGCTGGAGTCTTTTTGCTAGTATCCTATTTAAAATTTTTGCATCTATATTCATTAGGGAGATTGGTCTATAGTTTTCTTTTTCTGTTTTTGACCTGCCTGGTTTTGGAATCAGTACCATGTTTGTGTCGTAAAAGGAGTTTGGTAGAACTCCCTCTTTGCTTATTATGTCAAATAGTTTGTATAGTATTGGGGTTAACTGTTCTCTGAATGTTTGATAGAATTCACAGGTGAATCCATCAGGCCCTGGGGATTTTTTCTTAGGAAGTTCTTTGATGGCTTGATGGATTTCAATTTCTGATATGGGATTATTTAAGAATTCTATTTCCTCTTCTGTTAGTCTAGGCAGTTTGTATTTTTGTATATATTCATCCATTTCTCCTAAATTGGTGTATTTATTGCCATATAATTGGGCAAAGTAATTTCTAATGATTGCCTTAATTTCCTCCTCATTGGAGGTGCTGTCCCCCTTTTCATCTTTAATGCTG
Organism: Monodelphis domestica; assembly: GCF_027887165.1. Lineage (NCBI taxonomy): Eukaryota > Metazoa > Chordata > Mammalia > Didelphimorphia > Didelphidae > Monodelphis > Monodelphis domestica. Next base: position 424,314,049 of record NC_077230.1, read on the forward strand.
TGAATTTGCTTTTCTTCCTTCCTTTTTTTAATTAGATTGACCAGTACTTTGTCTATTTTGTTTGTTTTTTTAAAGTACCAGCTTCTTGTCTTATTTATTAAATCAATAGTTCTATCACTTTCGATTTTATTAATTTCTCCCTTAATTTTTAGGATTTCTAATTTGGTTTTCTGCTGGGGGTTTTTAATTTGATCGCTTTCGAGTTTTTTCAATTGCATTTCCAATTGATTGATCTCTGCTCTCCCTTGTTTGTTAATATGAGCTTTCAGGGATATGAATTTGCCTCTGATTACCGCTTTGGCTGCATCCCAAAAGGTTTGAAAGGATGTTTCGCCATTGTCATTTTCCTTGATGAAATTATTAATTGTTTCTATGATTTCTTCTTTAGCTAAACGGTTTTGGAGTATCATATTGTTTAATTTCCAATTGGTTTTAGATTTGGTTTTCCATGTACCATTACTAATCATTATTTTTATTGCCTTGTGATCTGAGAAGGCTGCATTCATTATATCTGCTTTTTTGCATTTGTGTGCTATGTTTCTGTGACCTAATGTATGGTCAATTTTTGTGAATGTGCCATGTGGTGCTGAGAAGAAGGTGTATTCCTTTTTATCCCTATTTATTTTTCTCCATATGTCTATTAATTCTAATTTTTCTAAGATTTCATTCACTTCTTTTACCTCTTTCTTATTTATTTTTTGATTTGATTTATCTAAATTTGATAATGGTTGGTTTAAGTCTCCCACTAGTATGGTTTTATTGTCTATTTCTTCCTTCAATTCTCCTAGTTTCTCCATTAGAAATTTGGGTGCTATATTATTTGGTGCATACATGTTGATTAATGATATTTCCTCATTGTCTAGAGTCCCTTTTAACAAAATATAATTACCTTCCCTATCCCTTTTGATCAGGTCTATTTTTGCATTGGCTTTATCAGATATCATGATTACCACTCCTGCCTTCTTTCTATCAGTTGAGGCCCAGAAGGTCTTACTCCATCCTTTAATTCTGACCTTGTGGGTGTCAACCCGCCTCATGTGTGTTTCTTGAAGACAACATATGGTAGGGTTTTGGATTCTAATCCATTCAGCTATTCATCTACGTTTTATGGGTGAGTTCATCCCATTCACGTTCAAAGTTATGATTGTCATTTGTGGACTCCCTGGCATTTTGGTTGCCTTCCCTAATTCTAACCTTTTCTTCTTCGGCTCTACCTTTTAGTCCAGTGATTTACTTTGAATCAGTCCCCCTTGTCCCCTCCCTTGATGTTTCCCTTTTTAGTCCCTCCCTTTTTGTTCCCTCCCCCTCCCCCCTCTCTTTCCCTCCCTTTTTGTTCTCCCTCTCCCCCTCCCCCCCTTGGTTTTCCCTTCTCCTTACCCTTGTTGGGTAAGATAGAATTCAAGATCCCAATGGATCTGGATGTTTTTCCCTCTCAGAGTTGATTTCCCTGAGATTGAGGTTTAAGTAAACCCCCCCCCCTCTCTTCCTCTCCTTCTTATAGGAGTTTTCTTCCCCTCCCCTTCCCCTGTGAATCTTTGTGTGAGAACCATTATTCTATTTGGTCTTTCTTTACCCCCTATTTATACATTACATTTTCCCCGCATATTAGTATACATAGGTTGATATAAATGTAGTCCTTATAGAAGAGAGTTTGAGTAAAAGAAGATAACATTTTTCCCCTTTCCTTAATATTTACCTTTTCAGGTATTCCTTGCTCTTTGATTTTCGGTATCAAACTTTCCACAGAGCTCTGGTCTTTTCTTTGCAAAAAGTTGGAAGTCTTCTATTTTGTTGAATGCCCATACTTTCCCTTGGAAGTATATAGTCAGTTTTGCTGGGTAGCTGATTCTTGGTTGGAGACCCAGCTCTCTTGCCTTTCTGAAGATCATGTTCCATGCCTTACGATCATTCAGCGTAGAACTTGCAAGGTCTTGTGTGACCCTGATTGGCATTCCTTTATATCTAAATTGTCTTTTTCTGGCTTCCTGTAGGATTTTTTCTTTTGTTTGATAGCTTTGGAATTTGGCAATTACATTCCTGGGAGTTGTCTTTTGGGGGTTTAGTGTAGAAGGTGTTCTGTGAGCTCTGTCAGTGGCTGTATTGCCCCCTTGTTCTAGAATCTCTGGGCAATTTTCTTTGATTATATCTTGTATCACCATGTCCAGTTTGGTGTTTATTTCTGGCTTTTCTGGGAGTCCAATTATTCTTAAATTTTCTCTTCTCCCCCTGTTTTCCAGATCTGTCACCTTGTTGGTGAGATATTTTATGTTCTCTTCTAATTTCTTGGTGTTTTGGCTTTGCTTTATTAGTTCTTGCTTTAAAGCCTGGTTTTCTTTTACAGTTTGGTCAAACTGGTTTTGTAGATGCGTGAATTTCTTTTGCATCATTTCCCACTTTTCCTCCCAGAGGGCTTCCATCTTTTTGGTCCTTTCTGATTCAAATTCTTCATGTGTTTGTGGAGAGTTTCTATTTCCTTTGGAAGATTTTGGAGAATTTTCTTGTATATCTTCTTCTATCTGCTCTGTATTTTGTATTTTGGCTCCATAGAATGTGTCCAGAGTCGCCCCTTTCTTCTTATTTTTCTTGGTATTTTGGGGCTTCTGTGTTTCTGTGGAGTTTGTCATCTCTGAACGTGGAGGATTGGCTTTTCTTGTCTTTTTCTGGTGATCAGAGGCTTTAGTCCTGGGCAGATGTTGGTTCTATGAGCGTTCCCTGGGTTAAACTGAATATGCCTCACTGGAACTGGAATGGAAGGGTCGGACCACGAGGCCACACTCTCCCCCTGGCTCGATTTCCGGAAGTTGCCTTCAGAATCCCTGGCCGTGAGGCTGTTTCGTCGGCCTGCGTGGGGATGGGCTGCCGCTTCCCCAAGCTCCGAGAGCACAGACTTTCACTGAGACTTGGATAGCAGGATCCAGCCCGTGAAGCTGTCTTGCCCGCCCTGAGGGTTGCTGTTGTTTTGACCAGCTCTCTGCAGCGGAGGCCCCAGGCAGTAACTTTCACCCGGACCAACCGGCTCTCTGCAGCGGAGCCCCAGGCAGTAACTTTCACCCGGACTGGGACTTGGGTAGAAGACCCTGAGGGTTGTTGTTCCTCAGACCCTGCTCTCTGAGCCCGGCGCGGCTGCCGCTTCCGGGAACCTTGGACTCTGCGCTCCTACCCCTGAGGTCTGAGGGATCTCGGGTTCTGGCTTTTAAGGGGAGCCGTACCTTTTGAACCGGGTCCAGGTCCAGGAGGAGGGTTCCCAGGGTCTGTGCTGTTGATCGTTTTGAATTTCGGCGCCTTAGGAGCTTCTAGTTTGAGATCGGTCTGGAAGGGTTTTCTGGAGATCTGAACTTCAGCTTTCTCTAAGCCGCCATCTTAACCGGAAGTCCTCGAAGGTTATCTTCTTAAACTCATATATGGTCCTATTCTAGGAGGCTAAGCCAATGGGGACTAATTTTCCCTGAGCCTTCATGGCCCAAGGAAAGCCCTTTTCTTATCTCTAGTTGGCAGGCAGAGACATTGCCACTGAGAGAAGTGTGTGTCCCAGAACAACTTCTGGGGTACATTCAGTAAGCTCACCAGACTGTCTTCTTGGGCCATCCTTGTCTAGCTGTTTTAGGATTAAATTCTAAAATGGAATGATTGAGTTAGAAACATTTCAACTCCTTTGACCTTTTTCTATTATTTTGGTAGAGCTTGCACTCTGTCCCTGGGTCCCTGTTGAGAAGCTGAGGGTGAGGAAGAGTAACCCTCCAACTTGTATCCAGTAAAGCCAAGTGCGACTGGTCAGGAAGGTGACAAATCTGAGATCAGCTAGCCACTAGGTTTTTCAACCGCCCTGTTATGCTACCGATGGATATTAAGTTTGTGGTCCTCTCAGACATCCCCAAGGTCTCTTTATCCTATCTAACATGGCATAAAAGTCTGTCTCCAATTTCCCCTTTTTTAAATCAACTCACTACTTCAACTCTTTTCCTGTGGCATGGTGACCAGTCATTGCCCCATCAAGGCAGATGCTTATTTATGCTTTGCACTTTTGTACTCAAAGATAGAACCTGATATCAATCCCTAATAACATTCATCTTATCACATGCCATCTACTGTGCCAGCTTGCTGAGCTATTTCTGCATGCTATCTGCTTCCACCATCCCTCTCCACCCAATTTTTTCTTTTCTCTCTTTTCTTTCAAGTTTGAAATTCATGCTTTTGATCTGTCTCTAGAATCAGTAGAACAATAATGGTCACCATTTACAAAGTTCTTTACACGTATTATTTCATTTGCTCCAAGTCACTAATAGGAACATTTGAACAGAATGAGTTCAAGAACAGAAACATCAGAAGATTTGTATGAACTGATACAGAATGAAGTGAGTAGAAACAAGAGGGTAATTTACACAATAACAACAATGTTCTCAAAATAAATAACTGAAAAAGTTGGGACCTCTGATCAGTACAGTGACCAACCAGGATTTCAGAAGACCCATGATGAAATTAGTTTCTCCCTTCCTACAAAAAGCTGCAGACTTCCTAAGAAAACAGCTGCCTCACTTCAGAAATGGGATGGACTAAGGCTGTATGTGGCAACAGATATTTTTTGAGCATGGGAATTAGATTTTATTTATTGTTCATATTTTTCACAAGGATTTTCTTTTTCTTTAGTGGGATGGGTGAGAAAGGGGATAGAAAATAGATTTTAGTTAATTGGAAAAATAAATTAATAAAAAGGTCATTTAGAATATGAAACACATAGCCTACAACACTCCCAAGTTCAGTGTGAAACAGATTAAAGGGTAATTGGGAATTAGTTAACAAAAGAAAATACAGGAACATATAGACAATTTAAATGCTGAATTAAAATGTGGGCTTTGGGGATCCTTATGGACAGATTTAGGCCAACAAAAAGTCATCCCTTCTCTACAATATATACTGTTGGAGTCAGACTTTCCCTAGGTCACTTTCCCACTTCACAATTCTATCTCTTCCCCCTATTCTCCATTCACAGAAAGTCCCCAGAGGCAGGGACAGGAAGTTGGAATGCCCCTAAGATTTGTAACCATAAAGCTGCATGAAATAAAAAGAAACTAAGGTCAGAGATGATCTCTCTATGGTTCTGCTACAAATAATTTGGGGGAGGGGGTGGAAAGTCTGTTTATCTGTTCATAGGAGAGCCAGACCAGTGAATTAATGGGGCAGCAGGGATTCTACTGTGGAAAAGCCACTGGATGCTAAAGCCAATCTTCCCTTTACATGAATAATAACCATGTTTAATAGCAATCATGCTTCCATGTGACATTTTATGCCACAAAGAGGAAAAATATAGGTGCAATCGTGAATCTCTGTGTGTGAAAGGAAGCAAAGTTTAAATTTTCCTTTCCATCTCCAGAATATCCCTGCCATGACAATACATTATATTCTAACCAAGACTAGAAACACTCTGTGGGTCCACAGCACATAGGGAAATGGACTAAATGAAAGACCACAGGAAAGAGTATGGGGCAGTCATTGAAGCTGCAGTCCTAGAAGTTGGGAGACAAAGAAGGTTGTATGTTACTGGGACAGAAGAGAATAATATAATATCAATAACATGAATGACGATGACAACTCACATGCTTTTTGCACCTACCATGTATAAAGGACATTCTCCACAAAGAATTCTATTATATAGAGAGCAAAAGATTATCCATTTTTCCAGATGAAGAAACTGAGGTTGTGAAAGGAAGAGACACATTTATTACACAGAAAGTAGACAGGAAAGGAAGGATTCTACCCAAGTTTTACAATTCTGAGCTCAGGGCTCCTTCTACCACAACACATCATGTCATGTGACCAGGAGGGCAGAATGTTACTTATCTCTGTTTCTCTCATGCCAGGGAAGGAGAGAGCCAAACACAAAGTTGGGGGTCCAATTCAGCTACTTACCATAGATTGTAATATTCATGTCTTTGGTGGCCTGCAAGCCAGTGAATGAATTAGATGCATGACAGGTATAGGTTCCAGACTGACTCAGGAATGTTATAGTAGAGAATGTGGCTGAGTTGCTGACCTGTTGTCCATTGTATAACCAATTAAATTGGGCTGGTGGGTTAGATACAGCAGAACAAAGCAATGTAATATTTGCCCCAATAGGGTACTCATCAATTGTAGGGACGATTACGGGGGTATCTGGTCCATCTGGAGGAAAAAGAAGGATTCCATATTGAGATTATGAAAGAAAGAAGGGCATCTCCTAGTCTGTAACCCATCACCAGGAACCTCTTTGTCTCCCTGATCCTCCCTTGAGCTGAGAATTTTAATTAACAACTCATTCTCTACCTTTCTTGTTTGAATCTGAACTTGGAAGATTTTAGGGCTTTCTTCCAGTTCAGCACCCTGGATGGCCACCCTCCACCACAACACATGACAAGGCCAATCTGGGCTCCTGAAAAGTTAAGAGGGTTGGAAACCTCAGAGCCTACATATTTAGCACTCATAGAAGTGACTGAATTAGCCTGGCCTGTGGGAACACAGCACCAGGCTATTAGCATGCACCATATAGAAAGAACAAATTTACTCACAGGTAACATTCAGTGTTAAGGGATCACTCCTATTGCTATAAAATGGGTTCTTGATTTCACACACATACGGCCCTTTGTTTTCCCTTCTTGTGACACTGCGGATAGTGAATGTCCTCTTATCCGGGGACAGTTGTAGCCTGCTACCAGATGGGGCACTTTGGTTTATGAACCACCGGTAAGTGTGAATTTGACCCGTAGCCTGGCATGTCATTGAGAAGTCCTTGTTCTCCACTGGGGCAATGTTGGAGGTGCTGATGGTAGGTTTGGACAGTGGCGCTGTGCAGAAAATAGAGAGAAAATGACTGTTTGGTTCTTTTTCTTACCTTACAACCAAATACCTGGTTTGGAAGTGACCTGTTTAAGACCTTGGCAAGGCTGGAGGCCAGAGACCAAGAACCTGTGATTTCAATGGCAAAGACACCCGATTTTCTGGTGCAGACCTCAACTCCTCCAGGCCTTAGGAAAAGTTCATCTTCAGTTTCTGTGGCTGACAAAAACATTCACATGGAGCCAAAGCCCCTGGTGCTCAATCTTTCTGTGCTGAGACAAGCTGTACAGGGGATATCAGACCCCTTAATGCAGCACCTGGGCTTGGATTTGAGGCCTTTCTAGCTTGGCAGGACCATCAAGAGTTTTTGTTTCCGTGGCCTGGACTTCAAGAAGCCAGGGTTATATAAAAAATAGACTCGAATACAAGACTACAATGCTCACAAGCCTTTGTTCCACTTCCCCAAAATGCTTTGTAATCTCACAGAAATTTTCAGGTGGGCCAAGATAGAAAAGGGATTTAATCTGATTGCAAAGGCTTTTGTGTCTCTTTTGGACTTCTGTTTTGGGGCAGATGTGGCTCTTTCCATAATGTAGGTGATGTCTTGTCTAGGCCTCTGGCCTAGGCACATGTTTTTTCTTGTATATTCTTAAATTATCAACCTTTAATAAACCTCATAAAATATAATACTCCTTGCAGAGAGAAACTAATTTCTACCTGCCTCAGTCTCCCCTAAATTTTAACTGTTACAGTTTTTGGTGACTACTAGATTGGATGAGAACTTCTCAAATTTTTTAGCCTAGATAATGATTTTTTTTAAGCCACGTATCTCCAAGTTGCCTTTTAGAAAACCATCTTGATCAGCTCCTGCCTGCGGCCCTCTCCGGCTCCTGCTTCTGCTCCTGGCCTCTCACCTGGTGCCTGAACTCCCAGCCCTGTTTGTCTGCACTCCAGCTCCCGGCCCTGCCCACCCCTGAGGTCTGTCTCTCACCCATCTGACCTCAGACCCAGATAGCTCATCACCCCAGCCCCAGACCCACAAGTGTGACACGAGATGGCTCATCACCCAGATCCTTGGAGTAGATCACTCAGGACTCATTGCGACCAGCTGGTAACGGTATTGGCCATGTGGGCGGAGGGGAGAGATGAGAGGGAAAGGAGTACAAGTAATTTTCCCTTAGGCTAAGCCTCCGAGTGGATGGGGGTATTGACTCCATGTGGTTGGCCTGGGCTCCACATGGACTGGGGCAGGAGGAGGGATCACATCAGGGGAAAGAGAAAAGGGAGAGGAGAAGAAACAGACTTTTCAAACAGACTTTTAAGCAATGGACTATTTAAAAGGATACCTTTTGACTGTTCTGGTAATTTCATTGATTTCACCTGCATGCCAGAAGAAAGATTCAGCCCAAAGATTCAACTTTGGGGAGGCAAATGGGTGGCTCAGCAAACTGAGAGCCAGGCCTACAGACATGCTGTCCTGGGTTAAAATCTGGCCTCAGATACTGCCCAGCTGTGGGGCCCTGACCAGATCCCTTAACCCTCATTGCTTAGCCCTTACCACTCTGCCTTTGGACAATAGATATTTAAATGGATAAACACACCTAAGGAACTTTAAAGACTAGAGGCTATATTTTAAGGTATTTCAGACTCCAATGGTTTATAAAAATCTCTGTATTCTATTGCATTTTTTGTTTAAGGTTTAACTTTGTGATTTTAAGTTCATATGTTACTGGATTCAATATTTTTCTCTTACACTGAAAGTTGATTGAATTTATTTTTAATGTACTGAGTTTTTAAAATTCTGTTGTTTTTCCCCTACAACTGTGCTGAAAAAATATTATTGAATAAGCCCATATGAAAAAAAAAAACAGCCTTTCTATTTTGACTCTGTAAATTACATAAATGGACTTCAGTACTGGTTATAATTGTATAACAACCTTTGGAAATTTTAATATTCTAAATATCTCAAATTATTTTAAGGGTTTTTTAAATATGATTTTTGTAATTTCTTTTTTTAACAATCTCTGGTCATTTTTGCCTGCCCCTACCACGAGGTAAGGTCCATTATAGTAGCTGAAGTGAAATTTATTTATAACCCCCAACCTTCCTGCATTTCTAAATATGTGAATGGAAGTTGGGCAGTTAATCTCAGGGCATTTGTACCCCTAAAAAGCCTCCAAAAAAGGAGCACCCCTTTATTTATACTCTTCATAAGCTCACTATTTTACTTTTTCCAGAATGATATATAGATTTCTTGATTATGTTCTTAACCCAAGATGAGTTTTACTTTGTTTAAAAATATATGTTTAAATACCAAGGTTGAAAGATTGCTACATTTGTAAAAATTGTGACAAATATCCATCAATTCATAGGCTTTTAAATGTCATACAACTTATGTGAAATGTGAAAGTGTGTTTGTTTGCTATTGTAATTAATTGGGCTATTGAGAATTTGGGGGATTTTGATAACTACATATTTGTACTACTGTATTTTTAAAAAAGAAAAATATACCTTGCTCAATTCATTTGCCTTCTACTCACAGTGATCATGGCCAGATACAAAGAGGAAATGGATCACATTTTTGGTGAGAAAGCCTTATATTTTATATTTTCTTAGCTGACACAAAGTGTCAATGATTATAAGCTAAATTTTTGAATTTTTTAAAGCTCTTTTATTATTATATTTTTCTTGCATGTGCAATATACTTTTTCAGTTTTTTTTTTATTTTTTCTCTTTTTTATATTTGAAGCACATGTCACCGGTATTAAGATTTTCTTTAACCTTTTGATTTTGCAGTACTACAAGTTAAAGATACATTTGCTAATGCATGCCCTTAAAAGCTAGAGACTATAAAAACGATGCCACTAATTATTTAAAAAAATTATGGGACATTGCTTAATGATTCTGTCTGATTCCAGGACAAGCTATATACATAAGAGCCATTGCACAGAGCCAAAGAAAAGCCAATTCAGGATGGATTGATGCACCTCTAGGCCAATACAAACATCTTGAACCTAGTGTGAAGACTCGAGGTTACTGTGTTTAACATTGTTAGACATAGGCTTTCCTTGTGTCCACACTCACTCTGAAAATACTCACAGACAAGTATCCCCAAATTTGGCTCCTACTTGGCTTCTATAATCTGGTCCCTTTCTTTTCTGCCTTTCATAGTGTGGTAACTTTCTGTAGTCCTGGCTATTGATTGGGTAAATGCATCATTGCTTAGATCATTTTGATTGGGCCCTGATTCAAGGACCTGTTATAGATTTATTTTTCTTTTCACTTGGAATTTTTACACATAAGACTTTGATGGTCTATATTTTCATCCAGTTTTTTCTTTTTTTTAATTTGGATTTTTCTGATATCTTTTTAATATCTCTTACCAATTGATTCATATACCTCATACCTCAGCCATGCATCCCTAAGTGATTCTGTATTTGTCAATCACCCACTTAATGGGGGTAATGTAAAAAAATATCATTACTTAAATTGCAAAGTTTAAATTCCTTTTGAGAAGAAGTTTAGGTAAAGAAGATGCTACCTCTCTGAATTCAGAACTGAACTGTTGGAGAAGCCACCATGAAGAAGCCTCCAGACCACAAGCTGCACAAAAATTGAACTTTGGGTGTGGTTGATTGAACATTTATTTGTATGTATTCTTTCATGCTTAAGGGGACTGCCCCCTAACTGGCTTTTTGTCAATGCGTTCAGCAATTATTGGTTTTATTTTTTATTTTTCTCTTATCCTCAAATTATTGTAATTTTTAAATTGATTATGTTTTCATGATCCTTTGGAAAAAAATATTTTTTTTCAAATGATCAAACGGAGGAATTGTAAAAAATAGACTTGAATACAGGACTACAATCCCCACAAGCCTTTGCTCCACTTCCCCAAAATGCTTTGTAATCTCACAGAAATTTTCAGGTGGGCCAAGATAGAAAAGGGATTTAATCTGATTGCAAAGGCTTTTGTGTCTCTTTTAGACTTCCGTTTTGGGGCAGATGTGGCTCTTTCCATAATGTAGGTGAGGTCTTGTCTAGGCCTCTGGCCTAGGCACATGTTTTTTCTTACTTGTATATTCTTAAATTATCAACCTTTAATAAACCTCATAAAATATAATACTCCTTGCAGAGAGAAACTAATTTCTACCTGCCTCAGTCTCCCCTACCTTTTAACTGTTACAGTTTCTTACCTCTATGCTTTGTTGATGATATTGGTGGTGGCTGGAGAGGATGGACTAAGGACAGGCTATGGGGAGATTGTGCTCAGAAAGAAAAAATTTAACTCTGAAGAGGAAAGAAAAGGATTAACAGAGAGTGGAAATAGATCAGTTAGTAGCAGGTTACAAAAGGAAAAAGCCTCAGCCTGGGAGTCAAGAGAGACCTGGTTCAAGTCTAGAGATTTTTAACCCACAATAACATCTCTCATGCCAATGACTGTGTTTTGCACCCCAGGAAGCTGTTCATACCCTTTACTGAAGATTCTGGAATTCCCTGCTTTGGGCTCTCCCTTTTCCTTAGGAGTTTCCTGCCCTGCAAGATGAGAATGAGAATGTTGAAGGTGGTCTTCAAGCTCAGATATGCTTTTTGGCTAGGAAGCTAAGCCAATGGGGACTAATTTTCCCTGAGCCTTCATGGCCCAAGTAGATCCCATTCTTTATCACTAGTTGGCAGGTAGGCCTTGCCATTGAGAGAGGTATGTGTCCAAGGTCCATCTCTGGGGCACATCCAGTAGGCTCACCAGGCTTACTTCTTGGGTCATCCTTGGTCAGCGGTCTTGGGTTTAATTTCCAAATTGGTAGGAATAAATTAGAAATATTTCAGCTTCCTTGACCTTTCTCCTTGTTATTTTGATAGAGTTTGCATTCAGTCCTTGGGTCCCTGTTGGGAACTTTATGGTGAGGAAGAGTGAGCCTCCGACTTGCATCCAGTAAAGCCAAGTGGGACTGACCAGGAAGGTGACAAATCTGAGGTCAAATAGCCACCTTTTGAAGTGCGGAGCGAATATGAAGGAACACTGAGTATGCTCCTGGGCAACAAGGCCATAATTGGACATTTTGGAAGGTGCCTTGGAAATCTCAATGGATCCAATGCCTGGCATGGCATAATGACTAATGTTGGATTTAGAGTGAGAAAGACCTGAGTTCAAATCCTATCTCAGGATGTTACTGGCTCTGTGACTTACTAGCAAGTCCCTATCTGGGTTTCAAATTCTTCATTTGTAAAATGGGAATAATAATCTCTCCCTAATTGTGTTGTTGGATCAAATGAGAGCATCTATAAAAGTTCTTTATCAAACCTGAACATAGCCTGAACAAATGTTCAGAGGAGGGAAATACAGAATATGAGTCTGAATGCCAAAGGTAGACCCAGGCTGTCTGAGCATGCAATGCATGGCCAGAAGTATCTGAATGGCCTTCTGCCATTTTGTGAAGAGCTACAGTTTAATGCCAGACTAACAACATTGAAATATAATATGTAGCCAATAGGGAGTGATGAGCAGAGCACATATTTAATTGGAATACCAATTGAGGGCACTAGAGGTGCTTATTCCAAAGAAGACAAGACTTGAGGGGGAGAGGAAATGCTTCTCCAAAGACTGAGTTATAATGACCTTGGAAAGGTATGCTCAGTGGGTTATAGTGACCAGAGAAGGACTATTCTCTGATGTTGCCAGTTTCTTTTGTCCTACCTGCAACATTCAGGCTCCATTTTCTTCTCTTGTCTCTCTATCCCAGATCAACTGTTTTTAAACCCTTACATTCTGCATTAGAATCAATACTATGTATTGGTTCCAAGGCAGAAGTGTTAGGTAATGGGGGTTAAGTAACTAGCTCAGGGTCACACAACTAGGAAATGTCTGGGGCCAGATTTGAACCCAGGAATTCCTGTCTCTAGACTTGGCTCTCAATCCACTGTGCTACCCAGCTGCCCCCAAAGATCAGCTCTTAAGAGGAGTAATGGCTTCTTTTTCAGAAGGGGCTGGGATTATGATTGGAATCCTGGTGACTCTGATTGGGAAATCTTCTATTTTTCTTTTTGTCAAAAAGGTGGGAGAGTAGGATAGGGTTGCCTTTGACTCTCCTTTCTCCTAGTCTGCCTCCCAAAATGTAGGAGAGAAATCAATATGATTCCTCAATTCCTTGACCTTTTCTAGGGCCCTGGTCTCTCTCCCTTCCCTAATCTTGCCTTTCACAGTATTTACTGCCCTGTATATCTCATTGCTCTTCTTTTCAGGGTTATTCATTGCTCCTCCTTTTCTTTTAAACATTTTTTTCTCTAGGAAACAGTTTTTATTTGTCTGCTTTTAGAAGAAAAGGTGCTAGACCTAGACTTTTGAAGTCCCAAAATAAAAGAGATAAGATCTAGGAAGACAGAGAGGAAAAGAATGGGGAGGCAGCAAAGGGAACAGAGAGAGGGCAGGATGGAGATTAATTGAAAGAGAGATGGAGGAGAGCTGTCAGCAAGTTGTATCTCAAGGAAACAGCCCCAGTGGCTTTCCTTGACTCCACAGGTCAAACAGGATCCAGATTTAATGGACTTGACTATCTGCTCATTTCTGTTCCAAGAATTATTTGGAATGCCTTGGAGACTGAACTGAACAGGATTCCTGTACTGACTTAACAACAGTGCTAAGACCCTTAAACAGGCTCACATCCAACCTAATCCCATCATGGTTGAGGATGGACTCCAATATTTGCCCCAAATGTGATCAAGATGCAAATCAGGCTGGCTCAATCATCTCTGGCCTCAGATCTATTGCTATAGGGCTTCTTATGTACTCTAGGTAGTACTAGAAGGACAGGAAGGAATCTGGCTCATTACTCCAAGAAGTTTCAGAGAGTATCAATTGACATCTAGTGTGATCTAGGGCATCTTAGCCTCTCTAGGGCTGTCTGTGGATACAACTGACTTCAGTTTCCTGAAAAGATCAGGAAATGTCCAATTAAACACAAACATGGGAATACTTAAAATCAAAAGATAATTTAATAAAATCAAAAGTAAAGAAAACAGAATTAGATAAAACTAGAATCTGTTTTTTAAAATAAAAAACAATGAAATAGATAAATCATTGATTAATTTGATTAAAGAATGAAATCAGAATTACCAATAGCAAAAAGGAAAAAGATGAATGAGTTAGTTATGAAGTTGAAATTAAAGAAATTCTCCGCACTTATTGTGAGCAATTATGAGCCATCAAAATTGAAATGTAAGTGAAATAGATGAATTCTGACAAAATGATGAATTGCTCAGATTGATAGAATTAGAAATAGAATACTTAAATAACTCAATCTTAGAAAAAGACATTGAAGAAACCATAAACAAGTTCCCTATGAAAAAGTCCTCAGGATCAGATCCATCTACCAGTGAATTACAACACTGAAAAAAACAATGAATCTCAATGCTATATAAATGATCTTAAAAATATAGGCAATGAAGAGTAGTGAGGTGCTCAGTGGATAACAGGGCCTAGATTCCGAAAGACCACAGTTCAAATCTGAAAAAGTGCTTGCTGCTTGTGGTCAGCTGACTGGCTCTCCTGGCTACCTCCTCTGTGAGCAGGCTGCTCTAAACCAGAGCCAGATCAGGTGCCTCTTCAGTCAGTTCCAAATGTGTGGAATAAATGTGAGTTCTCGCCCACTCAAATTAAAAACCTGGAGTCCCAAAGGGAGAGTAAAAGAGACAGAAGTTTCTTTCTTCTTTCTCATGAGAGAGGGCACCTGCCTAGGTGGGACAAATGCAATGCATGGGCACAAAGACAATCATTATAGAGGTTTCTAATGAGGGACCCCCCCTCCCTCAAGTGCCTACTCTTTTGATCCAGAGGAGGGCAAAGGAGACACAGGTTAGGTGTGAAGTCCACCCCAATCAGAAAATAGCAAGATATATAGCATGAGCTCCTTACTAAACCCTAATGGGGAGGGGTGAGGTAATGTGAAGGGAACCATGTCTTCAAAGTGACTGTCTTAGCTTCTACAGGTATGAAGAATGATCTACTGCCTTCCTTGTTTCTTGAGTTGTGTCAGGATGTCCTTAGTCTGGGAGTACAAGAGGCCTCTGTGAATCTTTTTTTTTTAAACCCTTACCTTCCATCTTAGAGTCAATACTATGTATTGGCTCCAAGGCAGAAGAGTGGTAAGGGCTAGGCAATGGGGGTCAAGTGACTTGCCCAGGGTCACACAGCTGGGAAGTGTCTGAGGCCAGATTTGAACCTAGGACCTCCCGTCTCTAGGGCTAGCTCTCAATCCACTGAGCTACCCAGCTGCCCCTGGCCTCTGTGAATCTTAAAAACTACTCGGACTATACTTTAGAAGATTTGATTTAGCTATCCCCTTATTGTAACAATGGAAATACTTGGTCTAACGAGAATCAGGAATGTATTGAGAACTTTAAAATTTTTTCCACCCTACTCAGACAGTGCCTTAGGGGAAGACAAAGTTGTAGACTCCTGATTGAACAATGAAAGTCCCTAACTCATACCTTATAGTAAAGCTAGAACCTTAAGATAGATCTATTATTAGATCTAATACAAAAAGGTGTTAAGTACCTGTAAAGGTTAAATTAGTACCTAAAAAGGTCAAGTAACTTACAAAAGGCAAGCTTAACAAAGAGGTGTGAAGTACTCAGAAGATATAATCTAACCAAAGAAGGTGAGAACCAAAGAAGGTGAGAACTAAGAATGGGCAGTCCTGGACAAAAGCATCTACTGTGATTGGTAGAGATGAAAATTTAGGGGAGGTGACATGAGAGAAAATTTCTTTAAAAGGAAGGGTTAAAAAGTCAGAAGGCAATTGAGTTCAGAGTTCAGGTGAACTGAGTTAGATACTGAACTCAGTTCAGGAGATTCAGTGGAAGACTGGAGCTTTCTTGGACTTGGTCTTGTGGTGAGTGATAAGACTGACTCTCTCCCTTAGGCTCAGGTAGGTCACTTTGACCAAAGTTTTATCTACTGCTTGTCTCAGGCTGAGCCAGAGCATTTCAAATTAATTCTCTCTCTCTCTCTCTCTCTCTCTCTCTCTCTCTCTCTCTCTCTCTCTCTCTCTCTCTCTCTCCCCTTCCCTTAATTCCTTCTCTCTTTATTAATTAAAATCTTCATAAATCCCAGCTGACTTGGACATTTTCATATTTGGGGATTTCCCATGGCAACCACTTACTTAGATTTTAAGTCAAAACACTAAAACTATTCTTACAGTTTTGGCGTTTACACCTCTAATCTCCTAGACTCACCAGGCCTGCCTTCTAAATCTAAGAAAAAGATCAAGAAGACCTTGAAACTAAAGCAGACTTGCTTACACATTCCATTCTTAATTGGGGGTATAGGTTGGATGCTTAACCTAGAGAAGAACACACTTAATTTTATTTCCCTCACATGGGAATAGTCTGACTTTCTGTCCATTCTACCATTTTGTGGCCATCATAACATCCCTTTCCCAAGCCTCTTTGGTTGCCAGACTTAGACTACAATCCTGACAAGAGGCAGATCTACTGGACTCCAGGAGTAACCACGCCATGGTTGGGATGGACTCACAATGCTCCTACAGCATCTTCTAGCAGGGAAGACAAGAGAAGAGAGGACTCACAAATTACCTCAAAGACCATTCAGAGGTTCAGATATAAGATATTTTGCAGAAAAATCAAAAAGTTGCTTTTGTATTCCAAAAAAGAAGTTCAATTTTGACAGTCGCATACACAATGAAGTAATATAAATACTAGATATACATGCACCAAATGGTATGCCATTTAAATTCAACTTTCTCAGATTCATTGGCTTATAATCATATAAAAGAGCTTTTAATAATTATTTTTATATCTCTTCATTGGTGATCACTTCATTCTAATCATTTGTGATACTGGTAGTTCAGTTTTCTTCTTTCTTTCCTTAAAAAATTAACAACCAATAATTTAGCCATTTTATTGGTCTTCTCAAAAATAGCACTTTTTCTTAGTTGTTAGTTCAATGATTTTCTTACTTTCAGCTTTATTAATCTCTCCTTTGACTTTTAGTATTTCCAATTTGGTACTTATTTGGTTTTAAAATTTTGTTCTTTTAAAATTCTTTTTAGTTGCATGCCTCATTCATAGATCTCCATTTTTCTTTATTTCACTTATGTAATTATTTAGAGAGGTAAAATTTCCCCTAACTACAGTTGGAGCCACATATCATAAATTTTGGTGTCTTACCTCCTTTCAGGTCATTATCTTTTTATTTTAAAAAGTTTTTAAACCCTTTTATTCCACCTTAGAATCAATAATATGTATTGGTTCCATGGCAGAAGATCAGTAAGGGCTAAGCAATTGGGATTAAGTGACTTGCCCAGGGTCACACAGTTAAGAAGTGTCTGAAGCCAAATTTGAACTTAAGACCTACTCTCTAGGCCTGACTCTCAATCCACTGAGGAACCCAACTGCCCCTTGATCATTCTCTTTAATGAAATTATTTATTTTTCTTTGTCCTACTCATTCTTTAGGATTAAATTTTTAAGTTTCCAAATAATTTTTAAATCTTTATTTCTGCAGCCTTTAATTTAATGTAATTCTTATTATATATGTATTTAATAGTTCCCTTTTTATGCATTTGTTTGTGAGGCTTGTATGTCCTAACACATGGCCACATTTTGTGTAGGTGTTATTTGTTTTTGAGAGAAAATATATTTATTTTTATTCCTTGAGTCTTCTCCAGAAATCTATCATATCAAACTTTTTTGAAATTCTATTCACTTCCTTAACGTCTTTTTTGTTAGATGTATCTAATTCTGAGAGGGGAAAGTTGAGGTCCCCCACTAGTATAGTTTTCCTTCTTCCAGTAATGCATGTAACTTCTCCATTAGGCATTTGGGTGCTATGGCATTTGGTACATATAGGTTTGGCACCAATATTGTTTCATTGTCTAAGATTCCTTTTATGAAGATGTAATTTTCTTCCTTTATTTTTTAATAAAATCCATTGTCTTTTGTCTTAGACTCAATACTGCATTGTGGTTCTAAGGCAGAAGAACTGGAAGGGCTAAGCAATGGAGATTAAGTGACTTGCTCAGGGTCACACAGTTCAGAAGTGTCTCTGCACTTATTTGAACCTTGTACCTCTTGTCTCCAAGTCTCACTCTCAATTCATAGAGCCTCCTAGCTGTCTCTTTTCTATCTTTTTAAAATTAAGTCTATTTTTACTTTTCCTTAGCTTGAGGTCATGATTGGTACCCTCACTCTTTTTTCTTCACCTGAAGCACAATAGATTTTTTCACCAGCCTTTTACCTTTGCTCTGTGTCTTTCTCCTTGCTTTAAGTGTATTGCTTATAAAAATCAGATTATTGGATTCTAGTTTTCAATTTCACTGTGCTACTCACTTCTGTTTTATGGATAGATAAGTTCATCCCATTCCATTCACAGTTATGATGTCTAATTATGTGTGTTCCTCCATCTCATTTCCACCATTTATCCTCTTTCTTTACAAGCTTTCCCTGCCCACAAATGTTTTGCTTCTGACCACCACCTTCCCCAATTCACCCTCTTGTCTCTCAAGTCCCTCTGCCCCTGCCCCAAAAGTCAATTAAGTGTAGATATACTTCCTCTTTGAGCCAATTCTAATGAGTGTAAGGGGTGAGCATTGCCCACCATGCCTCTATATTGATTTTCATTATATTAATGCTTTCCCGACTCCACATGTAAAGTTATTAATCTTGATCTTTCATTCCCTCTTTTCCCCATGCAGTACTCTTTATCATCCCTTATTTTTTTATATCATCCAATTCTATTTGAACTAGTCTTGTGCTCTCTGTGTATACTTCTTCCAACTGTCCCAATTGTGATAAAATTCTTAAGATTTACAAGTATCAGGGGCAGATAGAGGGCTCAGTGGGTAGAGTGTCACATTTAGAGTCAGGAGGACTTGGGTTTAAATTTGGCTTCAGATACTTGGTAACTGGGTGACCCTGGGTAAGTCACTTAACCCCATATGGCCTCACACTGATTTCTCTTCTTATTTGGAACAGATACTTTGTACCAAAACTAAAGTAGAAGGTAAAAGGCTTTTTTTAAAGAGTTATACATATTTTCCTATGTAGAACTATAATCTCTTTCATCTTATTGAATCCCTTAAGTTTTCTGTTACATATTTACCATTTTTATGCTTCTCTCAAGTCTTGTATTTGAACATAAAATTTTCTATTAATCTCTGGTTTTTTTCATCACGAATGCTTGATAAGTCTTCTACTCTTTCAATGTCTTTCAATGCATTTTCCCCCTGAAGTATTATGTTCAGTTTTACTGTCTAGTTAATTCTGCATTACAATCCTAGCTCCTGTGCCTTCTGGGATATCATATTCCAAGTCCTCCTTAGTTCTTTTGTAATCCTGACTGTGGATTACAGGATATTTAAATTTTTATTTCAGACCACTTGTAATATTTTCTCCTTGGCCTGGAAATTCTCAAATTTGGTTCTAATACACCTGGGCATTATTATTTTGTGATACCTATCAAGAGATGATCAGTGAATTCTTTCAGGTTCTATTTTCCTTCTCACATGAGATTATGAGGCAGTTTTCCTTAATACTTTTTTTGGAATATGGTACTTAGACTCTCTTTTTGATTGTGACTTTCAGATAGTCCAATGACTCTTAGATCATTTCTCCTGTATCTATTTTCTAGATCAATTGTTTTTCCAAAGAGATTTTTCACATTTTCTTCTATTTTTCATTCTTTTAATTTTGTTTGATTGTAACTGATGGCTTGGGGAGTCATTAGTTTCTCTTTGCCCAATTCTAGTTTTTAGAAAATTGTTTTCTTTGTTGAGCTTTTGTACCTTCTTTTCCATTTAGTCAATTCTATTTTTTTTGGTACTTTTTTTCTTCATTGGATTTGTGGGCTTCACTTTCCATATGACCCATCTTAGATTTTAGAGAATTGTTTTCTTAGTTATTTGTTGTATATTTTTACCCAACTATTGAATCTTTTTTATGATTCTTGTGCATCACTCATTTCTTATCCAAATTTTTTCTTACTTCTCTGATTTAGAGAAAAAACAATTTTACTTTTTCTTACAATAAAAACTCTAAGTAGAAAGGGCAAGGACAGGGTAAACAAGGTTAAATAACTTGCACAGAATCACATAGCTAGGAAATATCTGAGGCCAGATTTGAACTGAGGTCATGCTGACTACATGTCTGGCTATGTAAACACTGTGCCACCTAGCTGTCCCTTATTTGATTTAAAAAAAAAAAAAACCTTTGTGAGAGACTCTAAGAGTTCTTTTTGGGTCTCACAACATCCTACATTTTTTATGCTTTTCACATATATCCATTTTAGCATTATTATCTTCTGATTTTGTTTTGATCTTTCCTTTCACAAAAGTAACTTTCTTTGGTTCTGTTTTTTGTCTTTTGTTAATTTTTTCCAGATTATTTTTTGACCTTTGTCTATATGTTAATATTCCTAGAGTGGAGGGATCTCTTCACCAAGCTTTTTATATTGGGTCCTGCTAAGTGCCTGGGGTATCCTAGATGCTTTGGGTCTAACACCTGATGCCTCTGGCATCAGCATGAGGATCAGCAATTAAGGTGGGTCACAATGTGGCATAGAGTCAACCTTGAGCCTTCCTAGTAAAGGGGGAAGAGACAGAAGAATATTGCCACAATGGCATAACTTATGAAAGTAAATGAGCTGGGAGAAACTTTTAAACCCAGGTGGGGATCTCTTAGGGTTCCTAATACTTCAGCTCTATGGGGAGCCACTACTGTGTGATAGGATAACGCCTAAACCAGCCAATGAAGAAACAGGTCTATTCAACCTGATCATGCCTTAAAGGAACTCTCTCTCTCTCTCTCTCTCTCTCTCTCTCTCTCTCTCTCTCTCTCTCTCTCTCTCTGTCTGTCTCTCTCTCTCCATCTATCCTTCTTTCTCCCTCTCTCTCATCTTTCCCTCCCTTTTTCTCTTTGTCTTTCTCTCTCTCTCTGTCTCTCTATCTCCATCTATCCTTCTTTTCCCCCTCTCTCATCTTTCTTTCCCTCCCTTTTTCTCTTTGTCTCTCTCTCTTTCTCTCTCTCTATCTCTCTCTCTGTCTAACTTTATTAATAAACACATAACTCTGAGCAGAGCTCCCTTTTTATTTGCTACGTTACCATATATGCATGGTGGTAGCCTGGCTGACTTGCTTTGGGGAGGCTTATACTTTGTTTTTTTTGTGGATGCTGTCTATGCTGGATTGAGCTGGATTCTGTTCCACCTGTTTTTAGTTTTGTAGCGAGGGAAGTTACAAAGTGCACAAAAGATGCAAAGAAATGATTGACAGACCCCAAGACTCAGAATTCTCCATGAGCTGGCTGGGTCAGAGTTCCAAGCTGTTGAAGGGTAAACTGTCTGTAGCTGAAGGTCAAGCTTGAAGGGTATATATCTGAACTCTCCTGGACTCTCCTGGACATCTTGCAAGGTACCTGCCTTGAATACCATCAAACAAGGTTGAAAGGAAGATTTCCCATACATTTCTGGTGGACAGAGCATTTTAGAGGAGCCTTTCTCTCTATTCCCTGGAATGTCTGAGGACCCAAAAGCTATATTCCTGCTACCCAACCTGCCAAGGACTCTGTGGTGAGATTCTGAGTTCTCTATTGGACTACCCTTAGAAAACCTAGGGCTTTAGTTTAGTGTAGTTAGATAGTGCTTTTAATAACTGGAATAAGAATCAGATGCAACCCTTTCCCTTTTCCCTTTTACCTTCATCCGTTCTTTGTTAATAAGTTCATTTTATATAATTGTGCTTTCTCCCTGTGTATATAACCTTCCTTCTACCCTTCCAAAATTTACCTATAACAGTTTGGCCAGACATCCTTCTTCTTGTCTCCCACCCCACCCCACTTTCAGGTGCCTCCTGCACTTAGTTATTTTCCCTTTTTACTTTGTCTTAACTCACTTTTTGATTAAGGGGGAGAAGCCAACCAATTGTCCCATTTATCACTCTTCTATATGTGAAGCCAAGGTCTATCATACCATCAAAATCCGAATAAATATTACATGACAAGAAAAAGCCATTAGCTGAACCTCTCACCCAGTTAAGAGGAAGAATTAATGCATAGGACAAAAAAACATACATGAAGCTGAAAATCCCATTTGCCAAATTTGGAAACTAATCCATTAAATGGTGATAACCAAGTAGACAAGAAAAGGTAATTTTCAAGGGACCTCAGGGTCTAGTACCTGTATTTCTGATATAACCTTTCAAACAGTTGAGATAAAATCAAGATGAGGCACAAAATGCATTTAGTTTGTTGTGAGAATCAGAAAGACCAATCAGATTCTTTGTTGTAAACAGATTCTACTTTGTACTGTCACATGTACTCTCTTCCATTTTCCTTTCTGTTAGCCAGTCATGGGAAACTAGATTACATCAATCATTTATTGTTTCACATATATTGGTAGATATAATTCATCAGAATTCTTTTTAGTTTTTGTTTTTAAACTCTTAACATTCTGTTTAAGGATTGGTTCCAAGGCAGAAGAGTAGTAAGGCTAGGAAATGGGGGTTAAGTAACTTGCCCAGGGTTGCATAGCGGGAAAGTGTCTAGGTCCAGATTTGAATCTAGGGCCTTCTATCTCCAGACCTGACTCTCAATTTACTGAGAAACCTAACTAAATCCCCTCTTTCCCCACTCCATTCTTTTCATTTTTTTAAATAGAGGACCCTGAGGACTTCCTCCTCCATCTCCAAACTTTGAAAATCCCTAAAATTTCCTCCAATTATAAATTACATTACCCAATTTTGTATCCTGATTATATATTTTTGGGGTTATACGTTAGGTTTTTTTATGCTTTTTTTTAGTATGAGTTTGAGTCTTTGGACTAAATGGGGAGTCCATTGACCATTGCTTTACAACTGCCTGGCCAGTGCTAATGTATTATAAGAAATGATGAACATGATGCTTTTAGAAATCCCTGGAAAGACTCTCAAGAACTGATGGAAAGTGAGGTGACTGGAACCAGGAGAACATTGCATACAGTAAGAGCAACATTGTATGAACATCAACTGTAAATGACTTAGATATTCTTTTTTTTACTGTACAACTATCCACTTGTTTTGATATTATGTTATTGATTATGTTAATATGTTATTTTATATGAAATTATGCTACAATTAAAATAATTTCAAGAGTATCAGAATTTATGTTTACAATAAATTTAATATAAAGTAAATTTAAATTATAAGGTATAGGGTCCTCAGTTTTTGTAGGTGCCTTTACTGGATGGGTAGAGGCATTCTCTAGCAGAACACAAAACGGGAATATGTAACAAGCCCTTCTTAGTGAGGTAATTCCTAGGGTTGACCTAGATCATACTATTAAAGTGATAATGATCCCACCTTCACCTCACAGATTATTCCTATGATTGCTAATACTTTGGGCATAACCTACTATCTTCATTGCTCCTGGCATCCTCAGTACTCAGGAAAGATAAAAGTAGAACCAGACCCTGAAAGAAACTGCTACCAAACTCTTTGAGGAAGCAAAGATTTAATGGGTCCATGCACTCTGCATTGGGCCCACTTCAATTAGAATAGGCCCTCGAGATCATTTGGGGCTGAGTCCCCTTGAAGTCCTTCATGGCAGACCTTTCCTCACCACTGACTTCCTCTTGGACCCTGAAACATAGACTCTTACACAGTTCTCTTAATACTTTAGGCCTATTTATCAAGACTTTCTCTAAGTCTTTACTGGGGGTAGGCAGGAAACTCAACACCCAGCACAGCCAGGGGACCTCATGTATCTGAAAACCTGGAAAACTAAGCCTGAACCCACTAGCACCTCTATGGGAGAGTCCCCATGGAGTTATTCTGTCCACATCCACAGCCATAAAACTGAAGGGGCAGAATATGAGGCCTCATGTCTCTCCCAGGCAAGTCTTTGTTTCCTCCCCCCATCCCCATCCCACCCTGCTTGGACAGGAAAAAAGAGGATGCAGATTGCAGAGCAAGATCTCAAGTAAGTGCACAAGAGTCCAACGAATCTAAAATGAATTCTATTAAAAATAGTAATGTTGATTATCATGAGTTTTACTTAGCTATTTAGTCTCCTTAGGAGCAGGGGTCTAGGTCAGAGAAAGGGTTTTTCCCTTTTCTGTTGTCTCCTTTGAGAGACCCAAGGAAGTAGATCTCAACCCCATTACGTTCAGAAGAGAGACAGTTGGTAAGCTCTGGGTCCAGTCTCTGACTTCCTCAGGGGTCCTGCCTCTCTCTGACTTGCTTGGGAGTAGTTGGCTGGATCTTTGACTGACAGACAGCCAAAGAAGCTTTTAGAGACTTTAGATACTGTTTATTTTAGAGTGGAGAAATACAATTTAGAATGATTCTGATTTACAGAGAGCTTTTCCCTTGAGAACCACAGGGGAGGCTAAAGAGCAGTTAAAGAGCAGTTTGGAGCAACTATCAGAAGCCTTTTCTTCTCTGACTGAGGGAGGCTGAGGGGCTCCATTCAGCATCTCTACACAGAGAAACTGACCTTTTGAGTTTCATAAATTGCTCTAAGAAAATTTATGAATAAGAATAGGCTAGAAAGTTAGAGGTTAAATCTTTAGTCAGTGAGAGTAGATTAAGTCAGGCCTGTTTGAAGGCAAGAAGAAAACTCTGTAAGGAGTTAGTTTTTGGGGGGGTTATTTAGATTTTTGAGTGTAAGGATTAATAGAGGGACCTTTCATTGTATAATGATCAATTAGAAATTCTCAGACTAGCTTAAATAGGCAGATTAAAACAGACAGACTAGACCTTATGGGAAATATTACAACAAGACAATGGAAATCAAGAAAAATATTCTTCCAGATTCACCCCTGCATAAACTTTTTAATTCCTGGGGTGTTCTTAATCTTCCTAAGGAGAATTAGATGACCAAAAAAAAGAAAGCTAAAAAACTTTGCAAAGCCTAAGATGGACAAATTCCTTTACCTGGCCAAAATACAGATCTTTTGACTTCAAGATCTTAAAAGATTTGAAGTTAGTCATTAAAAACAAAGATTACAAAGATTATAAATACTGGCTCTTGTGGGCATATCATCTTGATAAATTAACCATCCCCTCCAGTGAGGAAACTATTCTTTATTTGGAACTAGATCATTCTGGCTTAACTCCTTCAATTCCTCCTCCTGAACCCTTGATTAGATCTAGCAAGAAAAACACCCTATCATCCCACCTAGACTGTGAGGAAGTCTCTCCTCATTTTAACCCAAAACAGGACTTGAACCCTACAGCTCCTCTCCCAGTCAGACTTTGCTCATTCCCCACTCCTCCCATCTCCTTTCCTCCCAATTTTCCTCACTACCCTCACTTACCATATAACTCTCAATCCCACTGCCCATATACTCAAGAATTTACTTCTTCTTCTCACTACCCAATCCACAACCGTCTTCTCTATCCCTACCTTAACCATCTCTAACCTTGGTCTCTTGGCCATCCTTTTCCCTGCCCTCCTTACTGTGACTCCTCTTCTTGACCTCACCTGTCCTCTGACTATATCTCATCCTCTCCTCCCCTCCCCACCCCACCACACCCCCAATCTTTTAACCCTACCTCCCCACCCCCTGACCAGCCCCTCCCTCTCCATTCAACCACATACCCCTTCTCCTATATGACTTAATAATGACTTTTTAAGAATTTCTCCTCACACACAAGGGTTTTGTTTCCCATCACCTTTTGCCTCTATGATTCTAGTTCAGCCCTCTGAGGCCAAACAGAAGAGTTCTAATTCCTCTTCCACATAAGAGTCCAGAAAATTGCTATCAGGACTCTCCCCAAAACTTTGCATTACTTTGATTAATATGCAGAACTCCCTCAATTGATCTTCAGTGACTCCAGACTCACCAATCTGAACACTCTCCAGTTCACTAATGCCCCTTGTAAATTATGTCATGTAGAACCAAATACAATAATTCAAGTGTCATCTGATAGTACAGAAGGATGGCTATCTCTTTAATCTAAGAAGTGGACGTGCTTCTCTTAAGACTGCATTAGTGGATGGGGTAGCTCTGAAGTTCAGTGGACTGAGAACCAGGCCTAGATATAGGAGATTCTGGGTTCAAATCTGGCCTCAGACACTTCCTAGCTATATTATCCTGGCAACTCACTTAAATCTCATTGCATAGTATTAATTCTAAGGCTGATAGGTAAGGGATAAAAAAAAATAGTTTGCATTATGTTTTTTTTCAACTGCCCTGGGGGAGGGGAAAGGACTGAACTACGACTCCCCTGTTACCTTACCAACTGATATTAAGTTTGTGGTTCTCTCAGACATCCCCAAGATCTCTTTATGTAATCTAACATGGCATTAAAAGTCAATCTCCATTTTATCCTTTTTTAAATCAATGATCCCTCATTACTTCAACTGTTTTTCTATGGTATGGGTACCAGTCACTGCCCCATCAAAGCCATTGCTTTTTTGGGGCTTTGGACTTTTTTGTACTTAAGGATAGGATCTGATATCATTCCACAATAACATTTGTCTTATTACATTCCATCTACTTTGCCAGCTTCCTGAGCTACTTCTGCATCTTATCTGATTCTAATATCCCTATCCTCCATTTTTTTAACTGAGTAGAACCAAGAGCATAATTTATACAATAATGACAATATTCTGAAGGCAAACAACTCTGAAAGACTTGGGACCTCGGATCAATGCAGTGGACAACCAGGATTGCAGAAGACCCATGATGAAATAAATTACTTCTTACACTAAAAACTACACATTTCCTATGAAATCAGCTGTCTCACTTCAGAAATGGGAAGGACTCAGGGTGTATGTTGCAACAGATAATTTTTGAGCATGGGAATTAGATTTCTTTATTTGTCCATGTCACATTTCAGGTATATTCTAATCTTGAAAGTATTATTAATGTATTAATATCATAACCTATGTGCTCATGTACCAGATTCATTGGCATGTTAGTTCTTGATAATTATATTTAATTGGTCCTTTATTAATTGTGACCACTCTCCAAATCTATAGTCCAAAGGTCAGAAGAATTCCTGGGTAGGCTGCCACAAGGTCCTAGTTCCCAACTTGTCAGACAAGATTGCATACCAGGCCACATGCTTAATTAAACTCCTCCTCTTCGATCTTGTGGTTGTCAATTGAGTCAATGTGAAGTCTTATGCCATGTCACATGATCATTAACTATCTCCCATTCCTCATTCCTTGATCCTCCAATAAAAGATTGCGGACATATGTAGCTCACTCTCTCTCTCTACCACCATCAGGGGATCACACCAGAGGAGGCTGGATACCATGCTCTTTAAGCCTTGTCTCTGAGTTTTTCTTCCTTTATTATATTCCCTCTTTCTCTATATCCCTTTCACCCATTTTCTCCTTCTCAGGTGTCCACCCAAGAACATATTATTTTGTGGCTACAGGCAGGCACAGTCCATACTTCTCCCCAAAATTTTATTTTTCATTAGTCAGATGGGGGACAAGGGGGACAGAAAATAGATTTTGGTTAATTGGAAAAAATTAAACTAAGAAAAAGTTACTTTAGAACACAGTTTGACAAATACATAGCCTGCAACATTCCCAGGTGATGCCTAAACCAGGTGAAAAGGTAATTGGGAAATAGTTAACATAAGAAAATATAATAACACAAATAATTTAAATGCTAAATTAAAATGTGGAATTTAGGGATCTTTATGTACAGATTTAGGCCAACAAAAAATCATCCCTCCTCTAAAGTGTCTGACTTTCCCAAGGTCACTTATGCATTTCACAATTCTAACTCTTCCCCCCTGCTCTCCACTCAAAACATCCCCAGAATCAGGGACAGGAAGTTGGGATGTCCCTGAGGTTTGTAACAATAAAGCTCCATTAAATAAAAATAAAATAAGGACAGAGATGATCTCTCTATGGTCCTGCTACACACGAGTGTGATTAGGGAAGTGGAAAGTCTGTCATCTCTACCTAGGAGAGACAGACTAGTCAATTAATTAGGAAGCAGGGATTATACTGTAGACCCAACAACTGGATGCTAAAGCCAATAGATCAGAACCAGGTTAAATAAGACATGCTTCCATGCGGCATTTTATGCCACAAAGAGGAAAAATATAGGTGCAATGGTGAATCGCTGTGTATAAAAGGAGACAAAGTTTAAATTTTCCTTTCCAACTCCAGAATTTATCTGCTAAAGGAGATCAAGTCCAGCCCCATTGCATAACCATAGCTTATACTCCAACCAGGACTAGAAATACTCTTTGGGTCCACAACACAAAGGGAAATGGACTGGAGGAAAAAGTATGGGTCAGTCATTGAAGCTGCAGTGCTAGAATTTTGGGAGACAAAGAAAATTGTATGTCACCAGGATGAAGACAACTCACGTGCTTTTTGTACCTACCATGTGAAAAGGACCTTCTCCTCATAGCATCATATTATATACAGAGCAAAAATCATCCATTTTTCCAGATGAAGAAACTGAGGCTGAGAAAGAGTAGACACACTAACTACACAGATAGTAGACAGGAAAGCAAGGATTCTACCCAAGTTTTAAGATTTTGAGCTCAGGGCTCCTTCTACTACAACACATTATGCCATGGGACCAGGAGGGCATAATGTCACTAATCTCTGTTTCACTCATGGCAGGGAAGGAGAAATCCCAACACAAAGTTGGGAGCCCAATCCAGCTACTCACCATAGATTATAACATTCTTGGTTGCGGTGCGCGTCAAGCCAGTGAATGAGTTGGCCGCACTACAGGTATAAGTTCCAGCAAGACTCAGGGATGCAATAAAAGAAAATGTGGCTGAGTTGCTGACAGGTTGTCCATTCTGTAACCAAGTGAATTGGACTGGTGGGTTTGATGTAGCAGAACAGCTCAAGGTAATATTTGCCCCAATAGGGTACTCGTCAACTGTACGGACAATCGTGGCGGTATCTGGGCCATCTGGAGGAAAGAGAAGGATTCCATACTGAGATTGTGGAAGAAAGAAGGGGCATCTCCTATTTGGGAACCCATCAACAGGTACCATTGTGTCTCCCTGATCCTCCCTTGAGCTGGGAAATGCACAGCTCCTCCTCTACTTTTTGAGTTTGGGTCTGAACATGGAAGACCTTAGGACTTTCTCCAGGTCAGCCACTCTCCACCAGTAAGCATGACAAGACCAATGCTGACTCACTAAACGTTAAGGGAGTTGGGAAACTCAGAGCCTTAATCTTTAGCTCAGAGAAGTGACTGAATTATCCTGACCTCTGGGAACACACCACCAGGCTATACACATGCACTATATAGGAAGAACAAATTTACTCACAGGCAACATCCAGTGTGAATGGATCACTCCTATTGCTATAAAATGGGTTCTTGATTTCACACACATAGGGTCCTTTGTTTTCCCTTCTTGTGAGCCTGCGGATAGTGAGTGTGCTCTTATCCTGGGACAGTTGTATCCTGCTACCAGCTGGGGCAAGTCCGTTTATGAACCACCTGTAAGTGTGAATTTGACCTGTAGCCTGGCATGTGAATGAGAAGTCCTTGGTCTCCACTGCAGTATTGTTGGAGGTGACAATGATAGGTGTGGACAGAGGCGCTGTGCAGAGAATAGACAGAAAATGACTGTGTTAGTTCTCTTTCTTACCTTATAATAAAATAAGTGGTATGGAAGTGGCCTGTCTAAGACCTTGCCAAGGCTTCAGGCCAGAGACCAAGAACCTGTGATTTCAATGGCAAGGACACCCCTTTCTCTGGTGCAGATCACAAGTCCTCCAGGCCTTAGGAAAAGTTTATCTTCAGTTCCTGTGGCTGACAAAGACATTCATAAGGAGCCCAAGCCCCGGGTGTTCAGTCTTGCTGGGCTGAGGCAAGTTGGTCCAGGGATGATAGACTCCTTCATCTAGCATCTTGTACTTGGATTTGAGGCCATTCTAGCTTGGAAGAACCAAGAAGAATTTATGTTTCCTTGACCTGGACTTCAAGAAGCCAGGGTTACTTACCTCTATGCCTTGTTGAGGATATTGGTGGTGGCTGGAGAGGATGGCCTAGAGAAAGGCTATGGGGATATTGTGCTCAGAAAGTGAAACATTACTTTTACTCTGAAGAGGAAATAAAAGGAAAGGCAGAAAGTGGGAATAAATCAGTTAGTAACAGGGTACAAAAGGAAGAGCCTCAGACTGAGAGTCAGGAGAGACCTGGTTCAAGTCTAGAGATTTTAAACCCACAGTAATGCCTCTCATGCCGACGACAGTAGGCAGTATCCAGTAGGATAGCCAGGCTTCCTTCCTGAGTCATCCTTAGCCATCTGTCTTAGGATTAATTTCCAAAGAAATATTTCAGCTTCCTTGACTTTTCTTTGTGTTATTTTGGAAGAGCTTGCACTCTGTCCTTAGGTCTCTGTTGGGAAGTTTAAGGTAAAGAAGAGTGAGCCTCCCATTTATGTCTAGTAAATCCAAGTAAGACTGACCAGGAAGGTGACAAATCTGAGGTCAGCTAGCCACCTTTTGAAGTGGGGGGAGAATATGAAGGAACAGTGAGCATGGCATAGTGACTAGTGTTGGAATAAGAGTGAGAAAGATCTGAGTTCTTATCCTGTCTCAGAATGTTACTGGCTCTCTGACTTACTAGCAAGTCCCTATCTATGTCTCAGTCTTTTCATCAGTTAAATGGATATAATAATATCTCCCTAATAATGTTGTTGGATCAAATAAGACCATCTATAAAATCTCTTTGTAAAACCTGAACATAGCCTGAACAAAGGGTCAGAGGAGGGAAAATTCAGAGTGTGAGTCTGAGTACCAAAGGTAGACCCAGACTGTCTGAGCAGACAATGCATGGCCAGAAGTATCTGAAAGGCTTGCTGCCATTTTGGGAAGGGTTAAAGTTTAATGCTAGACTAAGACCACTAAAGGATAGTCTGTAGTCAATAGGGAGTCATGAGCAGAGAAGAGACATGAGAACACACATATTTAATTGAAGGAACAATTGAAGGTACTAGATATGGTTAGCCCAAAGCAGAAAAGAATTGAGGTGGAGAAGAGATGTGTCTCTCAGGCCTGGTAGAGTTATAATGGTCTCTATGCCCCTGCCATGGGATGCTCAGTGGGTTATAATAATCAGGTAGCAACTATTTCTGAATGTGTCAATCTCTTTTCTCCTAAAAGCAACATTCAGACTCCCTTTGTTTTCTCTTGTCTCTATCACAGAACAATTACTTTTTTAAAAAACCCTTACCTTCTGTATTAGAATCAATACTATGTATTGATTCCAAGGGAGAAGGGCTAGGCAATGGGGGTTAGGTAACTAGCTCAGGGTTACACACAGAGGAATTGTCTGAGACCATATTTGAACCCAGGAATTCCTGTCTCTAGACTTGGCTCTCAATCCACTGAGCTACCCAGATGCCCCCAAAGATAAACTCTTAAGAGGAGGTCATGACTTTTTTTCAGAAGAAGCTGGGATTATGATTGGAATCCTGGGAGCAGTGACTCTGATTGGGAACTCTACTATTATTTTTTACCAGAAAATGGAAGAGTAGGATTGTGTTGCCTCCAACTCTCCTTTCTCCTAGTCTGTCTTCTAAAATGTGGGAGAGAAATCAAGATGATTCCTCAATTCCTTGACCTTCTCTAGGGTCCTGGTCTCTCTCCCTTCCCTAATATTGCCTTTCACAGTATTTACTGCCCTGTATATCTCATTGCTCTTCTTTTCAGGGTTATTCATTGCTCCTCCTTTTCTTTTAAACATTTTTTTTCTCTAGGAAACAGTTTTATTTATCTGCTTTTAGAAGTAGAGGTGCTAGACCTAGACTTTTGAAGTCCCAAAATAAAAGAGATAAGATCTAGGAAGACAGAGAGGAAAAGAATGGGGAGGCAGCAAAGGGAACAGGGAGAGGGCAGGATGGAGATTAATTGAAAGAGAGATGGAGGAGAGCTGTCAGCAAGTTGTATCTCAAGGAAACAGCCCCAGGGGCTTTCCTTGACTCCACGGGTCTAACAGGATACAGTTTTAAAGGACTTGACTACCTGCTCATTTCTGTTCCAATAATGATTTGGTTTACCTTGGAGAACTGAACAGGATTCCTACACTGACTCTATAATAGTGCTGAAACCCTTAAACAGGCTCACATCCAACCTAATCCCTTCATGGTTGAGGATGCACTCCATCATTTGCCCCACTATGATCAGATGCGAATCATGCTCATGCAATCATCCTTGGTCTCAGATGTTGCTCTCTTGCTATAGGTTTCCTTCTGTCCTCAGGGTGGTACTACCACGACCAGAAGGACTTTCGCTCATTACTCCAAGAAGTTTCAGAGAGTATCAGTTGACATCTAGTGTGATCTAGGGCATCTTAACCTCTCTAGGTCTGTCTGTGGATACAACTGACTCCAGTTTCCTGGGAAGATCAGGAGATTTAACTTTTTTATTTTAATTTAACAATTAAACACAAACATGGAAATACTGAAAATCAGAAGAGAGTTAAATAAAATCAAAAGTAAAAAAAAAAGAATTAAATGAAATAAGATTTGTTTTTTTTAAATAAAAATAACAATGAAGTAGATAAACAATTGGTTAATTTGATTAAAGGAAAAACACAGCATTACTAATAACAAAAAGGAAAAGGATGAATGAGTTAGCAATGAAGTTGAAATTAAAGAAATTCTGAGGACTTATTTTGACCAATGATGTGACAGCAAAACCAAAATGTAGGTGAAATAGATGAATTCTTACAAAAAGATGAATTACTCAGATTCCCAGTATTACAAATAGAATACTTAAATAACTTGATCTTATAAAAAGACATTGAAGAAACTACAAATGAGTTCCCTATGAAAAAGTCCCCAGGATCAGATCAATTTACAATTGAATTACAACACTGAAGGAACAATGAATATCAATGCTATATAAGAAATCTTAAAAATATATGTAATGAGACTTCTGGGTAAACATGGAGGCAGTCTAGACCTAGGACTCTTCCTCTCCTTACCACCTACCAATATAGACTATAACAATAGGCCCCCAAAACACAAATTCTTATGAATGAAGGGACTCTACAGTAGGACACATCATTGAAGGTATGTGGTATTTGGGCATCTCCACACTATTATTGGGTGAAAAACCTTCCACCAGAATCTGAGCTGATCTTCCCTCTTCCATCTACAGAGCCATAGTCAGAACCAGTATCTGCTAGAATCAGTGAGTGAGTGAGGGGAACCTCTAGGTCTTTGGTAGCTGACTAAGACCACCAAAGACCAACCCTTGAGAGCAGCTAGACCTGAAACCCCAGCAGGTTTCAGAGAGCAGACTTTGGGCATCCTAGTGTAGATAGCACAGAGAATGTCAGCATTCAGTAGAAGCTGAAGAGACTCAAGAGGTGGCCACAGGCAAAAACGTAGCTCCTTAGTACCATACATAGAAAGCCTTCCCTCCTCACTTAGATTTCTGACTAGAAATGGAAGGGAAAACCACCATGATGATGGCAAACAGTGCACAAGAACAATTTCCCAACACTAAGAAAAACAAGAAGGCATTGACCCTAGATATTTTTTTATGGAGGAAAAACCCAGAGTACAGAGGAAATAACAGAAGAGGAAATACAAATAAATGTACCAAAACCTTCCAAAAAATAGAAATTGGCAATGAGCTCTGGAAGAATTTAAATTAGAACTTATCAAAAATATGGAAACCTTCTGGCAAGAAAAGTAAGAAATAGTTCAAAAAGAAAATAACAGTTTAAAGGACAATAACTCCCATTTAGAGAAATAACTGGAAGCCACAAAAAGCAAGATAGACCAAACCAAAAAGGAAAATAAAAAGATTATATCAGAAAACCAGTCCTTAAAGACCAGAATTAGGCAGTTGTAAGCCAATGATCTTGCAAAACAGCAAGAATTTATAAAGCAAAGGGGTTGGAGTCAAGATGGCAGCCTAGAAGGAGCAGAAGTTCAGACCTCTGAATACCCTTCCTTATCGATCACAAACTGAATGCTCAGAGGGGACTGAAAATCAAATCTAAGAAAAAGACAGAGACAAGGAACCTTCCTTCTGGACTCAATTCAAAAGGTACGCTGCCCCCCCAAAACTGGAATCCAAGAACACTCAGGTTTAAGGGGAAGGCAGAAGGAAGGTCCCAGGACACCTCCACCCATCCACCTAGAGAGCTGAGCCTCCAGCAGCAGCAGGAACCTCTGGGTGGGCAAAGGTGCTGGTGTGGAGGGTGTACCTTGTGGGTAGGGCTGTGCCAAGCTCAGGGCATTGAACACAGATGGCGGGGAAGGAGCTGGAGAGGGAGCATAAACCTGGCATCCTGACCAAAGCAGTGGAGATCCTCCATATTTGCTCCAGATTTCCAGGAGAATTTGGACTCAGAGCACCCAGCCCAACCCAGCTGAACTTAATCCCATCAAAAGTCTTCAGAACTCAGGGAAGCCCAGGCTCCACACACACACACACACACACACACACACACACACACACACACACACACACACACACCTCATTGACTTTTGGACATTAATCCAATCAAAAGCCTCTAGAGGACAGCAAAGCTCAAAACCCAACAACCCTCCTCCACAGACTGCACCAAGAGATCTTCTGTCAAAGCTCCAAGAGGGGAGACCGTCAGAAGCCCCCAAAACCAAAAAAAAATGAGAGGAGCAAGAACACAGACAAATACAGGGAACAAAGAAGGGGTGTATATGAGCAAACAACAGAAAAAGAAGAAACAAATTACAATAGATAGCTTCTAAACAGCAAATGGAACAGAGGGGGAGGGATCAGCATATGATAAATCAGAAATCCCAGCGAATTGGATAAAGGCTTTGGAAGAACTCAAAATGCAATTCAAAACACAATTAAGAGAGGCTGAAAACAATTGGGAAAAGAAATTATAAACTAAGATAAGTCATTTGGAAACAGAGGCACTTGAACTAAAATGAGAAAATAGTGTCTTGAAAGCCAAAACCAACCAGCTGGAAAATGAGACATAGGAGATGAAAGATGAGGTAAAGAGGATGAAAGATGACCTCCATAGAAAATCAGACCAGAAAAAGAAGGATGATCAAAAAGCCAGGGATGAAATATAGTCTTTAATAACCAGAATACAACAACTCGAATTAAGTGACCTCACAAGGCAGCAGGACACTATAAAACAAAACCAAAAGAATCAAAAAATTGGGGAAAATATGAAGCATCTCATTCACAGAACAAAGGATTTAATGAGAGACAACTTAAGAATCATTGGTCTACTAGAAGACCATGACAAGAGAAAAAAACCTGGACATCATACTACAGGAAATTATTAAAGAAAACTGCCCTGATATCCTAGAACAAGAGGGAAAAGTGGAGATTGAAAGAATCCACAGAACACCTCCTGTACTTAATCCCCAATTGACAACATGCAGGAATGTTATAGCAAAATTCAAGAACTATCAGACCAAAGAAAAGAAATTACAAGCTGCCAAGAAGAAATCATTCAAATACCACGGAACCACAGTGAGGATAATGCAGGATCTGGCGGCATCCACACTGAAAAAACAAAAGGCATGGAATATGATATTCCAGAAAGCAAGGGAACTAGGTATAAAACCAGGAATCAACTACCCAGCAAAACTCACTATATTCTTACAAAGTAAAGTATGGTCATTCAACAAAATAGAAGAATTCCAAGAATTTGTAAAGAAAAGACCAGACCTGAACAGAAAATTTGATGTCCAAGCACAGAACTCAAGAGAATCATCAAAAGGTAATTTAAAAAGAGGGAAAAAAGGAAAACAAAACAAAACAAAAAATTTTAAGAGACTGAATAAGTTAAAATGATATGTATCCCTATAAGAAAAGAGGTCATTGGCAACTCTTAAAAACTATTGTTATTACCTGGGTAGCAAAAAGAAGTACACTTAGAAGGAACAGTGACTAACTGTAATGGGTGAAAGGACAAGATATAAATAGGTATATAGATATATGAATGCATAAATGTATACACATGTATATGTGTATATATATACATATATGTATAACTAGAGCTTAAGATAGGTTAATATTAAAAGAAATGGGAAAAGAAACAAATGGGGGTAAATTTATATGTCACAAAGAAGCTCATGGTGGGAGGGGGAAGAACATCAATACACTGGAAGGGTAAAGAGTTCAGAGATCTGAAATATCCAACTCTTACGTGCTTTGAAATTGACCCAAAGATGGAAGAACAATCCAATCCATTGGGGCAGAGAATATATTTGCGCCCTATAGGGGAGTAGAAGGGTAACAAATGGACTGGTGGGGAGGGAAGCAGTATAAGGGAGGGAGGGGGCAGGGGGGTGATTTTATAAAGACTATAGGGAAAATAATGTGGGGGAATAATCAGGGAGGGGGGTAGAAAGGGAAGTAAAATAGGGGTGGGAACTAGGGGAACTGATTGGAAACAAACTGGTGTAGAAGGAAATAGTGAAGGAAGAAAAGGCAGGAACAGGAGTAGAAATCAAAATGCTGGGTAATACACAACAAGTACAAACAAAATCAATGTAACTAAAATCAGAAGGGAAGCAACAAATTGGGAAACAATACTCAAATTTACAAAGAGCTAAATCAATTGTATGAAAAATCAAGCCATTCTCCAATTGATAAATGGGCAAGGGACATGAATAGGCAGTTTTCAGATAAAGCAATCAAAAGTATTAATAAGCATTTTAAAAAGTGCTCTAAATCTCTGATAATCAGAGAGATGTAAATCAAAACAACTCTGAGATATCACCTCACACCTAGCAGATTAGCTAACATGACAGCAAAGGAAAGTAATGCATGCTGGAGGGGATGTGGCAAAGTGGGGACACTAATTCATTGCTGGTGGAGTTGTGAATTGATCCAACCATTCTGGAGGGCAATTTGGAACTATGCCCAAAGGGTGATAAAATACTGTCTGCCCTTTGATCCAGCCATAACACTGCTGGGTTTGTACCAAAAAGAGATAAAAAGGAAAAATACTTGTACAAGAATATTCATAGCTGCGCTCTTTGTGGTGGCAAAAAATTGGAAAATGAGGGAATGCCCTTCAATTGGGGAATGGCTGAAGAAATTGTGGTATATGTTGGTGATGGAATACTATTGTGCTCAAAGGAATAATAAAGTGGAGGAATTCCATGGAAACTGGAACAACCTCCAGGAAGTGATGTAGAGCAAAAGGAACAGAACCAGGAAAACATTGTACACAGAGACTGCTACCCTGTGGTACAATTGAATGTAATGGACTCCTCCATTAGTGTCAATGCAATGTCCCTGAACACTTTGCAGGGATCTAGGAGAAAAAACACTATCCACAAGCAGAGGACAAACTGTGGGAGTAAAAACACTGAGGAAAAGCAACTGCTTGAGGGTTGAGGGGATATGATTGAGGAGAGACTCTAAATGAACACCCTAATGCAAATGCCAACAACATAGAAATGGGTTTGAATCAAGGACACATGTGATACCCAGTGGAATTGTGTGTGGGCTATGGGAGGGGTATTGGGAGGGGGGAGGAAAAGAAAATGATCTTTGTTTTCAATGAATAATGTTTGAAAATGACCAAATAAAATAATGTTTAAAAGGGGGGGGGGGAGAATATTTATAGTTGCACTGTTTGTGGTGGCAAAAAAGTTTGAAAATGAGGCGATGCCCTCCAATTTGGGAATGGCTGAACAAGTTGTAGTATATGCTGGGGATAGAATACTATTGTGCTCAATGGAATAATCAAATGGAGGAATACCATGTGACCTGGAATTACCTCCAGGAATTGATGCAGAGTGAAAGGAGCAGAACCAGGAGAACAATATACACAGAGACTGAAACACTGTGGAACAATCAAATGTAATGGACTTCTTTACTAGTAGCAATGCAATGATCCAGAACTATTCTGAGGAACTTATGAGAAAGAATGATATCCCCATTCAGAGGAAGAATTGTGGGAATTGAAACATAGAAGAAAAACAACTGCTTGATCTCATGGGTCAATGGGGATATGACTGGGGATGTAGACCCTAAATGATCACCCTAGTGCAAATATTAATAATATGGAAATAGTTCCTGATCAATGACACATATAAAGCACAATAGAATGGCATGCCATCTACAAGAGGAGTTTGGGGGAGAGGAAGGAAAGAACATGAATCTTGCAACCATGGAAAAATATTCTAAATCAAGTAATTAAAGAAAATTCTCAAATTAAAAAAAAGCTACATGTATGATGTTCCTATGTAGAACTATAAACTGTTTCATCTTATTGGATCCCTTTAGTTTTCTCTTACATGTTTACCATTTTTATGTTTCTCTCAAATCTTGTATTTGAACTTCAAATTTTTTATTACACTCTGGTCTTTTCATCAGGAATCCTTGATAAGTCCTCTACTCTGTCTTTCAATGCATTTTTCCCCTGAAGTATTATGTTCAGTTTTACTGGGTAGGTAATTCTGCATTGCAATTGTTGTAAGGATTAGATCTTTGCTACAAACCAGGAGCAGAAGATCCCCAAGGACAGAAGCAGGGCCAAGATTCCGGAGCTCTGAAGAAAGGAGTTCCTGTCTTACAGTTGCTTCTCTGGAGGAGAGAGGGAGGCTTTGAAGCTGCCAAGAGACTGGGACCTTCCTTCAAGCAAGTTTTCATCTTCTGGAAGTGGTAGAGAGAGTAGTTAATACTACTGTAAATCTTGAAATTTCTCAGACTTGTGAATGTTAAAAATTTCCACATTGAGGAATCCTCCATTGGAACAAATTCCCTACTGGGAAACATTCCCCATTTTGATGTGAGAACTCGCCAGGATCAGAAATGGGAGGACCT
Source organism: Monodelphis domestica (assembly GCF_027887165.1). NCBI lineage: Eukaryota > Metazoa > Chordata > Mammalia > Didelphimorphia > Didelphidae > Monodelphis > Monodelphis domestica. Next base: position 424,352,595 of record NC_077230.1, read on the forward strand.
CTACTCCACCCATACTTAAGACTGCTTTAGGGGAGAAAAATCTTTGCTATGGGAGGACCTCTACTCCACCCATACTTAAGACTGCTTTAGGGGAGAAAACTCCTTGCTAAACAATGAAAGTACTTGGACCCATGCTTATAATAAGGCAAGGAGTTCTTTGAGCCACGCCTGTTTTTTAGAATTGATACAATGTGATGCTAGGTACCTAAAAGGGTCAGGCAAGTTTTCTCTTAATGAGATTAATTGACTCAGCTGTGTTTTCACTGGTTCAGACTTACTGAGGAGATTAGTCGACTTAGCAGGAATTCAGATGGGCATCTACAGCGATTGGTAGATGTAAGGTCTTAGGGGAGGTGACATAGGAGAAAAATCCCTATATAAGAAAAAGCAGAATCTCTTGAGGGAAAAAATCCTTTTGGAGGATCTCTGATGAGGATCGCTTGGGAAGAATCTCTTGAGAGAGGCTCTGGAGAAGGGAAGCTCTTGGAGAACAATCTCTAAGGAGGTCTCGCTGGAGCTCCTCTAAGGGGACTCTATCCCTCTGGAGGCTCTGGAGAGAGGCCCTTTGGAACAGTCTATGGCTGTAAGGCTCTTTAAGGAGGACTCTGGCTGGAACTCTCTCTGGTGAAGTCAGCTGAGATGGAGCTGGCCTGGTGTCACTAGAATCCTTGCTTAGACAGACCTTGTGGTGAGTGTTAAAAGACTGACTGACTGATCTCTCTCTCTTAAGACTCAGGTCTAGGCCATGTTGGCTTAAGGCCCTTCATACTTATTTCCTTTTTCTCTCTTTCTCTCTATTCTTTAATTCCACATTTGTATTAATTAAAAACTATAAAACCCAGTTGACTTGGGTATTTGAATAATTGGGAATATTTCCCTGGCGACCACCTTATATTTGATTTAAAAGCCAAGACACTGTAGTGAAACATATTTTCTGTGGTCAAATTTACTCACCCTCTCTTATATCTATCACAACTTATATCTTCCACCATTTTAACTCACTACAGTTTACAACATCACTCTTTTAACTGTTACAGTTTAAGGCCTTCAACCATTTTAAATCTAACACTACAAAAAGATGGACTATGTGAGAGAAGCCATTTCTCCCCTTCCTGATCCTGTGTACCACTATTGGTTTCTACTGGGACTTCTGCCAGATCCAAGAGGACATTAGTTTGTGAGGTATCCTTTGGCCTTTGTTTTTGTTCCTACAAGCACTCCCTTAATCTTAAATAGTAATTAAGGATTAACTAGTATTATTTAGAAAGTAGACTTGTAGGTAGACAAATCATTGATTAGTGGGGTTTAGTACTCTGACTTTACCTTTAAGTTCAGATCTTCCTAATTTTCTTCCTTCCATTAGCTTAAATAAACAGTTAGTTATATATGTTTATCTATATGGTATTATTCTATCTACTATTTCACAATCCTAGTCCTCCATTCCTTTAATGTAAGAGTTACTAGGTCCTGTGTAATTCTGACTGTGAATCTAGGATATTTAAATTTTTATTTCAGGCTACTTCTAGTATTTTTTCCTTGGCTTGGAGATTCTTAAATTTGGTTCTAATACATCTGTGAGTTTTTATTTTGGGATCTCTTTCAGGAGATGAGCAATAAATAGATTCAGGTTCTAGTTCCCTTCTCATATGAGATTATGAGGCAGTTTTCCTTAATATTTTCTTGTAACATGGTACTTAAACTCTTTTTTTATTGTGACTTTCAGATAGTCCAATGACTCTTAGATAATTTCTCTTGTACCTATTTTCTAGGTCAATTGTTTTTCCAATGAGATTTTTTTTTATATTTTCTTCTATTTTTCATTCTTTTGATTTTGTTTGATTGTAACTTAATGGCTCAAGGAGGCATTAATTTCTCTTGGCCCAATTCTAATTTTTAGAAAATTATTTTCTTTGCTGAGCTTTTGTACCTTCTTTTTCATCGAGTCAATTCTAGATTTTTGATACTTGTATTCTTCATGGGATTTTTGGGATTCCTTTTCCAAATAACCAATTCTAGTTTCTGGAGAATTGTTCCATTAGTTGTTTTTTGTGTATGTTTTACCAAACTGTTTACTCTTTTTTAATGATTCTCTTGCACCATTCATTTCTTTTCAAATTTTTTCCCTACTTCTCTGATTTTTTTCACTTAGAATATGTACATTTTTAAAAATAAAAGGACTCGCTCTTCTGTGTTTCTCCCAGCCGGAGGCTGCCTCATTTCTCCGCCACCACCACCACCATTGCCACCACTGCCACCGCCTTCACTCGCAGCCCCATCTCCATATCCTACTGCTGCCTCCACCCCATCCCACCATTACCTCAGCCCCAGTCATCGCCATCATGTCTGGTGGGCTTCTGAGCACTCTGCAGAGCGACTCCTATGTGGAGCTCGGCTGGTACCATGACCAGCACTTCTGAGGTAAAATGGACGATCAAGAAAAATTATTAAAGAAAAGCTGCACTCTGAATGTCGGGAACCTGTCCTTTTACACCACGGAGGAACAGATCTACAAACTCTTCAGTAAAAGTGGGAACATTAAGAAAATAATCATGGACCTGGATAAAGTAAAGAAAACTGCCTGCAGCTTCTGCTTCATGGAGTACTACTGCTGTGCTGACGCCGAGAACACCATGCGGTACATTAATGGGACTCGCCTGGATGACCGGATCATCCGCATGGACTGGGATGCGGGATTGTGAGAGGGCAGGCAATATGGAAGTGGATGATCTGGGGGCCAGGTGCGCAATGAGTACAGACAAGACTATGATGCTGGGAGAGGAGGTTATGGGAAAATAGTGCAAAACCAGTGAGTGATTTAAGTCCATCACTTGAAAAAAAACAAAACAACTTGACCTTGTTGGCCGATCCTGATGGTTCTGAAAACAAACTTTATATAAACTGTAATTTATTTATCTACTTCTGCCCAAGAATTAAACAGGCAACTTCTTGACTTCCCACATTGAAAATCATTAGGTGACAAACTGAGAAAAGTGACTTTGGGCTTGGCTTTGAAGCCCTGAGGTGTTGCAGACTTGAACACTTGATGAGCACTAACCGAGCAGAACTGTATTATTTATTAATCCAATCTAGAAAAATTTTCAATTATAAAATGACCATGTTACTGTTCAACACTTATGGGGCTGTAGTGATTTGTAATAACAGTTAAAATGTTGTTGTGAATTAGGGCCATTTTTATTTCTAAAGTTTTTTGAAAATGTTTCATCTTTTCCAAGGTGACTTCTAATCCACAAAAATTCAAAAGTTATTAAAAATACCTAAATAGTTCTGCCTCCACTCTAGTGATTTGACAAAAATTCCTGGGAGGTTTTTTGTCATTCTACCTAGCTCTAGTGGCTGCTCTATTAGAGATGATACATGAAGAAGTTTGTATTGAGGATGTTAATGGTTGCTTATTCCTGGGACACCAGTACAGAGAATGTCATCCTAATGCTATTTTCCTAAGGGGTGGGGATGATTTATTATGGGAAATTGCTAATTAAGAATCGAAAGGTTGGAATGTTATATGAATTCAGGAGACATTCATTTTCTCTTTGAAAGCTTTAAAATTTGATGCTACAATTACATTTATTTTTTATTTTACCAATTTTGTAAGGGAATGAGACAGATTTAGAATAAAGTCTGACAATCAAAGAAAATAAAAAAAAATTCTAATATGAAGTGTCAAATAAGCTTTACTTAGAACATGTTCAGTGTCCAAGGTCAAGGAGGACATATCCAACAGTTTTTGTGTATCGACATTGGATTGCTCTGAAGTTGAATTGTCCACTTGAGATTCTTCATGAACTGAAAGGTAATTGGGGGATATTTGTCCCAACTTAAAATTTAAAAGAATGAAAAGATAATTTAAATGCTGTCTAACTTGTTGACAATTTTAAATGTTTTTCCTGATAAACCTGTTTGAGTATGTGTGTTGGGTAACTCCAGAAAACTGGAAAAACGATTGAAAAGCTGACTCAGTGCATTGATTTCTTAAAAACGTTGGTGATTTACACATCAATTTAAAGAATTTTTATCAATGTGGAAAAATCAAAAGCTAAAGCTGATGTTTAGTAACTATAAGCCTCTCTTCAGTAGTCTGTAGTGAAGTAAAATTGGGGATGAGAGTTCTTTAGTGTGAACTTTTCTTTTGGATGTTTAATAAAAAATTAGTTTAAAAAAATAAAAGGATTCATCGTACTAATTGTTTTTTAGTCCAAATATACAATAGCTTGGAAAACAAATAGTTTAGAAAACAAAAGACAATGGAAAAATACCAATTAAAACAACTAAATCAGTACAGGTTTCATATGGCTCTGATTTTACAGTTTTCTTACTGCCTCATCAATATCAGAAATGTGTTCTTTCAGCTGGCTCCATTGTTCTGGATTTTTAAAAATACCTTTATTTACTACCAGGTTTCATTTCACCTTCCTGATCCATCCAGTATTCTCTAATATCAATTAGGACTTTTCCTTTTAAGTCCCATACAATGACTTATCTCATTTTTCCAATCTGGAACATATGATCATCTCGGTTGCTGCTTTGCTTGGATGAAGCTGGTGTTTTAGAACTCTCTCCTGTCTTTTGCTTTTTATGGGTTTTTATGGAAGAGCTTGATTTTTCTTCTTTGCCTTTTTGTCAATTTCATTGTCAGAATGACTCCCAGATCAGCTTGAAGCAACAAATTCCTTTGATTTATACATCTCTCCATTCCTGCAGTCACATACTCTGCTATTCACTCGGGAGTGACAGGGAGTAAGAAATACCTACTACTCTGATTTTAAAAAAAGGTTTTACTTTTTCTTACAATAAAAACTCTAAGAAGGAAGAGCAAGGACTAGGTAAACAAGGTTAAGTGACTTACACAGGGTCACATAGCTAGGAAATATCTGAGGCCAGATTTTAACTGAGGTCATGCTGGCTACAATCCTGTCTATCATGATGAACATGCCTTTCAACACTGACACCATGATATCCTCACCCAGATGTATGTTTTTACAATGGCTGCCATATAGACCTTTACTTATCTAAGAAATATCTTAAAGTTCATAACACCAAAGAAGGCAGCTCAGATCATGGTTATTGATACAAACCTCGAACAACTAGTGAAAAATGAGTGAGGAGTTTCTGAAAAAACAGGGATTAGACCAGGTTAAGGTTGGAAGTGGGCAGGAAGATACTGGGCTTAAGGACAAAGATGACAAAGGAAAGGACAAGAAAGCAAAGGGAAAAAATAAGACAGGTGCTCAAGAAAATGGAAAAGAAAAGGGCAACAATTGCAACAATGAAGCTGAAAAAAAATTCCATTAAGAGACATTGCACAGATATTAGACAATGCAGGAGTGCTTCATTCCAAAGTGCATAAACAGTTTTCAACACGTGAACTAAATTCCATATGCTGTAGATTTCCAAATTTTGTCAGCAAGTCCACCGATAATAAGGAATTTAAGAGGGTGTTGAAAATATTTTAGCCTAATTTTGAGGATGCATAATTTCTCCTGTCTGAATTATTTAGCCCCCATGAGCATAGGCAATTCACTGAGAGGACAAGGAGTGATAACGCCTTAACTAGATGGCCTACTGAGAAGCATAGAGAAGATTTTTGATTTCTCAAATCCTGCATGCATGACATATCAAAGAAAATGCAGGAAGGATCTTCTCCAGGCCATAAAGTTGTTCTGTTCAAAGCCCAATGAATGGGGAAAGATTGATAAGCTAGTTCAAGAGAGTTAAGAACATCTTTCTAATTTTATTGATCACCTCTCAGAAACAGCAGAGTTAATCATGGGCATTGAGAAAGATTCAGAAGAGTCTGTGGCTCATGTGAGGAAACAATTCCTTTGGTGTTGCATTTCACATCTAAAAAAATTCTTTAAAAACTATTTCCTTAAGTATGACATGGTGAATCTGTCTGAACTTCACGAGGTTGCATCTTACTTGTGGGACAGCCATAATGATCAGCAAAAAGAAATGACAGAATTAAAACAAAAACTGAAAAATACAGAGGAATCATTGAAACAAAAGGAAATAGAAGAAATTAAGAACTTGCATACTATTAAGATATACTCTAGACTCTCATACCAACAGAGTAGAGGACAGAGAGAAACCGGAAAGTGTTTCCTATACCACAAGGTTGGATACTGTAAAAGTTAAAATAGTCTCTAGTAATAAAAGTATTATATTTTATGAGATTTATTAAAGATTATTAGAAGTCAAGGATACAAAATAATAAAACCCACATGCCTAGGACTGATAAGCCCATTCACATCTTCCTCACTACATCTTGCCATTTCTGATTTGGCATTAAAATATCAGGGTCTGGAAAATCAAAGGTTTCATTCTTTGATTCCAAGGCCCTCATCCCTCTTTCACACATTCATAAAGATGCTTGGGCAGTTTTTTGGGATTCCCCATGCTGTTAGGGTTATTCACCCAGAGTATAGCATGGGCCAGCTCCATTTTTTATATATTGTTGTTGGGCATTGTTTTGGGTATTATCATTTCCCTCATTTGGAACATTGTCATTGTTTTGATTGGCATTATGGTTCCTAGATTTATTATAACTAAAGTTGTTATTTCTTTTTTTCCATAGCTGGCTCCTACAGACCATCATTACATGGCCTCCCTTCCCACAGAAAAGGCATGTTAATGATTTATCTGTGTATTCCTGCAAAGGGGCTATGGTCTCTCCCTTATTTTTCAGTTGTCCCTTTAACATTTCAATTTCTTTTCTTAAGTCTTCCACTGATGTATTGTGTGTCACAAGTCTTTTTGCACAATACTTATAGACATAGGTTGCTACTTTTCTCAGTTCTTTGAGGTCCATAGAGACCCAATTTATTGACAGACTTATTGACATAGGAAATACATATATGGACCTTGATTTGACCAAAGAAAGGGACATTAGACAAATACGCAGGAAATTTGTTTAGAATTGGTGTTCAGTGGTAAAAGACTACTTTAAATCTAGCTGTCCTGAATGGGACTCTATGGACCTCGAAGAAATGAGGAAAGTAGCAACCTATATCTATAAGGGTCATGCAAAAAGACCTGAGACACACAATATGATGTCAGTGGAAGACTTAAGAAAAGAAATTGAAATGTTAAAGGGACAATTGAAAAATAAGGGAGAGACCATAGCCCCTTTGCAGGAATAAACAGATAAATCATAAACATGCCTTTTCTGTGGGAAGAGAGGCCATGCGATGATGGCCTGTAGGATCCATCTATGGAAAAAAAGAAATAATAACAACTTTAGGAATAATAACTCTAGGAACCATAATTCCAAACAAAACAATGACAATGCTCCAAATGAGGAAAATGATAATACCCAAAACAATGCCCAACAACAATATATAAAAAATGGAGCTCGACCATGCTATACTCCGAGTGAAAACCCCCAACAGCATGGGGGATCCCAAAAAACTGCCCAACCATTTTTATGAAGGTGTAAAGGGGGATGAGAGCCTTGGAATCAAAGAGTGAAACCTTTGATTTTCCAGACCCTGATATTTTAATGCCAATAATCCCTATACATTCTCCCCCAAATACTAAGGAACATCATGTCACTTCAAAGGTGGGAAATTCATACTATGATTGTATTCTGGACACTGGGGCATGTAGGTCAGTTTTGGTAAGGAAACCAGATGGAAAATGTGACTCTATTGGCTCTCTAAATTTAGTAGGTATATCAGGAACACTATTAAAGGTCCCAAAACTTTCTCCTCGCGTGGTATACGTGGACCTCAAAATGTTGAACATTCTTTTCTTTTAATGCCTGGATCCCCCACAAACTTGCTGGGGAGAGACTTACTATGTAAATTACAAGCCACAATAATGTGTGCCCCAGATGGCTCTATGTCCTTGGAAGTGCCTGAGGAATCCTTAAATTTACTCCCTGTACTTCTCTCAGAGAGCCAGGAGGCAAAAGAGCCTCCCAACTTTGAAATACCTACAGATATACCAGAATCTCTTTGGGCCACATCTTTTTCTGATGTAGGCTTACTTAAATCAGCTGTTCCTGTGCAAATTAAAACTAAATCCAGCCCACCTCCTTCCATTCCTCAGTATCCTCTCTCAAAGGAGGCAACAGAGGGCATTACATAATAAACTCATTAATTGACCAGGGAATAATAATCCCTTGTTAATCTGAATACAACATGACCATCCTGCCCATTAAAAAAGGGGGCCCAATGGCAAGCACCTCTATATATTTGTACAGGATTTGAGGGCTGTGAACAATCATGTTATAAAAAGACAATTTTCAATACTATATTTAGAGATGCTAAAATTAAAAAAATTGAGGATAAAATAGAAAAAAAATGAGGACAAAATAGAAAATATTGAGGCTAAAATAGAAAATATTGAGGATAAAATAGAAAATATTGAGGATGAAATAGAAAAAATTGAGGATAAAATAGAAAATATTGAGGATAAAATGCAAACCCAATTAGAAGATCTAAAAAGTTTCTTACAGGATCAATTGGCAAATACCCACTCTACCAGAAACAGACCTGTTTCTGAACCTTTGAATGAGGAAATTTCCTTCCCTGAAATAGAGATGGAAAACACCTTCCCTATAGCCCAGTTAACAGACTGCTTCTCTCGTGCAGTGCAAATCTTGACTGAATTTAATCCCCAAAACCCTTCCCCTGCAATCCTAGTTTCTCACGTTCCCTCTCCTACAGAAAACCAGAAATAACTCTTGAAAAGCAATTAAGAATTATTTTAGAACGCAATGCCCAAGATGGTCAGATATGGACCTTGAAGAATTGCAAAAAACAGCTATATATGTTTTAAAGGGAAACAAAGAAAAGGAGGAAGAAAATAATGATGACATGGAGGAAATGAAGGAAAAAATAAGATATTTAATAGATAGGATGACTAAATTAGAAAGTGGGCATGATAATGAACCAATGCCAATTGCCCCTCTCCAGAAATCCAATTATCAATCCATTACTTGTCACTTCTGTGGGAAGAAGGGCCACAAAATGATGGAATGTAGAACCTTTCTTAAGATGTTTGGAAGGAATACACAGTTTAATAATAGCTTTAGAAATAATAACTATAGAAATGATGATAATGGTTATAGAAACCAGAATTCTAGAAATTATAATGACTATGGAAATAACTATAATGAATATAGAAATAAGAACTTTAGAAACCAGAATTATAGAAATAGGAATTGGGAAAATAATGACAATTCTCCAAATGAAGAAAATGATAATACTCATCAACAATATATGAGAAATGGAGCTCGTCCAAAACATGCTCGAGGTACTAATGAACCTCAGAGAGGTGCCTTTCAGGAGGGTCCCCAGGGAACTTCCCAGTATAATGAAGATGATTCTTCTTAGATTTATTGATTTTGTTGATATTAATTAACCTTTTTCAGTATTTTCTCCACTCCAAATAGTAGGAAAGAATGAACAAAGAACTTAAGACTATGATTGGCAAATTATGCACTGAGACCCATTTAAAATGGCCTGAAATTCTCCATTTGGCCCTATTTTATCTTAGAAGCAGGCCTAGAGGAGACTTACATATTTCACCATTTGAGATGCTTTTTGGACATCCGCCTATACAGGCTAAGCCTTTCTCCCCGGCTTATACATCGCTATTAGGGGGAGATATTACTATTGCTTCCTATATACAGGAGTTACAGCACAAACTACGTGAACTTCATGAATCCAGAGCTGCAGTACAAGTCGGACCATTAGACTTTTCTCTGCATGACCTGAACCCAGGAGATAAAGTTTATATCAAGAATTTCAAGCGAACTGGAGCAACTCAGCCTTCATGGGAAGGACCATTCCAAATATTATTAACTACTCCAACATCTATAAAGATTGGAGAAAAAGACTCTTGGATTCACTGCTCACATGTGAAGAAAGCATCTTCTGCTGAGACTGATTGACTGTATCCTATCATATGAATTGTGATTATATCTTATCATATGAATTGGAGATAATAATCCATAGGCAAATGGATGCTGTTTTTTCAAGAATATATTGACTTACTGATTTTTTTTCTTATTTTTCTTATTTCTTTTATTTTATTTTTTGATCAGAATATTTGAATTTTTCTCATTTTTTGTATTGAAGGTACACATAATTAATATTAATATTATTTTTTTCCTGCAGTAATACAAGTTAATATATATACTCTTGCTATAATATCAATATATGCCTAAAAGCTTTAAACTATGGGAACCTGCCATTTATTGATAAAATATTATAGGACTGTGATTAATGTTTGTGTCTGATTCCAGGAAAAGGGATAAAAACAAGGAGCACAGACTAAACCTGAATAATGCCAATAGAGCACACAAGAAATATTAAAGTGAGACTCGAGGTTGCGATGCTTATGTTTAAGTCGTAGGACTTCCTTGTATCTACACTCTTTGTGAAGTACTCAAACAAGTACAAAGCTTGACTATCATGCTGGCTCCCTGTATCCCTGAAGAAAAAAAAATCAGATGAGGGAATGACATTTCCCCATCAAAATAGAATTCTAATTCTTTTCTTCTTATATTATGGCAACTTCCTGTAGTCTTGGCTACAAATGGCTAAGTGAAATATTACTGCATCCTGTCCTACATACTTGTGGGATAGAAAGTACTTTAAACTGGACCTATACAAGGCCCATTTTGAATTTTTCTTATGTTTTTGATTATTTTTCTATTCTTTTGATAATTGACACATACACCCCCATAACTGAACATTGCACTGATATATATTAATTTAAGGTCGCCAAGGAATTCAGCTATGTAATTCCTAAATGAAAACTTAAGTCAGCAGTCAACCTTTTATGGAGTTTAATTACAAACAGGAGGAAGAAAGGTATTAGAGATAGAGAGAGAGAGAGGGAGAGAGAAAGGGGAGAGAAGGGAATAGGGCTTAAATACCCCTTCTGTTTAGGCTGGGCCAAAAGGCCCAAGCCCTTAGATAGCTGAGGCAAAGAAAAGAGATCAGTCCCTATCACTCACGTGACCAAAATGGAGAAACAGTCTCAGGGGCCTCCACCTCCAGCTTCCTTCAGAGCCAGATTCTCAGAGCACCACCTCTCAGAGCAAAAACTCTCCCACCAACCACCTCTCCGTCCTCAGACCCCTCTATCTTTTAAGGAAACCATCCAAGTTCCCTCCCCTCAGTTCTCACATCTACCAATCACTGTCCATGTCTTCCCTGTGCCAATGGTGGCTCTAACTTAACCCAGGACCGTCCAGAGGTCTGTGGCTTTGCACATGTCTGTTGAAGGTCATATTCTCAAATAATTAAATCTTGATCCTTTGCTACAGACCTTCCTAAATCCTGTTACCCTGAGTAGGGTGGAGATTGGAATAATTAAATTTTGATCTATGCTGCAGCCCTTCCTAAATCCTGTTAGGATGGAGTAGGGTGTAGATTGTAATTTCCAAGACCTGGTTCTGTCATTCCAAGTATCTCTATTGTATCAATTCTAAAATCAATCATGACTCAAAGAACTTCCTGTTCTATGCTTAAGCATAGGTCCAAGCCCTTTCCATTGTTCAGCAAAAGGTTTCTGTCCTAAAGTAATCTCAGGTAGGGAGGAGAAGGACCCTCCCTACCTAATGTTGGAAATGGGGAAATTTCCAACATTCATAAGTCTAAGAAATTTTAAGGTTTACAAGAGAAGAACTCTTGGATTCATTGCTCACATGTAAAGAGAGCATCTTCTATTGAAACTGATTGACTGTATCCTATACATGCATTGGAGATAATAATCCATTGACAAGTGGATGCTTTTTTTTTTTAACATATTGAATTCCTCAATTAATTTTTTTCTCTTTTCTCTTTTTCCTTATTTTATTTTTTTCTTTTATTTTTATTAAAATATTTTATTTTTCCCTTTTCTCATTTCTATGTACTCAAGGTACATACAATCAATATTAATTTTTATTCTACAATAATATGAGTTTAAATATATACACTTGCTATAATATTAATACATACCCAAACAGCTTTAGACTGTGGGAACCTGCCATTTATTGATAACTGTAATGGGACTGTAAGAATGCACTGGTCCTTTTATTTATCTCACTTGAGATTCAGGAGAGAATTTCAGCTCCCTAGAACTCTTTAACCAACTTTGGGGAGGCAGCTGGGTGTCTCAGTGGACTGCCAGCCAGGCCAAGATATGGGAGGTCTTCAGTTGAAATCTGACCTCAGATACTTCCCAGCTGTGTGGCCCTGGATGGGTCATTTAAACCCCATTGCTTAAGCATTCTCCTGTCTTCTGACAATAGGAATCTAAATGGATAAAAAATAAACCAAGGAACTTTAAAGAGACTGGAGGTTATATTTTTAAGGCATTTCAGAATACAATGGTTTATAAAAATCTCTGTATTCTATTGAATTTTACTGTTTGTTTTGTTTAAGGTTTAACTTTGTGATTTTGAGATCATATATTACTGCATTCAATACTATTCTGTTACACTGAATCATTTTAATGTACTGAGTTTTAACTACTGTTATATTCTGTTGCTTTCCCCTTATAACAATATTGAACAAATATCATTGTAATTAAGCCCATATATGAAAATAGCCTTTCTATTTTTGACTTTGTAATTTGTCACATAGAGGATAAATAGACTTCATCAGAATTGGTTAAAATTGTATAACAACCTTTGGAAAATTTAATGTGCTAAATATCTCAATTGATTTTAAGGGTTTTTTAAACATGATTATTAGAATTTTCTTAACAATCTCTGGTCATTTTTGCCTGCCCCTACCATGAGGTAAGGCCTATTCTAGTAGCTGAAATGAAATACAATTATAACCCCCAACCTTCCCACATTTCAAAATATGTGAATGGAACTTGGGAAGTTAAACCCAGGGCATTTGTACCCCTAAAATGCCTCCAAAAAGGAGCATCCCTCATTTATACTCTTCAGCTCACTACTTTACTTCCACCAGAATGATATCTAGATTTCTTGATGATGTTCTTAACTCAAAATAAGTTTTAATTTGTTTAAAAATACACTGCCAAGTTTGAAAGATTTGCTACATTTGTAAAAACTTGTGACAAATATAGATCAGTTCATAGGTTTTTTAAGGAATGTCATACAGCAACTTATGTGAAATATGATAGTGTGTTTGTTTGTTATTGTAATTAATTGGGCTATTGAGAATTTTGGGGATATTGATAACTACATATTTGTACTACTGTTCTTTAACAATAAAAATGTTACCTTGTTCAATTCATTCGCTTCTACTCACAGTGGATCATGGCCAGATATGAAGAGGAAATGGATCTCATTTTTGGTGAGAAAGCTTTGTATTCCATATTTTCTTAGCTGACACAGTGTGTCAATGATTATAAGCTATATTTTTGAATTTTTACAACTCTTTTGTTATATTTTTCTTGCATGTGCAATATACTATTTCAGTTTTTTTTTATTTTTTCCTCTCCTTTTTTATATTTGAAGCACATGTCACCAGCATTAAGATTTTCTTTAACTTTTTGATTTTGCAGTACTATAAGTTTAAAATACATTTTCTATGATGTCAATGCATGCCCTAAAAGCTTGAGACTATAAAAATTATGCCACTAATTGTTTAAAAAAATTATGGGACTTTACTTAATAATTCGGTCTGATTCCAGGATAAGATACACACAAAAGCCATTGCACAGGGCCAAAGAAAAGCCAATACAGGATGGATTGATGCACTTCTAGGCCAATGCAAAGGTCTTGAACCTAGTGTGAAGACTTGAGGTTACTATGTTTAACATTGTTACAACATAGGCTTTCCTTGTGCCCACACTCACTCTGAAAATACTTACAGATGAGTATCCGAAACCTTGGCTCCTACCTGGCTCCTATAATCTGGTTCCTTTTTTCTGTCTTTCATTGTGTGGTAACTTTCTGTAGTCCTGGCTACTGACTGGGTAAATGTATCATTGCTTCGATCATTTTAATTGGGCCATGATTCAAGGACCTGTTACAGATTTGTTTTCCTTTACTTGGAATTTTTACACATAAAACTTTGATAGTCTATATTTTCATCCAGACATTTTTCTTTTTCATTTGGATTTTTCTGATGTCTTTTTAATTTCTCTTACAAATTGATTCCTATAACTCATACCTCAGCCATGCATCTCTAAATGATCCTGTATTTTCTATCACCCTGAAGACATGGAAATGTAAAAATAGTATTTAAATTGCAAAGTTTAAATTCCTTTTAAGAAGAATTTTAGGTAAAGAAAGATGCTACCTCTCTGAATCCATAAACTGAACTATTGGAGAAGACACCATGAAGAAGCCTCCAGACCCCAACCTGCACAAGAAGATCAAGAATGAACTTTGGGTATGGTTGATTGAATATTTATTTGTATCTATACATTCATGCCAAAGGGGAATACCCCCAACTGGCTTTTTGTCAATGTATCTAGCAATTATTGCTTTTGGGTTTTTTCTCTTTCCTCTTATCCTCAAACTATTGTAATCTTTAGGTTGATTATGCTTTCATGATCCTTTGGGAAAAACCCTTTTTCCCATAGGATCACACAGAGAAATGTAAAAATGGAGATCTGAACCCCAGACTCCAATGCCCAGAAGTCCTTGCTAGCTCCCAGAATTCTCTCTAATCTCCCAGAGTGCAAGATCACAAATTATTATTTAGAGTGTCCACCTATGGCTGTCTCTCTTTCCTGTTTCAGATTCCAAGCAGACATGTCTCTCATGATGTAAGTGAAATTGAATGGGCCTCTCAGCCCACCTAGGCACATGCTTTTCTTACTTGTATTTTTCTTAAATTCTTAACCTTTAATAAACCTCTAAAAATGTAATACTTCTAGCAGAGAGAAACTAATACCTGCCACAGTTTGGCCTAAATTTTAATCTTAACACAATACCTTCTTCAGGGGGGATTGTATTTTCATGAAATCCAAGATTTAAATTTTTGTTTCAGAAAGATCTTCAGAGAAGAAGCTTGCTAACTCCTAAATCCAGAGAATGAACTGTTTGCAGAAAAATACCTAAACCCTTACACTACAGGAAGATCCAGAATGAACATTTGGGTGTGGTTGATTGAACTGAAGGTTGATTGAACAATTATTTTGAATGTACACTCTTCCAAAGGGAACTGCCCTCTAATTGGCTTTTGTCAATGCGCCCAGCAAAAACATTCGTTTTGCTGTCTCTCTCTCTCCTCTATTTCCCCCTTATCTATAATTATTGTAGTTTTCCTCTTGGAGGGTAAAATTTTGTATACACCTGCAGTTAGAAATTTTGGGGGTGCAGGATACTTATATTTATTGATCAATTTGGGAGACTAGTCCCCCAATCATCATCAGGGGGATTGTGATTTTTAAATTCTCTCCATCTTGCTTGGTCTAGCACCCAGGAATGTGCACGTGCACACTACAGGGGCATGTGCTAGCTAATGACAAATCGAAAACACTAACTGCCCCCCTGGGCTGTCCTAAGCCAAGCTTGAGCCACCATTGGCATTTGTGAGGCACGGGAAGTGAGGTAGGGAACAGCCTCTGGAGTTCTCATCACTTCCTGTGGAGCGGGCTAGATGCCAGTTTGATCCTGGAGCTCAAGCTTGGAGGAGCCCTGCAGACAGCTTTCCTTCAGATCGGTCACATGAGTAATAAGGACTGACTCCCTTCTCTGCCTTGGCTCTCCAAGGCCTTAAACTCCCACCTTGGCTCAGCCTGAGCCAGAGAGATTTTGAGTTAAACTCCTTTCCTTCTCTCCCTCTCTCTCTCTCTCCCTCTAATAATTTCTTCCCCCTGTTGTAATTAAATCATCATAAAAACTCCATTCTGACTTGAGTGTTTCATTTAGGATTTTATAAATAAAATCCTTGGCGACCAATAATTATTATATTCAGTCTCAACCCCTAAATTTAACAATAACAATACCTCATAAAGTCTGTTATTTAAAGAAAAAGTGTAAGTCAAATAATAATAAAAGTACACAGGGAAAGACATATAAATCAAAGGCAAACTCTTGCTGTAACCATTGCAATCTATGGACAGATCAAGAAGCTTTAGACATTGAAGCCATGTGTTTAGCTATAAATTCAGGAGCTAAACCTAAGTATGCAGAAATAGTATCCCATGGAAAAGGGAATTTATGAAGCCAGGATCATAAGATACTTAGTGTGGTACAAAGGGATAGAAAAAAAAAAAGGTATTGCAGGATGTGACAAGCAATGAGGGATTTTCTGGAGTGAAACAGAAGCAAATACAAAGAAAAGAAAATACAAGAGTGAAACAGAAAATTGAATTTACTGGGTCTTTGAGAAATGATGGTGACAAATCAAACCAAATATTGAGTGAAAAGAAGAGACAAGTACATGAGTTAGATAAAGAGATTAAAAATCTCATTGCATCAATGCAAGCTAATATTAGAAACTCGGACAGAAGGGGCATAGTAACCAGTCATGAAAAAAAAAACAGAAAACAAAAACATATTTATAAAACTTTTATCAGTGCAGATTGGGCACAAGGATTGAATTTAGGACAAAAAGAATTCCTAGAAACTCACATAAACATGATCAGAAGTTGTTGAAAGGAATAGTGAAACAAAATTTCAATTCCCTTACAACAAAATTATAGGGAAATGCAGACTAAGGTTACTATTGCAGATGTAAACCTCAAAATTTCTTAGACTTATAAATGTTGGAAATTTCACCATTGGGAAATTTCATACTTGAAAAATTTCCTATTGATAGTGGGTCTTGGCTATTGGAATGTGAACCCCATTGGCATGAGAGTTTCCCCCTCCTCCCTTCTTAAGATTACTTTAGGACAGAAACCTTTTGCTGAACAATGGAAAGGACTTTGACCTATGCTTAAGCATAGAACAGGAATTTCTTTGAGTCATGATTGATTTTAGAATTGATACAATGGAGATACTTGGAATCAATCTCCACCCTACTCAGTCCTAACAGGATTGAGGAAGGGCTGCAGCATAGATCAAAATTTAATTATTCCAATCTCTATCCTACTCAGGGTAACAGGATTTAGGAAGGGCTGTAGCAAAGGATCAAAGATTTAATTATTTGAAAATATGACCTTCAACAGACATGTGCAAAGCCAGAGACCTCTGGGTGGTCCTGGGTTAAGCTAGAGCCTCCATTGGCACAGGGAAATTGATGGACAGTGATTGGTAGATGGGAGAACTGAGGGGAGGCAACTTGGATGGTTTCCTTAAAGAGAGAAGGGGTCTGAAGACTCAGGGGGGTTTTAGGAGTTTGTCGGAGTGGTTGCGGTGTGCTCTGAGAAGCTTGCTCTGAAGGAAGCTGAAGGTGGGGGCTCTGAGACTGTTTCTCCATTTTGGTCACGTGAGTAATAGGGACTGATCTCCTTTCTTAGCCCCAGCTATCTAAGGGCTTGGGCCATTTGGCCCAGCCTAAACAGAAGGGGTATTTAAGCCCTATTCCCTTCTCTTCCCTTTCTCTCTACCTCTATCTCTCTATCTCTAATTCCTTTCTTCCTCCTGTTTGTAATTAAAACTCCATAAAAGGTTGACGGCTGACTTGAGTTTTCATTTAGGAATTACATAGCTGAATTCCTTGGCGACCTTAAATTAATATATATCAGTCTTTTAAAAGCGATTTCCTTGTCACACAGTCAATGTTACAGGAGCTATAAAAAACTTTTAAAAGTTCACAGACAATCAGAAAACCCCACATGAACCTGTTAAAGCTTCAAAAAGCTATATGGTACAGACTTCCTTAGAAAAAATATCTAGCTTGAACCCAGAAGCTGAACTTTTTCATCCTACAGTAAATAATTTGGAAATTTCAAATCTAAAAGAAGATAGAGCTGAAAATACATTTGATAAAATTAATCATAATCAATGTAATGGAAGTGAAATAGTTACATTTGAAAATATAACCCAAATCATATGTGGGCAGCATTTGCTAAGCAGGGCCCTGTGAAGGAGTCTTGGGGGTGTTTCTGAGTGTGGACTTGGAGAGTATGTGTTTTCCAACTCCTGAGAGGGATTGGATCAGAAATCCAAGGAAGCAAATGGTGCCTTCTCTGTCCTGCCCTTGGTTCTGGTGTTTGAGATCCTGAACAAATTTTGATAAGTATTGAAACCATCTAACTATCTGTTCTGGTAATTTGTCATGCTCTAGAGCTATGCTCTGGTTCACCTTTAGGTTAATCTGGAATGCTGGTATCGTATTGCTCTAGGGCAGCGGTTCTCAACCTCTCCATTTGTAGCAAGGAGAATACATAATGCATATCAGGTATTTACATTCCGAATCATAACTGTAGCAAAATTACAGTTTTGAAGTAGCCACCAAAATGATTTTTTGGTTTGGGGTCACCGCGACATGAGGAACTGTATTGCAGGGTCACGCATTAGAAAAGTTGAGAACCACTGCTATTCTGAGAGTGCTGTTTTCACTCCCAAGGCTTTGTACCTGGGAGCTCTGGTTCTACTCTCAGAGCTCCAAAGCTCTTGTACCTAGGAGGGCTGGTACTTGCCTAGGAGATATGTTTTCACTCCAATGGTCTGTTCTGTTCTGGAAATCTGGATCTAATCAAGTCTAGTAGACTGTCATATGCAGCGCTAAGTCCAGAGCCCGATTTCAAGAAGATATATCTCTTGGAATCGCAGGGAACCCTTTGGGTTCACAGGCATATTTGTGTAGTTTGTTTGTTACAATCTGTCAGTCCTCATTGTCAGACTCTCAGACCACACTAATATGAATTCTTAAGAATTTTCAGCTGTTTAAGAAGACAGCAGCTGATTATGAAATTTGAGTTTCCCCTGGTGCCCTCCGCACCTTGTGTGATTTGGAGTAGTCCATATTTGGGGTTAAATGGCCTTCAGAGGGGATTGAAAATTTCTCCATGGCCTACATGGTCTGAAGAAAGGTGTATGGAACACCAGGTCAACCTGATCAGATCCCCTGCACAGATGCTTGGATTGATTTGTTTACTGACACCCCAAAGAAATCGAAAAGTTGCCTTTTAGGGCCAAATTACCCTGTTAAAACAGAGGCTGCTCTGCTAACCAACTCCCTATCCTGAGGAGGGGGCACTCCTACTCCTACTACCCCCCTGTGCTCCAGGGAGACCCTGAGGAGCCAACCCCCTATATCATGAGGGAAACCTCCCTTCCCTTCCCACCTTCTCCTGTGCCCTCTCCACCATCCATGTTCCCTTCCCAGTACTCCCTGCCATCCCCATAGGCACCCCCATTACACCCTCTTTACCTCCCACTCCCTACAGAGGTCCATGCAGTGACCACCTCATCCTATACTCAGTGGGACACCCCCTGCCACTCTGCCCAGGAGTTAAGCCAGACTGAAGAGAAGAATGCTTGTTCCCTACACCCTGGGGCTATCTGACCAGAAGAAAATATTGCCCTGCCCTTCCCAACTGCTCTTATGCCAGGAGGGCCCTAGTACTGGTGAGGATTTACAGCTATCCCTGGTCTATGCCCCCTTTTTCTTCCACAGACCTTTATGACTGAAAATATCAGCATCCATATGGTACAATGTAATTTCATTTATTGTGGTAACTGCTTGTTAAATGTGAAATGTTAGCCAGATTTTATTGAGCACAAAACCTCATGGTTAGAAGTTTGTTTTGTTAAACCTTGCAATGCATAATGGTTTCAATGAATTGGAGTTGTCTACATGTGATTAATAGCAAGCCTTAATGTTTATTTCATAAGAACAGAAATTATACTGGCTACTTTGTGGATGTCAACGTCATTCAGAAAAAGTTATCATGCTGTTGAGGAGAACTTATTCTGGGATTTTAACTTGGGATTTTTCAAGTCAGATGTTATTTTAATGTATGTTATGTCAGAACTAGCAACATGTAATCATATGACACAAAAGAAGTTTTTAAAGTGGTTGATCTGTGCATGGGATTTAATAATACAACTACTAAGAATTTGGTATTTTGTTAAAGAGGGAATTTCTAAACAGTGTTATATTTGATTAAGATTGTATGAATTGTTTTTTTTAAAGAAATGTGTGAAATGTATAAGAAGGGTTTTGTGATCAAGAGATGAACATGCATTTATACACAAATTGCCAGAAAGTAATGAGTGAATACAAAATATATATATATACACATTTGTATTATAAAGAGAATTGTGTTTTCTACCTAAATAAGTTAAAGATATGTGATATGCAAACTGTATGCCCTTAACAAGAAAAATATTGACCAGCCCTGAAATCAAGAAGGTCTTGACATGAGGATTACATGCAATTTAGTGTAACACCTTTCCTTTACCTACAATAATGGTAAAGGGGAGAAGGCAGAAGAAATAAGAGTAATTAAAAATAAAATAAACAAATACTAGGGGTGAATACTAGTGTGAATTAGCCACCACAAATTATAATTCAGAATAGTGCTGATGGAATTTACTCAGGTATATAGCAATATTTGAGGTATAAGGAAACTAAACTGGAGATTCTATTCTGCTTTAGACAGGATTGAAAGGAGTCAGGGTAAATATTTCAAACTTCAATTTGTTTAAATAATGAAAGATCACTAAAGGACTTAATCAATGTTATTTGGAAGTGTGGAGTTCAAACTAACCTCCACTGGGAGTAAATTATTATGAAGGGTTTGATACATTCAAAATTTTAAATTGTAAGTCCACTTGTTAAAGAGGGATACATGACAAGTTGTTAAGTAATAAAACCCCAAATCAAACCAACAAGCCTTAGGGTAAATTGCTTACAAGCTATTAACCCCTTCCTCAAACACAGGAGGGAGAAAGAAGTGCTCATAATTGTTTCACATCGACACTCAGGGACTAAACTAGCAAAACAATAAATGTGTATGACCTCAAAGAGGTTGACAACTACTGTGTGATAAAAATTAAAGATGAGTATATTTTAATTATATACTTCAGAAGTTTTAAGATGTTCAAATGGATAAAAGTTGCCAGTCATGTCCCAATGAATGGCTTGTTTGAAGCTATAAAATCTTAATGCAAGCATTCAAGGTCCCAAATAATAAGATAAATTAAGTAATATGTAATTGATGAGTTACCTCACATGAACTTTGGTAAAATAACTTGAGAGACCCACAGACGTTGGTTGATGTAGCCAAGGAAGAGTCAGGGATTTGAAAATGGTATGTGTGACAAACGCTTGCTCACAATTTTATGACTATTCTGTGAATTGCTCTAATATGACCTAAAATTGATAATTGATGATCTCTATGCTAAAAATACAGTGTTTTGATGACATAACACTTTAAATCAAGATTCTTTTGAGTTTTTGATTAGCACTTGCAGGGACACCAAAGGAAATGTTATTTTTATGATAGTAAAAGCACTCAGAGAAGGAAGTGGGGGGGAAGGTGAAAGTGTGAAAGTGAACAGATAGATATTCAGCTTTTATAATTGGATCCCTAACCTAGGAATAATTTTTAAAATTATTGTATGTGGTGTTGGTAAATCACAAAAGATTCTGGAATATCTCTGGAAAGATACCCTGAAGAGATTCCTGTATGGCCTTGTCTTAGTCAAAAGAGATGGCCTGGGTCCAGGAGATGATGCAGCCCTGATTTATATTTACTATTTATTTGTATTTTGCTACTCAATTCAGTACTCCTGTTCCTTATTGCCCAAATATGTAAGAATAACTGAGTGATCAGCCTTTTTTTGAGGGTATGGAAATTTTTTTTTTGGACTGCTGATCAGCAGAATTTCTCTGAGCTATAATGGGTAATACTTATTTCTTAAGGTAAAAGAAGGCTTTGGGATCTAATGGTGACAAAGCACACAAAGGACAGAGAATGCCCTGGGATGGTTAAAGAGGCACATTCTGGGCTCACCTGGGAATGGACCTTTTCTGACCATCTAGGCCATTAATCCATTAATGAGTGTGAAGATTGGATTTAGCTACTTCCTGTTTGTAACAATGAAGATATTTAGTTTAACAAAATCAGGAATATCTTGGGAACTCTAAATTACTCCACCCTACTTAGACTGTACTTTAGGGGAAGATAAAATTATAATCTGATTGAACAATGAAGGTACTTAGTTCTCACCTTACAGTGAAGCTGGAACTTTAAGCTAAGTCTATTTTTAGATCTAATACAAAAAGATGTTAAGTAACTATAAAGGTTAAATTAATCACAAAAAGGTCAAGTAACTCACAAAAGGTGAATTTAACAAAGAAGTGTTAAATAACTCTAAAGATATAATCAAATCAAAGAAAGTGAGAACTAAAAGTATGGGCAATCCTGGAAAAAAAAAAAAAACCTTTAATGTGATTGGTAGATGTGAAAATTTAGAGGAGGAGACACAAGAATGAAAGGTCTATATATTTGAGATTTTTCGTCCCTCAAGGCTTTCTCTCTCTCTCTTTCACTGATTGGCAGTGGAGAGTTAGCTGAGAGCTGCCCTGCTGAGCCTTTTGGCATCTTAGCATGGCTATAAGCTATTGTCCGGTTTGGTGGTGACTTTATGGCTGAATTTTCCTCCTTTACTTTCCAACTTTTTCCTCTCAGAAGCCTCTAATCTTCTTCAGAGACCTAGAGGTAGGGAGTTTAAAACTCACCCTTGCATAGGCCAGGTAGGAGAAATCCTATATCCTCTTTCCTCCTTCTCCTTAAATCCCCTCCCTCTATATTAATTAAATTACCATAAATTTCCAGACTGACTTGGGTATTTTATTTGGTGACGATTTAAATCTAGATTTAAAGTCACAACCCTAAAATTATCTGACATGAGTGACACAATGATGGCATGAGTCAATGATAGCTTTGGACTGTACATGAAGCCCTCACTATGTGTCCCTTGGTACATGAGGAAATGTTTTCCCCATCTGTCTTCTCTTTAGTGACAAGTTCCCATATTTAGCACATAATGCAAATTCTAAAAATAAAACTTTCCATTTACCCAAACTACCTATCAGTTTAATAATTCAAATTTACCAAATTGTTAGGTGTCATGGGTGAAGTCCACCCTTCCTCTCGACTCCAGGGTTTCCCTACAGGTGGTGAAGGATCAGTCAAAAAAATAACAAATGGAAGACTGATAGCTGCTCCACAATTCCCAGGCCTGGGGTTTATTTTTATACCCATTTTCTTGGCACACAGATACATTACCTAACACACCTGTTCAAAGAGAGATAATTGGAAAAGTGATACATTAACTTGTAACAAATCACTTGATTAACATTCTATATTTTTGTATTGTGATTACAGACAGAATAAAAGGTTGCACACAAGATAAATGATTTGGTCACAAGTGGCTTAATTTTCTCATTACCCTGTGAGAAGTTTTGAGCTTACAAACAATCAAGAATTACTTATTACTTTTAATAAAATGGAATAATTAATCAACAGTTCTTAAAAGACAATTCAACAATCATATCAATGAAATTGAGGGGTACTGGGAACATAATTCAAATTTAATATTAGACTGGTCATTTCTCAGGGTTCTTATTAGGGAGTTCCTGAGTTACTGGTTTGTGAAATCGAGTCATTGAGGCATATGTACTTGTACTTATTGTATGGGCCTCTATGATTGATTTGTGTGCTGGCTTCATGAGAATAAGTTCCAGTGAGTGGGAAAGTTTTGGATTTGGCCTGTAGCTTCAGTTTCACTGGGGATTATATACCTAAGTAAAAGTTAACCCATGATAGTCTTTTGGGATAGGGTTTGAGGTTCTGCTCTTTTGGTGATGTTTTGGGGAATTAGGGCACAGGTATTTTGCTCTTGCATTATTCCTTTTGAGACTAGGGGGAATAGTAATCATGTCAATTCATAGGTAAGGGGCATTGATAAGAGAGGTCATGCAAGGGGGACTGAGTGGGCAATCACATCTTGCCAAGGGCCACTCTGTGGCCTCCTTAGCTATCACACATAACTCTGACAAGGTGCTGTGGCCTGATGGCTCCCAGCAGTTAGGGAACATACTTTGAGAAATAGGCAGCAAGTTATTTATGCTAAATTGAAGTTTAGATCTTAAGTTCATAAATAACTCATAGTTTTCTGGATTTCCTTCAGGATCTAGGGTAAAGAAATTCATCTTTGAAATCCTGTTACTCAGGTGGTTATCGCTGCTATGTAAATGTGGGCTTGGCAAAGGAATATTCTTTAACAGAAACATCACATGACAATTCTGCAAACAAAACTTGGGAATTAAATTTCCTAAAGAAAATCGATTACTATCAGAGGATGATTTCTAGAAATGATGTCTGTTGGCTCTGATATCCAATTGTTAATGTTTAACATCCATTTCTATTGTACTAATTCTCTCTGTCTATATCTGTTGCTCTAGTTTTTGGTTTTGCTTTTTGCCCCAGACTGGGTTTCTATACATCTGCTTTTGGGACTGACTCTCTCCTTCTTGAGCTGTCTGCCGGTAAGGGTACCAGTCATTGGACACGTCTTTCAGGTCTCCTAGCCTTCAGGACCTAAGCACTCGCTGCAGACCTGACCCTGATGACCCTGGGCCCACAACCCTTCCCTCCTCATCCCAGGGATTCTACACCCCTTATCAGCTATGAAGAAGCTACAGAAGAGTGGAACCATTGTCCCTGTTACCTGAGATATTTGAAGGAGGGGGACAGCATGGTAAACTGTACCCCCATAGTGTACAAGTTTTAGGGCAGACTATAAGCAGGAAAATTCTTTTGCTCTCACTATATAACCTTACCTGACACTAAGTCAAGGGAGCAGAGGTGGGCAATATAGCCTCCTCCTTTGTGCCCTCCTGAGGGTTCGTTGCACCTCCTGTGTACATGGTATTACTTCATTGAGATTATGTTCAGTGGTCCTCCTCCCATCCTCCCTAAACTAGAGTTAGACAAACTGGCCAGATATGATAATCAATATCTTTTCTCTTCCCTGAAAGCTTTGAACAAGCCACTAACCATACTGTCCATGCAGCCCACTGAATGTAACCTGCACCCTTTTACAGATGAATTAAGGGATCTTGTGTGGCTCCAGAAAATCCTGGCAGGGGCCCTCGAACCACAGTGGACCCCACGTAATAATTCCCACCTCCCCCAGGGCAGTAAAAGTGCCTGGGAAGAAGCACTGGATTCACATGTCCCCACTGAAACCTGTTAAGCCAGGAACAGCGGTGGCCTTTGCCAGTCCTGGGAGCTCAAATTCCACCAGTGCTGAGCACCTTGGGGAATGTGACAGAGGCTGCCACTAGAGAAAAAGTGCCAGGCTGAAGAATATGTGAAATTGATCACCTCAACAGGGGAGGGGCCCCAGGAGTGGAATCCTGAGGAGAGAAGACTCTGGCTTGGAGAACAGTGAGGGTCTCTCCATATCGAGAAGTCAAAGAGAGAAGGTGGGAAAAAAGACTTTCTCCTGAGGGTTACCCACTTTTCCTGCTGGTGACTGGAAATCTTTCCCCCCAACACTTCCCTATTGAAGGGACTTTCTTTTTTTTTTTTAAACCCTTACCTTCCATCTTGGAGTCAATACTGTGTATTGGCTCCAAGGCAGAAGAGTGGTAAGGGCTAGGCAATGGGGGTCAAGTGACTTGCCCAGGGTCACACAACTAGGAAGTGGCTGAGGCCAGATTTGAACCTAGGACCTTCCATTTCTAGGCCTTTTTCTCAATCCACTGAGCTACCCAGCTGCCCCTGGAAGGGACTTTCTGAAGAGAAACTTGAGCAGACTTTACTTCCGCTCCTGTTGCCCAGGGGTGAGTCAACCTGACTTTCTCTCAGGGGGATAAGGCTGCCAAGACCTGAGTTCCCCCAAACTCAAGGAGGGAGGAAAAGGGTTTAGATAGGGGGTCGAGACAGGGACCCCCTTTCCCCACTTTCCTTTTTTCCATTCTTCCATGTTCATTATTTCTTTTGTATTATCTGATTGAGTTAATATTAAAAGTTATCTGTTCCCCAAGCTGAATGAATCAAGTGGAGTGAATGAATCAAGGGGAGACCTTTTGGTCTCGAGTAGTGGGGGGGGGCAAGAGGGATAAGAGTTAATTGGGGAGAGCAGCTTTAGCTAAGGAGAGAAGGCAGAAGGGAAATCTTCAAACCCCCTCTCCTCTCTCTGAGCCAACCCATTACATCTGCTATCTCCCTGAACCCCACTTTGTGGAAGGAGGGGTTCTCCTCTCTTTCCCCCTCTCCATACTGAAAGTCTAAGCTTTCCCTTGGGGGTACAAAACTTCCCTCATTTATCTTTTTTTAATACAGTTGGCACCCCGGATTTGAAAGGACCCCATTTAAAAAAAACTTTAGTGACTGTCACCAACTGTCATCAACTGTCAGTTGTGAAGTTATTGTCAATTACAACTCCTGACACTAGCAGCTTTTGTCACTGACTCTGCCTAGCAGTTTCCACAAAGGATCAAAAACATCTTGATTCCTTGAGGTGGGGGGAGGGGAAACAAGTCAGTTACCAACTGCCACTCTGGTCTGCTAGTTACAAAACTGGGGGAGAGAGTATGTAGTAAAAAGGGACACTGTACTAGGGCTTTCAGCAATAGGATCTAGCCCTCTTGGATCCTATCTAGCAAGAAGCAAAGCTTGCAGGGACAATAACCATTTTCTAACTGTTAACTCCTAGAAGTTAGAGCCTAGAAAAGATCTAATGGGAAACACGTTACAACTAATACTTTGGTCTTCTGTGCTAGGAATAATTGCCATTTACTGGGGCTACTGTATCATTTATAGTACAGTGGCAGGGATGATAGACAATGTTCTGGGGACATTAGCAAATATGACTATGGGATGGACACAGTTGCCAATAAATTATCTAGATGTAAATTACCTGTGGCAAACCATACTCTACATCTACTTTGTGTTTGCGGTAGTGACTAACATCATAAAAAATATCAAAGCTGGTGCCAACCTGATCTTCCCAAAGAAAACTGTACATGCTCTAGTCATAGATGATGGATTACAGGCTTTCCTTGGTCAGATCCCTATTATAACTGAGATGTGCCAGGATTACATTCAGAGAAAACAAGGCATGGGGAAGGGAACCGACGTGGAGTCTGGGGATGTGACAGGACAGACTAATAAGGACAATGTAGTTACTAATACTGGGACACCATTATGTGCAGTACAGGGAAATGACATCGCTAATAACATAAAGGCACCAACTAATGCATCTGCTAACAATCTTGCAAATGCATCAAAGGCTCAAAAGATTATGCCTTTGTGTGATATAGCTAAGGTTATTGATAATTGGCATTTTACATGCAAAGGTTCATAAGTCATTCACCACCCATGACTTAGAGTCTTTATGTAAACGTATGCTTCATCTCACAATTAAAGAACTAAAGAAAGCATTTTGCCTCTATGAATCAGATTTTGAGGATGTAGAAATTATTTTATCTGAACTTTTTACACCCCAGGAACATAAAAATTTTATTGAGCAAACTAGAAAAGATTCTTCACTTATGAGCTGGCCAGAAGTTTTTGAGGATCTGGATTTTCCTAATCCAAGATCAATGACTTATCTAAGAAAATGCCATGGTCACCTTATCAAAAAAACTGAAGGACTGTTAGGTTTTAGCCCTGATTCAAAAGAATCAGAAACACATGTGAGGAGACAATTTCTCAAGGGTTGTGAAAAGCACTTGAGGGATTTCTTCAGGAACTATTGCCCTAAGTTTGACACCATCTCACTTAATGAATTTAGAGACATTGTCACCTATCTTCATGATAACTAAGTAGATCAAGAAAAAGAAAATGATATAAAGAAAAAGCTCCCAAGAGACCTCTGGAATGTTAAGGCAGAAAGAATTAGAGGAGGTTAAAAACAATTAAGACATTTAGCAGACAAACCACACAGTATAGACAGACACCCCAAAGTCAACAAAAGGTGCAAAGAGATACCAGGACTTGTTTTTTTTTTTTGTGCTCTCGTCGAGGACACATAGTAAGAAACTGCTCGTTGAAGCATTGTTATGAACAGGGCGAAAATGAGAGAGATGGGAAGGTCAAAATGTATATTATCGGGAAAAGTATATAATAATAAAAACTATGGGAGACAGGACTCTAATATCAAGCAGTGTTGCTCTCACTGCAGACTTAGAGACCAGGAGACCCCAGACCTGAAATCCATGGAAGCAGCAATAGCTTCTGGAGCAAAATCCCGGTATTCAGAAGTTGTAGTAGAAATAAGCATTATACCGTATGATTCCAGAATCTAGCATTATCTAGTGAAAATGAGATGAATTTGGGAAGTACCCCAGGGAGGAAACATAAGGGCATAAGCATAAAGTGAAAAAAGGGTGATGCCAAGGTATGAATTTCAAAACTACTCAACCCTGTTCAAACCATTCTTTAGAGGATGAGATTTGGCTATTTCCTGATCAATAACAATAGAGATACTTGGAATGACAGAATCAGGTCTTGGAAACTACAATCTCCACCCTACTCAAGGTAACAGGATTTAGAAAGGGCTGCAGCAAATCTCAAGATTTAATTATTTGAGAATATGGCCTTCAATAGACATGTGCAAAGGGAACAGACCTCTGGGCAGTCCTGGGTTAATCTAGAGCCACCATTGGCACAGGTGAGACACAGTAAGTGAGGTAGAGGAGAGCTCAGGAGTCCTGGGACTTCCTGGGTGGAGGAGAGTGTGGTGGTTGGAGCCTGGTGCTTGGAGTGGAGGCCCTCAGACTTTTTCTCCATTTTGGTCACATGAGTAATAGGGACTGATCTTGTTTCTTTGCCTCAGCTATCCAAGGCCTTGAGCCTTTGGCCCAGCCTAAGCAGAGTGGGTATTTAAGCCCTATTCCCTTCTCCCCCCCCTCTCTCTAATACCTTTCTTCCTCCTGTTTGTAATTAAAAACTCCATAAAAGGTTGACTGCTGACTTGAGTTTTCATTTAGGAATTACATAGCTGAATTCCTTGGTGACCTTAAATTAATATATATATATGTGTGTGTGTGTGTGTGTGTGTGTGTGTGTGTGTGTGTGTGTGTGTGTGTGTGTATAGTCTTTTAAAGTTATTTCCACATCACAAAGGTAAGCAACTTAAGTACAAAACCAAAGTCTCGAATTGAGGTAGAGAGTGAAATTGCACAGATAATAGCAGACATGAAATATGACATTTATGGTTCACAATACATGGTCACTGACCCCTGGGAATGCCAAATGTAGGAGAATGATAATTCTGAGAAGCCATTAAATTTGGGGAGCTTAAATACCTTTCTAGATGACCTGGGGTCTTAGGGTGAGAGGGTCAGTTGATTGACTTTACTAGGTAAGAAAGGAAAATGAGGGGTTCCAGACAGGAGTAACTGTGAGGGACTGATGCTTGACAATGGACACAAAAGGGAAAGATTCAGCCCAGGGCTAGGCCACCTTGGTAAAGAACTATAGCCTAGGGGGAGAAACCATTGGGACAAAAGAGATACTTCCCACCCAAACTACCAGGATATCTATTGTCTGGTGAAGTAGGACCTTCCCTCAGGGGTAAAACTCTCCTGTGACAAGGTCAAAACACTGGGGTTTCTACCTCCCAACTAAATAAACTGGGGACTTCCAGATTCCATGTTGACACAGTAAAGTTTATACATTTTGAAGCCTTAAGGCAGGAAACAATGAAATTAGAGAAAGCCTTTGTGACTAGTAATGCTAATCCATTCACCTATATATTTAGGCAGAAGTTCAATGATAAATGAGTCCTCATTGCCATTGAATAAATACTCTGGAAAATGAAATGTGTACCCAAAACTAATTTAGTTAAGGCTAGAACTCAAATTAGGAGAATTATTTTAACAAAAAAATTTAATCTACAGACTTTACATTAGCTGACAAAGTTGCAACATTATTTTTTTTTCATACTAGGTAATAGTTAATAAAAGTAAAAAGCCCAAGTTGTTTAAGCACATGGTTATGGCTGTTAAGCAGTTAAAGGTTAATAAAAACTGTTTCAAAATCCCTAGCATCTCAACCACCCCAAAGGGGTGGGTGTGAGATGTGGGAGAGGTTTTAAAATTAAGGAAAATTAGAAGCATTTTTAATCTTGAGAATTTTTGGAGTTAATTTCAATTTTGAAATTTTGAAATTTGAATTTTGCTTAATGCTGGATGATATTTTAATTTTTGGCTACAAACAGGAGGTAGGGCCACTTTCAGGTTTACAAAGTCCTGAATAACCTGTGATGTGGATTTTATTTTTACCTTTATACTTCTATAGTTGGGAGCATTGCAATCTTTCTGATTGTTTGTAGTTTACATAATTTTATAATTGGGGTAGAATAGACATTAATAGTATTAATAATATGGAATTGCAGATTAAGGTTAGCAGCCAGGATAATCTTTATAGTAAGTATATTGGGAATTGATCAAGTCCTGTTAGAGAATATGTTTATGGATTTCTCTTGCAGCAGCAGTGAAGCTGTAATGGAGTGTGCCTGAGAGGAGGCAGAAGGCATCATATTAGGACCCACAGGATGTGAAAGACTTAAGACTTTGGAAAGTCTTAAGTGTTTTGATTGTTAGTTTTTGCCAAAGGCAGATTGCCTACCTTTCTGGCTCAAATGTCAATGGGCTGGAGACATAGGAGAATGCCCCCAAATACCAAATGCCTGTACCTGTACCGGAAAGCTTTCCCACCATTAGTGATGACAGTCCAACCCCACGTAGCATTCCCATTTGTTGGTTTATGTGGTCAGCGATGTCTGGTCTTGACCAAAAGGGGGGGGGGTGGTGTCAACATGGAATCTAGCAATACCAAACTTGTGGCCTATTGGGATCTGGTGAACCCCAAGTTTTAGGACTAGCTTATAGGTTGGAGACCCCAAAGTTTGTACTTGTTCCCTTTTCCCCTAGGAATTCACCCTAAAGGGTATCCCAGATTGGCAGTTTCAGACTGAGTAGGGAAGCCTCACGGGAATTACAATCCTAGTTGGGTGAGACTAAGCATATGCTAAGGACCCTCTTTGTTTTAGGTAGTCTCACCTTTTGTATCCCAAGAATCACACCTGGGCCAGAACCAGCCTTTAGTATCCATTGGAAGCAGTCCCTTCTCTTACAGCATAGACTCTAGCTATGAGTCCTTTCCCCAGCTTGATTGTATCCTGTGGGAGTAGTTTGAACACTTCAATTTCGTTTGTAGCTATACTGATGTCAATCATCTTTCCC
The DNA here is from genome assembly GCF_027887165.1 of Monodelphis domestica. Taxonomy (NCBI): domain Eukaryota; kingdom Metazoa; phylum Chordata; class Mammalia; order Didelphimorphia; family Didelphidae; genus Monodelphis; species Monodelphis domestica. The sequence goes on from NC_077230.1 coordinate 424,383,650, forward strand.
TGCCCCTGGATACCCCAAATGGTATAGAGTTTCCCCAAGTTATTTTGTTCCCTGGAGCCCATCTAGTGTGGCACTCCCAGGGGTCAGTGACCAGAGCGGCCAGTTTAATCCTCAGACTCTGTGCAGTCTGTGTGGCGCAGCTCTGTGTCAAGGCCTACTAGGGCTGAACCCCTTTTGTCCTTGATTAAAGAGTGATTTTTGACTATTTAATAGTTCTGTGTATTTTCCCAGTCAACATTAGCAATATTGATTATCATGAGTTTTACTTAGCTATTTAGTCTCCTTAGGAGCAGGGGTCTAGGTCAGAGAAAGTTTTTATTTTCCCTTTTCCGCTGTCTCCTTCGAGAGAACCGAGGAAGTAGCTCTGAACCCCATTACTTTCAGAGGCCTAGATAAAGAGAGAGTTGGAAAGTTCTGGGTCCAGTCTCTGACTTCCTCAGGGGTCCTGCCTCTCTCTGACTTGCTTGGGATCAGTTGGCTGGATCTTTGTCTGACAGCCAAAGAAGCTTTTAGAGACTTTAGATACTGTTTACTTTAGAGTGGAGAAATACAGACAGTTTAGAATGATTCTGATTTACAGAGAGCTTTTCCCTTCAGAATCACAGGAGAGGCTAAAGGGCAGTTTGGAGAAACTGTCAGAAGCCTTTTCTTCTCTGACTGAGGGAGGCAGAGGAGCTGCATTCAGCATCTCTACACAGAGAACCTGACCTTTTGAGTTTCATAAATTGCTTTAAGAATATTTGTGAATGAGAATAGGCTAGAAAGTTAGAGGTTAAATCTTTAGTCAGTGAGTGCAGATTAAGTCAGGCCTGTTTGCAGGCAAGAAGAAAACTCTGTGAGGAGTTAATTTGGCGGAGGGGTTATTTAGATATTGAGTATAATAGATTTCCCATCATATTCCTAACTCCTAGTTTCTATCCTTCTATTCCTCTTCCTGCCTCTACAAGGAGTAAATAGATGTTGGATTAATCTGCCTCCATCGTCCATCCACCACCTGCAAATCAGATTAAACTCTGACAACTTTAGCTGATTATAACTTGCCTTTACATTTTTTTTTACTAATATTCAATACTATACCAGCTTAATTATACTTATTACAGCTTTTAGTGTGAGTCAAATATCCAATCCATTTGAGCAAGGTTTTGGTCAATAAATAAGCAGTTAAAGTGAACTAAAGATGCTTTTAGATCCTCAGGATCTCATTCTCCAGAAGGGGGAAATGGCAATGGTGAATTAGTATTTCATTTTCCACAGGGGAAGTGAGCAGTATACATTTTCATTATGAGAATTTTTGAATTTTATTTAAACAATTTTTGAAAATGAAATTATTTGAAAGAACTTTCAACATCTAAATTTGTCGATGGTGATCTAATACGTGCTTGGAAAGCATTTTTTAAAATGTTTTGGTTTCATACTAGGATACTCAATTAGAATTTTGATTTGCTATTCACTGTTATGTCTTTTTAATTTCTATCCACAAATGGTGAGTGGGGTCATTTCTAGGTTTGTAAACCTTCATAATCTGTGTTGTGTGTTTTCCTCTTTTATGTTTATTTCTATATACTCTGTATCCTTCTTGTTCTTACTGTAACAACACAATTGCTTTGGTATTGTTAGGCAGAGCATATTAGCTTAACAAATATGGCTTATATATTTCTACTTGCAACAAGTGGATTTTAGTACTCTTGGTAGTGGGGAAAGCACTATCTCCCAAGGCAGTTTCTTCCTTATGTCTTTTCTAGCCCTTCTCTTTTCCAGTTCTTTCAATCAATCTCCCTGTTGGCCTTCCTCTGGTCACACTATAGAGAGCCCATTCCAAAATATCACATCTAGAACTGAACATTGGGTTCCTGATGGATTTTGACTCATGCACTCTCTCCTGGGCACTGTATGAACACAACTACAAAACACTTTCCACACAATTAAAACTAGATCTAAATAATGGGAAAAACATTCAATTGCTCATGATTAGGGTGACCTAATATAATTTAAGTGACCATCCTACTCAAATTAATTTACTTATTCTGTGCCATACATATTCAATTACCAAGACACTTTTTTTACTGAATTAGAAAAAAAATTATAACAAAGTTCATTTTGAAGAACAAAATATAGAATATTAATAGAACTAATGAAAAAAATGTGAAGGATGGAGACCTAGCAGTACTAGATCTTAACCTGTACTTTAAAGCAGTGGTCATCAAAACAATATGGTACTGGCTAAGAGATAAAAGGGAGGATCAATGGAATATACCTGGACTAAATGAACTCAGCAAGCTGATATATGATAAACCCTAAGATCCCAGTTTTGGGGACAAAAACCCACCATTTGACAAAAACTGCTGAGAAAATTGGAAGACATCATGGGAGAGATTAGGTTTCAATCAACATCTTACACTGTACACCAAGAAAAATTCAGAATGACTTAAGTATAAAGAAGGAAACTATAAGTAAATTAGGTGAACATAGAATAGTATACCTGACAGATCTATGGGAGAATAAAGAATTTAAGACTAAGTAAGAGAGCATTATGAGATATTAAATGAATAACTTTGATTACATCAAATTAAAAAGGTTTTGTATAAACAAAGCCAATGCAATAAGTGAAGCAACAAATTGGGGGGGGGGTCTTTATAACAGAAACCTCTGACAAAGGTCGAATTTCTCAAATTTGTAAGGAGCTAAATCAATTGTACAAAAAATCAAGCTGTTCCCCAGCTGATAAATAGGCCAAATAAGTTTTACAAATATCAATGAAAGAGAGGAAGAAGTCTCTTTGGGCCAAATGGAATTAATTCCCCTTGGTGAGAGGAAGTATAGGATTTAGGTCTTGATGAATGAAACTGAGAAGAGGGATTTCAATATGTAAAATTGAGATTTGAGGACATGCGGTCCTGGGTTAAAATCTGGCCTCAGATTTTAACCAGCTGTGGGGCCCTGAGCAGATCCCTTAACCCCGTTGCATAGCCCTTACTACTCTGCCTTCGGACAATAGACATTTAAATGTCTATCTTACCCAAGGAACTTAAAGACTAGAGGCTATATTTTGAGGCATTTCAGACTCCAATGGTTTATTTAAAAAAATCTCAGTACTCTATTGCATTTTTCTTGATTGTTTTAAGATATAACTTTGTGATTTTAAATTCATATATTACTGGATTCAATATTATTCTCTTACACTGAAGGTTGATTGAATTTATTTTGAATGTACTGATTTTTGACTACTGTTAAATTCTGTTTTTCCCCTATAACTAATGAACAAATATTATTGTAATTAAGCCCATATGAAAAAAAAAAACAGCTTTTTTCTATTTTGCCAAGGATAGATGGACTTCAGAACTGGTTACAATTGTATAACAGCCTTTGGCAAAATTAATGTGCTAAATATCTCAAATGATTTTAAGGGTTTTTTAAATATGATTTTTGTAATTTTTTTTAACAATCTCTGGTTATTTTTGCCTGCCCCTACCAGGAGGTAAGGCCCATTCTAGTAGCTGAAGTGAAATACATTTTATTATTTTTTTTTTAAATTTTAATATTATTTTATTTGGTCGTTTTCATACATTATTCACTGGAAACAAAGATCGTTTTCTTTTCCTCCCCGCCCCTCCCCCCCCCCCCCCCCCCCCCGCCTTTCCCTCTCCCATAGCCGACGCACGATTCCACTGGTTATCACATGTGTTCTTGACTCGAACCCATTTCCCTGTTGTTGGAGTTTGCATTATAGTGTTCATTTAGAGTCTCTCCTCAGTCTTATCTCCTCCAACCCTGTAGTCAAGCAGTTGCTTTTCAGCGGTGTTTTTACTCCCACAGTTTATCCTCTGCTTGTGGGTAGTATTTTTTTTTTAGATCCCTGCAGATTGTTCAGGGATTGCATTGATACTAATGGAGAAGTCCATCACCTTCGATTGTACCACAATGTATCAGTCTCTGTGTACAATGTTTTCCTGGTTCTGCTCCTCTCGCTCTGCATTACTTCCTGGAGGTTGTTCCAGTCTCCATGGAACTTCTCCACTTTATTATTCCTTTTAGCACAATAGTATTCCATCACCAACATATACCACAATTTGTTCAGCCATTCCCCAATTGAGGGGCATCCCCTCATTTTCCAATTTTTGGCCACCACAAAGAGCGCAGCTATGAATATTTTTGTACAAGTCTTTTTGTCCATTATCTCTTTGGGGTACAAGCCCAGCAGTGCTATGGCTGGATCAAAGGGCAGACAGTCTTTTATCGCCCTTTGGACATAGTTCCAAATTGCCCTCCAGAATGGTTGGATCAATTCACAACTCCACCAGCAATGAATTAATGTCCCCACTTTGCCACATCCCCTCCAGCATTCATTACTTTCCATAGCTGTCATGTTAGCCAATCTGCTAGGTGTGAGATGATACCTCAGAGTTGTTTTGATTTGCATCTCTCTGATTATAAGAGATGTAGAGCACTTTTTCATGTGCTTATTAATAGTTTTGATTTCTTTGGCTGAGAATTGCCTGTTCATGTCCCTTGCCCATTTGTCAATTGGAGAATGGCTTAATTTTTTGTACAATTGATTTAGTTCTTTATAAATTTTAGTAATTAAACCCTTGTCAGAGGTTTTTATGAAGATTGTTTCCCAATTTGTTGCTACCCTTCTGATTTTGGTTACATTGGTTTTGTTTGTACAAAAACTTTTTAATTTGATGTAATCCAGGTTATTTATTTTGCATTTTGTAATTCTTTCTAATTCTTGCTTGGTTTTGAAGTATTTCCCTTCCCAAAGGTCTGACATGTATACTATTCTGTGTTCGCCTAATTTTCTTATAGTTTCCTTCTTTATGTTCAAGTCATTCATCCATTTTGAATTTATCTTGGTGTAGGGTGTGAGGTGTTGATCTAAGCCTAATCTTTCCCACACTGTCCTCCAATTTTCCCAACAGTTTTTATGAAATAGTGGATTTTTGTCCCAAAAGCTGGGATCTTTGGGTTTGTCATATACTGTCTTGCTGAGGTTGCTTGCCCCCAGTCTATTCCACTGATCCTCCTTTCTGTCTCTTAGCCAGTACCAAATTGTTTTGATGACCGCTGCTTTATAATATAGTCTGAGATCTGGGACTGCAAGACCCCCTTCCTTTGTATTTTTTTTCATTAATTCCCTGGGTATCCTTGATCTTTTGTTCTTCCAAATGAACTTTGTTATGTTTTTTTCTAAATCAGTAAAAAAAATTTTTGGAAGTTCCATGGGTATGGCACTAAATAGATAGATGAGTTTGGGTAGGATGGTCATTTTTATTATATTGGCTCGTCCTACCCATGAGCAGTTAATGTTCTTCCAATTGTTCAAGTCTAGTTTTAGTTGTGTGGAAAGTGTTTTGTAGTTGTGTTCATATAGATCCTGTGTTTGTCTCGGGAGATAGATTCCTAAGTATTTTATTTTGTCTTGGGTAATTTTGAATGGGATTTCTCTTTCTAGTTCTTGCTGCTGAGCTGTGTTGGAATTATATAGAAATGCTGATGACTTATGTGGGTTTATTTTGTATCCTGCAACTTTGCTAAAGTTGTTGATTATTTCAATTAGCTTTTTGGTTGAGTCTCTAGGATTCTTTAAGTAGACCATCATGTCATCTGCAAAGAGTGATAATTTGGTCTCCTCCTTGCCTATTTTGATGCCTTCAATTTCTTTTTCTTCTCTAATTGCTACTGCTAGTGTTTCTAATACAATGTCAAATAATAGAGGTGATAATGGGCATCCTTGTTTCACTCCTGATCTTAATGGGAATGGATTTAGTTTATCCCCATTGCAGATGATATTAGCTGATGGTTTTAGATATATACTGTTTATTATTTTTAGGAATGAACCTTCTATTCCTATGCTTTCTAGTGTTTTTAGTAGGAATGGGTGTTGTATTTTATCAAAGGCTTTTTCTGCATCTATTGAGATAATCATGTGATTCTTGTTGGTTTGCTTGTTGATGTGGTCAATTATGTGGATAGTTTTCCTAATGTTGAACCAGCCCTGCATCCCTGGTATGAATCATACTTGATCATGGTGGATGACCCTTCTAATCACTTGCTGGAGTCTTTTTGCTAGTATCCTATTTAAGATTTTTGCATCTATATTCATTAGGGAGATTGGCCTATAGTTTTCTTTCTCTGTTTTTGGCCTGCCTGGCTTTGGAATTAGTACAATGCTTGTGTCATAAAAGGAGTTTGGTAGGACTCCCTCTTTGCTTATTATGTCAAATAGTTTGTATAATATTGGGGTTAACTGTTCTCTGAATGTTTGATAGAATTCACTGGTGAATCCATCAGGCCCTGGGGATTTTTTCTTAGGCAGTTCTTTGATGGCTTGATGGATTTCAATTTCTGATATGGGATTATTTAAGAAAACTATTTCTTCTTCTGTTAGTCTAGGCAATTTATATTTTTGTAAATATTCATCCATATCACCTAGATTGGTATATTTATTGCCATATAGTTGGGCAAAGTAGTTTTTAATGATTGCCTTAATTTCCTCTTCATTTGAGGTGAGATCCCCCTTTTCATCCTTGATGCTATTAATTTGCCTTTCTTCTTTCCTTTTTTTAATTAAATTAACCAGTACTTTGTCTATTTTGTCTGTTTTTTCAAAGTACCAGCTTCTAGTCTTGTTTATTAGCTCAATAGTTCTGTCACTTTCTATTTTATTAATTTCTCCCTTAATTTTTAGGATCTCTAGTATGGTTTTCTTCTGGGGGTTTTTAATTTGTTCATTCTCAAGTTTTTTTATTTGCATTTCCAATTCCTTGGTCTCTGTCCTCCCTAATTTGTTAATATATGCACTCAGGGATATGAATTTTCCTCTAAGTACTGCCTTGGCTGTATCCCAAAGGGTTTGAAAGGATGTTTCGCCATTGTCATTTTCTTCAACGAAATTGTTAATTGTTTCTATGATTTCTTCTCTAACTATCCGATTTTGGAGTATCATGTTATTTAATTTCCAATTAATTTTTGATTTGGGTCTCCATGTACCCTTGCCGATCAATATTTTAATTGCCTTGTGATCTGAAAAGGCTGCAGTTAATATTTCTGCTTTTCTGCATTTAAGTGCCATGTTTCTATGACCTAGTGTATGATCTATTTTTGTGAATGTGCCATGTGGTGCTGAAAAGAAGGTGTATTCTTTTTTGTCCCTATTTATTTTTCTCCATATGTCTATTAATTCTAATTTTTCTAAGATTTCATTCACCTCTTTTACCTCATTCTTATTTATTTTTTGATTTGATTTATCTAAATTTGATAGTGGTTGGTTCAAGTCTCCCACTAATATGGTTTTACTGTCTAATTCCTCCTTCAATTCTCCTAGTTTCTCTATTAAAAATTTGGATGCTATACCATTTGGTGCATACATGTTGATTAGTGATATTTCCTCATTGTCTATACTTCCTTTTAGCAGAATATATTTACCTTCCCTGTCCCTTTTGATCAGGTCTATTTGTACTTTGGCTTTGTCAGATATCATGATTGCAACTCCTGCCTTCTTTCTATCGGTTGAGGCCCAAAAGGTCTTACTCCAACCTTTAATTCTAACCTTGTGAGTGTCAACCCGTCTCATATGTGTTTCTTGAAGACAACATATGGTAGGGTTTTGTGTTCTAATCCAATCTGCTATTTGTCTGCGTTTTATGGGTGAGTTCATCCCATTCACGTTCAAAGTTATGATTGTTATTTGTGGATTCGCTGGCATTTTGATGTCTTCCCCTAGTTCTGACCTTTCTTCTTTAGCTTTCTCCTTTTGAACCAGTGATTTACTTTAGGTCAGTCCCCCTAGTCCCCTCCCTTGAGATGCTTCCCTTTCTAGCCCCTCCCTTTTTATGCTCCCTTCCCCTCCCCCCTCTCCTTCCCTCCCTTTTTGTACTCCCTCCCCCCTCCCCCTCCTTAATTTTCCTTTCTTTCTTGCCCTAATGGATAAGATAGAATTCAGGATCCCACTGGATCTAGATGTTCTTCCCTCTCAGATTTGATTTCACTGAGAGTAAGGTTTAAGTAATTCCACTTCACGCTCTCTTCCTCTCCTTCTCATATGAGAGTTCTTCCCCTCCCCTTCCCATGTGTATCTTTATATGGGAAAGTTTATTCTATTGATTCCCCCCCTATTTCTTGAAGTTAATCTTAGTATTATCACGGTTCCCCCCTCCCTTTTCCTTTTTTTGCCCCAACTTTCCCCAAATCTTCTTGATTCCCCAATCTTTCCCTATGCATGTTTCTTCTAACTACTCTTATGATGATACAATTTATGAGAGTTACACAAAACATTTTCCCCACATATTAATATATATAATTAGATGTAAATGTAGTCCTTATAGAAGAGAGTTTGACTTAAAGAGAAAGATAAGATTTATCTCCTTTTCCCTTTCTTTCATATTTACCTTTTCATGTTTCTCTTGCTTTCTGTGCTTGGATATCGAACTTTCCACAGAGCTCTGGTCTTTTCTTAGCAAATGCTTGAAAATCTTCTATTTTGTTGAATGCCCATACTTTCCCCTGGAAGTATATAGTCAGTTTTGCTGGGTAGTTGATTCTTGGTTGGAGACCCAGCTCTCTTGCCTTTCTAAATATCGTGTTCCATGCTTTGCGGTCTCTTAGTGTGTTAGCCGCTAAGTCATGTGTGATCCTTATGGGAGCCCCCTTATATCTGAAGCTCTTCTTCTTGGCTTCTTGTAGGATTTTCTCCTTTACTTGGAAGCTCTTGAATTTGGCAATTACATTCCTAGGCGTTGTCTTTTGGGGATTTAGTATAGAAGGTGTTCTATGAATCCTTTCTATTTCTATTTTGCCCCCTTGCTCCAGAACGTGGGGGCAATTTTCTTTTATAATCTCCTCTAGAATAAAATCCAATTTGTTGTTTACCTCTGGTTTTTCTGGGAGACCGATGATACGGAGATTTTCTCGTCTTCCTCTGTTCTCCAGGTCCGTGACCTTCTCAGTGAGATGTTTTATGTTTTCTTCCAATTCATTAATTGTTTGGGTTTGCTTTATTGATTCTTGCTGTTTTATCATCTCGCTTTCTTCGAGGTGCTTAATTCTGGTCATTAGGGACTGGATTTGCTTTTCAGCCTTGTCTGCCCTTCTATTGGATGCTTCGAGTTCTTTTTCCAATTGAGCAGTCTTATCTGTCAGACAGCTGATCTCTTTCTCCCATTTTTCTTTCCAGAAGGTTTCCATCTTTTGGATAAGTTCCAGTTTGAGATCTTCCAGAGCTTGTTGATAGTTTCCATTTTGGGAGGCGTGTTCTGAATTTTTTTGGATTTCCTCCTCATTCTCCTCTTTTCCTTGGGTACTTCCACCATAAAAGTTTTCAATAGTCACTTTTTTCCCTTTCTTCCTGGAGGCTTGATTTTGGGCCATGTGAGCCATCCCTTTGGTGGTTTTATTTCCCTTTCCTTTTTGGTCTGGGGTCTGGGTTATAAGAGCGGTTTTTCTGTGAATTTAGGTTGCTTCAGACTAGTTCTTCCCAGCCTCCGAGCCCAGGTATTCAGCTCCGCCCAGATAATCAGCGCGCGTTGTTCAGCGCAGCCCGCCCCAAGCTGGATTCTCCAGTGAAAGCGCCCTGAGACGTTTTTTCCTGGCAGTCCCCAGATCCCAAGGACCCTGGAGTGCCCCCCCAGACAGAGACGCTCCCCACTCACTCGCTGTCCCAGTGAGCGCTCAGGTAGCTCACTCTGGTTTAGTGGGGGAGGTGGGGTGGGGGAAGGGCGGCTCAGTTCACTTTTCTGTGCAAGCTTTTCCTTCTTATTTTAGTGTGGAAATGTTCAAGCCCCACATAACTTTGCCTCTGTGGGGTACTGGGGAGTCCTTCTGTTCCTCCAAAGGTGATTTTATGCTCCTTTGATGTAGTCTATTTCGTTCGGTGCTGGGGAGAGAAAGCGTGTGGCGTCTAGATTGCAGCCATGATTACCTGGAAGTCGTGAAATACATTTTATAAACCCCAACCTTCCCGCATTTCTAAATATGTGAATGGAAGTTGGGCTGTTAATCTCAGGGCATGTACCCCTAAAAAGCCTCCAAAAGGAGCATCCCTTTATTTATACTCTTCAGCTCACTATTTTACTTCCACCAGAATGATATCTAGATTTCTTGATTATCTTCTTAACCCAAGATGAGTTTTACTTTGTTTTAAAAATATGTTTAAATACCAAGGTTGAAGGATTGCTATGTTTGTAAAAATTGTGACAAATGTCCATCAATTCATAGGTTTCAAAAATGTCATAAAGCAACTTATATGAAATCTGAAAGTGTGTTTGTTTGCTATTGTAATTAATTGGGCTATTGAGAATTTTGGGGATATTGATATCTACATATTTGTACTACTGTATTTTAAAAAATGAAAAATTGTTAACCTTGTTCAATTCATTTGCCTTCTACTTACAGTGGAGCATGGCCACATATTAAGAGGAAATGGATCTCATTTTTGGTGAGAAAGCCTTGTAATCTTTATTTTCTTAGCTGACACAGAGTGTCAATGATTAAAAACTACATTTTTGAATTTTTTAAAGCTCTTTTATTATTATATTTTTCTTGCATGTGCAATATACTATTTGTTTTTATCTCTCTTTTTTATATTTCAAGCACATGTCACCAGAATTAAGATTTTCTTTAACCTTTTGACTTTTCAGTGCTACAAGTTTAAGATACATTTGCTAATGCATGCCCTAAAAAGCTTGTGACTATAAAAACAATGCCACTAATTATTTAAATAAATTATGGGACTTTGCTTAATGATTCTGTCTGATTCCAGGACAAGATATACACAACAGAGCCATTGCATAAAGCCAAAGAAACCCAATCCAGGATGGATTGATGCACTTCTAGGCCAATACAAAGGTCTTGAACCTAGTGTGAAGACTTGAGGTTACTGTGTTTATCATTGCTACACATAGGCTTTCCTTGTGTCCACACTCACTCTGAAGATACTCACAGAGGAGTATCCCCGAAACCTTGGCTCCTATAATCTGGTCCCCTTTTCTGCCTCTCATAGTGTGGTACTTTTCTGTAGCCTTGGCTATTGACTGGGTAAATGCATCATTGCTTAGATCATTTTAATTGGGCCCTGATTCAAGGACCTGTTATAGATTTATTTTTCTTTTTACTTGGAATTTTTTCACATAAGACTTTGCTAGTCTATATTTTCATCCAGAGTTTTTTCTTTTTTTCTTTGGATTTTTCTGATATCCTTTTAATATCTCTTGCCAATTGATTCATATACTTCATACCTCAGCTATGCATCCCTAAGTGATCCTGTATTTGTCAATCATCCTCTTAACGGGGGAATGTAAAAAATATCATTTAAATTGCAAAGTTTAAATTCCTTTTGAGAAAAATTTTAGGTAAAGAAGATGCTACCTCTCTGAACCCAGAAACTGAACTGTTGGAGAAGACATAATGAAGATGCCTCCAGACCACAAGTTGCACAAAAATGAACTTTGGGTGTAGTTGACTGAACATTTATTTGTATGTATACTTTCAGGCCAAAGGGGACTGCCTCCTAACTGGCTTTCTGTCAATACATCCAGTAATTATTGGTTTTGTTCTTTTTTTTCTCTTATCCTCAAATTATTGTAATCTTTATATTGATTATGTTCTCATGATCCTTTGGGGAAGGACTTCTTCCCAGAGGATCAAACGGAATAATGTAAAATTGAGATTTGAACTCTGGACTTCAATCCCCACAAGCCCTTGCTCCACTTCCCCAAAATGCTTTGTAATCCCATGGAATTCTGAGGTGGGTGAGATCAAGAAGGTATTTAAACTGATTACAAAGGCTTTTTCTCTCTCTTGGACTTCCGTTTTGGGGCAGACATGGCTCTTTCCATAATGTAGATGAGGTCTTGTCTAGGCCTCTGGCCTAGGCACATATTTTTTTCTTATTCTGTATTTTCTTTAATCTTTAACCTTTAATAAACCTCTAAAAATATAATACTCTTTGCAGAGAGAAACTGATTTCTACCTGCCTCAGTCTCCCCTAAATTTTAATCATTTCAAATACAGACTATTCCCTAAGGGGCTCTGAAAAAAGGCCCCTCAGATTTGGTGTGGGATCAAGTATTAGAAAGGAAAACCATTCTATGTGCTCACGTTTGTTTTTGTCTCACATTTTGGTTCTGCCTCCTAATAATGTAAATATTTCCATTATTCTTATATCCATTATAGGGATCTGTGATCAGAGATCTTTGATGTTACTATTGCAGATGTTTTGGGGGCTGTGAACTGTGACATAGGAGTCAGCAGACTGCATCAATAAATGTTGTATGGGTTCTGACTGCTGCATCAACTGGCCTTTCCCCCATATCTCTCTCTCCTTCTCCTTAGGCCTGTCTATTCCCTGGATCACAACAATATTAAAAAATATTATGTAAACTTAAGCAGCAGCAGGATTGACAGAATTGACTTAGAGAAAAGCTCTACTGTGAGTAAATGCTATCAAAAAGCACTGAATATTACAAAGAAAGCTTAGAAGGCATGAAGAGTCAGTTCATGCAGCCAACTTCACCATCATCTTATTTTGAGAAATTGCCACAGCAGCCATCACCCTGAGCAATGAGCACTCAACTTAGAGGCAAGACCCTGCACCAGCCAAAAGATGACAAATGACTATAGTCTCAGATGATGGTTAGCATTTGTAAATTAAGGAACATACATTGGTGTTTAGATATAATGCATCCTTAATAGACTAGAGTATGGTATAAACATGACTTTCACATGCACTAAGAAACTTGCTATATTGGCTTTGTTTTGGTGATCTGGAACCAAACCTGCAACATCTCAGAGGTCTGCTTGCACATACATGTGCAGTGCAGGGAACGAGAAGGACTGAGTCATTTCATTTGGATTTCAGAGTAAATGATGTCCGCAGTCATTGAGGACTTAGACATTGCAGATGGTTTCTAGGCATTGAAGTTCAGAGAAACATTGGGTTCTTCTTCAATCTGCCAGGAAGAGAGTTGGATCAGTGGAAGGAAGGTATCATCCTCTCAGGCCCCTCCGACTTGGGGAATATGTCAAGATTCAAGGCTGTTAAAGACTACATCTAGTATAACTGATATCTGAAGCCTAGATGTCCTCTAAGCTTCTCCCTGGCCAGTGGCCATCCAGCCTATTCCTGAAGACATTCAGTAACAGGGAGCTCACTACTCCTGAGAGAGCCCACTCAACATTTGAATAATTTTTTTTGAATGAATTTGGTTTTCAAAGGAAGTAGTCAATTAACCCTGTTTGCCTCAGTTTTATCATCTGTAAAATAAACCAAAGAAGGGAAACCACTTAAGTACTTTTGTCAAGAAATACCAAATAGGGTCATGAAGACACAGGCATGTCTGAAATAACTGAGTAAGTTTAACTTTTCTGAAAGGGAAATTTTGTGATTCTAAACCATACTGTCTATCTCAGTCATATTCTCCCTTTGGCTCCTCTTGTTTCGGACATACTCCTGGAGAGGGGCAGGGACTGTAGCCATTGTTCTGTATCTCTAGTCCAGAGCCTAGGTATCTTGTATGAGCAAGTGGGTGATAAATATTGTGTGATAGAGGTGAATGGCCTGTGTGGCCCAGGTCAATAAGATGAATGAATGAATACATCTGTGGACGGATAAGAAGAGGATCAGTGATATGGGAGGTGGGGAATGGATGAGGCTTGGTGCTAGTTCAGTGTTACTTATCAGCCTCAGTTTCCTTATCAGTCAAATGAAGATAATGGTTGTGCTTTGGAACCCAATGAGATCCTATATTACTTAGTAGACTTAAAAGTTCTGGGTATCTGGAAACTCTTATAATTAGTATCATCTCATTTCTCTGTGCCTACAAGATTGCCCAATTTTGGCCAATAGGTTCCCTGACAGAAAGGGATAAAGCTGACCTCATTAGGTGAGCCATCAAAGTAGGAATGACATGGGGAAGCAGAGGGGTAGCAGTGAGAAAACAACAAGGGTAGAGACAAGTTGGCAGCATAGTAGCAGGGGCTTCTCTGGATCTCCTTCCAACTAATCATTAAAAAGCATCTCAAAAGGCCAAAAATCAGAACCAAACGAATAAAGGGCTTCCCCCACTGGACACAGTGTGAAAAGGGGCAGTGAGTAAGGATTCTCCTGCTATAAGGGGGAGAAACTGTGCAAATCAAAGCACAAGTTTACCACCTCTCCCCCCAACCACCTACTGAGCCAGTTAAAGCCAAGGCCAAGAAAATCTCCAAAGTTCAGGGGCTGACTCAAAGCACCACAGACATACCCCTGAGGGTTGTGCCTGGCCTTGGCAATGAGACTCAAAGCTAAATGATACTGTCTTTGCAGCAGGGGCTGCAAAGGAGTAGCCAAAGCAGAATTAGGGACAGAACACATTGTGCAGTTGAAAATCCAAGAGGTAACAGCTGAGGAAGATAGCCTCAGGGCAAAATGCTTTGAAGCAGGAGCTACACATTAAAAAAAAAATCACAGATCTACCTGCCCTCACTCAAGCCTCTGAAAGGGAAGGAAAGGTAGTCCCAAGGCAAAACCATTGAGACAGAGTCTAAGAAAGAAGTGACAGCCAACAGGCAAGAATTCCAATTTTCCAAGGGCCAAAGGAGTAAGCAACAGCATAAAAACCTCTTGACCCTGGAAAATTTTTATGGAGAAAAAAAAATGCAGAATATCCATACTGTGCAGTGGGTAGAGGGAGTCCACATCATCCTCTTCCTCATTTCTTGCTCTAGGGCCCAGGACTCTCACATTAAAATAAAAAAACCAACAACAATATCTTAACTTCTGTTTTAAAATAGATATTAAAATTTAAAGCAGAAGAGCAGTATGGGCTAGGGAATTGGGGGTAAGTGGCATGCCCAGGGTAATAGAGATAGGACATTTCTAAGGAAAGATTTGAAGCCAGTTCTTCCTGTCTCTAGTCCTGGCCCCTCTATCCACGGAGTCTTTTCTCCTTGTTGCTAGGAAAAGAGAAAGCAAGAGAAGGAGAAAGCTGTGGGAGAGACCTCAGAACTGGAGAGTTACCACCATCCTCAGAAGGAAATGCTTTTTCAGTGTTCCAATTCCTGCACAGTCCAGCAACCTTAGCACTAGATGACTGGCATGGAGAGTTGTCTTGTTAGCCTATTTCAGATTTTCCCCACTACATAAACTCTTCATGTGGGAATGAGGATCCCAGAATTGCCACAGGAAAGCTCACCAAAGGAACCACCTGCATCTCACATACAATGCCAAAAACAAGGGGAAAAAGTAAGAGTGAGAATGTGACTCCTGGGAAACAAGTTCTCTGCTGCAAGTCTGACTTGGTCAGGTTGGGATGGATGGCTTTTTCCCCTCTTTGGATCAGAATAGAATCTTTCTCTCTTTATAGAGCTGGGAGGGGAAAATCCCAAGTCCCTTTTGAAAGTTAGGTAAAAGAGAAACCTGGTCCATGGAAGTCAAAGGCTCTAAAGGGGAAAAGGCACAAAAATGGAGATTGGAGGAGTCTTTCAAAGCAATGGGGCCACCAGGAGAACCCAGTAGGTGCTAAATCTGTTGGTCTATGCCTTTACTTACAGAGGTGGGATACTGAGGATTTGTACTATGTAAGGTTATGTTATTGACCCTGAATAAATATCAGACATGATTTGCCTGAGGTCTCAATCACAGCAACTAAGCTCCTTAAGAAATAAGGGAGGAAAAAACGGGTATGCATGGTGGCAGATTGGACATGGCTCAATTCACCTCCTCAGACCCAACAATACAGATGACCCCAAAAGACCCCCAAAAAACGATCCTCATAAGAACAGAGAGACTCTACAGTACGGTGCAGAACTGGAAGTATGTGGGATTCGGGCATTTCCACACTATAAGGGAACGAAAAAGCTCCCACTCAAACTTGAGCTGACCTACCCTCCCCCATCATACCTGCGGAGCCAGAGTTAAAATCAGCACACGCCAGAACCAAAGAGTGAAGGAGGGGCACACCAGGAGAGAGCAACGGGAAGCCCCAGGTATTGAGAGCTGACTAAGACCACCAAGTACTTAACCCTGAGGGCAGTAACACCCGAAACCCAGGCAGGTGGGCAAGGAGAACTCAGAACTCAGGCTTTCAGAACCAGCATGCCGTAATCAATGAGTGTGTAAAGGACACCCCTGAAGTGAGCAAGGGGCATCTATTGGTCTTGGGAGTTCACTAAGACCACCAAGGACTTACCCCTGAGAGCAGTAACACCCAAAAATGCAGACCTAGGGCGCCCCCCCCCCCCCGGAAGATAGCCCAGGTGCGGAGAATTGAGAGCTTGCCCAAGGCAAAATGCCTTGATCATTAGATACATACACAGAGATCCAGCCCTCCTCATTCAGATTTCTGACTGGAAAGGGAAGGAAAAACCATTGAGATGGCAAACAGTGCCCAGGAACAACTTCCCAACATCAAGAAAAGCAAGAAGAAGGGGTTGACTTTGGATAGTTTTTATGGAGGAAAAATACAGACTACAGAGGAAACAACAGAAGAGGAAACCCAAATAAATCCTCCAAAAGCTTCCAAAAGAAATGGAAATTGTCCACAATCTCTCAAGGAATTGAAATTGGAGGTTATCAAAAAGATGGAGGCCTTCTGGCAGGAAAAATGGGAAATAATGCAAAGAGAATACAACAATCTGAGGAACAAGAACTCCCAATTGGATGTACAGCTGGAAGCTTCAAAAAGCAGGATAGACCAAACTTAAAAGGAAAACCAGTCTTTAAAGACCAGAATTAGGCAACTGGAAGACAATGATCTTGCAAAACAGCAAGAATTAATAAAGCAAAGCCAAAAGACAAAGAAATTAGAAGAAAACATAAACAGAAAAAGAAATCCAACAGGCCATCAAGGAACTCCCTAAAAAAATCCCCAGGGCCTGATGGATTCACAAGTGAATTCAATCAAACATTCAAAGAATAGCTAATCCCAATACTATACAAACTATATGACATAATAAGCAAAGAGGGAATTCTACCATATTCCTTTTATGACACAAATGTGGTACTGATTCCAAAGCCAGGAATGTCAAAAATGGAGAAAGAAAACTACAGACCAATGTCCCTAATAAATGTAGATGCAAAAATCTTTAACAGGATAGTACCAAAAAGACTCAAGCAAATGATTAGGATGGTCATTCACTATGATCATGTAGGGTTTATACCAGGGATGCAGGGCTGGTTCAATATTAGGAAAACCATCCACATAATTGACCACATCAACAAGCAAACCAACAAAAATCACATGATTATAACAATAGCCGCAGAAAAAACCTTTGATAAAATACAACACACATTCCTATTAAAAACACTAGAAAGCATAGGAATAGAAGGGTCGTTCCTAAAAATAATAAACAGTATATATCTAAAACCATCAGCTAATATCATCTGCAATGGGGATAAACTAGATGCATTCCCAATAAGATCAGGAGTGAAACAAGGATGCCCATTATCACCTATACTATTTGACATTGTACTAGAAACACTAGCAGTAGCAATCAGAAAAGAAAAAGAAATTGAAGGCATCAAAATAGGCAAGGAGGAGACCAAGTTATCACTCTTTTTGGATGACATGATGGTCTACTTAAAGAATCCTAGAGATTCAACCAAAAAGTTAATTGAAATAATCAACAACTTTAGCAAGGTTGCAGGATACAAAATAAACCCAAATAAGTCATCAGCATTTCTATATATTTCCAACACAGCTCAGCAGCAAGAACTAGAAAGAGAAATCCCATTCAAAATCACTATATGAACTATATGAACACAACTACAAAACACTCTCCACACAACTAAAACTAGACTTGAACAATTGGAAGAACATTCACTGCTCATGGGTAGGACGAGCCAATATAATAAAAATGACCATCCTACCCAAACTCATTTATCTATTTAGTGCCATACCCATTGAACTACCAAAAATTTTTTTACTGATTTAGAAAAAAACATAACAAAGTTCATTTGGAAGAATAAAGGATCAAGGATATACAGGGAAATAATGAAAAAAAAACACAAAGGAAGGGGGCCTTGCAGTCCCAGATCTCAGACTATATTATAAAGCAGTGGTCATCAAAACAATTTGGTACTGGCTAAGAGACCAAAAGGAGGATCAGTGGAATAGACTCGGGGTAAGGGACCTCAGCATGACAGTATAAGACAAACCCAGAGAACCCAGCTTTTGGGGTAAAAATACACTATTTCATAAAAACTGCGAAAATTGGAGGATAATGTGGGAAAGATTAGGTTAAGATCAACACCTCACACCCTACACCAAGATAAATTCAAAATGGGTGAATGACTTGAACATAAAGAAGGAAACTATAAGAAAATTAGGCAAACACAGAATAGTATACATTCCAGACCTTTGGAAAGGGAAAGATTTTAAAACCAAGCAACACTTAGAAAGAGTCACAAAATGTAAAATAAATAATTTGGACTCCATCAAATTAAAAAGTTTTTGTATAAACAAAACCAATGTAACTAAAATCAGAAGGAAAGCAACAAATTGGGAAGCAGTCTTCATAAAAATCTCTGACAAAGGTTTAATTATTCAAGTTTACAAAGAGGTAAATCAATTGTACAAAACATCAAGCCATTCTCCAATTGATAAATGGGCAAGGGACATGAACAGGCAGTTCTCAGCCAAAGAAATCAAAACTATTAATAAGCACATGAAAAAGTGCTCTACATCTCTTATAATCAGAGAGATGCAAATCAAAACAACTCTGAGGTTTCACCTCACACAGATTGGCTAACATGACAGCTATGGAAAGTAATGAATGCTGGAGGGGATGCAGCAAAGTAGGGACACTAATTCATAGCTGGTAGAGTTGTGAATTGATCCAACCATTCTAGAGGGCGATAAAGGGCGATAAAAGACTGTTTGCCCTTTGATCCAGCCATAGCACTGCTGGGTTTGTACCCAAAAGAGATAATAAGGAAAAAAAAAAACTTGTACAAGAATATTCATAGCTGCAATCTTTGTGGTGCCAAAAAATTGGAAAATGAGGGGATGCCCTTCAATTGGGGAATGGCTGAACAAATTGTGGTACATGTTGGTGATGGAATACTATTGTGCTCAAAGGAATAATAAAGTGGAGGAATTCCATAGAAACTGGAACCACCTCCAGGAAGTGATGCAGAGCGAAAGGAGAAGAACCAGGAAGTCATTATTCACAGAGACTGATATACTGTGGTACAATCTAAGGTAATGAACTTCTCCATTAGGGACAATGCAATGTCCCTGAACAATCTGCAGGGATATAAAAAACACTATACACAAGCAGAGGATAAACTGTGAGAGTAAAAACACCGAAGAAAAGCAACTGCTGGACTACAGGGCTGAGGGGATATGACTGAGGAAAGACTCTAAATGAACACTCTAGTGCAAATACCAACAACACGGCAAAGGGTTCGAGTCAAGAACACATGTGATACCCAGTGGAATCATGCATTGGCTATGGGAGAGGTGGTGGGAGGGGTGGGGAGGAAAAGAAAATGATTTTTGTTTCCAATGAATAATGTTTGGAAATGACCAAATAAAATAATGTTTTTTTTAAAAGAATAATAAAGATAAAGTAAACTAAAAAAAAAACACTAGAAAGCATAGGAATAGAAGTGTCTTTCTGAAAAATAATAAGCATTTTATATCTAAAACTATCAGCCAACATCATCTGCAATGGGGATAAACTAGATGCATTCCCAATAAGATCAGGAATGAAACAAGGATGCCCATTATCGCCTCTATTATTTAACATTGTACTAGAAACACTACCAGTAGCAATTAGAGAAGAAAAAGAAATTGAAGGTATTAAAATTGGTTATGAGGAGACCAAGCTGTCATTCTTTGCAGATGACATGATGGTCTACTTAAAGAATCCTAGAGATTCAACCTAAAAGCTAATCGAAATAATCAACAACTTTAGCAAAGTTGCAGGATACAAAATAAACCCAAATAAATCATCAGCATTTCTATATATCTCCAACACATCTCAGCAGCGAGAATTAGAAAGAGAAGTTCCATTCAAAATCACCTTAGACAATATAAAACACTTAGGAATCTATCTGCTGAGACAAACACAGGGACTATTTGAACACTACAAAACACTCTCCACACAATTAAAACTAGACTTGAGCAATTGGAAAAACATTAACTGCTCATGGGAGGGATGAGCTAATATAATAAAAATGACCATCCTACCCAAACTTATTTATCTATTTAGTGCCATACCCATTGAACTACCAAAAATTTTCTTCTCTGATTTAGAAAAAACCATAACAATGTTCATTTGGAAGCACAAATGATCAAGGATATCCAGGGAAATAATGGAAAAAAATAAAAAGGAAAGTGGCCTTGCAGTCCCAGATCTCAAACTATATTATAAAGCAGTTGTCATCAAAACAATTTGGTACTGGCTAAGAGACAGAAAGGAGGATGAGTGGAATAAACTTGTGGTAAGTCACCTCAGCAAGACAGTCTATGACAAACCCATAGACTCCAGCTTTTGGGACAAAAATCCACTATTTGATAAAAACTGCTGGGAAAATTGGAAGACCGTGTGGGAGAGATTAGGTTTGGATCAACACGTCACACCCTACACCAAGATAAACTCAGAATGGGTGAATGACTTGAACATAAAGAAGGAAACTATAAGTAAATTAGGGGAACAAGCAAGACTTAGAAAGAGTCACAAAATGTAAAATAAATAATTTTGACTACGTCAAATTAAAAATTTTTGTACAAACAAAACCAATGTAACTAAATCAGAAGGGAAGCAACAAATTGGGAAACAATATTCATAACAAAAACCTCTGATAAAGGTTTAATTACTCAAATTTTCAAAGATCGATTGTAAAAAAATCAAGCGATTCTCCAATTGATAAATGGGCAAGGGACATGAACAGGCAGTTCTCAGCCAAAGAAATCAAAACTATTAATAAGCACATGAAAAAGTGCTCTACATCTCTTATAATCAGAGAGATGCAAATCAAAACAACTCTGAGGTTTCACCTCACACCTAGCAGATTGGCTAACATGTCAGCTTTGGAAAGTAATGAATTCTGGAGGGGATGTTGCAAATTCCGGACATTAATTCATTGCTGCTGGAGCTGTGAATTGATCCAACCATTCTGGAGGTCAAACTATGCCCAAAGGGCAATAAAGACTCCCTGACCTTTGATCCAGCCATAGCACTGCTGGGTTTATACCCCAAAGAGATAATAAGGAAAAAGACGTGTACAAGAATATTCATAGCTGCCCTCTTTGTGGGGGCAAAAAATTGCAAAATGTGGGCATGCCCTTCAATTGGGGAATGGCTGAACAAATTGTGGTATATGTTGGTGATGGAATACTATTGTGCTAAAAGGAATAATAAAGTGGAGGAATTCCATGGAAACTGGAACAACCTCCAGGAAGTGATGCAGAGCGAAAGGAGCAGAACCAGGAGAATATTCTACACAGAGACTGATACACTGTGGTACAATTGTTCATAATGGAATTCTCCATTAGTGCCATTGCAATGTCCCTGAACAATCTGCAGGGATCTGAGAAAAAACACTATCCACAAACAGAGGAGAAATTGTGGGAGTAAAAACACATAGGAAAGGCGATTACTTGACTACCGGAGTTGAGGGGATATGATTGAGGAGAGATTCTAAATGAACACCCTAATGCAAATACCAACAACATGGAAATGAGTTTGGATCAAGGACATGTGATACCTAGTGGAATTGCGTGTCGGCTATGGAAGGGATGGCGGGAGGAAAAGAAAGTGATCCTTTTTTTTCCAATGAATAATGTTTGAAAATGAACAAATATAATAATGTTTAAAAGGAAAATAGAAAAAAGAAAATTAAAAAAAAAAAGGATACTTAAGAGAACAGTTAAAAGTCTTGTCTTTGGAGCTTCTTAAGTTTCAAGATTTCTTCCCAGGCACCAAGGTTTCTTTCCCCCTACCTCATCAAGCCTCATCTCTGACTTACAACTAACTCAAAGTTAATCTGTCAGCCATATGCACTATTATTCTCCTATTCAGCTAATCTAAGGAGTCTGGATATGTCTCAAGTTTTTTCCCTTCACATAGTTTCTCACTAGGTTATGTAATATTTTAATTTATGAGGGTGTTTGGAGCTTAATAACTTTATTAGATGAAAGTAGTAGTAGGAGGAGGATTGGTAAAATAAGGGAAAAGTAGAGGAAAGATAAAGAGATACTTAGTGTTAAAAGGACTTTCCCTCCGGATTATGTGTGTTTGTTTGATATCATCAATCAGTGACCTGTAGGTCGTTTACCATTGAGATGTGCAGGTATTGACAAACCCTCAGAGAAATGAAGTTGAAACCAAGTAGAGGGGAAACTGACCCCACAGGAACTGCCCCCTTGGTTGTTGCCAGGCAAACTGAGGAACTATGATCCATGAGGAACTATGAGATGTGATGGGGGAGAGATAGTGGGTGGAGAAAACTGCTAATAAGGTTAGATCAAGGAACTTCTCCTGGTATGTCTCTCTGCCTCTCTCTGTCTCTCTCTTCTTCTTCCTCCCTCACTCCCTCCCACCAGCCTCCTGGGGTCTCTCTAGTCATAGCTTGTATATGAGACCTCGGGTCACCTTCCTGGCTAATTGAGACATTGAAGGTTAGCCTCAAGGATGAGAGCTTCTCCATCTTAACCTGCTGTGACCAGAAGTGCAAAAGATTATCCATTTTTCCAGGTGAAGAAACTGAGGCTGAGAAAGGAAGAGACACACTTACTACACAGTAGACAGGAAAGGAAGGATTCTACCCCAGTTTTATGATTCTGAACTCAGGGATCCTTCTACCAAAAAACATTGTGCCATGGCACCAAGAGGGTAAAATGTCACTTACCTCTGTTTCTCTCATGGCAGGGAAGGAGAGAGCGAACATAAAGTTGGGGGCCCAATCCAGCTACTCACCATAGATTATAACATTCTTGGTTGCGGTGCGCGTCAAACCAGTGAATGAGTTGGCCGCACTACAGGTATAAGTTCCAGCAAGACTCAGGGATGCAGTAAAAGAAAATGTGGCAGAGTTGCTGACAGGTTGCCCATTGTGTAACCAAGTGAATTGGACTGGCGGGTTTGATTTAGAAGAACAGCTCAAGGTAATATTTGCCCCAATAGGGTACTCATCAACTGTACGGACAATCGTGGCAGTATCTGGTCCATCTAGAGGAAAGAGAAGGATTCCATATTGAGATTATGGCAGAAAGAAGGGGCATCTCCTATTCTGGAACCCATCACCAGGGACAACTGTGTTTCCCTGATCCTCCTTTGAGCTGAGAAATTCACAACTCATCCTCTACTTTAGATCTGAACTTAGAAGATCTTAGGGATTTCTTCAGTTCAGCACCCTGGCTGGCCACCCTCCACCAGAGAGCATGACAAAGCCAATCTGTACTCCAGAAAAGTTAAGGGGCTTGGGAACCTCAGAGTCTTGATCTTTAGTTCTCAGAGAAGTGACTGAATTAGCTGGACCTCTGGGAACACACCACCAGTCTATAAGCATGCACCATATAGGAAGAAGCAATTTACTCACAGGCAACGTCCAGTGTGAATGGATCACTCCTATTGCTATAAAATGGGTTCTGGATTTCACACTCATAGGGTCCTTTGTTTTCCGTTCTTATGAGATTGCGGATAGTGAGTGTCCTCTTATCCGGGGACAGCTGTATCCTGCTACCAGATGGGGCAAGTCCATTTATGAACCACCGGTAAGTGTGAATTTGACCTGTAGCCTGGCATGTGAATGAGAAGTCCTTGGTCTCCACTGCAGTAATGTTGGAGGTGACAATGGTAGGTTTGGACAGTGGCGCTGTGTAGAGAATAGACAGAAAATGACTGTGTTGGTTCTTTTTCTTACCTTATAACCAAATAACTGGTTCAGAAGTGGCCTGTCTAAGACCTTGGCAGGCTGGAGGCCAGAGACCAAGAACCTGTGATTTCAATGGCAAAGACACCCCTTTCTCTGTTGTAGATCTCAACTCCTCCAGGCCTTAGGATAAGTTCATCTTCACTTCCTGTGGCTGACAAAGACATTCACATGGAACCCAAGCTCCTGGTGCTCTCAGTCTTGCTGAGCTGAGGCAAACTGGTCCAGGGATGACAGACCCCTTCATCCAGCACCTGGGTTTGGATTTGAGTCCCTTCTAGCTTGGCAGGACAACCAAGAGTTTGTTTCCTTAGTCTGGACCTCAAAAAGCTAGGGTTACTTACTTTCATGGCTTGTTAAGGATATTGGGAGAAACTGGAGAGGATGGGCTAGGGACAGGCCAGAGAGAGATTATATTCAGAAAGGGAAACATTACTTTAACTCTGAAGAGGAAAGAAAAGGAAAGGCAGAGAGTGGAAATAGATCACTTAGTAGCAGGGTACTAAAGGAAGAGCCTCTGGCTGGGAGTCAGGTGAGACCTGGTTCAAGTCTATTTTGAAACCATAACAACATCTCTAGTGCCTAAAACTGTGTTTTGCCCCCAGGAGGTAGTTCATACCCTTTATAGAAGATTCTGGAATTCCCTGATTTGGGCTTTTCCCTTTCCTTAGCAGTTTCCTGCCCTACAAAATGAGAATGAGAATATTGAAGGTGATCTTCTTGAAGAGCAAATATGATCTCATTTCTGGCAAGTTAAGCCAATGGGGACTAATTTTACCTGAGACTTCATGGCCCAAGGAGAGCCCATTTCTTATCTCTAGTTAGCAGGTAGGTCTTGCCACTGAGAGAGGTGTGTGTCCCAGAACAATCACTGGGGAACATCCAGTAGGCTCTCAAGACTTCCTTCTTGTGTCATCCTTAGCCAACTGTCTTCAGATTAATTTCCAATGTGGTAGGAATAAAATAGAAATATTTCAGCTTCCTTAACCTTTCTTCTTGTTATTTTAGTAGAGTTTTCACTTATAGTGACCAGGTAAAGACTATTTCCTAATGTGTTAATCTCTTTTCTCCTAAGAGCAACATTCAGGCTCCCTTTTTTTCTCTTGTCTCTCTATCACAGCTCAATTCTTAAAAAAAAAAAACCCTTACCTTCTGCATTAGAATCAATACTATGCATTGGTTCCAAGGCAGAAGAGCTAGGCAATGGGGGTTAAGTAACTAGCTCAGGGTCACACAGGTAGGAAGTGTCTGAGGCAAGATTTGAATCAAGGAATTCCTGTCTCTAGGCTTGGCTCTCAATCCACTGAGCTACCCAGTTGACTCCACAAATCAAAACTTCAGAGGAGGTAATGACATCTTTTTCAGAAGGGGCTGGGATAATGATTGGAATCATCATGATTCTGATTTGGTACTCTACTATTTTTATTATCATAAAGATTGGAGAGTAGGATTGTGTTTCCTCTGACTCCTTTCTCCTAGTCTTTCTCCCAAAATGTGGGAGAGAAATCAAGATGATTCCTCAATTCCTTGACCTTCTTTAGGGCCCTGGTCTCCCTTCCTTCCCCAAGCTTGCCTTTCACAGTATTTACTACCCTGGATATCTCATTGCTCTTCTTTTCTGGGTTATTCATTGCTGCTCCTTTTATTTTCAACATTTTTTCCATAGGAAAGAGTTATTTCTCTTATTTTTTTAGAAGAGGTATAAGATCTAGACCTTTGTAGCCTCCCCAAAAAATAGATAAGATCTAGAAAGACAGAGAGGGAATGAATGGAGAGGAAGCAAAGGGAACAGGGAGAGGGCAGGCTGGAGATGAATTCAAACAGACATGGAGGACAGCAGTCAGCAAGCTGTATCTCAAGGAAACAGCCCCAGTAGCTTTCCTTGACTCCATAGGCTTGAACATTAGATTACTCCACCCTACTTAGTCTAACAAAAATCAGGGGATTGTGAACTTTAGATAATCTACTTAGTCTAACAAAATTAGGAATGTCTACACCATACTTAAGGATTAAGTATTTAGGAGGATGGCCTATAACAGACACGTGCTAGCAAATGACAAATCAGAAACAACTGACAGACCCCTGGGCTGTCCTAAGTCAAGCCTAAGATATTATTAGTACATGTGAGATGCAGGAACATGATGTAAAACCGTCTATATATTTTGAATCACTTCCTCTCTCCAGCCTCTTTGATGGAGGAGAGGTGGCTGGCAGCAGCATATCAGCATCTTGGCGTGGCTGCTGCTATTATCTGGATTTAGCGGTGAGTTTCCCTTGATACCATACTGGAAGAAGTCTAGTATCCTAGTTCAGGTGAGGCTCTTCTCTGAGATCTCTCAGAGTTTAGGCTGATTTTTCTCTCCTTTACCTTCCAAACACTATCCTCTTAGAGAAAGCCTCTAATCTTCAAAAGCCTCATGGCTAAGGACTTTGAACTCAGTCTGGCACAGACCAGGTGAGAGAAATCCTATACTTTTCCCTCTCTCTTTCCTTGATTTCTTCCCTATATATTGATTAAACCACCATATATTTCCAAACTGACTTGGTTATTTTATTTGGGATATCACCTGGTGACCAAAAATCAAACTTATAATAGGTCACAACCCTAAATTATCCTTACAAAACCAAACAGGATCCAGTTTTAATGAACTTGACTACCTGCTCATTTCTGATGCAAGAATGAGTTGGGATGCCTTGGAGAACTCAACTGATTAGGATTCATGAACTGATTCTACAACAGTGCTCAGACCCTTAAACAGGCTCACATCCAAACCAATCCCTTCATGGGTGAGTATGGGCTCCAATATTTGCCCCACTGTGATCAGATGCAAATCAGCCTGGCTCAATCATCCCTGGCCTCAGATCTATTGCTATAGGGCTTCTTATGTCCTCTGGATAATACTACCAGGACAGGAAGGACTCTGGCTCATTACTCTAAGAAGTTTCAGAGAGTATCAGTGACACCTAATGTTATCTAGGGCATACTTAGCCTCTGTAAGACTGTCTGTGGATACAACTGATTTCAGTTTCCTTGAAAGATCAGAAAATGTCCAATTAAACACAACCATGTAAATCCTGGAAATCAAGAGAGTTCAATAAAATTAAAAGTAAAAATATTAAATAAAACCAGGATCTGTTTTTTTTAAATAAAAAACAATGAAATAGATAAACCATTGGTTAATTTGTTTAAATAAATAAGAAAACAGAATTATTAATATCAAAAAAGGGAAAGAATGAATGAGTTAGCAATGAAGTTGAAATTTAAAAAAAATTCTGAGGACTTATTTTGACCAATGATGTGCCAGCAAAACTGAAATATAAGTGAAATTGATGAATACTTATCAAAAGATGAATTGCTCAGATTCACAGAATTAGAAATAGAATACTTAAATAACTTGATCTTAGAAAAAGACATTGAAGAACCACAAATGAGATCGTTTTGAAAAAATCCCCAGGATCAGATTGATTTACTAGTGAATTACAACAGTAAAGGAAAAATTAATCTCAATGCTATATAAGAAATCTTAAAAATATAGGCAACGAGGGGCAGTGAGGTGCTTAGTGGATAGCAGGAGCTAGATTCAGGAGGACCAGGGTTCAGATATGGCTTCAGACACTTTGTGGCTGTGTGACCCTGGCAAGTCATTAACTCCTATTGTCTAGCCTTTACTTCTCATCTACCTTTGAACCAATACTTGGTATTGATTCTAAGAGGGAAGGGAAGGGTTTTTTTTTAAAAATATATAAAGAAAGAATCCCACCTAATTCCTTTTGTGACCCAAATATGGTTTTGATACCCAAACCAGGCAAAGCACATGCAGAGAAGAAAACTAGACATTCCCCTAATGAACTTTGACATAAATATTTTAAATAAAATACTAGCTTTGAGATGATCAGATATATAACAAAGATCATACACTATAACCAGGTGGAATTTATATCTAGAATATAGGGCTAGTTCAATATTTGAAAAACCATATTTGACTATACTAATACTACTACTACTAATAATAATCATGTTATTATATTCATTGGTGCAGAAAAAGCATTTGTCAAAATATAAAAGCCATTCCTGTGAAAAATACCAGAAAAATGCAGGAATCAGTGGAGCTTTTCTCATCATAAGTAGTATGTATCTGAAAGAAAAGCAAGCACTATCTATAATTGAGATTAAATGGAATAGAAAGCATTCCTGATACATTTAAGGGTGAAGGAAAGAGTCCTTTTTGCACCTCTATTATCTAATATTTGTCAGTATTGTAATAGAAATGCTTTTGTTTTTGTTGTTCAGTGGTATCTATCTCTTTGTAACCCAATTTTTTGGGTCATCTTGGCACAGATACTGGATTTTTAGTGAGAGAACTTTCACACATTCCTAATGAAAAGAACAGATCTGAATAGTGTAATAATTAAAATTAATATATCTAACAGTTATTGTTTTTCATGAAGTTTATTACTAGTAATGGTAGATCAGCACATATTTAAATCTCATCATTTACTCTAAGTTCTCAGACCACGTGTAGCCTATTTTCCATTAAACTTTATCTTCCTTTACCTCTCTCCTCTCTCCCAGAGTCCTCGTTACAAGCCATGGTCAATTCCTTCCCCCTTTCTTTTATTGACATTCCATGACGTGGTGTTTTTCAAATGTGGATAAACCAGCTGGTCCTCCAGGAAGGGAAGAGAATGAACTTCCCTTGACATCATTCCCCCTGTGATCCTTTAGGAGACCAGTCCCCCCAATGGATCATTTAAACACAACTATTTTACACCTTTACATATCTTCTAGCTAAGAGTACATACAATATTGAATTTTCTAAGAGGAAGTTATAATAGTTACAGATAAGAGGGAAATATGAGAGGAAAACTACAAAAACTGATTGATAGACACATTGACAAAATGCCAATTAGGCAGCAGTCCGCTTTGGCATAAGAGTTTACATTCAGAATAAGTATGTTCAACCCCCTTCAGTTTGGTTCATTATATCCCAAAATTCATTCTGGATCTTTTGATGCAGTGTGTGGCTTCTTCAGGCATCTTTACAGTACCTTCTCCAAAAGGATCCACTTTCTTGATTCAGGATGTTGGCAAGTTTCTTTTCCTGAAATTTCTCCAAAAAACTTTAAATCTTGGATTTTAGGTTATTTACACAATCCCCCTGAGGAGGTGTTGATAAACACCAGAATTACCCTGAGATACATGGCTGAGTTATAAGGTATGTGAAACAATTTTCAAAAGAAAAAAACAAACCCCTACAAAATCCCTAATAAGAAGCAAAAATTAAATTCTGTATAAAAACAATAAGTACAAAATCAATAAACAATAAACATCTTACATGTAGAAAATTCTGAGTAAAAAAAAATGAAACCCGTAATAGGTCCTTGAATCAGTAGCAAGATCCAATTAAAGTGACTTATGTCTAATAATCCAATAGAGCACTTTACCCATTTGAAGACAGGACTACAGAAAATTGCCAAGCTATAATACAGAATATACTAAGTTTCAGCAGCAAATGGGAAAAATCATTCCCTGGTCTGATTATATCTTCACTTTCAGGGATAGGGGGAGCCACTATGATAGCCAAACTGGGTTACTTGACTCAGAATATTGCACAAGGAGTGTGGTACAAGGAGTCCTGCATCTTAATATATGTCAAGTGCCTCAACCTCAATTCTCACACCGGTTCAAGTTCTTTTGTAATAATCCTCCCTGAATTGGTTTGGTGCTTTTTGATCTCATGCTACTTGGAACTGTATGGTGGCTCTTTGTTCCCTTCTCCTAGAATGAGACCTAATCATTTAACACAGTCTCATGACATTTATCAACTTATGGCAGGTTTCCATAGTCTAAAGCTTTTGGGTATGCAGAGTTATTAGGGCTAATAGATGCTGTAAACTTATACTATAAACTTGTCCTTTAAATAAAAAAAAAACATTAATACTGACTTTATGTGCTTCGAGTATTAACAAGGGTAGGAAAAAAGAAAGGAAAAAATAAAATATCTTATTGTAAATCAAAAAAATCATAAAAAATAATAATTTCTTAATTCACAGTCCATGTGACAATGCATTAGTCAATCAGAGGAACAACACAAAAGGTGCTCACTCAAAAATAAGATTTATATCCCTCTTATCTTGGTAAGGATCCACAATATGAGTGTACATGAATTTTTTACCAGGTAAAAGGCTTTTAAAAACAGTAATACATCAACTAATACAGATTCTAAGAAGTATCAAAATCCTCAAAATTAAAAGAGCCCATTTAATGACAATAGCAAACAAACCCACTATCATTAAGAGTCACATTACTTGCTGTGTGACATGTAAAAAATCTTTGAAATCATGAATATTTGTCACAAGTTATACAGATTTAATCAATCTTTCAACCTTGGATGAGACATTTTTAGCAAAGTCTATTATTACCATCATTCCAAAATGTGTTAGGAAAGAAACCAGAAAACCTCGGTATCCTTGATGAAAACCTCATGTGTCCAAAAATGTCAACAAGAATCTAGATTATTCTGGTGGCAGGGTAGAATAAGCTGAAGAGGTACAAATATAACAAACCCATTTTGAAGCTACTTGGCTTCACAGGAAAAAGCATTCCCACCTCCTGGATGAAATCATAACATATCACAGGGTAACTAAGCCACTGGGCATCTCCTTCCCTCTTGATATGAGACTGTAACAGTGTAACAGAACTGCCTCAAATATGTTTCAATCATTTTCATGTAGATCCAAGGACTAAATAATATAAAAAAATAAATAGTGAAAATCACTTCAGATATGTCACCCATTACATTTTCAATAAATGCAGAGATGGGAAAAGACAGCAATACCATTTCACTCTACTTCAACTACAAATGGACCCTTACCTCTTGTTATGAACAACTCAGAGGCAAGGAAATGATCAGTCAGACATAGGGATGCTCCCAGTTATCTGAAAATCACTTTAGAAGACCTGTTAAAATCAATTGAGATTATTAGATAATTAAATTCTCCAAAATTATTATACAGGTTGGAACCAGATTGATGAAGTCCATCCATCATCTCTGTGTGACAATTAACAAAACCAAAAAAGGAACAAAAGGCTGTCTATGGGATTTTTTACAATGATATGTTCTTCAGTGCAATCATAGGGGAGGTACAAATAAGGACAATGTAAGAGAATATTTTGATTTTGATAATTTATAAAGGGGTTAACAGTAAATTACATATATTTTATATTTAGAATTGTGTTACAGAGAATTCTCCATTCTAGGGAGGGGAACAAACTGAAACAGTTAACCTTGAAATAGAATATGTAAACTGAGAGAATCTATTACTTGTTGAAATAGAAAAAGTGAACTGAGGGAAACTGTTTCTTCTGCAATGACTGCTGTCCTCTGGCTTGTGACTAGAGAGCTTCTATAGGAACCTGAAACTGCTTACTTGAAATGGAGGTAGAAATGAGAAATGCTGAGGGATGCTGATACACAGAGATGATGCGACACAGGGGAACTGCTCTAGATATATACTGGGGAATACTCTGGGGTTTGCCTACTGATCCCTACTGGTGGCTGATGGATCAGTATATCCTTATAACCTCCACCCCCCTTCACTCCCTCCCTTCTCCAACCCTCTCCTCCCAGTTCTTCTTGAAGCCTTTAGCTTCTTCCCTTCCCCCCCTCCCTTGAGTAAACTATAAAGATATTCTTTTCCTTTCCTTTTTCAAGTCAAGTTTACTTTTCTATTTCAAGTCAAGGGGTTTATTGGGATAACAGGATGGGAAACTGAGGTGAGAGGGATGAGGATGTCCCTAATCTAAAATGAGGGTTTGAGAAAGTAGTCCAGTCACAAACTGTGACTCTAAGACAATTAGGGAGATGGAGGACAACAGCTTTTAAATTTTTCTTCTTCTTCACAAAATCAGCAAGGTCCCACAGCTTAACTCCAGAGAGAAACAAAGTTCAAAATCTCTCCTTCAGCCTGGCTTGTCTCCTTTCTCAGCTTCAACCTCAGAGAAAAACAAAGTTCAAAGTCTCTCAGTTTCTCCTGGCTAGCTCAGCTCTCAAATAGACCACCAACTCAAAAGCCAAGTTTCTCCTTCTTGTCAACTTCAACTGTCCCAAAGCCAGAGAACCCCAAAACCAAGTCAGCCCCACCAGGGTCTTTCAGCCAGGTTCAACCTTCAGAGAGAGTGTGACTCCAAGTCCAGTCCTCTCCCCCTGGTCAGCTCAACAGCCAACTCCTGGAAACATTCCATTTTGGAAACTCCTTCTTGATTGACAGGCAGTTTAGGTCCCCAGTTTCTTGCATCTTGGTTTACAAGTTCTCTCTCCCCATGCCTCTACCACAATCTCCCCTTTTATTAGCAAAAAAATGCAACTTGCATTTTTCTATGATACTTAACTTAATAATTTCATCTATCTATCTTAACTCTTGCTATCTTGCTATCTGAAATATACTCTTACCACCCCCCCCAAATAACAAAATCCTAAACTCATCTTAGCTGTTCTATCTATCTAAATACTAAGCTAAGAATGGGTCATAGGAAAATGGTTTAGGTAGGGGAATTACATGAACATAGTAGTTTTCCATAACAAAGCAAATAACAATTTCCAAATCATCTCAACAATGTCAATAACATATTGAATAATCAAAAATCCTATTTCCTAATGTCTATATAATCACTAAGAAAATTTTCTAAAACTAACAAATGCTAACTTACAATCATAATACAATCTAACGTCTATACTTCAGAACTTCTATGTCTACTTTCTTAAGCCTTACACAAAATCTCTAGGCTATCAATATGGTTAGTAGTAAGACTATTAATGAACTTACTCTAAAAAGTTAGCTTGTTATTTAATTTAGTAATTACACGTGTCCATAAAAATGTACATATGTACATCCTTGTGGATTTTTGTGCAAACTCATGCAGAAAAGAAAAACCTTATCTGTTTGAATTTCCCACAGAAAGTTTTGTCAGTGTGTTCATTTGTTGTCATGTAACTGTGTACGTTGTATACTTACCCAACCCATGGAATATTTTACTTTGCTATGTAGGATGTGCGTGCAAATATATGTGATGTTCACATGTACGACGCTTCCTTACATAACCTTCATGGCCAAAAGTTCCAAATTTCAAAGTTCCAAAGTCCTTTCATGTCCATTCATGTTGCTTGTAGAAATTCTCTTCCTTCCACTCTGGTCAACACTTCACTCTTCTGTGTTCCATCACTTGATTGAAGACTTGTGTTCTTCCAAATCAGGATTTGCTGCAATAATCAGGAACCCAGGAACACACGAACAATGCATGTGTGTGAGATTTACACGTGTGTGCAAATAAGGGTAAAAAATTACTTTTGCATGGAAGTAAGATGAAATTTTCGTGAGTGCCAAAATGTATCAATTTTATGTGTGTGCAAGTAAGATAACATGTGATTTTCTTCATGCTATGGGTGGTAAGCCTTGCCCTTGTTTCTCTTCATGCTTGCAAGTTAGGTCAACTTGGGTTTTTCTTCATGCATGCCGGTAAGCATTATGCCTAAGAGTAGAGTTTTCATTTTTTTTCTTCATCAAAGAGGTTTATCATATGATTACTGCTATTGTTTTTTTATTACTGTATGTAGTTTTTGCATGGCTATTGTATATAGTTCTTGGAGATAGTTCTTTTTGATTTGTTACTATGTCAGGCAGAGACTATTTTATATTTTATATTGAGGCTTTGTTTCTCTGTGGCTGCTACTCTTTCAAATGCAAGTTTTCTTTTCATATTACTGTGTTATTGGCTGCATATCTTCAGGAACTGTATTATATACTTCAGCTTTAAAGGTGATGTGCTACTCATTAATCAATTCAACTTGTGCAGGGCTCTCTTTTCTGAATTCTAGTGGCAAGTATTCTCCAGTGCTTTCCTTTGTTCTCAGTAGGCTTTCATTCACAAGTCTGTCATTGACTTCTTCTTGGGCTATTCATGTTGCTCTTCATGACTAGGACTTTTTTCTTAGATGTCATCAGTATATGTATCATCACTGATGACATGATCACATTGTTATATCTAGTGAGATATCCGAAACTATGAAATAATATCTTCATGGTTTACCCTCTCTCCCTTCCTTCCCCAGTATAGATTGTTTTAGGATGAAGGCTGAGAGAAATGGATAACCTTTTTCTTTCAGGTCTCAATCACAACTGTATGTTAAAGTCTTGTTATCACGGATTCAACCAATGTGAATCCACGTTTCTCAAGAACTCTAGATCTTTGTGCCTGTCCTCGTTATGAAGTTGGAATATTGCTACAAGTTTAGGAGTGTTCTTGTTGAATTACTTGTTCTTCTTTTGCTGGATAACATTCTTTATGCTACCTCAAGGCTAGTCTTTATTCACATAAGATTTTGTGTATAATGTTACCCTATGGAACTCCAACTAATCTTGGTTTCACTGTTACAGCATGAATGGTACTTGTCATGTGTATGAATAGAATAAAAATGAAATTTTGTATCTATGTCCCCTCCTCCATTTCTCAACATGTTTCTTGATATTATCCTTCCCATTCAGAATCTATATCTGCATATGCCATGTAATTCAATTTATCTATAAAATTATTTTAATTGTCAACCCCTAAGCTTGCATAAATTTTTTCCAATGGTATACAACTTGTTCTGTGCCCAAAGAATAATCCTGCATCATTGTATTGTTATGAGTTTGTTTTGCATTGGTTCCAGGTATTCTAACTTTTCACTTGTGTACCACACATCCCCTTCTTTGTCTACCTCTTCATAAAGCTTATAAAATTGATAAGGTATTTGTTCTACATCATCTTCATTCATTATAATTACACCTTCTGGTATACCTTCAGATTCAGTGTCAGAATCTGAATCAATCAATCCAATTGCTGTGTTATTTGGATTCTGATCAATGCCATTTAAACCTTTGTCAGATGTTGGTAACTCTGGCTTTGTGTTGTGATCTAAGCCTATGTCACCAGCTTCTGTGTTACTCAAATCAGTTTCAAGTTATTTGTCATTAGTAAGCTTTAGATTTATATCTTGAATTGGTAAACTTGATGGTGTGGGGTTAGCTTCTTCTAGATCTTGTACACTGTTAATAATCATAGATCCTACTCTAACACTATTCTGAAGTTTATGTTTACCTTCTTTCCCACTTGACTGTGTAGAGATAGGCATTTTTCCCTCTAAAGTATTTTTTTTTCTGGGAATAAAGTTTGAACTTCTGCATTTACCCCTGCACATCATTAATAGGATGTATGTCTTCATGTTGCCCCCCACAACACGTATCTGTTTCTGGTTTAGTAGCCAAGGTGTTCATAACTATTGACCCATTGTCCATGCCCTTGCTACCCTCTTCCAGGTGCATATGTAACCCAGTTAATTCTTTTTGATTTGATTCATTCCCAATAAAATCTTTAATGGAACATGAAACTAAGCCAGGGCAGTTACTCTGGCTAGATACCCCTGTGCCCCATAGAACATTGGCACTAACTGAATCCTTATTACTAAGCCTGCCATTCCATCGCCAGATTCAAATTTAACTGATATGTCACCTCCACTATTTTGAATATGATAATCTTTGTGTTCAAAAGCAATGTCAGCTTCATTATCAGTTAGTTTTTCCTTATCTATAACACTCATTGCTGGATGGAAAGTACTAGCTTTTGGATTCAAACTAGATGCATTTACAAAGGGTACCTCTGCCATAAAGCTCTTTAGAGAATTAACTAAGTTAGGTGGGACTTCATCTGTGAATATTTTTAGAGCCTTGTCATCTTTATCAACAGTAACCTTTAGGGAATTGAAATTATGTGTCTTTGCACCAGTCACAAACTTTTTCTTGAGTTCTTGTGACTCTTTCTTCCTTTTTTCTTTTGTATAATTCAATCCCATTATCCACTCTATACTGGGAAAAGTTTTCTAAGAATGATTTGATTTCCTTTACAGACTTTTCCTGTATGGTTACTATACAACTCATCTCAAAGTCTCTCATCTCATTTGCAATTTGAGATGTTATTTCATTAATTTCTGTTTTTGACTCTTTAATCTGGTTCTGCCTTTCTCTTGCTTTATTGCAATGACTATAATTCACAGAATCACTTTCTTGCACCAATTTTACACTATTTCCCAACTTTTTACTATTATTTTCATCTGTAGCCTTTTCCTCACAATTTCTTCTACCTCCAAGTGTCATACTAGGGTCCTGGCTTCATAATTCCCTTCTAACCATATCTGAATACTTTGGCTTAGCTCCAGTTTCTATTGCCTTTTGCATTTCCCTCAAATCAGGAGCTTGTTGTGATGACTTTATCTTGCAGTGTGAACAACAAGTGGACTTCTTGTACCTAGTTTCTGCATTATGTTTATCTCTATTAGTACTCTCCTGTTTCTTCTTCAAGAAGCAATTTCTAATCAAGTGTCCTTTACTTTTGCACTGATATTGCCTGGTAACGCGATTTCTGGGAAACAGGTGTCTTGAAAGTCCTAACCGTGTTCAAATTTTTAATTTCCTCAATTTCCTTCTGTTTCAAATCCTTTTCAGTCCTCTCTAACTTTTCCTTAAGGTCTTGAACTCCCTTACTCTGATCTGAATTGTTTTCAAATAGGTAACCTGCAGTCTCTCTCAATTCAATTAGGGAAACTGAGTAGTATCTAAGGAAAAAGTTCTTGAAAAATGTCCTCAAATTGGGTGTGCATCCCCTCAGAAATTGTCCAAGGACATGGCCTGCTATCTCTTCATTATCTGCTTTTAAACCTAAGATTGCCTCTGCCATTTCTGACAGATGGTCTATGTATGTGTCAGGATGTTCCCCTTTATCCTGCCTAACGTTGTCAAACTTGGACCATGCACTAGGTTTGGAACAGCATTGCTTAATGGCTTGAAGCAAATCCTCCCTTCACCATTTAAGGTAGCAGGTTGGATTGGAGAAGTCCAAATCCTCTCTTTGATCTACAGTAGGCCAGCTGGTCAAATTGTCCTTAGATCTAGTTCTTTACAAAAATTGCCTCTTTTCATGGGGCCTGAACACTTCTGATAAAAGAAATTCAATATCCTTGAAATCTGGATCAAAGATCCAAAATGCTCTCTTCAACTCCTTGTGGGATTTAAAAGGATTGTCCACAAATTTTGGAAAATGTTATTTAATGGACTCAAGTTCCTGAGGAGTGAATTGTCTATGGGCCTTTGAGTGAATAACACCAGCATTAGTTGTTAGCTTGGTGAACTCCTTCAATGGACAGATTTTCTCAGGGGCACTAGCAGCCTGGTTCTCATTTCCACTGCCACCTTCAGTTTCCTAAGTGCATTCTCTGTTTGCCCATTGTCCTTGCTCATAACTCAATCTAAACTTTTTTCCTTGATCAGTTGTTCAAATACCGCCTTAATCATCTTGTCTAAGTTGTTGTCAATGGTCATAACCTTCGCTGCCTTAAGGGGAACCATGAATCTGTAAACTTTCTTCACTTGGGTTAGAGTCTGCAACATAGTCATAAAGATTACATAAACTTGTGCCAGGATTGCCAGAGAACTAATTCATGTTGAAATGGCATTCATAACATAATCATTGTCAAGTTTCCTACATAATCCATGGTTTCCACTACCATTTGAGTCAGTTTGCTATATAGAATATGGTAAACCCAAAAGCAAGCGATGGCTGCCAAAACCATACCAAAAACTACTTGTTTGAACATATTTACTATCTTTCCTGCCTGTGGGAATTGTTGTGTACAGTCAGACTAAGGGTGCCACTTGAAATAGAATATGTAACCTGAGGAAACTATTACTTATTGAAATAGAAAAAGTAAACTGGAGGAAACTGTTTCTTTTGCAATGACTGCTGTTTTCAGGCTTGTGACTAGAGAACTGCTACAGGAATGTGAAACTGCTCACTTGAAATGGAGGTAAGAATGAGAAATGCTGAGTTTAGGATTTTGTTATTGGGGGGTGGGGTAAGAGTATATTTCAGGTAGCAAAGAATTAAGATAAGGTAAGTATCATTGAAAAATGCAAGTTGCATTTTTTTCTAATAAAAGTGGGGATTGTGGGGAAACTTGTGTAGAGTGCTTGTCAATCAAGAACCAGGGTTCCAAATGGAATGTTCCCAAGAGTTGACAGTTGAGCTGACTAAGGGGAGGGGACTAGACTTGGAGTCACTCTCCCTGAAGGTGGAACCTGGGTGAAAAACTCTGGTGGGGCTGACTTGGTTTTGGGGTTCTCTGACCAAGGAAGAAATCTCTGAGATTTGATTGACCAACAGTTGGAGGAAAGCCGGGAGAAACTGAGACACTTTGAACTTTGCTTTTCTCTGGGGTAGAAGCTGAGAAAGGAGACAAGCCAGGCTGAAGGGGAGATTTTGAACTTTGTTTCTCTCTGGAGTTAAGCTGTGAGACCTTGCTGATTTTTTTTAAATCCTTACCTTCCGTCTTGGAGTCATTACTGTGTATTGGCTCCTTCTCCTTTCCCTTATGCCCCTCAAAAGCATAAACTGCCACTCTTTTTAAGCCTTCAAGGTCCTTAGAAGGCCAGTTTGGACAGCTAGCCATAAAATAATTCTTAACTACCTTACAACTGTTTTTTTTTTTTTTTTTACAAATTGTATCCTGATTTGTCTAATATCCCATTTCCCTAGCAAGAGCCAGTTCTTTGTATTTTCCTTATATCCATGCACTGAGAGGGTTTTTCATTATCGTCTTGTATAAGATTTTCAAATTTAGTCCACCTACCAGGCCTATCAGAACAAGCCCTCATAGCTTTTAACAATGCATTTCTAGACTGGCATATTGTAAGTTATCTTGCTCTGAATTTGGGTTCCATTTGGGATCTTCAGTCAGCCAAGGAGTTGTTCCCTTTCCCTGGGCCTGATTAACAAGAGGAAGAATCTTATTTCTTTCTTTTTCCATTATCAAGGCCTGGAGTAAGTCTTTCACATCAATCCATGTGGGGAAATATGTGGGAAAAATGCTTTCAACCTTATTTATGAGCAGCACAGGCTCATATTCAAAAGAAGGTAATATTTTTTAAATCTCTCAATGTCCTGTGGAGAAAAAGGTGTATGATGCCTAATGTTGTCTAAATCTCCACATATATTATCAGTTGGGACATCTCTTAAAGGAAATAGACCTTTATTTGAATCATCTTAGGTAAATGTTGCTTGGCCTATTTTCTGGAGTTCAATAGAGTAAGTTGTAGTGAGGCTAGTAGAGGAAGGGGAAGTGGGTGAATGGAGAGGGAGTGGTTGGTCAGGGGGTGGGAGGTAGGGCAAAAAGATTGGGGGTGGGGCTGGGGGTGGGGAGGAGTAGGATGGGTGAGGTTTAGAGGAGGAGTTATAGTAAGGTGGGTGGGGTCGGTCAGGGTTAGGAGGGTAGGGAAAAGGATTTCCAGGAGAATAAGGATAGGAATGGTTCAGGTAGCTATAGGGAAAATGGATGGGCACCAGGTAGTGAGGAAGAGGAAACTTTCGAGGGTATGAATAGTGGGATTGTAAGGGAGGGTAGAGAGATATAATGGGAGGAAAGGGAATGGGAGGAGTAGGGAATGAGTGAGGTCTGACAGGGAGAGAAGATTAAGGGTTCAAGTCCTGGTTTGGGTCAGTATGAGGAGGAACCTCACAGGCCAGGTGGGATGACAGAATGTATTTCTTGCTAGATCTAATCAAGGGTTCAGGATAAGTAACTGAAGGAGTTGAGATAGAATGATTTGGTTCCAAATAAAGAATGGTTTCCTCACTGGAGGAAATGGTTGATTTATCAACATGATATGCCCACAATAACCAGTATTTATAATATTTGGAATCTTTGTTTTTAATGGCTAACTTCAAATCTTTTAAGATCTTGAAGTCAAAAGAGCCATATATTGGTCAGGTAAAAGATATGACCATCCATGCCTTACAAAGCTTCCTAGGTTCTTTCCTTGGCATCCAATTCTCCTTACACAAATTAGGATCACTCCAGGAAGTAAAAAGTTTACGCAGGGGTGAATCAGGAGGAATATTCCCTGATTTCCCTTGATGTGTTCCAGTATTTCCCATATTGTCTAGGATGTACGTCTTAATTTGCCTATTTAAGCTATTTTGAGTATTGCTAAATGGTCAGCTTAAACAATAAAAACTTTCTAAAACACAAAAAAATGGAGACACAAATATGTTCAATGTTATTGTGGAAGGCAATTAGAGTATGTTTTAAAAAATGAGTTAATATCAGGAACTAAATAATTGTTGCACAGCAATACTATTAATAATGAATGTGTATTTATTATAATTATAGTTATTAAATAATTAGTGATAGTAAATAATCATAAGCAATAAGTGTCAATTATCAATAATAATTATTATTAACAATTAATAATAGTTGATAGTGAATAATAATAGTTATGGAAAATTAATAATTATTCTTATTGATAGTATTATTAATAGTATCATGTACTAAAATTATTCCTTAATATTGCATTTAATTAATTTGATTTAATTTTGGCTTTGTTCAATTTCCTACATTTTATTTTAATTTTAATTCAATATTATTATTTAACTATTAATAATCCTTGTATTTAAATGTTTTCAATTTAATGTTATTATATTAAATCACTAGTAGTAGTAGTGGTAGGAAAGGAATTTTCCTTTAAACTTCCTGCAGTTTTACTTCCTGCAACAGAGTGGGGTTACAACTGCACTTAGACATTGAGACACTTAGGGGTAGGCCTTATCTCTTTTTCACAGGGAGATAAAGAAAGAGAATAAAAAACATGGTGTGGCTTTTGATATGCTTAGGGGACACAGGCAGTCTTAATGAATGTGCTAGGTGGGGAGGGAAGAAAGAAAATAATTCCATAAAGCACTTCCTAGTACCCCAGTCTTAAGGAATGTTTGAGGGGGTAAAGAAGGAAAGAAAATTCAGTGTGGTCCTTTTTCCTCCCCCAGAGGTGAAGTCACATTTTTTCTTTTAAAAGTTGGGGATGCTGTTAATTGCCAGTGACCTGCTTAATAAATGCCAGATATTTTTGACCCGGGATCTCCATCACCAGATCAGGTTCTCAAGCTACTCAGTTAGCCTGCAACACCTAAATTGCAGTCTTTGCTCTAGCCCCTCACCAGGTGCTGGGTATTAGGGCTGTATTCCCAGTCCCCTCCCTCAGGCCTCTCTTTGCTGAATTCAGCTGGAGCAAATAGGACTGTGTCAGAGTGGGGGTTTTGCACCGGCGTAATACAGGGGCTACACTGTGTGCCGGGGAAAGTACAGACTGTCACTGGGTTGGGAAAGACTAGGAGTTCCTGTTGGGTCTTAAAAAAAAAACCCTGGTTCGAAAAAGGCTCAGGCCCCATTTGTGCAGAAAGCCTTGTCCTATCTCCCCTCCCTCATCTAAGGTAAAAGAAACTGGGGAAGGAAGGGGGTGGGGAAGTCATGGGAGAGAAATGCTCACCAATAGATAGACTGGAAAAGAAAAATTACATCTTCTGTTTCCTGGCCAAGGTGTGTTTTGCATATGAAGGCAGATGAGTACTGTCTCTGAAATCCCTTTACACTTCCCTAATCACTAATCTAAAAACTTTCCTCAGAAGAATTTAAGTCTATGATAAAACCAAAAATCCCAGATTTGGGGACAAAAATTCACTATTTGATAAAAACTGCTGGGAAAATTTGAAGACAGTATGGGAGAGATTGGGTTTGGATAAACATCTCACATCCTACACCCAGAAAAACTCAGAATGGGTGAATGATTTGAATATAATGAAGGAAACTATAAGTAAATTAGGTGAACACAAAATAATTTATCTGTTACATCTTTGGGAAAGGAAAGATTTGAAGGCCAAGCAAGAGTTTGAAAAAATCACAAAATGTAAAATAAATATTCTAATTCAGTAAAAAAAAAAGTAATGAACTTTGGAAGAACAAAAGATCAAGGATATCCAGGGAAATAATGAAAAAAATGTGAAGGAAGGTGGCCTTGCAGTACCATATCTCAAATTATACTATAAAGCTGTAGTCATCAAAATAATATGGCCCTGGCTAAGAGACAGAAGGGAGGATCAGTGGAATAGACTTGGGGTAAGTGACCTCAGAAAGACAGTCTATGATAAAACCAAAAATCCCAGATTTTGGGACAAAAATTCACTATTTGATAAAAACTGCTGGGAAAATTTGAAGACAGTATGGGAGAGATTGGGTTTGGATAAACATCTCAC
Organism: Monodelphis domestica; assembly: GCF_027887165.1. NCBI lineage: Eukaryota > Metazoa > Chordata > Mammalia > Didelphimorphia > Didelphidae > Monodelphis > Monodelphis domestica. The sequence continues at coordinate 424,425,673 of NC_077230.1, forward strand.
ATCCTACACCCAGAAAAACTCAGAATGGGTGAATGATTTGAATATAATGAAGGAAACTATAAGTAAATTAGGTGAACACAAAATAATTTATCTGTTACATCTTTGGGAAAGGAAAGATTTGAAGGCCAAGCAAGAGTTTGAAAAAATCACAAAATGTAAAATAAATAATTTTGATTACATTAAATTAAAAAGGTTTTGTACAAACAAAACCAATGCAACCAAAATTAGAAAAGAAGCAACAAATTGGGAAAAATCTTCATAATAAAACCTCTGACAAAGGACTAGTTAATGAAATTTATAAAAAGCTAAATATAAACTGTTTCATCTTCTTGGATCCCTTAAGTTTTCTCTTACATGTTTACCATTTTTATACTTCTCTCAAGTCTTGTATTTGAACATCAAATTTTCTATTAAACCATGGTCTTTTCATCAGGAATTCTTGATAAGTCCTCTACTCTGTCTTTCAATGCATTTCCCCCCTGAAATATTATGTTCAGTTTTACTGGGTAGGTAATTCTGCACTGCAATTATTGTAAGGATTAGATCTTTGCTACAAACCAGGAGCAGAAGATCCCCAAGGACAGAAGCAGGGCTAAGATTCTGGAGCTCTGAAGAAAGGAGTTCCTGTCTTACAGTTGCTTCTCTGGAGGAGAGAGGGAGGCTTTGAAGCTGCCAAGAGACTGGGACTTTTCCTTCAAGCAAACTTTCATCTTCTGGAAGTGATAGAGAGTTAACACTCCACACAGGTGGACTGTGTGAGAGAAGCCATTTCTTCCCCTTCCTGATCCTGTGTGCTGCTATTGGTTTCTACTGGGACTGAATCCCTTTGAACTCTTTCATGTCAGACCTTTCCTCACTACTATTGACTTCCTCTTGGACCCTGAAACAAAGACTTTTACACAGTTCTCTAAATAGTTTGGGCCTATTCACCAAGACTTTCCCTAAGTCTTACTGGGGTTGTCAGGAAACCCAACACCCAGCCCAGCCAGGGGACCTCATGTATCTGAAAACCTGGAAAACTGAGAGAAGGAACCAACTAGCACCTCTATGGGAGAGTCACCATGGAGTTATTCTATCCACACCCACAGCCATAAAACTGAAGGGGTAGAATATGTGGAATAATATCTCTCCCATTCAAGTCTTTGTTTCCTCTCCTTGTCCCCACCCCCATTTCCCATGGAAAGGAAAAAGAGAGGATGTAAATTGCTGTGAACCAGTGGAAGATCTCATGTAAGTGCACAAGAGTTCAACAAATCTGAAATGAATTCTTTTGAAAATAGTAATATTGATTTTCATGAGTTTTACTTAGTTATTTAGTCTCCTTAGGAGCAGGGGTATAAGTCAGAGAAAGGGTTTTTCACTTTTCTGCTGTCTCCTTTAAGAGACTAGAGGGAAATAGATGTGGACCCCATTACTTGCAGAGGTCTAGATAAAGAGAGGCAGTTGGAAAGTTCTGGATCCAGTCTTTGACTTCCTCAGGGGTCCTGCCTCTCTCTGACTTGCTTGGGAACAGTTGGCTGGATCTTTATCTGACAGTAAAAGAATGTTTTAGTGACTTTAGATACTGTTTATTTTAGAGTGGAGAAGTACAGAAAGTTCAGAGTCTGATTTACAGAAGAGCTTTTCCCTTCAGAATCACAGGAGAGTTTAGCTAAAGGGCAGTTTGGATCAACTATCAGAGGCCTTGTCTTCTCTGACTGAGGGAGGCTGAGGGGCTCCATTCAGCATCTCTACACAGAGAAATTGACCTTTTGAGTTTCATAAATTGCTTTAAGATTTATGAATGAGAATAGGCTAGAAAGTTAGAGGTTAAATCTTTAGTCAATGAGTGTAGATTAAGTCAGGCCTGCTTGCAGGCAAGAAGAAAACTCTGTGAGGAGTTAATTTGGGGGAGGGGTTATTTAGATATTGAGTATAATAGATTTCCCATCATATTCCTAACTCCTAGTTTCTATCCTTCTATTCCTCTTCCTGCCTCTAAAAGAATTGAATAGATATTGTATTAAACTGCCTTCATCGTTCATCTAATGCCTGCAAATCAGATTAGCCTCTGACAGCTTCAGCTGATTATACTAACTGGCCATTAACATTTTGTTAATCATATTCACTACTATACCAGCTTAATTATATTTATTAAAGCTCTTAATGTGAGTCAAATGTCCACTCCATTTAAGCAAGGTGTTGGTCAATAAATAAGCAGTTGAAATGAACTAAAGATGCTTTTAGATCCTCAAGATCTCATTCTCCAGAAGGGGGAAATGACAATATTGTATTAGTATTTTATTCTCCACAGAGAAAGTGAGAAGTATACATTTTAATTCTGAAAATTTTTGAATTTTATTTAAATAATTTTTGAAACTGAAATTTTTTGAATGAACTTTAACATCTACATTTATCAATAGTGATCTAATATGTGCCTGTAAAGCATTTTTTTAAAATGTTGTTTTGGATTTATACTAGGATATTCAATTAGAATTTTATTTATATAGAATATTATTATGTGGTATTTCTTCTTCATTTCTTGCCACAGATGGTGAATGGGGTAATTTCCAGGTTTTCCAATCTTCATAACCTGTGTTGTATACTTTTTTCTTTTATATTTATTTCTATATACTCTGTATCTTTTTTTTCTTACTTTAACATCACAATTACTTTGGTATTGTTAGGCACACCATATTAGCTTAACACATATGGCTGATAAATTTCTAGTTGCTACATGTGGAATTTAATAGAAACAATAAGATGTTAGAGGCAAGCTCCTGAGCTCCAGTATCAAGTAATTTGTAAGAACCAACAGAACATTTCAATCAGGCTAAAATAACTGAATGTTTACTGTGGCTGGAAGCAGAATTTAGTCCTCTACCTGTTTATGAGCAAGTATCTGAAGAGTGAAACAGTTCCTATTGGAAACTTTGGTTATAAATTTTTCCATGTTCTGTTTTCCAGCCAAGATATCTGTTGGAGAATCTGTCTATTGCAAGCTAGGCTTCTGCAAAAGGAGAAGAAGGTCACTGAGGCCTACATCAGAGCTATAGGGCTTGAAAGACATGATTGACTGTGGGAAATAGGGTATGTCACTTTTTCTTGTTAAGATTTTGCTGTCTTCTGACTAACTGTCAATGCTTCTCTGCAGACGGGCAGTGCTCTAGAAGCCCATTATGCCATGGTTTAGCACCTCATCTTCTTTCCACCATGGGAAGGGTCAGACCCTCCTGGGCCCTTTGCCCCTTTCTATGACCAATGGCAGAATCACTCTGAGAAGAATGGGGAAATGACAATCTTGTTTAGGAAACCCCAGAGTTGCCTCTGTCCCATATGGGGACTTGTTCTCCAGGAATCCCCACACTGACCCTTGTCCCAGACTGAACAATAAGTCATCAAATACCCAGTGAGCACTCTGAATAGAAGTTATAGAGATGCTCAAGAAGACATTTGGTCAGTATTACCTTCTGTCCCCTTGCACTGAAACCTGACCTTTTTCTCATTTCCCTCCCAGAATAATTATTTAGATCATAGAAGGAGCACCCAGAGAATGGACAAAGGCAGTGGTCTTAGATTCCTGTTGGCAGTTTCTAGGCCCCAGACTAGTGGTCAGTCTAACATAACAACAAATCCTTGATTGAGATGGGAGGAGGGTCCCTGCAGATTTTTACCTTGTGGCCCATCTGATTTATGCCCTGGACTTTTTGGACCACAGGGCAGAATCTGACCTTGTTCCCCAATAATTTCCATCTTATCACATTTCATCCACTGTGCCAGATTGTTGAGATACTTCTGGATACCAACTGTTCCATGCATATAGTCATTGTCTTCTCAGCTTCTTCTGCCTTTCCTTTGTCACCTTTTTCTATCTCAAGATTCAAAATAATGCTTTCTGTTGTCTGTACAATTAGTAGAATAATAATAGTTACTGTTTACAGAGCTTTTCACATATATAATCTCATTGGATCCAAGTCCTTGATAAGAAGATGGTATAGAACAAAGGCAAGAGCAGAGTCCTATTGTTGTGAGAGTTTTGAGGAGATACCCCTGGTTCTGGATAGGTTACCCTTTTTCAATACTCCAAAACTTAGCTCATTAATAAATATAGAAAGTTATTAATTTGGAAGTCATGTTGAAAGGCCAAGTGATGGGGTCCAGGTGGAACCCTGCCTCCTTGAGCAGATGGGGTTTGGTGATTTTATACCCTTTTGACAACAGGACCTACATCACTAGAGAAAGGATGATGACGGCATGTTACTGGATCTCTGGAACCCAAAATCAGTCATGTGGTTAAGACCTATTTTTCAAAGTCAAAAGGGGATGAACTGCCCAGTTTAGAAGATAATCAGATATCTGGGATATAAAGTAGATGACTGTCAGGAGCAAGCTGGGAGGTGCCTATATGTGCACCTCAAGAATGAAGGGAGAGGTCAGAGAGCCTCAAAGTCACCTTCCCTAGCACTGTAGGAATGCAATGAAAAATGAGTCTTTTATGTACTCTCTTATTTGGCCCACAATCTGGGGTGTTAGGGCATCTAGGAGAAGCCTGTACCCCCCTATAGCTGAGGCTGATACTGTGAATTTTAAGTTACTCCACCCTGCTTAGTCTAGCAATCAGGAATGTATATACCTGTACATAAGGATTAAGTGTTGAGGATGATGGCCTATGACAGACATGTGCTAGCAAGTGACATATAAGAAACAACTGACAGACCCCTGGGCTGCCCCAAGTCAAGCTTAAGCTATCATTGGTACATGTGAGACACAGGAAGTGATGTAAAAAATAGTCTATATATTCTCAGGACTTCCTCTTGCCTCACTCTCTTTGCAGGCCGAGGTGTTGAGCTTTGGGTCTCTCTCTGGGTCTTTTGTGGAGACGTGGCTCTGGCTCTTTGTGCTGGGTGGAATTTTGGCATCTTGGCATATTGGTGTGGGTCAGGTGAGGCGTCTTCCCTGAGCTTTCTCAGAGTTTAGGATGATTCCTTTTCTTCTTCCTCTACTTTCAAAAAAACACTGTCCTCTTAGGAAGCCAAGCTAGTTTTTCATCTTCTGAGGAGGCCTCATGCCTGACATCTCTGAACTCCCCTTGGTTTAGGCTAGGCCTGAGAAATCTTATACTCCTTTCCCTCTCTCTTCTTCTTAATTCCTTCCCTCTATATTAATTAAACCATCATAAAATTCCCAAAGTGACTTGAGTATTTTTATTGGGATTGAATTGAATCCCTGGTGACCATTAATATAATATATTAGTCAAAACCCCTAAATCTACCCCTAGCAATACTAGTCACCTTTCTCCCATGAATCCCATGATAGAATTTCACATTTGGAGAGGTGCTCTGGGGCTCTTTAGTTCAATCTGGGCTACTCAGGAATGCTTAACCCATATTACCATAACAAGTGACCATCTCAACTTGATTGGAAGTACTCTAATGTAGGGTCACCTACTCGCTGTCACAGTATTGCATTACCCTTTTGTAAAACACTAATTGTTAGGAAGGCCTTCCTTATGTCTAGCGTATGTCTACCTCTCTGTATCTTCCATCCACTGGTAATAGGATCAAGAAAAACAAGTCTCATCTTTCTTCTAGGGGGCAGCTCTTCCACTATTTGGAGACACATCATTTCCACACTCCAACCCTTGTCACAGATACTCTTCCACTAGTGGATCATATTAGCCTTACATTCTAGTCCATTAAGAACTTTGTGGATCCTAGCCTTGTAATGTGATGTATTAGACACAGTTCCATGGTGAGGGTGATTCAGCCACTTAATATTTACATTTTCACTCATGTAATACATCCTTCCTGCCATGGAAGAAATCTAGGAATGGGGAGCTCACTGCTTACACAGGACATTTGGTGACGGTTCAGAAGTTTTTCAGGAGAGTGAGCTAGAGGCTGCCTTCCTCTGACTTACACTTGTTCCTGGTTATGTATAATGTCTTGTACATGGCAGATGTGGGAGAAATATTTGTCAAATGGAAAGTTCTAGAACTGACAGATCATTCACTATTATCATTTTTGATATGCCATTGAAAGATGGTCAGTGAATCTCAGTTATAAGGAACCTCATGAGGCAGAGGGTCCAAGTGACACATGAGCAGGATCCTTTCTCCAGTCTGCTTTTTCTCTCAAACTTTTCTTGGTGCCCACATTCATTAGGGGAAAAAAAGATGAAATTGGAAGCCTTTGGGGTAGCCATATTTGGAACACAAAAATGTAAAAAAAGAAAAGCTATCCATAAATAAAACAGATTAGGGCAAGCTAAAGAACAAGCTCCCCTCCAGAAAATCTATTCAGAATATCTCTTAAAAGTTATGCATACCCTGCCTGTTCTGCTTATGACATGGAAACTACTTTAACAATCACTAGAACATTTTTTGTAAGTGTCACATTCATGTTGAAGAAACTTTTTACATGACAGCATTGTTCAACATAAAATCTACAGGGCCTGGAGCTTACTGTGGCCATGAACAGATAGCAGGGTCTGTCTCCTCAGCTGTTGCTGGCCCAGTTTTCCTTTACTTCAAGTCCAGTGTGCACCAGTTTTCACAGGTGCTTTGTCAGGGAGCCTAACCAATGAAGAGGTGAATCATCAAATATCTTTTCTGCTTTCAAACTCCTCTGAATTATCTGTGTCACAACAGAAGCAACAACCAGGGCCTTGTTTCTGTGCTCCTTCTGTGGAAAAATCTGTCATGTAGTTCACTGAGCAATAATACGCTGCTTTGGCTTCATGATTTACATGAGTCCTCTCAAAAGGTCATTGGAAGCTCACCTTCCCCAGACACCCCAGACAGTCCTCAGTAGGACTCAGCTGCCTGAGGAAGATGAGGAAGAAGAGGAAAGTTCTGCCTTTCTAGAGCCCTTCTGGACAAGTATTCATCATCTTCTGTTTGAAGACTCTTGGTAGTGGGGAAAGCACTATCTCCCAAGGCAGTTTCTTCCTGGTGTCCTCTCTAGCCCTTCCCTTTTCCAGTTCTTTCAACCAACTACGATCTGTATTCCAATCCTCCAATAACACCATTGGACTTCCTCTGGTCACACTATAGAGATTCCATTCCAAAATATGACACCTAGAACTGAACAAAGTGTTCCTGATGGATTTTGACATATGCACACTGTCCTGGGCACTGTATGAACACAACTACAAAACACTTTCCACACAATGTGTAAGAGAGCATTTACAAGACAAGACAAGCATGCAAAACAAAGTAAAGGACCTCAGCTGTCAATCAAGAAAGAACATTCCAAATGAAATGTTCCCAGGAAAGTCAGTTGGAGTGTCAAGCTAGGCTGAAAGGGGAAGAAGCTCTGAACTGCACCCATTAGCTTCTGTCCTAGGCCAAAGGACCCTGGGGGGGGGGGGGAGCTCTGGAGCTAGGGTAAGAAGAAATTAACTTTTGTTGGTGGCTTATAGTGTGATGAACTGATTGTATATTTGAGATTTGAGTTTGAAGGAAGAAGAAAGAAGATTAAACAGTTATCCTCCCATCTCCTTGACAGACTGTGATACAGCTGTGACAGGAATGACATTTCCCAAAATCCTCCTAACCCTCCTTATAAATTAGGAATAAACCTATCCCTCTCACCTCAATTTCCATCCTTGTCCTGTTTTCCCCAATAAGCCCCCTTACTTGAGAAAGGAAGAGGAAGGAGTTTTCCCTCATAAACCTCACAGTTCACCTTGGAGTTAGATAGAATGGTGGATGATTAACAGGGGAGAGGGGAAGGGAGGCAGGAGGGTCTGGGTGGAAAACTTGGAGGTGAAGGGTGAAGGGTAGGAAAAATCTTGGTCTATTAGCCATCAGTAGTGATCAATAGGCAACCCTAGAGTATGCCCTCTAGTAATATCTCTCTATCTCTCCGAAGTATCTCTATCACCATTGCAATGAGGCACCCTCAGGTTTCCCCTACTATCTCTCTAGTCAGTCAGAGCATCTCAGTTATTATAACTAGAACTATCTCCCACAGTATCCTATTTCTAATACAACAGTTAAAACTAGATCTAAATAATGGGAAAAACATTTAATTGCTCATGGGTAAGGTGAGCTAATATAATTAAAATGACCATCCTAACCAAATGAATTTACTTACTCAGTGCCATACCTATCAAAGTACCAAGACACTTTTTTGCTGAATTAGAAAAAATTATAGCAAAGTTCATTTTGAAGAATAAAATATAGAATATTAATGGAACTAATGAAAAAAATGTGAAGAATGGGGGCCTAGCAGTACTGGATATTAACCTGTACTTTAAAGCAGTAATCATCAAAGCAATGTGGTTCTGGTTAAGAGATAAAAGGGAGGATCAATGGAATAGACTTGGGCTAAATGACCTCAGCAAACTAGTGTATGATAAACCCAAAGATCCCAGCTTTGAGGCCAAAAACCCACCATTTGACACAAACTGCTGAGAAAATTGGAAAACATTATGGGAGAGATTAGGTTTCAATCAACATCTCATACCATACAGCAAGAAAAATTCAGAATGGCTGAATGACTTAAATATAAAGAAGGAAATTATAAGGAAATTAGGTGAACATATATACCTGTCAGATCTATGGGAAAGGAAAGAATTTAAGACCAAGAAAGAGAGAGCATTACAAAATCTTAAATAAATAACTTTGATTACATTAAATTTAAAATATTTTGTACAAACAAAGCCAATGCAACAAATGAAGCAACAAATTGGGGGGGGGGGTAAATCTTTATAACAGAAACCTCTGACAAAGGTTGAATTTCTTAAAGTTGTAAGGAGCTAAATCAATTGTACACAAAAATCAAACCATTTCCCAATTGATGAATAGGTCAAATAACTTTACAAATAAACATCAATGAAAGAGAGGAAGAAGTCTCTTTGGGCCAAATGGAATTAATTCCCCTGGGTGAGAGGAGGTATAGGATTTAGGTCTTGGTGAGTAAAGCTGAGAAGAGGGATTTCAGTACTGACTCTTCCCTAAGGGGCTCTGAAAAAAGGTCCCTCAGATTTTGTGTGGGATCAAGTATTGGAGGGGAAAACTTTTCTATGTGTTCACATTTGTTTTGTATCACATTTTGGTTCCGTTTCCTAATACTGTAACCATTTCCATTATTCTTATATCCGTTATGGTGATCTGTGAACAGGGATCTTTCATGTTACTATTGCAATTGTTTTGGTGGCTTTGAACTGTGCCAAAGGAGACAGCAGACTGCATCAATAAATGTTGTGTGGGTGATGACTGCTCCATTGACTTGCCTTTCCCCCATTTCTCTCTCCCTCTCCTTAGCCCTCTCTATTCCCTGAATCACAACAATATTGAAGAATATTATGTAAACTTAGTTAATAAAGCAGTAGACAATTTGACAAGATTGACTCCAATTTTGAGAAAAGCTCTGCTATGAGGTAAATGCTATCAAAGAGCATTGAATGTTACAAAGAAAGCTTAGAAGGCACGAAGAGTCAATCCATGCAGCAAACTTCACCATGATCATATTTTGAGAAATTGCCACAGCAGCCATCACCCTGAGCAGTGAGCAGCCAGCAGCCTTGAGGCAAGACCCTCCACCAGCCAAAAGATGACAACTGGCTTAAGGCTCAGGTGATAGTTAGCATTTGTAAATTAAGGTACACACATTGGTTTTTAGATATAATGCTATTGTACACTTAAAGACTAGAATATGGTTTAAATATGTCTATCACAACACTGGGAAACTTGCTACATTGGCTTTGTTTTGGTGATCTGGAACCAGATCTGCAACATCTCAGAGGTCTGCTTGCACATACATGTGCAGTGCAGAGAACGAGAAGGAATGAGTCACTTCATTTGGATTTCAGAGTAAATGATGTCTGAGGTCACTGAGGACTTAGACATGGCAGATGGTTTCTGGGCATTGTTAGAATTAAAATAGTTTTGAGCGTTAAATAGTTGTAGATAAGAGAGTGGAAGCCATAAAATGTGATAATTAAAATGTTTGGGAGCAAGGGAAATATATGTATCAATTATGACCACTGAAATATGTTTTCTATTGTGTTTTGGTTTTATATAAATATAAGATGGTCACCAGGGAATATATTCCCAATTTATGAATATGCCCAAGCCAACTGGGTTTTATAGAGAAATTTAATTTATAATACACTGATTAATCAATAGAAAAAGAGAGAAAGTAAGAAAGGAATAAGAATGAAGGGCCTCAAGCCAATAAGGCCTAGACCTCAGTCCTAATAGATAAATCAGTCAGTTGGTTTTATCACTCACCCAAGATCTTTCTAGGTAAGGCTTCTCATGCCAACCTCAGGCTCTGCCTTCAAGAGAGCCTCTTTTCAAGAAATGTTTCCAGAGAATTCTCCTCCTGACTCCTCCTGTGTTCTCCTTCCACAGCCTCCTTCAAGACCTCTCCAGGAGCTCTCCCTCCAGGACCTCTCTCCTCTCAGACCTCCTCCAGAGCATCATCCCTCTCCCTCAGAACTCAGACCCCGCTCTCTTTAAGCCAAAAATCTAAGTTCCCTCACCTCAGTTCTCCCATTGACCAATCACTGTCGATCTCTCCCCTCTGCCAATGGTGGCTCTAGCTTAACCCAGGACTGCCCAGAGGTCTGTCTCCTTTGTACATGTCTGTTGAAGGTCATATTCTCAAATAATTAAATCTTGATCTTTGCTGCAGCCCTTCCTAAATCCTGTTACTCTGAGTAGGGTGGAGATTGTAGTTTCTAAGACCTGGTTCTGTCATTCCAAGTATCTCTATTGTATCAATTCTAAAATCAATCATGACTCAAAGAATTTCCTGTTCTATGCTTAAACATAGGTCAAAGCCCTTTCCATTGTTTTACAAAAGGTTTCTGTCCTAAAGTAGTCTTAAGTAGGGAGGAGAAGGATCCTCCCATGCCAAGGAGTTTCATATTCCAATAGAGTTCTTAATATCAGTAGGAAATTTTTTCAAGTATGAAATTTCCCAATGGGGAAATTTCCAACATTCATAAGTCTAAGAAATTTTAAGGTTTACAATCCCCCCTGATGATCATGGGAGACCAGTCTTCCCATTGATCAAACAACATAATCAATTTTGTAATTCTGAATTCAATTCTAACTATAGATATACACAATATTCAATTTTTTTAAAGAGAATTAGAATAGTGAGAGAGAAAATAGAAAAGAAAAGAAAGCAAAACCAATGTTTTGCTAGGCGCATTGACAGAAAGCCAAATTAGGTGCAGTCCCGTTTGGCATAAATGTGTACAATTACAATAAATGTTCAATCAAAAGTTCAGTCCAATCAATCATATCCAAAGTTCATTCTTGATCTTCTTGATTAAGTGTAGGTTTTCGGCAACTTTCTGCAACAGTTCATTCTCTGGATATAAAAGTTTCAAGCTTATTTCTTGAAGATCTTTTCTCGAACAAAATCAAATCTTGAATTTTTACAAAAGTACAATCTTAAACAAAATTCAAAATTCTTGTATTTTTATAAAAATGCAATCTTAAACAAAAAATTCAAAAATTCATAGAATTTAAATTAAAATACAATCCCCCCTGAAGTAAGTATTAAAAAATATCAAGTTTAGCTCAGAATGCAATGTTCAGTTATGGGGGTGTATGTGTCAATTATCAAAAGAATAGAAAAATAATCAAAAACATAAGAAAAATTCAAAATATGCCTTGTATAGGTCCAGTTTAAAGTATTTTCTATCCCACAAGTATGTAGGACAGAATGCAGTAATATTTCACTTAGTCATTTGTAGCCAAGACTACAGGAAGTTGCCATAATATAAGAAGAAAAGAATTAGAATTCTATTTTGATGGGGAAATGTCATTCCCTCGTCTGATTTTTTTTTGAAGTTCAGAGAAACACTGGATTCTTCTTCAATCTGCCAGTGGGATCAGTGGAAGGCACATTGCACAGAGAAGGTGTCATCCTCTGAGAACCCTCCCACTGGGGGAATGTCAAGACTCTCAAGGCTGCAAGACTACATCGAGTATAACTGATATCTGAAGCCTAGATGTCCTCTAAGCTTCTCACTGGCCAGTGGCCTTCCACCCTATTCCTGATGACCTTCAGTAACAGAGAGCTCACTACTCTTGAGAGAGCCCACTCAACACTTGAATAATTCTTGGTTTCCAAAGGAGGTAGTCAATCAATCATGTTTGCCTCAGTTTTATCATCTGTAAAATAAGCTGGAGAAGGGAAACCACTTCAGTACTTTTATCAAGAAAGACCAAATAGAGGGGCAGCTGGGTAGCTCAGTGGATTGAGAGCCAGCCCTAGAGACGGGAGGTCCTAGGTTCAAATCTGGCCTCAGATACTTCCCAGATGTGTGACCCTGGGCAAGCCACTTAACCCCCATTGCCTAGCCCTTATCACTCTTCTGCCTTGGAGCCAATACACAGTATTGACTCCAAGATGGAAGGTAAGGGTTTTTTTTTAAAAAAAGAAACACCAAATAGGGTCATGAAGACATAGCCATGTCTGAAATAACTGAACAACAAGTTTTCCTTTTCTGAAAGGAAAATTTTGTGATTCTGAACCATACTGTCTGTCTTAGTCATCTTCTCCCTTTGGCTCCTCTTTGTTTGGGACATAATCCTTGTATTAGAGAGTTGGTTTGGGTATAATGGAGGAAAAGTAGATGATAAATATGCAGAAGGTAGAAGGAGGGTGAGATGGATTCCCCCCTTCAGTCTTCCTCAAACATGTCTCCCCACTAACCCTTCCTTTTCTCTCTACTAATAACCGATTTTGATGGGTAAACTTCTTCCCTTGGGGAAATAGAGAGATCAGCTCTCTCCCTCTTCCCATATAACAAGGAAGTCAGTTTAGGATAACTGACAACTTCATTCTTACAAATTGTGGTTAGGGGTAAGATAAGCAAGATGTGTGAAGGCTGGATTTTATAGGAAAGAGAGTAAAGGAAGTCCCTGGCTGTCTAAAATATCTTTTTTCCTCCCACCAAAGTTGAGAGACTCAAGCTTGCCAGCCTGGTCTCTAAGAGGTTCAGGGTTTATGACCCCTGGTCTATCACAGCAGCGCCATTGTCCAGACCCAGGGTGTCACAGGAGCTGTGTGAGATCTTCTTATGGTGTTCTTATTCTTTTCAGGTTCTGCCACAATTCTTGGTATCTTTGGGGGAGATGGTGATTGGATTCATTGAGGGATTTAATATGGCCAGGAGCCAAATATATGATCATCCTGTCACCCTTGCTGTCTCAAGATAGAGATTAACTGTCTCCCACCTGGAATTTCTCTTCCCTCAAGGTTCCAAGTCACTGCAACCATCCTCCACTGTGGATGCAAACCTTTGCCTGCCTCCAGGCTCTGCCCTTCAGAGTCTCTGGATCATTTCTCTATCACAACTCCTCCATTTTGTCTTTTAACATGGAATCCACCTGATCCCACACTACTTAATTACCTTAAATTATTCCTAATGTAATTTATTCTATTTACTACTCCCCCCTCCCAAAATAACAAATCTTATCTAGATCTACCTGTCTCCTACACTAAGGTCCTATCTTATGCTAAAGACTGAGTTGTGGGAAGGAGGGTTGGGGTAACACATGTTATAAGGGTTCATGCAATGTAACAATTCCATCAGTTAGCTAAGTTGTAACTATAAATACAGTGCTTATTCCTATTTCAACCAATATAACATTTAACTATTGGGTAAAAATAAACAGTCTTATGCCATATATATAATGCTTATTAAAATGTAACAATTTTATCATATCTAGATATATGCTCTCCTCTATCTTTTACAGTATAGTATGTTCTGTCTCTGTGCTAACTATCTAGTTACAGAAGTCCCTTTTCCTCCCTAAAAACTACTCTGTCCCTGTCTGTTAGGAGTTAATGTGTTAATTACTTTTCTTACTTTAAGTTAGTAGATTACATTGTTAGTCTTTACGTATGTACCCATATGATTTCTCTACAAATATTACATGTGATACAACATATATGTGTGTATGTATACTTATACTTAAACATATACTCCCGTTTGAAGTCATTCAGACAGGAAAGTCTTTTCCTTCCTATCTGCAAGAGTTCTACCAGAAAATTATTTACAAATGTTCAATTTTGTGGGCTGCCCTTATTTAAGAATCAACCCCTAAGGTCAGTGTGAATTCATGGTTTGTGTGCTAAATATGTGGTGATGAATGCATATACTCACATTATCCCCTGGATTTCTAATTCTTGTGTTGCCTGATGGATTGATCACCTTCTTTCTTCTTATGCAGATTTGTAAGTACATGTGGATGTAATTCCCTAAATGTGATGTTAATGTGTACAGTGATTCAATCTTACATGTCCCTTTAATGGAAGTTCATTTCCTACAATGCCCTTGATTTAAAGTTCTTCCCGGTTGTCCAGTTGTGTCTCTGCCAGCCTCTGGTGTTGATTGAAGTTAACACAGGTCTAGATGTCTTTGTCTTTGACTGTTGTCTCACCTTCATCATCGATCTCTGGATCTGTGTCATCTGGTTACCGGAACATACAGGATCATTTGTGTGTAAGATTGTTTTGCCATGGTGCGTGTGTGTCAGAGTGATTTTTGTATTGGGTGAGTTCAAGTGAGATTTTTTTGTGAACATTGTATGTATCTTCCTCTGTGTGTGTGTGGGAGAGAAGTTCTTATCATGAAGTGCTTTCTGCAGAGGTTTGTTTTTTTTTTTACTTGATGGAGAGGTTTACTTATATAATGGATCATTCTAATTCACATTCTTCATATTCCCGGGCATCTTATGTCAGAGTATGGGCTAGTTGATCATATTTTAAAAGTGATTTCTGTTGTGCTTGGGGCATTTGGATCTATATTTCTTCTAGGGATTTTTCTGTACTGTTTTCAGGCATTACATTTTGGGCATAATGGTGTTTTACATGGGACGCATGAAACCATGCATCTTTCCCCATTATCATGATGGATGTAGGAGTAGTGAGGGCTACTTCGAAGGGACCATTCCACCTGGGTTCTGTAGGTTTATCTTTGGTGAAATTTTTCACATACATTTTGTCTCCTGGCTTGATGTTATTCCTTTGGCAAGTCTACTGCTTCTAAGAGTTGTGATATGAGATTTTCATATGCTATCTTTCTTTCAGCTGTTGAGACAAATCCCCTGTTCTTCCATGTTTGTTCATTAGCAAATAAAATTCCAAATGCATAAGCAGAATCTGTATATAGGTTAACACTTTTTCCTTTTGACAGCTCAAGTGCTTTTATAAGCCCTTTTAACTCCACGCCTTGAACGATGACATAACTTGGCAGTGAAGCATGCCAGAGTGTTTTGTCTAGTGTCATTACCATTGCCACAGTCACCCTCCTCCCTTTGACAAAATACAAAGAACCATCTGAAAATATCTGAAGTTTGGGATCATTGAGTGGTGTATCCCTCAGAGTTCTCTGGTTTTATGTACTGTCTCTACCATTTGGGCACAGTCATGTTAGGGGTTTTTCTCCCAATGGTAGCTCAAGGATTATTGTAGCTGGATTCAATGGTGCACATCTATATAAATCAAATTGACATTTGCCAGCAAAATGATTTCATACCGGGATATCCTTGATGATGTAAATGCTTGTCTGCTTTGGGACTTCAACAGTTTTTCTAGCTAGTGTGCAGAGTAAACATGTAGCTTGTACCCCAGCACTAATTCATTAGCTTTTTTTAACCAAGAAGGTGGGAGTGGCAATGCTATGCAAACAATGAACCATGCCTCTTGTGACATGATCTAATATTGTGCTGTAATATATAATAAGTCTTTAATTCAACCCTAGATATTGCGTTAACACTCCAGAAGCTATGCCTTGTGCCTCATGGACATACAAATGAAAATCTTTGTGAAATTTGATACTATAGGTACTGTGGTAAACATAACAACCTCTTGGACCCAGATACCTTTGGATACATCCTTTCTCTAGAACACTCTCCCTCAAGTATATGTAGTTTTCATGGCAATGGTTCAGACATTAAATTGCATTAAGGTTGGAGCTGATATCATCATGCAGAAGAAAGCTGTTAAAACAAGGTCCTTGACAACATATTGGAGGCATTATTTAAACTGATACCCATTATAACTAAAATTTGTCAGGAATATATGATTAAAAAACAAGAAAACATGGAGGGGGGGCAGGGACTGAGTCATTTTTCTGTATCTCTACTCCAAAGCCTAGGTACCTTCTACTGAGCAAGTGGGTGATAAATATTGTGGGATAGAGGTGAAAGACCTGTGGGTCCCAGGTCAGTTAGATGAGCACCCTTTTAATGAATGAATGAATGTACCTGTGGACTGATAAGAAGAGGATCAGTGATGTGGGAGGTGGGGAATGGGGGAGGCTTGGTGTTAGTCCAGTGCTACATAGCCTCAGTTTCCTTACCGTTTAAATGAAGATAATGCTTGTGCATTGGAACTCAATGAGATACTATATTGCTTAGTAGACTTTAAAGTGCTGGTTATCTGGAAACTCTTATAATTAGTATCATCTAATTTCTCTGTGCCTAGAAGATTACTCAGTTTGGGTCAATAGATTCCCTGGGAGGAAGGAATAAAGCTGACCTCATTAGGTGAGCCATCAAAGTGGGAATGACCTGGGGAAGCAGAGGGGCAGCAGTTAGAAACCAACAGGGGCAGAACCAAGATGGCAGCATAGTAACAGGAGCTTCTATGAATCTCCTTCCAACCAATCATTACAAAGACTGAGCAAAGCTACTACCTCACTGCGGAAAACTTTGAATTGGTGAAAAAGGGTTAAGTATTGCGGGAGGGAAGCAAGCTTATCCTTTGGGGGTTTTCCCAAACAGAGCCTGATTTTTGGAATTGAGCTCTGAGTTCCTGACACTAAAACCAGGTGAAACCCAAATCTCCAGTTTCTAGCCCTTTAAAGAAGAGTATCTTGCTCCTGGGAGTCTGTTATTTTATTTTTCTTTTTTTAAGGCCCTTTCTGAGCCCCCACATGCCTTCAGCAATTAGCATTAGTGGGAGGTGGGGTATTGGGGAGAGCAGCAATAAGATCTCTAAAGCTGCTCCCTTAGCTCTGAGAAGCATTTCAGGGCCTAATAAGGGAAAAACCCGAGGAGGAGATCCTGCTTACAGCCTGCACTCTTCAGAGCAATACTTGGCAACTGAGGATGGTGCTGGAGAGAGTGGCCCACATTGTAAAAGTGCAGCTTCCCACCTATCTAAAACAGCACCAAGTCCCAGAGAGCATTACTGGCTTCACACAACTCACAGTTTCGCAGTGGCTTCATTTAGGACCTTTCCTGGGTGTATTTACACTGCTATGATGCCTCATGATTTGTTGATTCCTCCCCAAGTAAGAACAACAGAAAGATAGCTTGGTTAATCTCAAGAATCATTACAGCTCTCCGGTAATGTGGGGACTCACAGACAGCTTGAATTTACCTTCTAGGCAATCAAACTCAGAAAAGGTTCTCCATCACTGACCTAGGCCCTTGGAGTCTAACAATGCTTTCTAGTCCAGATCCTGCAGTTATCCATAGGGCAGGAGGTCAGAGACCCTTCTCTGGACCTTAATTTCCCATCTACACACCAGAGGACTACTGAAGTGAGTTCCAACTCTGAATTCTGTGGGATGGGTGAGCTTTCTCGATCCCTTCCTCCTCCTGTCTAGTCCAGCTTTATATTTTTTCTTTGGCCAGCTGAGAACATGGTAGTAAATAGCCTTACTCCATTGCAGGAGAGATTTTGCAGCATCCTCTAAGGTCTAAGTGGTCTTGGCTGAGATGGGACCCAAGTGGGCCAACAGCCTAGCACTATCTCAGCAACAAAGTACCAGAGCCGGCAGAGGGCATCTGGTCCAAGAACCACAGCATGTCTGATCAGTGGTCATTCATCCTCTGCTTATCCATGACTGTCAGTTATGTGGCCTCTTTTCCCCTCTGGAGAGCTCTGCTTCTGAGGGCTCCCTTAGGCTGTGCTGACATTGTCTTCCCTCCAACCTGCCCCCTTCAGGCCTAGCTCTCCCCACTGGGGCCATATAAAGCAATGTTGACCTGCTTCCACCCAAGGGCCCTACAGGTTCTTCAGAATGGCTTCTCTCCTTTTCCATTTCAATCCTCCCTCTATCATGTCCTTCAGCAAAACTGTGGGTTGCCACAGAATACTTGAATGTTTCAATAGCTGTTTTTTGTAGGTTTTCCTCCCCCCCTCTATTCTCTGCCCTTCTGCCTTGCCCAAATGGACATAGTGAATGTGTGAGCCTGAAAAAAAATCTCATCTCCTTGTGGCCAAGCTTGGGGTGATGAGCCTCTGCTCACTTGGCAAAGGACATCCCTTTGATAATGAATACATGCTTCGAGCTCAGGGCCTGCCTGGCTCACTGCTGCAGGATTCTAAGCCCGGTATGATGGCAAGGTGTAAATGGATGACCCAAGACAGTTATTTGTGTGTCATCCTGGGGCTGAGTTTTGCATGGAGCTGCCTTGCCATACCCAGGATTAAATGCCTTTATTTTTATACCCATTTTCTTCATACACAGCTACATTAGTCAACATACCTGTTCAAATAAGGATAATTGGATAAGTGATACATCACCTTTTAACAAATTATTTGATTAACATTTTTAAATTATTCTATACCCTTTTTTATAACTATTGACTCTGACAGAATACACAAAGGTTTTTCACAAGATAAATTATTTCATCACAGTGGCTTAATTTTCTCATTAACCTGTGAGGAGTGTGAGCTTACAGAAAATCAAGGAAAATCTCTCATTTCCTTTAATAGAAATTGATAATCAGAAATTTTAGAGAAAATCAAAAATCAAGTGGATGGATCAAAGGGGTACTAATTGTTATTCAGAGTCTGTTGGGGAGTTATCTAAGAATTGTTTTGGTCAGTAAATCAAGTCACTGAGGCATGATGAGTCATGTGTACCTATGGGCCTCTCCTAACAAATGATTTATTTACTGGCTTAGGAGAATACGATTCAGAAAATGGAAGTAGGGGATTTGGGGGCACAGCTTTTGCTGGGAAGTATATATCTAAGGAAAAGTTAACACATGATAGCCTTTTGGGTTTGGTTTTGTGAGTCTGGTCTTTTGGTGGTATATATGGAAATAGCGTGCAAGTATTCTCCTTTTATATCACTTTTTCTGAGACTAGGGAGAGTTCAATGATCATGTGAATTCTATTAGTAAGGGATGCTGATGAGAGAAGTCATACAGAGGGGGCTGAGTGCGCAATTCTATCCTACCAAGAAGCCACTTTGTGACCTTTTTAGCTTCCACGAGTGACCGTGTCAAGATATTGTGTCCTGATGGTTCCCAGCAGATAGACCAGCCTCCTGGGGTCTCTCTTGCCATAGCTTGTATATGAGAGCTCTGGGTTACCTACCTGGCTAATTGAGACATTTAAAGTCAGCTTCATGGATGGAGGTTTATCCAACTTTATCTAAACCTGCAGTGCCCAGAAGTGCAAATAGCATCAATTCCAGGGGTGGCCCAGCCTTCCTGGAGCACAGAAGGACCCCTACTTCCCTGACTCCAGAGAGCAAGTTAACTTCTAGTTTTTTACATTGGATTTTAGCCAACTTATTCTTTGTTTGGAAACCTTTTTGGCTAGGGTAACCTATTCCAATTTTGGACCACTGCAATTGCTGGGAAGTTTGCCATGACAATCATCTGAACTTTACAACTCTTCAGCTGCGACTCACTACTCTATGTTCTTTCCTCTAGGGTCAAGGAGAACCAGCCAAATCCTTCTTCAGCTGGCAGTTGAACTTGCAAGCAGAGCCATGGATGCTTGGAATTGAAGAGACATTTGTGACCATCAAGTTCACTCTTTGTCCATATAAGAATCTTTAGGACATTTGATGTGACAGATGTTCATTTGGCCTCCACAGAAGAAGGGAAGAGGGAAGGAGAGAAAAGAAGTCTTTCAGGGCCCTCTATCTGTGCTAAGCATTTTAATTTATTTTTTATAGAAAAGATTTTATGTAATTAATTAATTTAGCATATTTGTTACATGATTCATGTTCTTTCCCTCCCCTCCTAATGCTCTCTCCCTGCCAAAACCAATGCCTAATTTATGCTAAGCATTTTACAGATAGAACAGCCTATAGATGGGAGGTTCTGAGTTCAAATCTAGCCTCAGACGCTTCTAATTTGTATGACCTTGGGAAAGTCACTTAGCCCCCATTGCACAGTATTGATTCTAAGGATTATAGGTAAGGGATTAAAAAAGAAAGTTTGCATCATGTTTTATCCTGTTACCAAATGATAATAAGTTGGTAGTCCTCTCAATCATCCCCAAAGTCTCTTTGTGCAATCTAGCATTGCATTAAAAGACTGTCTCCAATTTCCCCTTTTTTAAATCAAACATCCCTCATTACTTCAACTGTTTTTCTTTCTATGGCAATGGTACCAGTCATTGCCCCATTAAGGCCAATGCTTTTTTTGTGATTTGGACTTTTTGTACTCAAGGATAGGACCTGATATCAATCCCCAACAGCACTGATCTTATCACCTTCCATCTACTGTACCAGTTTCCTGAGCTTCTTCTGCATCCTATCTGCTTCTACCTTCTCTATCCACCCAATTTTTTCTTTCTCTCTCTGTTCTTTCAAGTTTCAAAATTATGTTTTCTGCCTGTCTATAGAATCAGTAGAACAATAGCGGTCACCATTTACCAAGCTCTTTACAGATATTATTTAATTTGATCCAAGTCCCTCATAGGAACATTGAACAGAATGAGTTCAAGAACAGAAACTTCAGAAGATTTGTCTGAACTGATGCAGAAGGAAGTGAGTAGAACTAGAAGGTAATTTATACAATAATGTGTAAAGATTAAAATTTAGGAATATGGGGAGACTGAGGCATCTGAGGCAGGTAGAAATTAGTTTCTCTCTGCAAGGAGTATTATATTTTTAAAGGTTTATTGAAGATTAAGGATTAAAGAAAATACAGGATAAGAGACACTTCCTACAAAAAGCTACAGATTTCCTATGAAATCAGCTGCCTCACCTCAGAAATGGGATGGATTCACATATTTTTTGAGTGTAGGAATTAGATTCCCTTAATATATTAATATTGCAACATATGTGCTAATGTACCAGATTCATGGGTATATTAGTTCTTGATCATTGTATTTAATTGATACTCTACTAATTCTGACCACTCTCCAAATCTACAGTCCAAAAGTCAGAAGAATTCCTGGGTTGGCTGCCACAGGGTCCTAGTTCCCACTTTGTCAGACCAGATTCCATACCAGGTCACATGCTTAATTAAACTTCTCTTTGAACTTGTGGTTTTTAGTTAAGCCAATGTTAAATCTTATGCCATTTCACATGATCATTAGTTACCTCCTGATTACCATTCCTTGATCCTCCAATAAAAGATTGAGGACATATGTAGTTCACTCTCTCTACCACCATCAGAGGAGCACACAGGTTGGATCCCTTGCTCTTTAAGCCTTGTCTCTGAGTCTTTCTTCCTTTATAATATTCCCTCTTTCTCTATTTCCCCTTCACCCATTTTCCCTCAGTTTCTAACTCTCCTCAGGTGTCCACCCAATAATATATTAATTTATGTCTTCAGGCAGGGATAATCCATACTTGTCCCAAATATTATCTTTTTCATTATTTGGATGGAGGGAAGGGGGATAGAAAAATAGATTTTGGTTAATTGGAAAAAATTGAGAAAAAGCTCTTTTACATCGCAGGTGTCAAATACATAGCCTGCAACACTCTCAGGTGCAGTCTGAACCAGGTAATCAGGAAGGCAATTAGGAAATAGTTAACAAAAGAAAATACAGTAAAATACATAATTTAAATGTTAAATTAAACTGTGTGCTTTAGGCATCCTTATGTGAATATTTAGTCAAAGAAAAAGTCATCCCTCCTCTAAAGGATATGCTGTTGGTGTCTGACTTTCCCAAAGTCACTTCCCCATTTCACAATTCTATCTCTTCCCCCTGCTCTCCATTCAGAACATCCCCAGAGTCAGGGACAGGAAGTTGGGATACCCCTATGGTTTGTAACAATAAAGGTGCATGAAATAAAAGGAAAATAAAGTCAGAGATGATCTCTCTAAGGTCCTGCTGAACATTAATGTGATTATGGGAGTGGAGAATCTATCATCTGTACATAGAAGAGACAGAACAGTAAATTAATTGGGCAGCAGGGATTCTACTATGGACCCAGCCATGGGATGCTAAGAATCAGGTTTCATAGCAGATATGCTTCCATGTGACATTTTATGCCACAAAGAGGAAAAATATAGGTGCAATGTGAATCTCTGTGTGTAAAAGGAGACAAAATTTACGCTGTCCTTTCTATCTCCTGGATTTCCCTGCCAAAGGGGAGCAAGACCAGTCCCATTGCATGACCATAGCTTATACTCCAACCAAGGCTAGAAACATTCTCTGGCTCCACAGCCCCAAGGGAAATGGCCTAAAGGAAAGAGTATGGGTCAGTCATAGAAGCTACAATCCTAGAAGTTGGGAGACAAAGAAGATTGTATGTCACTGGGACAGAAGAGAATTATAATATCTCAATAGCATTGATGATGGTGACAACTCACATGCTTTTTGTACTGTGAATTTTAAAACTACTCCATCCTACTCGGGCTGTACTTTAGAAGATTTGATTTAGCTATTTCCCGATTTTTAACAATGGAGATACTTGGTCTAACATAATCAGGTCTTGGGAACTCTACATTGCTCTACCCTACTTAGTTTAACAAGGTCAGGAATGTCTGCACCCATACTCAAGGATTAAGTATCTAAGAAGATGACCTTCAACAGACATGTGCAAAAACAGCTGACAGACACCTGGGCTGTCCTAAATCAAGCTAAGCTATCATTGGTGCAGATGAGATGCAGGAAAGTGATATAAAACCATCTATAAAGGGCACGTCACTTCCTCTCTTTGCTCTTTCCCCGGAGAGCCGACTCTGGCTGGCAGCTTGCTTATCATTCTGACATCTTGGCATGGTGGCAGTTATTTGTCTGGGTTTTGGTGGTGAGTTTGCCTTTGAGCTGATTCATGTTCAGGCATCTTGGCTGAGCCCTCTTGGAGTTCAGGCTGATTCCTTCCTCCTTTACTCTCCAAACCCTTACCTTCCTAGGGCCTCTGGTCTTTCTCCTGGCACAAGTCAGGTGGGAGAAATTCTACAACCTTTCCTTCTTCCTTCTTCTTAACTTCTTTCCACTATATTAATTAAATCACCATAAATTTCCAGCTGACTTGGGTATTTTTAAATATATTTTTATATTTGGGATATCCATGGCGACCAAATAATTAATATAGTTTAGGTCACAAAGCTATAATTATCCTTTACAGTTTTGGCTGACCATGTTGGTTGTGACGAAATACCCTCAATCTTCTTAACTTTCCTAAACCTTTTCTCTACTGTGATTATGCCTAAGTTCAGCTTTTAATAGCTTATTTTGATCAGCTGTAGAGGTAAGTGAATTTGGATTTTTTTTGTTCCCTCTCTCCTTAAATTAGATAGAATATAGCTGTGTTTTTTTTTCCTTTTTTATTTTTTAATCCAAAGTGGCAAGCCTGGGAAAGCTGTTTAGCTATGGATCCCCTTTCCCTCAGGTAACAACTGCCTAGATTACTCTTAATTAGGAGTGAAGATGATCTAAAGAGAGTTTTGGCATTGCCCTGCTCCCCATCTGTTTTGTGAATCCCACTAGGAAAGTAATTACAAAACATATATATATATATATATATATATATATATATATATATATATAAATGAATACTAGCTTCTTCAATATTTATATGGCATTTGAAGAATTAGGGACATCGAGGAATTCAGCATCCCTTCAATTTTTTATATTATTTGGTAATGTCATTTTTGTACTCCTCAGTACTGTGTTTAGAGATGCTAACATAAAAAAATTATTTGAAGCTGAAATTCAGAAAAACATGCAAAATTCTGAAGCTAAAATATAAGAAATTATGCAAGTGTCTGAAGCTAAAATACAGAAAATTATAAATAAATGCAAGAGAAAACACAGGAAGATATTTTTAAAAATTGAGGCTAAAATGCAGGAGAACATGAAACTCCAATTGGATAATCTAAAATGTTTCTTACAGGATCAATTAGCAAACATCCACCCCACCACAAACAGGTCTGGACATGACGACAGACCTGATTCTGAACCTCTAAATGAGGAAATTTCCTTCCCCGAAATAGAGATGGAAAACACCTTTCCTATAGCTCACTTAAGAGACTTGTTCTCTCATGGTCTGCAAATCTTGGCTGAACATTATCCCCAAGACCCTTCCCCTACAATCCCAGGTTCTCATGTTCCTCCTCCTACACAAAACCAAATTCCAGCCCAAAGGAAATCTCATCCTTCTAAAGAAACTCATCTTAGTCAAACTGACCCACAGGTACCAAATTCAATTAGAGGCCTGTTTCCTCTAAGAGAAGTACCTGAAATAGGATGGAATGGGGATGTGGTAACTTTAAGGCACAATATACCATTTACTCCCCAATAAATGAATGAATTTACATAAAATATCCCCACATATGAACAAAATCCCTTTCTAGTAACAAAAAAGATGAGAGACATATTTTTCAGTATAATCCATTTTACAAGGACATTGAAAACTTGCTACAGGCTTCTTTTAACTGAACGTGAGAAAAATAAAACAATTGTTCATGTCAACAAAACCTGGGGGTACAATGCAGCACATTGGCCATCTCAGGATCCCAAATGGGACTATAACGAGTCTGAGGATCTTTTACAACTACACTGTTGTATAGAGGTCATCTTAACAGAAATGAGAGAGTATGCAGACAGTACAGATAAGTGGACAGAATTTGAAAAAAATTAAGGAAAAAATAAGAAAAAAAAAGAAAAAAACCCAGCTATATTCTATCTAAATTAAGGAGAGAGGAAACACCCTCCAGATTCATGGAGAGAATAACTGAGTTTGAGGTAGATACCTGGATTTTGACCTATCTAAAGAAAACTGCATAAGACAAGTTAGAAGGCACATTGTCAATAACTCTTGAAAAGTAATTAGGGATTATTTTAGAACACATTGCCCAAGATGGCCAGAGATGGAAATTGCGGAAAATAGCTCTATATATTTCAAAGGGAAACAAAGAAAAGGAGGAAGAAAATAATAATATCATGGAGGAAATAAGGAAAGAATTGAGATGTTTAAAAAATAAGAAGGCTAAAATGGAAAGTGGGCATGATACTCAACCAATGACAGGTGCCCCTCTCCAGGAATCTAATTATCAATCTGTTACCTGCCAATTCTATGAGAAGGGCCACAAAATGATAGAGTGTAGAAATTTACTCAAGATTATCAGAAGAAATAATGCAGTTTAAGAACAACTACGAAGTGAAAATTATAGAAATAACTATAATAATGATAATGGAAACCACAGCTTTAGGAATGATAACTATAGGAATAGATATTGGGAAAATGATAACTCAAATCATATGACTCCACAACAATATGAATTAAGTGGTGCTTGTCCAAACAATACTTGAAGTGCTTATGCCCCTCGGGGGTTGCCCTTTATGGGGGTACCCAGGGAACTTCCCAAATACTATGAAGGTATCCGGGGTAGTGGGGCTGGGGCACAGGAATCAGAGGATATAACCTTTGATTTTCCAGACCCTGATTCATGTCCTACTACCCACTGTCCCTATTCACTTCCCCCCTATACTAATGAACCCCATGTTACCTTAAAGGTGGATAACACCTATTATGATTGTCTTTTAGACACTGGAGCTTCCAGGGATGTATTAAAGAGTATACCTGATTTACATTGTTATTCTGTTGGCTCAGAGAATTAATGGGAGTGTCAGGAATACCCCAAAGGGTTAAAAAACATTCCCCTAGAATGGTGTCTATAGGACCCCTAGAGGTACAACATTCCTTCTTTTTGATGCCTGACTCCCCTTTAGATTTGCTGGGGAGGGACCTTCTATGCAAACTCAGAGCCACAATAACTTGCTCCCCAGATGGTTCCTTATCATTGGAAGTACCTGAGGAATCTTTAAATTTACTCCCTGTAATTCTCTCAGAGAGTCAGGAGGAGAAAGAGTATCCCACCTTTGTAATACCTGCAGATATACCAGAGTCTCTTTGGGCCACATCTTCTTCCAATGTAGGCTTACTTCAGTCAGGTATTCCTGTGCAGAAACTAAATCGAGGCCACCTCCTTCCATTCTTCAGTATCCCCTCTCAAAAGAGGCAATTGAGGGTTTTACCCCAGTAATTAACTCATTAATTCATCAGGCAATAATAATCCCTTGTAAATCTGAATACAACACACCCATCCTGCCCATTAAAAAACCAAAAAGGATGCCCAATGGCAAGCACCTCTATAGATTCCTACAGGATGTGAGGGTCTGTGAACAACCACATTATAAAGAGACACTCCAAAGTTTTTAACATACATATGATTTTTTTCTATTCCTAGCACAGCTACATCCTTTACCATAGTAGACTTGTGCTCAGCCTTCTTTTCCATACCCATACATGAGGACTCCAGGCATATCTTTGCCCTCACCTGGAATGGCTCTCAATATACCTGGAGTCATCTGCCATAGGGTTATGTGGAACACCCGAGTTTATTTGCACAAATTTTGAGCCAAGACACAGATAATATAACATTTAAAAATAGCAAATTAATCAAATACATAGATGATCTACTCTTGGCTTCAACAGACACAGAAGCATGTCAGGAAGATAGTAAACACCTTCTTTTGGAATTGCACAAAAGAGGACATGAGATCTCAAACGGTAAAGTTCAGTGGTGTCTCCCTAAAGTAGAATATTTGGGGTTCATCCTGACTGCGGGTGCCTGCTCAATTTCTCCCAAATGAATTGAGAGTATTCAAAATTTAAGCACTCCTACCACTAAGACACAGTTGAGAGCAATTTTAGGAGAAACAGGTTTTTGTAGACAATCAATTCCTCACCATGGGTAAATTACTAAACCCCTTATAGCACTAACAAGGGATGCAGTCCCTGAACCCCTCAAATTAGAGTGAGAAAACCTGTCAGCTCTATCAGAGCTAAAAGAGGTTATCCTGTCTTCCCCTGCTCTAGGCATCCCAAATTACAACAAGCCATTTACTTTGTATGTACATGAGTGAAGAGGGGTAGCTTCAGGTGTTTTCACTCAGACTTTGGGACCTTCTCAGTGCCCAATTTCTTATCATTCTGTCAAATTGGACCCAGTAGCATCAGGAGCACTACCATGTCTTAGAGGAGTAGCTGCTACAGCCTTACTAGTGACAAAAACTGTTGATCTAGTATTGGAATGCCCATTAACAACTATGTTCCCACATGAGGTAGAAACATTGTTGCTAAAGCATAGAGCATAGGCATTCTTGGATCAGCGAATTTCAAGGTATGAAATAACTTTGTTAAATAGAAAAAAAAGGTTATCTTGAAATGCTCTAC
Organism: Monodelphis domestica; assembly: GCF_027887165.1. Taxonomy (NCBI): domain Eukaryota; kingdom Metazoa; phylum Chordata; class Mammalia; order Didelphimorphia; family Didelphidae; genus Monodelphis; species Monodelphis domestica. The sequence goes on from NC_077230.1 coordinate 424,453,030, forward strand.
AACTCTTAGCCTTGCCACCTTGCTTCCAGATTTACCAAGTTCAGGAGAACCATTACACAGTTGTGAAACATTAGTGTCCATGGCAGAAAAGCCTCGAGATAATCTCTTGGATACTCAGACAACCCAGATCTGGTCTTATTTACTGATGGTTACTCTTTTATGATGGATGGCATATGCTATACTAGAGCTGCTGTAGTCACAGAATTTGCCACTGAGTGATCAGCTTCACTGCCCTCTAAAATTAGCGCTCAAGGGGCAGAACTCATAGCTCTGAAGCACACTTGTATAATTGCCAAGGATAAAAAGGCAACAATTTATATGGATTCTAGCTATGCTTTTGGCATTTGTCACTCAGTTGGGATGCTATGGCTCCAGAGAGGATTTTTAACCTCAGCTGGAAATCTATAGCTAATGCAGAAATTATTAATGAAGTTCTTTCTGCTCTCCAGCTGCCTGAAGCTCTATCTGTAGTTCATTGCTCTGCCCATACAGGTGGCACTGACCTTGTCTCTAGGGGAAATGATTGAGCAGATGATGCGGCAAAGCTAGCCGTCATAGAAGGGCCTGAATTAATTTTAACATTAACAACCTCTGATGACTTAAGTTTATCACTTTCCTATAATGAAAAGGAATTGGAAAAATGGAAGAAAAATTTCAAAGCAAAACAGATTGAGTATTGGTGTCATCTGAAGGAAAAGCCCTGCTCCCTAGAAGTTTCTCTCACCAAATTTGCCAATCTATTCATAGAAATGGCCACTTTGGCACCCAGGGCATTGTGGACTCTGTTAAGAGAGTATGGATAATCCCTGGTATAACTACTATAGCCTCTAAAGTGTGTACAGCCTGCTCTACCTGCCAAGCATATAACCAACATGCATTTTGTTGCAAAGCCTTTGGTTGGCGTCCTCTGGCTTACACAGCTTTTGAGCACCTACAGATAGATTTCATAACAATACTAAAGGCTGGACATTATAAATTTTGTCTAGTCATAGTAGATCACCTGACCAGATGGCCAGAAGCATTTCCTGCAACCTGAGACAGTGGTTTTTGTTGCTAAGGTGCTTTTAAAAGAAATTATTCCGGGACTTCCGGTTAAGATGGCGGCTTAGAGAAAGCTGAAGTTCAGATCTCCGGAAAACCCTTCCCGACCGATCTCAAACTAGAAGCTCCTAAGGCGCCGAAATTCAAAACGATCAACAGCACAGACCCTGGGAACCCTCCTCCTGGACCTGGACCCGGTTCAAAAGGTACGGCTCCCCTTAAAAGCCAGAACCCGAGATCCCTCGGACCTCAGGGGTAGGAGCGCAGAGTCCAAGGCTCCCGGAAGCGGCAGCCACGCCGGGCTCAGAGAGCAGGGTCTGAGGAACAACAACCCTCAGGGTCTTCTACCCAAGTCCCAGTCCGGGTGAAAGTTACTGCCTGGGGCTTCCGCTGCAGAGAGCCGGTAGGTCCGGGTGAAAGTTACTGCCTGGGGCCTCCGCTGCAGAGAGCTGGTCAAAACAACAGCAACCCTCAGGGCGGGCAAGACAGCCTCACGGGCTGGATCCTGCTATCCAAGTCTCAGTGAAAGTCTGTGCTCTCGGAGCTTGGGGAAGCGGCAGCCCATCCCCCCGCAGGCCTACGAAACAGCCTCACAGCCAGGGATTCTGAAGGCAACTTCCGGAAATCGAGCCAGGGGGAGAGTGTGGCCTCGTGGTCCGACCCTTCCATTCCAGTTCCAGTGAGGCATATTCAGTTTAACCCAGGGAACGCTCATAGAACCAACATCTGCCCAGGACTAAAGCCACTGATCACCAGACAAAGACAAGAAAAGCCAATCCTCCACGTTCAGAGATGACAAATTCCACAGAAGCACAGAAGCCCCAAAATACCAAGAAAAATAAGAAGAAAGGGGCAACTCTGGACACATTCTATGGAGCCAAAATACAAAATACAGAGCAGATAGAAGAAGATATACAAGAAAATTCTCCAAAATCTTCCAAAGGAAATAGAAACTCTCCACAAACCCATGAAGAATTTGAATCAGAAAGGACCAAAAAGATGGAAGCCCTCTGGGAGGAAAAGTGGGAAATGATGCAAAAGAAATTCACACATCTACAAAACCAGTTTGACCAAACTGTAAAAGAAAACCAGGCTTTAAAGCAAGAACTAATAAAGCAAAGCCAAAACACCAAGAAATTAGAAGAGAACATAAAATATCTCACCGACAAGGTGATAGATCTGGAAAACAGGGGGAGAAGAGAAAATTTAAGAATAATTGGACTCCCAGAAAAGCCAGAAATAAACACCAAACTGGACATGGTGATACAAGATATAATCAAAGAAAATTGCCCAGAGATTCTAGAACAAGGGGGCAATACATCCACTGACAGAGCTCACAGAACACCTTCTACACTAAACCCCCAAAAGACAACTCCCAGGAATGTAATTGCCAAATTCCAAAGCTATCAAACAAAAGAAAAAATCCTACAGGAAGCCAGAAAAAGACAATTTAGATATAAAGGAATGCCAATCAGGATCACACAAGACCTTGCAAGTTCTACGCTGAATGATCGTAAGGCATGGAACATGATCTTCAGAAAGGCAAGAGAGCTGGGTCTCCAACCAAGAATCAGCTACCCAGCAAAACTGACTATATACTTCCAAGGGAGAGTATGGGCATTCAACAAAATAGAAGACTTCCAACTTTTTGCAAAGAAAAGACCAGAGCTCTGTGGAAAGTTTGATACCGAAAATCAAAGAGCAAGGAATACCTGAAAAGGTAAATATTAAGGAAAGGGGAAAAATGTTATCTTCTTTTACTCAAACTCTCTTCTATAAGGACTACATTTATATCAACCTATGTATACTAATATGTGGGGAAAATGTAATGTATAAATAGGGGGTAAAGAAAGACCAAATAGAATAATGGTTCTCACACAAAGATTCACAGGGGAAGGGGAGGGGAAGAAAACTCCTATAAGAAGGAGAGGAAGAGAGGGGGGGGGGTCACTTAAACCTCAATCTCAGGGAAATCAACTCTGAGAGGGAAAAACATCCAGATCCATTGGGATCTTGAATTCTATCTTACCCAACAAGGGTAAGGAGAAGGGAAAACCAAGGGGGGGAGGGGGAGAGGGAGAACAAAAAGGGAGGGAAAGAGAGGGGGGAGGGGGAGGGAACAAAAAGGGAGGGACTAAAAAGGGAAACATCAAGGGAGGGGACAAGGGGGACTGATTCAAAGTAAATCACTGGACTAAAAGGTAGAGCCGAAGAAGAAAAGGTTAGAATTAGGGAAGGCAATCAAAATGCCAGGGAGTCCACAAATGACAATCATAACTTTGAATGTGAATGGGATGAACTCACCCATAAAACGTAGACGAATAGCTGAATGGATTAGAATCCAAAACCCTACCATATGTTGTCTTCAAGAAACACACATGAGGCGGGTTGACACCCACAAGGTCAGAATTAAAGGATGGAGTAAGACCTTCTGGGCCTCAACTGATAGAAAGAAGGCAGGAGTGGTAATCATGATATCTGATAAAGCCAATGCAAAAATAGACCTGATCAAAAGGGATAGGGAAGGTAATTATATTTTGTTAAAAGGGACTCTAGACAATGAGGAAATATCATTAATCAACATGTATGCACCAAATAATATAGCACCCAAATTTCTAATGGAGAAACTAGGAGAATTGAAGGAAGAAATAGACAATAAAACCATACTAGTGGGAGACTTAAACCAACCATTATCAAATTTAGATAAATCAAATCAAAAAATAAATAAGAAAGAGGTAAAAGAAGTGAATGAAATCTTAGAAAAATTAGAATTAATAGACATATGGAGAAAAATAAATAGGGATAAAAAGGAATACACCTTCTTCTCAGCACCACATGGCACATTCACAAAAATTGACCATACATTAGGTCACAGAAACATAGCACACAAATGCAAAAAAGCAGAAATAATGAATGCAGCCTTCTCAGATCACAAGGCAATAAAAATAATGATTAGTAATGGTACATGGAAAACCAAATCTAAAACCAATTGGAAATTAAACAATATGATACTCCAAAACCGTTTAGCTAAAGAAGAAATCATAGAAACAATTAATAATTTCATCAAGGAAAATGACAATGGCGAAACATCCTTTCAAACCTTTTGGGATGCAGCCAAAGCGGTAATCAGAGACAAATTCATATCCCTGAAAGCTCATATTAACAAACAAGGGAGAGCAGAGATCAATCAATTGGAAATGCAATTGAAAAAACTCGAAAGCGATCAAATTAAAAACCCCCAGCAGAAAACCAAATTAGAAATCCTAAAAATTAAGGGAGAAATTAATAAAATCGAAAGTGATAGAACTATTGATTTAATAAATAGGACAAGAAGCTGGTACTTTGAAAAAACAAACAAAATAGACAAAGTACTGGTCAATCTAATTAAAAAAAGGAAGGAAGAGAAGCAAATTCACAGCATTAAAGATGAAAAGGGGGACAGCACCTCCAATGAGGAGGAAATTAAGGCAATCATTAGAAATTACTTTGCCCAATTATATGGCAATAAATACACCAATTTAGGAGAAATGGATGAATATATACAAAAATACAAACTGCCTAGACTAACAGAAGAGGAAATAGAATTCTTAAATAATCCCATATCAGAAATTGAAATCCATCAAGCCATCAAAGAACTTCCTAAGAAAAAATCCCCAGGGCCTGATGGATTCAACTGTGAATTCTATCAAACATTCAGAGAACAATTAACCCCAATACTATACAAACTATTTGACATAATAAGCAAAGAGGGAGTTCTACCAAACTCCTTTTACGACACAAACATGGTACTGATTCCAAAACCAGGCAGGTCAAAAACAGAGAAAGAAAACTATAGACCAATCTCCCTAATGAATATAGATGCAAAAATTTTAAATAGGATACTAGCAAAAAGACTCCAGCAAGTGATCAGAAGGATTATTCACCATGATCAAGTAGGATTCATACCAGGGATGCAGGGCTGGTTCAACATTAGGAAAACCATCCACATAATTGACCACATCAACAAGCAAACTAGCAAGAACCACATGATTATCTCAATAGATGCAGAAAAAGCCTTTGATAAAATACAACACCCATTCCTATTAAAAACACTAGAAAGCATAGGAATAGAAGGGTCATTCCTAAAAATAATAAACAGTATATATCTAAAACCAACAGCTAATATCATCTGCAATGGGGATAAACTAGATGCATTCCCAATAAGATCAGGAGTGAAACAAGGATGCCCATTATCACCTCTACTATTTGACATTGTACTAGAAACACTAGCAGTAGCAATTAGAGAAGATAAAGAAATTGAAGGCATCAGAATAGGCAAGGAGGAGACCAAGTTATCACTCTTTGCGGATGACATGATGGTCTACTTAAAGAATCCTAGAGATTCAACCAAAAAGCTAATTGAAATAATCAACAACTTTAGCAAAGTTGCAGGATACAAAATAAACCCACATAAATCATCAGCTTTTCTATATATCTCCAACACAGCTCAGCAGCAAGAACTAGAAAGAGAAATCCCATTCAAAATCACCTTAGACAAAATAAAATACCTAGGAATCTATCTCCCAAGACAAACACAGGAACTATATGAACACAACTACAAAACACTCGCCACACAACTAAAACTAGACTTGAACAATTGGAAAAACATTAACTGCTCATGGATAGGACGAGCCAATATAATAAAAATGACCATCCTACCCAAACTTATTTATCTATTTAGTGCCATACCCATTGAACTACCAAAATACTTCTTCACTGATTTAGAAAAAACCATAACAAAGTTCATTTGGAAGAACAAAAGATCAAGGATATCCAGGGAAATAATGAAAAAAAACACATATGATGGGGGCCTTGCAGTCCCAGACCTCAAACTATATTACAAAGCAGCAGTCATCCAAACAATTTGGTACTGGCTAAGAAACAGAAAGGAAGATCAGTGGAATAGACTGGGGGAAAACGACCTCAGCAAGACAGTATACGATAAACCCAAAGATCCCAGCTTTTGGGACAAAAATCCACTATTCGATAAAAACTGCTGGGAAAATTGGAAGACAGTGTGGGAGAGACTAGGAATAGATCAACACCTCACACCCTACACCAAGATAAATTCAAAATGGGTGAGTGACTTAAACATAAAGAAGGAAACCATAAGTAAATTGGGTAAACACAGAATAGTATACATGTCAGACCTTTGGGAGGGGAAAGGCTTTAAAACCAAGCAAGATATAGAAAGAATCACAAAATGTAAAATAAATAATTTTGACTACATCAAACTAAAAAGCTTTTGTACAAACAAAACCAATATAACTAAAATCAGAAGGGAAACAACAAATTGGGAAAAAATCTTCATAGAAACCTCTGACAAAGGTTTAATTACTCATATTTATAATGAGCTAAATCAATTGTACAAAAAATCAAGCCATTCTCCAATTGATAAATGGGCAAGGGAAATGGATAGGCAGTTCTCAGATAAAGAAATCAAAACTATTAACAAGCACATGAAGAAGTGTTCCACATCTCTTATAATCAGAGAGATGCAAATCAAAACAACTCTGAGGTATCACCTCACACCTAGCAGATTGGCTAACATAACAGCAGAGGAAAGTAATGAATGCTGGAGGGGATGTGGCAAAGTAGGGACATTAATTCATTGCTGGTGGAGTTGTGAACTGATCCAACCATTCTGGAGGGCAATTTGGAACTATGCCCAAAGGACGACAAAAGAATATCTACCCTTTGACCCAGCCATAGCACTGCTGGGTCTGTATCCCAAAGAGATAATGGACACAAAGACTTGTACAAAAATATTCATAGCTGCGCTCTTTGTGGTGGCCCAAAACTGGAAAACGAGGGGATGCCCATCAATTGGGGAATGGCTGAACAAACTGTGGTATATGTTGGTGATGGAATACTATTGTGCTCAAAGGAATAATAAAGTGGAGAAGTTCCATGGAGACTGGAACAACCTCCAGGAAGTGATGCAGAGCGAGAGGAGCAGAACCAGGAGAACATTGTACACAGAGACTAATACACTGTGGTATAATCGAACGTAATGGACTTCTCCATTAGGGGCGGTGTAATGTCCCTGAACAACTTTCAGGGATCCAGGAGAAAAAAAAAACACCATTCATAAGCAAAGGATAAACTATGGGAGTGGAAACACCGAGAAAAAGCAACTGCCTGAATACAGAGGTTGAGGGGACATGACAGAGGATAGACTTTAAATGAACACTCTAATGCAAATACTATCAACAAAGCAATGGGTTCAAATCAAGAAAACATCTAATGCCCAGTGGACTTACGCGTCGGCTATGGGGGGTGGGGGGGAGGAAAAGAAAATGATCTATGTCTTTAACGAATAATGCTTGGAAATGATCAAATAAAATATATTAATAAAAAAAAAAGAAAGAAAAAAAAAAGAAATTATTCCTCACTTTGGCCTGCCAGCACATATTGATTTAGATAGAGGATGTCATTTTATTGATTCTGTCCTAAATCAAATATATTCTTGCTTGGGAATAATCCCCAAATTCCATGTTCCATATCATCCCCAGAACTCAGGCCAAGTTGAAAGAATGAACAAAGAACTTAGGCCCATGATTAGCAAATTATGCACTTAAACACATTTAAATTGACTTGAAATTCTCCCTCTGGCCCTATTTTATCATAGAAGCAGGCCTAGAGGAGATGTACACATCTCATCATTTGAGATGCTTTCTGGACATCCACATATACAGGCTAAGCCTTTCTCCCCGGCATATACATCACTATTAGGGGGAGATACTACTATTGCTTCCTATATACAGGGATTACAGCACAAACTGCATGAACTCCATGAATCTAGAGCTGCAGTACAAGCCGGACCACTAGACTTTTCACTTCATGACCTGAACCTAGGAGACAAGGATATATTAAGAATTTCAAGCATACTGGAGCAATTCAGCCTTCCTGATAAGGGCCATTCCAAATATTGTTAACTATTCCAACATCTATAAAGATTGGAGAGAAGGACTCTTAGATTCATTGTTCACATGTAGAGAAAGAATCTTCTGTTGAGACTGATTGACTGTATCCTATCACATGCATTGGAGATAATAATCCATTGACAAGTGGATACTGTTTTCAGGAACACATTGAATTCCTGATTTTCGCCCCTTATTTATATTATTGCTTTCCTTTTATTTTGATTACAATATTTGAATTTTTCCCCTTTTCTCATTTCTTGTACTTAAGGTACATACAATCAATATTAATTTTATTCTACAATAATATAAGTTTAATGCATATGTACATGTATACTTGCTATAATATTAATACATACCCAAACAGCTTTAGACTATGTGAACCTGCCACTTATTGATAATTGTTATGGGACTGTGATTAATGTTTGTGTCTGATTCTAGGAAACAGGATCAAAAAGGTGCACACACTTAACCTGAATAGTGCCAAAAGAGCACACAGGTCGAAAGAAAGAAAGAAAGAAAGAAAGAAAGAAAGAAAGAAAGAAAGAAAGAAAGAAAGAAAGAAAGAAAGAAAGAAAGAAAGAAAGAAAGAAAGAAAGAAAGAAAGAAAGAAAGAAAGAAAGAAAGAAAGAAAGAAAGAAAGAAAGAAAGAAAGAAAGAAAGAAAGAAAGAAAGAAAGAAAGAAAGAAAGAAAGAAAGAAAGAAAGAAAGAAAGAAAGAAAGAAAGAAAGAAAGAAAGAAAGAAAGAAAGAAAGAAAGAAAGAAAGAAAGAAAGAAAGAAAGAAAGAAAGAAAGAAAGAAAGAAAGAAAGAAAGAAAGAAAGAAAGAAAGAAAGAAAGAAAGAAAGAAAGAAAGAAAGAAAGAAAGAAAGAAAGAAAGAAAGAAAGAAAGAAAGAAAGAAAGAAAGAAAGAAAGAAAGAAAGAAAGAAAGAAAGAAAGAAAGAAAGAAAGAAAGAAAGAAAGAAAGAAAGAAAGAAAGAAAGAAACCAATCCAGATAGGATTGATGAACTTCTAATCCAATGCAAAGGACTTGAACCTAGTGTGAGACTCAAGCTTGACATATGTTAAGATAGGCCTTCCTTCTATCCACACTCTTTGTGAAAATACTTACTGATAAGTGCCAAAGTTTGACAATCATCGTGGCTCCCTCTATTCCTGATAATGAAGGAAAAATCAGATGAGGGAATGACACTTCCCTATCAAAATATAATTCTAGTTACTTTTCTTCTTATAGTATGGAAACTTCCTGTAGTCTTGGCTACAAATGGGTAAGTGAAATATTACTGCACTCTGTCCTACAGACTTGTGGGATAGAAATTACTTTAAATTATACCTATACAAGGGCCTATTATTTTTTCCTTTGTATTTTTGTTTTTTTTTTCAATTCTTTTAATATTTGACTCATATACCCCCATAACTCAACCATGTATCCTGTGTTGAAGTGGATGTTTTTTAACACCCACTTCATGGGGGATTGTATTTCAATAAAAATCCAAGATTTTGAAAATTTTTTTTTCAAGAAAGATCTTCAAGGAAGATGCTTGCTAACTCCTAAATCCAGAGAATAAACTTTTGCATAAAGATGCCAGAAAACCTACACTACATCATAAAGATCAAGAATGAACTTTGGGTGTTGTTGATTGAACTGAAGTTTGATTGAACATTCATTGTAAATGTACACTTTTATGCCAAAGGGACTGCCCCTAATTTAGTTTTTTTTTTCAATGTGCCTAGCAAAACATTGGTTTTGCTTTCTCTCTTTTCTATTCCTCCTTAACTATTGTAATTTCCTCTTAGAAATTGAATATTGTATACATCTGTAGTTGAAAGCTCTTTAGGACTACAAGATGATTATGTTAAATGATCAATGGGGAGACTAGTCTCCCAAATGATCATCAGAGGGGATTGTGAATTTTAAAACTACTCCACCCTACTCAGACTGTACTTTAGAAGATTTGATTTAGCTATTTCCTGATTTTTAACAATGGAGATATTTGGTCTAACAGAATCAGATCTTGGGAACTCTATAGTGCTCCACCCTACTTAGTTTAACAAGGTCAGGAATGTCTGCACTCATACTCAAGGATTAAGTATCTAAGAAGATGGCCTTCAATAGACATGTGCAGAAACATCTGACGGACCCTTGGGCTGTCCTAAATCAAGCTAAGCTATCATTGGTGCAGATGAGATGCAGGAAAATGACATAAAATCATCTATATAGGGCATGTCACTTCCTCTCTTTGCTCTCTTTCCCTGGAGAGGCGACTCTGGCTGGCAGTGTGCTAAGCATTCTGACATCTTGGCATGGTGGCAGTTATTTGTCTGGGTTTTGGTGGTGAGTTTGCCCTTGAGCTGATTCATGTTCAGGCATCTTGGCTGAGCCCGCTTGGAGTTCAGGCTGATTCCTTCCTCCTTTACTCTCCAAACCCTTACCTTCCTAGAGTCTCTGGTCTTCCTCCTGGCACAAGCCAGGTGGAAGAATGGGAGAAATCCTACAACCTTTCCTTCTTTTTTCTTCCTCCTCCTCCTCCTCCACCTTCTCCTCCTCCTCCTCCTCCTCCTTTTTTAAACCTTTACCTTCTGTCTTGGAATCAATACTGTGCATTGGCTCCAAGGCAGAAGCGTGGAGAGGGCTAGGCAATGGGGTCAAGTGACTTGCCCAGGGTCACACAGCTGGGAAGTGTCTGAGAGACCTGATTTGAACCTAGGACATCCTTTCTCTAGGTCTGGCTCTCAATCCACTGAGTCACCCAGCTGCCCCCATTCTTCCTTCTTCTTAATTTCTTTCCACTATATTAATTAAATAACCATAAATTTCCAGCTCACTTTGGTATTTTAATATATTTTTATATTTGATATATCCATGGCAACCAAATAATTAATATAGTTTAGGTCACAATGCTAAAATTATCCTTTACAGTACCTGCCATGTAAAAAAGACTTTCTCCACATAGAATCCTTTTATACACAGAGCAAAAGATTATTCATTTTCCCAGATGAAGAAACTGAGGCTGTGAAAGGAGCAGGCACACTTACTACATAGATAGTAGACAGAAAAGGAAGGATTCTATGCTAGTTTTGTGATTCTGAGCTCAGGGCTCTTTCTACCACAACACATTGTGCCATGCCACCAGGAGGGCAGAATGTCACTTATCTCTATTTCTCTCATGCCAAGGAAAGAAAGTGCCAAACAAAAGGTTGGGGGCCCAATTCGGCTACTCACCATAGATTATAACATTCTTGGTTGCGGAGCGTGTCAAGCCAGTCAATGAGTTGGCTGCATTACAGGTATAAGTTCCAGAAAGAGTCATGGATGCAATAAATGAAAATGTGGCTGAGTTGCTGACTGGTTGTCCGTTGTGCAACCAAGTGAATTGGACTGGTGGATTAGAAACAGCAGAACAGCTCAAGGTAATATTTGCTCCAATAGGGTACTCATCTACTGAATGGGCAATCGTGGCAATATCTGGGCCATCTGAAGGAAAGAGAAGTTTTACATATTGAGATTATGGAAGAAAGAAGGGGCATCTTCTAGTCTGTAACATATCACCAGGGACTACTGTGTCTCCCTGATCCTCCATTGAGCTGGGAAATTCACAACTTGTCCTCTACTTTTCAAGTTTGGATCTGTACTTAGAAGACCTTAGAGCAGAAGTTCCCAAACTATGGCCCACAGGCCACATGTGGTCCCTGAGCCCATGTATCTAGCCCCCACCTCACTTGCATAAGGGGTGCCTCTTTCCTTGGTGTTTAGTAAAAGGAGCACTGTATGTGGAGGTGCTGCAAAGCGAGGCATCACTCATTTACAATAATACATCGAGTGACAAAATCCTTTGCATGGCACCTTCAAGCCAGGTACCAAGCAAAGGATTATGTGACTGCACAATGGAAAACTTCAGCATGGTGATCAGTGATTTAGGAGAGGGGATTTCACACTGTGTATAATGCTGCCTGGTTAGGGATAGGGATTGGGTTAGGTTTTTATAGTCCGGCCCTCAACCAGTCTGAAGGACAGTGAAATGGCCCCCTGTGTAAAATGTTTGGGGACCTCTGCCTTGGGGCTTCCTCCAGTTCAGCACTATGACTGACCACCCTCCACCAGAAAGCATGACAAGGCCAATCTGGACTCGCTATAGATAAGGGTGTTGGGAACCTGAGAATTTTTAGATATAGCTTTCAGAGAAGTGACTGAATTAGTTTCACCTCTGGGAACTCACCACAAGGCTATAATCATGTACCATATAGGAAGAACAAATATACTCACAGGTAACATTCAGTGTGAATGGATCACTCCTATTTCTAAACAATGGGTTCTCAATTTCACACACATAGGGTCCTTTGTTTTCCCTTCTTGTAAGATTGCCGATAGTGAGTATCTTCTTATCCGGGGACAGCTGTATCCTGCTACCAGATGGGGCAAGTCCATTTATGAACCACCGGTAAGCGTGAATTTGACCTATACCCTGGCATGTCAATGAGAAGTCCTTGGTCTCCACTGCAGTCCTGTTGGAGGTGAGAATGGTGGGTTTGGACAGTGGCGCTGTGCAGAAAATAGACAGAAAATGACTATGTTGGTTCTTTTTATTACCTTATAACCAAATAACTCATTTGGAAGTGGCCTGTCTAAGAACTTGGCAAGGCTGGAGGCGAGAGACCAAGAACCTGTGATTTCAATGGCAAAGACACCCCTTTCTCTGGTGCAGATCACAACTCATCCAGGCCTTAGGAAATGTTCATCTTCAGTTCCTGTGGCTGACAAAGGCATTCACATGGAGCTTAATCCCCTGGTGCTAAATCTTTCTGGGCTGAGGCAAGCTGATCCAGGGATGACAGACCCCTTCATCTAGAACCTGGGCTTGGATTTGAATCCTTTATAGCTTGGCAGAACCATGTGAAGATTAAATTTGTCTCTATTCTGATTATAACAATGAAAATACTTAACTCTCCCCTGAATGTGAAGATTAAATTGTAACCCCTGTCCATGTTTAGATTTTAATCACCAAAAGTGTATACAACTACTTAAAAGTAAAAGTTAAGTATGGAGATCTGCCCATTTTATATCTAATCACCAAAAGTGAAAATATCCCACTTAATAATGAAGTGTGAGGTCTGTGACCCATGTGTGCAATAGTGGGTGACAAATCAGAGCCAAATGACTGCCTCCTGGGCAGTCCTAGAGCAGGACTTCAACTGTGATTGGTAGATGTGGAATTAGGGGAACATATAGGAAGTGACACAAGAGAAAATGTCTTTAAAGGAGCTGTTAGTTCCTGTGAAATTCAATTTTTCATTCATTGATGCGCTTACTGAACCTGTGACCCTGTTCCTGACTGGACTGACTTGTGGTAAGTGAAAAGCTGACTCTTAACTGCTGTTTTTTTCTCTGAAGAGAACAGCCTCAGGAAATACCTATCCTCTTGAGAAAGGCTCCCTGTATCCCCAGGGCCTTAGCTACAAGTGCCAAGGCCCCTCCAGCTAAGAACTAACTCTCCCTGCCCAGGGGCCAAGAACAAAATAATTTCTGTTTAGGCTAGATACCTTACCTTATCCTCTCTCTGATTTCTTACTTGACTCTTTCTATATTTTGTAAATAAATTGTAAATAAATCTCTTTGGAATTAATTAAATTCATGGTGATCAACCACACTCTTAAATAAAAAATTTATCCCTTTTTTATATAACCCCTATTTTCCCCTTATAACCATTAAGAGTTTATGTTTCCTTGGCCTGGAATTCAAAGAGCCAAGGTTACTTAACAACATGGCTTTTTGAGGATATCTGGGGAGCCTGGAGAGAATGGACTAGGGACAGGCCAGAGGGAGATTGTATTCAGAAAGGGGAACATTACTTTAACTCTGAAAAGGAAAAAAAAAAGGAAAGGCAGAGAGTGGGAATAGATCACTTAGTAGCAGAAGGAAGAGCCTCAGACTTGGAGTCAGGAGCGGCTTGGTTCAAGTTTAGAGATTTTGAACCCACAATAACATCTCTTGTGCCTAGGACTGTGTTTTTCTACCAAGAGGCAGTTAATACCCTTACAGAAGATTCTGGAATTCCCTACTTTAGGCTCATCTTTTCCTTAGGAGTTTCCTTCCCTGAAAGATAAGAATGAGAATGTTGAATGTGATCTTCTTCAAGCTCAGATATGGTTTTATGCTGGGAAGCTAAGCAAATGAGTACTAATTTTCCCTGAGCCTTCATGGCCCAAGGAGAACCCATTCCTTATCTCTAGTTGGTCTTGCCATTGAGAGATGTGTGCATACCAGGAATAATCTCTGGGGGCAGATCCAGTAAGCTTGCCAGGCTTCCTTCCTGGGTCATCCTTGGCCATCCTTGGCCAGCTATCTTAGGATTCATTTCAGCATCCTTGACATTTCATCTTGGTTTTTGTAGTTTGTACTCCTTCTCTGGGTCTCTGTTGGGAACCTTAGGGTGAGGAAGAGTGAGCCTCTTACTTGTATCCAGTAAAGCCAAGTGGGACTGGCCAGGAAGGTGACAAATCTGAGGTCAGCTAGCCACATTTTGAAGTGGGAAGAAAATATGATGGAACAGAGAACATGCTCCTGGGCATTTAGAAGGTTTTTCCTGGAATGGCATAGTGACTAGTGTTGGATTTAGAGTGAGAAAGACCTGAGTTCAAATCCTTTCTCAAAATGTTATTGGCTATGTGATGTTTAGCAAGTGCTTATCTGGGTCTCAGTCTCCTCATCAGTTAAAAGAGTATAATAATCTCTCCCTCATAGTTTTTTTTTAATCAAATGAAACCATCTATAAAACTTTTTAAACCTGAACATAGACTGAATAACAGTTCAGAGGAGGGAAAGTACAGAATATGAGTCTGAATGCCAAAGATAGACACATGCTTTCTGAGCAGAAAATACATACCCAGAACTATTTGAAAGGCCTGCTGACATTTTGTGAAGGGCTACAGTTTAATGACAGGCTAGGAACACTGAAAAGTAGTCTATAGTCAATAGGGAGTCATGAAAAGAGAAGAAACATGAGCACACACATATTTAATTGAAGAACAAATTGAGGGCACTAGAGATGCTTAGAAAATCAAAAGAGTTTAATAAAATCTAAAGGAAATAAAAAATAGAATTAAATAAAACTGGATCTATTTTTTAAAATAAAAATACAATTAAGTAGATGACCCACTGATTAATTTGATTAAAGAAAGAAGAAAACAGTATTACCAATAGCAAAAATGAAAAGCATGAATGAGTTAGCAATAAAGTTTAAATTAAGGAAATCCTGAGCACTCATTTTGAGAAATTATGTGCCAGCAAAACTGAAATTTAAGTGAAATAGATGAATATTTACAAAAAAATGAATTGCTCAGATTCACAGAATTATAAATAGAATATTTGAACAACTCAATCATAGAAAAAGACACTGAAGAAACCATAAATGAGTTCTCTATGAAATAGTTCCCAGGATTAGATCAATATACCAGTGAATTATCACACTGAAGGAACAATGAATCTCAATGCTATATAAACAATCTTAAAAATATAGGCAATGAGGGCTAGTGAGGTGCTCAGTGGATAGCAAGGCCTAGATTCTAGAGGACCAGGGTTCACATCTGGCCTCAGACACTTCTGGATGTGTGACCCTGGACAAGTCATTAACCCCCATTGTCTAGCCTTTACTTCTCATCTAACTTTTGAACCAATACTTGGTCTTGATTCCAAGATGGAAGGGAAGAGTTTTCAAAAATAGGTAAAGAAAGAATCCCAAATTCCTTTTGTGATACAAATATAGTTTTGATACCTAAACCAGTGAAAGCAAAAACAGAAAAAAATACAATACTTAAATAATCCTGTACCAGGAATAGAAATTGAACAAGCCATCACAGAGCTCCCTAAGACAAATTCCCTAGGGCCTGCTGGATTCACAAGTCAGTTATATCAAACATTCAAAGAACAACTAATCCCAATATTATACAAACTATTTGACAGAATAAACTAAGAAAGAATTCTACCAAATTCCTTATAAGACACAAAAATGGTACTGCTTCCAAAGCCAAGATAGTCAAAAACAGAAAGAAAACTACAGATCAATCTCTTAATGAACATAGATGCAAAAATCTTAAATAGAATACTAGGAAAAGGTCTGCAGCAAGTGATCTTGAGGGTGATTTATTATGATCATGTGGGGTTTATATCAGGTTAATATTAGGAAAAGCATCCACATAATTGACCATATCAAAAAGCAAACCAACAAAAATCACATGATTATTTCAAAAGATGCAGAAAAAGCCTTTGATAAAATACAACACCCATTCATATTGAAAACACTAGAAAGTATAGGAATAGAAGGGCCTTTCCTAAAAATAATAAACAGTATATATCTAAAACCATCAGCAAACATGGTCTGCAATGGGGATAAATTAGAAGCATTCTCAATAATATCAGGAGTGAAACAAGGATGCACATTATCACCTCTATTATTTACCATAGTACTAGAAATGTTGTTAGGATAGATGAGTGTGCACAAAGATACTTGTGCGTGAAAGAGATTTAAGTGGAAAAGCCGATGCACAGAGACAGTCCCACTCTCTCGGCATTGGAAGCCTGGGTCCAGTGGCACGAAAAATTGTTACGTCTGGAGACTTCCTCAGCTGCATTGGATAGCCGTGTTGTCCTTTGTGCTCCAACACGCCCTAAGCACTCCACAGTGCTTTGCTGCGTCGCCCTCTCAGCCGTTGAACCTTCTTATTGGTTTCTTCCATCTGTTCAGCCGAAGCAGTCTTCACATGCTGGGTGAGCAAAGCCCTGGTTCACCATGGGTCAACGACCCGATGGCTACCCTCACAAGGTTTGGCCGGCCTGTCGAAGCCGTTGCCTGGGGTGTGGCTGCTGCCACATGCTAGCAGCTACTGGGAGCCACAAGTGAGAGCTGGGTGTCAGATGGGGTCAGAGGCTGGAGAGCTACCATAGGAGGGCACGACAAGCCCTCCATACCAGAGATACTACACCTCCCTGAGCACCCCATACGGACAAGTATCTTTGTGCACACTCATCTATCCTAACCCTGTCCACCATCTTCAAGACCTGCGGTGATGGAGGAGTGATGATGCAACAGGTGGAGGTGACCACTGGCAGTTGTAGTCACGATCCTGCACGTAGACGGCCCACGGACCAGTGGTCGCTCAGCCCTGTGGGCAGCAGGGATGTTCAGCAGCATCCTGGGCAACTGAGCAGCCCTCTCTAGGACAGCACTGCTCACCCTAATCAAAGGAGGGGACTAGAAAAGGTGTCCCAAACATTGCCTGCCCTACAAACACCCAGTCAGCACACCGCGGCTGGCAGGTCATCCCCTTTAAGAGGTCGAAATCAAAGAAAAAATACAAAGAAACTCCTACTAGGAGCATGGAACATCAGGACATTACTTGACAGAGAGAATACCCCAAGACCTGAGAGAAGAACAGCTCTAATAGGTAAAGAACTGGCGCGATATAACATCAACATCGCAGCCTTAAGCGAAACATGCTTACCAGAAGAGGGATCACTCAGCAAAACCACCACTGGATACAACTTCTTCTGGAAAGGTAGAGCCTCAAATGAAGACAGAATCCACGGTGTTGGCCTGGCCATCAAGACCAGTTTGCTCAAACAGCTGCCAGACTTGCCTGTGGGCATCAGCGAGAGGCTCATGAAGATCTGTTTGCCTCTTAGCAAAGACCGGTATGCCACAATCATCAGCGCATATGCCCCAACACTGACCAGCACAGAGGAGACCATCGAGGAGTTCTACTCTCACCTGAGTGCCATCCTGCACTCAGTGCCCACAAATGACTAGCTGATACTACTGGGAGACTTCAACGCCCGTGTTGGCCAGGACTATGAAAGATGGAAAGGAGTGCTCGGCAAACACGGCATGGGCAAAATGAACAACAACAGCCTACTGCTATTCAGCAAGTGCTCAGAGTTCGAACTCACCATCACAAACACTGTGTTCAGAATGGCGAACAAATATAAAACAACGTGGATACATCCAAGATCAAAACAGTGGCATCTCATTGACCACATCATTGTACACCGGCGAGACATCCAGGATGTAAAGATCACCAGAGCCATGAGAGGAGCTGAATGCTGGACAGACCACCTATTGGTTAGAGCGACTCTTCAAATCCTCATTGTGCCTCACCATCCAAAATGCACCCAGACAGTTCGCACATTTTACAACGTGAGTTGTCTTAGAGATCCATCTTATTTGCAAACATTCCAGTCCTGCCTGGACAACAAGCTGTCTACCAAGGGACAACTCACTGGAAGCTCAACCGAGAAATGGAACCATTTCAGAGATGCAGTGAAGGAAACATCAAAGGCAGTCCTAGGCCCAAAACAACACAACCACCAGCACTGGTTCAATGAGAACAACACTGCTATTGAAGACCTATTGAGCAAGAAGAACAAAGCCTTTATGGAGTGGCAAAATAACCCAAACTCTGCTCCTAAAAAGGACAGATTCAAGTCTCTCCAAGCCACGGTGCAACGTGAGATCAGGAAGATGCAAGACCGATGGTGGGAAAAAAAGGCAGAAGAAAACCAGCAGTTTGCTGATATGAAAAACTACAAAGAATTTTTCAGTGCCCTCAAGACTGTCTATGGGCCATTAAAACCCACAACCACTCCCTTGCTATCCTCTGAAGGTGACACTCTCATAAAAGATAAAAAAGGCATCAGCAACAGGTGGAAAGAACACCTCAGTCAGCTTATCAACCGACCATCTTCAGTCAACCAAAGCACCCTTGACCAGATCCCCCAAAACCACTCCATTGAACAACCTGACGTCCCTCCTTCAATAGATGAAGTCCAAAAAGCCATTAAACAAATGAGTGTAGGCAAGGCACCAGGTAAAGAATGGATCCCAACCGAGGTGTACAAGGCCTTAAATGGAAAGGCACTCCAGGCATTCTACATAGTACTGACCAGCATATGGGAAGAGGAAGACATGCCCCTAGAACTCAGAACTGCCTCCATCATAGCCCTATACAAGAACAAAGGCTCATGAGCAGCCTGTGACAACTACAGAGGCATCTCACTACTCTCCACTGCTGGAAAGATCCTCGGCCATGTTATACTCAACAGACTCCTGTCATCTGTCTCAGAGCAGAACCTGCCTGAATCACAATGCGGCTTCCGACCAGATCACAGCACCATCGACATGGTCTTCACTGTGAGGCAAATGCAGGAAAAAAGCCTTGAGAAGAACCTGAGTTTCTACATTGTCTTCATAGACCTGACTAAGGTGTTCGACCCAGTGAACAGGGACCCATTGTGGGTGATCCTCAGCAAGCTCAGTTGCCCAGCAAAATTCATCAAACTGATCCAGCTCTTTCATGTCGACATGACAGGGGAAGTCCTATCTGGTGGAGAGACTTCCGATCGCTTCCACAGCTCCAATGGGGTGAAACAAGGCTGTGTCCTCGCTCTGGTACTATTCAACCTATACTTTACCCAAGTATTATAACATGCTGTGATGGATCTAGACCTGGGCATCTACATCAAATACCGACTGGATGGCTCACTATTTGACCTTCGCTGGCTGACTCCAAAAACAAAGACAACAGAGAGACTCATCCTGGAAGCTCTCTTTGCAGATGACTGTGCTCTCATGGCCCACCAAGAAAATCATCTCCAAACCATTATGGACAGGTTCTCCAATGCATCAAAATTGTTTGGCCTATCAGTCTCAGCAAAACAGAGGTGCTTTTCCAACCTGCACCAGGAAGGCCAACAAACCAGCCGTGCATTACAATCGATGGCACTCAGCTTTCTAATGTCAACACTTTCAAGTACCTGGGCAGCACCATTGCGAACGATGGGTTCCTAGACCATGAGATCAATGCCAGGATCCAAAAGGCCAGTCAGGCACTTGGGTGGCTGCGCTGCAAAGTCCTCCAACACAGAGGTATAAGCACTGTGATGAAGCTCAAAGTGTACAACGCAGTGGTCCTCAGCTTGCTCTTGTATGGTTGTGAGACATGGACACTGTACTGGAAGCACATGAAGCACTGGAGCAATTCCACCAATGCTCCCTCAGGTCAATCATGAGGATCCGATGGCAGGACCAAATCACCAATCAGGAAGTCCTTGACAGAGCCAACTCCACCAGCATCGAAGTCCTGGTCCTCAAAACCCAGCTACGATGGTCTGGACACGTCATCCGCATGTACCCACAGCGAATACCAAGACAGGTATTCTATGGTGAACTGTCAGCTGGACTCAGGAAACAAGGCCGACCAAAGAAAAGATTCAAGGATCAGCTAAAGTCCAACTTGAGGTGAGCTGGCATTACACCAAAGCAACTGGAACTCGCTGCCTCTGACAGAAGCAGCTGGCGAACCCACATTATCCATGCCACCACCACCTTTGAAGATGAACGACGTCTTGCCACTGCGCATGAACGCTGACACCAGGCCACAACTGCACCTCCCGTAACAACTGGAGTCCCATGCCCCGTGTGCCACAAAATTTGCGCCTCAGCCTTTGGACTCCAAAGCCACTTGAGGGTAGACCGTAGATGAAATTGCAAAAGACAATAGTCATTCTCGATCACCGAGTGACTACCACTATACTAGAAACATTGTACTAGAAACATGAGCCGTATCAATTACAGAAAAAAAAGAGAAATTGAAGGTACTAACATAGGCAATAAGGAGACCAAGCTATCACTCTTTGCAGATGATATGATGATCTACTTAAAGAATCCTATAGAATCAACTAAAAAGCTACTGGAAATAATCAACAACTTTACCAAAGTTTCAGGATACAAAATAAACACACATAAGTCATCAGCATTTCTATATATTTCCAATACATCTCATCAGCAAGAGTTAGAAAGAGAAATTTCATTTAAAATCATCCTAGAGAATATAAAATACTTAGGAATCTATCTGCCGAGACAAACAGGAACTATATGAACACAACTACAAGACACTCTTCACACAATTAAAACTAGATCTTAATAATTGGAAAGATGTTAATTGCTCATGGGTAGAATGAGGTAACATAATAAAAATGACAATCCTATCCAAACCTACTTACTTATTTAGTGCCATACTCTTTGAACTACCAAAACTTTTTAGAGAATTAGAAAAATCCATAACAAAGTTCATTTGGAAGAACAAAAGATCAAGGATATCCAGGAAAATAATGAAAAAGAAAAATGTGAAGGAAGGTGGTCTAGCAGTACCAGATCTCAAAATATACTATAAGGCAGTGATCATCAAAACAATATGGTACTGGCTAAGAGAAAGAAAGGAGGATCAGTGGAATAGACTTGGGGTAAGTGACCTCAGCAAGACTATCTAAAATAAACCCAAAGATCACAGCTTTTTAGACTAAAATCCAGTATTTGACAAAAACTGCTGGGAAAATTGGAAAACAATATGGGAGAGACTGGGTTTTTATCTTCATCTCACACTCTACACCAAGAACATTCAGAAAAGGTAAATGACTTGAATATAAACAAGGAAAGTATAAGTAAATTAGGTGAACACAGAATAATATATCTGTTACATCTTTGGGAAAGGAAAGATTTGAAGACCAAGCAAGAGTTAGAAAAAATCACAAAATGTAAGATAAATAATTTTGATTACATTAAATTTAAAAGGTTTTGTTCAAAAAAACCTAATGCAAACAAAATAAGGGAAGAAGCATTAAATGGGAAATAATATAAGAAAAAAATTCTTACAAAGGTCTAGTCACTCAAATTTATATGGAGCTAAATCAATTGTAGAAAACATTAGGCTGTTCCCCAATTGATAAATGGGCAAGGGACATGAATAGGCAATTTTCATTTAAAGAAATCAAAACTATTAATAACCACATGAAAAAGTGTTCAAAATCTCTTATAATCAGAGAAATGCAAATCAAAACAACTCTGAGGTATCACCTCACACCTAGCAGATTGGCTAACATGACAGCAAAGGAAATTAATGAATGTTGGAGGGGATGTGGAAAAATTGGAGCATTAATGTATTGCTCGTGGAGTTGTGAATTGATTCAACCATTCTGGAGGACAATTTGGATCTATGCCCAAAAGGTGCTAAATCTTTCTGCACTTTGATCCAGGCATAGCACTGCTGGGTTTATACCCTCCCCCCCCCAAAGAGATAATAAGGAAAAAGACTTTTACAAGAATATTCATATCGGCACTATTTGTGGTGGCAAAAAAAAAATGGAAAATGAGTGGATGCCCTTCAATTGGAGAATGGCTGAACAAATTGTGTTTTTGGTGATTGAATACTATTGTGCTCAAAGGATTAAGGAACTGTAAGAATTCCTTATGAACTGGAATGACCTGCAGGAACTGATACAGAGTGAAAGGAGTGGAACCAGGGGAATTATACACAGAGACTGATACACTGTGGTATAGTCAAATGTAATAGACTTTTCTAATAGTAGCAATGTAATCATCCAGAATAATTCATAGGGATTTTAATAAATCTAAAATTTTTTAAAAATAAATTTAAAAATAAATAAGAACACCATCCCTATCCAAAGGAAGAACCATGAGAGCAGAAACACAGAATAAAAATAACTGCTTGATCACATGAGTCAATGGGGATATGATTCCTTTATGGCTACTGAACAAAATATTGTAAAAGCCCCTAAACAGTTTTTTCCCCAGTTTTCATTTGTTAATTGTCTCTTGGGTCATGGATGGACTCAACCTGGCTACCTTTAGAGAATTTAATTAGCTAAGAATTAAATTTAATTCTTAGGAGTCTTCAGAATAATTTTAATTAACTAGTGGTTTCTGAATTGATGACTTTTTTAAGATATATATTTTAAAGAATGTTGTATTAAAGATAGAGAAACAAAGCAATGTTCCTACCAAGGTATTTCTATGAAGCAGGAAGCCAAAAAGAGCTCCTACAAAATTCTTCAGTTTAATTTACTTCCACCAGAATAATTTAGATTTCTTGGTGATGTTCTAGACCCAAATAAATGTTACTTTGTTTAAAAATATATTTGCCAAGTTTGAAAGATTTGCTATGTCTGTAAAAATTGTGACAAATATCCATCAATTCATAGTTTTTGTTTTTTTGTCATACATCAACTCATATGAAATATGATAGTGGGTTGGTTTGCTATTGTAATTAACTGGGATATTGTGAATTTGTGGGACTTTGGTCCTTTTTAAAATGTGCATTACCTACTGAATTACTGTTTTATTCTGAAAATCATAAGGTACCCATACTGTGGTTCATGGCCAAGTTAAAAAGGAAGTAGATCTCATTTTTAGTGAGGAACCTTTGTATTCTATCTCTCCTTGGCTGACAGTATGTCACTGATTATAAACTATATGTTTTTGATTTTTAAAACTTTTTTAATTATTGTTTTTCTTTTCATGTGCTATATGGCATCTGAGTTTTAATTTTTGTCTCCTTTTTGGATTTAGACATGTCAACAGAATTGAGATTTTTCTTTAACTTTTTTGATTTTGTAGTAATATAAGTTTAAAATACATTTTCTACAACATCAATGCATACCCCAAAAGCTTTAGACTATAAAAATGATGCCACTGATTGTTTAAAAAAAATTATGGGACTTTGCATAATGATTCTGTCTGATTCCAGGATAAGAGAATACAAAAAGAGTCATTGCACAGTGCCAAAGGAGCAGAAAGCTAAACTGCTTAGTGCCAACTGAGCACAAGGTCAAAGAGACCAAGCAATCCTGATGGGATTGTTGAAAATTTTTAGCTAAGACAAGATGACTTGAACTTGTTTGCGGTTTGAGGTTGTGGCTATTTAACACGTGTTAAAGGCAGGTCTTCCTTGTCCCACATCCTACCAACTATCCCAAATTTGACTTCTACCTGGTTCCTATAATCTAGTCCCTTTTCTGTCTTTCATGGTGTGGTAAACTATCTATAATCCTAGCTACTGATTGGATAAATCCATAATTGCTTAAATCATTTTAATTGGGCCCTGATTCAAGGACCTGTTGTAGATTTATTTTTCCTTTACTTAGAATTTTTACACATAACACTTTGATAATCTATATTTCATCCAGAAATTATTTTTTCTTATTTGGATTTCTTTTTGATGTTTTTTTATTTCTCTTGCTAATTGGTTCATACACCTCATAACTCAGCCGTGCATTCCTAAGTTATCCCTGTGTTTTTCAACACCCTCTTCAGGAAGGAATGTATAATTATTCTAAATTGCGGAATTTAAATTCTTTTTGAGATTAATTTTAGGATAAGAAAAACATGCTACCTCTCTTAATCTAGAAAGTGAACTGTTTGGAGAAGGCACAATGAAGATGCCTCCACAGACCACAAGCTGAGCCAGATGACCCAGAGTGAACTTTGGGATGTGGTGATTTGAACTGTGTGGGGTTTAAATGAATTTGTTTTTATGTATACTCTTATGCCAAAGGAGACTGCCCCTTAACTGGCTTTTTGTCAATGCACCTAGCAATTATTGATTTTGTTCTCTTTTCCTCTTATCCTCAAATTTTGTATTTTCAATGTTGGTTATGTTGACAAGATCCATTGGAGAGACCAGTCTTCCATGGATCTCAGGGGGGGATGTATAATTGAAAATTTGTTACCCTAAAAAAGAACTACATTTCCCAGGATCCCACTGACATTCTGTCATTAGCTACTTCCTGTACATAGGGGATATTAGGCAGGGATGTGGAAAGACCCACCTTTTTACTTCCTGGCCTGAGCTTGGTGGTGGTAAGGTGGCTGTTTATACTGGCTGATCAGCCATGGGCATGTGGTCTTTATTTTGTATCTTCTTTATTCCTTGATTTCTAATGATCATTTAATAAACCTCCAAAACTATAATATTTTTATTATTAAGACATAATTATAATTTTTACAATACTCTAAATGATCACCCTAGTGCAAACATCAACAATATGGAAATAGATTTTGATAAAGGACACATGTTAAACCCAGTGTAATTGCATGTTGGCAATGGGGAGGTGGCATAAGGGTAGGAAAAGAACATGACTCTTGTAACCAAGGAAAAATGTTCTAATTTGACTGATTAAATAAAATTACAAAAAAGAAATCCCTGGAATGACTCCCATGAAAAAATGGACAGTGAGGTGAGTGGACCAGGAGAACATTGTATACAGTAAAAGCAACATTGTATGAAGATCAGCTGTGAATAACTTATCTATTCTCTCTCTTTTTTACTGTACCACTATCCATTTGTTATGAATAAAATCATCTCAAGAGGATAAGAATTTAAATTTAGGCTCTTTGCTAAACATAAGAATTCTAAAGTAATATTTGGTCACCAATTTAAAAATATTACAGCTAAAGTCAAAATGACTTTTAGCTGATTCATTTACAAACAGGTGGAAAAACTGAAGATGGGAAAATGGACATAAAGAGATAAAAAGTACTGCCTAGCTAATAATACCCCAAGTTTAATCCTAATGTCTCCAGGCCACAGATGAAAATCCAAAAGTGAATCTCAACAGAAACCAAAGTCCTAATTAGGAAGCCAAAATTCAAAGAACCAGAATATGCTGAAGAATCCCTCAAGAACCTTCTGTACTCATTAAGCTAATACTGCCAAGAATCTCACCAGACATCACGCTAAAGGTAGTGTTCCACTGTAGAGCCAAAGAGCAGAGAGGGTCTCTTGACCAAAGAAACAAGGAAGGAATCATTCCACTCACCACCCCAAGTCCAACTCAAAATCCAGGGAAAAGATCTCCTCCAGTCTGGCTCATCAATATATAGAGAATGACTGAATCCTCCAGCTGGCCTTTTGAAAGAAGTTTTCTCAATGTTACTTTCTGTCACACACCCACATTAAGGGAACCAATAGCAATCTTTCAATCTGCCTAGCACTGTCCAAGTGCTTGTGTGTGGGGAGGTGCAGTGACCTTTGGAGGTATGATATTACCATAGTAAGTGACTTGCTTAACTCTCTTCCTTAGTGTCAAGTAGGGATACTTTTAAGCTCTTGACTTGTTTTCTTAAAAATAGACATGAGAAGAGTTAATCCTATCTTCACAAGAGATTGATAACTTAGCTATCCTGATCAATACAGTGATCAAAGACAACTCCAAAGGACTTATGATGAAAAAATATATACTCTCTATTCCAGAGAAAGATCTGATGGTTTCTAAATGCTGTACAAAGAATATTTCTTTCAATTTCTTTTTTTCTTGCCTTTTTGTTGTGGTTGCAAAGTGGCTAATATGTAAATATGTTTTACATAATTTCATATATACATAGGACATCATAATTTCTTGCCTTCACAATGGGTCAGGAGTAGGTAGGAGGGTGGGAACTCAAAATTTAAAAAAAAAAAGGATTGTTAAAAGTAAAAAAAAAAATAAAGAATTTGGAGTTTGGAAGGAGGTTTGAGATTTCCATTTCATTGAGGTCCTGGGAAAATTTGGCAAATAGATTTAATCCATCTAGTATCTTGCAAAAGGTATAAAGTATAGGGTCCTCAGTTTTTGTGGATGCCTTTACTGGATAGGTAGAGGCATTGCCCAGAAGAACAGAAAAAGGCAGGAAGGAACAAAAGCCCTTATTAAAGAGGTAATTCCTAAGGTTAGACATCGCAGATCACATTATCAAAGTGATAATGGTCCTGCCTTCACTTCACAGATTATTCCATGATTGGTAAAGCTTTGGGCATAACCTACTACCTTCATTGCACCTGGCATCCTCAATACTCAGGAAAGGTAAATGTAGAACCAGACCCTGAAAAAGACCCTTACCAAGCTCTTTGAGGAAGCAAAGATTGATTGGGTCCATACACTTCCCCCTGGACTCAGTTGAATTAGAATTGCCCCCTCCAGCTAATTTGGAGCTTAGTGAACTCCTTCATGGCAGGACTTTCTCCACCACTAACTTCATCTTGGATTTTGAAACACATACTCTTACACAGTTTTCTAAATATTTTGGACCTATTCACCAAGACCTTCCCTAAACCTTCACAGGGGATGTGCAGGAAACCCAACACCTAGCCCAGCCAGGGGACTTTGTGTATGTGAAAACCTGGAAAAGTGAGAAACTGAACGAACTAGCACCCCTATTAGGAGAATCCCCATAGAGTTATTCTATTGTTATGAAGGTAAAGTTTAAGGAAGGAAACACACAAGTATATAAATAATTTTATTAACTTAAAAGGGAAGGGGATGGCAGGAGATGACGGACCAACTGACTATTACCCATCCAGAACTCAATAACGTTTGTACTGGAAGCTTAACCTAACTAAATTAAAACGAAACTAAAAGGTAATTAAAAGATAAAGTACAAAGAAGGGCCCAGATTCTCACACACTTTACACTTCCAAGGTCCTTGTTAGGATCAGACTGAAGAAATCCAGTTATAAGGTCCTTATAAGATGCCAGGGAGGGAGAGAGTTTACACCTAAATCATTTCTGCCCACCAGAATGAATGGGGAATTCACACTCAACCTTTTTCTTTTTTTGAGTTTTTAAACATTATTTTATTTGGTCATTTCCATACATTATTCATTGGAAACAGAGATCATT
This sequence comes from Monodelphis domestica, assembly GCF_027887165.1. Classification (NCBI taxonomy): domain Eukaryota; kingdom Metazoa; phylum Chordata; class Mammalia; order Didelphimorphia; family Didelphidae; genus Monodelphis; species Monodelphis domestica. The sequence goes on from NC_077230.1 coordinate 424,480,535, forward strand.
TTCTCTTCCTAACCCCACTCCCGCCACCCCTTCCCTAGCCGACTCGCAATTCCAATGAGTATCACATGTGTCCTTGCTGCCAAACCATTTCCTTGTTGTTGGTATTTGCATTAGGGAGTTCATTTAGAGTCTCTCCTCAATCATATCCCCTCCACCTCTGTAGTCAGTCAGTTACCTTTCCTCGGTGTTTTTACTCCCACAGTTTGTCCTCTGCTTAAGGATAGTGTTTTTTCTCATAGATTCCGGCAGATTGTTTAGGGACATTGCATTGACACTAATGGAGAAGTCCATTACCTTCGATTGTACCACAGTGTATCAGTCTCTGTGTACAATGTTCTCCTGGTTCTGCTACTTTCACTCTACATCACTTCCTGGAGGTTGTTCCAGTCTCCATGGGATTCCTCAATTTTATTATTCCTTTTAGCACAATAGTATTCCATTACCAACATATACCATAGTTTGTTCAGTCATTCCTCAATTGAAAGGCATCCCCTCATTTTCCAATTTTTTGCCACCACAAAGAGCGCAGCAATGAATACTCTTGTACAAGTCTTTTTCCTTATTATCTCTTTGGGGTACAAACCCAGCAGTGCTATGCCTGGATCAAAGGGTAGACAGTCTTTTATCGCCTTTTGGGCATAATTCCAAATTGCCCTCCAGAATGGTTGGATCAATTCACAACTCCATCAGCAATGAATTAGTGTCCCTACTTTACCACATCCCCTCCAGCATTCATTACTTTCCTTTGCTGTCATGTTGGCCAATCTGCTAGGTGTGAGGTGATACCTCAGAGTTGTTTTGATTTGCATCTCTCTGATTATAAGAGATTTAGAACACTTTTTCATGTGCTTATTAATAGTTTTGATTTCTTTAACTGAAAATTGCCTATTTATGTTCCTTGCCCATTTTTCAACTGGAGAATGGCTTGATTTTTTTGTACAACTGGTTTAACTCTTTATAAATTTGAGTAATTAGACCTTTGTCAAAAGTTTTTGTTATGAGGATTGTTTCCCAATTTGTTGCTTCCCTTCTAATTTTAGTTACATTGGTTTTCTTTGTACTAAAACTTTAATTCGATGTAGTCAAAAGTATTTATTTTACATTTTGTGACTCTAAGTCTTGCTTGGTTTTAAAATCTTTCCCTTCCCATAGGTCTCACATGTATACTATTCTGTGTTCCCCTAATTTACTTATAGTTTCCTTCTTTATGTTCAAGTCATTCACCCATTCTGAGTTTATCTCGGTGTAGGGTGTGAGGTGTTCATGCAAACGTAATCTCTCCCATACTGTCTTCCAATTTTGCTAGCAGTTTTTATGAAATAGTGGATTTTTGTCCCAAAAGCTGGGGTCTGTGGGTTTGTCATAGAATGTCTTGCTGAGGTCATTTACCCCAAGTCTATTCCACTGATCCTACTTTCTTTCTCTTAGCCAGTACCAAATTGTTTTGATGACCACTGCTTTGTAATATAGTTTGAGATCTGGGACTGCAAGGCCACCTTCCTCTGTATTTTTTTCATTATTTCCCTTGATATCCTTGATCTTTTGTTCTTCCAAATGAAGTTTGTTATGGTTTTCTCTAATTGGAAGTTCAATGGTTATGAAACTAAATAGATAGATAAGTTTTGGTAGGATGGTCATTTTTATTATATTGGCTTGTCCCACCCATGAGCAATCAAAGTTTTTCCAATTGTTTAGATCTAGTTTTAATTGTTTGGAGAGTATTTTGTAGTTGTGTTCATATAGTTCCTGTGTTTGTTTTCACAGATAGATTCCTAAGTATTTTATATTGTCTCAGGTGACTTTAAATGGAATTTATCTTTCTAATTCTTGCTTCTGAACTGGGTTGGAGATATATAGAAATGTTGATGACTTATGTGGGTTTATTTTGTATCCTTCAACTTTACTAAAGTTGTTGATTATTTCAACTAGCTTTTTGATTGATTCTCTAGGATTCTTTAAGTAAATCATCATATCATCTGCAAAAAGTGACAGCTTGGTCACCTTATTGCCAATTTTAATACCTTCAATTTCTTTTTCTTCTCTAATTGCTACTGCTAGTGTTTCTAGTACAATATTAAATAATAAATGTGATAATGGGCATCCTTGTTTTACTCCTGATCTTATTGGGAAGGCTTCGAGTTCATCCCCATTGCAGATGATGTTTGCTGATGATTTTAGATACAGATATATACTGTTTATTATTTTTAGGAAAGGCCCTTCTATTCCTATACTTTCTAATATTTTCAATAGGAATGGGTGTTGTATTTCATCAAAGGCTTTTTTCCATCTATTGAGATAATCATGTGATTTTTGTCAGTTTGCTTGTTAATATGGTCAATTATGTGGATGGTTTTCCTAATATTGAATCATCCTTGCATTCCTGGTATGAACCCTACCTGAACATAGTGGATAACCCTTGTGATGACTTGCTGGAGTATTTTTTGCTAGTATCCAATTTAAGATTTTTGTGTCTATATTCATTAGGGAGATTGGCCTATAGTTTTCTTTCTCCATTTTTAACCTGCCTAGCTTTGGGATTAGTACCATATTTGTGTCGTAAAAAAAATTGGTAGAACTCATTCTTGGCTTATTCTGTCATATAGTTTGCAGAATATTGGGATTAGTTGTTCTTTGAATGTTTGATAGAATTCATTTGTGAATCCATCTGGACATGGGGATTTTTTCTTAGGAAGTTCTTTGATGGCTTGTTCAATTTCATTTTCTAATATGGGGTTGTTTAGGTAATTTATTTCTCTTATGTTAGTCTAGGCAATTATATTTTTGTAAGTATTCATCCATATCACCTAGATTGCCATATTTGTTGCCATATAATTGGGCATAGTAGTTTTTAATGATTGCCTTAATTTCCTCATGAGTAGAGGTGAAGTCTCCCTTTTCATGTTGGATACTGTCGATTTGGCTTTTTCTTTCTTTTATAATTAGACTGAATAGAACTTTGTCTATTTTATTTGTTTTTTCAAAGTACCAGTTTCTAGGCTTACTTATTAAATCAACAGTTCTTTGACTTTCAATTTTATTGATTTTTCCTTTGATTTTTAGGATCTCCAATTTAGTCTTCATATGGGGATTTTTAATCTGTTCACTTTCTAGTTTTTTAACTTGCATGCCCAATTCATTGACCTCTACCCTTCTTAATTTGTTTATATATGAACTCAAGGATATAAATTTCCCCCTGAGTACTGCTTTGGCTACATCCCATTGGTTTTGAAAGGATGTCTCACCATTGTCATTTTCTTCAATGAAGTTATTGTTTCTATGATTTGTTCTTTAACTAGCTGGTTTTGTAGAATCATATTATTTAATTTCCAATTAATGTTTATCTCTCCATGTACCCTTACTAATTATTATTTTCATTGCATTGTGGTCTGGGAAGTTTGCCTTTATTATTTCTACCCTTTTGCACTTGTTTGCAATGTTTTTGTGCCCTAATACATGGTCAATTTTTGTGAATTTACCATGTGATGCTGAAAAGGTGTCTTCCTTTTTGTCCGTATTTATTTTTCTCCACGTCTACTAACTCTAATTTTTCTAAGATTTCATTCGTTTCTCTCATCTCTTTCTTATTTATTTTTTGGCTTGATTTATCTAGTTCAGATAGAGGGAGGTTCAGATCTCCCACTAGTATAGGTTTTCTCTCTATTTCATCCTTGAATTCCTCTAGTTTCTCCTTTAGAAATTTGGATGCTATGCCATTTGGTGCATACATACTGAGTATAGATCTTTCCTCATTGTCTATACTGCCTTTTATCGGGATATAATTACCTTCCCTATCTCTTTTAACTAGATTTATTTTTGCTTTGGCTTTGTCAGATATCATGATTGCGACTCCTGCCTTCTTTTTATCAGTTGATGCCCAATAGATTTGGCTCCATCCTCTTACTTTCACCCTATGCCTATCTACCTTCCTCGTGTGTGTTTCTTGCAGACAGCATATGGTAGGGTTTTGGATTTTAGTCCCCTCTGCTATTTGCTTGTGTTTTATAGGTGAGTTCATTCCATTCACATTCAGAGTTATGATTACTAGCTGTGTATTTCCTAGCATTGTGATTTCTACTCCTGGTCCTGCCTTTTCTTCTTTCATTATTTCCTTCTACACCAATGTTTATTTATAATCAGTCCCCCTAGTTCCCACCCTTATTTTACTTCCCTTTCTACCCCCCTCCCTTATTATCCCCCCCTTATTTTCTCCTGTATTATTTTTAAAATTGTCCCCCACCCTCTCCCTCCCTTGTACTGCTTCCCTCTCCACCAGTCCATTTTTTACCCTTCTACTCCCCTATTGGGAGTCAATCTATTCTCTTCCCCAATGGATTGTATTGTTCTTCCCTCTTTGGGTCAGTTTAAAAGCATATAAGAGTTGAGTATTTCCTATCTCCAACCTCTTTACCCTTCCAGTGTATCGATGTTCTCCCCTCTCCCACCATGAACTTCTTTGTGTCATATAAATTTACCTCCATTTGTTTCTTTTCCCATTTCTTTTAGTATTAACTTTTTTTAGCTCTGGTTTTTTTTGTGTGTGTATATATATGTATATATACACACACATGTATATGTATTTATGCATGCATATATCTATATACCTATTCATGTCTTGTCCTTTCATCCTATACAGTTTGTCACTGTCCCCTCTAAATGTAATTCTTCTAGCTGCCCAGGTGATAGCAACATTTTTTAAGAGTTACCAATGACCTCTTTTCTTATAGGGATGCATATCATTTTAACTTATTGAGTCTATTAAAAAAATTTTTTGTTGTTTTTTCCCCACTTTTTAAATTACCTTTTGATGATTCTCTTGAGTTCTGTGCTTGGACATCAAATTTTCTGTTCAGGTCTGGTCTTTTCTTTATGAATGCTTGGAATTCTTCTATTGTGTTGAATGACCATACTTTCCCCTGGTTCGTAAAGACTGAATTTTATCCCTGGCTTTTTGGTCCTCCTTTTCCTTCTGGTATGATTTTCTTTGAAGGTCTTCTTTCATCTGCTTTACCTTGTCTTTCATCTCCTTTGGCCCCTCTTTCATCTTCTTTGTCTCATCTTCCATCTCCTTTGCCTCATTTTCCAGCTGGCTGATTTTGGCTTTCAAGACACTATTTTCTCATTTTAGTTCAAGTGCCTCTGTTTCCAGATGATTTATCTTAATTTTTAAGTTCTTTTCCCAATTGTCTTCGACTCTCTTAATTGTGTTTTGAGTTCTTCCACAGCCTGTATCCAATTTTCTGGGGTTTCTGATTTATTGTTTGCTGATCTCTCCCCCTCTGTTCCGTTTGCTAAGGAGAAGCTGTCTATTGTAGTTTCTTTCTTCTTTTTCTGTTGTTTGCTCAAATTCACCCCCTTCTTTACTCCTCATATTTGTCTGTGCTTTTTCTCCTCTCATATTTTTGGTTTTGGGGGCTTCTGTCTTGGAGCTTTAACAGAAGGTCTCTGGGGGAGGGTTGTTGGGAGTTTGAGCTTCCCTGTCCTCTGGAGGGTTTTGATTGGATTAAAGTCCAGCAGTCAATGAGGATGGGGGTGGAACCTGGGCTTCTCTGAGTTCTGGAGACATTTGATGGGATTAAGTTCAGCTTAGTTGGGCTGGGTGTGCTCTGAGTCCAAAACTTCCTGGAAGGCTGGAGCAAATATGGAAGATCTCCACAGCTCTGGTCAGGCTGCCAGGTCTAAGCTCCCTCTCTAGCTCCTTCCCCGCTGCCTGTGTTGGACACTCTGATCTTGGCACAGCCCTGCTTGCAAGGTATCCCCTTCAGACCAGCCCCTTTGCCCACCCAGCAGTTCCCATTGCCACTGGAATATCAGTGCTCTGGGTGGGAGGGGCTATGGGTCCTGGGACCTTCTTTCTTTCTTCCCCTTAAACCCTAGTGTTCTAGGATTACAGCTTTTCTGGGATGTACCTTTTGAATTAAGTCCAGAAGGAGGGTTCCTTGGCTCTGTCTTGTTGTTAAGTTTGATTTTCAGTCCCCTGGGATCATTCAGTTTGCGATCGCTTAGGAAGGATATTCAGAGGTCTGAACTTCTGCTCCTTCTAGGCCAACATATTGACTCCCCAACCTTTTTCTTGAGAATAATCCAAGGCAGGCAGGAGCTTCAAAGATGATTCACTGAGAGAGACTCCCAGATTCAAGGTCTCTGTGTCTGAAATCCCAGCTTCAGAGAGAGACCATTGTAAGCTACCCAACCCTTAGAATCTTGATGCAGTCAGCTCTGCAGAATCTTCCATGCGGGTAGTCAATCAACTTTGTAAATTCTTTAGCTACAATATCCACACCCACAGACATAAAACTTAAGGGGAAGAATTTTTGGACTCACGTCTCTCCCATTCAAATCTTTGTTTCCTCTCCCCATCCCCACCCCATCCTGCTTGGACAGGAAAAAAGAGAGGATGCAGATTGCTGTGAACCAGAAGGAGATCTCAGGTAAGTGCACAACAGTCCAACCTATCTGAAATGAATTTTTTTGAAAATAGTAATGTTGATTATCATGAGATTTACTTAGTTATTTAGTCTCCTAAACAGGGGTGTAGGTCAGAGAAAGTTTTTTCCCTTTTTTGCTATCTCCTTTGGGAGACCAGAAGAAGTAGATCTGAACCCCTTTACTTTCAGAGGTCTAGATAAAGAGAGGCAGTTGGAAAGTTCTGGGTCCAGTCTCTGACTTCATCAGGGGTCCTGCCTCTCTCATACGTGTTTGGAAGTAGTTGGCTGGATCTTTGTCCAACAACAAAAGAATCTTTAAGTGACTTTAGATACTGTTTATTTTAAAGTGGAGAAATACAGACAGTTTGGTCTGATTTACAGAGAACTTTTCCCGTAAGAACCATGGGGGAGGCTAAAGAGTAGTTTTGAGCAACTGTCAGAGGCCTTTTCTTCTCTGACTGAGGGAAGCAGAGGAGCTGCATTCAACATCTCTGCAAACAGAAACTGACCTTTTGAGTGTCATAAATTGCTTTAAGAAGGTTTATGAATGAGAATAGGCTAGAAAGTTAGAGGTTAAATCTTTAGTCAATGAGTGTAGATTAAGTCAGGCCTGCTTGCAGACAAGAAGAAAACTCCCTGAAGAGTTAATTTGGGGGAGGGGGTTATTTAGATATTGAGTATAATAGATTTCCTATCATATTCCAAACTCCTAGTTTCTATCCTATTTCTATTCCTGCCTCTACAAGAATTGAATAGATGTTGTATTAAACTGCCTCCATCGTCCATCTACCACCTGCAAATCAGATTAACCTCTGACAGCTTTATATGATTATAATAACTGGCCATTACCATTTTCTTACTAATATTGAATACTCTATGTGCTTAATTAAAATTATTAAAGCTTTTAATATGAGTAAAATATCCAGTCCATTTGAACAAGGTGAACCAAAAATGCTTTTAGATCCTCAGAATCTCATTCTCCAGAAGAGGGAAATAACAATGTTGAATTATTAATTCATTGTCCACAAGGGAAGTGAAAAGTATAATTTTTAATTTTGAGAATTTTTGAGTTTTATTTGAACATTTTTTTGAATATGGAATTTTCATGAATGAATTTTTAACATCTAAATTTATCAATGGTGACCTAATATGTGCCTGGCAAGCATTTTTTAAAATGTTGTTTTGGTTTTATACTAGGATACTCACTTGGAATTTTTATTTAATTTTTATTGGTATTTCTTTTTAATTTTTTTCACAAATGGTGAGTGGGCTCATTTCTAGGTTTGTAAAACATCATAACCTGTGTTGTGTGTTTTTTCTTTTATGTTTATTTCTATATAATCTGTGTCCTTTTTTTCTTACTTTAAAAACACAATTACTTTGGTATTGTTAGGCACACCGTATTAGCTTAACAAATATGGCTGATAAATTTCTAGTTGCTACAAATGGATTTTAATAGAAACAAAAAGATGTTAGATGTGAGCTCCTGAGGTTACCTTTGCATAGTGTTCAGAGCACCAGTATCAAGTCAAATTTCTAAGGACCAACAGAACATTTCAATCAGGCCAAAATAACTGAATGTCTACTATGTCTGGCAGCAGAATTTAGTCCTCTACATGTTTATGAGCAAATATCTGAAGAGTCAATTAGTTACTGTTGGAGAATTTGGTTATAGGTTTCTCATGTTCTCTTTTCCAGCCAAGAAAACTGTTGGAAAACCTGTCTATTGCAAGGGAGACTTCTGCAAAAGGAGAAGAAGGTCTCTGAGGCCTACATCAGAGCCACAGGACTTGAAAGAATCAATAAACTGTTGGAAATAGGGGATATAAAGTCGATGTTTATCAGGAGCAAGCTGGGAGGGGCCTATCTATGATCATCAAGTATGAAGGGAGAAAAAAACTGCTGAGCAAATTGGAAAACATTATGGGAGAGATTAGATTTTGATGAACATCTCACACCCTACAATAAGATAAATTCAGAATGGGTAAAAGGCTTAAATATAAAGAATAAAACTATAAATAAATTAGATGAACATAGGATATTATACCTGTCAGATCTATGGGAAAGAATTTAAGATCAAGTAAGAGAAAGAATTACAAAATATAAAATGATTAATTTTGATTACATTAAATTAAAAAGGTTCTGTACAAACAAAACCAATGCAACCAAAAAAAGAAGGGAAGCAACAAATTGGGGGTGGGGTCTTTATAACAGAAGCCTCTGACAAATTTAAAATAATTCCTCAAATTTGTACAAAGCTAAATCAATTGCACAAAAAAATCAAGTCATTCCCCAATTGATGAATAAGCCAAATAAGTTTTACAAATAAATATCAATGAAAGAGAGGAAGAAGTCTCTTTGGGCCAAATGGAATTAATTCCCCTGAGTGAGAGGAAGTATAGGATTTAGGTCTTGATGAGTGAAGCTGAGAAGAGGGATTTCAGTACTGACTGTTCCCTAAGGGGCTCTGAAAAAAGGCCCCTCAGATTTGGCCTGGAATCAAGTATTGGAAAGGAAAACCATCCTATGTGCTCGCATTTGTTTTTGTCTCACATTTTGGTTCTGCCTCCTAATACTGTAACCATTTCCATTATTCTTATATCTGTTATGGTGATATGTGAACAGGGATCTTTGATGTTACTATTGCACTTGTTTTGGGGGCTGTGAACTGTGACATAGGAGACAGCAGACTGCATCAATAAATGTTGTGTGGGTGATGATTGCTGCATCAACTGGCCTTTCCTCCATCTCTCTCTCCCTTTCCTTAGGCCTCCCTATTTCCTGGATCACAACAATGTTGAAGAATATTATGTAAAATTAAGCAGCAGCAAGTTTGAGAGAATTGACTCCAATTTTGAGAAAAGCTCTACTGTGAGGTAAATGCTATCATCAAATAGCATAGAATGTTACAAAGAAAGCTTAGAAGGAATGAAGAGTCAATCTATGAAGCAAAATTCACCATCATCTTATTTTGAGAAATTGCCACAGCAACCATCACCCTGAGCAATGAGCACTCAACAACTTAGAGGCAAGAGCCTGCACAAGCCAAAAGATGACAAATGACTAAAGGCTCAGATGATGGTTAGCATTTGTAAATTAAGGTACATACATTGGTTTTTTAGATATAATGCTAATGCACATTTAATAGACTAGAGTATGGTGTAAATATGACTCACAAGCACTGGGAAATTTGCTACATTGGCTTTATTTGGTGATCTAAAACCAAACTTATAGCATTTCAGGGGTCTGCTTGCACATACATGTGTAGTGCAGGGATCAAGAAATACTGGGTCATTTCATTTATGTCTGGGGTCATTGAGGACTTAGACATGTAGATGGTTTCTAGGCTTTGAAGTTCAGAGAAACATTAGATTCTTCTTCAATCTGCCAGGAACAGAGTGGGATCAGTGTAAGGCACAATTGCACAGAGAAGGAAGGTATCTTTGGAGGCCACTACAACTTGGGGAATATGTCAAGGCTGCAAAAGACTATATGGAGTCTAACTGAAGCCTAGATATCCTGTAAGCTTCTCCCTGGCCAGTGCTCATCCATCCTATTTCTGAAGACCTTTATTCAAATGAAGCTCACTACTCTTGAGAGAGCCCATCTGACTTTTGAATAATTCTTGGTATTCAAAGGAGGTAGTCAATGAATCCTACTTGCCTCAGTTTTATCATCTATAAAATAAGCTGGAGATAATAACAAAGCACTTCAGTGCTTTTGTCAAGAAACACCAATTAGGGTGATAAAGACACAGACACACCTGACATAACTGAACAACAAGTTTTCCTTTTCTGAAATGGAAAATTTGTGATTCCGAACCATACGGTCTGTCTCAATCATATTCTCCCTTTGGCTCCTCTTGTTTGGGACATGCTCCTGGAGGGGGGCAGGGACTGAGTCATTTTTCTGTATCTCTAGTCCAGAGCCTAGGGACTTTGTACTGAGCAAGTGGGTGAAAATATCGTGGGATAGAGGTGAATGGCCTGTGTAGCCCAGGTCAGTTAGATGAACACCCTTTCAATGAATGAATGAATACATGTGTGGACTGATAAGAAGAGGATCAGTGATGTGGTAAGTGGGGAATGGAGGAGTCTTGATGTTAGTCCAGTGCTACTTATCAGCCTCAGTTTCCTTACCACTCAAATGAAAGTAATGCTTGTGCTTTGGAACCCAATGAGATGTTATATTGCTTAGTAGACTTTAAAGTGCTGAACATCTGTAAAATCTTGTAATTATTAAATTCTAATTTTCCTTCACCTAGAGGATTTCCCAGTTTGGGCCAATAGATGCCCATGGAGTAAGGGATAAAGCTGACCTCATTAGGTGAGCCATAAAAGTGGGAATGACCTGGGGAAGCAGAGGGACAGCAGTAAGAAACCAACAAGGGCAGAACCAAGATAGCAGCATAGTAGCAGGAGCTTCTCTGAATCTCCGTCTAACCAATCATTACAAAGCATCTCAAAAGGACAGAAATTAGAACAAGAGGAGTAAAGGACCTCTCCTCCTGGACACAGTGTGAAAGGTAGGCAGTGGGTGAGGTTTCCTATGCCTTAAGGCAGAGAAACAGCTCAAATCAAAGCACTAGTTGACCAAGGCTCAGCTCCCCAGAAACACCTACTGAGCCACAGTTAAAGCCAGGGCCAGGAAAATTTCCATATTCTTAAAGGCTGACTGAAAGCACCATAGACATAACCCTGAGGGGTGTGCCTGGCCTTGGCATTGAGACTCAAAGCTGAATAACACTGTCCTTGCAGCAGGTGCATCAAAGGGGCAGCCAAAGCAGAGGTGAGGATGATAAATTTAGGGCAAAACACATGTTTCAGTTGAAAATTCAAGAGACCACAACTGAGGAAGATAGCTTCAGGAAAATGCTTTAAATCAGGAACTATACAAAATTATCACAGATCTAACTGCCCTCACTCAGTCCTCTGAAAGGGATGGAAAGATGGTCCCAAGGCAAAGCCCTTGAGACAGAAGCTAAGAAAGTAAAGACCACCAACATGCAAGAAGCCCAATCCTCCAGGGGCAAAAGGAGCAAACAACAGCAAAAAAGCTCTTGACACCAGAAAAAAATTTTATGGAGAAAAAGAGCAAAATTCAGAATATGTGTCCTGTACAGTGGGTAGAGGGAGTCCACATCATCCTCTTCCTCATTTTCTGCCCTGGGGACCAGGATTCTCACATTAAAAAAAATGACAATCCCTTAACTTCTGTTTTAGAATAGATATTAAATATTGGTTCTAAAGCAGAAGTGCAATAAGGGCTTGGGAATTGGGGGTAAGTGACATGCCCAGGGTAACATAGATAAGAAGTGTCTAAGGACATATTTGAAGCCAGGACTTCCTGACTCCAGGCCTGACCCCTCTATTCACTGAGACTTTACTCCTTGTTGCTAGGAAAAGAGAAAGCAGGAAAAAAGGAGAAAGCTGTGGGAGAGACCTGAGAACTGGAGAGTTACCACCATCCTCAGAAGGAAATGCTTCCTCAGTGTTCCAACTCCTGCATGGTCCAGCAACCTTAGCACTAGATGACTGGCATGGAGAGGTGCCTTATTAGTCTATTTCAGATTTCCCCCAATTCATGAACTTCATGTGTTTCTGATTTCTATTAACGAGATTCCTTAGTAGCTGTTTCCTGTCAAAGAACAGGGAATGAGGATCCCAGAACACCTATTGAAAAGCTCATCAAAGGAAAACACATACAGTGTGTCTCACATACAGTGCCAAAAAGAAGGGGAAAAAGTAAGGGTGAGAACATACTTTCTGAGAAATAAATCCTCTACTGCAAGTCTGACTTGGCCAGGTTGGGATGGATGGATCTTGCCACTCTATGACTCAGAATAGGGTGGGTCTTTCTCTCTTTCTAGGGCTGGGAGGGAAGAATCTCAGGTCCCTTTTGTAAGTTAGGTAAAGGGAGAACCTGGCCCATAGTAGTCAATGGGTCCCAAGGGGGAAAGGCACAGAAATGGAGACTGGAGGAGTCTTTCAGAGAAATGGGACCACTAGGAGAACCTAGTTTGCTCTCTGACTTTATTTACAGGGATTGGATACTAAGGATTTGTGCTCTGTAAGGTTATAGCATTTGACCATGAATAAATATCCGACATGATTTGGCTGAGTTCTCAATCACAGTAACTGAGTTACTTGAGAAAGAAGGGATACTTAGAGAGAAGTTAAAAGTCTTGTCTTTGGAGCTTCTTAAATTTCAAGATTTCTTCTCATGTACCTAGGTTTCTTTCCCCTTCCCTCATCAAGCCAGATCTCTCACATACAACTAATTCAAAGTTAACTCTTCAGCCATATGCACTATTTTTCTCCTACTCCACTCATCTATGGTGTCTGGATGTATCTCAGGAGTCTTTTCCTTCACTTAGTTTCTCACAAGGTTGTGTAATATTTTAAATTGTGAGGCTATTTGGAGTTTGATAACTTTATTAAGTGACAGTACTAGTAGTAGTAGTAAAGAGAGGGAAAAGTAGGAGAAAGGTAAAGAGATACTTAGTATTATTAACTTTATATGGTTGGACTGAATATTTAATTGGTGGTCACCAGGGATTTAATTACTAAATCCCAAAATGAATTACTAAAGTAAAATGGAATTTATGGTAGTTTATTTTACATTAGAGGGAAGAAATTAAGGAAAAGAGAGAGACAGCAACACAGAGAGAGACAGAGAGAGAGAAATAGAGAGAGAGAGAGAGAGAGAGAGAGAGAGAGAGAGAGAGAGAGAGAAACAGAGACAGAGACAGAGACAGAGAAAAAGAGAGAGACAGAAAGAAAGCTCCTGTTTCCTCTGAACCAATTAGAAATTCTAAAGCACAAGTCAGGGGAAAGGAGTATCAAGACAATGGGCCTTTCTTGGAGGTTCACACCTCCAGAAAGGGCAAGGAAGGAAGTCAGCCATTTACACTCACCACAGTGACTGTCTAAATGGAAAACAGTCTGAGGTCTCCTGTACGAGCTCCTCCAAGGGTCCAGTTCTACAACCAAGTATCTTGACTCTAAGTCCGAGTATCTGTCTTCCAGTCTCTCCTCAAGTATCTGTCTTCGCTCCACCTCATAATAACTATCTTCAATCTAAGTCCAAGTAACTGTCTTCCAGTCCAACTCTGAATGACTGATTATCCTGTGTGTCTCTATTTCCACTATTTAAATACCTTTTTCTCTTGTGTCACCTCCCCTAACACTCCTTTCTAGGACTTCCCACTTTTTGACACATGGGTCAGAGACCTCCCACTCAATGTATAAAATGGGTGTTCACACTTTTGTGGTTAGTTCACACCTTATTGTGGTTAAACCAGGTAGATCTACTTTAAGTACTGGGTTTACATTTTGGGGATTAAAATCTAAAAATAGACAGGGGATTACAATTTAATCTTCACAATAAAGGAAGAGGTAAGTGCCTTCATTGTTACAATAAGAGGATTACAATTTAACCTTCACAGTATGTAAAAGGAATTTCCCTCCCAATTATGTCTCTTTGTTTGATAGCATCAATCGGTGACCTGGAGATCATTTACCATTGACATGTGCAAGTATAAACAAACTATCAGAGAAAGGAAGTTGAAACCAAGGAGAAGGAAAACTTATTCCATAGGAACTGCCCCCCTGGGCATTGCCAGGCAAACTAAGGAACTATGATTGGTTCCTGAGATGTGATGGGGGGAGAAAGAGTAGGTGGAGAAAACTGCTTATAAGGTTAGACCAAGGAACTACTCCTGCTCGCTTTCTCTGTCTCTCTCTCTTTGTGTGTCTCTGTGTCTCTGTCTCTTTCTCTCCCTGTATCTCCCTCTTTCTTAGTGCAGGTGGTTAGCTGCAATACAACAAATGGTAAATAGAATATTCAGCTAATCAACTCACGACCTACTTTCCTACATTTCCCTATCTTTCCTAACACTACTTTGATGTAATAAAACTACTCAAGCTACTACTAGCCTCATAATTTAATTTTAATTGTTGCCATGAGGGGACCACAAAAGTTTGACACATACTTTCATTTTGTTCAGTTTCTTCACATTTTACTCTCCCTAAACTATTCTTAAATAAGTGTTAGTAGCTGAGTTAGATTGGCTGAAAAACACCAAGATGCTGACCAGAACCAGTAATCAAGACTGACCAAAGCTACAACCTCACTGCAGAAAACTTTGCGTTGGTGAGAAATAGTTAAGTATAGGGGAAGGGAAGCAAGCATAACTTTTGCTTTTTCCACCAATAAAGCTAGGTTTGGGGATTAAGCTCTAATTAATGATTAAATGACACCTAGGAGATATAGTGGATGCAGACTGGAGTCAGGAAACTCATCTTTCTGAGTTCAAATCTGGTCTCAGACACTCACTAGCTGTGTGATGCTGGGAAAATCGCTTCACCGTATTTGCCCAAGTTTCCTCATCTGTAAAATGAGCTGGACAAGGAAATGACAAACCCCTCCAGGATCCCTGCTAAGGAAGGGAGTCAGGAAGAGTTGGACTTGACTTAATAATGACTTCATAAAGAATTTCTCCTCACACATAAGGGTTTTGCTTTCCATCACCATTTGCCTCTATGATTCTAGTTCAGCCCTCTGAGGCCACACAGAACACTTCTAATTCCTCTTCCACATAAGAGTCTAGAAAATTGCTATCAGGCCTCTCCCCAATGCTTTTATTCCTTTTTCTAATATGTAGTTCCCATAATTGATCTTCAGAGACTCCAGACCCCTTCACCAATCTGGCTGAACACTCCCCAGTTCACTGTTGCCCATTGTAAATTGTGTTATCTAGAACCAAATACAATAATCCAAGTGCCATCTTATAGTACAGAAGGACAGCTATATCCTTATTCTTGGAAGTAGATATGCATCACTTAAGACAGCATTAGTTGTTGGGGTAGTTGTGTAGCTCAGTGTATTGAGAGCCAGGCCTAGAGATCAGAGGTTCTGGGATCAAATCTGACCTCAAATAATTCCTCCCTATATGACGCTGGGACACTCACTTAACCTCCATTGCATAGTATTGATCCTAAGTCTGATAGGTAAGGGTTAAAATTATTTTGCATTATGTTTTTTCAACTGCCTGTTACTGTTAAAAATGATAATAAATTTGTTGATCTCTCAATCATACCCAAGGTCTCATTATGCAATCTAACATGGCATTAAAAGTCTATCTCCAATGTCCCCCTTTTAAATTAACCATCCCCCATGAATTCAACTTTTTTAAATGGAATGGGAACCAGTCACTGCCCCATCAAGGCCAATGCTTTTTGGTAATTTGGACGTTTTATATTCAAGGATAGGACCTGATATCAATCCCCAGTAACATTCATCTTACAACATTCCATCTACAGTGCTAGCTTCCTGAGCTACTTCTATATCCTATCAGCTTTTACCATCCCTATCCTCCCAATTTTTTCTTTCTTTCTATTTTCCTTCCAGTTTCAAAATTATGCTTTCTGCTTGCCTGTAGGATTAGTAGAATATTAGTGGTAATCATTTACAAAGCTCTTTACATATATTATTTCATTTTATCCAAGTCACTCATAGGAACATTGAACAGAAAGAGTTCAAGAACAGAAACTTCAGAAGATTTGTCTGAACTGATGCAGAATGAAGTGAGTAGAAGCAAGAGGGTAATTTATACAATAACTACAGTGTTATGAAGGCAAACAGCTTTGAAAAACTTGGGACCTCTGATCAATGCAGTGGCTAACAAGGATTGCAGAAAACCCATGATAATAGGTTACTCACTTTCTACAAAAACCTACAGACTTCCTATGAAATCAGCTGCCGCATTTCAGAAATGGGATGGATTCAGGGTGTATGTTGCAACAGATATTTTTTGAGATTGGGAATTAGTTTTCCTTGATTGTCTATGTGACATCATAGGTGTATTTTAATCTTGAAACTATTATTGATGTATTAATATTGCAACCTATGTGCTCATGTATGGGATTCATAGGCATAGTACTTCTTGATCATTGTATTTAATAGGTACTCTATTAATTCTGACCACTCTCCAAATTTACATCCCAAAGGTCAGAAGAATTCCTGGGTAGGCTGCCACATTGTCCTAGTTCTCACCTTGCCAGACCATATTCCATACAAGGTCATATGCTGAGTTAATCTACTCCTCTTTGATCTTGTGGTTATCAAGTGAGCCAATGTTAAGTCTTATGCCTTGTCACATGAACATTAGCTACCTCCCATTCCCCATTCTTTGATCCTCCAATAAAAGATTGAGGACATATGTAGGTCACTCTCTGTCTATCACCATCAGAGGGGCACACAAGCTGGATCCCAAGCTCTTTAAGCCTTGTCTCTGAGTCTTTCTTCCTTTATTATATTCCCTCTTTTTCTATATCCCATTCGCCCATTTTTCCTCAGTTTCTAACTCTGCTTCCCAGGTATCCACCTAAGAATATATTAATTTATGGCTTCAGGCAGTTAGAAACCATACTTATCCCAAAGATTTTCTTATTCATTAGTGGTAGAATGTAGATGGGGGACAGGAAATAGATTTTGGTTAATTGGAAAAAATTAAATTAAGAAAAAGCTCTTTTCAACCACAGGTGTCAAATATATAGCCTGCAACATTCCAAGATGCTGCCTGAACCAGGTAAAAAGGTAATTGGGAAATAGTTAACAAAGCAAAATAACACACAGATAATTTCATTAATAAATTAAAATTTGTGCTTTAAGCATTCTTATGTACAGATTGAGGCCAATAAAAAATCTCCCCTACTCTAAAGTATATGCTGTTGGTGTCTGACTTTCCCAAGGTCACTTCCCCACTTCACAATTCTATCTCTCCCCACTGCTCTCTATTCAGAACATCCCCAGAGTTATGGAGAGGAAGTTGGGATACTCCTAAGGTTTGTAACAATAAAACTTTATGAAACAAAAGGAAACTAAGGCCAGAGATGATCTCTCTATGGTCCTGCTGTACATTAATGTGATTATGGGAGTGGAGGGTCTGTCATCTGTACATGAGAAAGTCTGACCAGTGAATTAATTGGGAAACAGGAATTCTACTGTGGACCAAGTTACTGGATGCTAAAACCAATAGATGAGAACCAGGTTTCATAACAGACATGCTTCTATGTGACATTTTATGCCACAAAGAGGAAAAATATAGGTGCAATGGTGAATTTCAATGTGTGAAAGGAGACAAAATATACATTCTCCTTTCCATCTCCAGAATTTCCCTGCCAAAGGGGATCAAGGCCAGCCCCATTGCATGAACATAGCTTATACTCCAACCAAGACTGGAAACATTCTGTGGGTCCACAACACCAAGGGAAATGGACTGAAGTAAAGATTATGGGGCAGTCATTGAACCTGCAGTCCTAGAAGTTGAGAGACAAAGAAGTTTGATGTCACTGGGACAGAAGAGAATAATACAATATCAATAACAAGGATGATGACAACAACTCACATTTTTTGTGCTTACCATGTAATGTTAGGATAATTTTATCATTTTGACTTAAAATCTAAATTAATTTTGTCACCAGGGAAAATCCCATATAATAAAATACCAAAGAAATTATGATGATTTTAGTTAATATAGAGAGAACGAATTAAGGAGAAGAGAGAGAGAGAGAGAGAGAGAGAGAGAAGAGAGAGAGAGAGAGAGAGAGAGAGAGAGAGAGAGAGAGAGAGAGAGAGAGAGAGAGAGAGAGAGAGAGAGAGAGAGGGAGGAAATTTAATTAAATCTGCTCCAGCTCAGGCTGAGCCAGTCAGGAGTTAAAGGCCTTGGCCAAAGTGGCCTCCCTGAGCCCAAGGGAAAGGAAGTCAGTCTTACCCAAGTCATCACAAGACTGTGTCAAGGAAACTGTCTGAGGAAGCTCCTCCAGGCTGAGTTCCACCCCTGAACTGAACCCCAGGCTGCTCATATGGACCTTATCAACCTTGTGGCTCCTCCTCTAAATTTTCACATCTACCAATCACATCAAAGGCTTTCTCCAGGACTTCCCATACTTCTAGTTTTCATCTTCTTTGATTAGATTTTTGAGTTACTTAACATTTCTTTTTTATGTTCACCTTTTGTTAATTACTTGACATTTTTGTGCTTAATTTAACCTTCATTGGTACTTAACATCTTTTTGTATTAAGGTCTAAAAATAGACTTAGCTTAACGTTATAGCTTCACTATAAGGTGAGAACTAAGTACCTTCATTGTTCAATCAGGAGATTACAACTTTTTATTCCCCTAAAGTACTGTCTAGGTAGGGTGGAGTCATTTTAAAGTTCACAGTTAAAAGGACATTCTCCACATAGAATCCTATTATAAAAGGAACAATTATTATTCATTATTCCAGATGAAGAAAATGAGGCTGTGAACAGAGAAGACATATTTACTACACAGAGAGTAGACAGAAAAGGAAGGATTCAATACAAGTTTCATGATTCTGAGATCAGGGCTCTTTCTAACACAATGCATTGTTCCATGGGACCAGGGGGTTAAATGTACTTATGTCTATCATACCAGGAAAAGATAAAGCCCAATGGGGTCCAATCCAGATACTCACCATAGATTATAAGAGTCTTGTTTGCAGTGTGTGCCAAGCCAGTGAATGAGTTAGATGCAATACAGGTATAGGTTCCAGCACGATTCAGGGATGCAATAAAAGAAAATGTGGCTGAGTTGCTGACTGGTTGTCCATTCTGTAACCAAGTGAATTGTACTGGTGGGTTAGAAATAGCAGAACAGCTCAAGGTAATATTTGCCCCAGTAGGGTACACATCCTGTGTACGGACAATCATGGCGATATCTGGGCCATCTGGAAGAAAGAGAAGGATTCCATATTGAAATTACATTAGAAACAAGGGGCATCTCCTAGTCTGTAACCCATCACCAGGAATCACTGTGTCTCCCTGATGCTCCTTTGATCTGGAAAATTCACAACTGTTCCTCTACTTTTCCAGTTAAGAGCTGAACTTGGAAGATCTTAAGGCTTTCTCCAGTTCATCACCCTGGCTGGCCACCCTCCACCAGAAAGCATGGCAAGGCCAATCTGGGCTCACTAAAGTTAAACGAGGATGGGAACCTCAGAGAGTATTTCTTTAGCTCTCAGAGAAGTGACTGAATTAGCCTGGCCTCTGGGAACACACCACCAGCCTATAAGCAGGCACCATATAGGAAGAACAAATATACTCACAGGCAACATCCAGTGTGAATGGATCACTCCTATTGCTAAACAATGGGTTCTCGATTTCACACACATATGGCCCTTTGTTATCCCTTCTTGTGAGATTGGGGATAGTGAGTATCTTCTTATCCGGGGACAGCTGTATCCTGCTACCAGCTGGGGCAACTCCATTTATGAACCACCGGTAAGCGTGAATTTGACCTGTAGCCTGGCATGTCATTGAGAAGTCCTTGGTCTCCACTGCAGTAATGTTGGAGGTGACAATGGTAGGTTTGGACAGTGGCGCTGTGCAGAGAATAGACAGAAAATGACTGTGTTGGTCCTTTTTCGTACATTATAATCAAATAACTTGTTTGGAAGTGGCCTCTCTAAGTTCTTGGTAAGGCTGGAGGCCAGAGACCAAGAACCTGTGATTTTAATAGCAAAGACCCCCCCCCCCTTTCTCTGGTACAGGTCTTAATTCCAGGCCTTAGGAAAAGTTCATCTTCAGTTCTTTTGGCTGACAAAGACATTCACATGGAGTCCAAGACCCTGGTGTTCAATCTTTCTGGTCTGAGGCAAGCAGGACTGGGGATGGCATAGCCATTAATAGAGCACTTTTATTTGGATTTGAGGCTTCTCTAGCTTGGCAGAACCAATGAGAGTTTATGATTCCTTGGCCTGGACTTCCAGAAGCCAGGGTTCCTTACCTTGACGGCTTGATAAGGATATTGGGAGAGGCTGGTGTGAATGGACTAGGCACAGACCAGAGGGAGATTGTGTTTAGAAAAGGAAACATTACTTTAACTCTAAAGAGGAGAGAAAAGGAAAGGCAGAGAGTGGGAATAGATCACTTAGTAGCAGGGTACAAAAAGAAGAGCCTCAGACTGGGAGTCAGGTGAGACCTGGTTCGAGTCTGGAGATTTCAAACCCACAATAACATCTCTAATGCCTAGGACTGTGATTTGTCCCCAAGAAGCAGTTCATACCCTTTACAGAAGATTCTGAAATTCTCTGCTTTGGTCTCTTCCCTTTCCTTAGGTGTTTCCTGCCCTCCAACATGAGAATGAGAATGTTGAAGGTGATCTTCAAGCTCAGATATAGCTTTATGCTGGGAATCTAAGCCAATGGGGACTAATTTTCCCTCAGCCTTCATGGCCCAAGGAGAGCCCTTTCCTTATCTCTAGTTGGCAGGTAGGCCTTGCCACTGACACAGGTGTGTGTGCCAGAACAATCCCTGGGGAACATCCAGGAGGATCACCAGGTTTCCTTCCTGGGTGATCTATGGCCAACTGTCTTAAAATTAATTTCCAAATTGATAGGAATAAGTTAGAAATATTTCAGCTTCCTTGACCTTTATTCTTGTTATTTTGGTAGACCTTGCACTCCATCCCCGGGACTCTGTTGGAAAATTTAAGGTGAAGAAGAATGAGCCATTTTTTATCCAGTAAAGCCAAGTGGGACTGGTCAGGAAGGTGACAAATCTGAGGTCAGATAGCCACCTTTTGAAGTGGGGGGGAGAATATGAAGAAACAGTGAGCATTCTCCTGGGCAAGAAGGCCATGGACTTTTTGGAAGGTGTTTTGGCAGCATCAGTGGATCCAATGCCTGACATGACATAGTGAATATTATTGGACTAAGAGGGAGAAAGACCTGAGTTCAAATTCTGTCTCAAAATGTTACTGGCTGTATGACTTACTAGCAAGTCCCTATCTGTGTCTCAGTCTTCTTATCAGTTAAATGGGTAAAATAATCTCTCCCTCCTAGTGCTGTTGGCTCAAATGAGACCATATATAGAAGTTCTGCATAAATTCTGAGAATAGCCTGAATGAAGGTTCAGAGGAAGAAAAGTACAGAGTATGAGTCTGGGTACCAAAGGCAGACCCAGGCTGTCTGAGCACACAATGCATGGCCAGAAGTATCTGAAAGGTCTGATGCCATTTCATAAGGGATAAAGTTTAATGCCAGACTAAGAACACTCAAGGATAGTCTGTAGGCAATAGAGAGTCACGAGCAGAGAAGAGACATGAGCACACACTTATTTAATTGAAGGACCAAATGAGGGCACTAGAGATACTTAGCCCAAAGAAGAAAAGACTTGAGGAGGAGGGGAGACATGTCTCCAAAGACTGGTCAAGTTATAATGGGTTTGATGCCCCTGCCAGGGGATGCTCAGTGGTTACATTGATCAGGGAGGGACTATTTCCTAATGTGTCAGTATCTTTTCTCCTTACAGCAACATTCAGGTACCCTTTTATCTCTTTTCTATCACAGAACAACTCTTTTTTAAAAACCCTTACCTCCTGCATTAGAATCAATACTCTGTATTGTTTCCAAGGCAGAAGGGCCAGGCAATGGGGGTTAAGTAACTAGCTCAAGGTCAAGCAGCTAAGAAGTGTCTGAGGCAAGATTTGAACCTAAGAATTCCTGTTCCAAGGCCAGGCTCTCAATCCACTGAGCTACTCAATTTCCCCCACAGATCAACTCTTCAGAGGAGGTAATGGCTTCTTTTTCAGATGGGGCAGGGATTATGATTGGAATCTTGGTGATTCTGATTGAGAACTCTACTATTTTTTTGTCAGAAAGATAGGAGATAGGATTCTGTGGCCCCTGACTCTCCTCTCTCCTAGTTTGCATCCCAAAATGTGGGAGAGAAATCAAGATGATTCCTCAATTCCTTGACCTTCTCTAGGGCCCTGGTCTTCCTCCCTGGCCCAAGCTTGCCTTTCAAGCAGTATTTACTGCTGTGGATTTCATTGTTCTTTTCAGAGTTATTCATTATTCCTCCTTTTTTTTTCAACTTCTTTTAGAAGGAAAATGGGGGGGGGTGGGAATAGGGTAGAAGGACATACAGAGGTAGTAATCATAACTATGAATGAGAATGGCATGCACATAATGCAAACAGATAACTTAGAATGGATTATGAAACATAATCTAACAAGATGTTGTTTATAAGTATTGCACTTGAAACATATTAACCCTGAGTGAAAATAAGGGGCTACAGCAGAATCTATTACACTGCCTCAGAGGTTAAAAACATCAGGGTAGCAGTCATGATCTCAGACAAAGCAAAAGGCAAAACAGATCTAATGAAAAGAGAGACATTGGAAAAGTATTTTGCTCAAAGTTAGTTTTGATTAAAATTCTCTGCAGAGCATATCTTAATTTTAAAACATAATTATTTCTAAGTAGTAAAATTATAATCATAATAGCAGGTTAGAGAAAGAAAAAGTTCATGCTGCCTGTGGCCAGCTGACTGGTTCTCCTGGCTACCTCCTCTGTGAGCAGGCTGCTCCAAACCAGAGCCAGATCAGGTCAGTCATTGGATCCAAATGAGTGGAATAAATGTGAGTCCCTGGCTGCTCAAATTAAAAACCTGGAGTCCCAAAGGGAGTGTAGAAGAGACAGAATTTTCTTTCTTCTTTCTCATGAGAGAGGGCACCTGCCAGGCTGGGCAAATGTAATGCATGGGCATAAAGATAAACATTATGGAGATTTATAATGAGGGGACCACACACACACACACACACACACACACATCATCATCATCATCATCATCTGCCTGACTCCCTTGATCCAGAGGAGGGCAAAGGACACACAGGCTAGGTGTGAAGTCTACCCCAATCAGAAAATAGAAGGATATATAGCATGAGCTCCACACTAGCCCCTACTTGGAAGCAGTGAATTTATGGGGAGGGAACCATGTCCTCACAAGTAATTCTCTTAGCTTCTACAGATATGAAAATTATCTACTGCCTTCCTTGTTTCTTGAGTTGGGTCAGGATGTCCTTACACAGGGAACACAAGGGGCCTCCAATCTTCCAGATTTGCCAGGCCTGCCTCCTAAATCTATTAAGCAAAGGATCAAGAAGTGCTTGAAACTAAAGCAGACTTGCTTGCACATTCCATTCTTAATCAGGGGTGAAGGCTGGATGCTTTACCTTGAGAGGAACACACTTAATTTTATTTCCCTCACAGCAGAATAGTCTGACTTTCTGCCCTCTGTACCAATTTATGCTCATCATAACATCCCTTTCCCAAGCCTCTTTGATTGCCAGACTCAGACTTCTGTCCTGACAAGGGGCAGATCTACTAGACTCCAGCAGTAACCATGCCATGGTGGGAATGGCTGCACAATGCTTCTACACCATCTCCTAGCAGGGAAGACAAGAGAAGAGAGGACTCCGCCTCAAAGATCAGTCAGAGGTTCAGATATAAGATTTTTTTGTAGGAAAATCAAAAGGTTGCTTTTGGATTCCAAAAAAAGAGGTTCAATTTTCACAATCTCATACACACTGAAGAAATATCAATCCTAAATATACATGCACCAAACATTATGGCATTCAAATTGTACTTACTTTGTCAGATTTATTGGATTATTATCATGCAAAATAGTTTCCAATAATTACTTCTATATTTCTTCATTGGTGATTACTTCATTCTAATCATTTGAGATAATAGTAGTTTAGTTTTCTTCTGTCTTTCCTTAAAAAAATTACTAACCAGTGAATTATCTATTTTATTGTTTTTCTCACAAAATAGCTCTTTTTCTTAGTTATTAGTTCAATGATTTTCTTACTTTCAACTTCATTAATCTCTCCTGTGACTTTTAGGATTTCCCATTTGGTATTTAATTGGTTTTAAAATTTTTGTTCTTTTAAAATTCTTTCTAGTTGCATGCCTCATTCATTAATCACACTTTTTCTTTATTTTATTGATGTAAGTATTTAGAGAGGTAAAATTTCCCCTAAGGACTGTTGGAGCTACATCTCAGAAATGTTGGTATATTCTCTCCTATTGTGTTATTCTCTTTTTCTTTAGAATTTTTTCAAACCTTTATCTTCAACTTTAGAATCAATACTATATATTGGCTACATGGCAGAAGACCAGTAAGTGCTAGGCAATGGGAGTTAAGTGACTTGCCCAGAGTCCCACAGTAAAAAAGTACCTGAATCCTAATTTGATCTTTGGACACCTCCTGTCTTTAGAATTGGATCTTAATCCACTAAATTATCCAACTGTCCCTGGGTCATTCTCTTTAATGAAATAATTGATTTTTTTAACCTACCCATCTTTTAGAATTACATTATTAAGTTTCAGATAATTTTTAAACTTTTTCTGTAGCCATTCATTAAATGTAATTCTTATTATGTATGTATTTAATAGTTCCCTTTTTCTGCATTTGTTTCTGAGGTTTGTATGACCTAATACATTGCCAATTTTTGTGTAGGTGCCATGTGTTATTGAGAGAAAATATATTTATTTCTGTACTTCTTGAGTTTTCTCCAGAGGTCTATCATATCTAACTTTTCTGAAATTCACTTCCTTAACTTCTTTTTTTTTGTTAGATGTATCCAATTCTGAGATGGAAAATTTGAGGTCCCCACTAGTATAGTTTTCTTTATTCCTGAATTTCATGTAACTTCTCCTTTAGGCATTTGGATGCTATGACATTTGGTACATATAGGTTTGGCATCGATATTGCTTCATTGTCTAAGATACCTTTTATCAATATGTAGTTTCCTTCCTTTATTTTTTTAGTCTTAGTCTCAACACTGCATAGTGGTTCCAAGGCAGAACTGTAAGGGCTAAGCAATGGAGATTAAGTGACACTTCCAGGGTCACACAGCTAAGAAGTCTTAGCCCTTATTTGAACCTTGGACCTCCTGACTCTAAGTCTCACTCTCAACCCATAGAGCCACCTAGCTGTCTACTTTTTATCTTTTCAAACTTAAGTCTATTTTTATTTTTGCTTAGCTTGAGGTCATGATTGGCACCCCCACTCCTTTTTATTCACCTGAAAGCAAAATAGATTTTGTGCCAGCCTTTTATCTTTTTTCTGAGTATTTCTCCCTGCTTTAAGTGTGTTGTTTATGAAAAAAAAAACAGATTATTGGATTTTGGTGTTTAATTCCACCCTGCTACTCACTTCTGTTTTATGGATAAGTTCATCCCATCCCATTCACAGTTATGATGACTAATTATGCATTTCTCTCCATTTCATTTCCAATGTTTATCCTTCTCTCTCTCTTTACAGGCTTTCCAAGCCCACCAATGTTTTGCTTCTGACCATCACCTTCCCCAATTCACCCTCTCTCCACTCAAATCCCTCTGCCCCTACCCATTCTTCCTGTCCTCCACCTTCCCTAGAGGACAAGGTAGATTTTCAAAGTCAATTGAGTGTGGATATTATTCCTCTTTGAACCAATTCCAATGAGAGTAAGGTTTGAGCATTTCCCATCCTGCCCCTATCTTCTACTTCATTATCAACTCTTTTATGACTCTACATGAAAACTAATTCATCTTGATCTTTCATTCCCTCTTTTCCCCATGCAGTCCTCTTTCTCATTACTTAATTTTTTTATATCATCCCATTCTATTTGAATTGGGTCATGCTTTCTGTGTATACTTCTTCAAACTGTCCGAATAGTGATGAAATTCTTAAGATTTACTAGCATCATAGTCATATAGGGGGCTCAGAGGGTAGGCTTCAGACACTTGGTAACTGGGTGACCCTGGGTAAGTGACTTAACCCCATATTGCCTAGCCCATACTGCTCTTCTGACTTGGAATTGATAGTTTGTACCAATTCTAAAGAAGAAGGTAAAAAAGGTTTTTTTTTTTTAATAGTTGCACAGACTTCCAGGTTAAGATGGCTCCAGAGTAGAAGCAGGGCTCTTCTTCTCTCCACCTGCCGAGACACAGTGCCTCAAAATGAGAAAACCAAAGTCAAACGAGTGAAGGAGTTCCATGGTAGGACACAGCATGGAAGGTAGGCAAAGTTAGAACATTTCCATGGTAAAAGGGAGCAATAATTCCCCCACCAAAGTGCCAGCTCACCAGCCCTCCCCCACTTCACCTACCTTACCAGAGTCCAAGGAAGCATGGAACAAACTTTTAAGTTCTAGGAAACAGCCTGACTGAGATCAACACAGACTTGTCCCTAATAGAAACTAGACCTGGGACACCAGAAACCTGAGGAAACATGGAAATTGGATGCAAAGTTTGAGCAGAGGACATGGCTCACAACAAAATGCCACAGAGAAGCAAAAAAAGCCTCCAGGAAAAAAAAAAAAACCTCTCCATCACTCAATACAGAGACTTTGCCTACACCCTATACCCTGGTGTCTTCCAGGCAATCTTTAAGTTCTTAGAGGCTACACCTGCCCCTAAGAACAGCTAGATACTGCTAAGGACTGGGAAAACATCCTAAGGCAAAAACCTCTCCAGAGCCCAATACAAAGATTGCCCACATTCCTCACTTAGACTTCTGATCATTAAGGACCAAGACAATGGTCAACAACTCCATAAACACCCCCCAAAAAACCCTAAGAAGAAAATTTTAATCCTTGATAATTGTATGCCAAAAAATCCAGACTAAAGAGGACACAGCAGAAGAATACATACAAGTAAACACACACAAAACTTTGGGAAAGAAATGGAAGTTGGTCAGAAGTTCTTGAAGACTTTCAACATGAGATTATGTGAAAAATGGAAGAGATTTGGCACAAAAAAGGGGGAGGAGAATAGTTTAAAAAATAACAATTTAAAAGACAGGATCTCCCACTTGGAAATTGTATCCCAGAAATAAATGAAACAATAAACCAATTGAAGACCAGAAATAACCTGCTAGAAGCTATGACAAGCAGGATAAAAGATCAAACTGAAAAGGAAAATCAAAACATCTTACCTGAAAACCAGGCTTTACAAACTAGAATTGGACAAGTAGAAGCCAATGATCTCACAAGACAATAAGAATAAAGTTAGCAAAATCAAAAGAATGACAGATTAGAAGGCAACATAAAATATCTCATTGAGTGGTTGACCTGGAAAATAGATTTCCAAGAGAAAATTTGAGAAACATAGGCCTATCTGAAAACCTGAAAACAAACAGAAACCTTGACATTACACTACAAGAAATTATCCAAAAAACTGCACTGAGGTTCTTCAGCAATAGGGCAAAATAGGCATCGATAGAGTCAATACTACAATACTACACTGCTACACTAAATCCTCAAAAGACAACCCCCAGGAATGTAATTGCCAAATTCAAAAGCTTCCAAGCTAAGAAGAAAATATTACAAGAAACCAGAAAAAGACAACTCAGATATCAAAGAGAACCAATCAGAATTACAAAGGATCTAGCAGCCTCCACACTAAAAGACATCAAGACTTGGAATATGATATTCATAAAGGCAAGAGAATTGGGTCTACAACCACAGATTACCTACCTATCAAAATTGACTATATACTTACAGGGAAAAGTATGGACATTCAATAAAATAGAAGACTTCCAAATATTTGTAATGAAAAGACCAGATCCAAACAGAAAATTTGACATCAAAAATAAAAAACCAAGAGAAACATGAAAAGGCAAATAAGATGGGGGGGGGTCTTATTTTTTTGCTTTCCTTTAAGGGCCTCAATAAATACAAATTGTTTATATTCCTGTATGGGGAAATGTTATTTGTAACTCTCAAAAAATTATGTTCACTATCATAATAGTTAGAAGAATTATTCATAGGTAGAGATTGGGGTACTAAGTGGCTTAAAACCATAAAAAATGGAAGTTGATCACAAGTTCTTGAAGACTTTCAACATGAGATTATGTGAAAAATGGAAGAAAGATAGGAAAAGAAGGCTAAAAAGTAATACTCAAATCTTACTCTCAGTGCAATCAATTTCAAGAGGGAAAAGCATTGAGATCCATTGGGGTATCAAATACAATCTTACCCTATAGGGAACTTGAGAAAGGAAAACTAAGTAGGGGAGTGAAGTGGGGGGTTAATAAAAGGAAGGGAAAGAGAGGGAGAAGGGAATTTAATAGATCCCCAAAAACGTGAATAAAAAGGGAGGGGCCAGGACTTCCGCTCAAGATGGTGACTGAGACGCAGCAAAAGTTCAGACCTCTGAAAACCCTTCCTTACTGATCACAAACTGAATGCTCCTAGGGCACACCAAAATTCAAACTCAACAACAGGACAAACCCGGAGAACCCTCCTTCTGGATTTGGATCAAAAGGTATGCCCCCCAAAAGCCAGAATCCAAAATCACTCGAATCTAAGGGGAACGCAGAAGGAAGGTCCCAGGACCCATCCCCCCCCAACCCAGAGGGCTGAGGCTGCAGCAGCAGCGGGAACCTCAGGGCTGGCAAAAGGGCCTCAGGGTCCTGAAGGCGCATCTTGAAAACAACCTGAGCTAGTCTCAGGGGCACCCAACAGAGACAGCAGGGAAACAGAGAGAGACAGGGGGAACCTGGAGCCCCCTGGCTGGGTCCTTCCATCTGAGTCTCACAGAAGTTTCCTGCTTCAGGGCACATACAGTCCAACCCAGCTGAACTTAATGCCATCAGGAGCCCTCAGAGCTTCTGAAAGGACAGAAACCAAAAGGCCAGCAAAGGGGTTGCTCTGAAGGGCGAATGGCTTACCTTGAAAGTAACCTGGGCCAGTTTCAGGGTATCCAACACATAGTGCAGAGGAGGTTTTTTTTTTTTTTTTTTGCTTCTGGGCTCATCCAGCCCAACCCAGCTGAACTTAATCCCATCAGGCGCCCTCAGAGCTCAGGGAGGCCAGGACCCCTCCACCCTTAGATTGCAGGGTCTTCTGAAAGAACAGAAACCACAGGGCCAGCAAATGCACTGAGGTACCTTGTGGACAGTGCTGTGTCAGGCTCAGAGCATGGAAGTAAGACAACAGAGAAGCAACTGGAGGGAACTGAGAGCAGTAACACCCAAAACTCTGGCAGGCAGGGGAGGGCAGACCCTGGGCTTCCTGTGGAAGACAGAGCAGCTGTGGAGAATGGACAATTTGCCTGGGGCTAAAGCCTCAGACCATCAGACAGATACACTAAGAGCCAGTCCTCCTCACTCAGATAGAGATAGCATACAGTAAAGAAGTACAAAAGCCTCCAAACACCAAGAAAAGCAAGAAGAAGTGGGTGACTTTGGACACATTTTATGTAACAAAAATACAAAATACAGAGGAATTGAAGAGGAAACACAAGCAAATGCTCTGAAACCTTCCAAAGGAAATGGAAACTCTCCACAAATTCTTGAAGAATTTAAATTGGAAATTGTCAAAAAGATGGAAGCCTTCTGGCAGGAAAAGTGGGAAACAATGCAAAAGGAACTCAACAATCTGAAGCCCAAAAAAGTGCAACTACAAAAACAGCTTGACCAAACTGAAAAGGAAAACCAGGCTTTAAAGGTCAGAATCAGGCAACTGGAAGGCAATGATCTTGCAAAAGAGCAAGAATTAATAAAGCAAAGCCAAAAGACTAAGAAATTAGAAGAGAACATAAAATATCTCATTGACAAGGTGATAGACCTGGAAAATGGAGGGAGAGACAATCTGAGAATAATTGGCCTACCAGAAAAGCCAGAAATAAATAGTAATCTTGACATCATAATACAAGATATCATCAAAGAAAACTGCCCAGAGATTCTAGGACAAGGGGGCAATACAGACATTGAAAGAGTTCACAGACACTCTCTACACTAAATCTCCAAAAGAAAACTCCCAGGAATGTAATTGCCAAATTCCAAAGCTTTCAAGCAAAAGAAAAAATCTTACAAGAAGCCAGAAAAAAAGACAATTTAGATATAAAGGAATGCCAATAAGGGTCACACAAGACCTTGCAATTTCCACTCAGAATGACCGTAAGGCATGGAACATGATTTTCAGAAAGGCAAGAGAGTTGGGTCTTCAACCAAGAATCAGCTATCCATCAAAACTGACTATATACTTCCAGGGGAATGTATGGGAATTCAACAAAATAGAAGCTTTCCAAGTTTTTGCAAAGAAAAGACCAGAGCTCTGTGGAAAATTCAATATCGAAAAAACAAAGAGCATGGAATACCTGAAAAGGTAAATATGAAAGAAAGGGAAAAGGAGAAAAATGTTATCTTTTTCTTTTATTCATACTCTCTTCTATAAGGACTACATTTATATTAATTTATATATATTAATATGTGGGGAAAATGTAATGTGTAACTCTCAAAAATTATATACATCATTAGAGTAGTAAGAAGAATCACGCATAGAGAATGTTTGGGGCATCAAGATGATATGGAGAAAGGGGGGATGGAGGGGGGAATTGTTGATGGTACTAAGATATACTCCAAGAAATAGGGGGAAAACCTAAAGAGAGTAATTTTTCTCACACAAAGATACACATGGGAAGGGGAGGGGAACAAAACTCCTATAAGAAGGAGAGGGACAGAGTTTTTAATTAAACCTTACTCTCAGCAAAATCAACTCTGAGAGAGAAGAGCATCCAGACCCATTGGTATATTGAATTATATCTTATCCAACAGGGTAAGGTAGAAGGGAAAGCCAAGAGGGGGTAGGGGGAGGAAGGAGGACAATATGGGAGGGAAGGAGAGTGGGGAAGGGGAAGGAACAAAAAGGGTGGGGCTAGAAAGGGAAACATATCAAGGGAGGGGACGAGGGGGACTGATTTAAAGTAAATCAATGGCTTAAAAGGTTATAGCTAAAGAAGAAAGGTCAGAATTAGGGGAGGATATCAAAATACCAGGGAGTCCACAAATGACAATCATAACTTTGAATGTGAATGGGATGAACTCACCCATAAAATGTAGACAAATAGCAGAATGGATTAGAATCCAAAACCCTACCATATGTTGTCTTCAAGAAACACACATGAGGCGGGTAGATACTCACAAGGTCAGAATTAAAGGATGGAGTAAGAACTTCTGGGCCTCAACTGAGAGAAAGAAGGCAGGAGTTGTAATCATGATATCTGACAAAGCCAAAGCAAAAATAGACCTAATTAAAAGGGATAGGTAAGGTATCTATATTTTGTTAAATGGGACTTTAGATAATGAGGAAATATCACTAATCAACATGTATGCACCAAATAGTATGGCACCCAAATTTCTAATGGAGAAACTAGGAGAATTGAAGGAAGAAATAGACAGTAAAACCATATCAGTGGGAGATTTGAACCAACCACTATCAAATTTAGATAAATCAAATAAAAAAATAAATAAGAAAGAGGTAAAAGAAGTCAATGAAATCTTAGAAAAATTAGAGTTAATAGATATATGGATCAAAATAAATAGGGACAAAAAGGAATACACTTTCTCTCAGCACCACATGGCACATTCACAAAGATTGACTAGGTCACAGAAACATGATATACAAATGCAGAAAAGCAGAAATAATAATAAATAATAAAGAAATAATAAATGCAGCCTTTTCAGATCACAGGGAAATAAAAATAATGGTCAGTAAGGGTACATGGAAAGCCAAATCAAAAATTAATTGGAAATTAAATAATATGATGCTCCAAAATCGGTTAGTTAGAGAAGAAATCATAGAAACAATTAATAATTTCATCGAGGAAAATGACAATGGTGAGACATCCTTTCAAACCTCATGGAATGCAGCCAAAGCAGTAATTAGAGGTAAATTCATATTCCTGAGTGCATATATTAACAAACGATGGAGGGCAGAGATCAATGAATTGGAAATGCAAATTAAAAAACTTGAAAGTGAATGAATTAAAAACCCCCAGAAGAAAACCAAACTGGAGATCCTAAAAATTAAGGGAGAAATTAATAAAATCAAAAGTGATAGAACAATTAATCTAATAAATAAGCCTAGAAGTTGGTACTTTGAAAAAACAAATGAAATAGACAAAGTACTGGTCAATCTAATTAAAAAATGAAAGAAGAAAAGCAAATTAACAGCATCAAAGATGAAAAGGGGGACATCACCTCCAATGAAGAGGAAATTAAGGCAATCATTAAAATTACAATTAAAAAAATCATTAAAATTACTTTGCCCAATTATATGGCAATAAATATACCAATCTAGGAGATATGAAAGAATATATACAAAAATATAAACTGCCTGGACTAACAGAAGAAGAAATAAAATTCTTAAATAATCCCATATCAGAAAATGAAATCCAACAGACCATCAAAGAACTCCCTAAGAAAAATCCCCAGGGCTTGATGGATTCAAAAGTGAATTATATCAAACATTCAAAGAACAGTTAATCCCAATACTATACAAACTATTTGACATAATAAGCAAAGAAGGAGTTCTACCAAACTCCTTTTGTGACACAAATATGGTACTGATTCCAAAACCAGGCAGGTCAAAAAAAAAAAGTGAAAGACCAATCTCCCTTATCAATATAGATGCAAAAATCTTAAATAGGATGCTATCAAAAAGACTCCAGCACGTGATCAGAAGGGTCATCCACCATGATCAAGTAGGATTTATACCAGGGATGCAGGGCTGTTTCAATATTAGGAAAACCATCCATATAATTGACCATATCAACTGACAAACAAAAATCACATGATTATTTCAATACATGCAGAAAAAGCCTTTGATAAAAAAAAAACACTAGAAAGCATAGGAAGAGAAGGGTCGTTCCTAAAAATAATAAACAGTATATATCTAAAACCATCAGCTAATATCATCTGCAATGGGGATAAACTAGATGCATTCCCAATAAGATCAGGAGTGAAACAAGGATGCCCATTATCACCTCTACTATTTGACATTATACTAGAAACACTAGAAGTAGCAATTAGAGAAGAAAAAGAAATTGAAGGCATTAAAATAGGCAAGGAGGAGACCAAGTTATTGCTCTTTGTGGATGACATGATGGTCTACTTAAAGAATCCTAGAGATGCAAAGAAAAAGCTAATCGAAATAATCAACAAATTTAGCAAAGTTGCATTATACAAAATAAACCCACATAAGTCATCAGCATTTCTATATATTTCCAACACAGCTCAGCAGCAAAAACTAGAAAGAGAAATCCCATTCAAAATCTTCTTAGACAAAATAAAATACCTAGGAATCTATCTCACGAGACAAACACAGGAACTATGTGAACACAACTACAAAACACTCTCCACACAACTAAAACTAGACTTGAGTAATTGGAAAAACATTAACTGCTCATGGGTAGGACAAGCCAATATAATAAAAATGAACATCCTACCCAAACCTATTTATCTATTTAGTGCCATACCCAGGGAACTTCCAAAAACTTTATTTATTGATTTAGAAAAAAACATAACAAAATTCATTTGGAAGAACAAAGGATCAAGGATATCCAGGGAATTAATGAAAAAAAAATACAAAGGAAGGGTTCCTTGCAGTCCCAGATCTCAAACTATATTACAAAGTAGCAGTCATCAAAACAATTTGGTACTGGCTAAGAGACAGAAAGGAGGATCAGTGGAATAGACTTGGGGCAAATGACCTCAACAAGACAGTATATGATAAACCCAAAGTTCCCAGTTTTGGGGACAAAAATCCACTATTCGATAAAAACTGCTTGGAAAATTGGAAGGCAGTGTTGGAGAGATTAGGTTTGGTTCAACACCTCACACCCTACACCAAGATAAATTCAAAATGGGTGAATGACTTGAACATAAAGAAGGAAACTAAATGTAAATTAGGCAAACACAGAATAGTATACATGTTAGACCTTTGGGAAGGGAAAGACTTTAAAACCAAGGAAGACTTAGAAAGAGTCACAAAATGTAAAATAAATAATTTTGACTACATCAAATTAAAAAGCTTTAGTACAAACAAAACCAATATAACCAAAATCAGAAGGGAAATAACAAACTGGGAAAAATCTACATAACAAAAACCTCTGACAAAGGTCTAATTACTCAAATTTATGAAGAGTTAAATCAATTGTACAAAAAATCAAGGCATTCCCCAATTGATAAATGGACTAGGGTCATGAATAGGTTATTTTCAGATAAAGAAATCAAGACTATTAATAAGCACATGAAAAAGTGCTAAAGAGATGCAAATCAAAACAATCCTGAGGTATCACCTCACACCAAGCAGATTGGCTAACATGATAGCAATGGAGAGTAATGAAACTTGGAGGGGGATGTGTGTTAGATTTAAAATAGTTTTGAGTGTTAAATTGTTGTAGATAAGAGAGTGGGAGCCATAAACTGTGATAATTAAAATGTTTTGGGAGCAAGGGATATATATATATAACAATTATGACCACTGAAATATGTTTTCTACTGTGTCTTTGTTTTATATAAATATAAGATGGTCGCCAAGGAATATATTCCCAATTTATGAATATGCCCAAGCCAACTGGGTTTTATAGAGAAATTTAATTTATAATATACTGATTAATCAATAGAAAAAGAGAGAAAGTAAGAAAGGAATAAGAATGAATAAATCAGTCAGTAGGTTTTATCACTCACCCAAGATCTCTCTAGGTAAGGATTCTCATGCCAACCTCAGGCTCCACCTTCAAAAGAGCCTCCTTTCAAGAAATGTTCCAGAGAATTCTCCTCCTTCAGAGCCAGCCTTCTCTCCTGGTCCTCCCACAGAGCAAACTCCTCAATCCTCCTTCAGAGCCACCTTGCTCAGCGCAAAACCTCCTCTGAGCAAAACCTCTCAGAGCAAAAAACTCTCCTCCTCTCTCCTCAGACCCCGCTATCTTTAAGGAAAACATCTAAGTTCCTTCCCCTCAGTTCTCACATCTACCAATCACTGTCGATGTCTCCCCTGTGCCAATGGTGGCTCTAGTTTAACCCAGGACTGCCCAGAGGTCTGTGGCTTTGCACATGTCTGTTGAAGGTCATAGTCTCAAATAATTAAATCTTGATCTTGCTGCAGCCCTTCCTAAATCCTGTTACTCTATGTATGGTGGAGATTGTATTTTCCAAGATCTGGTTCTGTCATTCCACGTATCTCTATTGTACCAATTCTAAAATCAATCATGAATCAAAGAACTTCCTGTTCTATGCTTAAGCATAGGTCAAAACCCTTTCCATTGTTTAGCAAAAGGTTTCTGTCCTAAAGTAGTCTTAAGTAGGGAGGAGAAGGACCCTCCCATGCCAAGGGG
The DNA here is from genome assembly GCF_027887165.1 of Monodelphis domestica. Lineage (NCBI taxonomy): Eukaryota > Metazoa > Chordata > Mammalia > Didelphimorphia > Didelphidae > Monodelphis > Monodelphis domestica. The sequence goes on from NC_077230.1 coordinate 424,515,939, forward strand.
TTTCACATTCCAATAGAGTTCTTAACATCAGTAGGAAATTTTTTCCAAGTATGAAATTTCCCAATGGTGAAATTTCCAACATTCATAAGTCTAAGTAATTTAAAGGTTTACATGTGGCAAACCTGAGAAATTAATGCATTACTGGTGGAGCTTTGAACTGATCCAACCATTCTGGAGGTCAATTTGGAACTATGCCCATAGGGCAATAAAATACTGTCTGCCCTTTGATCCAGCCATAGCATTGCTGGGTGTGTAACCTAAAGAGATAATAAGGACAAAGACTTGTGTAAGAATATTCATAGCCACCCTCTTTGTGGTGGCAAAAAATTGAAAAATGTGGGGATACCCTTCAATTGGGGAATGGCTGTATAAATTGTGGTATATGTTAATGATGGAATCCTATTGTGCTAAATGGAATAATAAAGTGGAGGAATTCCATGGAGACTGGAAAGACCTCCAGGAAGTGATGCAGAGCAAGAGGAGCAGAGCCAGGAGAACATTGTACACAGAGACTGATACACTCTGGTACAACCGAACGTAATGGAATTCTCCACTCATGTCAATGCAATGTCCCTGAACAATCTGCAGGGATCTAGGAGAAAAAACACTATCCACAAGTAGAGGACAGACTGTGGAAGTAAAAACACCGAGGAAAAGCAACTTCTTGACTACAGGGGTTAAGGGGACATGTCTGAGGAGAGACTCTAAATGAACACTCTAATGCAAAAACAACAACATGGAAATGGGTCCAAATCAAGAACACATGTGAAACCCAGTGGAATCGTGTGTAGGCTATGGGTGGGGGAGGGAAAGAAAATGATCTTTGTCTCCAGTGAATAATGTTTTGAAACAACCTAATAAAATATTGTTTAAAAAAAGGGAGGGGAAAGAAAGGGAGGGTGGGTAGCAAAGAAATACTACAGAGGTGAGTGTGTGGGGTAGCTGAAAAAGAACACAACAGAAAAATAATATGGGTGTTACAAGGCAGAAGAAAAAGGAAAGTAAAATAAGGGTGGGGTTTAGGGGAACAGATTAAAAAGAGAACACTGGTGTAGAAGGAAATAATGAAAGAGGAAAGGGCAGGACAAGGAGATAAAATCAAAATGTTGAGGAATACACAGGTAGTAATCCTAACTTTCAACATGAATGGGATGAAAATCCAGTAAAACAAAAGCAAATAGCAGAGTGGATTAGGGACCAAAATCCTACCATATGTTGTCTACAAGAAAAACACCTGAGGCAGATAGACACACACAGGATAATGATAAAAGGCTGGAGCAAAATATAATGGGCATCAAATGAAAAAAAAAGAAAGCAGGACTTGGAATCATGATATCTAACAAAGCCAAAGTAAAAATAGACCTAGTTAAAAGAAAGAGGGAAGGTAAGTATATCCTGATAAAAGGCAGTATAGACTATGAGGAAATATTAGTAATCAACCTGTATGCACCAAATGATATAGCATTCAAATTTTTAAAGGTGATAATGGTGGTGCTAAAAAAGGAAATTGATAGTAAAACTACACAAGTGGGAGACCTGAAACTTCCTCTATCAGATTTAGATAAATAAAACCAAAAATAAATAAGAGGTAAGAGAGGTGAATGAAATATTAGAAAAACTAAAGAGTTATGGTGAGAAAAATAAATTGAGACCAAAAGGAATACACCTTCTTTTCAGAAGCACTTGGTACATTCACAAAGATTTACCATGTACTAGGTTATAAAAATATGACAAACAACTGCAAAAAGTAGAAATAATAAATGCAAATTTTTAGATAATAATGCAATAAAAATAATAATTAGTAAAGGTACATGAAAGCCAAATCAAAAATTAATTGGAAATTAAATAATATGATTCTCCAAAATCAGGTAATAAAAGGACAAATCATAGAAACAATTAATAATTTCATTGAAGAAAATGACAATGATGAGACATCCTTTCAAAATCTATGGGATGAAGCCAAAGCAGTAATCAGGATGAAATTCATATCCTTGTGTGTATAAATCAACAAATTAGGAAGGGCAGAGATGAATGAATTGGGCATGCAAATTAAAAAAAAAACTAGAAAGTGAGCAAATTAAAAATCCCCAGATGAAAACTAAGTTAGACATCCTAAAAATTAAAGGAGAAATTAATAAAATCAAAAGTCAAAGCACTATTGAATTAATAAATAAGACTAAAAGCTGGTACTTTGAGAAAACAAATAGACAAAGTACTCGTCAATCTAATTTAAAATAAGGCTACAGGAAGAGGTCATTGAAGGGGAGGGAAAGAATATGACTCTTGTAACCAAGGAAAAATGTTCTAAATTGACTAAATAAAATTTCCAAAAAACAAGGAATCCCTGGAATGACTTCCATGAGTTGATGAAAAGTGAGTGGAACCAGGAGAACATTATATACAGTAAGAGCAACATGGTACAAAGATCAACTGTGAATGACTTAGCTATTCTTTTTTTTTTTTACTGTACCACTATCCACTTGTTATGATTAAAATCATCTCAAGACTAAAAATTTAAATTTAGGTTTTATGCTAAACATGGGAATTCTTAAGTAATATTGTTGTTGCCAATTTAAAAATATAGCTTAAGTCAAAATGACTTTCACCAGATTCACTTACAAGGAGGTCAATAAGAGTGAAACTGGGAAAATGTAAATAAAGAAATAGAAAGTACTGCCTAATTACTAATATCCTAAGTTTAATCCTAATGTCTCCAGACCACAGCTGAAAATTCAAAACTGAATATTACCAGAAACCAAAGTGCTAATTAGGAAGCAAAATTCAATGAACCAGAAGATGCTGAAGTATCCCCCAAGAATCTTCTGTACTCATTAGGCTAAGACTGACAAGAATATCACCAGAACTCTCGATGAAGGTAGTGTTCCACTGTAGAGCCAAAGAGCAGAGAGGGTCTCCTGACCAAAGAAACAAGGAAGGAATCACTCCTCTCACCACCACAAGCCCAACTCAGGATCCAAGGAAAAGATCTCCTCCTCCAATCTGGCTCATCAACACAGAGAGAATGACTAAATATGCTAGCTGGTTTTTTTAAAGCAGTTTTCTCAATGTTACTTCCTGTCACTCTCCCACTTTAAGGAAACGACTTTTAATTTTCCTAGCACTGCCCAAGCGCTTGTGTGTGTGTGTGGGGGGGGAGGTTTGGGGGGAAGGTGCAGTGATCTTTGGAGATGTGATATTACTTTAGTAAGTGACTTGCTTAACTCTCTTCCTTAGTGTCAAGCAGGAGGTACTTTAATTGCTTGATTTGTTTACTTAAAAATAGACAAGGGGAGAGTTAATCCTATCTTCACAAGAGTCTGATGCCTTAGCTATTCTGACCAATACAGTGATCTAAGACAATTCCAAGAGACTTATGATGAAGAAAAATACTCTCTACCTCCAGAGAAAGATCTGATGGCATCTGAATGTTGTACAAAGAATACTTTTTTCCATTTCTTTTTTATTGTTGTTTCAAAGTGACTAACATGGAACTTTGTTTTACATAGTTTCTTATGTAGACAGGACATCACATTTATTGCCTTTATTATGGGTGAGTAAGGGGCAGGAGGGTGGGAACACAAAATTTTTGTTAAAAGTAAAAAAATAAAGAATTAGGAGTTTTGGGAGGAAGTTTGAGATTTCCATTCGTTTGAGGTACTGGGAAAGATGGGAAAATAGGTTTTATCCACCTACTATCTTGCAAAAGGTATAGGGTCCTAAGTTTTTGTAGATATTCTTACTGGATGGGTATAGGCATTCCCCAGCAGAACAGAAAAAGACAGGATATAACAAAATCCCTTCTTAGGGAGGTAATTCCTAGGGTTGACCTTCCTAGATCAAATTATCTAAGTGATAATGATCTTGCCTTCATCTCCCAAATTATTCCCATGATAGCTAATGCTTTGGACATAGCCTATTACTTTCATTCCACTTGGCATCCTCAGTACTAAGGAAAGATAAATTCAGAACCAGACCCTGAAAAAGACCTTTGCCCAACTCTTTGAGGAAGAAAATATTGATTTGGTCCATGCACTCTCTCTTTGGCCCTCTGTAATTAAAATATAATCTTGAGCTCATTTTGGGCTGAGTCCCTTTGAAGTCCTTCATGGCAGACCTTTCCTCACCGCTGACTTCCTCTTGGACCCTGAAACATAGACTCTTACAAAGTTCTCTAAATACTTTGGGCCTATTATTAGAGAGGAAAACCTTCCTATGTGCTCACATTTCTTTGTTTTTTTTTTTTCTCAGATTTTTGTTCAGTCTCCTAAACTGGAAACAGTTCCATTATTCTTATATCCGTTATTGTGATTTGTGATCAGATTTCTTTGATATTACTATTGCAGTTGTTTTTGGGGCTGTGAAATCTGTCATAAGAGACAGCAGATTGATTCAATAAATGTTGTGTGGGTGATGACTGCTCCATCAACTGGCATTTCCCCCCATCTCTCTCTCCCTCTCCTTAGGCCATTCTATTCCCTGAATCACAACAATATTGAATATTACACAGGAAGCTTAGAAGGCACAAAGAGTAAATCCATGTAGCAAACTTTACCATTATCCTATTTTGAGAAATTGCCACAGAATCCATCACCCTGAGCAGAGAGCAACCATCAGTCTTGAAGCAAGATCCTTCACCAGTCAAAAGAAGACAACTGGCTGAAGGCTCAGATAATGGTTAGTATTTGTAAATTAAGGGACATACACTGGTTTTTATAAATAATGCTATTGCACATTTAATAGAGTAGAGTATGGGGTAAATATGACTTTCACAGCACTGAGAAACTTGCTACATTGGCTTTGTTTTGGTGATCTGGAATGAAACCTGCAACATCTCAGAGGTCTGCTTGCATATACAGTGCAGTGCAGAGAACAAGAAGGACCAGATCATTTCAATTTGATTTCACAGTAAATGGTATCTGTGGTTATTGAGGACTTAGACATTGCAGATGGTTTCTGGGCATTGAAGTTCAGAGAAACATTGGATTCTTCAATCTGTCAGTTACAGAGTGGGATCAGTGGTAGACACATTGCACAGAGAAGGAAGGTATCATCCTCTGAGGCCCCTCAAACTTGGGGAATATGTCAAGAATGCAAACTACATTGTCTAACTTATATCTGAAGCCTAGATGTCCTCTAAGCTTCTTCCTGGCCAATGGCCATCCAGCCTATTCCTGAAGGCCTTCAGTAACAAGGAGTGCACTGCTCCTGAGAGAGCCCACCCAACTTTTAAATAATACTTGGCTTTCAAAGCAGATAGTCAACCAACCCTGTTTGACTCAGTTTTCTCATCTGTAAAAGAAGCTGGAGAAGGGAATAACAAAGCACTTCAGTACTTTTGTCAAGAAACATCAAATAGGGTCATGAAGACACAGACATGTCTGAAATAACTGAACAACAAGTTTTCCTTTTCTGAAAGGGAAATTTTGTGATTCTGAATCATACTGTCTATCTCAGTCATATTCTCTTTTTGACTCCTCTTCTTTGGGTCATAGTCCTGGAGGGGGCAGGGACTGAGTCATTTTCTATATCTCTAGTCCAGAGCCTAGGAACCTTGTACTGAGCAAGTGCATGATAAATATTGTGGAGTATAGATGAATGGCCTGTGTGGCCCACGTTTGTTAGATGAATGAATGAATGCACCTGTGGACTAATAAGAAGAGGATCAGTGATGTGGAGGTGGGGAATGGAGGAGGTTTGGTGTTAGTCCAGTACTACCTATCAGCCTCAGTTTCCTTACCACTCAAATGAAGGTAATGCTTGTGCTTTGGAACCCAATGAGATGCTATGTTGATTAGTAGACTTTAGAGTGCTGAGTATCTGTAAACTTGTAATTATTAAAATCTAATTTATCTTTGCCTAGGGGATTGCCCAGTTTGGGTCAATAGATGCCCATGGAGTAAGGGATAAAGCTGACCTCATTAGGTGAGCCATAAAAGTGGGAATGATCTGGGAAAGCAGAGGGGCAGCAGTTAGAAACCAGCAGGGGCAGAGCCAAAATGGCAGCATAGTAGCAGGAGCTTCTCTGAATCTCCTTCCAGCCAATCATTACAAAGCATCACAAAAGGATAGAAATCAGAACCAGAGGAATAAAGGGCCTCTCCTACTAGACACAGTATGAAAGGTAGGCAGTGAGTGAGGTTTCCTATACCTTAAGGGGGAGAAACTGGTCAAATAAAACCATTAGTTGACCAAGTCTGCCCCTCAACCACCTACTGAGCCATAGTTAAAGCCAGGGCCAGGGAAATCTCCAAATTCTTAGGGGCTGACTGAAAGCACCATAGACCTACCTCTGAGTGCTATACCTGGCCTTGGCATTGAGACTTAAAGCTGAATAACACTGTTTTGTTGTTCATCTCCCAAGCAATTATGATGGATATTGAAAACTGACTAAAAGTAAAATGATCCTCTCAGTAGGTCAAGGGGTACTAACCTACAAATGGCTTTAGTCACATTAATCATATCTATCACAGTGTTGTAGAAACCTAGTAAATGATCACAGAATTCTTTGTTGTAGTAACATCAGATGAGTGTTTTTTAGGTTATTTGATAATATCCAATCAAATTGTAGAATATCACACATGTAGAGAATTGATTCTATGTGTGTACCAAAAACCTATATAATAAATGTACCACGGTACTATGGCAGAGCACTCTCTGTGATGCCTGCATATGTGGGCTGAATGCACAGTGTGCCTCATCTCATTTATCAAACCATGATGCCACACTTGGGCAGAAAACCCTGGGTCCTCAGAGAGGCCACTGGACAAACGTTTGGAAACAAAAATAGCTTATAAATTTATACTTGCTACAAGTGGGTTTTAATAGAAACAATAAGATGTCAGTGGTGAGCTCCTGAGGTTACTTTTCCATAGTGTTCAGAGCACCAGTATCTACTGTGGCTAGCAGAAGAATTTAGTCCTCTATGTGCTCATGAGCAAGTATCTGAAGAGTCCATCAGTTTTTATTGTAGAATTTGTTTATAGATTTCCCATGTTCTCTTTTCCAATGAAGAAAACTGTTGGAGAACCTGTCTATTGCAAGGGAGACATCTACAAAAGGAGAAGATGGTCACTAAGGCCTACATCAGAGTCACAGGACTTGAAAGACATGATAGACTGTGGGAAATAGGGTAAGCCACTTTTTCTTATTAAGATTTTGCCAAAGTGGAATGTCTGTCTTCTGGCTAATTGTCAATGTTTCTCTGTACACCAGGAGTATTCCAGAAGACAATTATTCCATCTTTAAGGCCTTGAAAGGTTTTCCACCATTGGAAGTGACAGACTCTCCTGGAAATAATGCCCTTTGTCCCTTCCTATGGCCAATGGCAGAATCACTCTGAGCAGAATGGAGAAATGAAAACGTTGTTTAGGAAACCCCAGATTTGCCTCTGTCCCATGGGGGCTTCTCCTCCAGGAATCCCTACACTGACCCTTGTCCCAGACTGAACAATAAGCCAACAATACCCAGTAATCATTCTGAATAGAAGTCATAAAGATGCTCAAAGAAGACATTTAGGCAGCATTACCTTCTGTCCCCTTGTACTGTAACCTGAACTTTTCCCTTATTTCCCTCCTAGAATAATTAATTAGACCACAGAAGGAGCACCTGAGAATGGACAAAGGCAATGATCTTGTATCCCTGTTGGGGGTTTCTAGGCCCCAGACTAGTGGACAATCTAACATATCAACAAATACTTTTTGGCTTCTGGTCAAGATGGCAGCTTAGAGGTAGCAAAAATCCAGAACTCCGTAAACCCTTCCTCACGAATCAAAAACACAGCACTTCCAGGGGACTGAAAACCAAATCTAACAAGAGGGCAGAGCTAGGGAATCCTCCACCAGAGCCCAACCTAAAAGGTACACCCCCCCTCTCTAGAACTCTAGAACATACAGGTTTAAGGGGAAGGAAGAAGGAAGGTCCCAGGACCCCTCCCCCACCTAAAGCACTGAGCCTCCAGCAGTGGCTGGAATCTCTAGGTTCTCAGGGGCACTAGTTTGGAGGAAGAATCTTAATGGCAAAGCTGTGCCAGGCTCAGGGCTATGAACACAGCCAGTGGGGAGACAGCTGGAAAAGAAGCTCAGAAAAGACAGCCCAATTGTAGCCAAGACACTCCATATTGGCTCCCCTTCCAAGGTTTTGGCCTCAGGGTACATCCAGCTCTGCATGAACAAGTCTGCCATGTCTTAATCTTATCAAACTTTCAGAGGGCAGGGAAGCTCCTGCTCCAATACCCCTCTCCCACAGACTGCTCTGAGAGCCTCTCTGACTGAGTTCCAAGGTGTAAAAGCAGAAATAAACTACAGGCAACAACTTTGACCACAGGACAAGAAGCCCAGCTCCTTCTCAGCTTCTGCTATCAGCTGAGGAATATCAGACTACCCAACAAAACAGCAGAACAGCCCAAACTCACAGATACAGCATAAAAAGAGAGGATTAAGACCACAGCAACTATAGAGGGGGAAAGGGGGGAAATATGAGTAAACAACAAAAAAAGAAAACAGAAATTACAATTGACAGCTTCTATCCAGGCAATGAACAAAGAGCAAAAACAGAGCAGGATTAAGGGAGACCAAGCAAAAACACAGAAACTCCAGCGATTTGGACACAGGCTTTGGAATAACTCAAAATACAATTCAAAAAACAATTAAGAGAGGCTGAAGACAACTGGAAAAAGAACTCAAAAAAGCAAAATAAGTCATTTGGAAACAGAAAAGTGTGTCTTGAAAGCCAAAATTAATCAAATTGAAAATGAGGCAAAGGAGATAAAAGATGACCTCCAAAGAAAACAGATCAGAAGGAGGATGACCAAAAAGCCAGGAATGAAATTCAGTCTTTGAAAACTAGAATACAACAACTAGAAACAAGCGACATCACAAGGCAGAAGGAAACTATAAAGCAAAATCAAAAGAATGAAAAAATTGTGGAAAATATGAAACACCTCATCCACAAAACAGAAGATTTAGAAAACAGGGGCAGGAGAGACATCTTAAGAATCATTGGTCTACCAGAAGACTATGACAAAAGAAAAAACCTGGACATCATTTTACAATTTTTTACAGAAAATTGTCTAAGAAAACTGCCACAACATTCTAGAGCAAGAGGGAAAAATGGAGATTGAAAGAATCCACAGATTGCCTAATGTACTTTATCTGCAACTTACAATATCCAGGAAAGTTATAGCCAAATTTAAGAACTACCAGTCCAAAGAAAAAAATATTACAAGCTCCTAAGAAGAAGTCATTCAGATACCATGAAACTACCGTGAGGATAACAGAGGATCTGGATGCATCTACAATGAAGGACTGAAAGGCATGGAATATGATATTCTGGAAAGCAAGGGAACTAGGTCTACAACCAAGAATCAACTACCCAGCAAAACTGACTATATTTTTGGAAGGGAAAGTATGGCCATTTAATAAAATAGAAGACTTCCAAGCATTCATATAGGAAAGACCACACCTGAACAGAAAATGTGATGCCCAAACAGAGAACTCAAGAGAACCTCCAAAAGGTAATTAAGAAAGGGGAAGAAACAAAAAAAATCTTTTTAAAGGACCCAATAAGTTAAAATGATTGGTATCCCTACAAGAATAAAGGATATAGGTAACTCTTAAAAATTGTTATTACCACCTGGGTAGCTAAAAGAACTATATTTAGAGGGATGTGACAGTGACAAACTACATAGGATGAAATGCCAAGACATAAATATGTATGTAGGTATATATATGCCATCAGCAAACATCATCTGCAATAAGGATAAACTAGAAACTTTTCCAATAAGATCAGAGGTGAAACAAGGATGCATACTATCACCACTATTATATAACATTGTACTAGAAACACTAGCTGTAGCAATTAGAAAAGAAAAATAAAATGAAGGTATTAAAATAGGCAAAGAGGAGAACAAGCTATCAGTCTTTGCAGATGATATGATAAAGTATCCTAGAGAATCAACTAAAAAGCTAGGATAAATAATCAACAACTTTAGCAAAGTTGCAGGATACAAAATAAACCCACATAAATCATCAGCATTTCTATATATTTCCAACACATCTCATCAGCAAGAGTTAGAAAGACAAATCCCATTTAAAATCACCCTAGACAATATAAAATACTTTAGAATCTATCTGCCATGAGATACACAGGAACTATATGAACACAACTATAAAACACTCTTCACACAATTAAAACTAGATCATAACGATTGGAAACACATTAACTACTAATGGGTAGGATGAGTTAACATAATAAAAATGACAATCCTACCCAGCCCAATTCATTTATTTAGTGCCATTCCCATTGAACTACCAAAGAACTTTTTTAGAGAAATAGGAAAAAAAAAACATTACAAAATTCATTTGAAAGAATAAAAGATCAAAAATATCCAGGGAAATAATGAAAAAAAGCAAAGGAAGGTGGTTTCACAGTACCAGATCTCAAATTATACTCTAAATCAGTGGTCATCAAAACAATATGTTACAGGCTAAGAGACAGAAAGGAGAATCAGTGGAATAGACTTGGTGTAAGTGATCTCAGCAAGACAGTCTATGATACAGCTCAAAGATCACAACTCTTGAGACCAAAATCCACTATTTGATAAAAACTGCCAGGGAAATTAGAAGACAATATGGGAGAAATTAGCTTTGGATCAACACCACATACCCTATACCAAGCTAAACTCAGAATGGGTGAATGAATTGAATATAAAGAAGGAAACTATAAGTAAATTAGGTGAACATAGAATAGTATACAAGTTAGATCTTTGGGAAAAGAAAGATTTTATTACCAAGCAAGAGTTAGAAAATATTGCAAAATGCAAAATAAATGATTTTGTTTATATTAAATTAAAAAGGTTTTCTAGAAACAAAACCAATGTAACCAAAATTAGAAGGGAAATAACTGGGAAAAAATCTTCATAACAAAAACCTCTGACAAAGGTCTAATTACTCAAATTTACAAAGAGTTAAATCAATTGTACAAATAATCAAGGCATTCCCCGATTGATAAATGGGCTAGGGGCATAGGTTATTTTCAGATAAAGAAATCAAGACTATTAATAAGCATATGAAAAAGTGCTTTAAATCTCTTATATTCTGAGAGATGCAAATCAAAACAACTCTGAGGTATCACCTCACACCTAGCAGATTGGCTAACATGATAGCAATGGAGAGTCATGAATCTTGGAGGGGATGTGGCAAAACTCAGACATTAATGCATTGCTGGTGGAGCTGTGAACTGATCCAACCATTCTGGAGGGCAATTTGGAACTATGCCCAAAGGGCATTAAAAGACTGCCTGCTCTTTGATCCACCCACTGTACTGCTGGGTTTTTATCCCAAAGAGATAATAAGGAAAAAGATCTGTACAAGAATATTCATAGCCTCATTCTTTGTGGTAGCAAAAAAATTGAAAATGAGGGGATGCCCTCCAATTGGGGAATGTCTGAACAAATTGTGGTATATGTTGGTGATAGAATACTATTGTGATCAAAGGAATAATCAACCGGAGGAATTCCATGGGAACTGGAATGACCTCCAGGAATTGATGCAGAATTTGAGGAGCAGAAGAAGAACATTGTACACAGAGACGGATACACTGTGGTACAATCAAATGTAATGGACTTCTCCATTAGTTACAATGCAGTGATCCTGACCAACTCAGAGGGATCTATGAGGAAGAACACTATCCACATTCAGAGGAAAAACTGTTGGAGCAGAAACACAGAAGAAAAACAACTGCTTGATAATATATAATATGGGTTAATGGAGATATGATTGGGGATGTAGACTACAAATTATGATCCTAGTGTAAACATCAACAACATGAAAAATTATTTTGTCTAAAGACATGTAAAACCTAGTGGAATTTGGTGTCATTTATGGGAAGGCATGTGAATCTTGAAATTTCTCAGACTTGTGAATGTTAAAAAATTCCCCACTGGGGAATTCTCCATTGGGACAATTCCCTATTAGGGACCATTCCCCATCTAAAATGTGAGAACTCTACTTGGATCAGAAATGGGAGGACCTCTACTCCACCCGTACTTAGGACTGCTTTAGGGGAGAAAACTCCTTGCTAAACAATGAAAGTACTTAAACCCATACTTATAATGAGACAAAAAGTTCTTTAAGCCATGCCTATTTTTAGAATTTATACAATAGGGTGCTAAGTACCTATAAAGGTCAGGCAAGTTGTAAATTTACAAGGAGCAAAGAGGTGAAAACTTATTCAGAAGTTTTTTCTGGTTCAAACTTACTAAAGGGATTAGTCGACTCAGCTGTGAATTCAGAATGGGCTGTCCTTTGGAAAACATCTACTGTGATTGGTAGATGTAAGAATTTAGGGGAGGTGACAAAGGAAAAAATTCCCTATATAAGGAAAAGAAAAAGTCTCTTAAAAGGTCAGCTGGGAAAGGCTGAATTGAAGGAGTCAGCTGGGAAAGGCTGCCTTGAAGGGTCTCTCTCAAGACTCTCTCGGGGACATTTCAGATTAAGGATTGAGCTGGTGAAGGCAGCTGAGATGATGCTGGCCTGGTGTCACTAGAATCCTTGATTGGATGGTGAGTGATTAAGGACTGACTGATCTCTCTCTCTTAAGACTCAGGTCTAGGCCATGTTGGCTTAAGGCCCTTCATACTTATTCCTTTCTTACTCTTTCTCTCTTTCTTTTAATTCCTCATTGTATTATTAATTAAAATCTTTATAAAACCGAATTGACTTGGGTATATTCATAATTGGGAATATTTCCCTGGTGACCACCTTATATTTGATTTAAAACAAGACACTGTAGTGAAAACATATTTTCTGCAGTCACAATCTTATATCTACTACAATTTAAGTCTTCCACTATTTTAATCACTATAGTTTACAACCTCAACCATTTTAACTCTTACAGTTTATGGCATCCACTCTTTTAAATGCCACAGTTTATGGCAGACAACTATTTTAACTATTACAGGCAAGGGAAAGAATATGATTCTTGTAACTGAGGAATAATGTTCTATATTGACTAATTAAATAAAACTTTTTTAAAAAGTAAAATAAAATCCTTTTTGGGGTGGGAGGAGGGTCCCTGAAGATTTTCACCTTGTGGTCCATCTGATTTATGCCTTGGACTTTTTGGACCACAGGACAGAACCTCAACTTGTTCCCCAATAATTTCCATCTTATCATATTCCATCCACTGTGCCAGCTTGCTGAGCTCCTTCTGGATCCCAGCTATTCCATGCATATAGTCATTGTCTTCTCAGCTTCTTACCCCTTTCCTTTTCCACTTTTTTCTTTCTCAAGTTTCAAAATTATGCTTTCTGCCTGTCTGTATAATCAATAGAATAATAATAATTACTGTTTACTGAACTTTTCACATATATAATCTCATTGGATCCAAATCCTTGATAAGAAGATGGAATAAAACAAAGGCAAGAGCAGAATCCTATTGTTGAAGGAGAGCTTTGAGGTAAAATGCTGGTTCTTTTCAGGATACCCTTTTTTTTTCAAGACTCCAAAAGTTTGCTTATATATAAAAAGAGAAAATTATTCATTCGGAAGTCATGTTGAAAGGCCAGGTGATGGGGTCCAGGTGGAACCCTGCCTCCTGGAGCAGATGGGGTTTGGGGATTTTACACCCTTTTGACAACAGTACCTACATGACTAGAGAAAGGATGATGATGGTCTGTTACTGGGTCTCTGGAACCTGAGATCAGTCATGTGGTTATGGCCTATGCCACCAAGTCAAAAGGGGGTGAACTGTTCAGCTTAGAGGGCAATCATATATCAGGGATATAAAGTAGATGTTTATCAATTTATGGGAGGTGCCTATCCTTGCTCATCAAGAATGAAGAGAGAGGCCAGAGGGCCTCAAAGTCACCTTTCCTAGCACTGTAGAAATATAAGGAAAAATTATTCTTATGTGTACTCTCTGAGTTGGCCCACCATCTGGGGTTAGGGCATCTAGGAGAAGCCTATACCCCCATATCGCTGTGGCTGATACTAGTCACCTTTCTCCCATCAATCCTATTATAGAATTTCATATTTGGAGAAGACCTCTGGGGCTCTCTAGATCTCGACTGCTCAGGAATGCCTATCCCATATTATCCTAACAAGTGGCCATTTCAACTTGATTAGAAGTACTCTAATGAAGGGTCACCTACTTGCCGCCACAGTAATCCATTACCTTTTAGGAAACTAATTGTTAGGAAGGCTTTATGTCTAGCCTACATCTACCTCTCTGTATCTTCCATCCACTGATCCTAGTTCTCGGACCAAGAAAAACAAGTCTCATCTCTCTTCTAGGGGGCAGCTCTATCACTATTTGGAGACACTTATCATTTCCACACACTGACCCCTGTCACAGATACTCTTCTAGTGGAAAATCCTAGCCCTACATTCTAGCCCATAAAGAACTTTGTGGGTCCTAGCCTTGTAATGTGATGTATTAGTCACAGCTCCATGGTAAGGATGATTCAGCAGTTATATTTGCATCTTCACTCATGTAATACATCCTTTCTGCCATGGAAGAAGTCTAGGGATGGGGAGCTCACTGCTTACACAGGGCATTTGGGGACAGTTCAGAAGTTCTTCAGGAGAGTGAGCTAGAGGCTACCTTCCTCTGACTTACACTCATTCCTGGTTATGTATAATGTCTTGTATATGGCAGGTGTGGGAGAAATGTTTGTCAAATGGAAAGTTCTAGAACTGACAGATCAGTCACTACTATCATTTTGGATATGCCATTGAAAGATGTTCAGTGAAGCTCAGATTTATAAGTAACCTCACGAGGCAGAGGGTCCAAGTGACACATGAGCAGGATCCTTTCTCCAGTCTGCTTTTTCTCTCTCAAACTTTTCTTGATGCCCACATTCATTAGGTGAAAAATAAATGAAATTGGAGGCCTTTTTGGTGGCCATATTTGGGACACAAAAACATAAAAAAAGAAAAGTTATTCACAAATAAAACAGATAAGGTCAAACTAAAGAACATCCCCCTCTCCAGAAAATCCATTCAGAATATATCTTAAAAGTTATGCATACCCTGCCTGCTCTGCTTATGACATGGAAACTGCTTTAACAATCACTAGAATATTCTTTTGTAAGTGTCACATTCATGTTGAAGAAACTTTATACATGACAGCATTGTTCAACATAAAATCTACAGGGCCTGGAGCTTACTGTGGCCATGAACAGATAGAAGGGTCTGTCTCCTCAACTGTTGCTGGCCCAGTTTTCCTTTCCCTCAAGTCCAATATGCACCAGTTTTCACAGGTGCTTAGTCAGGGAGCCTAACCAATGAAGAGGTGGATCATCAAATATCTTTTCTGCTTTTAAACTCCTCTGCATAACCAGGGCCTTGTTTCTGTGCTCCTTCTGTGGAAAAATCTGTCATGTAGTTCATTGAGCAATAATGTGCTGCTTTGGGTTTATCACTTGCATGAGGCCTCTCAAAAGGTCATTGGAAGCTCACTTTCCCTGGACACCCCAGAGATTCCTCAGTGGGACTCACGTGCCTGAGGAAGATGAGGAGGAGAAAGAAGAGGAAAGTGCTGCCTTTCTAGAGCCCTTCTGGACAAGTATCCATCATCCTTTGTTCAAATACTCTTGGGAGTGGGGAAAGCACTCTCTCCCAAAGCCGCTTCTTCCTCAGAGACTGATTATGTCCTCTCTAACCCTTCTCTTTTCCAGTTCTTTCAACCAAACACAATCTGCATTCCAATCCTCTAATAACACTGTTGACCTTCCTCTGGTCACACTATGGAGAGCCCATTCCAAAATATGATACCTAGAACCAGTGTTCCTGATGGATTTTGACTTGTACCCTCTGTCCTGGGCACTGCAAAAATGAAACTACAAAACACTTTCCACACAATTAAAACTAGATCTAAATAATGGGAAAAACATTCGATCTTCCATGGGTAGGGTGAGCTAATATAATTAAAATGACCAGCCTACCCAAATGAATTTACTTATTAAGTGCCATACCATTCAAATTACCAAGAAACTTTCTTACTGAATTACAAAAAAATAATAATAAAGTTCATTTTGAAGAACAAAATATCTAGAATGTCAATGGAACTAATGAAAAATAAAGTGAAAGATGGAGGGCTAGTAGTACCTGCACTATAAAGCAGTGGTCATCAAAATAATATTGTACTGGCTAAGAGACAGAAGGGAGGATCAGTAGAATAGACTTGGGGTAAATGAACTCAGAAAGACAATCTATGATAAACCCAAAGATCTCAGCTTCTGGGACAAAAAGCCACTATTTGATAAAAACTGCTGGCAAAATTTGAAGACAGTATGGGAGAGATTAGTTTTCAGTCAACATCTCACATCATACACCAAGAAAAATTCAGACTGGTTGAATGACTTAAATATAAGGAGGGAATAGAATATTATACCTGTCATCCCTGGGAAAGGAAAACTTTAAGACCAAATAAGAGAGAGCATTACAAAATATTAAATGAATAACTTTGATTACACTAAATTAAAAAGGTTTTGTACAAACAAAACCAATGCAACAAGGGAAGCAACAAATTGGGGGAAAACCTTTATAACAGAAACCTTTGATGAAGGTCAAATTTCTAAAATTTGTAAGGAGCTAAATCAATTGTACAAAAAATCAAGCCATTCTCCAATTGATACATAGGCCAAATAATTTTACAAATATGCATCAATAAAAGAAAGGAAGAAGTCTCTATGGGCCAAATGGAATTAATCCCCCTGGGTGAAAGGAGGTATAGGATTTAGGTCTTCGTGAGGGAAGATGACAAGAGGGATTTTAATACTCACTCCTCCCTAAGTGGCTTTGAGAAAAGGCCCTTCAGATTTGGTGTGGGATCAAGTATTGGAAATGAAAACTTGACTATGTACTCATATTTATTTTCTCTCAGGTTTTGATTTAGTCTCCTAATACCGTAAACATTTCACAGGGATCTTTGGTGTTATTATTGCAGTTGTTTTGGGGGCTGTGAACTGTGCCATAGGAGACAGCTGACTGAATCAATAAATCTGTGGGTTCTGACTTTCCATGGACAGGCCTTTCCCCCATCTCTCTCCCTCTCCATAGGCCTCCCTATTCTCTTCAGCACAACAATATTGAAGAATATTATGTAAACATAAGCAACAGCGTGTCTGACAGGATTGACTCCAATTTTGAGAAAAGCTCTATTGTGAGGTAAATGCTATCAAAAACCATTGAATGTTACAAAGAAAGCTTAGAAGGCATGAAGAGTAAATCCATGAAGCAAACTTCATCATCACCTTACTTTGAGAAATTGCCACAGCAGCCATCACCCTGAACAGTGAGCAGCCAGCAACCTTGAAAGACGCTCTACCAGCCAAAAAATGACAACTGTCTGAAGGTTCAGATGATGGCTAGCATTTTTAAATTAAGGTACACACATTGGTTTTTAGATATAATGCTATTGCACCCTTAATAGATTAGAATATGGTTTAAATATGTCACAGCACTGGGAAACTTGCTAAATTGACTTTCTTTTGGCAATCTGGAACCAAACCTGCAACATCTCAGAGGTCTGCTTGCACATACATGTGCAGTGCAGAGAACGAGAAGGACTGAGTCATTTCATTTAGATTTCAGAGTAAATGATGTCCGCAGTCATTGAGGATTTAGACATGGCAGATGGTTTCTGGGCATTGAAGTTCAGAGAAACATTGGGTTCTTCTTCAATCTGCCAGGTGCAGAGTGGGATCAGTGGAGGGTACATTGCACAGAGAAGGAAGATATCATCCTCTGAGGCCCCTCCAACTTGGGGAATATGTAAAGACTCTCAAGGCTGCAAAAGACTACATCTATTCTAACTGATATCTGAAGCCTAGATGTCCTCTAAGCTTCTCCCTGGCCAATGGCCACCCAGCCTATTCCTGAAGACCTTCCATAATAAGGAGCTCAATACTCTTGAGAAAGCCCACTCAACTTTTGAATAATTCTTGGTTTTCAAAGGAGGTAGTTAATCAACCATGTTTGGCTCAGTTTTATCATCTGTAAAATAAGCTGGAGAATAGAAACCACTTCAGTACTTTTGTCAAGAAACACCAAATAGGGTCATAAAGACACAGACCCATCTGAAATAACTGAACAACAAGTTTTCCTTCTCTGAAAGTGAAATTTTGTGATTCTGTCTCAGTCATCTTCTCCCTTTGGCTCCTCTAGTTTGGGACATATTCCTTGTATTAGAGGGTTGGTTTGGGTATAATGGAGGAAAAGTAGATGATAAATGTCCAGAAGGTAGGAGGAGGGTGAGATGGATTCCCCCCTTCAGTCCTCCTCAAACATGTCTCCCCACTAACCCTTCCTTTACTCACCTCTAATAACTGATTTTAATGGGCGAACCTCTTCCCTTGGGGAAAGAGAGAAAAATCAGCTTTCTCCCTCTTCCAATATGACAAAGGAGACAATTTAGGATAACTGACAACTTCATTCTAACAAAATGTGGTTAGTATGACAGCAGACATTTCCAACTGTTAACTGTCAACAGTTAGAGCCCTTGGGTAGAGTAGCCATGGTCAATAAACATTTATAAAAAAATAAGAACTTAGTATCTGACATATTAATAACGAAGTGAGGCAAGTGAAGTAGAAACAACAGAATGGATTTTGTGGAAAAGATGTTGCAGTTGTTATTCTGGGCAACTTTAATGGGAGTTTTGATGGTGTTACTGTGGTAAACATAACACATAACATAAACATATCTGGGTCTACCTATTAGACCCAGATACCTTTGGATACATCCTTTCTCTAGAACACTCTCCCTCAAGTATATGTAATTTTCATGGCAATGGTTCAGACATTAAATTACATCCAAGTTGGAGCTGGTATCATGAAGAAGAAAGCTGACAATAGATTGGAGGCATTATTTGAACAGATACCCATTATAACTGAAATTTGTCAGAAATATATGATTAAAACCAAGAAAACATGGAGGGGGCAGGGACTGAGTCATTTTTCTGTATCTCTACTCCAAAGCCTATGTACCTTCTACTGAGCAAGTGGGTGATAAATATTGTGGGATAGAGGTGAAAGACCTGTGGGTCCCAGGACAGTTAGATGAGCACCCTTTTAATGAATGAATGAATGAATGTAACTGTGGACTAATAAGAAGAGGATCAGTGATGTGGGAGATGGGGAATGGGGGAGGCTTGGTGTTAGTCCAGTGCTATGTAGCCTCAGTTTCCTTACCATTCCTTACCATTCAATGAAAATAATGCTTATGCTTTGGAACCCAATGAGATGCTATATTGCTTAGTAGACTTTAAAGTGCTGGGTATCTGGAAACTCTTGTAATTAGTATCATCTCATTTCTCTGTGCCTAGAAGATTACTCAGTTTGGGCCAATAGATTCCCAGGAGTAAAGAATAAAGCTGACCTCATTAGGTGAGCCATCATGACCTGGGGAAGCAGAGGGGCAGCAGTTAGAAACCAAGATATCAGCATCATAGCAGGAGCTGCTCTGAATCTCCTTCCAACCAATCATTACAAAGACTGATCAAAGCTACTACCTCACTGCAGAAAGCATTGCTTTGATGACAAAAAGGGTTAAGTATTGAGGGAGGGAAGCAAGCTTATCCTTTGGGGGTTTTCCCAAACAGAGCCTGGTTTTTGGAATTGAGCTCTGAGTTCCTGACACTAAAACCTGGTGTAACCCAAATCTCCAGTTTCTAGCCCTTTAAAGAAGGGTATCTTGCTCCTGGGAGTCTGTTATTTTATTTTTCTTTTTTTAAGGCCCTTTCTGAGCCCCCACATGCCTTCAGCAATTAGCATTAGTGGGAGGTGGGGTATTGGGGAGAGCAGCAATAAGATCTCTAAAGCTGCTCCCTTAACTTTGAGAAGCATTTCAGGGCCTAATAAGGGAAAAACCCGAGGAGGAGATCCTGCTTACAGCCTGCACTCTTCAGAGCAATACTTGGCAACTGAGGATGGTGCTGGAGAGAGTGGCCCACATTGTAAAAGTGCAGCTTCCCACCTATCTAAAACAGCACCAAGTCCCAGAGAGCATTACTGGCTTCACACAACTCACAGTTTCACAGTGGCTTCATTTAGGACCTTTCCTGGGTGTATTTACACTGCTATGATGCCTCACGATTTGTTGAGTCCTCCCCAAGTAAGAACAACAGAAAGATAGCTTGGTTAATCTCAAGAATCATTACAGCTCTCCGGTAATGTGGGGACTCACAGCTTGAATTTACCTTCTAGGCAATCAAACTCAGAAAAGGTTCTCCATCACTGACCTAGGCCCTTGGAGTCTGGAGCAATTCTTTCTAGTCCAGATCCTGCAGTTATCCATGGGGCAGTAGGTCAGAGACCCTTCTCTGGACCTTAATTTCCTATCTGCACACCAGAGGACTACTGAAGTGAGTTCCAACTCTGAATTCTGTGGGATGGGTGCGCTTTCTTGATCCTTTCCCTCCAGTCTAGTCCAGCTTTATATTTTTTCTTTGGCCAGCTGAGAACATGGTAGTAAATAGCCTTACTCTGTTGCAGGAGAGATTTTGCAGCATCCTCTAAGGTCTAAGTGGTCTTGGCTGAGATGGGACCCAAGTGGGCCAACAACCTAGCACTGTCTCAGCAAGAAAGTACCAGAGCCAGCAGAGGGCATCTGGTCCAAGAACCACAGCATGCCTGATCCGTGGTCATTCAGCCTCTGCTTATCCATGACTGTCAGTTATGTGGGCTCTTTTCCCCTCTGGACAGCTCTGCTTCTGAGGGCTCCCCTAGGCTGTGCTGACATTGTCTTCCTTCCAACCTCCCCACTTCAGTCTTAGCTCTGCCCACTGGGGCCATACAGAGAAATTCTGTCCTGCTTCTACCCAAGGCCCTGCAAGTTCTTCAGAATGGCTTCCCTCCTGTTCCATTTCAATCCTCCCTCTATCATGTCCTTCAGCCAAAACTGTGGGTTTTCACAGGATACTTGTTGGTTTCAATAGCTGTGATTTGTAGGTTTTCCTCCCCTCCTCTATTCTTTGCCTTTCTGCCTTGACCAAATGGACATAGTGAATATGTGAGCCTGAAAAAAAATCTCATCTCCTTGTGGCCAAACTTGGGGTGATGAGCCTCTGATCACTTGACAAAGGGCATCCCTTTGATAATGAATACATGCTGTGAGGTCAGGGCCTGCCTGGTTCACTGCATCAGGTTTGATTCTCAGCCATGTGTGATGGCAAGGCAGAAATGAATGATGGAAGATAACTATTTTTATGTCATCCTGGGGCTTAGTTTTGCATGGAGCTGCCTTGCCATGCCCAGGATTAGCCTTTATTTTTATACCCATTTTATTGGCATACAACTACCTTATTCAACATATGTGTTCAAATAAGGATAATTTGGATAAGTGATACATTAACTTTTAGCAAATCATTTAATTAATATTCTGAGATTATTCTATACACTTTTTTATAACTATTGATTCTGACAGAATACACAAAGGTTTTGCACAAGATAAATTATTTTATCACAGGTGGCTTAATTTTCTCATTAAGCTATGAGGAGCTTGAGCTTACAGACTCAAGGAAAATAATTTATTTCCTTTCATAAAAATAGATAATCAATCAGAAATTCTAGAGACAAACAACAATCAAGTGGAGGGATCAAAGAGGTACTAATTAATTTTCATGAGTTTGTTGGGGAGTTATTTAAGAAGGGTTTTGGTCAGTAAATCAAGTCACTAAAGCATGATGAGTCATGTGTACTGAAGCGTCTTATATGGGCCTCTCCTTACAAACGATTTATGTAGTGGCTTAGGAGAATAAAAATCAGAACATGGGAGTAGAGGATTTTGGGGCACAGCTTTGTGGGCACAGCTTTTGCTAGCAATTATATACCTAAGCAAAAGTTAACCCATGGTAGTCTTTTGGGTTTGGTTTTGTGAGTCAGGTCTTTTGGTAGTATTTGGGGAAATAGTGTGCAAGTATTTTGCTATAATATGACTTTTTCTGAGACTAGAGAGAGGGCAATAATCATGTGAATTCCATTAGTAAGGGATGTTGATGAGAGAAGTCATACAAAGGGGGCTGAGTGCACAATTCTATCCTGCCAAGGAGCCACTTTATGACCTTTTGCCTTCCACAAGTGACTGTGTCAAGACATCATGGCCTAACAGCTCTCAGCAGATACACCAGCTTCCTTGGGTCTCTCTTGCCATAGTTTGTATATGAGAGCTCTGGGTTACCTACCTGGCTAATTGAGACATTGAAAGTCAGCCTCATGAATGGGGGATTCTCCAACTCTATCTTAACCTGTGGTGCTCAGAAGTGCTTATAGCATCAATTCCAGGGGTGGCCCAGCCTTCCTGGAGCACAGAAGGACCCCTGCTTCCCTGGGTCCAGATAGCAAGTTAGCTTTTAGTTTAAACAATCCCTAATGTTTTTCTTTTTTCCCAAGTAATTATTGTTTGGTCATTTCTACCACCTTTTATATTCCAAGGATCCTACAGCAGCTCAGGATTGGGATAAGAGGGTCAACTAGCCCAAGCAATCTAACCTTTGTTTGGAAACCTCTTGGCTAAGGTAACCTATTCCAATTTTGGACCGCTGCAATTGGTGGGAAGTTTGCCATGACAATCATCCAAACTCTACCTCTCTGCAGCTTTGACACACCTCTCTAAGTTCTGTTCTCTGGGGTCAAGGAGAACCAGTCAAATAAATCCCTCTGAACCAGGCAGATGAACTTGCAAGCAGAACCATGGATACTTGGAATTGAAGAGACATTGGTGAACATCAAGTCCAGCCCTTGTCTAAATAAGAATCTTTAGGACATTTGATGTGACAGATTGTCATTTGGCCTCCACAGAGGAGGAGAAGGGGGAAGGGGAGATAAGAAAGTCTTTCAGGGCATTTTATGTGGGCTAAGCATTTTATTTTATTTCTTTATACAAAAGATTTTCTGTAATTAATTAATTTAGTATATTTGTTACAGGATTCATGCTCTTTCCCTCCCCTCCTACACTCCTCTTCCCATGAAAACCAATGCCTAATTCCACTGGTTTTGTGCTAACCATTTTACAGACAGGTCAGCCCCAAGAATTAGGGAATTTTCACTGAAGTTCAGAATTTACAGTTGTAGGGGACCTCAGAGGTATCTGGTCCAACAGAACCACTGAAGGAATCCTCACAAGGACATCTTCAACAATTGGTCATTTGACTTTGATTTGGAAGGCATCTCATGATGGATGGAGATCCTCCCACTTTTCATTACAGTCCAGGCTACTTTGAATAGCTATAATTAATGACTAAATGACAGCTAGGAGGTATAGTGGATGAAGACTGGAGTCAGGAAAACCATTGTTCCTAAGTTCAAATGTAGTCTCAGACACACTAGCTGTGTGACCCTAGGGAATTCACTTCACCCTGTTTGTCTCAGTTTCCTCATCTGTAAAATGAACTGGACAAGGAAATGGTAAACCCCTCCAGGATCTCTGCTAAGAAATGGAGTCAGGAAGAGTTGGACATGACTTAATAATGACTTCATAAAGAATTTCTCCTCACACTCAGGGGTTTTGTTTCCCATCACCTGCTGGGGGCCATCAGTCCACAATGCCTTGACAGAGTCATGCGTGGTAGCTGGGGAGACCACAGAGTGGTCCTTGGCGAGATGTGACTGCCCACTCTATCTCCCTTGCATGACATCTTTCATCAATGCCCCTTACCTATGAATTGACATGATTAGTATTCCCCCTAATCTCAAAAGAAATAATGCAAGAGCAAAACACATGTACCCTAATTCTCCAAAAGATCACCAAAAGACCCTCAAACCCAATCCCAAAAAGACTATCATGGCTTAACTTTTATTTAGGTGCATAATTCCCAGTGAAACCACAGCTACAGGCCAAGCCCAAAACTTTCTCATGAAGCCAGCACACAAATCAATCATAGAGGCCCATACAATAGGTACAGGTGTAGTACAGGTACACTAAGCTTCAATATGCCTCAGTGATTCAATTACACAAATCAATAACTCAAACTCCCTAGTAAGCCACCTGTGATGAAATCATTTATCTTGTATTCTGTCTGTAATCACAATACAAAAATATAGAATGTTAATCAAGTGATTTGTTAAAAGTTAATGTATCACTTTTCCAATTACCTCTCTTTGATTTTGTGTATCTGCATGCAAAGATATGGATATAAAAATAAATCCCAAGCCTGGGAATGTCGGAGCAGCTCGAAGATGCAAAGCAGTCCCATGGCCATAATGATTAAGCTGTCTTCCGTTTGTTATTTATTTTATGTTATTTATTTTGACTGATCATTCGCCACCTGCCAGGAACCCTGGAGTCGCCAGTGGGGCTGGACCCTTACCATGGCATTCTGGCACCAGAACAGGACCACTCCCAGCTAGGTAAGTCCCCTTCCCCTAGCCCTAAAAGTTTCAAACGGATCAGGTTCTTCCCCTGGAAGAGGTCCCAGGCCCCCCAATGTGGATAGAGCAGGGTTTGGGGGGGAGTAATCCAGGGCCCCCAATATAAGAAGGGCAGGCTCCCAGAGAGGAGTGGTTTCAGAACAGGTTAAGTTAGGAGAAGCAAAGGGCCGCCATGGGACACAGTGAACTAAAAGAAAGCAAGCTATTCACTGAAATAATTAAACACAGTTTTCAGAAAAGGGGAGCAAAGGAGAGAAAAGCAAGCAAATCACAGCTGACTAAGTTCTTGGAGTTTATTCAAAATTGCAGTCTGTGGTTCCCCAATGTAAGAATGGTAAATTTAGACAAAGAAGAAAAAGTTAGCCCAGAATCAAAATCTGATAACATCCCCGTGGGCTAGACAACCACCAGTAAACCCCTTCCCCCACTTGAGGGAAGGAGGAATGAATGGACTCGGAATAAGGGGTCCCCCTCCTCCTCCACGACCCCCAGATCTTCAGCTTTAGCAGAGAAAAGCCCATTTTTCAACCCCTTGTTGAAAACTGCCTTTTCAAATAAGGCTTGTGGAGCCAAAAACTTTTTTCACCTCTCACAGTTTTAAAGGGATAGTACCTTGGAAACAGCAAGATGGATTTTTTTATTCTTTCTTCTTCCTTTTTCTTTCTTCCTCAAGATCTTGAGTAAACACCTTAACTTTTAAAAGCATGCTTCCTATAGTACATGTTTAATGTTTGTTATGTGCGATTCAATTTATGTGTCTGCATCATAAGTTTTGTGTTTGTTTCCTTAATTGGTCATTTACAAAAATTGCTTCAAAAGTCCTCTGCTGAAAAGAGGTAATTTATGTTCCATAAATCTTGCCTCCTTTTGTTTTGGAAAGAGCCCATCCAGAAAAAAAGAGGGAAAAATGATTTGGAATACACAAAGGGAACTTTTATTCCCAAAATTGGCTATTCTCTTAGGTTTGAGGTTACAGATCTATATAGGCAACTTTGGAAAACTGCTAATTAGTCTGAAAATGTACTGTGATGAGTGGAATTTTATGGTGATGATTGTGTCTCAGTTAGAAGTGATATATGTTAGCTAAATTCAATTCTGTTCAAGCCAGAGGTCTGTTTATCAACACTAGAACCAATAAGAGATAGTGATCGCAGTAAGTTCAGAACTGGTTGAAAGTAATTAATAGACAGCTTGACACCAAGAGGAATTTTTCCTTTTTAAAAGGCAAAAAAAAACATACTGGATGCTTAGTAAAACGTAAGATGTTTATGTGTAAAATTCAGTCAGACAACAGTTATAGTGGAGAACTTTTTCTAAGAATTAAATGTTGGATTTCAAAAATGAGTGTCATTCAAAGACAGCAAAAGTAATTGCATGTTAGCATTGAGATTGTAGAAGTTCAGAATTGGTAATTAGCATAAGTGAATTTGTATAGTTGTTAAGTATGTGATGTATGGCTAAGATTGGAAGTTTTAAACAATGTTATTCTTGATAGGGAATATATGTGCTATGATTAAGAAGAAACATATCTATTTAAATATAATTTCTTATAATGTCATAATAGATGTACACAAAATATGTATGAATTTGTGCTGTGAAGAAATTTAATTTTTATTCAGATTGTGTTTAGTGCAATTGGCAAAGGAAATTTGACCAGTCCAGAAGTCAAATAAGATTCATTATTAGGCTATTAAATTTAGGTAAAAGGTAGTCGCCTCTCCCCTATTTATAGTAAGAGTAATAGAAACAAAAACTGAAGGTTTTATTCTGCTTGAGAAGAAGTTTGAAAGGAAAACTAGAATATTAAGGAAATGTTAGGGACTTTAAACAAAGTGAATTTGGAAGTTGTTAAGTTTTTAATTAATATATTGGGAGTGATTTAATGTCAAGGTTTTAAAAATGTGTAACTAAAGTGTTAAAAAAAGGATTCGAAAGAAAGGAAAGATCTTCTCAGACTACAAGGGCAGTCAAGCGTCTACTGTCTTGGAAACATTCCAAAAGTAATTTATCCCCTTTTTTAGATACAGGAAGGAGAACAAAAGTGCTTGTAAATATTTTACATTTATATTAAGGGATCAATACAACAAAAATGTTTTAAAAATATAAAAGTTTTCAGCTACCTTATCTAAATTTTAGAGATAAAATTTGAAAAACCTGAGAGGTTAGCTAATAGCTGAAATAAATCTTGATCTGATAATAAGACATATTACAACTAAGGCTTAAAGAAATAACAGGAATTTTAAGAGTTTATTTGAGTATGCCTAAATATTATAATTTCTATAAACTACTATTAAGTGAAAATATGACCTTTTTCTAGAAGCAAACAGGAATAAAAAGGGTTTTTTTTTTAATTGAAACTGCACAATTTGGCTATGTGATTCAATTGCAAAAGTCTAAACTATAAATCCAGAATCCTAAAGAAGCTCAGGTTAGAGAACATGCCTTCCTTTTAATAACAATTGATATATTACAGTTAGTTAAATAAAAATAAAATTGCAATGATTTATGAATAATTGAATTAACTGCTTAAAATGCTAATGTAAATATGTTAGAATTGAAAGACTTGTGGTTCAAATGGTTAAGGTAAACTTTTGAGAAAATATATTGATTACTTTTTATATATCAACATGTCAATTTTTTTCTGTAAATGCTTCTGTATGAACCATAATACATTCATTATATAAATTTAAGGTCACATTTTGAAAAGTTAAGTATATTAACCCCTCAAAGGAATTGTTTAGAATTGCTAGGATACAAACTTGATGACTCATTTTGAGTCCTTGCTACCCCTCCCTTCTTTCTCTCCACATCTAGAATTAAGTAATCATTCACTAGCTGGAAAACAGAAGCAGTTTTTGATTACAAATAAGTTCGTCGATTATTGGAAAAGGGATTCCATTACCCACATACATGTATGGGAATCCATATATAATTTTAAAAACAATAATCCTATGACTTTAAATTAATACTATTAAAGGTTTTATTTTAATTTTTGAGTAAACCTGTTTCATCACACTCACCCCCCCCCTTTTCTCCTGTTACAGCAGGTTTACCTGTTACCCCTCCCTCTTCCTACTACAGTAAAGAGAATTCTTAGAGAGAACACTAAAAATTTCTATTATACTAACTTTAAATAGACTTTAAGATAGGATAGGATAGTTTCTCATCACTATAATGACATGCATATAAATAAAGCTTCTATGTAGCAAAGTTAGTGAGAACCTTACATTTATTTGAGGTAAATATTTTAACAATTGCTAGGTTATGTAAACATGCAAGCAACCTGTTTCCAAATTATGACAATGATTGGAATTGGAGTATTATTGATAATGGGTAGATTCGCCATTTTATCTGCACCCCCTGGTATTTCTGTCATTGAAAGCCCCTTATCTCCCATTACTAATTTTTCTTTGTGGAAATTCATTGCTTCTCTCTCCCTCTGCTATATTACTGTGCCCCAGTGACAAGAAAAGTTCCAAACCCATTCAAATCTATGTACTGATTGTACAATGTGTTTCCCACACAACTTATAGAAATTCTTGCTATGTATTTTAACAAATTCTCTTAATCCCTCCATTCCTGCTATCATTGTATTTGTTGTTAAATAACCACCTTTTGTGATTCTTCCTGTTCATATGACTAATGACTGGTATGATGGTCCAGGCATTTATGCCGCAAAATTAATTTCCAACAGTTTAAACAATCCTAAACCCCTTCATTGCACCCCTTATATTGGATATCACTGCACTCATTTCATCACGAGCAGCCATCCCTATAAGGAGTCCACTCTACACAGACAAATCATGGATATCTGTCACTCTGGTATATCCCTTTATTCAGCCTCATCCATTGCTAATTCATTTTATGACAGCATCTCCACCCTTATCTCCAACTGTGATTTGACCCATACCTTTATTGCTCTTTTCTAATTTTTTCTTATTCTTTTTTGCTTTCCAATCCTCATCTGATACCTAGGGTCCACCATTCAGCAAGTCCAAATTGAACTGAAGACTCTTCAGCTCAAAAATAAAAAAGGGGGATATGCTGGGGGCCATCAGTCCATGATGCCTTGACAGAGTCATGTGTGGTAGCTGGGGAGACCACAGAGTGGTCCTTGGTGAGATGTGACTGCCCACTCTATCCCCGTTGCATGACTTCTTTCATCAATGCCCCTTACCTATGAATTGACATGATTATTATTCCCTCTAGTCTCAAAAGAAATAATGCAGGAACAAAACACATGTATCCTAATTCTCCAAAACATCACCAAAAGATCAGACCCTTAAACCCAATCCCAAAAAGACTATCATGGGTTAACTTTTATTTAAGTGCAAAATCTCAGCTACAAGCTAAGCCCCAAACTTTCTCATGAAGCCAGCACACAAATCAATCATAGAGGCCCATACAGGTACAGTACAAGCACACTAAGCTTCAATATGCCTCAGTGATTCAATTACACAAATCAGTAACTCAAACTCCCTAGTAAGCCACCTGTGATGAAATCATTTATCTTGTATTCTGTCTGTAATCACAATACAAAAATATAGAATGTTAATCAAGTGATTTGTTAAAAGTTAATGTATCACTTTTCCAATTACCTCTCTTTGATTTTGTATACCTGCATGCAAAGATATGGATATAAAAATATAAAAATAAATCCCAAGCCTGGGAATGCAGAGCAGCTCGAAGATGCAAAGCAGTCCCATGGCCATAATGATTAAACTGTCTTCCGTTTGTTATTTATTTTATGTTATTTATTTTGACTGATCATTCGCCACCTGCCAGGAACCCTGGAGTCGCAAGTGGACCTGGACCCTGACCGTGGCAATCACCATTTGCCTCTGTGATTCTAGTTCAGCCCTCTGGGGGCACACAGAAGACTTCTAATTCCTCTTCCACATAAGAGCTCAGAGAATTTCTATCAGGCCTCTTCATAAAGTTCTTATTCCTTTGGCTAATATGCAGAGTTTCCTCAAATGAACTTCAGAGACTTCAGACTCCCTCACCAATCTGGCTGAACACTCCCAAGTTCACTGTTTCCCCTTGTAAAATGTGTGATCTAGAACCAAATACAATAATCCAAGTGCCATCTGATAATCCAAGTGCTATCTGATAGTGCAGAAGGACAGCTGTCTCCTTATTCTTGGAATTGGGCATGCTTCTCTTAAGACTGCATTAGTGGTTGGGATAGTTATGTAGCTCAGTGGATTGAAAGCCAGGCCTAGAGATGGGAGGTTCTGAGTTCAAATCTGCCCTCAGAAACTTCCTAGCTGTATGACCCTGGGAAAGTCATTTAGCCCCCATTGCACAGTATTGATTGTACGACTTATAGGTAAGTGTTAAAAAAAGAAAGTTGCATCATGTTTTTTTCAACTGCCTGTTACCGACTGATAATAAGTTTGTGGTTCCCTCAATCATCCCCAACGTCTCTTTATGTGATGTAACATTGCAATAAAAGACTGCCTCCAATTTCCCCTTTTTAAAATCAACCATCCGTCATTATTTCAACCATTTTTCTATGGCATACATACCAGTCACGGCCCCATCGAGGCAGATGCTTTTTTGTTATTAGGATTATTCTACTCAAGGATAGGACCTGATACCAATCCCCAATAACATTCAGCTTATCACATTCCATCTAATGTGCCAGTTTCCTGAGCTACTTCTGTATCCTATCAGTTTTTAACATCCCTATCCTCCCAATTTTTCTTTCTCTCTCTTTTCTTTCAAGTTTCAAAACTATGCTTTCTTTCTGTCTGTAGAATCAGTAGAACAATAATGGTCACCATTTACAAAGCTCTTTACATATATTATTTCATTTTATCCAAGTCACTCATAGGAACATTGAACAGAATGAGTTCAAGAACAGAAACTTCAGAAGATTTGTCTGAACTGATGCAGAATGAAGTGAGTAGAACCAAGAGGTAATTTATACAATAACTACAGTGTTATGAAGGCAAACAGCTTTGAAAAACTTGGGACCTCTGATCAATGCAGTGGCTAACAAGGATTGCAGAAAACCCATGATAATAGGTTACTCACTTTCTACAAAAACCTACAGACTTCCTATGAAATCAGCTGCCTCACTTCAGAAATGGGATGGATTCAGGGTGTATGTTGCAACAGATATTTTTTGAGATTGGGAATTAGTTTTCCTTGATTGTCTATGTGACATCATAGGTGTATTTTAATCTTGAATCTATTATTAATGTACTAATATTGCAACCTATGTGCTCATGTATGGGATTCATAGGCATAGTACTTCTTGATCATTGTATTTAATAGGTACTCTATTAATTCTGACCACTCTCCAAATCTACAGTTGAAAAGTTAGAAGAATTCCTGGGTAGGCTGCCACAGTATCCTTGTTCCCACTTTGCCAGACCAGATTCCATGACAGGTTACATGCTTAATTAAACTCCTCTTCTTTGATCTTGGGGTTGCCAGTTGAACCAATGTTAAGTCTTATGCCTTGTCACATGAACACTAGCTACCTCCCATTTCCCATTCTTTGATCCTCCAATAAAAGATTGAGGACATATGTAGGTCACTCTCTCTCTCTCTCTACCACCATCAGAGGTACACACAGGCTGGATCCCAAGCTCTTTAAGCCGTGTCTCTGAGTCTTTCTTCCTTTATTATTTTCCCTCTTTCTCTATATCCCCTTCACCCATTTTCCCTCACTTTCTAACTCTGCTTCTCAGGTATCCACCTAAGAATATATTAATTTGTGGCTATAGGCAGTTAGAATCCATACTCACCCCAAAGCTTTTCTTATTCATTAGTGGTAGGAGGTAGAAGGGGGACAAAAAATAGATTTTGGTTAATTGGAAAAAATTAAATTAAGAAAAAGCACTTTTCAACCACAGGTGTCAAATACATAGCCTGCAACATTCCCAGGTGCTACCTGAACCAGGTGAAAAAGTAATTGGAAAATAGTTAACAAAAGAAAGTAACACATAGATAATTTCATTGCTAAATTAAATTGTGCTCTAAGCATCCTTATGTACACATTTAGTCGAATAAAAAATCATCCCTCCTCTAAAGTATATGCTGTTGGTGTCTGACTTTCCCAAGGTCACATCCCCACTTCACAATTCTATCTCTCCCCCCTGCTCTCCATGCAGAACATCCCCAGAGTCAGGCACAGGAAGGTGGGATACCCCTAAGGTTTGTAACAATAAAACTGCATGAAATAAAAGGAAACTAAGGCCAGAGATGATCTCTCTATGGTCCTGCTGTACATTAATGTGATTATGGGAATGGAGGGTCTTTCATCTGTACATTGGAAAGTCAGACCAGTGAATTAATTGAGAAGCATGAATTCTACTGTGGACCCAGCTAGTTGATGCTAAAGTCAAAAGACCAGAACCAGGTTTCATAACAGACATGCTTCCATGTGTCACTTTATGCCACAAAGAGGAAAACTATAGGTGCAATGGTGAATCTCTATGTGTGAAAGGAAATGAAGTTTGCATTCTTCTTTCTATCTCCAGAATTTCCCTGCCAAAGAGGATCATGGCCAGCCCCATTGCATGACCATAGCTTATACTCTAACCAAGACTGGAAACAACACTCTATGGGTCCAAATCACCAAAGGACATGAACTGAAGGAAACAGTATGGGGCAGTCATTGAACCTGCAGTTCTAGAAGATGGGAGACAAAGAAGGTTGTATGTCACTGGAATAGAAGAGAATAATAATATATCAAAAACAAGGATGATGGCAACAACTCACATGTTTTTTGTACCTACCATGTAAAAAAGACTTTCTCTACATAGAATTCTATTATATACAGAGCAAAAGATTGTCCATTTTTCCAGATGGAGAAACTGAGTTTGGTAAAGAAGTAGATACACTATACAGATAATAGACAGGAATGGAAGGATTCTACAATTTTCATGATCATGAGCTTAGAGCTCCTTCTATCACAAAATACCATGCTGTGGGACCAGGAGGGCAGAGTGTCACTTATCTCTGTTACTCTCATGTCAGGTAAAGAGAGAGCCCAACACAAAGTTGGGGTCCCAATCTAGATACTCACCATAGATTATAAGATTCTTGGTTGCGTTGCGCGTCAATCCAGTGAATGCGTTAGATGCAGTACAGGTATAGGTTCCAGCATGATTCAGTGATGCAATAAAAGAAAATGTGGCTGAGTTGCTGACAGATTGTCCATTGTGTAACCAAGTGAATTGGACTGGTGGGTTTGATGTAGCAGAACAGCTCAAAGTAATATTTGCCCCAGTAGGGTACACATCCGGTGTATGAACAATTGTGGCGATATCTGGGCCATCTGGAAGAAAGAGAAGGATTCCATATTGAGATTACGTTAGAAACAAGGGGCATCTTCTAATCTGTAACCCATCAGCAGGGAACACTGTGTCTCCCTGATCTTCCTTTGCACTGGGAAATTCACAACTGGTCCTCTACTTTTCCAGTGTGGATCTGAACTTGGAAGATCTTTGGGCTTTCTCCAGTTCATCACCCTACATGGCCACCCTCCACCAGAACACATGACAAGGCCAATCTGGGCTCCCTAAAGATGAAGGGGGTTGGGAACCTCATAGACTACCTCTTTATCTCTCAGAGAAGTGACTGAATTAGCCTAGCCTCTGGGAACACACCACCAGGCTATAAGCATGCACCATATAGGAAGAACAAATATACTTACAAGCAACATCCAGTGTGAATGGATCACTCCTATTGCTAAACATTGGGTTCTCGATTCCACACACATAGGGTCCTTTGTTTTCCCTTCTTGTGAGGCTGCGGATAGTGAGTGTCCTTTTATCCGGGGACAGCTGTATCCTGCCACCAGCTGGGGCAACTCCGTTTATGAGCCACCAGTAAACATGAATTTGACCTATACCCTGGCATGTGAATGAGAAGTCCTTGGTCTCCACTGCAGTAATGTTGGAGGTGAGAATGGTAGGTTTGGACAGAGGAGCTGTGCAGAGAATAGACAGAAAATGACTGTGTTGGTTCTTTTTCTTTCCTTATAATGAAATAACTGGTTTTCAAGTGGCCTGTCTAAGACCTTGGCAAGTCTGGAGGCCAGAGACCAAGAATCTGTGATTTCAATGGCAAAGACAAAGACACCCCTTTCTCTAGAGCAGATCTCAACTCCTCCAGAACTTGGGAAATTCATCTTCAGTTCCTGTGTCTGACAAAGACATTCACATGGAACCCAAGCCCCTGGTGTTCAACTTTTTTGGGCTGAGGCAAGCTGGTCTGGGGATGACAGACCCCTTCATCCAGCACCTGGACTTGGATTTGAGTCCTTTCTAGCTTGGCAGAACCATGTGAAGATTGAATTTGACTCTCCCCTGATTGTCACAATGAAAATCCTTAACTCTCCCCTAATTGTGAAGATTAAATTGTATCCCCTGTCTGTTTTTAGATTTTAATAACCAAAATTGTAAACACCCTACTTAAAAGTTAAATATAGAGATATGCCCGTTTTAGATCTAGTCACCAAAAGTGAAAGTATCCCACTTAATCATGATGTGTGCGGTCTGTGACCCACATGTGCGATAGTGGGTGACAAATCAGAATCTACCGATTTCCTCCTGGGCAGTCCTAAAGCAGGACTTCAACTGTGATTGGTAGATGTGGAATTAGGGGAAAGCACAGGAAGTGACACAAGAAAAAATGTCTTTATAAGGAGCTGTTACTTCCTGTCAATTCTTCATTCATTGATGTGCTAACTGTACCTGAGACCCTGTTCCTGACTGGACTGACTTGTGGTAAGTACAAATCTGACTCTTAATGGCTGGATTTTCTCTGAAGAGAACAGCCTCAGGAAAGAACTATCCTCCTGAGAAAGGCTCCCTATAACCCCAGGGCCTCAGCTACAAGGGCAGAGACCCCTCAGGCTAAGAACTAACTCTCCCTGCCCAGGGGCCAGGAGCAAATTAATTAGTGTTTAGGCTAGGTAGCTTACCTTATCCTCTGTGATGTCTTACTTCACTCTTTCTGCATTTTATAAATAAATTGTAAATAAATCTCTTTGGAATTAATTAAATTCCTGGTGACCAAACTTGTAAATATAAAATCCAACTCTTTTTTTCTATATAACCCTCTTCAACCTTCACCCATTACAACCATCAAGAGTTAATATTTCCTTGGCCTGGACTTCAAGAATCCAGGGTTCCTTACCTCCATGGCTTTTTGAGGATATTGGGGAAGGCTGGAGAGGATGGACTAGGGACAGGCCACAGGGAGATTGTGTTCAGAAAGAGAAACATTAGTTTAACTCTGAAGACGAAAGAAAAGGAAAGGCAGACAGTGGGAATAGATCATGTATTAGCAAGGTACAAAAAGAAGAGCCTCTGACTGGGAGTCAGGAGAGACCTGTTTCAGTCTAGAGATATTAAACCCACAATAACATCTCTCATGCCTCGGACTCTGTTTTGCAATCAGGAGGCAGTTCATACCCTTTACAGATGATTCTGGAATTCCCTATTTTGGGTTCTCCCCTTTCCTTAGGATTTTCCTTGCTCTGCAAGATGAGAATTAGAATATGGAAGGTGATCATCTTCAAGATTAGATATAGTCTTATGCTGGGTAGCTGAACCAAAGTGGACAAATTTTCCCTGAGCATTCATGGCCCAAGGGGAGCCCTTTCCTTATCTCTAATTGGCAGGTAGGCCTTGCCACTGAGAGAGGTGTGTGTGCCAGAGCAATCTCTGGGGCACATCCAGTAAGCTTGCCAGCCTTCCTTCCTGGGTCATCCTTGGCCAGGTGTCTTAGGATTCATTTCCAAAGTGGAAGGAATAACTTAGAAATATTTCAGCAACTTTGACCTTTCTTCTTGGTTTTGGTAGTTTGCACTCCTTCCCAGGGTCTCTGTTGGGAAGTTTAGGGTGAGGAAGTATCAACCTCCCACTTGTATCAAGTAATGTCAAGTGGGACTGGCCAGGAAGGTAACAAATTTGAGGTCAGGTAGGCACCTTTTGAATTGGGGGGAGAATATGAGGGAACACTGAGCATGCTCCTGGGCAAGACAGCCATGGTAAGACATTTTGGAAGGTGCCTTGGCAAACCCAATGGATCCAATGCCTAGCATGGTATAGTGACAAGTGTTGGATTTAGAGTGAGGAAGTACTGAGTTCAAATCCTGTCTCAGAATATTATTGGCTGTGTGAATTTTAGTAAGTACTTATCTGTGTCTGTCTCCTCATCAGTACAATGGGCTTAATAATCTCTCCCTCATAGTGTTCTTAGATCAAATGAAACCATTTCTAAAAACTTTTTATAAATCATGAACATAGACTGAACAAAGGTTCAGAGGAGGGAAAGTACAGAGTTTGAGTCTGAATGCCAAAGGTAGACACCCATGCTGTCTGAGGAGACAATGAATACCTGAATGATCTGAAAAGTCTTCGACAATTTTTTGAAGGGCTACAGTTTAATGGCAGTCTAAGAACACTGAAGGACAGTCTATAGTCAATAGGGAGACATGAGCAGAGAAGAGGCATGAGCACACACATATTTAAATGAAGGACCAATTGAGGGCACTGGAGATACTTAGCCCAAAGAAGAGAAGACTTAAAGGGGAGGAGAGACATGTGTCCTAGAGACATAGAGTTATAATGGGCTCTATGCCCCTGCCAAGCGATACTCAGTGGATTACAGTGATCAGATAAAGACTCTTTCCTGATTTTCTCCTACCAGCAACAATCAGGCTCCCTTTCTTTCTTGACTCTCCAACTCTTATTTTTTTAAACCCTTACCTTCTGCAATAGAATCAATACCCCACAGGCCAAATATGATCCAGTTTTATTGGACTTGACTCCCTGCTCATTTCTGTTCCAAAAATGATTTGAGATGCCTTGGAGAACTGAACTGAACAGGATTCCTGGACTGACTCTACAACAGTTATGAGACCCATAAACAGGCTCACATCCAACCTAATCCCTTCATGGGTGAGGATGGGCTCCAACATTTGCCCCTCTATGATCAGATGCAAATCAGGCTGGCTCAATCATTCCTGGCCTCAGATTTTCCTCTCTTGCTATAGATCTTCTTCTGTCCACTAGGTGGAACTACCAGAACAGGAAGGACTCTGGCTCATTACTCCAAAAAGTTTCAGAGTAGCAGTTGACACCAAGTGTGATCTAGGGCATCTTAACATCTCTAGGGCTGTCTGTGGATACAACTGACCAGTACCCTGGAAAAATCAAGGAATATCCAATTAAACATAAACATGAAAATCTTGAAAATCAAAATAGAGTTTAATAACTGCACAACAAGTTTTCCTTTTCTGAAAGGGAAATTTAGTGATTCTGAACCATACTGTCTGTCTCAGTCAAATTTGCCTCCTCTTGTTTGGGACATAGTCCTGGAGGGGGCAGGGACTGAGTCATTTTTCTGTATCTCTAGTCCAGAGCCTAGGGACATCTTGTGCTGAGCAAGTGGGTGAAAAATATTGTGGGATAGAGGTGAATGCCCTGTGGGACCCAGGTCAGTTAGATGAATGAATGAATGCACCTGTGGACTGATAAGAAGAGGATCAGTGATGTAGGAGGTGGGGAAGGGAGAAGGCTTGGTGTTAGTCTAATGCAACTTATCAGCCTCAGTTTCCTTACCATTCAAATGAAGATAATGCTTGTGATTTGGAACACAATGAGATACTATATTGCTTAGTAGACTTTAAAGTGCTGAGTATCTGGAAACTCCTGTAATTAGTATCATCTCATTTCTCTGTGCCTAGAAGATTACTCAGTTTAGGTCAATAGATTCCCAGGGGGTAATGCATAAAGCTGAACTCATTAGGTGAGCCATCAAAGTGGGAATGACCTGGGGAAGCAGAGGGGCAGCAGTTAGAAACCAACAGGGGCAGAGCCAAGATGGCAGCATAGCAGGAGCTACTCTGAATCTCCTTCTAACCAATCATTACAAAGCATCTCAAAAGAACAGGAACCAAAACCAGAGGAGTAAGAGACTCTCCTACTGGACACAGTATGAAAGATAGACAGTGAGTGAGGATTCCTATGCCTTATGGGAGAGAAACTACTCAAATCAAAGTACTTGTTGACCACATCTTCCCCCACATCAAATACTGAACCACAGTTAATGCCAGGGCCAGGAAAATCTCCAACGATTTTGCCTTGGCAATGAGACTCAAAGCTGAATAACACAGTCCTTGCAGCAGGACAGCAAAGGGGTAGCCAAAGGGGCAGTCAAAGCAGAGGTGCAGATGATGAACTTAGTGCAAAACCCATGTTACAGTTGAAAATCCAAGAGGCAACAGCTGAGGAAGATAGCCATAGGACAAAATGCTTTGAAGCAAGAACTACACAGAAAAAAAAAACCTCGTCAGAGATCTACCTACATTCATTCAAGCCTCAGAAAGGGAAGGAAAGATAGTCCCAAGTCCCTTGAGACAGAAACTATGAAAGCACTGACAACCAACATGCAAGAATCCTACAGGGGCAAAAGAAGTTAACAATACCAAAAAAATACCCACTTGACCCTTTACAATTTTTATGGAGAAAAAGAGCAAATGTAGAATATCTGTCTTGTAAAGTGGGTAGAGGGTGTGCACATCATCCTCTTCCTCATTTCTTGCTCTGGTGCCCAGGATTCTCACATTAAAAAAAAACAATCCCATAAATTTTGTTTTAGAATATATATTGAATATTGGATCTAAAGCAGAAGAGCGTAATGGCTTGGGAATTGGGGGTAAGTGACATGCCCAGAGTAACAGAGATAGGAAGTGACAAAGGACAGATTTGAAGTCAAGACCACCTTACTCCAGGCCTGGCCCCTCTATTCACTGAGCCCTTTCATCTTGTTTCTAGGAAAAGAGAAACCAGGAAAAGGAGAAAGCTGTGGGAGAGACCTGAGAACCGGAGAGTTAACACCATTCTCAGAAGGAAATGCTTCCTCAGTGTTCCATTTCCTGCATAGTCCAGCAACATTAGCACTAGATGACTAGCATGGAGAGGTGCCTTATTAGTCTATTTCAGATTTCCCCCAATTAATAAACTTCCTGTGTTTCTGATTTCCCTTTAATGAGATTCCTTAGTAGCTGCTTCCAATCAAGGAACAAGGAATGAGGATCCCACAACTTCCATAGGAAAGCTCACCAAGGGAAGACACCCACATCTCACAAACAGTGCCAAAACAAGGGGAGAGGGGGGATGGATGGGTGAGAATATGACTCTTGGGAAACAAGTCCTCTTCTGCAAGTCTGACCTGGCCAGGTTGGCATGGATGGCTCTTGCCACTCTGTGGATCAGAATAGGGCAAGTCTTTCTTTCTAGGATTGGGAGGGAAGAATCCCAGGTCTGTTTTATAAGTTATGTAAAGGAGGAACCTGGCCTTTGGAAGTCCATGGCTCCAAAGTTGGAAAAGGCACAGAAATGGAGGTTGGAGGAGTCTTTCAGAGCTATGGGGCCACTAGGAGAACCCACTGGTGGCTAAATCTGTTGGTTCCTGACTTTATTTGCAGGGACTGCATACTGCGGATTTGTGCTCTGTAAGCTTATGGTACTTGGACCTGAATAAATATCACACATTATTTGACTGAGGTCTCAATCAGAGCAACTGAGCTCCTTGTGAAAGAAGGGATACTTAGAGAAGAGTTAAAAGTCTTGTCTTTGGAGCTTCTTAAATTTCAAGATTTCTTCCCAGGCACCAGGGTTTCTTTCTCCCTGCTTCATCAAGCCTCATCACTTACATAAAACTACCTCAAAGTTAGTCCTTCAGTCATATGCACTATTTTTCTCCTACTCAGCTAGTCTATGGAGTGTTGGATCTGTCTCTGGAGTCTTTTCCCACACTTAGTTTCTCACTACCTTGTGTAATATTTTAAATTATGAGATTGTTTGGAGTTTGATAACTTCATTAAATGAAAGTAGTAGTAGTAGTAGTAGTAGTAGTAGTAGTAGTAGTAGTAGTAGTAGTAGTAGTAGTAGTAGTAGTAGTAGTAGTAGTAGTAGTAGTAGTATTGGTATAGACAGGGGAAAATGGGAGAAAGGTAAAGAGATACTTAGTGTTAAAAGGAATTTCCCTCCGGATTATGTGTTTGTTTGATATCATCAATCAGTGACCTGTAGGTCAATTACCATTGAGATGTGCAGGTATTGACAAACCATCAGAGAAAGGAAGTTAAAACCAAGGAAAGGGGAAACTGATCCCACAGGAACTGCCCTCTTGTTTGTTGCCAGGCAAACTGAGGAACTATGATTAGTTCTTGAGA
Organism: Monodelphis domestica; assembly: GCF_027887165.1. NCBI lineage: Eukaryota > Metazoa > Chordata > Mammalia > Didelphimorphia > Didelphidae > Monodelphis > Monodelphis domestica. The sequence continues at coordinate 424,555,517 of NC_077230.1, forward strand.
TGTGATGGGGTAGAGCTAGTGGATGGAGAAAACTACTTATAAGGTTAGACCAAGGAACTGCTCCTGCTTCTCTCTCTCTCTCTCTCTCTCTCTCTCTCTCTCTCTCTCTCTCTCTCTCTCTCTCTCTGTCTGTCTGTCTCTCTCTCTCTGTCTCTCTCTCTGTCTCTCTGTCTCTCTCTCTCTCTGTCTGTCTCTCTGTCTGTCTGTCTCTCTCTCTCTCTCTCTCTCTGTCTCTCTCTCGTTCTCTCTCTCTCTTGCTCTCTCTTTCTCCCTCTCCCTCTCCCTCTCCCTCCATCTTAGGTGTAGGTGTTTAGCTTCAAAACATCAAATGGTAAATACGGTATTCAGCTAATTACTTTCCTACATTTCCCTATCTTTCCTATCACTTCTTTGATGTAACAAAGCTACTCAAGCTACTAATAGCCTCATAATTTAATTTTAATTGTTCCCCTGTGGGACCACAAAATTTTGACATATACTTTCATTTTCTTCAGTTTCCTTACATTTTACTCTCCCTAAACTATTTTTAAGTAAGTGTTAGTAGCTGATTTAGATTGGCTAAAAAACTTGCTGACCAGAGCCAGTAATCAAGACTGATCCATACTACAATCTCACTGGATTGTGATTGGATTGGTGAGAAATGGTTAAGTATTAAGGGAGGGAAGCAAGCTTAACTTTTGTTTTTTTCCCCAAATAGAGCCAGGTTTGGGGATTAAGCTCTAATTAATAATTAAATGATAACTAGGAGACATAGTGGATGGAGACTGGAGTCAGGAAACTCATCTTTCTGAGTTCAAATCTGGTTCAGACACTCACTAGCTGTATGACCCTGGGAAAGTCACTTCACCCTGTTTGCCTCAGTTTCCTTATCTGTAAAATGTGGTAGACAAGGAAATGGCAAACCTCTCCAGGATCTGTGCTAAGAAATGGAGTCAGGAAGAGTTGAACATGACTTAATAATGACTTCATAAAGAATTTCTCCTCACACATAAGGGTTTTGCTTTCTATCACTATTTGCCTCTATGATTCTAGTGCAGCCCTCTGAGCCCACACAGAACACTTCTAATTCCTCTTCCACATAAGAGTCCAGAAAAATGCTATCAGGCCTCTCCCCAAAGCTTTCTATTCCTTTATCTAATATGTAGTTCCCTCAATTGATCTTTGGAGACTCCAGACACCTCATCATTCTGGCTGAACACTCCACAGTTCACTGTTTCCCCTTGTAAAATGTGTGATCTAGAACCAAATACAATAATCCAAGTGCCATCTGATAGTACAGAAGAACAGCTCTCTCCTTATTATTCAAAGTGGACGTGCTTCTCTTAAGACTGAATTAGTGGTTGGGGTATTTGTTTAGCTCAGTGAATTGAGAGCCAGGCCTAGAGAACAGAGGTTCTGGGATCAAATCTGACCTCAAATAATTCCAGCTATATGACCCTGGGCCTGTCACTTAGTATTGATTCTATGTCTGATAGGTAAGGGTTAAAAAAAGTGTGCATTTAGGTTTTTCAACTGCCCTGTTACCTTTCCAACTGATAATATGTTTGTGGTTCTCTCAGGCATACCCAAGGTCTCTTTATGCAATCCAACATGGCATTAAAAGTCTGTCTCCAATTTCCCCTTTTTAAAATCAATCATCCCCCATTAATTCAACTTTTTTTCTATGTAATGGGTAACAGTCACTGCCCCATCAAGGCCAATGCTTTTTGGTAATTTGGACTTTTTGTACTCAAGGATAGGACCTGATACCAATCCCCAGTGACATTCATCTTATCACATTACGTCTACTGTGCCAGCATCCTGAACTACTTCTGCATCCTATCTGCTTCTACCATCCCTCTCCTGCCAATTTTTCTTTCTCTCTCTTTTCCTTCCAGTTTCAAAATTTTGCTTTCTGCTTGTCTGTAGAATCAGTAGAACAATAATGGTCACCATTTACAAAGCTCTTTACAGATATTATTTCATTTGATCCAAGTCACTCATAGGAACATTAAACAGAATGAGTTCAAGAACAGAAACTTCAGAAGATTTGTCTGAACTGATGCAGAATGAAGTGAGTAGAACCAAGAGGTAAGTTATACAATAACGACAGTGATCTGAAGACAAACAACTTTGAAAGACGTGAGACCTCTGATCAATGCAGTGGCTAACAAAGTGGCAGAAGACACATGATAATAAGTTACTCACTTCTAACAAAAAGCTACAGACTTTATATGAAAATCAGCTGCCTCACTTCAGAAATGCGATGGACTCAGCATGTATGTTGCAAGTGATAATTTCTTGAGCTTGGGAATTCGTTTTCCCTGATTATTCATGTGGCATCATAGGTGAATTTTAATCTTGAAACTATTATTAATGTTTTAATATTGCAACCTATGTGGTCATGTACCATATTCACAAGCATAGTAGTTCTTGATCATTGTATTTAATAGGTACTCTATTAATTCTGACCACTCTCCAAATCTACAGTCCAAAAGTCAGAAGAATTCCTGGGTAAGCTGCCTTGGGGTCCTAGTTCACACCTTGTCTGACCAGATTCCATACCAGGTCACATGTTTGAATAAACCCCGCCTCTTTGATGTTGTGGTTGTCAGTTGAGCCAATGTTAAATCTTATGCCTTGTCACATGAACACTAGCTACCTCCCATTCCCCATTCATTGATCCACCAATAAAAGATCAAGGAAATATATAGTTCACTGTCTCTCTCTCTCTCTCCCACCATCAGAGGTGCACATAGGCTGGATCCCAAGCTCTTTAAGTCTTGTCTCTGAGTCTTTCTTCCTTTATTATTTTCCCTCTTTATCTCTATTTGCTTCACACATTTTCTCTCAGTTTTTGAGTCTCCTTCTCAGGTGTCCAACTAAGAATATATTAATTTGTGGCTTCAGGCATGCACAACCCATACTTATCCCAAACATATTCTTTTTCATTAGTGGTAGGAGGTAGAAGGGGGACAGAAAATAGATTTTGGTTAATTGGAAAAAATTAAATTAAGAAAAAGCTCTTTTCAACCACAGGTGTCAAATACAAAGCCTGCAACATTCCCAGGTGCTACCTGAACCAGGTGAAAAAGTAATTGGAAAATAGTTAACAAAAGAAAGTATTGCTAAATTAAATTGTGCTTTAAGCATCCTTATGTACACATTTAGTCCAATAAAAAGTCATCCCTCCTCTAAAGTATATGCTGTTGGTGTCTGACTTCCCCAAGGTCACATCCCCACTTCACAATTCTATCTCTCCCCCCTGCTCTCCATGCAGAACATCCTCAGAGTCAGGCACAGGAAGTTGGGATACCCCTAAGGTTTGTAACAATAAAACTGCATGAAATAAAAGGAAACTAAGGCCAGAGATGATCTCTCTATGGTCCTGCTGTACATTAATGTGATTATGGAAGTGGAGGGTCTTTCATCTGTACATAGGAAAGTCAGACCAGTGAATTAATTGAGAAGCATGAATTCTACTGTGGACCAAGTTACTGGATGCTAAAGCCAATAGATGAGAACCAGGTTTCATAACAGACATGCTTCCATGTGTCACTTTATGCCACAAAGAGGAAAAATATAGGTGCAATGGTAGATCTCTATGTGTGAAAGGAAACAATATATACATTCTCCTTTCCATCTTCTGAAGTTCCATGCCAAAGAGGAACATGGCCAGCCCCATTACATGACCACAGCTTGTATTCCAAACAAGATGGGAAACACCATGTGGGTCCACAGCACTAAGGGAAATGGACTGAATTAAAGACTATGGGGCAGTCATTGAACCTGCAGTCCTAGAAGTTGGGAGACAAAGAAGGTTGTATGTCACTGGGACAGAAGAGAATAATACAATATCAATAACAATGATGATGATGACAACTCACATGTTTTTTTGTGCCTATGATGTAAAAAGGAATTTCTCCACATAGAATCCTATTATATACAGAGCAAATATTATTCATTTTTCCAGATGAAGAAACTGAGGATCCAAAAGGAGGAGACACATTTACTACACAGATAGTAGACAGAAAAGGAAGGATTCAATCCAAGTTTCATGATTCTGAGCTCAGGGCTCTTTTTACCACAATGCACTGTGTCATGGGACCAGGGGGGGGGGGCAGAATGTCACTTATGTGTATTTCTCTCATACCGGGGAAAGAGAGAGTCTAACAGGTCACAATCCAGATACTCACCATAGATTATAAGATTCTTGGTTGCGGTGCGCGTCAATCCAGTGAATGAGTTAGATGCAATACAAGTATAGGTTCCAGCATGATTCAGGGTTGCAATAAAAGAAAATGTAGCTGAGTTGCTGACAGGTTGTCCATTCTGTAACCAAGTGAATTGTGCTGCTGGGTTAGAATTAGCATAACAGGTCAAGGTAATATTTGCCCCAACAGGGTACTCATTGACTGTATGAACAATCGTGGCGTTATCTGGGCCATCTGGAGGAAAGAGAAGGATTCCATATTGAGATTACAGCAGAAAGACGGGGCATCTCCTAGTCTCTAACCCATCAGCAGGGATCACTATTTTTCCCTGACCCTCCTTTGCTCTGAGAAATTCACAACTGGTCCTCTACTTTTCCAGTTTGGATCTGAACTTGGAAGATCTTAGGGCTTTCTCCAGTTCAGCACCCTGGATGGCCACCCTTCACCAGAAAGCATGACAAGGCCAATCTGGGATCCCTAAAGATGAAGGGGGTGGGAACCTCAGAGCCTTGATCTTTAGCTCTCAGAGAAGGGACTGAATTAGCCTGGCCTCTGGGAACACCCCACCAGGCTATAAGCAGGCACCATATAGGAAGAAGCAATATACTCACAGGTAACATTCAGTGTGAATGGATCACTACTATCCATAAAAAATGGGTTTTCAATTTCACACACATAGGGTCCTTTGTTTTCCCTTCTTGTGAGACTGCGGATAGTGAGTATCCTCTTATCCTGGGACAGCTGTATCCTGTTACCACCTGGGGCAAGTCCATTTATGAACCACCGGTAAGTGTGAATTTGACCCGTAGCATTGCAGGTCAATGAGAAGTCCTTGGTCTCCACTGCAGTATTGTTGGAGGTGACAATGGTAGGTTTGGGCAGTGGCGCTGTGTAGAGAATAGACAGAAAATGACAGTGTTGGTTCTTTTTCTTACCTTATAACCAAATAACTTATTTTGAAGTGACCTCTCTAAGACCTTGGCAGGCTGGAGGCCAGAGACCAAGAACCTGTGATTTCAATAGCAAAGCTCCCCCCTTACTCTGGTGCAGATCACAACTCCTCCAGGCTTTACGAAAAGTTCATCTTCCGTTCCTGTGACTGACAAAGACATTCACATGGAGCCCAAGCCCCGGGTGCTCAGTCTTTCTGGGCTGAGGCAAGCAGGACTGGGGATGACAGACCCCTTCATCCAGCACCTGGGCTTGGATTTGAGGCCTTTATAGCTTGGCAGAACCACCAAGACTTTATGATTCCTTGGCCTGGACTTCCAGAAGCCAGGGTTCCTTACCTTGACAGCTTGATAAGGATATTGGGAGAAGCTGGTGTGGATGGACTAGGCACAGGCCAGAGGGAGACTGTGCTCAGAAAGGGAAACTTACTTTAACTCTAAAGAGGAGAGAAAAGGAAAGGCAGAGAGTGGGAATAGATCACTTAGTAGCAGGGTACAAAAAGAAGAGCCTCAGACTGGGAGTCAGGTGAGACCTGGTTCAAGTCTAGAGATTTCAAACCCACAATAACATCTCTAGTGCCTAGGACTGTGATTTGTCCACAGGAAGTAGTTCATACCCTTTACAGAAGATTCTGAAATTCTCTGCTTTGGGCTTTTCCCTTTCCTTAGGTGTTTCCTGCCCTACAAGAGGAGAATGAGAATGTTGAAGGTGATCTTCAAGCTCAGATGAGGTTTTATGCTGGAAATCTAAACTAAAGGGGATTAATTTTTCCTGACCCTTTATGGCCCAAGGAGAGCTCTTTCCTTATCTCTAGTTGGCAGGTAGGCCTTGCCACTGACACAGGTGTGTGTGCCAGAACAATCCCTGCGGCACATCCAGGAGCATCGTCAGGCTTCTGTCCTGGGTCATCCATGGCCAGCTGTCTTAAAAATAATTTCCAAATTGATAGGAATAAGTTAGAAATATTTCAGCTTCCTTGACCTTTCCCCTTGTTATTTTGGTAGAGCTTGCACTCCATCCCTGGGTCTCCACTGGGAAGTTTAAGGTGAGGAAGAATGAGCCTCCCATTTGTATCCAGTAAAGCCAAGTGAGACTGACCAGGACAGTGACAAATCTGAGGTCAGCTAGCCACCTTTTGTAGTGGGGGGAGAATATGAAGGAACAGTGAGCATGCTCCTGAGCAAGAAGGCCATGGCAGAACTTTTTGGAAGGTGTTTTGGCAACATCAATGGATTAAATGCCTGACATGACATAGTGGCTAGTGTTGGACCAAGAGAGAGAAAGACCTGAGTCCAAATGTTGTCTCAAAATGTTACTGGCTCTGTGACTTACTAGCAATTCCCTATGGTCTCAGGCTTCTGATCTGTTAAATGGGTAAAATAATCTCTCCTTCCTAGTGTTGTTGGATCAAATGAGACCATATATAAAAGCTCTGTATAAATCCTGAAAATAACCTGAACACAAGTTCAGAGGATGGAAAATACAGAGTGTGAGTCTGAGTACCAAATGTAGACTCATGCTGTCTGAGCACGCAATGCATGGCCAGAAGTATCTGAAAGGTCTGATGCCATTTTGAGGAGGGCTAAGGTTTAATGCCAGACTAAGAACACTCAAGGATAGTCTGTAGACAATAGAGAGTCATGAGCAGAGAAGAGACAAGAGCACACACATATTTAATTGAAGGATCAATTGAGGGCACTAGAGATGCTTAGCCCAAAGAAGAGAAGACTTGAGGGGGAGGGGAGACGTGTCTCCAAGGACTGATAGAGTTATAATGGGTTTGATGCCCCTGCCAGGGGATGCTCAGTGGTTACATTGATCAGGGAGGGACTATTTCCTAATGTGTCAGTCTCTTTTCTCCTTACAGCAACATTCAGGTACCCTTTTATCTCTTGTCTATCACAAAACAACTCTTTTTTTAAACCCTTACCTCCTGCATTAGAATCAATACTCTGTATTGTTTCCAAGGCAGAAGGGCCAGGCAATGGGGGTTAAGTAACTAGCTCAAGGTCACACAGCTAAGAAGTGTCTGAGGCAAGATTTGAACCCAAGATTTCCTGTTCTACAGCCAGGCTCTCAATCCACTGAGTTACCCAGCTACCCCTGCAGATCAACTCTTCAGAGGAGGTAATGGCTTCTTTTTCAGATGGGGCAGGGATTATGATTGGAATCCTGGTGATTCTGATTGAGAACTTTACTATTTTTTTGTCAGAAAGATAGGCAAGTAGGATTGTGTGGCCTCTGACTCTCCTCTCTCCTGGTCTGCCTCCAGAAATATGGGAGAAAAATCAAGATGATTCCTCAATTTCTTGACCTTCTCTAGGGCCCTGGTCTCCCTCCCTTCCCCAAGCTTGCCTTTCACACAGTATTTACTGATGTGGATCTCAGTGTTTTTTCAGGGTTATTCATTGTTCCTCCTTTTTTTCCAACTTCTTTCTCAAGCAAAAAGTCTTTACTTCTATGTTTTTAGAAGATGTGGTAGACTTTGACCCAGCCATAGCACTGCTGGGTCTGTACCCCAAAGAGATAATGGACACAAAGACTTGTACAAAAATATTCATAGCTGCGCTCTTTGTGGTGGCCCAAAATTGGAAAACGAGGGGATGCCCATCAATTGGGGAATGGCTGAACAAACTGTGGTATATGTTGGTGATGGAATACTATTGTGCTCAAAGGAATAATAAAGTGGAGAAGTTCCATGGAGACTGGAACAACCTCCAGGAAGTGATGCAGAGCGAGAGGAGCAGAACCAGGAGAACATTGTACACAGAGACTAATACACTGTGGTATAATCGAACGTAATGGACTTCTACATTAGGGGCGGTGTAATGTCCCTGAACAACTTTCAGGGATCCAGGAGAAAAAAAAACACCATTCATAAGCAAAGGATAAACTATGGGAGTGGAAACACCGAGAAAAAGCAACTGCCTGAATACAGAGGTTGAGGGGACATGACAGAGGATAGACTTTAAATGAACACTCTAATGCAAATACTAACAACAAAGCAATGGGTTCAAATCAAGAAAACATCTAATGCCCAGTGGACTTACGCGTCGGCTATGGGGGGTGGGGGGAGGAAAAGAAAATGATCTATGTCTTTAACGAATAATGCTTGGAAATGATCAAATAAAATATATTTAAAAAAAAAAAAAAGAAGATGTGGTAGAACTAGACTGATGTAGCCCCAAAATAAGAGATAAGATCTAGGAAGACAGAGAGAGAAAGAATGGAGAGGCATCAAAGGGAACAGAGAAGGGGTAGGCTAGAGATAAAGAGAGAAAGAGGAGAGCTGTCAGTAAGCTGTATCTCAAGGAAAAAGCCCCAGGGGCTTTCCTTGACTACACAGGCCAAACAAGATCCAGTTTTATGGACTTGACTCCCTGCTCAATTCTGGTCCAAAAATGATTTGAGATGCCTTGGAGAACTGAACTGAACAGGATTTCTGGACTAACTCTGCAACAGTGCTGAGACCTATAAACAGGCTCACATCCAACCCAATCCTGTCATGATTGAGGATGGGCTCCAACATTTGCCCCTCTATGATTAGATGGAAATCAGGCTGGCTCAATCATTCCTGGCCTCAGATCTTCCTCTCTTGCTATAGATCTTCTTCTGTCCACTAGGTGGAACTACCAGAACAGGAAGGACTCTGACTCATTACTCCAAAAAGTTTCAGAGTAGCAGTTGACACCAAGTGTGATCTAGGGCATCTTAACCTCTCTAGGTCTGTCTATGGATACAACTGACTTCAGTTCCCTGGAAAGATCAGGAAATGTCCAATTAAACAGGAAATCCTGAAAATCAAAAGAGTTTTATAAAATCAAAAGGAAATAAAAACAGATTTAAATAAAACTAGGATCTGGTTTTTAAAATAATAATACAATTAAATAGATGACCCATTGGTTAATTTGATTAAAGAAAGAAGAAAACATTATTACCAATAGCAAAAATGAAAATGATGAGTTAGCAATGAAGTTGAAATTAAGGAAATTCTGAGCACTTATTTTGAGCAATCATGTGCTAGCAAACCTGAAATGTAAGTGAAATAGTTAAATACTTACAAAAAGATGAATTGCTCAGATTTACAGAATTATAGAGTATTTAACAACTCAATCTTAGAAAAAGACATTGAAGAAACCACAAATGAGTTCTTTATAAAAAAAGTCCCCAGGATTAGATTTATATACCAGTGAAATACCACACTGAAGGAACAATGAATCCCAATCCTATATCAACAATCTTAAAAATATAGGCAACGAGAGCTAGTGAGGTGCTCAGTGGATAGCCTAAATTCAGGAGGACCAGGGTTCACATCTGATATCAGACACTTCCTGGATGTGTGACCCTAGGCAAATCATTAACCACCATTGTCTAGCCCTTACTTTTCATCTAATTTTGAAACAATACTTGGTATTGATTCCAAGATGGAAGGGAAGGGTTTTCAAAAATACATAAAGAAAGAATCCCAACAAATTCCTTTTGTGATCCAAATATAGTTTTGATACCTAAACCAGTGAAAACAAAAACAGGAAAAAAATAGAATACTTAAATAATCCTGTACCAGAAATAGAAATTGAACAAGCCATCACAGATCTCCCTAAGAAAAAGTCTCCAGGGCCTGATGGATTCACAAGTGTGTTATACCAAACATTCAAAGAACAGCTAATCACAATCCTATACAAACTATGTGGCATACTAACCAAAGGAGTTCTACCAAATTCCTTTTTTGACACAAATATGGTACTGATTCCAAAGCCAGGCAAGTCAAAAACAGAGAAAGAAAACTATAGACCAATCTACTGTAATAGATAGTAATTCCTGAGGGTGTAATTGATTGCTAATGGATAACTAATGGATCAAGTTTTGCCTACCCTCCTCCCTTTACCTCCCACTTCAGAAGCCTTCAGCTTCCTCTCCCCCTTTCCCTTCAACCTTCTTTCTAAGTCAGTCAGGGTGAATTATGATGCTTTAGAGAAAATACTCTTTTCTCTTCTTTATCTCAACTAAGAGTTTATTGGGGGGGAACAGGAAAGAATGGAGGATAACGTAAGAGAGATAGGTTTCCCTATATTCCTAAAATGAGGATTAGGAGGATATTGGGGAAATGGCAGTTCTGTCACAACTGTGACACAGAGTCAGTCAAAGAAATGAAGACAATTGTCTTCTTTCTTCTTCTGTCAATCAGCCAGGTAAATATCAGAGATACAAATTAGTTCTTCTCCACCATCAGCCACCAGCCAAAGCCAAAAGTTTCTTCTCCCCCACTCTGTCAGAAGCCAAAAGCTTAGTCCACCAAGCTTCCTAGCCAAGTTCAGAATGGCTTGGCTCCAACTGTCTTTCCCTGTAACATTTCAAATGGAATTTTCCTTTTGATTGACAGATATCCTTTGAATGCATGTATATTCTCTCTTTACATCCCTCCCTTTTTTGTCTTCCAAATTTGCACCCACAAATTTTATTGATAGTTACCTTTCATATATTTCTAACTAAGTATTCTTACACTCTATTATCTTAAATATTCCTTTACCCTCCCAGAATAAGAAATCTTAACTTATCTTAGCTGTTCTGTCTACCTAGTGCTATGCTAAGTTTGGGTATAGGAAAATGGTTTAGGTAATAGGGATTCACATGAACATGGTTTTTACATAATAACAAATCATGTAACAATTTTCAAACCATTCCAACAAATTCCATAACATTTTGAATATGCAACTGTCTTATCTCCTAATGTCTATAATTCAACTAAGTAAAATTTTCTATCACTAACTATTGCTAACCTAAAATCATAATGCAATCTAGCTTCTATACATAAGTAGTTCTATGTCTGTCTCTACTTTCCTAAGACTTTGAACAAATTCTCTATGCTGTCACTATTGTTAGTCATTAGAATATTAATAAACTATTTCAATATAGTTTATTAGTACATTAATATCTACATGTGTACATAAGTTGTACCTATACAAATTTACACATGTGCATCCACATAAATTGTTCATGATTTCTATTCAAACTCACGTAGATAAAAAATATCTCAGTCTGTTTGAATTTTCCACAGAAATTTTATCAGTGTGACTTTGTGTTTTGCCACTATGTTGTACATTGTATACTTGCCCATTCCATGAGATGTCTTCCTTTTCTATGTAGAATGTGCATGCACATATTTGATGTTAACATGTACGATGCATTCTTACATATCCTCATGATCAAAAGTCCAAACTTTCACAGTCCTTCCATGTCCTTTCCTTTTATGTTGCTTGTATAAACTTTGTCTTCATCTCTGGTCCTCTGGTCATCATACCAGTCTCATCTTCTTTCACTCTTGATTTTAGACCTGTTCTTCAATTCAGGAACAAACTGGAACAATCATGAACATGCATGCATGTAAGGTTTTTACATTTCCATGTATGTAAGATTGAAATTCTCATGTGCATGGAAGTAAGCTGAGTTCTTCATGAATGCATGTCAGAATTCATCAATAATTCTTCATGTGTGGAAGTAAGCATAACATGTGTTTATCTTCATGTATGGAATTAAGCATACATGTGTTCATCTTCATGCATATAAGTAAACTTTACTTGTGTTCCTCTTCTTGCATGTAAGCCTAGCATATATACATCTTCATGAGTGAGTGTAAGCAGTATAGCATTGTGCATAAGTTCTTAGAATTTTTTCAAGAACATTGATATAAAGTTTGCTAATCTTTTTGGTGTTTGACTTTTTTTCAAGGAGGTTTAATGTATGTTTACTTTAGTTATTTCTAAGAGATAGAGTTTGAATATACTGTATTTTGTTTGGTCATGGAGTTACATTTGCACGTGAGATAAATTTTTTTCTTTCTTTTCTGATACTATGCTTGGCAGAGTTTGTATAGAATATAGAGGCTTTTCTTTGGAGTTAAACTTTTAAATGCATTTTTTTCTGTGTTACTGGCTGTATTTCTTTCTGGACTGTGTTATTTGCTTCAGGGGTGCTTTCCAGGTATCATTCATAAGTTTTCATTCACAAGGACTGTTATTGATTTCTTCTTGGGCTATTCTTGTTGCTGCTCATGACTAGGGCTTCTTTTTTTTAATCAGACATCATCTGTGTGTATCTTCACTGATGACATGATCACATTGTTGTGTCTAGTGAGGTATCTGCAACTATGAGGTAACTTCTTCATGGTATGCCCTCCCTCTCTCCCTTCCCGTGGTAAAGATTAATTTAGAGTGAAAGTTGAGAGAAATGGATAACCTTTTTCAGTTCTCAACTACAACTTGATGTTAAAGTCTTTGAAAACAAATTCATCCAATGTGAATCTATGCTTCCAAAGCATTCTAGGTGTTTGTGTCTGTCCTAGTTATGAAGTTAGAATATTATGTTACAAGCTTAGGAGAGTCCTTGTTGTTGAATTACTTGTTCTTTTGTGCTGGAATATATTCTTTTCTACCTAAAACTAGTCTTCATTCTCATAAGGTATTGTCTAGTATGTTACCCTATGGAACTTCCATTAATCTTAGTTTCACTCTTACAGCATGAATGGTATTTGTCATGTTTTTGAAGTTAGAGAATAGAAGTGAAATCGTATATCTATCTCTCCTTCTCCAGTTATTAATATGTTCCTTGATATCCACCTTCCCATTCAAAATCTGTGTCTGTACAAGCCATGTAATTCAACTTCTCTATAAAGTCATCTTAATTATCAACCCCTAATCTTGCATAAAGTTCTTCCAATGGTATGCAACTTGTTCTGTGCTCAAAGAATATCTTATCATCATAACCTTAGTGAGACTTTGATTATACTGGTTTCAGGTATTCAATTTTCTCACTTGTGTCCCACACATCCCCTTCTTTGTCTACCTCTTCATAAAGCTTATAAAATTAGTAAGGCATTTATTCTAAATCATTTTGATCCATTATTATTATTATACCTTCTGATATTCCTTCTGGTTCTGTATCTGATTCTGAATCACTAAATTAAATCCAGTCTTTATGTTCTTTGGATTTTGGTCAATGCCATGTAAACTTTTGTCAGATGTTGGTAACTCTAGCTTTGTGTGTTGATCTAAGACTACGTCACCAGCTTTTGTGTTTCTCAAATCAGTTTCTGTTTGTTTCTCATGGCTAAGCTTTAGATTTTCATTTTGAATTGGTAAACTTGGTGGTATGGAGTTAGCTCCTTCCTGAAGATATTCTACACTGTTAATAATCATAGATCCTACTCTATCACTAGTTTGAGGTTTATGTTCATCTTCACTCTCATTTGACTATGTAGAGATAGGAATCTTTCCCTCTATGTTGTTATTTTCTTCTAGGAATGAGTTCAGTACATCTGCATGTTCCCCTGCATCATCAGTAGGATGTGTGCCATCATTCTTTTCCACAGTAGTACATACATATGTTTCTGGCTTTGTAACTAAGGTGTGTATGATTACTAAATCACTGTTCAATCACTCTGCCAGCTGTATATATGAATCAGCTAATTCTTTTTGATTCAAATCATTTCCTCTTAAGTCTACATTAGAGGTTGAATTACAATACATTCTACTACATTGGAACATGAATTTAAATCATAGCTGTTGCTTATCTCAATAAGTTTATTTGGTCAGATTCCCCTCTGCCACTTAGAATGTTGACTTCAAGACTGTCATTTGAATCCTTGGTTGTTTTTTCAGTTACTAAGACTTCCATTCCTTCCCTTTTCAAATTCAACTGTCATGTCACCTCCATTACTTTGAATAGGATTATTGTTTTCAAATGTAATCTCAGCTTCATTTTCAGTGAATGTTGTCTTATCTAAATTAATCATTGATGGACTGAAAATTTCTGCCTCTGGATTCAAATTAGATGTTTTTTCTAAGGGTACCTTTGCCATAAACCTATTAGGAGAATTAACTGAGTTTGGTGGGATGTCATGCAAATCTGTGAATGGTTTCAAAGCATTTATATCCCTAACAACATTAATCATTAGGGAATTGAAATTTTGTTTCACTGTGTCTTTCACTAACTCCTGCTTGAGTTCCTGTGAATATATTTTTCTTTTTCTTTTGCACAATTCAGTCCCAGTGCCCACTCTATGTTGAAAAAAGTACTCTAATAATGATTTGATTTCATTTGCACTTTTTTCTTGTGTAGTTACTATATATCCTTTCTCAAAGTCTCTTATCTCAGTTACTATTTGAGAAATGATTTCCTTAATTTCTTCATGTATTTGTATTACTTGTTTCTGCCTTTCTCTTGATCATTAAATTTACTATCACTCACAGATTCAATTTCTTGCACAATTTTTTCCAATGTGTCTCATCTTTTCCCTATTATTTTTATCAGCAGCCACTTTTTCACTATCTCTTTCATCTCCATGTACCACACTATTGAAATAGTAAGTGTTAATCTGTGTGACTCTATTTATTGTTACTAGTGACTGATGTACTCTGGCTTGTGACTAGAGAACTGCTGCTGGTATGGGGACACACCTGATGGTACTGAGTTACAATGGAAATAGAGGTATTACAGAGATAGAGACACTGAGAGATACTGATACAGGGGAATGCACTGGGATTTGCCTACTGATTTCTATTGATGGTTAGTGATTCAAATCTATTTCCTAATCTCCTCCTCCCTTCATTCCCTTCCCTTCTCCAACCCTCTCCCTCCCAGTTTCTTCTTGAAGCCTTTGACTTCTTCCCTCCCCCCTGAGTGAACTATAAAGATACTCTTTTCTTTTACTTTTCAAGTCAGGGGGTTATTGGGAAACAGGCTGGGAAACTGAGGTAAGAGGGATGAGGGGGTGTCCCTAATCTATAATGAAGATTATGAGGGCTTGGGAAGTCACAACTGTGACAGAGGGATAGTCAGAGATGGAGGACAACAGTTAAAATCTTCTTTCTTCTTCACAAAGCCACCAATTTCAGAAGCCTCCCTCAAGGGTCCTTCAGCCTGAGACAGAAACTAGAGACAGAATCAGAAGTCCCAGTTCCTACTTCTTCTCCTCTCTGTCCAGATCCTCAACTGCCAACTCCTGGGAACATTCCATTTGGTACCTTCTTCTTGATTGACAGGCAGGTCATGTCCCCAGCTTGTTTCTGGCATCTTGGCTTACAAGTCCTCTCTCTCTCCATGCCTCTACCACAATCTCCCCTTTCATTAGAAAAAAAATACAACTTGCATTTTTCAAAGATACTTACCTTAATAATTTCATCTATCTATCTTAACTCTGCTCTGTTATAAATATACCCTTATCCTCCCCCAAAATAACAAAATCCTAAACTCATCTTAGCTGCTCTATCTATCTAAATGCTAAGCTAAGAATGGGTTATAGGAAAATGGTTTAGGTAGGGGAATTATATAAACATATTGTTCTATAACAAAACAAGTAACAACGTTCAAATCATTCAAACCAATTCACTAACATTAAGAATATGCAAATGTCCTATACCCTAATGTCTCTAAATTCACTAAGAAAATCTTCTACTACTAACAAATGCTAACCTACAATCATAATACAATCTAACTTCTATACTTTAGAACTTCTATGTCTCTACTTCCTAAGACTTGGACAAATTCACTAGGCTATCACTATCGTTAGTAGTTAGAATATTAATAACTTACTCTAAAAATGTTAACTTGTTAGTTAATTTAGTAATTACATGTGTACATAGGATCTAATGCAAATTTACACATGTATATCCTTGTAGATTTCTGTGCAAACTCATGCAGAAAAGAAAAATCTTTGTTTGAATTTTCCACAGAAATTTCTCATCAGTGTGTCTTTATGTCATGCAACTATGCACATTGTATACTTACCCATTCCATGAGATATCTCACTTTCCTATGTAGGGTGTGCATGCATATATGTGATGTTCACATGTACAATGCATACTTACATATCCTCATGGCCAAAAATTCCAAGATTTCAAAAAGTTCCAAAGTCCTTCCATGTCCATTCATGTTGCATGTAGAGACTCTTCTATCCTTTCTGGCCAGCACCTCACTCTTCTGTCTTTTGTCACTTGATTGAAGACTTGTGTTCTTCAAATCAGAATTCACTGCAATAGTCATGAATCAGGAACACGCGAACAATGCATGTGTGTGAGAGTTATACGTGTGTGCAAGTAAGAGTAAGAAGTTACTTTTGCATGGAAGATGGAATCTTCGTGCATGCAGAATTTATCAATCATACGTGTGTGCAAGTAATATTGCCTGTGATTTTCTTCATGCAAGGGGGTAAGCCTTTTGCATTTGAACATCTTTGTGCCTACAGGTAAGATGTACAGGTGTTTTACATGGATGGATGTGAGCATTATGCATAGGTTTTCAAGACTTTGGTAAGAATAATGATTTCAATTTTTTTTCTTCTCTTCATCAAGGAGGTTCATCATATGGTTACTGCTATTGTTTCTAGGATTGTTACTGTATGTAGTTCTTGGAGATAGTTCATTTTGTTTTGTTACTGTGTCAAGCAAAGACGATTTTATATTTTACATTGAAGTTTTCTTTGTGGCTGCTACTCTTTCAAATGCAAGGTTTCCCTTTTTTGTCTATTACTGGCTGCATATCTTCAGAGGTGCTAGCCTTTTATCATGTTAACAAGGGCAGTGCTCTCTTTATGTATTCTGGTGGCTCTCATGTGCTTTCATTAGGTTTTCATTCACAATGACTGATATTGCTTTCTTCTTGGGCTATTCACGTTGCAGTTTATGACTAGGAATTTCTTTCAGATGTCATCTGTATATGTATTGTCACTGATAACATGTGAGATATCTGAACTTTTGAGATAATATCTTCATTGGCATACCCTCTCTCTCTCTTCCTTTCCCCAGTAGCAACTGTTTTAGGATGAAGGTTGAGAGATATGGATAACCTTTTTCAGTTCTCACCTACAACTTGCTGTTAAACTTGATAACAAATTCAACCAATGTGAATCTATGTTACCATAACATTCTAGATGTTTGTGTCTGTTCCAGTTATGAAGATGAAACTTTATCCTACGAGGTTAGGAGTATTCAAGATGTTGAATTGCTGGCTCTCGTGCTGGAATAACTTATTCTCCATGCTAACTCAAGACTAGTCTTCATTCACATAAGGTGTTGTATAGAATGTTACCCTATGGAATGACAACTAATCTTGGTTTCAATTTTACAGCATGAATGGTACTTGTCATGTGTCTGAATTTAGAGAACAGAAATGAAATTTTGAATCTATATCTCCTCCTCCAGTTCTCAATATGTTTCTTGATATTATCCTTCCCATTCAGAATCTGTATCTGCATAAGCCATACAATTCAACTTATCTATAAAATCTCCTTCATTATCAACCCCCAAGATTGCATAAATTTTGTCCAATGGTATGCAACTTTTTCTGTGCCCAAAGAATAGATCCTCCTCAGTGTCTTAGTAAGAGTTTGTTTGCACTGGTTCCAGGTACTCTATCTTTTCACCTTTGTCACCCACATCCCCTTCATCATCTACCTCTTCATAAAGCTTATAAAACTGATAAGGTATTTGTTCTAAATCATCTTCATCCATCATTATCACACCTTCTGGTATTCCTTCAGATTCAGTTCCTGAATCTGAATCACTAAATTCAGTCACTATGTTATTTGGATTCTTCTCAGTGCCATGTAAACCTTTGTCAGATGTTGGTAACTTTGGCTTTGTGTTTTGATCTAAGCCTATGTTACCAGCTTCTGTGTTCCTCAAGTCAGTTTCTTTTGGTTTCTCATTATTAAGCTGTAGATTTTCATTGTGAATTGGTAAATTTGATGGCATGGAGTTATGCATATCTTCTCCACTGTTAATAATCACAGATCCTACTTTAAAGCTAGTCTGAGGTTTATGTTTATTTTCATTCTTATTTGACTGTGTAGAGATAGGACTCTTTCCCTCTATTTCAGTATTTTGTTCTGGGAATAAGGTTTGTACTTCTGCAATTCCCCCTGTACAATTATTAGGATGTGCTTCCATGTTGTCCCCCACTACAACATGTAACTGTTTCTGGATTTGTAGCTAAGGTGTTCATAACTACTGACTCAATGTCCATGTCCTTGCTATTCTCTACCAGGTGCATATGTAACCCAGTAAATTCTCTTTGATTAGATCCATTCCCAATGAATTCTACATTAGAGGTTGTATTCTCAACTACAATGGAACATGAACCTAAACCACTGCAGTTGCTTTGGCTAGATATCCCTTTGCCCCATAGAATGCTGGATTCAACTGAATCCTTGGTTGTTACTAAGCCTGCCATTCCATCCCCAGATTAAAATTTAACTGTAATGTCACCTCCGATACTTTGAATATGATAACCTTTGTATTCAAAAGTAACTTCAGCTTCATTTTCAGTTAGTTTTCCCTTATTTACATCACTCACTGATGGATGGAAGATACTAGCTTCTGGATTCAAACTAGATGTCATTTCTATGGGTACCTCTGCCACAAAGCTCTTGGGAGAATTAATGAAGTTTGGTGGGACTTCATCTGTGAATGTTTTTAGAGCCTTATTATCTTTATCAACAGTAACCTTTAGGGAATTGAAATTATGTGTCTATCTCTGTCACAAACTGTGTTTTTTCAGTTTTTGTGACTCTTTCTTCTTTTACTTTTGCATAATTCAATCCCATTATCCACTCCACACTGGAAAAAGTTCTCTAGGAATGATTTTATGTCCCTCACAGACTTTTCCTGTTTAGTTACTGTACAACTCATCTCAAAGTCTTTCATCTCATTTACTATTTGAGTTGTCATTTCCTTAATTTCTGCCTCAGTTTCTGTAATCTGTCTCAGCCTTTCTCTTGCTTTATTGCAATGGCCATCATTCACAGAATCACTTTTTTGTACCAAATCCACACTATTTCCGAAGTTTCTTCTATTATTTTCAATCGTAGCCTCTTCCTCACTATTTCTTCTACCTCCAAGTCTCACACTACACAACTTATGGTCCTGGCTTCACAACTATCTTATAACTATATCAGAATACTTTGACTTTGCTCCAGTTTTTATAGCATTTTGCATTTCATTTAAATCAGGATCTTGCTGTGAGGACTTTAACTTGTAGTGTGAACAACAAGTGGATTTCTTGTACATCGTCTATGCATTATGTTTGTCTCTGTTATTACTCTCATGTTTCTTCTTCAAAAAACAGTTTCTAATCAAGTGCCCTTTCCAGTGAGAAAAGAAACACTCCCAATTCTCTCTTTGGACTGGTCTTGCCTTGTAACTAGGTTTTTGGGAACTAGATGTGTTGAAAGTCTTAACCATGTTCAAATTTTTAATTTATTCAATTTCCTTTTGTTTCAAACCATTTTCAGTCCTCTCCAACTTATCTTTCAGATCTTGAACTTCCTTACTTTGATCTGAATTGTTTTCAAATAGGTAACCTGCAGACTCTCTCAATTCAATTAGGGAAACTGAGTCATACTTAGGAAAATAGTTCTTGAAAAAGATTCTAAAATTGGGTGTGTATCCCCTTAGAAATTGCCTATGGGGACTTCCGGTCAAGATGGCGGCTTAGAGAAAGCTAAAGTACAGATCTCAGGAAAACCCTTCCCGACCGATCTCAAACTATAAGCTCCTAAGGCACCGAAATTCAAAACGATCAACAGCATAGACCCTGGGAATCCTCCTCCTGGACCTGGACCTGGATCAAAAGGTATGGCCCCCCTCAAAAGCCAGAACCCGAGATCACTCAGACCTAAGGGGTAGGAGCGCAGAGTCCAAGGCTCCGGGAAGCCGCGGCCCCGCCCCACTCAGAGAGCAGGGTCGTCTGAAACAACAGCAACCCTCAGGGCCAACAAAACAGCCTCACAGCCAGCTATTCTGAAGGCAACTTCCGGAAAGCAACCCAACCCAGTCCAGTCGAGGGGGCACCTTAGCACCAGGGAAGCAGATAGAGCCTGGGGAGAGTGTGGCCCCCTGGTCCGACCCTTCCATTCCAGTTCCAGTGAAAGTCATTGCCGGAAGGCATACTCAATTTAACCCAGGGAAAGCTCATAGAACCGACAATCTGCCCAGGACTAAAGCCTCTGAACACCAGACAGAGATAAGAAAAGCTAATCCTCCCCATTCAGAGATGGCAAACTCCACAGAAGCACAGAAGCCCCAAAATCCCAAGAAAAATAAGAAGAAAGGGGCGAGCGACTTTGGACACATTCTATGGAACCAAAATACAAAATACAGAGGAGATAGAAGATGATGCACAAGAAAATGCTCTGAAACCTTCCAAAGGAAATGGAAACTCTACACAAACACGTGAAGAATTTGAATCAGAAATGACCAAAAAGATGGAAACCTTCTGGGAGGAAAAGTGGGAAATAATGCAAAAGAAATTCACGCATCTACAAAACCGGTGTGACCAAACTGAAAAGGAAAACCAGGCTTTAAAGGCCAGAATCAGGCAGCTGGAAGACAACGATCATGTAAAAGAGCAAGAATTAATAAAGCAAAGCCAAAATACCAAGAAATTAGAAGAAAACATAAAATATCTCACCAACAAGGTGACAGATCTGGAAAATAGAGGGAGAAGAGATAATTTAAGAATAATTGGACTTCCAGAAAAGCCAGAAATAAACACCAAACTCGACATCATGATACAAGATATAATCAAAGAAAATTGCCCAGAGATTCTAGAACAAGGGGGTAATACAGCCACTGACAGAGCTCACAGAACACCTTCTACACTAAACCCCCAAAAGACAACTCCCAGAAATGTAATTGCCAAATTCCAAAGCTATCAAACAAAAGAAAAAATCCTACAGGAAGCCAGAAAAAGACAATTTAGATATAAAGGAATGCCAATCATGGGTCACACAAGACCTTGCAAGTTCTACTCTGAATGATCGTAAGGCATGGAACATGATCTTCAGAAAGGCAAGAGAGCTGGGTCTTCAACCAAGAATCAGCTACCCAGCAAAACTGACTATATACTTCCAAGGGAAAGTATGGGCATTCGACAAAATAGAAGACTTCCAACTTTTTGCAAAAAAAAGATCAGAGCTCTGTGGAAAGTTTGATACCAAAAAACAAAGAGCAAGGAATACCTGAAAAGGTAAATATTAAGGAAAGGGGAAAAATGTTATCTTCTTCTTTTACTCAAACTCTCTTCTATAAGGACTACATCTCTATCAATCTATGTATACTAACATGTGGGGAAAATGTAATGTATAAATAGGGGGTAAAGAAAGACCAAATAGAATAATCTTTCTCACACAAATATTCACATGGGAAGGGGAGGGGAAGAAAACTCCTATAAGAAGGAGAGGAAGAGAGGGTTTTTTACTTAAACCTTAATCTCAGGGAAATCAACTCTGAGAGGGAAAAACATCCAGATCCATTGGGATCTTGAATTCTATCTTACCCAACAAGGGTAGGGAAAAGGGAAAACCAAGGGGGGAAGGGGGAGAGGGAAAACAAAGAGGGAGGGAAAGAGAGGGGGGAGGGGGAGGGAACAAAAAGGGAGAGACTAAAAAGGGAAACATATCAAGGGAGGGGACCAGGGGGACTGATTCAAAGTAAATCACTGGACTAAAAGGTAGAGCCAAAGAAGAAAAGGTTAGAATTAGGGAAGGCTATCAAAATGCCAGGGAGTCCACAAACGACAATCATAACTTTGACAGTGAATGGGATGAACTCACCCATAAAATGTAGACGAATAGCAGAATGGATTAGAATCCAAAACCCTACCATATGTTTTCTTCAAGAAACACACATGAGGCGGGTTGACACCCACAAGGTCAGAATTAAAGGATGGAGTAAGACCTTCTGGGCCTCAACTGACAGAAAGAAGGCAGGAGTGGTAATCATGATATCTGATAAAGCCAAAGCAAAAATAGACCTGATCAAAAGGGAAAGGGAAGGTAATTATATTTTGTTAAAAGGGACTTTAGACAATGAGGAAATATCATTAATCAACATGTATGCACCAAATAATATAGCACCCAAATTTCTAATGGAGAAACTAGGAGACTAGAAGGAAGAAATAGACAGTAAAACCATATTAGTGGTAGACTTAAACCAACCATTATCAAATTTAGATAAATCAAATCAAAAATAAATAAGAAAGAGGTAAAAGAAGTGAATGAAATCATAGAAAAATTAGAATTAATAGACATATGGAGAAAAATAAATAGGGATAAAAAGGAATACACCTTCTTCTCAGCACCACATGGCACATTCACAAAAATTGACCATACATTAGGTCACAGAAACATAGCACACAAATGCAAAAAAGCAGAAATAATGAATGCAGCCTTCTCAGATCACAAGGCAATAAAAATAATAATTAGTAATGGTACATGGAAAACCAAATCTAAAACCAATTGGAAATTGAACAATTTGATACTCCAAAACCATTTAGTTAAAGAAGAAATCATAGAAACAATTAATAATTTCATTGAGGAAAATGACAATGGCGAGACATCCTTTCAAACCTTTCGGTATGCAGCCAAAGTGGTAATCAGAGGTAAATTCATATCTCTGAATGCTTATATTAACAAACTAAGGAGAGCAGAGATCAATCAATTGGAAATGCAAATGAAAAAACTTGAAAGCGATCAAATTAAAACCCCCCAGCAGAAAACCAAACTAGAAATCCTAAAAATTAAGGGAGAAATTAATAAAATCGAAAGTGCTAGAAATATTGATTTAATAAATAAGACAAGAAGCTGGTACTTTGAAAAAACAAACAAAATAGACAAAGTACTGGTCAATCTAATTAAAAAAAGGAAGGAAGAAAAGCAAATTAATAGCATTAAAGATGAAAAGGGGGACAGCACCTCCGATGAAGAGGAAATTAAGGCAATCATTAGAAATTACATTGCCCAATTATATGGCAATAAATACACCAATTTAGGAGATATGGATGAATATATACCAAAATACAAACTGCCTAGACTAACAGAAGAGGAAATAGAATTCTTAAATAATCCCATATCAGAAAATGAAATCCAACAAGCCATCAAAGAACTTCCTAAGAAAAAATCCCCAGGGCCTGATGGATTCACCAATGAATTCTATCAAACATTCAGAGAACAGTTAATCCCAATACTATACAAACTATTTGACATAATAAGCAAAGAGGGAGTTCTACCAAACTCCTTTTACGACACAAACATGATACTGATTCCAAAACCAGGCAGGTCAAAAACAGAGAAAGAAAACTATAGACCAATCACCCTAATGAATATAGATGCAAAAATCCTAAATAGGATACTAGCAGAAAGACTCCAGCAATTGATCAGAAGGATCATTCACCATGATCAAGTAGGATTTATACCAGGGATGCAGGACTGGTTCAACATTAGGAAAACCATCCACATAATTGACCACATCAACAAGCAAACCAGCAAGAACCACATGATTATCTCAATAGATGCAGAAAAAGCATTTGGTAAAATACAACACCCATTCCTATTAAAAACACTAGAAAGCATAGGAATAGAAGAGTCATTCCTAAAAATAATAAACAGTATATATCTAAAACCATCAGCTAATATCATCTGCAATGGGGATAAACTAGATGCATTCCCAATAAGATCAGGAGTGAAACAAGGATGCCCATTATCACCTCTATTATTTGACATTGTACTAGAAACACTAGCAGTAGCAATTAGAGAAGAAAAAGAAATTGAAGGCATCAAAATAGGCAAGAAGGAGACCAAGTTATCACTCTTTGCAGATGACATGATGGTCTACTTAAAGAATCCTAGAGATTCAACCAAAAAGCTAATTTCAACAACAAAAATAATCAACAACTTTAGCAAAGTTGCAGGATACAAAATAAACCCACATAAATCATCAGCTTTTCTATATATCTCCAACACAGCTCAGCAGCAAAAACTAGAAAGAGAAATCCCATTCAAAATCACCTTAGACAAAATAAAATACCTAGGAATCTACCTCCTGAGACAAACACAGGAACTATATGAATACAACTACAAAACACTCTCCACACAACTAAAACTAGACTTGAGCAATTGGAAAAACATTAACTGCTCATGGATAGGACGAGCCAATATAATAAAAATGACCATCCTACCCAAACTTATTCATCTATTTAGTGCCATACCCATTGAACTACCAAAATACTTCTTCACTGATTTAGAAAAAAACCATAACAAAGTTCTTTTGGAAGAACAAAAGATCGAGAATATCCAGGGAAATAATAAAAAAAAAAAAACATATGATGGGGGCCTTGCAGTCCCTGACCTTAAACTATACAACAAAGCAGCAGTCATCAAAACAATTTGGTACTGGCTAAGAAACAGAAAGGAAGATCAGTGGAATAGACTGGGGGCAAGTGACCTCAGCAAGACAGTATACGATAAACCCAAAGATCCCACCTTTGGGGACAAAAATCCACTATTCGATAAAAACTGCTGGGAAAATTGGAAGACAGTGTGGGAGAGACTAGGAATAGATCAACACCTTACACCCTACACCAAGATAAATTCAAAATTGGTGAGTGACTTAAACATAAAGAAGGAAACCATAAGTAAATTGGGTAAACACAGAATAGTATACATGTCAGACCTTTGGGAGGGGAAAGGCTTTAAAACCAAGCAAGACATAGAAAGAATCACAAAATGTAAAATAAATAATTTTGACCACATCAAACTAAAAAGCTTTTGTACAAACAAAACCAATGTAACTAAAATCAGAAGGGAAACAACAAATTGGGAAAAAATCTTCATAGAAACCTCTGACAAAGGTTTAATTACTCATATTTATAAAGAGCTAAATAAATTGTACAAAAAATCAAGCCATTCTCCAATTGATAAATGGGCAAGGGACATGGATAGGCAGTTCTCAGATAAAGAAATCAAAATTATTAATAAGCACATGAAGAAGTGTTCTAAATCTCTTATAATCAGAGAGATGCAAATAAAAACAACTCTGAGGTATCACCTCACACCTAGCAGATTGGCTAACATAACAGGAAAGTAATGAATGCTGGAGGGGATGTAGCCAAGTAGGGACATTAATTCATTGCTGGTGGAGTTGTGAACTGATCCAACCATTCTGGAGGGCAATTTGGAACTATGCCCAAAGGGCGACAAAAGAATATCTACCCTTTGATCCAGCCATAGCACTGCTGGGTCTGTACCCCAAAGAGATAATGGACAAAAAGACTTGTACAAAATTATTCATAGCTGAGCTCTTTGTGGTGGCCAAAACCTAGAAAATGAGGGGATGCCCAACAATTTGGGAATGGCTGAACAAATTGTGGTATATGTTGGTGATGGAATACTATTGTGCTAAAAGGAATAATAAAGTGGAAGAATTCCATGGAGACTGGAACAACCTCCAGGAAGTGATGCGGAGGGAGAGGAGCAGAACCAGGAGAACATTGTACACAGAGACTAATACACTGTGGTATAATCGAACGTAATGGACTTCTCCATTAGTGGCAGTGTAATGTCCCTGAACAATTTGCAGGGATCTAGGAGAAAAAAACACTATTCATAAGCAAAGGATAAACTATGGGAGTGGAAACACCGAGGAAAAGCAACTTCCTGAATACAGTGGTTGAGGGGACATGACAGAGGAGAGACTCTAAATGAACACTCTAATCAAATATTATCAACATAGCAATGGGTTCAAATCAAGAAAACATGTAATGCCCAGTGGATTTACGTGTCGGCTTCGGGGGGGGGGTGGAAGAAAAGAAAATGATCTATGTCTTTAATGAATAATGCTTGAAAATGATCAAATAAAGTATAATTTAAAAAATTAAAAAAAAAAGAAATTGTCTATTAACATGGCCAGTTGTCTATTCAGAATCTTCTAAACCTAAGATTGACTCTGCCGTCTCTGACAGATAGTCTTTTTTTTATCACTTTAAACATTATTTTATTTAGTCATTTCCAAACATTATTCATTGGAAACAAAGATCATTTTCTTTTCCTCCCCCCTTCCCACCATCTCTCCCATAGCCGACGCACGATTCCATGGGGTATCACATGTGTTCTTGATTCAAACCCATTTCCATGTTGTTGGTATTTGCATTAGAGTGTTCATTTAGAGTCTCTCCTCAGTCGTATCCCCTTCCCCCCTGTAGTCAAGCAGTTGCTTTTCCTCAGTGTTTTTACTCCCATAGTTTATCCTCTGCTTGTGGATAGTGTTTTTTAGATCCCTGCAGATTGTTCAGGGACATTACATTGACACTAATGGAGGAGTCCATTACCTTCAATTGTACCATAGTCTATCAGTCTCTGTGTATAATGTATTCCTGGTTCTGCTCCTTTCACTTTGCATCACTTCTTGGAGGTCGTTCCAGTCTCCATGGAATTCCTCTACTTTATTATTCCTTTTAGCACAATAATATTCCATCACCAACATATACCACAATTTGTTCAGCCTCTCATTTTCCTCATTCCTCATTTCCTCATTTCTCATCCCCTCATTTTCCAATTTTTGGCCACCACAAAGTGTGCAGCTATGAATATTCTTGTACAAGTCTTTTTACTTATTGTCTCTTTGGGGTACAAACCCAGCAGTGCTATAGCTGTATCAAAGGGCAGACAGTCTTATATCACCCTTTGGGCATAGTTCCAAATTGCCCTCCAGAATGGTTGGATCATTTCACAACTCCACCAGCAATGAATTAATGTCCCTATTTTGCCACATCCCCTCCAGCATTCATTACTTTCCTTTGCTGTCATGTTAGCCAATCTGCTAGGTGTGAG
This sequence comes from Monodelphis domestica, assembly GCF_027887165.1. Classification (NCBI taxonomy): domain Eukaryota; kingdom Metazoa; phylum Chordata; class Mammalia; order Didelphimorphia; family Didelphidae; genus Monodelphis; species Monodelphis domestica. The sequence goes on from NC_077230.1 coordinate 424,582,319, forward strand.
GTGATACCTCAGGATTGTTTTGATTTGCATCTCTCTGATTATAAGAGATGTAGTACACTTTTTCATGTGCTTATTAATAGTTTTGATTTCTTTGGCTGAGAACTGCCTGTTCATGTCCCTTGCCCTTTTACCAATTGGAGAATGGCTTGATTTTTTGTACAATTGATGTAGCTCTTTGTAAATTTGACCAATTAAACCTTTGTCAGAGGTTTTTATGAAGATTTTTTCCCAATTTGTTGCTTCCCTTCTGATTTTAGTTACATTGGTTTTGTTTGTACAAAAACGTTTTAATTTGATGTATTCCAGATTATTTATTTTGCATTTTATGACTCTTTCTAAGTCTTGCTTGGTTTTAAAGCCTCTCCCTTCCCAAAGGTCTGACATGTATACTATTCTGTGTTTGCCTAATTTTCTTATAGTTTCCTTCTTTATGTTCAAGTCATTCACCCATTTTGAATTTATCTTGGTGTAGGGTATGAGGTATTGAAACAAACTTAATCTTCCCCACACTGTCCTCCAATTTTCCCAGCAGTTTTTATCAAATAGTGGATTTTTGTCCCAAAAAGCTGGAATCTTTGGGTTTGTCATAGACTGTCTTGGTGAGGTCACTTACCTCAAGTCTATTCCACTGATCCTCCTTTCTGTCTCTTAGCCAGTACCAAATTGTTTTGATGACCGCTGCTTTATAATATAGTCTGAGATCTGGGACTGCAAGGCCCCCTTCCTTTGTATTTTTTTTTCATTATTTCCCTGGATATCCTTGATTCTTTGTTCTTCCAAATGAAATTTGTTATGGTTTTTTCTAGATCAGCAAAAAAAAATTTTTGGAAGTTCCATGAGTATGGCACTAAATAGATAGATGAGTTTGGGTAGGATGGTCATTTTTATTATATTGGCTCATCCTACCCATGAGCAGTTAATGTTTTTCCAATTGTTCAAGTCTAGTTTTAGTTGTGTGGAGAGTGTTTTGTAGTTGTTTTCATAAAGTTCCTGTGTTTGTCTCGGGAGATAGATTCCTAAGTATTTTATTTTGTCTAAGGTAATTTTGAATGTGATTTCTCTTTCTAGTTATTGCTGCTGAGATATGTTGGAAATATATAGAAATGCTGATGACTTATGTGGGTTTATTTTGTATCCTGCAACTTTGCTAAAGTTGTTGATTATTTCAATTAGCTTTTTGGTTGAATCTCTAGGATTCTTTAAGTAGACCATCATGTCATTTGCAAAGAGTGATAACTTGGTCTCCTTCTTGCCTATTTTGATGCCTTCAATTTCTTTTTCTTCTCTAATTGCTACTGCTAGTGTTTCTAGTACAATGTCAAATAATAGAGGTGATAATGGGCATCCTTGTTTCACTCCTGATCTTATTGGGAATGCATCTAGTTTATCCCCATTGCAGATGATATTCGTTGATGGTTTTAGATATATAATGTTTATTATTTTTAGGAATGACCCTTCTATACCTATGCTTTCTAGTGTTTTACAGATAGTCTTTTTATAAGGCAGGATGTTCTCCTTTTTCCTGCCTGATCTCGTCAATCTTGGCCCATGCATATGGTTTAGAATAGCATTGCTTAATGGCCTGCAGCAAATCCTCCCTGCACCTTTTCAGGTAGGACATGCAGGTGGGATTCACAAAGTCCATATCCCCTCTTTGTTCCACAGTTGACCAGCTAGTCAAATTGCCATCAGATCTAGTTTTCTCCAAAAATTGTCTCTGTTCATGGGGGATGAACAGTTCAGACAATAGGAATTCAACATCTTCAAAGTCTGAATCAAAGAACCTGAATGCCCTTTTAAGTTCCTTATGGGATTAAAAGGATTGTTCACAAATTTTGGGAAATGGTGTTTAATGGATTCACGTTCCTATGTGGAGAATTGTCGCTATTCTTTTGAGTGTAACACACCAGCATTAGTGGTTACCTTGGTGACCTCCTTCAAAGGACAGATATTCTCAGGGTCACTAGCAGCCTGGTTTTCATTTTCATTGCCACCTTCAGTTTCCTGAGTTGCATTCTCTGATTGCCCATTGTCCTTGACCATAACTAGATCTAGTCCTTTTTCCTTGATGAGTTGTTCAAATAAAATCTTAATCATCTTGTCTAAGTTGTTGTCAATGGCCATAATCTTCTCTGTCTTAAGGGGAATCATGAATCTGAAAACTTTCTTCACTTGGGTTAGAGTCTGCAACATAGCCATAAAGAATACATGTATTTGTGCCAGGACTTGCCAGAGAACCAATTCATGTTGAAATGGCAATTGTAAAATGGTCAGTATGATGTTACTAACATAATCCACACTTTCCACTACCATTTGGGTTAGTTTACTATATAGAATATGATATAGCCAAAAGCAGGCAATTGCTGCCACAATCACAATTCCAAAAACTACTTGTCTGAACATACTTTCTTTCCTGCCTTAAAAGGATGGGGTTCGAGTCAAACTAGAGGTGCCAATTGAAATAGAAAGATGATTGGTGTGACACTATTTCTTGTTGCTGCAGTGACTTATGTACTCTGGCTTGAGTCTAGAGAGTGCTGCTACTAAGTATGGGGACACACTTGCCTATTTTCAATGGAGATAGAAGTACTTTGAAAGACACTGAGAGATACTGATACAGGGGAATGCACTGGGGTTTGCCTACTGATTTCTATTGATGGTTAGTGATTCAAATCTATTTCCTAACCTCCTCCTCCCTTCATTCCCTTCCCTTCTCCAACCCTATCCCTCCCAGTTTCTTCTTGAAGCCTTTGGCTTCTTCCCTCCCCCCTGAGTGAACTATAAAGATACTCTTTTCTTTTACTTTTCAAGTCAGGGGGTTTATTGGGAAACAGGGTGGGAAACTTAGGTAAGAGGGATGAGGGGGTGTCCCTAATCTAAAATGAAGATTATGAGGGCTTGGGAAGTCACAACTGTGACAGAGGGACAGTCAGAGGTAGAGGATAACAGTTAAAATCTTCTTTCTTCTTCACAAAGCCACCAATTTCAGAAGCCCCCCTCAAGGGTCCTTCAGCCTGGGACAGAAATTAAATAAGAATGGTTCAGCTTCAACCCCCAGAGCCAGAGACAGAATCAAAGTCCCAGTTTCTGCTTCTTCTCCTCTCTGTCCATAACATCAACTGCCAACTCCTGGGAACATTCCGTTTGGAACCTTCTTGATTGACGGGCAGGTCATGTCCCCAGCTTGTTTCTGGCATCTTGGCTTACAAGTCCTCTCTCTCTCCATGCCTCTACCACACTATATAACTTATAGGCCTGGCATCATAATTCTTTCCTAACCATGTCTGAATACTTCAGTTTTGCTCCAGAATTAATTTTTGCATCCCTTCTAAATCATTTGCTTCCTTTGTGGATTTTAGCTTGCAATGAGACCAGCAAGAGGACTTTTGTTTTGTGTATCTATTTTGTGTGGACTTGTTGTCATTCACTTCATATTTCTTCTTCAGAAAACAATTTTTTATCAGGTGTCCTCTCTTGTGGCAGAAGAAGCATTGCCTAGTCTCTCTAGTTTCTCTCTGTACTGGTTTTGGTTTTGTGTACTTGGTAACTGGTTTTGTTTAAGCCCTAACAGTGTTTAATTTCTTTATTTCCTCTATCTACCTTTTCTTTTAGAATTTTCTCTGTTACTTCTAGTTTATTTTTCAAGTCTTGCATTTGTTTGTTTTGTTGTGAATGATTATCATGGAGATAACTATCAGTTTCATGCAATTCTATGAGACTGACCCTGTCATATTTAGGGAAATGGTGCTTAAAGTTCTTTAAATGAGGTGTGCAACTCTTTAAAAATTGCCTCTGAACATGACTTGAATACTCCTCACTATTAGCCTTTAGACCCAATATTGATTTTGCCATTTATAATAGATGATCAATGAAAGTGGCAGGATGTTCCTCTTTGTTCTGCATGAGTTTATCAAATCTATCCCCCCATTTGTCTTCGAGCAACATTGTTTTATTGCTTGAAGCAAATATTCCCTACTTCTCTAGGTAGGACATGCTAGTGGGGTTTGTAAAATCTAGATCTTCCCTTTGCTCCATAGTTGAAGAGCTAGTTAGGTTATTATCAGTCCTGGTTTTTTCAAGGAATTGCCTTTGCTCATGGGGGCTAAACAGTTCAGATAGTAGGAACTCTACATCTTCAAAATCAGGGTCAAAGATCCTAAAAGCACATTTCAGTTCCTTTTGTGTTTTGAAAGGTAGCTCTATGAAATTTGGGAAACATTTCTTCAGGGATTCAAGTTCCTGTGATGTAAACTTCCTGTGCACTTTATATTGTAGTACACCAGCTAAACTTGAAAGCTTAGTGACCTCCTTTAATGGAAAAATCTTTTATGGTTCACTGTCAGCATTGGTGTCCTTGTCACCTTCATTTTCCTTATCATTGACCTTAGATTTCTTTGCCCTTCTTTCTGTTTCTTAGGGTACACTATCTTCTTTGCCATTTTTTTTCTCAACCTGATCTAGTCCTTTTTCCTTGATCAATTCCTCAAACAAGTTCTTAATGATGTTTTCCAGGTTATTATATACCAGTATATTTTCTGCCTTTAGGGGAATCACAAATCTATAAATCTTTCTATAAATCATAAATCTATAAATCTTTCTCAAGAGTCTGTAAAACAGCCATAAAGATAACATAAACTTGAGCCAGAATTTGCCAGAGTATTGGTTCAGTTTGAAAAGGTAACTGCAGAATAAACATTGTTGTGTTGCCAGTGTAGTTCAAAGAATCAAATATCATGTGGGCCATTTTGCTATAAAGTATATTGTAGACCCAGAATCTAGCAATAGCTGCCATAACCACAGCTCCACAGATAACCTGCTTAAACATGTTTTCTACTGGTGTTTCTTAGGATTGCGGGGTTCAGTCTGTTTTAGGGGTGGCAATCTGTAATAGATAGTTATACCTGAGGGTGTAATTGATTGCTAATGGAGAACTAATGGATCAAGTTTTGCCTACCATCCTCCCTTTATTTCCCACTTCAGAAGCCTTCATCTTCCCCTCCCCCTATCCCTTCAACCTTATTTCTAAGTGACTCAGGATGAACTATGATGCTTTAGAGAAAATACTCTTTTCTCTTCTTTAACTCAACTACAGGTTTATTGGGGGAAAACATGAAAGAATGGAGGATAATGTAAGAGGGATAGGTTTCCCTATATTCCTAAAATGAGGATTAGGAGGATATTGGGGAAATGGCAGTTCTGTCACAACTGTGACACAGAGTCAGTCAAAGAAATGAAGACAATTGTTTGTCTTCTTTCTTCTTCTGTCAATCAGCCAGGTAAATATCAGAGATACAAATTAGTTCTTCTCCACCATCAGCCACCAGCCAAAGCCTCTTCTCCCCCACTCTGTCAGAAGCCAAAAGCTTATTTCAAAAAGCTTCCCAGCCAACTTCAGAATGCCTTGTCTCCAACTGTCTTTCCTGGTAATATTCCAAATGGAATGTTCCTTTTGATTGACAGATGATGTTCTTCGCATGCATGTATATTCTCTCTTTTACACTACTTAATGAACATGGATGAAGTCTTAAATAGAATACTAGCAAAAAGACTTCAGCAAGTGATCATGAGGGTTATTCATTATGATCAGGTGTGATTTATACCAAGTTAATATTAGGAAAATCATCCACATAATTGATCATATCAACAAGCAAACCAACAAAAATCACACGATTATCACAACAGAGGCAGAAAAAGCCTTTGACTAAATACAACACTCAATCCTCCTGAAAACACTAGAAAGTATAGGAATAAAAAAATCTTTCCAAAAAATATTAAACAGTGTATATCTAAAACAATCAGCAAGCATCATCTGCAGTGGGGATAAATTAGGAGCATTCCCAATAAGATCAGGAGTGAAACAAGGATGCCCATTATCACCTCTATTATTTGACATTGTACTAGAAACACTAGCAGTAGCAATTAGAGAAGAAAAAGAAATTGAAGGCATTAACAAAGGCAATGAGGAGACCAAGCTATCACTCTTTGCAGATGATAATATGGTCTACTTAAAGTATCCTAGAGAGTCAACTAGAAAGCTAATGGAAATAATCAACACTTTACCAAAGTTGCAGGATACAAAATAAACCCACATAAGTCATCAGCATTTCTATATATTTCCAACACAGCTCAGCAGCAAGAATTAGAAAGAGAAATTCCGTTTAAAATCACCCCAGACAATATAAAATACTTAGGAATCTATCTGCCAAAACAAACACAAAAACTATATGAACACAACTACAAAACAATTTCCACACAATTAAAACTAGATCTAAATAATTGGAAAAACATTAACTGCTCATAGGTAGGATGAGTTAACATAATAGAAATGATATACCTACCCAAACTTGTCTACGTATTTAGTGCCAACCCTATCAAACTACCAAGAATGTTTTTTTTTTTTTATTAACGAAGAAGAAAAAGTTCATTTGAAAGAACAAAAGATCAAGGATATCCAGGGAAATAATGGAAAAAATGTGGAGGAAGGTGTCCTAGCAATACCAGATCTCAAACAATACTATAAATCAGTGGTCATCAAAGCAATATGGTACTGGCAGAGACAGAAAGGAGAATCAGTGGAATAGTCTTGAGGCAAATGACCTCAGCAAGACTATTGATGATAAACACAAGGATCGCAGTCTTGAGGACAAAAATCCACTATTTGAAAAAACTGCTTGGAAAATTGAAAGACAATATGGGAGATATTGGGTTTGGATCAACATATCAAACCCTACACCAAGAAAATTCAGAATGGGTGAATGACCTGAATATAAAAAAGGAAAATATAAGTAAATTAGGTGAACACAATATAGTATATATGTCAGATCTTTGGGAAAGGAAATGTTTTAATACCAAGAGTTAGAAAAAAATCACAAAATGTACAATAAATAATTTTGATTATATTAAATTAAAAAGGTTTTGTGCCAACAAAACCAATGCAACCAAAGTTAGAAGGGAAGCAACAAATTGGGGAAAATATTCATAACAAAAACCTCTGACAAAGGTTTAATTATTCAAATTTATAAAGAGCTAAATCAGTTGTACAAAAAGTTAAGCCATTCTCCAACTGATAAATGGGCAACGGACATGAATATACAATTTTCAGTTAAAGCAATCAAAACAATTCATACGCACATGAAAAAGTGTTCTAAATCTCTTATAATCAGAGAGATGCAAATCAAAACAACCCTGAGGTATCACCTCACACCTAGCAGATTGGCTAACATGACAAAAAAAAAAGTAATAAATGTTGGAGGGGATGTGGCAAAGTTGGGACATTAATGCACTGCTGGTGGAGTAGTGAATTGATCCAACCATTCTGGAGGGCAATTTGGAACTATGACCAAAGGACATTAAAGAACAGTTGGCCTTTTGATCCAGCCATAGCACCGTTCAGCTTATACCCCAAAGTGATAGTAAGGAAAAAATATTTGTACAAGAATATTCATAGCTGCACTCTTTGTGGTGGCAAAAGATTTGAAAATGAGGGGATGCCCTTCAGTTGGGGAATGGCTGAAAAAATTGTGGTATATGTTGATGGTGGAATACTATTGTGCTCAAAGGAATAATAAACTGGAGGAATTCCATGTGAACTGGAATTACCTCCAGGAATTGATGCAGAGTGAAAGGAGCAGAACCAGAACATTGTACACAGAGACTGATACACTGTGGTACAATCGAGTGTAATGTACTTCTCCACTAGTTGCAAAACAGTGATCCTGAAAAACTCAGAGGGATCTATGAGGAAGAAAGCTAATCACATTCAGAGGAACAACTGTGGGAGCAGAAACACAGAAGAAAAAGAATTGCTTCATTACATGGGTCGAGGTGGATATGATTGGGGATGTAGATGCTAAATAATCACCCTAATGCAAATATCAACAACAAGGAAATAGGTTCTAATTCAGGACACATGTAAAACACATTGGAATTGTGCATCAGCTATGGGAAAGGGTGGAGGAAGGGGAGGGAGGGAAAGAATATGATTCTTGTAACCAAGGAATAATGTTCTAAATTGACTAAATAAAATTTAAAAAGTATTGGAGGACATATTTCAATAGCTATGAGATTTAAATCTTAATTATGTACAATCTTCAGCACTCAGTATATGTTTAGCTCCAGAACTATCTACAAATTATGTTTTTAAATATCATGTAGGAAAATATAAAACCAGAATTGAATGGAAATAATTTCCATATGGTACTATTTCTTTAAGTCCAGTAAAGCAAAATTTTTAAAAGATAAAAAATAATAGACAAGAGGAGAGTTAATCCTATTCTTCACAAGAGACTGATGACTTAGCTATCCTGATCAATACAGTGATCTAAGAAATTTTCAAAGGACTTATGATGAAGAAAAATACCCTCTACCTCCAGAGAAAGATCTGATGGTGTCTGAATGTTGTACAAGCAATACTTCTTTCAATTTCTTTTTTCTTGCCATTTTTGTTTTTGCAAAGTGGCTAACATGTACATATGTTTTACATAATTTCATATGTACACGGGACATCACATTTCTTGCCTTCACAATTGGTCAGGATCAGGTAGGAGGGTGGGAATGCAAAATTTAAAAAAAAAGACTTTTAAAAGTAAAATTATAAAAAATTTGGAGTTTAGAAGAAAGTTTGAGATTTCCATTCCATTAAGGTCCTAGGAAAAATTGGCAAATAGATTTCATTCATCTAGTATCTTGCAAAACGTATAAGGAATAGGCACCTCAGTTTTTGTAGATGCCTTTATTGAGTAGGTAGAAGCATTTACCAGAAGAACAGAAAAAGGCAGGAAGTAACAACAGCCCTTCTTAATGAGGTAATTCCTAGGGCTGGCCATTCCAGATCACATTATCAAATTGATAAAGGTCCTGGCTTCACATCAAAGATTATTCTCATGATTGCTAATCCTTTGGGCATAACCTACAAACATCATTGCACCTGGCATCCTCAGTATTAAATCAACCCTGTTTGCCTTAGTTTTATCATCTCTAAAATGAGCTGGAGAAAGGAATAACAGAGCACTTCAGTACTTTTGTCAGGAAACACCAAATAGGGTCTTGAAGACACAGACCCATCTGAAATAACTGAACAACAACTTTTCCTTTTCTGAAAGGGAAATTTTTTGTTTTTGAACTATACTGTCAGTCTCTGTCAAATTTGCCTCCTCTTGTTTGGTGTATATTCCTGGAGTGAGGCAGAGCCTGAGGCATTTTTCTGTATCTCTAGTCCAGAGCCTAGGGACTTTATATTGAGGAAATGGGTGAAAAATATTGTGGGATAGAGGTGAATGACCTGTGTGGCCCAGGTCAGTTAGATGAATGAATGAATGCACCTGTGGACTGATAAGAAGAGAATCAGTGAAGTGGGAGGTGGTGAATAAAGGAGGCTTGGTGTTTGTCTATTGCTACTTATCAGCCTCAGTTTCCTTATCATTCAAATGAAGATAATACTTGTGCTTTGGAACACAATGAGATTCTATATTGCTTAGTAGACTTTAAAGTGCTGGGTATCTGGAAATCTTGTAGTTAGTATTATCTTATTTCTCTGTGTCTAGAAGATTAATCAGATTGGGTCAATACATTCCCAGGGTATAAGGGATAAAGCTGATCTCCTTAAGTGACCCATCAAAGTGGGATTGACCTGGGGAAGCAGAGGGGCAGCATTTAGAAACCAACAGAGGCAGAGCCAAGATGGCAGCATAGCAAGACCTTCTCTGAATCTCCTTCTAACCAATCATTACAAGGCATCTCAAAAGGACAGAAATCAGAAGCAGAGGAGTAAAGGGCCTCTCCTACGGGACACAGTGTGAAAGGTAGGTAGTGAGTGAGGATTCCTATGGCATGAGGGAGAGTAACTGCTCAAATCAAAGAACTACATGACCACATCTTCCCCCACATCAAATACTGAGCCACAGTTAATGCCAGGGCCAGGAAAATCTCCAAAGTCTCAGGGGATGACTGAAAGCATGACAGAATACCACTGAGGGCTGTGCCTGGCCTTGGCAGTGAGACTCAAAGCTGAATAACACAGTCCTTGCAGCAGGGGCAGCAAAGGGGCAGCCAAAAGGGCAGCCAAAGCAGAGTTGAGGATGATGAACTTAGTGCAAAACCCATGTTGCAGTTGAAAATCCAAGAGGCAACAGCTGAGGAAGATAGTCTTAGGACAAAATTCTTTGAAGCAGGAACTACACATAAAAAAAAAAAAAAAACCCATCACATATCTATCAGCTCTCACTCAGGGCTCTGAAAGGGAAGGAAACATAGTCCCACAGCAAAGCCCTTGAGACAGAAGCTATGAAAGCAATGACCACCAACATGCAAGAATCCTAATCCTACAGGGGCAAAAGGAGCTAACAGCAAAATAACATTCCTTTTGACTCTGGAAAATTTTTATGGAGAAAAACAGCAAATGCAGAATATATGTCTTATAAAGTGTGTAGAGGGAGTACACAACATCCTCTTCCTCATTTCTTGCACTGGGACCCAGGATTCTCACATTAAAAATAATCCCTTAAATTCTGTTTTAGAATATATATTAAATATTTGTTCTAAAGCAGAAGAGCAGTAAGAGCTTTGGCATTGGGGGTAAGTGCCATGTCCAGGGGAATAGAGATAGGTAGACTCTTAGGAAAGATTTGAAGCCAGGACTTTCTGTCTCTAGGCCTGGACCCTCTATCAAATGAGTCTTTTTCTCCTTGTTGCTAGGAAAAGAGAAAACAGGAAAAGGAGAAATCTGCTGGAGAGACCTGAGCACTGGACCATTACCACCATCCTCAAGTGGAAATCTTTCCTCAGTGTTCCAATTGCTGCATGGTCCAAAAAACTTAGCACTAGTTGACTGGCATGGAGATGTGCCTTATTAGTCTATCTCAGATTTCCCCAAATTCATAAACTCTTAAAAAGTGTTTCTGTTTTCCCTTTAATGAGATTCTTTAGTAGCTGTTTCCAGTCAAGGAGAAGGGAATAAGGATTCCAGGACTTCCATAGGAAAGTTCACCAAAGGAAGACGCCCACATCTCACATACAGTGCCAAAAACAAGAGAGGGAAGTAAGGGTGAGAATATGACTTCTGGGAAACAAGACCTCTTCTGCAGGTCTGACTTGGACAGGTTGGCATGGATGGCTTTTGCCACTCTGTGGCTCAGAATAGGACCAGTCATTCTCTCTTTCTAGGGATGGGAGGGAAGAATCCCAGGTCCCTTTTGTAAGTTAGGTAAAGGAGAAACTTGGCTCTTGGAGGTCCATGGCTCCAAAGGGGGAAAAGCACAGAAATGGAGATTGGTTAAATCTCTTGTCCCTGATTTTATTTTCAGGAACTGCATACTGAGGATTTGTGCTCTGTAAGCTTATGGTACTTGGACCTGAATAAATATCACACATTATTTGACTGAGGTCTCAATCAGAGCAATTGAGCTCCTTGTGAAAGAAGGGATACTTAGAGAAGAGTTAAAAGTCTTGTCTTTGGAGCTTCTTAAATTTCAAGATTTCTTCCCAGGCACCAAGGTTTCTTGCCCCCTCCCTCGTCAAGTCTTATCACTGACATACAACTCCCTCAAAGTTAGTCCTTCAGCCATATGCACTATTTTTCTCCTACTCAGCTAGCCTATGGAGTGTTGGATCTGTCTCTGGAGTTAGTTTCTCACTACCTTGTGTAACATTTTAAATTATGTGATTGTTTGGAGTTTGATAACTTTATTAAATGAAAGTAGTAGTAGGAGTAGTAGGAGTAGGAGTAGTAGGAGTAGGAGTAGGAGTAGTAGTAAAAGTAGTAGTAGTATTGGTAAAGAGAGGGGGGAAATGAGAGAAAGGTGAAGAGATACTTAATGTTAAAAGGAATTTCCCTCTGGATTACATATGTTTGTTTGATATCATCAGTCAGTGACCTGTAGATTATTTACCATTGAGATGTGCAGGTATTGACAAACCATCAGAGAAAGGAAGTTGAAATCAAGGAGAGGGGAAACTGATCTCACAGGAACTTCCCCCTTAGGTGTTGCCAGGCAAACTGGGGAACTATGACTGTTTCTTGAGATGGGATGGGGAAGAGCAAGTAGAGAAAACTACTTATAAGGTTAGACCAAGGAACTGCTCCTGCTCTTCTTTCTCTTTCTCGCTCTCTTCCCCCTCTTTCCCACCCCTCCCTCTCTCTCTTCCCCCTTCCCTTCCCCCCCACCATCTCCCTCTATCTCTTTCCCTCTTTAGTTATAGGTGGTTAGCTGCAAAACATCAAATGGTAAATAGGGTATTCAGCTAATCAACTCAAGACCTTCTTTCCTACATTTCCCTATCTTTGCTATCACTACTTTGATATAATAAAGTTACTCAAGCTACTGCCAGCCTCATAATTTAATTTCAATTGTTACCACCTGGCTACCACAAAATTTTGATATGTACTTTTATTTTGTTCAATTTCTTTACATTTTACTCTCCCTAAAAACTATTCTTAAGTAAGTGTTAGTAGCTGAGTTAGATTGGCTAAAAACCACCAAAATGCTGACCAGAACCAATAATCAAAGTTGATCAAAGCTACAACCTCACTGCAGAAAACTTTGGATTGGTGAGAAATAATTAAGTATTTGGGGAAGGAAGCAAGCTTACTTTTTGCTTTTTCTCCCAAATAGAGCCAGGTTTGGGGATTAAGTGCTAATTAATGATTAAATGACAGCTAGGAGATATTGTGGATGGAGACTGGAGTCAGGAAACTCATCTTTCTGAGTTCAAGTCTGGTCTCAGACACTCACTAGCTATGTGAAGCTGGGAAAGTCACTTCACCCTGTTTGCCTCAGTTTCCTCATCTGTAAGATGTGCTGGACAAGGAAATGGCAAAGCCCTCCAGGATCTCTGCTAAGAAATGGAGTTGGGAAGACAGGACTTAATAATGACTTCATAAAGAATTTCTCACACATAAGGGTTTTGCTTTCCATCACCATTTGCCTCTATGATTCTAGTTCAGCCCTCTGAGGCCACAATGAACACTTCTAATTCCTCTTCCATATAACAGTCCTTAAAATTGCTATCAGGCCTCTCCCCAATGCTTTTATTCCTTTTTCTAATATGTAGTTCCCTCAATTGATTTTTAGAGACTCCAGACCCATCACCAATCTGGCTTAACACTCCCCAGTTCACTGTTGCCACTTGTAAATTGTGTCATCTAGAAGCAAATACAATAATCCAAGGGCCATCTGATAGTACAGAAGGACAACTATCTCCTTATTCTTTGAAGAGGACATGCTTCTCTTAAAACTGCATTAGTGGTTGGGGTATTTGTTTAGGTCAGTCAATTGAGAGCCAGGCCTAGAGATAAGAGGTTCTGGGATGAAATCTGATCTCAGATAATTCCTTGCTATATGACCCTGGGCCCCTCAATTAACTTCCACTGCATAGTATTGATCTTATGTCTGATAGGTAAGGGTTAAAATAAAGTTTGCATTATGTTTTTTCAACTGCCCTGTAAACTTTCCAACTGATAATAAGTTTGTGGATCTCTAAATCATCCCCAAGGTCTCTTTATGCAATCCAATATGACATTAAAAGTCTGTATCCAATCTCCCCTTTTTAAAATCAACCATCCACCATTACTTCAACTCTTTTCTATGGCATGAATACCAGTCACTGACCCATCAAGGCTGTTGCTTTTTTTTGTATTTTGTCCTTTTTTGTACTCAAGGATAGGACCTGATATCAATCCCTAATAACATTTATCTTATCACATTCCATCTGTGCCTGATTCCTGAGCTAATCCTGCATCGTATCTGCTTTTACCATCCCTATCCTGCCAATTTTTCTTTCTCTCTCTTTTCCTTCCAGTTTCAAAATTATGCTTTCTGCTTGTCTTTAGAATTAGTAGAACATTGAGGGTGGAGTAAAGATGGTGGCGTAGAAGCAGCAAAAGTTCAGACCTCTGCATACCCTTCCTTACCAATTACAAAATAAATGTTCCTAGGAGACTGAAAATCAAACCTTACAACAAGACAGAGCTAAGGAAGCCTCCCCCTGGACTCAATCTAAAAGATACACCCCCCCCAAAACCTAGAATTCAAGAACACTCAGGTTTAAGGGGATGGCAGTAGGAAGGTCCCAATACTATTCCCACACACACTCCTAGAGCGCTAAGCCTTCAGTGGCAGCAGGAACCTCTGGGCAGGCAAAGGCACTGGTCTGGAGGGTGTAACTTGTGGGCAGGGCTGTGCCAGGCTCAGAGCATCAGACATAGGCAGTGGGGAATGTCCTAGAGAGGTAGCACAAAGCAGACAGCCTGATCAGAGTAGCAGAGACCCTCCATATTTCTCAAGCCTTCCAGGAAGCTTTGGCCTTAAAACACATCCAGCGTAATCCAGCTGAACTTAATCCCATCAAAAGTCTTCAGAGGTCAGGTAAGCCCAAGATCCAACACCCCTCCCCCACACATTGCATGGAGCGATCTTCTGTCAAAGCTCCAAGAGGGGAGACTGAGAGAAGCCCCCAAAACCAAAAAAATGAGAGGAGCAAGAGCACAGACAAATACAGGGAGTAAAGAAGGGGTAAATATGAGCAAACAACTGAAAAAGAAGAAAGAAATTACAATAGACATCTTCTATTACTGCAATGAACAAAGAGCAAATGGAACAGAGGAGGAGGGATCATCAAATGATGAATCAGAAATCCCAGAGAATTGGATACAGGCTTTGGAAGAACTCAAAATGCAATTCAAAACACAATTAAGAGAGGCTGAAGACAATTGGGAATAGAACTTAAAAGCTAAGATAAGTCATCTGGAAACAGAAAATAGTGTCTTGAAAGCCAAAATCAACCAGCTTGAAAATAAGGCAAAGGAGATGAAAGATGAGGCAAAGAAGAAGAAACATGAGGCAAAAGAGATGAGAGATGAGGCAAAGAGGATGAAATATGACCTCCAAAGAAAATCAGACCAGAAGGAGAAGGATGACCAAAAAGCCAGGGATGAAATCCGGTCTTTGAGAACCAGAATACAACAACTAGAATTAAGTGACCTCACAAGGATGCAACAGGACAATATAAAACAAAACCAAAAGAATGAAAATACCTGAGGAAAATATGAAGTGCCTCATTCACAAAACAGAAGATTTAGAAAATTGTTTGAGGAGAGACAATTTAAGAATCATTGGTTTACCAGAAGACCATGACAAAAGAAAAAGGCTGGACATAATACTACAGGAAATTATTCAAGAAAACTGCCCTAATATTCTAGAACAAGAGTTAAAGGGGAGATGGAAAGAATCCACAGATCACCTCCTGTACATAATACCCAACTGACAACACATAGGAATGTTATAGTCAAATTCAAGAACTATTAGACCAAAGAAAAATATTATAAGCTGCCAAGAAGAAGTCATTCAGATACCAAAGAACCACAGTGAGGATAACTCAGGATCTGGCTGCATTCACATTGAAAAAAAGAAAGGCATGGAATATGATATTCTGGAAAGCAAGGGAACTAGGTCTACAACCAAGAATCAACTACCCAGCAAAACTGACTATATTCTTACAGGGAAAAGTATGGTCATTCAACAAAATAAAAAAATCCAATGAATTTTAAAGAAAAGACCAGACCTGAACAGAAAAATTTATGTCCAAGCACAGAACTCAAGAGAATTGCCAAAAGGTAATTACAAAAGAGGGAGAAAAAAACAAATCAACAACAAGAAAAAACTTTTTTAAAAGAGACTCAATAAGTTAAAATAATATGTATCCCTATAAGAAAAGGGGTCATTGGTAACTCTTAAAAACTGTTGTTATCACCTGGGCAGCTAGAAGATTTACACTTAGAGGGAACAGTGACAAAGTGTATAGGATGAAATTATAAGACATAAGTAGGTATATAGATATACGTATTCATAAATACATATACATGTGTATATATATGTATATATACAACTAGAGCTAAAAAGAGTTTAATACTAAAAGAAATGGGGAAAGAAAAAAAAGGGGGTAAATTTATATGTCACAAAGAAGCTCATGGTGGGAGGGGGGAGAACATCAATACCCTGGAAAGGTAGAGGTTGAGATAGGAGGGAATACTTAACTGCTACATGCATTGAAATTGACCCAAAGAGGGAAGAACAATCCAATCCATTGGGGCAGAGAATAGATTGGTGCCCTCTAGGGGAGTAGAAGGATAACAAACTGTGGAAGAGGCATGAAGAAAGAGAGGATTTGCAGGACAAGCCAGGCATGCAGATCAACCTGGGGACATGATCTGCAAAATCAAGGTGAAGATTCCAAAAGGAATGTTCCCAGGAGGAGGCAGTTGGGAGCCTGGACAGAGGAGAGAAACTGGGACTTTGGAGTTCTCTCTGGGAGTGACTGACCAAGAGAGAAATCTCTTCTCTGGATTCCTGATCAAGAGAGCCTGGCTTTTCCTGACTGAAGCAGAGAGAGAGACTTTTGTGGTTTTTTGATAAGAGTCTGGACTTGAATTACTCAAGCAGAGATTATCTGACTGGAGAAGGAAGATTTAACAGTTGTCTTCCATCTCTCTGGCTGTCTCTGTGTCACAATTGTGACTAGACTGACATTTCCTCAACCCTTCCTAATTCTCCTTGTAGGTTAGGGACAAACTTCATCCCTCTCACCTCAATCCACATTCTGTTTGTTACCAAAAAACCCTTTACCTGAGAAAAGAAGAGTAAAGAATATTTCTCTGAAATCTCATTGTTCCCCTGGGTTACTTAGAAGGTGGCTGACTAAGACCAGGGGAGGGGAAAGGGTAGCAGGAGGGCTTCAGGTGGAAGACTGGGAGGTGAAGGGTGGAGAGTAGAAAATAGTTGATTTATTAGCCTTTAGTGATCTTTAGTCAGCTCCAGAGTAATCCCCCTCTAGCAGTATCTATCTCTCTAGCTTTATCTCTTATCTTTCTCCATTATAATTAGGCAACCTCAGGTGTCCCCTAGTAGCAGCTCTCTAGTCACAAGCCAGAATATCCAGTTACCACAACCAGAAATAGTCACACAGATTATCTCTTTTATTACAATTGGCACCTCAAGTTTTACTGAACCCCACAATCCTTTTACAAGAAGAGTAGGATAAAAAGGAAACAATAGAGACTTCCGGTTAAGATGGCGGCTTAGAGAAAGCTGAAGTTCAGATCTCCGGAAAACCCTTCCCGACCGATCTCAAACTAGAAGCTCCTAAGGCGCCGAAATTCAAAACGATCAACAGCACAGACCCTGGGAACCCTCCTCCTGGACCTGGACCCGGTTCAAAAGGTACGGCTCCCCTTAAAAGCCAGAACCCGAGATCCCTCGGACCTCAGGGGTAGGAGCGCAGAGTCCAAGGCTCCCGGAAGTGGCAGCCGCGCCGGGCTCAGAGAGCAGGGTCTGAGGAACAACAACCCTCAGGGTCTTCTACCCAAGTCCCAGTCCGGGTGAAAGTTACTGCCTGGGGCTTCCGCTGCAAAGAGCCGGTAGGTCAAAGAGCCGGTCGGTCCGGGTGAAAGTTACTGCCTGGGGCCTCCGCTGCAAAGAGCCGGTTGGTCCAGGTGAAAGTTACTGCCTGGGGCCTCCGCTGCAGAGAGCTGGTCAAAACAACAGCAACCCTCAGGGCGGGCAAGACAGCCTCACAGGCTGGATCCTGCTATCCAAGTCTCAGTGAAAGTCTGTGCTCTCGGAGCTTGGGGAAGCGGCAGCCCATCCCCCCGCAGGCCGACGAAACAGCCTCACGGCCAGGGATTCTGAAGGCAACTTCCGGAAATCGAGCCAGGGGGAGAGTCTGGCCTCGTGGTCCGACCCTTCCATTCCAGTTCCAGTGAGGCATATTCAGTTTAACCCAGGGAACGCTCATAGAACCAACATCTGCCCAGGACTAAAGCCTCTGATCACCAGACAAAGACAAGAAAAGCCAATCCTCCATGTTCAGAGATGACAAACTCCACAGAAGCACAGAAGCCCCAAAATACCAAGAAAAATAAGAAGAAAGGGGCGACTCTGGACACATTCTATGGAGCCAAAATACAAAATACAGAGCAGATAGAAGAAGATATACAAGAAAATTCTCCAAAATCTTCCAAAGGAAATAGAAACTCTCCACAAACCCATGAAGAATTTGAATCAGAAAGGACCAAAAAGATGGAAGCCCTCTGGGAGGAAAAGTGGGAAATGATGCAAAAGAAATTCACGCATCTACAAAACCAGTTTGACCAAACTGTAAAAGAAAACCAGGCTTTAAAGCAAGAACTAATAAAGCAAAGCCAAAACACCAAGAAATTAGAAGAGAACATAAAATATCTCACCGACAAGGTGATAGATCTGGAAAACAGGGGGAGAAGAGAAAATTTATGAATAATTGGACTCCCAGAAAAGCCAGAAATAAACACCAAACTGGACATGGTGATACAAGATATAATCAAAGAAAATTGCCCAGAGATTCTAGAACAAGGGGGCAATACAGCCACTGACAGAGCTCACAGAACACCTTCTACACTAAACCCCCAAAAGACAACTCCCAGGAATGTAATTGCCAAATTCCAAAGCTATCAAACAAAAGAAAAAATCCTACAGGAAGCCAGAAAAAGACAATTTAGATATAAAGGAATGCCAATCAGGGTCACACAAGACCTTGCAAGTTCTACGCTGAATGATCGTAAGGCATGGAACATGATCTTCAGAAAGGCAAGAGAGCTGGGTCTCCAACCAAGAATCAGCTACCCAGCAAAACTGACTATATACTTCCAAGGGAAAGTATGGGCATTCAACAAAATAGAAGACTTCCAACTTTTTGCAAAGAAAAGACCAGAGCTCTGTGGAAAGTTTGATACCGAAAATCAAAGAGCAAGGAATACCTGAAAAGGTAAATATTAAGGAAAGGGGAAAAATGTTATCTTCTTTTACTCAAACTCTCTTCTATAAGGACTACATTTATATCAACCTATGTATACTAATATGTGGGGAAAATGTAATGTATAAATAGGGGGTAAAGAAAGACCAAATAGAATAATGGTTCTCACACAAAGATTCACAGGGGAAGGGGAGGGGAAGAAAACTCCTATAAGAAGGAGAGGAAGAGAGGGGGGGGGTTTACTTAAACCTCAATCTCAGGGAAATCAACTCTGAGAGGGAAAAACATCCAGATCCATTGGGATCTTGAATTCTATCTTACCCAACAAGGGTAAGGAGAAGGGAAAACCAAGGGGGGGAGAGGGAGAGGGAGAACAAAAAGGGAGGGAAAGAGAGGGGGGAGGGGGAGGGAACAAAAAGGGAGGGACTAAAAAGGGAAACATCAAGGGAGGGGACAAGGGGGACTGATTCAAAGTAAATCACTGTACTAAAAGGTAGAGCCGAAGAAGAAAAGGTTAGAATTAGGGAAGGCAATCAAAATGCCAGGGAGTCCACAATTGACAATCATAACTTTGAACGTGAATGGGATGAACTCACCCATAAAACGTAGACGAATAGCTGAATGGATTAGAATCCAAAACCCTACCATATGTTGTCTTCAAGAAACACACATGAGGCGGGTTGACACCCACAAGATCAGAATTAAAGGATGGAGTAAGACCTTCTGGGCCTCAACTGATAGAAAGAAGGCAGGAGTGGTAATCATGATATCTGATAAAGCCAATGCAAAAATAGACCTGATCAAAAGGGATAGGGAAGGTAATTATATTTTGTTAAAAGGGACTCTAGACAATGAGGAAATATCATTAATCAACATGTATGCACCAAATAATATAGCACTCAAATTTCTAATGGAGAAACTAGGAGAATTGAAGGAAGAAATAGACAATAAAACCATACTAGTGGGAGACTTAAACCAACCATTATCAAATTTAGATAAATCAAATCAAAAAATAAATAAGAAAGAGGTAAAAGAAGTGAATGAAATCATAGAAAAATTAGAATTAATAGACATATGGAGAAAAATAAATAGGGATAAAAAGGAATACACCTTCTTCTCAGCACCACATGGCACATTCACAAAAATTGACCATACATTAGGTCACAGAAACATAGCACACAAATGCAAAAAAGCAGAAATAATGAATGCAGCCTTCTTGGATCACAAGGCAATAAAAATAATGATTAGTAATGGTACATGGAAAACCAAATCTAAAACCAATTGGAAATTAAACAATATGATACTCCAAAACCGTTTAGCTAAAGAAGAAATCATAGAAACAATTAATAATTTCATCAAGGAAAATGACAATGGCGAAACATCCTTTCAAACCTTTTGGGATGCAGCCAAAGCGGTAATCAGAGGCAAATTCATATCCCTGAAAGCTCATATTAACAAACAAGGGAGAGCAGAGATCAATCAATTGGAAATGCAATTGAAAAAACTCGAAAGCGATCAAATTAAAAACCCCCAGCAGAAAACCAAATTAGAAATCCTAAAAATTAAGGGAGAAATTAATAAAATCGAAAGTGATAGAACTATTGATTTAATAAATAAGACAAGAAGCTGGTACTTTGAAAAAACAAACAAAATAGACAAAGTACTGGTCAATCTAATTAAAAAAAGGAAGGAAGAAAAGCAAATTCACAGCATTAAAGATGAAAAGGGGGACAGCACCTCCAATGAGGAGGAAATTAAGGCAATCATTAGAAATTACTTTGCCCAATTATATGGCAATAAATACACCAATTTAGGAGAAATGGATGAATATATACAAAAATACAAACTGCCTAGACTAACAGAAGAGGAAATAGAATTCTTAAATAATCCCATATCAGAAATTGAAATCCATCAAGCCATCAAAGAACTTCCTAAGAAAAAATCCCCAGGGCCTGATGGATTCACCTGTGAATTCTATCAAACATTCAGAGAACAGTTAACCCCAATACTATACAAACTATTTGACATAATAAGCAAAGAGGGAGTTCTACCAAACTCCTTTTACGACACAAACATGGTACTGATTACAAAACCAGGCAGGTCAAAAACAGAGAAAGAAAACTATAGACCAATCTCCCTAATGAATATAGATGCAAAAATTTTAAATAGGATACTAGCAAAAAGACTCCAGCAAGTGATCAGAAGGATCATTCACCATGATCAAGTAGGATTCATACCAGGGATGCAGGGCTGGTTCAACATTAGGAAAACCATCCACATAATTGACCACATCAACAAGCAAACTAGCAAGAACCACATGATTATTTCAATAGATGCAGAAAAAGCCTTTGATAAAATACAACACCCATTCCTATTAAAAACACTAGAAAGCATAGGAATAGAAGGGTCATTCCTAAAAATAATAAACAGTATATATCTAAAACCAACAGCTAATATCATCTGCAATGGGGATAAACTAGATGCATTCCCAATAAGATCAGGAGTGAAACAAGGATGCCCATTATCACCTCTACTATTTGACATTGTACTAGAAACACTAGCAGTAGCAATTAGAGAAGATAAAGAAATTGAAGGCATCAGAATAGGCAAGGAGGAGACCAAGTTATCACTCTTTGCGGATGACATGATGGTCTACTTAAAGAATCCTAGAGATTCAACCAAAAAGCTAATTGAAATAATCAACAACTTTAGCAAAGTTGCAGGATACAAAATAAACCCACATAAATCATCAGCTTTTCTATATATCTCCAACACAGCTCAGCAGCAAGAACTAGAAAGAGAAATCCCATTCAAAATCACCTTAGACAAAATAAAATACCTAGGAATCTATCTCCCAAGACAAACACAGGAACTATATGAACACAACTACAAAACACTCGCCACACAACTAAAACTAGACTTGAACAATTGGAAAAACATTAACTGCTCATGGATAGGACGAGCGAATATAATAAAAATGACCATCCTACCCAAACTTATTTATCTATTTAGTGCCATACCCATTGAACTACCAAAATACTTCTTCACTGATTTAGAAAAAACCATAACAAAGTTCATTTGGAAGAACAAAAGATCAAGGATATCCAGGGAAATAATGAAAAAAAACACATATGATGGGGGCCTTGCAGTCCCTGACCTAAAACTATATTACAAAGCAGCAGTCATCAAAACAATTTGGTACTGGCTAAGAAACAGAAAGGAAGATCAGTGGAATAGACTGGGGGCAAGTGACCTCAGCAAGACAGTATACGATAAACCCAAAGATCCCAGCTTTTGGGACAAAAATCCACTATTCGATAAAAACTGCTGGGAAAATTGGAAGACAGTGTGGGAGAGACTAGGAATAGATCAACACCTCACACCCTACACCAAGATAAATTCAAAATGGGTGAGTGACTTAAACATAAAGAAGGAAACCATAAGTAAATTGGGTAAACACAGAATAGTATACATGTCAGACCTTTGGGAGGGGAAAGGCTTTAAAACCAAGCAAGATATAGAAAGAATCACAAAATGTAAAATAAATAATTTTGACTACATCAAACTAAAAAGCTTTTGTACAAACAAAACCAATATAACTAAAATCAGAAGGGAAACAACAAATTGGGAAAAAATCTTCATAGAAACCTCTGACAAAGGTTTAATTACTCATATTTATAATGAGCTAAATCAATTGTACAAAAAATCAAGCCATTCTCCAATTGATAAATGGGCAAGGGAAATGGATAGGCAGTTCTCAGATAAAGAAATCAAAACTATTAACAAGCACATGAAGAAGTGTTCTACATCTCTTATAATCAGAGAGATGCAAATCAAAACAACTCTGAGGTATCACCTCACACCTAGCAGATTGGCTAACATAACAGCAAAGGAAAGTAATGAATGCTGGAGGGGATGTGGCAAAGTAGGGACATTAATTCATTGCTGGTGGAGTTGTGAACTGATCCAACCATTCTGGAGGGCAATTTGGAACTATGCCCAAAGGGCGACAAAAGAATATCTACCCTTTGACCCAGCCATAGCACTGCTGGGTCTGTACCCCAAAGAGATAATGGACACAAAGACTTGTACAAAAATATTCATAGCTGCGCTCTTTGTGGTGGCCCAAAACTGGAAAACGAGGGGATGCCCATCAATTGGGGAATGGCTGAACAAACTGTGGTATATGTTGGTGATGGAATACTATTGTGCTCAAAGGAATAATAAAGTGGAAAAGTTCCATGGAGACTGGAACAACCTCCAGGAAGTGATGCAGAGCGAGAGGAGCAGAACCAGGAGAACATTGTACACAGAGACTAATACACTGTGGTATAATCGAACGTAATGGACTTCTACATTAGGGGCGGTGTAATGTCCCTGAACAACTTTCAGGGATCCTGGAGAAAAAAAACACCATTCATAAGCAAAGGATAAACTATGGGAGTGGAAACACCGAGAAAAAGCAACTGCCTGAATACAGAGGTTGAGGGGACATGACAGAGGATAGACTTTAAATGAACACTCTAATGCAAATACTATCAACAAAGCAATGGGTTCAAATCAAGAAAACATCTAATGCCCAGTGGACTTACGCGTCGGCTATGGGGGGTGGGGGGGAGGAAAAGAAAATGATCTATGTCTTTAACGAATAATGCTTGGAAATGATCAAATAAAATATATTAAAAAAAATAAAATAAAAAAAGAAAAAAGGAAAAAAAAGAAAAAAAAGGAAACAATATTCAGATAAGTTATTTTTGGAGTGGTGGTCATTGCTGCCATCACCTGCTTTTGGGTTTGCCACATTTTGTATAGCAGGATAACCCATATGGTAGTGGACACTATAGATTATATTGGCAACATGACAATGTCTGTTTTACAGTTGCCATTCCAAAATGAACTGGTACTCTGGCAGGTCCTAGGTCAAGTGAATGTATTCTTTCTTTGGCTGTTCTTCAAACTCTGACCCAAGTGGAGAAGATCTTTAGATTTGTGGTTCCCCTTAAGGCAGAGAAGATTATGGCTATTGATTCCAACCTAGAAGGCATGATTAAGGCTGTGTTTGAATAATTTATTAAGGAAAAGGGGCTATATTTGGTTGTGGGCAAGGACAATGGCCAAACAGAGAATGTACCTCAGGAAAATGAAGATGACAATGAGAGCATGGCTGTTGGTGAACCTGAAAAAACCTGTCCTTTAAAAGAAGTTACTAAGCTAACTTGTAATGCTGCTGTGATACACTCCAAAGCCCATAGTCAATTCTCCCCACAGGAACTTGAATCCATAAAGCACCATTTCCCTAAATTTGTAGAGAATCCTTTTAGATCTCAGAAGGAGCTTAAATGACCTTTCTGGATCTTTGATCCAGATTTTGAACATATCGAATTCCTATTGTCTGAACTGTTCAGCCCCCATGAACAGAGACAATTCTTGGAGAAGACTAGATCTGACAGCAATTTGAACTGTAGAACAAAGAGGATGTATGGACTTTTCAAATTCCACCTGCATGTCCTCCCTGAAAAGGTGCAGGGAGAAATTAATGCAAGCCATAAAACTATGCTGTTCAAAACCAAATGCATGGGCTAAGTTTGACAAGATCCTGCAGGATAAAGGGGAACATCCTGCCATATACATAGACCATCTGTCAGAGATGGCAGATTCCATCTTAGGTCTGGACGCTGACAGTGAGGAATTGGCTAGCCATGTCCTTGGGCAATTTCTAAAGGGATACACACATAATTTAAAAACTTTTTTCAAGAACTATTTCCCTAAGTATGACTCAGTTCATCTGATTGAATTGAGAGATGCAGCAGATTACTTGTTTGAAAATAATTCAGAACAAAGTAAGCAAGTCCAGGATCTGAAGGAAAAATTGGAAAGGACAGAGAATAGTCTTAAACAAAAGGAGATTGAAGAAATTAAAAAATCTGAACATGGTTAGGACTTTCACAACATCTAGCTACAAGAAACCGAATTGCAGGGGGAAACCAGTGCAAAAAGAAACTAGAGAATGTTTCTTTTGTCACAGGAAAGGTCACTTGATTAGAAATTGTTTTTTAAAGAAGCATGAGATTAATAACAAGAACACAAAAAATGCACAAATTAGGTACAAGAAGTCCACTTGTTCACACTGCAAATCAAATTCCTCAAAACAAGCTGATGATTTGCAAGAGATACAAAAGGCAACTAACTCTGCAGCTAAGCCTAAATACTCTGATATAATTAGAAAAGAGTTATGAAGCCCGGCCCATAAGATATATAGTGTGGTAAATGAAGAAAGAAGAAATAGTGAGAATGAGGATGTAGTTGAAAATAGTAGAAAAAAGTTGGGGAATGGTGAAAATTCTGTGCAAAGAAGTGAATCTGTGAATGATAGCTATTGCAATAAAGCAAAAGAAAGGCAGAGATAGATTACAGAAAATGAGGCAGAAATTAAGGTAATAAAATCTCAAATAGTAAATGAGATGAAAGACTTTGATATGAATTGTACAGTAACTAAAGAGGAAAAATCTGTAAAGGAAATCAGATCATTCCTAGAGAACTTTTTCCAGTGTAGATAATGAGATTGAATTATGCAAAAGAAAAAGAATGAAAAAAATCACAAGAACTCCAGCAGAAGTTTGTGACAGATACAGAGACACATAATTTCAATTCCCTAAAGATTACTGTTGTTAAAGAAGGAGAAAATATAAAGGTTTTAAAAACATTCATAGATGACCTCCCACCAAACTTAGTTATTTCTGTAAATAACTTTATGGCAGACGTACCCTTAGAAAATACATCTAGTTTGAATCCAGAAGCTAATACCTTCCATGTGGTAATGAGTGGTTTAGTTAAGGAAAAATTAACTGAAAATGTAGCTGACATTACTTTTGAAAATAATTATCCTATTCATAGTATTGGAGGTGACATTTCAGTTATATTTGAATATGGGGATGGAATGGAATTCTTACCAACTGGAAAAACTACCATGGATTCAAAAGATAGGCTTGAATTCAACATTCTAAGGGGCAAAGGGGTATCTAGCCAAAGCAACGGCCATGATTTGGGCTCATGTTCCATTGTAGACTTCATTGTGAATGAATCAAATCAAGAAGAATTAACTGGGATACATATGCAACTGGCAGAGAGTAACAAAGACATAAGTAGTAATTCCATGGCAATAAACTATTTAGCTAAACACAGGCCTGAACCATATGTATGTATTAAGGTGGGGAAAGAAAAAACTTCAAGGCTCTCTTAGATACTGGTGCTTCAAAATCTGTCCTAAAGACATGTCCAGGTTATACCTACATAGGGGGTATGGTGTCTGTAGCTGGAGCAATGGGACAAATTCACCAGGTCCCTGAGCTCAAAAGCATGAGGGTTAAATTGGGTCCTCTCACCATAGATCATACCTTCTTGTTAATTCCATAATGCCAGACAACCTTTTAGGATGAAATATTTTGTGCAAGATGCAGGCAACACTATAATGTGAAAAATCTGGGGAGATTTAATTGCATCTATCCAGGAATTCACTGAAGCACTATCACTATTAGAACAACTTGAAGAAGAACCTGAAAAGATTCAAGTTGTAACTTCTATGTGTGACATACCCACAGATATACCACAAGGGGTGTTTGCAAAATATCAAAATGATATGGGTTAAATTAAATCTATTACTCCTGTTAGGATTGAGGTCAGGGAAGGAATACCATCTAAGATACCACAATACAAATTGAGTAGAGAAGCGAGAGAAGAGATAACACCTATCATAAATAGTTTGCTTGAGCAAGGTATATTGAGACCTATGGTATCTGAATACAATTACCCAATATTAGCTATTAAAAAGAATAAGCTAAATGAAGATGGAACTCCTGCCTGGAGATTTGTGATGGATTTAAGGGCTGTGAATAATTTTATATGAAAAAAAAACACACTATAACACCATCTCCAGACAATATCACAACTCAAATACCTGCAGAGTCTAGGTGGTACACAGTGTTGGACCTGAGCAACGCTTGCTTCACTATACTATTGCACCTTGATTCTCAAAATATTTTTGCTTTCCAATGGAGACAAACCCAGCTGTGCTATGCAAGATTAGTGCAAGGATGTTGCGAGTCTGCTTCAATATTTTGTCAACTGTTGCAGAGAGATCTAGCTACCATAACTTTCAAACATAGCAGATTGATACACTATGTGGATGATTTGTTGCTAGCATCTCCTGACCCTAAAACATGTTTGGAAGATTCAAAGAAATTATTGATAGAACCTTATAAGAGGGGACATAAAGTTTCTAAAAAGAAGATTCAATGGGTCCTACCAATAGTTGAATATTTAGGATTAGTCCTGGAGGGGGACACCAGGAAAATATCTAATAAAAGGAGGGCAGACATACAGAAGCTAGGCACCCCTAGAACTAAGAAAGAACTTAAGAGCTTTTCTGGCGGTTGCTGGTTTCTCAAGGCAGTACATAGTAGGATATTCTCATATTTCCAAGTGCTTGATTGATATGACAAAGAAAGATATTAAAGAACCATTGCAATTAAATAAAGAACATTTACATGCTTTGTCACAGTTGAGAGGAGCTATTTTATCAGTTCCAATTTTGGGAATACTTGATTATATGAAAGAATTCCACTTGTATGTCCATGAAGCAAAAGGTGTTGCTTCTGGAATATTAGCACAGTATTTTGGGTTAAATCTGAGGGCTATTGCATTTTACAGTCCTATCCTTGACACGGTTGCACAAGGAATGGTTCATTGCCTCAGGAGCTTAGTAGCTACAGCTCTAATGGTCAAGAAGTCATATGATATAGTACTAGGATGTAAATTGCATGTGTATTCCGCACATCAAATTGAAAAACTGTTATGGTCGCAGAATATGCATTCATTCACCGATGCAAGAATATCCCAGTATGAAGTCATTTTGTTAGGCAATTATAACATCACAATTCATAGATATGCACCATCGAACCCAGAAACTCTGATCCCTGATTTGCCAATGGATGGAGAAGTATTGCATGATTGGGATCAGATAGTGGAACTCATGCATAGGCCAAATGAATGCCTTAAAGATACACCTCTTATGGATCCAGAAATAGAGTTATACATGGATGAATCCTCTTATGTTCATGATGGGAGAAAATTCACAGGGGCAGCAGTTGTTGACAATGACAAAACTCTTTGGCATGCATCACTGCCAAGGCATGTCGGCGCTTAGGGAGGATCATGGCCCTAGAATTAGCTAGAGGGAAAAGAGCTAATATTTTTTCTGGATTCACAATATG
Organism: Monodelphis domestica; assembly: GCF_027887165.1. Taxonomy (NCBI): domain Eukaryota; kingdom Metazoa; phylum Chordata; class Mammalia; order Didelphimorphia; family Didelphidae; genus Monodelphis; species Monodelphis domestica. The sequence goes on from NC_077230.1 coordinate 424,610,365, forward strand.
CTTTCTCCACGGTGCATTGGTCATCATACATATGGTAAAACAGAGGGCATAAAACTTCAGCTGGGAAAACAATTGCATATCGCAATCTGATAGATCATATCATAAGTGCTGTAGACTTTCCTAAAGAGGTGGCCATAATCCATTTTAAGGCACACACTCATGGGAAGGACAGAATACCCCTAGGGAATGACTGAGCAGGCACAACATCAAAGTACGCTGCTAGGTTCGATCCTCACCATGTGCTGAATTTCTCTCTGATCAAAAGGCATGATCTCACTGAAGCCTAGGATGGAGAAGAGATGCAGTCATGGAAAGAGCAGCTAGGTACTAAACTAATCAAGGGTGTCTGGATTGCTCAAGGGGGTAAACCTATTCTCCCTAAAAAGTTATATCAACATCTATGCACTGTAAGTCATGCAGAAGGACATTATGGAGTGCAAGGGATTCTGGATACCATAAAGAGATATTGGACAGCACCAGGAATTACAAAAAATACCATTAGAACTTGTCAGGCATGTGAAACATGCAAGAGATATAATCAAGGACATTTTAAGAGTGCTACTTTGGGAAGCAGACCACTCAGCTATATGCTTTTTCAGTGTATTCAAATTGATTATATCAACATGCCTAGAGACAAGGGATACAAATATGCATTGGTGATTATGGATAAATTGACTAGATGGGTTGAGGCATGTCCATCCAAGAAAAGTGACACTGCTACGGTAGTGAGATTTCTATTAAAGGAGATTATACCTAGACATGGCATTCCTGATACCATAGATTCGGACAAGGGGTCTCACTTTACTTCCCAGATTCTAAAAGTAATCTACAAGAATTTAGGGATTAAGTGCAATTACCATTCAGTATATCGACCCCAAGGTTCCAGGCAGGTCAAGCGTATGAACAAAGAACTGAGAATATAAATAGGCAAACTCTGTTCAGAAACACATTTAAAATGGACAGATGTTTTGCCTCTTGATTTGTTCAATATTAGAACCAGGCTTAGGACTGACCTGCATTATATCACCTTTTGAAATGCTACATGGTCAGCCACTTTGGCATGGTAGGACAGTAAGACCACCTTACTTGTCCATCTTAAGAGGGGAATGTGTTCTTCATGAATACTTAAAACAGATACAACATAGGATTGAAGAACTAAGGAAACTGGGTTTGCTTGGGCAAAGAATACCACTAGATTTTTCATTGCATGAGATAAAACCAGGTGATAAGGTATATGTCAAGAACCTTAATAGAGAATCTCCTACAGAATCAAGATGGATCAGACCAACTAAGGTCATAATGACAATCCCAACATCTATAAAGGTTGATCAAAGAGATCCATAGTTCCATACTTCACATGTGAAATTGCATCACACCCATAATGTTGATTAGCTCTGGGAATATAATCAATAAGCAATGACCGTCCCTACTGACAACACATGAAAGGACATGACTACTTGCCACCAGAATACAGACAAGAGAGTCCTACATATGTTAACATGATAAAGTGATAGCACCCCTGGAGCAAATGCAGCCAGTGTTGCAGCCAAAAGAATAGCATTAGAAGCCTTAGAAAAAGCCTCGATATATTTCTATACAAAGTCTCTGCCAAGAACTAAGTACAGTAAACATTCAATAAATCTTCTAGTGAAAAGTGAAACAACAAGAATTAGCAAACTTGAAATCACTATTTTTAACAAAATCCTGAGAACCTATGCATAATGGTCACACCCATCTGTGAAAAAACATATGTAGACCTTACTTGCTTTTCACGAAGATATACATATGCAAAGCTTACCTCCATGCACGAAGAGAATACATGTAAATCTTACCTGCAGACATAAAGATTGATAAATTCTGACAAACATTCATGAAGATTTCAACTTACTTCCATGCAAATATACTTTTCACTCTTATTTGCACACACATAAAAATGTCACATGCATACATGTTTGTGGTTTGTTCGTGTGTTCTGGGTTCCTGATTGATTGTTCCGGTGGATCCTGATTTGAAGACCACATCTTCAATCAAGACTGGAAGATGTCAACTGGCATGCAGACCAGACAGAGGACCAGAGAATAAGAAAGATTTTATGCAAACATCGTTAAAGGACATGGTAGGACTTTGGAACTTTGGAATTTTGGAACTTTTGATCATGAGGGTATGTAAGAATGCATAATACATGTTACCTCACATATATGCACATATATGCACACATCCTACATAGAATACACTTTAGTAAGATATCTCATAGAATGGGTAAGTACATAACATGCATAGTGGCATAATAAAAGACACATTGATACAAATTTCTGTGGAAAATTCAAAGATTTCTTTTCTGCATGAGTTTGCACAGAAATATAGTATGATGTACATATGTCAATGTGTATGGATCCTATGTACACCTGTAAATTACTATTGACTAATGAGCTAACTTTATTTGAGTAATTTATTAATATTCTAACTACTAACATTAGTGACAGCCTAGTGAATTTGTTTAAGTCTTAGGAAAGTAGACATAGAAGTTCTGAAGTATAGAATTTACATTGCATTATGATTGTAGGTTAGCATTTGTTAATGATAGTAAACTTTTCTTAGTGACTGTATAGACATTAGGAATTAGGACATTTGCATATTCTTAATGTTAGTGAAATTGTTGGATTGATTTCACAAATGTTACAGGATTTGTTATGTGAAACTATATTCATGTAAATCCCTTACCTAAACCATTTTCCTATACGATTCTTAGCTTAACATCTATGTAGATAGAATAGTTAAGTTAGGATTTTTTTATTTGGGGGTGGCTAAGGGAATATTTAAGATAGCACAGGGTGAAGAATAGATAGATAGAATTAATAGGTGTAAGTATCATTGAAAAATGCAAGTTGATTTTTTTGGAGAATAAAAGGGGGGATTGTGGAAGAGGCATGAAGAAAGAGAGGATTTGCAGGACAAGCCAGGCATGCAGATCAAACTGGGGACATGATCTGCAAAATCAAGGTGAAGATTCCAAAAGGAATGTTCCCAGGAGGAGGCAGTTGGGAGCCTGGACAGAGGAGAGAAACTGGGACTTTGGGGTTCTCTCTGGGAGTGACTGACCAAGAGAGAAATCTCTTCTCTGGATTCCTGATCAAGAGAGCCTGGCTTTTCCTGACTTAGGCAGAGAGAAAGACCTTTGTGGTTTTTTGAAAGAGTCTGGACTTGAATTACTCAAGCAGAGATTATCTGACTGGAGAAGGAAGATTTAACAGTTATCTTCCATCTCTCTGGCTGTCTCTGTGTCACAATTGTGACTAGACTGACATTTCCTAAACCCTTCTTAATTCTCCTTGTAGGTTAGGGACAAACTTCATCCCTCTCACCTCAATCCACATTCTGTTTGTTACCAATAAACCCTTTACCTGAGAAAAGAAGAGTAAAGAATATTTCTCTGAAATCGCATAGTTCCCCTGGGTTATTTAGAAGGTGGCTGACTAAGACCAGGGGAGGGGAAAGGGTAGCAGGAGGGCTTCAGGTGGAAGACTGGGAGGTGAAGGGTGGAGAGTAGAAAATAGTTTGATTTATTAGCCTTTAGTGATCTTTAGGCAGCTCCAGAGTAATCCCCTCTAGCAGTATCTATCTCTCTAGCCTTATCTCTCATCTATCTCCATTATAACTAGGCAACCTCAGGTGTCCCCTAGTAGCAGCTCTCTAGTCACAAGCCAGAATATCCAGTTACCACAACCAGAAATATTTACACAGATTATCTCTTATATTACAAAATGGACTGGTGGGGAGGGAAGCAGTATAAGGATGGAGAGGGTTGGGAGGTAGTTTTAAAAGACTTCAAAAAATAAGGAGGGAAATAAGAAGGGATGGGGTAGAAAGGGAGTGAAATAAGGGTGGAAACTAGGAGGGCTGATTAAAAGTAGATTATAGAAGGAAATAGTGAACGAAGAAAAAGCAGAACTACAAGTAGAAAGCAAAATGTTGGGAAATACATATCTGGTGATCATAACTCTGAATGTGAATGGAATGAACAAATCCATAAAACACAAGCAAATAGTAGAGTGGATTAGAATCCAAAACCCTACCATATGCTGTCTACAAGAAACACACATGAGGAAGATAGATACGCATAGGGTGAAAGTAAGAGGATGGAGCCAAATCTATTGGGCATCAACTGATAAAAAGAAGGCAGGAGTCGCAATCATGATATCTGACAAAGCCAAAGCAAAAATAAATCTAGTTAAAAGAGATAGGGAAGGTAATTACATCCAGATGAAAGGCAGTATAGACAACGAGGAAATATCAGTACTCAATATATATGCACCAAATGGCATAGTATCCAAATTTCTAAAGGAGAAACTAGTGGAGCTCAAGGATGAAATAGATAGGAAAACTATACTAGTGGGAGACCTGAACCTTCCTCTATCTGAACTAGATAAATCAAAACAAAAAATAAATGAGAAAGAGGTAAGAAAAGTGAATGAAATCCTAGAAAAATTATAGTTAGTTGATATATGGAGAAAAATAAATGGGGGCAAAAAGGAATACACATTCTTTTCAGCAGCACATGATACATTCACAAAAATTGACTATGTATTAGGGCACAAAAACATTGCAAACAAGTACAAAAGAGCAGAAATAATAAATGCAACCTTCTCAGATCACAATGCAATGAAAATAATAATTAGTAAGGGTACATGGAGAGGTAAATCAAAAATTAATTGGAAATTAAACAATACGAGTCTCCAAAACTGGTTAGTCAAAGAACAAATCATAGAAACAATTAATTTCATTGAAGAAAATGACAATGATGAGACATCCTTTCAAAACCTATGGGATGCAGCCAAAGCAGTACTCAGGGGGAAATTTATATCCTTGAGTTCATATATTAACAAATTAGGGAGGGCAGAGGTCAATGAATTGGGCATGCAAATTAAAAAAACTAGAAAGTGAACAAATTAAAAATCCTCAGATGAAGACTAAATTAGAGATCCTAAAAATCAAAGGAGAAATTAGTAAAATTGAAAGTCAAAGAACTGTTGATTTAATAAATAAGACTAGAAGCTGATACTTTGAAAAAACAAAATACACAAAGTACTAGACCATCTAATTTAAAAAAGGAAAGAAGAAAACCAAATTGACAGCATCCAAGATAAAAAAGGGAGACCTCACCTCTAATGAAGAGGAAATTAAGGCAATCATTAAAAGAATCATTATGCCCAGTTATATGGCAGCAAATATGGCAATCTAGGTGATATGGATGAATACTTAGAAAAATATAAATTACCTAGACTAACAGAGGAAGAAATTGGTTACCTAGACAACCCCACATCAGAAAAATATTGAACAGGCCATCAAATAACTTCCTAAGAAAAATCACCAGGTCCAGAAGGATTCACAAATGAATTCTATCAAACATTCAAAAAACAATGTATCCCAATATTATACAAACTATTTGGCAGAATAAGCAAAGAAGGAGTTCTACCAAATTCATTTTACTACACATATATGGTACTGATCCCAAAACCAGGCATGTCAAAAACAGAGGAAGAAACATATAGATGAATCTCCCTAATGAATATAGATGCAAAACTCTTAAATAGGATCCTAGCAAAAATACTCCATCCAGTCATCACAAGGGTTATTCACTATGACCAGGTAAGATTCATACCAGGAATGCAAGAATGGTTTAATATTAGGAAAATGTGAATCTTAAAACTGCTCAGACTCTACCTTGGAACATTTGGTTAAGGCTAATCCCCATTTAAAAATGGAGGTACTTGATCAGGAATGTACTGGGAATTTTAACATTTCTCCACCCATACTTAGGCATACTTTAGGGGAAGATAAAGTTGTAAAACTCCTTACTGGAACAATGAAAAAGTCCCTAATTCATACTTACAGTGAGTCCAAAACCTTAAGCTAGGTCTATTTTTTAATCTAATACAAAAAGGTTCTAAGTTCCTATAAAGGTTGAATTAATCAGTAAAAGGTCAAGCAACTTACAAAAGGAAAGCATAACAAAAGAGGTGTGAAGTTTTAGTCTACTCAGAGAAGGTGATAACAAAAGAATATGTGAATTAAGAATGGTAAGTCCTGTGGAAAGCATCTACTGTGATTAGTAGATGTGAAAATTTAGGGGAGCTGACATAAGAGAAATTTTTCTTTAAAAGGAGATGGTTCTCTCAACTTAGGAGTTAGTTGGATCTCAGACTTGTTGGAGTAGCTGGGTCTCTGAACTTAGTTGGAATCTTGCTTGGAACAAAATCTTGTGGTGAGTGGATAAAAGACTGACTTAGTTTTCTCTCTTAAAGAGAAAGGCCTAGGCCATTTGGCCTAGGCCCTAGGCCTTTTCCTACTATTTCCTCTTACTCTGTCTCTCCTTTCCCTTAATTCCTTCATTCATTTTAATTAAAATCTCTATAAAACCCAATTGACTTGGGTATTTCATATTTGGGGTTTTTCCCATGGCAACAACTTATTTTTTTTTAATATATTTTATTTGATCATTTCCAAGCATTATTCGTTAAAGACATAGATCATTTTCTTTTCCTCCCCTCCACCCCCCATAGCCGACGCGTAAGTCCACTGGGCATTAGATGTTTTCTTGATTTGAACTCATTGCTTTGTTGATAGTATTTGCATTAGAGTGTTCATTTAAAGTCTATCCTCTGTCATGTCCCCTCAACCTCTGTATTCAGGCAGTTGCTTTTTCTCGGTGTTTCCACTCCCATAGTTTATCCTTTGCTTATGAATGGTGTTTTTTTTCTCCTGGATCCCTGAAAGTTGTTCAGGGACATTACACCGCCCCTAATGTAGAAGTCCATTACGTTCGATTATACCACAGTGTATTAGTCTCTGTGTACAATGTTCTCCTGGTTCTGCTCCTCTCGCTCTGCATCACTTCCTGGAGGTTGTTCCAGTCTCCATGGAACTTTTCCACTTTATTATTCCTTTGAGCACAATAGTATTCCATCACCAACATATACCACAGTTTGTTCAGCCATTCCCCAATTGATGGGCATCCCCTCGTTTTCCAGTTTTGGGCCACCACAAAGAGCGCAGCTATGAATATTTTTGTACAAGTCTTTGTGTCCATTATCTCTTTGGGGTACAGACCCAGCAGTGCTATGGCTGGGTCAAAGGGTAGATATTCTTTTGTCGCCCTTTGGGCATAGTTCCAAATTGCCCTCCAGAATGGTTGGATCAGTTCACAACTCCACCAGCAATGAATTAATGTCCCTACTTTGCCACATCCCCTCCAGCATTCATTACTTTCCTTTGCTGTTATGTTAGCCAATCTGCTAGGTGTGAGGTGATACCTCAGAGTTGTTTTGATTTGCATCTCTCTGATTATAAGAGATGTAGAACACTTCTTCATGTGCTTGTTAATAGTTTTGATTTCTTTATCTGAGAACTGCCTATCCATTTCCCTTGCCCATTTATCAATTGGAGAATGGCTTGATTTTTTGTACAATTGATTTAGCTCATTATAAATATGAGTAATTAAACCTTTGTCAGAGGTTTCTATGAAGATTTTTTCCCAATTTGTTGTTTCCCTTCTGATTTTAGTTATATTGGTTTTGTTTGTACAAAAGCTTTTTAGTTTGATGTAGTCAAAATTATTTATTTTACATTTTGTGATTCTTTCTATATCTTGCTTGGTTTTAAAGCCTTTCCCCTCCCAAAGGTCTGACATGTATACTATTCTGTGTTTACCCAATTTACTTATGGTTTCCTTCTTTATGTTTAAGTCACTCACCCATTTTGAATTTATCTTGGTGTAGGGTGTGAGGTGTTGATCTATTCCTAGTCTCTCCCACACTGTCTTCCAATTTTCCCAGCAGTTTTTATCGAATAGTGGATTTTTGTCCCAAAAGCTGGGATCTTTGGGTTTATCGTATACTGTCTTGCTGAGGTCGTTTTCCCCCAGTCTATTCCACTGATCTTCCTTTCTGTTTCTTAGCCAGTACCAAATTGTTTTGATGACTGCTGCTTTGTAATATAGTTTGAGGTCTGGGACTGCAAGGCCCCCATCATATGTGTTTTTTTTCATTATTTCCCTGGATATCCTTGATCTTTTGTTCTTCCAAATGAACTTTGTTATGTTTTTTTCTAAATCAGTGAAGAAGTATTTTGGTAGTTCAATGGGTATGGCACTAAATAGATAAATAAGTTTGGGTAGGATGGTCATTTTTATTATATTGGCTCGTCCTATCCATGAGCAGTTAATGTTTTTCCAATTGTTCAAGTCTAGTTTTAGTTGTGTGGCGAGTGTTTTGTAGTTGTGTTCATATAGTTCCTGTGTTTGTCTTGGGAGATAGATTCCTAGGTATTTTATTTTGTCTAAGGTGATTTTGAATGGGATTTCTCTTTCTAGTTCTTGCTGCTGAGCTGTGTTGGAGATATATAGAAAAGCTGATGATTTATGTGGGTTTATTTTGTATCCTGCAACTTTGCTAAAGTTGTTGATTATTTCAATTAGCTTTTTGGTTGAATCTCTAGGATTCAAGTAGACCATCATGTCATCCTCAAAGAGTGATAACTTGGTCTCCTCCTTGCCTATTCTGATGCCTTCAATTTCTTTATCTTCTCTAATTGCTACTGCTAGTGTTTCTAGTACAATGTCAAATAGTAGAGGTGATAATGGGCATCCTTGTTTCACTCCTGATCTTATTGGGAATGCATCTAGTTTATCCCCATTGCAGATGATATTAGCTGTTGGTTTTAGATATATACTGTTTATTATTTTTAGGAATGACCCTTCTATTCCTATGCTTTCTAGTGTTTTTAATAGGAATGGGTGTTGTATTTTATCAAAGGCTTTTTCTGCATCTATTGAGATAATCATGTGGTTCTTGCTAGTTTGCTTGTTGATGTGGTTAATTATGTGGATGGTTTTCCTAATGTTGAACCAGCCCTGCATCCCTGGTATGAATCCTACTTGATCATGGTGAATGATCCTTCTGATCACTTGCTGGAGTCTTTTTGCTAGTATCCTATTTAAAATTTTTGCATCTATATTCATTAGGGAGATTGGTCTATAGTTTTCTTTCTCTGTTTTTGACCTGCCTGGTTTTGGAATCAGTACCATGTTTGTGTCGTAAAAGGAGTTTGGTAGAACTCCCTCTTTGCTTATTATGTCAAATAGTTTGTATAGTATTGGGGTTAACTGTTCTCTGAATGTTTGATAGAATTCACAGGTGAATCCATCAGGCCCTGGGGATTTTTTCTTAGGAAGTTCTTTGATGGCTTGATGGATTTCAATTTCTGATATGGGATTATTTAAGAATTCTATTTCCTCTTCTGTTAGTCTAGGCAGTTTGTATTTTTGTATATATTCATCCATTTCTCCTAAATTGGTGTATTTATTGCCATATAATTGGGCAAAGTAATTTCTAATGATTGCCTTAATTTCCTCCTCATTGGAGGTGCTGTCCCCCTTTTCATCTTTAATGCTGTGAATTTGCTTTTCTTCCTTCCTTTTTTTAATTAGATTGACCAGTACTTTGTCTATTTTGTTTGTTTTTTCAAAGTACCAGCTTCTTGTCTTATTTATTAAATCAATAGTTCTATCACTTTCGATTTTATTAATTTCTCCCTTAATTTTTAGGATTTCTAATTTGGTTTTCTGCTGGGGGTTTTTAATTTGATCGCTTTCGAGTTTTTTCAATTGCATTTCCAATTGATTGATCTCTGCTCTCCCTTGTTTGTTAATATGAGCTTTCAGGGATATGAATTTGCCTCTGATTACCGCTTTGGCTGCATCCCAAAAGGTTTGAAAGGATGTTTCGCCATTGTCATTTTCCTTGATGAAATTATTAATTGTTTCTATGATTTCTTCTTTAGCTAAACGGTTTTGGAGTATCATATTGTTTAATTTCCAATTGGTTTTAGATTTGGTTTTCCATGTACCATTACTAATCATTATTTTTATTGCCTTGTGATCTGAGAAGGCTGCATTCATTATTTCTGCTTTTTTGCATTTGTGTGCTATGTTTCTGTGACCTAATGTATGGTCAATTTTTGTGAATGTGCCATGTGGTGCTGAGAAGAAGGTGTATTCCTTTTTATCCCTATTTATTTTTCTCCATATGTCTATTAATTCTAATTTTTCTAAGATTTCATTCACTTCTTTTACCTCTTTCTTATTTATTTTTTGATTTGATTTATCTAAATTTGATAATGGTTGGTTTAAGTCTCCCACTAGTATGGTTTTATTGTCTATTTCTTCCTTCAATTCTCCTAGTTTCTCCATTAGAAATTTGGGTGCTATATTATTTGGTGCATACATGTTGATTAATGATATTTCCTCATTGTCTAGAGTCCCTTTTAACAAAATATAATTACCTTCCCTGTCCCTTTTGATCAGGTCTATTTTTGCATTGGCTTTATCAGATATCATGATTACCACTCCTGCCTTCTTTCTATCAGTTGAGGCCCAGAAGGTCTTACTCCATCCTTTAATTCTGACCTTGTGGGTGTCAACCCGCCTCATGTGTGTTTCTTGAAGACAACATATGGTAGGGTTTTGGATTCTAATCCATTCAGCTATTCGTCTACGTTTTATGGGTGAGTTCATCCCATTCACGTTCAAAGTTATGATTGTCATTTGTGGACTCCCTGGCATTTTGATTGCCTTCCCTAATTCTAACCTTTACTTCTTCGGCTCTACCTTTTAGTCCAGTGATTTACTTTGAATCAGTCCCCCTTGTCCCCTCCCTTGATGTTTCCCTTTTTAGTCCCTCCCTTTTTGTTCCCTCCCCCTCCCCCCTCTCTTTCCCTCCCTTTTTGTTCTCCCTCTCCCCCTCCCCCCCTTGGTTTTCCCTTCTCCTTACCCTTGTTGGGTAAGATAGAATTCAAGATCCCAATGGATCTGGATGTTTTTCCCTTCAGAGTTGATTTCCCTGAGATTGAGGTTTAAGTAAACCCCCCCCTCTCTTCCTCTCCTTCTTATAGGAGTTTTCTTCCCCTCCCCTTCCCCTGTGAATCTTTGTGTGAGAACCATTATTCTATTTGGTCTTTCTTTACCCCCTATTTATACATTACATTTTCCCCACATATTAGTATACATAGGTTGATATAAATGTAGTCCTTATAGAAGAGAGTTTGAGTAAAAGAAGATAACATTTTTCCCCTTTCCTTAATATTTACCTTTTCAGGTATTCCTTGCTCTTTGATTTTCGGTATCAAACTTTCCACAGAGCTCTGGTCTTTTCTTTGCAAAAAGTTGGAAGTCTTCTATTTTGTTGAATGCCCATACTTTCCCTTGGAAGTATATAGTCAGTTTTGCTGGGTAGCTGATTCTTGGTTGGAGACCCAGCTCTCTTGCCTTTCTGAAGATCATGTTCCATGCCTTTCGATGATTCAGCGTAGAACTTGCAATGTCTTGTGTGACCCTGATTGGCATTCCTTTATATCTAAATTGTCTTTTTCTGGCTTCCTGTAGGATTTTTTCTTTTGTTTGATAGCTTTGGAATTTGGCAATTACATTCCTGGGAGTTGTCTTTTGGGGGTTTAGTGTAGAAGGTGTTCTGTGAGCTCTGTCAGTGGATGTATTGCCCCCTTGTTCTAGAATCTCTGGGCAATTTTCTTTGATTATATCTTGTATCACCATGTCCAGTTTGGTGTTTATTTCTGGCTTTTCTGGGAGTCCAATTATTCTTAAATTTTCTCTTCTCCCCCTGTTTTCCAGATCTATCACCTTGTCGGTGAGATATTTTATGTTCTCTTCTAATTTCTTGGTGTTTTGGCTTTGCTTTATTAGTTCTTGCTTTAAAGCCTGGTTTTCTTTTACAGTTTGGTCAAACTGGTTTTGTAGATGCGTGAATTTCTTTTGCATCATTTCCCACTTTTCCTCCCAGAGGGCTTCCATCTTTTTGGTCCTTTCTGATTCAAATTCTTCATGTGTTTGTGGAGAGTTTCTATTTCCTTTGGAAGATTTTGGAGAATTTTCTTGTATATCTTCTTCTATCTGCTCTGTATTTTGTATTTTGGCTCCATAGAATGTGTCCAGAGTCGCCCCATTCTTCTTATTTTTCTTGGTATTTGGGGGCTTCTGTGCTTCTGTAGAGTTTGTCATCTCTGAACGTGGAGGATTGGCTTTTCTTGTCTTTGTCTGGTGATCAGAGGCTTTAGTCCTGGGCAGATGTTGGTTCTATGAGCGTTCCCTGGGTTAAACTGAATATGCCTCACTGGAACTGGAATGGAGGGGTCGGACCACGAGGCCAGACTCTCCCCCTGGCTCGATTTCCGGAAGTTGCCTTCAGAATCCCTGGCCGTGAGGCTGTTTCGTCGGCCTGCGGGGGGATGGGCTGCCACTTCCCCAAGCTCCGAGAGCACAGACTTTCACTGAGACTTGGATAGCAGGATCCAGCCCGTGAGGCTGTCTTGCCCGCCCTGAGGGTTGCTGTTGTTTTGACCAGCTCTCTGCAGCGGAGGCCCCAGGCAGTAACTTTCACCCGGACCGACCAGCTCTTTGCAGCGGAGGCCCCAGGCAGTAACTTTCACCCGGACCCACCGGCTCTCTGCAGCGGAAGCCCCAGGCAGTAACTTTCACCCGGACTGGGACTTGGGTAGAAGACCCTGAGGGTTGTTGTTCCTCAGACCCTGCTCTCTGAGCCCGGCGCGGCTGCCGCTTCCGGGAGCCTTGGACTCTGTGCTCCTACCCCTGAGGTCTGAGGGATCTCGGGTTCTGGCTTTTAAGGGGAGCCGTACCTTTTGAACCGGGTCCAGGTCCAGGAGGAGGGTTCCCAGGGTCTGTGCTGTTGATCGTTTTGAATTTCGGCGCCTTAGGAGCTTCTAGTTTGAGATCGGTCGGGAAGGGTTTTCCGGAGATCTGAACTTCAGCTTTCTCTAAGCCGCCATCTTAACCGGAAGTGGCAACAACTTATTTTTGATATAAAATCAAGACACTAAAATTATTTCTACAGTTTTGGCAATTCAAAGTCTTGAACCCACATTTTCATGGTAACAAAAACCATCCACATAACTGACCATGTTCACAAGCAAACCAATAAAAATCACATGGTTATCTCAAAAGATGCAGAAAAAGCCTTTGATAAAATACAGCACCCATTTCTATTGAAAACACTAGAAAGTATAGGATAGAAGGGCCTTTCCTAAAAATAAAACACAGTATAGATCTAAAATCATCAGCAACATCATCTGCAATGGAGGTAAACTAGAAGCATTCCCAATAAGATCAGGAGTAAAACATGGATGCCCATTATCACCTGTATTATTTAACATTATACTAGAAACACTAACAGTAGCAATTAGAGAAGAAAAAGAAATTGAAGGTATTAAAATTGGGAATCAGGAGACCAAGCTATCACTCTTTGCAGATGATATGATGGTCTACTTAAAGTATCCTAGAGAATCAACCAAAAAGCTAGTTGAAATAATCAACAACTTTACCAAAGTTGCAGGATACAAAATAAACCCACATAAGTCATGAACATTTCTCTATATATCTCCAACACATCTCAGCAGCAAGAATTAGAAAGAGAAATACCATTTAAAATCACCTTAGACAATATAAAATACTTAGGAATCTATCTGCGGAGACAAACACAGGAACTTTATGAACACAACTACAACACACTCTCCACACAATTAAAAATAGATCTAAACAATTGGAAAATCATTGGTAGCTCATGGGTAGGATAAGCTAACATAATCAAAATGATAATTCTGCCCAAATTAATTTACTTATTTAGTTCCATACCCCAAAAAAATTTTTACTGAGTTAGAAAAAAAAACATAAAATTCATTTGGAAGAACAAAAGATCAAAGATATCCAGCGAAATCATGAAAAAAATGCAAATAAAGGAGCACTTGCAGTCCTAGATCTAAAACTATATTATAAAGCAGGGGTCATCAAAACAAGTTGGTACTGGCTAAGAGACAGAAAGTAGGATCAAAGGAATAGACTAGGGGTAAATGACCTCAGCAAGACAGTCTATGATAAGTCCAAAGGTCCCAGTTTTGGGGACCAAAACCCACTATTTGATAAAAACTGCTGGCAAAATTGGAAGACAGTATGGGAGAGATTAGGTTTGGATCAACATCTCACACTGTATACCAAGGTAAACTCAGAATGGGTGAATGACCTAAATATAAAGAAGGAAACTATAAGTAAATTAGGTGAACACAGAATAGTATATTTGTCAGATTTTTGGGAAAGAAAAGACTTTAAACCAAGTAAGAGCTAGAAAAAATCACAAAATGTAAAATCAATAATTTTGATTACATCAAGTTAAAAAGTTTTTGTACAAACAAAACTTATGCATCCAAAATTATAATGGAAGCAACAAATTGGGAAAAAAATCTTCATTACAAAAACCTCTGACAAAGGACTAATTACTCAAATTTATAAAGAGCTAAATCAATTGTACAAAAAATCAAGCCATTCTCCAATTGATAAATGGGCAAGGAACATGAGTAAGCATCTTCCATATGAAGAAATCAAAACTATTAATAAGCACATGAAAAAGTTTTCTATATCACTTACAATCAGAGAAATGCAAATCAAAACAACTCTGAGTTATCAACTCACACCTAGCAGATTGGCTCATATGACAGCAAAGCAAAGTAATGAATGCTGGTGGGGGTGTGGCAAAGTTGGGGCATTAGTGCATTGCTGATGGAGTTGTGAATTGATCCAACCATTCTAGAGGGCAATTTGGAACTATGCCCAAAGGGCATTAAAGAACAGTCAGCAGTGATTCTGAACAACTTGGAGGAATCTACGAGAAAAAAACACTATCCACATTCAGAGGAAACACTATGGGAGTAAAAACACCCAAGAAAACCAACTGCTTGAATATATGGGATGAAGGGATATTGTTGGGGATGTAGACTCTAAATTTACATCATTGTGCAAACAACAACATGGAAATAGGTTCTGATCAAGGACACAAGTAAGACCCAATGAAATTGCACATCAGCTGTGGGAAGGGTAGGTAGAGGGGAGGGAGGGAAATAAAGAGATTATTGTAACCAAAAAAAATTAAATTAATAAAAAACGAAACGATAAACAAGGGGCAGCTGGGTAGCTCAGTGCATTGAGAACTAGGACTAGAGATGGGAGGTCCTGGGTTCAAATCTGGTAGAACTATACACAGTAACAGCAATATTGTACAAGGATCATCTGTGAAAACTTGGCTACTCTCAGTAATGTAATAATCTGGGACAATCCTGAAAGATTTATGACAGGGAATGTTATCCACTTCCAGAGAAAAAACTATTGGAGTTTCCTTTCATATTAGTATATTTGTGGTTTTATTTTGGAATTTGGTTACGTATAAATGTGCTCTTACTACAATGTCCCAAATGGAGTGTTTTGTACAACAATAAAAATACAAAAGAAAAATTAAAGAAAAAAGAATTAGTAGAACATTAATGGTCATGATTTACCAAGCTCTTTACAGATATTATTCCATTTGATCCCAAGTCACTCAAAGAAACACTGAACAGAATGAGTTCAAAAACAGAAACTTCAGATTTCTCTGAATTAATGCAGAATGAAGTGAGTAGAACCAAGATGGTGATTTATACAATAACTACAGTGTTCTGAAGTCAAAGAAATTTGAAAAACTTGGGACCTCTGATCAATGCAGTGGCTAACAAGGATTGCAGAAAACCCATGATAATGGGTTACTCACTTCCTACAAAAACCTACAGACTTCCTATGAAATCAGCTGCCTCACTTCAGAAATGGGATGAGGTCAGGGTGTATGTTGCAACAGATATTTTTTGAGCATCAGAATTTGTTTTCCTTGATTGTCCATGTGGCATCATAGGTGTATTTTAATCTTGAAACAATTATTAATATATCAATAGTGCAACCTATATTCTTATATACCAGATTCATGGGCAAGTAGTTCTTGATCATTGTATTTAATAGGTACTGGATTAATTCTGACCACTCTCCAAATCTACAGTCCAAAAGTCAGAAGAATTCCTGGGTAGGCTGCCACAGGGTCCTAGTTCCCACCTTGTCAGACCAGATTCCATACCAGGTCACATGTTTGAATAAACTCCTCCTCCTTGATCTAATGGTTGTCAGTTGAGCCAATGTTAACTCTTATGCCATGTTACATGATCATTAGCTACCTCCCATTCCCCATTCCTTGATCCTCCAATAAAAGATTGAGGAAATATGTAGTTTACTCTTTCTCTCTCTCTACTAGAATCAGAGGAGCACACATTAAGGCTTTTTAAGCACTGTCTCTGAGTCTTTCTTCTTTTATTATATTCTCTCTATCACTATATCCCCTTCACCCATTTTCCCTCAGTTCCTAACTCTCTTTCTCAGGTGTCCACCTAGGAATAGATTAATTCATGGCTACAGGCAGGCACAACTCATACCTGTCCCAAAGATTTTAGTTTTCATTAGTGTTAGAAGGTAGAAGGGGGACAGAAAATAGATTTTATTTAATTGGAAAAAAAAATAAATTAAGAAAAAGCTCTTTTCAACCACAGGTGTAATATACATAGCCTGCAACATTCCCAGGTGCTGCATGAACCAGGGGAAAAGGTAATTGGAAAATAGTTAACAAAAGAGAATGACAAACAGATAATTACATGATAATTTAAAATGTGAGCTTTAGGCATCCTCATGTACAGATTGAGGCGAATAAAAAATCATCCCTCCTCTAAAGTATATGCTGTTGGTGTCTGACTTCCCCAAGGTCACTTCCCCACTTCACAATTCTATCTCTCCCCGCTGCTCTCCATTCAGAACATCCCCATAGTCTAGGAGAGGAAGTTGGGATACCCCTAAGGTTTGTAACAATAAAATTGCATGAAATAAAAGGAAACTAAGGCCAGAGAGAATCTCTCTATGAACCTGCTGCCCATTAGTGTGATTATGAGACTGAAGGTTTTGTCATCGATACATAGGAAAGTCAGACCAGTGAATTAATTGGGCATCAGGAATTCTACTGTGGACCCAGTTACTGGAGGCTAAAGCCAATCATCCCTTTACATGGATAAGAATCAGGTTTCATAGCAGCCATACTTTCATGTGACATTTTATGCCACAAAGAGGAAAAATACAGGTGCAATGGTGAATCTCTGTGTGTGAAAGGAGACAAAGTTTACATCCTCCTTTCCATCTCCAGAATATCCCTGCCAAACAGGATCAAGGCCAGCCCTGTTGCATGACCATAGCTTATACTCCAACCAAGAATTAAAAACATTCTGTGGGTCCATAGCACCAAGGGAAAGGGATGGAAGGAAAGATTATGGAGCAGTCATTGAACCTGCAGTCCTAGAAGTTGGGAGAAAAAGAAGGTTGTATGCTACTAGGACAGAAGAGAATAATACAATATCAATAACAAGGATGATGATGACAATTCACATGTTTTTGTGCCTAACATGTAAAAAGTACTTTCCCCACATAAAATCCTATTATATACAGAGCAAATATTATTCACTTTTCCAGATGAAGAAGCTGAGGATGTGAAAGGAGGAGACACACTTACCACACAGATAATAGACAGAGGAGGAATGATTAAATCCAAGTTTCATGATTCTGAGTTCAAGGTTCCTTCTACCACAATGCAATATGCCATGGGACCACGGAGGCAGAATGTCACTTATGTCTATTTCTCTCCATGTCTATTTCTGCCAGGGAAAGAGAGAGCCCAACACAAAGTTGGGGGCCCAATCAAGCTACTCACCATAGATCATAAGAGTCTTGTTTGCAGTGCGCGTCAAGCCAGTAAATGAGTTAGTTGCAATACAGGTATAGTTTCCGATATGATTCAGGGATGTAATAATAGAAAATGAGGCTGAGTTGCTGACAGATTGTCCATTCTGTAACCAAGTGAATTGTGCTGGTGGGTTAGAATCAGCAACACAGCTCAAGGTAACATTTATCCCCGTTGTGAACTGATCGCTTATATGGTCAATTGTGGCAATATCTGGGCCATCTGGGGGAAAAAGAAGGATTCCATATTTAGATTATGGCAGAAAAGAAGGGCATCTCCTAGTCTGTAACACATCACCAGGGACCACTGTGATGCTCCTTTGAGCTGGGAAATTCACAGCTCCTCCTCTACTTTTACAGTTTGGATCTGAACTTGGAAGATCTTAGGGCTTTCTCCAGTTCAGCACCCTGGATGGCCACCCTCCACCAGAACACATGACAAGGCCAATCTGGGCTCCCTAAAGATGAAGGGGTTTGGGAACCTCAGAGCCTAGCTCTTTAGTTCTCAGAGAAGGGACTGAATTAGCCTGGCCTCTGGGAACACACCACCAGGTTATAAGCATGCAACATATAGGAAGAAGCAATATACTTACAGGCAACATCCAGTGTGAATGGATCACTCCTATTGCTATAAAATGGATTCCGGATTTCACACTCATATGGCCCTTTGTTATCTCTTCTTGTGAGCCTGCTGAGAGTGAGTGTCCTCTTATCTGGCGACAGCTGTATCCTGCTACCAGCTGGGGCAACTCCGTTTATGAACCACTGGTAAGCGTGAATTTGGCCTGTAGCCTGGCATGTCAATGAGAAGTCCTTGGTCTCCACTGCAGTAATGTTGGAGGTGACAATGGTGGGTTTGGACACTGGTGCTACGCGGAGAATAGACAGAAAATGACTGTGTTGGTTCTTTTTCTTACCTTATAACCAAATAAGTGGTTTGGAAGTGGCCTGTCTAAGACCTTGGCAGGCTGGAGGCCAGACACCAAGAACCTGTGATTTCAATAGCAAAGCTCCCCCCTTTCTCTGGTGCAGATCTCATCTCCTCCAGGCCTTAGGAAAAGTTCAGCTTCAGTTCCTGTGACTGACAAAGACATTCACATGGAGTCCAAGACCAGGGTGCTCAGTCTTTCTGGGCTGAGGCAAGCAGGACTGGGGATGACAGACCCCTTCATCCAGCACCTGGGCTTGGATTTGAGGCCTTTATAGCTTGGCAGAACCACCAAGAGTTTATTATTCCTTGGCCTGGGCTTCCAGAAGCCAGTGTTCCTTACCTTGACAGCTTGATAAGGATATTGGGAGAGGTTGGTGTGGATAGAGTAGGGACAGGCCACAGGGAGACTGTGCTCATAAAGGGAAACATTACTTTAATTCTGAAGAGGAAAGAAAAGGAAAGGCAGAGAGTGGAAATAGATCAGTTAGTGTCAGGGAACAAAAGGAAGAGCCTCAGGTTGGGAGTCAGGTCAGACCTGGTTCAAGTCTGGAGATTTCAAACCCACAATAACATCTCTGGTGCCTAGGACATGATTTGTCCACAGGAAGTAGTTCCTACCCTTTACAGAAGATTCTGGAATTCCCTGCTTTGGCCTCTCCCTTTTCCTTAGGTGTTTCCTACCCTATAAGATAAGAATGAGAATGTTGAAGGTGATCTTCAAGCTCAGATATAGTTTTATGCTGGGAATCTAAACTAATGGGGAATAATTTTCCCAGAGTCTTCATGGCCCAAGGAGAGCCCTTTCCTTATCTCTAGTTGGAAGTAAGGCCTTGCCACTGAGAGAGATATGTATGCCAGAGCAATCTCTGGGGCACATGCATGAGGATCGTCAGGCCTCTGTCCTGGGTCATCCATGGCCAGCTGTCTTAAAAATAATTTCCAAATTGATAGTCATAAGTTAGAAATATTTCAGCTTCCTTGACCTTTCTCCTTGTTATTTTGGTAGAGCTTGCACTCCATCCCTGGGTCTCCATTGGGAAGTTTAATGTGAGGAAGAGTGAGCCTCCCATTTGTATCCAGTAAAGCCAAGTGACACTGGCCAGGACAGTGACAAATCTGAGGTCAGCTAGCTACCTTTTGTAGTAGGGGGAGAATATGAAGGAACAGTGAGCATTCTCCTGGGCATGAAGGCCATGGTAGGACTTTTTGGAAGGTGTTTTGGCAGCATCAATGGATACAGTGCCTGACATGACATAGTGACTAGTGGTAGCTTAAGAGGGAGAAAGACCTATGTTCAAATTCTGTCTCAAAATGTTACTGGCTGTGTGTCTTACTAGCAAGTCCCTATCTGTGTCTCAGTCTCCTGATCTGTTAAATGGGTAAAATAATCTCTCAGTCCTAGTGTTATTGGACCAAATGAGAACATATATAGAAGTTCTGTATAAATCCTGAAAATAGCCCAAACAACGGTTCAGAGGAAGGAAAGTACAGAGTGTGAGTCTGAGTACCAAATGTAGACTCATGCTGTCTGAGCACACAATGCATGGCCAGAAGTATCTGAAAGGCCTGATGCCCTTTTGTGAATGGCTAAGGTTTAATGACAGACCAAGAACACTCAAGGATAGTCCGTAGGCAATAGAGTGTCATGAGCAGAGAAGAGACTAGAGCACACACATATTTAATTGAAGGACCAATTGAGGGCACTAGAGATGCTTAGCCCAAAGAAGAGAAGACTTGAGTGGGAGAGGAGACGTGTCTCCATGGACTGGTGGAGTTATAATGGGTTCTGTGCCCTTGCCAGGGGATGTTCAGTGGCTTACATTGATCAGGTGGGGACTATTTTCCTTTCTCCTTACAGCAACGTTCAGGTACCCTTTTATCTCTTGTCTATCACAGAACAACTCTTTTTTTAACCCTTACCTTCTGCATTAGAATCAATACTATGTATTGTTTCCAGAGCAAAAGGGCCAGGCAATGGGGGTTCAGTAACTAGCTCAAGGTCACAGAGCCAAACAGGATCCAGTTTTAATGGACTTGACTCCCTGATCATTTCTCTTCCAAAAATGATTTGGGATGCCTTGGGGAACTAACTGAGAAGGATTCCTAGCCTGACTCTGCAACAGTGCTGAGACCCATAAACAGGTTCACATGCAACACAATCCCTTCATGGGTGAGGATGGACTCCAACATTTGCCCCTCTATGATCAGATGCAAATCAGGCTGGCTCAATCATCCCTGGCCTCAGATATTCCTCTCTTGCTATTGGTCTCCTTCTGTCCACTAGGTGGAACCACCAGGTGTGACAAGGAAATCACTTTTAAAAGACTGATATATATTAATTTAAGGTCGCCAAGGAATTCAGCTATGTAATTCCTTAATGAAAACTCAAGTCAGTCGTCAACCTTTTATGGAGTTTTAATTACAAACAGGAGGAAGAAAGGAATTAGAGATAGAGAGATAGAGGGAGAGAGAAAGGGGAGAGAAGGGAATAGGGCTTGAATACCCCTTCTGTTTAGGCTGGGCCAAAAGGCCCAAGCCCTTAGATAGCTGGGGCAATGAAAGGAGATCAGTCCCTATTACTCACGTGACCAAATATGGAGAAACAGTCTCTGGGGCCCCCACCTTCAGCTTCCTTCAGCACAAGCTTCTCAGAGCACACCGCAACCACTCTAACATACTCCTCAATCACCCCCAGTCTTCAGACCCTCCTATCCTTCAGGAAAACCCTCCAAGTTCCCTCCCCTCAGTCCTCACATCTTCCAATCACCTGTCCATCAATTTCCCTGTGCCAATGGAGGCTCTAGCTTAACCCAGGACCACCCAGAGGTCTCTGGCTTTGCACATGTCTGTTGAAGGTCATATTTTCAAATAATTAAATCTTTGATCCTTTGCTACAGCCCTTTGTAAATCCTGTTAACCTGAGTAGGATAGAGATTGGAATAATTAAATTTTGATCTAGGCTGCAGCCCTTACTCAATCCTGTTAGGACTGAATAGGGTGGAGATTGATTCCAAGTATCTCCATTGTATCAATTCTAAAATCAATCATGACTCAAAGAAATTCCTGTTCTATGCTTAAGCATAGGTCAAAGTCCTTTCCATTGTTCAGCAAAAGGTTTCTGTCCTAAAGTAATCTTAAGAAGGGAAGAGGAGGAAACTCCCATGCCAATGGGGTTCACATTCCAATAGCCAAGACCCACTATCAATAGGGAATTTTTCAAGTATGAAATTTCCCAATGGTGACATTTCCAACATTTATAAGTCTAAGAAATTTTGAGGTTTATACAGGACAGGAAGAACTCTGGCTCATAAAAAGTTTCAGAGTAGCAGTTGACACCTAATGTGATCTAGGGCATCTTAACCTCTCTAGGGCTCTCTGTGGATACAACTGACTTCAGTTCTCTGGAAAGATCAGGAAATGTCCAATTAAACAGAAAATCCTGAAAATCCAAAGAGAATTTAATAAAATCAAAAGAAAAAATGCAGAATTAAATAAATCTAGGATCTGTTTTTTTAAATAAAAATACAACTAAATAGATGACCCATTGGTTAATTTCATTACAGAAAGAGGAAAACATAATTACCAAAAGCAAAAATGAAAAGGATGAATGAGTTAGCAATGAAGTTGAAATTAAGGAAATTCTGAGCAATTATTTTGAGCAATTATGTACCAGCCATAACTCAGAAACAAAGAGTCATTGAAGGGTTACATCTAAAAAGCAAATCGGGAAAGGCTTTACAAAGTTATAATTGTGGATTGTCTTATGGCTCAATTAATATGGAAAGGCATAGAATATGTGGTTTCAGGTTTAGGATGGTATCCTCATGAAATCTGGGTACCCATTGCTAAAGATATACTACAGAAATATTTAGTCTTTACTATTAGCATACCCCATTACTATTACCACCTACACTCCACAAGGTTAATTTTCTTTTTTGTCCCAACATCCTGTTGTTTTTCCTAGTGTTCTAAGAGATCTTCCAGTATCAGGACCTAATGTTTATGTTGATGCGAATGCTAGTTATAAGGCAGGAGTATACAAGGAAGGTAGCTACCTGTCATTTTTACCACTCCTTTTTCTTCTACCCAACAAAATGAATTAACAGCTGTTTTGCTAGAATTTTGGTTATTTCAGGAGCCTTTCAACCTCATAATGGACTTTAAATATGTTTTTCAGTCTTTGCAAGGTGTAGAACAAGCTGTCATCAGATCTACTCAAAGCAATGTACAAATGTTATTCTGTAAATTACAAACTGTCATATGACAAAGGACACATCCAGTGTATGCCATGCATGTACGCAGTCATACCAATTTACCTGGACCTATTTTTAAAGGAAATGATATCATAGATCAAGCTTTGATTGCTCAATGTTATCTAACTGATATGCAATTAGCTGAGGAATCATCATAGATTTCACCAAAATAGTACTGCTTTAGGCCAAATGTTCCAACTCACTAAAGATCAAGCCAGGAGTATTGTTAAAAAGTGTCCTAATTGTGTTCCAAACCATCCCCCAATGTATATTGGTGTGAATCCCAGAGGCTTAAGTAGTACAGATATACGGCAAATGGATGTGACTCACAAACCGTCCTTTGGACGACTTAAATATATCCATGTCACTGTGGATACTTATTCAGGGTTTTTATGGGCTTACTTTTCAGATGCCTGGTCCCCCCAGAACATTTAAAACAGATAATGGACCTGCTTATACTTCCAAACAACTTTTTCTTTTTTGTAAAACTTGGGATATTCAACACCTCACAGGTATCCCATACATTCCACAAGGACAAGCTATTGTGGAGCATAGTAATCAAATACTAAAAATGTTTCTTTTAAAACAAAAAGGGGGAGACAGCACCCCACATCAACGATCGGCAATAACTGTATATACTATAAATAATTTGATCTTTACTTCCAATAATATATCCAGAGCTGAAAATGTTTTCTCTGCATTTTCTTATGAACGAAATTGAGGTACCACTAGTCCTGTATTCCCTGCTACAGAAGAAAAATTTGTCATATGGAAAGATGATGATCAATCCTGGCAAGGACCTCACCCAGTGGTCCTGCAAGGCCAAGGCTTTGTTTGTGGCTCCACAGGTAAAGACAGTGTATGGCTCCCTTCCTGCTGAGTTCAAGAGACTGACTGACCATAAAGAGAAGGACGAGAAGAGGACTCCGGAAGCCTCACAAGGAGACTCGACTACGTCTCAATAAGATACTGACTCTTCTACTTCTATTCCAGAATTTAAGTACAGCTACTGGAATAAAGAGATGGGTTTTTTGGGAACAACCACCTTGGGTAGAGTATGTCGGCATGGGACACACTTTACCGTAAGTCATCTTATATACAAAAACTAATTCTGATATTCCTGGCATTTACCATTTTGAGAGACAAGCTAAGGACAATAATCAGGCCAATAATTGTTTGTGTCTTTCAATTGGACTGGACTAGTTGAGGCACCCCCAGTGTGCCTCACACGAGACCATCCTGAATGCCTGCCCCTCAGATCTCTGCAGGCGCATTATTATGGTCATCCTGACCTGTCAGACTCTTTCTGGATAGGATCTTATCGTGTAGACAAAGGGGTAAAATATAAAGGGTACAGCCAACTGCAATATTTAGTTTGGCTAGGGGAGTCTTGTGATGGTACTTGGGGACAAGAAATACCTATTTGTCCTTCTGTGATGGAATATGAACAAAGAGACACTGTTAATATGTTTCCTCCCTTCCAAAAAGTTTTTTGGAAGTTCCATGGGTATGGCACTAAATAGATAGATAAGTTTGGATAGGATGATCATTTTTATTATGTTAGCCCATCCCACCTATGAGCAATCAATGTTTTTCCAATTGTTTAGATCTAGTTTTAATGGTGTGGAGAGTGTTTCGTAGTTGTGTTCATATAGTTCCCGTGTTTGTCTCGGGAGATAGATTCCTAAGTATTTTATATTGTCTAGAGTGATTTTTAATGAAATTTCTCTTTCTAATTCTTGCTGTTGAGATGTGTTGAAAAGATATAGAAATGCTGATGACTTATGTAGGTTTATTTTGTATCCTGAAACTTTGGTAAAGTTGTTGATTATTTCCACTAGCTTTTTAGTTGATTCTCTAGGATACTTTAAATAGACCGTCATATCATTTGCAAAGAGTGACAGCTTGGTATCCTCATTGCCAATTTTAATACCTTCAATTTCTTTTTCTTCTCTAATTGCTACTGCTAGTGTTTATAGTACAATATTAAATAATAAAGGTGATAATGGGCATCCTTGTTTGACTCCTGAACTTATTGGGAAGGCTTCGAGTTTATCCCCATTACAGATGATGTTTGCTGAAGGTTTTAGATATGTACAGTTTATTATTTTTATGAAAGGCCCTTCTATTCCTATACTTTCTGGTGTTTTCAATAGGAATGGGTGCTGAATTTTATCAAAGGCTTTTTTTCTGCATCTTTTGAGATAATCATGTGATTTTTGTTGGTTTGCTTGTTAATATGATCAATTATGTAGATGGTTTTCCTAATATTGAACCATCCTTGCATTCCTGGTATGAATTCTACCTGTAGTAGCTAACCCTTGTGATGATTTGCTGGAGTCTTTTTGCTAGTATCCTATTTAAGATTTTTGCATCTATATTCATTAGGGAGATTGGCCTATAATTTTCTTTCTCTGTTTTTAACCTGCTTGGCTTTGGGATCAGTACCATGTTTGTGGCATAAAAAGAACTTGGTAGAACCCCTTCTTGGCTTATTCTGTAAAATACTTTGTATAACATTGGGATAAGTTGTTCTTTGAATGTTTGATAGAATTCATTTGTGAATCCATCTGGACCTGGGGATTTTTTCTTAGGGAGTTCTTTGATGGCTTTTTCAATTTCTTTTTCTGATATGGGGTTGTTTAGGTAATTTATTTCTTCTTCTTTTAGTCTAGGCAATTTATATTTTTCTAAGTATTCATCCATATCACCTAGATTGCCATATTTTTGTGATATAATTGGGCATAGTAGTTTTTCATGATTACCTTAATTTCCTCTTCATTAGAGGTGAGGTCTGCCTTTTCATCTTGGATACTGTCAATTTGTTTTTTTCTTTCCTTTTTTTAATTAGACTGATTAGTACTTTGTCTATTTTATTTGTTTTTTTTTCAATGTACCAGCTTCTAGTCTTATTTATTAAATCAATAGTTCTTTCGCTTTCAATTTTATTGATTTCTCCTTTGATTTTTAGGATCTCTAATTTAGTCTTCTTCTGAGGATTTTTAATTTGTTCACTTTCTAGTTTTTTAATTTGCATGTCCAATTCATTGACCTCTGTCCTTCTTAATTTGTTATATATAAACTCAAGGATATAAATTTCCCCCCCGAGTACTGCTTTGGCTGCATCCCATAGGTTTTGAAAGGATGTCTCACGAATGTCTTTTTCTTCAATGAAGTTATTAATTGTTTCTATGATTTGTTCTTTAACTAGCTGGTTTTGGAGAATCATATTGTATAATTTCCAATTAATTTTTGGTTTACTTCTCCATGTACCCTTACTAATTTTTATTTTCATTGCATTGTGGTCTGAGAAGTTTGCATTTATTATTTCTACCCTTTTGCATTTGTTTGCAATGTTTTTGTGCCCTAATACATAGTCAATTTTTGTGAATGTGCCATGTGCTGCTGAATATAACGTGTATTCCTTTTTGTCCCTATTTATTTTTCTCTACATGTCTACTAACTCTAATTTTTCTAAGATTTCATTCGCTTCTATCACCTCTTTCTTATTTATTTTTTGGTTTGATTTATCTAGTACAGAAAGAGGAAGGTTCAGGTCTCCCACTAATATACTTTTTCTATCTATTTCATCCTTGAGCTCCTCTAGTTCCTCTTTTAGAAATTTGGATACTATGCCATTTGGTGCATACATGTTGAGTACAAATATTTCCTTGTTGTCTATACTGCCTTTTATCAGGATGTAATTACCTTCCCTATCTCTTTTAACTAGATTTATTTTTACTTTGGCTTTGTCAGATATCATGATTGTGACTCCTGCCTTCTTTTTATCAGTTGATGCCCAATAGATTTGGACCATCCTCTAACTTTCACCCTATGCGTATCTATCTTCCTCATGTGTGTTTCTTGCAGACAGCATATGTTAGGGTTTTGGATTCTAATCCACTCTGCTATCCACTTGCATTTTCTGGGTGAATTCATTCCATTCACATTCAGAATTATGATTACTAGCTGTGTATTTCCCAGCATTTTGATTTCTACTCCTGGTCCTGTCTTTTCTTCTTTCACTATTTCCTTCTACACTAATGTTTATTTATAATCAGTCCCCATAGTGACCACCCTTATTTTACTTCCCTTTCTACCCCCCTTCCCTTTTTATCCCCCCCTTATTTTCCCCTGTAATCTTTTTATAAATTTCCCCCCCACCCTCTCCCTCCCTTGTATTTCTTTCCCTCACCACCAGTCCATTTTTTACCCTTCTATTTCCATATAGGGCGCAAATCTATTCTCTGCCTCAATGAATTGGATTATTCTTCCCTCTTTAGGTCAGTTTCAAAGCACATAAGAGATGAGTAATTCCTATCTCCACCCTCTTTACCCTTCCAGTGTATCGATGTTCTCTCCCCTCCTGCCATGAGCTTCTTTGTGACATATAAATTTACCCCCATTTGTTTCTTTTCCTGTTTCTTTTAGTATTAACCTCTTTTTTTAGGTCTGGTTGTATACACACACACACACGTATATGTATTTATGCATGCATATATCTATATACCTATTGTGTCTTGTCGTTTCATCCTATACAGTTTGTCACTGTTCCCTCTAAGTGTAATTCTACTAGCTGCCCAGGTGATAGCAACAGTTTTTAAGAGTTACCAATGACCTCTCTTTCTTATAGGGATACATATAATTTTAACTTATTGAGTCTCTTAAACATGTTTTTCTTCTTTTATTTGTTTTTCTTTTCCCC
Organism: Monodelphis domestica; assembly: GCF_027887165.1. Taxonomy (NCBI): domain Eukaryota; kingdom Metazoa; phylum Chordata; class Mammalia; order Didelphimorphia; family Didelphidae; genus Monodelphis; species Monodelphis domestica. Next base: position 424,637,961 of record NC_077230.1, read on the forward strand.
TCTTTTTTAATTACCTTTTGATGATTCTCTTGAGTTCTATGCTTGGACATAAAATTTTCTGTTCAGGTCTGATCTTTTTTTACAAATGCTTGGAATTCTTCTATTGTGTTGAATGACCATACTTTCTGCTGTAAGAATATAGTCAGTTTTGATGGGTATTTGATTCTTGGTTGTAGACCTAGTTCCAGAGTTCTTTGCTTTCCAGAATATCATATTCCATGCCTTTCAGTCCTTCAGTGTGGATGTAACCAGATCTTGTGTTATCCTCACTGTGTTTCCATTGTACCTGAATGGCGTCATCTTGGCAGCTTGTAATATCTTTTCTTTAGTCTGATTGATAGTTTTTAAATTTGGCTATAACATTCCTGGGTGTTATCAGTTTGGGATTAAATACAGGAGGTGATCTGTGGATTCTTTCAATCTCCACTTTCCCCTCTTGTTCTAGGATATTGTGACAGTTTTCCTGAATAATTTCCTGTAGTATTATGTCCAGGCTTTTTCTTTTGTCATGGTCTTCTGGTAGACCAATGATTCTTAAATTACTCTTCTCAAACGATTTTCTAAATTGTCTGTTTTGTGAATGAGAGGCTTCATATTTTCCTCAATTTTTTCATTCTTTTTGTTTAGTTTTATAGTGTCCTGTTGCCTTTTGAGGTCACTTAATTCCAGTTGTTGTATTCTGATTCTTAAAGACTGAATTTCATCCCTGGCTTTTTGGTCCTCCTTTTCCTTCTGATCTGATTTTCTTTGAAGGTCTTCTTTCATCATCTTTACCTTGTCTTTCTTCTCCTTTGTCCCATCTTTCATCTTCTTTGCCTCATCTTTCATCTCCTTTGCCTCATTTTCCAGCTGGTTGATTTTGGCTTTCAAGACACTATTTTCTCATTTTAGTTCAAGTGCCTCTGTTTCCAGATGACTTATCTTAATTTTAAGTTATTTTCCCAGTTGTCTTCAGCTTCTTTAGATTTTGTTTTGAATTCTTCCACAGTCTGTATCCAATTCACTGGGATTTCTGATTTATCGTTTGCTGATCTCTCCCCCTCTGTTCCATTTGCTGAGTAGAAGCTGTCTATTGTAGTTTCTTTCTTCTTTATCTGTTGTTTGCTGAAATTCACCCCTTCTTTACTCCCCATATTTGTCTGTGCTCTTACTCCTCTCATTTTTTTTTTGGTTTTGGGGGCTTCTGTCAGTCTCCCCTCTTGGAGCTTTAATAGGAGATCTCTCAGTGTAGCCTCTGGTGGGGTTTGAGCTTCCCTGACCTCTGGAGGCTTTTGATTGCATTAAAGTCCAGCAGTCAATGAGGATGGATATGGAGCTTGGGTTTCCCTGAACTCTGGAGTCTTTTGATGAGATTAAGTTCAGCTTAGTTGGGCTGGGTGTGCTCTGAGTCCAAAACTTCCTGGAAGGCTGGAGCAAATATGGAGGATCTCCACCACTCTGACAAGGCTGCCAGGTCTATGCTCCCTCCCTAGCTCCTTCCCCGACATCTGTGTTGGACACTCTGAACTTGGCACAGCTCTGCTTGCAAGTTATGCCCTTCAGACCAGCACCTTTGACCACCCAGAAGTTCCCGCTGCCATTGGAATCTCAGCACTCTGGGTGGGTGGGGGGATGGGTCCTGGGACCTTCCTTCAGTCTTCCCCTTAACCCTGAGTGTTCTCAGATTCTGGCTTTATGGGGGGAGGGGGGGTGTACCTTTTGAATTAAGTCCAGCAGGATGTTTCCTTGGCTCAGACTTGTTGTTAAGTTTGATTTTCAATCCCCTGGGAGCATTCAGTTTGTGATCCATTAGGAAGGGTATTCAGAGGTCTGAACTTCTGCTCCTTCGAGGCCTCCATATTACATCCTCAACCTTTTTCTTGAGGATAACCTTGTGTGCTACATAAAATAAATGTTAATTATCCCTGCTTTGATAATGTTGCAGTCTTTCTTTCTTACAACTCTTTAGCAGCCCCCTATTGTGACTCAGTAGAAGTCCCAGGCATTTTTCTAATATGTAGTTCCCTCAATTGATCTTCAGAGACTCCAGACTCCTCACCAATCTGGCTGAACATTCCCCAGTTCACTGTTGCCACTTGTAAATAGTCATCTAGAACCAAATACAATAATCCAAGTGCCATCTGATAGTACAGAAGGGCAGCTTTCTCCTTATTCTTGGAAATGGACATGCTTCTCTTAAGACTGCATTGGTGGTTGAGGTAGTTGTGTAGCTCAGTGCATTAAGAGCCAGGCCTAGAGATCAGAGGTTCTGGGATGAAATCTGACCTCAAATAATTCAAAGATATGTAACCCTAGGCCACTCATTTAACCTCCATTGCACAGTATGGATTCTAAGGCTAAAAGGGAAGGGTTAAAAAAAGTATGCATTATGCTTTTTCAACTACCCTGTTACCTTTCCCACTTATAATAAGTTTGTGGATCTCTCAATAATCCCCAACATCTCTTTATGCAATCCAAATTGGCATTAATAGTCTGTCTCCAATTTCCCCTTTTTTAAATCAACCATACCCCATTACTTCAACTCTTTTCTATGGCATAGGTACCAGTCACTGTCCCATTGAGGCCTATGCTTTTTTGTGTTTTGGACTTTTTCTACTCAAGGATAGGACCTGATATCAATCCCCAATTACATTCATCTTATCACATTATGTCTACTGTGCCAGCATCCTAAACTACTTCTGCATCCTACCTGTTTCAAGAATCCCTATCCTGCCAATTTTCTCATTATTTCTTTTTTTCTTTCCAGTTTCAAAATTATGCCTTCTTCTTGTCTGTAGAATTAGTAGAACATTAATGGTCATGATTTACAAAACTCTTTACAGATATTATTTCATTTGATCCAAGTCACTCATAGAAACATTGAACAGAATGAGTTCAAGAAAAGAATCTTCAGAAGATTTATCTGAACTGATACAGAATGAAGTGAGTAGAACCAAGAGATAATATATACAATACCAACATTGTTCTGAAGGCAAACAACTTGGAAACCCATGGGACCTCTCATCACTGCACTGACCAACCAGGACTGCAGAAGACCCATGATGAAATAAGTTACTCACTTTCTACAAAAAGCTATAGACTTCCTATGAAATCAGCTGCCTCTCTTCAGAAATGGGATGGACTGAGGGTGTAAGTTGCAACACATATTTTTTGAGCTCTGAAATTAGTTTTCCTTGATTGTCCATGTGGCATCATACATGTATTTTAATCTTGAAACAATTATTAATATGTAAATATTGCAACTTATGTGCTCATGTACCGGATTCATAGGCTTATTAGTCTTGATCATTGCATTTAATAGGTACTGTATTAATTCTGACTACTCTCCAAATCTACAGTCCAAAAATAAGAAGAATTCCCGGGTAAGCTGCCATAGGGTCCTAGTTCACACCTTGTCTGACCAGATTCCATACCAGGTCACATGTTTGAATAAACCCCTCCTATTTGATCTTGTGGTAGTCAGTTGAACCAATGTTAAGTATTGTGCCTTGTAAAATGATCATTAGCTACCTCCATTCCCCATTCCTTGATCCTCCAATAAAAAATTGAGGACATATATAGTTCACTCTCTCTTTCTCTCTACCACCATCAGAGGAGCACACAGGCTGGATCCCAAGCTCTTGAAGCCTTGTCTCTGAGTCTCTCTTCCTTTGTTCTATTTCCTCTTTCTCTATATCCCCTTCACCCATTTTCTCTCAATTTCTAACTCTCCTTCTCAGGTGTCCACCTAGGAATATATTAATTTGTGGCTACAGGAAGGCACAACTCATACCTGTCCCAAAGATTTTAGTTTTCATTACTGGTAGAAGGTAGAAGGGGGACAGAAAATAGATTTTAGTTAATTGGAAAAAAATAAATTAAGAAAAAGCACTTTTCAACCACGGGTGTCAAATACATAGCCTGCAACATTATCAGGTGCTGCATGAACCAGGGGAAAAGGTAATTGGAAAATAGTTAACAAAAGAATATGACACAGAGATAATTATATGATCATTTAAAATGTGTGCTTTCATCATCCTCATATACAGATTGAGGCCAATAAAAAATCATTCCACCTCTAAAGTATATCCTGTTGGTGTCTGACTTCCCCAAGGTCACTTCCCCATTTCACAATTCTATCTCTCCCACCTGCTCTCCATTCAGAACATTCCTAGAGGCAGGGACAGGAATTTGGGATACCCCTAAGGTTTGTAACAATAAAACTACATGAAATAAAAGGAAACTAAGGCCAGAGATGATCTCTCTCTGGTCCTGCTGTACATTAATGTGATTATGGGAATGGAGGGTCTGTCATCTGTACATAGGAAAGTCAGACCAGTGAATGAATTAATTGGGCAGCAGGAATTCTACAGTGGATCCAGCTACTGAATGCTAAAGCCAATAGATCAGAACCAGGCTTCACAAGAGACATGCTTCCATGTGGCATTTAATGCCACAAAGAGGAAAATATATGTCCAATGGTGAATCTCTTTGTGTGAAAGGAGACAAAGTTTATATCTTCCTTTCCATCTCCAGAATTTCCCTACCAAGGGTAATCAAGGCCAGCCCCATTGCATGACCATAGCTTATACTCCAACCAAGACTAGAAATATTCCGTGGTTCCACAGCACCAAGGGAAAGGGATTGAAGGAAAGAGAATTGGGCAGTCATTGAACCTGCTGTCCTAGAATTTGGGAGATGAAGAAGGTTGTATATCACTAGGACAGAAGAGAATAATACAATATCAATAACAAGGATGATGAAGACAACTCACATGCTTTTTATACCTACCATATAAAAAGGACCTTTACTCATAGAATGCTATTATATACAGAGAAAATGTAATTCATTTTTCCAGATAAAGAAACTGAGGCCTCAAAAGGAGGAGTCATTTACTACACAGAGAGTAGACAGAAAAGAAAGGATTCTATCCAAGTTTTATGATTCTGAGCTCAGGGCTCTTTCTACCACAATGCACTGTGCCATGGGACCGGGGGGGGGGGGGTGAGAGAGTCACTTTTGTCTATTTCTGTCATGCCAGGGAAAGAGAGAGCCCCACACAAAGTTGGGGGCCCAATCCAGATACTCACCATAGATTATAATATTCTTGGTTACAGTACGCGTCAAACCAGTGAATGAGTTAGATGCAGTACAGGTATAAGTGCCAGCATCACTCAGGGATGCAATAATAGAAAATGTGGCTGAGTTGCTGACTGGTTGTCCATTGTGTAACCAATTGAATTGTGCTGCAGGGTTAGAATCAGCAACACAGCTCAAGGTAATATTTGCCCCAGTAGGGTACTCATCGGCTGAATGTACAATTGTGGCGATATCTGGGCCATCTGGAAGAAAGAGAAGGATTCCATATTGAGATTATGGCAGAAATAAGGGGGCATCTCCTAGTCTATAACCCATCACCAAGAACCACTGTGTCTCCCTGATCCTCCTTTGAGCTGGGAAATTCACAACTCATCTTCTACTTTTCCAGTGTGGATCTGAACTTGGAAGATCTTAGGGCTTTCTCCAGTTCAGCACCCTGGATGGCCACCCTCCACCAGAACACATGACAAGGCCAATTTGGGCTCCCTAAAGATGAAAGGGGTTGGGAGCCTCAGAGCCTAGCTCCTTAGCTCTCTGAGGAGGGATGGAATTAGCCTAGCCTCTAGGAACACACCACCAAGCTATAAGCAGGCACCATATAGGAAGAACAAATTTACTCACAGGCAACATCCAGTGTGAATGGATCACTCCTATTGCGATAAAATGGGTTCTCGATTTCACACACATAGGGCCCTTTGTTATCGCTTCTTGTGAGACTGCGGAGAGTGAGTGTCCTCCTATCTGGCGACAGCTGTATCCTGCGACCAGCTGGGGCAACTCCGTTTATGAACCACTTGTAAGCGTGAATTTGACCTGTGGCATTGCAGGTCAATGAGAAGTCTTTGGTCTCCACTTCAGTATTGTTGGAGGTGAGAATGGTAGGTTTGGACAGTGGCGCTGTGCAGAGAATAGACAGAAAATGACTGTGTTGGTTCTTTTTCTTACCTTATAACCAAATAAGTGGTTTGGAAGTGGCCTGTTTAAGACCTTGGCAAGGCAGGAGGCCAGAGACCAAAAACCTGTGATTTCAATGGCAAGGACACCCCTTTCTCTGGTGCAGATCACAACTCCTCCAGGCCTTAGGAAAAGTTCAGCTTCAGTTCCTGTGGCTGACAAAGACATTCACATGGAGCCCAAGCCCCGGGTGCTCAGTCTTTCTGGGCTGAGGCAAGTAGGACTGGGGATGACAGACCCCAGACAGAAAAATCTGGGGAGATTTAATTGCATCTATCCAGCAATTCACTGAAGCACTATCACTATTAGAACAACTTGAAGAAGAACCTGAAAAGATTCAAGTTGTAACTTCTATGTGTGACATACCCACAGATATACCACAAGGGGTGTTTGCAAAATATCAAAATGATATGAGTTAGATTAAATCTATTACTCCTGTTAGGATTGAGGTCAGGGAAGGAATACCATCTAAGATACCACAATACAAATTGAGTAGAGAAGCGAGAGAAGAGATAACACCTATCATAAATAGTTTGCTTGAGCAAGGTATATTGAGACCTATGGTATCTGAATACATTTACCCAATATTAGCTATTAAAAAGAATAAGCTAAATGAAGATGGAACTCCTGCCTGGAGATTTGTGATGGATTTAAGGGCTGTGAATAATTTTATATGAAAAAAAAAACACACTATAACACCATCTCCAGACAATATCACAACTCAAATACCTGCAGAGTCTAGGTGGTACACAGTGTTGGACCTGAGCAACGCTTGCTTCACTATACTATTGCACCTTGATTCTCAAAATATTTTTGCTTTCCAATGGAGACAAACCCAGCTGTGCTATGCAAGATTAGTGCAAGGATGTTGCGAGTCTGCTTCAATATTTTGTCAACTGTTGCAGAGAGATCTAGCTACCATAACTTTCAAACATAGCAGATTGATACACTATGTGGATGATTTGTTGCTAGCATCTCCTGACCCTAAAACATGTTTGGAAGATTCAAAGAAATTATTGATAGAACCTTATAAGAGGGGACATAAAGTTTCTAAAAAGAAGATTCAATGGGTCCTACCAACAGTTGAATATTTAGGATTAGTCCTGGAGGGGGACACCAGGAAAATATCTAATAAAAGGAGGGCAGACATACAGAAGCTAGGCACCCCTAGAACTAAGAAAGAACTTAAGAGCTTTTCTGGCGGTTGCTGGTTTCTCAAGGCAGTACATAGTAGGATATTCTCATATTTCCAAGTGCTTGATTGATATGACAAAGAAAGATATTAAAGAACCATTGCAATTAAATAAAGAACATTTACATGCTTTGTCACAGTTGAGAGGAGCTATTTTATCAGTTCCAATTTTGGGAATACTTGATTATATGAAAGAATTCCACTTGTATGTCCATGAAGCAAAAGGTGTTGCTTCTGGAATATTAGCACAGTATTTTGGGTTAAATCTGAGGGCTATTGCATTTTACAGTCCTATCCTTGACACGGTTGCACAAGGAATGGTTCATTGCCTCAGGAGCTTAGTAGCTACAGCTCTAATGGTCAAGAAGTCATATGATATAGTACTAGGATGTAAATTGCATGTGTATTCCGCACATCAAATTGAAAAACTGTTATGGTCGCAGAATATGCATTCATTCACCGATGCAAGAATATCCCAGTATGAAGTCATTTTGTTAGGCAATTATAACATCACAATTCATAGATATGCACCATCGAACCCAGAAACTCTGATCCCTGATTTGCCAATGGATGGAGAAGTATTGCATGATTGGGATCAGATAGTGGAACTCATGCATAGGCCAAATGAATGCCTTAAAGATACACCTCTTATGGATCCAGAAATAGAGTTATACATGGATGAATCCTCTTATGTTCGTGATGGGAGAAAATTCACAGGGGCAGCAGTTGTTGACAATGACAAAACTCTTTGGCATGCATCACTGCCAAGCCATGTCGGCGCTTAGGGAGGATCATGGCCCTAGAATTAGCTAGAGGGAAAAGAGCTAATATTTTTCTGGATTCACAATATGCTTTCTCCACGGTGCATTGGTCATCATACATATGGTAAAACAGAGGGCATAAAACTTCAGCTGGGAAACCAATTGCATATCGCAATCTGATAGATCATATCATAAGTGCTGTAGACTTTCCTAAAGAGGTGGCCATAATCTATTTTAAGGCACACACTCATGGGAAGGACAGAATACCCCTAGGGAATGACTGAGCAGGCACAACATCAAAGTATGCTGCTAGGTTCGATCCTCACCATGTGCTGAATTTCTCTCTGATCAAATGGCATGATCTCACTGAAGCCTAGGATGGAGAAGAGATGCAGTCATGGAAAGAGCAGCTAGGTACTAAACTAATCAAGGGTGTCTGGATTGCTCAAGGGGGTAAACCTATTCTCCCTAAAAAGTTATATCAACATCTATGCACTGTAAGTCATGCAGAAGGACATTATGGAGTGCAAGGGATTCTGGATACCATAAAGAGATATTGGACAGCACCAGGAATTACAAAAAATACCATTAGAACTTGTCAGGCATGTGAAACATGCAAGAGATATAATCAAGGACATTTTAAGAGTGCTGCATTGGGAAGCAGACCACTCAGCTATATGCTTTTTCAGTGTATTCAAATTGATTATATCAACATGCCTAGAGACAAGGGATACAAATATGCATTGGTGATTATGGATAAATTGACTAGATGGGTTGAGGCATGTCCATCCAAGAAAAGTGACACTGCTACGGTAGTGAGATTTCTATTAAAGGAGATTATACCTAGACATGGCATTCCTGATACCATAGATTCGGACAAGGGGTCTCACTTTACTTCCCAGATTCTAAAAGTAATCTACAAGAATTTAGGGATTAAGTGCAATTACCATTCAGTATATCGACCCCAAGGTTCCAGGCAGGTCAAGCGTATGAACAAAGAACTGAGAACATAAATAGGCAAACTCTGTTCAGAAACACATTTAAAATGGACAGATGTTTTGCCTCTTGATTTGTTCAATATTAGAACCAGGCTTAGGACTGACCTGCATTATATCACCTTTTGAAATGCTACATGGTCAGCCACTTTGGCATGGTAGGACAGTAAGACCACCTTACTTGTCCATCTTAAGAGGGGAATGTGTTCTTCATGAATACTTAAAACAGATACAACATAGGATTGAAGAACTAAGGAAACTGGGTTTGCTTGGGCAAAGAATACCACTAGATTTTTCATTGCATGAGATAAAACCAGGTGATAAGGTATATGTCAAGAACCTTAATAGAGAATCTCCTACAGAATCAAGATGGATCAGACCAACTAAGGTCATAATGACAATCCCAACATCTATAAAGGTTGATCAAAGAGATCCATAGTTCCATACTTCACATGTGAAATTGCATCACACCCATAATGTTGATTAGCTCTGGGAATATAATCAATAAGCAATGACCGTCCCTACTGACAACACATGAAAGGACATGACTACTTGCCACCAGAATACAGACAAGAGAGTCCTACATATGTTAACATGATAAAGTGATAGCACCCCTGGAGCAAATGCAGCCAGTGTTGCAGCCAAAAGAATAGCATTAGAAGCCTTAGAAAAAGCCTCGATATATTTCTATACAAAGTCTCTGCCAAGAACTAAGTACAGTAAACATTCAATAAATCTTCTAGTGAAAAGTGAAACAACAAGAATTAGCAAACTTGAAATCACTATTTTTAACAAAATCCTGAGAACCTATGCATAATGGTCACACCCATCTGTGAAAAAACATATGTAGACCTTACTTGCTTTTCACGAAGATATACATATGCAAAGCTTACCTCCATGCACGAAGAGAATACATGTAAATCTTACCTGCAGACATAAAGATTGATAAATTCTGACAAACATTCATGAAGATTTCAACTTACTTCCATGCAAATATACTTTTCACTCTTATTTGCACACACATAAAAATGTCACATGCATACATGTTTGTGGTTTGTTCGTGTGTTCTGGGTTCCTGATTGATTGTTCCAGTGGATCCTGATTTGAAGACCACATCTTCAATCAAGACTGGAAGATGGCAACTGGCATGCAGACCAGACAGAGGACCAGAGAGTAAGAAAGATTTTATGCAAACATCGTTAAAGGACATGGTAGGACTTTGGAACTTTGGAATTTTGGAACTTTTGATCATGAGGGTATGTAAGAATGCATAATACATGTTACCTCACATATATGCACATATATGCACACATCCTACATAGAATACACTTTAGTAAGATATCTCATAGAATGGGTAAGTACATAACATGCATAGTGGCATAACAAAAGACACATTGATACAAATTTCTGTGGAAAATTCAAAGATTTCTTTTCTGCATGAGTTTGCACAGAAATATAGTATGATGTACATATGTCAATGTGTATGGATCCTATGTACACATGTAAATTACTATTGACTAATGAGCTAACTTTATTTGAGTAATTTATTAATATTCTAACTACTAACATTAGTGACAGCCTAGTGAATTTGTTTAAGTCTTAGGAAAGTAGACAGAGATGTTCTGAAGTATAGAATTTACATTGCATTATGATTGTAGGTTAGCATTTGTTAATGATAGTAAACTTTTCTTAGTGACTGTATAGACATTAGGAATTAGGACATTTGCATATTCTTAATGTTAGTGAAATTGTTGGATTGATTTGACAAATGTTACAGGATTTGTTATGTGAAACTATATTCATGTAAATCCCTTACCTAAACCATTTTCCTATACGATTCTTAGCTTAACATCTATGTAGATAGAATAGATAAGTTAGGATTTTTTTATCTGGGGGTGGCTAAGGGAATACTTAAGATAGCACAGGGTGAAGAATAGATAGATAGAATTAATAAGTGTAAGTATCATTGAAAAATGCAAGTTGATTTTTTTGGAGAATAAAAGGGGGGATTGTGGAAGAGGCATGAAGAGAGAGGATTTGCAGGACAAGCCAAGCATGCAGATCAAACTGGGGACATGATCTGCAAAATCAAGGTGAAGATTCCAAAAGGAATGTTCCCAGGAGGAGGCAGTTGGGAGCCTGGACAGAGGAGAGAAACTGGGACTTTGGGATTCTCTCTGGGAGTGACTGACCAAGAGAGAAATCTATTCTCTGGATTCCTGATCAAGAGAGCCTGGCTTTTCCTGACTTAGGCAGAGAGAAAGACCTTTGTGGTTTTTTGAAAGAGTCTGGACTTGAATTACTCAAGCAGAGATTATCTGACTGGAGAAGGAAGATTTAACAGTTATCTTCCATCTCTCTGGCTGTCTCTGTGTCACAATTGTGACTAGACTGACATTTCCTAAACCCTTCTTAATTCTCCTTGTAGGTTAGGGACAAACTTCATCCCTCTCACCTCAATCCACATTCTGTTTGTTACCAATAAACCCTTTACCTGAGAAAAGAAGAATAAAGAATATTTCTCTGAAATTGCATAGTTCCCCTGGGTTACTTAGAAGATGGCTGACTAAGACCAGGGGAGGGGAAAGGGTAGCAGGAGGGCTTCAGGTGGAAGACTGGGAGGTGAAGGGTGGAGAGTAGAAAATAGTTTGATTTATTAGCCTTTAGTGATCTTTAGGCAGCTCCAGAGTAATCCCCTCTAGCAGTATCTATCTCTCTAGCCTTATCTCTCATCTATCTCCATTATAACTAGGCAACCTCAGGTGTCCCCTAGTAGCAGCTCTCTAGTCACAAGCCAGAATATCCAGTTACCACAACCAGAAATATTTACACAGATTATCTCTTATATTACAAAATGGACTGGTGGGGAGGGAAGCAGTATAAGGATGGAGAGGGTTGGGAGGTAGTTTTAAAAGACTTCAAAAAATAAGGAGGGAAATAAGAAGGGATGGGGTAGAAAGGGAGTGAAATAAGGGTGGAAACTAGGAGGGCTGATTAAAAGTAGATTATAGAAGGAAATAGTGAACGAAGAAAAAGCAGAACTAGAAGTAGAAAGCAAAATGTTGGGAAATACATATCTGGTAATCATAACTCTGAATGTGAATGGAATGAACAAATCCATAAAACACAAGCAAATAGTAGAGTGGATTAGAATCCAAAACCCTACCATATGCTGTCTGCAAGAAACACACATGAGGAAGATAGATACGCATAGGGTGAAAGTAAGAGGATGGAGCCAAATCTATTGGGCATCAACTGATAAAAAGAAGGCAGGAGTCGCAATCATGATATCTGACAAAGCCAAAGCAAAAATAAATCTAGTTAAAAGAGATAGGGAAGGTAATTACATCCAGATGAAAGGCAGTATAGACAACGAGGAAATATCAGTACTCAACATATATGCACCAAATGGCATAGTATCCAAATTTCTAAAGGAGAAACTAGTGGAGCTCAAGGATGAAATAGATAGGAAAACTATACTAGTGGGAGACCTGAACCTTCCTCTATCTGAACTAGATAAATCAAAACAAAAAATAAATGAGAAAGAGGTAAGAAAAGTGAATGAAATCCTAGAAAAATTATAGTTAGTTGATATATGGAGAAAAATAAATGGGGGCAAAAAGGAATACACATTCTTTTCAGCAGCATATGATACATTCACAAAAATTGACTATGTATTAGGGCACAAAAACATTGCAAACAAGTACAAAAGAGCAGAAATAATAAATGCAACCTTCTCAGATCACAATGCAATGAAAATAATAATTAGTAAGGGTACATGGAGAGGTAAATCAAAAATTAATTGGAAATTAAACAATACGAGTCTCCAAAACTGGTTAGTCAAAGAACAAATCATAAAAACAATTAATTTCATTGAAGAAAATGACAATGATGAGACATCCTTTCAAATCCTATGGGATGCAGCCAAAGCAGTACTCAGGGGGAAATTTATATCCTTGAGTTCATATATTAACAAATTAGGGAGGGCAGAGGTCAATGAATTGGGCATGCAAATTAAAAAAACTAGAAAGTGAACAAATTAAAAATCCTCAGATGAAGACTAAATTAGAGATCCTAAAAATCAAAGGAGAAATTAGTAAAATTGAAAGTCAAAGAACTGTTGATTTAATAAATAAGACTAGAAGCTGATACTTTGAAAAAACAAAATACACAAAGTACTAGACCATCTAATTTAAAAAAGGAAAGAAGAAAACCAAATTGACAGCATCCAAGATGAAAAGGGAGACCTCACCTCTAATGAAGAGGAAATTAAGGCAATCATTAAAAGAATCATTATGCCCAGTTATATGGCAGCAAATATGGCAATCTTGGTGATATGGATGAATACTTAGAAAAATATAAATTACCTAGACTAACAGAGGAAGAAATTGGTTACCTAGACAACCCCACATCAGAAAAATATTGAACAAGCCATCAAATAATTTCCTAAGTAAAATCCCCAGGTCCAGAAGGATTCACAAATGAATTCTATCAAACATTCAAAAACCAACGTATCCCAATATTATACAAACTATTTGGCAGAATAAGCAAAGAAGGAGTTCTACCAAATTCATTTTACGACACAAATATGGTACTGATCCCAAAACCAGGCAGGTCAAAAACAGAGAAAGAAACATATAGATGAATCTCGCTAATGAATATAGATGCAAAACTCTTAAATAGGATCCTAGCAAAAATACTCCATCCAGTCATCACAAGGGTTATTCACTATGACCAGGTAGGATTCATACCAGGAATGCAAGAATGGTTCAATATTAGGAAAATATGAATCTTAAAACTGCTCAGACTCTACCTTGGAACATTTGGTTAAGGCTATTCCCCATTTAAATATGGAGGTACTTGATCAGGAATGTACTGGGAATTTTAACATTACTCCACCCATACTTAGGCATACTTTAGGGGAAGATAAAGTTGTAAAACTCCTTACTGGAACAATGAAAAAGTCCCTAATTCATGCTTACAGTGAGTCCAAAACCTTAAGCTAGGTCTATTTTTTGATCTAATACAAAAAGGTACTAAGTTCCTATAAAGGTTAAATTAATCAGTAAAAGGTCAAGCAACTTACAAAAGGAAAGCATAACAAAAGAGGTGTGAAGTTTTAGTCTACTCAGAGAAGGTGATAACAAAAGAATATGTGAATTAAGAATGGTAAGTCCTGTGGAAAGCATCTACTGTGATTAGTAGATGTGAAAATTTAGGGGAGCTGACATAAGAGAAATTTTTCTTTAAAAGCAGATGGTTCCCTCAACTTAGGAGTTAGTTGGATCTCAGACTTGTTGGAGTAGCTGGGTCTCTGAACTTAGTTGGAATCTTGCTTGGAACAAAATCTTGTGGTGAGTGGATAAAAGACTGACTTAGTTTTCTCTCTTAAAGAGAAAGGCCTAGGCCATTTGGCCTAGGCCCTAGGCCTTTTCCTACTATTTCCTCTTACTCTGTCTCTCCTTTCCCTTAATTCCTTCATTCATTTTAATTAAAATCTCTATAAAACCCAATTGACTTGGGTATTTCATATTTGGGGTTTTTCCCATGGCAACAACTTATTTTTGATATAAAATCAAGACACTAAAATTATTTCTACAGTTTTGGCAATTCACAGTCTTGAACCCACATTTTCATGGTAACAAAAACCATCCACATAACTGACCATGTTAACAAGCAAACCAATAAAAATCACACGGTTATCTCAAAAGATGCAGAAAAAGCCTTTGATAAAATACAGCACCCATTTCTATTGAAAACACTAGAAAGTATAGGATAGAAGGGCCTTTCCTAAAAATAAAACACAGTATAGATCTAAAATCATCAGCAACATCATCTGCAATGGAGATAAACTAGAAGCATTCCCAATAAGATCAGGAGTGAAACATGGATGCCCATTATCACCTGTATTATTTAACATTATACTAGAAACACTAACAGTAACAATTAGAGAAGAAAAAGAAATTGAAGGTATTAAAATTGGCAATGAGGAGACCAAGCTATCACTCTTTGCAGATGATATGATGGTCTACCTTAAGTATCCTAGAGAATCAACCAAAAAGCTAGTTGAAATAATCAACAACTTTACCAAAGTTGCAGGATACAAAATAAACCCACATAAGTCATCAACATTTCTCTATATATCTCCAACACATCTCAGCAGCAAGAATTAGAAAGAGAAATACCATTTAAAATCACCTTAGACAATATAAAACACTTAGGAATCTATCTGCTGAGATAAACACAGGAACTTTATGAACACAACTAAAACACACTCTCCACACAATTAAAAATAGATCTAAACAATTGGAAAATCATTGGTTGCTCATGGGTAGGATAAGGTAACATAATCAAAATGACAATCCTGCCCAAATTAATTTACTTATTTAGTTCCATACCCAAAAAAAAAATTTACTGAGTTAGGAAAAAAACATAAAATTCATTTGGAAGAACAAAAGATCAAAGATATCCAGGGAAATCATGAAAAAAAATGCAAATAAAGGAGCACTTGCAGTCGTAGATCTAAAACTATATTATAAAGCAGGGGTCATCAAAACAAGTTGGTACTGGCTAAGAGACAGAAAGTAGGATCAAAGGAATAGACTAGGGGTAAATGACCTCAGCAAGACAGTCTATGATAAGTCCAAAGGTCCCAGTTTTGGGGACCAAAACCCACTATTTGATAAAAACTGCTGGCAAAATTGGAAGACTGTATGGGAGAGATTAGGTTTAGATCAACATCTCACACTCTACACCAAGGTAAACTCAGAATGGGTGAATGACCTGAATATAAAGAAGGAAACTATAAGTAAATTAGGTGCACACAGAATAGTATATTTGTCAGATTTTTGGGAAAGGAAAGACTTTAAAACCAAGTAAGAGCTAGAAAAAATCACAAAATGTAAAATCAATAATTTTGATTACATCAAGTTAAAAAGTTTTTGTACAAACAAAATTTATGCATCCAAAATTATAATGGAAGCAACAAATTGGGAAAAAATCTTCATTACAAAAACCTCTGACAAAGGACTAATTACTCAAATTTATAAAGAGCTAAATCAATTGTACAAAAAATCAAGCCATTCTCCAATTGATAAATGGGCAAGGAACATGAGTAAGCATCTTCCATATGAAGAAATCAAAACTATTAATAAGCACATGGAAAAGTTTTCTATATCACTTACAATCAGAGAAATGCAAATCAAAACAACTCTGAGTTATCAACTCACACCTAGCAGATTGGCTCATATGACAGCAAAGCAAAGTAATGAATGCTGGTGGGGGTGTGGCAAAGTTGGGGCATTAATGCATTGCTGATGGAGTTGTGAATTGATCCAACCATTCTAGAGGGCAATTTGGAACTATGCCCAAAGGGTATTAAAGAACAGTCAGCAGTGATTCTGAACAACTTGGAGGAATCTATGAGAAAAAAACACTATCCACATTCAGAGGAAACACTATGGGAGTAAAAACACCCAAGAAAAACAACTGCTTGAATACATGGGATGAAGGGATATGGTTGGGGATGTAGACTCTAAATTAACATCCTTGTGCAAACAACAACATGGAAATAGGTTCTGATCAAGGACACAAGTAAGACCCAATGAAATTGCACATCAGCTGTGGGAAGGGTAGGTAGAGGGGAGGGAGGGAAATAAAGAGATTATTGTAACCAAAAAAAATTAAATTAATAAAAAAAGAAATGATAAACAAGGGGCAGCTGGGTAGCTCAGTGTATTGAGAACTAGGACTAGAGATGGGAGGTCCTGGGTTCAAATCTGGAAGAACTATACACAGTAACAGCAATATTGTACAAGGATCATCTGTGAAAACTTGGCTACTCTCAGAAATGTAATAAACTGGGACAATCCTGAAAGATTTATGAAAGGGAATGTTATCCACTTCCAGAGAAAAAAAACTATTGGAGTTTCCTTTCATATTAGTATATTTGTGGTTTTATTTTGGAATTTGGTTACGTATAAATGTGCTCTTACTACAATGTCCCAAATGGAGTGTTTTGTGCAACAATAAAAATACAAAAGAAAAATTAAGGAAAAAAGAATTAGTAGAACATTAATGGTCATGATTTACCAAGCTCTTTACAGATATTATTCCATTTGATCCCAAGTCACTCAAAGAAACACTGGACAGAATGAGTTCAAAAACAGAAACTTCAGATTTCTCTGAATTAATGCAGAATGAAGTGAGTAGAACCAAGAGGGTGATTTATACAATAACTACAGTCTTCCGAAGTCAAAGAACTTTGAAAAACTTGGGACCTCTGATCAATGCAGTGGCTAACAAGGATTGCAGAAAACCCATGATAATGGGTTACTCACTTCCTACAAAAACCTACAGACTTCCTATGAAATCAGCTGCCTCACTTCAGAAATGGGATGCAGTCAGGGTGTATGTTGCAACAGATATTTTTTGAGCATCAGAATTTGTTTTCCTTGATTGTCCATGTGGCATCATAGGTGTATTTTAATCTTGAAACAATTATTAATATATCAATAGTGCAACCTATATTCTTATATACCAGATTCATGGGCAAGTAGTTCTTGATCATTGTATTTAATAGGTACTGGATTAATTCTGACCACTCTCCAAATCTACAGTCCAAAAGTCAGAAGAATTCCTGGGTAGGCTGCCACAGGGTCCTAGTTCCCCCCTTGTCAGACCAGATTCCATACCAGGTCACATGTTTGAATAAACTCCTCCTCCTTGATCTAATGGTTGTCAGTTGAGCCAATGTTAACTCTTATGCCATGTTACATGACCATTAGCTACCTCCATTCCCCATTCCTTGATCCTCCAATAAAAGATTGAGGAAATATGTAGTTTACTCTTTCTCTCTCTCTACTAGAATCAGAGGAGCACACATTAAGGCTTTTTAAGCACTGTCTCTGAGTCTTTCTTCTTTTATTATATTCCCTCTTACTCTATATCCCCTTCACCCATTTTCCCTCAGTTCCTAACTCTCTTTCTCAGGTGTCCACCTAGGAATAGATTAATTCATGGCTACAGGCAGGCACAACTCATACCTGTCCAAAGATTTTAGTTTTCATTAGTGGTAGAAGGTAGAAGGGGGACAGAACATAGATTTTAGTTCATTGGAAAAAAAAATAAATTAAGAAAAAGCTCTTTTCAACCACAGGTGTCAAATACATAGCATGCAACATTCCCAGGTGCTGCATGAACCAGGGGAAAAGGTAATTGGAAAATAGTTAACAAAAGAAAATGACAAACAGATAATTATATGATAATTTAAAATGTGAGCTTTAGGCATCCTCATGTACAGATTGAGGCGAATCAAAAATCATCCCTCCTCTAAAGTATATGCTGTTGGTGTCTGACTTCCCCAAGGTCACTTCCCCACTTCACAATTCTATCTCTCCCCGCTGCTCTCCATTCAGAACATCCCCATAGTCTAGGAGAGGAAGTTGGGATACCCCTAAGGTTTGTAACAATAAAATTGCATGAAATAAAAGGAAACTAAGGCCAGAGATGATCTCTCTATGAACCTGCTGCCCATTAGTGTGATTATGAGACTGAAGGTTTTGTCATTGATACATAGGAAAGTCAGACCAGTGAATTAATTGGGCATCAGGAATTCTACTGTGGACCCAGTTACTGGAGGCTAAAGCCAATCATCCCTTTACATGGATAAGAATCAGGTTTCATAGCAGCCATACTTCCATGTGACTTTTTATGCCACAAAGAGGAAAAATATAGGTGCAATGGTGAATCTCTGTGTGTGAAAGGAGACAAAGTTTACATCCTCCTTTCTATCTCCAGAATATCCCTGCCAAACAGGATCAAGGCCAGCCCTGTTGCATGACCATAGCTTATACTCCAACCAAGAATTAAAAATATTCTGTGGGTCCATAGCACCAAGAGAAAGGGATGGAAGGAAAGATTATGGAGCAGTCATTGAACCTGCAGTCCTAGAAGTTGGGAGAAAAAGAAGGTTGTATGCTACGAGGACAGCAGAGAATAATACAATATCAATAACAAGGATGATGATGACAATTCACATGTTTTTGTGTCTAACATGTAAAAAGTACTTTCCCCACATAAAATCCTATTATATACAGAGCAAATATTATTCACTTTTCCAGATGAAGAAGCTGAGGATGTGAAAGGAGGAGACACACTTACCACACAGATAATAGACAGAGGAGGAATGATTAAATCCAAGTTTCATGATTCTGAGTTCAAGGTTCCTTCTACCACAATGCAATGTGCCATGGGACCACGGAGGCAGAATGTCACTTATGTCTATTTCTCTCCATGTCTATTTCTGCCAGGGAAAGAGAGAGCCCAACACAAAGTTGGGGGCCCAATCAAGCTACTCACCATAGATCATAAGAGTCTTGTTTGCAGTGCGCGTCAAGCCAGTAAATGAGTTAGTTGCAATACAGGTATAGTTTCCGATATGATTCAGGGATGTAATAATAGAAAATGAGGCTGAGTTGCTGACAGATTGTCCATTCTGTAACCAAGTGAATTGTGCTGGTGGGTTAGAATCAGCAACACAGCTCAAGGAAACATTTATCCCCGTTGCGAACTGATCGCTTATATGGTCAATTGTGGCAATATCTGGGCCATCTGGGGGAAAAAGAAGGATTCCATATTTAGATTATGGCAGAAAAGAAGGGCATCTCCTAGTCTGTAACCCATCAACAGGGACCACTGTGATGCTCCTTTGAGCTGGGAAATTCACAGCTCCTCCTCTACTTTTACAGTTTGGATCTGAACTTGGAAGATCTTAGGTCTTTCTCCAGTTCAGCACCCTGGATGGCCACCCTCCACCAGAACACATGACAAGGCCAATCTGGGTTCCCTAAAGATGAAGGGGTTTGGGAACCTCAGAGCCTAGCTCTTTAGTTCTCATAGAAGGGACTGAACTAGCCTGGCCTCTGGGAACACACCACCAGGCTATAAGCATGCAACATATAGGAAGAAGCAATATACTTACAGGCAACATCCAGTGTGAATGGATCACTCCTATTGCTATAAATAGGATTCCAGATTTCACACTCATATGGCCCTTTGTTATCTCTTCTTGTGAGCCTGCTGAGAGTGAGTGTCCTCTTATCTGGCGACAGCTGTATCCTGCTACCAGCTGGGGCAACTCCGTTTATGAACCACTGGTAAGTGTGAATTTGACCTGTAGCCTGGCATGTCAATGAGAAGTCCTTGGTCTCCACTGCAGTAATGTTGGAGGTGACAATGGTAGGTTTGGACAGTGGCTCTGCGCAGAGAATAGACAGAAAATGACTGTGTTGGTTCTTTTTCTTACCTTATAACCAAATAAGTGGTTTGGAAGTGGCCTGTCTAAGACCTTGGCAGGCTGGAGGCCAGACACCAAGAACCTGTGATTTCAATAGCAAAGCTCCCCCCTTTCTCTGGTGCAGATCTCATCTCCTCCAGGCCTTAGGAAAAGTTCAGCTTCAGTTCCTGTGACTGACAAAGACATTCACATGGAGTCCAAGCCCCGGGTGCTCAGTCTTTCTGGGCTGAGGCAAGCAGGACTGGGGATGACAGACCCCTTCATCCAGCACCTGGGCTTGGATTTGAGGCCTTTATAGCTTGGCAGAACCACCAAGAGTTTATTATTCCTTGGCCTGGGCTTTCGGGAGCCAGTGTTCCTTACCTTGACAGCTTGATAAGGATATTGGGAGAGGTTGGTGTGGATAGAGTAGGGACAGGCCACAGGGAGACTGTGCTCATAAAGGGAAACATTACTTTAATTCTGAAGAGAAAAGAAAAGGAAAGGCAGAGAGTGGAAATAGATCAGTTAGTATCAGGGAACAAAAGGAAGAGCCTCAGGCTGGGAGTCAGGTCAGACCTGGTTCAAGTCTGGAGATTTCAAACCCACAATAACATCTCTGGTGCCTAGGACATGATTTGTCCACAGGAAGTAGTTCCTACCCTTTACAGAAGATTCTGGAATTCCCTGCTTTGGCCTCTCCCATTTCCTTAGGTGTTTCCTACCCTATAAGATAAGAATGAGAATGTTGAAGGTGATCTTCAAGCTCAGATATAGTTTTATGCTGGGAATCTAAACTAATGGGGAATAATTTTCCCAGAGTCTTCATGGCCCAAGGAGAGCCCTTTCCTTATCTCTAGTTGGAAGTAAGGCCTTGCCACTGAGAGAGATATGTATGCCAGAGCAATCTCTGGGGCACATGCATGAGGATCGTCAGGCCTCTGTCCTGGGTCATCCATGGCCAGCTGTCTTAAAAATAATTTCCAAATTGATAGTCATAAGTTAGAAATATTTCAGCTTCCTTGACCTTTCTCCTTGTTATTTTGGTAGAGCTTGCACTCCATCCCTGGGTCTCCATTGGGAAGTTTAATGTGAGGAAGAGTGAGCCTCCCATTTGTATCCAGTAAAGCCAAGTGACACTGGCCAGGACAGTGACAAATCTGAGGTCAGCTAGCTACCTTTTGTAGTGGGGGGAGAATATGAAGGAACAGTGAGCATTCTCCTGGGCATGAAGGCCATGGTAGGACTTTTTGGAAGGTGTTTTGGCAGCATCAATGGATACAGTGCCTGACATGACATAGTGACTAGTGGTAGCCTAAGAGGGAGAAAGACCTATGTTCAAATTCTGTCTCAAAATGTTACTGGCTGTGTGTCTTACTAGCAAGTCCCTATCTGTGTCTCAGTCTCCTGATCTGTTAAATGGGTAAAATAATCTCTCAGTCCTAGTGTTATTGGACCAAATGAGAACATATATAGAAGTTCTGTATAAATCCTGAAAATAGCCCAAACAACGGTTCAGAGGAAGGAAAGTACAGAGTGTGAGTCTGAATACCAAATGTAGACTCATGCTGTCTGAGCACACAATGCATGGCCAGAAGTATCTGAAAGGCCTGATGCCCTTTTGTGAATGGCTAAGGTTTAATGACAGACCAAGAACACTCAAGGATAGTCTGTAGGCAATAGAGAGTCATGAGCAGAGAAGAGACTAGAGCACACACATATTTAATTGAAGGACCAATTGAGGGCACTAGAGATGCTTAGCCCAAAGAAGAGAAGACTTGAGTGGGAGAGGAGACATGTCTCCATGGACTGGTGGAGTTATAATGGGTTCTGTGCCCCTGCCAGGGGATGTTCAGTGGCTTACATTGATCAGGTGGGGACTATTTTCCTTTCTCCTTACAGCAACATTCAGGTACCCTTTTATCTCTTGTCTATCACAGAACAACTCTTTTTTTAACCCTTACCTTCTGCATTAGAATCAATACTATGTATTGTTTCCAGAGCAAAAGGGCCAGGCAATGGGGGTTAAGTAACTAGCTCAAGGTCACAGAGCCAAACAGGATCCAGTTTTAATGGACTTGACTCCCTGATCATTTCTCTTCCAAAAATGATTTGGGATGCCTTGGGGAACTAACTGAGCAGGATTCCTGGCCTGACTCTGCAACAGTGCTGAGACCCATAAACAGGTCCACATCCAACACAATCCCTTCATGGGTGAGGATGGACTCCAACATTTGCCCCTCTATGATCGGATGCAAATCAGGCTGGCTCAATCATCCCTGGCCTCAGATATTCCTCTCTTGCTATTGGTCTCCTTCTGTCCACTAGGTGGAACTACCAGGTGTGACAAGGAAATCACTTTTAAAAGACTGATATATATTAATTTAAGGTCGCCAAGGAATTCAGCTATGTAATTCCTTAATGAAAACTCAAGTCAGTCGTCAACCTTTTATGGAGTTTTAATTACAAACAGGAGGAAGAAAGGAATTAGAGATAGAGAGAAAGAGGGAGAGAGAAAGGGGAGAGAAGGGAATAGGGCTTGAATACCCCTTCTGTTTAGGCTGGGCCAAAAGGCCCAAGCCCTTAGATAGCTGGGGCAATGAAAGGAGATCAGTCCCTATTACTCACATGACCAAATATGGAGAAACAGACTCCAGGGCCCCCACCTTCAGCTTCCTTGAGCGCAAGCTTCTCAGAGCACACCGCAACCACTCCGACAAACTCCTCAATCACCCCCAGTCTTCAGTCCCTCCTATCCTTCAGGAAAACCCTCCAAGTTCCCTCCCCTCAGTCCTCACATCTCCCAATCACCTGTCCATCAATTTCCCTGTGCCAATGGAGGCTCTAGCTTAACCCTGGACCACCCAGAGGTCTCTGGCTTTGCACATGTCTGTTGAAGGTCATATTTTCAAATAATTAAATCTTTGATCCTTTGCTACAGCCCTTTGTAAATCCTGCTAACCTGAGGAGGATAGAGATTGGAATAATTAAATTTTGATCTAGGCTGCAGCCCTTACTCAATCCTGTTAGGACTGAATAGGGTGGAGATTGATTCCAAGTATCTCCATTGTATCAATTCTAAAATCAATCATGACTCAAAGAAATTCCTGTTCTATGCTTAAGCATAGGTCAAAGTCCTTTCCATTGTTCAGCAAAAGGTTTCTGTCCTAAAGTAATCTTAAGAAGGGAAGAGGAGGAAACTCCCATGCCAATGGGGTTCACATTCCAATAGCCAAGACCCACTATCAATAGGGAATTTTTCAAGTATGAAATTTCCCAATGGTGACATTTCCAACATTTATAAGTCTAAGAAATTTTGAGGTTTACACAGGACAGGAAGAACTCTGGCTCATAAAAAGTTTCAGAGTAGCAGTTGACACCTAATGTGATCTAGGGCCTCTTAACCTCTCTAGGGCTCTCTGTGGATACAACTGACTTCAGTTCTCTGGAAAGATCAGGAAATGTCCAATTAAACAGAAAATCCTGAAAATCCAAAGAGAATTTAATAAAATCAAAAGAAAAAATGCAGAATTAAATAAATCTAGGATCTGTTTTTTTTTTAATAAAAATACAACTAAATAGATGACCCATTGGTTAATTTCATTAAAGAAAGAGGAAAACATAATTACCAAAAGCAAAAATGAAAAGGATGAATGAGTTAGCAATGAAGTTGAAATTAAGGAAATTCTGAGCAATTATTTTGAGCAATTATGTACCAGCCATAACTCAGAAACAAAGAGTCATTGAAGGGTTACATCTAAAAAGCAAATCGGGAAAGGCTTTACAAAGTTATAATTGTGGATTGTCTTATGGCTCAATTAATATGGAAAGGCATAGAATATGTGGTTTCAGGTTTAGGATGGTATCCTCATGAAATCTGGGTACCCATTGCTAAAGATATACTACAGAAATATTTAGTCTTTACTATTAGCATACCCCATTACTATTACCACCTACACTCCACAAGGTTAATTTTCTTTTTTGTCCCAACATCCTGTTGTTTTTCCTAGTGTTCTAAGAGATCTTCCAGTATCAGGACCTAATGTTTATGTTGATGCGAATGCTAGTTATAAGGCAGGAGTATACAAGGAAGGTAGCTACCTGTCATTTTTACCACTCCTTTTTCTACTACCCAACAAAATGAATTAACAGCTGTTTTGCTAGAATTTTGGTTATTTCAGGAGCCTTTCAACCTCATAATGGACTTTAAATATGTTTTTCAGTCTTTGCAAGGTGTAGAACAAGCTGTCATCAGATCTACTCAAAGCAATGTACAAATGTTATTCTGTAAATTACAAACTGTCATATGACAAAGGACACATCCAGTGTATGCCATGCATGTACGCAGTCATACCAATTTACCTGGACCTATTTTTAAAGGAAATGATATCATAGATCAAGCTTTGATTGCTCAATGTTATCTAACTGATATGCAATTAGCTGAGGAATCCATCATAGATTTCACCAAAATAGTACTGCTTTAGGCCAAATGTTCCAACTCACTAAAGATCAAGCCAGGAGTATTGTTAAAAAGTGTCCTAATTGTGTTCCAAACCATCCCCCAATGTATATTGGTGTGAATCCCAGAGGCTTAAGTAGTACAGATATATGGCAAATGGATGTGACTCACAAACCGTCCTTTGGACGACTTAAATATATCCATGTCACTGTGGATACTTATTCAGGGTTTTTATGGGCTTACTTTTCAGATGCCTGGTCCCCCCAGAACATTTAAAACAGATAATGGACCTGCTTATACTTCCAAACAACTTTTTCTTTTTTGTAAAACTTGGGATATTCAACACCTCACAGGTATCCCATACATTCCACAAGGACAAGCTATTGTGGAGCATAGTAATCAAATACTAAAAATGTTTCTTTTAAAACAAAAAGGGGGAGACAGCACCCCACATCAACGATCGGCAATAACTGTATATACTATAAATAATTTGATCTTTACTTCCAATAATATATCCAGAGCTGAAAATGTTTTCTCTGCATTTTCTTATGAACGAAATTGAGGTACCACTAGTCCTGTATTCCCTGCTACAGAAGAAAAATTTGTCATATGGAAAGATGATGATCAATCCTGGCAAGGACCTCACCCAGTGGTTCTGCAAGGCCAAGGCTTTGTTTGTGGCTCCACAGGTAAAGACAGTGTATGGCTCCCTTCCTGCTGAGTTCAAGAGACTGACTGACCATAAAGAGAAGGACGAGAAGAGGACTCCGGAAGCCTCACAAGGAGACTCGACTACGTCTCAATAAGATACTGACTCTTCTACTTCTATTCCAGAATTTAAGTACAGCTACTGGAATAAAGAGATGGGTTTTTTGGGAACAACTACCTTGGGTAGAGTATGTCAGCATGGGACACTCTTTACCGTAAGTCATCTTATATACAAAAACTAATTCTGATATTCCTGGCATTTACCATTTTGAGAGACAAGCTAAGGACAATAATTAGGCCAATAATTGTTTGTGTCTTTCAATTGGACTGGACTAGTTGAGGCACCCCCAGTGTGCCTCACACGAGACCATCCTGAATGCCTGCCCCTCAGATCTCTGCAGGCGCATTATTATGGTCATCCTGACCTGTCAGACTCTTTCTGGATAGGATCTTATCGTGTAGACAAAGGGGTAAAATATAAAGGGTACAGCCAACTGCAATATTTAGTTTGGCTAGGGGAGTCTTGTGATGGTACTTGGGGACAAGAAATACCTATTTGTCCTTCTGTGATGGAATATGAACAAAGAGACACTGTTAATATGTTTCCTCCCTTGCTATTGTGTAGATCTAAAAGGGCACCATGTATTCATTGGAAAAATATGATTTGGGTATCTTGGCATAACGACACAAGGTGTATTGGAAAGAAACTGGATTCTTATAAATTTCATGATAGTTTTATAGGAGGATACAGCTTGCCTTTGTGGGTGATGCCCCCAGAGCTAATTGGTTACGTTCTGCTAATTTCATACAGATTTTGATTGATTATGGAAAGACAGCCCTGGCATTGGATAAAGTAAATATGTATCACTATGTTAATGTTTCTAATAATGGAAAAGTCCAAAAACCAGTAAATACAAGTGTTACATTAGACATTCAGACTTGCCTAACAGGGGGATATGCTTTTATACCTACAGTAAATAATCATCCTGAAGCTGAACATTACTGAAATAACAAGCAAAAGAGTTAGATATTTGAATATTGGAATGTAACCTGTAGCAACTGTAGGGTCAGTTACTGTGTAGGATCACAGGTGGATGGGCCTGTCTTAATCATTAAGTGACCACGCATGGCCCTTTTTGCCACTGAACATAAAGATTCATGGTATGGTAGCCCAGGGGATCAAATTCTTTATGTATTACAACAAAAAATAAGACCACAACATCAACGATGTATTACTTGTATTGCATTAGGCATAGTAGCATTAGTTTCTTCATTGGCTTCTACTATAATAGATTCTGTATCTTTAGCACAATCAGTATCTAACTTACATTCTCTTGAGAATGACGCCAATCATTTGAAAGCATTGGCTACAAATGTAACCTCAGCATTAGAAAGAGAAAAAGAAATTGATACAAGTTTTTACAAAAGTATTATGATGTTACAGAAAAATATGACTGATCTAACAAATGAAGTAGAATGTGTCATTGAAAACACACATGAAATGTGATTATAGATATATTGCATTTTGCTTACTATATAAGAGTAAATAATGACACAAAAACATTGGAAAAAAATTAAATTACAATTACAGGAATTATGGGACCATGAAAACATCACCAAATATATTAACAATCTCAGTATATTAATTCAGAATATTGATTCATCCTTTCAGGAGGATCTCTAACCACAGCATATCGCATATTCTTTGTATAATTGGATTGAAACATAAAAAGGATTGTTTTCCTCCTTATTTCATGATATGACTCTTCTTGTAGTTGGTGCATTTGTGATTTTGTTTATCTGCTTATGCTTGCCTTGTTTGCTAAAAGCTTTAATTACTAGTTTTGCTGAATTGCAAAAAAAATCTATTAATGGGATCCTGTACCAAAAGGAATTTGATGTCTTAAAAATAAATGGGGAATTGCAGTGAACCTTCCAGGAACCCATGAGAAAAAATTCCTCTTCCCAGGTGTTTGACACATACTATTCCTGCTGAGTACACCAAAACATAGAAATCTCAGTTCAAGGCTGCATAAACAATTCCAAGATCTCCTGAGAACGGGTTAACTCCCCTGTTCACATTCTGGGGAGGATTGGGGAGAATAGATTGTTTCTCTTGAGGAGAACTTTAAATCTTGCGTGCTGCATACAATAAACGTTCATTATCCCTGCTTTGATAATGTTGCAGTCTTTCTTTCTTGAAACTTTTTAGCAGTCCCCTATTGCAACTCCTTAGAAGTCCCAGGCAGTTTTCTAATACGCAGTTCCCTCAATTGATCTTCAGAGACTCCAGACCCCTCACCAATCTGGCTGAACATTCCCCAGTTCACTGTTGCCACTTGTAAATTGTGTCATCTAGAACCAAATACAATAATCCAAGTGCCATCTGATTGTACAGAAGGACAGCTATCTCCTTATTCTTCGAAGTAGACATGCTTCTCTTAAGACTGCATTGGTGGTTGGGGTAGTTGTGTAGCTCAGTGGATTGAGAGCCAGGCCTAGAGATCAGAAGTTCTGGGATCAAATCTGACCTCAAATAATTAAAAGATATATGACCTTGGGCCACTCATTTAACCTCCATTGCACAGCATGGATTCTAATGCTAATAGGGAAGGATTAAAAAAAGTATACATTATGTTTTTTCAACTACCCTGTTACCTTCCCACTGATAATAAGATTGTGGATCTCTCAAACATCCCCAACATCTCTTTATGCAATCCAACATGGCATTAATAGTCTGTATCCAATTTCTCTCTCTTTTTTTTTTTAGTTTTTAGTTTTTAAACATTACTTTATTTGGTCATTTTCATACATTATTCATTGGAATCAGAGATCATTTTCTTTTCCTCACCTCCCCTTCCACCAACCCTCCACAAGTCAACGTGTGATTCCACTGGGTATCACATGTACCCTTGCTCCGAACCCTATTCCTTGCTGTTGGTATTTGCATTAGGGTGCTCATTTAGCATTTCTCCTCAATCATATCCCCTCAACAACTGTAGTCAAGCAGTTGCCTTTCCTCCGTGTTTTTACTCCCACACTTTGTCTTCTGCCTAAGGATACCGTTTTTTCTCATAGATCCCTGCAGATTGTTCAGGGACATTGCATTACCATTAATGGAGAAATCCATTACATTCAATTGTGCCACAGTGTCTCAGTCTCTGTGTACAATGTTCTCCTGGCTCTGCTCCTATCACTCTGCATCACTTCCTGGAGGTCGTTCCAGTCTCCATGGAATTCCTGCACTTTATTATTCCTTTTAGCACAATAGTATTCCATCACCAACATATACCACAATTTGTTTAGCCGTTCCCCAATTGAAGGGCATCCCCTCATTTTCCATTTTTTTTTGCCAGCACAAAGAGCACAGCTATGAATATTCTTGTACATGTCTTTTTCCTTATTTGGGGTACAAACCCAGAAGTGCTATAGCGGGATCAAAGGGCAGACAATCTTTTAGTGCCCTTAGGACATAGTTCCAAATTACCTTCCAGAATGGTTGGATCAGTTCACAGCCCCACCAGCAATGCATTAATGTCCCAAATTTTGCGACATCCCCTCCAGCATTCATTACTTTCCTTTGCTGTCATGTTGGCCAATCTGCTAGGTGTAAGGTGATACCTCAGAGTTGTTTTGATTTGCATCTCTCTGATTATAAGAGATTTAGAACAATTTTTCACGTGCTTATGAATAGTTTTGATTTCTTTAACTGAAAATTGCCGATTCATGTCCCTTGCCCATTTTTCAATTGGATAATGGCTTGACTTTTTCTACAATTGGTTTAGCTCTTTATAAATTTGAGTAATTAGACCTTTGTCAGAGCTTTATGTTATGAAGATTGTTTCCCAATTTGTTGCTTCTCTTCTAATTTTAGTTACATTGGTTTTGTTTGTACAAAATCTTTTTAATTTGATTTAGTCAAAAGTATTTGTTTTACATTTTGTGACTATTTATAAGTCTTGCTTGGTTTTAAAATCTTTCCCTTCTCAAAGATTTGACATGTATACCATTCTGTGTTCACCTAATTTACTAATAGTTTCCTTCTTTATATTCAAGTCATTCACCCATTCTGAATTTATCTTGGTGTAGGGTGTGATTTGTTGATCCAAACCTAATCTTACCCACACTATCTTCTAATTTCCCCAGCAGTTTTTATCAAATAGTGGATTTTTGTCCCAAAAACAGGGGTCTTTGGGTTTGTCATAGACTGTCTTGCTGAGGTCATTTACCCCAAGTCTATTCCACTGATACTCCGTTCTGTCTCTTAGCCAGTACCAAATTGTTTTGATGACCACTGCTTTGTAATATAGTTTGAGATCGGGGACGGCAAGGCCACTTTCCTATGTATTTTTTTTTTCATTATTTCCCTGGATATCCTTGATCCTTTGTTCTTCCAAATGAACTTTGTTATGGTTTTCTCTAATTCGGTAAAAAAAGTTTTTTGGAAGTTCCATGGGTATGGCACTAAATAGATAGATAAGTTTGGATAGGATGATCATTTTTATTATGTTAGCCCATCCCACTTATGAGCAATCAATGTTTTTCCAATTGTTTAGATCTAGTTTTAATGGTGTGGAGAGTGTTTCGTAGTTGTGTTCATATAGTTCCCGTGTTTGTCTCGGGAGATAGATTCCTAAGTATTTTATATTGTCTAGAGTGATTTTAAATGAAATTTCTCTTTCTAATTCTTGCTGTTGAGATGTGTTGAAAAGATATAGAAATGCTGATGACTTATGTGGGTTTATTTTGTATCCTGAAACTTTGGTAAAGTTGTTGATTATTTCCACTAGCTTTTTAGTTGATTCTCTAGGATACTTTAAATAGACCGTCATATCATTTGCAAAGAGTGAGAGCGTGGTATCCTCATTGCCAATTTTAATACCTTCAATTTCTTTTTCTTCTCTAATTGCTACTGCTAGTGTTTCTAGTACAATATTAAATAATAAAGGTGATAATGGGCATCCTTGTTTGACTCGTGATCTTATTGGGAAGGCTTCGAGTTTATCCCCATTACAGATGACGTTTGCTGAAGGTTTTAGATATGTACAGTTTATTATTTTTATGAAAGGCCCTTCTATTCCTATACTTTCTGGTGTTTTCAATAGGAATGGGTGCTGAATTTTATCAAAGGCTTTTTTTCTGCATCTTTTGAGATAATCATGTGATTTTTGTTGGTTTGCTTGTTAATATGATCAATTATGTAGATGGTTTTCCTAATATTGAACCATCCTTGCATTCCTGGTATGAATTCTACCTGTAGTAGCTAACCCTTGTGATGACTTGCTGGAGTCTTTTTGCTAGTATCCTATTTAAGATTTTTGCATCTATATTCATTAGGGAGATTGGCCTATAATTTTCTTTCTCTGTTTTTAACCTGCTTGGCTTTGGGATCAGTACCCAGTATTGTGGCGTAAAAAGAACTTGGTAGAACCCCTTCTTGGCTTATTCTGTAAAATACTGTGTATAACATTGGGATTAGTTGTTCTTTGAATGTTTGATAGAATTCATTTGTGAATCCATCTGGACCTGGGGATTTTTTCTTAGGGAGTTCTTTGATGGCTTTTTCAATTTCTTTTTCTGATATGGGGTTGTTTAGGTAATTTATTTCTTCTTCTTTTAGTCTAGGCAATTTATATTTTTCTAAGTATTCATCCATACAACCTAGATTGCCATATTTTTGCCATATAATTGGGCATAGTAGTTTTTCATGATTACCTTAATTTCCTCTTCATTAGAGGTGAGGTCTGCCTTTTCATCTTGGATACTGTCAATTTGTTTTTTTCTTTCCTTTTTTTAATTAGACTGATTAGTACTTTGTCTATTTTATTTGTTTTTTTTTCAATGTACCAGCTTCTAGTCTTATTTATTAAATCAATAGTTCTTTCGCTTTCAATTTTATTGATTTCTGCTTTGATTTTTAGGATCTCTAATTTAGTCTTCTTCTGAGGATTTTTAATTTGTTCACTTTCTAGTTTTTTAATTTGCATGTCCAATTCATTGACCTCTGTCCTTCTTAATTTGTTATATATAAACTCAAGGATATAAATTTCCCCCTGAGTACTGCTTTGGCTGCATCCCATAGGTTTTGAAAGGATGTCTCACGAATGTCTTTTTCTTCAATGAGGTTATTAATTGTTTCTATGATTTGTTCTTTAAGTGGCTGATTTTGGAGAATCATATTGTATAATTTCCAATTAATTTTTGGTTTACTTCTCCATGTACCCTTACTAATTTTTATTTTCATTGCATTGTGGTCTGAGAAGTTAGCATTTATTATTTCTACCCTTTTGCATTTGTTTACAATGTTTTTGTGCCCTAATACATAGTCAATTTTTGTGAATGTACCATGTGCTGCTGAAAATAAGGTGTATTCCTTTTTGTCCCTATTTATTTTTCTCCACATGTCTACTAACTCTAATTTTTCTAAGATTTCATTCGCTTCTATCACCTCTTTCTTATTTATTTTTTGGTTTGATTTATCTAGTACAGATAGAGGAAGGTTCAGGTCTCCCACTAATATAATTTTTCTATCTATTTCATCCTTGAGCTCCTCTAGTTCCTCCTTTAGAAATTTGGATACTATGCCATTTGGTGCATACATGTTGAGTACAAATATTTCCTTGTTGTCTATACTGCCTTTTATCAGGATGTAATTACCTTCCCTATCTCTTTTAACTAGATTTATTTTTACTTTGGCTTTGTCAGATATCATGATTGTGACTCCTGCCTTCTTTTTATCAGTTGATGCCCAATAGATTTGGACCATCCTCTAACTTTCACCCTATGTGTATCTATCTTCCTCATGTGTGTTTCTTGCAGACAGCATATGTTAGGATTTTGGATTCTAATCCACTCTGTATCCACTTGCATTTTCTGGGTGAATTCATTCCATTCACATTCAGAGTTATGATTACTAGCTGTGTATTTCCCAGCATTTTGATTTCTACTCCTGGTCCTGTCTTTTCTACTTTCACTATTTCCTTCTACACTAATGTTTATTTATAATCAGTCCCCATAGTTACCACCCTTATTTTACTTCCCTTTCTAAACCCCTTCCCTTTTTATCCCCCCCTTATTTTCCCCTGTAATCTTTTTATAAATTTCCCCCCCACCCTCTCCCTCCCTTGTATTTCTTTCCCTCACCACCAGTCCACTTTTTACCCTTCTATTTCCATATAGGGCGCAAATCTATTCTCTGCCACAATGAATTGGATTATTCTTCCCTCTTTAGGTCAGGTTCAAAGCACATAAGCGATGAGTAATTCCTATCTCCACCCTCTTTACCCTTCCAGTGTATCGATGTTCTCTCCCCTCCTGCCATGAGCTTCTTTGTGACATATAAATTTACCCCCATTTGTTTCTTTTCCTGTTTCTTTTAGTATTAACCTCTTTTTTTTAGGTCTGGTTGTATACACACACACACACACGTATATGTATTTATGCATGCATATATCTATATACCTATTGTGTCTTGTCCTTTCATCCTATACAGTTTGTCACTGTTCCCTCTAAGTGTAATTCTACTAGCTGCCCAGGTGATAGCAACAGTTTTTAAGAGTTACCAATGACCTCTCTTTCTTATAGGGATACATATAATTTTAACTTATTGAGTCTCTTAAACATGTTTTTCTTCTTTTTTTTGTTTTTCTTTTCCCCCTCTTTTTTAATTACCTTTTGATGATTCTCTTGAGTTCTATGCTTGGACATAAAATTTTCTGTTCAGGTCTGATCTTTTCTTTTCAAATGCTTGGAATTCTTCTATTGTGTTGAATGACCATACTTTCTGCTGTAAGAATATAGTCAGTTTTGATGGGTATTTGATTCTTGGTTGTAGACCTAGTTCCAGAGTTCTTTGCTTTCCAGAATATCATATTCCATGCCTTTCAGTCCTTCAGTGTGGATGTAGCCAGATCTTGTGTTATCCTCACTGTGTTTCCATTGTACCTGAATGGCGTCATCTTGGCAGCTTGTAATATCTTTTCTTTAGTCTGATTGATAGTTTTTAAATTTGGCTATAACATTCCTGGGTGTTATCAGTTTGGGATTAAATACAGGAGGTGATCTGTGGATTCTTTCAATCTCCACTTTCCCCTCTTGTTCTAGGATATTGTGACAGTTTTCCTGAATAATTTCCTGTAGTATTATGTCCAGGCTTTTTCTTTTGTCATGGTCTTCTGGTAGACCAATGATTCTTAAATTATCTCTTCTCAAACGATTTTCTAAATTGTCTGTTTTGTGAATGAGAGGCTTCATATTTTCCTCAATTTTTTCATTCTTTATGTTTAGTTTTATAGTGTCCTGTTGCCTTGTGAGGTCACTTAATTCCAGTTGTTGTATTCTGATTCTTAAAGAATGAATTTCATCCCTGGCTTTTTGGTCCTCCTTTTCCTTCTGATCTGATTTTCTTTGAATGTCTTCTTTCATCCTCTTTACCTTGTCTTTCTTCTCCTTTGTCCCATCTTTCATCTTCTTTGCCTCATCTTTCATCTCCTTTGCCTCATTTTCCAACTGGTTGATTTTGGCTTTCAAGACACTATGTTCTCATTTTAGTTCAAGTGCCTCTGTTTCCAGATGACTTATTTTAATTTTTAAGTTATTTTCCCAGTTGTCTTCAGCTTCTTTTGATTGTGTTTTGAATTCTTCCACAGCCTGTATCCAATTCACTGGGATTTCTGATTTATCGTTTGCTGATCTCTCCCCCTCTGTTCCATTTGCTGAGTAGAAGCTGTCTATTGTAGTTTCTTTCTTCTTTATCTGTTGTTTGCTGAAATTCACCCCTTCTTTACTCCCCATATTTGTCTGTGCTCTTACTCCTCTCATTTTTTTTTTTTGGTTTTGGGGGCTTCTGTCAGTCTTCCCTCTTGGAGCTTTAATAGGAGATCTCTCAGTGTAGCCTCTGGTGGGGTTTGAGCTTCCCTGACCTCTGGAGGCTTTTGATTGCATTAAAGTCCAGCAGTCAATGAGGATGGATATGGAGCTTGGGTTTCCCTGAACTCTGGAGTCTTTTGATGAGATTAAGTTCAGCTTAGTTGGGCTGGGTGTGCTCTGAGTCCAAAACTTCCTGGAAGGCTGGAGCAAATATGGAGGATCTCCACCACTCTGACAAGGCTGCCAGGTCTATGCTCCCTCCCTAGCTCCTTCCCCGACATCTGTGTTGGACACTCTGAACTTGGCACAGCTCTGCTTGCAAGTTATGCCTTTCAGACCAGCACCTTTGACCACCCAGAAGTTCCCGCTGCCATTGGAATCTCAGCACTCTGGGTGGGTGGGGGGATGGGTCCTGGGACCTTCCTTCAGTCTCCCCCTTAACCCTGAGTGTTCTCAGATTCTGGCTTTATGGGGGGAGGGGGGGTGTACCTTTTGAATTAAGTCCAGCAGGATGGTTCCTTGGCTCAGACTTGTTGTTAAGTTTGATTTTCAATCCCGTGGGAGCATTCAGTTTGTGATCCATTAGGAAGGGTATTCAGAGGTCTGAACTTCTGTTCCTTCGAGGCCTCCATATTACATCCCCAACCTTTTTCTTGAGGATAACCTTGTGTGCTACATAAAATAAATGTTAATTATCCCTGCTTTGGTAATGTTGCAGTCTTTCTTTCTTACAACTCTTTAGCAGCCCCCTATTGTGACTCAGTAGAAGTCCCAGGCATTTTTCTAATATGTAGTTCCCTCAATTGATCTTCAGAGACTCCAGACTCCTTACCAATCTGGCTGAACATTCCCCAGTTCACTGTTGCCACTTGTAAATAGTCATCTAGAACCAAATACAATAATCCAAGTGCCATCTGATAGTACAGAAGGGCAGCTTTCTCCTTATTCTTGGAAATGGACATGCTTCTCTTAAGACTGCATTGGTGGTTGAGGTAGTTGTGTAGCTCAGTGCATTAAGAGCCAGGCCTAGAGATCAGAGGTTCTGGGATGAAATCTGACCTCAAATAATTCAAAGATATATAACCCTAGGCCACTCATTTAACCTCCATTGCACAGTATGGATTCTAAGGCTAAAAGGGAAGTGTTAAAAAAAGTATGCATTATGCTTTTTCAACTACCCTGTTACCTTTCCCACTTATAATAAGTTTGTGGATCTCTCAATAATCCCCAAAATCTCTTTATGCAATCCAAATTGGCATTAATAGTCTGTCTCCAATTTCCCCTTTTTTAAATCAACCATACCCCATTACTTCAACTCTTTTCTATGGCATAGGTACCAGTCACTGTCCCATCGAGGCCGATGCTTTTTTGTGTTTTGGACTTTTTCTACTCAAGGATAGGACCTGATATCAATCCCCAATTACATTCATCTTATCACATTATGTGTACTGTGCCAGCATCCTAAACTACTTCTGCATCCTACCTGTTTCAACAATCCCTATCCTGCCAATTTTCTCATTATTTCTTTTTTTCTTTCCAGTTTCAAAATTATGCCTTCTGCTTGTCTGTAGAATTAGTAGAACATTAGTGGTCATGATTTACAAAACTCTTTACAGATATTATTTCATTTGATCCAAGTCACTCATAGAAACATTGAACAGAATGAGTTCAAGAAAAGAAACTTCAGAAGATTTATCTGAACTGATACAGAATGAAGTGAGTAGAACCAAGAGATAATATATACAATACCAACATTGTTCTGAAGGCAAACAACTTGGAAACCCATGGGACCTCTCATCACTGCACTGACCAACCAGGACTGCAGAAGACCCATGATGAAATAAGTTACTCACTTTCTACAAAAAGCTATAGACTTCCTATGAAATCAGCTGCCTCTCTTCAGAAATGGGATGGACTGAGGGTGTAAGTTGCAACACATATTTTTTGACCTCTGAAATTAGTTTTCCTTGATTGTCCATGCGGCATCATACATGTATTTTAATCTTGAAACAATTATTAATATGTAAATATTGCAACTTATGTGCTCATGTACCGGATTCATAGGCTTATTAGTCTTGATCATTGCATTTAATAGGTACTGTATTAATTCTGACTACTCTCCAAATCTACAGTCCAAAAATAAGAAGAATTCCCGGGTAAGCTGCCATAGGGTCCTAGTTCACACCTTGTCTGACCAGATTCCATACCAGGTCACATGTTTGAATAAACCCCTCCTATTTGATCTTGTGGTAGTCAGTTGAACCAATGTTAAGTCTTGTGCCTTGTAAAATGATCATTAGCTACCTCCATTCCCCATTCCTTGATCCTCGAATAAAAGATTGAGGACATATATAGTTCACTCTCTCTTTCTCTCTACCACCATCAGAGGAGCACACAGGCTGGATCCCAAGCTCTTGAAGCCTTGTCTCTGAGTCTCACTTCCTTTGTTCTATTTCCTCTTTCTCTATATCCCCTTCACCCATTTTCTCTCAGTTTCTAACTCTCCTTCTCAGGTGTCCACCTAGGAATATATTAATTTGTGGCTACAGGCAGGCACAACTCATACCTGTCCCAATGATTTTAGTTTTCATTACTGGTAGAAGGTAGAAGGGGGACAGAAAATAGATTTTAGTTAATTGGAAAAAAATAAATTAAGAAAAAGCTCTTTTCAACCACGGGTGTCAAATACATAGCCTGCAACATTCTCAGGTGCTGCATGAACCAGGGGAAAAGGTAATTGGAAAATAGTTAACAAAAGAAAATGACACAGAGATAATTATATGATCATTTAAAATGTGTGCTTTCATCATCCTCATGTACAGATTGAGGCCAATAAAAAATCATTCCACCTCTGAAGTATATCCTGTTGGTGTCTGACTTCCCCAAGGTCATTTCCGCACTTCACAATTCTATCTCTCCCCCCTGCTCTCCATTCAGAACATTCCTAGAGGCAGGGACAGGAAGTTGGGATACCCCTAAGGTTAATAACAATAAAACTACATGAAATAAAAGGAAACTAAGGCCAGAGATGATCTCTCTATGGTCCTGCTGTACATTAATGGGATTATGGGAATGGAGGGTCTGTCATCTGTACATAGGAAAGTCAGACCAGTGAATTAATTGGGCAGCAGGAATTCTACAGTGGATCCAGCTACTGAATGCTAAAGCCAATAGATCAGAACCAGGCTTCACAAGAGACATGCTTCCATGTGGCATTTAATGCCACAAAGAGGAAAATATATGTCCAATGGTGAATCTCTTTGTGTGAAAGGAGACAAAGTTTATATCTTCCTTTCCATCTCCAGAATTTCCCTACCAAGGGGAATCAAGGCCAGCCCCATTGCATGACCATAGCTTATACTCCAACCAAGACTAGAAATATTCCGTGGTTCCACAGCACCAAGGGAAAGGGATTGAAGGAAAGAGTATTGGGCAGTCATTGAACCTGCGGTCCTAGAATTTGGGAGATGAAGAAGGTTGTATATCACTAGGACAGAAGAGAATAATACAATATCAATAACAAGGATGATGAAGACAACTCACATGCTTTTTATACCTACCATATAAAAAGGACCTTTACTCATAGAATGCTATTATATACAGAGAAAATGTAATTCATTTTTCTAGATAAAGAAACTGAGGCCTCAAAAGGAGGAGTCATTTACTACACAGAGAGTAGACAGAAAAGAAAGGATTCTATCCAAGTTTTATGATTCTGAGCTCAGGGCTCTTTCTACCACAATGCACTGTGCCATGGGACCAGGGTGGAGGGAGAGTGTCACTTTTGTCTATTTCTGTCATGCCAGGGAAAGAGAGAGCCCCACACAAAGTTGGGGGCCCAATCCAGATACTCACCATAGATTATAATATTCTTGGTTGCAGTACGAGTCAAACCAGTGAATGAGTTAGATGCAGTACAGGTATAAGTGCCAGCATCACTCAGGGATGCAATAATAGAAAATGTGGCTGAGTTGCTGACTGGTTGTCCATTGTGTAACCAATTGAATTGTGCTGCAGGGTTAGAATCAGCAACACAGCTCAAGGTAATATTTGCCCCAGTAGGGTACTCATCGGCTGAATGTACAATTGTGGCGATATCTGGGCCATCTGGAAGAAAGAGAAGGATTCCATATTGAGATTATGGCAGAAATAAGGGGGCATCTCCTAGTCTATAACCCATCACCAAGAACCACTGTGTCTCCCTGATCCTCCTTTGAGCTGGGAAATTCACAACTCATCTTCTACTTTTCCAGTGTGGATATGAACTTGGAAGATCTTAGGGCTTGCTCCAGTTCAGCACCCTGGATGGCCACCCTCCACCAGAACACATGACAAGGCCAATTTGGGCTCCCTAAAGATGAAAGGGGTTGGGAGCCTCAGAGCCTAGCTCCTTAGCTCTCTGAGGAGGGATGGAATTAGCCTGGCCTCTAGGAACACACCACCAAGCTATAAGCAGGCACCATATAGGAAGAACAAATTTACTCACAGGCAACATCCAGTGTGAATGGATCACTCCTAATGCGATAAAATGGGTTCTCGATTTCACACACATAGGGCCCTTTGTTAACGCTTCTTGTGAGACTGCGGAGAGTGAGTGTCCTCCTATCTGGCGACAGCTGTATCCTGCGACCAGCTGGGGCAACTCCGTTTATGAACCACTGGTAAGCGTGAATTTGACCTGTAGCATTGCAGGTCAATGAGAAGTCTTTGGTCTCCACTTCAGTATTGTTGGAGGTGAGAATGGTAGGTTTGGACAGTGGCGCTGTGCAGAGAATAGACAGAAAATGACTGTGTTGGTTCTTTTTCTTACCTTATAACCAAATAAGTGGTTTGGAAGTGGCCTGTTTAAGACCTTGGCAAGGCAGGAGGCCAGAGACCAAAAACCTGTGATTTCAATGGCAAGGACACCCCTTTCTCTGGTGCAGATCACAACTCCTCCAGGCCTTAGGAAAAGTTCAGCTTCAGTTCCTGTGGCTGACAAAGACATTCACATGGAGCCCAAGCCCTGGGTGATCAGTCTTTCTGGGCTGAGGCAAGTAGGACTGGGGATGACAGACCCCAGACAGAAAAATCTGGGGAGATTTAATTGCATCTATCCAGCAATTCACTGAAGCACTATCACTATTAGAACAACTTGAAGAAGAACCTGAAAAGATTCAAGTTGTAACTTCTATGTGTGACATACCCACAGATATACCACAAGGGGTGTTTGCAAAATATCAAAATGATATGAGTTAGATTAAATCTATTACTCCTGTTAGGATTGAGGTCAGGGAAGGAATACCATCTAAGATACCACAATACAAATTGAGTAGAGAAGCGAGAGAAGAGATAACACCTATCATAAATAGTTTGCTTGAGCAAGGTATATTGAGACCTATGGTATCTGAATACATTTACCCAATATTAGCTATTAAAAAGAATAAGCTAAATGAAGATGGAACTCCTGCCTGGAGATTTGTGATGGATTTAAGGGCTGTGAATAATTTTATATGAAAAAAAAACACACTATAACACCATCTCCAGACAATATCACAACTCAAATACCTGCAGAGTCTAGGTGGTACACAGTGTTGGACCTGAGCAACGCTTGCTTCACTATACTATTGCACCTTGATTCTCAAAATATTTTTGCTTTCCAATGGAGACAAACCCAGCTGTGCTATGCAAGATTAGTGCAAGGATGTTGCGAGTCTGCTTCAATATTTTGTCAACTGTTGCAGAGAGATCTAGCTACCATAACTTTCAAACATAGCAGATTGATACACTATGTGGATGATTTGTTGCTAGCATCTCCTGACCCTAAAACATGTTTGGAAGATTCAAAGAAATTATTGATAGAACCTTATAAGAGGGGACATAAAGTTTCTAAAAAGAAGATTCAATGGGTCCTACCAACAGTTGAATATTTAGGATTAGTCCTGGAGGGGGACACCAGGAAAATATCTAATAAAAGGAGGGCAGACATACAGAAGCTAGGCACCCCTAGAACTAAGAAAGAACTTAAGAGCTTTTCTGGCGGTTGCTGGTTTCTCAAGGCAGTACATAGTAGGATATTCTCATATTTCCAAGTGCTTGATTGATATGACAAAGAAAGATATTAAAGAACCATTGCAATTAAATAAAGAACATTTACATGCTTTGTCACAGTTGAGAGGAGCTATTTTATCAGTTCCAATTTTGGGAATACTTGATTATATGAAAGAATTCCACTTGTATGTCCATGAAGCAAAAGGTGTTGCTTCTGGAATATTAGCACAGTATTTTGGGTTAAATCTGAGGGCTATTGCATTTTACAGTCCTATCCTTGACACGGTTGCACAAGGAATGGTTCATTGCCTCAGGAGCTTAGTAGCTACAGCTCTAATGGTCAAGAAGTCATATGATATAGTACTAGGATGTAAATTGCATGTGTATTCCGCACATCAAATTGAAAAACTGTTATGGTCGCAGAATATGCATTCATTCACCGATGCAAGAATATCCCAGTATGAAGTCATTTTGTTAGGCAATTATAACATCACAATTCATAGATATGCACCATCGAACCCAGAAACTCTGATCCCTGATTTGCCAATGGATGGAGAAGTATTGCATGATTGGGATCAGATAGTGGAACTCATGCATAGGCCAAATGAATGCCTTAAAGATACACCTCTTATGGATCCAGAAATAGAGTTATACATGGATGAATCCTCTTATGTTCGTGATGGGAGAAAATTCACAGGGGCAGCAGTTGTTGACAATGACAAAACTCTTTGGCATGCATCACTGCCAAGGCATGTCGGCGCTTAGGGAGGATCATGGCCCTAGAATTAGCTAGAGGGAAAAGAGCTAATATTTTTCTGGATTCACAATATGCTTTCTCCACGGTGCATTGGTCATCATACATATGGTAAAACAGAGGGCATAAAACTTCAGCTGGGAAACCAATTGCATATCACAATCTGATAGATCATATCATAAGTGCTGTAGACTTTCCTAAAGAGGTGGCCATAATCCATTTTAAGGCACACACTCATGGGAAGGACAGAATACCCCTAGGGAATGACTGAGCAGGCACAACATCAAAGTATGCTGCTAGGTTCGATCCTCACCATGTGCTGAATTTCTCTCTGATCAAATGGCATGATCTCACTGAAGCCTAGGATGGAGAAGAGATGCAGTCATGGAAAGATTAGCTAGGTACTAAACTAATCAAGGGTGTCTGGATTGCTCAAGGGGGTAAACCTATTCTCCCTAAAAAGTTATATCAACATCTATGCACTGTAAGTCATGCAGAAGGACATTATGGAGTGCAAGGGATTCTGGATACCATAAAGAGATATTGGACAGCACCAGGAATTACAAAAAATACCATTAGAACTTGTCAGGCATGTGAAACATGCAAGAGATATAATCAAGGACATTTTAAGAGTGCTGCATTGGGAAGCAGACCACTCAGCTATATGCTTTTTCAGTGTATTCAAATTGATTATATCAACATGCCTAGAGACAAGGGATACAAATATGCATTGGTGATTATGGATAAATTGACTAGATGGGTTGAGGCATGTCCATCCAAGAAAAGTGACACTGCTACGGTAGTGAGATTTCTATTAAAGGAGATTATACCTAGACATGGCATTCCTGATACCATAGATTCGGACAAGGGGTCTCACTTTACTTCCCAGATTCTAAAAGTAATCTACAAGAATTTAGGGATTAAGTGCAATTACCATTCAGTATATCGACCCCAAGGTTCCAGGCAGGTCAAGCGTATGAACAAAGAACTGAGAACATAAATAGGCAAACTCTGTTCAGAAACACATTTAAAATGGACAGATGTTTTGCCTCTTGATTTGTTCAATATTAGAACCAGGCTTAGGACTGACCTGCATTATATCACCTTTTGAAATGCTACATGGTCAGCCACTTTGGCATGGTAGGACAGTAAGACCACCTTACTTGTCCATCTTAAGAGGGGAATGTGTTCTTCATGAATACTTAAAACAGATACAACATAGGATTGAAGAACTAAGGAAACTGGGTTTGCTTGGGCAAAGAATACCACTAGATTTTTCATTGCATGAGATAAAACCAGGTGATAAGGTATATGTCAAGAACCTTAATAGAGAATCTCCTACAGAATCAAGATGGATCAGACCAACTAAGGTCATAATGACAATCCCAACATCTATAAAGGTTGATCAAAGAGATCCATAGTTCCATACTTCACATGTGAAATTGCATCACACCCATAATGTTGATTAGCTCTGGGAATATAATCAATAAGCAATGACCGTCCCTACTGACAACACATGAAAGGACATGACTACTTGCCACCAGAATACAGACAAGAGAGTCCTACATATGTTAACATGATAAAGTGATAGCACCCCTGGAGCAAATGCAGCCAGTGTTGCAGCCAAAAGAATAGCATTAGAAGCCTTAGAAAAAGCCTCGATATATTTCTATACAAAGTCTCTGCCAAGAACTAAGTACAGTAATCATTCAATAAATCTTCTAGTGAAAAGTGAAACAACAAGAATTAGCAAACTTGAAATCACTATTTTTAACAAAATCCTGAGAACCTATGCATAATGGTCACACCCATCTGTGAAAAAACATATGTAGACCTTACTTGCTTTTCACGAAGATATACATATGCAAAGCTTACCTCCATGCACGAAGAGAATACATGTAAATCTTACCTGCAGACATAAAGATTGATAAATTCTGACAAACATTCATGAAGATTTCAACTTACTTCCATGCAAATATACTTTTCACTCTTATTTGCACACACATAAAAATGTCACATGCATACATGTTTGTGGTTTGTTCGTGTGTTCTGGGTTCCTGATTGATTGTTCCAGTGGATCCTGATTTGAAGACCACATCTTCAATCAAGACTGGAAGATGGCAACTGGCATGCAGACCAGACAGAGGACCAGAGAGTAAGAAAGATTTTATGCAAACATCGTTAAAGGACATGGTAGGACTTTGGAACTTTGGAATTTTGGAACTTTTGATCATGAGGGTATGTAAGAATGCATAATACATGTTACCTCACATATATGCACATATATGCACACATCCTACATAGAATACACTTTAGTAAGATATCTCATAGAATGGGTAAGTACATAACATGCATAGTGGCATAACAAAAGACACATTGATACAAATTTCTGTGGAAAATTCAAAGATTTCTTTTCTGCATGAGTTTGCACAGAAATATAGTATGATGTACATATGTCAATGTGCATGGATCCTATGTACACATGTAAATTACTATTGACTAATGAGCTAACTTTATTTGAGTAATTTATTAATATTCTAACTACTAACATTAGTGACAGCCTAGTGAATTTGTTTAAGTCTTAGGAAAGTAGACATAGAAATTCTGAAGTATAGAATTTACATTGCATTATGATTGTAGGTTAGCATTTGTTAATGATAGTAAACTTTTCTTAGTGACTGTATAGACATTAGGAATTAGGACATTTGCATTTTCTTAATGTTAGTGAAATTGTTGGATTGATTTGACAAATGTTACAGGATTTGTTATGTGAAACTATATTCACGTAAATCCCTTACCTAAACCATTTTCCTATACGATTCTTAGCTTAACATCTATGTAGATAGAATAGTTAAGTTAGGATTTTTTTATCTGGGGGTGGCTAAGGGAATACTTAAGATAGCACAGGGTGAAGAATAGATAGATAGAATTAATAAGTGTAAGTATCATTGAAAAATGCAAGTTGATTTTTTTGGAGAATAAAAGGGGGGATTGTGGAAGAGGCATGAAGAAAGAGAGGATTTGCAGGACAAGCCAAGCATGCAGATCAACCTGGGGACATGATCTGCAAAATCAAGGTGAAGATTCCAAAAGGAATGTTCCCAGGAGGAGGCAGTTGGGAGCCTGGACAGAGGAGAGAAACTGGGACTTTGGGGTTCTCTCTGGGAGTGACTGACCGAGACAGAAATCTCTTCTCTGGATTCCTGATCAAGAGAGCCTGGCTTTTCCTGACTTAGGCAGAGAGAAAGACCTTTGTGGTTTTT
This sequence comes from Monodelphis domestica, assembly GCF_027887165.1. Taxonomy (NCBI): domain Eukaryota; kingdom Metazoa; phylum Chordata; class Mammalia; order Didelphimorphia; family Didelphidae; genus Monodelphis; species Monodelphis domestica. Next base: position 424,682,299 of record NC_077230.1, read on the forward strand.
TGAAAGAGTCTGGACTTGAATTACTCAAGCAGAGATTATCTGACTGGAGAAGGAAGATTTAACAGTTATCTTCCATCTCTCTGGCTGTCTCTGTGTCACAATTGTGACTAGACTGACATTTCCTAAACCCTTCTTAATTCTCCTTGTAGGTTAGGGACAAACTTCATCCCTCTCACCTCAATCCACATTCTGTTTGTTACCAATAAACCCTTTACCTGAGAAAAGAAGAATAAAGAATATTTCTCTGAAATCGCATAGTTCCCCTGGGTTATTTAGAAGGTGGCTGACTAAGACCAGGGGAGGGGAAAGGGTAGCAGGAGGGCTTCAGGTGGAAGACTGGGAGGTGAAGGGTGGAGAGTAGAAAATAGTTTGATTTATTAGCCTTTAGTGATCTTTAGGCAGCTCCAGAGTAATCCCCTCTAGCAGTATCTATCTCTCTAGCCTTATCTCTCATCTATCTCCATTATAACTAGGCAACCTCAGGTGTCCCCTAGTAGCAGTTCTCTAGTCACAAGCCAGAATATCCAGTTACCACAACCAGAAATATTTACACAGATTATCTCTTATATTACAAAATGGACTGGTGGGGAGGGAAGCAGTATAAGGGATGGAGAGGGTTGGGAGGTAGTTTTAAAAGACTTCAAAAAATAAGGAGGGAAATAAGAAGGGATGGGGTAGAAAGGGTAGTGAAATAAGGGTGGAAACTAGGAGGGCTGATTAAAAGTAGATTATAGAAGGAAATAGTGAACGAAGAAAAAGCAGAACTAGAAGTAGAAAGCAAAATGTTGGGAAATACATATCTGGTAATCATAACTCTGAATGTGAATGGAATGAACAAATCCATAAAACACAAGCAAATAGTAGAGTGGATTAGAATCCAAAACCCTACCATATGCTGTCTACAAGAAACACACATGAGGAAGATAGATACGCATAGGGTGAAAGTAAGAGGATGGAGCCAAATCTATTGGGCATCAACTGATAAAAAGAAGGCAGGAGTCGCAATCATGATATCTGACAAAGCCAAAGCAAAAATAAATCTAGTTAAAAGAGATAGGGAAGGTAATTACATCCAGATGAAAGGCAGTATAGACAACGAGGAAATATCAGTACTCAACATATATGCACCAAATGGCATAGTATCCAAATTTCTAAAAGAGAAACTAGTGGAGCTCAAGGATGAAATAGATAGGAAAACTATACTAGTGGGAGACCTGAACCTTCCTCTATCTGAACTAGATAAATCAAAACAAAAAATAAATGAGAAAGAGGTAAGAAAAGTGAATGAAATCCTAGAAAAATTATAGTTAGTTGATATATGGAGAAAAATAAATGGGGGCAAAAAGGAATACACATTCTTTTCAACAGCACATGATACATTCACAAAAATTGACTATGTATTAGGGCACAAAAACATTGCGAACAAGTACAAAAGAGCAGAAATAATAAATGCAACCTTCTCAGATCACAATGCAATGAAAATAATAATTAGTAAGGGTACATGGAGAGGTAAATCAAAAATTAATTGGAAATTAAACAATACGAGTCTCCAAAACTGGTTAGTCAAAGAACAAATCATAGAAACAATTAATTTCATTGAAGAAAATGACAATGATAAGACATCCTTTCAAAACCTATGGGATGCAGCCAAAGCAGTACTCAGGGGGAAATTTATATCCTTGAGTACATATATTAACAAATTAGGGAGGGCAGAGGTCAATGAATTGGGCATGCACATTAAAAAAAACTAGAAAGTGAACAAATTAAAAATCCTCAGATGAAGACTAAATTAGAGATCCTAAAAATCAAAGGAGAAATTAGTAAAATTGAAAGTCAAAGAACTGTTGATTTAATAAATAAGACTAGAAGCTGATACTTTGAAAAAACAAAATACACAAAGTACTAGACCATCTAATTTAAAAAAGGAAAGAAGAAAACCAAATTGACAGTATCCAAGATGAAAAGGGAGACCTCACCTCTAATGAAGAGGAAATTAAGGCAATCATTAAAAGAATCATTATGCCCAGTTATATGGCAGCAAATATGGCAATCTAGGTGATATGGATAAATACTTAGAAAAATATAAATTACCTAGACTAACAGAGGAAGAAATTGGTTACCTAGACAACCCCACATCAGAAAAATATTGAACAAGCCATCAAATAATTTCCTAAGTAAAATCCCCAGGTCCAGAAGGATTCACAAATGAATTCTATCAAACATTCAAAAAACAATGTATCCCAATATTATACAAACTATTTGGCAGAATAAGCAAAGAAGGAGTTCTACCAAATTCATTTTACGACACAAATATGGTACTGATCCCAAAAACAGGCAAGTCAAAAACAGAGAAAGAAACATATAGATGAATCTCGCTAATGAATATAGATGCAAAACTCTTAAATAGGATCCTAGCAAAAATACTCCAACCAGTCATCACAAGGGTTATTCACTATGACCATGTAGGATTCATACCAGGAATGCAAGAATGGTTCAATATTAGGAAAATATGAATCTTAAAACTGCTCAGACTCTACCTTGGAACATTTGGTTAAGGCTATTCCCCATTTAAAAATGGAGGTACTTGATCAGGAATGTACTGGGAATTTTAACATTACTCCACCCATACTTAGGCATACTTTAGGGGAAGATAAAGTTGTAAAACTCCTTACTGGAACAATGAAAAAGTCCCTAATTCATACTTACAGTGAGTCCAAAACCTTAAGCTAGGTCTATTTTTAGATCTAATACAAAAAGGTACTAAGTTCCTATAAAGGTTAAATTAATCAGTAAAAGGTCAAGCAACTTACAAAAGGAAAGCATAACAAAAGAGGTGTGAAGTTTTAGTCTACTCAGAGAAGGTGATAACAAAAGAATATGTGAATTAAGAATGGTAAGTCCTGTGGAAAGCATCTACTGTGATTAGTAGATGTGAAAATTTAGGGGAGCTGACATAAGAGAAATTTTTCTTTAAAAGGAGTTGGTTCTCTCAACTTAGGAGTTAGTTGGATCTCAGACTTGTTGGAGTAGCTGGGTCTCTGAACTTAGTTGGAATCTTGCTTGAAACAAAATCTTGTGGTGAGTGGATAAAAGACTGACTTAGTTTTCTCTTTTAAAGAGAAAGGCCTAGGCCATTTGGCCTAGGCCCTAGGCCTTTTCCTACTATTTCCTCTTACTCTGTCTCTCCTTTCCCTTAATTCCTTCATTCATTTTAATTAAAATCTCTATAAAACCCAATTGACTTGGGTATTTCATATTTGGGGTTTTTCCCATGGCAACAACTTATTTTTGATATAAAATCAAGACACTAAAATTATTTCTACAGTTTTGGCAATTCACAGTCTTGAACCCACATTTTCATGGTAACAAAAACCATCCACATAACTGACCATGTTAACAAGCAAACCAATAAAAATCACATGGTTATCTCAAAAGATGCAGAAAAAGCCTTTGATAAAATACAGCACCCATTTCTATTGAAAACACTAGAAAGTATAGGATAGAAGGGCCTTTCCTAAAAATAAAAAACAGTATAGATCTAAAATCATCAGCAACATCATCTGCAATGGAGATAAACTAGAAGCATTCCCAATAAGATCAGGAGTGAAACATGGATGCCCATTATCACCTCTATTATTTAACATGATACTAGAAACACTAACAGTAGCAATTAGAGAAGAAAAAGAAATTGAAGGTATTAAAATTGGCAATGAGGAGACCAAGCTATCACTCTTTGCAGATGATATGATGGTCTACCTTAAGTATCCTAGAGAATCAACCAAAAAGCTAGTTGAAATAATCAACAACTTTACCAAAGTTGCAGGATACAAAATAAACCCACATAAGTCATCAACATTTCTCTATATATCTCCAACACATCTCAGCAGCAAGAATTAGAAAGAGAAATACCATTTAAAATCACCTTAGACAATATAAAACATTTAGGAATCTATCTGCTGAGATAAACACAGGAACTTTATGAACACAACTAAAACACACTCTCCACACAATTAAAAATAGATCTAAACAATTGGAAAATCATTGGTTGCTCATGGGTAGGATAAGCTAACATAATCAAAATGACAATCCTGCCCAAATTAATTTACTTATTTAGTTCCATACCCCAAAAAAAATTTTACTGAGTTAGAAAAAAAACATAAAATTCATTTGGAAGAACAAAAGATCAAAGATATCCAGGGAAATCATGAAAAAAAAATGCAAAGAAAGGAGCACTTGCAGTCGTAGATCTAAAACTATATTATAAAGCAGGGGTCATCAAAACAAGTTGGTACTGGCTAAGAGACAGAAAGTAGGATCAATGGAATAGACTAGGGGTAAATGACCTCAGCAAGACAGTCTATGATAAGTCCAAAGGTCCCAGTTTTGGGGACCAAAACCCACTATTTGATAAAAACTGCTGGCAAAATTGGAAGACTGTATGGGAGAGATTAGGTTTAGATCAACATCTCACACTCTACACCAAGGTAAACTCAGAATGGGTGAATGACCTGAATATAAAGAAGGAAACTATAAGTAAATTAGGTGCACACAGAATAGTATATTTGTCAGATTTTTGGGAAAGGAAAGACATTAAAACCAAGTAAGAGCTAGAAAAAATCACAAAATGTAAAATCAATAATTTAATAATTTTGATTACATTAAGTTAAAAAGTTTTTGTACAAACAAAACTTATGTATCCAAAATTATAATGGAAGCAACAAATTGGGAAAAAATCTTCATTACAAAAACCTCTGACAAAGGACTAATTACTCAAATTTATAAAGAGCTAAATCAATTGTACAAAAAATCAAGCCATTCTCCAATTGATAAATGGGCAAGGAACATGAGTAAGCATCTTCCATATGAAGAAATTAAAACTATTATTAAGCACATGGAAAAGTTTTCTATATCACTTACAATCAGAGAAATGCAAATCAAAACAACTCTGAGTTATCAACTCACACCTAGCAGATTGGCTCATATGACAGCAAAGCAAAGTAATGAATGCTGGTGGGGGTGTGGCAAAGTTGGGGCATTAATGCATTGCTGATGGAGTTGTGAATTGATCCAACCATTCTAGAGGGCAATTTGGAACTATGCCCAAAGGGCATTAAAGAACAGTCAACAATGATTCTGAACAACTTGGAGGAATCTACGAGAAAAAAACACTATCCACATTCAGAGGAAACACTATGGGAGTAAAAACACCCAAGAAAAACAACTGCTTGAATACATGGGATGAAGGGATATGGTTGGGGATGTAGACTCTAAATTAACATCCTTGTGCAAACAACAACATGGAAATAGGTTCTGATCAAGGACACAAGTAAGACCCAATGAAATTGCACATCAGCTGTGGGAAGGGTAGGTAGAGGGGAGGGAGGGAAATAAAGAGATTATTGTAACCAAAAAAAATTAAATTAATAAAAAAAGAAACGATAAACAAGGGGCAGCTGGGTAGCTCAGTGCATTGAGAACTAGGACTAGAGATGGGAGGTCCTGGGTTCAAATCTGGAAGAACTATACACAGTAACAGCAATATTGTACAAGGATCATCTGTGAAAACTTGGCTACTCTCAGTAATGTAATAATCGGGGACAATCCTGAAAGATTTATGACAGGGAATGTTATCCACTTCCAGAGAAAAAACTATTGGAGTTTCCCTTCATATTAGTATATTTGTGGTTTTATTTTGGAATTTGGTTACGTATAAATGTGCTCTTACTACAATGTCCCAAATGGAGTGTTTTGTACAACAATAAAAATACAAAAGAAAAATTAAGGAAAAAAGAATTAGTAGAACATTAATGGTCATGATTTACCAAGCTCTTTACAGATATTATTCCATTTGATCCCAAGTCACTCAAAGAAACACTGAACAGAATGAGTTCAAAAACAGAAACTTCAGATTTCTCTGAATTAATGCAGAATGAAGTGAGTAGAACCAAGAGGGTGATTTATACAATAACTACAGTGTTCCGAAGTCAAAGAACTTTGAAAAACTTGGGACCTCTGATCAATGCATGGCTAACAAGGATTGCAGAAAACCCATGATAATGGGTTACTCACTTTCTACAAAAACCTACAGACTTCCTATTAAATCAGCTGCCTCACTTCAGAAATGGGATGCAGTCAGGGTGTATGTTGCAACAGATATTTTTTGAGCATCAGAATTTGTTTTCCTTGATTGTCCATGTGGCATCATAGGTGTATTTTAATCTTGAAACAATTATTAATATATCAATAGTGCAACCTATATTCTTATATACCAGATTCATGGGCAAGTAGTTCTTGATCATTGTATTTAATAGGTACTGGATTAATTCTGACCACTCTCCAAATCTACAGTCCAAAAGTCAGAAGAATTCCTGGGTAGGCTGCCACAGGGTCCTAGTTCCCCCCTTGTCAGACCAGATTCCATACCAGGTCACATGTTTGAATAAACTCCTCCTCCTTGATCTAATCGTTGTCAGTTGAGCCAATGTTAACTCTTATGCCATGTTACATGATCATTAGCTACCTCCCATTCCCCATTCCTTGATCCTCCAATAAAAGATTGAGGAAATATGTAGTTTACTCTTTCTCTCTCTCTACTAGAATCAGAGGAGCACACATTAAGGCTTTTTAAGCACTGTCTCTGAGTCTTTCTTCATGGCTACAGGCAGGCACAACTCATACCTGTCCCAAAGATTTTAGTTTTCATTAGTGGTAGAAGGTAGAAGGGGGACAGAAAATAGATTTTAGTTAATTGGAAAAAAAATAAATTAAGAAAAAGCTCTTTTCAACCACAGGTGTCAAATACATAGCATGCAACATTCCCAGGTGCTGCATGAACCAGGGGAAAAGGTAATTGGAAAATAGTTAACAAAAGAAAATGACAAACAGATAATTATATGATAATTTAAAATGTGAGCTTTAGGCATCCTCATGTACAGATTGAGGCGAATCAAAAATCATCCCTCCTCTAAAGTATATGCTGTTGGTGTCTGACTTCCCCAAGGTCACTTCCCCACTTCACAATTCTATCTCTCCCCGCTGCTCTCCATTCAGAACATCCCCATAGTCTAGGAGAGGAAGTTGGGATACCCCTAAGGTTTGTAACAATAAAATTGCATGAAATAAAAGGAAACTAAGGCCAGAGATGATCTCTCTATGAACCTGCTGCCCATTAGTGTGATTATGAGACTGAAGGTTTTGTCATTGATACATAGGAAAGTCAGACCAGTGAATTAATTGGGCATCAGGAATTCTACTGTGGACCCAGTTACTGGAGGCTAAAGCCAATCATCCCTTTACATGGATAAGAATCAGGTTTCATAGCAGCCATACTTCCATGTGACTTTTTATGCCACAAAGAGGAAAAATATAGGTGCAATGGTGAATCTCTGTGTGTGAAAGGAGACAAAGTTTACATCCTCCTTTCTATCTCCAGAATATCCCTGCCAAACAGGATCAAGGCCAGCCCTGTTGCATGACCATAGCTTATTTTCCAACCAAGAATTAAAAATATTCTGTGGGTCCATAGCACCAAGGGAAAGGGATGGAAGGAAAGATTATGGAGCAGTCATTGAACCTGCAGTCCTAGAAGTTGGGAGAAAAAGAAGATTGTATGCTACTAGAACAGAAGAGAATAATACAATATCAATAACAAGGATGATGATGACAATTCACATGTTTTTGTGCCTAACATGTAAAAAGTACTTTCCCCACATAAAATCCTATTATATACAGAGCAAATATTATTCACTTTTCCAGATGAAGAAGCTGAGGATGTGAAAGGAGGAGACACACTTACCACACAGATAATAGACAGAGGAGGAATGATTAAATCCAAGTTTCATGATTCTGAGTAGAAGGTTCCTTCTACCACAATGCATTGTGCCATGGGACCACAGAGGCAGAATGTCACTTATGTCTATTTCTCTCCATGTTTATTTCTGCCAGGGAAAGAGAGAGCCCAACACAAAGTTGGTGGCCCAATCAAGCTACTCACCATAGATCATAAGAGTCTTGTTTGCAGTGCGCGTCAAGCCAGTAAATGAGTTAGTTGCAATACAGGTATAGTTTCCGATATGATTCAGGGATGTAATAATAGAAAATGAGGCTGAGTTGCTGAGAGATTGTCCATTCTGTAACCAAGTGAATTGTGCTGGTGGGTTAGAATCAGCAACACAGCTCAAGGTAACATTTATCCCCGTTGCGAACTGATCGCTTATACGGTCAATTGTGGCAATATCTGGGCCATCTGGGGGAAAAAGAAGGATTCCATATTTAGATTATGGCAGAAAAGAAGGGCATCTCCTAGTCTGTAACCCATTACCAGGGACCACTGTGATGCTCCTTTGAGCTGGGAAATTCACAGCTCCTCTTCTACTTTTACAGTTTGGATCTGAATTTGGAAGATCTTAGGTCTTTCTCCAGTTCAGCACCCTGGATGGCCACCCTCCACCAGAACACATGACAAGGCCAATCTGGGCTCCCTAAAGATGAAGGGGTTTGGGAACCTCAGAGCCTAGCTCTTTAGTTCTCAGAGAAGGGACTGAATTAGCCTGGCCTCTGGGAACACACCACCAGGCTATAAGCATGCAACATATAGGAAGAAGCAATATACTTACAGGCAACATCCAGTGTGAATGGATCACTCCTATTGCTATAAAATGGATTCTGGATTTCACACTCATATGGCCCTTTGTTATCTCTTCTTGTGAGCCTGCTGAGAGTGAGTGTCCTCTTATCTGGCGACAGCTGTATCCTGCTACCAGCTGGGGCAACTCCGTTTATGAACCACTGGTAAGCGTGAATTTGACCTGTAGCCTGGCATGTCAATGAGAAGTCCTTGGTCTCCACTGCAGTAATGTTGGAGGTGACAATGGTAGGTTTGGACACTGGCGCTGTGCAGAGAATAGACAGAAAATGACTGTGTTGGTTCTTTTTCTTACCTTATAACCAAATAAGTGGTTTGGAAGTGGCCTGTCTAAGACCTTGGCAGGCTGGAGGCCAGACACCAAGAACCTGTGATTTCAATAGCAAAGCTCCCCCCTTTCTCTCGTGCAGATCTCATCTCCTCCAGGCCTTAGGAAAAGTTCAACTTCAGTTCCTGTGACTGACAAAGACATTCACATGGAGTCCAAGCCCCGGGTGCTCAGTCTTTCTGGGCTGAGGCAAGCAGGACTGGGGATGACAGACCCCTTCATCCAGCACCTGGGCTTGGATTTGAGGCCTTTATAGCTTGGCAGAACCACCAAGAGTTTATGATTCCTTGGCCTGGGCTTTCGGGAGCCAGTGTTCCTTACCTTGACAGCTTGATAAGGATATTGGGAGAGGTTGGTGTGGATAGACTAGGGACAGGCCACAGGGAGACTGTGCTCATAAAGGGAAACATTACTTTAATTCTGAAGAGAAAATAAAAGGAAAGGCAGAGAGTGGAAATAGATCAGTTAGTATCAGGGAACAAAAGGAAGAGCCTCAGGCTGGGAGTCAGGTCAGACCTGGTTCAAGTCTGGAGATTTCAAACCCACAATAACATCTCTGGTGCCTAGGACATGATTTGTCCACAGGAAGTAGTTCCTACCCTTTACAGAAGATTCTGGAATTCCCTGCTTTGGCCTCTCCCTTTTCCTTAGGTGTTTCCTACCCTATAAGATAAGAATGAGAATGTTGAAGGTGATCTTCAAGCTCAGATATAGTTTTATGCTGGGAATCTAAACTAATGGGGAATAATTTTCCCAGAGTCTTCATGGCCCAAGGAGAGCCCTTTCCTTATCTCTAGTTGGAAGTAAGGCCTTGCCACTGAGAGAGATATGTATGCCAGAGCAATCTCTGGGGCACATGCATGAGGATCGTCAGGCCTCTGTCCTGGGTCATCCATGGCCAGCTGTCTTAAAAATAATTTCCAAATTGATAGTCATAAGTTAGAAATATTTCAGCTTCCTTGACCTTTCTCCTTGTTATTTTGGTAGAGCTTGCACTCCATCCCTGGGTCTCCATTGGGAAGTTTAATGTGAGGAAGAGTGAGCCTCCCATTTGTATCCAGTAAAGCCAAGTGACACTGGCCAGGACAGTGACAAATCTGAGGTCAGCTAGCTACCTTTTGTAGTGGGGGGAGAATATGAAGGAACAGTGAGCATTCTCCTGGGCATGAAGGCCATGGTAGGACTTTTTGGAAGGTGTTTTGGCAGCATCAATGGATACAGTGCCTGACATGACATAGTGACTAGTGGTAGCCTAAGAGGGAGAAAGACCTATGTTCAAATTCTGTCTCAAAATGTTACTGGCTGTGTGTCTTACTAGCAAGTCCCTATCTGTGTCTCAGTCTCCTGATCTGTTAAATGGGTAAAATAATCTCTCAGTCCAAGTGTTATTGGACCAAATGAGAACATATATAGAAGTTCTGTATAAATCCTGAAAATAGCCCAAACAACGGTTCAGAGGAAGGAAAGTACAGAGTGTGAGTCTGAGTACCAAATGTAGACTCATGCTGTCTGAGCACACAATGCATGGCCAGAAGTATCTGAAAGGCCTGATGCCCTTTTGTGAATGGCTAAGGTTTAATGACAGACCAAGAACACTCAAGGATAGTCTGTAGGCAATAGAGAGTCATGAGCAGAGAAGAGACTAGAGCACACACATATTTAATTGAAGGACCAATTGAGGGCACTAGAGATGCTTAGCCCAAAGAAGAGAAGACTTGAGTGGGAGAAGAGACGTGTCTCCATGGACTGGTGGAGTTATAATGGGTTCTGTGCCCCTGCCAGGGGATGTTCAGTGGCTTACATTGATCAGGTGGGGACTATTTTCCTTTCTCCTTACAGCAACATTCAGGTACCCTTTTATCTCTTGTCTATCACAGAACAACTCTTTTTTTAACCCTTACCTTCTGCATTAGAATCAATACTATGTATTGTTTCCAGAGCAAAAGGGCCAGGCAATGGGGGTTAAGTAACTAGCTCAAGGTCACAGAGCCAAACAGGATCCAGTTTTAATGGACTTGACTCCCTGATCATTTCTCTTCCAAAAATGATTTGGGATGCCTTGGGGAACTAACTGAGCAGGATTCCTGGCCTGACTCTGCAACAGTGCTGAGACCCATAAACAGGTTCACATCCAACCCAATCCCTTCATGGGTGAGGATGGACTCCAACATTTGCCCCTCTATGATCAGATGCAAATCAGGCTGGCTCAATCATCCCTGGCCTCAGATATTCCTCTCTTGCTATTGGTCTCCTTCTGTCCACTAGGTGGAACTACCAGGTGTGACAAGGAAATCACTTTTAAAAGACTAATATATATTAATTTAAGGTCGCCAAGGAATTCAGCTATGTAATTCCTTAATGAAAACTCAAGTCAGTCGTCAACCTTTTATGGAGTTTTAATTAAAAACAGGAGGAAGAAAGGAATTAGAGATAGAGAGATAGAGGGAGAGAGAAAGGGGAGAGAAGGGAATAGGGCTTGAATACCCCTTCTGTTTAGGCTGGGCCAAAAGGCCCAAGCCCTTAGATAGCTGGGGCAATGAAAGGAGATCAGTCCCTATTACTCACGTGACCAAATATGGAGAAACAGTCTCCGGGGCCCCCACCTTCAGCTTCCTTCAGCGCAAGCTTCTCAGAGCACACCGCAACCACTCCGACAAACTCCTCAATCACCCCCAGTCTTCAGACCCTCCTATCCTTCAGGAAAACCCTCCAAGTTCCCTCCCCTCAGTCCTCACATCTCCCAATCACCTGTCCATCAATTTCCCTGTGCCAATGGAGGCTCTAGCTTAACCCAGGACCACCCAGAGGTCTCTGGCTTTGCACATGTCTGTTGAAGGTCATATTTTCAAATAATTAAATCTTTGATCCTTTGCTACAGCCCTTTCTAAATCCTGCTAACCTGAGGAGGATAGAGATTGGAATAATTAAATTTTGGTCTAGACTGCAGCCCTTACTCAATCCTGTTAGGACTGAATAGGGTGGAGATTGATTCCAAGTATCTCCATTGTATCAATTCTAAAATCAATCATGACTCAAAGAAATTCCTGTTCTATGCTTAAGCATAGGTCAAAGTCCTTTCCATTGTTCAGCAAAAGGTTTCTGTCCTAAAGTAATCTTAAGAAGGGAAGAGGAGGAAACTCCCATGCCAATGGGGTTCACATTCCAATAGCCAAGACCCACTATCAATAGGGAATTTTTCAAGTATGAAATTTCCCAATGGTGACATTTCCAACATTTATAAGTCTAAGAAATTTTGAGGTTTACACAGGACAGGAAGAACTCTGGCTCATAAAAAGTTTCAGAGTAGCAGTTGACACCTAATGTGATCTAGGGCCTCTTAACCTCTCTAGGGCTGTCTGTGGATACAACTGACTTCAGTTCTCTGGAAAGATCAGGAAATGTCCAATTAAACAGAAAATCCTGAAAATCCAAAGAGAATTTAATAAAATCAAAAGAAAAAATGCAGAATTAAATAAATCTAGGATCTGTTTTTTTAAATAAAAATACAACTAAATAGATGACCCATTGGTTAATTTCATTAAAGAAAGAGGAAAACATAATTACCAAAAGCAAAAATGAAAAGGATGAATGAGCTAGCAATGAAGTTGAAATTAAGGAAATTCTGAGCAATTATGTACCAGCCATAACTCAGAAACAAAGAGTCATTGAAGGGTTACATCTAAAAAGCAAATCGGGAAAGGCTTTACAAAGTTATAATTGTGGATTGTCTTATGGCTCAATTAATATGGAAAGGCATAGAATATGTGGTTTCAGGTTTAGGATGGTATCCTCATGAAATCTGGGTACCCATTGCTAAAGATATACTACAGAAATATTTAGTCTTTACTATTAGCATACCCCATTACTATTACCACCTACACTCCACAAGGTTAATTTTCTTTTTTGTCCCAACATCCTGTTGTTTTTCCTAGTGTTCTAAGAGATCTTCCAGTATCAGGACCTAATGTTTATGTTGATGCGAATGCTAGTTATAAGGCAGGAGTATACAAGGAAGGTAGCTACCTGTCATTTTTACCACTCCTTTTTCTTCTACCCAACAAAATGAATTAACATCTGTTTTGATAGAATTTTGGTTATTTCAGGAGCCTTTCAACCTCATAATGGACTTTAAATATGTTTTTCAGTCTTTGCAAGGTGTAGAACAAGCTGTCATCAGATCTACTCAAAGCAATGTACAAATGTTATTCTGTAAATTACAAACTGTCATATGACAAAGGACACATCCAGTGTATGCCATGCATGTACGCAGTCATACCAATTTACCTGGACCTATTTTTAAAGGAAATGATATCATAGATCAAGCTTTGATTGCTCAATGTTATCTAACTGATATGCAATTAGCTGAGGAATCCATCATAGATTTCACCAAAATAGTACTGCTTTAGGCCAAATGTTCCAACTCACTAAAGATCAAGCCAGGAGTATTGTTAAAAAGTGTCCTAATTGTGTTCCAAACCATCCCCCAATGTATATTGGTGTGAATCCCAGAGGCTTAAGTAGTACAGATATACGGCAAATGGATGTGACTCACAAACCGTCCTTTGGACGACTTAAATATATCCATGTCACTGTGGATACTTATTCAGGGTTTTTATGGGCTTACTTTTCAGATGCCTGGTCCCCCCAGAACATTTAAAACAGATAATGGACCTGCTTATACTTCCAAACAACTTTTTCTTTTTTGTAAAACTTGGGATATTCAACACCATCTCACAGGTATCCCATACATTCCACAAGGACAACCTATTGTGGAGCATAGTAATCAAATACTAAAAACGTTTCTTTTAAAACAAAAAGGGGGAGACAGCACCCCACATCAACGATCGGCAATAACTTTATATACTATAAATAATTTGATCTTTACTTGCAATAATATATCCAGAGCTGAAAATGTTTTCTCTGCATTTTCTTATGAACGAAATTGAGGTACCACTACTACTGTATTCCCTGCTACAGAAGAAAAATTTGTCATATGGAAAGATGATGATCAATCCTGGCAAGGACCTCACCCAGTGGTCCTGCAAGGCCAAGGCTTTGTTTGTGGCTCCACAGGTAAAGACAGTGTATGGCTCCCTTCCTGCTGAGTTCAAGAGACTGACTGACCATAAAGAGAAGGACGAGAAGAGGACTCCGGAAGCCTCACAAGGAGACTCGACTACGTCTCAATAAGATACTGACTCTTCTACTTCTATTCCAGAATTTAAGTACAGCTCCTGGAATAAAGAGATGGGTTTTTTGGGAACAACCACCTTGGGTAGAGTATGTCGGCATGGGACACACTTTACCGTAAGTCATCTTATATACAAAAACTAATTCTGATATTACTGGCATTTACCATTTTGATAGACAAGCTAAGGACAATAATCAGGCCAATAATTGTTTGTGTCTTTCAATTGGACTGGACTAGTTGAGGCACCCCCAGTGTGCCTCACACGAGACCATCCTGAATGCCTGCCCCTCAGATCTCTGCAGGCGCATTATTATGGTCATCCTGACCTGTCAGACTCTTTCTGGATAGGATCTTATCGTGTAGACAAAGGGGTAAAATATAAAGGGTACAGCCAACTGCAATATTTAGTTTGGCTAGGGGAATCTTGTGATGGTACTTGGGGACAAGAAATACCTATTTGTCCTTCTGTGATGGAATATGAACAAAGAGACACTGTTAATATGTTTCCTCCCTTGCTATTGTGTAGATCTAAAAGGGCACCATGTATTCATTGGAAAAATATGATTTGGGTATCTTGGCATAACGACACAAGGTGTATTGGAAAGAAACTGGATTCTTATAAATTTCATGATAGTTTTATAGGAGGATACAGCTTGCCTTTGTGGGTGATGCCCCCAGAGCTAATTGGTTACGTTCTGCTAATTTCATACAGATTTTGATTGATTATGGAAAGACAGCCCTGGCATTGGATAAAGTAAATATGTATCACTATGTTAATGTTTCTAATAATGGAAAAGTCCAAAAACCAGTAAATACAAGTGTTACATTAGACATTCAGACTTGCCTAACAGGGGGATATGCTTTTATACCTACAGTAAATAATCATCCTGAAGCTGAACATTACTGAAATAACAAGCAAAAGAGTTAGATATTTGAATATTGGAATGTAACCTGTAGCAACTGTAGGGTCAGTTACTGTGTAGGATCACAGGTGGATGGGCCTGTCTTAATCATTAAGTGACCACGCATGGCCCTTTTTGCCACTGAACATAAAGATTCATGGTATGGTAGCCCAGGGGATCAAATTATTTATGTATTACAACAAAAAATAAGACCACACCATAAACGATGTATTACTTGTATTGCATTAGGCATAGTAGCATTAGTTTCTTCATTGGCTTCTACTATAATAGAATCTGTATCTTTAGCACAATCAGTATCTAACTTATATTCTCTTGAGAATGACGCCAATCATTTGAAAGCATTGGCTACAAATGTAACCTCAGCATTAGAAAGAGAAAAAGAAATTGATACAAGTTTTTACAAAAGTATTATGATGTTACAGAAAAATATGACTGATCTAACAAATGAAGTAGAATGTGTCATTGAAAACACACATGAAATGTGATTATAGATATACTGCATTTTGCTTACTATATAAGAGTAAATAATGACACAAAAACATTGGAAAAAAATTAAATTACAATTACAGGAATTATGGGACCATGAAAACATCACCAAATATATTAACAATCTCAGTATATTAATTCAGAATATTGATTCATCCTTTCAGGAGGATCTCTAACCACAGCATATCGCATATTCTTTGTATAATTGGATTGAAACATAAAAAGGATTGTTTTCCTCCTTATTTCATGATATGACTCTTCTTGTAGTTGGTGCACTTGTGATTTTGTTTATCTGCTTATGCTTGCCTTGTTTGCTAAAAGCTTTAATTACTAGTTTTGCTGAATTGCAAAAAAAAACTATTAATGGGATCCTGTACCAAAAGGAATTTGATGTCTTAAAAATAAATGGGGAATTGCAGTGAACCTTCCAGGAACCCATGAGAAAAAATTCCTCTTCCCAGGTGTTTGACACATACTATTCCTGCTGAGTACACCAAAACATAGAAATCTCAGTTCAAGGCTGCATAAACAATTCCAAGATCTCCTGAGAACGGGTTAACTCCCCTGTTCACATTCTGGGGAGGATTGGGGAGAATAGATTGTTTCTCTTGAGGAGAACTTTAAATCTTGCGTGCTGCATACAATAAACGTTCATTATCCCTGCTTTGATAATGTTGCAGTCTTTCTTTCTTGAAACTTTTTAGCAGTCCCCTATTGCAACTCCTTAGAAGTCCCAGGCAGTTTTCTAATACGCAGTTCCCTCAATTGATCTTCAGAGACTCCAGACCCCTCACCAATCTGGCTGAACATTCCCCAGTTCACTGTTGCCACTTGTAAATTGTGTCATCTAGAACCAAATACAATAATCCAAGTGCCATCTGATTGTACAGAAGGACAGCTATCTCCTTATTCTTCGAAGTGGACATGCTTCTCTTAAGACTGAAATTGGTGGTTGGGGTAGTTGTGTAGCTCAGTGGATTGAGAGCCAGGCCTAGAGATCAGAAGTTCTGGGATCAAATCTGACCTCAAATAATTAAAAGATATATGACCTTGGGCCACTCATTTAACCTCCATTGCACAGCATGGATTCTAATGCTAATAGGGAAGGATTAAAAAAAGTATACATTATGTTTTTTCAACTACCCTGTTACCTTCCCACTGATAATAAGATTGTGGATCTCTCAATCATCCCCAACATCTATTTATGCAATCCAACATGGCATTAATAGTCTGTATCCAATTTCTCTTTTTTTTTTAGTTTTTAGTTTTTAAACATTACTTTATTTGGTCATTTTCATACATTATTCATTGGAATCAGAGATCATTTTCTTTTCCTCACCTCCCCTTCCACCAACCCTCCCCAAGTCAACGTGTGATTCCACTGGGTATCACATGTGCCCTTGCTCCGAACCCTATTCCTTGCTGTTGGTATTTGCTTTAGGGTGCTCATTTAGCATTTCTCCTCAATCATATCCCCTCAACAACTGTAGTCAAGCAGTTGCCTTTCCTCCGTGTTTTTACTCCCACACTTTGTCTTCTGCCTAAGGATACCGTTTTTTCTCATAGATCCCTGCAGATTGTTCAGGGACATTGCATTACCATTAATGGAGAAATCCATTACATTCAATTGTGCCACAGTGTCTCAGTCTCTGTGTACAATGTTCTCCTGGCTCTGCTCCTATCACTCTGCATCACTTCCTGGAGGTCGTTCCAGTCTCCATGGAATTCCTGCACTTTATTATTCCTTTTAGCACAATAGTATTCCATCACCAACATATACCACAATTTGTTTAGCCGTTCCCCAATTGAAGGGCATCCCCTCATTTTCCATTTTTTTTTGCCAGCACTAAGAGCACAGCTATGAATATTCTTGTACATGTCTTTTTCCTTATTTGGGGTACAAACCCAGAAGTGCTATAGCGGGATCAAAGGGCAGACAATCTTTTAGTGCCCTTAGGACATAGTTCCAAATTACCTTCCAGAATGGTTGGATCAGTTCACAGCCCCACCAGCAATGCATTAATTTCCCAAATTTTGCGACATCCCCTCCAGCATTCATTACTTTCCTTTGCTGTCATGTTGGCCAATCTGCTAGGTGTAAGGTGATACCTCAGAGTTGTTTTGATTTGCATCTCTCTGATTATAAGAGATTTAGAACAATTTTTCACGTGCTTATGAATAGTTTTGATTTCTTTAACTGAAAATTGCCGATTCATGTCCCTTGCCCATTTTTCAATTGGATAATGGCTTGACTTTTTCTACAATTGGTTTAGCTCTTTATAAATTTGAGTAATTAGACCTTTGTTAGAACTTTATGTTATGAAGATTGTTTCCCAATTTGTTGCTTCTCTTCTAATTTTAGTTACATTGGTTTTGTTTGTACAAAATCTTTTTAATTTGATTTAGTCAAAAGTATTTTTTTTACATTTTGTGACTATTTATAAGTCTTGCTTGGTTTTAAAATCTTTCCCTTCTCAAAGATTTGAAATGTATACCATTCTGTGTTCACCTAATTTACTAATAGTTTCCTTCTTTATATTCAAGTCATTCACCCATTCTGAATTTATCTTGGTGTAGGGTGTGATTTGTTGATCCAAACCTAATCTTACCCACACTGTCTTCTAATTTCCCCAGCAGTTTTTATCAAATAGTGGATTTTTGTCCCAAAAACAGGGGTCTTTGTGTTTGTCATAGACTGTCTTGCTGAGGTCATTTACCCCAAGTCTATTCCACTGATACTCCTTTCTGTCTCTTAGCCAGTACCAAATTGTTTTGATGACCACTGCTTTGTAATATAGTTTGAGATCGGGGACGGCAAGGCCACTTTCCTATGTATTTTTTTTTTCATTATTTCCCTGGATATCCTTGATCCTTTGTTCTTCCAAATGAACTTTGTTATGGTTTTCTCTAATTCGGTAAAAAAAGTTTTTTGGAAGTTCCATGGGTATGGCACTAAATAGATAGATAAGTTTGGATAGGATGATCATTTTTATTAAGTTATCACATCCCACCCATGAGGAATCAATGTTTTTCCAATTGTTTAGATCTAGTTTTAATGGTGTGGAGAGTGTTTCGTAGTTGTTTTCATATAGTTCCCATGTTTGTCTCGGGAGATAGATTCCTATGTATTTTATATTGTCTAGAGTGATTTTAAATGAAATTTCTCTTTCTAATTCTTGCTGTTGAGATGTGTTGAAAAGATATAGAAATGCTGATGACTTATGTGGGTTTATTTTGTATCCTGAAACTTTGGTAAAGTTGTTGATTATTTCCACTAGCTTTTTAGTTGATTCTCTAGGATACTTTAAATAGACCGTCATATCATTTGCAAAGAGTGAGAGCTTGGTATCCTCATTGCCAATTTTAATAACTTCAATTTCTTTTTCTTCTCTAATTGCTACTGCTAGGGTTTCTAGTACAATATTAAATAATAAAGGTGATAATGGGCATCCTTGTTTGACTCCTGATCTTATTGGGAAGGCTTCGAGTTTATCCCCATTACAGATGACGTTTGCTGAAGGTTTTAGATATGTACAGTTTATTATTTTTATGAAAGGCCCTTCTATTCCTATACTTTCTGGTGTTTTCAATAGGAATGGGTGCTGAATTTTATCAAAGGCTTTTTTTCTGCATCTTTTGAGATAATCATGTGATTTTTGTTGGTTTGCTTGTTAATATGATCAATTATGTAGATGGTTTCCCTAATATTGAACCATCCTTGCATTCCTGGTATGAATTCTACCTGTAGTAGCTAACCCTTGTGATGACTTGCTGGAGTCTTTTTGTAGTATCCTATTTAAGATTTTTGCATCTATATTTATTAGGGAGATTGGCCTATAATTTTCTTTCTCTGTTTTTAACCTGCTTGGCTTTGGGATCAGTACCCAGTATTGTGGCGTAAAAAGAACTTGGTAGAACCCCTTCTTGGCTTATTCTGTAAAATACTGTGTATAACATTGGGATTAGTTGTTCTTTGAATGTTTGATAGAATTCATTTGTGAATCCATCTGGACCTGGGGATTTTTTCTTAGGGAGTTCTTTGATGGCTTTTTCAATTTCTTTTTCTGATATGGGGTTGTTTAGGTAATTTATTTCTTCTTCTTTTAGTCTAGGCAATTTATATTTTTCTAAGTATTCATCCATATCACCTAGATTGCCATATTTTTGCCATATAATTGGGCATAGTAGTTTTTCATGATTACCTTAATTTCCTCTTCATTAGAGGTGAGGTCTGCCTTTTCATCTTGGATACTGTCAATTTGTTTTTTTCTTTCCTTTTTTTAATTAGACTGATTAGTACTTTGTCTATTTTATTTGTTTTTTTTTCAATGTACCAGCTTCTAGTCTTATTTATTAAATCAATAGTTCTTTCGCTTTCAATTTTATTGATTTCTGCTTTGATTTTTAGGATCTCTAATTTAGTCTTCTTCTGAGGATTTTTAATTTGTTCACTTTCTAGTTTTTTAATTTGCATGTCCAATTCATTGACCTCTGTCCTTCTTAATTTGTTATATATAAACTCAAGGATATAAATTTCCCCCTGAGTACTGCTTTGGCTGCATCCCATAGGTTTTGAAAGGATGTCTCACGAATGTCTTTTTCTTCAATGAGGTTATTAATTGTTTCTATGATTTGTTCTTTAAGTGGCTGATTTTGTAGAATCATATTGTATAATTTCCAATTAATTTTTGGTTTACTTCTCCATGTACCCTTACTAATTTTTATTTTCATTGCATTGTGGTCTGAGAAGTTAGCATTTATTATTTCTACCCTTTTGCATTTGTTTACAATGTTTTTGTGCCCTAATACATAGTCAATTTTTGTGAATGTACCATGTGCTGCTGAAAATAAGGTGTATTCCTTTTTGTCCCTATTTATTTTTCTCCACATGTCTACTAACTCTAATTTTTCTAAGATTTCATTCGCTTCTATCACCTCTTTCTTATTTATTTTTTGGTTTGATTTATCTAGTACAGATAGAGGAAGGTTCAAGTCTCCCACTAATATAATTTTTCTATCTATTTCATCCTTGAGCTCCTCTAGTTCCTCCTTTAGAAATTTGGATACTATGCCATTTGGTGCATACATGTTGAGTACAAATATTTCCTTGTTGTCTATACTGCCTTTTATCAGGATGTAATTACCTTCCCTATCTCTTTTAACTAGATTTATTTTTACTTTGGCTTTGTCAGATATCATGATTGTGACTCCTGCCTTCATTTTATCAGTTGATGCCCAATAGATTTGGACCATCCTCTAACTTTCACCCTATGTGTATCTATCTTCCTCATGTGTGTTTCTTGCAGACAGCATATGTTAGGATTTTGGATTCTAATCCACTCTGTATCCACTTGCATTTTCTGGGTGAATTCATTCCATTCACATTCAGAGTTATGATTACTAGCTGTGTATTTCCCAGCATTTTGATTTCTACTCCTGGTCCTGTCTTTTCTACTTTCACTATTTCCTTCTACACTAATGTTTATTTATAATCAGTCCCCATAGTTACCACCCTTATTTTACTTCCCTTTCTAAACCCCTTCCCTTTTTATCCCCCCCTTATTTTCCCCTGTAATCTTTTTATAAATTTCCCCCCCACCCTCTCCCTCCCTTGTATTTCTTTCCCTCACCACCAGTCCACTTTTTACCCTTCTATTTCCATATAGGGCGCAAATCTATTCTCTGCCTCAATGAATTGGATTATTCTTCCCTCTTTAGGTCAGGTTCAAAGCACATAAGCGATGAGTAATTCCTATCTCCACCCTCTTTACCCTTCCAGTGTATCGATGTTCTCTCCCCTCCTGCCATGAGCTTCTTTGTGACATATAAATTTACCCCCATTTGTTTCTTTTCCTGTTTCTTTTAGTATTAACCTCTTTTTTTTAGGTCTGGTTGTATACACACACACACACACGTATATGTATTTATGCATGCATATATCTATATACCTATTGTGTCTTGTCCTTTCATCCTATACAGTTTGTCACTGTTCCCTCTAAGTGTAATTCTACTAGCTGCCCAGGTGATAGCAACAGTTTTTAAGAGTTACCAATGACCTCTCTTTCTTATAGGGATACATATAATTTTAACTTATTGAGTCTCTTAAACATGTTTTTCTTCTTTTTTTTGTTTTTCTTTTCCCCCTCTTTTTTAATTACCTTTTGATGATTCTCTTGAGTTCTATGCTTGGACATAAAATTTTCTGTTCAGGTCTGATCTTTTCTTTACAAATGCTTGGAATTCTTCTATTGTGTTGAATGACCATACTTTCTGCTGTAAGAATATAGTCAGTTTTGATGGGTATTTGATTCTTGGTTGTAGACCTAGTTCCAGAGTTCTTTGCTTTCCAGAATATCATATTCCATGCCTTTCAGTCCTTCAGTGTGGATGTAGCCAGATCTTGTGTTATCCTCACTGTGTTTCCATTGTACCTGAATGGCGTCATCTTGGCAGCTTGTAATACCTTTTCTTTAGTCTGATTGATAGTTTTTAAATTTGGCTATAACATTCCTGGGTGTTATCAGTTTGGGATTAAATACAGGAGGTGATCTGTGGATTCTTTCAATCTCCACTTTCCCCTCTTGTTCTAGGATATTGTGACAGTTTTCCTGAATAATTTCCTGTAGTATTATGTCCAGGCTTTTTCTTTTGTCATGGTCTTCTGGTAGACCAATGATTCTTAAATTATCTCTTCTCAAACGATTTTCTAAATTGTCTGTTTTGTGAATGAGAGGCTTCATATTTTCCTCAATTTTTTCATTCTTTTTGTTTAGTTTTATAGTGTCCTGTTGCCTTGTGAGGTCACTTAATTCCAGTTGTTGTATTCTGATTCTTAAAGGCTGAATTTCATCCCTGGCTTTTTGGTCCTCCTTTTCCTTCTGATCTGATTTTCTTTGAAGGTCTTCTTTCATCCTCTTTACCTTGTCTTTCTTCTCCTTTGTCCCATCTTTCATCTTCTTTGCCTCATCTTTCATCTCCTTTGCCTCATTTTCCAGCTGGTTGATTTTGGCTTTCAAGACACTATTTTCTCATTTTAGTTCAAGTGCCTCTGTTTCCAGATGACTTATCTTAATTTTTAAGTTATTTTCCCAGTTGTCTTCAGCTTCTTTTGATTTTGTTTTGAATTCTTCCACAGCCTGTATCCAATTCACTGGGATTTCTGATTTATCGTTTGCTGATCTCTCCCCCTCTGTTCCATTTGCTTAGTAGAAGCTGTCTATTGTAGTTTCTTTCTTCTTTATCTGTTGTTTGCTGAAATTCACCCCTTCTTTACTCCCCATATTTGTCTGTGCTCTTACTCCTCTCATTTTTTTTTGGTTTTGGGGGCTTCTGTCAGTCTCCCCTCTTGGAGCTTTAATAGGAGATCTCTCAGTGTAGCCTCTGGTGGGGTTTGAGCTTCCCTGACCTCTGGAGGCTTTTGATTGCATTAAAGTCCAGCAGTCAATGAGGATGGATATGGAGCTTGGGTTTCCCTGAACTCTGGAGTCTTTTGATGAGATTAAGTTCAGCTTAGTTGGGCTGGGTGTGCTCTGAGTCCAAAACTTCCTGGAAGGCTGGAGCAAATATGGAGGATCTCCACCACTCTGACAAGGCTGCCAGGTCTATGCTCCCTCTCTAGCTCCTTCCCCGACATCTGTGTTGGACACTCTGAACTTGGCACAGCTCTGCTTGCAAGTTATGCCTTTCAGACCAGCACCTTTGACCACCCAGAAGTTCCCGCTGCCATTGGAATCTCAGCACTCTGGGTGGGTGGGGGAATGGGTCCTGGGACCTTCCTTCAGTCTTCCCCTTAACCCTGAGTGTTCTCAGATTCTGGCTTTATGGGGGGAGGGGGGGTGTACCTTTTGAATTAAGTCCAGCAGGATGGTTCCTTGGCTCAGACTTGTTGTTAAGTTTGATTTTCAATCCCCTGGGAGCATTCAGTTTGTGATCCATTAGGAAGGGTATTCAGAGGTCTGAACTTCTGCTCCTTTGAGGCCTCCATCTTACCTCCCCAACATTTTTCTTGAGGATAACCTTGTGTGCTACATAAAATAAATGTTAATTATCCCTGCTTTGATAATGTTGCAGTCTTTCTTTCTTACAACTCTTTAGCAGCCCCCTATTGTGACTCTGTAGAAGTCCCAGGCATTTTTCTAATATGTAGTTCCCTCAATTGATCTTTAGAGACTCCAGACTCCTCACCAATCTGGCTGAACATTCCCCAGTTCACTGTTGCCACTTGTAAATAGTCATCTAGAACCAAATACAATAATCAAAGTGCCATCTGATAGTACAGAAGGGCAGCTTTCTCCTTATTCTTGGAAATGGACATGTTTCTCTTAAGACTGCATTGGTTGGGGTAGTTGTGTAGCTCAGTGCAATAAGAGCCAGGCCTAGAGATCAGAAGTTCTGGGATGAAATCTGACCTCAAATAATTCAAAGATATATAACCCTAGGCCACTCATTTAACCTCCATTGCACAGTATGGATTCTAAGGCTAAAAGGGAAGGGTTAAAAAAAAGTATGCATTATGCTTTTTCAACTACCCTGTTACCTTTCCCACTTATAATAAGTTTGTGGATCTCTCAATAATCCCCAACATCTCTTTATGCAATCCAAATTGGCATTAATAGTCTGTCTCCAATTTCCCCTTTTTTAAATCAACCATACCCCATTACTTCAACTCTTTTCTATGGCATAGGTACCAGTCACTGTCCCATCGAGGCCGATGCTTTTTTGTGTTTTGGACTTTTTCTACTCAAGGATAGGACCTGATATCAATCCCCAATTACATTCATCTTATCACATTATGTGTACTGTGCCAGCATCCTAAACTACTTCTGCATCCTACCTGTTTCAACAATCCCTATCCTGCCAATTTTCTCATTATTTCTTTTTTTCTTTCCAGTTTCAAAATTATGCCTTCTGCTTGTCTGTAGAATTAGTAGAACATTAGTGGTCATGATTTACAAAACTCTTTACAGATATTATTTCATTTGATCCAAGTCACTCATAGAAACATTGAACAGAATGAGTTCAAGAAAAGAAACTTCAGAAGATTTATCTGAACTGATACAGAATGAAGTGAGTAGAACCAAGAGATAATATATACAATACCAACATTGTTCTGAAGGCAAACAACTTGGAAACCCATGGGACCTCTCATCACTGCACTGACCAACCAGGACTGCAGAAGACCCATGATGAAATAAGTTACTCACTTTCTACAAAAAGCTATAGACTTCCTATGAAATCAGCTGCCTCTCTTCAGAAATGGGATGGACTGAGGGTGTAAGTTGCAACACATATTTTTTGACCTCTGAAATTAGTTTTCTTTGATTGTCCATGCGGCATCATACATGTATTTTAATCTTGAAACAATTATTAATATGTAAATATTGCAACTTATGTGCTCATGTACCGGATTCATAGGCTTATTAGTCTTGATCATTGCATTTAATAGGTACTGTATTAATTCTGACTACTCTCCAAATCTACAGTCCAAAAATAAGAAGAATTCCCGGGTAAGCTGCCATAGGGTCCTAGTTCACACCTTGTCTGACCAGATTCCATACCAGGTCACATGTTTGAATAAACCCCTCCTATTTGATCTTGTGGTAGTCAGTTGAACCAATGTTAAGTCTTGTGCCTTGTAAAATGATCATTAGCTACCTCCATTCCCCATTCCTTGATCCTCGAATAAAAGATTGAGGACATATATAGTTCACTCTCTCTTTCTCTCTACCACCATCAGAGGAGCACACAGGCTGGATCCCAAGCTCTTGAAGCCTTGTCTCTGAGTCTCTCTTCCTTTGTTCTATTTCCTCTTTCTCTATATCCCCTTCACCCATTTTCTCTCAGTTTCTAACTCTCCTTCTCAGGTGTCCACCTAGGAATATATTAATTTGTGGCTACAGGCAGGCACAACTCATACCTGTCCCAAAGATTTTAGTTTTCATTACTGGTAGAAGGTAGAAGGGGGACAGAAAATAGATTTTAGTTAATTGGAAAAAAATAAATTAAGAAAAATCTCTTTTCAACCACGGGTGTCAAATACATAGCCTGCAACATTCTCAGGTGCTGCATGAACCAGGGGAAAAGGTAATTGGAAAATAGTTAACAAAAGAAAATGACACAGAGATAATTATATGATCATTTAAAATGTGTGCTTTCATCATCCTCATGTACAGATTGAGGCCAATAAAAAATCATTCCACCTCTGAAGTATATCCTGTTGGTGTCTGACTTCCCCAAGGTCACTTCCCCACTTCACAATTCTATCTCTCCCCCCTGCTCTCCATTCAGAACATTCCTAGAGGCAGGGACAGGAAGTTGGGATACCCCTAAGTTTTGTAACAATAAAACTACATGAAATAAAAGGAAACTAAGGCCAGAGATGATCTCTCTCTGGTACTGCTGTACATTAATGTGATTATGGGAATGGAGGGTCTATTATCTGTACATAGGAAAGTCAGACCAGTGAATTAATTGGGCAGCAGGAATTCTACAGTGGATCCAGCTACTGAATGCTAAAGCCAATAGATCAGAACCAGGCTTCACAAGAGACATGCTTCCATGTGGCATTTAATGCCACAAAGAGGAAAATATATGTCCAATGGTGAATCTCTTTGTGTGAAAGGAGACAAAGTTTATATCTTCCTTTCCATCTCCAGAATTTCCCTACCAAGGGGAATCAAGGCCAGCCCCATTGCATGACCATAGCTTATACTCAACCAAGACTAGAAATATTCCTTGGTTCCACAGCACCAAGGGAAAGGGATTGAAGGAAAGAGTATTGGGCAGTCATTGAACCTGCGGTCCTAGAATTTGGGAGATGAAGAAGGTTGTATATCACTAGGACAGAAGAGAATAATACAATATCAATAACAAGGATGATGAAGACAACTCACATGCTTTTTATACCTACCATATAAAAAGGACCTTTACTCATAGAATGCTATTATATACAGAGAAAATGTAATTCATTTTTCCAGATAAAGAAACTGAGGCCTCAAAAGGAGGAGTCATTTACTACACAGAGAGTAGACAGAAAAGAAAGGATTCTATCCAAGTTTTATGATTCTGAGCTCAGGGCTCTTTCTACCACAATGCACTGTGCCATGGGACCAGGGGGGGGGAGAGTGTCACTTTTGTCTATTTCTGTCATGCCAGGGAAAGAGAGAGCCCCACACAAAGTTGGGGGCCCAATCCAGATACTCACCATAGATTATAATATTCTTGGTTGCAGTACGAGTCAAACCAGTGAATGAGTTAGATGCAGTACAGGTATAAGTGCCAGCATCACTCAGGGATGCAATAATAGAAAATGTGGCTGAGTTGCTGACTGGTTGTCCATTGTGTAACCAAGTGAATTGTGCTGCAGGGTTAGAATCAGCAACACAGCTCAAGGTAATATTTGCCCCAGTAGGGTACTCATTGGCTGAATGTACAATTGTGGCGATATCTGGGCCATCTGGAAGAAAGAGAAGGATTCCATATTGAGATTATGGCAG
Source organism: Monodelphis domestica (assembly GCF_027887165.1). NCBI lineage: Eukaryota > Metazoa > Chordata > Mammalia > Didelphimorphia > Didelphidae > Monodelphis > Monodelphis domestica. Next base: position 424,709,366 of record NC_077230.1, read on the forward strand.
AAATAAGGGGGCATCTCCTAGTCTATAACCCATCACCAAGAACCACTGTGTCTCCCTGATCCTTCTTTGAGCTGGGAAATTCACAACTCATCTTCTACTTTTCCAGTGTGGATCTGAACTTGGAAGATCTTAGGGCTTTCTCCAGTTCAGCACCCTGGCTGGCCACCCTCCACCAGAACACATGACAAGGCCAATTTGGGCTCCCTAAAGATGAAAGGGGTTGGGAGCCTCAGAGCCTAGCTCTTTAGCTCTCTGAGGAGGGATGGAATTAGCCTGGCCTCTAGGAACACACCACCAAGCTATAAGCAGGCACCATATAGGAAGAACAAATTTACTCACAGGCAACATCCAGTGTGAATGAATCACTCCTATTGCGATAAAATGGGTTCTCGATTTCACACACATAGGGCCCTTTGTTAACGCTTCTTGTGAGACTGCGGAGAGTGAGTGTCCTCCTATCTGGCGACAGCTGTATCCTGCGGCCAGCTGGGGCAACTCCGTTCATGAACCACTTGTAAGTGTGAATTTGACCTGTAGCATTGCAGGTCAATGAGAAGTCTTTGGTCTCCACTTCAGTATTGTTGGAGGTGAGAATGGTAGGTTTGGACAGTGGCGCTGTGCAGAGAATAGACAGAAATGACTGTGTTGGTTCTTTTTCTTACCTTATAACCAAATAAGTGGTTTGGAAGTGGCCTGTTTAAGACCTTGGCAAGGCAGGAGGCCAGAGACCAAAAACCTGTGATTTCAATGGCAAGGACACCCCTTTCTCTGGTGCAGATCACAACTCCTCCAGGCCTTAGGAAAAGTTCAGCTTCAGTTCCTGTGGCTGACAAAGACATTCACATGGAGCCCAAGCCCCGGGTGCTCAGTCTTTCTGGGCTGAGGCAAGTAGGACTGGGGATGACAGACCCCAGACAGAAAAATCTGGGGAGATTTAATTGCATCTATCCAGGAATTCACTGAAGCACTATCACTATTAGAACAACTTGAAGAAGAACCTGAAAAGATTCAAGTTGTAACTTCTATGTGTGACATACCCACAGATATACCACAAGGGGTGTTTGCAAAATATCAAAATGATATGAGTTAGATTAAATCTATTACTCCTGTTAGGATTGAGGTCAGGGAAGGAATACCATCTAAGATACCACAATACAAATTGAGTAGAGAAGCGAGAGAAGAGATAACACCTATCATAAATAGTTTGCTTGAGCAAGGTATATTGAGACCTATGGTATCTGAATACATTTACCCAATATTAGCTATTAAAAAGAATAAGCTAAATGAAGATGGAACTCCTGCCTGGAGATTTGTGATGGATTTAAGGGCTGTGAATAATTTTATATGAAAAAAAAAACACACTATAACACCATCTCCAGACAATATCACAACTCAAATACCTGCAGAGTCTAGGTGGTACACAGTGTTGGACCTGAGCAACGCTTGCTTCACTATACTATTGCACCTTGATTCTCAAAATATTTTTGCTTTCCAATGGAGACAAACCCAGCTGTGCTATGCAAGATTAGTGCAAGGATGTTGCGAGTCTGCTTCAATATTTTGTCAACTGTTGCAGAGAGATCTAGCTACCATAACTTTCAAACATAGCAGATTGATACACTATGTGGATGATTTGTTGCTAGCATCTCCTGACCCTAAAACATGTTTGGAAGATTCAAAGAAATTATTGATAGAACCTTATAAGAGGGGACATAAAGTTTCTAAAAAGAAGATTCAATGGGTCCTACCAACAGTTGAATATTTAGGATTAGTCCTGGAGGGGGACACCAGGAAAATATCTAATAAAAGGAGGGCAGACATACAGAAGCTAGGCACCCCTAGAACTAAGAAAGAACTTAAGAGCTTTTCTGGCGGTTGCTGGTTTCTCAAGGCAGTACATAGTAGGATATTCTCATATTTCCAAGTGCTTGATTGATATGACAAAGAAAGATATTAAAGAACCATTGCAATTAAATAAAGAACATTTACATGCTTTGTCACAGTTGAGAGGAGCTATTTTATCAGTTCCAATTTTGGGAATACTTGATTATATGAAAGAATTCCACTTGTATGTCCATGAAACAAAAGGTGTTGCTTCTGGAATATTAGCACAGTATTTTGGGTTAAATCTGAGGGCTATTGCATTTTACAGTCCTATCCTTGACACGGTTGCACAAGGAATGGTTCATTGCCTCAGGAGCTTAGTAGCTACAGCTCTAATGGTCAAGAAGTCATATGATATAGTACTAGGATGTAAATTGCATGTGTATTCCGCACATCAAATTGAAAAACTGTTATGGTCGCAGAATATGCATTCATTCACCGATGCAAGAATATCCCAGTATGAAGTCATTTTGTTAGGCAATTATAACATCACAATTCATAGATATGCACCATCGAACCCAGAAACTCTGATCCCTGATTTGCCAATGGATGGAGAAGTATTGCATGATTGGGATCAGATAGTGGAACTCATGCATAGGCCAAATGAATGCCTTAAAGATACACCTCTTATGGATCCAGAAATAGAGTTATACATGGATGAATCCTCTTATGTTTGTGATGGGAGAAAATTCACAGGGGCAGCAGTTGTTGACAATGACAAAACTCTTTGGCATGCATCACTGCCAAGCCATGTCGGCGCTTAGGGAGGATCATGGCCCTAGAATTAGCTAGAGGGAAAAGAGCTAATATTTTTTCTGGATTCACAATATGCTTTCTCCACGGTGCATTGGTCATCATACATATGGTAAAACAGAGGGCATAAAACTTCAGCTGGGAAACCAATTGCATATCACAATCTGATAGATCATATCATAAGTGCTGTAGACTTTCCTAAAGAGGTGGCCATAATCCATTTTAAGGCACACACTCATGGGAAGGACAGAATACCCCTAGGGAATGACTGAGCAGGCACAACATCAAAGTACGCTGCTAGGTTCGATCCTCACCATGTGCTGAATTTCTCTCTGATCAAATGGCATGATCTCACTGAAGCCTAGGATGGAGAAGAGATGCAGTCATGGAAAGAGCAGCTAGGTACTAAACTAATCAAGGGTGTCTGGATTGCTCAAGGGGGTAAACCTATTCTCCCTAAAAAGTTATATCAACATCTATGCACTGTAAGTCATGCAGAAGGACATTATGGAGTGCAAGGGATTCTGGATACCATAAAGAGATATTGGACAGCACCAGGAATTACAAAAAATACCATTAGAACTTGTCAGGCATGTGAAACATGCAAGAGATATAATCAAGGACATTTTAAGAGTGCTGCATTGGGAAGCAGACCACTCAGCTATATGCTTTTTCAGTGTATTCAAATTGATTATATCAACATGCCTAGAGACAAGGGATACAAATATGCATTGGTGATTATGGATAAATTGACTAGATGGGTTGAGGCATGTCCATCCAAGAAAAGTGACACTGCTACGGTAGTGAGATTTCTATTAAAGGAGATTATACCTAGACATGGCATTCCTGATACCATAGATTCGGACAAGGGGTCTCACTTTACTTCCCAGATTCTAAAAGTAATCTACAAGAATTTAGGGATTAAGTGCAATTACCATTCAGTATATCGACCCCAAGGTTCCAGGCAGGTCAAGCGTATGAACAAAGAACTGAGAACATAAATAGGCAAACTCTGTTCAGAAACACATTTAAAATGGACAGATGTTTTGCCTCTTGATTTGTTCAATATTAGAACCAGGCTTAGGACTGACCTGCATTATATCACCTTTTGAAATGCTACATGGTCAGCCACTTTGGCATGGTAGGACAGTAAGACCACCTTACTTGTCCATCTTAAGAGGGGAATGTGTTCTTCATGAATACTTAAAACAGATACAACGTAGGATTGAAGAACTAAGGAAACTGGGTTTGCTTGGGCAAAGAATACCACTAGATTTTTCATTGCATGAGATAAAACCAGGTGATAAGGTATATGTCAAGAACCTTAATAGAGAATCTCCTACAGAATCAAGATGGATCAGACCAACTAAGGTCATAATGACAATCCCAACATCTATAAAGGTTGATCAAAGAGATCCATAGTTCCATACTTCACATGTGAAATTGCATCACACCCATAATGTTGATTAGCTCTGGGAATATAATCAATAAGCAATGACCGTCCCTACTGACAACACATGAAAGGACATGACTACTTGCCACCAGAATACAGACAAGAGAGTCCTACATATGTTAACATGATAAAGTGATAGCACCCCTGGAGCAAATGCAGCCAGTGTTGTAGCCAAAAGAATAGCATTAGAAGCCTTAGAAAAAGCCTCGATATATTTCTATACAAAGTCTCTGCCAAGAACTAAGTACAGTAAACATTCAATAAATCTTCTAGTGAAAAGTGAAACAACAAGAATTAGCAAACTTGAAATCACTATTTTTAACAAAATCCTGAGAACCTATGCATAATGGTCACACCCATCTGTGAAAAAACATATGTAGACCTTACTTGCTTTTCACGAAGATATACATATGCAAAGCTTACCTCCATGCACGAAGAGAATACATGTAAATCTTACCTGCAGACATAAAGATTGATAAATTCTGACAAACATTCATGAAGATTTCAACTTACTTCCATGCAAATATACTTTTCACTCTTATTTGCACACACATAAAAATGTCACATGCATACATGTTTGTGGTTTGTTCGTGTGTTCTGGGTTCCTGATTGATTGTTCCAGTGGATCCTGATTTGAAGACCACATCTTCAATCAAGACTGGAAGATGGCAACTGGCATGCAGACCAGACAGAGGACCAGAGAGTAAGAAAGATTTTATGCAAACATCGTTAAAGGACATGGTAGGACTTTGGAACTTTGGAATTTTGGAACTTTTGATCATGAGGGTATGTAAGAATGCATAATACATGTTACCTCACATATATGCACATATATGCACACATCCTACATAGAATACACTTTAGTAAGATATCTCATAGAATGGGTAAGTACATAACATGCATAGTGGCATAACAAAAGACACATTGATACAAATTTCTGTGGAAAATTCAAAGATTTCTTTTCTGCATGAGTTTGCACAGAAATATAGTATGATGTACATATGTCAATGTGTATGGATCCTATGTACACATGTAAATTACTATTGACTAATGAGCTAACTTTATTTGAGTAATTTATTAATATTCTAACTACTAACATTAGTGACAGCCTAGTGAATTTGTTTAAGTCTTAGGAAAGTAGACAGAGATGTTCTGAAGTATAGAATTTACATTGCATTATGATTGTAGGTTAGCATTTGTTAATGATAGTAAACTTTTCTTAGTGACTGTATAGACATTAGGAATTAGGACATTTGCATATTCTTAATGTTAGTGAAATTGTTGGATTGATTTGACAAATGTTACAGGATTTGTTATGTGAAACTATATTCATGTAAATCCCTTACCTAAACCATTTTCCTATACGATTCTTAGCTTAACATCTATGTAGATAGAATAGTTAAGTTAGGATTTTTTTATCTGGGGGTGGCTAAGGGAATACTTAAGATAGCACAGGGTGAAGAATAGATAGATAGAATTAATAAGTGTAAGTATCATTGAAAAATGCAAGTTGATTTTTTTGGAGAATAAAAGGGGGGATTGTGGAAGAGGCATGAAGAGAGAGGATTTGCAGGACAAGCCAAGCATGCAGATCAAACTGGGGACATGATCTGCAAAATCAAGGTGAAGATTCCAAAAGGAATGTTCCCAGGAGGAGGCAGTTGGGAGCCTGGACAGAGGAGAGAAACTGGGACTTTGGGATTCTCTCTGGGAGTGACTGACCAAGAGAGAAATCTATTCTCTGGATTCCTGATCAAGAGAGCCTGGCTTTTCCTGACTTAGGCAGAGAGAAAGACCTTTGTGGTTTTTTGAAAGAGTCTGGACTTGAATTACTCAAGCAGAGATTATCTGACTGGAGAAGGAAGATTTAACAGTTATCTTCCATCTCTCTGGCTGTCTCTGTGTCACAATTGTGACTAGACTGACATTTCCTAAACCCTTCTTAAATCTCCTTGTAGGTTAGGGACAAACTTCATCCCTCTCACCTCAATCCACATTCTGTTTGTTACCAATAAACCCTTTACCTGAGAAAAGAAGAATAAAGAATATTTCTCTGAAATCGCATAGTTCCCCTGGGTTACTTAGAAGATGGCTGACTAAGACCAGGGGATGGGAAAGGGTAGCAGGAGGGCTTCAGGTGTAAGACTGGGAGGTGAAGGGTGGAGAGTAGAAAATAGTTTGATTTATTAGCCTTTAGTGATCTTTAGGCAGCTCCAGAGTAATCCCCTCTAGCAGTATCTATCTCTCTAGCCTTATCTCTCATCTATCTCCATTATAACTAGGCAACCTCAGGTGTCCCCTAGTAGCAGCTCTCTAGTCACAAGCCAGAATATCCAGTTACCACAACCAGAAATATTTACACAGATTATCTCTTATATTACAAAATGGACTGGTGGGGAGGGAAGAAGTATAAGGATGGAGAGGGTTGGGAGGTAGTTTTAAAAGACTTCAAAAAATAAGGAGGGAAATAAGAAGGGATGGGGTAGAAAGGGAGTGAAATAAGGGTGGAAACTAGGAGGGCTGATTAAAAGTAGATTATAGAAGGAAATAGTGAACGAAGAAAAAGCAGAACTAGAAGTAGAAAGCAAAATGTTGGGAAATACATATCTGGTAATCATAACTCTGAATGTGAATGGAATGAACAAATCCATAAAACACAAGCAAATAGTAGAGTGGATTAGAATCCAAAACCCTACCATATGCTGTCTACAAGAAACACACATGAGGAAGATAGATACGCATAGGGTGAAAGTAAGAGGATGGAGCCAAATCTATTGGGCATCAACTGATAAAAAGAAGGCAGGAGTCGCAATCATGATATCTGACAAAGCCAAAGCAAAAATAAATCTAGTTAAAAGAGATAGGGAAGGTAATTACATCCAGATGAAAGGCAGTATAGACAACGAGGAAATATCAGTACTCAACATATATGCACCAAATGGCATAGTATCCAAATTTCTAAAGGAGAAACTAGTGGAGCTCAAGGATGAAATAGATAGGAAAACTATACTAGTGGGAGACCTGAACCTTCCTCTATCTGAACTAGATAAATCAAAACAAAAAATAAATGAGAAAGAGGTAAGAAAAGTGAATGAAATCCTAGAAAAATTATAGTTAGTTGATATATGGAGAAAAATAAATGGGGGCAAAAAGGAATACACATTCTTTTCAGCAGCATATGATACATTCACAAAAATTGACTATGTATTAGGGCACAAAAACATTGCAAACAAGTACAAAAGAGCAGAAATAATAAATGCAAACTTCTCAGATCACAATGCAATGAAAATAATAATTAGTAAGGGTACATGGAGAGGTAAATCAAAAATTAATTGGAAATTAAACAATACGAGTCTCCAAAACTGGTTAGTCAAAGAACAAATCATAAAAACAATTAATTTCATTGAAGAAAATGACAATGATGAGACATCCTTTCAAATCCTATGGGATGCAGCCAAAGCAGTACTCAGGGGGAAATTTATATCCTTGAGTTCATATATTAACAAAATAGGGAGGGCAGAGGTCAATGAATTGGGCATGCAAATTAAAAAAACTAGAAAGTGAACAAATTAAAAATCCTCAGATGAAGACTAAATTAGAGATCCTAAAAATCAAAGGAGAAATTAGTAAAATTGAAAGTCAAAGAACTGTTGATTTAATAAATAAGACTAGAAGCTGATACTTTGAAAAAACAAAATACACAAAGTACTAGACCATCTAATTTAAAAAAGGAAAGAAGAAAACCAAATTGACAGCATCCAAGATGAAAAGGGAGACCTCACCTCTAATGAAGAGGAAATTAAGGCAATCATTAAAAGAATCATTATGCCCAGTTATATGGCAGCAAATATGGCAATCTAGGTGATATGGATGAATACTTAGAAAAATATAAATTACCTAGACTAACAGAGGAAGAAATTGGTTACCTAGACAACCCCACATCAGAAAAATATTGAACAAGCCATCAAATAATTTCCTAAGTAAAATCCCCAGGGCCAGAAGGATTCACAAATGAATTCTATCAAACATTCAAAAAACAACGTATCCCAATATTATACAAACTATTTGGCAGAATAAGCAAAGAAGGAGTTCTACCAAATTCATTTTACGACACAAATATGGTACTGATCCCAAAACCAGGCAAGTCAAAAACAGAGAAAGAAACATATAGATGAATCTCGCTAATGAATATAGATGCAAAACTCTTAAATAGGATCCTAGCAAAAATACTCCATCCAGTCATCACAAGGGTTATTCACTATGACCAGGTAGGATTCATACCAGGAATGCAAGAATGGTTCAATATTAGGAAAATATGAATCTTAAAACTGCTCAGACTCTACCTTGGAACATTTGGTTAAGGCTATTCCCCATTTAAAAATGGAGGTACTTGATCAGGAATGTACTGGGAATTTTAACATTACTCCACCCATATTTAGGCATACTTTAGGGGAAGATAAAGTTGTAAAACTCCTTACTGGAACAATGAAAAAGTCCCTAATTCATGCTTACAGTGAGTCCAAAACCTTAAGCTAGGTCTATTTTTTTATCTAATACAAAAAAGTACTAAATTCCTATAAAGGTTGAATTAATCAGTAAAAGGTCAAGCAACTTACAAAAGGAAAGCATAACAAAAGAGGTGTGAAGTTTTAGTCTACTCAGAGAAGGTGATAACAAAAGAATATGTGAATTAAGAATGGTAAGTCCTGTGGAAAGCATCTACTGTGATTAGTAGATGTGAAAATTTAGGGGAGCTGACATAAGAGAAATTTTTCTTTAAAAGGAGATGGTTCTCTCAACTTAGGAGTTAGTTGGATCTCAGACTCGTTGGAGTAGCTGTGTCTCTGAACTTAGTTGGAATCTTGCTTGGAACAAAATCTTGTGGTGAGTGGATAAAAGACTGACTTAGTTTTCTCTCTTAAAGAGAAAGGCCTAGGCCATTTGGCCTAGGCCCTAGGCCTTTTCCTACTATTTCCTCTTACTCTGTCTCTCCTTTCCCTTAATTCCTTCATTCATTTTAATTAAAATCTCTATAAAACCCAATTGACTTGGGTATTTCATATTTGGGGTTTTTCCCATGGCAACAACTTAATTTTGATATAAAATCAAGACACTAAAATTATTTCTACAGTTTTGGCAATTCACAGTCTTGAACCCACATTTTCATGGTAACAAAAACCATCCACATAACTGACCATGTTAACAAGCAAACCAATAAAAATCACACGGTTATCTCAAAAGATGCAGAAAAAGCCTTTGATAAAATACAGCACCCATTTCTATTGAAAACACTAGAAAGTATAGGATAGAAGGGCCTTTCCTAAAAATAAAACACAGTATAGATCTAAAATCATCAGCAACATCATCTGCAATGGAGATAAACTAGAAGCATTCCCAATAAGATCAGGAGTGAAACATGGATGCCCATTATCACCTCTATTATTTAACATTATACTAGAAACACTAACAGTAACAATTAGAGAAGAAAAAGAAATTGAAGGTATTAAAATTGGCAATGAGGAGACCAAGCTATCACTCTTTGCAGATGATATGATGGTCTACCTTAAGTATCCTAGAGAATCAACCAAAAAGCTAGTTGAAATAATCAACAACTTTACCAAAGTTGCAGGATACAAAATAAACCCACATAAGTCATCAACATTTCTCTATATATCTCCAACACATCTCAGCAGCAAGAATTAGAAAGAGAAATACCATTTAAAATCACCTTAGACAATATAAAACACTTAGGAATCTATCTGCTGAGATAAACACAGGAACTTTATGAACACAACTAAAACACACTCTCCACACAATTAAAAATAGATCTAAACAATTGGAAAATCATTGGTTGCTCATGGGTAGGATAAGCTAACATAATCAAAATGACAATCCTGCCCAAATTAATTTACTTATTTAGTTCCATACCCAAAAAAAAAATTTACTGAGTTAGAAAAAAAACATAAAATTCATTTGGAAGAACAAAAGATCAAAGATATCCAGGGAAATCATGAAAAAAAAATGCAAAGAAAGGAGCACTTGCAGTCGTAGATCTAAAACTATATTATAAAGCAGGGGTCATCAAAACAAGTTGGTACTGGCTAAGAGACAGAAAGTAGGATCAAAGGAATAGACTAGGGGTAAATGACCTCAGCAAGACAGTCTATGATAAGTCCAAAGGTCCCAGTTTTGGGGACCAAAACCCACTATTTGATAAAAACTGCTGGCAAAATTGGAAGACTGTATGGGAGAGATTAGGTTTAGATCAACATCTCACTCTCTACACCAAGGTAAACTCAGAATGGGTGAATGACCTGAATATAAAGAAGGAAACTATAAGTAAATTAGGTGCACACAGAATAGTATATTTGTCAGATTTTTGGGAAAGGAAAGACTTTAAAACCAAGTAAGAGCTAGAAAAAATCACAAAATGTAAAATCAATAATTTTGATTACATCAAGTTAAAAAGTTTTTGTACAAACAAAACTTATGCATCCAAAATTATAATGGAAGCAACAAATTGGGAAAAAATCTTCATTACAAAAACCTCTGACAAAGGACTAATTACTCAAATTTATAAAGAGCTAAATCAATTGTACAAAAAATCAAGCCATTCTCCAATTGATAAATGGGCAAGGAACATGAGTAAGCATCTTCCATATGAAGAAATCAAAACTATTAATAAGCACATGAAAAAGTTTTCTATATCACTTACAATCAGAGAAATGCAAATCAAAACAACTCTGAGTTATCAACTCACACCTAGCAGATTGGCTCATATGACAGCAAAGCAAAGTAATGAATGCTGGTGGGGGTGTGGCAAAGTTGGGGCATTAATGCATTGCTGATGGAGTTGTGAATTGATCCAACCATTCTAGAGGGCAATTTGGAACTATGCCCAAAGGGTATTAAAGAACAGTCAGCAGTGATTCTGAACAACTTGGAGGAATCTATGAGAAAAAAACACTATCCACATTCAGAGGAAACACTATGGGAGTAAAAACACCCAAGAAAAACAACTGCTTGAATACATGGGATGAAGGGATATGGTTGGGGATGTAGACTCTAAATTAACATCCTTGTGCAAACAACAACATGGAAATAGGTTCTGATCAAGGACACAAGTAAGACCCAATGAAATTGCACATCAGCTGTGGGAAGGGTAGGTAGAGGGGAGGGAGGGAAATAAAGAGATTATTGTAACCAAAAAAAATTAAATTAATAAAAAAAGACATGATAAACAAGGGGCAGCTGGGTAGCTCAGTGTATTGAGAACTAGGACTAGAGATGGGAGGTCCTGGGTTCAAATCTGGAAGAACTATACACAGTAACAGCAATATTGTACAAGGATCATCTGTGAAAACTTGGCTACTCTCAGTAATGTAATAAACTGGGACAATCCTGAAAGATTTATGACAGGGAATGTTATCCACTTCCAGAGAAAAAAACTATTGGAGTTTCCTTTCATATTAGTATATTTGTGGTTTTATTTTGGAATTTGGTTACGTATAAATGTGCTCTTACTACAATGTCCCAAATGGAGTGTTTTGTACAACAATAAAAATACAAAAGAAAAATTAAGGAAAAAAGAATTAGTAGAACATTAATGGTCATGATTTACCAAGCTCTTTACAGATATTATTCCATTTGATCCCAAGTCACTCAAAGAAACACTGAACAGAATGAGTTCAAAAACAGAAACTTCAGATTTCTCTGAATTAATGCAGAATGAAGTGAGTAGAACCAAGAGGGTGATTTATACAATAACTACAGTGTTCCGAAGTCAAAGAACTTTGAAAAACTTGGGACCTCTGATCAATGCAGTGGCTAACAAGGATTGCAGAAAACCCATGATAATGGGTTACTCACTTTCTACAAAAACCTACAGACTTCCTATGAAATCAGCTGCCTCACTTCAGAAATGGGATGCAGTCAGGGTGTATGTTGCAACAGATATTTTTTGAGCATCAGAATTTGTTTTCCTTGATTGTCCATGTGGCATCATAGGTGTATTTTAATCTTGAAACAATTATTAATATATCAATAGTGCAACCTATATTCTTATATACCAGATTCATGGGCAAGTAGTTCTTGATCATTGTATTTAATAGGTACTGGATTACTTCTGACCACTCTCCAAATCTACAGTCCAAAAGTCAGAAGAATTCCTGGGTAGGCTGCCACAGGGTCCTAGTTCCCACCTTGTCAGACCAGATTCCATACCAGGTCACATGTTTGAATAAACTCCTCCTCCTTGATCTAATGGTTGTCAGTTGAGCCAATGTTAACTCTTATGCCATGTTACATGATCATTAGCTACCTCCCATTCCCCATTCCTTGATCCTCCAATAAAAGATTGAGGAAATATGTAGTTTACTCTTTCTCTCTCTCTACTAGAATCAGAGGAGCACACATTAAGGCTTTTTAAGCACTGTCTCTGAGTCTTTCTTCTTTTATTATATTCTCTCTTTCTCTATATCCCCTTCACCCATTTTCCCTCAGTTCCTAACTCTCTTTCTCAGGTGTCCACCTAGGAATAGATTAATTCATGGCTACAGGCAGGCACAACTCATACCTGTCCCAAAGATTATAGTTTTCATTAGTGGTAGAAGGTAAAAGGGGGACAGAAAATAGATTTTAGTTCATTGGAAAAAAAATAAATTAAGAAAAAGCTCTTTTCAACCACAGGTGTCAAATACATAGCCTGCAACATTCCCAGGTGCTGCATGAACCAGGGGAAAAGGTAATTGGAAAATAGTTAACAAAAGAAAATGACAAACAGATAATTATATGATAATTTAAAATGTGAGCTTTAGGCATCCTCATGTACAGATTGAGGCGAATAAAAAATCATCCCTCCTCTAAAGTATATGCTGTTGGTGTCTGACTTCCCCAAGGTCACTTCCCCACTTCACAATTCTATCTCTCCCCGCTGCTCTCCATTCAGAACATCCCCATAGTCTAGGAGAGGAAGTTGGGATACCCCTAAGGTTTGTAACAATAAAATTGCATGAAATAAAAGGAAACTAAGGCCAGAGATGATCTCTCTATGAACCTGCTGCCCATTAGTGTCATTATGAGACTGAAGGTTTTGTCATCGATACATAGGAAAGTCAGACCAGTGAATTAATTGGGCATCAGGAATTCTACTGTGGACCCAGTTACTGGAGGCTAAAGCCAATCATCCCTTTACATGGATAAGAATCAGGTTTCATAGCAGCCATACTTTCATGTGACTTTTTATGCCACAAAGAGGAAAAATATAGGTGCAATGGTGAATCTCTGTGTGTGAAAGGAGACAAAGTTTACATCCTCCTTTCCATCTCCAGAATATCCCTGCCAAACAGGATCAAGGCCAGCCCTGTTGCATGACCATAGCTTATACTCCAACCAAGAATTAAAAATACTCTGTGGGTCCATAGCACCAAGGGAAAGGGATGGAAGGAAAGATTATGGAGCAGTCATTGAACCTGCAGTCCTAGAAGTTGGGAGAAAAAGAAGATTGTATGCTACGAGGACAGCAGAGAATAATACAATATCAATAACAAGGATGATGATGACAATTCACATGTTTTTGTGTCTAACATGTAAAAAGTACTTTCCCCACATAAAATCCTATTATATACAGAGCAAATATTATTCACTTTTCCAGATGAAGAAGCTGAGGATGTGAAAGGAGGAGACACACTTACCACACAGATAATAGACAGAGGAGGAATGATTAAATCCAAGTTTCATGATTCTGAGTTCAAGGTTCCTTCTACCACAATGCAATGTGCCATGGGAGCACGGAGGCAGAATGTCACTTATGTCTATTTCTCTCCATGCCTATTTCTGCCAGGGAAAGAGAGAGCCCAACACAAAGTTGGGGGCCCAATCAAGCTACTCACCATAGATCATAAGAGTCTTGTTTGCAGTGCGCGTCAAGCCAGTAAATGAGTTAGTTGCAATACAGGTATAGTTTCCGATATGATTCAGGGATGTAATAATAGAAAATGAGGCTGAGTTGCTGACAGATTGTCCATTCTGTAACCAAGTGAATTGTGCTGGTGGGTTAGAATCAGCAACACAGCTCAAGGTAACATTTATCCCCGTTGCGAACTGATCGCTTATATGGTCAATTGTGGCAATATCTGGGCCATCTGGGGGAAAAAGAAGGATTCCATATTTAGATTATGGCAGAAAAGAAGGGCATCTCCTAGTCTGTAACCCATCACCAGGGACCACTGTGATGCTCCTTTGAGCTGGGAAATTCACAGCTCCTCCTCTACTTTTACAGTTTGGATCTGAACTTGGAAGATCTTAGGTCTTTCTCCAGTTCAGCACCCTGGATGGCCACCCTCCACCAGAACACATGACAAGGCCAATCTGGGCTCCCTAAAGATGAAGGGGTTTGGGAACCTCAGAGCCTAGCTCTTTAGTTCTCAGAGAAGGGACTGAATTAGCCTGGCCTCTGGGAATACACCACCAGGCTATAAGCATGCAACATATAGGAAGAAGCAATATACTTACAGGCAACATCCAGTGTGAATGGATCACTTCTATTGCTATAAATAGGATTCCAGATTTCACACTCATATGGCACTTTGTTATCTCTTCTTGTGAGCCTGCTGAGTGTGAGTGTCCTCTTATCTGGCGACAGCTGTATCCTGCTACCAGCTGGGGCAACTCCGTTTATGAACCACTGGTAAGTGTGAATTTGACCTGTAGCCTGGCATGTCAATGAGAAGTCCTTGGTCTCCACTGCAGTAATGTTGGAGGTGACAATGGTAGGTTTGGACAGTGGCGCTGCGCAGAGAATAGACAGAAAATGACTGTGTTGGTTCTTTTTCTTACCTTATAACCAAATAAGTGGTTTGGAAGTGGCCTGTCTAAGACCTTGGCAGGCTGGAGGCCAGACACCAAGAACCTGTGATTTCAATAGCAAAGCTCCCCCCTTTCTCTGGTGCAGATCTCAACTCCTCCAGGCCTTAGGAAAAGTTCAGCTTCAGTTCCTGTGACTGACAAAGACATTCACATGGAGTCCAAGCCCCGGGTGCTCAGTCTTTCTGGGCTGAGGCAAGCAGGACTGGGGATGACAGACCCCTTCATCCAGCACCTGGGCTTGGATTTGAGCCCTTTATAGCTTGGCAGAACCACCAAGAGTTTATGATTCCTTGGCCTGGGCTTCCAGAAGCCAGTGTTCCTTACCTTGACAGCTTGATAAGGATATTGGGAGAGGTTGGTGTGGATAGACTAGGGACAGGCCACAGGGAGACTGTGCTCATAAAGGGAAACATTACTTTAATTCTGAAGAGGAAAGAAAAGGAAAGGCAGAGAGTGGAAATAGATCAGTTAGTATCAGGGAACAAAAGGAAGAGCCTCAGGCTGGGAGTCAGGTCAGACCTGGTTCAAGTCTGGAGATTTCATACCCACAATAACATCTCTGGTGCCTAGGACATGATTTGTCCACAGGAAGTAGTTCCTACCCTTTACAGAAGATTCTGGAATTCCCTGCTTTGGCCTCTCCCTTTTCCTTAGGTGTTTCCTACCCTATAAGATAAGAATGAGAATGTTGAAGGTGATCTTCAAGCTCAGATATGGTTTTATGCTGGGAATCTAAACTAATGGGGAATAATTTTCCCAGAGTCTTCATGGCCCAAGGAGAGACCTTTCCTTATCTCTAGTTGGAAGTAAGGCCTTGCCACTGAGAGAGATATGTATGCCAGAGCAATCTCTGGGGCACATGCATGAGGATCGTCAGGCCTCTGTCCTGGGTCATCCATGGCCAGCTGTCTTAAAAATAATTTCCAAATTGATAGTCATAAGTTAGAAATATTTCAGCTTCCTTGACCTTTCTCCTTGTTATTTTGGTAGAGCTTGCACTCCATCCCTGGGTCTCCATTGGGAAGTTTAATGTGAGGAAGAGTGAGCCTCCCATTTGTATCCAGTAAAGCCAAGTGACACTGGCCAGGACAGTGACAAATCTGAGGTCAGCTAGCTACCTTTTGTAGTGGGGGGAGAATATGAAGGAACAGTGAGCATTCTCCTGGGCATGAAGGCCATGGTAGGAGTTTTTGGAAGGTGTTTTGGCAGCATCAATGGATACAGTGCCTGACATGACATAGTGACTAGTGGTAGCCTAAGAGGGAGAAAGACCTATGTTCAAATTCTGTCTCAAAATGTTACTGGCTGTGTGTCTTACTAGCAAGTCCCTATCTGTGTCTCAGTCTCCTTATCTGTTAAATGGGTAAAATAATCTCTCAGTCCTAGTGTTATTGGACCAAATGAGAACATATATAGAAGTTCTGTATAAATCCTGAAAATAGCCCAAACAACGGTTCAGAGGAAGGAAAGTACAGAGTGTGAGTCTGAGTACCAAATGTAGACTCATGCTGTCTGAGCACACAATGCATGGCCAGAAGTATCTGAAAGGCCTGATGCCCTTTTGTGAATGGCTAAGGTTTAATGACAGACCAAGAACACTCAAGGATAGTCTGTAGGCAATAGAGAGTCATGAGCAGAGAAGAGACTAGAGCACACACATATTTAATTGAAGGACCAATTGAGGGCACTAGAGATGCTTAGCCCAAAGAAGAGAAGACTTGAGTGGGAGAGGAGACATGTCTCCATGGACTGGTGGAGTTATAATGGGTTCTGTGCCCCTGCCAGGGGATGTTCAGTGGCTTACATTGATCAGGTGGGGACTATTTTCCTTTCTCCTTACAGCAACGTTCAGGTACCCTTTTATCTCTTGTCTATCACAGAACAACTCTTTTTTTAACCCTTACCTTCTGCATTAGAATCAATACTATGTATTGTTTCCAGAGCAAAAGGGCCAGGCAATGGGGTTAAGTAACTAGCTCAAGGTCACAGAGCCAAACAGGATCCAGTTTTAATGGACTTGACTCCCTGATCATTTCTCTTCCAAAAATGATTTGGGATGCCTTGGGGAACTAACTGAGCAGGATTCCTGGCCTGACTCTGCAACAGTGCTGAGACCCATAAACAGGTCCACATCCAACACAATCCCTTCATGGGTGAGGATGGACTCCAACATTTGCCCCTCTATGATCGGATGCAAATCAGGCTGGCTCAATCATCCCTGGCCTCAGATATTCCTCTCTTGCTATTGGTCTCCTTCTGTCCACTAGGTGGAACTACCAGGTGTGACAAGGAAATCACTTTTAAAAGACTGATATATATTAATTTAAGGTCGCCAAGGAATTCAGCTATGTAATTCCTTAATGAAAACTCAAGTCAGTCGTCAACCTTTTATGGAGTTTTAATTACAAACAGGAGGAAGAAAGGAATTAGAGATAGAGAGAAAGAGGGAGAGAGAAAGGGGAGAGAAGGGAATAGGGCTTGAATACCCCTTCTGTTTAGGCTGGGCCAAAAGGCCCAAGCCCTTAGATAGCTGGGGCAATGAAAGGAGATCAGTCCCTATTACTCACGTGACCAAATATGGAGAAACAGTCTCCGGGGCCCCCACCTTCAGCTTCCTTCAGCCCAAGCTTCTCAGAGCACACCGCAACCACTCCGACAAACTCCTCAATCACCCCCAGTCTTCAGACCCTCCTATCCTTCAGGAAAACCCTCCAAGTTCCCTCCCCTCAGTCCTCACATCTCCCAATCACCTGTCCATCAATTTCCCTGTGCCAATGGAGGCTCTAGCTTAACCCTGGACCACCCAGAGGTCTCTGGCTTTGCACATGTCTGTTGAAGGTCATATTTTCAAATAATTAAATCTTTGATCCTTTGCTACAGCCCTTTCTAAATCCTGCTAACCTGAGGAGGATAGAGATTGGAATAATTAAATTTTGATCTAGACTGCAGCCCTTACTCAATCCTGTTAGGACTGAATAGGGTGGAGATTGATTCCAAGTATCTCCATTGTATCAATTCTAAAATCAATCATGACTCAAAGAAATTCCTGTTCTATGCTTAAGCATAGGTCAAAGTCCTTTCCATTGTTCAGCAAAAGGTTTCTGTCCTAAAGTAATCTTAAGAAGGGAAGAGGAGGAAACTCCCATGCCAATGGGGTTCACATTCCAATAGCCAAGACCCACTATCAATAGGGAATTTTTCAAGTATGAAATTTCCCAATGGTGACATTTCCAACATTTATAAGTCTAAGAAATTTTGAGGTTTACACAGGACAGGAAGAACTCTGGCTCATAAAAAGTTTCAGAGTAGCAGTTGACACCTAATGTGATCTAGGGCATCTTAACCTCTCTAGGGCTGTCTGTGGATACAACTGACTTCAGTTCTCTGGAAAGATCAGGAAATGTCCAATTAAACAGAAAATCCTGAAAATCCAAAGAGAATTTAATAAAATCAAAAGAAAAAATGCAGAATTAAATAAATCTAGGATCTGTTTTTTTTTTTAATAAAAATACAACTAAATAGATGACCCATTGGTTAATTTCATTAAAGAAAGAGGAAAACATAATTACCAAAAGCAAAAATGAAAAGGATGAATGAGTTAGCAATGAAGTTGAAATTAAGGAAATTCTGAGCAATTATTTTGAGCAATTATGTACCAGCCATAACTCAGAAACAAAGAGTCATTGAAGGGTTACATCTAAAAAGCAAATCGGGAAAGGCTTTACAAAGTTATAATTGTGGATTGTCTTATGGCTCAATTAATATGGAAAGGCATAGAATATGTGGTTTCAGGTTTAGGATGGTATCCTCATGAAATCTGGGTACCCATTGCTAAAGATATACTACAGAAATATTTAGTCTTTACTATTAGCATACCCCATTACTATTACCACCTACACTCCACAAGGTTAATTTTCTTTTTTGTCCCAACATCCTGTTGTTTTTCCTAGTGTTCTAAGAGATCTTCCAGTATCAGGACCTAATGTTTATGTTGATGCGAATGCTAGTTATAAGGCAGGAGTATACAAGGAAGGTAGCTACCTGTCATTTTTACCACTCCTTTTTCTTCTACCCAACAAAATGAATTAACAGCTGTTTTGCTAGAATTTTGGTTATTTCAGGAGCCTTTCAACCTCATAATGGACTTTAAATATGTTTTTCAGTCTTTGCAAGGTGTAGAACAAGCTGTCATCAGATCTACTCAAAGCAATGTACAAATGTTATTCTGTAAATTACAAACTGTCATATGACAAAGGACACATCCAGTGTATGCCATGCATGTACGCAGTCATACCAATTTACCTGGACCTATTTTTAAAGGAAATGATATCATAGATCAAGCTTTGATTGCTCAATGTTATCTAACTGATATGCAATTAGCTGAGGAATCCATCATAGATTTCACCAAAATAGTACTGCTTTAGGCCAAATGTTCCAACTCACTAAAGATCAAGCCAGGAGTATTGTTAAAAAGCGTCCTAATTGTGTTCCAAACCATCCCCCAATGTATATTGGTGTGAATCCCAGAGGCTTAAGTAGTACAGATATACGGCAAATGGATGTGACTCACAAACCGTCCTTTGGACGACTTAAATATATCCATGTCACTGTGGATACTTATTCAGGGTTTTTATGGGCTTACTTTTCAGATGCCTGGTCCCCCCAGAACATTTAAAACAGATAATGGACCTGCTTATACTTCCAAACAACTTTTTCTTTTTTGTAAAACTTGGGATATTCAACACCTCACAGGTATCCCATACATTCCACAAGGACAAGCTATTGTGGAGCATAGTAATCAAATACTAAAAATGTTTCTTTTAAAACAAAAAGGGGGAGACAGCACCCCACATCAACGATCGGCAATAACTGTATATACTATAAATAATTTGATCTTTACTTCCAATAATATATCCAGAGCTGAAAATGTTTTCTCTGCATTTTCTTATGAACGAAATTGAGGTACCACTAGTCCTGTATTCCCTGCTACAGAAGAAAAATTTGTCATATGGAAAGATGATGATCAATCCTGGCAAGGACCTCACCCAGTGGTCCTGCAAGGCCAAGGCTTTGTTTGTGGCTCCACAGGTAAAGACAGTGTATGGCTCCCTTCCTGCTGAGTTCAAGAGACTGACTGACCATAAAGAGAAGGACGAGAAGAGGACTCCGGAAGCCTCACAAGGAGACTCGACTACGTCTCAATAAGATACTGACTCTTCTACTTCTATTCCAGAATTTAAGTACAGCTACTGGAATAAAGAGATGGGTTTTTTGGGAACAACCACCTTGGGTAGAGTATGTCGGCATGGGACACACTTTACCGTAAGTCATCTTATATACAAAAACTAATTCTGATATTCCTGGCATTTACCATTTTGATAGACAAGCTAAGGACAATAATCAGGCCAATAATTGTTTGTGTCTTTCAATTGGACTGGACTAGTTGAGGCACCCCCAGTGTGCCTCACACGAGACCATCCTGAATGCCTGCCCCTTAGATCTCTGCAGGCGCATTATTATGGTCATCCTGACCTGTCAGACTCTTTCTGGATAGGATCTTATCGTGTAGACAAAGGGGTAAAATATAAAGGGTACAGCCAACTGCAATATTTAGTTTGGCTAGGGGAATCTTGTGATGGTACTTGGGGACAAGAAATACCTATTTGTCCTTCTGTGATGGAATATGAACAAAGAGACACTGTTAATATGTTTCCTCCCTTGCTATTGTGTAGATCTAAAAGGGCACCATGTATTCATTGGAAAAATATGATTTGGGTATCTTGGCATAACGACACAAGGTGTATTGGAAAGAAACTGGATTCTTATAAATTTCATGATAGTTTTATAGGAGGATACAGCTTGCCTTTGTGGGTGATGCCCCCAGAGCTAATTGGTTACGTTCTGCTAATTTCATACAGATTTTGATTGATTATGGAAAGACAGCCCTGGCATTGGATAAAGTAAATATGTATCACTATGTTAATGTTTCTAATAATGGAAAAGTCCAAAAACCAGTAAATACAAGTGTTACATTAGACATTCAGACTTGCCTAACAGGGGGATATGCTTTTATACCTACAGTAAATAATCATCCTGAAGCTTTGAACATTACTGAAATAACAAGGAAAAGAGTTAGATATTTGAATATTGGAATGTAACCTGTAGCAACTGTAGGGTCAGTTACTGTGTAGGATCACAGGTGGATGGGCCTGTCTTAATCATTAAGTGACCACGCATGGCCCTTTTTGCCACTGAACATAAAGATTCATGGTATGGTAGCCCAGGGGATCAAATTCTTTATGTATTACAACAAAAAATAAGACCACAACATAAACGATGTATTACTTGTATTGCATTAGGCATAGTAGCATTAGTTTCTTCATTGGCTTCTACTATAATAGATTCTGTATCTTTAGCACAATCAGTATCTAACTTACATTCTCTTGAGAATGACGCCAATCATTTGAAAGCATTGGCTACAAATGTAACCTCAGCATTAGAAAGAGAAAAAGAAATTGATACAAGTTTTTACAAAAGTATTATGATGTTACAGAAAAATATGACTGATCTAACAAATGAAGTAGAATGTGTCATTGAAAACACACATGAAATGTGATTATAGATATACTGCATTTTGCTTACTATATAAGAGTAAATAATGACACAAAAACATTGGAAAAAAATTAAATTACAATTACAGGAATTATGGGACCATGAAAACATCACCAAATATATTAACAATCTCAGTATATTAATTCAGAATATTGATTCATCCTTTCAGGAGGATCTCTAACCACAGCATATCGCATATTCTTTGTATAATTGGATTGAAACATAAAAAGGATTGTTTTCCTCCTTATTTCATGATATGACTCTTCTTGTAGTTGGTGCATTTGTGATTTTGTTTATCTGCTTATGCTTGCCTTGTTTGCTAAAAGCTTTAATTACTAGTTTTGCTGAATTGCAAAAAAACTATTAATGGGATCCTGTACCAAAAGGAATTTGATGTCTTAAAAATAAATGGGGAATTGCAGTGAACCTTCCAGGAACCCATGAGAAAAAATTCCTCTTCCCAGGTGTTTGACACAAACTATTCCTAATGAGTACACCAAAACATAGAAATCTCAGTTCAAGGCTGCATAAACAATTCCAAGATCTCCTGAGAATGGGTTAACTCCCCTGTTCACATTCTGGGAAGGATTGGGGAGAATAGATTGTTTCTCTTGAGGAGAACTTTAAATCTTGCGTGCTGCATACAATAAACATTCATTATCCCTGCTTTGATAATGTTGCAGTCTTTCTTTCTTGAAACTTTTTAGCAGTCCCCTATTGCAACTCCTTAGAAGTCCCAGGCAGTTTTCTAATACGCAGTTCCCTCAATTGATCTTCAGAGACTCCAGACCCCTCACCAATCTGGCTGAACATTCCCCAGTTCACTGTTGCCACTTGTAAATTGTGTCATCTAGAACCAAATACAATAATCCAAGTGCCATCTGATTGTACAGAAGGACAGCTATCTCCTTATTCTTCGAAGTGGACATGCTTCTCTTAAGACTGCATTGGTGGTTGGGGTAGTTGTGTAGCTCAGTGGATTGAGAGCCAGGCCTATAGATACGAAGTTCTGGGATCAAATCTGACCTCAAATAATTCAAAGATATATGACCTTGGGCCACTCATTTAACCTCCATTGCACAGCATGGATTCTAATGCTAATAGGGAAGGATTAAAAAAAATATACATTATATTTTTTCAAATACCCTGTTACCTTCCCACTGATAATAAGTTTGTGGATCTCTCAATCATCCCCAACATCTCTTTATGCAATCCAACATGGCATTAATAGTCTGTATCCAATTTCTCTCTTTTTTTTTTTTTTAGTTTTTAGTTTTTAAACATTACTTTATTTGGTCATTTTCATACATTATTCATTGGAATCAGAGATCATTTTCTTTTCCTCACCTCCCCTTCCACCAACCCTCCCCAAGTCAACGTGTGATTCCACTGGGTATCACATGTGCCCTTGCTCCGAACCCTATTCCTTGCTGTTGGTATTTGCATTAGGGTGCTCATTTAGCATTTCTCCTCAATCATATCCCCTCAACAACTGTAGTCAAGCAGTTGCCTTTCCTCCGTGTTTTTACTCCCACACTTTGTCTTCTGCCTAAGGATACCGTTTTTTCTCATAGATCCCTGCAGATTGTTCAGGGACATTGCATTACCATTAATGGAGAAATCCATTACATTCAATTGTGCCACAGTGTCTCAGTCTCTGTGTACAATGTTCTCCTGGCTCTGCTCCTATCACTCTGCATCACTTCCTGGAGGTCGTTCCAGTCTCCATGGAATTCCTGCACTTTATTATTCCTTTTAGCACAATAGTATTCCATCACCAACATATACCACAATTTGTTTAGCCGTTCCCCAATTGAAGGGCATCCCCTCATTTTCCATTTTTTTTTGCCAGCACAAAGAGCACAGCTATGAATATTCTTGTACATGTCTTTTTCCTTATTTGGGGTACAAACCCAGCAGTGCTATAGCGGGATCAAAGGGCAGACAATCTTTTAGTGCCCTTTGGACATAGTTCCAAATTACCTTCCAGAATGGTTGGATCAGTTCACAGCCCCATCAGCAATGCATTAATGTCCCAAATTTTGCGACATCCCCTCCAGCATTCATTACTTTCCTTTGCTGTCATGTTGGCCAATCTGCTAGGTGTAAGGTGATACCTCAGAGTTGTTTTGATTTGCATCTCTCTGATTATAAGAGATTTAGAACAATTTTTCACGTGCTTATGAATAGTTTTGATTTCTTTAACTGAAAATTGCCGATTCATGTCCCTTGCCCCTTTTTCAATTGGATAATGGCTTGACTTTTTCTACAATTGGTTTAGCTCTTTATAAATTTGAGTAATTAGACCTTTGTCAGAGCTTTATGTTATGAAGATTGTTTCCCAATTTGTTGCTTCTCTTCTAATTTTAGTTACATTGGTTTTGTTTGTACAAAATCTTTTTAATTTGATGTAGTCAAAAGTATTTGTTTTACATTTTGTGACTATTTATAAGTCTTGCTTGGTTTTAAAATCTTTCCCTTCTCAATGGTTTGACATGTATACCATTCTGTGTTCACCTAATTTACTAATAGTTTCCTTCTTTATATTCAAGTCATTCACCCATCCTGAGTCTATCTTGGTGTAGGGTGTGATTTGTTGATCCAAACCTAATCTTACCCACACTGCCTTCCAATTTCCCCAGCTGTTTTTATCAAATAGCTGATTTTTGTCCCAAAAACAGGGGTCTTTGTGTTTGTCATAGACTGTCTTGCTGAGGTCATTTACCCCAAGTCTATTCCACTGATACTCCTTTCTGTCTCTTAGCCAGTACCAAATTGTTTTGATGACCACTGCTTTGTAATATAGTTTGAGATCGGGGACGGCAAGGCCACTTTCCTATGTATTTTTTTTTCATTATTTCCCTGGATATCCTTGAACCTTTGTTCTTCCAAATGAACTTTGTTATGGTTTTCTCTAATTCGGTAAAAAAAAGTTTTTTGGAAGTTCCATGGGTATGACACTAAATAGATAGATAAGTTTGGATAGGATGATCATTTTTATTATGTTATCCCATCCCACCCATGAGGAATCAATGTTTTTCCAATTGTTTAGATCTAGTTTTAATGGTGTGGAGAGTGTTTCGTAGTTGTGTTCATATAGTTCCCGTGTTTGTCTCGGGAGATAGATTCCTAAGTATTTTATATTGTCTAGAGTGATTTTAAATGAAATTTCTCTTTCTAATTCTTGCTGATGAGATGTGTTGAAAAGATATAGAAATGCTGATGACTTATGTGGGTTTATTTTGTATCCTGAAACTTTGGTAAAGTTGTTGATTATTTCCACTAGCTTTTTAGTTGATTCTCTAGGATACTTTAAATAGACCGTCATATCATTTGCAAAGAGTGACAGCTTGGTATCCTCATTGCCAATTTTAATAACTTCAATTTCTTTTTCTTCTCTAATTGCTACTGCTAGGGTTTCTAGTACAATATTAAATAATAAAGGTGATAATGGGCATCCTTGTTTGACTCCTGATCTTATTGGGAAGGCTTCGAGTTTATCCCCATTACAGATGACGTTTGCTGAAGGTTTTAGATATGTACAGTTTATTATTTTTATGAAAGGCCCTTCTATTACTATACTTTCTGGTGTTTTCAATAGGAATGGGTGCTGAATTTTATCAAAGGCTTTTTTTTCTGCATCTTTTGAGATAATCATGTGATTTTGTTGGTTTGCTTGTTAATATGATCAATTATGTAGATGGTTTTCCTAATATTGAACCATCCTTGCATTCCTGGTATGAATTCTAACTGTAGTAGCTAACCCTTGTGATGACTTGCTGGAGTCTTTTTGCTAGTATCCTATTTAATATTTTTGCATCTATATTCATTAGGGAAATTGGCCTATAATTTTCTTTCTCTGTTTTTAACCAGCCTGGCTTTGGGATCAGTACCATGTTTGTGGTGTAAAAAGAACTTGGTAGAACCCCTTCTTGGCTTATTCTATAAAATACTTTGTATAACATTGGGATAAGTTGTTCTTTGAATGTTTGATAGAATTCATTTGTGAATCCATCTGGACCTGGGGATTTTTTCTTAGGGAGTTCTTTGATGGCTTTTTCAATTTCTTTTTCTGATATGGGGTTGTTTAGGTAATTTATTTCTTCTTCTTTTATTCTAGGCAATTTATATTTTTCTAAGTATTCATCCATATCACCTAGATAGCCATATTTTGGCCATATAATTGGGCATAGTAGTTTTTCATGATTACCATAATTTCCTCTTCGTTAGAGGGGAGGTCTGCCTTTTCATCTTGGATACTGTCAATTTGTTTTTTTCTTTCCTTTTTTTAATTAGACTGATTAGTACTTTGTCTATTTTATTTGTTTTTTTCAATGTACCAGCTTCTAGTCTTATTTATTAAATCAATAGTTCTTTCGCTTTCAATTTTATTGATTTCTGCTTTGATTTTTAGGATCTCTAATTTAGTCTTCTTCTGAGGATTTTTAATTTGTTCACTTTCTAGTTTTTTAATTTGCATGTCCAATTCATTGACCTCTGTCCTTCTTAATTTGTTATATATAAACTCAAGGATATAAATTTCCCCCTGAGTACTGCTTTGGCTGCATCCCATAGGTTTTGAAAGGATGTCTCACCAATGTCTTTTTCTTCAATGAAGTTAATAATTGTTTCTATGATTTGTTCTTTAACTAGCTGGTTTTGGAGAATCATACTGTATAATTTCCAATTAATTTTTGGTTTACTTCTCCATGTACCCTTACTAATTTTTATTTTCATTGCATTGTGGTCTGAGCAGTTTGCATTTATTATTTCTACCCTTTTGCATTTGTTTTCAATATTTTTGTGCCTAATACATAGTCAATTTTTGTGAATGTACCATGTGCTGCTGAAAATAAGGTGTATTCCTTTTTGTCCCTATTTATTTTTCTCCACATGTCTACTAACTCTAATTTTTCTAAGATTTCATTCGATTCTATCACCTCTTTCTTATTTATTTTTTGGTTTGAATTATCTAGTACAGATAGAGGAAGGTTCAGGTCTCCCACTAATATACTTTTTCTATCTATTTCATCCTTGAGCTCCTCTAGTTCCTCCTTTAGAAATTTGGATACTATGCCATTTGGTGCATACATGTTGAGTACAAATATTTCCTTGTTGTCTATACTGCCTTTTATCAGGATGTAATTACCTTCCCTATCTCTTTTAACTAGATTTATTTTTACGTTGGCTTTGTCAGATATCATGATTGTGACTCCTGCCTTCTTTTTATCAGTTGATGCCCAATAGATTTGGATCCATCCTCTAACTTTCACCCTATGCCTATCTACCTTCCTCGTGTGTGATTTCTACTTTTGGTCCTGTCTTTTCTTCTTTCACTATTTCCTTTTACACTAATGTTTATTTATAATCAGTCCCCATAGTTACCACCCTTATTTTACTTCCCTTTCTACCCCCTTCCCTTTTTATCCCCCCGTTATTTTCCCCTGTAATCTTTTTTAAATTTCCTCCCCACCCTCACCCTCCCTTGTATTTCTTTCCCTCACCACCAGTCCATTTTTTACCCTTCTATTTCCATATAGGGCGCAAATCTATTCTCTGCCTCAATGAATTGGATTATTCTTCCCTCTTTAGGTCAGTTTCAAAGCACATAAGCGATGAGTAATTCCTATCTCCACCCTCTTTACCCTTCCAGTGTATCGATGTTCTCTCCCCTCCTGCCATGAGCTTCTTTGTGACATATAAATTTACCCCCATTTGTTTCTTTCCTTGTTTCTTTTAGTATTAACCTCTTTTTTTTAGGTCTGGTTGTATACACACACACACACACACGTATATGTATTTATGCATGCATATATCTATATACCTATTGTGTCTTGTCCTTTCATCCTATACAGTTTGTCACAGTTCCCTCTAAGTGTAATTCTACTAGCAGCCCAGGTGATAGCAACAGTTTTTAAGAGTTACCAATGACCTCTCTTTCTTATAGGGATACATATAATTTTAACTTATTGAGTCTCTTAAACATGTTTTTCTTTTTTGTTTGTTTTTCTTTTCCCCCTCTTTTTTAATTACCTTTTGATGATTCTCTTGAGTTCTATGCTTGGACATAAAATTTTCTGTTCAGGTCTGATCTTTTCTTTACAAATGCTTGGAATTCCTCTATTGTGTTGAATGACCATACTTTCCGCTGTTAGAATATAGTCAGTTTTGATGGGTATTTGATTCTTGGTTGTAGACCTAGTTCCAGAGTTCCTTGCTTTCCAGAATATCATATTCCATGCCTTTCAGTCCTTCAGTGTGGATGTAGCCAGATCTTGTGTTATCCACACTGTGTTTCCATTGTATCTGAATGGCATCATCTTGGCAGCTTGTAATATCTTTTCTTTGGTCTGATAGTTTTTAAATTTGGCTATAACATTCCTGGGTGTTATCAGTTGGGGATTAAATACATGAGGTGATCTGTGGATTCTTTCAATCTCCACTTTCCCCTCTTGTTCTAGGATATTGTGACAGTTTTCCTGAATAATTTCCTGTAGTATTATGTCCAGGCTTTTTCTTTTCTCATGGTCTACTGGTAGACCAATGATTCTTAAATTATCTCTTCTCAAATGATTTTCTAAATTGTCTGTTTTGTGAATGAGAGGCTTCATATTTTCCTCATTTTTTTCATTCTTTTTGTTTAGTTTTATAGTGTCCTGTTGCCTTGTGAGGTCACTTAATTCCAGTTGTTGTATTCTGATTCTTAAAGACTGAATTTCACCCCTGGCTTTTTGGTCCTCCTTTTCCTTCTGATCTGATTTTCTTTGAAGGTCTTCTTTCATCCTCTTTACCTTGTCTTTCTTCTCCTTTGTCCCATCTTTCATCTTCTTTGCCTCATCTTTCATCTCCTTTGCCTCATTTTCCAGCTGGTTGATTTTGGCTTTCAAGACACTATTTTCTCATTTTAGTTCAAGTGCCTCTGTTTCCAGATGACTTATCTTAATTTTTAAGTTATTTTCCCAGTTGTCTTCAGCTTCTTTTGATTTTGTTTTGAATTCTTCCACAGCCTGTATCCAATTCACTGGGATTTCTGATTTATCATTTGCTGATCTCTCCCCCTCTGTTCCATTTGCTGAGTAGAAGCTGTCTATTGTAGTTTCTTTCTTCTTTATCTGTTGTTTGCTGAAATTCACCCCTTCTTTACTCCCCATATTTGTCTGTGCTCTTACTCCTCTCATTTTTTTTTGGTTTTGGGGGCTTCTGTCAGTCTCCCCTCTTGGAGCTTTAATAGGAGATCTCTCAGTGTAGCCTCTGGTGGGGTTTGAGGTTCCCTGACCTCTGGAGGCTTTTGATTGCATTAAAGTCCAGCAGTCAATGAGGATGGATATGGAGCTTGGGTTTCCCTGAACTCTGGAGTCTTTTGATGAGATTAAGTTCAGCTTAGTTGGGCTGGGTGTGCTCTTAGTCCAAAACTTCCTGGAAGGCTGGAGCAAATATGGAGGATCTCCACCACTCTGACAAAGCTGCCAGGTCTATGCTCCCTCTCTAGCTCCTTCCCCGACATCTGTGTTGGACACTCTGAACTTGGCACAGCTCTGCTTGCAAGTTATGCCTTTCAGACCAGCACCTTTGACCACCCAGAAGTTCCCGCTGCCATTGGAATCTCAGCACTCTGGGTGGGTGGGGGGATGGGTCCTGAGACCTTCCTTCAGTCTTCCCCTTATCCCTGAGTGTTCTCAGATTCTGGCTTTATGGGGGTAGGGGGGGCGTACCTTTTGAATTAAGTCCAGCAGGATGGTTCCCTGGCTCAGACTTGTTGTTAAGTTTGATTTTCAATCCCCTGGGAGCATTCAGTTTGTGATCCATTAGGAAGGGTATTCAGAGGTCTGAACTTCTGCTCCTTTGAGGCCTCCATCTTACCTCCCCAACCTTTTTCTTGAGGATAACCTTGTGTGCTACATAAAATAAATGTTAATTATCCCTGCTTTGATAATGTTGCAGTCTTTCTTTCTTACAACTCTTTAGCAGCCCCCTATTGTGACTCTGCAGAAGTCCCAGGCATTTTTCTAATATGTAGTTCCCTCAATTGATCTTTAGAGACTCCAGACTCCTCACCAATCTGGCTGAACATTCCCCAGCTCACTGTTGCCACTTGTAAATAGTCATCTAGAACCAAATACAATAATCAAAGTGCAATCTGATAGTACAGAAGGGCAGCTTTCTCCTTATTCTTGGAAATGGACATGTTTCTCTTAAGACTGCATTGGTTGGGGTAGTTGTGTAGCTCAGTGGATCAAGAGCCAGGCCTAGAGATCAGAGGTTCTGGGATGAAATCTGACCTCAAATAATTCAAAGATATATAACCCTAGGCCACTCATTTAACCTCCATTGCACAGTATGGATTCTAAGGCTAAAAGGGAAGGGTTAAAAAAAGGAAGCATTATGCTTTTTCAACTACCCTGTTACCTTTCCCACTTATAATAAGTTTGTGGATCTCTCAATAATCCCCAACATCTCTTTATGTAATCCAAATTGGCATTAATAGTCTGTCTCCAATTTCCCCTTTTTTAAATCAACCATACCCCATTACTTCAACTCTTTTCTATGGCATAGGTACCAGTCACTGTCCCGTCGAGGCCTATGCTTTTTTGTGTTTTGGACTTTTTCTACTCAAGGATAGGACCTGATATCAATCCCCAATTACATTCATAATATCACATTATGTCTACCGTGCCAGCATCCTAAACTACTTCTGCATCCTACCTGTTTCAACAATCCCTATCCTGCCAATTTTCTCATTATTTTTTTTTCCTTCCAGTTTCAAAATTATGCCTTCTGCTTCTCTGTAGAATTAGTAGAACATTAATGGTCATGATTTACAAAACTCTTTAGAGATATTATTTCATTTGATCCAAGTCACTCATAGAAACATTGAACAGAATGAGTTCAAGAAAAGAAACTTCAGAAGATTTATCTGAACAGATACAGAATGAAGTGAGTAGAACCAAGAGATAATATATACAATACCAACATTGTTCTGAAGGCAAACAACTTGGAAACCCATGGGACCTCTCATCACTGCACTGACCAACCAGGACTGCAGAAGACCCATGATGAAATAAGTTACTCACTTTGTACAAAAAGCTATAGACTTCCTATGAAATCAGCTGCCTCTCTTCAGAAATGGGATGGACTGAGGGTATAAGTTGCAACACATATTTTTTGACCTCTGAAATTAGTTTTCCTTGATTGTCTATGCGGCATCATACATGTATTTAATCTTGAAACAATTATTAATATGTAAATATTGCAACTTATGTGCTCATGTACCGGATTCATAGGCTTATTAGTCTTGATCATTGCATTTTATAGGTACTGTATTAATTCTGACTACTCTCCAAATCTACAGTCCAAAAATAAGAAGAATTCCCAGGTAAGCTGCCATCGGGTCCTAGTTCACACCTTGTCTGACCAGATTCCATACCAGGTCACATGTTTGAATAAACCCCTCCTATTTGATCTTGTGGTAGTCAGTTGAACCAATGTTAAGTCTTGTGCCTTGTAAAATGATCATTAGCTACCTCCATTCCCAATTCCTTGATCCTCCAATAAAAGATTGAGGACATATATAGTTCACTCTCTCTTTCTCTCTACCACCATCAGAGGAGCACACAGGCTGGATCCCAAGCTCTTGAAGCCAGGTCTCTGAGTCTCTCTTCTTTTGTTCTATTTCCTCTTTCTCTATATCCCCTTCACCCATTTTCTCTCAGGTTCTAACTCTCCTTCTCAGGTGTCCACCTAGGAATATATTAATTTGTGGCTACAGGCAGGCACAACTCATACCTGTCCCAAAGATTTTAGTTTTCATTACTGGTAGAAGGTAGAAGGGGGACAGAAAATAGATTTTAGTTAATTGGAAAAAAATAAATTAAGAAAAATCTCTTTTCAACCACAGGTGTCAAATACATAGCCTGCAACATTCTCAGGTGCTGCATGAACCAGGGGAAAAGGTAATTGGAAAATAGTTAACAAAAGAAAATGACACAGAGATAATTATATGATCATTTAAAATGTGTGCTTTCATCATCCTCATGTACAGATTGAGGCCAATAAAAAATC
Source organism: Monodelphis domestica (assembly GCF_027887165.1). NCBI lineage: Eukaryota > Metazoa > Chordata > Mammalia > Didelphimorphia > Didelphidae > Monodelphis > Monodelphis domestica. The sequence goes on from NC_077230.1 coordinate 424,740,993, forward strand.
ATTCCACCTCTGAAGTATATTCTGTTGGTGTCTGACTTCCCCAAGGTCACTTCCCTACTTCACAATTCTATCTCTCCCCCCTGCTCTCCATTCAGAACAATCCTAGAGGCAAGGACAGGAAGCTGGGATACCCCTAAGGTTTGTAACAATAAAACTACATGAAATAAAAGGAAACTAAGGCCAGAGATGATCTCTCTATGGTCCTGCTGTACATTAATGTGATTATGGGAATGGAGGGTCTGTCATCTGTACATAGGAAAGTCAGACCAGTGAATTAATTGGGCAGCAGGAATTCTACAGTGGATCCAGCTACTGAATGCTAAAGCCAATAGATCAGAACCAGGCTTCACAAGAGACATGCTTCCATGTGGCATTTAATGCCACAAAGAGGAAAATATATGTCCAATGGTGAATCTCTTTGTGTGAAAGGAGACAAAGTTTATATCTTCCTTTCCATCTCCAGAATTTCCCTACCAAGGGGAATCAAGGCCAGCCCCATTGCATGACCATAGCTTATACTCAACCAAGACTAGAAATATTCCGTGGTTCCACAGCACCAAGGGAAAGGGATTGAAGGAAAGAGTATTGGGCAGTCATTGAACCTGAGGTCCTAGAATTTGGGACATGAAGAAGGTTGTATATCACTAGGACAGAAGAGAATAATACAATATCAATAACAAGGATGATGAAGACAACTCACATGCTTTTTATACCTACCATATAAAAAAGACCTTTACTCATAGAATGCTATTATATACAGAGAAAATGTAATTCATTTTTCCAGATAAAGAAACTGAGGCCTCAAAAGGAGGAGTCATTTACTCCACAGAGAGTAGACAGAAAAGAAAGGATTCTATCCAAGTTTTATGATTCTGAGCTCAGGGCTCTTTCTACCACAATGCACTGTGCCATGGGACCAGGGGGGGATAGTGTCACTCTTGTCTATTTCTGTCATGCCAGGATCATCTGTGAAAACTTGGCTACTCTCAGTAATGTAATAATCTGGGACAATCCTGAAAGATTTATGACAGGGAATGTTATCCACTTCCAGAGAAAAAACTATTGGAGTTTCCTTTCATATTAGTATATTTGTGGTTTTATTTTGGAATTTGGTTACGTATAAATGTGCTCTTACTACAATGTCCCAAATGGAGTGTTTTGTACAACAATAAAAATACAAAAGAAAAATTAAGGAAAAAAGAATTAGTAGAACATTAATGGTCATGATTTACCAAGCTCTTTACAGATATTATTCCATTTGATCCCAAGTCACTCAAAGAAACACTGAACAGAATGAGTTCAAAAACAGAAACTTCAGATTTCTCTGAATTAATGCAGAATGAAGTGAGTAGAACCAAGAGGGTGATTTATACAATAACTACAGTGTTCCGAAGTCAAAGAACTTTGAAAAACTTGGGACCTCTGATCAATGCAGTGGCTAACAAGGATTGCAGAAAACCCATGATAATGGGTTACTCACTTTCTACAAAAACCTACAGACTTCCTATGAAATCAGCTGCCTCACTTCAGACATGGGATGCAGTCAGGGTGTATGTTGCAACAGATATTTTTTGAGCATCAGAATTTGTTTTCCTTGATTGTCCATGTGGCATCATAGGTATATTTTAATCTTGAAACAATTATTAATATATCAATAGTGCAACCTATATTCTTATATACCAGATTCATGGGCAAGTAGTTCTTGATCATTGTATTTAATAGGTACTGGATTAATTCTGACCACTCTCCAAATCTACAGTCCAAAAGTCAGAAGAATTCCTGGGTAGGCTGCCACAGGGTCCTAGTTCCCACCTTGTCAGACCAGATTCCATACCAGGTCACATGTTTGAATAAACTCCTCCTCCTTGATCTAATGGTTGTCAGTTGAGCCAATGTTAACTCTTATGCCATGTTACATGATCATTAGCTACCTCCCATTCCCCATTCCTTGATCCTCCAATAAAAGATTGAGGAAATATGTAGTTTACTCTTTCTCTCTCTCTACTAGAATCAGAGGAGCACACATTAAGGCTTTTTAAGCACTGTCTCTGAGTCTTTCTTCTTTTATTATATTCTCTCTTTCTCTATATCCCCTTCACCCATTTTCCCTCAGTTCCTAACTCTCTTTCTCAGGTGTCCACCTAGGAATAGATTAATTCATGGCTACAGGCAGGCACAACTCATACCTGTCCCAAAGATTATAGTTTTCATTAGTGGTAGAAGGTAGAAGGGGGACAGAAAATAGATTTTAGTTCATTGGAAAAATAAATAAATGAAGAAAAAGCTCTTTTCAACCACAGGTGTCAAATACATAGCCTGCAACATTCCCAGGTGCTGCATGAACCAGGGGAAAAGGTAATTGGAAAATAGTTAACAAAAGAAAATGACAAACAGATAATTATATGATAATTTAAAATGTGAGCTTTAGGCATCCTCATGTACAGATTGAGGCGACTAAAAAATCATCCCTCCTCTAAAGTATATGCTGTTGGTGTCTGACTTCCCCAAGGTCACTTCCCCACTTCACAATTCTATCTCTCCCCGCTGCTCTCCATTCAGAACATCCCCATAGTCTAGGAGAGGAAGTTGGGATACCCCTAAGGTTTGTAACAATAAAATTGCATGAAATAAAAGGAAACTAAGGCCAGAGATGATCTCTCTATGAACCTGCTGCCCATTAGTGTGATTATGAGACTGAAGGTTTTGTCATCGATACATAGGAAAGTCAGACCAGTGAATTAATTGGGCATCAGGAATTCTACTGTGGACCCAGTTACTGGAGGCTAAAGCCAATCATCCCTTTACATGGATAAGAATCAGGTTTCATACCAGCCATACTTTCATGTGACTTTTTATGCCACAAAGAGGAAAAATATAGGTGCAATGGTGAATCTCTGTGTGTGAAAGGAGACAAAGTTTACATCCTCCTTTCCATCTCCAGAATATCCCTGCCAAACAGGATCAAGGCCAGCCCTGTTGCATGACCATAGCTTATACTCCAACCAAGAATTAAAAATATTCTGTGGGTCCATAGCACCAAGGGAAAGGGATGGAAGGAAAGATTATGGAGCAGTCATTGAACCTGCAGTCCTAGAAGTTGGGAGAAAAAGAAGGTTGTATGCTACGAGGACAGCAGAGAATAATACAATATCAATAACAAGGATGATGATGACAATTCACATGTTTTTGTGTCTAACATGTAAAAAGTACTTTCCCCACATAAAATCCTATTATATACAGAGCAAATATTATTCACTTTTCCAGATGAAGAAGCTGAGGATGTGAAAGGAGGAGACACACTTACCACACAGATAATAGACAGAGGAGGAATGATTAAATCCAAGTTTCATGATTCTGAGTTCAAGGTTCCTTCTACCACAATGCAATGTGCCATGGGACCACTGAGGCAGAATGTCACTTATGTCTATTTCTCTCCATGTCTATTTCTGCCAGGGAAAGAGAGAGCCCAACACAAAGTTGGGGGCCCAATCAAGCTACTCACCATAGATCATAAGAGTCTTGTTTGCAGTGCGCGTCAAGCCAGTAAATGAGTTAGTTGCAATACAGGTATAGTTTCCGATATGATTCAGGGATGTAATAATAGAAAATGAGGCTGAGTTGCTGACAGATTGTCCATTCTGTAACCAAGTGAATTGTGCTGGTGGGTTAGAATCAGCAACACAGCTCAAGGTAACATTTATCCCCGTTGCGAACTGATCGCTTATAAGGTCAATTGTGGCAATATCTGGGCCATCTGGGGGAAAAAGAAGGATTCCATATTTAGATTATGGCAGAAAAGAAGGGCATCTCCTAGTCTGTAACCCATCACCAGGGACCACTGTGATGCTCCTTTGAGCTGGGAAATTCACAGCTCCTCCTCTACTTTTACAGTTTGGATCTGAACTTGGAAGATCTTAGGTCTTTCTCCAGTTCAGCACCCTGGATGGCCACCCTCCACCAGAACACATGACAAGGCCAATCTGGGCTCCCTAAAGATGAAGGGGTTTGGGAACCTCAGAGCCTAGCTCTTTAGTTCTCAGAGAAGGGACTGAATTAACCTGGCCTCTGGGAACACACCACCAGGCTATAAGCATGCAACATATAGGAAGAAGCAATATACTTACAGGCAACATCCAGTGTGAATGGATCACTCGTATTGCTATAAATAGGATTCCGGATTTCACACTCATATGGCCCTTTGTTATCTCTTCTTGTGAGCCTGCTGAGTGTGAGTGTCCTCTTATCTGGCGACAGCTGTATCCTGCTACCAGCTGGGGCAACTCCGTTTATGAACCACTGGTAAGTGTGAATTTGACCTGTAGCCTGGCATGTCAATGAGAAGTCCTTGGTCTCCACTGCAGTAATGTTGGAGGTGACAATGGTAGGTTTGGACAGTGGCGCTGCGCAGAGAATAGACAGAAAATGACTGTGTTGGTTCTTTTTCTTACCTTATAACCAAATAAGTGGTTTGGAAGTGGCCTGTCTAAGACCTTGGCAGGCTGGAGGCCAGACACCAAGAACCTGTGATTTCAATAGCAAAGCTCCCCCCTTTCTCTGGTGCAGATCTCATCTCCTCCAGGCCTTAGGAAAAGTTCAGCTTCAGTTCCTGTGACTGACAAAGACATTCACATGGAGTCCAAGTCCCGGGTGCTCAGTCTTTCTGGGCTGAGGAAAGCAGGACTGGGGATGACAGACCCCTTCATCCAGCACCTGGGCTTGGATTTGAGGCCTTTATAGCTTGGCAGAACCACCAAGAGTTTATGATTCCTTGGCCTGGGCTTTCGGAAGCCAGTGTTCCTTACCTTGACAGCTTGATAAGGATATTGGGAGAGGTTGGTGTGGATAGACTAGGGACAGGCCACAGGGAGACTGTGCTCATAAAGGGAAACATTACTTTAATTCTGAAGAAAAAAGAAAAGGAAAGGCAGAGAGTGGAAATAGATCAGTTAGTATCAGGGAACAAAAGGAAGAGCCTCAGGCTGGGAGTCAGGTCAGACCTGGTTCAAGTCTGGAGATTTCAAACCCACAATAACATCTCTGGTGCCTAGGACATGATTTGTCCACAGGAAGTAGTTCCTACCCTTTACAGAAGATTCTGGAATTCCCTGCTTTGGCCTCTCCCTTTTCCTTAGGTGTTTCCTACCCTATAAGATAAGAATGAGAATGTTGAAGGTGATCTTCAAGCTCAGATATGGTTTTATGCTGGGAATCTAAACTAATGGGGAATAATTTTCCCAGAGTCTTCATGGCCCAAGGAGAGCCCTTTCCTTATCTCTAGTTGGAAGTAAGGCCTTGCCACTGAGAGAGATATGTATGCCAGAGCAATCTCTGGGGCACATGCATGAGGATCGTCAGGCCTCTGTCCTGGGTCATCCATGGCCAGCTGTCTTAAAAATAATTTCCAAATTGATAGTCATAAGTTAGAAATATTTCAGCTTCCTTGACCTTTCTCCTTGTTATTTTGGTAGAGCTTGCACTCCATCCCTGGGTCTCCATTGGGAAGTTTAATGTGAGGAAGAGTGAGCCTCCCATTTGTATCCAGTAAAGCCAAGTGACACTGGCCAGGACAGTGACAAATCTGAGGTCAGCTAGCTACCTTTTGTAGTGGGGGGAGAATATGAAGGAACAGTGAGCATTCTCCTGGGCATGAAGGCCATGGTAGGACTTTTTGGAAGGTGTTTTGGCAGCATCAATGGATACAGTGCCTGACATGACATAGTGACTAGTGGTAGCCTAAGAGGGAGAAAGACCTATGTTCAAATTCTGTCTCAAAATGTTACTGGCTGTGTGTCTTACTAGCAAGTCCCTATCTGTGTCTCAGTCTCCTGATCTGTTAAATGGGTAAAATAATCTCTCAGTCCTAGTGTTATTGGACCAAATGAGAACATATATAGAAGTTCTGTATAAATCCTGAAAATAGCCCAAACAACGGTTCAGAGGAAGGAAAGTACAGAGTGTGAGTCTGAGTACCAAATGTAGACTCATGCTGTCTGAGCCCACAATGCATGGCCAGAAGTATCTGAAAGGCCTGATGCCCTTTTGTGAATGGCTAAGGTTTAATGACAGACCAAGAACACTCAAGGATAGTCTGTAGGCAATAGAGAGTCATGAGCAGAGAAGAGACTAGAGCACACACATATTTAATTGAAGGACCAATTGAGGGCACTAGAGATGCTTAGCCCAAAGAAGAGAAGACTTGAGTGGGAGAGGAGACATGTCTCCATGGACTGGTGGAGTTATAATGGGTTCTGTGCCCCTGCCAGGGGATGTTCAGTGGCTTACATTGATCAGTTGGGGACTATTTTCCTTTCTCCTTACAGCAACATTCAGGTACCCTTTTATCTCTTGTCTATCACAGAACAACTCTTTTTTTAACCCTTACCTTCTGCATTAGAATCAATACTATGTATTGTTTCCAGAGCAAAAGGGCCAGGCAATGGGGTTAAGTAACTAGCTCAAGGTCACAGAGCCAAACAGGATCCAGTTTTAATGGACTTGACTCCCTGATCATTTCTCTTCCAAAAATGATTTGGGATGCCTTGGGGAACTAACTGAGCAGGATTCCTGGCCTGACTCTGCAACAGTGCTGAGACCCATAAACAGGTCCACATCCAACACAATCCCTTCATGGGTGAGGATGGACTCCAACATTTGCCCCTCTATGATCGGATGCAAATCAGGCTGGCTCAATCATCCCTGGCCTCAGATATTCCTCTCTTGCTATTGGTCTCCTTCTGTCCACTAGGTGGAACTACCAGGTGTGACAAGGAAATCACTTTTAAAAGACTGATATATATTAATTTAAGGTCGCCAAGGAATTCAGCTATGTAATTCCTTAATGAAAACTCAAGTCAGTCGTCAACCTTTTATGGAGTTTTAATTACAAACAGGAGGAAGAAAGGAATTAGAGATAGAGAGAAAGAGGGAGAGAGAAAGGGGAGAGAAGGGAATAGGGCTTGAATACCCCTTCTGTTTAGGCTGGGCCAAAAGGCCCAAGCCCTTAGATAGCTGGGGCAATGAAAGGAGATCAGTCCCTATTACTCACGTGACCAAATATGGAGAAACAGTCTCCGGGGCCCCCACCTTCAGCTTCCTTCAGCCCAAGCTTCTCAGAGCACACCGCAACCACTCCGACAAACTCCTCAATCACCCCCAGTCTTCAGACCCTCCTATCCTTCAGGAAAACCCTCCAAGTTCCCTCCCCTCAGTCCTCACATCTCCCAATCACCTGTCCATCAATTTCCCTGTGCCAATGGAGGCTCTAGCTTAACCCTGGACCACCCAGAGGTCTCTGGCTTTGCACATGTCTGTTGAAGGTCATATTTTCAAATAATTAAATCTTTGATCCTTTGCTACAGCCCTTTCTAAATCCTGCTAACCTGAGGAGGATAGAGATTGGAATAATTAAATTTTGATCTAGACTGCAGCCCTTACTCAATCCTGTTAGGACTGAATAGGGTGGAGATTGATTCCAAGTATCTCCATTGTATCAATTCTAAAATCAATCATGACTCAAAGAAATTCCTGTTCTATGCTTAAGCATAGGTCAAAGTCCTTTCCATTGTTCAGCAAAAGGTTTCTGTCCTAAAGTAATCTTAAGAAGGGAAGAGGAGGAAACTCCCATGCCAATGGGGTTCACATTCCAATAGCCAAGACCCACTATCAATAGGGAATTTTTCAAGTATGAAATTTCCCAATGGTGACATTTCCAACATTTATAAGTCTAAGAAATTTTGAGGTTTACACAGGACAGGAAGAACTCTGGCTCATAAAAAGTTTCAGAGTAGCAGTTGACACCTAATGTGATCTAGGGCATCTTAACCTCTCTAGGGCTGTCTGTGGATACAACTGACTTCAGTTCTCTGGAAAGATCAGGAAATGTCCAATTAAACAGAAAATCCTGAAAATCCAAAGAGAATTTAATAAAATCAAAAGAAAAAATGCAGAATTAAATAAATCTAGGATCTGTTTTTTTTTAAATAAAAATACAACTAAATAGATGACCCATTGGTTAATTTCATTAAAGAAAGAGGAAAACATAATTACCAAAAGCAAAAATGAAAAGGATGAATGAGTTAGCAATGAAGTTGAAATTAAGGAAATTCTGAGCAATTATTTTGAGCAATTATGTACCAGCCATAACTCAGAAACAAAGAGTCATTGAAGGGTTACATCTAAAAAGCAAATCGGGAAAGGCTTTACAAAGTTATAATTGTGGATTGTCTTATGGCTCAATTAATATGGAAAGGCATAGAATATGTGGTTTCAGGTTTAGGATGGTATCCTCATGAAATCTGGGTACCCATTGCTAAAGATATACTACAGAAATATTTAGTCTTTACTATTAGCATACCCCATTACTATTACCACCTACACTCCGCAAGGTTAATTTTCTTTTTTGTCCCAACATCCTGTTGTTTTTCCTAGTGTTCTAAGAGATCTTCCAGTATCAGGACCTAATGTTTATGTTGATGCGAATGCTAGTTATAAGGCAGGAGTATACAAGGAAGGTAGCTACCTGTCATTTTTACCACTCCTTTTTCTTCTACCCAACAAAATGAATTAACAGCTGTTTTGCTAGAATTTTGGTTATTTCAGGAGCCTTTCAACCTCATAATGGACTTTAAATATGTTTTTCAGTCTTTGCAAGGTGTAGAACAAGCTGTCATCAGATCTACTCAAAGCAATGTACAAATGTTATTCTGTAAATTACAAACTGTCATATGACAAAGGACACATCCAGTGTATGCCATGCATGTACGCAGTCATACCAATTTACCTGGACCTATTTTTAAAGGAAATGATATCATAGATCAAGCTTTGATTGCTCAATGTTATCTAACTGATATGCAATTAGCTGAGGAATCCATCATAGATTTCACCAAAATAGTACTGCTTTAGGCCAAATGTTCCAACTCACTAAAGATCAAGCCAGGAGTATTGTTAAAAAGTGTCCTAATTGTGTTCCAAACCATCCCCCAATGTATATTGGTGTGAATCCCAGAGGCTTAAGTAGTACAGATATACGGCAAATGGATGTGACTCACAAACCGTCCTTTGGATGACTTAAATATATCCATGTCACTGTGGATACTTATTCAGGGTTTTTATGGGCTTACTTTTCAGATGCCTGGTCCCCCCAGAACATTTAAAACAGATAATGGACCTGCTTATACTTCCAAACAACTTTTTCTTTTTTGTAAAACTTGGGATATTCACCACCTCACAGGTATCCCATACATTCCACAAGGAAAAGCTATTGTGGAGCATAGTAATCAAATACTAAAAATGTTTCTTTTAAAACAAAAAGGGGGAGACAGCACCCCACATCAACGATCGGCAATAACTGTATATACTATAAATAATTTGATCTTTACTTCCAATAATATATCCAGAGCTGAAAATGTTTTCTCTGCATTTTCTTATGAACGAAATTGAGGTACCACTACTCCTGTATTCCCTGCTACAGAAGAAAAATTTGTCATATGGAAAGATGATGATCAATCCTGGCAAGGACCTCACCCAGTGGTTCTGCAAGGCCAAGGCTTTGTTTGTGGCTCCACAGGTAAAGACAGTGTATGGCTCCCTTCCTGCTGAGTTCAAGAGACTGACTGACCATAAAGAGAAGGACGAGAAGAGGACTCCGGAAGCCTCACAAGGAGACTCGACTACGTCTCAATAAGATACTGACTCTTCTACTTCTATTCCAGAATTTAAGTACAGCTACTGGAATAAAGAGATGGGTTTTTTGGGAACAACCACCTTGGGTAGAGTATGTCGGCATGGGACACACTTTACCGTAAGTCATCTTATATACAAAAACTAATTCTGATATTCCTGGCATTTACCATTTTGATAGACAAGCTAAGGACAATAATCAGGCCAATAATTGTTTGTGTCTTTCAATTGGACTGGACTAGTTGAGGCACCCCCAGTGTGCCTCACACGAGACCATCCTGAATGCCTGCCCCTTAGATCTCTGCAGGCGCATTATTATGGTCATCCTGACCTGTCAGACTCTTTCTGGATAGGATCTTATCGTGTAGACAAAGGGGTAAAATATAAAGGGTACAGCCAACTGCAATATTTAGTTTGGCTAGGGGAATCTTGTGATGGTACTTGGGGACAAGAAATACCTATTTGTCCTTCTGTGATGGAATATGAACAAAGAGACACTGTTAATATGTTTCCTCCCTTGCTATTGTGTAGATCTAAAAGGGCACCATGTATTCATTGGAAAAATATGATTTGGGTATCTTGGCATAACGACACAAGGTGTATTGGAAAGAAACTGGATTCTTATAAATTTCATGATAGTTTTATAGGAGGATACAGCTTGCCTTTGTGGGTGATGCCCCCAGAGCTAATTGGTTACGTTCTGCTAATTTCATACAGATTTTGATTGATTATGGAAAGACAGCCCTGGCATTGGATAAAGTAAATATGTATCACTATGTTAATGTTTCTAATAATGGAAAAGTCCAAAAACCAGTAAATACAAGTGTTACATTAGACATTCAGACTTGCCTAACAGGGGGATATGCTTTTATACCTACAGTAAATAATCATCCTGAAGCTTTGAACATTACTGAAATAACAAGGAAAAGAGTTAGATATTTGAATATTGGAATGTAACCTGTAGCAACTGTAGGGTCAGTTACTGTGTAGGATCACAGGTGGATGGGCCTGTCTTAATCATTAAGCGACCACGCATGGCCCTTTTTGCCACTGAACATAAAGATTCATGGTATGGTAGCCCAGGGGATCAAATTCTTTATGTATTACAACAAAAAATAAGACCACAACATAAACGATGTATTACTTGTATTGCATTAGGCATAGTAGCATTAGTTTCTTCATTGGCTTCTACTATAATAGATTCTGTATCTTTAGCACAATCAGTATCTAACTTACATTCTCTTGAGAATGACGCCAATCATTTGAAAGCATTGGCTACAAATGTAACCTCAGCATTAGAAAGAGAAAAAGAAATTGATACAAGTTTTTACAAAAGTATTATGATGTTACAGAAAAATATGACTGATCTAACAAATGAAGTAGAATGTGTCATTGAAAATACACATGAAATGTGATTATAGATATACTGCATTTTGCTTACTATATAAGAGTAAATAATGACACAAAAACATTGGAAAAAAATTAAATTACAATTACAGGAATTATGGGACCATGAAAACATCACCAAATATATTAACAATCTCAGTATATTAATTCAGAATATTGATTCATCCTTTCAGGAGGATCTCTAACCACAGCATATCGCAGATTCTTTGTAAAAATGGATTGAAACATAAAAAGGATTGTTTTCCTCCTTATTTAATGATATGACTTTTCTTGTAGTTGGTGCACTTGTGATTTTGTTTATCTGCTTATGCTTGCCTTGTTTGCTAAAAGCTTTAATTACTAGTTTTGCTGAATTGCAAAAAAACTATTAATGGGATCCTGTACCAAAAGGAATTTGATGTCTTAAAAATAAATGGGGAATTGCAGTGAACCTTCCAGGAACCCATGAGAAAAAATTCCTCTTCCCAGGTGTTTGACACAAACTATTCCTAATGAGTACACCAAAACATAGAAATCTCAGTTCAAGGCTGCATAAACAATTCCAAGATCTCCTGAGAACGGGTTAACTCCCCTGTTCACATTCTGGGGAGGATTGGGGAGAATAGATTGTTTCTCTTGAGGAGAACTTTAAATCTTGCGTGCTGCATACAATAAACATTCATTATCCCTGCTTTGATAATGTTGCAGTCTTTCTTTCTTGAAACTTTTTAGCAGTCCCCTATTGCAACTCCTTAGAAGTCCCAGGCAGTTTTCTAATACGCAGTTCCCTCAATTGATCTTCAGAGACTCCAGACCCCTCACCAATCTGGCTGAACATTCCCCAGTTCACTGTTGCCACTTGTAAATTGTGTCATCTAGAACCAAATACAATAATCCAAGTGCCATCTGATTGTACAGAAGGACAGCTATCTCCTTATTCTTCAAAGTGGACATGCTTCTCTTAAGACTGCATTGGTGGTTGGGGTAGTTGTGTAGCTCAGTGGATTGAGAGCCAGGCCTAGAGATCAGAAGTTCTGGGATCAAATCTGACCTCAAATAATTCAAAGATATATGACCTTGGGCCACTCATTTAACCTCCATTGCACAGCATGGATTCTAATGCTAATAGGGAAGGATTAAAAAAAGTATAGATTATGATTTTTAAACTACCCTGTTACCTTCCCACTGATAATAAGTTTGTGGATCTCTCAATCATCCCCAACATCTCTTTATGCAATCCAACATGGCATTAATAGTCTGTATCCAATTTCTCTTTTTTTTTTTTTTAGTTTTTAGTTTTTAAACATTACTTTATTTGGTCATTTTCATACATTATTCATTGGAATCAGAGATCATTTTCTTTTCCTCACCTCCCCTTCCACCAACCCTCCCCATGTCAACGTGTGATTCCACTGGGTATCACATGTGCCCTTGCTCCGAACCCTATTACTTGCTGTTGGCATTTGCATTAGGGTGCTCATTTAGCATTTCTCCTCAATCATATCCCCTCAACAACTGTAGTCAAGTAGTTGCCTTTCCTCCCTGTTTTTACTCCCACACTTTGTCTTCTGCCTAAGGATACCGTTTTTTTCTCATAGATCCCTGCAGATTGTTCAGGGACATTGCATTACCATTAATGGAGAAATCCATTACATTCAATTGTGCCACAGTGTCTCAGTCTCTGTGTACAATGTCCTCCTGGCTGTGCTCCTATCATTCTGCATCACTTCCTGGAGGTCGTTCCAGTCTCCATGGAATTCCTGCACTTTATTATTCCTTTTAGCACAATAGTATTCCATCACCAACATATACCACAATTTGTTTAGCCGTTCCCCAATTGAAGGGCATCCCCTCATTTTCCATTTTTTTTTTGCCAGCACAAAGAGCACAGCTATGAATATTCTTGTACATGTCTTTTTCCTTATTTGGGGTACAAACCCAGAAGTGCTATAGCGGGATCAAAGGGCAGACAATCTTTTAGTGCCCTTTGGACATAGTTCCAAATTACCTTCCAGAATGGTTGGATCAGTTCACAGCCCCATCAGCAATGCATTAATGTCCCAAATTTTGCGACATCCCCTCCAGCATTCATTACTTTCCTTTGCTGTCATGTTGGCCAATCTGCTAGGTGTAAGGTGATACCTCAGAGTTGTTTTGATTTGCATCTCTCTGATTATAAGAGATTTAGAACAATTTTTCACGTGCTTATGAATAGTTTTGATTTCTTTAACTGAAAATTGCCGATTCATGTCCCTTGCCCCTTTTTCAATTGGATAATGGCTTGACTTTGTCTACAATTGGTTTAGCTCTTTATAAATTTGAGTAATTAGACCTTTGTCAGAGCTTCATGTTATGAAGATTGTTTCCCAATTTGTTGCTTCTCTTCTAATTTTAGTTACATTGGTTTTGTTTGTACAAAATCGTTTTAATTTGATTTAGTCAAAAGTATTTGTTTTACATTTTGTGACTATTTATAAGTCTTGCTTGATTTTAAAATCTTTCCCTTCTCAAAGATTTGACATGTATACCATTCTGTGGTCACCTAATTTACTAATAGTTTCCTTCTTTATATTCAAGTCATTCACCCATTCTGAATTTATCTTGGTGTAGGGTGTGATTTGTTGATCCAAACCTAATCTTACCCACACTGTCTTCTAATTTCCCCAGCAGTTTTTATCAAATAGTGGATTTTTGTCCCAAAAACAGGGGTCTTTGGGTTTGTCATAGACTGTCTTGCTGAGGTCATTTACCCCAAGTCTATTCCACTGATACTCCGTTCTGTCTCTTAGCCAGTACCAAATTGTTTTGATGACCACTGCTTTGTAATATAGTTTGAGATCGGGGACGGCAAGGCCACTTTCCTATGTATTTTTTTTTTCATTATTTCCCTGGATATCCTTGATCTTTTGTTCTTCCAAATGAACTTTGTTATGGTTTTCTCTAATTCGGTAAAAAAAGTTTTTTGGAAGTTCCATGGGTATGGCACTAAATAGATAGATAAGTTTGGATAGGATGATCATTTTTATTATGTTAGCCCATCCCACCTATGAGCAATCAATGTTTTTCCAATTGTTTAGATCTAGTTTTAATGGTGTGGAGAGTGTTTCGTAGTTGTGTTCATATAGTTCCCGTGTTTGTCTCGGGAGATAGATTCCTAAGTATTTTATATTGTCTAGAGTGATTTTAAATGACATTTCTCTTTCTAATTCTTGCTGTTGAGATGTGTTGAAAAGATATAGAAATGCTGATGACTTATGTGGGTTTATTTTGTATCCTGAAACTTTGGTAAAGTTGTTGATTATTTCCACTAGCTTTTTAGTTGATTCTCTAGGATACTTTAAATAGACCGTCATATCATTTGCAAAGAGTGACAGCTTGGTATCCTCATTGCCAATTTTAATACCTTCAATTTCTTTTTCTTCTCTAATTGCTACTGCTAGTGTTTCTAGTACAATATTAAATAATAAAGGTGATAATGGGCATCCTTGTTTGACTCCTGATCTTATTGGGAAGGCTTCGAGTTTATCCCCATTACAGATGACGTTTGCTGAAGGTTTTAGATATGTACAGTTTATTATTTTTAGGAAAGGCCCTTCTATTCCTATACTTTCTGGTGTTTTCAATAGGAATGGGTGCTGAATTTTATCAAAGGCTTTTTTTCTGCATCTTTTGAGATAATCATGTGATTTTTGTTGGTTTGCTTGTTAATATGATCAATTATGTAGATGGTTTTCCTAATATTGAACCATCCTTGCATTCCTGGTATGAATTCTACCTGTAGTAGCTAAACCCTTGTGATGACTTGCTGGAGTCTTTTTGCTAGTATCCTATTTAAGATTTTTGCATCTATATTCATTAGGGAGATTGGCCTATAATTTTCTTTCTCTGTTTTTAACCTGCTTGGCTTTGGGATCAGTACCATGTTTGTGGCGTAAAAAGAACTTGGTAGAACCCCTTCTTGGCTTATTCTGTAAAATACTTTGTATAACATTGGGATTAGTTGTTCTTTGAATGTTTGATAGAATTCATTTGTGAATCCATCTGGACCTGGGGATTTTTTCTTAGGGAGTTCTTTGATGGCTTTTTCAATTTCTTTTTCTGATATGGGGTTGTTTAGGTAATTTATTTCTTCTTCTTTTAGTCTAGGCAATTTATATTTATCTAAGTATTCATCCATATCACCTAGATTGCCATATTTTTGCCATATAATTGGGCATAGTAGTTTTTCATGATTACCTTAATTTCCTCTTCATTAGAGGTGAGGTCTGCCTTTTCATCTTGGATACTGTCAATTTGTTTTTTTCTTTCCTTTTTTTTAATTAGACTGATTAGTACTTTGTCTATTTTATTTGTTTTTTTTCAATGTACCAGCTTCTAGTCTTATTTATTAAATCAATAGTTCTTTGGCTTTCAATTTTATTGATTTCTCCTTTGATTTTTAGGATCTCTAATTTAGTCTTCTTCTGAGGATTTTTAATTTGTTCACTTTCTAGTTTTTTAATTTGCATGTCCAATTCATTGACCTCTGTCCTTCTTAATTTGTTATATATAAACTCAAGGATATAAATTTCCCCCTGAGCACTGCTTTGGCTGCATCCGATAGGTTTTGAAAGGATGTCTCACCAATGTCTTTTTCTTTCCCCATTCCTTGATCCTCCAATAAAAGATTGAGGACATATATAGTTCACTCTCTCTTTCTCTCTACCACCATCAGAGGAGCACACAGGCTGGATCCCAAGCTCTTGAAGCCTTTTCTCTGAGTCTCTCTTCCTTTGTTCTATTTCCTCTTTCTCTATATCCCCTTCACCCATTTTCTCTCAGTTTCTAACTCTCCTTCTCAGGTGTCCACCTAGGAATATATTAATTTGTGGCTACAGGCAGGCACAACTCATACCTGTCCCAAAGATTTTAGTTTTCATTACTGGTAGAAGGTAGAAGGGGGACAGAAAATAGATGTTAGTTAATTGGAAAGAAATAAATTAAGAAAAACTCTTTTCAACCACAGGTGTCAAATACATAACCTGCAACATTCTCAGGTGCTGCATGAACCAGGGGAAAAGGTAATTGGAAAATAGTTAACAAAAGAAAATGACACAGAGATAATTATATGATCATTTAAAATGTGTGCTTTCATCATCCTCATGTACAGATTGAGGCCAATAAAAAATCATTCCACCTCTGAAGTATATCCTGTTGGTGTCTGACTTCCCCAAGGTCACTTCCCCACTTCACAATTCTATCTCTCCCCCCTGCTCTCCATTCAGAACATTCCTAGAGGCAGGGACAGGAAGTTGGGATACCCCTAAGTTTTGTAACAATAAAACTACATGCAATAAAAGGAAACTAAGGCCAGAGATGATCTCTCTATGGTCCTGCTGTACATTAATGGGATTATGGGAATGGAGGGTCTGTCATCTGTACATAGGAAAGTCAGACCAGTGAATTAATTGGGCAGCAGGAATTCTACAGTGGATCCAGCTACTGAATGCTAAAGCCAATAGATCAGAACCAGGCTTCACAAGAGACATGCTTCCATGTGGCATTTAATGCCACAAAGAGGAAAATATATGTCCAATGGTGAATCTCTTTGTGTGAAAGGAGACAAAGTTTATATCTTCCTTTCCATCTCCAGAATTTCCCTACCAAGGGGAATCAAGGCCAGCCCCATTGCATGACCATAGCTTATACTCCAACCAAGACTAGAAATATTCCGTGGTTCCACAGCACCAAGGGAAAGGGATTGAAGGAAAGAGTATTGGCAGTCATTGAACCTGCGGTCCTAGAATTTGGGAGATGAAGAAGGTTGTATATCACTAGGACAGAAGAGAATAATACAATATCAATAACAAGGATGATGAAGACAACTCACATGCTTTTTATACCTACCATATAAAAATGACCTTTACTCATAGAATGCTATTATATACAGTGAAAATATAATTCATTTTTCCAGATAAAGAAACTGAGGCCTCAAAAGGAGGAGTCATTTACTACACAGAGAGTAGACAGAAAAGAAAGGATTCTATCCAAGTTTTATGATTCTGAGCTCAGGGCTCTTTCTACCACAATGCACTGTGCCATGGGACCAGGGGGGGGGGAGAGTGTCACTTTTGTCTATTTCTGTCATGCCAGGGAAAGAGAGAGCCCCACACAAAGTTGGTGGCCCAATCCAGATACTCACCATAGATTGTAATATTCTTGGTTGCAGTACGAGTCAAACCAGTGAATAAGTTAGATGCAGTACAGGTATAGGTGCCAGCATCACTCAGGGATGCAATAACAGAAAATGTGGCTGAGTTGCTGACTGGTTGTCCATTCTGTAACCAAGTGAATTGTGCTGCTGGGTTAGAATCAGCAACACAGCTCAATGTAATATTTGCCCCAGTAGGGTACTCATCGGCTGAATGTACAATTGTCGCGATATCTGGGCCATCTGGAAGAAAGAGAAGGATTCCATATTGAGATTATGGCAGAAATAAGGGGGCATCTCCTAGTCTATAACCCATCACCAAGAACCACTGTGTCTCCCTGATCCTCCTTTGAGCTGGGAAATTCACAACTCATCTTCTACTTTTCCAGTGTGGATCTGAACTTGGAAGATCTTAGGGCTTTCTCCAGTTCAGCACCCTGGCTGGCCACCCTCAACCAGAACACATGGCAAGGCCAATTTGGGCTCCCTAAAGATGAAGGGGGTTGGGAACCTCAGAGCCTACCTCTTTAGCTCTCAGAGAAGGGACTGAATTAGCCTGGGCCTCTGGGAACACACCACCAGGCTATAAGAAGGCACCATATAGGAAGAAACAATATACTCACAGGTAACATTCAGTGGGAATGGATCACTCCTATTCCGAAACAATGGGTTCTCGATTTCACACACATAGGGCCCTTTGTTTTCCGTTCTTCTGAGACTGCGGATAGTGAGTGTCCTCTTATCCGGCGACAGCTGTATCCTGTTACCACCTGGGGCAAGTCCATTTATGAACCACCGGTAAGCAGGAATTTGACCCGTAGCATTGCATGTCATTGAGAAGTCCTTGGTCTCCACTGCAGTATTGTTGGAGGTGATGATGGTAGGTTTGGACAGTGGTGCTGTGCAGGGAATAGACAGAAAATGACTGTATTCGTACTTTTTCTTATCTTATAACCATATAAGTGGTTTGGAAGTGGCCTGTCTAAGACCTTGGCCAGGCTGGGGGCCAGAGACCAAAAACCTGTGATTTCAAAGGCAAAGACACCCCTTTCTATGGTGCATATCTCATCTCCTCCAGTCCTTAAGAAAAGTTCTTCTTCAGTTCTGTGACTGACAAAGACATTCACATGGAGTCCAAGCCCCTGGTGCTCAGTCTTGATGGGCTGAGGCAAGCTGGTCTGGGGATGATAGACCACTTCATCCAGCACCTGGGCTTGGATTTGAGGCCTTTCTAACTTGGCAGAACCACCAAGAGTTTATGATTCCTTGGCCTGGACTTCCAGAAGCCAGGGTTCCTTACCTTGACAGCTTGATAAGGATATTGGGAGCCGGTGGTGTGGATAGACTAAAGTCAGGCCATGGGGAGATTGTGCTCAGAAAGGGAAACATTACTTTAACTCTGTCGAGGAAAGAAAAGGAAAGGCAGAGAGTGGGAATAGATCAGTTCTTATCAGGATACAAAAGGATGAGCCTCTGGCTGGGAGTCAGGAGAGACCTGTTTCAAGTCTGGGTATATTGAACCCACAATAGCATCTCTAGAGCATAGGACATGATTTGCCCCCAGGATGTCCATACCCTTTACAGAAGATTCTAGAATTTCCTGCTTTGGGATCTTTCCTTTCCTTTGGTGTTTCCTGCCCTACAGGATGAGAATGAGAATGTTGAAGGTGATCTTCAAGCTCAGATGAGGTTTTATGCTGGGAATCTAAGCTAATGGGGACTAAATTTCCCTGAGCCTTTATGGTCCAAGGAGAGGCCTTTCCTGATCTCTAGTTGGAAGTTAAAATACCTCACTGAGAGAGGTATGTGTTGTAATAATTAAAGGAGTTTGGCATAAACTGTTACAGATAAAAGAGTGGTTGCCTTAAACTGTGACCTCAAAGATATGTTTTCAAATCAAAAATATAGTGGTCACCCGGGAAAAATTCCCACATGTTAAATATAACCAAGTCAGCTGGGTTTTATGGAGATTTTAATTAATACAAATAAGGAATTAATGAAAGAGAGAGAATAAGAGGAAACAATGAGAAAAGAGATAGGCCAGCTTAGGCCAGCCTAGGCTTTTAAGCCTTAAGAGAGAGATCAGTCAGTCTTTTATCACTCATGTAAAAAATAGACTCAAATACAGGACTACAATCCCCACGAGCCTTTGCTCCACTTCCCCAGAATGCCTTGTAATCTCACCTGGGCCGAGATCGAGAAGGGATTTAAGCTGATTCAAAAGCTTTTGAGGGGGGCTTGGGGCTTTTGGACTTCCGTTTTGCAGCAGGAGCGTCTCTTGCGTGATGTGAGGTTATTTTGTCTAGGCCTCTGGCCTAGGCACATGTTTCTTACTTGTATATTCTTTAATCTTTAATCCTTTAATAAACCTTTAAAAAATATAATACTTCTTGCAGAGAGAAACTAATTTCTACCTGCCTCAGTCTCCCCATCTCCCCTAAATTTTAATCTTTACACTCACCACAAGATTTGTCCCAAGGAAGACTCTAGTGTTCAGAGAGATTCCAGTTCACCTTTGGCCAGCTCAATCTCCATCTAAGTTCAGCCACCAAGCCCTTCAAGGCAGCTCTGGCAAGCTGCCTCTCTCCCATTCATCTTTGGCCATATGAAACCTCTTCAGAGAGAGGTCCTCAGAGAGAGTTTTTCTCTCAGCTTCTGATTTCCTTTTAAAGAGAATTTTCTCCTATGTCACCTCCCCTAAGTTCTCACATCTACCAATCACAGTAGACATTTTCCAAAGGACAAACCATTCTTATTTCACACCTGAGTAGACTAAAACCTCATACCTCTTTTGTTAAGGCTTGTCCCTTACAAGTTGGCAAGTTGCCTGACCTTCATAGGTACTTAGCACCTTCCTAAAAATGGACTTAGCTTAAGGCTTTTGTTTCACTATAAGTATGAGTTAAGCACTTATTTATTGTTCAGTAAAGAGTTTACAACTTTATCTTCCTCTAAAATATGCTTAAGTATGAGTGGAGTAGAGTTCTCACATTCCTGACTAAGTCCCTTCATTGTTAAAATGGGGAATGGTCTTAACCAAGTGTTATGAAGTAGGGTCTGAGAATTTTTAAGATTCACAGTGTGCCAGAGCAATCCCTGGGGCACATCCAGGATCATCAACAGGCTTCCTTCCTGGGTCATCCATGGCCAGCTGTCTTAAAATTAATTTCCAATTTTACAGGTATAAGTGAGAAATATTTCAGCTTCCTTGACCTTTCTCCTTGTTATTTTGGTAGAGCTTGCACTCCATCCCTGGGTCTCCACTGGGAAGTTTAAGGTGAGGAAGAATGAGCCTCCCATTTGTATCCAGTAAAGCCAAGTGAGACTGACCAGGACAGTGACAAATCTGAGGTCAGCTAGCCACCTTTTGTAGTGGGGGGAGAATATGAAGAAACAGTGAGCATTCTCCTGGGCATGAAGGTCATGGTAGGACTTTTTGGAAGGTGTTTTGGCAGCATCAATGGATCCAGTGACTGACATGACATAGTGACTAGTGTTGGACTAAGAGTGAGAAAGACCTGAGTTCAAATTCTGTCTCAAAATGTTACTGGTTGTGCGACTTACTAGCAAGTCCCTATCTGTGTCTCAGTCTCCTGATTTGTTAAATGGGTAAAATAATCTCTCCCTCTTAGTGTTGTTGGATGAAATGAGACCATATATAAAAGCTGTGTATAAATCCCAAGAAGAGCCCAAACAAAGGTTCAGAGGAAGGAAAGTCAGAGTGTGAGACTGGGTACCAAATGTAGACTCAGGCTGTCTGAGCACACAATGCATGGCCAGAAGCATCTGTAATGCCTGCTGCCATTTTGTGAAGGGCTAAAGTTTAATGCCAGAACAAGAACACTCAAGGATAGTCTGTAGGCAATAGAGAGTCATAGAGAAGAGACATGAGCACACACATATTTTATTGAAGGGCCAATTAAGGGCACTAGAGATGCTTAGCCCAAAGAAGAAAAGACTTGAGGAGGAGGGGAGACATGTCTCCAAAGACTGGTCAAGTTATAATGGGTTTGATGCCCCTGCCAGGGGATGCTCAGTGGTTACATTGATCAGGGAGGGACTATTTCCTAATGTGTCAGTATCTTTTCTCCTTACAGCAACATTCTGGTGCCCTTTTATCTCTTGTCTATCACAAAACAACTCTTTTTTAAAACCCTTACCTCCTGCATTAGAATCAATACTCTGTATTATTTCCAAGGCAGAAGGGCCAGGCAATGGGGGTTAAGTAACTAGCTCAAGGTCACACAGCTAAGAAGTGTCTGAGGCAAGATTTGAACCCAAGATTTCCTGATCCACAGCCAGGCTCTCAATTCGCTGAGTTACCCAGCTGCCCCTGCAGATCAGCTCTTCAGAGGAGGTAATGGCTTCTTTTTCAGAAGGGGCAGGGATTATGATTGGAATCCTGGTGACTAATTGAGAACTCTACTATATTTTGTTAGAAAGATAGGCGAGTAGGATTGTGTGGCCTCTGACTCTTATTTCTCCTAGTCTGCCTCCAGAAATGTGGGAGAAAAATGAAGATGATTCCTCAATTTCTTGACCTTCTCTAGGCCCCTGGTCTCCCTCCCTTCCCCAAGCTTGCCTTTCACACAATATTTACTGATATGGATCTCATTGTTCTTTTCAGGGTTATTCATTGTACCTCCTTTTTTCCCAACTTCTTTCTCAAGCAAAAAGTCTTTACTTTTCTGTTTTTAGAAGATGTGGTAGACCTAGATTGATGTAGCCCCAAAATTAAGGAAATAAGATTTAAGAAGACAGAGCCGAAAAGAATGGAGAGGCAGCAAAGGGATCAGGGATAGGGTAGTCTAGAGATAAAGAGAGATGGAGGAGAGTTTTCAGCAAGCTGTATCTCAAGGAAACTGGTCTATGGGTTTTCCTTGACTACACAGGCCAAACAGCAAACAGTTTTAATGGACTTGACTCCCTTCTCATTTCTCTTCCAAAAATGATTTGGGATGCTTTGCAAAACTGATCTGAAGAGGATTCCTGGACTGACTCTGCAACAGTTATGAGACGCATAAACAGGCTCACATCCAACCCAATCCTTTCTTGGGTGAGGAAGGGCTCCAACATTTGCCCCTCTATAATCAGATGGAAATCAGGCTGGCTCAATCATCCCTGGCCTCAGATATTCCTCTCTTGCTATTGGTCTCCTTCTGTCCACTAGGTGGAACTACCAGTACAGGAAGGACTCATTAGTACAAAAAGTTTCAGAGTAGCAGTTGACACATAATGTGATCTAGGGCATCTTAAACTCTCTAGGGCTGTCTCTGGATACAACTGACTTCAGTTCCCTGGAAAGATCAGGAAATGTCCAAGTAAACAGGAAATCTTGAAAATCAAAAGAGAGTTTAATAAAATCAAAAGAAAATAAAAACCAGAATTAAATAATACTAGGATCTGGTTTTTAAAATAAAAATACAATTAAATAGATGAAGCATTGGTTAATTTGATTAAAGATAGAAGAAAACATTATAACCAATAGCAAAAATGAAAAGGATGAATGAGTTAGCAATGAAGTTGAAATTAAGGAAATTTTGAGCACTTTTTTGAGCAATCATGTGCCAGCAAAATTGAAATGTAAGTAAAATAGATGAATACTTACAAAAAAGATTAATTGCTCAGATTAACAGAATTATAAATAGAATATTTAAACAACTCAATCTTAGAAAAAGACATTGAAGAAACCACAAATGAGTTCTCTATGAAAAAGTCCCCAGGATCAGATTGATATACCAGTGAATTACCACACTGAAGGAACAATGAATCTCAATGCTATTTAAACAATCTTAAAAATCTAGGCAATGAGGGCTATGGGGTGATCAGTAGATAGCAGGGCCTAGATTCAGGAGGACCAGGGTTCACATCTGGCCTCAGATACTTTGGATGTGTGACCACAGGCATGTCATTATCCCCCTTTTTCTAGCCTTTACTTCTCAACTTACTTTGAACCAATACTCAGAATTGATTCCAAGATGGAAGGGAAGAATTTTCAAAAATAGGTAAAGAAAGAATCCCACCAAATTCCTTTTGTGATCCAAATATATTTTTGATACCAAAGCCAGTGAAAGCAAAAACAGAAAAAGAATTGGAATACTTAAATAATCCTGTATTAGAAATAGAAATTGAACAAGGCATCACAAATGTCCCTAAGAAAAAATCCACAGGGCCTGATGGTTCTATAAGTGTGTTATATCAAACATACAACGAACAACTAATCCCAATATTATACAAAATATTTGATGTAGTAAACAAACAGGGAGTTGTACCAAATTCCATTTATGACACAATTATGGTACTGATTCCAAAGCCAGGCACATCAAAAACAGAGAAAGAAAACTATAGACTAATCTCCTTCATGGACATAGATGCAAAGGTCTTAAATAGAATACTAGCAAAAAGACTCTAGCAACTGATCCTGAGGGTTATTCATTATGATCAGTTGGGATTCATACCAGATTAATATTAGGAAAATCATCCACATAATTGACCATATCAACAAGCAAACCAACAAAAATCACATGATTATCACAACAGATGCAGAAAAAGCCTTTGACTAAATACAACACTCATTCCAACTGAAAGCACTAGAAAGTATAGGAATAGAAGGGCCTTTCCTAAAAATAATAAACAGTATATATCTAAAACCATTAGCCAACATCATCTGCAATGGAGATAAACTAGATGTATTCCCAATAAGAGCACAAGTGAAATAAGGATGCCCATTATCACCTCTACTATTTAACATTGTACTAGAAACACTAGCAGTAGCAATTAGAGAAGAAAAAGACATTGAAGGCATTAAAATAGGCAATGAGGAGATCAAGCTATCTCTCTTTGCAGATGATATGATGGTCTACTTAAAGTATCATAGAGAATCAATTAAAAGGCTAGTGGGAATAATCAACCATTTTACCCAAGTTACATGATACAAAATAAACCCACATATGTTATCAGCATTTCTATATATTTCCAATACATCTCAACAGCAAGAATAAGAAAGAGAAATTCCATTTAAAATCACCCTACACAATATAAAATATGTAGGAATCTATCTGCCAAAGCAAACACAAGAACTATATGAACACAACTACAAAACAATTTCCACAAAATTAAAACTAGATCTAAATAATTGGAAGAACATTAACTGCTCATGAGTAGGATGAGTTATCATAATAAAAATGACAATCCTACCCAAACTTATTTAGTGCCATACCCATGGAACTACCAAGAAAGTTGCTTATTGAAGTAGAAAAAACATCACAAAGTTCGTTTGGAAGAACCAAAGATCAAGGATATCCAGGGAAATAATGAAAAAAAAATGTGGAGGAAGATGTCCTAGAAGTAGCAGATCTCAAACAATACTATAAATCAGGGGTCATCAAAGCAAAATGGTACTGGCTAAGAGACAGAAAGGAGAATCAGTGGAATAGACTTGGGGTAAGGGACCTCAGCAAGACTGTCTATGATAAACCCAAAGATCCCAGCTTTGAGGACCAAAATCCATTTTTTGACAAAAATTGCTGGGAAAATTGGAAGACAATATGGGAGTGATTGGGTGTGGATCAACATCTCAAACCATAAACCAAGAAAATTCAGAATGGGTGAATGACATGAATGTTAAAAGAAGGAAAATATAAGTAAATTAGGTGAACACAAAATAGTATGTATATATCAGATCTTTGGGAAAGCAAAGATTTTAAGACAAAGCAAGAGTTAGAAAGAATCACAAATGGAAAGTAAATAATTTTTATTATATTATACTAAAAAGGTTTTGTGCCAACAAAACCAATGTAACCAAAATTAGAATGGAAGCAACAAATTGGGGGAAAAAATCTTCATAACAAAATCCTCTGACAAAGATCTAATTACACAAATTTATAAAGAGCTAAATAAGTTGTACAAAAAAACCATGCCATTCTCCAATTGATCAATGGGCAAGGGACATGAATAGGCAATTTTCATATAAAAAATAAAAACTATTAATAAACACAGGAAAAAAAGTGTTCTAAATCTCTTATAATCAGAGAGATGCAAATCAAAACAACTCTGAGGTATCACCTCACACCTAGCAGATTGGCTAACATGACAGCAAAGGAAAGTAATGAATGTTGCAGGGGATGTGGCAAAATTGGAACATTAATGCCCTGCTGGTGGTGTTGAGAATTGATCCAACTGTTCTGGAGGTCAATTTGGAAATATGCAGAAAGGACACTAAAAAACAGTCAGCCCTTTGATCCAGCCATAACACTGCTGGGTTTATACCCCAAAGAGATAATATGGAAAAAAATTTGTACAAGAATATTCATAGCTGCACTCTTTGTGGTGGCAAAAAATTTGAAAATGAGGGGATGCCCTTCAATTGGGGAATGGCTGAAAAAATTGTGGTATATGTTGATGATGGAATACTATTGTGATCAAAGGAATAATACACTGGAAGAATTCAATGGGAACTGGAATGACCTCCAGGAATTGATGCAGAGTGAAAGGAGCAGAAGCAGGAGAACATTTTACACAGAGACTGATACACTGTGGTACAATCAAATGTAATAGACTTCTCCATTAGTTCCAAATGCAGTGATCCTGATCAACTCGGAGGGATCTATGAGGAAGAAAACTATCCATATTCGAAGGAAAAACTGTGGGAGCAGAAACATAGAAGAAAAAGAATTGTTTCATTACATTGATGGAAGGGGATATGATTGGGCATGTAGACTCTAAATGATCACCCTAGTGCAAACATCAACAATATGGGAATAGGTTCTGATTAAGAACACATATAAAACACAGTGAAATTGCATTTCAGCTACAGGAAGGGGTGGAGGAAGTAGAAAGAGGGAAAGGATATGATTCTTGTAACCAAGAAATAATGTTCTAAATTGACTATATAAAATTTAAAATATAACTCCATGAAATATTTCAGTAGCTATAAGACTTAAATCCTAAATATTTACATTCGCCACACTCAAGTTATGTTTTACTCCAGAACTGGCTACAAATTATGTTTGTAAATATTATGTAGAAAAATATAAAAACATTTTTGAATGGAAATAATTTCCATATGGTGCTATTTCTTTAAGTTAAATAAAGCAACTTTTTTTAAAAGATAAAAAAAATAGACAAGAGGAGAGTTAATCCTATCTTTCACAAGAGACTGATGACTTAGCTATCCTGATCAATACATTGATCTAAGACATTTTCAAAGGATTTATGATGAAGAAATATACTCTCTACCTCCAGAGAAAGATCTGATGGTGTCTAAATGTTGTATAAACAATACTTCTTTCAATTTCTTTTTTCTTGGCTTTTGTGTTGTTGTTACAAAGTGGATAATATGTACATATATTTTACATAATTTCATATTTACAAAGGACATCACATTTTTTGTCTTCACAATGGGTCAGGACCAGGTAGGAGGGTGGGAATGCAAAATTTTAAAAAACTGTTATAAGTAAAAATATAAAGAATTTGGAGTTTGGAAGGAAGTTTGAGATTTCCATTCCATTGAGGTCCTGGGATAAATTGGCAAATAGAATCATCTACCCACAATCTTGCAAAAGGTTTAAGATACAGGGTCCTAATTTTTTGTAGTTGCCTTTATTGAATAGTTGGAGGCATTGCCCAGAAGAACAAAAACGGCAGAAAGTAATAAAAGCCCTTCTTAATGAGGTAATTCCTAAGATTGGATATCCCAGATCACATAATCAAAATGATAATGGTCCTGGCATCACATCACAGATTATTCTCATGATTGCTAATGCTTTGTGCTTAACCAACAACCTTCATTACACCTGGCATCCTCAGTACACAATCAACCCTGTTTGCTTCAGTTTTCTCATCAGTAAAATAAGCTGAAGAAGGGAATAACAAAACACTTCATAACTTTTGGTAAGAAACACCAAATAGGGTCATGAAGACACAGACATGTCCGAAATAACTGAACAACAATTTTTCCTTTTCTGAAAGGGAAATTTTGTGATTCTGAACAATACTGGCTGTCTCAGTCATTTTCTTCCTTTGGTTCCTCTAGTTTGGGACATACTCCTGGAAGGGGGGCAGGGACTGAGTCATTTTCCTGTATCTCAAGTCCATAGCCTAGGGACTTTTTGCTGAGAGAGTGGGTGAAAAATATTGTGGGATAGAGGTGAATGGCCAGTTGTGGCCCAGGTCATTTAGATAAATGAATGAATGAATGAATGAATGAATGAATGAATGAATGAATGCATGCATGCATGCATGCATGCATGTACCAGTGGACTGATAAGAATAGGATTAGTAATGTGGGAGATGGGGAAGGAGGGAGGAGGGCTTGGCATTCATCCAGTACTACATATCAGCATTATCATTCAAATGAAGATAATGCTTGTGCTTTGGAACTGTATTTTAATTTAAAATCCAAGATTTTGATTTTTGTTCTAGAAAAGATCTTCAATAAGAAGCTTGCTAACTCCTAAATCCAGGGAATGAACTGTTGCAGAAAGATGCAAAAACATACATTACATCAAGAAGATCAAGAATGAACTTTGGATATGGTTGATTGAACTAAAATTTAATTGAACATTTATTGTAAATGTACACATTTATGACAAAAGGGACTGCCCCTAATTTGGCTTTCTGTCATTGTGCCTAGCAAAACATTGGTTTTGCTTTCTTTCTTTCTATTTCCTCCCTTACTACTCTAATTTCCTCCAGAAAATTGAATATTGTATATATCTATAGTTAGAAGTGCATTTAGGACTACAAGATGATTATGTTAAATGATCAATGGGGAGACTAGTCACCCAGTGATCATCAGGGGGGATTGTGAATCTTAAAAATTCTCAGACCCTACTTCAGAACACTTGGTTAAGACCATTCCCCATTTTAAACAATGAAGGGACTTAGATCAGGAAGTGGGAACTCTACTTCACCCATACTTAAGCATGCCTTAGGGGAAGATAAAGTTGTAAACTCCTTGCTGAACAATGAAAAGTACTTAACCCATACTTATAGTAAGGCAAAAACCCTTAAGCTGTGCCTATTTTTAGATCTAATTCAAAAAGGTGCTAAATACCTATAAAGGTCAGACAACTTGTAAACTTGCAAGGAGCAAAGAGGTGAGAACTTACTCAGGTGTGAATTACTCAAAGTTTAGTCTACTCAGGTGTGAATTAAGAATGGTCTGTCCTTTTTAAATCGTCTACTGTGATTAGTAGTTGTAAGAACATAGGGGAGGTGACATAGAAGAAAATTCGCTTTTAAAAGGAGCTCAGAAAGGGCTCTGGGGAAATTCAGCTGGAAGGAATCAGCTGGAGAGAATGAACTGGGAAAGGCTGAATGGTGGCTGAACTTGATTGAGACGGAAGGTAAGGGTTAAAAAAAACAAAAAACAAAGCATCTCAAAAGGACAAAAATCAGAACCAGAGTAATAAAGGCACTCTCCCACTGGTCACAGTGTGAAAGGTAGGCAGTGAGTGAGGATTCCTATGCCATAAAGAAAAGAAACTGCTCAAATCAAAGCACTAGTTGACCACACATTCCCCCACATCAAATACTGAACCACAGTTAATGCCAGGGCCAGGAGAATTTCCAAAGTCTCAGGGGAAGACTGAGAGCACCACAGAATACCCCTGAGGGCTGTGGCTGGCCTTGGCAGTGAGAATCAAAGCTAAATAACACAGTCCTTGCAGCAGGGGAAGCAAAGGGGCAGCCAAAAGGGTAGCCAAAGCAGAGTTGAGGATGATGAACTTAGTGCAAAACCCATGTTGCAGTTGAAAATACAAGAAGCAACAGCTGAGGAAGATAGCCTTAGGAAAAAATGCTTTGAAGCAGGAACTACACATAAAAAAAAAAAAAACAACAGAGATCTACCTGCCCTCATTCAATCCTCAGAAAGGGAACAAAAGATACTCCCAAGGCAAAGCCCTTGAGACAGAAGCTAAGAAACCAATGACCACCAACATGCAAGAATACCAATCCTAAAGGGGCAAAAGGAGTTAACAAAAAAAAACCATCTTGACCATGGAAAATTTTTTATGGAGAAAAAGAGCAAATGTAGAATATCTGTCTTGTAAAGTGGGTAGAGGAAGTGCACATCATCCTCTTCCTCATTTCTTGCTCTGGGGCCCAGGGGTCTCACATTAAAAAAAATCCCTTAAATTCTGTTTTAGAATATATATTAAATATTGTTTCTAAAGCAGAATAGCATAAGGGCTTGGGATTTGGGGGTAAGTGGAATGCCCAGGGTAACAGAGATAGAAAGTGACTAAGGACAGATTTGAAGCTAGGTCCTTCTGACTCCAGGCCTGTCCCCTCTATTCACTGAGCCCTTTCATCTTGTTGTGAGAAAAAGAGAAACCATTAAAAGGAGAAAGCTGTGGGAGAGACCTGAGAACTGGAGAATTACCACCATTCTCGGAAGGAAATGCTTCCTCAGTGTTCCAATTCCTGCATGATCCAGCAACTTTAGCACTAGATGACTGGCATGGAGAGGTGCCTTATTAGTCTATTTCAGACTTCTCCTAATTCATAAACTCTTCATGTGTTTCTGATTTCTCTTTATTGAGATTCCTTAGTAGCAGGAAAACTCACCAAAGGAAGACACCCACATCTCACATACAGTGCCAAAAACAAGGTGGTGAAGTATGGGTGAGAATATGACTCCTGGGAAACAAGTCCTCTTCTGCAAGTCTGACTTGGCCAGATTGGGCTGGATGGCTCTTGCCACTCTGTGGCTCAGAATAGGGCAAGGCTTTCTCTCTAGGACTGGGAGGGAAGAATCCCAGGTGCCTTTCATAAGTTAGGTAAAGGAGGAACCTGGCCCTTGGAAGTCCATGCCTCCAAATTTGGAAAAGATACAGAAATGGAGATTGGAGAAGTCTTTCAGAACAAAGGGGCCACTAGAAGAACACACTGGTGGCTAACTCTGTTGGTTCTTAAATTTATTTGCAGGGATTGGATACTAACGATTTGTACTTTGTAAGGACATGGTAGTTGTCCCTGAATAAGTATCAGATATGATTTGACTAAGGTCTCAATCAGAGCAATTGAGTTACTTGAGAAAGAAGGGATACTTAGAGAAGAGTTGTCTTTGGAGCTTCATAAAATATAAGATTACTTCCCAGGCACCAGGGTTTCTTTCCCCCTCCCTCATCAAGCCTCATCACTGACATGCAACTACCTCAAAGTTAGTCCTTCAGCCATATACACTATTATTCTCCTACTCAGCTAGCCTATGGAGTGTTGGATCTTTCTCAGGAGTCTTTTTCCTACACTAGGTTATGTAATATTTTAATTTGAGAAATTGTTTGGAGCTGTAGTAGTAGTAGTAGTAGTAGTAGTAGTAGTAGTAGTAGTAGTAGTAGTAGTAGTTGTTGTTGTTGTTGTTGTTGTTGTTGTAGTTGTAGTAGTAGTAGTAGTATTGGTAAAGAGAGGGGAAAATGGAAGAAAGGTCAAGAGATATTAGTGTTAAAAGGAATTTCCCTCAGATTATGTGTTTTTGTTTGATATCATCAATCACTGACCTGTAGGTCATTTATCATTGAGATTGACTGGTATTGAGAAACCCTCAGAGAAAGGAAGTTGAAACCAAGGAGAAGGGAAACTGATCCAACAGAAACTGCCCCCTTGTTAATCCAAGGAATTGCTCCTGCTCTTCTCTCTCTCTCTCTCTCTCTCTCTCTCTCTCTCTCTCTCTCTCTCTCTCTCTCTCTCTCTCTCTCTCTGTCTCTCTCTCTCTCTCTCACTCTTTCCAGTTTGACATGTACTATCATTTTGTTCAGTCTCTTTACATTTAACTCATCCTAAACTATTCTTAAGTAAGTTATTATAGTTTATTTAGATTGGCTAAAATACACCAAGATGTTGAACAGAAACAGTAATCAAGACTGATCAAAGCTACAACCGCACTGCAGAAAACTTTGGATTGGTGAGAAATGGTTAAGTATTGGGGGAGGGAAGCAAGCTGAACTTTTGCTTTTTTCCCCAAATAGAGCCAGGTTTGGGGATTAAGCTCTAATTAATGATTAAATTACAGCTAGGAAATATTGTGGATGGAGTCTGGAGTCAAAAAACTCATCTTTCTGAGTTCAAATCTGGTCTCAGACACTCAATAGATGTGTGACCCTGGGAAAGTCACTTCACCATCTTTGCCTCAGTTTTCTCATCTGTAAAATGAGCTAGACAAGGAGTGCAAACCCATCCAGCATCTCTGCTAAGAAATGGAGTCAGGAAGAGTTGTACATGACTCTATAATTACTTGTTAACAATTTCTCCTCACACATGAGGGTTTTGCTTTCCATCATCATTTGCCTCTATGATTCTAGTTCAGCCCTCTGTGGCCACACAGAACACTTCTAAATCCTCTTCCACGTAAGAGTCCAGAATATTGCTATCAGGCCTCTCCCCAAAGCTTTCTATTCCTTTTTCTAATATGTAGTTCCTCAATTGATCTTCAGAGACTCCCAAACCCTCAGCAATCTGGCTGAACACTCCCCAGTTCACTGTTGCCCCTTGTAAAATGTGTCATCTAGAACCAAATACAATAGTAAAAGTGCCATCTGATAGTACAGAAGGGCAGCTATCTCCTTATTCTTGGAAATGGACATGCTTCTCTTAAGACGGCATTAGTGGTTGGGGTAGTTGTGTAGCTCAGTGGATTGAGAGCCAGGCCTAGAGATCAGAGGTTCTGGGATCAAATCTGACCTCAAATAATTCCTAGCTATATGACCCTGGGCCACTCACTTAACTTCCATTGCATAGTATTGATCCTACATCTGATAGGTAAGGGTTAAAATAAAGTTTGCATTATGTTTTTTCAACTACTCTATTACCTTTCCTACAGATAATAACTTTGTGGTTCTCTCAATCATCCCCAAGATCTCTTTATGAAATCTAACTTGGCATTAATGATCTGTATCCAATTTCCCCTTTTTTTAAATCAACCATGCCCCATTAATTTAACTTTTTTCTATGACATGTATACTAGTAACTGCCCCATCGAGGTCGATTTTTTTTTGTGATTTTGACATTTTGTATTCCAGGATAGGACCTGATATCAATTCCCAATAATATTCATATTATCACATTCCATCTACTGTACCAGCTTCCTGAACTACTTCTACATCCTATCTGTTTTTACCATCCCTATCATGCCAATTTTTTCTTTCTCTATATTTTCCTTCCAGGTCCAAAATTATGCTTTCTGCTTGTCTACAGAATTACTAGAACATTAATGGTCACCATTTACTAAGGTCTTTAAAGATATTATTTCATTTGAGCCAAGTCACTCATAGGAACATTGAACGGAATGAGTTCAAGAACAGAAACTTCAGAAGATTTGTCTGAACTGATGCAGAATGAAGTGAGTAGAACAAGAAGGTAATTTATACAATAACGATAGTGTTGTGAAGTCAAAGAACTTTGAAAAACTTGGGACCTCTGATCAATGCAGTGGCTGACAAGGACTGCAGAAGACCCATGATAATAAGTTACTCACTTCCTACAAAAAGCTACAGACTTGCTATGAAATCAGGTGCCTCAATTCAGAAATAGGATGGACTCAGGCTGTAAGTTGCAACAGATATTTATTGAGATTGAGAATTACTTTACCTTGATATGTCCACATGAGTATTTTAATCTTGAAAGAATTACTAATGTATTAATATTGCAACCTATGTGCTCAGGTATCATATTCACAGATATATTAGTTCTTGATCATTGTATTTAATAGGTACTCTATTAATTTTGACTACTCTTCAAATCTACATCCCAAAGGTCAGAAGAATTCCTGGGTAGGCTGCCACATTGTCCTAGTTCCCACCTTGCCAGACCAGATTCCATACAAGGTCATATGCTGAGTTAATCTACTCCTCTTTGATCTTGTAGTTGTCAGGTGAGCCGATATTAAGTCTTATGCCATGTCACATGAACATTAGCTACCTCCCATTCCCCATTGCTTGATCCTCCAGTAAAAGATTGAGGAAATATGTAGTTCACTCTCTCTCTCTCTCTCTCTCTCTCTCTCTCTCTCTCTCTCTCTCTCTCTCTCTCTCTCTCTCTCTCCCATCATCAAAGGAGCACACAGGCTGGATCCCAAGCTCTTTAATTCCTGGCTCTGAGTCTTTCTTCCTTTATTATATTCCCTCTTTCTCTATATCCCCTTTACCCATTTTTCCTCAGTTTCTAACTCTCCTTTTCAGGTGTCCAACTAAGAATATATTAATTTGTGGCTATAGGCAGACACAACCCATACATGTCCCAAACATATTCTTTTTCATTAGTGGTAGAAGGTAGAAGGGGAACAGAAAATAGATTGTGATTAATTGGAAAAAGTAAATTAAGAAAAAGTTCCTTTCAAACACAGGTGTCAAATACATAGACTGCAACATTGCCAGGTGCTGCCTGAACCAGGTCAAAAGGTAATTGGGAAATAGCTGTAGCAGTCCACCCCTAGCTATGGGCAAGGGGAACAGTCTGTATGTACAGATTGCCTTAGAAGAGAGCATGCTCAGTCTTGAGCATGCTAAGTATTGCACATGGCTGGGAAAGCCTCTGACCCTTGACCCCAGCTTCCCCCAGGTTAAGCGGGAACACAGGTTTCTTTGTGCTCACCTGGTTAAGAGAAACCACACCTATACCTTGTCATTAACCAATGATCATCATCCCTGTGTACTGTGTATATTTGCATATCAAAGATTATATATAGCCCAGCAAGCTCCGCCTCTCTCTCTCTCTTTCAGGCTAGCTGATGGCTGTCCTGGCAGGACTTGGCCTCTGGCCAAGCTCCATCTTTAAATCTTCTCTATCTCTCTTTCATCTCTCTGACCTGTGTGGGATTAAATGTGGATCTCTGGACTGGTAAAAGCCTTTGGAAGGGTCCTTTGATCAGAGCTTAGCTGTGGCTCATGGAATATTAATAAAGACTCATTCCTGCCACCTCATATCTCTAATTTGACTCCATCATCCCCCTTGTGGTATCTAAAACTTCTATCCTATCTCTATCTTCCTACCTTAAAGCTTCTCTCCCCTCTGAGGAAGCTTTAATAGTTAACCAAAAAAAAAAAAGATACACAGATAATTATATGCTAAATTAAAATGTGTGCTTTAAGCATCCTTATGTACAGATTTAGCCCAATAAAAAGTCATCCCTCCTGTAAAGTATATGCTGTTGGTATCTGACTTTCCAGAGGTCACTTCCAAACATCAAAATTCTATTTCTCCCCCTGCTCTCCATTCAGAATATACCCAGAGTCAGGGACAGGAAGCTGGGATACCCCTAAGAATTATAACAATAAAGCTGCATGAAATAAAAGGAAACTAAGGCCAGAGATGATCTCTCTAAGGTCCTGCTGCCATTAGTGTGATTATGGGAATGGAGGGTCTGTCATCTGTACATAGGAAAGCCAGACCAGTGAATTAATTGGGCAGCAGGAATTCTACAGTGGAAACAGTTACTGGAGGCTAAAGTCAATAGATCAGAATCAGGTTAAATAACTGACATGCTTCCATGTGGCATTTTACGCTACAAAAAGGAAAAATATAGAAGCAATGGTGAATCCCTATGTGTGAAAGCAGACAAAGTTTACATTCTCCTTTCCATCTCCAGAATTTCCCTGCCAAAGAGGACCAAGACCAGCCCCATTGCATGACCAGAGCTTATACTCCAACCAAGACTAGAAATATTCTGTGGTTTCACAGCACCAAGGGAAAGGGACTGAAGGAAAGAGTATGGGGCAGTCATTGAAACTGCAGTCCTAGAAGGTGGGACACAAAGAAGGTTGTATGTCACTGGGACAGAAGAGAATAATACAATATCAATAACAAAGATGATGACGACAACTAACGTTTTTATTTTGTGTCTACCATGTAAAATGGACTTTCTCCACCTAAAATCCTATTATACACAGAACAAATATTATTCATTTTTCCAGATGAAGAAACTGAGGCTATGAAAGGAGGAGTCATTTACTGCACAGATAGTAGACAGAAAAGAAAGGATTCAATCTACGTTTCATGATTCTGAGCTCAGGGCTCTTTCTACCACAATGCACTGTGTCATGGGACCAGGCAGAATATCTTATGTCTATTTCTCTCATACCAGGGAAAGAGAAAGCCCAACACAAAGTTGGTGGCCCAATCCAGATACTCACCATAGATTATAATATTCTTGGTTGCGGTGTGCGTCAAGCCAGTGAATGAGTTAGATACAATACAGGTATAGGTTCCAGCATGATTCAGGGATGAAATAACAGAAAATATGGCTGAGTTGCTGACAGATTGTCCATTCTGTAACCAAGTGAATTGTGCTGGTGGGTTAGAATCAGCTACACAGCTCAAGGTAATATTTACCCCAGTAGGGTACACACCAGCTGAACGGACAATCGTGGCGATATCTGGGCCATCTGGAGGAAAGAGAAGGATTCCATATTGAGATTAAGGTAGAAAGAAGGGCATCTCCTAGTCTGTAACCCATCACCAGGGACCACTGTGTCTCCCTGATCCTCCCTTGAGCTGGGAATTTCACAGTTGGTACTCTAAGAGTTTTGATCTGAACTTGGAAGATCTTAGGGCTTTCTCCAGTTCAGCACCCTGGCTGGCCACCCTCAAACAAAAAAGCATGACAAGGCCAATCTGGGCTCCCTAAAGATGAAGGGGGTTGGGAACCTCAGAGCCTACCTCTTTAGCTCTCTGAGAAGGGACTGAATTAGCCTGGCCTCTGGGAACACACCACCAGACTATAAGCAGGCACCATATAGGAAGAAGCAATATACTCACAGGTAACATTCAGTGGGAATGGATCACTCCTATCCCGAAACAATGGGTTCTCGATTTCACACACATAGGGCCCTTTGTTATCGAATCTTGTGAGACTGCGGAGAGTGAGTGTCCTCCTATCTGGCGACAGCTGTATCCTGTGACCAGCTGGGGCAACTCCGTTTATGAACCACTGGTAAGCGTGAATTTGACCTGTAGCATTGCAAGTCATTGAGAAGTCCTTGGTCTCCACTGCAGTATTGTTGGAGGTAACAATGGTAGGTTTGGACAGTGGCGCTGTGCAGAGAATAGACAGAAAATGACTGTGTTGGTTCTTTTTCATACCTTATAACCAAATAAGTGGTTTGGAAGTGGGCTGTCTAAGACCTTGGCAAGGCAGGAGGCCAGAGACCAAAAACCTGTGATTTCAATGGCAAGGACACCCCTTTCTCTGGTGCAGATCACAACTCCTCCAGGCCTTAGGAAAAGTTCAGCTTCAGTTCCTGTGGCTGACAAAGACATTCACATGGAGCCCAAGCCCTGGGTGCTCAGTCTTTCTGGGCTGAGGCAAGCAGGACTGGGGATGACAGACCCCTTCATCCAGCACCTGGGCTTGGATTTGAGGCCTTTATAGCTTGGCAGAACCACCCAGAGTTTATGATTCTTTGGACTGGACTTCAGGAAGCCAGGGTTACTTAACTTGATAGTTTGATAAGGATATTGGGATAGGCTGGTGTGGATAGACTAGGGACAGGCCACAGGGAGACTGTGCTCAGAAAGGGAAACATTACTTTAACTCTGAAGAGGAAAGAAAAGGAAAGGCAGAGAGTGGAAATAGATCAGTTAGTAGCAGGGTACAAAAGGAAGAGCCTCTGGCTGGGAGTCAGGTGAGACCTGGTTCAAGTCTGGAGATTTCAAACCCACAATAACATCTCTGGTGCCTAGGACATAATTTGCCACCAGGAAGCAATTCATACCCTTTACAGAAGATTCTGGAATTCCCTGCTTTGGGTTCTTCCATTTCCTTAGGTGTTTCTTGCCCTACAAGATGAGAATGAGAATGTTGAAGGTGATCTTCAAGCTCAGATATGGTTTTATTCTGGGAATCTAAGCTAATTGTGACTAATTTTCCCTGAGCCTTCATGGCCCAAGGGGAGCTCTTTCCTCATCTCTAGTTGGAAGTGAGGCCTTGCCACTGAGAGAGGTGTGTGTGCCAGAGCAATCCCTCGGGCACATCCGGGAGCATCGACAGGCTTCCTTCCTTGGTCATCCAGTTCCAGCTGTCTTAAAATTAATTTCCAAATTGATAGGAATAAGTTCCAAATATTTCAGCTTTTTTGATCTTGCACTCTGACACTGGGTCTTGGTTGGGAAGTTTAAGGTAAGGAACCATTAGCCTCCCATTTGTATCCAGGAAAGCCAAGTGAGACTGGCCAGGACAGTGACAAATCTGAGGTCTGCTAGCCACCTTTTGTAATGGGGAGAGAATATGAAAGAAGTGTGAACATGATCCTGGGCATGAAGGCCCTGGTAGGACATTTTGGAATGTGTTTTGGCAACATCAATGAATGCAATGCCTGACATTCCATAGTGATTAGTGTTGGACTAAGAGTGAGAAAAACCTGACTTCAAATTTTGTGTCAAAATATCTATACTTCTCTGTTTTTAGATGATGTGATAGACCTAGACTGTTGTATCCCCAAAATAAAAGAGATATGATCTAGGAAGACAGTGAGGGAAAGAATGGAGAAGCAGCAAAGGGAACAGGGAGAGGGTAGGCTAGGGATAATAAGCAATGGATGAGAGCTGTCAGCAAGCTGTATCTCAAGGAAAAAGCTCCAGGGGCTTTCCTTGACTTCACAGGCCAAACAGGATCCAGTTTTATGGACTTGACTCTGTAAACCTCAAAATTCCTTAGACTTATAAATGTTGGAAATTTCACCATTGGGATATTTTATATTTGGAAAATTTCTTACTGATAGTCTATTGGAATGGGAACCCCATTGGCATGGGAGGTTCCTTCTCCTTCCCTTCTTAAGATTACTTTAGGACAGAAACCTTTTGCTGAACAATGGAAAGGACTCTGACCTATGCTTAAGCATAGAACAGGAATTTCTTTTGAGTCATGATTGATTTTAGAATTGATACAATGGAGATACTTGGAATCAATCTCCACCCTATTCAGTCCTAACAGGATTGAGTAAGGGCTGCAGCCTAGATCAAAATTTAATTATTCCAATCTCTACCCTACTCAGGTTAACAGGATTTAGAAAGGGCTGTAGCAAAGGAGCAAATATTTAATCATTTTGAAAATATGACCTTCAACAGACATGTGCAAAGCCTCTGGGCGGTCCTGGGTTAAGCTAGAGCCTCCATTGGCACAGGGAAATTGATGGACAGTGATTGGTAGATGTGAGAACTGAGGGGAGGCAACTGGGATGGTTTCCTTAAAGATCAGGGGGGTCTTAAGACTCGGTGGTGGTTGAGGAGTTGGTCGGAGTGGTGGCAGTGTACTCTGAGAAGCTTGCTCTGAAGGAAGCTGAAGGTGGGGGCCTCTGAGACTGTTTCTCCATTTTGGTCACGTGAGTAATAGGGACTGATCTCTTTTCTTTGTCTCAGCTATCTAAGGGCTTGGGCCTTTTGCCCCAGCCTAAACAGAAGGGGTATTTAAGCCCTATTCCCTTATCTCTCTTTTTCTGTCTATCTCTAATTCCTTTCTTCCTCCTATTGAAATTAAACTCCATAAAAGGTTGACTGCTGACTTGAGTTTTTCATTTAGGAATTACATAGCTGAATTCCTTGGCGACCTTAAATTAATATATATCAGTCTTTTAAAGTGATTCCCTTGTCACAACTCCCTGCTCAATTCTGGTCCAAAAATGTTTTGAGATGCCTTGGAGAACAGAACTGAACAAGATTCCTGGACTGATTCTGCAATAGTGCTGAGACCCATAAACTGGGTCATATCCAACCCTATCCTTTCACAGGTGAGGATGGGCTCCAACGTTTGCCACTCTATGATCAGATGGAAATCAGGCTGGCTCAAGCATCCCTGGCCTCAGATCTTCCTCTCTTGCTGTAGGTCTCCTTCTGTCCACTAGGTGGAACTACCAGAACAGGAAGGACTCTGGCTCATTACTCATAAAAAGTTTCAGTGTAGCAGTTGACACCTAGTGTGATCTAGGGCATCTTAACCTCTCTAGGTCTGTCTATGGATACAACTGAATTCAGTTCCCTGGAAAGATCAGGAAATGTCCAATTAAACAGGAAATCCTGAAAATCAAAAGAGAGTTTAATAAAATCAAAAGGAAATAAAAAACAATTAAATAAAACTAGGATCTGTTTCTTAAAATAAATATATAATTAAATAGATGACCCATTGGTTAATTTGATTAAAGAAAGAAAAGCTTATCACCAATAGCAAAAGTGAAAAGCATGAATGAGTTAGCAAAGAAGTTGGAATTAAGGAAATTCTGAGCAATTATTTTGAGCAATTATGTACCAGCAAAACTGAAATGTATGTGTAGTAGATAAATATTTACAAAAAAAGAAGACTACCTGAGATGATCAGAATTATAAATAGAGTATTTATACAATTCAATCTTATAAGAAGACATTGAAGAAACCACAAATGAATTCTTTATGAAAAAGTCCCTAGGATCATATTGATATACCAGTGAATTACCACACTGAAGGAACAATGAATCTCAATGCTATGTAAACAATCTTAAAATTATAGGCAATGAGGGCTAGGTGAGGTGCTCAGTAAATAGCAGGGCCTAGATTCAGGAGGACCAGGGTTCACATCTGGCCTCAGACACTTCCTGGATGGGTGACCCTAG
The DNA here is from genome assembly GCF_027887165.1 of Monodelphis domestica. Classification (NCBI taxonomy): domain Eukaryota; kingdom Metazoa; phylum Chordata; class Mammalia; order Didelphimorphia; family Didelphidae; genus Monodelphis; species Monodelphis domestica. The sequence continues at coordinate 424,780,824 of NC_077230.1, forward strand.
GCAAGTCATTATCCCCCATTTTCTAGCCTTTATTTCTCATCTAACTTTGAACCAATACTTGATATTGCTTCCAAGATGGATGGAAAGAATTTTCAAAAATACATAAAGAAAGAATCCCAAATTCCTTTTGTGATCCAAATATAGTTTTGATACTTAAGCCAGTGAAAGCAAAAACCGAAAAAGAAATAGAATATTTAAGTAATCCTTTATCAGAAATAGAAATTGAACAAGGCATCACAGATTACCCTAAGAAAAAATTCCCAGACTTCCGGTCAAGATGGCGGCTTAGAGAAAGCTAAAGTTCAGATCTCCAGAAAACCCTTCCCGACTGATCTCAAACTATAAGCTCCTAAGGCGCCAAAATTCAAAACGATCAACAGCACAGACCCTGGGAATCCTCCTCCTGGACCTGGACCTGGGTCAAAAGGTACAGCCCCCCTCCAAAGCTAGAACCCAAGATCACTCGGACCTAAGGGGTAGGAGTGCAGAGTCCAAGGCTCCGGGAAGCTGCAGCCCCGCCCCGCTCAGAGAGCAGGGTCCTCTGAAACAACAACAACCCTCAGGGCCTTCTATCCAAGTCTCAGTGAAAGTCACTGCCCTCAGAGCTCCCCCCCTGCAGAGAGCAGGGTCTTCTGAAACAACAGCAACCCTCAGGGTGGGCAAGACAGCCTCATGGGCTGGATCCTGCTATCGGAGTCTCAGTGAAAGTCACTGCCCTCGGAGCTCCGGGAAGCCGCAGCCCATCCCCTCACAGAGAGCAGGGTCCTCTGAAACAACAGCAACCCTCGGGGCGGGCAAGACAGCCTCACGGGCTGGATCCTGCTATCGAAGTCTCAGTGAAAGTCACTGCCCTCGGAGCTCCGGGAAGTCGCAGCCCATCCCCTCACAGAGAGCAGGGTCCTCTGAAACAACAGCAACCCTCAGGGCCGACAAAACAGCCTCGCAGCCAGCTATTCTGAAGGCAATTTCCGGAAAGCAACCCAACCCAGTCCATTCGAGCGGGCACCATAGCAGCAGGGAAGCAGAGAGAACCGGGGCAGAGTGTGGCCCCCTGGTCCGACCCTTCCATTCCAGTTCCAGTGAAAGTCATTGCCCATACTCAATTTAACCCAGGGAAAGCTCATAGAACCTACAATCTGCCCAGGACTAAAGCCGCTGAACACCAGAGATAAGAAAAGCTAATCTTCCCTATTCAGAGATGGCAAACTCCACAGAAGCACAGAAGCCCCCAAATCCCAAGAAAAATAAGAAGAAAGGGGCTATTTTGGACACATTCTATGGAACCAAAACACAAAATACAGAGGAGATAGAAGACGATGCACAAGAAAATGCTTCGAAACCTTCCAAAAGAAATGGAAACTCTCCACAAACACATGAAGAATTTGAATCAGAAATGACCAAAAAGATGGAAACCTTCTGGGAGGAAAAGTGGGAAATAATGCAAAAGAAATTCACGCATCTACAAAACCGGTGTGATGAAACTGAAAAGGAAAACCAGGCTTTAAAGGCAAGAATCAGGCAGCTGGAAGACAACGATCGTGTAAAAGAGCAAGAATTAATAAAGCAAAGCCAAAATACCAAAAATTAGAAGAGAACGTAAAATATCTCACCAACAAGGAGACAGATCTGGAAAATAGAGGGAGAAGAGATAATTTAAGAATAACTGGACTTCCAGAAAAGCCAGAAATAAACACCAAACTCAACATCGTGATACAGGATATAATCAAAGAAAATTCCGCAGAGATTCTAGAACAAGGGGGCAATACATCCACTGACAGAGCTCACAGAACACCTTCTACACTAAACCCCCAAAAGACAACTCCCAGGAATGTAATTGCCAAATTCCAAAGCTATCAAACAAAAGAAAAAATCCTACAGGAAGCCAGAAAAAGACAATTTAGATATAAAGGAATGCCAATCAGGGTCACACAAAGACCTTGCAAGTTCTACTCTGAATGATCATAAGGCATGGAACATGATCTTCAGAAAGGCAAGAGAGCTGGGTCTTCAACCAAGAATCAGCTACCCAGCAAAACTGACTCTATACTTCCAAGGGAAAGTATGGGCATTGGACAAAATAGAAGACTTCCAACTTTTTGCAAAGAAAAGACCAGAGCTCTGTGGAAAGTTTGATACCAAAAAACAAAGAGCAAGGAATACCTGAAAAGGTAAATATGAAGGAAAGAGAAAAGGAGAAAAATGTTATCTTCTTCTTTTACTCAAACTCTCTTCTATAAGGACAACATCTCTATCAATCTATGTATACTAACATGTGGGGAAAATGTAATGTATAAATAGGGGGTAAAGAAAGACCAAATAGAATAATCGTTCTCACACAAAGATTCACATGGGAAGGGGAGGGGAAGAAAACTCCTATAAGAAGGAGAGGAAGAGAGGGTTTTTTACTTAAACCTTAATCTCGGGGAAATCAACTCTGAGAGGGAAAAACATCCAGATCCATTGGGATCTTGAATTCTATCTTACCCAACAAGGGTAGGGAAAAGGGAAAACCAAGGGAGGAGGGGGAGAGGGAAAACAAAAAGGGAGGGAAAGAGAGGGGGAAGGGGGAGGGAACAAAAAGGGAGAGACTAAAAAGGGAAATATCAAGGGACGGGACAAGGGGGACTGATTCAAAGTAAATCACTGGACTAAAAGGTAGAGCCAAAGAAGAAAAGGTTAGAATTAGGGAAGGCTATCAAAATGCCAGGGAGTCCACAAATGACAATCATAACTTTGAAAGTGAATGGGATGAACTCACCCATAAAATGTAGACGAATAGCAGAATGGATTAGAATCCAAAACCCTACCATATGTTGTCTTCAAGAAACACACATGAGGCGGGTTGACACCCACAAGGTCAGAATTAAATGATGGAGTAAGACCTTCTGGGCCTCAACTGACAGAAAGAAGGCAGGAGTGGTAATCATGATATCTGATAAAGCCAAAGCAAAAATAGACCTGATCAAAAGGGATATGGAAGGTAATTATGTTTTGATAAAAGGGACTTTAGACAATGAGGAAATATCATTAATCAACATGTATGCACCAAATAATATAGCACCCAAATTTCTAATGAAGAAACTAGGAGAATTGAAGGAAGAAATAGACAGTAAAACCATATTAGTGGGAGACTTAAACCAACCATTATCAAATTTAGATAAATTAAATCAAAAAATAAATAAGAAAGAGGTAAAAGAAGTGAATGAAATCATAGAAAAATTAGAATTAATAGACATATGGAGAAAAATAAATAGGGATAAAAAGGAATACACCTTCTTCTCAGCACCACATGGCACATTCACAAAAATTGACCATACATTAGGTCACAGAAACATAGCACACAAATACGGAAAAGCAAAAATACTGAATGCAGCCTTCTCAGATCACAAGGCAATAAAAAAATGATTAGTAATGGTACATGGAAAACCAAATCTAAAACCAATTGAAAATTAAACAATATGATACTCCAAAACCGTTTAGTTAAAAAAGAAATCATAGAAACAATTAATAATTTCATCGAGGAAAATGACAATGGCGAGACATCCTTTCAAACCTTATGGGATGCAGCCAAAGTGGTAATCAGAGATAAATTCATATCTCTGAATGCTTATATTAACAAACTAGGGAGAGCAGAGATCAATCAATTGGAAATGCAAATGAAAAAACTCGAAAGCAATAAAATTAAATCCCCCAGCAGAAAACCAAACTAGAAATCCTAAAAATTAAGGGAGAAATTAATAAAATCGAAAGTGCTAGAACTATTGATTTAATAAATAAGACAAGAAGCTGGTACTTTGAAAAAACAAACAAAATAGACAAATTACTGGTCAATCTAATTAAAAAAAGGAAGGAAGAAAAGCAAATTAACAGCATTAAAGATGAAAAGGGGGACAGCACCACCAATGAAGAGGAAATTAAGGCAATCATTAGAAATTACTTTGCCCAATTATATGGCAATAAATACACCAATTTAGGAGATATGGATGAATATATACCAAAATACAAACTGCCTAGACTAACAGAAGAGGAAATAGAATTCTTAAATAATCCAATATCAGAAAATGAAATCCAACAAGCCATCAAAGAACTTCCTAAGAAAAAATCCCCAGGGCCTGATGGATTCACCAGTGAATTCTATCAAACATTCAGAGAACAGTTAATCCCAATACTATACAAACTATTTGACATAATAAGCAAAGAGGGAGTTCTACCAAACTCCTTTTACGACACAAACATGATACTGTTTCCAAAACCAGGGAGGTCAAAAACAGAGAAAGAAAATTATAGACCAATCTCCCTAATGAATATAGATGCAAAAATCCTAAATAGGGTACTAGCAAAAAGACTCCAGCAAGTGATCAGAAGGATCATTCACCATGATCAAGTAGGATTTATATCAGAGATGCAGGGCTGGTTCAACATTAGGAAAACCATCCACATAACTGACCACATCAACAAGCAAACCAGCAAGATCCACATGATTATCTCAATAGACGCAGAAAAAGCATTTGATAAAATACAACACCCATTCCTATTAAAAACACTAGAAAGCATAGGAACAGAAGAGTCATTCCTAAAAATAATAAACAGTATATATCTAAACCCATCAGCTAATATCATCTGCAATGAGGATAAACTAGATGCATTCCCAATAAGATCAGGAGTGAAACAAGGATGCCCATTATCACCTCTACTATTTGACATTGTACTAGAAACACTAGCAGTAGCAATTAGAGAAGAAAAAGAAATTGAAGGCATCAAAATAGGCAAGGAGGAGACCAAGTTATCACTCTTTGCAGATGACATGATGGTCTACTTAAAGAATCCTAGAGATTCAACCAAAAAGCTAATTGAAATAATCAACAACTTTAGCAAAGTTGCAGGATACAAACTAAACCCACATAAATCATCAGCTTTTCTATATATCTCCAACACAGCTCAGCAGCAAGAACTAGAAAGAGAAATCCCATTCAAAATCACCTTAGACAGAATAAAATACCTAGGAATCTACCTCCCAAGACAAACACAGGAACTATATGAACACAACTACAAAACACTCGCCACACAACTAAAACTAGACTTGAGCAAATGGAAAAACATTAACTGCTCATGGATAGGACGAGCCAATATAATGAAAATGACCATCCTACCCAAACTTATTTATCTATTTAGTGCCATACCCATTGAACTACCAAAATACTTCTTCACTGATTTAGAAAAAAAAATAACAAAATTCATTTGGAACAACAAAAGATCAAGGATATCCAGGGAAATAATGAAAAAAAAAACACATATGATGGGGACCTTGCAGTCCCTGACCTTAAACTATATTACAAAGCAGCAGTCATCAAAACAATTTGGTACTGGCTAAGAAACAGAAAGGAAGATCAGTGGAATAGACTGGGGGAAAGCGACCTCAGCAAGACAGTATACGATAAACCCAAAGATCCCAGCTTTTGGGACAAAAATCCACTATTCGATAAAAACTGCTGGGAAAATTGGAAGACAGTGTGGGAGAGACTAGGAATAGATCAATACCTCACACCCTACACCAAAATAAATTCAAAATGGGTGAGTGACTTAAACATAAAGAAGGAAACCATAAGTAAATTGGGTAAACACAGAATAGTATACATGTCAGACCTTTGGGAGGGGAAAGGCTTTAAAACCAAGCAAGACATAGAAAGAATCACAAAATGTAAAATAAATAATTTTGACTACATCAAACTAAAAAGCTTTTGTACAAATGAAACCAATGTAACTAAAATCAGAAGGGAAACAACAAATTGGGGAAAAATCTTCATAGAAACCTCTGACAAAGGTTTAAATACTCATATTTATAAAGAGCTAAATCAATTGTACAAAAAATCAAGCCATTCTCCAATTGATAAATGGGCAAGGGACATGGATAGGCAGTTCTCAGATAAAGAAATCAAAACTATTAACAAGCACATGAAGAAGTGTTCTAAATCTCTTATAATCAGAGAGATGCAAATCAAAACAACTCTGAGGTATCACCTCACACCTAGCAGATTGGCTAACATAACAGCAAAGGAAAGTAATGAATGCTGGAGGGGATGTGGCAAAGTAGGGACATTAATTCATTGCTGGTGGAGTTGTGAACTGATCCAACCATTCTGGAGGGCAATTTGGAACTATGCCCAAAGGGCGACAAAAGAATATCTACCCTTTGATCCAGCCATAGTACTGCTGGGTCTGTACCCCAAAGAGATAATGGACAAAAAGTCTTGTACAAAAATATTCATAGCTGCGCTCTTTGTGGTGGCCAAAACCTGGAAAACGAGGGCCATAAATTGGGGAATGGCTGAGCAAATTGTGGTATATGTTGGTGATGGAATACTATTGTGCTAAAAGGAATAATAAAGTGGAGGAGTTCCATGGAGACTGGAACATCCTCCAGGAAGTTATGTCGAGCGAGAGGAGCAGAACCAGGAGAACATTGTACACAGAGACTAATACACTGTGGTATAATCGAACGTAATGGACTTCTCCATTAATGGCGGTATAATGTCCCTGAACAATTTGCAGGGATCTAGGAGAAAAAAAAACACTTCATAAGCAAAGGATAAACTATGGGAGTAGAAACACCGAGGAAAAGCAACTGCCTGAATACAGCGGTTGAGGGGACATGACAGAGGAGAGACTCTAAATGAACACTCTAATGCAAATATTATCAACAAAGCAATGGGTTCAAATCAAGAAAACATGTAATGCCCAGTGGATTTACGCGTCGGCTATGGGGGGTGGGGGGAGGAAAAGAAAATGATCTATGTCTTTAATGAATAATGCTTGGAAATTATCAAATAAAATATATTAAAAAAAGAAAAAGAAAAAATTCCCAGGGCCTGATCAATTCACAAGTATTTTACATCAAACATTCAAAGAACAGCTATTCGCAATAGTATACAAACTATTTGGCATAATAAACAAAGAGGGAGTTCTACAAAATTCCTTTTATGACACAAATATGGTACTGATTCCAAAGCCAGGAATGCCAAAAACAGTGAAAGAAAACTACAGACCAATCTCCATAATGAACATAGATGCAAAAATCTTAAATAGAATACTAGCAAAAAGACTCCAGCAAGTATTCATCAAGGTTATTCATTATGATCAGGTGGGATTTATAACAGATTAATATTAGGAAAATCTTCCACATAATTGGCCATATCAACAGGCAAACCAACAAAAATCACATGATTATCACAACAGGGGAGAAAAAAACCTTGACTAAATATAACACTCATTCCTACTAAAAACACTAGAAAGTATAAGAATAGAAGGGCCTTTCCTAAAAATAATATACAGTATATATCTAAAACCATTAGTAAGCAGCATCTGCAATAGGGATAAATTAGAAGCCTTCCCAATAAGATCAGGAGTGAAACAAAGATGCTCATTATCACCTCTATTATTTAACATTGTACTAGAAACAATAACAGTAGCAATTAGAGAAGAAAAAGAAATTTAAGGAATTAACATAGACAATGAGGAGACCAAGCTATCCCTCTTTGCAGGTGATATGATGGTCTACTTAAATTATCCTAGAGAATCAACTAAAAGGCTAGTGGAATTAATCAATAACTTTACCAATGTTGCAGAATACAAAATAAAGCCATATTTCTATATATTTCCAACATGTAGCAGTCCAACCCTAGCTATGGGCAAGGGAAACAGTATGTACAGAGTGGCTTAGAAGAGAGCATTCTCAGTCTTGCACATGGCTAGGAAAGCCTCTGACCCTTGACCCCAGCTTCCCCCAGCTTAGGCGGGAAAACAGGTTTCTTTGTGATCACCTGGCTAAGATAAATCACACCTATACCTTGTCATTAACTAATGATAATCATCCCTATGTATTATGTATATTTGCATATAAAAGACATTAAAAGCAAGGGCCACAGCAATCCCTGCCCTCTTGCTCTCTTGGATATCAGCTCTCACTGATGCCTGTCCTTGCTGGAGCTTGGCCTCTGGCCAAGCTCCATCTTTAATTCCTTTCCTTCTCTATCTCTCTCACCTGGGACCTGGCCTTCAGCCAGGCACTTTCTTTTCTCTATCATGTCTCCGACCTGTATTGTACTGAATCTGGATCTTTGGATGGAATAAGCCTTCTGAGTAGTCCACTGATTGGAGTATTGCTGTGGCTCCAATATAATCAATAAGGCCTGGTTTCTGACTCATTTCTGCCACCTCATATCTCTAACTTGTCTCTGCCACGCCCCTCGCGGTATCCAAAATTCTATCCTTCCTCTATCTTTCCACCTTGTGGCTTCTTGAGGGTTTGGGAAGTCTCACAACACATCTCAATGACAAGAATTAGAAATAGAAATTTCATTTAAAAATCACCCTACACAATATAAAATATGTAGGAATCTATCTGCCCAAACAAACACAAGAACTATATGAACACAACTACAAAACAATTTCCACAGAATTAAAACTAGATCTAAATAACTGGAAAAATATTAACTGCTCTTGGGTAGGATGAGTTAGCATAATAAAAATAACAATCCTACCCAAACTTATTTACTTATTTAGTGCTATACCCATGGAACTACCAGGAAAGTTATTTATCAAAGTAGAAAAAAAAATCACAAAGTTCATTTGGAAGAACCAAAAATCAAGGCAATCCAGGGAAATAATGAAAAAAATGTGGAGGACGGTGTCCTAGCAGTACCAGATCTCAAACACTAATATGAATCAGTGGTCATCAAAGCAATATGGTACTGGCTAAGACAAAGAAAGGAGGATCAATGGAATAGACTTAGGGTAAGGGACCTAAGCAAGTCTATCAATGATAAACCCAAGGACCCCAAGTTTGAGGACAAAAATCTATTTGATAGAAACTTCTGGGAAAATTGGAAAATAAAATGGGAGAGATTGGGTTTGGATCAACATCTCAAACCCTAAACCAAGAAAATTCTGAATGGGTGAATAACCTCAATATAAAGAAGGAAAATATAAGTAAATTAGGTGAACACAAAATACTATATATATCAGATATTTGGGGAAGGAAAGATTTTAAGACCAAGCAAGAGTTAGAAAAAATCACAAAATGTACCATAAATAATTTTGATTATATTCAGTTAAATAGGTTTTGTGCCAACAAAACCAATGTAACTGAAATTATAATGAAAGCAACAAATTGGGGAAGAAATCTTCATGACAAAAAATTCAGACTAAGATCTAATTACTCAAATTTATAAGGAGCTAAATCAATTGTACAAAAAATCAAGCCATTCTCCAATTGATAAATGGGCAACGGACATGAATAGGCAACTTTCATACGAAGAAATAAAAACTATTAATAAGCACATTTCTATTGAAAACACTAGAAAGTATAGGATAGAAGGGCCTTTCCTAAAAATAAAAAACAGTATAGATCTAAAACCATCAGCAAAATCATCTGCAATGGGGATAAACTAGAAGCATTCCCAATAAGATCAGGAGTCAAACAAGGATGCCCATTATCACTTTTATTATTTAATATTGTACTAGAAACACTAGCAGTAGCAATTAGAGTAGAAAAATAAATTGAAGGTATTAAAATTGGCAATGAGGAGACCAAGCTGTCACTCTTTGTAAATGGTATGACGGTCTATTTAAAGTATCCTAGAGAATCAACTAAAAAGCTAGTGGAAATAATCAACAACTTTAGCAAAGTTTCAGGATACAAAATAAACCTGCATAAGTCATCAGCATTCCTATATATCTCCAACCCAGTTCAGCAACAAGAATTAGGAAGAGAAATTCCATTTAAAATCACCCTAGACAATATAAAATACTTAGGAATCTATCTGCCGAGACAAACACAAGAACTATATGAACACAACTGCAAAACACTCTCCACACCATTAAAACTAGATCTAAACAATTGGAAAAACATTGATTGCTCATGGGTGGGATGAGCTAACAATAAAAATGACCATCCTATCCAAACTTATCTATCTATTTAGTGCCATACACATTGAAATTCCAAAAAACTTTTTTACTGAATTAGAGAAAAACATAACAAAGTTCATTTGGAAGAACAAAGAATCAAGGATATCCAGGGAAATAATGGAAAAAAAATACAAAGGAAGGTGGCCTTTTAGTCCCAGATCTCAAACTATATTACAAAGCAGTGGTCATCAAAACAATTTGGTACTGGCTAAGAGACAGAAAGGAGTATCAGTGGAATAGACTTGGGGTAAATGACCTCAGCAAGACAGTCTATGACAAACCCAAAGACCCTAGCTTTTGGGACAAAAATCCACTATTTGATAAAGACTGCTGGGGAAATTGGAAGACAGTGTGGGTGAGATTAGGTTTGGATCAACAAATCACACCCTACACCAAGATAGACTCAGGATGGGTGAATGACTTGAATATAAAGAAGGAAACTATAAGTAAATTAGGTGAACACAGAATAGCATACATGTCAGACCTTTGGAAAGGGAAAGATTTTAAAACCAAGCAAGATTTAGAAAGAGTCACAAAATGTAAAATAAATAATTTTGACTACATCAAATTAAAATGTTTCTGTAGAAACAAAAGTAATGTAACCAAAATTAGAAGAGAAGCAACAAATTGGGAAATAATCTTCATAACATAAACCTCTAACAAAGGTCTAATTACTCAAATTTATAAAGAGCTAAACCATTTGTACAAAAAATCAAGCCATTCTCCAATTGAAAAATGGGCAAGGGACATGAATAGGCAATTTTCAGTTAAATAAATCAAAACTATTCATAAGCACATGAAAAAATGTTCTAAATCTCTTATAATCAGAGAAATGCAAATCAAAATAACTCTGAGGTATCATCTCACACCTAGCAGATTGGCCAACATGACAGCAAAGGAAAGTAACGAATGCTTGAGGGGATGTGACAATGTGGGGACACTAATTAATTGCTGGTGGAGTTGTGAATTGATCCAACAGTTCTGGAGGGCAATTTGGAACTATGCCCAAAGGACAATAAAAGATTGTCTGCCCTTTGATCAAGCCATAGCACTGCTGGGTTTGTACCCCAAATAGATTATAAGGAAAAAGACTTGTACAAGAATATTCATAGCTGCACTCTTTGTGGTGGAAAAAGGATGCCCATTAATTGGAGAACGGTTGAACAAATTGTGGTATATGTTGGTGATGGATACTATTGTGCTAAAAGGAATAATAAAGGGGAGGAATTCCATGGAGACTGGAAAGACCTCCAAGAAGTGATGCAGAGTGAGAGGAGCAGAACCAGGAGAACATTGTACACAGAGACTAATACACTGTGGTCCAATCATAATGGACTTCTCCATTAATGGCTTTACAATGTCCCTGAACAATCTGTAGAGTTCTATGAGGAAAAAAAAACTATCCACAAGCAGAGGACAAACTGAAGGAGTAAAAACACGAAGGAAAAGCAACTGCTTGACTACAGAGGCTGAGGGGACAAGTCAGAGGAGAGAAGCTAAATGAGCACCCTAATGCAAATACCAACAACAAGGAAATGGGTTCGGAGCAAGGACACATGAGATAACCAGAAGAGATACCTAGCTAGGGGAGGGTTGGTAGGGGGTGGGGGGAGAAAAAGAAAATGATCTCTGTTTCCAATGAATAATGTATGAAAATGACCAAATAAAATGTTTTAAAAACTCAAAAAAAATAAACACATGAAAAAGTGTTCTAAATCTCTTATAATCAGAGACATGTAAATCAAAACAACTCTGAGGTATCACCTTACACCTACCGGATTGGGTAACATGACAGCAAAGGAAAGTAATGAATGTTGGAGGGGATGTGGCAAAATTGGGATGATAATGCAGTGCTTGTGGAGTTGTGAATTGATCTGGAGGGCAATTTGGAACTATGCCCAAAGTGCACTAAAGAATAGTTGGCCTTTTAATCCAGCCATAGCACTGTTGGGTTTATACCCCAAAGAGATAATAAGGAAAAAAGATTTGTACAAGAATATTCATAGCTGCACTCTTTGTGGTGGCAAAAAAATTTAAAATGAGGGGATGCCCTTCAATTGGGGAATGGCTGAACAAATTGTTATATATCTTGATGATGGAATTCTATTGTGCTCAAAGGAATGATAAACTGGAGGGATTCCATGTGAACTGGAATGACCTCCAGGAACTGATGCAGAGTGAAAGCAGCTGAACCAGGAGAACATTGTACACAGAGACTTATACACTATGGTACAATCAAATGTAATGGACTTCTCCATTAGTTCCAATGCAGTGATCCTGAACAACTCAGAGGGATCTATAAAGAAGAAAACTATCCAAATTCAGAGGAAAAACTGTGGGAGCAGAAACACAGAAGAAATAGAACAGCTTCATTACATGGGTCAAGGGAGAAATGATTGGGGATGTAGACTCTAAATTATCACCCTAGTGCAAACATCAACAACATGGAAACAGGTTCTGATTAAGAACATGTAAAACACATGTAAAACACAGTGGAATTGCATGTCAGCTATGGGAAGGTATGGAGGAAGGGGAGGGAGGGAAAGAATATGATTCTTGGAACGAAGGAATAATGTTCTAATTTGGCTAAATAAAATTTTAAAAAGTAACTGCATAAAATATTTCAGTAGCTATAAGACTTAAATCCTATATATTTATAATCTTTAGCATTCAAGTTATGTTTTGCTCCAGAACTGTCTTCAAATTATGTTTGTAAATATTATGTAGGAAAATATAAAACCAGGTTTGAATGGAAATAATTTCGATATGGTGCTATTTCTTTAAGTTCAATAAAGCAAATTTTTAAAAGATAAAAAAAAAATAGACAAGAGAAGAGTTAATCCTATCCTTTACAACAGACTGATGACTTGACTATCCTGATTAATGCATTGATCTAAGACATTTTCAAAGGATTTATGATGAAGAAAAATACCCTCTACCTCCAGAGAAAGATCTGATGATGTCTGAATTTGTACAAACAATACTTCTTTCAATTTCTGTTTTTCTTGCCTTTTTTGTTGTTGTTCCAAAGAGGCTAATGTGTAAATATGTTTTACGTAATTTCATATGTACAAAAGACACCACATTTCTTGCCTTCACAATGGGTCAGGAACAGGTAGGAAGGGGGTACTCAAAATTTTTAAAAAGATTGTTAAAAATAAAAATACAAAGAATTTGGAGTTTGTGAGGAAGTTTGAGATTTCCATTCCATTGAGGTCCTGGGAAAATTTGGCAAATAGAATCATCCATCTACTATTTTGCAAAAGGTATAAGGTATAGGGCCCTCAGTTTTTGTAGTTGCCTTTATTGAATAGGTAGAGTCATTGCCCAGAAGAACAGAAAAAGGCAGGAAGTAACAAAAGCCCTTCTTAATGAAGTAATTCCTAGGGTGGGCCATCCCACATCACATCATCAAAATGATAATGGTCCTGGCTTCACATCACTATTATTTCCATAATTGCTAATGCTTTGTGTATAACCAACAACCTTTATTGCACCTGGTATCCCTAGTACTCAATCAACCCTGTTTGCTTCAGTTTCCTCATCTGTAAAATAAGCTGAAGAAGGGAATAACAAAGCACTTCATGACTTTTGTTAAAAAACACCAAATAGGGTCATGAAGACAGACACGTCTGAAATAACTGAACAAATTTTCCTTTTCTGAAAGGGAAATTTAGTGATTCTGAACCATACTGTCTGTCTCAGTCAAATTTGCCTCCTCTTGTTTGGGACACACTCCTGGAGGGGGGCAGGGACTGAGTCATTTTTCTGTATCTCTAGTCCAGAGCCTAGAGACCCTTTGTGCTGAGCAAGTGGGTGAAAAATATTGTGGGATAGAGGTGAATGGCTGGTGTGGCCCAGGTCAGTTAGATGAATGAATGAATGTACCTGTGGACTGATAAGAAGAAGATCAGTGATGTATGAGGTGGGGAAGGGAGGAGGCTTGGTGTTCATCCAATACTACATATCAGCCTCAGTTTCCTTAGCATTCAAATGAAGATAATGCTTGTGCTTTGGAATACAATGAGATGCTATATTGCTTAGTAGACTTTAAAGTGCTGAGTATCTGGAAAATCTTGTAATTAGCATTATCTCATTTCTCCATGCCTAGAAGATTACTCAGATTGGGTCCATAGCTTCCCAAGGGGTAAGGGATAAAGCTGATCTCTTTAGGTGACCCATCAAAATGGGAATGACCTGGGGAAGCAGAGGGGCAGCAGTTAGAAACCAACAGGGGAAGAGCCAAGATGACAGCATAGCAGGAGCTTCTCTGAATCTCCCTCCAACCAATCATTACAAGGCATCTCAAAAGGACAAAAATCAGAAGCAGAGGAGTAAAGGGCCTCTCCTACTGGACACAGTGTGAAATGTAGGCATTGAGTGAGGGATCCCTATGCCATGAGGGAGAGAAACTGCTCAAATCAAAGCACTAGTTGACCATGTCTTCCCCACAACCGCTTACTAAGCCATAGTTAATGCCAGAGCCAGGAAAATGTCCAAAGTCTCAGGGATGACTGAAAGAACTGCAGAATACCCCTGAGGGCTGTGCCTGGCCTTGGCAGTGAGACTCAAAGCTGAATAACACAGTCCTTGCAGCAGGGGTAGCAAAGGGGCAGCCAAAGGGGCAATCAAAGCAAAGCAGAGTTAAGGATGATGAACTTAGTACAAAACCCATGTTGCAGTTGAAAATCCAAGAGGCAACCACTGAGGACTATAACCTTAGGACAAAATGCTTTGAAGCAGGAACTACACATAAAAAAAAAAAAACCATCACAGATCTACCTGCCCTCACTCAGGCCTCTGAACAGGAAGGGAAGATAGTCCTAAGGTAAAGTCCTTGAGACAGAAGCTTAAGAGCAATGATCACAAATATTCAAGTATCCCAATCTTCCAAGGGCAAAAGGAGAAAAGAACATAAAAAACCCTCTTGACCATGGAAAAATTTTATGGAGACAAAGAGCAAATGTAGAATGTCTGTCTTGTAAAGTGGGTACAGGGAGTGCACATCATCCTCTTCCTCGTTTCTTGCTCTTGGGCCCAGGATTCTCACATTAAAAAAAAAACAAAAAACAATCCCTTAAATTCTGTTTTAGAATATATATTAAATATTGTTTTTAAAGTATAAGAACATAAGGGCTTGGGAATTGGGGATAAGAGACATGCCCAGGGTAACAGAGATAGGAAGTGACTAAGGACAGATTTGAAGCCTGAATCTCCCGACTCCAGGCCTGGCCCCTCTATTTACTGATCCTTTTCACTTTGTTGCTAGGAAAAGAGGAAGCAGGAAAAGGAGAAAGCTGTGGGAGAGACCTGAGAACTGGAGAGTTACCAGCATCCTCAGAAGGAAATGCTTCCTCAGTGTTCCAATTCTTGCTTGATCCAGCAACTTTAGCACTAGATGACTGGCATGAGAGGTGCCTTATTAATCTATTTCAGATTTCCCCCAATTCATAAAGTCTTCATGTGATTCTGATTTCCTTAGTAGCTGTTTAAAGTCAAGGAACAGGGAATGAGGATCCCAGAACACCCATAGGAAAGCTCACCAAAGGAAGACACCCACATCTCACATACAGTGCCAAAAACAAGGGGGTGGGGGGGGCAAGTACGGGTGAGAATATGACTCCTGGGAAACAAGTCCTTTTCTGCAAGTCTGACTTGGCCAGGTTGGGATGGATGGCTCTTGCCACTCTGTGGCTCAGAATAGGGCAAGGCTTTCTCTCTCTCTAGGACTGGGAGGGAAGACTCCCAGGTCCCTTTCGTAAGTTAGGTAAAGGAGGAACCTGGCCCTTGGAAGTCCATGGCTCCAACATAGGAAAAGGCACAGAAATGGAGATTGGAAGTGTCTTTCAGAGCAATGGGGCCACTAGGAGAACCCACAGGTGGTTAAATCTGTTTGTCCCTGTGTTTATTTGCAGGGATTGGATACTGAGGATTTGTGCTCTATAAGGTCATGGTAGTTGACCCTGAATAAATATCACACATTATTTGACTGAGGTCTTAATTAGAGCAATTGAGCTCCTTGAGAAAGAAGGGATACTTAAGAGAACAGTTTAAAGTCTTGTCTTTAGAGCTTCTTAAATTTCAAGATTTCTTCCCAGGCACCAGGGATTCTTTCCCCCTCCCTCATCAAGTCTCATCACTGACATGCAACTACCTCAAAGTTAGTCCTTCAGTCACATACACTATTATTCTCCTACTCCTAGCTAGCCGATGTAGTGGTGGATCTGTCTCAGGAGTCTTTTCCCACACTTAGTTTCTCATCAGGTTGTGCAATATTTTAAATAATGAGATTGTTTGGAGCTTGATAACTTTATTAAATGTAAGTAGTAGTAGTAGTAGTAGTAGTAGTAGTAGTAGTAGTAGTAGTAGTAGTAGTAGTAGTAGTAGTAGTTGTTGTTGTTGTTGTTGTTGTTGTTGTTGTAGTATTAGTAAAGAGAGGGAAAAATGGGAGAAAGGTAAAGAGATACTTAGTGTTAAAAAGAATTTCCCTCCAGATTATGTGTGTTTGTTTGATATCATTAATCAGTGACCTGTAGGTTATTTACCATTGTGATATGCAGGAATCAACAAACCCTCAGAGAAAGGAAGTTGAGACCAAGAAGAGGGGAACCTGATCCCACAAGAACTGCCCCCTTGGGTGTTGCCAGACAAACTAAAGATATATGATTGGTTCTTGAGATGGGATGGGGAAGAGCAAGTGGGTGGAGAAAACTACTTGTAAGGTTAATCCAAGGAACTGCTCCTGCTCTTCTTTCACTTTCTCTCTCTTTCTCTTCCTCTCTCTTTCCAGTTTGACATATACTTTCATTTTGTTCAGTTTCTTCACATTTTCCTCTCCCTAAACTATTCTTAAGTGTTAATAGTTGATTTAGACAGGCTAAAAATCACCAAGATGTTGACCAGAACCAGTAATCAAGACTAATCAAAGCTATAACCGCACTGCAGAAAACTTTGGATTGGTGAGAAATGGTTAAGTATTGGGGGAGGGAAGCAAGCTGAACTTTTGCTTTTTTCCCCAAATAGAGCCAGATTTGGGGATTAAGCTCTAATTAATGATTAAATGACAGCTAGGAGATATAGTGGATGGAGAATGGAGTCAGGAAACTCATCTTTCTTATTTCAAATCTGGTCTCAGATTTGATCTAACTAGCTGTGTGACCCTGAGAAAGTCAGTTCACCCTGTTTGCCTCAGTTTCCTCATCTGTAAAATGAGTTGGACAAGGAAATGGCAAACCCCTCCAGGATCTCTGCTAAGAAATGGAGTTGGGAAGAGTTGGACAGAACTTAATAATGACTTCATGAAGAATTTCTCCTCACAAACAAGGGTTTTGCTTTCCATCACCATTTGCCTCTATGATTCTAGTTCAGCCCTCTGAGGCCACACAGAACACTTCTAATTCCTCTTCCACCTAAGAGTCCAGAAAATTACTATCAGGCCTCTCCCCAAAGCTTTCTATTCCTTTTTCAAATATGTAGTTCCCTCAATTGATTTTTGGAGACTCCAGACCCCTCATCATTCTGGCTGAACACTCCCCAGTTCACTGTTGCCACTTGTAAATTGTGTCATTCATAACCAAATACAATAATCTAAGTGCCATCTGATTGTACAGAAGGGCAGCTATCTCCTTATTCTTGGAACTGGACATGCTTCTCTTAAGACTGCATTAGTGGTTGAGGTAATTGTGTAGCTCAGTGGATTGTGAGCCAGGCCTAGAGATCAGAGGTTCTGGGATCAAATCTGACCTTAAATAATTCCCAGCTATATGACCCTGGGCCACTCACTTAACTTCCATTGCAGAGTATTGATCCTACATCTGATAGGTAAGGGTTAAAATAAAGTTTGCTTTATGTTTTTTGAACTGCTCTATTACCTTTCCCACCGATAATATATTTGTGATCCTCTCAATCATCCCCAAGTCCCCTTTATGCAAGCCAATATGGCATTAATAGTTTGTATCCAATTTCCCCTTTTTTAAATCAACCATGCCCCATTAATTCAACTTTTTTCTACAACATGTACTAGTCAGTTCCCCATTGAGGTCGATTTTTTTTTATGATTTGGACATTTTGTATTCCAGGATAGGACCTGATATCAATTCCCAATAATATTCATATTATCACATTCCATCTACTGTACCAGCTTTCTGAGCTACTTCTGCATCATATCTGCTTTTACCATCCCTATCATGCCAATTTTTTCTTTCTCTCTCTTTTCCTTCCAGGTCCAAAATTATGCTTTCTGCTTGTCTACAGAATTAATAGAACATTAATGGTCACCATTTACTAATGTCTTTAAAGATATTATTTCATTTGAGCCAAGTCACTCATAGGAACAGTTCCATTTCACGAACAGTAACTTCAGAAGATTTGTCTTAACTGATGCAGAATGAAGTGAGTAGAACAAGAAGGTAATTTATACAATAAATACAGTGTTCTGAAGGGAAACAACTTTAAAAAACTTGGGACTTCTGATCAATGCAGTGGCTAAAAAGAATTGCAGAAGACCCATGACAATAAGTTATTCACTTCCTACAAAAAGCTACAGACTTCCTATGAAATCAGCTGCCTCACTTCAGAAATGGGATGGACTCAGGGTGTAAGTTGCAACAGATATTTATTGAGATTGAGAATTACTTTACCTTGATATGTCCACATGAGTATTTTAATCTTGAAACAATTACTAATGTATTAATATTGCAATCTATGTGCTCATGTACCATATTCACAGGCATATTAGTTCTTGATCATTGTATTTAATAGGTACTCTATTAATTCTGACCACTCTTCAAATCTACAGTCTGAAATAGAAGAGTAAACTGACTGAAAACTATTACTGCTTGAAATAGAGAAGGTAAACTGTGGGGAACCTTGTTTCTTCTTACAATGACTGCTGTTCTCTTACTGTGACTAGAGAGGGCAGTTACTGGGACCTGAACCTGTTTGGTGATAATGGAGGTAGGGAGTAGGGACCAGCAGGCAAACTGGGGTTTGCCCCAGGAACAACCCCCCAAAAAACCACAAACATGTGTGTAAGTTAGGGTTTTTTATGTATGTGTGCAAGTAAGAGTGAAAAGTTACTTTTGCATGGAAGTGAGTTGAAATCTTCATGAGTGTCAGAATGTATCAATTTTTCTTCATGCATGGGGGTAAGCATTATGTATTTGTTTCTCTTCGTGCTTGCAAGTTAGGTCAACTTGTGTTTTTCTTCTTGCATGAGTGTACGCGTTATGCCTAAGCGTATAGTTTTCAAGTTGTCTTTTTTTCTTCATCAAGGAGGTCTATCTTATGGTTACTGAATGTAGTTTTTGAATGGTTATTGTATGTATTACTAGGAGATAGTTCTTTTTGATTTGTTACTATTTCAGGCAGATCATTGTGACTGCTATTCTTTCAAATGCAAGGTTTTCTTTTTGTATTCTGTGTTAATGGCTATATATCTTCAGAGACTGTATTATATGCTTCAGCTTTAGTGGTGCATTTCTATTCCTTAATCAATTCAACTTGTGCAGGGCTAATTTTCTGTGTTTTGATGGCTCTCATGTGCTTTCCTGTGTTTTCGGTAGGGACTGAATTGGCTTATCACTTATTTTCCCAGTACTATTCAATATTATGGGTATGATGTAATTTCACATGTAAAGCACGGAACCATGGATCTCTTTGATCAACCTTTATAGACGAGGTTGTCATCACAACCATTGTTGGTCTGATCCATCTTGGTTCTGTAGGAGATTCTCTATTAAAATTCTTGACATATACCTTATCACCTGGTTTTATCATGTGCAATGAAAAATCTGGTGGTATTCTCAGCACAAGCAAACCCAGTTTCCTTAGATCTTCAATCCTACATTGTATCTGTTCTAAGTATTCATGAAGAATGCATCCCCCTCTTAACAAAGACAAGTAAGGTAACTTTACTGTCCTACCATGCCAAAGAGCCTTACCATACAGCATTTCAAAAGGTGATATAATGCAGGTCAGTCCTAGGCCTGGTTCTAATGTTGAACAAAGCATGAGGCAAAACATCTGTTCATTTTAAATGTGTTTCTGAACAGAGTTTACCTATTTGTGGTTTTAGCTCTTTGTTCATCCTTTCGACCTGCCCGGAACTCTGGGGCCTATAGATTGAATGGTAATTACACTTAATCCCCAAGTTCTTATAGATTTCTTGTAGAACCTGGGAAGTGAAGTGGGACCCCTTGTCGGAGTCGATGGTATTGGGAATGCCATGTCTAGGTATAATCTCCTTCAATAGAAATTTCACTACTGTGGCAGTGCCACTTTTCTTGGGCAGACATGCTTCAACCCATCTAGTCAGTCTATCCACTATAACCAATGCATATTTGTATCCTTTGTCCTTAGGCATGTTGATTTAATCATTCTGAATACACTGGAAAGGCATATAGCTGAGTGGTCTGCCTCCCAATGCAACACTCTTAAAATGTCCTTGATTATATCTCCTGCATGTCTCACATGCCTGACAAGTTCTAATGACATTTGTAGTTATTCCTGGTGCTGTCCAATATCTCTTTATGGTATCCAGAATCCCTTGTACTCTGTAATGTCCATTTGCATGAATTACAGTATATAGATTTTATATAACTTTACGGAGAATAGGTTTACCCCCTCAAGCAATCCAGACACCTTTGATCAGTTTAGCGTCTACTTGCTCTTTCCATGACTGTATCTCTTCTCTGTCATAGGCTTCAGTGAGATTATACCTTTCGACCAGAGAGAAATTCAGCACACGGTGGGGACCGAACCTAGCAGCATATTTTGATGTTACGTCTTCTCTGTCATTCCACAGGGATATTCTGTCCTTTCCATGAGTATGTGCCTTACAATGGATTATGGCCACCTCCCTAGGAAAGTCTACAGCACTTATGATACGATCTATCAGATTGCCATATGCAATTGGTTTCACAGCTGAAGTTTTATACCCTCTGTTTTACCATATATATGATGACCAATATACAGTGGAGAAAGTGTATTGTGAATCCAGGAAAAATATTAGCTCTTTTTTTCCCTCTAGCTAATTCTAGGGCCTTGAGCTCGGCTCCCTGGGCACTGACATGACTTGGCAATGATGCATGCCAAAGTGTTTTGTCATTGTCAACAACCACTGCCGATGTGAATTTTCTCCCACCATGAACACAGGAGGACCCATCAGTGTATAACTCCATTTCTGGATCGATAAGAGGTGTATCTTTAAGGCATTCATTTGACCTATGCATGAGTTCCACTATCTGATCCCAATCATGCAATACTTCTCCATCCATTGGCAAATCAGGGATCAGAGTTGCTGGGTTCAATGGTGCACATCTATGAATTGTGATGTTATCATTGCCTAACAAAATGACTTCATACTGGGATATTCTTGCATCAGTGAATAAATGCATATTGTGTGACCTTAAAAGGTTTTCAATTTGGTGTGCAAAATACACATGCAATTTACATCCTAGTACTATGTCATAGGACTTCTTGACCATTAGAGCAGTAGCTATTATGCTCCTGAGGCAATACACCCTGCCCTGTGCAACCGTGTCAAGGATAGAACAATAAAACGCTATAGCCCTTAGATTCAACCCAAAATGCTGTGCTAACATTCCAGAAGCAATGCCTTTTGCTTCATGGACATACAAGTGGAATTCCTTCTTATAATTAGGTATTCCCAAAGTTGGAATTGATAGAATAGCTCCCTTCAACTGTGACAAAGCATGCAAATGTTCCTTATTCAATTGCAATGGTTCTTTAATGTCTTTCTTTGTCAAATCAGTCAAGCACTTGGAAATATGAGAATATCCCACTATGTACTGCCTCAAGAAACCAGCAACCCCCATAAAAGGTCTAACTAAGTTCTTTCTTAGTTCTAGGGGTGCCTAGCTTCTGTATGTCTGCCCTCCTTTTATTAAAGATTTTCCTGGTGCCCCCCTGCAGGACAAATCCTAAATATTTAACTATTGGTAGGACCCATTGAATCTTCTTTTTAGAAACTTTATGAAACCCTCTTATAGAGTTCTATTAACAATTTCTTTGAATCTTCTAAACAAGTCTTAGGGTCAGGAGATGCTAGCAACAAATCATCCACATAGTGTATCAATCTACTACGTTTGAAAGTTATAGTAGCTAGATCTTTGCAACAATTGACAAAATATTGAAGCCGACTCACAACATCCTTGCACTAATCTAGTATAGCACAGCTGGGTTTGATCCCATTGGAAAGCAAAAATATTTTGAGAATCAGGGTGCAACGGTATAGTAAAGTAAGTGTTGCTCAGGTCCAACACTGTGTACCATCTAGCCTCTGCAGGTATCTGAGTTATGATATCATTTGGAGATGGTGTTACAGTATGTCTCTTCCTAATGAAATTAGTCACAGCCCTCAAATCCATAAAAAATCTCTATGCAGAAGTGTCATCTTCATTTAGCTTATTCTTTTTGATAGCTAATATTGGGCTATTATATTCAGATTATGTAGGTCTCAATATACCTTGCTCAAGCAAGCTATTTATAATGGGTATTATCCCTTCTCTTGCTTCTCTACTTAATTTGTATTGTGGTATCTTAGGTGGTATTCCTTCCCTGACCTCAATCCTAACAGGAGTAATCAATTTAATCTGACCCACATCATTTTGATGTTTTGCAAACACCCCCTGTGGAATATCTGTGGGTATGTCATACATCGAAGTCACAACTTGAATCTTTTCAGGTTCTTCTTCAAGTTGTTCTAAGTACAAAACAATGGATAGTGCTTCAGTAAGTTCTTGGGTAGATGAAAATAAATTACCCCAGAATTTTCACATTTTTCACAGGGTTGCCTGTATCTTGCACAAGAAAAAATCACATCCTAAAAGATTGTCATGGCATGATGGAATCAACAAGAAGGTATGATCTACGGTGAGAGGACCCAGTTTAACCATAGTGCTTTTGAGCTCAGGGACCTGTTGAATTTGTCCCATTGCTCCAGCTACAGAAACCATACCCCCTATGTCGGTATCCCCTGGACATGTCTTTAGGACAGATTTTGAAGCACCAGCATCTAAGAGAGCCTTATAGTTCTTCTTCCCCACCTTAATCCATACATATGGTTCTGGCGTGTAGCAAAGGAGTTTATTGCCACTGAATTAGTACTCCTGTCTTTGGTACCCTCTGCCCAGCTGCATATGTAGCTCAGTTAATTTCTTTTGATTTGATCCATTCCCAATGAAGTCTTCAATGGAACATGAACCTTTGCTTTGGCCAGATACCCCTCTGCCATTTAGAATGCTGGCACTAACTGAATTCTTGGTTGTTACTAAGTCTGCCATTCCATCCCCAGATTCAAATTTAACTGATATGTCACCTCTAGTACTTCGAATATGATAATCTTTTGTGTTCAAAAGCAATGTCAGCTTCATTATCAGTTTTTTTTTATCTATAACACACATTGCTGGATGGAAGGTACTAGCTTCTGGATTCAAACTAGATATACTTACCAAAGGTACCTCTGCCATGAAGTTATTGACAGAATTAACTGCATTAGGTGGGACTTCTTCTGTGAATGTTTCTAGAGCCTTGCCATCTTTATCACCAGTAACCATTAGGGAATTAAAATTATGTGTCTCTGTATTAGTTACTTTTTCTTGAGTTCCTATGACTTATTCTTTCTTTCCCTTTCACATAATTTAATCCCATTCTCCACTCTACACTGGAAAAAGTTCTCAAGGAATGATTTGATTTCCTTTACAGACTTTTCCTGTGTGGTTACTATATAGGTCTTATCAAATTCTTTCATCTCATTTGCAATTTGAGATATTATTTCTTTAATTTCTGCCTCATTTTCTTTAATCTGGCTCTGCCTTTCTCTTGCTTTATTGCAATGGCTATCATTCACAGAATAACTTTCTTGCACCAATTTTGCACTATTTCCCAACTTTTTACTATTATTTTTTTATTAAAAAACCCTTACCTTCAATACTGTGTATTGGCTCCAAGGCAGAAGAGTAAGGGCTAGGCAATGGGGGTCAAGTGACTTGCCCAGGGTCACACATCTGGGAAGTGTCTGAGGACAGATTTGAACCCAGGACCTCCCATCTCTAGGCCTGACTCTCAATCCACCGAGCCACCCAGCTGCCCCCTTTAATATTATTTTTAACTGCAGCCTCTAGCTCAAAATTTCTTCTTCTATCTCCAAGTGCCTGGCTTCATAATTCCCTTCTAATCATATCTGAATACTTTGGTTTTGCTCCAGTTTCTATTGCCTTTTGCATTTCCCTCAAATCAGGTGCTTGTTGTGAGGACTTTAACTTGCAGTGTGAACAGCAAGTGGATTTCTTGTACCTAGTTCCTGCATTATGTTTTTCTCTGTTAGTACTCTCCTGTTTCTTCTTTAAGAAACAGTCTCTAATCAAGTGCCCTTTACGGTAGCAAAAAAAAAAAAACAAAAAAACACTCCCTAGTTTCTTTTTGCACTGATATTGTCTGGTAACTAGATTTTTGGGAAATAGATTTTGTGTATGTTCTGACCATGTTTAAATTTTTAATTTCCTTCTGTTTCAAATCCTTTTCAGTCCTCTAACTTTTCCTTAAGGTCTTTAACTTCCTTGTTCTGATCTGAACTATTTTCAAATAGGTAACCTGCAGCCTCTCTCAATTCAATTAGGGAAAATGAATCATATCTAGGGAAATAGTTCTTAAAGAATGTCCTCAAACTTGGTGTGCATCCCCTCAGAAACTGTCTACGTACATGGCCAGCTGTCTCTTCATTATCTGCTTCTAAACCTAAGATTGCCTCTGCCATCTCTGACAGACAGTCTATGAATGTGGCAGGATGCTCCCCCTTTTCCTGCCTGATCTTATCAAATTTGGACCATTCACCAGGTTTTGAACAGCATTGCTTAATGGCTTCAAGCAAATCCTCTCTGCACTGTTTAAGGTATGACATGCAGATTGGATTGGCAAAATCCATATCCAATCTTTGATCTATAGTGGGCCAGCTGGTCAAATTACTTTCAGATCTAGTTGTCTCCACAAATTCCCTTTTTTCATGGGAGCTGAAAAGTTCTGTTAAGAGAAATTCAATATCTTCGAAGTCTGGATCAAAGATTCGAAATGCTCTCTTTAGCTCCTTGTGGGTTTTAAAAGGATTGTCCACCAATTTTGGAAAACGACATTTAACAAACTCAAGTTCATGAGGAGTGAATTGTCTATGGTCCTTTGAGTGAATAACACCAGCATTAGTTGTTAGCTTGGTCACTTCCTTCAATGAACATATTTTCTCAGGGACACTAGCAGCCTGGTTCTCATTTTCATTGCTACCTTCAGTTTCCTGAGGTGCATTCTCTGATTGCCCATTGTCCTTGCCCATAACTAGATATAAACCCTTTTACTTAATGAGTTGTTCAAAAACTGCCTTAATCATTTTTGTCTAAGTTGTTGTCAATGGCCATAAACTTCTCTGCCTTAAGGGGAACTATAAATCTAAAAAATTTCCTCACTTGGGTTAGAGTCTGCAACACAGCCATGAATAGTACATATACTTGTGCCAGGATATTCCAGAGAATTAATTCATTTTGGAAAGGTAATTGTAACACAGTCATTGTCAAGTTTCCTACATAATCCACAGTCTTCACTACCATTTGAGTCAGTTTGCTGTAAAGAATATGGTAAATCCAAAAGCAAGCGATGGCTGCCAAAACCACCACACCAAAAACTACTTGTTTGAACATTTTTACTATCTTTCCTGCCTGTGGGATTGTTGGGTACTGTCAGATTAAGGTGCCACTTGAAATAGAAGAGTAAATTAACTGAAAACTACTATTGCTTGAAATAGAGAAGGTAAACTGTGGGGAACCTTGTTTCTTCTTACAATGATTGCTGTTCTCTGACTGTGACTAGAGAGCTCCTGCTGGGACCTGAACCTCTTTGGTGATAGTGGAGGTAGGAATGAGAAATGCTGAGGTATGCCACCACACAGGGATATTGGTACACAGGGGACTACTTATAAAGGAATGCCCTGGGGTTTACTCTGGGGTTTGCCTGCTGATTCCTACTGATGGCTGATTCTTCAATCTATTTCCTAACTCCTTCCTCCCTCACTCCCTCCCTTTTCCAACCCTCTCCACCCAGTTCTTCTTGAAGCCTTGGCTCCTTCCCTCCCCACTTGAGTAAACTATAAAGATATTCTTTTCTTTTCCTTTTTCAAGTCAAGGGGTTTATTGGGATAACAGGGTGGGAAACTGAGGTAAGAGGGATGAGGATTTCCCTAATCTAAAGGAGAATTTTAGAAAGTATCCCAGTCACAAACTGTGACTCTAAGACAGTTAGGGAGATGGAGAACAACTGTTTGAATCTTCTTTCTTCTTCACCAAGAAAATCTCTTCTTCAGTGTCAACTTCAACTGCTCAGAACCAGAGAAACCCAAAAAAACAAATCAGCTTTACAAAGGTCTTTCAGCCAGGTTCAAACCCCCAGGGAGAGAGTGTGACTTCCAGGCAGAGACCAAGTCCAAAAGCCAAGTCAGCCCCCCTCCCCCAGGGTCCTTTCAGCCAGCTTCAAACCTCCAGGGAAAAATGACTTCCAGTCAGAGACAAAGTTCCCTCCCCCCTGTGAGATAGAGATAGGAAGAGAGAAAGGTTTTGCAGGACTTGTGGATCAACATGCAAGAACATAAGAACCAGGATTCCAATGGAATGTCCTCAGTGTGTGGTAGTTGGAGCTGACAGGAGTCAGGGTTTTTTTGTTTTGTTTTGTTTTCTTTTTTTTGGTCTCTGTGTCTCTGACTGGAAGCCACTTTTTCCTTGGAGGTTTGAAGCTGGCTGAAAGGACCTTGGAGGGGGGGAGGTGGCAAACTTGGCTTTTGGACTTTGTCTCTGACTGGGGGACTGACTCTCTCTCTCCCTGGAGGTTTGAGACTGACTGAAAGATCTTTGTGAAGCTGATTTGGGTTTTGGGTTTCTCTGATTCTGAACAATTGAAGTTGACACTGAGCCATTGTCCTCCATCTCCCTATCTCAGAGTCACAGTTTGTGACTAGAATACTTCCCCAAACCTTTCTAAAATCAATCATTTAGATTAGGGACTTCCTCACCCCCTTACCTCAGTTTCCCATCCTGTTATCCCAATAGACCACTTACCTGAGAAAGAAACTTAGAATATTTTGTAATTCACTCAGGGGGGAGGGAAAATTGGGAGGAGAAGAGTGGCAGGAGGAAGAGGGTTGGAGGAGGGAGTGAGGGAGGAAGGAGGTTAGGAAATAGATTAGTAGAAATCAATAGACAGATTCCCCAGGGCAGTTCCTTCTGTACCAGTGTCCTTTGTGTGTGGCAATCCCCCATTACAACTAAGCATCCTCAGGTTCTCTCAGCAGTTTCAGGTTCCCATTAGCAGTGCTCTCAAGTCAAAAGCCAGACAGAGAACAACAGTCATTGCTAATAAAGATGTTCTCCTCAGTTACCATTCCCTATTCACAAGTAATAGCTTCTCTCAGCTTATTCTTTATTACACCGGTCAGCTTAAACTGCCACCAACCAGGGACATTCCATTGGAACCCTGGTTCTTGCATCTTGGTCCACGAGACCTGCAAAGCCTCTCTCTATTCATGTCTCTATCACAAATCCAAAGGTCAGAAGAATTCCTGGGTAGGCTGCCTCAGTGTCCTAGTTCCCACCTTGCCAGACCAGATTCCATACCAGGTCACATGCTTAAGAAAACTCCTCTTCTTTGATCTTGTGGTAGTCAGTTGAACCAATGTTAAGCCTTATGCCTTGTCACATGAACATTAGCCACCTCCCATTCCCCATTGCTTGATCCTCCAACAAAAGACTGAGGAAATATGTAGTTCACTGTCTCTATCTCTCTCTACCACCATCAGAGGAGCACACAGGCTGGATCCCAAACTCTTTAAGCCGTGTCTCTGAGTCTCTCTTCCTTTGTTCTATTTCCTCTTACTCTATATCCCCTTCACCCATTTTCCCTCACTTTCTAACTCTCCTTCTCAGGTATCCACTTAAGAATATATTAATTTGTGGCTACAGGCAGGCACAACTCATACCTGTCCCAAAGATGTTTTTTTTCATTAGCGGTAGAAGGTAAAAAGGGGACAAAAATAGATTTTGGTTAATTGGAAAAAATAAATTAAGAAAAAGCTCTTTTAGACTACAGGTGTCAAATCCATAGCCTCCAACATTCCCAGTGCTGCCTGAACCAGGTGAAAAGGTAATTGGGAAATAATTAACAAAAGAAAATAACTCACAGATAATTATATGATAATTTAAAATGTGTGCTTTAAGCATCCTCATGTACAGACTGAGGTCAATAAAATATCATCCCTCCTCTAAAGTATATACTGTTGGAGTCTGACTTCCCCAAGGTCACTTCCCCACTTCACAATTCTATCTCTCCCCTTGCTCTCAATTCAGAATATCCCCAGAGTCAGGGACAGGAAGCTGGGATACCTCTAATAATCGTAACAATAAAACAGCATGAAATAAAAGGCAACTAAGGCCAGAGATGATCTCTCTATGGTCATGATGCCCATTAGTGTGATTATGGAGGGTCTGTCATCTGTACATATGAAAGTCAGACAAGTGAATTAACATATACTGGAGGCTAAAGCCAATAGATCAGAACCAGGTTAAATAAGATATGCTTCCATGTGGCATTTTATGCTACAAAGAGGAAGAATATAGGTCCAATAGTGAATCTCTGGGTGTGAAAGGAGACAAAGTTTACATCCTCCTTTCCATCTCCAGAATTTCCCTGCCAAAGAGGATCAAGGCTAGCCCCATTGCATGACCATAGCTTATACTCCAACCAAGACTAGAAACACTCTGTGGTTCCACAGCAACAAGGGAAATGGACTGCAAGAGTGAGTATGGGGCAGTCATTGAACCTGCAGCCTTAGAAGGTGGGAGAAAAAGAAGGTTGTATGTCTCTGGGACAGAATAGAATAATACAATATCAATAATAAAGATGATAATGACAACTAATGTTTTTATTTTGTGTCTACCATGTAAAAAGGATTCCACATAAAATCCTATTATACACAGAACAAATATTATTCATTTTTCCAGATGAAGGAACTGGGGCTGCAAAAGGAGGAGTCATTTACTACATAGATAATAGGTAGAAAAGAAAAGATTCAATCTACGTTTCATGATTCTGATCTCAGGGCTCTTTCTACCACAATGCACTGTGCCATGGGACCGGGGGGGGGGGAGTGTCACTTTTGTCTATTTCTGTCATGCCAGGGAAAGAGAGAGCCCCACACAAAGTTGGTGGCCCAATCCAGATACTCACCATAGATTGTAATATTCTTGGTTGCAGTACGAGTCAAACCAGTGAATAAGTTAGATGCAGTACAGGTATAGGTGCCAGCATCACTCAGGGATGCAATAATAGAAAATGTGGCTGAGTTGCTGACTGGTTGTCCATTCTGTAACCAAGTGAATTGTGCTGCTGGGTTAGAATCAGCAACACAGCTCAAGGTAATATTTGCCCCAGTAGGGTACTCATTGGCTGAATGTACAATTGTGGCGATATCTGGGCCATCTGGAAGAAAGAAAAGGATTCCATATTGAGATTATGACAGAAATAAGGGGGCATCTCCTAGTCTATAACCCATCACCAAGAACCACTGTGTCTCCCTGATCCTCCTTTGAGCTGGGAAATTCACAACTCATCTTCTACTTTTCCAGTGTGGATCTGAACTTGGAAGATCTTAGGGCTTTCTCCAGTTCAGCACCCTGGCTGGCCACCCTCAACCAGAACACATGGCAAGGCCAATTTGGGCTCCCTAAAGATGAAGGGGGTTGGGAACCTCAGAGCCTACCTCTTTAGCTCTCAGAGAAGGTACTGAATTAGCCTGGGCCTCTGGGAACACACCACCAGGCTATAAGAAGGCACCATATAGGAAGAAGCAATATACTCACAGGTAACATTCAGTGGGAATGGATCACTCCTATTCCGAAACAATGGGTTCTCGATTTCACACACATAGGGCCCTTTGTTTTCCGTTCTTCTGAGACTGCGGATAGTGAGTGTCCTCTTATCCGGCGACAGCTGTATCCTGTTACCACCTGGGGCAAGTCCATTTATGAACCACCGGTAAGCAGGAATTTGACCCGTAGCATTGCATGTCATTGAGAAGTCCTTGGTCTCCACTGCAGTATTGTTGGAGGTGATGATGGTAGGTTTGGACAGTGGTGCTGTGCAGGGAATAGACAGAAAATGACTGTATTCGTACTTTTTCTTATCTTATAACCATATAAGTGGTTTGGAAGTGGCCTGTCTAAGACCTTGGCCAGGCTGGGGGCCAGAGACCAAAAACCTGTGATTTCAAAGGCAAAGACACCCCTTTCTATGGTGCAGATCTCATCTCCTCCAGTCCTTAAGAAAAGTTCTTCTTCAGTTCTGTGACTGACAAAGACATTCACATGGAGTCCAAGCCCCTGGTGCTCAGTCTTTCTGGTCTGAGGCAAGCTGGTCTGGGGATGATAGACCACTTCATCCAGCACCTGGGCTTGGATTTGAGGCCTTTCTAACTTGGCAGAACCACCAAGAGTTTATGATTCCTTGGCCTGGACTTCCAGAAGCCAGGGTTCCTTACCTTGACAGCTTGATAAGGATATTGGGAGCCGGTGGTGTGGATAGACTAAAGTCAGGCCATGGGGAGATTGTGCTCAGAAAGGGAAACATTACTTTAACTCTGTCGAGGAAAGAAAAGGAAAGGCAGAGAGTGGGAATAGATCAGTTCTTATCAGGATACAAAAGGATGAGCCTCTGGCTGGGAGTCAGGTGAGACCTGTTTCAAGTCTGGATATATTGAACCCACAATAGCATCTCTAGAGCATAGGACATGATTTGCCTCCAGGATGTCCATACCCTTTACAGAAGATTCTAGAATTCCCTGCTTTGGGATCTTTCCTTTCCTTTGGTGTTTCCTGCCCTACAGGATGAGAATGAGAATGTTGAAGGTGATCTTCAAGCTCAGATGAGGTTTTATGCTGGGAATCTAAGCTAATGGGGACTAAATTAACCTGAGCCTTTATGGTCCAAGGAGAGACCTTTCCTGATCTCTAGTTGGAAGTTAAAATACTTCACTGAGAGAGTTATGTGTTGTAATAATTAAAGGAGTTTGGCATAAACTGTTACAGATAAAAGAGTGGTTGCCTTAAACTGTGACCTCAAAGATATGTTTTCAAATCAAAAATATAGTGGTCACCCGGGAAAAATTCCCACATATTAAATATAACCAAGTCAGCTGGGTTTTATGGAGATTTTAATTAATACAAATAAGGAATTAATGAAAGAGAGAGAATAAGAGGAAACAATGAGAAAAGAGATAGGCCAGCTTAGGCCAGCCTAGGCTTTTAAGCCTTAAGAGAGAGATCAGTCAGTCTTTTATCAGTCATGTAAAAAATAGACTCAAATACAGGACTACAATCCCCACGAGCCTTTGCTCCACTTCCCCAGAATGCCTTGTAATCTCACCTGGGCCGAGATCGAGAAGGGATTTAAGCTGATTCAAAAGCTTTTGAGGGGGGCTTGGGGCTTTTGGACTTCCGTTTTGCAGCAGGAGCGTCTCTTGCGTGATGTGAGGTTATTTTGTCTAGGCCTCTGGCCTAGGCACATGTTTCTTACTTGTATATTCTTTAATCTTTAATCCTTTAATAAACCTTTAAAAAATATAATACTTCTTGCAGAGAGAAACTAATTTCTACCTGCCTCAGTCTCCCCATCTCCCCTAAATTTTAATCTTTACACTCACCACAAGATTTGTCCCAAGCAAGACTCTAGTGTTCAGAGAGATACCAGTTCACCTTTGGCCAGCTCAATCTCCATCTAAGTTCAGCCACCAAGCCCTTCAAGGCAGCTCTGGCAAGCTGCCTCTCTCCCATTCATCTTTGGCCATATGAAACCTCTTCAGAGAGAGGTCCTCAGAGAGAGTTTTTCTCTCAGCTTCTGATTTCCTTTTAAAGAGAATTTTCTCCTATGTCACCTCCCCTAAGTTCTCACATCTACCAATCACAGTAGACATTTTCCAAAGGACAAACCATTCTTATTTCACACCTGAGTAGACTAAAACCTCATACATCTTTTGTTAAGGCTTGTCCCTTACAAGTTGGCAAATTGCCTGACCTTCATAGGTACTTAGCACCTTCCTAAAAATGGACTTAGCTTAAGGCTTTTGTTTCACTATAAGTATGAGTTAAGTACTTATTTATTGTTCAGTAAAGAGTTTACAACTTTATCTTCCTCTAAAATATGCTTAAGTATGGGTGGAGTAGAGTTCTCACATTCCTGACTAAGTCCCTTCATTGTTAAAATGGGGAATGGTCTTAACCAAGTGTTATGAAGTAGGGTCTGAGAATTTTTAAGATTCACAGTGTGCCAGAGCAATCCCTGGAGCACATCCAGGATCATCAACAGGCTTCCTTCCTGGGTCATCCATGGCCAGCTGTCTTAAAATTAATTTCCAATTTTACAGGTATAAGTGAGAAATATTTCAGCTTCCTTGACCTTTCTCCTTGTTATTTTGGTAGAGCTTGCACTCCATCCCTGGGTCTCCACTGGGAAGTTTAAGGTGAGGAAGAATGAGCCTCCCATTTGTATCCAGTAAAGCCAAGTGAGACTGACCAGGACAGTGACAAATCTGAGGTCAGCTAGCCACCTTTTGTAGTGGGGGGAGAATATGAAGAAACAGTGAGCATGCTCCTGAGCATGAAGGTCATGGTAGGACTTTTTGGAAGGTGTTTTGGCAGCATCAATGGATCCAGTGACTGACATGACATAGTGACTAGTGTTGGACTAAGAGTGAGAAAGACCTGAGTTCAAATTCTGTCTCAAAATGTTACTGGTTGTGCGACTTACTAGCAAGTCCCTATCTGTGTCTCAGTCTCCTGATTTGTTAAATGGGTAAAATAATCTCTCCCTCTTAGTGTTGTTGGATGAAATGAGACCATATATAAAAGCTGTGTATAAATCCCAAGAAGAGCCCAAACAAAGGTTCAGAGGAAGGAAAGTCAGAGTGTGAGACTGGGTACCAAATGTAGACTCAGGCTGTCTGAGCACACAATGCATGGCCAGAAGTATCTGTAATGCCTGCTGCCATTTTGTGAAGGGCTAAGGTTTAATGCCAGAACAAGAACACTCAAGGATAGTCTGTAGGCAATAGAGAGTCATAGAGAAGAGACATGAGCACACACATATTTTATTGAAGGGCCAATTAAGGGCACTAGAGATGCTTAGCCCAAAGAAGAAAAGACTTGAGGAGGAGGGGAGACATGTCTCCAAAGACTGGTCAAGTTATAATGGGTTTGATGCCCCTGCCAGGGGATGCTCAGTGGTTACATTGATCAGGGAGGGACTATTTCCTAATGTGTCAGTATCTTTTCTCCTTACAGCAACATTCTGGTACCCTTTTATCTCTTGTCTATCACAAAACAACTCTTTTTTAAAACCCTTACCTCCTGCATTAGAATCAATACTCTGTATTGTTTCCAAGGCAGAAGGGCCAGGCAATGGGGGTTAAGTAACTAGCTCAAGGTCACACAGCTAAGAAGTGTCTGAGGCAAGATTTGAACCCAAGATTTCCTGATCCACAGCCAGGCTCTCAATTCGCTGAGTTACCCAGCTGCCCCTGCAGATCAGCTCTTCAGAGGAGGTAATGGCTTCTTTTTCAGAAGGGGCAGGGATTATGATTGGAATCCTGGTGACTAATTGAGAACTCTACTATATTTTGTTAGAAAGATAGGCGAGTAGGATTGTGTGGCCTCTGACTCTTATTTCTCCTAGTCTGCCTCCAGAAATGTGGGAGAAAAATGAAGATGATTCCTCAATTTCTTGACCTTCTCTAGGCCCCTGGTCTCCCTCCCTTCCCCAAGCTTGCCTTTCACACAATATTTACTGATATGGATCTCATTGTTCTTTTCAGGGTTATTCATTGTACCTCCTTTTTTCCCAACTTCTTTCTCAAGCAAAAAGTCTTTACTTTTCTGTTTTTAGAAGATGTGGTAGACCTAGATTGATGTAGCCCCAAAATTAAGGAAATAAGATTTAAGAAGACAGAGCCGAAAAGAATGGAGAGGCAGCAAAGGGATCAGGGATAGGGTAGTCTGGAGATAAAGAGAGATGGAGGAGAGTTTTCAGCAAGCTGTATCTCAAGGAAACTGGTCTATGGGTTTTCCTTGACTACACAGGCCAAACAGCAAACAGTTTTAATGGACTTGACTCCCTTCTCATTTCTCTTCCAAAAATGATTTCGGATGCTTTGCAAAACTGATCTGAAGAGGATTCCTGGACTGACTCTGCAACAGTTATAAGATGCATAAACAGGCTCACATCCAACCCAATCCTTTCTTGGGTGAGGAAGGGCTCCAACATTTGCCCCTCTATAATCAGATGGAAATCAGGCTGGCTCAATAATCCCTGGCCTCAGATATTCCTCTCTTGCTATTGGTCTCCTTCTGTCCACTAGGTGGAACTAACAGTACAGGAAGGACTCATTAGTACAAAAAGTTTCAGAGTAACAGTTGACACATAATGTGATCTAGGGCATCTTAAACTCTCTAAGGCTGTCTCTGGATACAACTGACTTCAGTTCCCTGGAAAGATCAGGAAATGTCCAAGTAAACAGGAAATCTTGAAAATCAAAAGAGAGTTTAATAAAATCAAAAGAAAATAAAAACCAGAATTAAATAATACTAGGATCTGGTTTTTAAAATAAAAATACAATTAAATAGATGAAGCATTGGTTAATTTGATTAAAGATAGAAGAAAACATTATAACCAATAGCAAAAATGAAAAGGATGAATGAGTTAGCAATGAAGTTGAAATTAAGGAAATTTTGAGCACTTATTTTGAGCAATCATGTGCCAGCAAAATTGAAATGTAAGTAAAATAGATGAATACTTACAAAAAAGATTAATTGCTCAGATTAACAGAATTATAAATAGAATATTTAAACAACTCAATCTTAGAAAAAGACATTGAAGAAACCACAAATGAGTTCTCTATGAAAAAGTCCCCAGGATCAGATTGATATACCAGTGAATTACCACACTGAAGGAACAATGAATCTCAATGCTATTTAAACAATCTTAAAAATCTAGGCAATGAGGGCTATGGGGTGATCAGTAGATAGCAGGGCCTAGATTCAGGAGGACCAGGGTTCACATCTGGCCTCAGATACTTTGGATGTGTGACCACGGGCATGTCATTATCCCCCTTTTTCTAGCCTTTACTTCTCAACTTACTTTGAACCAATACTCAGAATTGATTCCAAGATGGAAGGGAAGAATTTTCAAAAATAGGTAAAGAAAGAATCCCACCAAATTCCTTTTGTGATCCAAATATATTTTTGATACCAAAGCCAGTGAAAGCAAAAACAGAAAAAGAATTGGAATACTTAAATAATCCTGTATTAGAAATAGAAATTGAACAAGGCATCACAAATGTCCCTAAGAATAAATCCACAGGGCCTGATGGTTCTATAAGTGTGTTATATCAAACATACAACGAACAACTAATCCCAATATTATACAAAATATTTGATGTAATAAACAAACAGGGAGTTGTACCAAATTCCATTTATGACACAATTATGGTACTGATTCCAAAGCCAGGCACATCAAAAACAGAGAAAGAAAACTATAGACTAATCTCCTTCATGAACATAGATGCAAAGGTCTTAAATAGAATACTAGCAAAAAGACTCTAGCAACTGATCCTGAGGGTTATTCATTATGATCAGTTGGGATTCATACCAGATTAATATTAGGAAAATCATCCACATAATTGACCATATCAACAAGCAAACCAACAAAAATCACATGCTTATCACAACAGATGCAGAAAAAGCCTTTGACTAAATACAACACTCATTCCAACTGAAAGCACTAGAAAGTATAGGAATAGAAGGGCCTTTCCTAAAAATAATAAACAGTATATATCTAAAACCATTAGCCAACATCATCTGCAATGGAGATAAACTAGATGTATTCCCAATAAGAGCACAAGTGAAATAAGGATGCCCATTATCACCTCTACTATTTAACATTGTACTAGAAACACTAGCAGTAGCAATTAGAGAAGAAAAAGACATTGAAGGCATTAAAATAGGCAATGAGGAGATCAAGCTATCTCTCTTTGCAGATGATATGATGGTCTACTTAAAGTATCATAGAGAATCAATTAAAAGGCTAGTGGGAATAATCAACCATTTTACCCAAGTTACATGATACAAAATAAACCCACATATGTTATCAGCATTTCTATATATTTCCAATACATCTCAACAGCAAGAATAAGAAAGAGAAATTCCATTTAAAATCACCCTACACAATATAAAATATGTAGGAATCTATCTGCCAAAGCAAACACAAGAACTATATGAACACAACTACAAAACAATTTCCACAAAATTAAAACTAGATCTAAATAATTGGAAGAACATTAACTGCTCATGAGTAGGATGAGTTAACATAATAAAAATGACAATCCTACCCAAACTTATTTAGTGCCATACCCATGGAACTACCAAGAAAGTTGCTTATTGAAGTAGAAAAAACATCACAAAGTTCGTTTGGAAGAACCAAAGATCAAGGATATCCAGGGAAATAATGCAAAAAAAAACGTGGAGGAAGATGTCCTAGAAGTAGCAGATCTCAAACAATACTATAAATCAGGGGTCATCAAAGCAAAATGGTACTGGCTAAGAGACAGAAAGGAGAATCAGTGGAATAGACTTGGGGTAAGGGACCTCAGCAAGACTGTCTATGATAAACCCAAAGATCCCAGCTTTGAGGACCAAAATCCATTTTTTGACAAAAATTGCTGGGAAAATTGGAAGACAAAATGGGAGTGATTGGGTGTGGATCAACATCTCAAACCATAAACCAAGAAAATTCAGAATGGGTGAATGACATGAATGTTAAAAGAAGGAAAATATAAGTAAATTAGGTGAACACAAAATAGTATGTATATATCAGATCTTTGGGAAAGCAAAGATTTTAAGACAAAGCAAGAGTTAGAAAGAATCACAAATGGAAAGTAAATAATTTTTATTATATTATACTAAAAAGGTTTTGTGCCAACAAAACCAATGTAACCAAAATTAGAATGGAAGCAACAAATTGGGGGAAAAAATCTTCATAACAAAATCCTCTGACAAAGATCTAATTACACAAATTTATAAAGAGCTAAATAAGTTGTACAAAAAAACCATGCCATTCTCCAATTGATCAATGGGCAAGGGACATGAATAGGCAATTTTCATATAAAAAATAAAAACTATTAATAAACACAGGAAAAAAAGTGTTCTAAATCTCTTATAATCAGAGAGATGCAAATCAAAACAACTCTGAGGTATCACCTCACACCTAGCAGATTGGCTAACATGACAGCAAAGGAAAGTAATGAATGTTGCAGGGGATGTGGCAAAATTGGAACATTAATGCCCTGCTGGTGATGTTGTGAATTGATCCAACTGTTCTGGAGGTCAATTTGGAAATATGCAGAAAGGACACTAAAAAACAGTCAGCCCTTTGATCCAGCCATAACACTGCTGGGTTTATACCCCAAAGAGATAATATGGAAAAAAAAATTTGTACAAGAATATTCATAGCTGCACTCTTTGTGGTGGCAAAAAATTTGAAAATGAGGGGATGCCCTTCAATTGGGGAATGGCTGAAAAAATTGTGGTATATGTTGATGATGGAATACTATTGTGATCAAAGGAATAATACACTGGAGGAATTCAATGGGAACTGGAATGACCTCCAGGAATTGATGCAGAGTGAAAGGAGCAGAAGCAGGAGAACATTTTACACAGAGACTGATACACTGTGGTACAATCAAATGTAATAGACTTCTCCATTAGTTCCAAATGCAGTGATCCTGATCAACTCGGAGGGATCTATGAGGAAGAAAACTATCCATATTCGAAGGAAAAACTGTGGGAGCAGAAACACAGAAGAAAAAGAATTGTTTCATTACATTGATGGAAGGGGATATGATTGGGCATGTAGACTCTAAATGATCACCCTAGTGCAAACATCAACAATATGGGAATAGGTTCTGATTAAGAACACATATAAAACACAGTGAAATTGCATTTCAGCTACAGGAAGGGGTGGAGGAAGTAGAAAGAGGGAAAGGATATGATTCTTGTAACCAAGAAATAATGTTCTAAATTGACTATATAAAATTTAAAATATAACTCCATGAAATATTTCAGTAGCTATAAGACTTAAATCCTAAATATTTACATTCGCCACACTCAAGTTATGTTTTACTCCAGAACTGGCTACAAATTATGTTTGTAAATATTATGTAGAAAAATATAAAAACATGTTTGAATGGAAATAATTTCCATATGGTGCTATTTCTTTAAGTTAAATAAAGCAACTTTTTTTAAAAGATAAAAAAAAATAGACAAGAGGAGAGTTAATCCTATCTTTCACAAGAGACTGATGACTTAGCTATCCTGATCAATACATTGATCTAAGACATTTTCAAAGGATTTATGATGAAGAAATATACTCTCTACCTCCAGAGAAAGATCTGATGGTGTCTAAATGTTGTATAAACAATACTTCTTTCAATTTCTTTTTTCTTGGCTTTTGTGTTGTTGTTACAAAGTGGATAATATGTACATATGTTTTACATAATTTCATATGTACAAAGGACATCACATTTTTTGTCTTCACAATGGGTCAGGACCAGGTAGGAGGGTGGGAATGCAAAATTTAAAAAAACTATTATAAGTAAAAATATAAAGAATTTGGAGTTTGGAAGGAAGTTTGAGATTTCCATTCCATTGAGGTCCTGGGATAAATTGGCAAATAGAATCATCTACCTACAATCTTGCAAAAGGTTTAAGATACAGGGTCCTAATTTTTTGTAGTTGCCTTTATTGAATAGTTGGAGGCATTGCCCAGAAGAACAAAAAAGGCAGAAAGTAATAAAAGCCCTTCTTAATGAGGTAATTCCTAAGATTGGATATCCCAGATCACATAATCAAAATGATAATGGTCCTGGCATCACATCACAGATTATTCTCATGATTGCTAATGCTTTGTGCTTAACCAACAACCTTCATTACACCTGGCATCCTCAGTACACAATCAACCCTGTTTGCTTCAGTTTTCTCATCAGTAAAATAAGCTGAAGAAGGGAATAACAAAACACTTCCTAACTTTTGGTAAGAAACACCAAATAGGGTCATGAAGACACAGACATGTCCGAAATAACTGAACAACAATTTTTCCTTTTCTGAAAGGGAAATTTTGTGATTCTGAACAATACTGGCTGTCTCAGTCATTTTCTTCCTTTGGTTCCTCTAGTTTGGGACATACTCCTGGAAGGGGGGCAGGGACTGAGTCATTTTCCTGTATCTCAAGTCCATAGCCTAGGGACTTTTTGCTGAGAAAGTGGGTGAAAAATATTGTGGGATAGAGGTGAATGGCCAGTTGTGGCCCAGGTCAGTTAGATGAATAAATGAATGAATGAATGAATGCATGCATGCATGCATGCATGCATGTACCAGTGGACTGATAAGAATAGGATTAGTAATGTGGGAGATGGGGAAGGAGGGAGGAGGGCTTGGCATTCATCCAGTACTACATATCAGCCTTATCATTCAAATGAAGATAATGCTTGTGCTTTGGAACTGTATTTTAATTTAAAATCCAAGATTTTGATTTTTGTTCTAGAAAAGATCTTCAATAAGAAGCTTGCTAACTCCTAAATCCAGGGAATGAACTGTTGCAGAAAGATGCAAAAACATACATTATTACATCAAGAAGATCAAGAATGAACTTTGGATATGGTTGATTGAACTAAAATTTAATTGAACATTTATTGTAAATGTACACATTTATGACAAAAGGGACTGCCCCTAATTTGGCTTTCTGTCATTGTGCCTAGCAAAACATTGGTTTTGCTTTCTTTCTTTCTATTTCCTCCCTTACTACTCTAATTTCCTCTCAGAAAATTGAATATTGTATATATCTATAGTTAGAAGTGCATTTAGGACTACAAGATGATTATGTTAAATGATCAATGGGGAAACTAGTCACCCAGTGATCATCAGGGGGGATTGTGAATCTTAAAAATTCTCAGACCCTACTTCAGAACACTTGGTTAAGACCATTCCCCATTTTAAACAATGAAGGGACTTAGATCAGGAAGTGGGAACTCTACTTCACCCATACTTAAGCATGCCTTAGGGGAAGATAAAGTTGTAAACTCCTTGCTGAACAATGAAAAAGTACTTAACCCATACTTATAGTAAGGCAAAAACCCTTAAGCTGTGCCTATTTTTAGATCTAATTCAAAAAGGTGCTAAATACCTATAAAGGTCAGACAACTTGTAAACTTGCAAGGAGCAAAGAGGTGAGAACTTACTCAGGTGTGAATTCCTCAAAGTTTAGTCTACTCAGGTGTGAATTAAGAATGGTCTGTCCTTTTTAAATCGTCTACTGTGATTAGTAGTTGTAAGAACATAGGGGAGGTGACATAGAAGAAAATTCGCTTTTAAAAGGAGCTCAGAAAGGGCTCTGGGGAAATTCAGCTGGAAGGAATCAGCTGGAGAGAATGAACTGGGAAAGGCTGAATGGTGGCTGAACTTGATTGAGCTAGCTGAAGCTGAACTGTTGTCTCTCTGAACACTAAAATCTTGCTTTGGACAGATCTTGTGGTGAGTTGATAAAAGACTGACTGATCTCTCTTAAGGTTAGCCTAAGCTGGCCTAGCCTTTTTCTCATTATTTCCTTTCTCTCTCTCTCTCTCTCTCCCTTTCTTTAATTCCTCATTTGTATTAATTAAAATCTCTATAAAACCCAGCTGACTTAGGTATATTTCATATATGGGAATTTTTCCCTGGCGACCACTTTATATTTGATTTAAATCAAGACACTGTACTGAAACCATATTTTCTGCGGTCACAATTTTAGCCAACCACTCTTTTAACTGCCACAGTTTATACCAGACCACTCTTTTAACTGTTACAGAACACAATGAGATGCTATATTGCTTAGTAGACTTTAAAATGCTGGGCATCTGGAAACTCTTGTAATTAGTATCATTTCATTTCTCTGTGCATAGAAGATTACTCAGTTTAGGTCAATTCCCTGGGGGTAAGGGATAAAGCTGATCTCAATAGGTGAGCCATTGAAGTGGGAATGACCAGGAGAACCAGAGGGGAAGCAGTTAGAAACCAACAGGGGAAGAGCCAAGATGGCAGCATAGCAGGAGCTTCTCTGAATCTCCTTCTAACCAATCATTACAAAGCATCTCAAGGGGGCAGCTGGGTAGCTCAGTGAATTGAGAGCCATGCCTAGAGATGGGAGGTCCTAGGTTCAAATCTGGCCTCAGACACTTCCCAGCTGTGTGACCCTGGGCAAGTCACTTGACCCCCATTGCCTAGCCCTTACCACTCTTCTGCCTTGGAGCCAATACACAGTATTGACTCCAAGACGGAAGGTAAGGGTTAAAAAAAACAAAAAACAAAGCATCTCAAAAGGACAAAAATCAGAACCAGAGAAATAAAGGCACTCTCCCACTGGTCACAGTGTGAAAGGTAGGTAGTGAGTGAGGATTCCTATGCCATAAAGAAAAGAAACTGCTCAAATCAAAGCACTAGTTGACCACACATTCCCCCACATCAAATACTGAACCACAGTTAATGCCAGGGCAAGGAGAATTTCCAAAGTCTCAGGGGAAGACTGAGAGCACCACAGAATACCCCTGAGGGCTGTGGCTGGCCTTGGCAGTGAGACTCAAAGCTAAATAACACAGTCCTTGCAGCAGGGGAAGCAAAGGGGCAGCCAAAAGGGTAGCCAAAGCAGAGTTGAGGATGATGAACTTAGTGCAAAACCCATGTTGCAGTTGAAAATACAAGAAGCAACAGCTGAGGAAGATAGCCTTAGGAAAAAATGCTTTGAAGCAGGAACTACACATAAAAAAAAAAAAACAACAGAGATCTACCTGCCCTCATTCAATCCTCAGAAAGGGAACGAAAGATACTCACAAGGCAAAGCCCTTGAGACAGGAAGCTAAGAAACCAATGACCACCAACATGCAAGAATACCAATCCTAAAGGGGCAAAAGGAGTTAACAAAAAAAAACCATCTTGACCATGGAAAATTTTTATGGAGAAAAAGAGCAAATGTAGAATATCTGTCTTGTAAAGTGGGTAGAGGAAGTGCACATCATCCTCTTCCTCATTTCTTGCTCTGGGGCCCAGGGGTCTCACATTAAAAAAAATCCCTTAAATTCTGTTTTAGAATATATATTAAATATTGTTTCTAAAGCAGAATAGCATAAGGGCTTGGGATTTGGGGGTAAGTGGAATGCCCAGGGTAACAGAGATAGAAAGTGACTAAGGACAGATTTGAAGCTAGGTCCTTCTGACTCCAGGCCTGTCCCCTCTATTCACTGAGCCCTTTCATCTTGTTGTGAGAAAAAGAGAAACCATTAAAAGGAGAAAGCTGTGGGAGAGACCTGAGAACTGGAGAATTACCACCATTCTCGGAAGCAAATGCTTCCTCAGTGTTCCAATTCCTGCATGATCCAGCAACTTTAGCACTAGATGACTGGCATGGAGAGGTGCCTTATTAGTCTATTTCAGACTTCTCCTAATTCATAAACTCTTCATGTGTTTCTGATTTCTCTTTATTGAGATTCCTTAGTAGCAGGAAAACTCACCAAAGGAAGACACCCACATCTCACATACAGTGCCAAAAACAAGGTGGTGAAGTATGGGTGAGAATATGACTCCTGAGAAACAAGTCCTCTTCTGCAAGTCTGACTTGGCCAGATTGGGCTGGATGGCTCTTGCCACTCTGTGGCTCAGAATAGGGCAAGGCTTTCTCTCTAGGACTGGGAGGGAAGAATCCCAGGTGCCTTTCATAAGTTAGGTAAAGGAGGAACCTGGCCCTTGGAAGTCCATGCCTCCAAATTTGGAAAAGATACAGAAATGGAGATTGGAGAAGTCTTTCAGAACAAAGGGGCCACTAGGAGAACACACTGGTGGCTAACTCTGTTGGTTCTTAAATTTATTTGCAGGGATTGGATACTAACGATTTGTACTTTGTAAGGACATGGTAGTTGTCCCTGAATAAGTATCAGATATGATTTGACTAAGGTCTCAATCAGAGCAATTGAGTTACTTGAGAAAGAAGGGATACTTAGAGAAGAGTTGTCTTTGGAGCTTCTTAAAATATAAGATTACTTCCCAGGCACCAGGGTTTCTTTCCCCCTCCCTCATCAAGCCTCATCACTGACATGCAACTACCTCAAAGTTA
This sequence comes from Monodelphis domestica, assembly GCF_027887165.1. Lineage (NCBI taxonomy): Eukaryota > Metazoa > Chordata > Mammalia > Didelphimorphia > Didelphidae > Monodelphis > Monodelphis domestica. The sequence continues at coordinate 424,824,072 of NC_077230.1, forward strand.
GTCCTTCAGCCATATACACTATTATTCTCCTACTCAGCTAGCCTATGGAGTGTTGGATCTTTCTCAGGAGTCTTTTTCCTACACTAGGTTATGTAATATTTTAATTTGAGAAATTGTTTGGAGCTGTAGTAGTAGTAGTAGCAGTAGTAGTAGTAGTAATAGTAGTAGTAGTAGTAGTTGTTGTTGTTGTTGTTGTTGTAGTTGTAGTAGTAGTAGTAGTATTGGTAAAGAGAGGGGAAAATGGAAGAAAGGTCAAGAGATATTAGTGTCAAAAGGAATTTCCCTCCAGATTATGTGTTTTTGTTTGATATCATCAATCACTGACCTGTAGGTCATTTATCATTGAGATTGACTGGTATTGAGAAACCCTCAGAGAAAGGAAGTTGAAACCAAGGAGAAGGGAAACTGATCCGACAGAAACTGCCCCCTTGTTAATCCAAGGAATTGCTCCTGCTCTTCTCTCTCTCTCTCTCTCTCTCTCTCTCTCTCTCTCTCTCTCTCTCTCTCTCTCTCTCTCTCTCTCTCACTCTTTCCAGTTTGACATGTACTATCATTTTGTTCAGTCTCTTTACATTTAACTCTTCCTAAACTATTCTTAAGTAAGTTATTATAGTTTATTTAGATTGGCTAAAATACACCAAGATGTTGACCAGAACCAGTAAACAAGACTGATCAAAGCTACAACCGCACTGCAGAAAACTTTGGATTGGTGAGAAATGGTTAAGTATTGGGGGAGGGAAGCAAGCTGAACTTTTGCTTTTTTCCCCAAATAGAGCCAGGTTTGGGGATTAAGCTCTAATTAATGATTAAATTACAGCTAGGAAATATTGTGGATGGAGTCTGGAGTCAAAAAACTCATCTTTCTGAGTTCAAATCTGGTCTCAGACACTCAATAGATGTGTGACCCTGGGAAAGTCACTTCACCATCTTTGCCTCAGTTTTCTCATCTTTAAAATGAGCTAGACAAGGAGTGCAAACCCCTCCAGCATCTCTGCTAAGAAATGGAGTCAGGAAGAGTTGTACATGACTCTATAATTACTTGTTAACAATTTCTCCTCACACATGAGGGTTTTGCTTTCCATCATCATTTGCCTCTATGATTCTAGTTCAGCCCTCTGTGGCCACACAGAACACTTCTAAATCCTCTTCCACGTAAGAGTCCAGAATATTGCTATCAGGCCTCTCCCCAAAGCTTTCTATTCCTTTTTCTAATATGTAGTTCCTCAATTGATCTTCAGAGACTCCCAAACCCTCAGCAATCTGGCTGAACACTCCCCAGTTCACTGTTGCCCCTTGTAAAATGTGTCATCTAGAATCAAATACAATAGTAAAAGTGCCATCTGATAGTACAGAAGGGCAGCTATCTCCTTATTCTTGGAAATGGACATGCTTCTCTTAAGACGGCATTAGTGGTTGGGGTAGTTGTGTAGCTCAGTGGATTGAGAGCCAGGCCTAGAGATCAGAGGTTCTGGGATCAAATCTGACCTCAAATAATTCCTAGCTATATGACCCTGGGCCACTCACTTAACTTCCATTGCATAGTATTGATCCTACGTCTGATAGGTAAGGGTTAAAATAAAGTTTGCATTATGTTTTTTCAACTACTCTATTACCTTTCCTACAGATAATAACTTTGTGGTTCTCTAAATCATCCCCAAGATCTCTTTATGAAATCTAACTTGGCATTAATGATCTGTATCCAATTTCCCCTTTTTTTAAATCAACCATGCCCCATTAATTTAACTTTTTTCTATGACATGTATACTAGTAACTGCCCCATCGAGGTCGATTTTTTTTTTGTGATTTTGACATTTTGTATTCCAGGATAGGACCTGATATCAATTCCCAATAATATTCATATTATCACATTCCATCTACTGTACCAGCTTCCTGAACTACTTCTACATCCTGTTTTTACCATCCCTATCATGCCAATTTTTTCTTTCTCTATATTTTCCTTCCAGGTCCAAAATTATGCTTTCTGCTTGTCTACAGAATTACTAGAACATTAATGGTCACCATTTACTAAGGTCTTTAAAGATATTATTTCATTTGAGCCAAGTCACTCATAGGAACATTGAACGGAATGAGTTCAAGAACAGAAACTTCAGAAGATTTGTCTGAACTGATGCAGAATGAAGTGAGTAGAACAAGAAGGTAATTTATACAATAACGATAGTGTTGTGAAATCAAAGAACTTTGAAAAACTTGGGACCTCTGATCAATGCAGTGGCTGACAAGGACTGCAGAAGACCCATGATAATAAGTTACTCACTTCCTACAAAAAGCTACAGACTTGCTATGAAATCAGGTGCCTCAATTCAGAAATAGGATGGACTCAGGCTGTAAGTTGCAACAGATATTTATTGAGATTGAGAATTACTTTACCTTGATATGTCCACATGAGTATTTTAATCTTGAAAGAATTACTAATATATTAATATTGCAACCTATGTGCTCAGGTATCATATTCACAGATATATTAGTTCTTGATCATTGTATTTAATAGGTACTCTAATAATTTTGACTACTCTTCAAATCTACATCCCAAAGGTCAGAAGAATTCCTGGGTAGGCTGCCACATTGTCCTAGTTCCCACCTTGCCAGACCAGATTCCATACAAGGTCATATGCTGAGTTAATCTACTCCTCTTTGAACTTGTAGTTGTCAGGTGAGCCTATATTAAGTCTTATGCCATGTCACATGAACATTAGCTACCTCCCATTCCCCATTGCTTGATCCTCCAGTAAAAGATTGAGGAAATATGTAGTTCACTCTCTCTCTCTCTCCTCTCTCTCTCTCTCTCTCTCTCTCTCTCTCTCTCTCTCTCTCTCTCTCTCTCTCTCTCTCTCTCTCTCTCTCTCTCTCTCCATCATCAGAGGAGCACACAGGCTGGATCCCAAGCTCTTTAATTCCTGGCTCTGAGTCTTTCTTCCTTTATTATATCCCCTCTTTCTCTATATCCCCTTTACCCATTTTTCCTCAGTTTCTAACTCTCCTTTTCAGGTGTCCAACTAAGAATATATTAATTTGTGGCTATAGGCAGACACAACCCATACATGTCCCAAACATATTCATTTTCATTAGTGGTAGAAGGTAGAAGGGGAACAGAAAATAGATTGTGATTAATTGGAAAAAGTAAATTAAGAAAAAATTCCTTTCAAACACAGGTGTCAAATACATAGACTGCAACATTGCCAGGTGCTGCCTAAACCAGGTCAAAAGGTAATTGGGAAATAGTTGTAGCAGTCCACCCTAGCTATGGGCAAGGGGAACAGTCGGTATGTACAGATTGCCTTAGAAGAGAGCATGCTCAGTCTTGAGCATGCTAAGTATTGCACATGGCTGGGAAAGCCTCTGACCCTTGACCCCAGCTTCCCCCAGGTTAAGTGGGAACACAGGTTTCTTTGTGCTCACCTGGTTAAGAGAAACCACACCTATACCTTGTCATCAACCAATGATCATCATCCCTGTGTACTGTGTATATTTGCATATCAAAGATTATATATAGCCCAGCAAGCTCCGCCTCTCTCTCTCTCTTTCAGGCTAGCTGGTGGCTGTCCTGGCAGGACTTGGCCTCTGGCCAAGCTCCATCTTTAAATCTTCTCTATCTCTCTTTCATCTCTCTGACCTGTGTGGGATTAAATGTGGATCTCTGGACTGGTAAAAGCCTTTGGAAGGGTCCTTTGATCAGAGCTTAGCTGTGGCTCATGGAAAATTAATAAAGACTCATTCCTGCCACCTCATATCTCTAATTTGACTCCGTCATCCCCCTTGTGGTATCTAAAACTTCTATCCTATCTCTATCTTCCTACCTTAAAGCTTCTCTCCCCTCTGAGGAAGCTTTAATAGTTAACCAAAAAAAAAAGATACACAGATAATTATATGCTAAATTAAAATGTGTGCTTTAAGCATCCTTATGTACAGATTTAGCCCAATAAAAAGTCATCCCTCCTGTAAAGTATATGCTGTTGGTATCTGACTTTCCAGAGGTCACTTCCACACATCAAAATTCTATTTCTCCCCCTGCTCTCCATTCAGAATATACCCAGAGTCAGGGACAGGAAGCTGGGATACCCCTAAGAATTATAACAATAAAGCTGCATGAAATAAAAGGAAACTAAGGCCAGAGATGATCTCTCTATGGTCCTGCTGCCATTAGTGTGATTATGGGAATGGAGGGTCTGTCATCTGTACATAGGAAAGTCAGACCAGTGAATTAATTGGGCAGCAGGAATTCTACAGTGGAAACAGTTACTGGAGGCTAAAGTCAATAGATCAGAATCAGGTTAAATAACTGACATGCTTCCATGTGGCATTTTACGCTACAAAAAGGAAAAATATAGAAGCAATGGTGAATCCCTATGTGTGAAAGCAGACAAAGTTTACATTCTCCTTTCCATCTCCAGAATTTCCCTGCCAAAGAGGACCAAGACCAGCCCCATTGCATGAACAGAGCTTATACTCCAACCAAGACTAGAAATATTCTGTGGTTTCACAGCACCAAGAGAAAGGGACTGAAGGAAAGAGTATGGGGCAGTCATTGAAACTGCAGTCCTAGAAGGTGGGACACAAAGAAGGTTGTATGTCACTGGGACAGAAGAGAATAATACAATATCAATAACAAAGATGATGACGACAACTAACGTTTTTATTTTGTGTCTACCATGTAAAAAGGACTTTCTCCACCTAAAATCCTATTATACACAGAACAAATATTATTCATTTTTCCAGATGAAGAAACTGAGCCTATGAAAGGAGGAGTCATTTACTGCACAGATAGTAGACAGAAAAGAAAGGATTCAATCTACGTTTCATGATTCTGAGCTCAGGGCTCTTTCTACCACAATGCACTGTGTCATGGGACCAGGCAGAATATCTTATGTCTATTTCTCTAATACCAGGGAAAGAGAAAGCCCAACACAAAGTTGGTGGCCCAATCCAGATACTCACCATAGATTATAATATTCTTGGTTGCGGTGTGCGTCAAGCCAGTGAATGAGTTAGATGCAATACAGGTATAGGTTCCAGCATGATTCAGGGATGAAATAACAGAAAATATGGCTGAGTTGCTGACAGATTGTCCATTCTGTAACCAAGTGAATTGTGCTGGTGGGTTAGAATCAGCTACACAGCTCAAGGTAATATTTACCCCAGTAGGGTACACACCAGCTGAACGGACAATCGTGGCGATATCTGGGCCATCTGGAGGAAAGAGAAGGATTCCATATTGAGATTAAGGTAGAAAGAAGGGCATCTCCTAGTCTGTAACCCATCACCAGGGACCACTGTGTCTCCCTGATCGTCCCTTGAGCTGGGAAATTCACAGTTGGTACTCTAAGAGTTTTGATCTGAACTTGGAAGATCTTAGGGCTTTCTCCAGTTCAGCACCCTGGCTGGCCACCCTCAACCAAAAAAGCATGACAAGGCCAATCTGGGCGCCCTAAAGATGAAGGGGGTTGGGAACCTCAGAGCCTACCTCTTTAGCTCTCTGAGAAGGGACTGAATTAGCCTGGCCTCTGGGAACACACCACCAGACTATAAGCAGGCACCATATAGGAAGAAGCAATATACTCACAGGTAACATTCAGTGGGAATGGATCACTCCTATTCCGAAACAATGGGTTCTCGATTTCACACACATAGGGCCCTTTGTTTTCCCTTCTTGTGAGCCTGCGGAGAGTGAGTATCCTCTTATCCGGGGACAGCTGTATCCTGCTACCAACTGGGGCAAGTCCATTTATGAACCACCGGTAAGCATGAATTTGACCCGTAGCATTGCATGTCATTGAGAAGTCCTTGGTCTCCACTGCAGTATTGTTGGAGGTGATGATGGTAGGTTTGGACAGTGGCACTGTGCAGGGAATAGACAGAAAATGACTGTATTCGTACTTTTTCTTATCTTATAACCAAATAAGTGGTTTGGAAGTGGCCTGTCTAAGACCTTGGCAAGGCTGAGGGCCAGAGACCAAGAACCTCTGATTTCAAAGGCAAAGACAAAGACCCCCCTTTCTCTGGTGCAGATCTCAACTCCTCCAGGCCTTAGGAAAGTTCAGCTTCAGTTCCTGTGGCTGACAAAGACATTCACATGGAGCCCAAGCCCTGGGTTCTCAGTCTTGCTGGGCTGAGGCAAGCTGGATGTAAACCTTAAAATTTCCCAGACCCTACTTTATAAGATTGGATTAAGACCATTCCCTATTTGGGCAGTGAACTCTACTTAAAGCAGGAATGTGAGAATTCTACTATACCTACTTGGGTCTGCCCTAGGGGAAGATAAAGTTGTAAACTCTTTTCTGAACAATGAACAGTACTTAAACCCATACTTTTCTTAAGCTAAGTACCTATAAAGGTTAAGCAACTTGTGAATTTACAAGGAACAAAGAACTGGAAAACTTACTCAGAGCTTTCCTGGTGTTAATTACTCAAAAATCCACACCTTCTTAGGTGTGGACTAAGAATGGGTGGTCCTTTAGAAACATCTACAGTGATTGGTAGATGTAAGGACTTAGGGGAGGTGACAGAGGAGATTTTGTCCTTAAAAATAAGAGCTCAGAGAAGAACAAGAGGAGGGGGATCTGGTTTCTGATTCTCATTCTGAAGGAGAGCTCCTTGAGGAGCTCCTCTGAGGGGCTCTGTCCCTCTGGGGTAGGAGCTCTGGAGGCTCTTGAGAGAGACCCTTTGAAACAATCTCTGTCTGGAAGACTCTTTGAGAAAGCAGCTGAGATGCTGCTGGCCTGGTGTCATTAGAAATACTTACTTAGACAGATCTTATGGTGAGTTATAAAAAACTGACTGATTTCTCTTTTAAGACTCAGGTCTAGGCCATATTGGCTTTGAGACCCTTCATACTTATTCCTTTTTTACTCTCTCTCTCTTTCTTTGATTACAAATTGTATTGTTAATGAAAATCTTTATAAAACCCAATTGACTTGGGTATTTGAATAATTGGGAATATTTCCCTGGCAACCACCTTATATTTGATTTTAAAACCCAAGACACTGTAGTGAAACATATTTCTCCGGTCAAATTTACTCACCCTCTCTTATATCTATCACAATTTATATCTTCCACTATTTTAATCACTACAGTTTAAAACCTCAACCATTTTAAATCTCACATGGACTGGGGATGACAGACTACTTCATCCAACACCTGTACTTGGATTTGAGGCCTTTCTAGTTTGGCAGAACTACCAAGAGTTTATGATTCCTTAGCCTGGACTTCCAGAAGCCAGGATTCCTTACCTTGACATCTTCTTAAGAATATTGGGAGAAACTGGAGAAGATAGACTAGGGACAGGCCATGGGGAAATTGTGCTCAGAAAGGGAAACTTACTTTAACTCTTAAGAGGAAAGAAGAGGAAAGGAAGAGAGAGGGAATAGATCAGTTCTTATCAGGATACGAAAGGATGAGTCTCTGGCTGGGAGTCAGGTGAGACCTGGTTCAAGGCTGGAGATTTCAAACCCACAATAACATCTCTCCTGCCTAGGACTGTGTTTTGCCACCCCAGGAGGCAGTTCATACCCATTTACTGGATTCTGGAATTCCCTGCTTTGGGCTCTTTCCTTAGGTGTTTCCTACCCTACAAGATGAGAATGAGAATGTTGAAGGTGATCTTCAAGCTCAGATGAGGTTTTATGCTGGGAATCTAAGCTAATGGGGACTAATCTTCCCTGAGCCTTCATGACCCAAGGGGAGCCCTTTCCTTATCTCTAGTTAGCAGGTAGGCCTTGCCACTGAGAGAGGTGTGTGTACCAGAGTAAAGCCTGGGGCACATCCAGGAGCATTGACAGGCTTCTGTCCTGTGTCATCCATGGCCAGCTGTCTTAAAATTAATTTCCAAATTGACATTCATAAGTTAAAAATATTTCAGCTTCCTTGACCTTTCACCTTGTTATTTTGGTAGAGCTTGCACTCCATCCCTGGGTCTCCACTGGGAAGTTTAAGGTGAGGAAGAATGAGCCTCCCATTTGTATCCAGTAAAGCCAAGTGAGACTGACCAGGACAGTGACAAATCTGAGGTCAGCTAGCCACCTTTTGTAGTGGGAGGAGAATATGAAGAAACAGTGAGCATGCTCCTGAGCATGAAGGTCATGGTAGGACTTTTTGGAAGGTGTTTTGGCAGCATCAATGGATCCAGTGACTGACATGACATAGTGACTAGTGTTGGACTAAGAGTGAGAAAGACCTGAGTTCAAATTCTGTCTCAAAATTTTACTGGCTGTGTGTGTTACTAGCAAGTCCCTATCTGTGTCTCAGTCTCCTGATTTGTTAAATGGGTAAAATAATCTCTCCCTCTTAGTGTTGTTGGATGAAATGAGACCATATATAAAAGCTGTGTATAAATCCCAAGAAGAGCCCAAACAAAGGTTCAGAGGAAGGAAAGTCAGAGTGTGAGACTGGGTACCAAATGTAGACTCAGCCTGTCTGAGCACACAATGCATGGCCAGAAGTATCTGTAATGCCTGCTGCCATTTTGTGAAGGGCTAAGGTTTAATGCCAGAACAAGATCACTCAAGGATAGTCTGTAGGCAAAAGAGAGTCATAGAGAAGAGACATGAGCACACACATATTTTATTGAAGGGCCAATTAAGGGCACTAGAGATGCTTAGCCCAAAGAAGAAAAGACTTGAGGAGGAGGGGAGACATGTCTCCAAAGACTGGTCAAGTTATAATGGGTTTGATGCCCCTGCCAGGGGATGCTCAGTGGTTACATTGATCAGGGAGGGACTATTTCCTAATGTGTCAGTATCTTTCCTCCTTACAGCAACATTCTGGTACCCTTTTATCTCTTGTCTATCACAAAACAACTCTTTTTTAAAACCCTTACCTCCTGCATTAGAATCAATACTCTGTATTGTTTCCAAGGCAGAAGGGCCAGGCAATGGGGGTTAAGTAACTAGCTCAAGGTCACACAGCTAAGAAGTGTCTGAGGCAAGATTTGAACCCAAGATTTCCTGATCCACAGCCAGGCTCTCAATTCGCTGAGTTACCCAGCTGCCCCTGCAGATCAGCTCTTCAGAGGAGGTAATGGCTTCTTTTTCAGAAGGGGCAGGGATTATGATTGGAATCCTGGTGACTAATTGAGAACTCTACTATATTTTGTTAGAAAGATAGGCGAGTAGGATTGTGTGGCCTCTGACTCTTATTTCTCCTAGTCTGCCTCCAGAAATGTGGGAGAAAAATGAAGATGATTCCTCAATTTCTTGACCTTCTCTAGGCCCCTGGTCTCCCTCCCTTCCCCAAGCTTGCCTTTCACACAATATTTACTGATATGGATCTCATTGTTCTTTTCAGGGTTATTCATTGTACCTCCTTTTTTCCCAACTTCTTTCTCAAGCAAAAAGTCTTTACTTTTCTGTTTTTAGAAGATGTGGTAGACCTAGATTGATGTAGCCCCAAAATTAAGGAAATAAGATTTAAGAAGATGGAGCCGAAAAGAATGGAGAGGCAGCAAAGGGATCAGGGATAGGGTAGTCTGGAGATAAAGAGAGATGGAGGAGAGTTTTCAGCAAGCTGTATCTCAAGGAAACTGGTCTATGGGTTTTCCTTGACTACACAGGCCAAACAGCAAACAGTTTTAATGGACTTGACTGCCTTCTCATTTCTCTTCCAAAAATGATTTGGGATGCTTTGCAAAACTGATCTGAAGAGGATTCCTGGACTGACTCTGCAACAGTTATGAGACGCATAAACAGGCTCACATCCAACCCAATCCTTTCTTGGGTGAGGAAGGGCTCAAACATTTGCCCCTCTATAATCAGATGGAAATCAGGCTGGCTCAATCATCCCTGGCCTCAGATATTCCTCTCTTGCTATTGGTCTCCTTCTGTCCACTAGGTGGAACTACCAGTACAGGAAGGACTCATTAGTACAAAAAGTTTCAGAGTAGCAGTTGACACATAATGTGATCTAGGGCATCTTAAACTCTCTAGGGCTGTCTCTGGATACAACTGACTTCAGTTCCCTGGAAAGATCAGGAAATGTCCAAGTAAACAGGAAATCTTGAAAATCAAAAGAGAGTTTAATAAAATCAAAAGAAAATAAAAACCAGAATTAAATAATACTAGGATCTGGTTTTTAAAATAAAAATACAATTAAATAGATGAAGCATTGGTTAATTTGATTAAAGATAGAAGAAAACATTATAACCAATAGCAAAAATGAAAAGGATGAATGAGTTAGCAATGAAGTTGAAATTAAGGAAATTTTGAGCACTTATTTTGAGCAATCATGTGCCAGCAAAATTGAAATGTAAGTAAAATAGATGAATACTTACAAAAAAGATTAATTGCTCAGATTAACAGAATTATAAATAGAATATTTAAACAACTCAATCTTAGAAAAAGACATTGAAGAAACCACAAATGAGTTCTCTATGAAAAAGTCCCCAGGATCAGATTGATATACCAGTGAATTACCACACTGAAGGAACAATGAATCTCAATGCTATTTAAACAATCTTAAAAATCTAGGCAATGAGGGCTATGGGGTGATCAGTAGATAGCAGGGCCTAGATTCAGGAGGACCAGGGTTCACATCTGGCCTCAGATACTTTGGATGTGTGACCACGGGCATGTCATTATCCCCCTTTTTCTAGCCTTTACTTCTCAACTTACTTTGAACCAATACTCAGAATTGATTCCAAGATGGAAGGGAAGAATTTTCAAAAATAGGTAAAGAAAGAATCCCACCAAATTCCTTTTGTGATCCAAATATATTTTTGATACCAAAGCCAGTGAAAGCAAAAACAGAAAAAGAATTGGAATACTTAAATAATCCTGTATTAGAAATAGAAATTGAACAAGGCATCACAAATGTCCCTAAGAAAAAATCCACAGGGCCTGATGGTTCTATAAGTGTGTTATATCAAACATACAACGAACAACTAATCCCAATATTATACAAAATATTTGATGTAATAAACAAACAGGGAGTTGTACCAAATTCCATTTATGACACAATTATGGTACTGATTCCAAAGCCAGGCACATCAAAAACAGAGAAAGAAAACTATAGACTAATCTCCTTCATGGACATAGATGCAAAGGTCTTAAATAGAATACTAGCAAAAAGACTCTAGCAACTGATCCTGAGGGTTATTCATTATGATCAGTTGGGATTCATACCAGATTAATATTAGGAAAATCATCCACATAATTGACCATATCAACAAGCAAACCAACAAAAATCACATGCTTATCACAACAGATGCAGAAAAAGCCTTTGACTAAATACAACACTCATTCCAACTGAAAGCACTAGAAAGTATAGGAATAGAAGGGCCTTTCCTAAAAATAATAAACAGTATATATCTAAAACCATTAGCCAACATCATCTGCAATGGAGATAAACTAGATGTATTCCCAATAAGAGCACAAGTGAAATAAGGATGCCCATTATCACCTCTACTATTTAACATTGTACTAGAAACACTAGCAGTAGCAATTAGAGAAGAAAAAGACATTGAAGGCATTAAAATAGGCAATGAGGAGATCAAGCTATCTCTCTTTACAGATGATATGATGTTCTACTTAAAGTATCATAGAGAATCAATTAAAAGGCTAGTGGGAATAATCAACCATTTTACCCAAGTTACATGATACAAAATAAACCCACATATGTTATCAGCATTTCTATATATTTCCAATACATCTCAACAGCAAGAATAAGAAAGAGAAATTCCATTTAAAATCACCCTACACAATATAAAATATGTAGGAATCTATCTGCCAAAGCAAACACAAGAACTATATGAACACAACTACAAAACAATTTCCACAAAATTAAAACTAGATCTAAATAATTGGAAGAACATTAACTGCTCATGAGTAGGATGAGTTAACATAATAAAAATGACAATCCTACCCAAACTTATTTAGTGCCATACCCATGGAACTACCAAGAAAGTTGCTTATTGAAGTAGAAAAAACATCACAAAGTTCGTTTGGAAGAACCAAAGATCAAGGATATCCAGGGAAATAATGCAAAAAAAAAATGTGGAGGAAGATGTCCTAGAAGTAGCAGATCTCAAACAATACTATAAATCAGGGGTCATCAAAGCAAAATGGTACTGGCTAAGAGACAGAAAGGAGAATCAGTGGAATAGACTTGGGGTAAGGGACCTCAGCAAGACTGTCTATGATAAACCCAAAGATCCCAGCTTTGAGGACCAAAATCCATTTTTTGACAAAAATTGCTGGGAAAATTGGAAGACAATATGGGAGTGATTGGGTGTGGATCAACATCTCAAACCATAAACCAAGAAAATTCAGAATGGGTGAATGACATGAATGTTAAAAGAAGGAAAATATAAGTAAATTAGGTGAACACAAAATAGTATGTATATATCAGATCTTTGGGAAAGCAAAGATTTTAAGACAAAGCAAGAGTTAGAAAGAATCACAAATGGAAAGTAAATAATTTTTATTATATTATACTAAAAAGGTTTTGTGCCAACAAAACCAATGTAACCAAAATTAGAATGGAAGCAACAAATTGGGGGAAAAAATCTTCATAACAAAATCCTCTGACAAAGATCTAATTACACAAATTTATAAAGAGCTAAATAAGTTGTACAAAAAAACCATGCCATTCTCCAATTGATCAATGGGCAAGGGACATGAATAGGCAATTTTCATATAAAAAATAAAAACTATTAATAAACACAGGAAAAAAAGTGTTCTAAATCTCTTATAATCAGAGAGATGCAAATCAAAACAACTCTGAGGTATCACCTCACACCTAGCAGATTGGCTAACATGACAGCAAAGGAAAGTAATGAATGTTGCAGGGGATGTGGCAAAATTGGAACATTAATGCCCTGCTGGTGGTGTTGTGAATTGATCCAACTGTTCTGGAGGTCAATTTGGAAATATGCAGAAAGGACACTAAAAAACAGTCAGCCCTTTGATCCAGCCATAACACTGCTGGGTTTATACCCCAAAGAGATAATATGGAAAAGAAAAATTTGTACAAGAATATTCATAGCTGCACTCTTTGTGGTGGCAAAAAAATTGAAAATGAGGGGATGCCCTTCAATTAGGGAATGGCTGAAAAAATTGTGGTATATGTTGATGATGGAATACTATTGTGATCAAAGGAATAATACACTGGAGGAATTCAATGGGAACTGGAATGACCTCCAGGAATTGATGCAGAGTGAAAGGAGCAGAAGCAGGAGAACATTTTACACAGAGACTGATACACTGTGGTACAATCAAATGTAATAGACTTCTCCATTAGTTCCAAATGCAGTGATCCTGATCAACTCGGAGGGATCTATGAGGAAGAAAACTATCCATATTCGAAGGAAAAACTGTGGGAGCAGAAACACAGAAGAAAAAGAATTGTTTCATTACATTGGTGGAAGGGGATATGATTGGGCATGTAGACTCTAAATGATCACCCTAGTGCAAACATCAACAATATGGGAATAGGTTCTGATTAAGAACACAAATAAAACACAGTGAAATTGCATTTCAGCTACAGGAAGGGGTGGAGGAAGTAGAAAGAGGGAAAGGATATGATTCTTGTAACCAAGAAATAATGTTCTAAATTGACTATATAAAATTTAAAATATAACTCCATGAAATATTTCAGTAGCTATAAGACTTAAATCCTAAATATTTACATTCGCCACACTCAAGTTATGTTTTACTCCAGAACTGGCTACAAATTATGTTTGTAAATATTATGTAGAAAAATATAAAAACATGTTTGAATGGAAATAATTTCCATATGGTGCTATTTCTTTAAGTTAAATAAAGCAACTTTTTTTAAAAGATAAAAAAAAAATAGACAAGAGGAGAGTTAATCCTATCTTTCACAAGAGACTGATGACTTAGCTATCCTGATCAATACATTGATCTAAGACATTTTCAAAGGATTTATGATGAAGAAATATACTCTCTACCTCCAGAGAAAGATCTGATGGTGTCTAAATGTTGTATAAACAATACTTCTTTCAATTTCTTTTTTCTTGGCTTTTGTGTTGTTGTTACAAAGTGGATAATATGTACATATGTTTTACATAATTTCATATGTACAAAGGACATCACATTTTTTGTCTTCACAATGGGTCAGGACCAGGTAGGAGGGTGGGAATGCAAAATTTAAAAAAACTATTATAAGTAAAAATATAAAGAATTTGGAGTTTGGAAGGAAGTTTGAGATTTCCATTCCATTGAGGTCCTGGGATAAATTGGCAAATAGAATCATCTACCTACAATCTTGCAAAAGGTTTAAGATACAGGGTCCTAATTTTTTGTAGTTGCCTTTATTGAATAGTTGGAGGCATTGCCCAGAAGAACAAAAAAGGCAGAAAGTAATAAAAGCCCTTCTTAATGAGGTAATTCCTAAGATTGGATATCCCAGATCACATAATCAAAATGATAATGGTCCTGGCATCACATCACAGATTATTCTCATGATTGCTAATGCTTTGTGCTTAACCAACAACCTTCATTACACCTGGCATCCTCAGTACACAATCAACCCTGTTTGCTTCAGTTTTCTCATCAGTAAAATAAGCTGAAGAAGGGAATAACAAAACACTTCCTAACTTTTGGTAAGAAACACCAAATAGGGTCATGAAGACACAGACATGTCCGAAATAACTGAACAACAATTTTTCCTTTTCTGAAAGGGAAATTTTGTGATTCTGAACAATACTGGCTGTCTCAGTCATTTTCTTCCTTTGGTTCCTCTAGTTTGGGACATACTCCTGGAAGGGGGGCAGGGACTGAGTCATTTTCCTGTATCTCAAGTCCATAGCCTAGGGACTTTTTGCTGAGAAAGTGGGTGAAAAATATTGTGGGATAGAGGTGAATGGCCAGTTGTGGCCCAGGTCAGTTAGATGAATGAATGAATGAATGAATGCATGCATGCATGCATGCATGCATGTACCAGTGGACTGATAAGAATAGGATTAGTAATGTGGGAGATGGGGAAGGAGGGAGGAGGGCTTGGCATTCATCCAGTACTACATATCAGCCTTATCATTCAAATGAAGATAATGCTTGTGCTTTGGAACTGTATTTTAATTTAAAATCCAAGATTTTGATTTTTGTTCTAGAAAAGATCTTCAATAAGAAGCTTGCTAACTCCTAAATCCAGGGAATGAACTGTTGCAGAAAGATGCAAAAACATACATTACATCAAGAAGATCAAGAATGAACTTTGGATATGGTTGATTGAACTAAAATTTAATTGAACATATATTGTAAATGTACACATTTATGACAAAAGGGACTGCCCCTAATTTGGCTTTCTGTCATTGTGCCTAGCAAAACATTGGTTTTGCTTTCTTTCTTTCTATTTCCTCCCTTACTACTCTAATTTCCTCTCAGAATATTGAATATTGTATATATCTATAGTTAGAAGTGCATTTAGGACTACAAGATGATTATGTTAAATGATCAATGGGGAGACTAGTCACCCAGTGATCATCAGGGGGGAATGTGAATCTTAAAAATTCTCAGACCCTACTTCAGAACACTTGGTTAAGACCATTCCCCATTTTAAACAATGAAGGGACTTAGATCAGGAAGTGGGAACTCTACTTCACCCATATTTAAGCATGCCTTAGGGGAAGATAAAGTTGTAAACTCCTTGCTGAACAATGAAAAGTACTTAACCCATACTTATAGTAAGGCAAAAACCCTTAAGCTGTGCCTATTTTTAGATCTAATTCAAAAAGGTGCTAAATACCTATAAAGGTCAGACAACTTGTAAACTTGCAAGGAGCAAAGAGGTGAGAACTTACTCAGGTGTGAATTCCTCAAAGTTTAGTCTACTCAGGTGTGAATTAAGAATGGTCTGTCCTTTTTAAATCGTCTACTGTGATTAGTAGTTGTAAGAACATAGGGGAGGTGACATAGAAGAAAATTCGCTTTTAAAAGGAGCTCAGAAAGGGCTCTGGGGAAATTCAGCTGGAAGGAATCAGCTGGAGAGATTGAACTGGGAAAGGCTGAATGGTGGCTGAACTTGATTGAGCTAGCTGAAGCTGAACTGTTGTCTCTCTGAACACTAAAATCTTGCTTTGGACAGATCTTGTGGTGAGTTGATAAAAGACTGACTGATCTCTCTTAAGGTTAGCCTAAGCTGGCCTAGCCTTTTTCTCATTATTTCCTTTCTCTCTCTCTCTCTCTCCCTTTCTTTAATTCCTCATTTGTATTAATTAAAATCTCTATAAAACCCAGCTGACTTGGGTATATTTCATATATGGGAATTTTTCCCTGGCGACCACTTTATATTTGATTTAAATCAAGACACTGTACTGAAACCATATTTTCTGCGGTCACAATTTTAGCCAACCACTCTTTTAACTGCCACAGTTTATACCAGACCACTCTTTTAACTGTTACAGAACACAATGAGATGCTATATTGCTTAGTAGACTTTAAAATGCTGGGCATCTGGAAACTCTTGTAATTAGTATCATTTCATTTCTCTGTGCATAGAAGATTACTCAGTTTAGGTCAATTCCCTGGGGGTAAGGGATAAAGCTGATCTCAATAGGTGAGCCATTGAAGTGGGAATGACCAGGAGAACCAGAGGGGAAGCAGTTAGAAACCAACAGGGGAAGAGCCAAGATGGCAGCATAGCAGGAGCTTCTCTGAATCTCCTTCTAACCAATCATTACAAAGCATCTCAAGGGGGCAGCTGGGTAGCTCAGTGAATTGAGAGCCATGCCTAGAGATGGGAGGTCCTAGGTTCAAATCTGGCCTCAGACACTTCCCAGCTGTGTGACCCTGGGCAAGTCACTTGACCCCCATTGCCTAGCCCTTACCACTCTTCTGCCTTGGAGCCAATACACAGTATTGACTCCAAGACGGAAGGTAAGGGTTAAAAAAAACAAAAAACAAAGCATCTCAAAAGGACAAAAATCAGAACCAGAGAAATAAAGGCACTCTCCCACTGGTCACAGTGTGAAAGGTAGGCAGTGAGTGAGGATTCCTATGCCATAAAGAAAAGAAACTGCTCAAATCAAAGCACTAGTTGACCACACTTTCCCCCACATCAAATACTGAACCACAGTTAATGCCAGGGCCAGGAGAATTTCCAAAGTCTCAGGGGAAGACTGAGAGCACCACAGAATACCCCTGAGGGCTGTGGCTGGCCTTGGCAGTGAGACTCAAAGCTAAATAACACAGTCCTTGCAGCAGGGGAAGCAAAGGGGCAGCCAAAAGGGTAGCCAAAGCAGAGTTGAGGATGATGAACTTAGTGCAAAACCCATGTTGCAGTTGAAAATACAAGAAGCAACAGCTGAGGAAGATAGCCTTAGAAAAAATGCTTTGAAGCAGGAACTACACATAAAAAAAAAAAAACAACAGAGATCTACCTGCCCTCATTCAATCCTCAGAAAGGGAACGAAAGATACTCACAAGGCAAAGCCCTTGAGACAGAAGCTAAGAAACCAATGACCACCAACATGCAAGAATACCAATCCTAAAGGGGCAAAAGGAGTTAACAAAAAAAAACCATCTTGACCATGGAAAATTTTTATGGAGAAAAAGAGCAAATGTAGAATATCTGTCTTGTAAAGTGGGTAGAGGAAGTGCACATCATCCTCTTCCTCATTTCTTGCTCTGGGGCCCAGGGGTCTCACATTAAAAAAAATCCCTTAAATTCTGTTTTAGAATATATATTAAATATTGTTTCTAAAGCAGAATAGCATAAGGGCTTGGGATTTGGGGGTAAGTGGAATGCCCAGGGTAACAGAGATAGAAAGTGACTAAGGACAGATTTGAAGCTAGGTCCTTCTGACTCCAGGCCTGTCCCCTCTATTCACTGAGCCCTTTCATCTTGTTGTGAGAAAAAGAGAAACCATTAAAAGGAGAAAGCTGTGGGAGAGACCTGAGAACTGGAGAATTACCACCATTCTCGGAAGGAAATGCTTCCTCAGTGTTCCAATTCCTGCATGATCCAGCAACTTTAGCACTAGATGACTGGCATGGAGAGGTGCCTTATTAGTCTATTTCAGACTTCTCCTAATTCATAAACTCTTCATGTGTTTCTGATTTCTCTTTATTGAGATTCCTTAGTAGCAGGAAAACTCACCAAAGGAAGACACCCACATCTCACATACAGTGCCAAAAACAAGGTGGTGAACTATGGGTGAGAATATGACTCCTGGGAAACAAGTCCTCTTCTGCAAGTCTGACTTGGCCATATTGGGCTGGATGGCTCTTGCCACTCTGTGGCTCAGAATAGGGCAAGGCTTTCTCTCTAGGACTGGGAGGGAAGAATCCCAGGTGCCTTTCATAAGTTAGGTAAAGGAGGAACCTGGCCCTTGGAAGTCCATGCCTCCAAATTTGGAACAGATACAGAAATGGAGATTGGAGAAGTCTTTCAGAACAAAGGGGCCACTAGAAGAACACACTGGTGGCTAACTCTGTTGGTTCTTAAATTTATTTGCAGGGATTGGATACTAACGATTTGTACTTTGTAAGGACATGGTAGTTGTCCCTGAATAAGTATCAGATATGATTTGACTAAGGTCTCAATCAGAGCAATTGAGTTACTTGAGAAAGAAGGGATACTTAGAGAAGAGTTGTCTTTGGAGCTTCTTAAAATATAAGATTACTTCCCAGGCACCAGGGTTTCTTTCCCCCTCCCTCATCAAGCCTCATCACTGACATGCAACTACCTCAAAGTTAGTCCTTCAGCCATATACACTATTATTCTCCTACTCAGCTAGCCTATGGAGTGTTGGATCTTTCTCAGGAGTCTTTTTCCTACACTAGGTTATGTAATATTTTAATTTGAGAAATTGTTTGGAGCTGTAGTAGTAGTAGTAGTAGTAGTAGTAGTAGTAGTAGTAGTAGTAGTAGTAGTAGTAGTAGTAGTTGTTGTTGTTGTTGTTGTTGTTGTAGTTGTAGTAGTAGTAGTAGTATTGGTAAAGAGAGGGAAAAATGGAAGAAAGGTCAAGAGATATTAGTGTTAAAAGGAATTTCCCTCCAGATTATGTGTTTTTGTTTGATATCATCAATCACTGACCTGTAGGTCATTTATCATTGAGATTGACTGGTATTGAGAAACCCTCAGAGAAAGGAAGTTGAAACCAAGGAGAAGGGAAACTGATCCGACAGAAACTGCCCCCTTGTTAATCCAAGGAATTGCTCCTGCTCTTCTCTCTCTCTCTCTCTCTCTCTCTCTCTCTCTCTCTCTCTCTCTCTCTCTGTCTCTCTCTCGCTCTCTCTCTCTCTCACTCTTTCCAGTTTGACATGTACTATCATTTTGTTCAGTCTCTTTACATTTAACTCTTCCTAAACTATTCTTAAGTAAGTTATTATAGTTTATTTAGATTGGCTAAAATACACCAAGATGTTGACCAGAACCAGTAATCAAGACTGATCAAAGGTACAACCGCACTGCAGAAAACTTTGGATTGGTGAGAAATGGTTAAGTATTGGGGGAGGGAAGCAAGCTGAACTTTTGCTTTTTTCCCCAAATAGAGCCAGGTTTGGGGATTAAGCTCTAATTAATGATTAAATTACAGCTAGGAAATATTGTGGATGGAGTCTGGAGTCAAAAAACTCATCTTTCTGAGTTCAAATCTGGTCTCAGACACTCAATAGATGTGTGACCCTGGGAAAGTCACTTCACCATCTTTGCCTCAGTTTTCTCATCTTTAAAATGAGCTAGACAAGGAGTGCAAACCCCTCCAGCATCTCTGCTAAGAAATGGAGTCAGGAAGAGTTGTACATGACTCTATAATTACTTGTTAACAATTTCTCCTCACACATAAGGGTTTTACTTTCCATCATCATTTGCCTCTATGATTCTAGTTCAGCCCTCTGTGGCCACACAGAACCCTTCTAAATCCTCTTCCACGTAAGAGTCCAGAATATTGCTATCAGGCCTCTCCCCAAAGCTTTCTATTCCTTTTTCTAATATGTAGTTCCTCAATTGATCTTCAGAGACTCCCAAACCCTCAGCAATCTGGCTGAACACTCCCCAGTTCACTGTTGCCCCTTGTAAAATGTGTCATCTAAAACCAAATACAATAGTAAAAGTGCCATCTGATAGTACAGAAGGGCAGCTATCTCCTTATTCTTGGAAATGGACATGCTTCTGTTAAGACGGCATTAGTGGTTGGGGTAGTTGTGTAGCTCAGTGGATTGAGAGCCAGGCCTAGAGATCAGAGGTTCTGGGATCAAATCTGACCTCAAATAATTCCTAGCTATATGACCCTGGGCCACTCACTTAACTTCCATTGCATAGTATTGATCCTACGTCTGATAGGTAAGGGTTAAAATAAAGTTTGCATTATGTTTTTTCAACTACTCTATTACCTTTCCTACAGATAATAACTTTGTGGTTCTCTCAATCATCCCCAAGATCTCTTTATGAAATCTAACTTGGCATTAATGATCTGTATCCAATTTCCCCTTTTTTTAAATCAACCATGCCCCATTAATTTAACTTTTTTCTATGACATGTATACTAGTAACTGCCCCATCGAGGTCGATTTTTTTTTTGTGATTTTGACATTTTGTATTCCAGGATAGGACCTGATATCAATTCCAAAAAATATTCATATTATCACATTCCACCGACTGTACCAGCTTCCTGAACTACTTCTACATCCTATCTGTTTTTACCATCCCTATCATGCCAATTTTTTCTTTCTCTATATTTTCCTTCCAGGTCCAAAATTATGCTTTCTGCTTGTCTACAGAATTACTAGAACATTAATGGTCACCATTTACTAAGGTCTTTAAAGATATTATTTCATTTGAGCCATGTCACTCATAGGAACATTGAACGGAATGAGTTCAAGAACAGAAACTTCAGAAGATTTGTCTGAACTGATGCAGAATGAAGTGAGTAGAACAAGAAGGTAATTTATACAATAACGATAGTGTTGTGAAATCAAAGAACTTTGAAAAACTTGGGACCTCTGATCAATGCAGTGGCTGACAAGGACTGCAGAAGACCCATGATAATAAGTTACTCACTTCCTACAAAAAGCTACAGACTTGCTATGAAATCAGGTGCCTCAATTCAGAAATAGGATGGACTCAGGCTGTAAGTTGCAACAGATATTTATTGAGATTGAGAATTACTTTACCTTGATATGTCCACATGAGTATTTTAATCTTGAAAGAATTACTAATATATTGATATTGCAACCTATGTGCTCAGGCATCATATTCACAGAAATATTAGTTCTTGATCATTGTATTTAATAGGTACTCTATTACTTTTGACTACTCTTCAAATCTACATCCCAAAGGTCAGAAGAATTCCTGGGTAGGCTGCCACATTGTCCTAGTTCCCACCTTGCCAGACCAGATTCCATACAAGGTCATATGCTGAGTTAATCTACTCCTCTTTGATCTTGTAGTTGTTAGGTGAGCCGATATTAAGTCTTATGCCATGTCACATGAACATTAGCTACCTCCCATTCCCCATTGCTTGATCCTCCAGTAAAAGATTGAGGAAATATGTAGTTCACTCTCTCTCTCTCTCTCTCTCTCTCTCTCTCTCTCTCTCTCTCTCTCTCTCTCTCTCCCATCATCAAAGGAGCACACAGGCTGGATCCCAAGCTCTTTAATTCCTGGCTCTGAGTCTTTCTTCCTTTATTATATTCCCTCTTTCTCTATATCCCCTTTACCCATTTTTCCTCAGTTTCTAACTCTCCTTTTCAGGTGTCCAACTAAGAATATATTAATTTGTGGCTATAGGCAGACACAACCCATACATGTCCCAAACATATTCTTTTTCATTAGTGGTAGAAGGTAGAAGGGGAACAGAAAATAGATTGTGATTAATTGGAAAAAGTAAATTAAGAAAAAGTTCCTTTCAAACACAGGTGTCAAATACATAGACTGCAACATTGCCAGGTGCTGCCTGAACCAGGTCAAAAGGTAATTGGGAAATAGTTGTAGCAGTCCACCCCTAGCTATGGGCAAGGGGAACAGTCGGTATGTACAGATTGCCTTAGAAGAGAGCATGCTCAGTCTTGAGCATGCTAAGTATTGCACATGGCTGGGAAAGCCTCTGACCCTTGACCCCAGCTTCCCCCAGGTTAAGTGGGAACACAGGTTTCTTTGTGCTCACCTGGTTAAGAGAAACCACACCTATACCTTGTCATTAACCAATGATCATCATCCCTGTGTACTGTGTATATTTGCATATCAAAGATTATATATAGCCCAGCAAGCTCCGCCTCTCTCTCTCTCTTTCAGGCTAGCTGGTGGCTGTCCTGGCAGGACTTGGCCTCTGGCCAAGCTCCATCTTTAAATCTTCTCTATCTCTCTTTCATCTCTCTGACCTGTGTGGGATTAAATGTGGATCTCTGGACTGGTAAAAGCCTTTGGAAGGGTCCTTTGATCAGAGCTTAGCTGTGGCTCATGGAAAATTAATAAAGACTCATTCCTGCCACCTCATATCTCTAATTTGACTCCATCATCCCCCTTGTGGTATCTAAAACTTCTATCCTATCTCTATCTACCTACCTTAAAGCTTCTCTCCACTCTGAGGAAGCTTTAATAGTTAACCAAAAAAAAAAAAAAAAAGATACACAGATAATTATATGCTAAATTAAAATGTGTGCTTTAAGCATCCTTATGTACAGATTTAGCTCAATAAAAAGTCATCCCTCCTGTAAAGTATATGCTGTTGGTATCTGACTTTCCAGAGGTCACTTCCACACATCAAAATTCTATTTCTCCCCCTGCTCTCCATTCAGAATATACCCAGAGTCAGGGACAGGAAGCTGGGATACCCCTAAGAATTATAACAATAAAGCTGCATGAAATAAAAGGAAACTAAGGCCAGAGATGATCTCTCTATGGTCCTGCTGCCATTAGTGTGATTATGGGAATGGAGGGTCTGTCATCTGTACATAGGAAAGTCAGACCAGTGAATTAATTGGGCAGCAGGAATTCTACAGTGGAAACAGTTACTGGAGGCTAAAGTCAATAGATCAGAATCAGGTTAAATAACTGACATGCTTCCATGTGGCATTTTACGCTACAAAAAGGAAAAATATAGAAGCAATGGTGAATCCCTATGTGTGAAAGCAGACAAAGTTTACATTCTCCTTTCCATCTCCAGAATTTCCCTGCCAAAGAGGACCAAGACCAGCCCCATTGCATGAACAGAGCTTATACTCCAACCAAGACTAGAAATATTCTGTGGTTTCACAGCACCAAGGGAAAGGGACTGAAGGAAAGAGTATGGGGCAGTCATTGAAACTGCAGTCCTAGAAGGTGGGACACAAAGAAGGTTGTATGTCACTGGGACAGAAGAGAATAATACAATATCAATAACAAAGATGATGACGACAACTAACGTTTTTATTTTGTGTCTACCATGTAAAAAGGACTTTCTCCACCTAAAATCCTATTATACACAGAACAAATATTATTCATTTTTCCAGATGAAGAAACTGAGCCTATGAAAGGAGGAGTCATTTACTGCACAGATAGTAGACAGAAAAGAAAGGATTCAATCTACGTTTCATGATTCTGAGCTCAGGGCTCTTTCTACCACAATGCACTGTGTCATGGGACCAGGCAGAATATCTTATGTCTATTTCTCTAATAGCAGGGAAAGAGAAAGCCCAACACAAAGTTGGTGGCCCAATCCAGATACTCACCATAGATTATAATATTCTTGGTTGCGGTGTGCGTCAAGCCAGTGAATGAGTTAGATGCAATACAGGTATAGGTTCCAGCATGATTCAGGGATGAAATAACAGAAAATATGGCTGAGTTGCTGACAGATTGTCCATTCTGTAACCAAGTGAATTGTGCTGGTGGGTTAGAATCAGCTACACAGCTCAAGGTAATATTTACCCCAGTAGGGTACACACCAGCTGAACGGACAATCGTGGCGATATCTGGGCCATCTGGAGGAAAGAGAAGGATTCCATATTGAGATTAAGGTAGAAAGAAGGGCATCTCCTAGTCTGTAACCCATCACCAGGGACCACTGTGTCTCCCTGATCGTCCCTTGAGCTGGGAAATTCACAGTTGGTACTCTAAGAGTTTTGATCTGAACTTGGAAGATCTTAGGGCTTTCTCCAGTTCAGCACCCTGGCTGGCCACCCTCAACCAAAAAAGCATGACAAGGCCAATCTGGGCTCCCTAAAGATGAAGGGGTTTGGGAACCTCAGAGCCTACCTCTTTAGCTCTCTGAGAAGGGACTGAATTAGCCTGGCCTCTGGGAACACACCACCAGACTATAAGCAGGCACCATATAGGAAGAAGCAATATACTCACAGGTAACATTCAGTGGGAATGGATCACTCCTATTCCGAAACAATGGGTTCTCGATTTCACACACATAGGGCCCTTTGTTTTCCCTTCTTGTGAGCCTGCGGAGAGTGAGTATCCTCTTATCCGGGGACAGCTGTATCCTGCTACCAACTGGGGCAAGTCCATTTATGAACCACCGGTAAGCATGAATTTGACCCGTAGCATTGCATGTCATTGAGAAGTCCTTGGTCTCCACTGCAGTATTGTTGGAGGTGATGATGGTAGGTTTGGACAGTGGCACTGTGCAGGGAATAGACAGAAAATGACTGTATTCGTACTTTTTCTTATCTTATAACCAAATAAGTGGTTTGGAAGTGGCCTGTCTAAGACCTTGGCAAGGCTGGAGGCCAGAGACCAAGAACCTCTGATTTCAAAGGCAAAGACAAAGACCCCCCTTTCTCTGGTGCAGATCTCAACTCCTCCAGGCCTTAGGAAAGTTCAGCTTCAGTTCCTGTGGCTGACAAAGACATTCACATGGAGCCCAAGCCCTGGGTTCTCAGTCTTGCTAGGCTGAGGCAAGCTGGATGTAAACCTTAAAATTTCCAGACCCTACTTTATAAGATTGGATTAAGACCATTCCCCATTTGGGCAGTGAACTCTACTTAAAGCAGGAATGTGAGAATTCTACTATACCTACTTGGGTCTGCCCTAGGGGAAGATAAAGTTGTAAACTCTTTTCTGAACAATGAACAGTACTTAAACCCATACTTTTCTTAAGCTAAGTACCTATAAAGGTCAAGCAACTTGTGAATTTACAAGGAACAAAGAACTGGAAAACTTACTCAGAGCTTTCCTGGTGTTAATTACTCAAAAATCCACACCTTCTTAGGTGTGGACTAAGAATGGGTGGTCCTTTAGAAACATCTACAGTGATTGGTAGATGTAAGGACTTAGGGGAGGTGACAGAGGAGATTTTGTCCTTAAAAATAAGAGCTCAGAGAAGAACAAGAGGTGGGGGATCTGGTTTCTGATTCTCATTCTGAAGGAGAGCTCCTTGAGGAGCTCCTCTGAGGGGCTCTGTCCCTCTGGGGTAGGAGCTCTGGAGGCTCTTGAGAGAGGCCCTTTGAAACAATCTCTGTCTGGAAGACTCTTTGAGAAAGCAGCTGAGATGCTGCTGGCCTGGTGTCATTAGAAATACTTACTTAGACAGATCTTATGGTGAGTTATAAAAAACTGACTGATTTCTCTTTTAAGACTCAGGTCTAGGCCATATTGGCTTTGAGACCCTTCATACTTATTCCTTTTTTACTCTCTCTCTCTTTCTTTGATTACAAATTGTATTGTTAATGAAAATCTTTATAAAACCCAATTGACTTGGGTATTTGAATAATTGGGAATATTTCCCTGGCAACCACTTTATATTTGATTTTAAAACCCAAGACACTGTAGTGAAACATATTTCTCCGGTCAAATTTACTCACCCTCTCTTATATCTATCACAATTTATATCTTCCACTATTTTAATCACTACAGTTTAAAACCTCAAATCTCACATGGACTGGGGATGACAGACTACTTCATCCAACACCTGTACTTGGATTTGAGGCCTTTCTAGTTTGGCAGAACTACCAAGAGTTTATGATTCCTTAGCCTGGACTTCCAGAAGCCAGGATTCCTTACCTTGACATCTTCTTAAGAATATTGGGAGAAACTGGAGAAGATAGACTAGGGACAGGCCATTGGGAAATTGTGCTCAGAAAGGGAAACTTACTTTAACTCTTAAGAGGAAAGAAGAGGAAAGGAAGAGAGAGGGAATAGATCAGTTCTTATCAGGATACAAAAGGATGAGTCTCTGGCTGGGAGTCAGGTGAGACCTGGTTCAAGGCTGGAGATTTCAAACCCACAATAACATCTCTCCTGCCTAGGACTGTGTTTTGCCACCCCAGGAGGCAGTTCATACCCATTTACTGGATTCTGGAATTCCCTGCTTTGGGCTCTTCTCTTTCCTTAGCTGTTTCCTACCCTACAAGATGAGAATGAGAATATTGAAGGTGATCTTCAAGCTCAGATGAGGTTTTATGCTGGGAATCTAAGCTAATGGGGACTAATCTTCCCTGAGCCTTCATGACTCAAGGGGAGCCCTTTCCTTATCTCTAGTTAGCAGGTAGGCCTTGCCACTGAGAGAGGTGTGTGTACCAGAGTAAAGCCTGGGGCACATCCAGGAGCATTGACAGGCTTCTGTCCTGTGTCATCCATGGCCAGCTGTCTTAAAATTAATTTCCAAATTGACATTCATAAGTTAAAAATATTTCAGCTTCCTTGACCTTTCACCTTGTTATTTTGGTAGAGCTTGCACTCCATCCCAGGGTCTTGGTTGGGAAGTTTAAGGAGAGGAAGAATGAGCCTCCCATTTGTATCCAGTAAAGCCAAGTGAGACTGGCCGGGAAGGTGACAAATCTGAGGTCAGCTAGCCACCTTTTGTAGTGGGGGGAGAATATGAAGAAACAGTGAGCATGTTCCTGGGCATGAAGGTCATGGTAGGACTTTTTGGAAGGTGTTTTGGCAGCATCAATGGATCCAGTGACTGACATGACATAGTGACTAGTGTTGGACTAAGAGTGAGAAAGATCTATATTCAAATTCTGTCTCAAAATGTTACTGGCTGTATGACTTACTAGCAAGTCCCTATCTGTGTCTCAGTCTCCTGATTTGTTAAATGGGTAAAATAATCTCTCCCTCCTGGTGTTGTTGGATGAAATGAGACCATATATAAAAGCTCTGTATAAATCCTGAGAATAGGCCAAACAAATGTTTAGAGGAAGGAAAGTACAGAGTATGAGTCTGGGTACCAAAGGCAGACCCAGGCTGTCTGAGCACACAATGCATGGCCAGAAGTATCTGAAAGGTCTGATGCCCTTTTGTGAAGGGAGCCAGACCAAGAACACTCAAGGATAGTCTGTAGGCAGTAGGGAGTCATGAGCAGAGAAGAGACATGAGCACACACATGTGTATTTGAAAGACCAATTGAGGGCACTAGAGATGCTTAGCCCAAAGAAGAAAAGACTTGAGGGGGAGGGGAGACATGTCTCCAAAGACTTGTCAAGTTATAATGAGTTTGATGCCCCTGCCAGGGCATGCTCAGTGGTTACATTGATCAGGGAGGGACTATTTCCTAATGTGTCAGTATCTTTTCTCCTTACAGCAACATTCTGGTACCCTTTTATCTCTTGTCTATCACAGAACAACTCTTTTTTTTTAAAACCCTTACCTCCTGCATTAGAATCAATACTATGTATTGTTTCCAAGGCAGAAGGGCCAAGCAATGGGGGTTAAGTAACTAGCTCAAGGTCACACAGCTAAGAAATGTCTGAGGCAAAATTTGAACCCAAGACTTCCTGTTCCAGGGCCATGCTCTCAATCCACTGAGATACCCAGCTGCCCCCACAGATCAACTGTTCAGAGGAGGTAATGGCTTCTTTTTCAGAAGGGGCAGGGATTATGATTGGAATCTTGGTGATTCTGATTGGGCACTCTACTATTTTTTTGTTAGAAAGATAGGAGAGTAGGATTCTGTGGCCCCGGACTCTCCTCTCTCGTAGTCTGCCTCCCATAATGTGGGAGAAAAATCAAGATGATTCCTCAATTTCTTGACCTTCTCTAAGGCCCTAGTCTCCCCTCCCTGGCCCAAACATGCCTTTCACACAGTATTTACTGCTGTGGATCTCATTGTTCTTTTCAGAGTTATTAATTGTTCCTCCTTTTTTTTTCAACTTCTTTCTCTAGGAAACAGTTTTTACTTCTCTGTTTTTAGAAGAGTTGCTAGACCTAGAGTATGTAACCCACAAAATTAAGGAAATAAGATCTAAGAAGACAGAGCAAGAAAAAATGGAGAGGCAGCAAAGGGAACAGGGAGAGGGTAGGCTAGAGAAAAAGAGAGATGGAGGAGAGCTGTCAGCAGGCTGCATCTCAAGGTAATAGCTCCAGAGGCTTTCCTTGACTACACAGACCAAACAGGATTCAGTTTTAATGGACTTGACTCCCTGCTCATTTCATTCCAAAAATTATTTGGGATGCCTTGGAGAACTGAACTGAACAGGATTTCTGGACTGACTCTGCAACAATGCCAAGACCTATAAACAGGCTTGCTGGGAGCCATCAGGCCAGGACTCCTTGACAGAGGCACGTGTGTTACTAAGGAGGCCACAGTGTGGCCCTTGGGAAGATGTGATTGTCCCCTCAGCCCCCATTTGCATGACCTCTTAATTGACATGATTTTTATTTCCCCTGGTCTGAAAAGGAATAATGCAAGAGCAAAACACCTGTACTCTAATTCTCTAAAACATCACTGAAAGATCAGACCCTCAAACCCAATCCCAAAAGACTATCATGTGTTAAACTTTACTTAGGTACATAATCCCCAGTAAAACCACAGCTACAGGCCAAGCCCAAAAACTTTTCACTCACAGAAACCTATTCTCATGAAGCCAGCACACAAATCAATCATAGAGACCTATACAATAAGTACAAGTTCATCAAGATTCAATATGCCTCAGTGACTGGATTACACAAACCAGTAAGTCACCAGTGGGAAACTCCCTAGTAAGAACCCTGAGAAATGACCAGTCTGATATGAAATCTGAATTATGATTCCAGTACCCCTCAACCTCAATGATATGATTGTTGAATTGTCTTTTAAGAACTGTTGATAATTATCGTATTTCATTAAAAGCAATAAGTAATTTTCCTTGATTGTTTGTAAGCTTAAAACTTCTCACAGGGTAATGAGAAAATTAAGCCACCTGTGATGAAATCATTTATCTTGTATGCTGTCTGTAATCACAATATATGAATATAGAATGTTAATCAAGTGATTTGTTAAAAGTTAATGTATCACTTTTCCAATTATCTCTTTGAACATGTGTGTTAGCTAATGTATCTATGTGCAAAGAAAATGGGCATAAAAATAAACACCAAGCCTGGGGATGGCAGAGCAGCTATCAGATGCAAAGCAATCCCATGACCGCAATGATTAAGCTGTCTTCCATTTGTTATTTTGACTGATCCTTTGCCACCTGTCGGGAACCCCTGGAGTCTCGAGTGAGGCTGGACCTTGCCTGTGGCATTTCTGGTGCTGGAACAGGACCATTCCTGTCAAGTTAAATCCCCTTCCCCTAACCCTAAAAGTTTTGAATGGATCAGGTTCCCTGCCCCGAAGAGGTCCCAGGCCCCCCATGGACAGAGCAAGGTTTGTGGGGGGGATTAATCCAGGGCTCCCAATATAAGAGGAGCCGTTCATAACAGGTTAAGGTAAGAGAAGAAAAGGGCTGCCATGGGACACAGTGAATTGAAAGAAAGAAAACTTTTCACTGAAATAATTAAACACAGTTTTCAGAAAAGTGGAATAAAGGAGAGAAAAATAAGCAAGTCACAGCTGATTAATTCTTGGAGTTTATTCAAAATTGCGGTCTGTGGTTCCGTAATGTAAGGATGGTAGATTTAGACACAGAAGAAAAAGTTAGCCCAGAATTAAAATCTTATAACATCCCCATGGGCTAGACAACCACCAGTAACCCCTCCATCTGAGGAAAGGAGGAGTGGATGGTCAGGAATGAGGGGTCCCCCTCATCCTCCAACTCCATGACCCCCAGATTCTCGACTCTAGCAGAGAAAAGCCCATTTTTCAATCCCTTGTCACCTGCCTTTTCAAATGTTTACACTTAAGGCTCATAGAGCCAAAACCTTTTTTCACCTCTAACAGTTTTAAAGGGACAGTACTTTGGAAACAACAAGATGGACTTTTTCATTTCTTCTTCCTTTTTCTTTCTTCCTCAAGATCTTGAGTAAACACCTTAACTCTTAAAAGCATGCTTCCCTAGTATGTGTTTAATGTTTATTATGTGTGACTCGATGCGTGTCTGCATCCTAAGTTTTGTATTCGCATTTTCCCTAATTGGCCATTTACAAAAAAGTACTTCAAAGTCCTCCGCCGAAAAGAAATAATTTATGTTCCATAAATCTTCTTTCATTTTGTTTTAGAAAGGGCCCATCCAGACAAAAAAAAAAAAGAGAGAAAGAATGATTTGTAACCTACAAAGGGGACTTTTATCCCCCAATCTGGCTCTTCTCTTAGATTTGATATTAAAGATCTATATAGGCAACCTTGGAAAACTGCTAATTAGTCTGAAAATGTACTGTGATGAGTGGAATTTTATGGTGATGATTGTGTCTCAGTTAGAAGTGAAATGTTAACTAAATTCAATTCTGTTCAAGCCAGAGGTCTGTTTATCAACACTAGAACCAATAAGAGATAGTGATTGAAATAAGTTCAGAACTGGTTGAAGGTAATTAATAGACAGCTTGACACCAAGAGGAATTTTCCTTTCTAAAAGACAAAAAACCATAATGGATACTTACTAAAACATAAGATATTTATATGTCAAATTCAGTCACGCAACAGTTATAGTGGAGAACTTTTTTCTAAGAATTAAATGTTGAATTTCAAAATGAGATATCCTTCAAAGACAGCAACATGTTAGCATTGAGATTGTAGAAGTTCAGAACTGGTAATTAGCATATGTGAATTTGCATAGTTGATAAGTATGTGATGTATGGCTAATGTTAGAAGATGTAAACAATGTTATACTTGATAGGGAATATATGTGCTATGAATAAGAAGAAACATATCTATTCAAATGTAATTTGTTATGATGTCATAATAGATGAATACAAAATATGTATGAAATTGTGCTGTGAAGAAAATTAATTTTTATGCAGATTATGTATAGTGCAATTGGCAAAGGAAATTTGACCAGTTCGAAATCAAATAAGATTCATTATTAGGCTATTAAGCCTAGGTAAAAGGTAGTCGCCTCTCCCATACTTATAGTAAGAGTAATAGGGACAAAAACTAAATGTTTTATTCTGCATGGAGCAGAAGTATGAAAGGAAAACTGGAATCTTAAGGAAACATTGTTAGAGAACTTTAAACAAAGTCAATTTGGAAGTTGTTAAGTTTTTAATTAATATACTGAGAGAGATTTAATATCAAGGTTTTAAAAACATGTAACTAAAGCGTTAAAAAAGGATTGGAAAGAAAGGAAAAATCTTCACAGACTACAAGTGCAGTCAAGCAGTTACTGTCCTAAAACATTCCAAAAGTAATTTATCCCCTTCCTCAGGTACAGAAAGGAGAACAAAAGTGCTTGTAATCATTTTATATTTATATTAAGGGACCAATAAAACAAAATATTTTAAACAGATAAAAGTTTTCAGCTACCTTATTTAAACTACAGAGATATAATTTGAAAAACTAGAGAGGTTGGCTGATAGCTGGAATAAATCTTGATCTGATAATAAGATATATTACAACTAAGACTTAAAGAAGCAACAGGTGTTTTAAGAGTTTATTTGAGTTGCCTAAATATTATAATCCCTTTAAACTACTATTAAGTAAAAATATGAGTTTTTCTAGAAGCAGACAGAAATAAAAGATTTTTTTAATTCAAACTGCACAATGCTGGCTAGGTAATACAACTGCAAATGTCCAAACTACAAATCCAGAATCCTAAAGAAGCTCAGGTTAGAAAACATAACTTCCTTTTAATAATGAAAATTGATATATTACAGTTAGCTAAACAAAAATAAAAATGCAATGATTTATGAATAGTTGGATTAACTGGATCCCAGCACAGGCACACATCCAACCCAATCCCTTCATGGGTGAGGATGAGTTCCAACATTTGCCCCTCTATAATCAGATGCAAATCAGGCTGGCTCAATCATCCCTGGCCTCAGATTTTCCTCTCTTGCTGTCTCCTTCTGTCCACTAAGTGGAACTACCAGGACAGGAAGGACTCTGGATCATTACTACAAAATGTTTCAGAGTAGCAGTCTATGTTTCTGTAGCATTCAGAGAGAGAGAGGGAGAGAGAGAGAGAAGGGAATGGGGCTTAAATACCCCCTCTGTTTAGGCTGGGCCAAAAGGCCCAAGCCCTTAGTTAGCTGAGGCAAAGAAAAAAGATCAGTCCCTATCACTCACGTGACCAAAATGGAGAAACAGTCTCAGGGGCCTCCACCTCCAGCTTCCTTCAGAGCAAGCTTCTCAGAGCACAACCTCTCAGAGCAAAACCTCTCCAACCACCCTAGTTCTCAGACCCCGCTATCTTTAAGGAAACCATCCAAGTTCCCTCCCCTCAGTTCTCACATCTACCAATCACTGTCCATGTCTTCCCTGTGCCAATGGTGGCTCTAGCTTAACCCAGGACCACCCAGAGGTCTGCGGCTTTGCACATGTCTGTTGAAGGTCATAATCTCAAATAATTAAATCTTGATCCTTTGCTGCAGCCCTTCCTAAATCCTGTTACCCTGAGTAGGGTGGAGATTGGAAGTTCCAAGACCTGGTTTTGTCATTCCAATTATCTCTATTGTATAAATTCTAAAATCAATCATGACTCAAAGAACTTCCTGTTCTATGCTTAAGCATAGATCAAAGCCCTTTCCATTGTTTAGCAAAAGGTTTCTGTCCTAAGGTAGTCTTAAGTAGGGAGGAGAAGGATCCTCCCTACCTAATGTTGGAAATGGGGAAATTTCCAACATTCATAAGTCTAAGAAATTTTAAGGTTTACAATCCTCAGTTTTTGTAGATACCTTTATTGAGTAGGTAGAAGCTCTGCCCAGAAGAACAGAAAAAGGCGGGAAGTAACAAAAGCTCTTCTTAATGAAGTAATTCCTAGGGTGGGCCATCCCACATCACATCATCAAAATGATAATGGTCCTGGCTTCACATCACTATTATTGTCATGATTGTTAATGCTTTGGGCATAACCTACAAGCTTCATTGCACCTGGCATCCCTAGAACTCAATCAACCCTGTTTGCTTCAGTATTCTCATCTATAAAATAAGCTGGAGAAAGAAATAACAAAGCACTTCAGAACTTTTGTCAAGAAACACCAAATAGGGTCATGAAAACACAGACACATCTGAAATAACTGAACAAATTTTCCTTTTCTGAAAGGGAAATTTAGTGATTCTGAACCATACTGTCTGTCTCAGTCAAATTTGCCTCCTCTTGTTTGGAACATACTCCTGGAGGGGGGCAGGGACTGAGTCATTTTTCTGTATCTCTAGTCCAGAGCCTAGGGACTTTGTCCTGAGTAAGTAAAAAATATTGTGGAGAGTTGAATGGCCTCTGTGGCCCAGGTCAGTTAGATGAATGAATGAATGCAAGATAAGAATAGGATCAATAATGTGAGAGGTGGGGAAAGGAGGAGGCTTGGTGTTTGTCTAGTGCTACTTATCAGCATCAGTTTCCTTACCATTCAAATAAAGATGCTTGTGCTTTGGAACACAATGAGATGCTATATTGCTTAGTAGACTTTAAAGTGCTGGGTATCTGGAAACTCTTGTAATTAGTATCATCTCATTTATCTATGCCTAGAAGATTACTCAGTTTGGATCAATAGATTCCCTGGGGGTAAGGGATAAAGCTGATCTCAATAGGTGAGCCATTGAAGTGGGAATGACCAGGGGAACCATAGGGGGGAGCAGTTAGAAACCAACAGGGGCAGAGCCAAGATGGCAGCATAGCAGGAGCTTCTCTCAATATCCTTCTAACCAATCATTACAAAGCATCTCAAAAGGACAGAAATCAGAACCAAAGGAGTAAAGGGCCTCGCCTACTGGACACAGTGTGAAAGGTAGGCAGTGAGTGTGGATTCCTATGCCATAAGGGAGAGAAACTGCTCAAATCAAAGCACTAGGTGACCACATCTTCTCCCACAACAACTACTGATCCACAGTCAATGCCAGGGCCAGGAAAATCTCCAAAGTCTCAGGGGATGACTGAAAGCACCACAGAATACCCCTGAGGGCTGTGCCTGGCCTTGGCAGTGAGACTCAAAGCTGAATAACACAGTCCTTGCAGCAGGGGCAGCAAAAGGGCAGCCAAAAGGGCAGCCAAAGCAGAGTTGAGGATGATGAACTTAGTGCAAAACCCATGTTGCAGTTGAAAATCCAAGAGGCAACCACTGAGGAGGATAACCTTAGGACAAAATGCTTTGAAGCAGGAACTACACATAAAAAAAACCATCAGAGATTTACCTACCCTCACTCAGTCCTCTGAAAGGGAAGGACAGATAGTCCCAAGGCAAAGCCCTTGAGGCAGGAGCTTAGAGAACAATGACCACCAACATGCAAGAATCCTAATCCTCCAAGGGCAAAAGGTGTAAAGAACATCAAAAAAAAAAACCCTCTTGACCCTGGAAATTTTTGAAGGAGTAAAAGAGCAAATGTAGAATGTCTGTCTTGTAAAGTGGGTACAGGGAGTGCACATCATTGTCTTCCTCATTTCTTGCTCTGGGGCCCAGGATTCTCATATTAAAAAGAAACAAACAATCCCTTAAATTCTGATATAGAATATATATTAAATATTGGTTCTAAAGTAGAAGAGTATAAGGGCTTGGGAATTGGTGGTAAGTGACATGACCAGGGTAACATATATAGGTAGTGAATTAGGACAGATTTGAAGCCAGGACCTCCTCACTTCAGTCCTGGCCCTTCTATTCACTGAGCCCTTTCATCTTGTTGCTAAGAAAAGAGAAAGCAGGAAAAGGAGAAAGCTGTGGGAGAGACCTGAGAACTGGAGAGTTACCAGCATCCTCAGAAGGAAATGCTTCCTCAGTGTTCCAATTCCTGCTTGATCCAGCAACTTTAGCACTAGATGACTGGCATGAGAGGATGACTGGCATGAGAGGTGCCTTATTAATCTATTTCAGATTTCCCCCAATTCATAAAGTCTTCCTGTGTTTCTGATTTCTCTTTAACAAGATTCCTTAGTAGCTGTTTCTAGTCAAGGAAAAGGGAATGAGGATTCCAGAACTTCCACAGGAAAGCTCACCAAGGGAAGACACCCACATCTCACAAACAGTGCCAAAAACAAGAGGGGGGGAAGTATGGGTGAGAATATGACTCCTGGGAAACAAATCCTCTTCTGCGAGTCTGAATTGGCCAGGTTGGGATGGATGGCTCTTGCCACTCTGTGGCTCAGAATAGGGCAAGGCTTTCTCTCTTTCTAGGACTGGGAAGGAAGACTCCCAGGTCCCTTTAGTAAGTTAGGTAAAGGGGGAACCTGACCCTTGGAGGTCCATGGCTCCAAAGGGGAAAAGGCACAGAAATGGAGACTGAAGGAGTCTTTTAGAGCAATGAGGCCACTAGGAGAACCCACTGGTGGATAACTCTGTTGGTCCCTGAATTTATTTGCAGGGATTGGATACTGAGGATGTGTGCTCTGTAAGATTATGGTAGTTGACCCTGAATAAATATCAGACATGATTTGACAGATGTCTCAATCAGAGCAACTGAGCTCCTTGAGAAAGAAGGGATACTTAAGAGAACAGTTAAAAGTCTTGTCTTTAGAGCTTCTTAAATTTCAAGATTTCTTCGCAGGCACCAGGGTTTCTTTCCCCCTCCCTTATTATCAAGCCTCATCACTGACATGCAACTACCTCAAAGTTAGTCCTTCAGCCATATACACTATTATTCTTCTACTCAGCTAGCCTATGGAGTGGTGGATCTTTCTCAGGAGTCTTTTTCCACACTTAGTTTATCATTAGGTTGTGCAACATTTTAAATTATGAGATTGTTTGGAGTTTGATAATTTCATTAAATGAATGTAGAAGCAATAGTAGTAGTAGTAAGTAGTAGTAGTAGTAGTAGTAGTAGTAGTAGTAGTAGTAGTAGTAGTAGTAATAGTATTGGTAAAGAGAAGGGAAAATGGGAGAAAGGTAAAGAGACACTTAGTGTTAAAAGGAATTTTCCCTCCAGATTATGTGTTTCTTGGATATCATCAATCAGTGACCTGTAAGTTATTTACCATTGAAATGTCCAGGTATTGACAAACCCTCAGAGAAAGGAAGTTGAAACCAAGGAGAGGGGAAACTGATCCCACAGAAACTGCCCACTTGGGTGTTGCCAGGCAAACTGAGGAACTATTATTGGTTCTTTAGATGTGATTGGGGAGAGCTAGTGGGTGGAGAAAACTACTTATAAGGTTAGACCGAGGAACTGCTGCTGCTCTTCTTTCTCTCTCTCACTCTCTCTTTATTTCTCTCTCTCTCTCTCTTACTCCCTACCCACCCATCCCCCTCTCCCTCTCTCCCTCTCTCTACATTTCCCTACCTTTCCTTCACTACTCTGATATAATAAAGCTACTCAAGATACTACCAGCATCATAATTTAATTTTAATTGTTGCCCTCTGGTGACCATAAAATTTTGACATGTAGTTTCATTTTGTTCAGTCTCTTTACATTTTACTCTCCCTAAACTATTCTTAAGTGTTAGTTAGTTGATTTAGACAGGCTAAATACACCAAGATGTTGACCAGAACCAGTAATCAAGACTGATCAAAGTTACAACCTCACTGCAGAAAACTTTGGATTGGTGAGAAATGATTAAGTATTTGGGGAAGGAAGCAAGCTTACTTTTTGCTTTTTCTCCCAAATAGAGCCAGGTTTGGGGATTAAGTGCTAATTAATGATTAAATGACAGCTAGGAGATATTGTGGATGGAGACTGGAGTCAGGAAACTCATCTTTCTGAGTTCAAATCTGGTCTCAGACACTCAATAGATGTGTGACCCTGGGAAAGTCACTTCACCCTGTTTGCCTCAGTTTCCTCATCTGTGAAATGAGTTGGACATTGAACTGGCAAAACCCTCCAGGATCTCTGCTAAGAAATGGAGTCAGGAAGAGTTGTACATGACTCTATAATTACTTGTTAACAATTTCTCCTCACACATAAGGGTTTTGCTTTCCATCATCATTTGCCTCTATGATTCTAGTTCAGCCCTCTGAGGCCACACAGAACACTTCTAAATCCTCTTCCACATAAGAGTCTAGAATATTGCTATCAGGCCTCTCCCCAAAGCTTTCTATTCCTTTTTCAAATATGTAGTTCCCTCAATTGATCTTCAGAGACTCCAGATCCCTCACCAATCTGGATGAACTTTCCCCAGTTCACTGTAGCCCCTTCTAAATTGTGTCTTCTAGAACCAAATACAATAATCCAAGTGCCATCTGATAGTACAGAAGGACAGTTATCTCCTTATTCTTGGAAGTGGACATGCTTCTCTTAAGACTGCATTAGTGGTTGGGTAGTTGTGTAGCTCAGTGGATTGAGAGCCAGGCCTAGAGATCAGAGGTTCTGGGATCAAATCTGACCTCAAATAATTCCCAGCTATATGACCCTGGGCCACTCACTTAACATCCATTGCACAGTATGAATTCTATGGCTAATAAGTAAGGGTTAAAAAAAGTTTGCATGATGTTTTTTCAACTGCCCTGTTACCTTTCCAAATGATAATGAGTTTGTGGATCTCTCAATCATCCCCAAGGTCTCTTTATGCAATCCAACATGGCATTAATAGTTTGTCTCCAATTTCCCCTTTTTTAAATCAACCATCCCCCATTAATTTAACTTTTTTCTGTGGCATTTGTACCAGTCACTGCCCCATGGAGGCCAGTGATTTTTTCTGATTTGGACTTTTTTATTCCAGGATAAGACCTGATATCAATCCCCAATAGTATTCATCTTATCACATTCCATCTTCTGTGCCAGCTTCCTGAGCTACTTCTGCATCCTATCTGCTTTTGCCATCCCTATCTTTCCAATTTTTCTTTTTCTCTTTTCCTTCCAGTTACAAAATTATGCTTTCTGCTTGTCTGTATAATCAGTCGAACAATAATGGTCACCATTTAAAAAGCTCTTTTCATATGTTATTTCATTTGATCCAAGTCACTCATAGGGACAGTTCTGTTTCACGAACAGAAACTTCAGAAGATTTGTATGAACTGATGCAAAATGAAGTGAGTAGAACCAAGAGAGTAATTTATTCAATAACAACAATGTTGTAAAGGCAAACAACTTTGAAAAATTTGGGACCTCTGATCAATGCAGTGGCTAACAAGGATTGCAGAAGACCCATGATAATAAGTTACTCACTTTCTACAAAAAACTACGGACTCCCTATGAAATCAGCTGCCTCCCTTCAGAAATAGGATGCAACAGGGTGTAAGTTGCAACAGATATTTTTTAAGCTTGGGAAATAGATTTCCTTGATTGTCCATGTGACATTATAGGTGTATTTTAATCTTGAAACAGTTACTAATGTATTAATATTGCAACATATGAGCTCATGTACGGGATTCATAGGCATAGTAGTTCTTGATCATTGTATTTAATAGGTACTCTATTAATTCTGACCACTCTTCAAATCTACAGTCCAAAGGTCAGAAGAATTCCTGGATAGGCTGCCACAGGGTCCTAGTTCCCACCTTGTCAGACCAGATTCTATACCAGTTCACATGCTTAATTAACCTCCTCCTCTTTGATCTTGTGGTTGTCAGATGAGCCAATGTTAAGTCTTATGCCTTGTCACATGAACATTAGCCACCTCCCATTCCCCATTGCTTAATCCTCCAATAAAAGATTGAGGAAATATGTAGTTCACTGTCTCTCTCTCTCTACCACCATCAGAGGAGCACACAGGCTGGATCCCATTAAGGCTCTTTAAGCTGTTTCTCTGAGTCTTTCTTCCTTTATTATATTCCCTCTTTCTCTATATCCCCTTCACCCATTTTCCCTCACTTTCTAACTCTCCTTCTCAGGTGTCCAACTAAGAATATATTAATTTGTGGCTTCAGGCATGCACAACCCATACTTATCCCAAACATATTCTTTTTCATTAGTGGTAGAAGGTAGAAGGGGAACAGAAAATAGATTTTGGCTAATTGGAAAAAATTAAATTTACAAAAGCTCTTTTCAATCACAGGTGTCAAATACATAGCCTGCAACATTGCCAGGTGCTGCCTGAACCAAGTGAAAAGGCAATTGGGAAATAGTTAACAAAAGAAAATAACACACAGATAATTATTTGCTAAATTAAAATATGTGCTTTAAGCATCCTCATGTACAGATTGAGGTCAATAAAAAGTCATCCCTCCTCTTAAGTATATGCTTTTGGTGTCTGACTTTCCCAAGGTCACTTCCCCACTTCACAATTCAATCTCTCCCCCTGCTCTCCATTCAGAACATCCCCAGAGTCAGCACAGGAAGTTGAGATACCTCTAAGGTTTGTAACAATAAAATTGCATGAAATAAAAGGAAACTAAGGCCAGAGATGATCTCTCTATGGATCCCTATGGATCTCTCTATTGCCCATTAGTGTGATTATGGGAGTGGATGGTCTGTCATCTGGACATAGGAAAGTCAGACCAGTGAATTAATTGGGCAGCAGGAATTCTACTGTGGACCCAACTACTGGATGCTAAAGCCAATAGATGAGAACCGTGTTTCATAACAGACATGCTTCCATGTGGCATTTTATGCCACAAAGAGGAAAAATATGGGTGCAATAGTGAATCTTAGTGTGTGAAAGGAGACAAAGTTTATATCCTCCTTTCCATCTCCAAAATTTCCCTGCCAAAGTGGATCAAGGCCAGCCCCATTGCATAACCAGATCTTATACTCCAATCAAGACTGGAAACAGTCTGTGGGTCCACAGCACCAAGAGAAAGGGACTGAAGGAAAGAGTATGGGGCAGTCACTGAACCTGCATTCCTAGAAGATGGGAGACAAAGAAGGTTGTATGTCACTGGGACAGAAGAGAATAGTACAATATCAATAACAAGGATGATGATGGCAACTCCCATGTTTTTTGTGCCTATGATTTAAAATGGAATTTCTCCACATAGAATCCTATTATATACAGATCAAATATTATTTATTTTTCCAGATGAAGAAACTGAGGCTGCGAAAGGAGGAGACACACTTATTAAACAGATAGTAGACAGAAAAGGAAGGATTTGAAGGAGGTCAGAACAACCTCCCTCTGGGGGCCAGGAATAAACTTTTGCCCAAGTCAGCACAACTGTTCCATCGGCTAAGCAGACACTCCCTGTATTGTGAACCACCCCCCCCCCCAGCCAGCTGCAACTGCCAAATCATGACATCCTCTTGTTCAACATTTCATGCTAGCCCCCTATACTATTAAAGGTGTTACCCTAGCCAAGCCAGCATGGCTCTTTCTTTGGAGCAGCCCTAATGGGTTAGTTTCATTAAAGATGTACCCTTGCTTACTTTCATTATCTCCATGTCTCCATTCTTGGGGGATTTTCTCGAACCCAATATTTGGTGCATTAGCTGAGAATCCTTCACGAGTAGACTACCAGAACAGGGACACTAGTGTTGTGGGACTGTGACTGATGGGGAACTGATCATGGAATTAGGACATATGACTAAGTGGCCCAGATAGTCTCACTCCCTCTGGCTATATAGAGGGGGACTAAACCAAGCCCAATTCCATTAAATTGTCAGGTTCCACCTGTGTGTGAGTGTGGACTGGCTTAGTACGCAGTTCCTGTGTCCTGTGAAGGACTAGGCCAGAAAGGCTGGGAAGCAATTGGGTGATGAATGTTTGAGTTTGTATTACTGACAGGAATTTTTGTCTGTGATGCCCGGATGATTTCTGCCTGAAATACCAGGGAGCCAGAAAATCCTTGTTTGTTGTTTTTGCCCAGAATACAGAGGGTTAGACTCCCTCTGCCTAGTATGGAACTAGGGCACCAAGGTGGGACCTCCATTACAGGGGTTGAAGTCCCCTGGGTCTTCGAGCCCATCTGTGAAAATGGCAATCACACAAAGATTAGGTTTATAGTTTGACTCAAACCTCCCTGAACTGCCAAACTGGGTCTATTTGGTCAGACAATTGGCTATAGACAAATCTGGAAACCTCATCATTTCTTTTTCAAGGCATTACTCTGTTACTTTGTTCTTTGTCTCATTATTTTTGTCTTATGTGTTTTCATGCCCCCAGAAATGGTGGTCCAGGTTCCCTCTCCTCCCCTATCCCTAGTTTTAACTCATTGGCCTGATTTTAAAGTCAAGGCTCACAGTTTCTCTGTGGGGGTAAAAAGGACTAGACTCCAAACCTTTTGTAAATCAGAGTAGCCCTCTTTCAGTGTCAGATGGCCCAAAGGAAGAATCTGGAATAAAGAAGTTGTGAGTGCTGTCCGCTCCCAGGTCTTGGATCCGAGTCCTAATGGCCACCCCAATCAAATGCCCGATATCCCGACCTGGCAGGACCAGGTCTTGTATCTCCGTGCTTAGATATGTCCCCTGGAGTTGGCCACCAACCCCTCTAACATCATGGTGGCCAAGGCACTGACTCCAATACCTCCTCTGTCACCCCTTTCAGGATCACAACCCCCAGACCCCCATTACCCCCACCCCCATACGTCCCTGGGTTTTCTCTCTTCTTCGTCCCACTCTCCAGCTATTGGCGTAGAACTCTTGGTCAGCAGGAAAGGAGTTAAGCCAAAAACCCAGTGGAGCAATGGGCTGGCCTCCTGCCATGTCCTTTCTGCTCCACTGACACTCAGAGGAGCCCTTCCCCAGCCCCAGGTGTAACCCACTCAGAGCCAGATGGGCTAGAAGGTGGGGCCTGGGTTGGGTGGGCTGGAATGGAAGGACAAGTCCATGACCTGTGTGGTTTTTAGGACAATCAATGGGGGTTTGGGGTTTCTGCCTGGGAAAATACTTGCTATTCCTAGGGGTTGGTGAGCCCAGAGAGGAAGGGTAACAAGTTTGACCTGTGTGTGTTGCTGTAGATCCCCGGGCTTTCCCCTCCCCTTCCTCCCAATACCAATGAGGCCATGGCTGTGCAGTGGGAGGCATCTCCACCGCCTGCACCACCTACCCCCCCCTCCTGCACATCAGACAAGGGGATGAGGCAGGCCCATTTCCCCTAACCCCCCTTCTTCCACAATGGCCCTCCCCATCCAAACGGTCGGGCCAATGGTTCCGGGGTTTTTTTGGTTTTTTGTTTTGTTTTGTTTTGTTTTATCTTTATTGGCTCATGTTAAATAGCTGAGCGCCATCAGGAAAAAAATGAGGAAATTTGCTTCTTGATACCCTAAATTCTAACACCAGGTAGCAATTGGACATACTTTACAAGAAAGAGGGCATAATATGGATAGAAGTCCCTTACTCTTTGCTTGGATTTTAAGGCAAGGGCCCACCGAGAAATCCAGACAGAGATGATAGGGAAAACAGACTACCTGGAAGCTATCAGTTCACTGATCAGATCTGCCTCCTTCCTCTGTATTGTGGTAACTGTATGTCAGTTAAATGTGAAGTGTTAGCCAGATTTTCTTGAGCACAAAAACATTCATGGTTAGAGGTTTGTTTTGTTAGATCTTGCAATGCATAATGGTTTCAATGAATTTGAGAATTCTCTAAATGTGTTTGATAGCCAGTCCATCACAGAGAGGGAATGTTTTATTCTATAAGGACAGAAATTGTACTGGCTACTTTATATATGTAAAAGTCATCCAGAAAAAAAAGTTGATATGTTACTCTAGAATTTAAACTTGGGATTTTTCATTTTTAATGTATGTCCTGTCAGAACTAGGAAGAAGAAATCATATGACACACAAGAAGTTTTTTAAGTGGTTAATCTGTGCATAGGATTTAATAATACAAGTACTAAGAATTTGGTATTTTGCAAAAGAGGGAATTTCTAAACAGTGTTGTCTTTGACTAAGGTTTGTGAATTGTTTTTTTAACATTATTTTATTTGGTCATTTTCAGACATTATTAATTAATTAGATACAAAGATCATTTTCTTATTTTCTTTACTTCCCCACCACAACCACCCCTCCCATTGGCGATGCGTGATTCCTCTGGGTATCACATGTATCCTTGATCCGAGCTCATTTCCATGTTATTGGTTTTTGCATTAGGGTATTCATTTAGAGTCTTTCCTCAATCATATCCCCTCCATCCCTGTGGTCAAGCTGGTACCTTTCCTCAATGTTTTTACTCCCACCATTTGTCCTCTGCTAGAGGGTAGTGTTTTTTCTCCTTGATCCCTGCAGGTTGTTCAGGGACATTGCATTGACACTAATGGAAAAGTCCATTACATTCCATTGTACCACAGTGTATCAGTCTCTGTGTACAATGTTCTGGTTCTTCTCTTCTCACTCTGCATCACTTCCTGGAGGTTATTCCAATCTCCATGGAATTCCTCCACTTTATTATTCCTTTTAGCATAATAGTATTCTATCACCAACATATACCATAATTTGTTCAGCCATTCCCCAATTGAAGGGCATCCCCACATTTTCCAATTTTTTTGTGACCATAAAGAGGGCAGCTATGAATATTCTTGTACAAGTCTTTTTACTTATTATCTCTTTGGGATACAAACCCAACAGTGCTATGGCTGAATCAAAGGGCAGACAGTCTTTTATCACCCTTTGGACATAGTTCCAAATTTCACTCCAGAATGTTTGGATCAATTCACAACTCCACCAGCAATGAATTAGTGTCCCCACTTTGCCACATCCCCTCCAACATTCATTACTTTCCTTTGCTGTCATGTTAGCCAATCTGCTAGGTGTGAGGTGATACCTCAGAGTTGTTTTGATTTGCATCGCTCTGATTATCAGAGATTTAGAATGCTTTTTCATGTGCTTATTAATAGTTTTGATAT
This sequence comes from Monodelphis domestica, assembly GCF_027887165.1. NCBI lineage: Eukaryota > Metazoa > Chordata > Mammalia > Didelphimorphia > Didelphidae > Monodelphis > Monodelphis domestica. Next base: position 424,867,834 of record NC_077230.1, read on the forward strand.
TTTTGGCTGAAAACTGCCTATTCATGTCACTAGCCCATTTATCAATTGGAGTATGGCTTGAGTTTTTGTAAAATTAATTTAGCTCCTTATATATTTGAAGAATTAGACCTGTGTCAGAGGTTTTTGCTATGAACATTGTTTCCCAACTTGTTGCTTCTCTTCTAATTTTGTTTACATTGGTTTTGTTTGTACAAAAACCTTTTAATTTGATGTAATCAAAGTTATTTTACATTTTGTGGCTCTTTCTATGTTTTGCTTGGTTTTAAAATCTTTCCCTTCCCAAAGGTCTGACATGTATACTATTCTGTGTTCACCTAATTTATTTATAGTTTCCTTCTTTATGTTCAGGTCATTCACCCATTCTGAGTTTATCTTGGTGTAGGGTGTGAGGTGTTGATCCAAACCAAATCTCTCCCACACTGTCTTCCAGTTTTCCCAGCAGTCTTTATCAAATAATGGATTTTGGTCCCAAAAGCTGGGGTCTTTGGGTTTGTCATAGACTGTCTTGCTGAGGTCACTTACACCAAGTCTATTACACTGATCCTCCTTTCTGCCTCTTAGCCAGTACCAAATTGTTTTGATGACCACTGCTTTATAGTATACTTTGAAATCTGGGACTGCAAGGCCACTTTCTTTTGTTTTTTTTTTTCATTATTTTCCTGGATATCCTTGATCCTTTGTTCTTCCAAATGAACTTTGTTAAGGTTTTTTCTAATTCAGTAAAAAAAAATTTTTGGAAGTTCAATGGTTATGGAACTAAATAGATAGGTTTGGGAAAGATGTTCATTTTTATTATATCGGTTCGTTCTACCCATGAGCAGTTAATGTTTTTTCCAATTGCTCAAGTCTAGTTTTAGTTGTGTGGAGAGTGTTTTGTAGTTGTGTTCAGATAGTTCCTGTATTTGTCTCAGCAGATAGATTCCTAAGTATTTTATTTTGTCTAAAGTGATTTTGAATGGAATTTCTCTTTCTAATTCTTGCTGTTGAGATGTGTTGGAAATATATAGAAATGTTGATGACTTATGCAGGATTCTTTTATATCCTGAAACTTTGCTAAAGTTGTTGATTATTTTGACTAGCTTTTTTGTTGATTCACTAGGATTCTATCATCATATCATCCGCAAAGAGTGATAAATTGCTCTCCTCATTGCCTATGTTAATGCCTTCAATTTCTTTTTCTTCTCTAATTGCTATTGCTAGTGTTTCTAGAACAATGTTAAATAATAGAGGTAATAATGGGCATCCTAGTTTTACTCCTGATCTTCTTGGGAATGCATATAGTTTATCCCCATTGCAGATGATGTTAGCTGATGGTTTTAGATATATGCTGTTTATTATTTTAAGAAAGACCCTTCTATGCCTATGCTTTCTAGTGTTTTTAATAGGAATGGGTATTGTATTTTGTCAAAGGATTTTTCTATGTTTAATGTGATAATCATGTGATTTTTGTTGGTTTGCTTGTTGACATGGTCAATTATGTGTATGGTTTTCCTAATATTTAACCAGTCCTGCATTCTTGGTATAAATCCTACTTGATCATAGTGAATGACCCTCCTGATCACTTGCTGAAGTTTTTTGCTAGTATCCCATTTAAGATTTTTACATCTATGTGCAATAGGGAGATTGGTCTGTAGTTTTCTTTCTCTGTTTTTGACCTGCCTGGCTTTGGAATCAGTACCATGTTTGTGTAATGAAAGGAATTTGGTAGAATTCCCTCTTTGCTTATTATGTCAAATAGTTTGTATAGTATTGGGATTAGTTGTTCTTTGAATGTTTGATAGAATTCACCAGTGAATCCATCAGGCCCTGGGGATTTTTTCTTAGGGAATTCTTTGATGGCCTGTTGGATTTCTTTTTCTGATATGGGATTACTTAAGAATTCGATTTCTTCTTCTGTTAGTCTAGGCAATTTATATTTTTGTAAATATTCGTCCATATCACCTAGATTGGCATATTTATTGCCATATAATTGAGCAAAGCAGTTTTTAATTATTGCCTTCATTTCCTCTTCTTTGGAGGTAAAGTCCCCCTTTTCATCTATGATACAGTAAATTTGCTTTTCTTCTCCCCTTTTTTAAATTAGATTGACCAGTACTTTGTCTATTTTGTTTGTTTTTTCAAAGTACCAGCTTCTTGTCTTATTAATTAGTTCAATAGTTCTATCACTTTCAATTTTATTATTTTCTCCCTTAATTTTTAGAATTTCTCATTTGGTTTTCTTCTGAGGGTTTTTAATTTGTTCAATTTCAAGTTTTTTGATTTGCATGTTCAATTCATTGATGTCTGCCCTCCCTAATTTGTTAATATATGCACTGAGGTTTATGAATTTTCCTCTGAGTACTGCTTTGGCTGCATCCCATAAGGTTTGAAAGGATGTCTCACCATTGTCATTTTCTTCAATGGAATTATTGTTTTTATGATTTGTTCTCTAACTAACCGATTCTGGAGCATCATATTATTTAATTTCCAATTGATTTTTTATTTTTCTCTCCATGTGCCCTTGCTGATCATTATTTTTATTGCCTTATGATCTGAAAAGTTGCATTAATTATTTCTGCTTTTCTGCATGTGTATGCTATGTTTTTATGACCTAGTGTATGGTCAATCTTTGTGAATGTGCCATGTGCTGCTGAAAAGAAAGTGTATTCCTTTTTGTCCCTATTTATTTTTCTCCATATGTCTATCAACTCTGATTTTCCTAAGATTTCATTTGCCTCTTTTACGTCTTTTTTTGTTTATTTTTTATTTGATTTATCTAAATTTGTTAGTGGTTGTTTCAGATCTCCCACTAGTATAGTTTTTATCTATTTCCTCCTTCAATTCTACTAGTTTATCCATTAGAAATTTGGGTGTTTTACCATTTGGTGCATACATGTTGATTAGTGATATTTCCTCATTGTCTATACTCCCTTTTATCAGGATGTATTTACCTTCCCTATCCCTTTTAATCAGGTCTATTTTTGCTTTGACTTTGTCAGATATCATAATTGCTACACCTGCCTTTTTTCTGTCAGGTGAGGCCCAACAGGTCTTATTCCAACCTTTAATTCTGACCTCATGAGTATCTACCCACATCATGTATGTTTTCTGAAGACAACATATGGTAGGGTTTTGGATTCTAATCAATTCTGCTATTTGTCTACATTTTTTGGGTGAGTTCCTCACATTCACGTTCAATGTTATGATTGTCATTTGTGAATTCCCCAGCATGTTGATATCCTCCCCTAATTCTGACCTTTCTTCTTTTGCTATAACCTTTTAAACCAGTGGTTTACTTCAAATCAGTCCCCCTAGTCCCCTCCCTTGTTATGCTTCCCTTTCTGGCCCCTTCCTTTTTATTCCCTTCACCTCCCCCCTCTCCTTCTCTCCCTTTTTGTGTTCCCTCTCCCCCAGCCCCCCTTAGTTTTCACTTCTTCCTTGCCCTGTTGGATGAGATAGAATTCTAGATCCCAATTGATTTAGATACTCTTCCCTCTCAGAGTTGATTTCACTGAGAGTAAGGCTTAAGTAATACCAATTAGGACTCTTTTCCTCTCATTCTTATAAGAGAATTCCTCCCGTCCCCTTCCCGAGTATATCTTTGTGTGACAAAGATTGTTCTATTTAATTTATTTCTATTTCTTCAAGTATATCTTAGTACCATTATTGATTCCCCCCTCCCTTTTTCTTTCTTTTTGTTTTTCCCCTCCAAATCTTGTTAATGCCACGATCTTTCCCTATGAGTGATTCTTTTGATTACTCTATTAATGCATACAATTTTTGAAAGCTACACATAACATTTCCCCCATAAGTTAGTATATATAAGTTGATCTAATTGTGGCCCTTATAGAAGAGAGTTTGAATAAAAGAAAAAAAGCACTTTTCTCCTTTTCCCTTTTTTCATATTTACCTTTTCATGTTTCTCTTGATCTTTGTGCTTGGATGTCAAACTTTCCACTGAGTTCTGGTTTTTTCTTTACAAATATTTGGAAATCTTCTATTTTGTCAAATGCCCATACTTTCCTCTGGAAGTATAGAGTCAGTTTTTATGGGTAGCTGATTCTTGGATGAAAGGCCCAGTTCTCTTGCCTTTCTGAATATCATGTTCCAGGCTTTCTGGTCTTTTAGTGTGGCCACTGCTAGGTCTTGTGTGAACCTTATTGGCTCTCCTCTGAATTTGAAGTTTCTCTTCTTAGCTTCTTGTAAGATTTTCTCCTTAGCTTGGAAGCTCTTGAATTTGGAGATTACATTCCTGGAGGTTGTCTTTTGGGGATTTAGTATAGAGGGTGTTCTATGAACTCTTTTGATTTCTATTTTGCCCCCTTGTTTGAGAATGTCAGGGCAATTCTCTTTGATGATATCTTGTAGTGTGGCATTGAGATTTTTGTTAATCTCTGGTTTTTCAGGTAGACCAATAATTCTCAAAATGTCTCTCCTTCCTCTGTTTTCCTGGTCTGTCAATTTGTCAGTGAGATATTTTATGTTTTCTTCTAATTCATTAATTTTTTTTTTACTTTGCTTTATTAATTCTTGCTGTTTTGCAAGATCATTGTCTTCCAGTTGCTTTATTCTGGTCTTTAAGGACTGGTTTTGCTTTTCAGTTTGGTCTGCCCTTCTGTTTGAGGCTTCCACTGTTTCTCCAATTGGGAGTTCTTGTCTGTTAGGCTGTTGACCTCTTTCTGAATTTGTTCCCATTTTTTTTTTTTGCCAAAAGGTTTCCTTCTTTTGGATAAGCTCCATTTTGAGTTCTTTCAGAGCTTGTGGATAATATCCAATTTTGGGGGGCATGTTTTGATTTTGTTTGAATTTGATCCTCTTTAGCCTGGGTTTTCCCTCCATAAAAGTTTTCAATAGTCACTTGTTTCCCTTTCTTCTTGGTGGGTTGATCTTGGGCAATGTGAGCCATCCCTTTGGTGGTTTTCCCTTTCCTTTTTAGTCAGAGGTCTGAGTGAGATGAGCAGGTTTTCTGTGGACTTAAGTGGTGGTGCTTTTGCCTCAGACTGGTTCTTCCTAGCCTCCGCAATTTGTTAGTGTGCCTGCTGGCTTGGTCTGTGGTCTTTTCTCTCCTGTGTGCAGTAGTCTCTTGTAAAACCACTCTGAGGGGTAGTTCCCTGGTAGCCCTTGTCAGTTCCCAAGGACCCTGGTGTGCCCCCCCTCACTGCAGTGAGGAGCAGAGATTTTGCCTCAGGCAGTTTCTAGAGTCTCCACAGTATACAAATTTTGCAAGAGCCCCTGCGGTCTGCTCACTCTCCAGTGCGCAGGAGTCTCCAGTGAAATTGCTCTGAGGGGTAGTTCCCTGGCAGTCCTTGTTATATCCCAAGGACCCTGGTGTGCCCCCCCAGTCCCCACAGAGACATTCCTCACTCAGTCGCTATCTCCAGTGAGCTCGCTGGTCCCTACTCTGTTTTGGTAGGTGAGGTGGGGGAGGATAGGTCAGCTCATGTTTGTGTGCAAGCTTTTTCTCCTTCTTAGAATGTGGAAATGCTCAAACCCCACGTTCCTCCATTGCTGTGTCCTACTAGAGAATCCCTCCATTCTTCCAAGGATGATTTTTTGCTCTTTTGAGGTAATCTATTTCATTCAGTGCTGGAGGAGAGGAAGCTATTCGTATCTAGATTGCAGCCATGTTTACCCGGAAGTCCCATATGAATTGTTTTTTAAAATGTGCACAATGTATAGGAAGGAACTTGTGATCTAGAGATGTCTGCACTTATACTAAAGAGAGAATTAAGTTTTCCACCTAAAAAGGTTAAGGGCTTATGATATGCAAACTGTATGTCCTTAAAAAGACAAATTTGAGTACAGGTAAATGCTTTGCACTTCTGTCTGGTTACACACAGAAAGATTGCTAAAAGACTTAAAGTTATTTGGAAGTTGTACAGTTGAAACTATAATCCACTGAGAGTAAACTATTATGAAAGGGGTTTGATACATTCAAAATTTTAAATTGTGGTAAGCTAAGCTCACTTGTTAAAGAAGAATGGGACAAGGTTAAAACCTAATTCCAGCCAAGCAGTCTTAGGATAAATTGCTCACAAGCTATTAACCCCTTCCTTACACACAGAAAGGAGAAAGAAGTGGTTATGATTGTTCCACACTGATACTTAGGGACTGAAATAGGGACCTCACAGAGTTGACAACCACTGTGTGATAGAACTTAAAGATGAGGAGGGAGGTGAAAGAGAACAGATAGATGTTCTACTCTTATAATTGAATTCCTGTCTAGGGATAATTTCTAAAATTAATGTATGTGTTGTGGGAAGATCACCTATGATTCTATAATTTCTCTGGACAGTTACATGAAGTGATTTCTATGTGGTCTTGTCTTAGTCTTTCAGATGGCGTAGGTCCAAGAGATTATACAGCTCTGAATTATATTACTATGGAGCTACTTAATTCAGCATGCATGTTCATTATGTGTGATATGTAAATTATTGCCAAGATACATGAGAATAATTGAGTGATCAGCCTTGTAGGGATATAAAAGGCCTGTTTGAGAGTATGGAAATTTGTTTCTGGACTGCTGGTAAGCAGAATTTCTCTGAGCTGTAATGTACGAGACATGTCTTGCAGAGAATGTCCTGGGATGGTTACAAAGGCATATTCTGGGATCACCTGGGAATGTACCTTTTCTGACCATCTAGGCTATTAATTCTTGAGTGATACAATGATGACATGAGCCAGTGATAGCTTTGGCCCATATGTGAATCCCTCACTATGTGTCCCTTGGGACTTGAGGAAATATTTGCCCTCTTGGCCTTTTTCCTTTGTGACAAATTCCCATAATAAGCACATAATGCAAATTGTAAAATTAAAGTTTCCATTTCCTCAAACAACCTATTAGGTTAATAACTGAATTGTTAGGGAACATACTTTGAGAAGTATGTGAGTTTATTAATAGATGGCTTGTATTTGTAGCCTTAATTTACCACAGTTGAAGTTTGGATCTTGAGCTTGGAAATATAGCTCAAAACTTTCTGGAATTTCCCCCAGAATTTGGGATAAAGAAATACATCTGTAAACTGTTGTTACTCAAGTATTTATAGTTGTTTATAGTTAATGTGTACTTTGCAAAAGGATATTCTTTAACAGAAACATCACATACCAACTCTGCAGACAACTCAGGAATCTGATTTCCAAAAGGAATCTATTCCTGTCAGAAGATTATTTCTGAAGATGGAGTCTATTGGCTTCTCTGTTTCTATCTAGTGTTTTAGTTTTTGACCCAGTCCTGGTTTCTACATTTCTATCCTAGGGGCTGGCTCTACCCCCTTATGACCTGTTTGCCAATCAGGGGAAACAGTTCCTGGACATCCTTCAGCTGTCCAAGCAGGTTCCCACCTTCCTAGGACCCAGGCATTCACAGAGGACACTCACCTAAAGACCCTGTGTCCACAAACTTTTCCTCCCTGTTCAAGTTTTGGCTACTCCCCTGTGGGATATGTGGACCTTGCATTTGTAACCTTGTCACTTCTCTAGTTGCTTCTAGGATAAAAGTACTCATGGGAGTCACCCAGATTCCACTGTAACCTCATCAACTATTCCAGCCTGAAGCCCTGGACATTGCCTAGAGTCAATACCTCTCTCCTAACAATAGGCAGGAACAGCTCTACAACCATTCTCAGCTCTGAAGAAGCTATAGAATACTGAGACCATCACCCCTTTCCCCTAGATATTTGGAGAGGGGGGAGATGACATGGGCATTGGACCAACAGAAACTCGGGCAGACTATTGACAGGGAAATTCTTCTGCTCCCTTGTATTCTTGTAGCCTAAGGATTCTTTGCTTTTATGCTGATCATTTGGGGCTAGTTCCATGCATTCTTAATCGCCTAGTACCCTAGTAGCCTTTGTCAAGAATCATATTAATACTGTCCAGTTATGGTCTTTCACCAGCAATATCAAACTCTGACTCACACTGAATCCCTTTATGAAGATATGGTCGCAAGAGTAAGATTCCTCATGTATAGTAGAAGAAGTGGAGAATGAAGGAGGTCAGAACAACCTCCCTCTGGGGGCCAGGAATAAACTTTTTGCCCAAGTCAGCACAACTGTTCACTCCCTGTATTGTGAACCCCGCCCCCCAGCCAGCTGCAACTGCCAAATCACAATATCCTCTTGTTCAACATGTCATGATAGCCCCCATACTATAAAAGGTGTTCCTCTAGCCAAGTCAGCACAGATCTTTCTTTGGAGCAGCCCTAATGCATTAGTTTCATTAAAGGTGTACCCTTGCTTACTTGCATTGTCTCCGTGTCTCCATTCTTAGGGGATTTTCTCGGACCCAACAGATTCAATCCAAGTTTCTTATTCTCAGCTCAGGGAGCTTTCTACCACAATGCATTGTGCCATGGGACCAGGGGGACAGAATGTCACTTATGTCTATTTCTCTCATGCCAGGGAAAGAGAGAGCCCAACACAAAGTTGGTGGCCCAATCCAGATACTCACCATAGATTGTAATATTCTTGGTTGCAGTACGAGTCAAACCAGTGAATAAGTTAGATGCAGTACAGGTATAGGTGCCAGCAACACTCAGGGATGCAATAATAGAAAATGTGGCTGAGTTGCTGATCCTTTGTCCATTCTGTAACCAAGTGAATTGTGCTGGTGGGTTAGAATCAACAAAACAGCTAAAGGTAATATTTGCCCCAGTAGGGTACACATCCGGTGTAAGGACAATCGTGGCGATATCTGGGCCATCTGGAGGAAAGAGGAGGATTCCATATTGAGATTATGGCAGAAAGAAGGTGCATCTCCTAGTCTGTAACCCATCAGCAGGGAACACTGTGTCTCCCTAATCCTCCTTAGAGCTGGGAAATTCACAACTCATCTTCTACTTTTCCAATTTAGATCTGAACTTTGGAGATCTTAGGGCTTCATCCAGTTCAACACCCTGGCTGGCCACCCTCCACCAGAAAACATGACAAGGCCAATCTGGGCTCCCTAAAGATGAAGGGGGTTGGGAACCTCAGAGCCTACCTCTTTAGCTCTCTGAGAAGGGACTGAATTAGCCTGGCCTCTGGGAACACCCCACCAGACTATAAGCATGCACCATATAGGAAGAAGCAATATACTCACAGGTAACATCCAGTGGGAATGGATCACTCCTATTCCTAAACAATGGGTTCTCGATTTCACACACATATGGCCCTTTGTTATCCCTTCTTGTGAGCCTGGGGAGAGTGAGTGTACTCTTATCCGGGGACAGTTGTATCCTGCTACCAGCTGCGGCAAGTCCGTTTATGAACCACCGGTAAGCATGAATTTGACCCGTAGCATTGCATGTCATTGAGAAGTCCTTGGTCTCCACTGCAGTATTGTTGGAGATGAGAATGGTTGGTTTGGACAGTGGTGCTGTGCAGAGAATAGACAGAAAATGACTATGTTGGTTCTTTTTCTTACCTTATAACCAACTAACTGGTTTTCAAGTGGCCTCTCTAAGACCTTGGCAAGGCTAGAGGCCAGAGACCAAGAACCTGTGATTGCAATGGCAAAGTCACCCCTTTCTCTTGTGCAGATCCCAACTCCTCCAGGCCTTAGGAAAATTTCATCTTCAGTTCCTGTGGCTGACAAAGACATTCACATAGAGCCCAAGCCCATGATGCTCAATCTTTCTGGACTGAGACAAACTGGACCAGGGATGACATAGGCCTTCATATAGCACCTTTACTTGGATTTGAGGCCTTTCTAGATTGGCAGAACCACCAAGAGTTTATGATTCCTAAGCCTGGACTTCCAGAAGCCAGGGTTCCTTACTAACTAACCTCCAGGCGACCCTATCTATGTCATTCATCTCCATCTCTGTTTGTAGCAACAATGTTTCATTGACCTCAGGTTTCATGTCAGTTGTTAGGTTCTATGGAAATTTATGTTGAAAAATGATTGTGTGCCAGAAAATCATATACTCACTAAACCCATAAATAAACCAAACTCTGTGCCATGACAGAACACTGGGTGATACCTACATACGGATTGATCATTCAGTGTATCTCATTCGTAATTGACTGGACTGTCCCACCTAGACAGAAGGACTCTCCCCTGTGAGAGACCACTGGCTTGGCTCTCAAAGTATTGATGCCTTGAACTGTACCAGGACTGAGGAATTCTGCCTAGGTAAGCCCCTTACCCCAAAAACAAATCAAATGGCCCCCAGAACCAAGAGTACTCCCAAATTAGGATGACTCAGCATCTTTTCCAAGAGGGCTCCAAGCCTCACTGCCAGAAAGGACAATTAGGAGGGACAAGTAATACAGAACTTTTTTTAGAGGATCATGGGCCATAATGAATCAAAAGAAAGAAAGCTATTTTTTGGAAAATTAAGCACACTCCTCAGAAAAGGGGTGCAAAAGTAAGAAAATCAAGCAAGCCACAGTTAGCTAACTTCTTGGATCTAACTCAAATTTGTAGTCAGTGGTTCCCTGATGATGAAGGGAAAGTAGATTTAGACAAAGAAAAGAAAATTAGCCTTGACTTCAAATCTTATAGGAATCCCCATTTGGTCTTTCCCTTTCAGGTTAGGCAGCCACCAGCAATTCCTCTCCCCAAGAATTATCCTGAACTTAGGGGAAGATGAAGAAAATGAATGGAAATGAGGGGTCCTCCATTTCTACCTTCACAACCACCAGATCCTTGGTTCTAGCAAAGAGGTGCCCATTTGTCGATCCTTGTCACCTGGCTTTCAAACATTTAAGCCTAAGACTCCTAGAACAAAAGTTTCTCTCTACTCCTCACATTTTTAAGAAGCCAGTACCTTGAGCATGCCCAAACACCATAATTTATCTATACTACTATTAAGTAAAAATATGAGGTTTTCTAGAAACAGACAAAAAAAGGGTTTTTTAGTTGAAACTGCACAATTTGGCTAAGTGATAAAACTGCAAAAGTCAAAACTACAAATTCGGAATTCTAAAGAAGCTCAGGTTAAAGAACAGACCTCCCCCTTAATCACAAGAATTGATATGCTAAAGTTAGTTAAACTAAATTAGTAATGCTAGTAATGCGATGATTCATGAATAATTGGATCACCTGGTTAAGATGCTCATGTGAAGATATCAGAATTGAAAGATTCATGATTCAGATGGTTAGGATAAATTCTTTAGAAAATATCTAGATTACCTTTTTACCTCCACATGTCAGTCTTTCCTGTAGATGCTTCTGTGTGAACCATACATTCATGATTTAAGTTTAGGATTGCATTTTGAAAAGTTAAGTATATTGACCACTTAAAGGAAATTGTTTAGAATTGCTAGGATACAAACTTGATGAAATAATTCCTTCTATCCCCTTCCTTTTCTTTTTCCTCCCAGCTAGTTAAACATACACTGCCTAACAACCAGAAGCAGGTTTTTTTTTAATCACAAATAATTTCATTAGTTACTGGAAAAAGGACTCCATTATCCACCTTTATTATGGGAATCCACATATATTTTTGAAAACCAGGATCCTATGAATTTAAAACACTACTATTAAAAATTTTAATTTGTTTTTTGAGTTAGCCATACACCCTTTTTCCTATTAGAACAAGTTACCAGTTACCCCTCCCTTTTCCTACTGCAGTATAAAGGATATTTAGAGAGCACTAAAAATTCTATCATAAATAGGATTATACTAAATTTAAACATACTTTAAGATACGATAGGATAGTTTTTCACCACTACAGTGATATGCATATAAATAAAGATTCGATTCAGCAAAGTTACTGAGAACATTACATTTATTTGAGGTAAATATTTTAGCAATTGCTAGGTTATGTGAACATGCAAGCAACCTGTTCCCAAATTATGATAATGATTGAAAATGGAGTATTATTGATTAAGAGTGAAAATTTTTGTCCTTTGAGAAGTAAGTAACCACATCTATTATACTTTGCCTTTATTGATAATTGCTGCTTAGTTTATATATGTATAGTTCTAAACAAGATCTTTTTTCCTGCATTTCTGAGATTCTGATTGGCCTACAATTAAATGTCACAAGTATAATTTAGTTACTTATAAGGGAAATATAATCTAAACTTTTAAGTTAAAGATTAAGACCTTTAGGACATGTCCACACCATGATTCCCACCCCAACAACAAGCCACATGACACATCCCAGCAGGAAGGCGATTAAGAGAATGTAGATACAGAGAGACTGTGTTAAGAGAACAGCCCAGAATGCTCTACAAACTTGGGGACAAATCAAGACATCTGCAGCTCAAGGACAAGAAGGGATTTTCACCTCCTGATTGCACTGCTGCCTTCAAATGACTCTGACTTTCTCGGTGGTCCTACAGATGTGATTGTTATCCCCCATGACTTAGAATTTCTTGTTCAGGAAGTATTTTAACCAATAGTCCTAATCCCTTCACTGTATTTGTTTTTGAACAAGATTTAGACATTTATACCCTACAATTGCTTTCCCAAAGTTAAGCTGCTTTAAGTTTACATCCCTAGCAACTTCCACTGCAGACATTGTTCAGAGAGTCCACACTGCACAACAGTAATCACCCATAATTAGGTACTACCCTATCTCAAGCTCAAGATGAATTGAAGTCACTCTATTTAAAAAAACAAAAAAAAAGGCATTGTACTAGAAACATTAGCTGTAGCAATTAGAGAAGAAAAAGAAATCGAAGGTATTAAAATAGGCAATGAGGAGACCAAGCTATCACTCTTTGAAGATAATATGATGAAAGAATCTTAGAGAATCAACCAAAAGCTAGTTGAAATAATCAACAACTTTAGCAAAGTTGCAGGATACAAAATAAACCCACATAAATCATCAGCTTTTCTATATATCTTCAACACATCTCAGCAGCAAGAATTAGAAAGAGAAATCACTTAAAATCACCCTAGAAAATATGAAATACTTAGGAATCTCTGCCAAGACGAACACAGGAACTATATGAACACAACTACAAAACAATTTCTGCACAATTAAAACAAGATCTAAACAGTTGGAAAAGCATTGATTGCTCATGGGTAGGATGAGCTAATATAATAAAAATGACAATACTTCCCAAATTAATTTACTTATTTAGTGCCATACCCATTGAACTAACAAAAAACTATTTTTACTGAATTAGAAAAAAAATATATAACAAAGTTCATTTGGAAGAACAAAAGATCAAAAATATCAAGGGAAATCATGAAAAAAAATGTGAAGGAAGAAGGGCTTGCAGTCCCAGATCTCAAACTACACTATAAAGCAGTAGTCATTAAAACAGTTTGGTACTGGCTAAGAGACAGAAAGGGGGACCAGTGGAATAGACTTGGGGTAAGTGACCTCAACAAGACAGTCTATGATAAGCCCCAAGATCCCAGCTTTTGGGACCAAAATCCACTATTTCATAAAAACTGCTGGGAAAATTAGAAGACATTATGGGAGAGATTCGTTTTGGATCAACATCTCACACCCTACACCAAGATAAACTCAGAATGGGTGAATGACCTGAATATAAAGAAGGAAACTATAAGGAAATTAGGTGAACATAGAATAGTATACATGTCAGACCTTTGAGAAGGGAAAGATTTTAAAACCAGGCAAAACATAGAAAGAACCACAAAATGTAAAATAAATAATTTTGATTACATCAAATTAAAAAGTTTTTGTACAAACAAAACCAATGCAACCAAAATTAGAAGGGAAGCAACAAGTTGGGAAACAATCTTCATAACAAAAACCTCTGAGAAAGGATTAATTACTCAAATATATAAAGAGCTAAAACAATTGTACAAAAAAATCAAGCCATTCTTCAACTGATAAATGGGCAAGGGACATGAATAGGTAATTTTTTCAGTTAAAGAAATCAAAAGTATTCATAAGCACATGAAAAGGTGTTCTAAATCTCTTATAATCAGAGAGATGCAAATCAAAACAACTCTGAGGTATCACTTCACACCTAGCAGATTGACTAACATGACAGCAAAGGAAAGTAATGAATGTTGGAGTGAATGTGGCAAAAGTGGGACATTAATGCACTGCTGGTGGAGGTGTGAATTGATCCAACAGTTCTGGTGGGCAATTTGGAATTATGCCCAAAGGGCACTAAAAAACAGTTGGCCTTTTGATCCAGCCATGGCACTGTTCAGTTTATACACCAAAGAGATAAGAAGGAAAAAGATTTTTACAAGAATATTCATAGCTGCACTCTTTGTGGTGGCAAAAAATTTGATAATGCCCTTCAATTTCGGAATGGCTAAAAAAATTGTGGCATATGTTGATGATGGAATACTATTGTGCTCAAAGGAATAATAAACTGGAGGATTTCCATGTGAACTGGAATGACCTCCAGGAATTGATGCAGAGGGAAAGGAGCAGAACCAGAAGAACATTGTACACAGAAACTGATACACTGTGGTACAATCAAATGTAATGGACTTCTCCATTAGTTGCAATGCAGTGATCCTGATCAACTCGGAGGGATCTATGAGGAAGAAAACTATCCACATTCAGAGGAAAAACTGTGGGAGCAGAAACACAGAAGAAAAAGAACTGCTTCATTACATGGATTGAGAGGGATATGATTGGGGATGTAGACTCTAAATGAACATCCTAATGCAAACACCAGCAACATGGAAATGGGTTTTGATCAAGGATGCATGTAATACCCAGTGTAATTGTGTGTCAGCTATGGAAAGGGTGGGGGGAGAAGAGGAAGGTACATAATATGATTCTTTTAACTAAGGAATGAAATTCTAAATTGACTAAATAAATTTAAATTTAAAAAATTAAAAATAAATAAACAAAAAACAAAAAAGGAGGAGATGTTGGAAGCCATCACTCCCTTGCTATCTGACAGAGTCACAGTATGGGAAATGGATACTACAAAGCAGTCCCCAGAAAATAAGGAACCCACTGAACCCTCCTCCATGTGACTTCTCCCACTACCTTCCCTTACTACTGACTAGGATTGTTATTCTTCCCCTCCCCCATTACAAAGGAAGTTATATGAGGACAATATTCATAGGATTTATACACATGCCCTACTATAATCCCCCCAGAATATCACCCTTAAGATCCACTCTAAAGATCTTATTCACAGAATTATAACCTAAAGAATTCCAGGCACCCATTACCCCACCCTTTTCCCTCTCTGCAGAGTTACATTCACTCCCATTACAAGCCAGGCAAGCCAGGACCATCAATACATTTTAAGCCCAGGTTGACAGGACACACTTCTCTGGTTTGTTATGTTACAATAGCCAGAGCAACATCTCCAAGTACCCAAGTGAAATACAAGAAGAATGCAACTTGGAAATTGAGGAAAATTCCAATTCTAGTGTGTCTTTAATTATCCTCTAACCCCATACCTAGCTATGAAATGCTTTGTTACCCATCTCCTAAGTAATTGTGATTTAGTGTGAAAGTTGATCAAAAGTAACAATGATTCTCCTAACTGGTCATCTCACAGGTCAGGAGGAACTAACCTCTAGATTACCCTATCCATGTCAGTCATCTCCATCTCTGTTGTAGCAACAATGTTTCATTGACTGTCTCTTTAGTCTGTGTCTGTTGATAGTTTCTATGGAAACATGTATGTTGAAAAATGATTGTGTGCCAGAAAATCATGTACTCACTGAGCCTATAAAATAAACCAAACTCTATATCATGACAGAACACTGGTTGATGCCTAAATATGGACTGAGCATTCAGTGTCTCGTGTTCTTATTCAGCTGGACCATCACACCTAAACTGAAGGACCCTCCCCTCTGAGAGACCTCTGGCTCAGCTCTCAAGTATCTGGCACATTCAAGAGTGAAGGAAATAGTCATTTTTTCACATCTATTTTCCAATATTAGTCAGTATTGTAATAGAAATGCTTTTGTGATTGTTATTATTCAGTGGTGTCTATCTCTTCATAACCCCATTTTTAAGGTTTACTCCTCACATATGCTGGATACTTAATGAAAGAGAGAACTTTTATGCATCCCTGATGAAAAGACCAGATGTGCATAGAAAATTTGACTCTCAAATATAAGACTGAAGTAAAGCATAAAAAGGTAAATAGAAAAAGGAATCAAAAGGAGATCTCTAAGTTTAAAGTATATCTATTCTTATATGAGAAGATGATACTTATAATTCCTAAGAACCTTGTCATTGTTCAAAGGAGGATACAAGAGCAGCTGGATTGCACAGTAGTTTGAGAGGAAGACCTGGAGTTGGGAGATTCTGGGTTCAAATCTGGCCTCAGATACTTCCTAGCTTTGAGGCCCTGGGAAAGTCACTTAATCCCCTTTGCCTAGTTTTTATCACTTTTCTGTCTCAGAACCACTACATAGTATCGATTTTTAAATAAAAGGCAAGGATTTTTTTTTAAAGAAGGATACATAGACAGAGAGCATGGGTGTGAATCGAATATATGCGATAATTAAAAATAAATAAAATTAAGCAGTGAGAAAGAATGATGAACTGGGAGAAGGGGGAAAGGAGAAAGAGAATCAGGGAAATTATATCTCACGTAAGAGGAATCTGTGAGGAAGACATTTTATGATGGAGGGGATATGGGGAGTGGCAGGCAAAGCTTGAACCTTACAGTCATCAGAATTGGCTCAAAGAGGTACTAACACACATTAGGTTGGGTATAAAAATCTAGTTTATCCAACAGGGCAGAAAGAGGGGAAAGGTAGAAGAGAAAGGAGGAGGCTGATACAAAGGAGGGAAGAAGGAAAACCAACTTTTGAGGAGGAGGAGGGTAAAAAGAGACAGAGAAGGATAAAGGGGGGGCTGGAATAGGGTAGAAGGAAATACAGAGCTAGTAATCATAACTCTAAATGGAAATGGCATGCATATAATGGAAACAGATAACTTAGAATGGATTATAAAACAGCATCTAACAAGAAGTTATTTATAAGAGTTACACTTGAAAAAGAGTAACCCTGAGTGAAAATAAGTGGCTACAGAAGCATCTATTACACTGCCTCAGAGGTTAAAAAGCACCAGGGTAGCAATCATGATCTCAAACAAAGCAAAAGGCAAAACGGATCTAATTAAAAGAGAGACACTGGGAAAAATATGTTGCTCAAAGATACAGTTTTGATTAAAATTATCTGAAGACAATATCTTAATTTTAAAACATAATTATTTCTAAATATTAAAATTATAATCATAACAGCAGGTCAGAGAAAGAAAAAGTGCATGCTGCCTGTGGCCTGCTGACTAGTTCTCCTGGCTACCTCCTCTGTGAGCAGGCTACTCCAGACTAGAGCCAGATCAGGTGCCTCTTCAGTTGTTGGTTCCAAATGTGTGGAATAAATATGAGTTCTCGCCCACACAAATTAAAACCCCAGAGTCCCAAAGGGAGGGTAGAAGAGACAGAAGTTTCTTTCTTCTTTCTCATGAGAGAGGGCATCTGCCTAGGTTGGGCAAATGCAATGCATGGGCATAAATACAAACATTATGGAGGTTTCTAATGAGGGGACCCCCCCCACCATCATCTACCTGACTCCTTTGGTGCAGAGGAGGGCCTAGGCTTGCAGGCTAGGTGTGAAGTTCACCCCAATCAGGAAATAAGAAGATATATAGCATGAGCTCTCCACTAACCCCTACTTAGGAGGGTTGAGGTTATTGGGAGGAAACCATGTCCACAAAAGTGACTCTTAGGTTCTACAGATCTGAAGAGTGAGCTGCGTCTGCCTTCCTTGTTTCTTGAGCTGTCAGGATGTCCTTAGACAGGGAGTACAGGGGGTCTCCAATCTCCAGGACTAGCCAGGCTTGCCTCCTAAATCTACTAAGCAAAGGATCACAATGTCCTTGAAACTAAAGCAGACTTGCTAACACATTACATTCTTAACTGGGGGTGCAGGCTGGATGCTTTACCTTGAGAAGAACACACTAATTTTATTTCCCTTACAGTGGAATAGTCTGACTTTCTGTCCCCTCTACCATTTTGTGCTCATCATAACATCCCTTTCCCAATTCTCTTTGATTGCCAGACTCAGACTTCTGGCCTGACAAGAGGCAGATCTACTGGACTCCAACAGTAACCACGCCATGGTTGGAATGGCCACACAATGCTTCTACACCATCTCCTAGTAGGGAAGAAAAGAGAAGAGAGGACTCCACCAATGGCCTCAAAGATCAGTCAGAGGTTCAGATATAAGATTTTTTGCAGTAAAATCAAAAGGTTGCTTTTGGATTCCAAAAAAAGAGGTTCAATTTTCACAGTCCCATATACAATGAAGTAATATCAATACTAAATATACATGCACCAAACAGTAAGCCATTTAAATTGTACTTATTTTGTCATATTCATTGAATTATTATAATGCAAAAGAGTTTCTAATAATTACTTTTATATCTCTTCATTGCTGATCACTTCATTCTAATCATTTGAGATGCTAGTAGTTCAGTTTTCTTCCTTCTTTCCTTAAAAAATTAACAACCGGTGATTTATCTATTTTATTGTTATCTCATGAAATAGCCCTTTTTCTTAGTTATTAGTTCAATGATTATCTTACTTTCAACTTTATTAATTTTTCCTTTGACTTTTAGAATTCCCTATTTGGTATTTAATTGATTTTAAAATTTTTGTTCTTTTGAAATTCTTTTTAGTTGCATGCCTCATTCATTGATGTCCTTTTTTCTTTATTTTATTGATGTAAGTATTTAGAGAGGTAAAATTTCCCTAAGACCTGTTGGAGCTGTATCTCAGAAATTTTGGTATATTCTCTCCTTTTTGGTCATTCTTTTTCTTTAATTTTTTTTTCAAGCCCTTATCTTCAACCATAGAATCAATACTATGTATTGGGTACATGGCAGAAGAACAGTAAGGGCTAGGCAATAGAGGTTAAGTGGCTTGCCCAGAGTCCCAGTTAAGAAATATCTGAAGCCAAATTTGAACTTAGGATACCTCCTGTCTACAGGCCTGGCTCTCAATCCACTAAGCCACCCAACTTCCCCTGGGTCCTTCTTTTTAATGAAATTATTGATTGTTCTTTGACCTATTCATCCTTTAGAATTAAATTATTAAGTTTCCAGTTAAATTTTAAACTTTTTTTTCTGCAGCACTTCATTGAATGTAATTCTTATTATGTATATAATAATTCCCTTTTTCTGCATTTGTTGGTGAGACTTGTATGGCCTAATACATGACCACTTTTTTGTGTAGGTGCTATGTGTTATTGAGAGAAAATATATTCATTTCTATTCCTCTTGAGTCTTTTCCAGAGGTCTATCATATCTAACTTTTCTGAAATTCACTTCCTTAATTTCTTTTTTTTTTGTTAGATGTATCTAATTCTGAAATGGTAAATTTGAGGTTCCCCACTAGTATAGTTTTCTTTCTTCCCAAAATTCATGTAACTTCTCCTTTAGGCATTTGGATGTTATGACATTTGGTACATATATGTTTGGCACCTATTTTGCTTCATTGTCTAAGATACCTTTTATCAATATGTAGTTTCCTTCCTTTATTTTTTTTAGTCTTAGTCTCAACACTGCATAGTGGTTCCAAGGCAGAAGAACTCTAAGGGCTAAGCAATGGAGATTAAGTGACTTGCTCAGGGTCACACATCTAAGAAGTCTTTACCCTTATTTGAACCTTGTACCTCCTGACTCTAAGTCTCACTATCAATCCATAGAACCAAATTAGCTGTCTCCTTTTTATCTTTTTAAAATTAAGTCTATTTTTACTTTTACTTAGCTTGAGGTCATGATTGGTACCCTCATGCTCTTTTTTTTTTCACCTGAAGCAAAATAAGATTTTGCACCAACCTTTTACCTTTGTTCTTAGTGTTTCTCCCTACTTTAAGTGTATTGCTTATTTAAAAAAAAAGATTATTGGATTCTGGTTTTTAATTCCACTCTGCTATTCATTTCTGTTTTATGGATAATTTCATTCCATTCCATTCACAGTTATGATGATTAATTATGTGTTTCTCTCCATCTCATTTCCAATGTTTATCTTCCTATCTTTACAGGCTTTCCCTGCCCACAAATGTTTTGCTTCTGACCATCACCTTCCCCAATTTCCCCTCTCCTCTCTCAAGTCCCTCTGTCCCTACCCCATTCCTCCTATCCTCCACCTTCCCTGGAGGGCAAGATAGATTTCCAAAGTCAATTGAGTATGGGTATTATTCCTCTTTGAATCAATTCCAATGAGAATAAGGTTTGAGCATTGCCCATCTTGCCCCTACCTTCCACTTCATTATTAACTCTTTCATGACTCCACTTGAGGAGTAATTCATCTTGATCTTCATTCCCTCTTTTCCCATACAGTCCTCTTTCTCATACCTTAATATTTTTATATTATCCCATTCTATTTGAATTAGTCTTGTGCTCTCTGAGTATACTTCTTCAAACTGTCCCAATAGTGATGAAATTTTTAAGATTTACTAGCATCATGGTCAGATAGGAGACTCAGTGGGTAGGCTTCAGACACTTGGTAACTGGGTGACCCTGGGTAAGTGACTTAGCCCCATATTGCCTAGCCCTTAGTGCTCTTCTGACTTGGAATTGATACTTCATACCAATTCTAAAGGAGAAGGTAAGAGTTTTTATTAAAAAATAAAAGTTTTATGGACTTTCAGGTTAAGATGTCTCCAGAGTAGAAGCAAGGCTCTTCTTCTCCTCTCCACTTATGGTGACCTACTCAGATATCAAAGAGCACCAGTCAGAATTTCAAAGGATCTGGCAGCCTCCACACTAAAAGACCTTAAGGTTTGGAATATGATATTAATAAAGGCAAGAGAATTGGGTCTACAACCACGGATCACCTACCTATCAAAATTGACTACATACTTCCAGAGAAAAGTATGGACATTCAATAAAATAGAAGACTTCCAAATATTTGTAATGAAAAGACCAGATCCAAACAGAAAATTTGACATCAAAAATAAAAAAACAAGAGAAACATGAAAAGGCAAATAAGATAGAGGGGGGGTCTTATTTTTTGCTTTCCTTTAAGGGCTTCAATAAGTCCAAATTGTTTATATTCCTGTATGGGAAAATGTTATTTGTAATTCTCAAAAATTATGTTCACTATCATAGTAGTTAGAAGAATTATTCATAGGTAGAGATTGAGGTAACAAGTGGTTTAAAATCATATGCAAAAAAAAGAAGGAAAGAAAAGGGGGGAAGAGAAGATGGCACCAAGAGAAACTTCAAGGAATAAGAAAATTAGGATAATCTATACTACACAAAAAGGCACATGGGGGGGTGGGGGGCAAGAATACAATTAAAAGAAAGAGAGGAAGAGATGGCTAAAAAGTAAAACAAATCTTACTCTCAGTGGAATCAATTCCAAGAGGGAAGAGCATCTAAATCCACTGGGGTATCAAATTCTATCTTACCCTATAGAGAAGTTGAGAAGGAAAAACAAAGGAGGGGAGTAGGGTGGGGAGTTTAAAAAAAGGGAGGAGAAGAAAAGGGGAAGGGAATTTAATAGACCCCCAAAATGTGAATAAAAAGGGAGGGACCGGAAAGAGAGGGTGGTGAGCAAAGCAATACTAGGGAGGTGAGTGTATAGGGTAGCTTAAAAAGAACACAAAAGAAAAATAAGAGGGGAATAAGAAGGGAGACACAAATTTCTTCAATATTATTGTGGAAGGCAATGGGAGAAGGTTTTTAAAAAGTAAGCTAGTATAAGGAACTAATTAATTGTTACACAGCAATAGTATCAATAATGAATGTGTATTTATTATAATTATTGTTGTTATTAATAATTAGTAATAGTAAATAATCACAAACAACAAGTATCAATTTACAATAAAAATTATTAATAATAGTTAATTGTGACTAATAGGGAAATTAATAATTATTATTATTGATAGTATTAATAAGGTGTTCTAAAAGTATCAATATTTTATTGCATTTAATTATTTTGAATTATGTTTGGCTTTGTTCAATTTTAGAAATTTGGTTTTGATTTTAATTCAATATTAGTAATATTTAACTATTAATAATCCTTGTATTTAAATATAATCAATTCAATACCATTATTATAGATTACTAGTAGTTGTAGAAAAGGAATTTTCTTTTAATTTTCCTGCAGTTTTAGTTCTCTCCACAGGGTGATGCTCTAACAGAGTGTAGAGGGTTACACACTTGAGGGTTTAGGTCATATCTAAAAGCAACTGGAGAGATGTTAAGACCCAGAAGAAATGTTCGAGGAAGAAGAAAAAGGAATCTTTAAAAAACAAACAGACAAACACAGTCCTAAGGAATATTTGGGGCAGGGGAAGGGGAAAGGGAGAAAGAACAGCCTAATCCTTCCCCTCCTCAAGAGATAAAAACTATGTGTTTCTTTTAAAAGTTGCGGTAGCTGTAGGGACATTAATTCATTGCTGGTGGAGTTGTGAATGGATCCAACCATTCTGGAGGGCAATTTGGAACTATGCCCAAAGGGCAACAAAAGAATATCTGCCCGTTGACCCAGCCATAGCACTGCTGGGTCTATACCCCAAAGAGATAATGTACACAAAGACTTGTACAAAAATATTCATAGCTGCGCTCTTTGTGGTGGCCCAAAACTGGAAAACGAGAGGATGCCCATCAATTGGGGAATGGCTGAACAAACTGTGGTATATGTTGGTGATGGAATACTATTGTGCTAAAAGGAATAATAAAGTGGAGAAGTTCCATGGAGACTGGAACAACCTCCAGGAAGTGATGCAGAGCGAGAGGAGCAGAACCAGGAGAACATTGTACACAGAGACTAATACACTGTGGTACAATCGAACGTAATGGACTTCTCCATTAGTGGCAGTGTAATAAAACACTATGCATAAGCAAAGGATAAACTATGGGAGTGGAAACACCGAGGAAAAGCAACTGCCTGAATACAGCGGCTGAGGGGACATGACAGAGGAGAGACTCTAAATGAACACTCTAATGCAAATATTATCAACATAGCAATGGGTTCAAATCAAGAAAATATGTAATGCCCAGTGGATTTACCCATCGGCTATGGGGGGTGGAAGGGAGGAAAAGAAAATGATCTATGTCTTTAATGAATAATGCTTGGAAATGATCAAATAAAATATTAAAAAAAAAAAGTTGGGGTAGCTGGTAACTGCCAGTGACCTGCTCAATCAGTGCCAGAATTTTAACCCAGGAACTCTTCTCTCTAGGTCTGGCTCTCAAACTACCAAGCTAGGGAGTTCCCTGCTCCAGCCCCTCACTGCCATATTCTAAAGCTGCAGTAGTGGTGGGGCGCTGGGTCCTCAACCATTTCCTAGGGGGCCACCCCTGTGCACTGTTCCACCAATCTTCAAGGACCATGCTGTGCTGAGCTCAACTGGAGCAGGTAGGGCTTTGCTTCAAAGTCCTAGTGGCTAGTTTCACTCACAGCAGCTAAATGTCTGCATTTTCATAAGCCTGGGGAAAACAAGGCTGCTTCTGTTTGTGCAAAAGGCTTCTACCCCATTCTTTACTGCTAACTCCAATCCACAGCCTGGAAGGACCCCCAGGATTAATTTAAGGTGTGTCTCCACACTCAGATCAGCATATGGCTGAGCAAAGCAGCACTAGGAGCTGGCAGTTTCAAGAGCCCAGGGAAGTCAGGGGCTGGGCTGGGCCTTAAAACCCTCTTGGTTCTGTGTAGAAAGGCTTTGGGCCCCAGAATGAGGGGGCTCACTCCCAAATGCTGCACTCAGCCCCCAGACTGAAAAAGCAGGACCAAGAAAGTACCCTGCAGGTGTAGGGTGGGAAACACCATGTTTTGTTTTGTTTTTTTAAGGTGTGTGTGCTGGGTCTTAGGAGCAGGGACATTTTTTCCCTCTCTCACCCCACCCTGGGCCAAGCTAAAGGAATGGGGGTTAAGGGGGAAACTCCAAATGCAAAAGTCTCACCAATCAGATCCAATCCTGGGTGCTAGGCCCTTTCTCCATCTCCACCAAGGTGAGTTTTGCATATGAAGGCAGGCAAGCAAACTGAAACCCCTTTAATCTATCCTAAACACTTTTAAGTCTCAGAAGAAAAGTAAAGGTCCTAAAAAATCAATGTTGATTGCCAAACTGTTATAACTAAATTAATATATCCACCCAGTTATAAAGTTTATTAGAAAGGGTAGTCAATCATAGTTTTAAATCTCATTCTTACTCTAAGTTCAGACCATGTTCAGACTTCTACCTGCCTCTCCAGCCTCGTGTCCTCCCAAAAACCCGCTCTGCCTCACCTACCTTCTTTTATTGACATAAACTGATATGTGGGGAATGTTGATGAACTGGACTGGCCCTCCGAGGGGGAGGAGATAAAATCCCCTCAACAGAAAAGGAACTCTGTGTGTGTGTTTCTCTCTCTCTCTCTCTCTCTCTCTCTCTCTCTCTCTCTCTCTCTCTCTCTCTCTCTCTCTCTCTCTCTCTCTCTCTCTCTCTTTCTCTCTCTCTTTCTCTCTCTCTCTCTTGCTCTCTCCCTCTCTCTATCTCTTTGACTTTCTTAATCTCTGTCTATCTCTCTGACTCTGTCTCTCACTTTATTTATTAATAAACACTTATAACTCTGACAAGAGCACCCTTTTTATTTGCTTCATTGCCATGTATGCTTGGGGATAGTGTGGCTGACTTGCTTTGGGGAGGCTTACAGCTTTTCTTCTGGATGCTACCTATGGTGGATTGAGCTGGATTCTATTCCACCTGTTTTTGGTTTGACCAGACATCCTTCTTCTTGCCTCCCACTCCAATCCCACCTTCAGATACCTCCTGCACTTAGTTGTTTTCCCTTCTTAATTTGTCTTAATTCACTTTTTGATTAAGGGGAAGAGGCCAGCCAACTCTCCCATTAATCACTCACCTACATGTCAAACCAAGAAGGTCTATCATACCTTCATAATCAGAATAAAAATTTCATAACAAGTAAAAGCCATTAGGTGAACTTCTCACCCAGTTAAGAGGAAGAGTTAATGCAAAGGATAAAAAATTAAAAGCATACATGAAGCTGAAGAGCCCATTTGCAAACCTGACAACTAATCCATTAGCCTATAACCAAGAAGACAAGAGGAGGTATTCTTCCAAGGGGCCTCGGGTTCTGGTACTTGTATTTCTGATATAACTTTTCAAACAGTTGAAATAAAATCAAGATGAGGAACAAAATGCATTTAGTTTGTTGTGAGAATCAGAAGGACCAATCAGATTTTTTGTTGTAAACAGACTCTGCCTTGTGCTCTCCCACTTTGTTGTTTTTCTGTTAGCCAGTCATGGGAAACTAGATTATATCAATCATCTACTGTTGCATATATAAGGGGGGATAGAATTAATCAGCATTCTTTTCTTTTTTTGTTTTCAAACCATTACCACTCTCTCTTAGAATTGGTTCTAAGTGGTAAGGGCTAGGCAATGGGGGTTAAATAACTTTCCCAGGGTTGCATAGCTAGGAAGTGTCTGAAACCAGACTTGAATTCAGGACATTCTATATCCAGACCTGACTCTATAATTTGTTCTATAAGTCATAATAGATGTACACAAAATATGTATGAATTTGTGCTGTGAAGAAAATTAATTTTTATACAGATTGTGTACAGTGCAATTAGCAAAGGAAATTTGACCAGTCCAGAAATCAAATAAGATTCATGATTAGACTATTAAATATAGGTAAAAGGTAATCACCTTCCCCTATTTATAGTAAGAATAATAGAGACAAAAACTGAAGGTTTTATTCTGCTTGGAGTAGAAGTTTGAAAGGAAAATTGGAATATTAAGGAAACAATGTGAAGGGTTGTTTGCTATGGGATGGGCCAGCCTCCCACAGGGGATGGGGTCTTAGAGGTGGAACAGTATCAGTGGAATGATAAACGGGACAGCTTTTGCATTCAACCCGCAACACAGGTTTCACAGGATAAACTGCTACACTTTGGCTGAGGCCTGGCTTTATTTTATACCCTCAAGATCACATATCTACTTGGCACAGAGTTTCATTCTCAACACACATGTTTCCATGGAATCTAACAACAGATAGGAAGCCTAGGGAGATAGTCAATGAAACATTGTTGCTAAGGGCAGGATCAGAGGGTAGAATCAACATGATACAGATAGAGGTTGGGGAATTCAGAGCACAGACTTGCCAGAAGTTTTTATGCCTAGAAAAGAGAGTCCTATCTAAATGGGTATATAAGAATCCTTAGGTTTCATTTTGCAAGTGGGCTCTCCTGGTAATATCCTGGGGGAACAGAGTGGGACATCTGTATTAAATTGCTCTCATCTATTTTTCCTGGAGCTAAGTAGGAATAATAATCATAGCAATTTCAATAATAAGGGAATGTTAATAATGAAATTCAGTTAGGGAGGTTTCAGGGTAAGTTTCCATCCTTCCTAGGGGCTGCTTTGCAGTCCCTGGTTTCCATGAGGACCCTGTCAAATAGAGTAGTCTTTGATGGCTTCCAGCAGTCGTTAAACAAAGTCAAATTGGAAGTTGTTCAGTTTTGGGGTTTTGTAAAGCTTGTAACAACAGAACTTTATTAAATGGCTTGCTTAGGCATAGCTTTATATTTGACTAACAAGGGTCTTCATACAAATTTTCTCCTGAGGAATTATATGCCAAGCCTATAATTGACTTCTCTCTACAGGATTGTTTTTTGGGGAAAAAAAACTTGCTTCTTTTGCTTGCATTTTGGTTCAGTTACAAATTCTGTGTCTAATTGGAAAGTAAAGTCTTGAACTACTTCCCAAGAAATACAAAGATAATAATGGAAATGAAATAAAAGAAAAAGATATTTCCTTGAACCTTATTAAAAAATCAGTAAACTTATGCAGCTAAACACATAGAGGACCTGGAACATAGGCCAAAATTATAGCCAAACTAATCCAGGAGGGAATGAATGTCTGAGTTTTTTTTTTCCTTTTAAGTGTAATTTTCACATGACAGGTGGCTCTATTCTACATGGGATAGTAGACTTCATTTGCACAAGAAAGTCAAATATTGGTCTCTGGCACAAGAAAATGTCTCTTATGGCTTAGTAATATATAATCTGATAGAAGAAAATTGCCTTCAAAAAATTTTCACAAGTTTTTCTAAACATTTCAAGCATCTCGCAGCTTTCATATATTTAAAAAAAAAAAGGTTTCCTTCCAGATATTTAGCTCATTTACAACTAAAATCTAATCGCTATCATTGGAACCTAGCTATGAGGCCTCATTGTTAGAGGCTTCTAGTTCTGAGTCATTCCCAGAGCCCCTTGCAGAAGCCTCATTATCAGAAGCTCTTTCAGACTCCTTGTCAGAATCAGCCCTCAGTGAAGCTGGAGGAGACTCATTGTCGGAACCTGCAGAGTGACTCCTTCCTGACTGGATGAACTCATTGTCAGATTGTTCAGATACTGAGTGCCTTCTCTTTGGAGCTGATCAGTTACTATCAGAGTCTTCTTCTGACTGCTGCATGCTGGATCTCCGGGGGCTGCCGACTTCACTCCCAGACTGGTTTGGATTCTCATCAGGATCACACTAAGACTGACACGTTTCTTGCGCAGATCACCATCATCTGAATCACTATTGCTATTCCTAGAATGTCCCTCATCAGCAATTTTAAGTTTCTCTTCATCTGAAGAATCATCACTTGATGAGATTATGACTTTTGACTTTATTTTTACCTTCATTGAAGGAGGCAATCGTTCTGGCTTAGGGGCCTACTTTTTTTCTGCTCTAGGTGGGCGAAGCTTTTTTGGCCTGGGGCCATTTTCAGTTTTTTCCTCATCAGATCCATTATCTCCCTTTGGTGGTCTCCTCTGCTTTTTCTTCTTTCTCTCGCCTTCTTCTTCTTCTTGTTCACTGCCACTGCCCTTGCTCTTCTTGGACACAGGCATATGTTCATCTGTGTCATCATTAACAAATTCATCAAACTCACCTCCTTCTTAGATCACCTGTGCCCACCACCGCTGCCACCTCTCTTTTTTTTTCTTTGTCCCTTTGGCTTCTCTTGTGATCATGAGGATGTTCTTGGTCTTCTCCACATACTGGGCTCGCTGTTCAAGGAGTTTCTTCTGCTCTTCTTTCTCTCAAAGGCATTTCTCTTCCTGTTCCTTCAGCAGTTTCTGCCATAATAGTTCCTTCTCTTGCTCCTGTTTGGCCCGGAGCTCTCTCTCCTCTTCATCCTGTTTGTGTGCTTGGGCTACATGGTACTGAGCCTGGCTCAGTAATTCAGAGCATTGCCTGGCTTCTGTAGCAGCAAGGGTGAAGTCAAATCTCATTTTGTCTCCTACTTTGCTCAAATAACTAAAATACCTGTGGGCAAGTTCCAGTTCTTTAACTGCATTAAACACTTCCTTGAGATTACTCTTCATCCTTAAGGACCGAAGTTGCTAACCTCTGAAGTACCAGAGCTACACTGAACATGAGAACTGTATCACTGGGAGCCATATGTCTAGCCTTCAGCAATGTCTGTTTGCACTCCTGCAGCTTGCCACACTTGAAGAGGGCACGGGCCAAATACAGAACAGCCTCTGTTCTGGTGTTTGTAGAACTTCCAGAGGCAGTTTTCATACATTAGAACAGCACTGATATATTGCTTCTGCTCTACATATATGTGTGCTAAATTTAGCCACACATCCATCACTGATATCTGCCGTTGCCTCTCTTACTTGGGCAAAACATCACGAGCCTCGCGGAAATGTCCTTTGTGGGCCAGCACAGCACCTAAGCCATTGGTAGCATAGAGGATCATTTCTGAGGATTTGCTTGTAGATGGTTAGTGCACGATCCTGAGGTCCTTCTCTCAGTCTCTGATGCAAAGTCTTTGGTCAAATGCTGCCAAGGGCCAGCATGGAATATGTGTCATTTTGAATTTTTCTGTTATATATATATACTTTATACTTTAATATTCTTTCAAATTTCTTCTGACCTGGACCCCATTCTTGCTTGGTCAAATGAAGATTGCCAATCAGAGTCCAAGCATCTGGATGATCCTGGTTGATGCCATGGGCTTCCTTAAACCAATTTGAAGCCTCATAAAAGTTTCCTTTATCTCTAGCCATTGCTCCTAAACGCAAATAGCAGGCAACGTAATTAGGATGCTCTTGTAGTATATTTTTTAAGCAGCTTTTCTGCTTCATGGAATTCATACATTGCCTCATAAAGCCTGGCCAGATTGTATGATGTTGTAACTGAGATAGCATTATAGTAATGTTCATCATGTTCAGCTTCTGCCTTGGCACGATCCAAAGATGCCAAAAAATATTTCTTTGCCTCCCCTAAGTTTCCAAGCCAAAAATAAAGGGCACCCACATTATTCAGAATCTCTGGCAGGTACATCAGCCTGTACCTTCTCTGGTAGGCTTCATGTTGCTGTTCCATATGCTGAGAGGGCACCTTGTGTGTTGGTCTGCTCTAGGACTTGTGCCAGTTCAATCAAAGTCTCCACATCATCTGGTTATTGCTCTGTGACTTTCTTCAAGTGGCCCTTGGCAGTGCCTCATTTGTCTTAATCTTCAGAGGCAGCATAGAGAGAGCCAAGAATTTTCATCATCTCATAATTATTGGGATAGGCTTTCAAAACTTTCTCAAAGCACTGAGGTGCATTCTCCTTGTCACCTCAGTAAATATACATCTGACCTAAACCAAGAAAGGATAGTACAAAAGAGGAGAGGCAAGCTGAGTGGCTTGATAGTAGTACAGGAAAGCTTGATCATTGTCTTCTTGAACATGGAAGGACCTGGCCAGCTGATAACGCTTTCTGCCTGTGTAGCTTCCAACTCTGTGTTATGGGAAGCATGGAGACCCAAGTTCTGGACTTTGCTATAATCCTTTCTGAAGAAAAAGTGATTTGCCAAATGGTTTAGTACCATAGAATTGCTAGGATCTATTGTGTAAGCTCAGGAAAGAAGATGGACGCCATTTTTTTTAGAGTCAGCCTCTTTATTATTAGATTCTAGGACAGCCAATCCAACTAATGTTCCCACACATTTGGAGTTGAGTGCCAGGGCCCTGCTGAATTCCAGGTGAGCTTTCTCCACTTTGTACAATCTGGCCAGGCTTTATGAGGCAATGTATGAATTCCACGAAGCAGAAAAGCTGTATAAAAAAATATACTACAGGAGCATCCTAATTATGTTAAACAGACACTAGCTGGGAAACAGAAGCAGTTTTGATTACAAATAATTCCATTGGTTATTGGAAAAGGGATTCCATTATCCACTTTTATGTATGGGAATCCACATATAATTTTGAAAACAAAATCCTATGATTTAAAAACTACTATTAAAGATTTTATTTTAAGTTTTGAGGAAACCTGTTTCATCACACTCACCTCCCCCTCTTTCTCCTGCTACAACAAGTTACTTGTTACCCTCCCTTTTCCTACAGCAGTAAAGAGAATTCTTAGAGAGCACTAAAAAGCTCTGTCATAAATAGGAACTTTAAATAGATAGGATAGCATCACTATAGTGACATGTACATAAATAAAGCTTCTATGCAGCAAAGTTAGTGAGAACCTTACACTTATTTGAGGTAAATATTTTAACAATTTCTAGGTTATGTAAATATGCAAGCAACCTGTTTCCAAATTATGACAATGATTGGAATTGAAGTATTATTGACTTTGGGTGAAATTTTTGCCCTTTAAGAAGTAAATAACCACACATATTATATACTAGCTTTCATTGACATCTGATGCTTAGTCTGTGTATGTATATTTCAAAACAAAATATTTTCCCCCGCATTAGTGAGATTCTGATTGGCCTACAATTAAGTGTCTCAAATACAATTTAGTTATTTATCAGAGAAATATAATCAAAATGTTTAAATTAAAGGTTAGGACTTCAGGAAATTCTATACCTCCTGAAATAAAAGAATTTATTTTACAATATGTTAGTTCTACCAAAATTTTTTAATGAAAGTACATATTCTAAACAACATGGACCACACAGATCAGAGAGTCCAGACAAACAAGATCCATGGAAATGAAAATAAAAGAAAATTCAGCTAAAGGTTTATCAACGTAATTACCTGTTATTTGAAATAGATGTTAAATCCTGCCCATCTGTGTACCGTTGGCTACATTTCCTAATCTAATTTTTACTTTTATCCATACTACTGAAGCAGTATGTCCTCTGCATCTCCCAAACCTTCAAAACAGATAACAGCCCAACACATACATCCAAAGCTCTTGCTAATTTCAAATTAATCTTTAAAAAAGGAATCCCATATACTCCTCAGACAAAAGTTCATTTGGAAAAATTCATTATTAATCATTGGTAGCCCCCCCGGGGGCAAGGATTTATTTGTATTTCTCCCTCCCAGGTACTCCCATATACATTTGGATTCCAGAAGGATTCACCCATGCCTGCCATGATTCCTATTCCAACAACAAGCCTGGGAGAATACAGATACAGAGACTGTGCTAAAGCAACAAAATGCTCTACCAATTTGGGGACAAATTGGGGCACTTGCAGGCCAAGCAAAACTAACAATGGACAAACAAACTACATCTGCTGATTGTACTACTGTCTTACTTCTTGCCATGCTAGCTCTTTTTTCTGTTCCCCCTGTTATTTCTGACATTGAAAGTCCCTTATCTCCCATTACTCATTTTCTTTGTGGAAACTCATTGATTCTCTCTCTCTCTCTCTCACACACACACACACACATACACACACACACACACACACACACATACACACACACACACACACTATATTACTGCACCCCAGTGGCAAGAAAAATTCCAAATTCAAGCCTATGCACTGATTGTACAATATGTTTCCCCCACGACTTATAGAATTTCGTGTCCAGAATGTATTTACCAAATTGCCTTAACCCCTCCATTCTTGCTACCACAGTATATGTTGTAAAATGTAATAATTAAATAATAATATTTCCTTCTACCCAGAGATATATATTTTATAAAGTTTATTAGGAATGGTAGACACTCATCCATAAATAACCTGACCGCATGCTGCCTAGCCTGCATGTATCCTCCTCAATCTCCCCTCATCTCCTGCACTCTCTCTTCTCCTCATGGTTCCCTCATGGTCCTCTTGTTAATAATCCCCCTGGTCTTCTTGTCAGTCTCCCTGCTCTCTCAAACCTTAACTTTTATTGACTTACAGAACCTACACCAATGCAACCCTGTGTAAACCTTAAAATTTCCCAGACTCTACTTTATAAGATTGGATTAAGACCATTCCCCATTTGGGCAGTGAACTCTACTTAAAGCAGGAATGTGAGAATTCTACTATACCTACTTAAGTCTGCCCTAGGGGAAGATAAAGTTGTAAACTCTTTTCTGAACAATGAACAGTACTTAAACCCATACTTTTCTTAAGCTAAGTACCTATAAAGGTCAAGCAACTTGTGAATTTACAAGGAACAAAGAACTGGAAAACTTACTCAGAGCTTTCCTGGTGTGAATTACTCAAAAATCCACACCTTCTTAGGTGTGGACTAAGAATGGGTAGTCCTTTAGAAACATCTACAGTGATTGGTAGATGTAAGGACTTACGGGAGGTGACAGAGGAGATTTTTCCCTTAAAAATAAGAGCTCAGGGAAGAGCTCAGAGGTCATTCTGAAACATTCAGATTGGAGACACTCATTCTGAGGAGACTGATTCTGAAACATTCAGATGGAGGAGGGAGCTGGTGAAAGCAGCTGAGATGCTGCTGGCCTGGTGTCATTAGAAATACTTACTTAGACAGATCTTGTGGTGAGTTATAAAAAACTGACTGATTTCTCTCTTAAGATTCAGGTCTAGGCCATATTGACTTGAGGCCCTTCATACTTATTCCTTTCTTACTCTCTCTCTCTCTTTCTTTGATTACTCATTGTATTGTTAATTAAAATCTCTATAAAACCCAATTGACTTGGGTATTTGAATGATTGGGAATATTTCCCTGGCGACCACCTTATATTTGATTTTAAAACCCAAGACACTGTAGTGAAACATATTTCTGCGGTTAAATTTACTCACCCTCTCTTATATCTATCACAATTAATATCTTCCACTATTTTAATCACTACAGTTTAAGACCACAACCATTTTAAATCTCACAGCTGGCACAACTGTGGTATGTCAAGAATGTTTGAAGGACAGGTGAAGTTACTCAGGAAGGGGGAGGGGATGAGCTTCCTTCACAGAAATCCCCTTGTGATCCTTTGGGAGACACATCTCCCCAATGGTTCATTTAAATATAACTATCTTATAACTCTAAAAACCTTCTAGCTAAAAGTACATACAATATTGCATTTTTCTAAGAGAGAGTTACAATAGTTAGAGATGGGAGGAAAATACAAAAACTGATTGATAGACACATTGACAAAATGCCAACTAGGGGGCAGTCTCCTTTGGCATAAGAGTTTACATTCAGAATAAGTATGTTCAATCCCCTTCAATTCAGTTCATTATATCCCAAAGTTCATTCTGGATCTTTTGATGTAATGTGCAGCTTTTTCAGGAATCTTTACAGCACCTTCTCCAAAAGGATCCATTTCCTTGATTTCTGGTTTTGGCAAGTTTATTTTCCTTAAATTTCTCCAAAAAAATTTAAATCTTGCATTTTAGGATAATTACACAATCCCCCCTGAGGAGGGTGTTGACCAACACCAGAATCACACTGGGATACATGACTGAGTTATGAGGTATATGAAAATATTTTCAAAAGAAAAACAAAACAAAAACAAATCACCCCCCCAAAAAAATCCCAAATAAAAGATTAAAAATTTTAATTCTGTATAAAAATAAGAAATTCAGAAATGATACAAATAAGGACCCTCAGAATTAATTTAACGTCTCTGCAGCAACGGCATGCAGGGAAAGTGAGGCATACATTAGGCTGGTAAAGGTCCATTGGGTCCTAATGCCCCTTGGTTTAAAACAGGTTGGGCTAGGTGGGGTGGGGAAGGGCCATGTGAGGAGAGTACAGATGCCAGGAAGAAACAGGAGGTTGCATTTTTTGGCACCCACGGGATCCTGCCCTTTAATATAAAGCAGCCACTCCCCTGCCTGGGTCCCCAATTCTGTGTAGGGACTGCCCCAGGGAGCCCCTAACTCTACTCCACAGCCCCTAGGATCCATTCAAAGGGTCCCCCCCTGCTCTGCACTGAACTAGGCTGAAAGGAGGAACTCTAGGACCTTTCCTGCTGTGGAAAATAAAAGAGCAGGAGTTCCTGTTGGGTCCTAAAACCCACCTGATTCCCTATGGGCAAAAAGGGCCCTTCACCCCTATTAAAGCTGAAAGAAAAAAATGGGGTGTGTTGGAGAGTGGGAGGGAATGCCACCAGGGAAGGAGTTTTTCTCACTATACAATGTGATCTGATCCAGGAAAAACAGCAGCCTGTTTCCTCTTTCCACCAAGTTCCTTTTGCATATGAAGGCAGCCTAGCTAACTGAAGCAGCTTCTATCTTACTTAACCTTTATCTAAGACTCAAAACTTCTCTCAGAAGAAAATTAAGGGTTAGTCTTAGATACATGTGGTCGCCAACTGTAATAAATAAAAAATAATGATATTTCTTCCTGCCCAGAGATTCAAATTTTATAAGGTTTATTAGAAAGGGTAGACAATCATTCCTAAG
Organism: Monodelphis domestica; assembly: GCF_027887165.1. Lineage (NCBI taxonomy): Eukaryota > Metazoa > Chordata > Mammalia > Didelphimorphia > Didelphidae > Monodelphis > Monodelphis domestica. Next base: position 424,902,221 of record NC_077230.1, read on the forward strand.
TAACCTGACTGCATGCTGCCTAGCCTACCATTTTCTTCCTGATTCCCCCTCATCTCCTGCACTGTCTCTTCTCCTCATGGTTCCCTCATGGTCCTCTCGTTGGTCTTCCCCTGGTCTTCTTGTCAGTCTCCCTGCTCTCTCTCAAACCTTAACTTTTATTGACGTATAGAACATACACCGACACAACCCTGATGCAACTGTGGTATGTCAGGAATGTTTGATAGGCAGGTAAAGTTAATCAGGAAGGGGGAGGGGATGAGCTTCCTTGACACAAAAACAACCACCTTTTATCATGATCCCCATCAACATGACCACTGACTGGTATGAAGACCCAGGTATTTATGCCTTAAAATTAATCTGCATTAGTTTAACCTAACCCAAATGCTTCATTGCATCCCTAATTCTAGGTATAACTGCTTTAATATACACTATGTCATTATTAACAGCATCGACCACTGCTGTTGTTCAGACAGTACATACTGCAAAACATGTAAATAATATATCCAGGAATGTTTCCTCTCCTCACCACCTACCGATATAGACTACCTCAAAAGGCCAAAAAACCCAAATTCATATGAATGAAGAAACTTTATAGTAGGGCACCACATTGAAGGTACAAGGGATTTGTGCATTTCCACACTATATGGGGGTGAAATAGCTTGCACCAAAATGTGATATGATCAAAACTCCCCCTCCCCACCTATGGAGCCAGAGTCAGAGACAGTGCGCTAAAATCAGTGAATGAGCAAGGAGCACCTCTAGGTCCTTGGCAGATGACTAAGACCACCAAACACTGTGGCATTTAAAAGTGGAAACCATAAAATGTAAGAGTTAAAATAGTTGGTTGTCATAAACTGTAGTGATTAAATAGTGGAAGACTTAAAGTGTAGTAGATATAAGAGTAGATGAGTAAGTTGTGACCACAGGAAATATGTTTTCACTACAGTGTCTTGTTTTAAAATCAAATATAAGGTGGTCGCCAGGGAAATATTCCCAATTATTCAAATATACCCAAGTCAGCTGGGTTTTATAGAGATTTTAATTAATAATACAATGAGGAATTAAAGAGAGAGAGAAAGAGTAAGAAAGGAATAAGTTTGAAGGGCCTTAAGCCAACATGGCCTAGACCTGAGTCTAGAGAGAGATCAGTCAGTCCTTAATCACTCACCACAAGATCTGTCCAAGCAAGAATATAGACACCAGTTCAGCCAGCCATCCTTCACCAGAGAGAGATTCTTCTGACTGTGTCCTGAGACTCAGCCTTTCTCTCCTTATAAAGGGAATTTTCTCCTATGTCACCTCCCCTAAGTTCTCTCATCTACCAATCACAGTAGATGTTTTCCAAAGGACAGCCCATTCTGAATTCACACCTGAGTAGACTAAACTTTTGAGTAATCCACACCTGAGTAGACCTGGATCTCTGAGTACGTTTTTTCCTCTTTGCTCCTTGTTAGTTCACAAGTTGCCTGACCTTTATAGGTACTTAGCACCCCTTTGTATTAATTCTAAAAATAGGCATGGCTTAAGTATGGGTTTAAGTATTTTTCATTGTTCAGCAAGGAGTTTTCTCCCCTAAAGCAGCCTTAAGTACAGGTGGAGTAGAGGTCTTCACATTTTTTATCTAAGTAGAGTTCTCGCTGTCCAAATGGAGAATGGTCCCAATAGGGAATTGTCCCAATGGAGAATTCACCAATGGGAAATTTTTTAACATTCACAAGTCTGAAAAATTTCAAGATTCACAAGACCTATGAGAGTTTCTAGACCTGAGACACCATTAGGCTGAAGAACATAGACCTTGGGTGCCTAATCAGAGATAGCACAGAGAAGTGCAGCAGATAGTAGAAGCTGCAGAGATTTGAGAGGTGGTCTGTAGTAAGGAATTTTAGCAGGGCAATCTAACAGCATGAGATGCTGCAAACCAATATTCCACTAAGAACTCCCAGGAACTGGGACTGAAGACAGAGGCAGTTGCTGGAAACAGTTGGTAGACTCTGGAGGAGAGAGAGAGGCTGCTTTCTATAGCAGGCAAGAGAACCCAGAGTTGTATCTGTCTGGTATTTCTTGGGTGGACCAGAGATCCAGTTGTTCCCACTTCTTTGGCTTTCCTGATATTCTGTCTGTTCCTATACTGCTCCTACAGAGAAGTGCATTTCATCGGTTGCTGGTGAAATCTTACTGGGACTGCTGTTTGAAACAAAGAGGACTCCTGTGTTGTGACATCCTTTAGACCCATGGTCATTGTCCCTACCTAACCCTCCCTTCATTAGTTAGTTTAGAATTATTATAGAAAGTGTTAGGATTTTAATATCTGTTGTTTAGAAGTAAGTTATTCCCTGATCCTTTTAGCTAAATTAACCGTGTGTGTGTGTGTGTGTGTGTGTGTGTGTGTGTGTGAGTATTGCTAGTGTGAAACCTTCTTTAACCCACATTATTACAGGGATGCCTCAGGCAAAAACCATACTCCTACTCCATACACAGAGAGCCTGCCCTCCTTATTCAGACTTCTGACTGGAAAGGGAAAGAAAAACCACTATAATGATGGCAACAGTGCCCAGGAAAGACTTCTCAACACCAAGAAAAACAAAAAACAAAAAACATTGACCCTTGATAATTTTTATGGAGGAAAAATCCAGACTACAGAGGAAAAAGCAGAAGAGGAAATACAAATAAATGCACCCAAACCTTCCAAAAAATGGAAATTGGCCACAAGCTCTTGAAGAATTTAAATTGAAGCTTATCAAAAAGATGGAAATATGTGGGCAAGAAAAGTAGGAAATAATTCAAAAAGAAAATAACAGTTTAATGGACAGGAACTCCCAATTGGAGAAATAGCTGGAAGCCATGAAAAGCAGAACAGACCATACCAAAAAGGAAAATCAAAAGATTATGTCAGAAAATTAGTCCTTAAAATTCAGAATTAGGCAATTGGAAGCCAATGATCTTGCAAAATAGCAAAAATTAATGAAGCAAAGTCAAAAGGCTGACAAAATAGAAGAAACTGTAAAATATCTCACTGAAAAGATGATAGCTCAGGAAAACCAGTCTCGAAGAGACAATTTGAGAATCATTGGTCTATCTGAAAACCCAGAAGTAAACAGAAATATTAACATCATACTGCGAGAAATTATCCAAGAAAACTATCCTGATGTTCTTGAACAAGAGGGAAAGATAAACATTGAAAGAGTTCATAGAACTCTACACTAAATACTCAAAAGACAACCCCCAGGAATGTAATTGCCAAATTCAAGAGCTTCCAAGCTAAGGCTAAAATTTTACAAAAAGCAAAAAAGAGATGATTCAGATATCAAGGACCACTAATCAGGATTGCACAAGATCTGGCAGCTTTCACACTAAATGACTGCAAGGCTTGGAATATGATATTCAGAAGGGCAAGAGAATTTAGTCTTCAACAAGAATCACCTAGCCATCAAAACTGACTATATACTTCCAGGGGAAAGTATGGGCATTCAACAAAATAGAATTTTTCCAAGTGTTTGTAAAGAAAATACAAGAACTAAGTGGATAGTGATATCCAAACACAAATATCGAGAGAAACATGAAAAGGTAAATAAAAAAGAGAGGGGAAAGGGGAAAATATTTTTATTGAAATTTTCTTCTTTAAGGACTTCAATGAAATAAAATTGTTTATGTTAATATATGGAAAAATATTATATGTAACTCTCAATACTTATATTCAATATTATAGTAATTAGAAGGACCATCCACAGGTAAATATTAGGGTAATAAGTGGTATAAGATGATATGCAAAAAAAAAGGAGGAGGGAATAGAAGATGGCACCAAGAGAAACTTGAAGGAATAAGATAAATAGAATAATCTATACCACCCAAAGAGGCACATGGGAAGGGAAAGGGAAGAATACTATTATAAGTAGGAGAGGAAGAGAGTGCTAATAGGTAATACTTAAACTTTCCTCTCAGTGAAATCAGTTCTGAGAGGGAAGAGCATCTAGAACCATTGGGGTATCAAATTCTATGTTACCCTATAGGGGAAATGAGAAGGGAAAACCAAGAGGGGGAATGGGACAGGGAGTACAAAAGGGGAGGTAAAGAGAGGGGGAAGGACCTTAACAGACCCTAAAAAATTAAGGGAATAAAAATGGAGGGGGCAGAAAGGGAAGCATAATAAGGTTGGGGATTAGGGGAACTGATTAAAAGTAAACCACCGCTTTAAAAGGATATAGCAAAAGAAAAAAGAGCAGAAGTAGGAGAGGATATCAAAATGTTGGGGAATACACAAGTGTCAATCATAACACTGAACATGAATGGGATGAATCCACCCATAAAAAATGAAAGCAAATAGCAGAGTGGATTAGAAACCAAAATCCTACCATATGTTGTTAATGGGAAACACACATGAGGCAAGTAGACACTCACAGGGTAAGAATTAAAGGTTGGAGCAAAATCTATTGGTCCTCAACTGAGAAAAAGAAGACAGGAGTTGTAATCATGATATCTGAGAAAGCTAAACTAAAAATAGATCTGATTAAAAGAGATAGGGAAGGTAATTACATCCTGATAAAAGGCAGTATAGACAATAAGGAAATATCAGTATACAACATGTATGCATCAAATGGTATAGTATCCAAATTTCTAAAGGAGAAACTAGTGGAGTTGAAGGAGGAAATAGGTAGCAAAACTATAAGAGTGAGACACCTGAACTTTCCTTTATCAAATCTAGATAAATCAAACCATAAAATAAATAAGAAAGAGGTAAGAGATGTGATTGAAATATTGAAAAAAATTAAAGTTAATAGACATATGAAAAAAAAATAAAAAGGGACCAAAAAGAATACATCTTCTTTTCAGCAGCACATGGTATATTCACAAAGATTGGCCATGTATTAGATCATAAAAACAAGGCAAAAAAGTTAAAAAATAGTAAATGCAAACTTTTCATATCATAATGCAATTAAAATAATAATTAGTAATGGTACATGGAAAGTCAAATCAAAAAATAATTGGAAATTAAATAATTTGATTCTATAAAATTGGATAATTAAAGAACAAATCATAGAAACAATAATTTCATTGAAGAAAAGGACAATGATGAGACATTTTTTCAAACTCTATGGGATGCAGCCAAAGCAGTACTCAGTGTGAAATACATATCCTTGAGTGCATATATCAACAAATTAGAGAGGGCAGAGATGAATGAATTGGGAATGCAAATTAAAAAACTCTAAAGTGACCAAATTAAAAAGCCTCAGATGAAAACTAAATTATAGATCCTAAAAATTAAAGGAGAAATTAATAAAATTGAAAGTCAAAAAACTATTGAATAAATAAGAATAAAGCTGGTACTTTGATAAAACAAATAAAATAGACAAAGCCCTTGTCAATCTAATAAAAAGAAAGGAAAGGAAAAAAACAAATTAACAGTGTCAAAGATGAAAAGGGAGACGTCACTTGTAATGAAGAGGAAATTAAGGTAGTCATTAAAAATTATTCTGCCCAATGATATGACAATAAATATAGCAACCTAGGTGATATGGATGAATATTTACAAAAATATAAATTGCCTAGATGAACAGAAGAAGAAATTGAAGAAGTCATCAAAGAACTTACTTAGAAAAAATCCCCAGGGCCTAATTGATTCAAAAGTGAATTCTATGAAACATTCAAAGAACAACTAATCCCAATACTTTACAAACTATTTGACAGAATAAGAAAAGGAGTTCTACCAAGTTCCTTTTGTGACACAAATAACTTACTGTTTACAAGGGTTATTCATTATGATTAGGTGGGATTTATACCATGAATGCAAAGATTTTTGAATATTAGGAAAACCATCCACATAATTCACCATATCAACAAATAAAAAAACACTTGATTATCTCAATAGATGTAGAAAAAGTCTTTGACAACATACAACACTCATTCCTATTGAAAACACTAGAAAGTGTAGGAATAAAAGGGCCTTTCTGAAAAAATAATAAACAGTATATATCTAAAACCACAAGCAAGCATCATCTGCAATGGGAATAAATTAGAAGCATTCCCAATGAGATCAGGAGGGAAACAAGGATGCCCATTATCACCTCTATTATTTAATATTGTGCTAGAAACACTAGTGGTAACAATTACAGAAGAAAAAGGAATTGAAGATATTAACATAGGTAATGAGGAGACCAAGCTATCAAAAAAGCTAGTGGAAATAATCAACAACTTTAGCAAAGTTGCAGGATGCAAAATAAACTCACATAAGTCATCAGCATTTTATATATTGCCAATAAACCTCAGCAGCCAGAATTAGAAAGAGAAATTCCATTTAAATTCACCCTAGACAATATAAAATACTAAGAAATCTCTCTACCAAGACAAACACAAGAACTATATGAACACAACTACAAAACACTTTCCTCACAATTAAAACTAGATCTAAATAATTGGAAAAACATTAACTGCTCATGGGTAGTATGAGCTAACACAATAAAAATTACAATCCTACCCAACTTGTTTACTTATTTAGTTCCATACCCATCAATCTACTAAGAAACTTTTTTACTCAATAAGAAAAAAAACCAACAAAGTTCATTTGGAAGAACAAAAGATCAAGGATTTCCAGGGAAATAATGAAAAAAATGTAGAGGAAGATGTCCTATGTGCAGATTGGATTTGGCTCTCCCCTGATTATAACAATGAAGGTGCTTAGGTCTTCCTTGATTGTGAAGATTAAATTGTGATCTCCTGTCTCTTTTTAGATTTTAAGCACCAAAGTATAAACACAGTACTTAAATTTGATCTAAACATTTTGGATTTTAACCACAAAAATAAACACCCATTTCATACGTTGAGTGGGAGGTCTGTGACCCATGTGTGAAAAAGTAGGCAGTCCTGGAGTGGAGTATCAGCTATGATTGGTAGCTGTAAAATTTAGGGGAAGTGATACAAGACAAAAACATCTTTAAATGTGGAAACAGAGACACACAGCTGACAGACACTCAGACTTGGAGTGAAGAGGGACACTTGGAGTTTGACAGAGACACACTTGGAGTGGAGTCTGCTGGAGTTGAGGCTGATAAAGAATCTGCTGATTGAACTGACAACATGGTGGAGTGTAAAGGCTGACTTTTCTCTCTCTTTCTCTCTCTCTCTCTCTCTCTCTCTCTCTCTCTCTCTCTCTCTCTCTCTCTCTCTCTCCCTACCCTCCTCCCTCTCTCTCCCACCCTCTCCTTTTCTCTCTTCCTTAATATCTTCCTTCTATTGTAAAATAAACTATAATAAATTCCATTTTACTATAGCAAATCATTTTTAAGATTTATAAATTAAATCCCTGTCAATCAATTAAATATATTCAGTACACCCAAATTAACACCTCACAGTACTATATCTCAAACAATACTATGAATCAGTGGTCATCAAAACAATATGGTACTGGATAGGAGATAGAAAGGAGGATCAGTGGAATAGACTTGGGGTAAGTGACCTCAGCAAGACTGTCTATGGTAAACCCAAAGATCCCAGGTTTGGGGACAAAAATCCATCATTTGAAAAAAAACTGCTGGGAAAAATTAGAAGGCAATATGGGAAAGATTGGGTTTGGATCAACATCTCACACCTTATACTAAGATAAATTCAGAATATGTGAATCACTTGAATATAAAAAAGAAAACTATAAGTAAATTAGGTGAACACAGAATAGAATACTTGCCAGATCTTTGGAAAAGGAAAGATTTTAAGACCAAGAAAGAGTTAGAAAAAAATTACAAAATTTAAAATACATAATTTTAATTACATTAAATTAAAAAGGGTTTGTACAAACAAAACCAATGCAAACAAAATAAGAAGGGAAGTAACAAATTGGGGAAAATCTTCTTAACAAAAACCTTTGACAAAGGTCTAATTACTCAAATTTATAAAGAGCTAAATCAATTGCACAAAAAATCAGCATATTCCCTAATTGATAAATGGGCAAGGGACAAGAATAGGCAATTTTAAAGTAAAGAAATGAATACTATTAATAAACACATGAAAAAATGTTCTACATCTCTTATAATCAGAGAAAAGTAAATCAAAACAACTCTGAGGACCACCTCACACCTAGCAGATTGGTTAACATGCCAGCAAAGGGAAGTATTGAAAGCAGGAGAGGATGTGATAAAATTGGAGTATTAATGCATTATTTGTGGAATTGTGAATTGATCCAACCACTCTGGAGGGCAATTTGGAACTATACCCAAAGGGCACTAAAAGACTGTCTGCCCTTTGATTCAGCCATAGCACTGCTGGTTTGTACCCCAAAGAGATAAAAAGGAAAAAAAAAAGACTTGTACAAGAATATTCATAGCCTCAGTGTTTGTGGTGGCAAAAAATTGGAAAATGAGGGATTGTCTTTTGATTGGGGAATGCCTTAACAAACTGTGGTATATGTTCTTGAAGAAATACTATAGTGCTCAAAGGAATAATGAACTGGAGGAATTCCATGTAAACTGGAATGATCTCCAGGAATTGATGCAGAGTGGAAGGAGCAGAACCAGGAGAACAATGTACATAGAGACTGATACACTGTGGTACAATAGAATGTAATGGACTTCTCTACTATCAGGAATACAACAATCCAGAACAATTCAGAGGGGTTTATGAGAAAGAATACCATCCACATCCAAAAGAAGAACTGGGGGGGGGGTGAAGAAACACGGAAGAAAAACAACTTCTTGATCACATGGGTCGATGGGGATATGATTGGGTATATAGTCTCTGAATGATCACCCTAGTGCAAACCTCAACAATATGGATATAGATTTTAATCAAGGACACAAATAAAACCCAGTGGAATTGCATGTCAGCTACAGGAAGGGGGTGCAAGAAGGGGAGGGAAAGAATATGATTCTTGTAACTAAGGGAAAAAATGTTCTAAATTAACTAAATAAAATTTTCCAAAAAAGGAATCCCTGGAATGATGCCCATGAATTGATGGAATGTGAGTGGAACCAGGAGAACATTGTACACAGAAAGAGAAACATTGTATGGAGAGCAACTGTGAATTACTTATGTATTCTCTTTTTTTTTTAATTTTTCCACTATCCACTTGTTATAATTAAAATCATCTCAAGAGTGTAAAAATTTAAATTTAGGTTTCATTCTAAACATGAGGATTCTAAATTTATATTTTGGTCACCAATTTAAAAATATTACAGCTTAAGTCAAAATAACTTTTAGCAGCTTCACTTACAAAGAGGTCTAAAGAGTGAAAGTGGGAAAATGTACATAAAGAGATAGAAAGTATTGCCTAGCTACCAATACCCTAAGTTTAATCCTAATGTCTCCAGACCACAGGTGAAAATTCAAAAGTGAATCTCAACAGAATCCAAAGTCCTAATTAGGAAGCCAAAATGCAAAGAATCAAGAAATGCTAAAGAATCCCCCAAGAATCTTCTGTACACACTAGGCTAAGACTGCCAAGAATCTCACCAGAACTCTTGCTGAAGGGAGTGTTCCACTAAAGAGCCAAAGAGGAGAGAGGGTCTCCTGACCAAAGAACCAAGGAAGGAATCACTCCGCTCACCACCACAAGCCCAACTCAGGATCTAGGGAAAAGGTTTCCTCAGAAAATGTATCTTCCTCCAGTCTGGCTCATCAACACAGAGAGAATGACTGATTCCTCCAGCTTGCCTTTTTAAAGAAGTTTTATTGATTTCACTTCCTGTCACCCCCTCACTTTAAGGGAACTAATAGCAGTTGCTCAATTTGCCTAGCACTGCCCACGTGCTTGGGGGGTGGGGGGGGCGGACATGCCATTACCTTTGGGGGTGTGAGCTTACTCTAGTAAGTGACTTGCTTAACTCTCTTCCTTAATGTCAAGTAGAGGTACCTTAAGGGCTTGATTTGTTTAGCTAAAATTAGAGAAGGGGAGAGTTAATCCTATCTTCACAAGACTGGCTTAGCTCTTCTGATCAATACAGTGATCTATGACAATTCCAAGAGACTTATGATGAAGAAAAATACTCTACCTCCAGAGAAAGATCTGATGGAGTCTGATTGTTGTACAAAGAATACTTTTTTCCATTTCTTTTTTATTGCCTTTTTTATTGTTGTTTCAAAGTGGCTAATATGGAAATATGTTTTACATAATTTCATATGTACACAGGACATCACATTTCTTGCTTTCATGATGGGTAGGAAATATGTAGGAGAGTAAGAACTCAAACTTCTTTTTAAAAGATTGTTAAAAGTAAAAAATAAAGAATTTGGAGTTTTGTAAGGTGGCTTGAGATTTCCATTTCTTTGAGGTACTGGGGAAAACTGTCAAATGGATTTTATCCACCTACTATCTTGAAAAAGGTATAAGGTATAGAGTCCTCAGTTTTTGTAGATGCCTTTACTGGATGGGTAGAGGCATTCCCCAGCAGAACAGAAAAAGACAGGTTGTAACAAAAGCCCTTCTTAATGAGGTAAAATTCCTAGGGTTGGCCTTCCCAGATCACATTATCAAAGTGATAATGGTCCTGACTTCACCTCACAGGTTATTCCCATGATAGTTAATGCTTTGGGCATAACCTATTACTTTCATTCCACCTAGCATCCTCAGTTCTAAGGAAAGATAAATGCAGAACCAGACCCTGAAAAAAGACCTTTAACCTACTCTTTGAAGAAGAAAATATTGAATCCATGCACTTCCTCTTTGGTCCACTGTAATTAAAATATACCCTGGAGCTCATTTGGGGCTGAGTCCCTCTGAGCTCCTTTATTGCAGACATTGACTTCCTCTTGGACCCTAAAACACATACTCTTACACAGTTCTCTAAATATGTTGGGCCTATTATTCGATAGAAAGCCTTCCTGTGTACTCACATTTGGTTTTTGTTTTTTTTCTCACATTTTGGTTCAGTTTCCTAAAAATGGAAACATTTCCATTATTCTTTTTTTAACATTATTTTATTTGGTCATTTCCAAACATTATTCATTGGAAACAAAGATCATTTTCTTTTCTTCCCACCTCCTACCACCTCTCCCATAGCCAACACCCAATTTCACTGGGTATCATGTGTCCTTGATTTGAACCTATTTCCATGTTGTTGGTATCTGCATTAGAGTGTTCATTTATAGTCTCTTCTCAGTCATATCCCCTCCACCCCTGCAGTCAATCAGTTGCTTTTCATCAGTGTTTTTACTCCCACAGTTTATCCTCTGCTTGTGGATAGTGTTTTTAGATCCTTGCAGATTGTTCAGGGACATTGCATTGACGCCAATGGAGAAGTCCATTACCTTCAATTGTACCACAGTGTATCAGTCTCTGTGTATAATGTTTTCCTGGTTCTGTTCTTCTCACTCTGCATCACTTCCTGGAGGTCATTCCAGTCTCCATGTAATTCCTCCACTTTATTATTCCTTTTAGCACAATAGTATTCCATCACCAAAAGATACCACAATTTGTTCAGCCATTCCCCAATTGAAGAGCATCCCCTCATTTTCCAATTTTTGGCCACCACAAAGAGCGCAGCCATGAATATTCTTGTAGAAGTCTTTTTCCTTATTATCTCTTTGGGGTACAAACCCAGCAGTGCTATGGCTGGATCAAAGGACAGACAGTCTTTTTATCGCCCTTTGGGCATAGTTCCAAATTTCACTCCAGAATGGTTGGATCAATTCACAACTCCACCAGAAATGAATTAGTGTCCCTACTTTGCCACATCCCCTCCAGCATTCATTACTTTCCATAGCTGTCATGTTAGCCAATCTGCTAGGTGTGAGGTGATACCTCAGAGTTGTTTTGATTTGCATGTCTCTGATTATCAGAGATGTAGAACATTTTTTCATGTGCTTATTAATAGTTTTAATTTCTGTGGCTGAGAACTGCCTGTTCATGTCCCTTGCCCATTTATCAAATGGAGAATGGCTTGATTTTTTGTACAATTGATTTAGCTCTTTGTAAATTTGCATTTCCATTATTCTTTTATCCATTATGATGATCAGTGATCAGATATCTTTGATGTTACTATTGAAGGTTGTTTTTGGATCTGTGTACTATGCCATAAGAGACAGTAGATTGAATCAATAAATGTTGTGGGGGTTTTGACTTCTCCATCAACTGGCATTTTCCTCATCTCTCTCTCCCTCTCCTTAGGATCCTATTTCCTGGATCACAACAATATTGAAGAATATTATGTAAACTTAAACAGCAGAGGGTTTGTCAGGATTGAATCCAATTTTAAGAAAAGCTCTAGTGTGAGGTAAATGCTATCAAAGACAATTGAATGTTACAGAGAAATATTAGAAGGCACAAAGAGTCAATCCATGCAGAAAACTGTAAAGGTTAAAATTATTATTGAGACTGAAAAATCTAAATTTAAGTGGTCACCAGGGGAAATTCCAAATAATAAAATACCCAAGTCAGCTGGAAATTTTTATGGTGATTTAATTGATAGTGGAGGAGATTAAGTAGAAGGAAGAAGGAAAAGGAATAGGTTTTTTCTCTCCCTCTCCCCCCCCCCCATCTGAGTAGTATTGGGTGGAGAGATCAGGAGATAAGGAAGTAAGGGATTGGAGTATTAAGGAGGAAGGAGTCAGCCAGAACTCCAGAAAAAGAAGGGCTAAACTCTGATGCCCGAAACTGAATCAGCTCAAGGCAAACTCACCACCAACACTCCAAGATGTCGAAATGCCTAGCACACTCTCAGTCAGAGTCACCTCTCCAGGGAAAGAGGAAGAGAGAGGAAGTGACATGCCTTATATGGATGGTTTTCGTCACTTTCCTTCATCTCATCTGTACCAGTGATCACTTAGCTTGACTTGGGACAGAGCAGGGTTCTATCCATTTTTTCTGCACATGTCTGTTGAAGGCCATTTACTCAGATAATTCAATCTTGAGTTTGATGCAGACCTTCCTAATCTTGTTAAACTAAGAAGGGTAGAGAAATGTAGAATTTCCAAGACCTGATTCTGTTATTCCAAGTATCTCCATTGTTACTGATCAGGAAATAGCTAAATCAGATCTTCTAAAGTACAGTTTGATTAGGGTAGAATAGTTTTAAAATTCACAAAACTTCACCATCATCTTATTTTGAGAAATTGCCATAGCAGCCATTACCCTGAGCAGTGATCAGCCTGTAGCCTTGAGGCAAGACCCTCCACCAGAAAAAAGATGACAACTGGCTTAAGGCTCAGATCTTAGTTAGCATTTGGAAATTAAGGCACATACATTGATTTTTAGATATAATGCTAGACTAGAGTATGGTGTAAACATGACTTTCACATGCACTGGGAAACTTGCTACATTGGCTTTGTTTTGGTGATCTGGAACCAAACCTGCAATATCTCAGAGGTCTTCTTGCACATATGTATGCAGGGCAGAGAACGAGATGGACCAGATCATTTCATTTTGATTTCACAGTAAATGGTACCTGAGATCATTGAGGACTTAAGATTTGCAGATTGTTTCTGGGCATTGAAGTTCAGAGAAACATTGGATTCTTCTTCAATCTGCCAGAGACAATGTGGGATCGGTGGAAGGCACATTGCACAGAGAAAGAAGGTATGATCCTCTGGGGCCCCTCCAACTTGGGGAATATGTCAAGACTGCAAACTACTACATTGTCTAATTTATATCTGAACCCTACATGTCCTCTAAGCTTCTCCCTGGCCAGTGGCCATCCAGCCTATTCCTGAAGACCTTCAGTAACAGGAAGCTCACTACTCCTGGGAGAGTCCACTCAACTTTTGAAAAATTCTTGGTTTTCAAAGGAGGTAGGTCAATGAACCCAGTTTGCCTCAGTTTTCTCATCTGTAAAAGAAGCTGGAGAAGGGAATAACAAAGAACTTCACTACTTTTGTCAAGAAACATCAAATAGAGTCGTGATGAATCAGACCTGACTGAAATAACTAAACAACAAGTTTTGCTTTTCTGAAAGGAAATTTTGTGATTCTGAACCATACTGTCTGTTTCAGTTATATTCTCCCTTTGACTCCTTTACTTTGGGACATACTCCTGGAGGGGAGAAGGGACTGAGTCATTTTTCTGTATCTCTACTCCAGAACCTAGGGACCTTGTACTGAGCAAGTGGGTGATAAATATCGTGGGATAGATGTGAATGTCATGTGTGGCCCAGGTCAGTTAGATGAGCACCCTTTCAATGAATGCATCTGTGGACTAATAAGAAGAGGATCAATGATTGTTGGGAGTCATCAGGCCAGGATGTCTTGACAAAGTCACTTGTGGTGTAAACCTCAAAATTTCTTAGACTTCTAAATGTTGGAAATTTCACCATTTGGAAATTTCATACTTGAAAAATTTCCTATTGATAGTGGGTCTTGGCTATTGGAATGTGAACCCCATTGGCATGAGAGTTTCCTCCTCCTCCCTTCTTAAGATTACTTTAGGACAGAAACCTTTTGCTGAACAATGGAAAGGACTTTGACCTATCTTTAAGCATAGAACAGGAATTTCTTTGAGTCATGATTGATTTTAGAATTGATACAGTGGAGATACTTGGAATCAATCTCCACCCTACTCAGTCCTAACAGGATTGAGGAAGGGCTGCAGCATAGATCAAAATTTAATTATTCCAATCTCTACCCTACTCAGGTTAACAGGATTTAGGAAGGGCTGTAGCAAAGGATCAAAGATTTAATTATTTGAAAATATGACCTTCAACAGACATGTGCAAAGCCAGAGACCTCTGGGCGGTCCTGGGTTAAGCTAGAGCCTCCATTGGCACAGGGAAATTGATGGAGAGTGATTGGTAGATGTGAGAACTGAGGGGAGGGAATTTGGATGGTTTCCTTAAAGAGAGAGGGGTCTGAAGACTCAGGGGTGGTGGTTGAGGAGTTTGTCTGAGTGGTTGGAGTGTGCTCTGAGAAGCTTGCTCTGAAGGAAGCTGAAGGTGGGGGCCTCTGAGACTGTTTCTCCATTTTGGTCACGTGAGTAATAGGGACTGATCTCTTTTCTTTGCCCCAGCTATGTAAGGGCTTGGGCCTTTTGGCCCAGCCTAAACAGAAGGGGTATTTAAGCCCTATTCCCTTCTCTCCCTTTTCTCTCTCTCTATCTCTAATTCCTTTCTTCCTCCTGTTGTAATTAAACTCCATAAAAGATTGACTGCTGACTTGAATTTTCATTAAGGAATTACATAGCTGAATTCCTTGGCGACCTTAAATTAATATATATCAGTCTTTTAAAGTGATTTCCTTGTCACAGTGGTAGCTAAGGAGGCCACAGAGTGGCCCCTGGCAAGATGTGACTGCCTACTCAGTCCCCCTTGTATGAACTTTCTCATTAATATCCCTTACCTATGGAATTGACATGATTATAATTCCCATTAACCTCAGAAGGAATAATTCAAGAGCAAAATACCTGTACTCTATTTCTCCAAAACACCACCAAAATATCAGACCCTCAAACCCAATCCCAAAAGACTACCATGGGTTAACTTTTACTTAGGTGCATAATTCCCAGTAAAACCATAGCTACAAGCCATGCCAGAACTTTCCCACTCCCTGAAACTTACTTACATAAAGCAAGCATACAAATCAATCATAAAGGCCCATACAAAACATTCAGGTACACCAAGCTTCATCATCCCCTTGAGAAACTCCCTAGTAAACCCTGAAAAATGATCAGTTTAATATTAAATCTGAATTGTGTTCCCAGTACCTCTCAACCTCAATGTTATGATTGTTGAATTATCTTTAAGAATCTCTGATTGATTATTTCTTTTTACTAAAAATAATAAGTAAATTTCCTTATTTCTAAGCTCAAGCTCCTTACAGGGTAATGAGAAAATTAAGCCACCTGTGATGAAATCATTTATCCTGTGTGAAACCTTTATTCTGTCAAGAATCTATAATCACAATGCAAGAATATAGAATGTTAATCAAGTGATTTGTTAAAATCACTTTTCCAATTATCTTTATTTAGACATGTGAGCTAGATAATGTATCTGTGTTCCAAAAAAAAAATAGGTCTTAGTATAAACACCAGGCCTGTGGATGGTGGAGCAACTATCAGATGCAAAGCATGCCCATGGCTATAAAATATACAGCTGTTTTCAGTTTCTTATTTTCTTGACTGACCGACCGTTCACTACCTGTGCGGAACACCTGAAGTCTCAAGAGAGGCTGGACCTTGCCTGTGGCAAGTGATGGTGGAAGCTGGGGAATGGAGGAGGTTTGGTGTTAATCCAGTGTTACTTATTAGCCTTAGTTTCCTTACCATTCAAATGAAGATAATACTTGTGCTTTAGAACCCAATGAGATGCTATATTGCTTAGTAGACTTTAAAGTGTTGGGTATCTTGAAACTCTTGTAATTATTTTCATCTTATTTCTCTGTGCCTAAAAGATTACTCAGTTTGGGCCAATAGATTCCCAGGGAGTAAGGGATAAAGTTGACCTCATTAAGTGAGTCATCAAAGTGGGAATGACCTGGGGAAACAGAGGGGCAGCAGTTAGAAAACAATAGGGGCAGAGTCAAGATGGCAGCATAGTAGCAGGAGCTTCTCTGAATCTCCTTCTAACCAATCATTACAAAGCATCTCAAAAGGACAGAAATCAGAACCAGAGGAGTAAAAGGGCTCTCCCACTGGACACAGTGTGAAAGGTAGGCAGTGAATTAGGATTCCTAGGTCTTAAGGGGGAGAAACTGCTCAAATCAAAGTACTAGTTGACCACGTTCCCCCCTTACCCCCCCCCCACACATAACTACCTACTGAGCCATAGTTAATGCCAGGGACAGGAAAATCTCCAAAGTCTCAGGGGTTGACTGAAAGCACCAAAGACATACCCCTGAGGACTGTGCCTGGCCTGGGCAGTGAGACTCAAGGCTGAATAATACTGTCTTTGCAGCAGGGGTAGCCAAAGCAGAGAGGAGGATGATAAACTTAGGGCAGAATACATGGTGGACCTGCAGCTTGGCCAGAGGGGTCGGCTCACAGCAAAACAGCACAAAGACCCTAAAAATAGCCTGTGGATAAAAACCTCTCTAGTGCTGAATACAGACACTTGCCTACATAAGACACAACCAGACCTCTGCCAAAGCAGTACATGGAGAAATTAATATCCTTGAGTGCATATATCAACAAATTAGGGAAGACCGAGGTCAATGAATTGAGCATGCAAATTAAAAAACTCTAAAGTAAAAAAAAAATAAAAAATCCCCAAATGAAAACTAAATTTGAGATCCTAAAAAATTAAAGGAAAAATTAATAAAATCAAAAGTCAAAGAACTATTGAATTAATACATGAGACTATAAGCTGATACTTTGAAAAAAACAAATAAAATAAATGAAGTACTGGTCAATCTAATATAAAAAAAAAGAAAGAAGAAAACCCAATTAATAATATCAAAGATGAAAAGGGAGACCTAACCTCTAATGAAGAGGAAATTAAGGCAATCATTAAAAACAATTTTGCCCAATGATATGGCAATAAATACAGCAACCTAATTGATATGAATGGATATTTACAAAAAAATGTAAATTGCTTAGATGAACAGAAGAAGAAATCGAATACTTAAATAACCCCATATCAGAAAAAGAAATTGAAAAAGCCATCAAAGAAATCACTAAGAAAAAAATTGCCAGGACCAGATATATTCACAAGTGAATTCTATCAAATATTCAAAGAACAACTAATCCCAATATTGAAACAAACTATTTGACAAAATAAGCAAAGAAGAAGTTCTACCAAATTCCTTTTATGACACAAATTTGGTACTGATTCCAAAGTCAGGCAGGTAAGAAAAAGAAAAAGAAAACTATAGGCCAATCTCCGTAATGAACATAGATTCAAAAATCTTAAATAGAATAATAGCAAAAAATAATCCAGCAAGTGATCAGAAGAGTTATTCACTATAACCAGGTGGGATTTATACCAGGAATGCAAGGATGATTCAATATTAGGAAAACCATGCACATAATTGACCATATTAACAAGCAAACCAACAAAAAACACGATTATCTCAATAGATGCAGAAAAAAGCCTTTGACAAAATACAACACTCATTCCTATTGAAAAAACTAGAAAGTATAGGAATAGAAGGGTCTTTCCTAAAAATAATAACCACCATATATCTAAAACCATCAGCAAGCATCATCTGCAATGGGAATAAATTAGAAGCATTCCCAATAAGATCAGGAGTGAAACAAGGATACCCATTATCACCTCTATTATTTAACATAGTGCTAGAAACACTGGCAGTAACAATTACATAAGAAAAAGAAATTGAAGATATTAACATAGGCAATAAGGAGACCAAGCTATCACTCTTTGCAGATATGATGGTCTACTTAAAGAATCCTAGAAAATCAACTAAAAAGCTAGTGGAAATAGTCAACAACTTTAGCAAAGTTGCAGGATACAAAATAAATCCACAAAAGTCAGCAGCATTTCTATATATTTCCAACACATCTCAGCAGCAAGCGTTAGAAAGAGAAATTCCATTTAAAATCACCTTAGACAAAATAAAATACCTAGGAATCTATCTGCTGAGACAAGCACAGGAATTATATGAACACAACTACAAAACACTCTCCACACAATTAAAACTAGATCTAAATAATTGGAAAAATATTAACTGCTCATGGGTAAGATGAGCTATCATAATAAAAATGACAATCCTACCCAAACTAATTTACTTATTTACTAATATATCCATAAAATTACCAAGAAACTTTTTTACTGAATTAGAAAAAAATAACAAAGTTCATTTGGAAGAACAAAATATCAAAATTATCAAGGGAAATAATGAAAAAATGCAAGCATATGAAGTGTACTAGCAATACTATATCTTAAACTGTACTATAAAGCAGTGGACATCAAAATTATATTGTACTGGCTAAGATGCAGAAGGGAGGATCAGTGGAATAGACTTGGGGTAAGTGATCTTAGCAAGACTATCTATGATAAACCCCAAAATCCCAACTTCTGGGACAAAAAGAAGCTAGTTGAAAAAATATTGCTGGGAAAATTGGAAAACAGTATGGGAGAGATTAGGTTTAGATCAATATCTCACACCCTACACCAAGATAAACTCAGAATGGGTGAATGGCATGATTATAAAGAAAGAAATTCAGTGAACACAGAATAATATACTTGTCAGATCTCTGGGAAAGGAAAGGTTTTAAGACCAAGAATGAACTAGAAAAAATTACAAAATGTAAAATGAATAATTTTTATTACATTAA
Source organism: Monodelphis domestica (assembly GCF_027887165.1). Taxonomy (NCBI): domain Eukaryota; kingdom Metazoa; phylum Chordata; class Mammalia; order Didelphimorphia; family Didelphidae; genus Monodelphis; species Monodelphis domestica. Next base: position 424,921,356 of record NC_077230.1, read on the forward strand.
ATTAAAAAGGAACAAATGGAAAAATTCTTTATAACAAAAATCTCTGACAAAGGTCTAATCACTCAAACTTATCAGGAGCTAAATGAATTTTACAAAAAAAATCAAGCCATTCCTCAATTGATAAATGGGCAAGGGACATGAATAGGCAGTTTTCAGATAAAGAAATAAAAAATATCAATAAACACATGAAAATGTGTTCTAAATCTATTTTATGCAGAGAAATGCAAATCAAAACAACTCTGAGGTATCACCTCACATCTAACAGATTGGCTAACATGATAGCAAAGGAAAGTAATAAATGTTGGAGGGGATGTGGCAAAATTGGGACATTAATGCATTGCTGGAGTTGTGAACTGATCCAACCATTCTGAAAGGGAATTTGGAACTATGCCCAAATGGTGCTAAAAAACTGTCTACCCTTTGATCCAGTCATAGCACTGCTGGGTTTGTACCCCCAAAGAGATAATAAGGGAAAAGACTGGTACAAAAATATTCATAGCTGTGCTCTTTGTGGTGGAAAAAAATTGGAAAATGACAGGATGCCCTTCAATTGGGGAATGGCTGAAGAAATTGTGGTATATGTTGGTGATGGAATACTATTGTGTTCAAAGGAATAATGAACTGGAGGGATTCCATGTGAACTGGAATGACCTCCAGAAATTGATGCAGAGTGAAAGGAGTAAAGCCTGGAGAACATTATATACAGAGACTGATACACTATATTGTATAATTGAATGTAATGGACTTCTCTACTAGTAGCAATGCAGTGATTCAGAACTATCCTGAGGGACCTATGAGAAAGAACACTATCTACATTCAGAGGAAGAATTGTGGGAGTAGAAACATAGAAGAAAAACTACCACTTGATCTGATGGGCCAATGGGGATATTATTGGGGATATAGACTCTAAATGTCCACCTTAATGCAAATATTAATAATATGGAAATAGGTTCTGATCAACGGCAAGTCTAAAACCCAGTGGAATTGCTTGTCAGCTATGGGAGGGGGTTGGAGAAGAGAAAGGAAAGAACATGAATCTTTTAACCATGGAAAAATATTCTAAATCTACTAATTAAAGAAAATTCTCAAATAAAAAAAAGTTACACATATCATCTTCCTATGTAGAACTATAAACTGTTTCATCTTATCGGATCCCTTAAGTTTTCTCTTACATGTTTACCATTTTTATGCTTCTCTCAAGTCTTGTATTTGAACATCAAATATTCTGTTAAGCTCTGGTCTTTTCCTCAGGAATGCTTGTAAGTCCTCTACTCTGTCTTTCAATGTATTTTTCCCCTGAAATATTATGTTCAGTTTTACTGGGTAGATAATTCTGCATTGCAATTGTTGTAAGGATGAGCTCTTTGCTACAAACCAGGAGCAGAAGATCCCCAAGGACAGAAGTAGGGCCAAGATTCCGGAGCTCTGAAGAAGAGAGTTCCTGCCTGACAGTTGCTCCTCTGGAGGAGAGAGGGAGGCTTTGAAGCTGCCAGGAGACTGGGACTTTCCTACAAGCAAGTTTTCATCTTCAGGAAGTGGTGATTAAGGCTTGATAAGATTAAGTCAGGTTGGGGCTGTTCTTGCTGGATTGCCCTGACACCAAAACCTTGGGAAGGGGGGCCAATATGGAGTGTCTCAGCTGCAACTAGGCTGCCTGCTCTGTGCTTCTTCTCCAGCTGCTTCCCCACTGCCTGTGTTCAAAGCCTTGAGCCTGGCACAGCTTTGCCTTCAAGGCATTCACTAGAGACTAGCGCCCTTGCCTGCCCAGAGATTCCAGCCACTGTAGGTGGGGGAGGGGTCCTGGAACCTTCCTTCTTTCCCCTTAAATCTAAGTATTCTCAAATTCAGGCTTTTGGGGGGAGTGCCTTTTAAATTGAGTCCAGCAGGAGGGTTCATTTGCTCTGTCCTGTTGTTACTTTTGATTATATGGGTCGAGGGGGATATGATTAGGGATATGGACTCTAAATGAACATCCTAGTGCAAACATCAACAATATGGAAATATGTTCTGATCAAGGGCACATATAATACCCAGTGGAATTGCATATTGGCTATGGGAATGATGGGGGGAGGGGAGGGAGGAAAAGACTTTTATTCTTGTAACCAAGGAATAATGTTCTGGATTGAATAAATAAAATTAAAAATAAAAACTACATTACCCAATTTTGTGTCCTGAGTTGTATCCTAGTTATTTATTTTTTTGGATATAATTTGGTTTTTTAACAACATATTTGATTGTTTTTTGTTTTTTGTTTTTTTTACTATAAGACTTTGAGGTCATTGGATTAAATGGCGGGGGTTCATTCACCATTGCTTTGTAACTGCCTAGTGTATAATTGAAAAATCTGTTACCTTAAAAAAAGAACTATATTTCCCAGGAGCCCCCTGACTTCCTGTCCTTACATACTCCCTGTAGACAAGGGATATTATTACGTAAAGACATAAAGGGTCCCAGCTCTTTACTTCCTGTCCCAAGGTTGGTGGTGGTAAGGCAGGTGTTTGAACTAACTGATCAGCCTTGGGAACGTGGTCTTTATTTTGTATCTTCTTTATTCCTTGGATTCTAATGATCATTAATAAATCTCCTAAAATATGTTTTTATTATTGAGATTTAATGTTAATTTTTACATTAGCCAATACTAATGTATTATAATAAATGATGAACAAGATGCTTTTAGAAATCCCTGGAATGACGTCCAGTCACTAATGGAAAGTGAGGTGAGTGGAACCAGGAGAACATTGTACACAGAAAGAGCAACATTGTATAAATATTAACTGTGAACAACTTAGCTATTCATTTTTACTGTACCACTATCCACTAAAAGTGAAGAAAATCATCTTAAGAGTGTAAGAATTTAAATTTAGGTTTCATTCTAAACATGAGAATTCTAAAGTAATATTGTGGTCATCAATTTAAAAATATTACAGCTTAAGTCGAATGACTTTTAGCAGCTTCATTTACAAAGAGGTCAAAAGAGTGAAAGTGGGAAAATATACATAAAGAGATAGAAAGAACTGCCCAAGTTTTCAGATGAAGAAATCAAAACTATTAACAAGCACATGAAGAAGTGTTCTACATCTCTTATAATCAGAGAGATGCAAATCAAAACAACTCTGAGGTATCACCTCACACCTAGCAGATTGGCTAACATGACAGTTATGGAAAGTAGTGAATGCTGGAGGGGATGTGGCAAAGTAGGGACATTAATTCATTGCTGGTGGAGTTGTGAACTGATCCAGCCATTCTGGAGGGCAATTTGGAACTATGCCCAAAGGGCAATAAGAGAATGTCTGCCCTTTGATCCAGCCATAGCACTGCTGGGTCTGTACCCCAAAGAGATAATGGACAAAAAGACTTGTACAAAAATATTCATAGCTGCGCTCTTTGTGGTGGCCAAAAATTGGAAAACGCGCGAATGCCCATCAATTGGGGAATGGCTGAACAAATTGTGGTATCTGTTGGTGATGGAATATTATTGTGCAAAAAGGAATAATAAAGTGGAGGAGTTCCATGGAGACTGGAACGACCTCCAGGAAGTGATGCAGAGCGAGAGGAGCAGAACCAGGAGAACATTGTACACAGAGACAAACACACTGTGGTATAATCGAACATAATGGACTTCTCCATTAGTGGCAGTGTAATGTCCCTGCACAATCTGCAGGGATCAAGGAGAAAAAAACACTATCCATAAGCAGAGGACAAACTGAGGGAGTAGAAACACTGAGGAAAAGCAACTGCCTGACTACAATGGCTGAGGGGACATGACAGAGGAGAGACTCTAAACGAACACTCTAATGCAAATACTAACAGCATGGCAATGGGTTCGAATCAAGAACACATGTGATACCAGTGGAATCACGCGTCGGCCGCGGGGGGTGGGAGGGAGGAAAAGAAAATTATCTTTGTCTTTAATGAAAAATGCATGGAAATGATCAAATAAAATACTATAAAATTAAAAAAAAAAAAAGAAAGTACTGCCCAGTTACAAATACTGTAAGCTTAATACTAAAGCCTCCAGGCCACAGGTGAAAATCCAAAAGTGAATCTCACCAGAATCCAAAGTTCTGATTAAGGAGCCAAACTGCAAAGAACCAGGAAATGCTGAAGAATTCATCAAGAATTTGCTGTACACCCTAGGCTAAGACTGCCAAGAATCACACCAGAACTCACACTGAAGGGAGTGTTCCAATGAAGAGCTAAAGCAGAAAGGGTCTCCTGACCAAAGAACTAAGTAAGGAATCACTCCACTCACTACCACAGGATGTAACAAAAAAGACAGAATGTAAGAAAAGCCCTTCTTAGTGAGGCAATTCCTGGGATTGGCCTTCCCAGATCATATTATCAAAGTGATAGTTGTCCTACCTACACTTCACACATTATTCCCATGATTGCTAATGCTTTGGGCATAACATTACTTTCATTGCTCCTGGCATCTTCAGTACTCAAGAAAGGTAAACTCAGAACCAGACCTTGAAAGATATCCTTATGGAATTCATTGAGGAAGCAAAGATTGATTGGGTCCATGCATTCTTCATTGGGCCCACTGTAATTAAAATATTCCCTGGAGCTCATTTGGGGCTGAGTCCCTTTGAACTCCTTCATGGCAGACCTTTCCTCACTACTGACTTCTTCTTGGACCCTGAAACACAGACTCTTCCACAGTTCTCTAAATATTTTGGGCCTATTCACCAAGACCTTCCCTAAGTCTTCACTGGGGGTGGGCAGAAAACCCAACACCTAGCCTAGCCAGGGGACCTCGTGTATCTGACAACTGGGAAAACTGAGAGAAGGAACCAACTAGCATCTCTATGGGAGAGTCCCCATGGAGTTATTCTATCCACACCCACAGCCATAAAACTGAAGGGGCAGAATATGTGGACTCATGTCTCTCCTATTCAAGTCTTTGTTTAGTCTCCCCATCCCCACCCCCCACCCTGCTTTGACAGGAAAAAAGAGGATGCAGATTGCAGAGGAAGATCTCAGATAGGTAAGTACAGAAGAGTTCAACAAATATGAAATGAATTCTATTAAAAATAGTAATGTTGATTATCATGAGTTTTATTTAGCTATTTAGTCTCCTTAGGAGCAGGGGTCTAGGTCAGAGAAAGGGTTTTTCCCTTTTCCGCTGTCTCCTTTGAGAAACCAGAGGAAGTAGATCTGAACCCCATTACTTTCAGAGGTCTAGATAAAGAGAGGCAGTTCGAAAGTTCTGGGTCCAGTCTCTGACTTCCTCAGGGGTCCTGTCTCTCTCTGACTCACTTGGGAGCAATTGGCTGGATCTTTGTCTGACAGCCAAAGAATCTTTTAGAGACTTTAGATACTGTTTATTTTAGAGTGGAGAAGTACAGACGGTTAGATCCTGTTTTACAGAGAGCTTTTCCCTTCAGAACCACAGGAGAGGCTAAAGAGCAGTTTGGAGCAACTGTCAGAGAAGCCTTGTCTTCTCTGACTGAGGGAAGCAGAGGAACTGAATTCAGTATCTGCACAGAGAAACTGACCTTCTGAGGTTCATAAATTGCTTTAAGGAGCTTTATGAATGAGAGTAGTGTAGAAAGTAAGAGGTTAAATCTTTAGTCAGTGAGTATAGATTAAGTCAGGCCTGTTTGCAGGCAAGAAGAAAACTCTGTGAGGAGTTAGTTTGGGGGGATGTATTTAGATATTGAATATAATCTATTTCCCATCACATTCCTAACTCCTAATTTCTATCCTTCTATTCCTCTCCCTGCCTCTACAAGGAGTGAATAGATGTTGGATTAAACTGCCTCCATGTACTGCCTGCAAATCAGATTAACCACTGACAGCTTTAGCTGATTATACTAACTGACTATTACCATTTTGTTACTCATATTCAATACTATACCAGCTTAATTATGCTAATTACAGCTTTTTTAATTTGAGTCAAATGTCCCGTCCATTTGAGCAAGGTTTTGGTCAATAAATAAGCAGTTAAAGTGAACTAAAGATGCTTTTAGATCCTCATAATCTCATTCTCCAGAAGGGGGAAATGACAATGTTGAATTAGTATTTCATTCTCCACAGGGGAAGTGAGCAGTATACATTTTCATTCTGAGAATTTTTGAATTTTATTTAAACAATTTTTGAAACTGAAATTTTTTGAAAGAACTTTTAACATCTAAATTTATCAATGGTGATCTAATATGTGCCTGAAAAGCATTTTTGGTAGGAATTCTACCAAATTCATTTTACGACACACACATGGCCAGGCAGGTTAAAAGCAGAGAAAGAAAACTATAGGCCAATCTCCCTAATGAACATAGATGTAAAAATCTTAAATAGGATTCTACAAAAGGACTCCAGCAAGTCATCATAAGGGTCATTCACTATGACCAGGTAGGATTCATACCAGAAATGTAAGGATGGTTCAACATTGGGAAAACTATCCACATAATTGACCATATCAACAAACAAACCAACAAAAATCACATGATTCTCTCAATAGACTCAAAAAAAGCTTTTGACAAAATACAACACCCATTCCTATTGAAAATACTAGAAAGTATAGGAATAGAAGGGTCATTCTGAAAAAGTAATAAACAGTATATATCTAAAACCACAAGCAAGCATCATCTGCAATGGGAATAAATTAGAAGCATTCCCAATGAAATCAGGAGTGAAACAAGGATACCCATTATCACCCCCATTATTTAACATTTTACTAGAAACACTAGCAGTAGCAATTAGAGAAGAAAAAGAAATTGAATGTATAAAATGGGCAATGAGGAGAACAAGCTATCACTCTTTGCAGATGATATGATGGTCCACTTAATGAATCCTAGAAAATCAACCAAAAATCTAGTTGAAATAATCAACAAATTTAGCAAAGTTGCAGGATACAAAATGAACCCACATAAGTCATCAGCATTTCTATATATCTCCAATCCATCTCAGTAGCAAGAATTAGAAAGAGAAATTCCATTTAAAATCACACTAGACAATATAAAATACTTAGGGATCTATCTGCCGAGACAAACAGAGGAACTGTATGAACACAACTACAAAACACTTTCCACACAGTGAAAACAGGATCTAAACAATTGGAAAAACATTGATTTGCTTATGGGTGGGACGAGCTAACATAATAAAAATGACAATCCTACACAAATTAATTTACTTATTTAGTGCCATACCCATTGAACTACCAAAAAAATTCTTTACAGAATTAGAAAAAAAAAAACTTAACGAAGTTCATTTGGAAGACCAAAAGATCATGGATAACCAGGGAAGTCATGAAAAAAAAAATGCAAAGGAAGGAGGACTTGCAATCCCAGATCTCATACTATACTATAAAGCAGTGGTTATCAAAACAATTTGGTACTGGCTAAGGGACAGAAAGGAGGATCAGTGGAATAGACTTGGGGTAAATGACTTCAGCAGGACAGTCTCTGATGAACCCAAAGATCCCAGTTTGGGGGACCAAAACCCACTTTTTGATAAAAACTGCTGGGAAAATTGGAAGACAGTATGGAAGAGATTAGGTTTGTATCAACATCTCACACCCTATACCAAGATAAACTCAGAATGGTTGAATGATCTGAATATAAAGAAGGAAACTGTAATCAAATTAGGTGAACACAGAATAGTATACTTGTCAGACCTTTGGGAAAGGAAAGACTTTAAAACCAAGCAAGAGCTAGAAAAAAATCACAAAATGTAAAATCAATAATTTTGATTACATCAAATTAAAAAGTATTTGTACAAACAAAACTAATTTATTGAAAATTAGAAGGGAAGCAACAAATTGGGAAACAATCTCCATTAGAAAAACGTCTGACAAAGGTCTGATTACTCAAATTTATAAAGAACTAAACCAATTGTACAAAAAATCAAGCCGTTCTCTAATTGATAAATGGGCAAGGGACATGAATAGGCAATTTTCAGTTAAAGAAATCAAAACTATTAATAAGCACATGAAAAATTGCACTGAATATCTTATAATCAGAGAAATGCAAATCAAAACAACTCTGAGGTATCACCTCACACCTAGCAGATTGGCTAACATGATAGCTATGGAAAGTAATGAATGCTGGAGGGGATGTGGCAAAGTTGGGACATTAATGCATTGCTGGTGGAATTGTGAATTGATCCAACCATTCTGGAGGACAATTTGGAACTATGCCCAAAGGGTGATAAAAGAGTGTCTGCCCTTTGATCCAGCCATAGCACTGCTGGGTTTGTACCCCAAAGAGATAATAAGGAAAAAGACATGTACAAGAATATTCATAGCTGCGCTCTTTGTGATCACAAAAAAATTGGAAAATGAGGGGATGCCCTTCAATTGGACAATGGCTGAACAAATTGTGGTATCTGTTGGTGATGGAATACTATTGTGCTAAAAGGAATAATAAAAAACATGGGAACTTGAACAACCTCCAGGAAGTGATGCAGAGTGAAAGGAGCAGAACCAGAACATTATACACAGAAACTGATACACTGTGGTACAATCGAATGTAATGGACTTCTCCATAAGTGGCAATGCAATTACCCTGAATAACTCGGAGGAACCTAAGGGAAAAACCACTATCCACAAGCAGAGGAAACACTGGGAGTAAAAACACCAAGGAAAGGCAACTGCTTGACTACAGGTGTGGAGGGGATATGATTGGGGATCTAGACTCTAAATGAACACCCTAGTGCAAATACCAACAACTTGGAAATGGGTACCGATCAAGGACACATGTGATACCCAGTGGAATTGCGCATCATCTATGGAAGGGGTGGAGGGAGGAGAGGGAGGAAAAGAAAATGATTTTCGTATCCAATGAATAATGTTTGAAATTGACCAAATAAAATAATGTTTAAAAGTTAAAAAAATAAGAAATACCAAATAGGGTCATGAAGATATAGGCATGTGTGAAACAACTGAATAAGTTTTCCTTTTCTGAAAGGGAAATTTTGTAATTCTGAACCATATTTTCTGTCTCAGTCATGTTCTCCCTTTGACTCCTCTTATTTGAGAAATAATCCTTGTATTAGAGGGTTGGTTTGGGTATAATGGAGGAAAAGTAGATAATAAATATGCAGAAGGTAGGAGGGTGAGATGGATTCCCCCCTTCAGTTATCCTCAAACATGTCTCCCCACCAACCCTTCCTTTTCTCTCCTCTAATAACTGATTTTAATGGGTGAACCTCTTCCCTTGGGGAAAGAGAGAGAAATCAGCTCTCTCCCTCTTCCCATATGACAAGGAAGACAATTTAGGATAACTGACAACTTCATTCTTACAAATTGTGGTTAGAGGTAAGATAAGCAAGATGTGTGAAGGCTGGATTTTATAGGAAAGAGGGTAAAGGAAGTCCCTGCCTGTCTAAAATATCTTTTTTCCTCCCTCCAAAGTTGAGAGACTCAAGCTTGCCAGCCTGGTCTCTAAGAGGTTCAGGGTTTGTGACCCCTGGTCTATCACAGCAGCGCCATTGGCCAGACCCAGGGTGTCACAGGAGCTGTGTAAGATCTTCTTATGGTGTTCTTATTCTTTTCAGGTTCTGCCACAATTCTTGGTATCTTTGGGGGAGATGGTGATTGGATTCATTGAGGGATTTAATATGGCCAGGAGCCAAATCTCTGATCATCCTGTCACCCTTGCTGTCTCAAGATAGAGATTAACTGTCTCCCACCTGGAATTTCTCTTCCCTCAAGGTTCCAAGTCACCGCAACCATCCTCCACTGTGGATGCAAACCTTTGCCTGCCTCCAGGCTCTGCCCTTCAGAGTCTCTGGATCATATCTAGATATATGCTCTCCACTATCTTTTACAGTATAATATATTCTATCTCTGTGCTAACTCTCTAGTTACAGAATTCCCTTTTCCTCCCTAAACTACTCTATCCCTGTCTTGTGAATAAGGGGATGACCAAGAGCAAAGAGAAATCTGAAGTTTGAAGAGATACTGAGAAGAGGGGCAAATGGAACCTTCACAAGACCTGCAGGGATGGGAGAGTTCCATCCTCGTTCAAAAGCAGTTGGAGTCAAAGAGAAAAATCTTCTTATCATCTGGAACTCTGTGGAGCTGGGTGGAAGAAGTACCAATCTCAAAATCTTTTGCTTGAATTGAATGAAGATCTCAATTATCTACTGAAGCTAAAGTTTGGATAAAGACTCTTTTTCCCTTAGGGGAACCCAGAGCTTAGCCCTAAAGAAATTCCCTTGGTCAAATGCTCAAGAGTTATATTAGGAAAGAAATCTTAGGGACCTTCCTCTTTTCCTCTGCCCTTTCTCTTCTTTTCCTCTTCTTTCGACAACCCTATACTCCAATAAATTAGACATCCTGAGTTATACCAGAGATTGATTCAGAATTTATGTAGTAGGAGGGGAATTTTAATCTATCAGTTAAGAAGGAGACTGTGGGAGAATAGACTTATCCTGTCCTCTAGACTGCCTGACTCCATTGATAACAACCCAGCTCAGGGAAAGAAAGAGGAAGGGCCAGGTAGAATTCAATCCCCTAACAGCTGTTCAGTGGTTCCTTTCCCTTTCTCAGTCCCCTCATTATTACAATTTGGCACCCTAGGAAAAAGCCAGAATCCATCCCAGGCAATTGAAATTGAAAGGAGGGTTGTCAGTTGGAACATCAAAACAAGAGTAGCCATTTTTGAAGGGTAAAGGACAGAGGAGTTTTGAAAAGAAAACATGATGCTACAATTTATTTTCTGGGCATCTATGCTCATAGCACTAGTGATATATTGGGCATATTATATAATCTACAATACTGTTACAAGTGTCATGATGGATACAGTAGAATTACTGTATCCATAACACTACTTTGTTCATCACCATGATACCATTCTCTAATTCCATAGTTTGGCAGGTGGTGAACCAAATCTATATGATTCTCATGGCCACCATACAAACCCTCTCTTACTTAAGATCTGTTTTGAGGATGTTATCACCCAAGAAGTCTGCACAGATACTTGTATTAGACAGAAAATTAGAAAACTTGGTACAGAAAATGTGTATTGAATATTTGGCAAAAAAAGGAAAAGGATAATGCTAGGGAAATGGCTGAAACATCTAAGGATATGATTGGGGACAAATCTGATTTAGGAAATGATAAAGACAAGACAAATGACACCATGGTTAAGGAAAAGGTTTATGACAATGTAAAGGACAAAAGCAGACAGGAAAACACAAATGAGGTCATAGGGGCTCATAAAATCCAACTCTTTGTGGCATGACACAAATCATTGATGGAGCTGACATTTTACACTCAAAAGTGCACAAGTCTTTCACCACCAAAGACTTGGAGTTGCTGAAAAAAATGATTCCCAAAATTTGTATCTGAGACTTACAAATTTCTCAAAGAGCTGAAACTGGTGTTCAAAGTTTATGAGTCCAATTTTGATAATATTAGTCTTATTAGGGGAGAGGTATTCAGCTCCCATGAACAGAGACAGCTTGTAGAAAAGACTAGACAAGATGGGAGCTTGACAGATTGGCCTAGGGCACATGAATATGAGGATTTCGATTTTGCTAGACGGACTAATTTCCCACATCTTAAGAGATGCAGAGAAGACATCCTACAAGCAATAAAGTCATTTTGCTCTAGACCAAATACTTGGAGCAAATTTGACAGGATGGTACAGGAAAAGAATGAGCACCCTGCCACTTACATTGAGAGACTAACAGAAAACATAGGATCAAGTATGGGAATTAGCCAGGACTCACAAGAATCAGTGGCCCATATCAGAAGGCAGTTTTTGAAGGGATGGAACATGCAATTAAGAAATTTCTTTAGGAATTTCTTCCCTAAGTATGACACCATCTCAATTTCTGAACTAAGAAACACAGCAACTGCTGGGGGCCATCAGTCCATGATGCCTTGACAGAGTCATGCGTGGTATCTGGGGAGACCACAAAGTGGTCCTTGGTGAGATGTGACTGCCCACTCTATCCCCCTTGCATGACTTCTTTCATCAATGCCCCTTACCTATGAATTGACATGATTATTATTCCTCCTAGTCTCAAAAGAAATAATGCAAGAGCAAAACACATGTACCCTAATTCCCCAAAAACATCACCAAAAAATCAGACCATTAAACACAATCCCAAAAGACTATAATAGTTAAGTTTTACTTATGTACATAATTCCCAGCAAAACCGTAGCTGCAGGCCAAGCCCAAAACTTTCTCATGAAGCCAGTACACAAATCAATCATAGAGACCCAAGAGATAAGTACAAATACATCAAGCTTCAGTATGCCTCAGTGAATCAGAACTCCCTAGAAGCCACCAGTCTAAATTTGAATTGTGTTCCCAGACCCCTCGGCCCCTATGGTATGATTGGTAATTGTCTTCTAAGAACTGCTGATTAATTATTCAATTTTATTAAGAGCAATATGTAATTTTGATTGTTTGTAAGCTCAAAACTTCTCACAGTGTGATGAAAAAATTAAGCCACCTGTTATGAAATCATTTATCTTGTGTGCAACCTTTATTCTGTCTGTAATCACAATACAAGAATATAGAATGTTAATCAAGTGATTTGTTAAAAGTTAATGTATCACTTTTCCAATTATCTCTCTTAGATTCCGTGAACCTGCATGTCAAGAAAATGGATACAAAAATAAATCTCAAGCCTGGGAATGTCAGAGCAGCTGAGATGCAAAGCAATCCCATGGCCGTTATGATTAAGCTGTCTTCTGTTTGTTATTTATTTTATTTTATTTATTTTTACTGATCATTCGCCACCTCTATGAAAATCAAATTACAAAAATTCATATCAAATCTTTAAAACCACAGGATACACTTATAACAGATTAGAAAAATATATTGCATACACACATGAATGATCCTGTATTTTAAAATCATCAGAAAACACAGGACTTCAGTCAAGGTGAGACTACAAGCAAATATGAATGCTGTACAGAGGAATACATAGGACCTGTTAGGGGTTAATGTGTTAATTCTTTTTCTCACTTTAACTTAGTAGATTAGATTATTAGTCTTTACATGTGAACATGTATGATTTCTCTACAAATATGATACTAAATATATATTGTATATATATATATATATATACACACTCTCATAAAAGATAAAAAAGGCATCAGCAACAGGTGGAAAGAACACTTCAGTCAGCTTCTCAACCGACCCTCTTCAGTCGACCAAAGCGACCTTGACCAGATCCCCCAAAACCGCTCCATTGAACAACTTGACGTCCCTCCTTCAATAGAGGAAGTCCAAAAAGCCATTCAACAAATGAGTGCAGGCAAGGCACCTGGTAAAGATGGGATCCCAACCGAGGTGTACAACACCTTAAATAGAAAGGCATTCCAGGCATTCCACATAGTGCTGACCAGCATATGGGAAGAGGAAGACATGCCCCCAGAACTCAGAGATGCCTCCATCGTAGCCCTATACAAGAACAAAGGCTCACGAGCAGCCTGTGACAACTACAGAGGCATCTCACTACTCTCCACTGTTGGAAAGATCCTTGCCCGTGTTATACTCAACAGACGCCTGTCATCTGTCTCAGAGCAGAACCTACCTGAATCACAATGTGGCTTCCGACCAGATCGCAGCACCATCGACATGGTCTTCACAGTGAGGCAAATGCAGGAAAAATGCCTTGAGCAGAACCTGAGTCTCTACATTGTCTTCATAGACCTGACAAAGGCATTCGACACAGTGAACAGGAAAGCATTGTGGGTGATCCTCAGCAAGCTTTGTTGCCCAGCAAAATTCGTCAAACTGATCCAGCTCTTTCATGTCGACATGACAGGGGACGTCCTATCTGGTGGAGAGACTTCCAATCACTTCAACATCTCCAATGGTGTGAAACAAGGCTGTGTCCTCACTCCAGTACTATTTAACCTATACTTCACCCAAGTATTACGACATGCTGTGATGGATCTAGACCTGTGCATCTACATCAAATACCGACTGGATGGCTCACTATTCGACCTTCGCCGCCTGACTGCAAAAACAAAGACAACAGAGAGACTCATCCTGGAAGCTCTCTTTGCAGATGACTGTGCTCTCATGGCCCACCAAGAAAATCATCTCCAAAGCATTGTGGACAGGTTCTCTACCGCAACAAAACTGTTTGGCCTGACTATCAGCCTCAGAAAAACAGAGGTGCTGTTCCAACCTGCACCAGGGAGGCCAACTAACCAGCTGTGCATTACAATCGACAGCACTCAGCTTTCTAATGTCAACACTTTCAAGTACCTGGGCAGCACCATCGCCAATGATGGGTCCCTAGACCATGAGATTAATGCCAGGATCCAAAAGGCCAGCCAGGCACTTGGGCGGCTGCACTGCAAAGTCCTCCAACACAGAGGTGTAAGCACTGCGACAAAGCTCAAAGTGAACAACGCAGTGGTCCTCAGCTCGCTCCTGTAAGGTTGTGAGACACAGACACTGTACTGGAAGCACATGAAACAGCTGGAGCAATTCCACCAACGCTCCCTCCAGTCAATTATGAGGATCTGATGGCAGGACCAAATCACCAACCAGGAAGTACTCGACAGACTCAACTCCACCAGCATCGAAGTCCTGGTCCTCCAAACCCAGCTACGATAGTCTGGACACATCATCTGCATGGACCCACAGCAAATACCAAGACAGGTATTCTATGGTGAACTGTCACCTGGACTCAGGAAACAAGGCTGACCAAAGAAAAGATTCAAGGATCAGCTAAAGTCAAACTTGAAGTGGGCTGGCATTACACCAAAGCAACTAGAACTTGCTGCCTCTGACAGAAGCAGCTGGCGAACCCACATTCACCATGCCGCCACCACCTTTGAAGATGAGCGACGTCGACGTCTTGCTGCTGCGCGTGAACGCCGGCACCAGGCCACAGCCGCACCTCCCGTAACAACTGGCATCCCAGGCCCCATGTGCCACAAACTCTGCACCTCAGCCTTTGGACTCCAAAGCCACATGAGGGTACATCAATAGATGATAATGCACAAAGACAATGGTCATTCTTGGTCACCGAGAGACTACCACTATATATATATACCTATACATACATTCCAGTTTGAAGTCATTCAGACAAGAAAGTCTTTTCCTTCCTATCTGCAAGAGTTCTACCAGAGAGTTATTTACAAATGTTCAATTTTGCGGGCTGCCCTTATTTAAGAATCAACCCCTAAGGTCAGTGTGAATTCATGGTTTGTGTGCTAAATATGTGGTGATGAATGCATATACTCACATTATCCCCTGGATTTCTAATTCTTGTGTTGCCTGATGGATTGATCACCTTCTTTCTTCTTATGCAGATTTGTAAGTGCATGTGGATGTAATTCCCTAAATGTGATGTTAATGTGTACAGTGATTCAATCTTACATATCCCTTTAATGGAAGTTCATTTCCTACAATGTCTTTGATTTAAAGTTCTTCCCGGTTGTCCAGTTGTGTCTCTGCCAGCCTCTGGTGTTGATTGAAGTTAACACAGGTCTAGATGTCTTCGTCTTTACTTGACTGTTGTCTCACCTTCATCATCGATCTCTGGATCTCTGTCATCTGGTTACCAGAACATACAGGATGTGTGTAAGATTGTTTTGCCATGGTGCGTGTGTGTCAGAGTGATTTTTGTATTGGGTGAGTTCAAGTGAGATTTTTTTGTGAACATTGTATGTATCTTCCTCTGTGTGTGTGTGGAAGTGTTTATCATGAAGTGCTTTCTGCAGAGGTTTGGTTTTTTTTTTACTTGATGGAGAGGTTTACTTATATAATGGATCATTCTAATTCACATTCTTCATATTCCTGTGCGTCTTGTGTCAGAGTATGGGCTAGTTGATCATATTTTAAAAGTGATTTCTGTTGTGCTTGGGGCATTTGGATCTGTATTTCTTCTAGGGCTTTTTCTGTACTGTTTTCAGGCATTACATTTTGGGCATAATGGTGTTTTACATGGGACACATGAAACCATGCATTTTTCCCCATTATCTTGATGGATGTAGGAGTAGTGAGGGCTACTTCGAAGGGACCGTTCCACCTGGGTTCTGTAGGTTTGTCTTTGGTGAAATTTTCACATACACTTTGTCTCCTGGCTTGATGTTATGTAGTGAGAAATCTGGTGGAACCCTCTGCACTAATAATCCTAGTCTTCTTAGTTCTTCCAGCCTGTCTTGTATCTTTGTTAGACAGGTGTGCCACTGGCATTCCTCTCCCAGCATGGACACATAATATGGCTTAGAAGTCCCTCCATGCCATACTGGTTGTCTGAAAAGTATCTCAGATGGGCAAATGTGTAAATCTCCTCTGGGTTTGATCCTATCTGAGGCAGTACAAGTGGAAGGGCTTCTGCCCTCTTGAGTTTGTGCACAGAGTTTTGCTATTGTAGTTTTTAATTCCTTATTCAATCTTTCCACCTGTCCTTAACTTTCTGATCTGTAAATATTGTGAAAATTCCCTTTTATTTCCAGAGATGTATAGATTTGTTGTAACATGTGTGATGGAAAGAAATGGGAAAAGACAGAAGACAAGAGATGAAATACAAAGATGAGCTCAGGAAGAATGGATGGAATTCTCCAGATGCAGTGGGGGAAGAGAGAATTCCAATGGAAGGTTCAAGAAGAGGAGCAGTTCCAGAACTGTGGTCTGGTCTGGTCACTTCATCACTTGACTTCTCTTCTTCTCTGGCCAACCCCTCTGAAGGAGAAAGGCTGAAGAAGTGCTTGGCTTTTACCCTCCTTTACCTGGCTGAACTGAAAAGAGTCTTGCCCAGTGAAGATCCCAGCTGATATATAACTGTTTTTCCCTCAGGAGAAGTCAACCTTATTTTCTTTGAAGAGACTTTGAATTGAAGCCTTCAACTAGAGATAAGGGTTATAGCTAGGGAAACTCTTGTCCGTCTCTCCTTTTATTTCCTTATTCCCTTTCCCCAAAAGATAATAAATTAGACCTTCAACTATAAGAGAAAAGTCTTCAAACATTGTAATAGGAGGGAGAATTTAAAATATTCCAAGAAAGAAGATTTGGGGAGGGGTGACTCACCATCTATTAAGTACAGACTCCATTAGGGCTGTCCAGCAGAGAGAGAGAACAAGAAGGAAGATACTCCTTTGAATTCAGTCCCCTACCTCAACCTTCTTCCTGAGGTCAACATCCATTTAGTCCCCCTCTCTCAATAACCCTCACTACTACATTTGCCAGCTGTAAAATTACTTTCCCAGTCAGATTCAATGGCAAGATGCCATACCTAGGAATTATTTTTTTAAGCAGTGTTCTCTCTACCATGCCAGTGTTGTTCTTTTTTGGTGGGTATGCTTCTGTCCACCACATGAGTATGTCAACTGTAACTAAAGCATATTTGTATCCTCTATCACTAGGCATGTTGATGTAATCAACTTGCAAGGAATTGCAAATTGCAATTGGAAGGGTGTATAAGCTAATGTTCTTCATCCCAATGCCTTGCACTTAAAAAGAACTTGATTGAACTTCTTACATAGGTCATATGCCTGAAACACTCTTATAGCATTAGTTGATATCCCTGGTGCTGCCCAAAAATGTCGGACCTCATCTAGCAAGGATTGCACTCCATATTGACCTCTGGAGTGAATCACATTGCATAGATGTTAGTACAGCTTTTTGAGCAAAATGGGCTTTCCTCTCTCTGCTATCCAGATTCCTTTGACTAATCTGGCTCCTAGGTGTTCTTGCCATGACTGAACTTCCTCTTGGCTGTAAGCTTATTTGATATCATGCTTGTCAGTCAGAGAGAAATTCAGAACATGGATAGGACCAAATCTTGTGGTGAATCTTGCTGTCATGTCTGCTCTGTGATTTCCTAGTGATATCTCATTCTTGTCAGAGGAATGTGCCTTGCATTGGATCACTGCAACTTCCTTTGGCAAGTCTACTGCTTCTAAGAGTTGTGAAATGAGATTTTCATATGCTATCTTTCTTCCAGCTATTGTTCTTCCATATTTGTCCATTAGCAAATAAAATTCCAAATGCATAAGCAGAATCTGGTTATATGTTAACTCTTTTTCTTTTTGACAGCTCAAGTGATTTTATAAGCCCTTTTAACTCCGTGCCTTGAGTGCTGACATGACTTGGCAGTGAAGCATGCCAGAGTGTTTTGTCTAGTGTCACTACCATTGCCCCAGTCACCCTCCTCCCTTTGAAAACATACAAAGAACCATCTGAAAATATCTGAAGGTTGGGATCATTGAGTGGTGTACCCCTCAGATCTTCTCTGGTTTTATGTACTGTCTCTACCATTTGGGTACAATCATGTAGGGATTTTTCTCCCAATGGTAGGTCAGGGACTAATGTAGCTGGCTTCAATGGTGTACTTCTATATAAATCAAGTTGTCATTTTCCAGCAAAATGATTTCATACTGGAATAGCCTTGCTGATGTAAATGCTTGTCTACTTTGGAACTTCATCCATTTTTCTAGCTGGTGGGCAGAGTAAACATGTTGCCTTTATCACAGCACTAATTCATTAGCTTTTTTTTTTTTAACCATGAGGGTGGCAGCAGCAATGCTGTGCAAACAATGCACCATGCCTCTTGCAACATGATCTAAAATTGTGCTGACATATGCAATAGGTCTTAAATTCAATCCTAGATATTGGGTTAAAACTCCAGAAGCTATCCCTTGTGCCTCATGGACATATAAACGAAAATCTTTGTTGCAATTTGGTATGCCAAGGGCTGGAGCTGTTAGGGTAGCTTGCTTCAAGGTGGACAGGACATTTAGATGTACTTTTGTGAGCTTCAATGGTTCTTCAACATCATTCTTGGTTAGATCTGTGAGGCACTTGGAGATATGTGAATACCCTGAGATGTATTGATATGAGAACCCTGTCCTGCCCAGAAATGCCCTGAGTGCTTCTTTGTCCTTGGAATACCTGGCTTTTGTATATCCACTATTCTTTTATCAGATATTTTCCTGGTGCCCTTTTCCAAATAAAGCTTAGGTACTCGACTTTCAGGAGAACCCACTGTAACTTTCTCTTGGAGACTTTGTGTCCTCTCTTATATAACTCTATTAATAATCTCTTTAAATCCTCCAGGCATGTTTTAGCATCGGGAGATGCAAGGAGCAGGTCATCTACATAATGTACTAGCTTGATTGCTTAAATCTTATATTTTCTAGGTCTCTTTTTAGCAGTTGACAGAAAATTGATGCACTCTCGCAACAGCCCTGAACTAAACGAGTCCATCAGAGCTTGATTTTTTTCCCCAGGAGAATGCACAAATATTCTGGATGTCAGGATGGAGTGGAATGGTAAAATTGGCATTAGACAGATCAATCACAGTATACCAGCAGGCATCGCTAGGGATCTCTGATATGATATAATTTGGGATGGAGTGATGCTATATTTCTTCCTTATTATCTTATTGGTTGCTCTGAGATCCTGAACAAATTGCCAGTTCACAGACTCATCTTGGTTTGACTTGCTCTTTTTGATGGCTAATATTGGGTTATTATGTTCTGATATTGTAGGTCTTAATATGCCCTGCTCCAGCAAGCTGTTGATTAGGGCTAATGCCCTCCATAGTTTCGTTACTGAGCTAGTATTGAGGTATTTTGGGAGGTATGCAGTCATGGACTTCTAGTGTTACTGATTTTATCATGCCTACATTATTCTTGTGTACAGTCCATACACCCTGTAGAATGTCTGTAGGAATGTCATGAAGTGATATTATAGCCTACTGTTGGTTACTCATCTCATTAAGCTGTCCCAGAAATAAGAGTGGGTAATGCTTCAGAGATTCTTTAGGTAAATAGAGGTATATATTCCCTGATTGCTCACACTGCAATGTTGCTCCAATTTTACAAAGAATGTCTCATCCAAGAAGGTTGTCTGGGCAATTGGCACCCTAGGAAAAAGATCCACCACTTTCAACTGTCACAAACACTCAGTTGGAACTCAGAGGGGAAGATAACCATATGAAGGAGCAGGACAAGAACACTCAGTATATAGGATGAGACATTTTAATACCTAAAAAGAACAAACACTCTAAGACAAACCCAGAAGTCTGACAGCAGACATTTTAAACTGTCAACAATTAGAGCCCTTTGGTAGAGTAGCCATGGTCAATAAACATCTATAAAGAAATAAGAACTTAGTATCTAACATATTGGTAACTAAGTGAGGCAAGTCAAGTAGAAACAACAGAAGGGATTTTGTGGAAAAGATGTTGCAGTTCTTATTCTGGACAACTTTAATTTGGGTTTTGATGGTTTACTGGGGATATTGTATAATATATAACACAATATCAGAAATAGTTGAGAATACTATAGGTACTGATACTTCCAGTTAAGATGGAGGCTTAGAGAAAGCTAAAGTTCAGATCTCCGGAAAACCCTTCCCGACCAATCTCAAACTATAAGCTCCTAAGGCGCTGAAATTCATAATGATCAACAGCATAGACCCTGGGAACCCTCCTCCTGGACCTGGACCTGGATCAAAAGGTACGGCCCCACTCAAAAGCCAGAACCCGAGATCACTTGGACCTAAGGGGTAGGAGCACAGAGTCCAAGGCTCTGGGAAGCCGCAGCCCGGCCCGGCTCAGAGAGCAGGGTCCTCGGAACAACAACCCTCAGGGCCTTCTATCCGAGTCCCAGTGAAAGTCACTGCCCTCTGAGCTCCCCCGACAGAGAGCAGGGTCGAAACAACAGCAACCCTCAGGGCGGGCAAGACAGCCTCACGGGCTGGATCCTGCTATACAAGTCTCAGTGAAAGTCCCTGCCCTCGGAGCTCCAGGAAGCCGCAGTCCATCCCCCCGCAGGCTGATGAAACAGCCTCATGGCCAGCTATTCTGAAGGCAACTTCCAGAAAGCAACCCGACCCAGAGAGCCAGGGGAGAGTGTGGCCTCGTGGTCCGACCCTTCCATTCCAGTTCCATTGAGGCATATTTAGTTTAACCCAGGGAAAGCTCATAGAACCGACAATCTGCCCAGGACTAAAGCCTCTGAACACCAGACAGAGATAAGAAAAGCTAATCCTCCACATTCAGAGATGGCAAACTCCACAGAAGCATAGAAGCCCCAAAATACCAAGAAAAATAAGAAGAAAGGGGCAACTTTGGACACATTCTATGGAGCCAAAATACAAAATACAGAGCAGATAGAAGATGATATACAAGAAAATGCTCCAAAACCTTCCAAAGGAAATGGAAACTCTCCACAAACCTATGAAGAATTTGAATCAGAAATGACCAAAAAGATGGAAGCCTTCTGGGAGGAAAAGTTGGAAATAATGCAAAAGAAATTCACGCATCTACAAAACCTGTATGATGAAACTGAAAAGGAAAACCAGGCTTTAAAGGCCAGAATCAGGCAGCTGGAAGACAACGATCGTGTAAAAGAGCAAGAATTAATAAAGCAAAGCCAAAATACCAAGAAATTAGAAAAGAACATAAAATATCTCACCGACAAGATGACAGATCTGGAAAATAGAGGGAGAAGAGATAATTTAAGAATAATTGGACTCCCAGAAAAGCCAGAAATAAACACCAAACTGGACATGGTGATACAAGATATAATCAAAGAAAATTGCCCAGAGATTCTAGAACAAGGGGGCAATACAGCCACTGACAGAGCTCACAGAACACCTTCTACACTAAACTCCCAAAAGACAACTCCCAGGAATGTAATTGCCAAATTCCAAAGCTATCAAACAAAAGAAAAAATCCTACAGGAAGCCAGAAAAAGACAATTTAGATATAAAGGAATGCCAATCATGGGTCACACAAGACCTTGCAAGTTCTACTCTGAATGATCGTAAGGCATGGAACATGATCTTCAGAAAGGCAAGAGAGCTGGGTCTCCAACCAAGAATCAGCTACCCAGCAAAACTGACTATATACTTCCAAGGGAAAGTATGGGCATTCAACAAAAGAGAAGACTTCCAACTTTTTGCAAAGAAAAGACCAGAGCTCTGTGGAAAGTTTGATACGAAAAATCAAAGAGCAAGGAATACCTGAAAAGGTAAATATTAAGGAAAGGGGAAAAATGTTATCTTCTTCTTTTACTCAAACTCTCTTCTATAAGGACTACATCTCTATCAATCTATGTATACTAACATGTGGGGAAAATGTAATGTATAAATAGGGGGTAAAGAAAGACCAAATAGAATAATCGTTCTCACACAAAGATTCACATGGGAAGGGGAGGGGAAGTAAACTCCTATAAGAAGGAGAGGAAGAGGGGGGGGGTTACTTAAACCTCAATCTCAGGGAAATCAACTCTGAGAGAGAAAAACATCCAGATCCATTGGGATATTGAATTCTATCTTACCCAACAAGGGTAGGGAGAAGGGAAAACCAAGGGGGGGAGGGGGAGAGGGAGAACAAAAAGGGAGGGAAAGAGAGGGGGGAGGGGGAGGGAAGAAAAAGGGAATGACTAAAAAGTGAAACATCAAGGGAGGGCACAAGTGGGATTGATTCAAAGTAAATCACTGGACTAAAAGGTAGAGCCGAAGAAGAAAAGGTCAGAATTAGGGAAGGCTATCAAAATGCCAGGGAGTCCACAAATGACAATCATAACTTTGAATGTGAATGGGATGAACTCACCCATAAAACGTAGACAAATAGCAGAATGGATTAGAATCCAAAACCCTACCTTATGTTGTCTTCAAGAAACACACATGAGGCGGGTTGACACCCACAAGGTCAGAATTAAAGGATGGAGTAAGACCTTCTGGGCCTCAACTGATAGAAAGAAGGCAGGAGTGGTAATCATGATATCTGATGAAGCCAATGCAAAAATAGACCTGATCAAAAGGGATAGGGAAGGTAATTATATTTTGTTAAAAGGGACTCTAGATAATGAGGAAATAGCATTAATCAACATGTATGCACCAAATAATATAGCACCCAAATTTCTAATGGAGAAACTAGGAGAATTGAAGGAAGAAATAGACAATAAAACCATACTAGTGGGAGACTTAAACCAACCATTATCAAATTTAGATAAATCAAATCAAAAAATAAATAAGAAAGAGGTAAAAGAAGTGAATGAAATCTTAGAAAAATTAGAATTAATAGACATATGGAGAAAAATAAATAGGGATAAAAAGGAATACACCTTCTTCTCAGCACCACATGGCACATTCACAAAAATTGACCATACATTAGGTCACAGAAACATAGCAAACAAATGCAGAAAAGCAGAAATAATGAATGCAGCCTTCTCAGATCACAAGGCAATAAAAATAATGATTAGTAATGGTACATGGAAAACCAAATCTAAAACCAATTGGAAATTAAACAATATGATACTCCAAAACCGTTTAGTTAAAGAAGAAATCATAGAAACAATTATTTCATCGAGGAAAATGACAATGGCGAGACATCTTTTCAAACCTTTTGGGATGCAGCCAAAGCGGTAATCAGAGGTAAATTCATATCCCTGAATGTTTATATTAACAAACAAGGGAGGGCAGAGATCAATCAAATGGAAATGCAAATGAAAAAACTCGAAAGCAATCAAATTAAAACCCACCAGCAGAAAACCAAACTAGAAATCCTAAAAATTAAGGGAGAAATTAATAAAATTGAAAGTGATAGAACTATTGATTTAATAAATAAGACAAGAAGCTGGTACTTTGAAAAAACAGACAAAATAGACAAAGTACTGGTCAATCTAATTTTAAAAAGGAAGGAAGAAAAGCAAATTCACAGCATTAAAGATGAAAAGGGGGACAGCACCTCCGATGAAGAGGAAATTAAGGCAATCATTAGAAATTACTTTGCCCAATTATATGGCAATAAATACACCAATTTAGGAGAAATGGATGAATATATATAAAAATACAAACTGCCTAGACTAACAGAAGAGGAAATAGAATTCTTAAATAATCCCATATCAGAAATTGAAATCCAACAAGCCATCAAAGAACTTCCTAAGAAAAAATCCCCAGGGCCTGATGGATTCACCTGTGAATTCTATCAAACATTCAGAGAACAGTTAATCCCAACACTATACAAACTATTTGACATAATAAGCAAAGAGGGAGTTCTACCAAACTCCTTTTACGACACAAACATGGTACTGATTCCAAAACCAGGCAGGTCAAAAACAGAGAAAGAAAACTATAGGCCAATCTCCCAAATGAATATAGATGCAAAAATCTTAAATAGGATACTAGCAAAAAGACTCCAGCAAGTGATCAGAAGGATCATTCACCATGATCAAGTAGGATTCATACCAGGGATGCAGGACTGGTTCAAAATTAGGAAAACCATCCACATAATTGACCACATCAACAAGCAAACTAGCAAGAACCACATGATTATCTCAATAGATGCAGAAAAAGCCTTTGATAAAATACAACACCCATTCCTATTAAAAACACTAGAAAGCATAGGAATAGAAGGGTCATTCCTAAAAATGATAAACAGTATATATCTAAAACCAACAGCTAATATTATCTGCAATGGGGATAAACTAGATGCATTCCCAATAAGATCAGGAGTGAAACAAGGATGCCCATTATCACCTCTACTACTTGACATTGTACTAGAAACACTAGCAGTAGCAATTAGAGAAGATAAAGGAATTGAAGGCATCAAAATAGGCAAGGAGGAGACCAAGTTATCAGTCTTTGCGGATGACATGATGGTCTACTTAAAGAATCCTAGAGATTCAACCAAAAAGCTAATTGAAATAATCAACAACTTTAGCCAAGTTGCAGGATACAAAATAAACCCACATAAATCATCAGCTTTTCTATATATCTCCAACACAGCTCAGCAGCAAGAACTAGAAAGAGAAATCCCATTCAAAATCACCTTAGACAAAATAAAATACCTAGGAATCTACCTCCCAAGACAAACACGGGAACTATATGAACACAACTACAAAATACTCGCCACACAACTAAAACTAGACTTGAGCAAATGGAAAAACATTAACTGCTCATGGATAGGACGAGCCAATATAATAAAAATGCCCATCCTACCCAAACTTATTTATCTATTTAGTGCCATACCCATTGAACTGCCAAAATACTTCTTCACTGATTTAGAAAAAAACCATAACAAAGTTCATTTGGAAGAACAAAAGATCAAGGATATCCAGGGAAATTATGAAAAAAAAAAACACATATGATGGGGGCCTTGCAGTCCCTGACCTAAAACTATATTACAAAGCAGCAGTCATCAAAACAATTTGGTACTGGCTAAGAAACAGAAAGGAAGATCAGTGGAATAGACTGGGGGAAAGTGACCTCAGCAAGACAGTATACGATAAACCCAAAGATCCCAGCTTTTGGGAGAAAAATTCACTATTCGATAAAAACTGTTGGGAAAATTGGAAGACAGTGTGGGAGAGACTAGGAATAGATCAACACCTCACACCCTACACCAAGATAAATTCAAAATGGGTGAGTGACTTAAACATAAAGAAGGAAACCATAAGTAAACTGGGTAAACACAGAATAGTATACATGTCAGACCTTTGGGAGGGGAAAGGCTTTAAAACCAAGCAAGATATAGAAAGAATCACAAAATGTAAAATAAATAATTTTGACTACATCAAACTAAAAAGCTTTTGTACAAACAAAACCAATGTAACTAAAATCAGAAGGGAAACAACAAATTGGGAAAAAATCTTCATAGAAACCTCTGACAAAGGTTTAATTACTCATATTTATAATGAGCTAAATCAATTGTACAAAAAATCAAGCCATTCTCCAATTGATAAATGGGCAAGGGAAATGGATAGGCAGTTCTCAGATAAAGAAATCAAAACTATTAACAAGCACATGAAGAAGTGTTCTACATCTCTTATAATCAGAGAGATGCAAATCAAAACAACTCTGAGGTATCACCTCACACCTAGCAGATTGGCTAACATGACAGTTATGGAAAGTAGTGAATGCTGGAGGGGATGTGGCAAAGTAGGGACATTAATTCATTGCTGGTGGAGTTGTGAACTGATCCAACCATTCTGGAGGGCAATTTGGAACTATGCCCAAAGGGCGACAAAAGAATATCTACCCTTTGACCCAGCCATAGCACTGCTGGGTCTGTACCCCAAAGAGATAATGGACACAAAGACTTGTACAAAAATATTCATAGCTGAGCTCTTTGTGGTGGCCAAAAACTGGAAAACGAGGGGATGCCCTTCAATTGGTGAATGGCTGAGCAAATTGTGGTATATGTTGGTGATGGAATACTATTGTGCTAAAAGGAATAATAAAGTGGAGGAATTCCATGGAGACTGGAACAACCTCCAGGAAGTGATGCAGAGCGAAAGGAGCAGAACCAGGAGAACATTGTACACAGAGACTAATACACTGTGGTATAATCGAACATAATGGACTTCTCCATTAGTGGCAGTGTAATGTCCCTGAACAACTTGCAGGGATCCAGGAGAAAAAAACACCATTCATAAGCAAAGGATAAACTATGGGAGTGGAAACACCGAGGAAAAACAACTGCCTGAATACAGAGGTTGAGGGGACATGACAGAGGAGAGACTCTAAATGAACACTCTAATGCAAATACTATCAACAAAGCAATGGGTTCAAATCAAGAAAACATCTAATGCCCAGTGGACTTACGCGTCGGCTATGGGGGGTGGGGGGGAGGAAAAGAAAATGATCTATGTCTCTAACGAATAATGCTTGGAAATGATCAAATAAAATATATTTAAAAAAAAAGAATACTATAGGTACTGTGGTAAACATAACAAACTCTTGGACCCAGATACCTTTGGATACATCCTTTCTCTAGAACACTCTCCCTCAAGTATATGTAGTTTTCATGGCAATGGTTAAGACATTAAATTGCATCAAGGTTGGAGCTGATATCATCATGCAGAAGAAAGCTGTTAAAACAAGGTCCTTGACAACATATTGGAGGCATTATTTAAACTGATACCCATTATAACTAAAATTTGTCAGGAATATATGATTACAAAACAAGAAAACATGGAGGGGGCAGGGACTGAGTCATTTTTCTGTATCTCTACTCCAAAGCCTATGTACCTTCTGCTGAGAAAGTGGTTATAAATATTGTGGGATAGAGGTGAAAGACCTGTGGGTCCCAGTTCAGTTAGATGAGCAACCATTTAATGAATGAATGAATGCACCTGTGGATTGACAAGAAGAGGATTGATGATGTGGGAGGTGGGGAATGGGGGAGGCTTGGTGTTAGTCCAGTGCTAAGTAGCCTCAGTTTCCTTACCATCCAAATGAATATAATGCTTGTGCTTTGGAACCCAATGAGATGCTATATTGCTTAGTAGACTTTAAAGTGCTGGGTGTATGGAAACTCTTATAATTAGTATCATCTAATTTCTCTGTGCCTAGAGGATTACCCAGTTTGGGCCAATAGATACCCCAGTAGGAAAGAATAAAGCGGACCTCATTAGGTGAGCCATCATGACCTGGGGAAGCAGAGGGGCAGCAGTTAGAATCCAACAGGGGCAGAGCCAAGATATCAGCATCATAGCAGGAGCTGCTCTGAATCTCCTTCCAACCAATCATTACAAAGACTGAGCAAAGCTACTACCTCACTGCGGAAAACTTTGAATTGGTGAAAAAGGGTTAAGTATTGCGGGAGGGAAGCAAGCTTCTCCTTTGGGGGTTTTCCCAAACAGAGCCTGGTTTTTGGAATTGAGCTCTGAGTTCCTGACACTAAAACCAGGTGTAACCCAAATCTCCAGTTTCTAGCCCTTTAAAGAAGGGTATCTTGCTCCTGGGAGTCTGTTATTTTATTTTTCTTTTTTTAACCCCTTTCTGAGCCCCCACATGCCTTCAGCAATTAGCATTAGTGGGAGGTGGGGTATTGGGGAGAGCAGCAATAAGATCTCTAAAGCTGCTCCCTTAGCTCTGAGAAGCATTTCAGGGCCTAATAAGGGAAAAACCCGAGGAGGAGATCCTGCCTACAGCCTGCACTCTTCAGAGCAATACTTGGCAACTGAGGATGGTGCTGGAGAGAGTGGCCCACATTGTAAAAGTGCAGCTTCCCACCTATCTAAAACAGCACCAAGTCCCAGAGAGCATTACTGGCTTCACACAACTCACAGTTTCACAGTAGCTTCATTTAGGACCTTTCCTGGGTGTATTTACACTGCTATGATGCCTCACGATTTGTTGAGTCCTCCCCAAGTAATAACAACAGAAAGATAGCTTGGTTAATCTCAAGAATCATTACAGCTCTCCAGTAATGTGGGGGCTCACAGACAGTTTGAATTTACCTTCTAGGCAATCAAAGTCAGAAAAGGTTCTCCATCACTGACCTAGGCCCTTGGAGTCTAACAATGCTTTCTAGTCCAGATCCTGCAGTTATCCATGGGGCAGGAGGTCAGAGACCCTTCTCTGGACCTTAATTTCCTATCTGCACACTAGAGGACTACCGAAGTGAGTTCCAGCTCTGAATTCTGTGGGATGGGTGAGCTTTCTCGATCCCTTCCTCCTCCAATCTAGTCCAGCTTTATATTTTTTCTTTGGCCAGCTGAGAACATGGTAGTAAATAGCCTTACTCTGTTGCAGGAGAGATTTTGCAGCATCCTCTAAGGGCTAAGTGGTCTGGGCTGAGATGGGACCCAGGTGGGCCAACAACCTAGCACTGTCTCAGCAAGAAAGTACCATAGCCAGCAGAGGGCATCTGGTCCAAGAACCACAGCATGTCTGATCAGTGGTCATTCAGCCTCTGCTTATCCATGACTGTCAGTTGTGTGGCCTCTTTCCCCCTCTGGACAGCTCTGCTTCTGAGGGCTCCCCTAGGCTGTGCTGACATTGTCTTCCCTCCAACCTCCCCACTTCAGTCTTAGCTCTGCCCACTGGGGCCATATAGAGCAGCACTGACCTGCTTCTACCCAAGGCCCTGTAGGTTCTTCAAAAGGCTTCTTTCCTGTTCCATCTCAATCCTCCCTCTATGAGTTCCTTCAGTCCAAACTGTGGGTTGCCACAGAATACTCAAATGTTTCAATAGCTGTGATTTGTAGGTTTTCCTCCCCCCCTCTATTCTCTGCCCTTCTGCCTTGCCCAAATGGACATAGTGAATGTGTGAGCCTGAAAAAAAAATCTCATCTCCTTGTGGCCAAGCTTGGGGTGATGAGCCTCTGCTCACTTGGCAAAACGCATCCCTTTGGTAATGAATACATGCTTCGAGCTCAGGGCCTGCCTGGCTCACTGCTGCAGGATTCTAAGCAATGATGGCAAGGATGGAATGAATGATGGAAGATAACTATCGGTGTGTCCTCCTAGGGCTGAGTTTTGCATAGAGCTGCCTTGCCATGCCCAGGATGAGCCTTTATTTTTATACCCATTTTCTTGGCATACAACTACATTATTCAATATATGTGTTCAAATAAAGTTAATTGGATAAGTGATACATCACCTTTTAACAAATCATTTGATTAACATTCTGAGATTATTCTATACACTTGTTTTATAACTATTGATTCTGACAGGATACACAAAGGTTTTGCACAAGATACAATTTTCATCACAGGTGGCTTAGTTTTCTCATTAACATTTACGGAACTTGAGCTTACAGATAATCAATGAAAATCACTCATTAAAAATCTTTAGGACATTCAATGTGACAGATGGTCATTTGGCCTCCATAGATGAGTAGGACAGGGAAGGGGAAAAAATAAGTCTTTTAGGGCCTTCTATGTGTGCCAAGCACTTTATTTTGTTATAGAAAATTTTAATGTAATTAATTAAATTAGAATGTCTGTTACATGATTCATGTTTTTTCCCTCCCCTCCTACCCTTCTCGCCCTGAGAAAACCAGCACCTAATTCCACTGGGTTTTGTGCTAAGTATTTTACAGATAGAAGAGCTCCAAGTGTTAGGGAGTTTTCATTGAAGTTCAGACTTTACAGGTGTAGGGGACCTCAGAAGCCATCTTGTCCAACACAACCACTGAAGGAATCCCCACAAGGACGTCTTCAACAATTGGTCATTTGCCATGGATTTGGAATGCATCTCATGATGGTTGGAGATTCTCCCACTTTTTATTACAGCCCAGTCTACCTTGAACTGCTCTAATTAATGATTAAATGACAGCTTGGAGATATAGGGGATGGAGACTGAAGTCAGGAAACTCATAATTCTGAGTTCAAATCTGGTCTCAGACACTTACTAGCTGTCTGACCCTGGGAAAGTCACTTCACCCTGTTTGCCTCAGTTTCCTCATCTGTAAAATAAGCTGGACAAGGAAATGGAAAACCCCTCCTTGATGTCTGCTAAGAAATGGAGTCAGGAAGAGTTGGATATGACTTAATAATGACTTGATAAAGAATTTCTCCTCACACACAAGGGTTGTGTTTCCAATCACCATTTGCCTCTATGATTCTAGTTCAGCCTTCTGAGGCCACACAGAACAGTTCTAATTCCTCTCCCACATAAGAGTCCAGGAAATTGTTATCAGGCCTCTTCCCAAAGCTTTCTATTCCTTGGCTAATATACAGAGTTCCCTCAATTGATCTTCAGAGATTTCAGACCCCTCACCAATCGGGCTGAACACTCTCCAGTTCACTGATGCCCCTTGTAAATTGTGTCATCTAGAACCAAATACAATACTCCAAGTACCATCAGATAGTACAGAAGGATGGCTAGCTCCTTATTCTTGGAAGTAGACATGCTTCTCTTAAGACTGTATTAGTGGGTGGGGTAGCTAAGTAGCTCAGTGTATTTAGAGCCAGGCCTAGAGATGGAAGGGCCTCAAATACTTCCTAGCTATTGTTAGATTTAAATTAGTTTTGAGGGTTAAATAGTTGTAGATAAGAGAGTGGGAGCCATAAACGGTGATAATTAAAATGTTTGGGAGAAAGGGAAATATATATATCAATTATGACCGCTGAAATATGTTTTCTACTGTGTCTTGGGTTTATATAAATATAAGATGGTCACCAGGGAATATATTCCCAATTTATGAATATGCCCAAGCCAACTGGGTTTTATAGAGAAATTTCTAAGGAATTTTAAGGTTTACACTATATGACCCTGAGCAAGTCATTTAACCCCTGTTGAATAGTAATGATTCTAAGTCTGAGAGGTAAGGGTTAAAAAAAATTTTGCATTATATTTTTTCAAGTGCCCTGTTACCTTACCAATTGATAATAAGTTGGTGGGTTCTCTCAATCATCCCCAAAGTCTCTTTATGAAATCTAACTTAGCATTAAAAGCCAATTTCTTCTTTTCTAAATCAACCATCCCCCATTACTTCAACTCTTTTCTAAGGCAGGATACCAGTCACTGCCCCATCAAGGTTGATGCTTTTTTGTGCTTTGGACTTTTTATATTCAAGGATAGGACCTGGTATCAATCCCCAGTGACATTCATCTTATCACATTCAATTTACTGTGCCAGCTTCCTGAGCTACTTCTGCATCATATCTGCTTCTACCATCCCTATCCTCCCAATTTTTTCTTTCTCATTTTCTTCCAGTTTCAAAACATTTCTGTCTGTCTATAGAATCAGTAAAATTATAATGATCACCATTTACAAAGCTCTTTACACATTATTTCATTTGATCCAAGTCACTCATAGGAACACTGAACAGAATGAGTTCAAGAACAGAAACTTCAGAAGATTTGTATGAACTGATGCAGAATGAAGTGAGTAGAACAAGAAGGTAATTTATACAATAACAACAGTGTTCTGAAGTCAAACAACTTTGAAAAACTTAAGACTTCTAATCAATGCAATCATTAACAAGAATTGCAGAAGACCCATGATAATAGTTACTCACTTCCTACAAAAACCTACAGACTTCCTATGAAACAAGCTGTCTCACTTAAGAAATGGGATGGACTCAGGGGGTATGTTGCAACATATATTTTTTGAGCATGGGAATTAGTTTTCATTGATTGTCCCTATGGCATCCCAGGTATATTCTATTCTTGAAAGTATTATTAATTTATTAATATCATTACCTATGTGCTCATGTACTGGATTCATTGGCATAATATTCTAGATCACTGTATTTAATTGATACTCTATTAATTCTGACCACCCTCCAAATCTTCAGTCCAAAGGTCAGAAGAATTCCTGGGTAGGCTGCAACAGAATCCTAGTTCCCACCTTGTCAGAACATATTCCATACCAGGTCACATGCTTAATTAAACTCCTCCTCTTTGATCTTGTAGTTGTCAGGTGATCCAATGTTAAGCCTTATGCCTTGTCACATAAACATTAGCTACCTCCCATTCCCCATTCTTTGATCCTCCAATAAAAGATTGAGGACATATGTAGTTCACTCTCTCTCTACCACCATCAGAAGAACACACAGGATGGATCCCAAGCTCTTTAAGCCATGTCTCTGAGTCTTTCTTCCTTTATTATATTCCCTCTTTCTCTATATCCCCTTCACCCATTTTCCCTCACTTTCTAACTCTCCTTTTCAGGTATCCACCTAAGAATATATTAATTTGTGGCTTCATGCAGTCACAACCCATACTTTTCCTACTTAGTGGTAGAAGGTAGAAGAGGGACAGAAAATAGATTTTGATTAATTGGAAAAAATTAAATTAATAAAAAGCTCTTTTAGACCACAGGTGTCAAATACATAGCCTGCAACATTCCCAGGTGCTGCCTGAACCAGGTGGAAAGGAAATTAATAAATAGTTAACAAAAGAAAATAACACACAGATAATTTAAGTGCTAAATTAAAATGTGTGCTTTAAGCAACCTCATGTACACATTTAGTCCAATAAAAAATCATCCCTCCCCTAAAGCATACACTGTTGGTGTCTGACTTTCCCAAGGTAACTTCCACACTTCACAATTCTATCTCCCCCACCCACTCTCCATACAGAACATAACCAGAGGCAGAGACAGGAAGTTGGGATACCCCTAAGGTTTGTAACAATAAAACTGCATGAAATAAAAGGAAACTAAGGCCAGAGATGATCTCTCTAGGGTCCTTCTGCCAAATAGTGTGATTATGAACGTGGAGGGGCTGTCATCTGTACATATGAAAGTCAGACCGGTGCATTAATTGGGCAGCAGGAATTCTACTGTGGACCCAGCTACTGGATGCTAAAACCAATAGATGAGGACCAGGTTTCATAACTGACATGCTTCCATGTGGCATTTTATGCCACAAAGAGGAAAACTGTAGGTGCAATAGTGAATCTCAGTGTGTGAAAGGGGACAAAGTTTACACCCTCCTTTCCATCACCAGAATTTCCCTGCCAAAGGGGATCAAGGCCAGCCCCATAACATGACCAGAGCTTATACTCCAACCAAGATTAGAAACTCTCTGTGAATCCGCAGCCCCAAGGGAAATGGGCTGAAGGAAAGAGTATGGGGCAGTCATTGAACCTGCAGCCCTAGAAGGTGGAAGACAAAGAAGGTTGCATGTCACTGGGACAGAAGAGAAAAATACAATATCAATAACAAGGATGATGATGACAATTCACATGCTTTTTGTAACTTTCACGTAAAAAGAACTTTCTCCACATAGAATCCTATTATATACTGAGCAAAAGATTATCCATTTTTCCAGATGAAGAAACTGAGGCTGTGAAAGGAGGAGACACACTTACTACACAGATAGTAGACATAAAAGGAAGGATTCAATCCAAGTTTCATGATTCTGAGCTCAGGCTCATTCTACCACAATGCACTGTGTCATGGGACCAGGGGAGCAGAATCTCTTATGTCCATTTCTCTCATGTCAGGGAAAAAGAGAGCCCAACACAAAGTTCGTGGCTCAATCCAGATACTCACCATAGATTATAATAGTCTTGCTTGCATTGTGCGTCAAGCCAGTGAATGAGTTGGATGCAGTACAGGTATAGGTGCCAGCATCACTCAGGGATGCAATAATAGAAAATGTGGCTGAGCTGCTGACCCTTTGTCCATTCTGTAGCCAAATGAATTGGGCTGGTGGGTTAGAATCAGCAGAACAGTTAAAGATAATATTTGCCCCAGTAGGGTACACATCCGGTGTATGGACAATCGTGGCAATATCTGGGCCATCTGTAGGAAAGACAAGGATTCCATACTGAGATTATGGAAGAAAGAAGGGCATCTCCTGTTTTGTAACACATCACCTGGAACCAATATGTTTCCCTAATCCTCCTTTGAGCTGGGAAATTCACAGCTCCTCCTCTCCTTTTCTAGTTTGGATCTGAACTTGGAAGATCTTAGGGCTTTCTCCATTTCAGCACCCTGGATGGCCACCCTCCACCAGAAAGCATGGCAAGTTAAATCTGGGCTCCCTAAAGATTAAGGGGGTTGGGAACCTCAGAGCCTACCTCTTTAGCTCTCAGAGAAGGGACTGAATTAGCCTGGCCTCTGGGAACACCCCACCAGTGTATAAGCAGGCACCATGTAGGAAGAAGCAATATACTCACAGGCAACATCCAGTATGAATGGATCACTCATACTCCTAAACAATGGGTTCTCGATTTCACACACATATGGCCCTTGGTTATCCCTTCTTGTGAGCCTGCGGAGAGTGAGTATCCTCTTATCCTGGGACAGCTGTACCCTGCTAGCAGATGGGGCACTTTGGTTTACCAACCACCGGTAAGTATGAATTTGACCCGTAGCCTGGCATGTCATTGAGAAGTCCTTGGTCTCCACTGCAGTATTGTTGGAGATGAGAATGGTTGGTTTGGACAGTGGCGCTGTGCAGAGAATAGACAGAAAATGACTGTGTTGGTTCTTTTTCTTACCTTATAACCAAATAAGTGGTTTGGAAGTGGGCTCTCTAAGACCTTGGCAAGGCTGGAGGCCAGAGACCAAGAATCTGTGATTTCAATGGCAAAGACAAAGACAACCCTTTCTCTGGTGCAGATCTCAACTCCTCCAGGCTTTACGAAAAGTTCATCTTCTGTTCCTGTGACTGACAAAGACATTCACATGGAGCCCAAGCCCCAGGTGCTCAGTCTTTCTGGGAGGAGGCAAACTGGTCCAGGGATGACAGACCCCTTCATCCAGTATCTGGGCTTGGATTTGAATCCTTGCCAGCTTGGCAGAGCCATGTGAAGATTAAATTTGATTCTCCACAATTATATCAATGAAATTACTTAACTCTTATAGCATTTAAAAATATGAATTCTCTGCTAGAATTATTATAATTTATGAAGTTTATTAAAGATTAAGAATTTAAGAAAATACAAGTAAGAAAGCACATGCCAAGGAGAACCGAAAGGCCCATTCAATTTCACTTACATCATGAGAGATGTGTCTGCTTGGAAGCTGAAGTAGAAAGAGGGAGCGAGAAGAAGGAGGAGTCCATTTTAAAAACCCCTCTCTGCTCTCGGCACAGGTGATGGCCTCACCCAAGATTATGGGGAACTGTGGGAGCTTGAAATCCATCAAGCCATCAAAGAACTTCCTAAGAAAAAATCCCCAGGGCCTGATGGATTCACCTGTGAATTCTATCAAACATTCAGAGAACAGTTAACCCCAATACTATACAAACTATTTGACATAATAAGCAAAGAGGGAGTTCTACCAAACTCCTTTTACGACACAAACATGGTACTGATTCCAAAACCAGGCAGGTCAAAAACAGAGAAAGAAAACTATAGACCAATCTCCCTAATGAATATAGATGCAAAAATTTTAAATAGGATACTAGCAAAAAGACTCCAGCAAGTGATCAGAAGGATCATTCACCATGATCAAGTAGGATTCATACCAGGGATGCAGGGCTGGTTCAACATTAGGAAAACCATCCACATAATTGACCACATCAACAAGCAAACTAGCAAGAACCACATGATTATCTCAATAGATGCAGAAAAAGCCTTTGATAAAATACAACACCCATTCCTATTAAAAACACTAGAAAGCATAGGAATAGAAGGGTCATTCCTAAAAATAATAAACAGTATATATCTAAAACCAACAGCTAATATCATCTGCAATGGGGATAAACTAGATGCATTCCCAATAAGATCAGGAGTGAAACAAGGATGCCCATTATCACCTCTACTATTTGACATTGTACTAGAAACACTAGCAGTAGCAATTAGAGAAGATAAAGAAATTGAAGGCATCAGAATAGGCAAGGAGGAGACCAAGTTATCACTCTTTGCGGATGACATGATGGTCTACTTAAAGAATCCTAGAGATTCAACCAAAAAGCTAATTGAAATAATCAACAACTTTAGCAAAGTTGCAGGATACAAAATAAACCCACATAAATCATCAGCTTTTCTATATATCTCCAACACAGCTCAGCAGCAAGAACTAGAAAGAGAAATCCCATTCAAAATCACCTTAGACAAAATAAAATACCTAGGAATCTATCTCCCAAGACAAACACAGGAACTATATGAACACAACTACAAAACACTCGCCACACAACTAAAACTAGACTTGAACAATTGGAAAAACATTAACTGCTCATGGATAGGACGAGCCAATATAATAAAAATGACCATCCTACCCAAACTTATTTATCTATTTAGTGCCATACCCATTGAACTACCAAAATACTTCTTCACTGATTTAGAAAAAACCATAACAAAGTTCATTTGGAAGAACAAAAGATCAAGGATATCCAGGGAAATAATGAAAAAAAACACATATGATGGGGGCCTTGCAGTCCCTGACCTCAAACTATATTACAAAGCAGCAGTCATCAAAACAATTTGGTACTGGCTAAGAAACAGAAAGGAAGATCAGTGGAATAGACTGGGGGAAAACGACCTCAGCAAGACAGTATACGATAAACCCAAAGATCCCAGCTTTTGGGACAAAAATCCACTATTCGATAAAAACTGCTGGGAAAATTGGAAGACAGTGTGGGAGAGACTAGGAATAGATCAACACCTCACACCCTACACCCAGATAAATTCAAAATGGGTGAGTGACTTAAACATAAAGAAGGAAACCATAAGTAAATTGGGTAAACACAGAATAGTATACATGTCAGACCTTTGGGAGGGGAAAGGCTTTAAAACCAAGCAAGATATAGAAAGAATCACAAAATGTAAAATAAATAATTTTGACTACATCAAACTAAAAAGCTTTTGTACAAACAAAACCAATATAACTAAAATCAGAAGGGAAACAACAAATTGGGAAAAAATCTTCATAGAAACCTCTGACAAAGGTTTAATTACTCATATTTATAATGAGCTAAATCAATTGTACAAAAAATCAAGCCATTCTCCAATTGATAAATGGGCAAGGGAAATGGATAGGCAGTTCTCAGATAAAGAAATCAAAACTATTAACAAGCACATGAAGAAGTGTTCTACATCTCTTATAATCAGAGAGATGCAAATCAAAACAACTCTGAGGTATCACCTCACACCTAGCAGATTGGCTAACATAACAGCAAAGGAAAGTAATGAATGCTGGAGGGGATGTGGCAAAGTAGGGACATTAATTCATTGCTGGTGGAGTTGTGAACTGATCCAACCATTCTGGAGGGCAATTTGGAACTATGCCCAAAGGGCGACAAAAGAATATCTACCCTTTGACCAAGCCATAGCACTGCTGGGTCTGTACCCCAAAGAGTTAATGGACACAAAGACTTGTACAACAATATTCATAGCTGCGCTCTTTGTGGTGGCCCAAAACTGGAAAACGAGGGGATGCCCATCAATTGGGGAATGGCTGAACAAACTGTGGTATATGTTGGTGATGGAATACTATTGTGCTCAAAGGAATAATAAAGTGGAGAAGTTCCATGGAGACTGGAACAACCTCCAGGAAGTG
The DNA here is from genome assembly GCF_027887165.1 of Monodelphis domestica. NCBI lineage: Eukaryota > Metazoa > Chordata > Mammalia > Didelphimorphia > Didelphidae > Monodelphis > Monodelphis domestica. The sequence continues at coordinate 424,958,930 of NC_077230.1, forward strand.
ATGCAGAGCGAGAGGAGCAGAACCAGGAGAACATTGTACACAGAGACTAATACACTGTGGTATAATCGAACGTAATGGACTTCTCCATTAGGGGTGGTGTAATGTCCCTGAACAACTTTCAGGGATCCAGGAGAAAAAAAACACCATTCATAAGCAAAGGATAAACTATGGGAGTGGAAACACCGAGAAAAAGCAACTGCCTGAATACAGAGGTTGAGGGGACATGACAGAGGATAGACTTTAAATGAACACTCTAATGCAAATACTATCAACAAAGCAATGGGTTCAAATCAAGAAAACATCTAATGCCCAGTGGACTTACGCGTCGGCTATGGGGGGTGGGGGGGAGGAAAAGAAAATGATCTATGTCTTTAACGAATAATGCTTGGAAATGATCAAATAAAATATATTTAAAAAAAAAAGTCAATACTTCATTCTTTGATCTGCTGACTGGACCTGAGACCCTGTTTCTGAGTGGACTGAGTGAAAAGCTGACTCAACTGCTGGTTTTTTTCTGAAGACACCAGCCTCAGGAAAGACCTATCCTCTTGAGAATGGCTCCCTGGGCATTGGCTACAAGGGCCAAGGTCCCTCAGGCTAGGAAATAATTCTTTCTGCCCACAGACCAGCAGCAGATTACGGTTTAGGCTAGAAAGCCTTCCTTATCCCCTGTGATTTCTTACTTCACTCTTTCTACATTCTGTAAGTAAATTGTAAATAAATCTCTCTGGAATGAATTAAATTCCTGGTGACCACATTCTATTAAATATAACGTCCAACCCTCTTTTATATATAAACCCCTTGCCCCCCTTACAATTTATTGGCTGAACATGTCAGTTGTGATGAAATGCGCTCCATCTTCCTAACTTTCCTAAACTTTTCCTTTACTTTGGTGACTATCCCTAAGTCAGCATTTAATAGCTTATTTTGAATCTACACAAATCAGCTCTGCAGGTAAATGCAATTCTTTTCTTTTCCCCACTTAAAAACAAATATAGCACAGCTGCTTTTAATCTTTCCTTCTGTACACTGAGGCTCCACCTGGAGAAAGAGTCTATCCTTTAACTACTGTTGCCTTGTCTCTTAATTAGCTGTGAGGGCAAAAACCTGTGAGGAAAAAGCTTTCACACCCTGACTTTAACTCTTAGCTAGTAGTTCCATCTACTGACTAAAACTAATGATTTCATGGAGACAATTGGAAAAAAAATTGAAATATTTAACAAATAGGATTGATAAACAGAAAAAAGGCATGATTCTCAACCAATGGCACTTGACCCTCTCCAAGAATCTAACTATGGATCCATTTCCTGCCACTTCTGTGAGAAGAAGGGCCACAAAATGATAGACTGTAGAAATGTATTCAAGGCAATCAGAAATAATAACTATAGAAATAACTAAAATAATGATCATAGAAACCACAACTTTAGGAATGAAAACAATAGGAATGGATATTGGGGAAATGATAACTCAAACCCACTAAACCCTCAACCATATAACTTAAGTGGAACTCGTCCAAAAATACTCAGGGTGCTACTTCCTCGCCATGTGGGGCAGAAGGAGGTACCTCTTAGACTCTATTGTTTGGTTGATATTAATTAACACTTTTCAGTTCTGTGTCCCCTCCAAATAGTAGCAAAGAAGAAGAAATGGGTTTCTGAATACAGTACCTCTGTGACTGTAAAATATACACATATTTAACATTTTTTTTTCTTCCTACGTGTGCCATAGGGTCTGCGTTTTTTCTCTCATTTTGTTTGCATTGGAAGCATATGTCACCAGGATGGAGAAGATTTTCTTTTAACTATTTTTTATTTTTTCAATGGAATAAGCTAACGTATCCATTTGTTTAGCACGTAAATGCATATCCCAAAGCTTTAAGACTATGGAAACCAGCCATTAATTGATAAATGCTATGGTACTTCTGATTAATGTTTGTGTCTGATTCAAGGAAATGGAATTTAAAAAAAAAAAGAGCACAGACTTTACCTACATAGTTCTGTAGAAGCTCAGATTTACCCTGAATGGTGACAAAAGAGCACATAGGTCAATAGAAAAAGAAACCAATCTAGGTGGGATTGATGAACTTCTATGCCAATATGAAAGGACTTGAACCTAGTGTGAGATTCAGGGTTCTAGTGCTTGACATATATTAAGATGCAGGACTCCTTGAAACACTCTTCTTGTAAAAAATTATTATTAAAGTACCTAACAATTGGCTGTTCTGTCTTCCTTATCCTTGAGAAATGATGAAAGATCAAACCAGAGAATGTCATTTCCCTTGTACACAAAATTCTAGTCCTTTTTTCTCTCTTATATTATGACAATTTTGTGTAGTCATAACTTATAATGGGTAAATACAATATTACTTTGTTTTTTCCCCTACAGATTTCTGGGACAGAAATCTACTTTAATTAGATCCTAATACAAGGCCTGTTATGAATTTATTCTTGTTTTATTCAGAAATTATATATGTATATATATAATGTTTGCTAATTTTAATCTCACTTTGAATTTTTATTTCTCCCAAGATTTAATTTTCTATTTCTTTTTCATTTTATGTTTTTAGCTTTTCTTTTGATAATTGACTCATAAACCCCAGAACTCAACTATATATTTGAAGATGATCAGGATGTTGGTGAACACCCTTTTCAGGGAGGATTGTATTATATTTTTATAAAAATTTCCAAGACTTAAAATTTTGTTTTAGAAGAATTTCAGAAAAGAAGCTTGCTAACTCCTTGAAGTCAGAGAATGAACTCTTTGAAGAAAGATCCCTGCAGAAACCTACCCTGCATCATAAAGATACAGAATGAACTTTTGAGTGCAAATGATTGAACTGAATTTACATTTATTGTAAATGTACACTTTTATGCCAAAGGGGACTACACTCTAATTGGCTTTTGTCAATGTGCTTAGCAAAATATTGGTTTTGCTTTCTCTCTCTTCTATTTCCTTCTTATCTCTATTTTAGTTTCCCTCTTAGAAGGTGAAATATTGTATACATCTATACTTGGAAATTTTTAGGGGTACCAGATGATTAATATTAAATGATCAATGGAGAGTCTAGTCTCCCAATGATCATCGGGGGAAGATTCTACCATGATAATAACAATAAGAATACTTAACTCTCCCCGGATTTTGAAGATTAAATTATAACCCATTTCTATTTTTAGATTTCAATTGCCAAAAGTATAAACATGCTACTTATAATTTAAGTATGGAGATCAGCCCATTTTAGGTCTAATCACCAAAAGTGCAAACATCCCACTTGATCATGAATTGTGAGGTCTGTGACCCACATCTGAGTAATGAATCAGAACTGATTGACTGCCTCCTGGGCAGTCCTAGAACATGAATTCAACTATGATTGATTGATGTGTAAGAAGGGGAAGGTACAGGAAGTGACTCAAGAGAAAATGTCTTTAAAAGTAGCTGTTACATCCTATGAAATTCAATTCTTCATTCTTTGATCTGTTGACTGGACCTGAGACCCAGTTTCTGACTGGACTGACTTTTGGTGAGTGAAAAGCTGACTCTTAACTGCTGGCTTTTCTCTGAAGACACCAGCCTCAGGAAAGACTTATCCTCTTAAGAAAAGCTCCCTGGGCCTTGGCTACGAGGGCCGAGGTCCCTCAGACTAGGAACTAATTCTCTCTGCTCAGGGGCCAGCCGCAAATTAATTAATGTTTACTACATATAGCTTAACTTATCCTCTCATATTTCTTACTTTACTCTTTCTACATTTTGTAAATAAATTGTAAATAAATCTCTTTGGAATGAATTAAATTCCTGGTGACCACACTCTTAAATATAAGGTCCAACCTTTTTTTAGAAAGAACCCTTTTTCCCCCCTTACAACCACCAAGAATTTATATTTCCTTGTCCTGGACTTCAAGAAGCCAGGGTTACTTAACTTCACACCTTGTTGAGGATAGTGGGGGAGGCTGAAGAGGATGAACTAGGGACAGACCAGAAGGAGATTGTATTCAGAAAGGGAAACATTACTTTAACTCTGAAGTGGAAAGGAAAGGCAGAGAGTGGGAATAGATCACTTAGTAGCAGGGTACAAAGAGAAAAGCCTCAAACTTGAAGTCAGGAGAGACTTGGTTCAAGTCTAGAGATTTTGAATGCACAATAACATCTCGTGCCTAGGACTGTGTTTTGCCCCCAGGAGGCAGTTAATACCCTTTACAGAAGATTCTGGAATTCCCTACTTTAGGTTCTCCCCTTTCCTTAGGAGTTTCCTGCCCTGCAAGATGAGAATGAAAATGTTAAATGTGATCTTCTTCAAGATCAGATACAGTCCTATGCTAGGAAGTTAAACCAATGGGGACTAATTTTCTCTGAGCCTTCATGGTCCAAGGAGACCTCATTCCTTATCTCTATTTGGCAAGTAGGTCTTTTCACTGAGAGGGTTGTATGTACAAGAACAATCTCTGGAACACATTCAGTAAGTAAGCTTGCCTGACTTCCTTCCTGGGTGATCCTTGTCCAGCTGTCTTAGGATTAATTTCCAAAATGGTAGGAATAAGAAAGAAATATTTCTGCATCCTAGACATTTCCTCTTGTTATTTTGGTAGAGTTTACACTCCCTCCCTGGGTCTCGGTTGGGAAGTTGAAGGTGAGGAAGAGTGGGCCTCCCACTTGTATCATGTAAAGCCAAGTAGGACTGGCCAGGAAGGTGACAAATCTGAGGTCAGCTAGCCACATCTTGAAGTGGAGTAAGAAAATGATGGAAAAGTGAGCATGCTCCTGGGCAAAAGGGCCACAGTAAGATATTTTGGAAGATTCCTGGGCAAACCCAATGGATCCAATGCCTAGCATGGCATAGTGAAAAATGTTGGATTAAAGTGAGAAAGGCCTGAATTCCGATCTTGTCTTGGAATGTTATTGGCTGTGTGACTTTTAGCAAGTGCCTATTTTGTCTCACTCTGCTGATCAGTTAAATGAGTATAATAATCTCTCCCTCGTAGTATTTTTGGATCAAATGAAATCATCTATAAAAACTCTTTATGAACCCTAAACAAAGACTGAACAATGGTTCAGAGGAGGGAAAGTACAGAGTGGAGTCTGAATGGCAATGTAGACCCAGGCTATCTGAGCAGACAATGCTTGCCCAGAACTATCTGAAAAGCCTGATACTCTTTTGTGAAGAGCTGAGGTTTAATGCCAGAGTAAAAACACTCAAGGATAGTCTATAATCAATAGGGAGTCATGAGCAGAGAAGAGACATGAGCACACACATATTTAATTAACAGAACAATTGAGGGCACTAGAGATACTTAGCCCAAAGAAGAGAAGACTTGAGGGGGAGAGGAGACATGTCTCCAAGGACTGATATAGTTATCATGGGCCCCCTGCCCCTGCCAATGGATGCTCAGTGAATTATAGTGATCAGATAAGAACTCTTTCCTGATATGTCAATCTCTTATTTTGGACCAGCAACATTCAGGCTCCCTTTTTTTTCTTGACTATTCATCACAAATCCACTCATTTTTAAAACCCTCACTTTCTGCATTAGAATCAATACTCCACAGGCCAAACATGATCCAGTTTTAATGAACTTGACTCCCTGCTCATTTCTGTTCCAAAAATGATTTGGGATGCCTTGGAGAACTGAAATGAACAGAATTACTGGACTGACTCTGCAACAGTGCTGAGACCCTTAAACAGGTACACTTCCAACGTAATCCCTTCATGGGTGAGGATGGACTCCAACATTTGCCCCACTGTGATTAGATGCAAATCAGGCTGCCTCAATCATCTCTGGCCTCAGATCTTCCTCTATTGTTGTTTCCTTCTGTCCACTAGGTGGTATTACCAGGACAGGAAGGACTGTGGTTCATTACACCAAAAAGTTGCAAAGAGTAGCAGCAGTTGACACCTAGTGTGATATAGGGCATCTCAGCCTCTCTAGGGTTGTCTATGGATACAAATTACTTCAGGTTCCTGGAAAGATCAGGAAATGTCCAATTAAACACAAACCTGGAAATCCTGAAAATCAAAACGGAATTTAATAAAATCAAAAGGAGAATAAATAAATGAATGAATGAATGAATGAATGAATGAATGAATGAATAAACAAACAAATAAATAAATAAATAAGTGAATGAATAAATAAATAAATGAATGAATGGATGGATGGATGGATGGATGGATGGATGAATAAATGAATAAATAAATAAATATAACTAAGATTTGTTTTTTAAATAAAAATTTTAAATAATTACACTATTCATTAATTTGATTTAAAAAGGAATACTATTGTGCTAAAAGGAATACTAAAGTAGAGGAATTCCATGGAGACTGGAACAACCTCCAGGAAGTGATGCAGAGGGAAAGGAGCAGAACCAAAAAAACATTGTACATAGAGACTGATACAGTTTGGTACAATTGAAGGTGATGGACTTCTCCATGAGTATCAATGCAATGTCCCTGAACAATCTGCAGGGATCTAAAAAATACTACCCACAAGCAGAGGATAAACTGTGGGAGTAAAAACACCGATGAAAAGCAACTGCTTGACTACAGGGTTGGAGGGGATATGACTGAGGAGAGACTCTAAATGAACACTCTAATGCAAATACCAACAACATGGAAATGGGTTTGAGTCAAGAACACATGTGATAACCAGTGGAATCGTGCGTCGGCTATTGGAGAGGGAAAGGTGGGGGTGGGGGGGAGGGAGGGGAAGAAAAGAAAATGATCTTTGTTTCCAGTGAATAATGTATGGAAACAACCAAATAAAATAATGTTTAAAAATTTAAAAAAAATGAGATTGTGCCAGCAAAATCAAAATGTAAGTGAAATAGATGAATCCTTACAAAAAGAGGGACTTGCTCAGCTTGGCAGTATTATAAATAGTATATTTAAAAAACTCAATCTTAGGAAAAGAAATTTAAGAAAACAAAAATGAGCTCCCGATGAAAATGTCCCCTGGATCATATCAATTTACCAGTGAATTACAATGAAGGAACAATGAATCTCAATGCTATATAAATGACCTTAAAAATATAGGCAATGAAGGGCAGTGAAGTGCTCAGTAGATAGCAGGGGCTAGATTCAGGAGGATCAAGGTTCACATCTGGCCTCTGACAGATCCTGACTGTGTGACCCTGGGCAAGTCATTAACACCAATTGTCTAGCCTTTACTTCTCATCATGGTCCTTTACTTCTCTTTCATGGTCCTGGCATCGGCCAGGACCATGAAAGATGGAAAGGAGTGCTCAGAAAACACGGCATAGGCAAAATGCACAACAAAGGCCCACTGCTACTCAGCAAATGCTCAGAGTTAGAACTCACCATCACGAACACTGTGTTCAGAATGGCGAACAAATATAAAACAACGTGGATGCACCCACGATCAAAACAGAGGCATCTCATTGACTACATCATTGTAAACCAGCGAGACATCCAGGATGTACAGATCACCAGAGCCATGAGAGGAGCTGAATGCTGGACAGACCACCAATTGGTTAGAGTGACTCTTCAAATGCGCATTGTGCCTCACCATCCAAAACAGGCCTAGATAGTTAGCGCATTTTACATCTTAGAGATCCATCTTATTTGCAAACATTCCAGTCCTGCCTGGATGACAAGTTGTCTGCCAAGGAACCACTCACTTGGAAGCTCAACCGAGAAATGGAACCAGTTCAGAGACGCAGTGAAGGAAACATCAAAGGCAGTCCTAGGCCCCAAACAACGCAACCACCAGGACTGGTTCGATGAGAACAACACTGCTATTGAAGACCTATTGAGCAAAAAGAACAAAGCCTTTATGGAGTGGCAAAATAACCCAAACTCTGCTCCTAAAAAGGACAGATTCAAGTCTCTCCAAGCCATGGCACAGTGTGAGATCAGGAAAATGCAAAACCAATGGTGGGGAAAAAAGGCAGAAGAAATCCAGCACTTTGCTGATACGAAAAACTACAAACAATTTTTCAGTGCCCTCAAGATTGTCTATGGGCCATTAAAACCCACCACCACTCCCTTACTATCCTCTGATGGTGACACTCTCATAAATGTAATAATTAAACTAGTGGAAGACATTATAAATTGTAGTAGATATAAGAGTGGTTGTTAAAATTGTGACCACAGAAAATATGTTTTCAAGACAGTGTCTTGTTTTAAATCAATATATAGGGTGGTCGCCAGGGAAAAATTCCCAATTATTAAATATATCCAAGTCAGCTGGGTTTTATAGAGATTTTAATTAAAACAAATGAGGAATTAATGAACGTGAGAGAGAATAAAAGAGGAAGTATGAAGGGCCTTAGCCAACATGGTTTAGACCTGAGTCTTAAGAGAGAGATTAGTCAGTCATTAATCACTCACCACAAGATCTGTCCCAAGCAAGAATATAAACACCAGTTCAGCCAGCCAGCCATCTCCAGAGAGAGAATCTTCTGAATGTCCTGAGACTCAGCTTTTCCTCTCCTTATAAAGGGAATTTTCTCCTATGTCACCTCCCCTAAGTTCTCCCATTTACCAATCACAGTAGACGTTTTCCAAAGGACAGACCATTCTTAGTTCACACCTAAGAAGGCTTAAATGTTTGATTAAGTTCACACCAGAAAACCTCTGAGTAAGTTCTCACCTATTTGTTCCTTGTAAATTCACAAGTTGCCTGACCTTTATAGGGACTTAGCACCCTTTTGTATTAGATCTAAAAATAGGCACAGCTTAAGAACTTTTGTATTACTATAAGTATGGGTTTAAGTATTTTTCATTGTTCAGCAAGGAGTTTCTTCCCCTAAAGCAGGCTTAAGTAGGGGTGGAGTAGGAGTCTTCATATTCCTGTTCTAAGTTCCCTCATTGTTTAAAGTGGGGAATGGTCTTAACCAAAACTTATGAAGTAGAGTCTGAGAAATTTTAAGGTTTACATAAAAGACAAAAAAGGCATCAGCAATAGGTGGAAAGAACACTTCAGTCAGCTTCTCAACCGACCCTCTTCAGTCGACCAAAGCTCCCTTGACCAGATCCCCCCAAACCGCTCCATTGAACAACTTGATGTCCCTCCTTCAATAGAGGAAGTCCAAAAAGCCATTCAACAAATGAGTGCAGGCAAGGCACCCGGTAAAGACGGGATCCCAACCGAGGTGTACAACACCTTAAATAGAAAGGCATTCCAGGCATTCCACATAGTGCTGACCAGCATATGGGAAGAGGAAGACATGCCCCCAGAACTCAGAGATGCCTCCATCATAGCCCTATACAAGAACAAACAAGCAGCCTGTGACAACTACAGAGGCATCTCACTACTCTCCACTGCTGGAAAGATCCTCGCCCGTGATATACTCAACAAATGCCTGTCATCTGTTTCAGAGCAGAACCTGCCTGAATCACAATGCAGCTTCTGACCAGATCGCAGCACCATCGACATGGTCTTCACAGTGAGGCAAATGCAGGAAAAATGCCTTGAGCAGAACCTGAGTCTCTACATTGTCTTCATAGACCTGACAAAGGCTTTCGACACAGTGAACAGGGATGGATTGTGGGTGATCCTTAGCAAGCTCGGTTGCCCAGCAAAATTCGTCAAACTGATCCAGCATTTTCATGTCGACTTGATAGAGGAAGTCCTATCTGGTGGAGAAACTTCTGATCGCTTCAACATCTCCAATGGCATGAAACAAGGCTGCATCTTCTCTCCGGTACTATTCAACCAATACTTCACCCAAGTATTATGACATGCTGTGATGGATGTAGACCTGGGCAATTACATCAAATACTGACTGGATGGCTCACTATTCGACCTTCACCACCTGACCGCAAAAACAAAGACCACAGAGAAACCCATCCTGGAAGCTCTCTTCGCAGATGACTGTGCTCTCATGGCCCACCAAGAAAATCATCTTCAAACCATTGTGGACAGGTTCTCTACCACAACAAAACTGTTTGGCCTGACTATCAGCCTCAGCAAAACAGAGGTGCTGTTCCAACCTGCACCAGGGAGGCCAACTAACCAGCCATGCATTACAATCGATGGCACGCAGATTTCTAACGTCAACACTTGTAAGTACCTGGATAGCAGCATCGCCAACGACGGGTCCCTAGACCATGAAATCAATGCCAGGATCCAAAAGGCCATCCAGGCACTCAGGTGGCTGCGCTCTGAAGTCCTCCAACAAAAAGGTGTAAGCACTGCGACAGAGCTCAGAGTGTACAATGCAGTGGTCCTCAGCTCGCTTCTGTACGGTTGTGAGACATGGACACTGTACCGGAAGCACATGAAGCAGTTGGAGCAATTCTACCAACGCTCCCTATGGTCAATCATGAGGATCCGATGGCAAGACCAAATCACCAATCAGGAAGTACTCGACATAGCCAACTTCACCAGCATAGAAGTCATGGTCCTCAAAACCCAGCTACGATGGTCTGGACACATCATCCGCATGGACCCACAGTGAATACCAAGACAGGTATTCTATGGTGAACTGTCAGCTGGACTCAGGAAACAAGGCCGACCAAAGAAAAGATTCAAGGATCAGCTAAAGTCAAACATGAAGTGGGCAGGCATTATACCAAAGCAACTAGAACTCACTGCCTCTGACAGAAACAGCTGACGAACCCACATTAACCATGCCGCCACCACCTTTGAAGACAAATGACGTCAATGTCTTGCCGCTGCGCGTGAACACCGACACCAGGCCACAACCGCACCTCCCATAACAACTGGCATCCCATGCCCCATGTGCCACAAACTCTGAGCCTCAGCATTTGGACACCAAAGCCACTTGAGGGTTCATCAATAGATGAAAACGCACAAAGACAATTGTCATTCTTGGTCAATGAGAGACTACTACTACTTCTCATCTAACTTTGAACCAATACTTAATTTTGATTCTAAGATGGAAGAATGGCTTTTAAAAATAGGTAATGAAAGAATCCCACCAAATTCCTTTTGACACAAATATGGTTTTGATCCATAAACCAGGGAAATAAAAAACAGAAGAAGAAAGGGAATACTTAAATAATCCCATATCAGAAAAAGAAATTGTTCAGAAGCCGCCGCAGAACTCCCTAAGAGAAAATCACCAGGACTTAATGGATTCACAAATGAGTTCTATCAAACATTCAAAGAACAACTAATCCCTATACTGTACAAACTCTTTGATAAAATAATCAAAAAAGGAGTTCTATCAAATTCCTTATATGAAACAAACATGGTACTGATTCCAAAGCCAGGCAGGTCAAAAACAGAGAAAGAAAACTACAGACCAATCTCCCTAATGAATATAGATGCAAAAATCTTGAATAGAATACTAGCAAAAGATTCTAGCAAGTGATCCTGAGGGTTATTCATTATGATCAGGTGGGATTTATACCAGAAATATGAGGATGGTTAATGTTAGGAAAATCATTCACATATTTGACTATATCAACATGCAAACCAACAAAAATCACATGATTAGGTCAACACATGCAGAAAAAGCCTTTGACAAAATACAACACTCATTCCTATTGACAACAATAGAGGAGCCAGAGTCAAGATTGTGGCGTAGAGGCAGTGAAAGTTCAGACCTCTGAAAACCCTTCCTTACCAATTACAAACTAAATGCTCCTAAGGGACTGAAAATCAAACCTAACCACAAGATAGAGCCAAGGAACCCTCCTGCTGGACTCAACTTAAAAGTTATGTCCTCCCTCCCCGTTCCAAAGCCTGAATTTGAGAACACAGATTTAAGGGGAAGAAAGAAGGAAGGTTCCAGGACCCCTACCCCATTGAGAGCACTAAGCCTCCAATGGCAGCCAGAACTTCTGGGGAGGCAAGGGTGCTGGTCTGGAAAGACTACCATACGGGCAAATCTGTGCCAGGCTCAGAGCATTGAGCATGAGTGTTGGGGAATCAGTTGGAAAGGAAGCTCAGAGCTCAGAACTTAGAGCAGGCAGACTAGTTGCAGAGGCTGAGACACTCCATATTGCCCCCCATTCCCGAGGTTTTGGCCTCACCGCCCATCCAGCTCAACCCAGCTAAACTTAATATCATCAAAGCTTTCAGAGGGCAGGAAAGTTCAATCTCCAACACCCCTCCCCCAGAGACTGAGCTGAGAGCTCCAAGGGTGAAGACTGACAGAAAAGCACAAAACCAAAGATCCAACAAAACAACAAGAGGAGCAAGAGCCTAGGCAACTGCACAGAATAAAGAAGGGGTAAATATGAGCAAAGAACAGAAAAAGAAAAAAGAAATTACAATTGACAGCTTCTGTTCAGACAATGAACAGCAAATGGAACAGAGAAGGAGGAGGGAACACCAAGCAAAAAGCAGGAACCCCAGCAAATTGGATACAGGCTGTGGAATGACTCAAAATACAATTCAAAGCACAATTAAGAGAGGCTAAAGACTACTGTGAAAAGAACTTAAAATTCAAGATAAGTCATCTGGAAACAGAAAACAGTGTCTTGAATGCCAAAATTGATCAGCTTGAAAATGAGGCAAAGGAGATGAATGATGAGAAAAAGAAGATGAAAGATGAGGCAAAGAAAATGTAAGATGAGGCAGAGAAGATGAAAGATGACCTCCAAAGAAAATCAGACCATAAGGAGGATGACCAAAAAGCCAGGGATGAAATCTAGTCTTTAAAAACTAGAATACAACAACTAGAAACAAATGACATCACAAGGCAGCAAGACACTATAAAACAAAATCAAAAGAATGAAAAAATTGAGTAATATATCAAGCATTTAATTCACAAAACAGAAGATTTAGAAAATCATTCCAGGAAAGACAACTTAAGAATCATTGGTCTACCAGAAGACCATGACAAAAGAAAAAGCCTGGACATCACTTTCAGGAAATTATCCAAGAAAACTGCCCCAACATTCTAGAACAAGAGGGAAAAGTGGAGATGGAAAGAATCCACAGATCATCTCCTGTACTTAATCTACAACTGACAACACCTAGAAATGTTATAGCCAAATTCAAGAACTATCAGACCAAGGAAAAAATATTACAAGCTGCTAAGAAGAAGTCATTCAAATTCCAAGGAACTGCAGTGAGGATAACACAGGATCTGGCTGCATCAACACTGAAGGACAAAAATGCATGGACTATGATATTCTGGAAAACAAGGGAACTAGGTGTGATAAAGAATGAAAATGTTTGCAATTTGCAAAACTGTGCAAGAACTGAAAAATTCAAACCTAGGAATGATTGACAGTGGCATGTGACCAAGGGTTACATGTGAGCCGGAGTTGGAGGGATCTAGGTGAAGAGTCCAACTTCCCAACTGATGTTCTGCTGGTCTCCTGAAGTTGAGGTGAAGGCTTGAAGAGATTTTCCCTGTGATCAAACTGAGGAAGGAGTTTTCCTGTATCTTGCTGCTTGCAGCATCAGTCTTGGACATCAGGACTTGGACATCTAACAACAAAGGATCCTGGCTGTCTTTGATTTTGGACTCCCTACTGTGAGATTGGGGTATTTGGTTAAGTTTTTAGTTTAGTGACATAGTTAATATAGTTTACTTAGTTTTAAGAATAAGAATAAATATATCCCTAAGCCCTTATTCCTTTTCTTTTCCAAACAAATAAAGCAGATTTTTAATATGTTTTCCTCTTATGTTTCCCTTATCCCAAATCCTACCCTAACAGTTTGGCTGGGTCAGCTATGTCAAAGAGTCAATTTGCTGTATGTTTGTTTGTTTTTTTAATTATATAAGGCAATGTTTTACTGTGTATTTTAGGTAGCTAGAATCTTAGGGGGTTATATAGAATTCTGAGGGTTGGCTTGCTGGAGGGGTTACTGACACTGCACCACAGACCCCAGCAGCCATCTTGGGGTATGTAAACCTCAAAATTTCTCAGACTTATGAATGTTGGAAATTTCCCCATTGGGGAATCTTCTACTTAAAAAAAATTCCCTAGCAGATAGTGAGAATTCTACTTAAGTGTGAAAACTCCTTGCCTTGGGAATATCCCTACTCCACCCTACTTAAGACTGCTTTAGGACAGAAAAATCCTTCAGAACAATGAAAGTGCTTTGATCCATGCTTATGGAAGGGACAGGAAGTTCTTTGAGTCATGACTGTTTTAGAATTGACACAATGGGATACTAAGTACCTATAAAGGTGGGGCAACTTGTAAACTACTTACACCAAAAAAAGAGTGATAACTTATTCAGAGGTTTTTTCTAATGAAATTTGTCGACACAGCAGCATTTTTTCCTGACTTACTAAAGAGATTAAAACTACTCAGCTGTGAATTCAAAATGGACGGTCCTTTAGAAACATCTACAGTGATTGGTAGATGTAAGGACTTAGGGGCGGTGACAGAGGAAATTTTGCCCATAAAAATAAGAGCTTGGATCTCATTCTGGAGAATCTCGATTTCTGACTCTCATCCTGAAGGAGAGTTCTTTGAGGAGCTCCTCTGAGGGGCTCTGTCCCTCTGGGGTAGGAGCTCTGGAGGCTCTTGAGAGAGGCTCTTTGAAACAATCTCTGGCTGGAAGACTCTTTGAGGAAGGACGCTGGCCTGGTGTCACTAGTATCCTTGTTTAGTCAGACCTTGTGGTGAGTATTAAAAAAACTGACTGATTTCTCTTTTAAGACTCAGGTCTAAGCCATATTGGCTTGAGGCCCTTCATACTTATTCCTTTCTTACTCTCCCTCTCTTTCTTTGATTACTCATTGTATTGTTAATTAAAATCTCTATAAAATCCAATTGACTTGGGTATTTGAATAATTGGGAATATTTCCCTGGTGACCACCTTATATTTGATTTTAAAACCCAAGACACTGTAGTGAAACATATTTCTGTGGTCAAATTTACTCACCCTCTCTTATATCTATCACAATTTATATCTTCCACTATTTTAATCACTACAGTTTAAGACCTCAACCATTTTAAATCTCACAGGTAGCCATCTTGATTGGGAAAAACTGTTTTGACTTATTGTCATCTATTTTTGTTGTTTTGGTATATGTACAAGTTACATTGTAACAATAATATTACAATGCATGCTGGCATGTCTATAGACATGTTTACCAATGTACTGTCCATGTTCTCCATTATTTACTATGTATTCTATATTTTATATTTGTAGTATTCCCAAATTACTGTCATTCTGTTTCATGATGTATTGTTTGAAATCAGTAATGGATTTGAAGCTATGTGACATTGTGTCATATGTACCCCTGGCTGTAATCTGTGGTTGTATTGTTTATAAGTCTCATGCCTCTGTGTGCATTTGTGTTAAGGGTCTAAAAGATCTGGTGGACCTGGTTCAGAAAGTATGACATGAAGATGATGGCTATACAAATGAAAACTCAATTTGATACCCTCAAGCACTTTATAAACATGAATATGAATCATTACTTTGCAGAAGATAACAGCAGATTAAACACTACTGGGAAACATTTAAGTAGGCTACAAAAAGAGGAAGCAACAGGAATAATTTCTTTATGCCCACTTAGAGATATGCTAGTGGTAAAACAAAATGAAGCCCATAAAGTAAAAATGCATAAGAGATTTTCCCCAGAAGACCTTGAGTCCATCAAGAAGAGGACCACTATTTTTAATGAGGAACCAAATAGGGTAATTAAGGAGATGTGTAGGGCAATTGATTTTTATGATCTTGACTTCAATGATTTTGCCCTTCTGATGAAAGAGGTCTTGACAAAGAGAGAGAGAGAGAACCAAATTTATACTGGAGACAAGAACTGATC
The DNA here is from genome assembly GCF_027887165.1 of Monodelphis domestica. Classification (NCBI taxonomy): domain Eukaryota; kingdom Metazoa; phylum Chordata; class Mammalia; order Didelphimorphia; family Didelphidae; genus Monodelphis; species Monodelphis domestica. The sequence goes on from NC_077230.1 coordinate 424,974,589, forward strand.
CCTTATTGTAATCTTGGCCAGAGGACTTAAAGTTTGATACATCTAATGAGGGGCCTTATGAAACATTAGTAGAGGCAAGAGATGCAATTCTGGAGGTAATGGGGAGGTATACCAAAAGGCCCAATTAGTGGTCAAAATTTGAGACTATCAAACAGGAGATCTCTGAGTTTCCTGCGGTTTCCCTGGAAAGGATAACTGAGGCAGCTGAAACTTTATTGAGGATCGATCCACTGTAAGAAAATTCAAATGAACATATTAAGAGGGTCTTTGTTAAAAATGTTGTCCCAAAGATGAGACAATTTTTTAAAACAAATTACCCTGACTAGGAAGAGTTAGACCTCAATGATTTATGGAGAAAAGCCACATATTTGATTACTAATTTGGAGGATAAAAAGGATGAGAGGGATACTGTTGTTGAGGACTTAAAATGGAAATTGCAGGAAGCTGAAATGAAGGCCAGAGACAGTGAAACCAAAGAAATAAAAGCTGTGGCTACATTGAGATCTGTACAGCCAAGGTATACCAATAATAATTATAAACCAAATGAGAGGAGATCCTGCCCCAGACAGTGTTTCCTGTGTGATTGTATTGGACATCTGTAAGGGGACTGCAAATTTAAGAGTCAGGTTAGGAGACAATTAAATAATGGCTATAATAGAAATAATAATTGGAGTAGTAGTAATAATAATAATAATAATAATATATAGAATACTAATAATAACAACAATACTCAAAATAGGTATACCACTCAATGTCAGAATGCCTGTTTCCAGGGGTAGCAAGAGTCTGATTTAAATACTATGCAGTCTTGGGTAAATGCTGGAGCTAGGCCTAATTATAGCCAAGTTGTAAAAGGTGATCAGAGTAAGAATGCTAGTGCCTTATGAATGTTTCTCATTGGAATACATGAGAATGAATCAAGAAATGAGTTTGATATATTTGAAAATGAGTTGAGGATAAATAAAAGTGGGAGTAATGAAAAATAAAATGCATGGTGATACAAATGAATTAATTGAATCACAGAGGATATAATTGGTGTAAATAATTGTACAGAAAAAGAACATTGTTATTGTTCTTGAAATGTTTCATTCATTGAATTGTTCATGAATTAAATATAAATTTAATAGCAAATCCTAATGAATGTATAAGAAAAATTAATGTAAATAAAAACTAAATAATAATAATAATGAAATTGTAAATGGGAACAATGATACTAAGATGGAGAATTTAAGGACCAATGAGAGTAATATAAAAGCTGATAATGTGAAATCCTGGGAAAGTTATGTGATTCATTCAGATGTAGATTTGGATGGACAGGAAATGACTGATCTTACTGTGCTCGTACCAATTCTTGAAACCTTCCAACCTCCAAATAGTACTAAGTCCTATGCTTCTGTAACTATAGGAGATCAGATATATGATCTTCTGGTGGATACTGGAGCCAGTAAATCAGTTTTACAAAGTCTTCCTAAAGATTGTAAAGCTGTTGGTACTATGGAGTGATTGGAGTTACTGGAAAACCAGAGAGAGTAGCAGAATTACAACTTAAAATGATTACCCTAGATCCATTAAACATAGAGCACATGTTTCCATGTATGCCAGGATGTCCAATGAACCTTCTTGGGAGGGACTTGCTCTGTAAATTATGATTCAATGTTCTGACACTGGGGATATATCATTACAACTCCCAGAAGAATTTCTGAAAGTTTTTCCATTGCTGTTCTTATATTCAGTCAAGTACAGAGAATGAGTTGAACTCCATCTAATCTATTCCTGAGGATATACCAGAAAATTTATGCAAAGTCTTCCACAGATGTTGACCTATTAAAATCAGTTGATCCAGTGATAGTGAGAACCAAGGAAGGACCAGTTATTTGTGTTCCTCAATATCTTTTGAGTAAAGAAGCTATAGACAGAATAAGACCAATTATTGAGTCCCTAATTCAACAAGGGATCATAATACCATGATTTTCAAATTACATTTCTCCCATATTGCCAATAAAGAAACAAAAGCCTGATCAAGGTGGCAGAATTGTCTATAGATTCATACTGGATGTGAGAACTGTAAATGATCATGTAAGAAAGACTCAAGTACCAAGTCCAACTGCTATAATCTCATTCATTTCAAGTCAAGCAAGATATTTCACCATGGTTGATTTATAACATTTTTCTCGATACCAATTCACAAGGATTCTAAAAAGATCTTTGCTTTCATATGGGACAGTGCTCAGTGGACTTTCACTAGTCTTCCACAAGGTTTCTGTGATAGCCTGAGCCAATTCTCTCAATTTTTGGACAGAGATCTTAAAACAATATCATTCAAGGAAAGTAAAATAGTACATTTTGTAGATGATATCCTCCTAGCATCTCCATCTGCTAAAGTGTGTTTAAAGAGATAGCAAGATTCTTTTGATTTAATTATATAAATGTGGACATCAAATCACTAAAGCAAAAATTCAATGGGTTTTGCCTCACATTGAATATCTTGGTTTTGTATTGTCAGAGGGTTCCAGAAGTATCACTAAGAAAAGAATAGCTGATATCCAGAAACTGAGTGTACCTAAGACCAAGAGGCAACTCAGACCTGTTCTTGGGACAACTGGTTTTTGTAGACAGTGGATACCTGCATAGTGTGAAATTAATAGTAGTAGTCTCTCAGAAGCCAAGAATGATGATTGTCTTTGCGCATTATCATCTATTGATGTACCCTCATGTGGCTTTGAAGTCCAAAGACTGAGGCACATGAGGCATGGAACACCAGTTGTTACGGGAGGTGCGGTTGTGACCTGGTGTCAGCTTTCACGTGCAGTGGCAAGACGTCAACGTTGTTCATATTCAAAGGTGGTGGCGGCATGGTGAATGTGGGTTCGCCAGCTGCTTCTGTCAGAGGAGGCAAGTTCTAGTTGCTTTGATGTAATGCCAGCCCACTTCAACTTTGACTTTAGCTGATCCTTGAATCTTTTCTTTGGTCGGCCTTGTTTCCTGAGTCCAGCTGACAGTTCACCATAGAATACCTGTCATGGTATTCACTGTGGGTCCATGCGGATGATGTGTCCAGACCATCATAGCTGGGTTTTGAGGACCATGACTTCGATGCTGATGGAGTTGGCTCTGTCGAGGACTTCCTGATTGGTGATTCGGTCCTGCCATCGGATCCTCATGAGTGACCGGAGGGAGTGTTGGTGGAATTGCTCCAACTGCTTCATGTGCTTCCGGTACAGTGTCCATGTCTCACAACCGTACAGGAGCGAGCTGAGGACCACTGTGTTGTACACTCTGAGCTCTGTCGCAGTGCTTACACCACTGTGTTGGAGGACTTCAGAGCGCAGCCACCTGAGTGCCTGGCTGGCCTTTTGGATCCTGGCATTTATCTCGTGGTCTAGGGACCCATCATTGGCGATGGTGCTGCCCAGGTACTTGAAAGTACTGATGTTAGAAAGCTGCGTGCCGTCAATTGTAATGCATGGCTGGTTAGTTGGCCTCCCTGGTGCAGGTTGGAACAGCACCTCTGATTTGCTGAGGCTGATAGTCAGGCCAAACAGTTTTGTTGTGGTGGAGAACCTGTCCACAATGGTTTGGAGATTATTTTCTTGGTGGGCCATGAGAGCACAGTCATCTGCGAAGAGAGCTTCCAGGATGAGTCTCTCTGCGGTCTTTGTTTTTGCGGTCAGGCGGCGAAGGTCAAATAGTGAGCCATCCAGTCAGTATTTGATGTAGACGCCCAGGTCTACATCCATCACAGCATGTCGTAATACTTGGGTGAAGTATAGGTTGAATAGTACTGGAGTGAGGACACAGCCTTGTTTCACGCCATTGGAGATGTTGAAGTGATCGGAAGTCTCTCCACCAGATAGGACTTCCCCTGTCATGTCGACATGAAAATGCTAGATCAGTTTGACGAATTTTGCTGGGCAACCGAGCTTGCTAAGGATCACCCACAATGCGTCCCTGTTTACTGTGTCGAACGCCTTTGTCAGATCTATGAAGACAATGTAGAGACTCAGGTTCTGCTCAAGGCATTTTTCCTGCATTTGCCTCACTGTGAAGACCATGTCGATGGTGCTGCGATCTGGTCAGAAGCTGCATTGTGATTCAGGTAGGTTCTGTTCTGAGACAGATGACAGGAGTCTGTTGAATATAACACGGGCGAGGATCTTTCCAGCAGTGGAGAGTAGTGAGATGCCTCTGTAGTTGTCACAGGCTGCTCATGAGCCTTTGTTCCTGTATAGGGCTATGATGGAGGCAGCTCTGAGTTCTGGGGGCATATCTTCCTCTTCCCATATGTTGGTCAGCCCTATGTGGAATGCCTGTAGCACCTTTCCCTTTAAGGCCTTGTACACCTCGGTTGGGATCCCGTATTTACCAGGTGCCTTGCCTGCACTCATTTGTTTAATGAAATTACTAAATGTTTAACAGATCTAACCAGGAATACTGAACCAGAACCTCTGAAACTCAAATCTGAATATCTACAAGCCTTAAGTAAGCTTAAGAAAGCAATTTCATCCACAGCAGCTCTTGGAATCCCAGACTATACTAAATCTTTTCAATTATTTGTGAATGAGACCAAAGGTATTGAATTATTGCATCTGGTGTACTGACACAGACTTTAGGATAAATTTATCATCCAATTGGATTCTATAGTTGTCATCTAGATTTAATTGCTGCAGGTAGAGTTCCTTTTTTAAGGGGTGTAGCTGCTGTAGCTGTGTTAGTTCAAAAGTCATCTGACTTAGTTTTGGGATGTCCATTGACAGTATTTTGTTCACATCAAATAGAAGCACTGATGAGGAAACTTCTTACTCAAGCATATTCAGACCAATGAATATCTAAGTATGAAATTATACTTCTAGGTAGTGAAAACTTCATGTTGATAAGGTATAATGTATTAAATATGGCTATACTTCTTCCTGATTTGCCAGGAATGGTGAACCATTACATGAATGTGTAGAAGTAGTAGATCTAGTGAATGTGCCATGGATAGATTTAAAAGATACTCCAATCGAAAATCCAGATTTGGTTTTATTCACAGATGGATCTTCATATTTGTGTAATGGAATTAGATGTACAGGTGCTGCAGTTGATAAAGAATTTGAGACACTGTGGTATGGATCATTACCTAGTAACCTTAGTGCTCAAAGTGCAGAGTTGATTGCTTTAAAGCAAGCATTTTTCTGGCAGCTGGTAATGGTGCAAACATTTACACAGACTCTCATTATGCTTTTTCTGTTTGTCAAGCTACAGGAAAGATCTGGAAACAATGAGGTTTTATTACTGCATCAAGAAAACCAATTGCTCATGCAGAAATAATAACTAAGTTGTTGGATGCTATCCAGAAGCCTAAATAGCTAGCAGTAATCCATTGTAGAAGTCATACTAATAGAAGAGATTCGGTTTCTAAAGGAAATCATAGAGCTGACATAGTGGCAAAATTTGTGGCCAGAAATGCTCCAGTGTATATTATGAACTTATCAACTATAGAATCGGATGATATAGAAAAATCTTATGTAGACTCAGAAATACAAAAATGGAAAGAGAATTTTGGAGCAAGGAAAGACCATGGTATATGGTTAACAGATACAGGAAAGCCACTGTTACCAAAAGACCTGTATACCTCTTTGTATCAAGCCAGTCACACAAAAGGTCATTTTGGTACTCAGGCTGTAACTGACACCATAAAGAGGCAATGGGTTGCTGCTGGAATAAGTACTGTAGCAAATAAGATCTGCTCAAGCTGTTATGTATGCCAAAAACCCAATCAATGAGCATTCAGACAGAAAGGTTTAGGTGGTAGACCTTTAATATATTGTCCATTTGAAACAGACTGCAGATTGATTACATCAGCATGCCAAAAGCTGGAAGATACTAGTTTTGCTTGGTAATTGTTGATAGATTAACCAAATGGCTTGAAGCTTTTCCATCAAATACAAATACAGCTACCTTTGTGGTGAGAGTATTGATTAAGGAAATTATACCTAGATTTGGAGTGCCATTAAAAATTGACTCTGATTATATGGCAATAAATATGGCAATCTAGGTGATATAGATGAATATTTCAAAAACATAAATTGCCTAGACTAACAAAAGAAGAAATAGACTACCTAAACAACCCCATATCAGAAAAAGAAATCAAACAATCCATCAAAGAACTCCCTAAGAAAAAATCCCCAGGTCCAGATGGATTCACAAATGAATACTATCAAACATTCAAAGAACAACTAATATATATATTATACAAAATATTTGACAGAATAAACAAAGAAGGAGTTTTACCAAATTCCTTTTATGACACAAATACGGTACTGATTCCAAAGCCAGGCAAATCAAAAACAGAGAAAGAAAACTACAGACCAATCTCCTTAATGAATATAGATGCAAAATATTAAATACGATACTAGCAAAAAGACTCCAGCAAGTGATCATGAGGTATATTCACTATGACCAGGTAGGATTCATACCAGGAATGCTAGAATGTTTCAATATTAGGAAAACCATCCACATAAATGACCATATTAACAAGCAAACCAACAAAAAACACATGATTATCTCAATAGATGCAGAAAAAGCCTTTGACAGAATACAACACTCATTCTTTTTGAAAACACTAGAAAGCATAGGAATAGGAGGGTCATTCCTAAAAATAATAAACAGTATATATCTAAAACCATCAGCAAACATTATCCACACTGGTGATAAACTAGAAGCATTCCCAATAAGATCAGGTGTGAAACAAGGATGCCTATTATCACCTCTATTATCGTAACAATGTACTAGAAACCCTAGCAGTAGCAAGTACAGAAGAAAATGAAATTGAAGGTATTAAAATAGGCACTGAGGAGACCAAGCTATCACTCTTTGCAGATGATATGCTGGTCTACTTAAAGAAACCTAGAGATAGTGCAAATACCAACAACATGGAAATGGGTTCGAATCAAGAACACATGTGATACCCAGTGGAATCGTGCATCAGCTATGGGAGAGGTGGTGGGAGGGAGGGGAGGAGGAAAAGAAAATGATCTTTGTTTCCAATGAATAATGTTTGGAAATGACCAAATAAAATAATGTTTAAAAAAATACTTTCTGGTTACAAAAAGGATACCACTGTCTTACTAAAAGTTTGTTTAGCAAGTCAGGTGGTTTATAAAAACAAAAACATTTGCCAAGAATGTCCTTGTTCTTTGTACTTTACTCTGAACTGTATAGGGTCAAGATATATATATCCATCCATATCTTTGTTATTATTTTATTTAAGATTTTGCATCAATGTTCATTAACAAAATTGATCTGTAATTTTCTTTAAAAAAAAAAGAATCCTAGAGAATCTACCAAAAAGCTAGTCAAAATAATCAACAACTTTAGCAAAGTTTCAGGATACAAAATAAAGCCATATAAGTCTTCAGCATTTCTATATATTTCCAACACATCTCAGCAGCAAGAATCAGAAAGAGAAAGTCCATTTAAAATCACCCTGGACAATATAAAATACTTAGGAATCTATCTGCAAGACAAACACAGGAACTATATGAACAAAACTACAAAACACTCTCCACACAATTAAAACTAGATCTAACCAATTGGAAAAACATTGATTGCTCATGGGTAGGAAAAACTAACATAATAAAAATGACAATCCTTCCCAAATTAATTTACTTATTTAGTGCCATACACATTGAACTATCAAAAAGCATTTTTACTGAATTAGAAAAAAAATCTATAAAAAACTTCAATTGGAAGAACAAAAGATCAAGAATATCCAGGGAAATCATGAAAAAAAAAAAAACATGAAGGAAGGAGGCCTTGCAGTCCCAGATCTCAAACTCAACTAAAAAGTCGTGGTTATCAAAACAATTTGATACTGGATAAAGACAAAAAGGAGGATCAGTGGAATAGACTAGGGGTAAGTGACCTCAGCAAAACAGTCTATGATAAGCCCAAATATCCCAGATTTGGGGACAAAAATCCACTATTTGATAAAATCTGCTGTGAAAATTGGAAGACAGTGTGGGAGAGATTAGGTTTAGATCAACACCTCACACCCTACACGAAGATAAACTCAGAATGGGTGAATGACTTGAATATAAAAAAGGAAACTATGAGCAAATTAGGTGAACACAGAATAGTATACATGTCATATCTTCGGGAAAGGAAATATTTTAAAACCAAGCAAGAGCTATAAAAAAATCACAAAATGTAAAATAAATAATTTTGATTGCATCAAATTAAAAAGGTTTCCTTTTCGTACAAACAAAACCAATGCAATCAAAATTAGAAGGGAAGCAACAAATTGGGAAACAATCTTCATAACAAAAACCTCTGACAAAGGTCTAATTACTCAAATTTACAAAGAGCTAAATTAATTGTACAAAACATCAAGCCATTCTCCAACTGATAAATGGGCAAGGGACATGAATAGGCAATTTTCAGTTAAAGAAAACAAAACTATTAATAAGCACATGGAAAAGTGCTCTAGATCTCTAATAATCAGAGAGATGCAAATCAAAACAACTCTGAGGTATCACCTCACACCTAGCAGATTGACTAACATGACAGCAAAGGAAAGTAATGAATGCTGGAGGGAATGTGGCAAAGTCTCAATGAATTACTGATGGAGTTGTGAATTGATCCAATTGTTCTGGAGGGCAATTTGGAACTATGCCCAAAGGGCACTAAAAGACTGTCTTCCCTTTGATCCAGCCATAGAACTGCTGGGTTTGTACCCCAAATAGATAATAAGGAAAAAGATATGTACAATAATATTCATAGCTGCGCTCTTTGTGGTCACAAAAAAATTGGAAAATGAGGGGATGCCCTTCAATTGGGGAATGGCTGAACAAATTGTGGTATATTTTGGTGATGGAATACTATTTTTCTCAAAGGAATAATAAAGTGGAGGAATTCCATGGACTGGAATGACCTCCAGGAATTGATGCAGAGTGCAAAGAGCAGAACCAGGAGTGCATTGTACACAAAGACTGATACACTGTGGTACAATCAAATGTAATGGAGTTCTCCACTAGTGTCAATGTAATGATTCAGAATAATTCAGAGGAATTTATGAGAAAAAACAACATCCACATCTGGAGGAAGAACTGTGGGAGCAGAAACACAGAAGAAAAACAATTGCTTGATCACATGGGTTGATGGTGATATGATTGGGGATGTAGACTCTAAATGATCACCCTAGTGCAAGCATCAACAGTATGGAAATATATTTTGATCAAGGACTCATTTAAAACCCAGTTGAATTGCATGTTGGCTATGGGAGGTGGTGTTGGAAGGGGAGGAAAAGAACATGACTCTTGTAACCAAGGAAAATTTTTCTAAATTGACCAATTAAATTAAATTTAAAAAAAAAAAGAAATCCTTCAAATGACTCCCTTGAACTGATGGAAAGTGAGGTGAGTTGAACCAGGAAAACATTGTAAACAGTATACATCATTGTATGTAGATCAACTTTGAATGACATAGCTATTTGCTCTTTTTTTTTTTTACTGTACCACTATCCACTTGTTATTACAATTATCTCAAGAGTGTAGGAATTTAAATTTAGGTTTAATGCTAAACATGAGAATTCTAAAGTAATATTATTGTCACCAATTTAAAAATAATACAGCTTAAGTCAAAATGACTTTTAGTAGCTTCATTTACAAAGAGGTGGAAATAGTGAAAGTGGGGAAATGTTCATAAAGAGATAGAAAGTATTGCCTAGCTACCAATACCCTAAGTTTAAACCTAATATCTCCATACTGCAGATGCAAATCCAAAAGTGAATCTCATCAGATTCTTAATTAATAGTCTTAATTAGGAAGCCAAAACTCAAAGAACCAGGAAATGCAGAAGAATCCACAAAAAATCTCCTGTATACACTAAGCTAAGACTGCCAAGAGTCTCAACAGAACTCACGCTGAAGGTAGTATTCCAATGTAAAGCCAAATTGCAGAGAGGGTCTCCCGACCAAAGAACCAAGGAAGGAATCATTCCACTCACCACCACAAGCCCAACTCAGGATCCAGGGAAAAGGTCTCCTCCTCCAGTCTGGCTCACAGACACAGAGAGAATGACTGAATCCTTCAGCTGGCCTTTTGAAAATTTTCTCAATGTCACTTTCTGTCACTCACCCACTTTATGGAAACCAATAACAGTCTTTCAATTTGCCTAGCACTGCCCAAGTGCTTGGAGGTGGGGGGGCGGGGAGGGGGGGAGATACAGTGACCTTTGGAAGTATGAGATTACTCCAGTACGTGACTTGGGAACTCTCTTCCTTAGGGTCAAATAGGGGTACTTTAAACTCTCCATTTCTTTACTTAAAAATATCAAGGAGAGTTAATCCTATATTCACAAGAAACTGATGATTTGGCTATTCTGATCAATACAGTGATCTAAGACAATTCCAAATGACTTATGATGAAAAAAAAAATACTTTCAGCTTCCAGAGAAACATCTGACAGTGTCTGAATGTAGACCAAAGAATATTTTTTCATTTACTCTTTTTCTTGTCTTTTTTGTTGTTGTTTCAAAGTGGCTAATATGGAAATTACATAATTTTTACATAATTTTTTACATAATTTCATATGTACATAGGACATCACATTTCTTGCCTTCACAATGGGTGGGGAATGGGTAGGAGGGTGGGAACTCAAAATTCTTTTTAAAAGACTGTTATAAGGAAAAATATGAAGAATTTGGAGTTTTGTAAGGAGTTTTGAGATTTCCATTCCATTGAGGTACTGGGGGAAATTGGCAAATAGATTTTATTCACCTACTATCTTGCAAAAGGTATAAAATACAGGGTCCTCATTTTTTGTAGATGCCTTTACTGGATGGGTAGAGGCATTGTCCAACAGAACAGAAAAAGATAGGATGTAACAAAAGCCCTTCTTAATGAGGTAATTCCTAGGGGTGGCTTTCCCAGATCACATTATCAAAGTGATAATGGTCTTGCCTTCATCTCACAGATTATTCCTGATTGCTAATGCTTTAGGCATAACCTACTACCCTTCATTCCACCTGGCATCCTCAGTACTAAGGAAAGGTAAATACAGAATCAGATCCTGAAAAAGACCCTTACCCAACTCTTTGAGGATGAGGAAGAAAGCCTGATTGTTTCCATGTACTCCCCATTGGGCTTACTTGAATTAGAATAACCCCTTGAGTTAATTTGGGGCTTAGTCCCTTTGAACTTCATGGCAGATCTTTCCTCACCACTGACTTCCTCTTGGACCCAGAAACACATACTCTTACACAGTTTTCTAAATACTTTGGGCTTATTCACCAAGACCTTCCCTAAGCCTTCATTTGGCTTGTGGGTGTGCAGGGGTGTGCAGGAAACCCAACACCCGACCCAACCAGGGGGCCTTATGTATCTGAAAACATGGAAAACTGAGAGACTAAACCAAGTAGCACCTCTATAGGGAGTTAACCCCGTGGAGTTATTCTATTGCTATAAAGGGGATTTAGGAAAGTAAAGGTTTAAGGAAGGGAACACACAAGTATATAAATAATTTTATTAACAAAAGGGAAGGGGATGGCAGGAGATGATGGACCAACTGACTATTACCCACCCAGAACTCAATAAGATTTGTACTGGAAGCTTAACCTAACTAAATTAAAACTAAACTAAAAGGTAATTAAAAGATAAAGTCCAAAGAAGGGCCCAGATTCTCACACACTTCCAGAGTCCTTGGTAGGGTCACACTGAAGAAATTCAGTTGTATGGTCCTTACAAGATCCAAGGGAGGGAGAAGGTTCACACCCAAATCACTTCTGTCTACCAGAATCAATGGGGAACTCAACTCAGCCTTTTTTCTTGAGGATAATCCAAGGCAGGCAGCAGCTTCAAAGATGATTCATTGAGGGAACCTCCCAGACTCACAGCCTCTGGGTCTGAAATCCCAGCTTTAGAGAGAGGCAGTTGTAAGCTACCCAACCCATAGAATCTTGACCTAGCCAGCTCTGAAGAATCTTGGTTTGAGGGCAGTCAATCAACTTTGCAAATTCTTTAGCTGCAATATCCACACCCACAGCCATAAAACTGAAGAGGCAGAATATGAGGACTCGGGTCTCTCCCATTCAAATCTTTGTTTCCTCCCCCCCCCCATCCCTACCCCCACCCTGCTTGGACAGAAAAAAAGAGGATGCAGATTGTTGTGACCAGAGGAAGATCTCAGGTAAGTGCAGAAGAGGTCAACAAAAAGGAAATGAATTCTATTAAAACTAGCAATGTTGATGATCATGAGTTTTACTTAGCTATTTAGTCTCCTTAGGAGCAGGGGTCTAGGTCAGAGAAAGGGTTTTTCCCTTTTCCACTATCTCCTTTGAGAGACCCGAGGAAGTAGATCTGAACCCCTTTACTTTCAGAGTTCTAGATAAAGAGAGGCAGTTGGAAAGTTCTGGGTCCAGTCTCTGACTTCCTCAGGGGTCCTTGCCTCTATCTCTGGCTTGCATGGGAGCAGTTGGCTGGATCTTTGTCTGACAGCCAAAGAAGCTTTTAGAGACTTTAGATACTGTTTACTTTAGAGTGGAGAAATACAGACAGTTTAGAATGATTCTGATTTACAGAGAGCTTTTCCCTTCAGACCCACAGGGGAGGCTAAAGAGCAGTTAAAGAGCAGTTTGGAGCAACTGTCAGAAGCCTTTTCTTCTCTGACTGAGGGAGGCAAAGGAGCTGCATTCAGCATCTCTACACAGAGAACCTGACCTTTTGAGTTTCATAAATTGCGTTAAGGAAATAGGCTAGAAAGTTAGAGGTTAAATCTTTAGTCAGTGAGAGTAGATTAAATCAAGCCTGCTTGCAGGCCAGAAGAAAACTGTGAGGACTCAGTTTTGGGGGTGGGGGGGTATTTAGATTTTTGAGTATAAGGATTAATAGATTTCCCATCATATTCCTAACTCCTGGTTTCTATCCTTCTATTCCTCTCCCTCTCTCTACAAGGAATGAATAGATGTTGGATTAAACTGCCTCCATCGTCCATCTACCACCTGCAAATCAGATTAACCTCTGACAGCTTCAGCTGATTATACTAACCGGCCATTACCATTTTCTTACTAATATTGAATACTCTATGTGCTTAATTATACTTATTACAGCTTCTAATGTGAGTGAAATATCCAGTCCATATGAGCAAGGTTTTGATCAATAAATAAGCAGTTATAGTGAACCAAAAGTGCTTTTAGATCCTCAGAATCTCATTCCCCAGAAGAGGGAAATGACAATGTTGAATTATTTCATAGTCCACAAAGGAAGTGAGAAGTACAATTTTTAATTTTGAGAATTTTTGAATTTTATTTAAACAAAATTTGAAACTGGAATTTTCATGAATGAATTTTTAACATCTAAATTTATCAATGGTGATCTAATATGTGCCTGGCAAGCATTTTTTAAAATGTTGTTTTGGTTTTACACTAGGATACTCACTTGGAATTTTTATTTAATATTCACTGATATTTCTTTTTAATTTATTTCCACAAATGGTGAATGGGGTCATTTCTAGGTTTGTAAACCTTCATAACCTGTGTTGTGTTTTTTACTTTTATGTGTATTTCTATATAGCCTATATCCTTTTTTTCTTATTTTAACAGCACAACACAATTACTTTGTTATTGTTAGGCGTACTGTATTAGCTTAACAGATATGGCTTATCAATTTCTAGTTGCTACAAATGGATTTTAATACAAACAATAAGATGTCAGAGGCGAGCAAATGAGGTTACCTTTGCATAGTGTTCAGAGCACCAGTATCGAGTAATTTCTAAGGACCAAAAGAACATTTCAATCAGGCCAAAATAACTGAATGTCTAGTGTGGCTGGCAGCAGAATTTAGCCCTCTAAATGCTTATGAGTAAGTATCTGAAGAGTCAATCAGTTCCTGTTGGAGAATTTGGTTACAGGTTTCCACGTTCTCTTTTCCAGCCAAGAAAACTGTTGGAGAACCTGTCTATTGCCAGGGAGACTTCTGCAAAAGGAGAAGGTTGCTGAGGTCTACATCAGAGCCATAGGGCTTGAAAGACTCAATAAACTGTGGGAAACGGGGGATATAAAGTCAATGTTTATCAGGAGCATGCTGGGAGAAGCCTATCTATGATCATCAAGAATGAAGGGAGAAAAAAAACTGCTGAGCAAATTGGAAAACAGTAAGGGAGAGATTAGATTTCAATCAACTTCCCTTACTCCACACCAAGATAAATTCAGAATGGGTAAATGACTTAAATATAAAGAAATAAACTATAAGTAAATTAGGTGAACATAGGATATTATACCTGTCAGATCTATGGGAAAGGAAAGAATTTAAGACCAAGTAAGAGAAAGCATTACAAAATATAAAATGATTAATTTTGATTACATTAAATTAAAAAGGGTTTGTACAAACAAAACCAATGCAACCAAAATAAGGGAAGCAACAAATGGGGAGGGAGGGGAATCTTTATAACAGAAGCCTCTGACAAATTTAAAATAATTCCTCAAATTTGTATGGAGATAAACCAATTGTACAAAAAATCAGGCCATTCCCCAATTGATGAATAGGTCAAATAAGTTTTACAAATAAACATCAATAAAGGAGAGGAAGAAGTCTCTTTGAGCAGAATGGAATTAATTCCCCTGGGTGAGAGGAGGTATAGGATTTAGGTCTTGGTGAGTGAAGCTGAGAAGAGGGATTTCAGTACTGACTGTTCCCTAAGGGGCTCTGAAAAAAGGTCCCTCAGTTTTGGTGTGAGATCAAGTATTGGACAGGAAAATCTTCCTATGTACACACATTTGTTTTGTATCACATTTTGGTTCCGTCTCCTAATACTGTAACCATTTACATTATTCTTATATCCATTATGGTGATAGGTGAACAGGGATCTTTCATGTTACTATTGCAGTTGTTTTGGGGGCTTTGAACTGTGCCATAGGAGACAGCAGACTGCATCAATAAATGTTGTGTGGGTGATGACTGCTCCATTGACTTGCCTTTCCCCCATTTCTCTCTCCCTCTCCTTACCCCTCTCTATTCCCTGAATCACAACAATTTTGAAGAATATTATGAATATTGAAGCAGCAGAGGGTTTGACAGGATTGAATCCAATTCTGAGAAAAGCTCTAGTGTGAGGTAAATGCTATCAAAGAGCATTGAATGTTACAAAGAAAGCTTAGAAGCCATGAAGAGTCAATCCATGCAGCAAACTTCACCATGATCATATTTTGAGAAATTGCCACAGCAGCCATCACCCTGAGCAGTGAGCAGCCAGCAGCCTTGAGGCAAGACCCTCCACCAGCCAAAAGATGACAACTGGCTTAAGGCTCAGGTGATAGTTAGCATTTGTAAATTAAGGCACATACATTGGTGTTTAGATATAATGCTACTGCACATTTAATAGACTAGAGAATGGTGTAAACATGACTTTCACATGCGCTGGGAAACTTGCTACATTGGCTTTATTTGGTGATCTGGAACCAAACCTGTAGCATCTCAGAGGTCTGCTTGCACATACATGTGCAGTGCAGAGAACGAGAAGGACCAGGTCATTTCCTTTGGATTTCATAGTAAATAGGGTCTAATGTCATTGAGGATTTAGACTTGCAGATGATTTCTGGGCTTTGAAGTTCAGAGAAACATTGGCTTCTTCTTCAATCTGCCAGGCACAGTGGGGGATCAGTGGAGGCTATATTGCACAGAGAAGGAAGGTATCATCCCCTGGGGCCCTTCCCACTTGGTAATTGTCAACACTCTCAAGGCTGTAAAAGGCTGTACACATCTAGTATAAATGATATCTGAAGTCTAGATGTCCTCTAAGCTTCTCCCTGGCTAGTGGCCATCCAACCTATTCCTGAAGACCTTCAGTAACAGGGAGCTCACTACTCCTGAGAGAGCCACCAAACTTTTGAATAATTGTTTACTTTTAAAGGAGGTAGTCAATGAATGCTGTTTGCCTCAGTTTTCTCATCTGTAAAAGAAGCTGGAGAAGGGAATAACAAAACACTTCCGTACTTTTGTAAAGAAACACCAAATAGGGTCTTGAAGACACAGACCCGTCTGAAATAACTGAACAATAAGTTTTCCTTTTTTGAAAGGGAAATTTTGTGATTCTGAACCATACTGTCTATCTCAGTCACATTCTTCCTTTGGCTCCTCTTGTTTGGGACATCCTCCTGGAGGGGGGCAGGGACTGAGTCATTTTTCTGTAGCTCTAGTCCAGAGCCTAGGGACTTTATATTGAGGAAATGGGTGAAAACTATTGTGGGATAGAGGTGAATGGCCTGGTGTGGCCCAGGTCAGTTAGATGAATGAATGAATGCACCTGTGGACTGATAAGAAGAGGATCAGTGACGTGGGAAGTAGGGAAGGGAGGAAGCTTCCTGTTAGCCCAGTGATACTTATCAGTTTCCTGGCCAGTCAAATGAAGATAATGCTTATGCTTTGGAACCCAATAAGATGTTATATTGCTTAGTAGACTTTAAAGTGCTGGGTGTATGGAAACTCTTCTAGTGAGTATCATCTCATTTCTGTGTCTAGAGGATTACCCAGTTTGGGCTAATAGATTCCCTTGAAGTAAGGGATAAAGCTGACCTCATTTGGTGAGCCATTGATGTGGAATGACCTGGGGAAGCAGAAGGGCTGCAGTTGGAAACCAACAGGGGCAGAGCCAAGATGGCAGCATAGCAGGAGCTTTTCTCAATATCCTTCTAACCAATCATTACAAAGCATCTCAAAAGGACAGAAATCAGAACGAGAGGAGTAAGGGCTTCTCCCACTGGACACAGTGTGAAAGGTAGGCAGTAAGTGAGGATTCCTATGCTGTAAGGGGGAGAAACTGCTCAAATCAAACTACTAGTTGACCATGTCTCCCCCTTCCCCCACCTACCTGCTGAGCCATAGTTAAAGCCAGGGCTAGGAAAATTTCCAAATTATCAAAGGCTGATTAAAAACACCACAGAATACCCCTGAGGGCTATGCCTGGCCTTGGCAGTGAGACTCAAAGCTGAATAACACTCAGCCAAAGGAGAGGTGAAGATCATAAATTTTGGGGAAAACCCATGTTGCATTTGACAATCCAGCAGGCAACAACTGAGGAAGATGGACTTAGGACAAAATGCCTTGAAGCATGAACTACACACACACACACAAATCACAGATCTACCTGACACCACTCAGGCCTCTGAAAGGGAAGGAAAGATAGTCCAAGGCAAAGTCCTTGAGAGAGAAGCTAGGAAAGCAATGACAACGGACAGGCAAGAATCCCAATCCTCCAGGAGAAAAAGGAGTAAACAACAGCAAAAACAGCTCTTGACACTGGAAAAAATTTTATGGAGAAAAATAGCAAACTAAGAATATCTGTCCTATACAGTGGATAGAAGGAGTCCACATCTTCCTCATCCTCATTTCTTGTCCTGGGGCCCAGGATTCTCACATTAAAAAAATCCTTAACTTCTGTTTTAGAATATATATTAAATGTTGGTTCTAAAGCAGAAGAGTAGTAAGGGCTTGAGAATTGGGGGTAAGTGGAATGCCCAGGGTAACATAGATAGCAAGTGTCTAAGAATATATTTGAAGCCAGGACCTCCTGTCTCCAGACATGGCCCCTCTATCCACTGAGCCTTTTCACCTAGTTGCTAGGAAAAGAGAAATCAGGAAAAGGAGAAAGCTGTGGGAGAGACCTGAGAACTGGAGAGTTACCACAATCCTCAGAAAGAAATGCTTCCTCAGTGTTCCCATTCCTGCACAGTCCAGCAACCTTAGCACCAGATGACTGGCATGGAGAGGTGCTTTATTAGCCTATTTCAGATGTCCTACACTACATAAACTCTTCATGTGTTTCTGATTTCCCTTTAGACAGATTCCTTAGTAGCAGTTTCCAGTCAAGGAACAGGGAATGAAGATCCCAGAACTTCCATAGGAAAGTTCATTAAAGGAAGATCTTCCCATCTCACATATAGTGACAAAAACAAGGGAGGGAAAGTAAGGGTGAGAATATGGTTCCTCTACTGCAAGTCTCACTTGGCCAGGTTGAGATGGACGGCTCTTGCCACTCTGGGACTCAGAATAGGGAGAATCTTTTGCTCTTTCTAGGGCTGGGAGGGAACAAGCCCAAGTCCCTTTTGTAAGTTAGGTAAAGGGTTAACCTGACCCTTGGAAATCAAAGGCTCCCAAGGGAGAAAGGCACAGAAATGGAAACTGGAGGAGTCTTTCACAGATTTTCAGAGAAGAGGTCATTTACCATTGAGATGTGCATGTATAGACAAACCCTCAGAGAAAGGAAGTTGAAACCAAAGAGGGGGGAAACTAATCCCACAGGAACTGCCCCCCTGGGAGTTGCCAGGCAAACTGAGGTACTATGATTGGTTCCTGAGATGTGATGGGGAGACCTAGTGGGTGGAGAAAACTGCTTATAAGATTACCCAAGGAGCTTCTCCTGCTCTTCTCTCTCTCTCTCTCTCTCTCTCTCTCTCTCTCTCTCTCTCTCTCTCTCTCTCTCTCTCTCTCTCTCTCTCTCTCTCTCTCTCTCTCTCTCTCTCTCTCTCTCTCTCTCTCTCTCTCTCTCTCTCTCTCTTTCTCTCTCTCAGGTGTAGGTGGTTAGCTGCAATACATCAAATAGTAAATAGGGTATTCAGCTAATCAACTCACGACCTTCTTTCCTACATTTCCCTTTCTTTCCTATCACTACTTTTATGAAATAAATCTATTCAAGCTACTACCAGCCTCATAATTTAATTTTAATTATTGCCATGTGACGACCACAAAAGTTTGACATGTACTTTCATTTGTTCAGTATTTTTACATTTTACTCTCACTAAACTATTATTAATTAAGTGTTAGTAGTTAATTTAGATTGGCTAAAAAACATGAAGATGCTGACCAGACCCAGTAATCAAGACTGATCAAAGCTACAACCTCACTACAGAAAACATTGGATTGGTGAGAAATGGTTAAGTATTGGGGAAGGGAAGCAAGCTTAACTTTTGCTTTTTTCCCCAAATAGAGCCAGGTTTGGGGATTAAGCTCTAATTAATGATTAAATGACAGCTAGGAGGTATAGTGGATGGAAATTGGAGTCAGGAAACTCATCATTCTGAGTTCAAATCTGGCCTCAGACATTGACTAGCTGTTTGAGGCTAGGAAAGTCACATCATCCTGTTTGCCTCAATTTCATCATCTGTAAAATAAGCTGGACAAGGAAATGGCAAACCCCTCCAGGATCTCTGCTAAGAAATGGAGTCAGGAAAAGTTGGACATATGACTTAATAATGACTTCATGAAGATAGTCTCCTCACACACAAGGGTTTTGCTTTCCATCACCATTTGCCTCTATGATTCTAGTTCAGCCCTCTGAGGTCATACAGAACACTTCTAATTCCTCTTCCATATAAGAGTCCAGAAAATTGCTATCAGGCCCCTCCCCAAAGGTTTCTATTCCTTTTTCTAATATGTAGTTCCCTCAATCGATCTTCAGAGACCCCAGACCCCTCAACAAACTGGCTGAACACTCTCAAGTTCACTGATGCCCCTTGTAAATTGTGTCATCTAGAACTAAATACAAAACTCCAAGTGCCATCTGATAGTACGGAAGGATGGCTATCTCCTTGTTCTTGGAAGTGGACATCCTTAAGACTGCATTGGTGGGTGAGGTAACTGTGTAGCTCAATGCATTGAGAACCAGGCCTATATATCAAAGGTTCTGGGATCAAATCTGACCTCAAATACTTTCTAGCTATATGACCCTGGGTCAGTCACTTAACCTCTATTGCATAGTATTGATTTTAAGGCTGATAGGTAAGGGTTAAAAAAAGTTTGCATGATGTTTTTTTCAAGTGCCCTGTTACCTTTCCAATTGATAATAAGTTGGTGGTTCTCTCAATCATCCCCACGGTCTCTTTATGCAATCTAACATGGTATTAAAAGTCTGTTTCCAATTTCTTCTTTTTAAAATCAACCATCCCGCATTACTTCAACTTTTTTCTATGACATGGGTACCAGTCACTGCCCCATCAAGGCCGATGCTTTTTGGTGATTTGGACTTTTTGTACTCAAGGATAGGACCTGGTATCAATCCCCAATATCATTCATCTTATCACATTCCATCTACTGTGCCAGCTTCCTGAGCTACTTCTGCATCATATCTGCTTCTACCATCCCTATCCTCCCAATTTTTTCTTTATTTCCTTTCCTTCCAGTTTCAAAATAATGCTTTCTGCTTGTCTCTAGAATCAGTAGAACATTTGTGAATTTGAAAACTCTTACCCCCTAATCAGACCATTCTTTAGAAGATCTGATTTAGCTATTTCCTGATCAATAACAATGGAGATACTTGGAATAACAGAATCAGGTCTTGAAAACTCTACATTCTCCACTCTTTTTAGTTTAACATGATTAGGAAGGTCTGCATCAAACCCAAGATTTAATTATCTGAGGAAATGGCCTTCAACAGACATGTACAAAAAAAAATGACAGACCTTTGGGCTGTCCTAAGTCAAGCTAAGTGATCACTGGTACAGATGAGATGCAGGAAAGTGATGTAAAACTGACTATATAAGGCACGTCACTTCCTCTTTCCTCCGTTTTCCCTGAAGAGACAACTCAGGATGGCAGTGTGCTAGGCGTTCCTACATCTTGGTGTGGTGATGGCTATTGTCTGAGTTCAGTGGTGAGTTTTCTCTGAAGCTGATTTCAGGTTCAGGCATCTTGGCTTAGCCCTTTCCCTTTGCAATTCAAGCCTGACTCTTTCCTTCATACTCCAAAACCTTATCTCCTCATCTCTCCCCTCACACTAGCCAAGGGGAAGGGAAGGGGAGAGAAAGCCGATTCTTTTCCTTCTTCCTTCTCCTTAATTTCCTCCACTATCAATTAAAACAACATAAAATTTCCAGCTGACTTGGGTTTTTCACTACATTTTATAAATAAAATCCTTGATGACAAAAATAATATTACATTCAGTCTCAGCCATAATTTTACCCTTTACACATTAATGGTAAACGTTTACAAAGTGCTTTACAGATATTCTTTCATTTGATCCAAGTCACTCATAGAAACACGAAACAGAATGAGTTCAAGAACAGAAACTTCAGAACATTTGTCTGAACTGAGACAGAAGGAAAAGAGTAGGACCTAGAGGGTAATTTATACAATAATAACAGTGTTCTGAAGGCAAATAACTTGGAAAGCCTTGGGACCTCTGATCACTTCAGTGACCATTGTATTTAATAGGTACTCTATTAAGTCTGACCACTCTCCAAATCTACAGTCCAAAGGTCAGAAGAATTCCTAGGTAGGCTGATACAGGGTCCTAGTTCCAACCTTGTCAGACCAGATTCCATACCAGGTCACATGTTTAATTAAACTCATCCTCTTTGATCTTGTAGTTGTCAGATGAGCCAATGTTAAATTTTTGCCATGTCACATGATGATTAGCTACCTCCAATTCCCCATTCCTTGATCCCCCAATAAAAAATAGATGAAATAAGGTTATTCACTCTCTCTCTCTACCACCATCAGAGGAGCACACAGGCTGGATCCCAAGCTCTTTAAGCTGTGTCTCTGAGTCTTTCTTCCTTTATTATATTCCCTCTTTCTCTATA
The DNA here is from genome assembly GCF_027887165.1 of Monodelphis domestica. Classification (NCBI taxonomy): domain Eukaryota; kingdom Metazoa; phylum Chordata; class Mammalia; order Didelphimorphia; family Didelphidae; genus Monodelphis; species Monodelphis domestica. The sequence goes on from NC_077230.1 coordinate 424,996,135, forward strand.
TTCCCTTTGCCCATTTTCCCTCACTTTCTAACTATCCTCAGGTATCCACCTAAGAATATATTAATTTGTGGCTTCATGCAGTCACAACCCATACTTTTCCTACTTAGTGGTAGAAGGTAGAAGGGGGACAGAAAATAGATTTTGATTAATTGGAAAAAATTAAATTAACAAAAAGCTCTTTTAGACCACAGGTGTCAAATACATAGCCTGCAACATTCCCAGGTGCTGCCTGAACAAGGTGAAAAGGTAATTGGGAAATAGTTAACAAAAGCAAAATAACACACAGATAATTTCATTACTAAATTGAAATGTGTGCTTTAAGCATCCTTATGTACAGATTTAGGCCAACAAAAAAATAATCCCTCCTCTAAAGTATATGCTGTTGGTGTCTGACTTTCCCAAGGTCACTTCCCCATTTCACAATTATATCTCTCCCCCCTGCTCTCCATTCAGAATATCCCCAGAGTCAGGCACAGGAAGTTGGGATACCCCTAAGGTTTGTAACAATAAAACTCCATGAAATAAAAGGAAACTAAGGCCAAATATGATCTCTCTGTGGTCCTGCTCCCCATTAATGTGATTATGGAAGTGGAGGGTCTGTCATCTCTACACAAGAGAGTCAGAGCAGTGAATTACTTGGGTACCAGGACTTTTACTGTGGACCCAATTACCGGATGCTAAAGCCAATAGATGAGGACCAGGTTTCATAGTAGCATGCTTCCATGTGACATTTTATTCCACAAAGAGGAAAAATATAAGTGCAATGGTGAATCTCTGTGTGGGGAAGGAGACAAAGTTTAAATTCTCCTTTCCATCTCAAGAATTTCCCTGCCAAGGGGGATCAAGGCCAGCCCCATTGCATGACCATAGCTTATACACCAACCAAGAATAGAAACTCTCTGTGAATCCGCAGCCCCAAGGGAAAGGGACTGAAGGAAAGAGTATGTGGCAGTCATTGAACCTACAGCCCTAGAAGGTGGAAGACAAAGAAGGTTGTATGTCACTGGGATAGAAGAGAATAATACAATATCAATAACAAGAATGATGAAGTCAACTCACATGCTTTTAGTAACTTTCATGAAAAAAGTATTTTCTCCACATAGAATCCTATTATATAGAGAGCAAATGATTATCCATTTTTCCAGATAAAGAAACTGAGGCTGTGAAAGGAGGAGACACACTTACTACATAGATAGTAGACAGAAAAGGAAGGATTCTATCCAAGTTTCATGATTCTGAGCACAGAACTCCTTTTACCACAATGCATTGTGCCATGGGACCAGGGGAGAAGAATGACACATGTGTATTTCTCCCATGCCAGGGAAAGAGAAAGCCCAACAAGAAGGTGGGGGCCCAAAGCAGTTACTCACCATAGATTATAATAGTCTTGCTTGAAGTGCGCGTCAAGCCAGTGAGTGAGTTGGATGCACTACAGGTATAGGTGCCAGCATCACTCAGGGATGCAATAATAGAAAATGTGGCTGAGCTGCTGACCCTTTGTCCATTCTGTAGCCAAATGAATTGGGCTGGTGGGTTAGAATCAGCAGAACAGTTAAAGATAATATTTGCCCCAGTAGGGTACACATCTGGTGTTCGGACAATTGTGGCATAATCTGGGCCATCTGTAGGAAAGACAAGGATTCCATATTGAGATTATGGAAGAAAGAAGGGGCATCTCCTGTTTTGTAACACATCACCCAGAACCACTGTTACCCTGATCCTCCTTTGAGCTGGGAAATTCACAGCTCCTCCTCTCCTTTTCTAGTTTGGATCTGAACTTGGAAGATCTTAGGACATCCTCCAGCTCAGCACCCTGGATGGCCACCCTCCACCAGAAAGCATGACAAGGCCAATTTGGGCTCCCTAAAGACTAAGGGGGTTGGGAACCTCAGAGCCTACCTCTTTAGCTCTCAGAGAAGGGACTGAATTAGCCTGGCCTCTGGGAACACCCCACCAGGCTATAAGCAGGCACTATATAGGAAGAGGCAATATACTCACAGGTAACATCCAGTATGAATGGATCACTCATACTACTAAACAATGCATTCTCAATTCCACACACATAAGGCCCTTGGTTATCCCTTCTTGTGAGCCTGGGGAGAGTGAGTATCCTATTATCCCGGGACAGCTGTATCCTGCTACCAACTGGGGCAAGTCCATTTATGAACCACTGGTAAGCTTCAATTTGACCCGTAGCCTGGCATGTCATTGAGAAGTCCTTGGTCTCCACTGCAGTATTGTTGGAGATGAGAATGGTTGGTTTGGACAGTGGAGCTGTGCAGAGAATAGACAGAAAATGACTGTGTTGGTTCTTTTTCTTACCTTATAACCAAATAAGTGGTTTGGAAGTGGGCTCTCTAAGACCTTGGCAAGGCTGGAGGCCAGACACGAAGAATCTGTGATTTCAATGGCAAAGACACCTCTTTCTCTTGTGTAGATCACAAATCCTTCATCTTCAGTTCCTGTGGCTAACAAAAATCATTCACATGTAGCTCAAGACCCGGGTGCTCAATCTTTCTGGGAGGAGGCAAACTGGTCCAGGGATGACAGACCCCTTCATCCAGTATCTGGGCTTGGATTTGATGAATCCTTGCCAGCTTGGCAGAGCCATGTGAAGATTAAATTTGATTCTCCCCTGATTATATCAATGAAATTACTTAACTCTTATAGCATTTAAAAATATGATTTCTCTGCTAGAATATTATATTTTATGAAGTTTATTAAAGATTAAGAATTTAAGAAAATACAAGTAAGAAAGCACATGCCAAGGAGAACCGAAAGGCCCATTCAATTTCACTTACATCATGAGAGACGCGTCTGCTTGGAAGCGGAAGTAGAAAGAGGGAACGAGAAGAAGGGGGAGTCCGTTTTAAAAACCCCTCTCTCCTCTCGGCTCAGGTGATGACCTCACCCAAGATTATGGGGAACTGTGGGAGCTTCCAAGGATTCCTGGGAATTGAATCCAGGGTTCAAATCTCCATTTTTACATTCTCCCCTGATTGTGAAGAATAAATTGTAACCCATTTCTATTTATAGATTTTAATCACCAAAAGTATAAACACCCTACTTCAAAGTTAAGTATGGAGATCTGCCCATTTTAGATCTAATCACCAAAAGTGCAAATATCCCACTTAATTATGAAGTGTGAAGTCTGTGACCCATGTGTGTGGTAGTGGGTGACAAATCAGAATTGACTGACTGCCTGCTGGGCAGTCCTAGAGCAGGAATTCAACTATGCTTGGTAGATGTGGAATTAGGGGAAAGCACAGGAAGTGACACAAGAGAAAGTGTCTTTAAAAGTAGCTGTTACTTCTTGTAAAAGTCAATACGTCATTCTTTGATCTGCTGACTGGACCTGAGACCCAGTTTCTGAGTGGACTGAGTGAAAAGTTGACTCAACTGCTGGTTTTTTTCTGAAGACACCAGCCTCAGGAAAGACCTATCCTCTTGAGAATGGCTCCCTGGGCATTGGCTACAAGGGCCAAGGTCCCTCAGGCTAGGAAATAATTCTTTCTGCCCACCGGCCAACAGCAGATTAGGGTTTAGGCTAGAAAGCCTTCCTTATCCCCTGTGATTTCTTACTTCACTCTTTCTACATTCTGTAATAAATTGTAAATAAATCTCTCTGGAATGAATTAAATTCCTGGTGACCACATTCTATTAAATATAACGTCCAACCCTCTTTTATATATAAACCCCTTGCCCCCCTTACAATTTATTGGCAGAACATGTCAGTTGTGATGAAATGCCCTCCATCTTTCTAACTTTCCTAAACTTTTCCTTTACTTTGGTGACTATCCCTAAGTCAGCATTTAATAGCTTATTTTGAATCTACACAAATCAGCTGTGCAGGTAAATGCAATTCTTTTCTTTTCCCCACTTAAAAACAAATATAGCACAGCTGCTTTTAATCTTTCCTTCTGTACACTGAGGCTCCACCTGGAGAAAGAGTCTATCCTTTAACTACTGTTGCCTTGTCTCTTAATTAGCTGTGAGGGCAAAAACCTGTGAGGAAAAAGCTTTCACACCCTGACTTTAACTCTTAGCTAGTAGTTCCATCTACTGACTAAAACTAATGATTTCATGGAGACAATTGGAAAAGAATTGAAATATTTAACAAATAGGATTGATAAACAGAAAAAAAAGGCATGATTCTCAACCAATGGCACTTGACCCTCTCCAAGAATCTAACTATGGATCCATTTCCTGCCACTTCTGTGAGAAGAAGGGCCACAAAATGATAGACTGTAGAAATGTATTCAAGGCAATCAGAAATAATAACTATAGAAATAACTAAAATGCATCTATCATTCAGTTTTACTATTTTACTGTCATCTCTAACAATTGTAACTTCCTCTTAGAAAAATACAATATTGTATGTACTTTTAGCTAGAAGATATTAAGATAGTTATATTTAAATGATAAATTGGGGAAGTGGGTCTCCCAAAGGATCACAGGGGGTTATTGTGTCAAGGAAGTTCATCCCCTCCACTTCCTGTGTAGCTTGACCTGTCCATAAAATATTCCTGACATTACACAGTTGCACAAGGTTTTGCATCTGTGAACCTGCCGTATATCAATAAAAGCCAAGGCTTTGGGTTTGAGGGGAGAGAGAAGCAAGAAGAGAACAAAGAAGTAAGAAGCAGGAACAGAGTAGGCAGGTAACAGGGGAAGAAGGAAGGGACTTCCAGAGTAGGAACCATGTGGTCAGATTACGTAGAGGAATAATTGTCTACCCTTTCTAATAAACTTTATAAAATATATATCTGGGTAGAAATATTATTTCAATTCTTACATTGTGAAATAGGGAAAATGCTAAATTAAAATGTGAGCTTTAGAGATCCTTATGTACAGATTTAGGCCAATGAAAATCATCCCTCCTGTAAAGTACATACTGTTGGTGTCTGACATTCCCAAGGTCACTTCCCCACCTCAAGATTCTATCTCTTCCCACTGCTATCTACTCAGAATATCCCCAGAGACAGGGACAGGAAGTTGGGATAACCCTAAGGTTTGTAACAATAAAGCTGAATGAAATAAAAGTAAACTAAGGCCAGAGATGATTTCTCTATGGTTCTGCTACACACTAGTGTGATTAGGGGAATGGAGAGTCAGACCAGTGAATTAATTGGGGAGCATGGATTATACTGTGGACCAAGAACCAGGTTTCATAGCAGCCATGCTTCCATGTGATATTTTATGCCACAAAGAGGAAAAAAATAGGTGCAATGGTGAATCTCTATGTGGGAAAAGAGACAAAGTTTAAATTTTCCTTTCCAACTCCAGAATTTCCCTGCCAAAGGGGATCAAGGCCTGACCCATTGCATGAACGTAGCTTATACTCCAACCAGGACTAGAAACACTCTTTGGGTCCATAGCACCAAGGGAAATGGACTGAAAGAGTATGGGGGCAGTCATTGAAGCTGCAGTCCTAGAAGTTAGGAATCAAATAATGTTGCATGTCACCAAGCCAGAAGAGAATAATACAATATCAATAACAAGGATGACAACAACAACTCAAATGCTTTTTGTACCTACCATGTAAAAAGGACTTTCTTCACATAGAATCCTATTATATACAGAGAAAAATATTATCCATTTTCCCAGGTGAAGAAACTGAGGCTGTGAAAGGAGGAGACACACTTACTACACAGATAGTATACAGAAAAGGAAGAATTCTATCCAAGTTTCATGATTCTGAGCTCAGGGCTCTTTCAATCACAATGCATTGTGCCATGGAACCAGGGGGGCAGAATATCTTATGTCTATTTTTCTCATGCCAGGGAAAGAGAGAGCCTAATGGGTCCCAGTCCAGATACTCACCATAGATTCTAAGAGTCTTGCTTGCGGTGCGCGTCAAGCCAGTTAATGAGTTGGATGCAGTACAGGTATAGGTGCCAGCATCACCCACGGATGCAATAATAGAAAATATGGATGAATTTCTGATCTGTTGTCCTTTGTATAACCAAGTGAATTGGGCTGGTGGGTTAGAATCAGCAGAACAGTTAAAGATAATATTTGCCCCAGTAGGGTACACATCTGGTGTTCGGACAATTGTGGCATTATCTGGGCCATCTGTAGGAAAGAGAAGGTTTACATATTGAGATTATGGAAGAAAGAAGGGGCATCTCCTGTTTTGTAACACATCACCCAGAACCACTGTTTCCCTGATCCTCCTTTGAGCTGGGAAATTCACAGCTCCTCCTCTCCTTTTCTAGTTTGGATCTGAACTTGGAAGATCTTAGGACATCCTCCAGCTCAGCACCCTGGATGGCCACCCTCCACCAGAAAGCATGACAAGGCCAATTTGGGCTCCCAAAAGACTAAGGGGGTTGGGAACCTCAGAGCCTACCTCTTTAGCTCTCAGAGAAGGGACTGAATTAGCCTGGCCTCTGGGAACACCCCACCAGACTATAAGCAGGCACTATATAGGAAGAGGCAATATACTCACAGGTAACATCCAGTAGGAATGGATCACTCCTACTGCTAAAGAATGGGTTCTCAATTCCACACACATAAGGCCCTTGGTTATCCCTTCTTGTGAGCCTGGGGAGAGTGAGTGTCCTCTTATCCCGGGACAGCTGTATCCTGCTACCAACTGGGGCAAGTCCATTTATGAACCACTGGTAAGCTTCAATTTGACCCGTAGCCTGGCATGTCATTGAGAAGTCCTTGGTCTCCACTGCAGTATTGTTGGAGATGAGAATGGTTGGTTTGGACAGTGGAGCTGTGCAGAGAATAGACAGAAAATGACTGTGTTGGTTCTTTTTCTTACCTTATAACCAAATAAGTGGTTTGGAAGTGGGCTCTCTAAGACCTTGGCAAGGCTGGAGGCCAGACACCAAGAATCTGTGATTTCAATGGCAAAGACACCTCTTTCTCTTGTGTAGATCACAAATCCTTCATCTTCAGTTCCTGTGGCTAACAGAAATCATTCACATGTAGCTCAAGACCCGGGTGCTCAATCTTTCTGGGAGGAGGCAAACTGGTCCAGGGATGACAGACCCCTTCATCCAGTATCTGGGCTTGGATTTGAATCCTTGCCAGCTTGGCAGAGCCATGTGAAGATTAAATTTGATTCTCCCCTGATTATATCAATGAAATTACTTAACACTTATAGCATTTAAAAATATGATTTCTCTGCTAGAATATTATATTTTATGAAGTTTATTAAAGATTAAGAATTTAAGAAAATACAAGTAAGAAAGCACATGCCAAGGAGAACCGAAAGGCCCATTCAATTTCACTTACATCATGAGAGACGCGTCTGCTTGGAAGCGGAAGTAGAAAGAGGGAACGAGAAGAAGGGGGAGTCCATTTTAAAAATCCCTCTCTCCTCTCGGCTCAGGTGATGACCTCACCCAAGATTATGGGGAACTGTGGGAGCTTCCAAGGATTCCTGGGAATTGAATCCAGGGTTCAAATCTCCATTTTTACATTCTCCCCTGATTGTGAAGAATAAATTGTAACCCATTTCTATTTATAGATTTTAATCACCAAAAGTATAAACACCCTACTTCAAAGTTAAGTATGGAAATCTGCCCATTTTAGATCTAATCACCAAAAGTGCAAATATCCCACTTAATTATGAAGTGTGAAGTCTGTGACCCATGTGTGTGGTAGTGCGTGACAAATCAGAATTGACTGACTGCCTGCTGGGCAGTCCTAGAGCAGGAATTCAACTATTCTTGGTAGATGTGGAATTAGGGGAAAGCACAGGAAGTGACACAAGAGAAAGTGTCTTTAAAAGTAGCTGTTACTTCTTGTAAAAGTCAATACTTCATTCTTTGATCTGCTGACTGGACCTGAGACCCTGTTTCTGAGTGGACTGAGTGAAAAGCTGACTCAACTGCTGGTTTTTTTCTGAAGACACCAGCCTCAGGAAAGACCTATCCTCTTGAGAATGGCTCCCTGGGCATTGGCTACAAGGGCCAAGGTCCCTCAGGCTAGGAAATAATTCTTTCTGCCCACCGGCCAACAGCAGATTAGGGTTTAGGCTAGAAAGCCTTCCTTATCCCCTGTGATTTCTTACTTCACTCTTTCTACATTCTGTAAGTAAATTGTAAATAAATCTCTCTGGAATGAATTAAATTCCTGGTGACCACATTCTATTAAATATAACGTCCAACCCTCTTTTATATATAAACCCCTTGCCCCCCTTACAATTTATTGGCTGAACATGTCAGTTGTGATGAAATGCCCTCCATCTTTCTAACTTTCCTAAACTTTTCCTTTACTTTGGTGACTATCCCTAAGTCAGCATTTAATAGCTTATTTTGAATCTACACAAATCAGCTGTGCAGGTAAATGCAATTCTTTTCTTTTCCCCACTTAAAAACAAATATAGCACAGCTGCTTTTAATCTTTCCTTCTGTACACTGAGGCTCCACCTGGAGAAAGAGTCTATCCTTTAACTACTGTTGCCTTGTCTCTTAATTAGCTGTGAGGGCAAAAACCTGTGAGGAAAAAGCTTTCACACCCTGACTTTAACTCTTAGCTAGTAGTTCCATCTACTGACTAAAACTAATGATTTCATGGAGACAATTGGAAAAGAATTGAAATATTTAACAAATAGGATTGATAAACAGAAAAAAAAAGGCATGATTCTCAACCAATGGCACTTGACCCTCTCCAAGAGTCTAACTATGGATCCATTTCCTGCCACTTCTGTGAGAAGAAGGGCCACAAAATGATAGACTGTAGAAATGTATTCAAGGCAATCAGAAATAATAACTATAGAAATAACTAAAATGCGTCTATCATTCAGTTTTACTATTTTACTGTCATCTCTAACAATTGTAACTTCCTCTTAGAAAAATACAATATTGTATGTACTTTTAGCTAGAAGATATTAAGATAGTTATATTTAAATGATAAATTGGGGAAGTGGGTCTCCCAAAGCATCACAGGGGGTTATTGTGTCAAGGAAGTTCATCCCCTCCACCTCCTGTGTAGCTTGACCTGTCCATAAAATATTCCTGACATTACACAGTTGCACAAGGTTTTGCATCTGTGAACCTGCCGTATATCAATAAAAGCCAAGGCTTTGGGTTTGAGGGGAGAGAGAAGCAAGAAGAGAACAAAGAAGGAAGAAGCAGGAACAGAGTAGGCAGGTAACAGGGGAAGAAGGAAGGGACTTCCAGAGTAGGAACCATGTGGTCAGATTACGTAGAGGAATAATTGTCTACCCTTTCTAATAAACTTTATAAAATATATATCTGGGTAGAAATATTATTTCAATTCTTACATTGTGAAATAGGGAAAATGCTAAATTAAAATGTGAGCTTTAGAGATCCTTATGTACAGATTTAGGCCAATGAAAAATCATCCCTCCTGTAAAGTACATACTGTTGGTGTCTGACATTCCCAAGGTCACTTCCCCACCTCAAGATTCTATCTCTTCCCACTGCTATCTACTCAGAATATCCCCAGAGACAGGGACAGGAAGTTGGGATAACCCTAAGGTTTGTAACAATAAAGCTGAATGAAATAAAAGTAAACTAAGGCCAGAGATGATTTCTCTATGGTTCTGCTACACACTAGTGTGATTAGGGGAATGGAGAGTCAGACCAGTGAATTAATTGGGGAGCATGGATTATACTGTGGACCAAGAACCAGGTTTCATAGCAGCCATGCTTCCATGTGATATTTTATGCCACAAAGAGGAAAAAAAATAGGTGCAATGGTGAATCTCTATGTGGGAAAAGAGACAAAGTTTAAATTTTCCTTTCCAACTCCAGAATTTCCCTGCCAAAGGGGATCAAGGCCTGACCCATTGCATGAACGTAGCTTATACTCCAACCAGGACTAGAAACACTCTTTGGGTCCATAGCACCAAGGGAAATGGACTGAAAGAGTATGGGGGCAGTCATTGAAGCTGCAGTCCTAGAAGTTAGGAATCAAATAATGTTGCATGTCACCAAGCCAGAAGAGAATAATACAATATCAATAACAAGGATGACAACAACAACTCAAATGCTTTTTGTACCTACCATGTAAAAAGGACTTTCTTCACATAGAATCCTATTATATACAGAGAAAAATATTATCCATTTTCCCAGGTGAAGAAACTGAGGCTGTGAAAGGAGGAGACACACTTACTACACAGATAGTATACAGAAAAGGAAGAATTCTATCCAAGTTTCATGATTCTGAGCTCAGGGCTCTTTCAATCACAATGCATTGTGCCATGGAAGCAGGGGGGCAGAATATCTTATGTCTATTTTTCTCATGCCAGGGAAAGAGAGAGCCTAATGGGTCCCAGTCCAGATACTCACCATAGATTCTAAGAGTCTTGCTTGCGGTGCGCGTCAAGCCAGTTAATGAGTTGGATGCAGTACAGGTATAGGTGCCAGCATCACCCACGGATGCAATAATAGAAAATATGGATGAATTTCTGATCTGTTGTCCTTTGTATAACCAAGTGAATTGGGCTGGTGGGTTAGAATCAGCAGAACAGTTAAAGATAATATTTGCCCCAGTAGGGTACACATCTGGTGTTCGGACAATTGTGGCATTATCTGGGCCATCTGTAGGAAAGAGAAGGTTTACATATTGAGATTATGGAAGAAAGAAGGGGCATCTCCTGTTTTGTAACACATCACCCAGAACCACTGTTTCCCTGATCCTCCTTTGAGCTGGGAAATTCACAGCTCCTCCTCTCCTTTTCTAGTTTGGATCTGAACTTGGAAGATCTTAGGACATCCTCCAGCTCAGCACCCTGGATGGCCACCCTCCACCAGAAAGCATGACAAGGCCAATTTGGGCTCCCTAAAGACTAAGGGGGTTGGGAACCTCAGAGCCTACCTCTTTAGCTCTCAGAGAAGGGACTGAATTAGCCTGGCCTCTGGGAACACCCCACCAGGCTATAAGCAGGCACCATATAGGAAGAAGCAATATACTCACAGGTAACATTTACTGTGAATGGATCACTCATACTGCTAAACAATGGGTTCTCAATTCCACACACATAAGGCCCTTGGTTATCCCTTCTTGTGAGCCTGGGGAGAGTGAGTGTCCTCTTATCCCGGGACAGCTGTATCCTGCTACCAACTGGGGCAAGTCCATTTATGAACCACTGGTAAGCTTCAATTTGACCTGTAGCCTGGCATGTCATTGAGAAGTCCTTGGTCTCCACTGCAGTCTTGTTGGAGATGAGAATGGTTGGTTTGGACAGTGGAGCTGTGCAGAGAATAGACAGAAAATGACTGTGTTGGTTCTTTTTCTTACCTTATTACCAAATAAGTGGTTTGGAAGTGGGCTCTCTAAGACCTTGGCAAGGCTGGAGGCCAGACACCAAGAATATGTGATTTCAATGGCAAAGACACCTCTTTCTCTTGTGTAGATCACAAATCCTTCATCTTCAGTTCCTGTGGCTAACAGAAATCATTCACATGTAGCTCAAGACCCGGGTGCTCAATCTTTCTGGGAGGAGGCAAACTGGTCCAGGGATGACAGACCCCTTCATCCAGTATCTGGGCTTGGATTTGAATCCTTGCCAGCTTGGCAGAGCCATGTGAAGATTAAATTTGATTCTCCCCTGATTATATCAATGAAATTACTTAACTCTTATAGCATTTAAAAATATGATTTCTCTGCTAGAATATTATATTTTATGAAGTTTATTAAAGATTAAGAATTTAAGAAAATACAAGTAAGAAAGCACATGCCAAGGAGAACCGAAAGGCCCATTCAATTTCACTTACATCATGAGAGACGCGTCTGCTTGGAAGCGGAAGTAGAAAGAGGGAACGAGAAGAAGGGGGAGTCCGTTTTAAAAACCCCTCTCTCCTCTCGGCTCAGGTGATGACCTCACCCAAGATTATGGGGAACTGTGGGAGCTTCCAAGGATTCCTGGGAATTGAATCCAGGGTTCAAATCTCCATTTTTACATTCTCCCCTGATTGTGAAGAATAAATTGTAACCCATTTCTATTTATAGATTTTAATCACCAAAAGTATAAACACCCTACTTCAAAGTTAAGTATGGAGATCTGCCCATTTTAGATCTAATCACCAAAAGTGCAAATATCCCACTTAATTATGAAGTGTGAAGTCTGTGACCCATGTGTGTGGTAGTGCGTGACAAATCAGAATTGACTGACTGCCTGCTGGGCAGTCCTAGAGCAGGAATTCAACTATTCTTGGTAGATGTGGAATTAGGGGAAAGCACAGGAAGTGACACAAGAGAAAGTGTCTTTAAAAGTAGCTGTTACTTCTTGTAAAAGTCAATACTTCATTCTTTGATCTGCTGACTGGACCTGAGACCCTGTTTCTGAGTGGACTGAGTGAAAAGCTGACTCAACTGCTGGTTTTTTTCTGAAGACACCAGCCTCAGGAAAGACCTATCCTCTTGAGAATGGCTCCCTGGGCATTGGCTACAAGGGCCAAGGTCCCTCAGGCTAGGAAATAATTCTTTCTACCCACCGGCCAACAGCAGATTAGGGTTTAGGCTAGAAAGCCTTCCTTATCCCCTGTGATTTCTTACTTCACTCTTTCTACATTCTGTAAGTAAATTGTAAATAAATCTCTCTGGAATGAATTAAATTCCTGGTGACCACATTCTATTAAATATAACGTCCAACCCTCTTTTATATATAAACCCCTTGCCCCCCTTACAATTTATTGGCTGAACATGTCAGTTGTGATGAAATGCCCTCCATCTTTCTAACTTTCCTAAACTTTTCCTTTACTTTGGTGACTATCCCTAAGTCAGCATTTAATAGCTTATTTTGAATCTACACAAATCAGCTCTGCAGGTAAATGCAATTCTTTTCTTTTCCCCACTTAAAAACAAATATAGCACAGCTGCTTTTAATCTTTCCTTCTGTACACTGAGGCTCCACCTGGAGAAAGAGTCTATCCTTTAACTACTGTTGCCTTGTCTCTTAATTAGCTGTGAGGGCAAAAACCTGTGAGGAAAAAGCTTTCACACCCTGACTTTAACTCTTAGCTAGTAGTTCCATCTACTGACTAAAACTAATGATTTCATGGAGACAATTGGAAAAGAATTGAAATATTTAACAAATAGGATTGATAAACAGAAAAAAAAGGCATGATTCTCAACCAATGGCACTTGACCCTCTCCAAGAATCTAACTATGGATCCATTTCCTGCCACTTCTGTGAGAAGAAGGGCCACAAAATGATAGACTGTAGAAATGTATTCAAGGCAATCAGAAATAATAACTATAGAAATAACTAAAATGCGTCTATCATTCAGTTTTACTATTTTACTGTCATCTCTAACAATTGTAACTTCCTCTTAGAAAAATACAATATTGTATGTACTTTTAGCTAGAAGATATTAAGATAGTTATATTTAAATGATAAATTGGGGAAGTGGGTCTCCCAAAGCATCACAGGGGGTTATTGTGTCAAGGAAGTTCATCCCCTCCACCTCCTGTGTAGCTTGACCTGTCCATAAAATATTCCTGACATTACACAGTTGCACAAGGTTTTGCATCTGTGAACCTGCCGTATATCAATAAAAGCCAAGGCTTTGGGTTTGAGGGGAGAGAGAAGCAAGAAGAGAACAAAGAAGGAAGAAGCAGGAACAGAGTAGGCAGGTAACAGGGGAAGAAGGAAGGGACTTCCAGAGTAGGAACCATGTGGTCAGATTACGTAGAGGAATAATTGTCTACCCTTTCTAATAAACTTTATAAAATATATATCTGGGTAGAAATATTATTTCAATTCTTACATTGTGAAATAGGGAAAATGCTAAATTAAAATGTGAGCTTTAGAGATCCTTATGTACAGATTTAGGCCAATGAAAAATCATCCCTCCTGTAAAGTACATACTGTTGGTGTCTGACATTCCCAAGGTCACTTCCCCACCTCAAGATTCTATCTCTTCCCACTGCTATCTACTCAGAATATCCCCAGAGACAGGGACAGGAAGTTGGGATAACCCTAAGGTTTGTAACAATAAAGCTGAATGAAATAAAAGTAAACTAAGGCCAGAGATGATTTCTCTATGGTTCTGCTACACACTAGTGTGATTAGGGGAATGGAGAGTCAGACCAGTGAATTAATTGGGGAGCATGGATTATACTGTGGACCAAGAACCAGGTTTCATAGCAGCCATGCTTCCATGTGATATTTTATGCCACAAAGAGGAAAAAAAATAGGTGCAATGGTGAATCTCTATGTGGGAAAAGAGACAAAGTTTAAATTTTCCTTTCCAACTCCAGAATTTCCCTGCCAAAGGGGATCAAGGCCTGACCCATTGCATGAACGTAGCTTATACTCCAACCAGGACTAGAAACACTCTTTGGGTCCATAGCACCAAGGGAAATGGACTGAAAGAGTATGGGGGCAGTCATTGAAGCTGCAGTCCTAGAAGTTAGGAATCAAATAATGTTGCATGTCACCAAGCCAGAAGAGAATAATACAATATCAATAACAAGGATGACAACAACAACTCAAATGCTTTTTGTACCTACCATGTAAAAAGGACTTTCTTCACATAGAATCCTATTATATACAGAGAAAAATATTATCCATTTTCCCAGGTGAAGAAACTGAGGCTGTGAAAGGAGGAGACACACTTACTACACAGATAGTATACAGAAAAGGAAGAATTCTATCCAAGTTTCATGATTCTGAGCTCAGGGCTCTTTCAATCACAATGCATTGTGCCATGGAAGCAGGGGGGCAGAATATCTTATGTCTATTTTTCTCATGCCAGGGAAAGAGAGAGCCTAATGGGTCCCAGTCCAGATACTCACCATAGATTCTAAGAGTCTTGCTTGCGGTGCGCGTCAAGCCAGTTAATGAGTTGGATGCAGTACAGGTATAGGTGCCAGCATCACCCACGGATGCAATAATAGAAAATATGGATGAATTTCTGATCTGTTGTCCTTTGTATAACCAAGTGAATTGGGCTGGTGGGTTAGAATCAGCAGAACAGTTAAAGATAATATTTGCCCCAGTAGGGTACACATCTGGTGTTCGGACAATTGTGGCATTATCTGGGCCATCTGTAGGAAAGAGAAGGTTTACATATTGAGATTATGGAAGAAAGAAGGGGCATCTCCTGTTTTGTAACACATCACCCAGAACCACTGTTTCCCTGATCCTCCTTTGAGCTGGGAAATTCACAGCTCCTCCTCTCCTTTTCTAGTTTGGATCTGAACTTGGAAGATCTTAGGACATCCTCCAGCTCAGCACCCTGGATGGCCACCCTCCACCAGAAAGCATGACAAGGCCAATTTGGGCTCCCTAAAGACTAAGGGGGTTGGGAACCTCAGAGCCTACCTCTTTAGCTCTCAGAGAAGGGACTGAATTAGCCTGGCCTCTGGGAACACCCCACCAGGCTATAAGCAGGCACCATATAGGAAGAAGCAATATACTCACAGGTAACATTTACTGTGAATGGATCACTCATACTGCTAAACAATGGGTTCTCAATTCCACACACATAAGGCCCTTGGTTATCCCTTCTTGTGAGCCTGGGGAGAGTGAGTGTCCTCTTATCCCGGGACAGCTGTATCCTGCTACCAACTGGGGCAAGTCCATTTATGAACCACTGGTAAGCTTCAATTTGACCTGTAGCCTGGC
The DNA here is from genome assembly GCF_027887165.1 of Monodelphis domestica. Lineage (NCBI taxonomy): Eukaryota > Metazoa > Chordata > Mammalia > Didelphimorphia > Didelphidae > Monodelphis > Monodelphis domestica. The sequence goes on from NC_077230.1 coordinate 425,011,697, forward strand.
ATGTCATTGAGAAGTCCTTGGTCTCCACTGCAGTCTTGTTGGAGATGAGAATGGTTGGTTTGGACAGTGGAGCTGTGCAGAGAATAGACAGAAAATGACTGTGTTGGTTCTTTTTCTTACCTTATTACCAAATAAGTGGTTTGGAAGTGGGCTCTCTAAGACCTTGGCAAGGCTGGAGGCCAGACACCAAGAATATGTGATTTCAATGGCAAAGACACCTCTTTCTCTTGTGTAGATCACAAATCCTTCATCTTCAGTTCCTGTGGCTAACAGAAATCATTCACATGTAGCTCAAGACCCGGGTGCTCAATCTTTCTGGGAGGAGGCAAACTGGTCCAGGGATGACAGACCCCTTCATCCAGTATCTGGGCTTGGATTTGAATCCTTGCCAGCTTGGCAGAGCCATGTGAAGATTAAATTTGATTCTCCCCTGATTATATCAATGAAATTACTTAACTCTTATAGCATTTAAAAATATGATTTCTCTGCTAGAATATTATATTTTATGAAGTTTATTAAAGATTAAGAATTTAAGAAAATACAAGTAAGAAAGCACATGCCAAGGAGAACCGAAAGGCCCATTCAATTTCACTTACATCATGAGAGACGCGTCTGCTTGGAAGCGGAAGTAGAAAGAGGGAACGAGAAGAAGGGGGAGTCCGTTTTAAAAACCCCTCTCTCCTCTCGGCTCAGGTGATGACCTCACCCAAGATTATGGGGAACTGTGGGAGCTTCCAAGGATTCCTGGGAATTGAATCCAGGGTTCAAATCTCCATTTTTACATTCTCCCCTGATTGTGAAGAATAAATTGTAACCCATTTCTATTTATAGATTTTAATCACCAAAAGTATAAACACCCTACTTCAAAGTTAAGTATGGAGATCTGCCCATTTTAGATCTAATCACCAAAAGTGCAAATATCCCACTTAATTATGAAGTGTGAAGTCTGTGACCCATGTGTGTGGTAGTGCGTGACAAATCAGAATTGACTGACTGCCTGCTGGGCAGTCCTAGAGCAGGAATTCAACTATTCTTGGTAGATGTGGAATTAGGGGAAAGCACAGGAAGTGACACAAGAGAAAGTGTCTTTAAAAGTAGCTGTTACTTCTTGTAAAAGTCAATACTTCATTCTTTGATCTGCTGACTGGACCTGAGACCCTGTTTCTGAGTGGACTGAGTGAAAAGCTGACTCAACTGCTGGTTTTTTTCTGAAGACACCAGCCTCAGGAAAGACCTATCCTCTTGAGAATGGCTCCCTGGGCATTGGCTACAAGGGCCAAGGTCCCTCAGGCTAGGAAATAATTCTTTCTACCCACCGGCCAACAGCAGATTAGGGTTTAGGCTAGAAAGCCTTCCTTATCCCCTGTGATTTCTTACTTCACTCTTTCTACATTCTGTAAGTAAATTGTAAATAAATCTCTCTGGAATGAATTAAATTCCTGGTGACCACATTCTATTAAATATAACGTCCAACCCTCTTTTATATATAAACCCCTTGCCCCCCTTACAATTTATTGGCTGAACATGTCAGTTGTGATGAAATGCCCTCCATCTTTCTAACTTTCCTAAACTTTTCCTTTACTTTGGTGACTATCCCTAAGTCAGCATTTAATAGCTTATTTTGAATCTACACAAATCAGCTCTGCAGGTAAATGCAATTCTTTTCTTTTCCCCACTTAAAAACAAATATAGCACAGCTGCTTTTAATCTTTCCTTCTGTACACTGAGGCTCCACCTGGAGAAAGAGTCTATCCTTTAACTACTGTTGCCTTCTCTCTTAATTAGCTGTGAGGGCAAAAACCTGTGAGGAAAAAGCTTTCACACCCTGACTTTAACTCTTAGCTAGTAGTTCCATCTACTGACTAAAACTAATGATTTCATGGAGACAATTGGAAAAGAATTGAAATATTTAACAAATAGGATTGATAAACAGAAAAAAAAGGCATGATTCTCAACCAATGGCACTTGACCCTCTCCAAGAATCTAACTATGGATCCATTTCCTGCCACTTCTGTGAGAAGAAGGGCCACAAAATGATAGACTGTAGAAATGTATTCAAGGCAATCAGAAATAATAACTATAGAAATAACTAAAATGCGTCTATCATTCAGTTTTACTATTTTACTGTCATCTCTAACAATTGTAACTTCCTCTTAGAAAAATACAATATTGTATGTACTTTTAGCTAGAAGATATTAAGATAGTTATATTTAAATGATAAATTGGGGAAGTGGGTCTCCCAAAGCATCACAGGGGGTTATTGTGTCAAGGAAGTTCATCCCCTCCACCTCCTGTGTAGCTTGACCTGTCCATAAAATATTCCTGACATTACACAGTTGCACAAGGTTTTGCATCTGTGAACCTGCCGTATATCAATAAAAGCCAAGGCTTTGGGTTTGAGGGGAGAGAGAAGCAAGAAGAGAACAAAGAAGGAAGAAGCAGGAACAGAGTAGGCAGGTAACAGGGGAAGAAGGAAGGGACTTCCAGAGTAGGAACCATGTGGTCAGATTACGTAGAGGAATAATTGTCTACCCTTTCTAATAAACTTTATAAAATATATATCTGGGTAGAAATATTATTTCAATTCTTACATTGTGAAATAGGGAAAATGCTAAATTAAAATGTGAGCTTTAGAGATCCTTATGTACAGATTTAGGCCAATGAAAAATCATCCCTCCTGTAAAGTACATACTGTTGGTGTCTGACATTCCCAAGGTCACTTCCCCACCTCAAGATTCTATCTCTTCCCACTGCTATCTACTCAGAATATCCCCAGAGACAGGGACAGGAAGTTGGGATAACCCTAAGGTTTGTAACAATAAAGCTGAATGAAATAAAAGTAAACTAAGGCCAGAGATGATTTCTCTATGGTTCTGCTACACACTAGTGTGATTAGGGGAATGGAGAGTCAGACCAGTGAATTAATTGGGGAGCATGGATTATACTGTGGACCAAGAACCAGGTTTCATAGCAGCCATGCTTCCATGTGATATTTTATGCCACAAAGAGGAAAAAAATAAGTGCAATAGTGAATCTCTATGTGGGAAAAGAGACAAAGTTTAAATTTTCCTTTCCAACTCCAGAATTTCCCTGTCAAAGGGGATCAAGGCCTGACCCATTGCATGAACGTAGCTTATACTCCAACCAGGACTAGAAACACTCTTTGGGTCCATAGCACCAAGGGAAATGGACTGAAAGAGTATGGGGGCAGTCATTGAAGCTGCAGTCCTAGAAGTTAGGAATCAAATAATGTTGCATGTCACCAAGCCAGAAGAGAATAATACAATATCAATAACAAGGATGACAACAACAACTCAAATGCTTTTTGTACCTACCATGTAAAAAGGACTTTCTTCACATAGAATCCTATTATATACAGAGAAAAATATTATCCATTTTCCCAGGTGAAGAAACTGAGGCTGTGAAAGGAGGAGACACACTTACTACACAGATAGTATACAGAAAAGGAAGAATTCTATCCAAGTTTCATGATTCTGAGCTCAGGGCTCTTTCAATCACAATGCATTGTGCCATGGAACCAGGGGGGCAGAATATCTTATGTCTATTTTTCTCATGCCAGGGAAAGGGAGAGCCTAATGGGTCCCAGTCCAGATACTCACCATAGATTCTAAGAGTCTTGCTTGCGGTGCGCGTCAAGCCAGTTAATGAGTTGGATGCAGTACAGGTATAGGTGCCAGCATCACCCACGGATGCAATAATAGAAAATATGGATGAATTTCTGATCTGTTGTCCGTTGTATAACCAAGTGAATTGGGCTGGTGGGTTAGAATCAGCAGAACAGTTAAAGATAATATTTGCCCCAGTAGGGTACACATCTGGTGTTCGGACAATTGTGGCATTATCTGGGCCATCTGTAGGAAAGAGAAGGTTTACATATTGAGATTATGGAAGAAAGAAGGGGCATCTCCTATTCTGTAACCCATCACCAGGGACCACTGTGTCTCCCTGTTGCTCCTTTGAGCTGGTAAATTCACAGCTCCTCCTCTCCTTTTCTAGTTTGGATCTGAACTTGGAAGATCTTAGGGCTTTCTCCAGCTCAGCACCCTGGATGGCCACCCTCCACCAGAAAACATGACAAGGCCAATCTGGGCTCCCTAAAGATGAAGGGGGTGGGAACCTCAGAGCCTACCACTTTAGGACTCAGAGAAGGGACTGAATTAGACTGACCTCTGGGAACACACCCCAGGCCATAAGCATACACCATGTAGGAAGAAGCAATATACTCACAGGTAACATCCAGTGTGAATGGATCACTCTTATTGACACTAACTGTATTTTCAGTTTCACACTCATAGGGTCCTTTGTTTTCTGTTCTTCTGAGATTGCGGATAGTGAGTATACTCTTATCCGGGGACAGCTGTATCCTGTTACCACCTGCAGGAAGTCCATTTATGAACCACCGGGTTGTGACAATTGCACCCGAAGGCTGGCATGTCATTGAGAAGTCCTTGGTCTCCACTGCAGTATTGTTGGAGGTAAGAATGATAGGCTTGGATAGTGGCCCTGTGAAGAAAATAGACAGAAAATGACTGTGTTAGTACTTTTTCTTACCTTATAACCAAATAAGTGGTTTGGAAGTGGTCTGTCTAAGATGTTGGCAAGGCTGGAGGCCAGAGACCAAGAACCTGTGATTTCAATGGCAAAGACACCCCTTTCTCTGGTGCAGATCTCATCTCCTCCAGGCCTTAGGAAAAGTTCATCTTCAGGTCCTGTGTCTGACAAAGACATTCATATGGAGCCCAAGCCCCTGGTGCTCAGTATTTCTGGGCTGAGGTAAGTTGATCCGAGGGTGACATAGTCCTTCATCCAGCATCTGTACTTGGATTTGAGGCCTTTTTAGTTTTGCAGAACCACCAAGAGTTTGTTTTCTTGGCCTGGACTTCAAGAAGCCAAGGTTAGTTACCTGCATGCCTTGGTGAGGATATTGGTTGGAGAGGATAGACTAGGGACACACCATGGGGAGATTGTGCTCAGAAAGATAAAAATTACTTTAACTCTGAAGAGGAAAGAAGAGCAAATGCAAAGAGTGGGAATAGATCAGTTAGTAGCAGGGTACTACTACCCTTCAGTATTTGGGGGGGGGGAGGTATCTCAAGAGACTAATCCATGCATCAATATATGGGATTTGATCTGGGTGCCTAGGATCCCCATAAATGATTCTCTTAACAACAAAACAGACCTGGAGATTAGTGGTTCCCTTTGGTGGCCAATCCATCTCAGATGTTAGACATTCCAACCTACATAAGCAATGAAGTGTGGCAGTCTACCTTTTCCCCATATCTTGAAGCCACTTTCTTGAAGGCTTTAAAATTAGTCAACATACAATCAAGGGGGTTTGAGCCAGACGTCAAAGTAGTGTTACCCATTTTTAGCAATGGTATGAGTATAGACAGACAAATAACACCTCCAAGACAGACAAGACACACAAAAGACAGCAAGCAGTCACTATAATACACATGTAGGGCCTGAGGACATTTCCTGAAGTCCCTAGATAGGAGTCGTATAGTCTACTGCCATCCTACCCCAAATGGATCTAGCCTGATTCAGAACAGAGCAGGAAAAAATCCTTAGACATCAGAGATGTCCAAATATCCAATTTATGAGATGGCAAGGTACAGAAACAAACTTCTTATCCCCTTTATGATGACTTCCCACACCATTCACTTCCAGGAATTTCCTGCCCAGGTCCTCAAGGACTAAGGGAAACATATTATCTTCCCATCCACTCTCAGAAGCACCTCCACCTTGGAGTATTAACCTTTTATCCACACAATCACACACAGTCACAGGTAAGTGGGTCAAAATGCAAGGATCAGAAGTCACAACTCCAGGGCATCTCGCTGGGGCCTCCAAATGGACACTTGGACTGTAACCACACGGACCCAGGAAAAGTTGGTTGGAGATTCCTTTATTACTGGGCACTGAGGCATACTCAAAGAGAGAGTGAACCTTTTCCCTCAGAAGAACAAAGTATATATACCTTTTCAAAGTAGAACAGGGGTTGTTTATATGGTAAACAGATTGAGTAAGTCCTTGATTCTGCCTAGAGATGGGGGAAGGGGATTCATGGAAGCAGTTGAGGTTACAGAAGGCAAAGCGATGCAGTTATGCAGGTGTTGTATTCCTGATGCTGGGGTTGTGGCAGATACGGTTATTTCTCAGAACGGGAGATTTCTAAAATAAGCGTGCACAGACAGTCTTCTGGGAATTAAGGTTGGGGCAAAACAACTTCAGGATATGGCACATAGCACCTTGGTGCCTCTGTCATAACAGCTTTAGCTGATTATAATAGTTTACCATTGCCATTTTATTACTAATATTCAATATTATACATTCTTAATTATACTTATTACAGCTTTGAATTTTGAGTGAAATGTCTAGTCCACTTGAGCAAGGTTATGGCCAATAAATCAATCAATCAATAAATAAATATGCATTTAGATCCTCAGAATCTTATTCTCCAGAAGGAAGAAAAGACAATGATGAATTAGTATTTCATTCTCCACAAGGGAAGTGAGAAATACAATTTTTAACTTTTAGAATTTTAGAATTTTATTTAAACAATTTTTGAGACTGGAATTTTCATGAAAGAACTTTTGATATCTAAATTTATTAAGGCTGATCTAATATGTGCCTGGAAAGCATTTTTTAAATGTTGTTTTGGTTTTATACTTGGACACTCAATTGGAATTTTTATTTAATAATCACTGGACTTTCTTTTTAAATTCTTTCCACAAATGGTGAATGGGGTCATTTCCAGGTTTGCAAACTTTCATAATCTGTTGTGTATTTTTTCTTTTATATTTATTTCTATATACTCTGTATCTTTTTTTCTTACTTTAACAATACAATTACTTTGGTATTGTTAGGCACACCATATTAGCTTGAAAAATATGGCTTATAAATTTCTAATTGCTACAAATAGATTTTAATAGAAACAATAAGATGTCAAAGGTGAGGACTTGAGGTTACCTTTGCATTAGTGTTCAGAACACCAGTATCAAGTCATTTCTAAGGACCAACAGAATATTTCAATCAGGCTAAAATAAATGAATGTCTAATATGGCTGGCAGCAGAATTTAGTCCTCTATGTGCTTATGAGAAAATATCCGAAGAGTCAATCAGTTCCTGTTGGAGAATTTGGTTATAGATTTCCCATATTGTCTTTTCCAGCCAAGAAAACAGTTGGAGAACCTGTCTATTGCCTTCTGAAAAAGGAGAAGAAGGTTGCCAAGGCCTACATCAGAGCCACAGGACTTGAAAGACATGATAGACTGTGGGGAATAGGGTAAGCCACTTTTTCTTGTTAAGATTTTGCCAAAGTGGAGTGTCTGTTGTCTGGCTAGCTGTCAATGCTTCTCTGCACATGGCCAGTGCTCCAGAAGCCAATTATGCTATGTGTTAGCCCCTCATCTCCTTTCCACCATGGGAAGGGTCAGACCCTCCTGGGCATACTGCCCTTTGTCCCTTTCTATGGCCAATGGCAGAATCACTCTGAGCAGAATGGGGAAATGACAACCTTGTTTAGGAAACCCCAGAGTTGCCTCTGTCCCATGGGGACTTGTCCTCCAGGAATCCCCACACTGACCCTTGTCTCAGACTGAACAATAAGCCATCAAATAAATACCCAATGAGCACTTTGAGTAGAAGTGATAGAGATGCTCAAAGAAGACATTTAGTCAGTATTACCTTCTGTCATCTTGTACTGAATCCTGACCTTTTCCCTTATTTCCCTCCCAGAATAATTATTTAGACCACAGAAGGAGCACCTAGAGAATGGACAAAGGCAATGATCTTGGATCCCTATTGGCAGTTTCTAGGCCCCAGACTAGTGGTCAGTCTAACATAACAACAAATCCTTTTTAGGGTGGGAGGAGGGTCCCTGCAGATTTTCACCTGGTGGCCCATCTGATTTATGCCTTGGACAATCCTACCCAAATTAATTTACTGATTTAATGCCATACCCATTAAACTACCAAAAAACATTTTTACTGAATTATAAAAAAAAACTATAAGAAAGTTCATTTGGAAAAATAAAAGATAAAGGATATCCAGGGAAATTATGGGAAAAATGCAAAGGAAGGAGGCCTTGTAGTCTCAGATCTCAAACTATACTATAATGCAGGGGTCATCAAAACAATTTGGTACTCGTTAAGAGACAGAAAGGAGAATCAGTGGAATAGACTTGGAGTAAGTGACCTCAGCAAGACAGTTTATGATAAGCCCAAAGATCCCACCTGTTGGGACCAAAATCCACTATTTGATAAAAACTTCTGGGAAAATTGGAAGACAGATGGGAGAGATTAAGTTTGGATCATCATCTCACAACCTACACCAAGATGAACTCAGAATGGGTGAATGACTTGAATATAAAGAAGGAAACTATAGTAAATTAGGTGAACACAGAATAGTATAAATGTCAGATCTTTGGGAAAAGAAAGATATTGGAACCAAGAAAGAGCTAGAAAAAAAATCACAAAATGTAAAATCAATAATTTTGATTCCATCAAATTAAAAAGCTTTTGTACAAACAAAACCAATGCAACCAAAATTAGAAGGGAAGCAACAAATTGGGAAACAATCTTCATTACAAAAACCTCTGACAAAGGTCTAATTACTCAAATTTATAAAGAGCTAAATCAATTGTACAAAAAATCAAGTCATTCTCCAATTGATAAATGGGCAAGGTATGTGAATTGGCAATTTTCAGTTAAAGAAATCAAAACTATTAACTATTAACACATGAAAAAGTGTTTTAAAATCAGAGAGATGAAAATCAAAACAAGTCTGAGGTATCACCTCACACCTATCAGATTGGCTAACATGATAGCAAAGGAAAGTAATGAATGCTTGAGGGGATGTGGCAAAGTTGGGACATTAATGCACTGCTGGTGGAGTTGTGAATTGATCCAACCATTCTGGAGGGCAGTTTGGAACTATGCCCAAAGGGCGATAAAAGGCTGTCTGCCCTTTGATCCAGCCATAGCACTGCTGGTTTGTACCCCAAAGAGCTAATAAGGAAAAAGACTTCTACAAGAATATTCATAGCTGCATTCTTTGTGCTAGCAAAAAAATGGAAAATGAGGGGATGCCCTTCAATTGGGGAATGGCTGAACAAATTGTGGTATATGTTGGTGATGGAATACTATTGTGCTCAAAGGAATAATGAACTGGAGGAATTCCACATGAACTGGAATGACCTCCAGGAAGTGATGCAGAGGGAGAGGAGCAGAACCAGGAGAACATTGTACACAGAGACCAATACACTGTGGTACAATCGAATATAATTAACTTCTCCATTAATGATCATGAACAAGCCAGAGGGATCTATGAGAAAGAACACTATCCACACTCAGAGGAAAAACTGTGGGAGTAGAAACAGCAAAGAAAAACAACTGCTTGATTACATGGGCCGAGGGGATACAGTTGGGGATGTAGATTCTAAATGATCATCCTAGTGCAAACACCAACAACATGAAAATAGTTTTTGTTCAGGGACACTTGTGATACCCAGTGGAATTGTGTGTCAGCTACGGGAAGGGTAGGGGGAGGGAAGGGAAGGAAAGAATATGATTCTTGTAACCAAGGAATAATGTTCAAAATTGACTAAATAAATTAATTTTTTTTTAAAAATATGAAATCAGCTGCCTCACTTCAGAAATCGGATGGACTCAGTCTGTATGTTGCAACAGATATTTTTTGAGCTTGGGAATTAGATTTCCTTGATTGTTTATACTTGTCACAAGGATTTTCTTTTTCTTTAGTGGGATGGGTGAGAAGTACAGAAAGTAAATGTTGGTTAATTGGAAAAATTAAATTAAGAAAAAGCCCCTTTAGAGCATGGGGTCAAATACATAGCCTGCTACACTCCCAGGTGCAGTCTGAACCAGATGAAAAAGTAATTTGGAAATAGTTAACAAATGAAAATACAGTAACACACAGATAATTTAAATGCTAAATTAAAATGTAGGTTTGGGGGATCCTTAAATACAGATTTAGGCCATCAAAAAGTCTTCCATCCTCTAGAGTATATACTGTTGGAGTCTGACTTTCCCAAGGTCACTTTCCCCTTTCACAATTCTATCTCTTTCCCCTGCTCTCCACTCAGAAAGTCCCCAAAGGGAAGGACAGGAAGTTGGGATGCCCCTAAGGTTTGTAACAATAAAGCTGAACAAAATAAAAGGAAACTAAGGCCAGAGATTGTCTCTCTATGGTCTTGCTGCACACTAGTGTGATTAGGAGAGTGGATGGTCAGTCATCTGTACATAGGAGAGCCAGAGCAGTGAATTAATTGGGCAGCAGGGATTCTACTGTGGACCCAGTCACGGGATGCTAAAGCCAATCTTCCCTTCACATGAATAATAACCAGGTTTCATAGCAGCCATGCTTCCATGTGGCATTTTATGCCACAAAGAGGAAAAATATAGGTGCAATGGTGAATCTCTGAGTGTGAAAGGAGACAAAGTTTACATCCTCCTTTCCATCTCCAGAATTTCCCTGGCAAAGAGGATCAAGGCCTGACCCATTGCAAGACCATAGCTTATGCTCCAACCAAGACTACAAACATTCTGTAGGTTCACAGCACCAAGTGAAATAGACCACAGGAAAGAGTATGGGGCAGTCATTGAAGCTGCAGTCCTATAAGTTGGGAGACAAAAAAGGTTGTATGTCACTGGGACAGAAGAGAATAATACAATATCAATAACAAGGATGACAAAGACAACTCAAAAGCTTTTTGCATCTATCATGTAAAAAGGACTTTCTCCACATAGAATCCAATTATATACAGAGCAAAAGATTATCCATTTTTCCAGATGAAGAAATTAAGACTGAGAAAGGGGGCAACACACTTACTACACAGATAGTAAATAGGAAAGAAAGGATTCTACCCAAGTTTCATGATTCTGAGCTCACAACTCCTACCACAACAAATCGTGCCATGGGATCAGGAGGGCAGAATGTCACTTATCTCTGTTTCTCTCATGCCAGGGAAGGAGAAAGCCCAATACAAAGTTAAGGGTCCAATCCAGCTACTCACCATAGATTATAATATTCATGCTTTGGCTGTGTCTTATGCCAGTCAATGAGTTGTATGCAACACAGGTATAGTTTCCAGCATGATTTAGGGCCGCAGTAGCAGAGAATGTGCCTAAGTTGCTGACCGGTTGTCCATTTTGTAACCAAGTCAATTGGGCAGGTGGGTTACATGATTGAGCAGAACAGGTCAACTGAATATGCTCCCCTACATTGTAACGATCGGCTGCAGGGAGAATCGTCATGCTATCTGGACCATCTGGAGGAAAGAAAAGGATTCCATATTGAGATTGTGGCAGAAAGAAGGGCATCTCTTATTCTGTAACCTGTCACCAGGGAACACTGTGCCTCCCTGATCCTCCTTTGAGCTGGGAAATTCACAGCTTCTCCTCTACGAGTTTGGATCTGAACTTGGAAGATCTTAGGGTTTTCTCCAGTTCAGCACCCTGAATGTCCACCCTCCACCAGAAAGTATGACAAGACCAATCTGGGCTCCATAAAGATGAAGGGGGTTGGGAACCTCAGAGTCTACTTCTTTAGCTCTCAGAGAAGGAACTGAATTAACCTGGCCTCTAGGAACACCCCACCAGGCTATAAGCATGCACCATGTAGGAAGAAGCAATATGCTACTCACAGGCAACATCCAGAATGAATCCATCGCTATTAACATGACTAACTATGTTCACCATTTCACACATATAGGGTCCTTTGTTTTCACTTCTTGTGATTTTGGGGAGAGTGAGTGTCTTGTTATCCGGGCTCAGCCGTATCCTACCAGTACCATGTTGGACACGTTGGTTTATGTACCACGTTGTTGAGGGAAGGTAACCCGTAGCATTGCAGGTCAATGTGAAGTCATTGTTCTCCACTGCAGTATTGTTGGAGGTGACAATGTTAGGTTTGGATAATCCCACTGCGAAGAAAACAGATATAAAATGACTTTGTTGGTTCTTTTTCTTACCTTATAACCAAGCAACTGGTTTTGAAGTGGCCTCTTTAAGACGTTGGCAAGGCTGGAGGCTGGAGACCAAGAACCTGTAATTTCAATGGCAAAGACAAAGACACCCCTTTCTCTAGAGCAGATCTCATCTCCTCCAGTCCTTAAGAAAAGTTCATCTTCAGTTCTGTGACTGACAGACATTCACATGGAGCCCAAGCCCTGGTGTTCAATCTTTCTGGGCTGAGGCAAGCTGGTCTGGGGATGACAGACCCCTTAATTAAGCACCTGGCCTTGGATTTGTGTCCTTTCTAGCTTGGCAGAACCACCAAGAGTTTGTTTCCTTGGCCTGGACTTCAAGAAGACAGGCTTCTTGCTCCATGGCTTGCTGTGGATATTGGTGGAGGCTGGGGAGGATGGACCTGAGACAGTCCATGGGGAGATTGTGCTCAGAAAGGTAAAAATTAATTTTAACTCTGAAGAGAAAGAAAAGTAAATGCAGAGAGTGGGAATAGATCAGTTCGTATCAGGGTACAAAAAGAAAAGCCTCAGACTGGGAGTCAGGAGAGACTTGGGTTCAGGTCTACAGATTTTGAACCCACAATAACATTTCTTGTGCATAGGACTGTGTTTTGCCCCCCCTTTACAGAAATTTCTGGAATTCCTGCTTTGGGCTCTCCCCTTTCCTTAGGAGTTTCCTGCCCTACAAGATGAGAATGATAATATTGAAGGTAATCTTCTCCAAACTCAGATATAGTGTTAGGGTGAGAAGCTAAGCCAATGGGGACTAATTTTCCCTGAGACTTCATGGCCCAAGGGCCCATGGCCCTTTCCTTATCTCTAGTTGGCAGGGAGGCCTTGTCACTGAGTGAGATATGGGTCCCAAAATAATCTCTGGGGCATATCCAGTAGGCTTTCCAGACTTCCTTCTTGGGTCATCCTTGGCCAACTGTCTTAGGATTAATTTCCAAAGTGGAAGGAATAAGTTAGAAATATTTCACCTTCCTTGACCCTTCCTCTTGCTATTTTGGTAGAGCTTATAACTCTGTCACTTGGTCCCTATTGGGAAGTTGAGGACGAGGAAGAGTGAGCCTCCCACTTGTGTCCAGTAAAGCCAAGTGAGACTGGCCAGGAAGGTGACAAATATGATGTCAGCTAGCCACCTTTTGAAGTGTGTGAGTGTGTGTGTGTGTGCGTGTGTGAGAGAGAGAGAGAGAGAGAGAGAGAGAGAGAGAGAGAGAGAGAGAGAGAGAGAGAGAGAGAGAGAGAGAATATGAAGGAACAGTGACCATGCTCCTGGGCAAGAAGGCCTTGGTAGAACATTTAGGAAGGTGTCTTGATAACCCCAATGGATCTGGTGACAGGCATGACATAGTGGCATAATTCCAGACTTAAGAGTGAGAAAGGGCAGAATTCAAATCCTATCTCAGAATGTTACTGCCTGTGTGACTTAATTGCAAGTCCCTATCTATATCTCCATTTCCTCCTCTATAAAATTAAAATAATAATCTCTCCCTCATAGTGTTGTTGGATCAAATGAGACCATGTACAAAAGCTCTTTATAAATCCTCAAGTATTGCATACATGTGAGCCATTACAGTTTTAGAAGGAGGTAGGTCCCCCTTAAGTGCCTTCAAATGGAGGAAGAGAGTGATGACAAGACCCTTGGGTAATGCTCTGCTGCCCTGAGCAGGGATGAAAGGAGCAATGGAGAATGGATCAAAGAGAGTGGAGCAAGAACCAGGTCACCTGTAGAAAAGACACAACACATTATGCACTCTTGGAAACACTGGAAAGAGCCCTGGATATGAGGTCAGAAGACTCTGAGTTCAAATTCCAGCTCTGCCACTTCCTACCTATGTGACCTTGGCCACATTTCTTTCCTTCTCTAGGTCTCAATCCTCATCTGTAAAGTGAAGACTATGAATTCCAGAATATCTAAGGTCCTTTTCCAGGCTAAATCAAGAATTCCATCATCACAGAATGGCAAGCACTTTTGAGACCCTCCAAACTTCCCATCATACCCTTGTGAAACTAATCAGAACTGTGGGTAGAGCTGGCCATTCTACTCCTCGAAGACATTAAGGGGCTCACTGTTATCACCCATCTCAGTCAAAGTCTGAGTCTTTTAAATGATGTTCAAAGCCGCTCCACCACCCCCCTTGAGCCATTCCACCCGTGAAGCATTCCCATGAGGAAGACTACTCCTTCCCTTTGTGAATCTTGAAATTTCTCAGACTTGTGAATGTTAAAAAATTTGGGAATTTTTATTGGGACAATTCCCTATTGGAACTATTCCCCATTTTTAAACAGTGAAGCTACTTAGATCTAAAATGTGAGAACTCTACTTGGATCAGAAATGGGAGGACCTCTACTCCACCGGTACTTAGGACTGCTGTAGGGGAGAAAACTCCTTGCTAAACAATGAAAGTACTTAAACCCATACTTATAATGAGGCAAAAAGTTCTTTAAGCCATGCCTAGTTTTAGAAGTTATACAATAGGGTGCTAAGTACCTATAAAGGTCAGGCAACTTGTGAATTTACAAGGAGCAAAGAGGTGAAAACTTATTCAGAAGTTTTTTTCTGTTTCAAACTTACTAAAGGGATTAGTCGACTCAGCTGTGAATTCAGAATGGGCTGTCCTTTGGAAAACATCTACTGTGATTGGTAGATGTAAGAATTTAGGGGAGGCGACAAAGGAAAAAATTCCCTATATAAGGAAAAGAAAGAGTCTCTTAAAGAACAGTCAGCTGGGAACGGCTCCCTTGAAGGGTCTCTCTCGAGACTCTCTCGGGGACATTTCAGATTAAGGATTGAGTTGGTGAAGGCAGCTGAAATGGAGCTGGCCTGGTGTCACTAGAATCCTTGCTTGGACAGATATTGTGGTGAGTGATTAAGGACTGACTGATCTTTTCTCTTAGGGCTTAGGCCTGGGTTGGCCAGGACTGACCAGGGCCAGCTTATCCCTTTCTCATTATTCCCTCTTTTTCTTTCTTTCTTTCTTTAATTCCTCATTGTATTAATTAATTAAAATCTCTATAAAACCCAGTTGACTTGGGTATATTTGAATAATTGGGAATATTTCCCTGGTGACCACTTTATATATTGATTTTAAAACAAGATACTGTAGTGAAAACATATTTTCTGCGGTCACAATTTACTCACCCACTTTTATATCTACTACAATTTATATCTTCCACTATTTTAATCACTACAGTTTATAGCTTTCAACCATTTTAACTCTCACAGTTTATGGCATCCACTCTTTTAAATCTGACAACATCCATGTCATGTACTCTGACCAAAGTATATGTTATATAAGTATATATATATATATATATATATATATATATATATATATATATATATATATATACTAAGTATATAGAGAGACCAAAAGACTATCTGCCTCTGAGTCATGCCCCTTGTCCATCCCCTTCAGGTCTTGGATCATGGCTCCTAGGATCAGAGGGTAACAGACTCAGAGCTGACAGGGACCATCTAGAATGCTGGATCTTCACCTTTCTGGTCTCATAGACCCCTTGGGCAGTCAGTGCCCATGGACTAAGCCTTCTCTGAATCACGATTTTTAAATTCCCAAAATGAAACACAAAGAATTCCAGAGGAAACCAGAAGTTGATGCAAATAAAGGTAAGTTTCCCCATTTCCATTTCTGGATTCCCCAAATCTGAGAAGTCCTGATCTAGCCTAATGCCCTTGTTATAGGGGAAAACCAAGGCCTGGGCTTGTAACCTGTCTGTGATCAGATGACAAAGCACAGCTGGCTTTGCACTCAGGGCCCCTGACTCCAAGATGGCTCTCTTCCTCCTCTCAGAAAGTTGCTCCAAGTTCAGACTTTAAGTGACTAGCCCAATGCTATGCATCTGATGTCTTAGATGGGACTTGATCTCTGGACTCCGTATGCCTGAATTCCTTGGTCTTTCACTATATAAGCGGCCTTTCTAAAGCCTCAATTGCATATGATCAAATGACAGAAATGTGTATTTTTAAAAAGAAGAAATCCCAGAAATATCCAGGCAAAAAGTACAGTGTGGCCTTCTGTAACTCAGGCCTTTCCTGGAAGGTCTCTGAGGCTCCTTCCCACTCTTGCTGAATTCAGTGGTCAAAATGCCAGCCAAAAGGGAGCACCAAGTTAAAGAAGAGGCAGGAGAGAAGATGGCGGCAAGATTTCCCTGGGAGCTCACTCATCATGGATCCTCTTCCCGACTTCTTGACTCAGACCTGTGAATGTTCCTAGGTCCTTCCTCCCCCAGTCTCATCTGCTCAGGAGGTGAAGGACAGAAGAGGGCTGGAGATGAGCAGCAGGGCCCTCCTCAAACACTGGCTCCTGCCACAGATGATTCCCAGGACAATTCCCATGGGCAAACCATGGAAGAAGCCTGGATGTACCAGACAGCCAGTCACCACCCCACTAAGCCCCCCAGATCATGCCCCCTTCAGGGCTGGAAGTCTCATCATGGGGACTCTGAGATTCTTTGCTTCTTTGTCCCACCCAGATCTGGTTAGAGATCCCCACTGGATCATTCTGGGTCAATGGCCAGCTAGTCTCTGCTTAAAGATTCCCAATGCTGAGTAGTCACTATCTCCTGAGATAATCCTCAGTGGTGGGAAGAACCTAGGTGATGCGTGAATGGAATGTTGGACTTGGAGGTCAGGAAGGCCCAAATTCGAATTCTGCCTCAGCTATTTCCTAGCTCTGGGCCTCTGGCCAAGTCCCTTAATCCCTTTTGGTCTCCTTTTCCTCCATGATAAAAAATGGTCCCTACAGCACAGAGTCTTTGGGAGAATCAAATGAAATCTGCTTCACAGGGCCCTTTGCTCACCTTCAGGCACTCCAGAAATGTTAGCTAGTGTGGCCAGCTTTCCGAATTAGAAAAGCCGCCCCCCCTCTGGAGCCCTAAGTGACCTCTTTGCTCCCCTCATTGCATGGCATTTGTCTCTTCCTCCAGCTGAGACCTCAGTGGGAGCAGCTGTGACCCTCTGCCCAGTCTGTCCCTTCAGAGAAGCCTGGGCCCCCCAGCTTGGCCTTTCCTCTAGAGCCTGCAGGGAATACAGGTGTTCTCCCTCTGGGGTCCCTCTCACAGCACTGGGAGCCTGAGGGTGGGGACTGGCCTCTAGAAGGTCCCAGAAACCAAAGCAGCCCCTCCTCTGGCCCCTGTGGAGTAGGTGGTCTGGCCCTGCCCTCTGAGCCCTGCAGGGCAGGCCTGGAGTGTCTGGCCTCTCCCTGCCCCACCAAGCTGCCCCAGCCTCCTGGGCTTTTAGAGGTCTGAGTGCAGAGAACTTCAAGAAGAGGTTGTTGTCCCCAGGCCCAACAGGAGGGGACCAGGGGCCATCCTAGGCCCTCGGGGCCTCACCCAAGCTTCCTAGCATGGACTGGGGGAGGCAGGAGCAAGAAAGCAGTTAGCTCTGCAGCCAGGGCCCTCTGAGCTCTCTGGGGCTCTCTGGGGCTGCCAGGCAGGAAGCCAGGAGTTCGGGAGTCTCCCCTCCTCAGGCTCCTTCCTGTGGGAGGGGGTCAGGCTGGGGCTTCTTCCTGCTCCCTGGAAAAGGAGGGTGGGGAGGAGTCGGACCCCAGACAGGGAGAGGCTGTTAGAACAACTGCAGGGCCCGTGGGTAGGGCAGCACTTACCATACACAGTCAGTGGGGCTCCTGCTTCAGGTCTGTCCAGAGTCCACCTATCTTTGATGATCTGTACTTCATAGTAACCAGAGTCATTGACGAGGAGGTTGGGGAAAAACATGGTGCCATTATGGTATACCCTCTGCCGAATTTTGGTCTGTAACTGTCTTCTATTATAAGTACTGTATGTCACGATATGTTTCCTGCTGGGTTGCTGAGCTGATGTCTTATAGTACCAATTATACATAACAGGAGTCCCCGAGTACCCCACGATACGAAAGGTGACGCTTAAGCCTTGTGTCCCAAGGGGTGGCTCTACTTCAACTGTGATATCTTGAGCAGACGTTGGCTGGATCCAGCAGCTGAGGATGGAGGCTGAGGGGAGGAAGGGGGCAGAGAGAGGTCAGCACATCCCCTGCCCTCCTGGCAGACCCCGATACCAGAGCTGTCCCCAGGCTCAGGGGTGCTGCCAAACCGACCCCAGAGTCTGTCTGGGCATTCCTGTGCCCACACGTCCATCTGTCTGGCCCGGCCTCCACAGGGGATCTCAGAGGTCGGCCTGGGACCCCTCTGAGGCTCCCTCTGAGCACCTGATTCAGAAAAGACCTGCCAGGGTGGTGGGTGAGACACCAAAGGGAGAAACGAATCACTTAACAGGTGCTTCCCAGTTGGGGAATCGAGTCTCAGAGCTGGATAGTGTATGATTGAAAATCTTCTTCCCTAAAAAAAGAACTACATATCCTAGAGCCCACTGACTTCCTGTCATTATGTACTTACTGTAGACAGAGGATAAAGGGCCTGGGATTTGGAGGCTCCTTCTCTCTGATGTAGAATCAACATTGATGGTGGTTGAGTGGGGTTGACTAAAAAATGGCTCGCCATCAATGTAAAAGTTAAAATTAAATCTCAATAATAATATTATATTTTAAGAGATTTATTAATAATCATTAGAAATCAAGGAATAAAGAAGTTACAAAATAAAGACCACGTGCCCATGGCTGGTTAGCCAGTTTTTAGTCAATCTCACTCACCACCATCAATGCTTATTCTAAATCAAAGAGAGGGAGCCTCCAAAGCCCAGGCCCTTTATCCTCTGTCTATAGGAAGTACTAATGACAGGAAGTCAGTGGGCTCTTAGGACATGTAATTCTTTTTTTTAAGGTAACAGATTTTCAATCATACAACAGGACCTTCCAGATCAATGAATCCAATATGGCCAATTCACAGACTAAGCCTTGAGGTCCAAACAAATAACAGCTGGGGCAGATATTAAGCAGCAAATAGCAAGGGCAGCCTCAGACCCAGATCTTCTGGCTCCAGCCCAGGGAGGGCATTTCCCACTAAACCCCAGGGCATTGGAAGGCCCACAGTTGTGATCCCCAGCCTGGCTAGGAGGAAGGTGATGCTCAATGGCAAACATTAGCTAAGAGAGGTAAGGGACCTGTCCAGGGTCACTCAGGTAGGAGAAAGGAGAGCTGCCTTCTCTAGCTACAACACAGCCTTGGCCTCTTCAGTTTACCTGGCTCTGGGGCAGGGCTCTGGGGCTTCTTACTTTCTCCCCTGCCCCTGCAGGGTGTCACACATCTGCAGAGTGTCTCCTGGGACTGGCCTCCCCGCTGGGCCTTGGGTGGTTCTCCTTGTCTCTAGGTGAGCCAGAATCCCCCAGGCTCCCCCTCTTCCTCCTCTGGGCCCCAGCAGAGCAGACATCTCACCTGTGATGATCAGGAGCCCCTTCCAGGTGCTGCCCCTACTCTGTGAGGCTTTTGAGGGCCTCTCCATTGGTCTGCACTGCTCATCAGGTGTCACTGCCTCTCTCCTTCCCAGGAATCTCTGTTCTCCTACCCAGCAAGGTGTCTCATCCTTGGGTGTCTCCCTAGAGCTGTCTCTGCTGCTCTCCAGGCTAACGACTGTGTGGCTGCCCCAGAGCCTGTCTCTGTCTCTGTGGAGGCTGCTTCCCCTGCTCCAGAGGACTGGGATCTTTCTCTTCAGGACTGGAGCTCTTCTATCTGCCAGGATCACAGGGGCCCCACAGGGCACAGACTTGGCCTCTCACTTTCCCCTCCTCCCCTCTCTCATCCTCTTTCTTCCCCTCCCAGAGGCTCTGGCCTCCTGCCTCTCCTAGGGAGCCCCTCCCACTGTCCCTGGAGTGCTTTTGTGCCCAGGGGGAGCCTGGTCACTCAGGATGACCCACAGTCCTCTTTGCTGACCTCCTGCCTTCTTTCCCTCCCAGAGGACTGATTCTTTGCATCCCACAAAGAGCCCAGAGAGCAGGGGCAGAGGCAGTGTGCTTGGACCCTGTCTGGGGCTTCCAGGATGCTGACTGCTGAGCCTCCCTGCCCTCCCCTATCAGGCCAGGCCAGTGTCCTGTCCTTTGCTCAGCCATTCACTGTGGCTTCTGGGGATCCCCTGGCACTGGAGAGTGGGAGCAGGGAAGGAGGAAGACTAAAGCAGACAGAAGACACCTCCCTCTTCCTGTCCCCACTTTCTCTCTCCCCAATGCCTCCTTCTGGGGACTCAGCCAATGGGGGAAGGGCTGGGGCTGGAGCCTAGAAGGTGGGAGATCAACTCTAGCCTTTGGGACCTTGGACAGCACTTAACATCTCTGTCCTTCAGTTGCATTTGTCTATTCCTGCCTCCATGTTGAGTTTCTGGGCAAAGATCCTGGAGTGTCTGCTGTGTCCTTCTCCAGCTCATTTTATAGACGAGGAAACTGAGGCCAGCTGGGTGAAGTGACTTGCTCAGGGTCCCACAGCTAGGAAGTGTCTGAGGTCACCTTTGAACTCTGGAAGTGAGTCTTCCTGACTCTCCAGGCCTGGTACTCTCTCCAGGGAGCCACAGAGATGCCCACTTAAACTCTCTGCCTCAGTTTCTCTGACTATAAGGTGGGCCAGACAACAACAGTATCTGCCTCCCATATGGGTGTGAGGAGCAAAGGAGACAGTAGTTGTCAGTCATTTAGCACAGTCAAGGGGGGTCCCTAGTCAGGCCCCTTTGGGAGGAGGGAGTGCTGTGGGCCAGGAGGTGGAGGCCACCCAGAGAGCCAGGGATGGGCGTAGGCTGAGATTGAGAGAGTCGGGAAGGTCTGTGGCACCTTTGATTAGCTTAGTGAGCCCCCAAACCTCCTTGTATGGGCCCACTAAGGGCTGGGCCACAAGGACAGGGAGCTTCCCTGCTCTCCAGGAGCTCCCATCCAATG
Source organism: Monodelphis domestica (assembly GCF_027887165.1). Classification (NCBI taxonomy): domain Eukaryota; kingdom Metazoa; phylum Chordata; class Mammalia; order Didelphimorphia; family Didelphidae; genus Monodelphis; species Monodelphis domestica. The sequence continues at coordinate 425,032,524 of NC_077230.1, forward strand.
AAGGAGCCAGAAGGCAGCCAGCTCTGTACAAGGAGCTGAGCGGAGGACAAGCTGCAGAAAATGGCAGAGGGGAGGCAGCAGTAGGAGGGAGAGCAGGAGAGGCTCAGGCTGTAGGTGGGATCTGAGCTGGGCCTTGATGGAAGGCAGGAGGCAAAGAGGAAGAGGGAGGCACCTGCTCAATGGATTCCACAGGCATGGAGCCAGGCACTGAACAGAGGAGCAACGGAGGAAAAGTCTACTAAAAAGGATGAGTTTCTGCCACCAGCCAGCCCTGAGCCTGCCAGGCCAGCCAGCATCTTCCAGGAAAAGGAGGAACCTGACCCTCAGAGTGGACAAGTGACCATTCACATTTCCAGAGATACCCAGCTATTACCTGTTTTAGGAGAGTTTTGAACCCAATGCTTTTAACTCCAAGTCTGGAGATTTCGCTATTGGGCCCTGCTGTCTCATCCAATAAAATCCATCTTTCAAGGCTCTCCTTCAGTCTGGCCCCAGCTGATCTTCCCTGCCTCATCTTCCCTTACTGTCCTCCAAAAACTCTAAGCCCCAGGAAAGGTGGGTTATTGTCCATCTGCTCCTTTACATTCTTTACATCCCATTAGAGAGAAGGAGCCCCCTTTGATATGGGGTGAAGGGGTGGGAGACAAAGAGGGGGATATAAGGAGGGGCAGTCTGACCAGTACCTGCTCGTTTTTCCCTTCCATATGGTGACCGACCTTTCTTGGCCTTTCTTTTTGCTAGCCCTGTTGCCTTCCTTCTTGTAGGACAAGTGTTGGAGGGATGATGGTTGGTGTTATGCAAATGGTGGGAGTGAGTGTGGGGTTGGGCATGGGATGAGGAGTGATGGTCCCTGGTGTATGCTGTCCCTTTAGGAGTCCTGGGTGGACTAGGGCTGGGACTGACAATGGGACTGGGGCTCTGGCTTTGGCTTCGGCTTCCACTGTGACTTGGACTTGGACTCTGTTGCCTATTTATGTTTTGCTTCTGTGTCTGAGCAGCAAGGAGCCCCTGCATCGTTGGCAGCCATGAAGGCACGTGGAGCTCAAAGGCCACCTTCCTCCTCTCCTTGTCTGATCTGGTCTGGCTTTCCCAGAACCATGTCTACAGACCCTGAGTTATACAGGTAGGGGCCACTGTTAGCCAGGACAGAGGGCTCGATTGTGATGTCAATGGCACAGTGGAGGTAGGGAACAGGCAGGTGGTGTGATGGCAGAGGGAAAGTGCTGTGGCTCAGAGGATGGGAAATAATGGAGAGAAAAAGACGCCTGTCCCAAAGGTTGTGATTTGAACAAAGGAGTAAGTGAAGGGGCTGCTTTTTCTGGTACTGAGAACTACCAGACCATTTTGTCTTGCTGATGCCTCCTAAGACTCTCCAGGTTGATGTCTCTCCCCTCTTGCCTCACTGAAAGTCACCTGCTTGTGGACCCCACTGCATATCCTGGGACCCTGCTATCCATGTTTTCCTCGCACCCTTGGGGGATATTTGAGCCTTTCCATTTGACCTTATAGCAGAGTGTGGCTTCTCTGAGTGTATGGACTTCTGCCTTCTTTGTAGCCTTTCACATTAACCTCTCTCTGAACCTTAGTTTCTCATATTAAAGGAATCTAAAAGTTTCTTATGACTTTTAAGCTCCATGGTGCCTAGCGTCATTTGCCTCAGTTTCTCCACCATTAAAATATCATGAAGTTTGTTCTTTCTTCCCTCCCTGGCAAAAACAATTTCAATGTTTCCCTTTATTAGGCAAAAGAATGAGTAATTGTTATAATAAATTCCTGGTTTAGAGTCAGGAAGACCTACATGCAAGTCTCAGACATTTACTGTATATCCCAGGGAGTCCATCACTTCCCCCTGTTTACTTTCAGTTTCCTCATGTGCTAAATGAGCTGGAGAAGGAAATGTCAAATACACTACAGTGTCTTTGCCCAGAAAATCCCAAATGTGGTCATGTTTTAAAAGAGTTGGGCATGACAAAACTGAGGATCCCCTGCAATCTGACACCAGCTGATCTTCCCTGCCTCATCTTATCCTACTCTCCTCCAAATACTCTAAGCCCCAGTCAAGGTGGTTTATTGTCTATCTGCCCCTCTATATTCTCTAAAACCTACTAGAAAACATCACTGGATCCTCTGGCCTCCAAGATTTTGTTTAGACTATTCCCTATTGCTAGAATGCCTTCTTAATTTCCTCCTTACCTCCTGAATTCTCATTCATCTGTAGAACCTAAATCAAATTGATACCTGGGATCTATATCTGTATTTATTTGTTTTATAAAAAATCTTTTGTGAATTTTAAATTTACTCCACCCTGCTTAGTCTTTAGAAATCTAGCAACCAGGAATGTATACATCCCCACTTAAGGATTGACTGTTGGAGAGGATGACCTATGACCAGCATGTGCTAGCAAGTGACAAATCAGAAACAACTGACTGATCCCCTGGACTATCCTAATCCAAGCTTAAGTTACCATTGGTACATGTGAGACACAGGAAGTGATGTAAAGAACTGCCTATATATTTTGTGGCACTTCCTATGAGTGGTCACTTGGCAGGGTTGGGAGCTTTGGGCAGCATTTTGGAGTACTTGCAGCGTTTGGATCTGTAGTGTGGTTTAGGTGAGGCGTCTTCTCTGAGCAACCTTGGTGAGTGATAAGGCTGATTCCTCTTTTCCTTTACCTCCTGAAGGCACTCTCCTCTGAGGGACCCTTCATCTTGGAGGAGATCTTGTGGCTGGAAGCCAAACTAGATTTATTCTTCTGAGAAGGTCGCTTGGTTGGCTTAGGCTAGACCAGAGAAAATCTTATACCCTTACCCTCTTCTCCTTATTAATTTCTTCCTTCTATTGTAATTAAACCACCATAAAATCCAAAACTGACAAATATTCTCATGGAATTGAATTTAAATCCCTGGTGACCACTAATAAAATATATTCAGTCAAGAACCCTAAATTTTACCCTTAACACTATACCTTCTCTCTTAGTATCAGTTCTAAGACATGAGTGGCAATGGCTAGGCAACTGGGGTTAAATGACTTGTCCAGGGTCACATAGCTAGAAAGTTTCTGAAGTCAGATTTGAACCCAGATTCTCCTGACTCCAGGTCTGGCACTCTACAGTACACTGTGCTACTTAGCTGCCTCTATACAGTTTTTTGCATAGCTCTTTTGATACAATCGGTTTCCTTTATAATCCTATATTTTTAATGCCTTTTCATACACAATAAATATTACCTTGGGAAGGGGTTCATAGGCTTCTGGAGTCTGACAAGCAAAGGAGTCCAGGACACCAAACAAGTTAAGGCTTCTTGTTTCCTTATCAGTAATGACTTTATCATTTTTTCTCTTCCCAACTTGCCCATTTCTGGTGAAAGCACCATCATCCATCCAGTCACCCAACTTCATGAAGGCCTTGGTGTAGTCCTAGACTCTTCCTCTCCCTTGACATTCATCTTCCCTTAGCTTCTAAATTTTTTTTCATCCCAGATCTCCACAATGCCTTTCAAATTCAGACCCTTCTCTGTACTCATCCTGCCTCTCACATTCAGGCTCTCATCACCTCTTGCCTGGACTATTACAATTGTCTTCTAATCCTGCCTGCCTGCTGTTTGGTCTCCCTGCCTCCCTCTCTCTCCCTCTCCCCATCACCCAGCTACCTGTAAGAGTAAAATTAGGGGTTATTGACTGAATATATTATACTAGTGGTCACCAGAGATTAATTCAATTCCAAAAAAAAAAATACTCAAGGCAGTTTGGGATTTCTATGTTGGTTTAATTACAATAGAGGGAAGAAATTAAGAAGAGAGAGAGAAAAGGAATTTGGACTGCTCTGGCAAGCCAGATAGGAGTTCAGAGGCCTAGGCCAAGGGACCTTCTCAATCTAGCTTGTTACAGACAAAAGAGTGGTTGCTATAAACTGTGACCGCGGAAATATTGGTTCAAGACTTTGAATTGCCAAAAGCATAAAGATAATTTTTAGTGTCTTGATTTAAATCAAAAATAAGTGGTTGCCATGGGAAAAAATCCCAAATATGAAATACCCAAGTCAGCTGGGTTTTATGGAGATTTTAAATTAATACAAATGAAGGAATTAAAGAAAGGGAGAGAGACAGAGTAAGAGGAAATAATAGGAAAGGGCTTCGTCCATTGGCCTAGACCTGAGCTTTAAGAGAGACTAGTCAGTCCTTAATCACTCACCACAATATTTTTGTCCCAGGCAAAACTCTAGTGTTCAGAGAGACCCTCCAGTTCAGCTCCTGAGCTCAACTAAGTTCAGCCACCAAGAGACAGACTTCCTCTGACTCCTGACCTCTATTCAGCTTTGGCAAGCTGAACTAAGTTCAGAGGCCTTCTGACCTCCTTTAAAAGAGAATTTTCTCCTATGTCACCTCCCCTAAGTTTTCACATCTACCAATCACAGTAGATGCTTTCACAGGACTGACCATTCTTAATTCATATCTTCTTTAGTTCTCAACTTCTCTGGGTAGACTAAAACTTCACACCTCTTTTGTTAAGGTTTCCCCTTGAATGTTGCCTGATATTTTAGTGATTAATTTGACCTTCATAGGTACTTAGCACACTTTTGTATTAGATTTTAAAATACACCTAGATTAAGGGCTTTTGCCTCACACTAAGTATGATCTTCCCCTAAAGTATGCCTAAGTATGAGTGGAGTAATGTAAAGTTCTCAATACATTCCTGATCAAGTACCTCCATTGTTTAAATGGGGGATAACCTTAACCAAATGTTCTAAGGTAGAATCTGAGAAATTTTAAGATTCACAAGCTTGGCTTCCAGCCACGAGGCCTCCTCCAAGATGAGGGGTCTTCTAGGAGGATAGCATTTTAGTAGGTAAAGGAAAAAAGGAATCAGCCTAAACCACTCACCAAGCACACTAAGGATGCTGCCATGAGCTCCCAATGCTGAAAGAACCCAACCTCTCCGCAAGAGAGACCAGGAAAGGAAATGACATGAAATACATAGACCTTTCTTTACATCACTTCTTTCATCTCACATGTATCAACAATAGCTTAAGCTTGGCTTAGGACAGCCCAGAGGGTTTGTCAGTTGTTTCTGATTTGTCACTTGCTAGCTCATGTGGTCATAGGCCATCATCCTCAACACTTAATCCTTAAGTAGGGGTGTATACATTCCTGGTTGGTAGGATTTTAACGACTAATCAGGCTGGAGGAAAATCTGAAATTCACATACCATAGGGATATTGCAGGGAGTCAACAGACCCACACTGGTTGACACGGTCACAGTGGGAAGTGTGGAAACTGCAAAGCAGCCTCCCCCCTCCTGAGAACAAAAACCCCCTGATAACCACTTTCTGTGATTTCTCTCCAACTTTCCCTACTAATGGATTCATTGTGATTATTAGTCTTTCCCCAAAATAGAAGAAATAATGAGATCAAATACTTATAGGATCAATACACATATATCCCACTTTAATCATCCTAGATTATTACCCCCAAATGATTTCAATTAAAGGATTAAATCCCAAAGATTATTGTCCATAACCCCTCCTTTCTCAAGCACAGATACACTCCAGGGCACTATAATAAATACTGGCCAAATGCTTGAGCACTACAATAAATCTTTCCTTACAGTTATCACACTCCAATGAATTTGTTGATGAACAGAAACCAGGCAGCATTGCTAGGCACTTCAAAGTAACACAAGAAAAACAGAACTTGTAAATTGAGAAAAACCCCAAAACTGGTCTGCTTTAAATTACCTTTTAACTTTTAACCTAGATATGAAGATGTTTTATTATTCATCTCCTAAGCAATTGTGATTGATAATGAAAGCTGATCAAAAGCACAGTGATCATCTCAGCAGATCAAGGGGTACTAACCTACAAACAACTTCATTCATGTTACTCATATACATCACAGAGTATTGTAGAAACATAGTAAATGATCATAGAATTCTTTGTTGTAGTAACATCACAAGAACATTGTTTAGGTGATTTAATAATATCCAGGCAGAATGTAGAATGTCATATATGTAGAAAAATGATTGTGTGTCAAAGAAGTATGTACCTGTGTATATCTTGAAATTTCTCAGACTTGTGAATGTTAAAAAATTCCCACATTGAGGAATCCTCCATTTGGAACAAATTCCCTACTGGAAACATTCCCCATTTTCATGTGAGAACTCGCCAGGATCAGAAATAGGAGGACCTCTACTCCACCCATACTTAAGACTGCTTTAGGGGAGAAAGGGGTATATGGGGTGCTCAGAGAGGGGTAGTATCTCAGGTATGGAGGGCTTGTCATGCCCCCTTAGGGCAGCTCTCCAGCCTCTGATCCTCACCTGACACCCAGCTCTCACTTGTGGCTTCTAGTAGCTGCTAGCATGAGGCAGCGGCCACACCCTGGGCAATGGCTTTGACAGGCCGGCTAAACCTTGTGAGGGTAGTCATTAGGTTGTAGACCCCTGGTGAACTAGGGCTTTGCTCACGAAGCATGTGAAGACTGCTTTGGCTGAATAGATGGAAGAAACCAATAAGAAGGTTCAATGACTGAGATGGCGACGCAGCAAAGCACTGTGGAGTGCTTAGGGTGTGTTGGAGCACAAAGGACAACACGGCTATCCAATGCAGCTGAGGAAGTCTCCAGACGTAACAACTTTTCATGCCACTGGACCCAGGCTTCCAACGCCGAGAGAGTGGGACTGTTTCTGTGCAATGACTTTTCCACTTAAATCTCCATGCACAAGTGTCTTTGTGCACACTCATCTATACACTATAGATGAAAACGCACTAAGACAATCATCATCCTTGGTTACCAAGAGACTACTACTATTACTAGGGGAGAAAACTCCTTGCTAAACAATGAAAGTACTTGGACCCATGCTTATAATGAGGCAGGGAGTTCTTTGAGCCACGCCTGTTTTTAGAATTGATACAATGGGATGCTAGGTACCTATAAAGGTTGGGCAGGTTTTCTCTTGATGGGATTAGTCGACTCAGCTGTGTTTTCTCTGGTTCAGACTTACTGAGAAGATTAGTCGAATTAGCTGGAATTCAGATGGGCTGTCTTTTAGAAAATATCTATGGTGATTGGTAGATGGAAGAACTTAGGAGAGGTGACATACGAAAAAACCCTGTTTATAAGAAAAGGAATCTCTTGAGCAAGGGAGGCTTGGAGATAGGATCCTTAGAGATAGATCCTTTTGGAGGAGGCCCTTTGAAGATCTCTTGAGAAGAAGTCCCTTGGGAGGCTGACTCTGGCTGGAACTCCCTCTGGGGAGACTCTGTTCCCCAGACATCCTTACTTAAGACAAATCTTGTGGTGAGTGATAACTGACTGGTTTCTCTCTTAAGGCTTAGGCCTGGGTTGGCCAGGCCTGCCCTTGGCCGACCTATTCTTTTCTCATTAATTCCTTTTCTCTCTCCTTCTCCTTTTCTTTAATTGCTCATTGTATTATTAATTAATTTCTCTATAAAACCCAGTTGACTTGTGCATATTCATAATTTGGGAATATATTCCCTGGCGACCACCTTATATTTGATTTAAAACCAAGACACTGTAGTGAAACATATTTTCTGTGGTCACAATTTACTCACCCACTCTTATATCTTCTACCATTTTAACTCACTACAGTTTACAACATCAACCATTTTGAATCTTACACCTGAAAACCTATATAATAAACAAACCACTGTATTATGGCAGAGCACTGTGTGTGATGCTGGCATACATGGGTTTGAACACATAGTGTTTGTCATCTCCATAATTCAAATGGATCGCCACACTTAGACAGAGAAAGACCTTGGACACTCAGAGAGACTGCTGGACAGATCTCAATATACTGGCACCCGAAAGAGCTTTTGGACCAAAAGACTCCACATAGGTGCCTTCCCATTTTTCTCCCAAGCAAAAAAGGCCCCCAGAAAAGAGTACACACCCCTCAAACCTGGACAATCTCAGTAATCCCCCTCAGAGGACTGCAGCCTCCTATTAGCAGAAGAAGAGATGAGGAGGGTGGGAAATCCAGACCAAAGAACTTTTGAGAAGCTTGAAAAGAATCATGGGCCATAGTGAATCAAAGGAAAGAAAGCTATTTATGGGAATAATAAACTACACTCCTCTTAAAAGCGATGTGAAAGTGAGAAAAGCTCAGTTAACTAAGTTCTTAGATTTTATCCAGGTTTGTAGTCAGTGGTTCCCAAACAAAGGTACCATTGACTTACACACCTGGGAAAAATTGGATTTGATTTAAAAGCATACCATAATGACAATGGACCAGAAGAAGTCCATGTAGAAATCGTTTCCCTTTGGTCTCTTTTTAGAAATGCTTTAGAAACCACCCATGAGGCTATATGCCTTGGGCAGACACTCCCCAACCTGTCTGCCACAGAAAAAAACACCTCTATTATCTGGAAAAAAAATACAAGGCAGAAGTCTTTAGAATTACAGAATCAGGACACAGCTCAGGAGAGGGAGAGAGTGGAGACACCAATAAGGAAATCTCCTCAGAAGAGGAGGACATGTTAGAAAGTCAGGCTGCTAAATGCAAAAACCCTGACTGGGAATTTCCCCTTAAGAGCAGGCCACCTCTAACAGCCCCTCTTCCTTGTAAGAATTCCTTTTCACCCAAAAGAGGAAGGAGTAGGTAGAGAGGAATGTGAGTGCCCTAGACTTCTCCCCACAGCATGGGTTTTGGGGGAGCAAAGTCCCTCATAAAGAAGGGGACTTCTCTTTCTGTCTCCCTGTAATCTACTAAGGAGAGGAGTCAGAGAACAAGGTACTTAGATGGGAACTACTCCCATAAAAAATGCTAAGGAAATTAAAGCTGCCTGTACCCCATATGGTACCACTTCAACATTTACCTTAACTTTGGCAGAGACTGTAGCAGGGAAGTGGATGAGTCCAGGGGATTGGACACATGTGGCTAAGGCATGCCTATCTGAAGGGAACTATCTTTCATGGAAAGCTGAGTAAAATGAATTGGCAAAGAAAGAGGTGGCCCAAAACAAGAAAAAGGGTAACATAATCACTAAAGAGATGCTAACGGGGGAGGAGGAGTGGATTAACTACTCTGACCAGGTCAAATTACCAAAGAAAGCTCTGTAACAGGTTACCACCTGTGCTTTCGAAGCCTGGAGAAAAATTCTAGTCTAAAGGACAGACCTCTGGGCTAGCCAACATTAAGCAAGGCTCTGAGGAAAAATATGCAGAATTTATGGACAGATTAATTCAACAAGTAAAATATGCAATTTTATAAGATGATGCCCTGGAATTAATAAACCATCAATTAGCATATGAAAATGCCAATTCTACCTGTCAGGGCATGTTTCAAAGTGTAAAAAGAATAGGAAGCATCAGTGACTTTGTAAAAGCCTGTGAAGATTTCAATTTGTCTTACGTTCAGGGCATGGCTATTGCCACTGCCCTGCAAGGCAAGACATACACTGAAATGATAAGAAATCCAAGAATAGGGAAAGAATGCTTTAAATGTGGGAAACTTGGACACTTGAGCAAAGATTGCCCTGAAAATAACAACAAAAATCCACAGCTGGCAACTGGCCTCTCCAGAACTCAGTGTGGGTGGTGCCTTAAGGGATTTCATTGGTCTAAGGACTGTCAGTCAAAATATCACCAGAATGGTCACCTCCTCCCTAGCAGGACCCTTCAAAATGGGCAGCAGGGAAACTGGAGAAGGGGCCCAGCTCAGGCCCCACAAAACAAAGAGGCAGCTATAGGATTCAGTCAGAAAAATCTGTTTTACCCACAACAATCAGCTCTTTATACCAAGCAAGTCCCAGGAGCATGGGACTGAATCTCTGATCAAGTGCCAATCTCATATTAACCCCTGATTCTCCCCCTGTATTCATTCCCATGGGAGTGAAGGGCCCCCTACCCAAAAGGACAATGGATTTTATTATGGGTAGGAGCTCTCTCTCTCTTCAGGGAGTGTTAGTGATTCCAGGGATTATAGACTCAGACTCTTTATGTGAGATTCAGGTGATAATGCAACCCCCACCTAAGACCATAAAATATAGTGAAAGGACAAAGAATTGCACAATTAATTCCTCCCTATGCACAAACTGGGAATGCCATCCTTAAGCCAATCAGAGGACAGGGAGGATTTGGATCCTCCAATTAGACATTTTTGGTTCAGGAAATAGAAAATTCCAGTCCTATGAAAGTTATTAAAGTTAATCATAAAACTATCAAAGGATTGCTGGATACAGGAGCAGACTCCAGTAGTATTACAGGGAAAGATTGGCACTGAGCTTGGCCCACCAAAGACACCCCCTCCCACCTTATAGGTATTGGACAGGCCACTAATGTTTCTCAAAGCTCTGAGATTTTAACCTAGTCTGATGGAAAACTGTCAGGACAATTCTGCCTATATGTGGTTCCTTCTCTCCCTTTAACCATATGGGGAAGAGACATCTGGTCGCAAATGAAAGTCTCTCTAGTCACATCAAATGAAGAGAACCAACCCCCCCCCCCCTTGACGAAGGACCTTTGGTTTTTTTCATAGGGACTGAAGTATCCCCCATTTTTACAGAACAGAGATGGTTTTTTCTTCCCTCCAGAAGGAAAAAGATGTTTGGGCAGATAACAAAATTCTTTCTGGGTGGTAAGAGACAAAAGAGAAATTTTAGGAATATCAAAGGGCCAGTGAACTAACATTTGACTAAGTGAAGATAAACACTCCTTGGTTAACAGCCCCATCGTAAATATAAGAATTGTCCCCCCATCTCAGACCCCACATTCCTGTGTTAAGGTTTGTTTGTTAGATCAGAACTCTGCAATGTATATAATCTGGTCTTTAATGTCAACCCAATGCAGTTTCCATTAGGGAATTCTGCCCCAGATGGTAGATTCTTTATTTCCCTCTTTTATTAATAAATGATGGTTCCAATAATCAATATTCTAGGTGTTTGAACTCATTTATGAAGTGTCCTACTTCAGTTGGAGCCCCGCAGGGAGATCTTAAGCCCCGGGATCAGGAGGTAAGGACTTTGGAGAGGGCTGATGTAAGAGTGTGTGTGTGTGACTTGCTTGGGGGAAGAGTTCTCTAGGCAGCGGCTGGGGTTCAGCTTTTGCTAAGCCAGGGCCTGTGAAGGAGACTTGCACCCTTATCCCCTTCAGGGGTGTTTCTGAGTGCAAACTTGTGTAGTATGCAATTCTTAACTCCCGTGAGGGATCAGGTCAGAAATCCGAGGAAGTGAATGGTGTCTTCCCAGAGCCTGCGCCTGGTTCTGGTATTTGAGATTTTGACCAAAATTTAGGCTGCTTTTGGAACCATCTGTCCTGTCCTGTTCTGTTCTGTTCTGTTCTGCTCTGGTAAGTTAGCTCTGTTTCTCTAGAATTCTGTTTTGTTTTGCACCAGGGCCTGTTTTACTCTAGGAGTTTGCCTGCTTGAAGGTTCAGTCCTGAAGTTCTGTTTGGGCCCTAGAGTCCTGTTGGCCATGGAGTTCTGCTCTGTTCTGTAAATCTGAATTCAGTAGAGGCAGTTGGGTTGCTCAACACAGCTTAGTCCCACAGTCAGGTCACTAAAGAGGCATCTTTCAATGACTTTGGGGAACCTTCCAGTTAGAAGGTGTATGAATGTGTGAGAGAGTGTGTCCTATAGGCTTCTGTTGAGTCTTTGTTGTTTTTGTGTGGCTAAATGAAACAAAGAAAGAGGCAAAAAGAGTTTAAGATGCAAAAGAGAATTTCTTTTGTAGTGGCTATTCCCCACTCCCTCCAAATGCATACCAATGGGGCAGACTCTGGGGGAAGGGCTGGGCTGTGTCTCACAGAAAGCTCCTAAGATGGAGAGAGAGTCTGAATAGGAGGGGATTTATAAGTCTGTTCCTTGAGAAAACCAGCCAGATTCAGGAAAGCTCACCTCCAACCGTACTAGGAGCAGATACTTTTGTCCAGACACTACAAGAGCATTTTGTTAGAAATCAGTCAAAAAGAGAATCAGTTTTTGATAGATCAGTTCAGAGAGAGCTGGGGAACAAGATTCTCAGCTCAGCCAATAAGATGGCTTAGCTCATCACAGCTTCCCCGAGTAGGCTGAAACTGTTTTAATGAATTTTCTCCCTGTAAATATTTTTTCTTATGAATTGATCCTAAAAACACCTATTTTTTCCTCTCAAAGCATGCTTGTCACAGCATTGTATGTTACTGTTGTGAAATGGAAATCACTTTAAAAGACTGATATATATTAATTTAATGTCACCAAGGAATTCAGCTATGTAATTCCTAAATGAAAACTCAAGTCAGCAGTCAACCTTTTATGGAGTTTTTAATTACTAACAGGAGGAAGAAAGGTACGAGAGAGAGAGAGAAAGAGAAGAGAGAGAGAGAGAGAGAGAGAGAGAGAGAGAGAGAGAGAGAGAGAGAGAGAGAGAGAGAGAAGGAGAGAGAGAGAGAGAGGGAGAGAGAGAGAGAGGGGGAGAGAGAGAGAGAGAGAGAGAGAGAGAGAGAGAGAGAGAGAGAGAGAGAGAGAGAGAGAGAGAGAGAGATTGAGAAAGTGGAGAGAAGGGAATAGGGCTTAAATACGCCCTCTGCTTAGGTTGGGCCAAAGGCCCAAGGCCTTGGATAGCTGAGGCAAAGAAAAGAGATCAGTCCCTATCACTCACGTGTCCAAAATGGAGAAACAGTCTCAGGGCCTCCACTTCAAGGACCAGGCTCCAACTCCCTCCTTTCCTCCCTACAGGAAGTCTCAGAATCCTCAGCTGTCCTCTACCTCACTTCCTGTGTCTCCCCTGTGCCAATGGTGGCTCTACCTTAACCCAGGACCGCCCAGAGGTCTGTCCCCTTTGCACATGTCTGTTGAAGGTCATATTCTCAAATAATTAAATCTCCAGCTTTGCTGCAGCCCTTCCTAAATCCTGTTACCCTGAGTAGGGTGGAGATTGTAGTTTCCAAGACCTGATTCTGTCATTCCAAGTATCTCCATTGTTATTGATCAGGAAATAGCCAAATCCCATCCTCTAAAGAATGGTTTGAAAAGGGTTGAGTAGTTTTGGAATTCACACTGTTTATCTCTGTCTTTGTCACAGTCTCCTCTCTATGTAAAATGGGGGAGTTACAAGCTTGAACTTTCTACTCTCAAAAATCCTCAGCAGAGGACAAAAGCAAATACCTGTTCAATGATTTTTCCCTCTTTCTCCCTTTGGATGGGCCCCCAAAGGAGCAAAAGAGAGAAATTCAGAGCAGAAAAGGGAGAGATTTTCACTCTATAGTTAGCAATTTTCACTTTAAATTAATTCTCAACTTGGGAGGATTGCTAATGATTTTGATATGGTACAAATGTAATGTATTGTGTTTACTGCTTGACAGTTAAATGTGAAATGTTAGCCAAATCTTATTGAGCACAAAAACTCATGGTTAGAAGCTTGTTTTTTTAAACCTTGCAATGCATAATAGTTTCAGTGAATTTGAGAATTGTCAAAATGTGATTGATAGTCAGCCTGATACAGAGAGGAATGTTTATTCTATATGGACAGAAATTGTACTGGCTACTTTATAGAGGTAAAAGTCATTCAGAAAAAGTTGTTATGTTGTTGAGAAGAACTTATTCTAGAATTTAAAATTGGGAATCCTTCAAATCAGATTTTATTTTAATGTATGTACTGTCAGAACTAGCAGCAAGAAATCATATGACACTCTCAACATGGAATCTAGGAATCCCAAACTTGTTATCTAGTGAGATCTGATGAACCTCAATTTTCAGGACTAGCTTGTAGATTGGAGACCCCAAAGCTTGTACTTGTTCGCTGTTCCCTGTTCCCATGGGAATCTACCCTGAAGGGAATCCTAAATTAGAAGTTTCAGACTGAGTGGGGGATGCTCAGGGAAATGACAATCCTGGTTGGGTGAGATAAGCATATGCTAAGGACCCTCTTTGTTTTAGGTAGTCTCCCCTATTGTATTAGAACCTTTCCCAGGAAGATCCACACTTGAGCAGGAACCATTCTTTAGTATCTATTGTAAGCAGCCCCTTCTCTTACACCCTAGCCTCTAGCTATGATTCTTTCCCCAAGGTTGATTGTATCCTGTCAGTGTAGTTTGAACACTCCCATTTTCCTTGTAGCCATAGTGATGTCAATCATTTTTCCCTGCCCCTGGATTTCCCAAATGGTATATAGGTTCCCCAAGTTCTTTTGTTCCCTGGAGTCCATCCTGAGTCTGTGGCACTCCCAGGGGCTAGTGACCAGGGTATCCAGACTCTGTGCAGTCTCGGGGAGCAGCTCTGTTGTCGCACTTAGTAGCGCTAACCCCTTTTCCCTTGATTAAAGAGTGATTTTGACTATTTAATAGTTCTGTGTTTTTTCTAGTTGACAACACATAAGAAGTTTTTAAAGTGGTTAATCTGTGCATGGGATTTAATAATGTGTTAGGAATTTTGGTATTTTGCAAAAGAGAATTTCTAAATGGTATTGTCTTTGACTAAGGTTATATGGATTGTTTAAAAAAATTGTGCACAATGTATAGGAGGGAATTTGTGATCTAGAGATGAACATATATTCAGATACAAATTCCTGGAAAGTAATGAAGTGAATACAAATTATGTGTGCATTCGTACTATAGAGAGAATTAAGTTTTACACCTAAATAGGTTAGGAGTATATGATATGTAAACTGTATGTCCTTAACAAGACAAATTTAACTAGCCGTGAAATCAAGAGGGCTTGTCATGAGGATTAAATACAATTCAGTATAGTACCTTTCCTCTACTTACAATAATGGTAAAGAGGAGAAGCCAGAAGAAATAGGAGCAATGGATAGAGTTACTAGTAGACACTATGAATACTAGTGTGAAATAGACACAACAAATTATAAATTGGAATAATGTTGATGGGATTTAATCAGTTATGTGGCAATGTTTTGAGCTAAAAGAAAACTAAACTGGAGGTTCTATTCTACTTTAGACAGGCTTGAGAGAAGTACAGGTAAATACTTTGCAATTCAGTTTGGTTACACTGAAACATTGCTAAAGGACTTAGAGTTACTTGGAAGTGTGGAGTTCAAACTGAAATCCACTGAGAGTAAATTATTATGAAAGGGGTTTGATGAATTCAACATTTTAAATTATAGTGAGCTCACTGGTTAAAGAAGGATGGGCCAAGGTTGCTAAGTAATAAAATCTAAATCAAGCCACACAGCCTTAGGATAAATTGCTCAGAAGCTATTAACCCCCTTTCCTTGCACACAGGGATGAGAAAGAAATGCTTATAATTGTTCCACACAGAAACTTAGGGACTGAAATAGGGATCTCAAAAAGTTGACAATCACTGGGTGATAGAACTTAAAGATGAGTATATTTTAATTGTATATTTTGGAGGTTTTAAGGTGCTCAAGCAAGCAAATATTACCAGCTCTGTCTGACCAAAAAGCTTGTTTGGAGCTGTCAACTAGAAAAAACACAGAGCTATTAAATAGTCAAAAATCACTCTTTAATCAAGGGAAATGGGGTTAGCACTACTAATGCGACAACAGAGCTGCTTCCCGAGACTGCACAGAGTCAAGATGCCCTGGTCACTAGCCCCTGAGAGTGCCACCGACTCAGGGTGGACTCTGGGGAACAAAAGAATTTGGGGAACCTATATACCACTCTAGATGACCTGGGGGCTTTAGGATTAGAGGGACAGTTGATTGACTTTACAATGGTGAGAAAGGAAAATGAGGAGTTCCAGACAGGAATAATAGTGAGGGGCTGGTGTCCTACAAAGGACACAAAAGGGAAAGACTCAGTCCAGGGCTAGGTCACCTTGGTCATGGACCTTAGCCTAGGGGGAGAAACCATTGGGACAAAAGGGATGCTTAATATTGGATGGGATTAGCTGTTCCCACCCAGACTACCAGGAAGTTCACTGTCTGGTGAAGAGGGACCTTCCCTCAGAGGAAACCTCTCCTGTGACAAGGTCAAAACCTGGGGTTTCTATACTCAAACTAAATAAACTGGGGATCTCTATATTTCCATGTTGACAGAGCTGTGGAATCTTAATGCAAACATTCCATGTCCAGAGTGATAAAATGAGTTGAGTGATATGTAATTGATAAGTTACCTCACACGTGTTTTGGGAATTTGTTGGTTGATATTTTGATTACATTTTTGATCTGTATAAATATATTTGTGCCAACAGTAGCCAAAGAGTGGATAGGATGTTAAAAATAGCATATATGTGAAAAATGTTTGCTCAGAATTTTACGATTGGTATGTGAGTTGCTGCTAAAATATGTGTTTTAAGTATTGTTTGAATGTGAACAAAAGCTCATTGTAAATCTGTGCCAAAGATTTTGTTCAATACTCACTGGTTACCTCAGTTTACCAATTTGTACTATGAACTGAATTTTTTAATGGTTGAGCACTATGCTGAAGATAGTGTTTCAATGATGTAATCCTTTAAATCAGAATTCCTTTGGGTTACCGATTAGCAATTGAAGTCATACCATCTGAATGTGACTTAAGTTAGTCAGAGAAGGTGGGATGGTGTGTTGGATTTGAATTTGGAAGGAAGGGACTTTGATCTAAAGTCCATAAAGTTTTAGTATGTGGGTTTGTAAAGGAAGAATGGAAGTTGTGTTCTGCTTTTTAAGCAGAGGAGCTTTGAAGGAAGAAAGAGAGAGAGACAGAGACAAAGAGAGAGAGAAAGAGAAAGAGAGACAGAGAGAGAGAGAGAGAGAGAAAGAGAAAGAGAGAGACAGACAGAGAGAGAGAGAGGGAGAGAGAGAGACAGAGAGAGAGAGACAAAGAGGGAGACAGAGAGGGAGAGAGAAGGTGAAAGAAAATGGAGGGATGTTCTACTCTTATAACTGGATCTCTGACCTAGGGATAATCTCAAAATTAATGTATGTATTGTGGGAAAATCACTCATGATTCTTTAATTTCTCTGGACAGTTGCCCTGAAGTGATTCCTGTATGGCCTTGTCTTAGTCTTTCAGAGGACCTAGGTCCAAGAGATAATATAGCTCTGATATATATTACTATGGAGCTACTCAATTCAGTATTCATATTCTTTATTCTGGGTTTTGTGGTTAAAGTGTGATATGTAAATTATTGACAAAATATATAAGAATAATTTAGTGATCAGTCTTGTAGGGATATATTTTTTTTTATTTTTTTTAATTAATATATTTTATTTGATCATTTCCAAGCATTATTCGTTAAAGACATAGATCATTTTCTTTTCCTCCCCCCCCACCCCCCATAGCCGACGCATAAGTCCACTGGGCATTAGATGTTTTCTTGATTTGAACCCATTGCTTTGTTGATAGTATTTGCATTAGAGTGTTCATTTAGAGTCTCTCCTCTGTCATGTCCCCTCAACCTCTGTATTCAGGCAGTTGCTTTTCCTCGGTGTTTCCACTCCCATAGTTTATCCTTTGCTTATGAATGGTGTTTTTTTCTCCTGCATCCCTGCAAGTTGTTCAGGGACATTCCACCGCCACTAATGGAGAAGTCCATTACGTTCGATTATACCACAGTGTATTAGTCTCTGTGTACAATGTTCTCCTGGTTCTGCTCCTCTCGCTCTGCATCACTTCCTGGAGGTTGTTCCAGTCTCCATGGAACTTCTCCACTTTATTATTCCTTTTAGCACAATAGTACTCCATCACCAACATATACCACAGTTTGTTCAGCCATTTCCCAATTGATGGGCATCCCCTCGTTTTCCAGTTTTGGGCCACCACAAAGAGCGCAGCTATGAATATTTTTGTACAAGTCTTTGTGTCCATTATCTCTTTGGGGTACAGACCCAGCAGTGCTATGGCTGGGTCAAAGGGTAGATATTCTTTGGTCGCCCTTTGGGCATAGTTCCAAATTGCCCTCCAGAATGGTTGGATCAATTCACAACTCCACCAGCAATGAATTAATGTCCCTACTTTGCCACATCCCCTCCAGCATTCATTACTTTCCTTTGCTGTAATGTTAGCCAATCTGCTAGGTGTGAGGTGATACCTCAGAGTTGTTTTGATTTGCATCTCTCTGATTATAAGAGATGTGGAGCACTTCTTCATGTGCTTGTTAATAGTTTTGATTTCTTTATCTGAGAACTGCCTATCCATTTCCCTTGCCCATTTATCAATTGGAGAATGGCTTGATTTTTTGTACAATTGATTTAGCTCATTATAAATATGAGTAATTAAACCTTTGTCAGAGGTTTCTATGAAGATTTTTTCCCAATTTGTTGTTTCCCTTCTGATTTTAGTTATATTGGTTTTGTTTGTACAAAAGCTTTTTAGTTTGATGTAGTCAAAATTATTTATTTTACATTTTGTGATTCTTTCTATATCTTGCTTGGTTTTAAAGCCTTTCCCCTCCCAAAGGTCTGACATGTATACTATTCTGTGTTTACCCAATTTACTTATGGTTTCCTTCTTTATGTTTAATTCACTCACCCATTTTGAATTTATCTTGGTGTAGGGTGTGAGGTGTTGATCTATTCCTAGTCACTCCCACACTGTCTTCCAATTTTCCCAGCAGTTTTTATCGAATAGTGGATTTTTGTCCCAAAAGCTGGGATCTTTGGGTTTATCGTATACTGTCTTGCTGAGGTCGCTTTCCCCCAGTCTATTCCACTGATCTTCCTTTCTGTTTCTTAGCCAGTACCAAATTGTTTTGATGACTGCTGCTTTGTAATATAGTTTTAGGTCAGGGACTGCAAGGCCCCCATTGTATGTGTTTTTTTTTTCATTATTTCCCTGGATATCCTTGATCTTTTGTTCTTCCAAATGAACTTTGTTATGTTTTTTTCTAAATCAATGAAGAAGTATTTTGGTAGTTCAATGGGTATGGCACTAAATAGATAAATAAGTTTGGGTAGGATGGTCATTTTTATTATATTGACTCGTCCTATCCATGAGCAGTTAATGTTTTTCCATTTGTTCAGGTCTAGTTTTAGTTGTGTGGCGAGTGTTTTGTAGTTGTGTTCATATAGTTCCTGTGTTTGTCTTGGGAGATAGATTCCTAGGTATTTTATTTTGTCTAAGGTGATTTTGAATGGGATTTCTCTTTCTAGTTCTTGCTGCTGAGCTGTGTTGGAGATATATAGAAAAGCTGATGATTTATGTGGGTTTATTTTGTATCCTGCAACTTTGCTAAAGTTGTTGATTATTTCAATTAGCTTTTTGGTTGAATCTCTAGGATTCTTTAAGTAGACCATCATGTCATCCGCAAAGAGTGATAACTTGGTCTCCTCCTTGCCTATTTTGATGCCTTCAATTCCTTTATCTTCTCTAATTGCTACTGCTAGTGTTTCTAGTACAATGTCAAATAGTAGAGGTGATAATGGGCATCCTTGTTTCACTCCTGATCTTATTGGGAATGCATCTAGTTTATCCCCATTGCAGATGATATTAGCTGTTGGTTTTAGATATATACTGTTTATTATTTTTAGGAATGACCCTTCTATTCCTATGCTTTCTAGTGTTTTTAATAGGAATGGGTGTTGTATTTTATCAAAGGCTTTTTCTGCATCTATTGAGATAATCATGTGGTTCTTGCTAGTTTGCTTGTTGATGTGGTCAATTATGTGGATGGTTTTCCTAATGTTGAACCAGCCCTGCATCCCTGGTATGAATCCTACTTGATCATGGTGAATGATCCTTCTGATCACTTGCTGGAGTCTTTTTGCTAGTATCCTATTTAAGATTTTTGCATCTATATTCATTAGGGAGATTGGCCTATAGTTTTCTTTCTCTGTTTTTACCTGCCTGGTTTTGGAATCAGTACCATGTTTGTGTCGTAAAAGGTGTTTGGTAGAACTCCCTCTTTGCTTATTATGTCAAATAGTTTGTATAGTATTGGGATTAACTGTTCTCTGAATGTTTGATAGAATTCACAGGTGAATCCATCATGCCCTGGGGATTTTTTCTAAGGAAGTTCGTTGATGGCTTGTTGGATTTCAATTTCTGATATGGGATTATTTAAGGATTCTATTTCCTCTTCTGTTAGTCTAGGCAGTTTGTATTTTTGTATATATTCATCCATTTCTCCTAAATTTGTGTATTTATTGCCATATAATTGGGCAAAGTAATTTCTAATGATTGCCTTAAATTCCTCTTCATTGGAGGTGCTGTCCCCCTTTTCATCTTTAATGCTGTGAATTTGCTTTTCTTCCTTCCTTTTTTTAATTAGATTGACCAGTACTTTGTCTATTTTGTTTGTTTTTTCAAAGTACCAGCTTCTTGTCTTATTTATTAAATCAATAGTTCTATCACTTTCAATTTTATTAATTTCTCCCTTAATTTTTAGGATTTCTAATTTGGTTTTCTGCTGGGGGTTTTTAATTTGATCGCTTTCGAGTTTTTTCAATTGCATTTCCAATTGATTGATCTCTGCTCTCCCTTGTTTGTTAATATAAGCTTTCAGGGATATGAATTTGCCTCTGATTACCGCTTTGGCTGCATCCCAAAAGGTTTGAAAGGATGTTTCGCCATTGTCATTTTCCTTGATGAAATTATTAATTGTTTCTATGATTTCTTCTTTAGCTAAACGGTTTTGGAGTATCATATTGTTTAATTTCCAATTGGTTTTAGATTTGGTTTTCCATGTACCATTACTAATCATTATTTTTATTGCCTTGTGATCTGAGAAGGCTGCATTCATTATTTCTGCTTTTCTGCATTTGTGTGCTATGTTTCTGTGACCTAATGTATGGTCAATTTTTGTGAATGTGCCATGTGGTGCTGAGAAGAAGGTGTATTCCTTTTTACCCCTATTTATTTTTCTCCATATGTCTATTAATTCTAATTTTTCTAAGATTTCATTCAATTCTTTTACCTCTTTCTTATTTATTTTTTGATTTGATTTATCTAAATTTGATAATGGTTGGTTTAAGTCTCCCACTAGGATGGTTTTATTGTCTATTTCTTCCTTCAATTCGCCTAGTTTCTCCATTAGAAATTTGGGTGCTTCCGGGTAATCATGGCTGCAATCTAGACGCCGCACGCTTCCTCTCCCCAGCACCAAATGAAATAGACTACATCAAAGGAGCATAAAATCACCTTTGGAGGAACAGAAGGACTCCCCAGTACCCCACAGAGGCAAAGGTACATGGGGCTTGAAAATTTCCACACTAAAATAAGAAAATGTTTTGTGTAACTCTCATAAATTGTATCATCATAAGAGTAGTTAGAAGAAACATGCATAGGGAAAGATTGGGGAATTAAGAAGATTTGGGCAAAGTTGGGGCAAAAAAAGGAAAAGGGAGGGGGGAACCGTGATAATACTAAGATTAACTTCAAGAAATAGGGGGGGAATCAATAGAATAAACTTTCCCATATAAAGATACACATGGGAAGGGGAGGGGAAGAACTCTCATATGAGAAGGAGAGGAAGAGAGCGTGAAGTGGAATTACTTAAACCTTACTCTCAGTGAAATCAAATCTGAGAGGGAAGAACATCTAGATCCAGTGGGATCCTGAATTCTATCTTATCCATTAGGGCAAGAAAGAAAGGAAAATTAAGGAGGGAGGGGGGAGGGAGTACAAAAAGGGAGGGAAGGAGAGGGGGGAGGGGAAGGGAGCATAAAAAGGGAGGGGCTAGAAAGGGAACCATCTCAAGGGAGGGGACTAGGGGGACTGACCTAAAGTAAATCACTGGTTCAAAAGGAGAAAGCTAAAGAAGAAAGGTCAGAACTAGGGGAAGACATCAAAATGCCAGCGAATCCACAAATAACAATCATAACTTTGAATGTGAATGGGATGAACTCACCCATAAAACGCAGACAAATAGCAGATTGGATTAGAACCCAAAACCCTACCATATGTTGTCTTCAAGAAACACATATGAGATGGGTTGACACTCACAAGGTTAGAATTAAAGGTTGGAGTAAGACCTTTTGGGCCTCAACCGATAGAAAGAAGGCAGGAGTTGCAATCATGATATCTGACAAAGCCAAAGTACAAATAGACCTGATCAAAAGGGACAGGGAAGGTAAATATATTCTGCTAAAAGGAAGTATAGACAATGAGGAAATATCACTAATCAACATGTATGTACCAAATGGTATAGCATCCAAATTTTTAATAGAGATACTAGGAGAATTGAAGGAGGTATTAGACAGTAAAACCATATTAGTGGGAGACTTGAAACAACCACTATCAAATTTAGATAAATCAAATCAAAAAATAAATAAGAAAGAGGTAAAAGAGGTGAATGAAATCTTAGAAAAATTAGAATTAATAGACATATGGAGAAAAATAAATAGGGACAAAAAAGAATACACCTTCTTTTCAGCACCACATGGCACATTCACAAAAATAGATCATACACTAGGTCATAGAAACATGGCACTTAAATGCAGAAAAGCAGAAATATTAACTGCAGCCTTTTCAGATCACAAGGCAATTAAAATATTGATCGGCAAGGGTACATGGAGACCCAAATCAAAAATTAATTGGAAATTAAATAACATGATACTCCAAAATCGGATAGTTAGAGAAGAAATCATAGAAACAATTAACAATTTCGTTGAAGAAAATGACAACGGCGAAACATCCTTTCAAACCTTATGGGATGCAGCCAAGGCAGTACTTAGAGGAAAATTCATATCCCTGAGTGCATATATTAACAAATTAGGGAGGACAGAGACCAAGGAATTGGAAATGCAAATCAAAAAACTTGAGAATGAACAAATTAAAAACCCCCAGAAGAAAACCATACTAGAGATCCTAAAAATTAAGGGAGAAATTAATAAAATAGAAAGTGACAGAACTATTGAGCTAATAAACAAGACTAGAAGCTGGTACTTTGAAAAAACAGACAAAATAGACAAAGTACTGGTTAATTTAATTAAAAAAAGGAAAGAAGAAAGGCAAATTAATAGCATCAAGGATGAAAAGGGGGATCTCACCTCCAATGAAGAGGAAATTAAGGCAATCATTAAAAACTACTTTGCCCAACTATATGGCAATAAATATACCAACCTAGGTGATATGGATGAATATTTACAAAAATATAAATTGCCTAGACTAACAGAAGAAGAAATAGTTTTCTTAAATAATCCCATATAAGAAATTGAAATCCATCAAGCCATCAAAGAATTGCCTAAGAATAAATCCCCAGGGCCTGATGGATTCACCAGTGAATTCTATCAAACATTCAAAGAACAGTTAACCCCAATATTATACAAACTATTTGACATAATAAGCAAAGAGGGAGTCCTACCAAACTCCTTTTATGACACAAGCATGGTACTAATTCCAAAGCCAGGCAGGCCAAAAAGAGAGAAAGAAAACTATAGGCCAATCTCCCTAATGAATATAGATGCAAAAATCTTAAATAGGATACTAGCAAAAAGACTCCAGCAAGTGATTAGAAGGGTCATCCACCATGATCAAGTAGGATTCATACCAGGGATGCAGGGCTGGTTCAACATTAGGAAAACTATCCACATAATTGACCACATCAACAAGCAAACCAACAAGAATCACATGATTATCTCAATAGATGCAGAAAAAGCCTTTGATAAAATACAACACCCATTCCTACTAAAAACACTAGAAAGCATAGGAATAGAAGGGTCATTCCTAAAAATAATAAACAGTATATATCTAAAACCATCAGCTAATATCATCTGCAATGGGGATAAACTAAATCCATTCCCATTAAGATCAGGAGTGAAACAAGGATGCCCATTATCACCTCTACTATTTGACATTGTACTAGAAACACTAGCAGTAGCAATTAGAGAAGATAAAGGAATTGAAGGCATCAAAATAGGCAAGGAGGAGACCAAATTATCACTCTTTGCAGATGACATGATGGTCTACTTAAAGAATCCTAGAGACTCAACCAAAAAGCTAATTGAAATAATCAACAACTTTAGCAAAGTTGCAGGATACAAAATAAACCCACATAAGTCATCAGCATTTCTATATAATTCCAACACAGCTCAGCAGCAAGAACTAGAAAGAGAAATCCCATTCAAAATTACCCAAGACAAAATAAAATACTTAGGAATCTATCTCCCGAGACAAACACAGGATCTATATGAACACAACTACAAAACACTTTCCACACAACTAAAACTAGACTTGAACAATTGGAAGAACATTAACTGCTCATGGGTAGGACGAGCCAATATAATAAAAATGACCATCCTACCCAAACTCATCTATCTATTTAGTGCCATACCCATGGAACTTCCAAAAATTTTTTTTACTGATTTAGAAAAAAACATAACAAAGTTCATTTGGAAGAACAAAAGATCAAGGATATCCAGGGAATTAATGAAAAAAAATACAAAGGAAGGGGGTCTTGCAGTCCCAGATCTCAGATTATATTATAAAGCAGTGGTCATCAAAACAATTTGGTACTGGCTAAGAGACAGAAAGGAGGATCAGTGGAATAGACTGGGGGCAAGCAACCTCAGCAAGACAGTATCTGACAAACCCAAAGATCCCAGGTTTTGGGACAAAAATCCACTATTTCATAAAAACTGTTGGGAAAATTGGAGGACAGTGTGGGAAAGATTAGGCTTAGATCAACACCTCACACTCTACACCAAGATAAATTCAAAATGGATGAATGACTTGAACATAAAGAAGGAAACTATAAGAAAATTAGGCGAACACAGAATAGTATAAATGTCAGACCTTTGGGAAGGGAAATACTTCAAAACCAAGCAAGAATTAGAAAGAATTACAAAATGCAAAATAAATAATCTGGATTACATCAAATTAAAAAGTTTTTGTACAAACAAAACCAATGTAACCAAAATCAGAAGGGTAGTAACAAATTGGGAAACAATCTTCATAAAAACCTTTGACAAGGGTTTAATTACTAAAATTTATAAAGAACTAAATCAATTGTACAAAAAATCAAGCCATTCTCCAATTGACAAATGGGCAAGGGACATGAACAGGCAATTCTCAGCCAAAGAAATCAAAACTATTAATAAGCACATGAAAAAGTGCTCTACATCTCTTATAATCAGAGAGATGCAAATCAAAGCAACCCTGAGGTATCATCTCACACCTAGCAGATTGGCTAACATGACAGCTATGCAAAGTAATGAATGCTGGAGGGGATGTGGCAAAGTGGGGACATTAATTCATTGCTGGTGGAGTTGTGAATTGATCCAACCATTCTGGAGGGCAATTTGGAACTATGTCCAAAGGGCGATAAAAGACTGTCTGCCCTTTGATCCAGCCATAGCACTGCTGGGCTTGTTCCCCAAAGAGATAATGGACAAAAAGACTTGTACAAAAATATTCATAGCTGCACTCTTTGTGGTGGCCAAAAATTGGAAAATGAGGGGATGCCCCTCAATTGGGGAATGGCTGAACAAACAGGTATATGTTGGTGATGGAATACTATTGTGCTAAAAGGAATAATAAAGTGGAGAAGTTCCATGGAGACTGGAACAACCTCCAGGAAGTAATGCAGAGCGAGAGGAGCAGAACCAGGAAAACATTGTACACAGAGACTGATACATTGTGGTACAATCGAAAGTGATGGACTTCTCCATTAGTATCAATGCAATCCCTGAACAATCTGCAGGGATCTAAAAAAAAAAATACTACTCACAAGCAGAGGATAAACTGTGGGAGTAAAAACACCGCTGAAAAGCAACTGCTTGACTACAGGGTTGGAGGAGATAAGACTGAGGAGAGACTCTAAATGAACACTATAATGCAAACTCCAACAACAGGGAAATTGGTTCGAGTCAAGAACACATGTGATAACCAGTGGAATCATGCGTCGGCTATGGGAGAGGGAAAGGCGGGGGGGGGGGGAGGGGAGGGGAGGAAAAGAAAACGATCTTTGTTTCCAGTGAATAATGTATGAAAACGACCAAATAAAATAATATTAAAATTAAAAAAAAAAAAAGAAATTTGGGTGCTATATTATTTGGTGTATACATGTTGATTAATGATATTTCCTCGTTGTCTATAGTCCCTTTTAACAAAATATAATTACCTTCCCTATCCCTTTTGATCAGGTCTATTTTTGCATTGGCTTTATCAGATATCATGATTACCACTCCTGCCTTCTTTCTATCAGTTGAGGCCCAGAAGGTCTTACTCCATCCTTTAATTCTGACCTTGTGGGTATCAACCCGCCTCATGTGTGTTTCTTGAAGACAACATATGGTAGGGTTTTGGATTCTAATCCATTCTGCTATTCGTCTACGTTTTATGGGTGAGTTCTGTGAATTTTAAAAGTCTCCATCTTGGTCTAGCACCCAAAAATTGTGCACACCCACCTACACAGGCATGCGCTAGTCAATGACAAATCAGAAATAACTAACTGCCCACCTGGGCTGTCCTAAGCCAAGCTAGAGCCAACAATTGGATTTGTGAGACACAGGAAGTGAGGTAGGGATCAGCCTCTGGAATTCGCTCACTTCCTGTGGGGAGAGCTAGAGGGGAGTTGGTGTTAGGAGCTTGGAGAGAGAGGACGCCCGCAGACAGCTTTCCTTCAGATCGGTCACGTGAGTTAAGGACTGATTCTTTCCACCTGGGCCTTTAGGCCTAAAGCTCCCTCTGCCTTGGTCAGAGGTTGAGTAGCCCCTTTTCCCTTTTCTCTTCTCTCCTTCTCTCCCTCTCCTTTTCCCTACTGTGATTAAACCTCCATAAACTTCATTCTGACTTGAGTGTTCATTTTAGGAATTTCATAAGTAAATTCCTTGGCGGCCATTGTTCAATATTACAGAGATCTTGTAGCCACATTTTAGCCATTACAATATTATAACCCTCTCACAGAGGCCTAAATTTCCCCATTACAGTTCATCCCATTCACGTTCAAAGTTATGATTGTCATTTGTGGACTCCCTGGCATTTTGATTGCCTTCCCTAATTCTAACCTTTTCTTCTTCGGCTCTACCTTTTAGTCTAGTGATTTACTTTGAATCAGTGCCCCTTGTCCCCTCCCTTGATGTTTCCCTTTTTAGTCCCTCCCTTTTTCTTCCCTCTCCCTCCCCCCTCTCTTTCCCTCCCTTTTTGTTCTCCCTCTCCCCCTCCCCCCCTTGGTTTTCCCTTCTCCTTACCCTTGTTGGGTAAGATAGAATTCAAGATCCCAATGGATCTGGATGTTTTTCCCTCTCAGAGTTGATTTCCCTGAGATTGAGGTTTAAGTAACCCTCCCCCCTCTCTTCCTCTCCTTCTTATAGGAGTTTTCTTCCCCTCCCCTTCCCATGTGAATCTTTGTGTGAGAACCATTATTCTATTTGGTCTTTCTTTACCCCCTATTTATACATTACATTTTCCCCACATGTTAGTATACATAGATTGATATAAATGTAGTTCTTATAGAAGAGAGTTTGAGTAAAAGAAGAAGATAACATTTTTCCCCTTTCCTTAATATTTACCATTTCAGGTATTCCTTGCTCTTTGATTTTCGGTATCAAACTTTCCACAGAGCTCTGGTCTTTTCTTTGCAAAAAGTTGGAAGTCTTCTATTTTGTTGAATGCCCATACTTTCCCTTGGAAGTATATAGTCAGTTTTGCTGGGTAGCTGATTCTTGGTTGGAGACCCAGCTCTCTTGCCTTTCTGAAGATCATGTTCCATGCCTTACGATCATTCAGAGTAGAACTTGCAAGGTCTTGTGTGACCCTGATTGGCATTCCTTTATATCTAAATTGTCTTTTTCTGGCTTCCTGTAGGATTTTTTCTTTTGTTTGATAGCTTTGGAATTTGGCAATTACATTCCTGGGAGTTGTCTTTTGGGGGTTTAGTGTAGAAGGTGTTCTGTGAGCTCTGTCAGTGGCTGTATTGCCCCCTTGTTCTAGAATCTCTGGGCAATTTTCTTTGATTATATCTTGTATCACCATGTCCAGTTTGGTGTTTATTTCTGGCTTTTCTGGGAGTCCAATTATTCTTAAATTTTCTCTTCTCCCTCTATTTTCCAGATCTATCACCTTGTCGGTGAGATATTTTATGTTCTCTTCTAATTTCCTGGTGTTTTGGCTTTGCTTTATTAGTTCTTGCTTTAAAGCCTGGTTTTCTTTTACAGTTTGGTCAAACTGGTTTTGTAGATGCATGAATTTCTTTTCCATTATTTCCCACTTTTCCTCCCAGAGGGCTTCCATCTTTTTGGTCATTTCTGATTCAAATTCTTCATGGAGAGTTTCTATTTCCTTTGGAAGATTTTGGAGAATTTTCTTGTATATCTTCTTCTATCTGCTCTGTATTTTGTATTTTGGCTCCATAGAATGTGTCCAAAGTCGCCCCTTTCTTCTTATTTTTCTTGGTATTTTGGGGCTTCTGTGCTTCTGTGGAGTTTGTCATCTCTGAATGTGGAGGATTAGCTTTCCTTATCTCTGTCTGGTGATCAGAGGCTTTAGTCCTGGGCAGATGTTGGTTCTATGAGCTTTCCCTGGATTAAACTGAATATGCCTCACTGGAACTGGAATGGAAGGGTCGGACCACGAGGCCACACTCTCCCCCGGCTCGCTTTCTGGAAGTTGCCTTCAGAATCGCTGGCCGTGAGGCTGTTTCATCGGCCTGCGGGGGGGATGGGCTGCAGCTTTCCCAAGCTCGAGGGCAAGGACTTTCACTGAGACTTGGATAGCAGGATCCAGCCCGTGAGGCTGTCTTGCCCGCCCTGAGGGTTGCTGTTATTTCGACCAGCTCTCTGCAGCGGAAGCCCCAGGCAGTAACTTTCACCCGGACTCGGGTAGAAGGCCCTGGGGGGTTGTTGTTCCCAGGACCCTGCTCTCTGAGCCCGGCGGGGCTGTGGCTTCCGGGAGCCTTGGACTCTGCTCTCCTACCCCTGAGGTCCGAGTGATCTCGGGTTCTGGCTTTTGAGGGGAGCCGTACCTTTTGAACCGGGTCCAGGTCCAGGAGGAGGGTTCCCAGGGTCTGTGCTGTTGATCGTTTTGAATTTCGGCGCCTTAGGAGCTTATATTTTGAGATCGGTCGGGAAGGGTTTTCCGGAGATCTGAGCTTTAGCTTTCTCTAAGCCGCCATCTTAACCGGAAGTTCTTGTAGGGATATAAAAGGCTTGTTTGGGGGCATGGAGATTTTTTTCTGGACTGCTGATGAGCAAAATTTCTCCCAGATGAAATGGGTGAGACTTGTCTTTTAAAGCAAACAAAGGCTACTGAGATTTAATGGTGACAAAGTACACCAAGGACAGAGAATGTCATGGAATGGTTACAGAGGCATGTTCTGGTCTCACCTGGGAATGGACCTCTTCTGACCATCTAGGCTGCTACATCAAACGACTCACTGTGTCCTTTGGGACATGATGAAATATTTTCCCTGCCTTTTCCTATAATCAGCACATAATGCAAATTGTGATATTAAAGTTTCCATTTCCTCAAACAACCCTAATAATTGGGAATTCTCAAATTGTTAGGAACATACTTTGAGAAGAAGGTGAAGTTTATTTATAGATGGCTTGTATTTGCAACCTTAATTTACCACAGTTGAAGTTGGATTTTGAGCTTGGAAATATAGCTCAAAGCTTTCTTGAATTTTCCCCAGAACCTGGGGTAAAGGAATACATCTGTAAAATATTGTTACTCAAGTGTTTATAGATATTTCTAGTTAATGTGTAATTTGAAAAGGGGTATTCTTTAACAGAAACATCACCTTCCAGCTCTGCAAACAACTCAGGAATCTGATTTCCTAAAAGGATCTATTCCTGACAGAAGATGATTGCTGAAGAGAAAGTCTGTTGGCTAAGATATCCAAATGTAATGCCAGTTACTGTTTTTCTAATGTTCTGTTTCTATCTGGTGTTCTAGTGTTTGCCCCAGTCCTGGTTTCTACACTTCTATCTTAGGGGCTGACTCTCCCCCTTGTGACCCAACAGCCAATCAGGGGAACCAGTGCCTGGACACCCTTTGGATCTCCAAGCAGGTCTCCACCAACCTGGGACCCAGGCAGTCACTCTTGAGGACATGTCCCTAAATATTCAGTGTCTGAGGCCTTTCCCTCCCTGTTCAGGTTTTGGCTACTCCCCTGTGGGAGATGTATTTGTATGCATTTGTAAACTTGACAACCATTCCAGCCTGAAAGCCCTGGACATTGCTTATAGCCAATACCTCTCTCCTGACCATAGACAAGAACAGTTCTACACCCATTCTCAGCTCTGAAGAAGCTATAGAATACTTGGACCTTCGTCCTTTTTCCCTTAGATATTTGGAGAGGGGACGGGATAGGATGGCAGGGCACTGTACCAGGAGGGGTTCCTCACTGCTGGTGCAAAGATATCCAGAGTGGGCCTGAGACTCTGGCCCTCCTGGAGGCTCCCCTATGTGTGGCTCCCCTATGGATGGCTGGGCCTGCCAGATGGCAGGACTCACTTACCAGAATCAGTGGGGAGACAGCTAGCAAAAAGAATACAGGACACCACACATAGGAGAGGCACAAAACTGAGTGATATGCTGGTCAGAGACTTTTTCTTTCATACTATGCACAGAATCTGCAACGACGTCACTTAGAGATGTGAAACATGTCCACGGGTTAATCAAAAGGGGGGACTGAAGGAACCAGGGGGCACCCGGTGAAGAGGGCTGGAGCCAGGAGACAGTGGGAGGCAGACTTTACAGAAATCAAGCCAGGGAAATATGGGTACAGGTGCCTTTTAGTCCTGGTAGACACCTTTTCAGGTTGGGTAGAAGCCTATCCAAAAAAACATGAAACTGCCTCAGTAGCAGTTAAGAAATTAATGTCAGAGATCATTCCTGGTTTTGGACTCCCACTGGGAATAGGGTCAGATAATGGGCCTTCTTTGGTAGCCAGGGTGACTCAGCAATTGGAAGGAGACCCTGACAAGATTGGTCCTAGAGTCTGGCAAGAACTGGATAAGCCTCCTCCCCTTTGCCCTCCCTTAGGAGTTCCCGATGCACCCCATATGTACAAGGTATTACCCATTTGAAATTTTGTTTGGTAAAACCCCCAGTTTCCTGCAGGGGCTCTTGAGACACGGTGGACTGGACCTTCCGTGATAATATTGACCACCCCCAGAGCTGTAAGTTTGCAGGAAAGAAATGCTGGATCCACGTGTCTCAACTGAAACCTGTTAAACCAAGAGCAGCAGTGCAAGGAGCAGAGCAGTGGAAGGTCACCAAAACTTCGGATCCCTTAAAGATCAAGATTCATAAACATTGAACACTATGGGAAAGGGAGGATGGGGTGGAGCTATGCTTTAACTTGGACTTTTGGGATTTTTGGAAATTAGTCTACCCTTCCAGGTAATTTGTGACAAGGAAATCACTTTTAAGGTTTACAAATTCAATACCGATGGGTAATCAGTAGGACAAGGGATGGGAAGGAATTAATTAGTAACAGACCAACCCGGGAGGAGAAAACCCCCAAAATCCTTTTTGATTTGTGTGATTTATTTGGGAGTGAGTGGACAGATCGCTCACAAACTCTCTC
Organism: Monodelphis domestica; assembly: GCF_027887165.1. NCBI lineage: Eukaryota > Metazoa > Chordata > Mammalia > Didelphimorphia > Didelphidae > Monodelphis > Monodelphis domestica. The sequence continues at coordinate 425,063,822 of NC_077230.1, forward strand.
TTGTGCAACCCCATCGGGGACTCTGTATCATGTGAACCTTAAAATTTCTTAGACTTATGAATGTTAATTTCCCCATTGGGAAATTTCATACATGTAATTATTTCCTACTGATAGTAAGAACTCTATTGGAATATGAAACTCCTTGGCATAGGAGGATCCTTCTCCTCCCTACTTAAGACTACTTTAGGACAGAAACCTTTTGCTAAACAATGGAAAGGACTTTGACCTATGCTTAAGCATAGAACAGGAAGTTCTTTGAGTCATGATTGATTTTAGAATTGATACAATAGAGATACTTGGAATGACAGAACCAGGTCTTGGAAACTACAATATCCACCCTACTCAGAGTAACAGGATTTAGGAAGGGCTGCAGCAAAGATCAAGATTTAATTATTTGAGAATATGACCTTCAATAGACATGTGCAAATGGGACAGACCTCTGGGCGGTCCTGGGTTAAGCTAGAGCCACCATTGGCACAGGGGAGACATGGACAGTGATTGGTAGATGTGAGAACTGAGGGGAGGGGACTTAGATTTTTGGCTTAAAGATAGCGAAGTTGATGCTCTGAAGGAGGTCTGAGAGGAGAGAGGTCCTGGAGGGAGAGCTCCTGGAGAGGTCTTGAAGGAGGCTGTGGAAGGAGAACTCAGGAGGAGTCAGGAGGAGAATTCTCTGGAAACATTTCTTGAAAGGAGGCTCTCTTGAAGGCAGAGCCTGAGGTTGGCATGAGAAGCCTTACCTAGAGAGATCTTGGGTGAGTGATAAAACCAACTGACTGATTTATCTCTTAGGACTGAGGTCTAGGCCTTATTGGCTTGAGGCCCTTCATTCTTATTCCTTTCTTACTTTCTCTCTTTTTCTATTGATTAATCAGTGTATTATAAATTAAATTTCTCTATAAAACCCAGTTGGCTTGGGCATATTCATAAATTGGGAATATATTCCCTGGCGACCATCTTATATTTATATAAAACCAAGACACAGTAGAAAACATATTACAGCGATCATAATTTTTATATATTTCCCTTGCTCCCAAACATTTTAATTATCACAGTTTATGGCTCCCACTCTCTTATCTACAACTATTTAATGCTCAAAACTAATTTAATTCTAACAATCAGAAGCCCCTGACTATGCTTGCTCATCTACAGGGCCTCCGTCATGCAATAAAGGGGGAGAATTCTATTGTGCAGCCTGGGGATGTGAAACTGTTGCCCCATGGCTGCAGGAGGACCCCAATATCATACTACAAAGGGAGTGAGGCAGGATCTGGGATGTCCCCCCAGATTTCAGGAATCCCCTGTCCCTGACTATTAAAAACCCAGAGGATAAAGGATGGTTACTAGGCCAGATGTGGGGACTTAGGCTGGAGGTGAGAGGCCAGGACCCAGGGAGAGAATTTACAGAGTAGCAAATAGCTGACAAAATGCAACCCTCACCAGTCGGCCAGAGCTGAGAGATCATTATAGGATTTGCCCGAGAACCCACCCCCACTCTCTCCATACCTGGGCAACTAGTTAAGACTGCCATAAAGCTTCTTTACAGGGAGCAATCCCTCCTCACCATGCTTACAACTGTCTTTTCCTTCTTAAATGCCAATGTCCCCCAGACAACATCGGACTGTTGGCTCTGTTTGAACCTTCAACCTCCATATTATGTTGGTATTGGGGCCCAGGGGGTCCTGTCTCCCTCAGTCTTCCCAAATGCTTTGTATATGACCACAATCACTGATGCTGAGGCCAAAGTCCAATGCAAGTGGGGACATGAACCAATTCTTACCTTAGGGGACTTGCAAGGGAATGGCAGTTGTTTCATGAAGTCTGGAGTAGATCTAAGTCATTCGTTTCTTGCCCCCCACTGCATCAGCCGTGTCACAGCACCTGATGCTGACTCTTCTGAGAGTTGGTACTGGAAAGCTCCCCCTGGAATATGGTTTTTCTGTACTTCAGGTATCATGCCTTGTTTATCTCCTCATACCTTAAGAACAAAGGATGCTGCAGGGAACCCTGTAATTTGCATCCTGGTTCATATTATTTCCCATGTTTACTATTATTCAGGGGAGGGAGGTAGAGAGCACTTTGAAGGGATACAGACCAGTGAATACCTGACTGGCCTTGTTAGATACCATAGAGTGCCAATTCTCATCCCTATCCTAGTAGGGCTTGGGGTAGGGGGAACTGCAGCCTTAAGCACTGCTGCTCTGATTCAGGGAAGCCAGAATTTTTTGCCTCTCTCTAACCAGATTGATTCAGACCTTAGTGGATTAGAAACTTCTATTAATTTCCTGGAAAAATCACTGTCCTCTCTGGAAGAAATGGTTCTCCAAAATAGACAGGGACTAGATCTCCTTTTCTTCAAGCAGGTGGGGGGAGGGAGGGCTATGCATGGCATTGGAAGAATCCTGTTGTTTTTATGCTAATCATTCTGGGATTATACAGGAATCTCTGGCCTTGCTCTGGGGAAGGATCCAAGAGAGGACCCCTCTAATGCTCAATTCAACAATTGGTACTCCAATCTTTTCTTGTGGTCTCCTTGGCTAACTACTTTGATCACAGCTGTGGCAGGACCACTTATATTAGTAATAGTGGACCTCTTGATTGGACCCTGTCTGATCAACCATCTTATGACCTATATCCATCAGCGTCTTCAGGCTATTAAGCTTTTGGCCTTAAGATCACATTATTCTACTTTGTCTGATGAGTCAAGGGTTTGACTCACCCCCCAACAGAAAAAGGAGGGAATGAAGTAGCCCCAAATAGATGAAAAGATGGAAAATTAAAGAGTGTCAACTAGAAAAAACGCAGAACTATTAAATAGTCAAAAATCACTCTTTAATCAAGGGAAAAGGGGTTAGCGCTACTAATACGACAACAGAGCTGCTTCCCAAGACTGCACAGAGTAAAGACGCCCTGGTCACTAGCCCCTGTGAGTGCCACTGACTCAATATGGACTCCAGGGAACAAAAGAACTTGGGGAACCACTCTAGATGACCTGGGGGCTTTAGGATTAGAGGGACAGTTGATTGACTTTACAATGGTGAGAAAGGAAAATGAGGAGTTCCAGACAGGAATAATAGTGAGGGGCTGATGCCCTACAATGGTAGTAGTGGTAGTCTCTAGATGACCGAGAATGACAATTGTCTTTGTGCATTATCATCTATTGATGTACCCTCATGTGGCTTTGAAGTCCAAAGGCTGAGGCACAGAGTTTGTGGCACATGGGGCATGGGACGCCAGTTGTTACAGGAGGTGCGGTTGTGGCCTGGTGTCGGCGTTCACGCACAGCTGCGAGATGTCGATGTCGCTCATCTTCAAAGGTTGTGGCGGCATGGTGAATGTGGGTATGCCAGCTGCTTTTGTCAGAGGCAGTGGGTTCTAGTTGCTTTGGTGTAATGCCAGCCCACTTCAAGTTTGACTTTAGCTGATCCTTGAATCTTTTCTTTGGTCAACCTTATTTCCTGAGTCCAGCTGACAGTTCACCATAGAATACCTGTCTTGGTATTCATTGTGGGTCCATGCGGATGACGTGTCCAGACCATCGTACCTGGGTTTTGAAGACCATTACTTCGATGAAAAAGATGAATCTTCCTGACTCTAGACCTGACACTATCCACTGCACCACAGAGGACACAAAAGGGAAAGACTCAGTCCAGGGCTGGGTCACCTTGGTCATGGACCTTAGCCTAGGGGGAGAAATGATAGGGACAAAAGGGATACTTAATATTGGATGGGATTAGCTGTTCCCACCCAAACTACCAGGATGTCCATTGTCTGGTGAAGTGGGACCTTCCCTCAGGGGGAAACCTCTCCTGTGACAATGTCAAAACCTGGGATTTCTACACTCTAAATAACCTGGGGATCTCTATATCTCCATGTTGACCCCCCTCCCTTTTGGTCAAGACCAAACATTGCTGACCAAACATATGGACAAATGAGTAATGTTATATGGGGTTGGACTCCATCCCCTACTGGTGGGAAAGTCTAGGGACACAGGTATTGTTGATTGGCATTTGGGGACATTCCCCAATGCCACAGGTGCATTGACATTTGAGCCAGAAAGGCAGGCAGTCTGCCTTTGGCCAAAAACTAACAATCAAAGCACTACCCCAATTCCCAAAGTCTTAAGTCGTTCACATCTGGTGGGTCCTGATGATGCCTTCAGCCTCCTCTCGCAGACTTCTGTCCTCTGGCAGACTCCTCCTTTGGTATCAGCCAGCTTCCTTGCTGCTGCAAGAGAAAATTAAGAGAAATCCATAAACACATTCTTTAACAGGTCTTGATCAATACCATATATGCTTATTCACTACAAGGATTATCTATGCTGCTGTAAACCTCAAAATTTCTCAGACTTATGAATGTTATGGGTTTCCCCCATTGGGGAATCTTCTACTTAAAAAAAGTTCCCTAGCAGATGGTGAGAACTCTACTTGAGTGTGGGGGCTCCTTGCCTTGGGAATATCCCTACTCCACCCTACTTAGGACTGCTTTAGGACAGAGAGCTCCTTGAGAACAATGAAAAGTACTTTGATCCATGCTTATGGAAGGGACAGGAAGTTCTTTGAGTCATGACTGTTTTAGAATTGATACAATGGGATACTAAGTACCTATAAAGGTGGGGCAACTTGTAAACTACTTAAACCTAAAAGGCTGATAACTTATTCAGAGGTTTTTTCTAATGAAATTATTCGACACAGCAGCATTTTTTCCTGACTTACGAAAGAGATTAAAACTACTCAGCTGTGAATTCAAAATAGGCAGTCCTTTAGAACCATCTACAGTGATTGGTAGATGTAAGGACTTAGGGGAGGTGACAGAGAAGATTTTGCCCTTAAAAATAAGAGCTCAGGGAAGAGCTGAGAAAGTCATTCTGAAACATTCAGATTGGAGAGACTCATTCTGAGGAGACTGATTCTGAAACATTCAGATGGAGGAGGGAGCTGGTGAAAGTAGCTGAGACGCTGATGGCCTGGCATCATTAGAAATCCTTACTTAGACAGATCTTATGGTAAGTTATAAAAAACTGACTGATTTCTCTCTTAAGGCTCAGGTCTAGGCCATATTGGCTTGAGGCCCTTCATACTTATTCCTTTCTTACTCTCTCTCTCTCTCTTTCTTTGATTACTCATTGTATTGTTAATTAAAAATCTCTATAAAACCCAATTGACTTGGGTATTTGAATAATTGGGAATATTTCCCTGGCAACGACCTTATATTTGATTTTAAACCCAAGACACTGTAGTGAAACATATTTCTGTGGTCAAATTTACTCACCCTCTCTTATATCTATCACAATTTATATCTTCCACTATTTTAATCACTACAGTTTAAGAAATAAACCATTTTAAATCTCACAGTTTATGGCGTCCTTACGAAGTTGTTGAGAAACCCTCAAAAGGCTTCTGTGAAATCTCTTTTCTTTATCTCTTTGCCTTACAACTTGCATATCAGTCAGTTTTGTTTTCTTTTTTAACTTGACTTCAAATTACAGCTGCAAGAATGGGTGAGTAAAAAGCCTTTTTGATTCTTCTTAATTTAAGCTGTTTTAGATCTTAACAACAGGGCCCTAAGATCCTGGCTAGCAATTGCCTAATTTAGGATTAGAAAAACCTGGGAAAACCTTTTGGCCTTGTCCTACTTCCCATGTTTTTACTTTAGAAATATGGAGTCACAGACAGTTCAGACACAGACAGTTCAGAACTTAATTAATAACTGGAGTTTCAGTAAATACTTTGTTCTTTTCTTAGTACAAGCATTGGTCTGCAGCTTACTTAGCAGCTGGCTTATCAGCCCCATGACCAATCTTATAAATACAGAATTCCTTGTCTCTCTGAAAGGGCTCATCACATGGAACTTATGGCAAAATCTAATCAACATACTACTTTCCCTTGGGTTTTTGATTGTTATAATTTTAATATTGTATTTCCTTGAAGAACTCAATTCTCAGTCAAACCAACCAATTGCTCCCTCTCATATTCAACAAATTGAAAAACTAAATACTAGACAGGATCTTATAGAGGAAGGTCAGGGAGAGATTGTAACTTTTATAAGAAGCATTAACAGAGAGTTAAGAACAATATCAGAATCTCTGTCCCACCCTGCTATGGACAATAACCCTCTTAACGAACCCCACCCCCACCCCCTTGGCCTCAGAAAACTCTAACTCTAATCAACCAACTCTGAATTCACACCCCACCCACGCTTCTGACCCAACACAATCAACTCTAAATTCACACCCTACCGGTACTTCTGATCTTAATCCCTCTACTTCACACCTTACTGATTCCTCCAATCCAAACACCTCTGTATCCTTTCACACTTCTTCCTTGGCCCCTCCTTCTCATCCTACACAATCTCCTTTAAGTTCACATTCCAACCTAAATTCACATCCTACCTCTGAATTTTCTGACACAATGGGACAACAACAAACCCTTCCTTTTAATGTGCCCAACTTTTCTATTTCTCAGACTTACCCAATTGAAAATGGAGCAAGAAGCCTAGAAACAAGAGTACCAAATAATTTAGAAAGCTTATTTCCTTTAAGGGAAGTACCCACTTTAAAAAAAATGGAAACTTGATATCTGTAAGACATCATACACCTTTTACCCCTGAGGATTTAAAAAAATTGAAGGAAGATATGCCATCATTTGAGGATGAACCAATATTAATTATAAAAAAATTAGAGAACATATTCAGAAATTTTGGCCCCACTTGGTTGGATGTTGAGAATATATTAGAAGAATTATTAACAAAGAGAGAGAAAAAATAAAATCGTCTCTCTGGCTAATCAAAAATGAGGTAGAAGAGGATATTTTTGGCCAACTGAAGATCCACATTGGAACCCCAATGTTGAATTAGATTACACAAAACTAAACCAGGCCAGAGAAGCATTATTGACAGCCATGAGAGCTTGCTCTGATAGACCTGAAAAATGGTCAAAATTTGAAAAAACCCGACAACATATCGATGAAACACCCTCCCAGTTTATGGACAGACTTATTGACATAGGGAATACATATATGGACCTTGATTTATCCAGAGAAAGAGACATTAGACAAATACGTAGGCAATTTGTTAAGAATTGTTGTTCAGTGGTAAAAGACTACTTTAGAACTAGCTGTCCTAATTGGGACTCTATGGACCTTGATGAACTAAGGAGAGTAGCAACCTATGTTTATAAAGGTCATGTAAAAAGACCTGAGGAAGACGATACATCAGTGGAAGATTTAAAGAAAGAAATTGAAATGTTAAACTTTTCCTATTTCAACTAAGTTTGGGGAATAGCTCTGTCCTTTCTAGGTTCTCTACATAAAGGGACTTTGCTCAGGGTAAATAGAATTCTCAGGGGAAATAAAATGGCCAGTTTTATGTATGCTACAGAAACATTTCTAGTCGATGAAAATGATGAGAAACAATACTTATCCAGATCCAATATCTTGGGGCTCCTTTGGATTTCTCATAGAGAGGTCTTCTTCAGGAATCCTTCGGATTCTAGGCTACAGGAAAATCTGGTCCAGGCTTTGGGCTCCTAAGAAGCATCTTGAAATAAAACTTTAATAGGTTTTAATCACTTCGCCCACACTTCAGAACAGGGGTGGTAAAATACAGGACATTCCTAAAAAATTTCGTTTCCCAGGTGATAAATTCCTTTATTAGTGGTCATATGCCAAAGATCCATCAGAAATAATGCTCACAAAACCATTAGTTCTCTCCACTTAAAAAGTAAAATTAGTTAACAGTAATCACTGGACTTTAAACAACTTTTCTATTGTAATGGCTGCAATCTGGAAATTTACCTTAAAAGTTCAAAAATCAGGTTGTAGTCCATGACTCTTTTTACCTTTAAAAAAATCAAAACCCATCCCATTTTTCTCCAAACACAAAACTTAGGATTATTAAGAAAACGTAAAAGTCACCTTTAACTCTGAATACTTCTACAATTCCTTTTTTTTTTTTGCTCTAATTTACTTTTGGCTCCAAGTTTGCCTTTCTCTTATCCTTGCCTCAAACCACTTTGGCCTAAGGCTAAAGCCACTCCTAAAGAGGAAATTTGTTGGGTCAGTTTAAAATATTCAGGATTTCCTTGCCCTTTAAAGCAATACGTTTTCACCAATATTTCTCGTCATTTACACCAATTCAGTGACCAGTTAGGTCTGCAGTTGACCATCCTAAAATGAAATTTCTTTACTCCAGAACTCACACACATCTTGCTATTTGAAAATAATTAACAGCTTAAAAAATGGGAAATGATAGCACTCAAATAACCAGGTTAGTACCTAGAATAAAATGCACCTTGTTACCAATATTAACTGCACTTGATACACAATATTTCACACATTAACCAAACCAAAACTTTGGGAAGAAAAATTAGACCTTAAAGTTAAGAATTTCTGGACCTCCCTTTGCCTCCTGTGGGATATTCACATATCCAGATCACAGCTCCAGGCTCGCCTCTTCAACTTTTGGGAGGAATTCATTGTTAACAACTTACAGATATTATTGGCTAACATTTAAATCACAAGCATTTGAAGTTATTAGCAAAGTCTCTGCCTAAGAAATCCATTAGACATATAATACAAGCAAAAACCCACAGAAAAATTTTGAGAAGAAATCCAGAACTTAAGTTCTTAAGCTTCTATGAGAAGCTTTTTTTTTTTTTATTTGCAAAACTTTATAACCATTTAAACCTTAAGCCATGGCATCTCAATTCATGAAGAAAATTTCTCTATTTTAGTCAATTTAAAGCAGTTACTCAGACCCTCAATTGAACACTCAGGCTCTCACACTCCAGCTCAAGCTTCCCATTCAAAGCTTTCAGCCAACCATTTGTGCTTCTGACCAGCTCTCCTTGCCCTCACCTCTAGCATAGACACTGTTGCACTCACACAGGCACCAACACACACACACACAAAATCTAATTAAACTCAGATATTGAAGCCAAGTTGAATTAGATTCCATGTTGTCCAATACGTGTTGGGGCCAAACTCTGCCATCTTCTCATCTTCTCAAACCTTAAAATGGCCATATCATTAGGTGGTTCTTTGACCTGCTGACCACCCCCACCAATATTTGGGACAACAGACAAGCTGTTATCCATGTCCAATAGCGCCCAGGTGGCTATGGACCATGCGGCTGTGTACCCCACAGGCGCTCAACTAAGAATCACTTAATTAAAATCTCCCAAACACGAGATGCGAGTCCTACCTCTGAGAGAGCCCCTTACCTGGCCCTTGCTAACCAGACTCCTGACCCAACCCTAAATGGGTTATGTGAGGTACCTCAAGTCTGGGGTTCTCATTAGCTGGAGGGCTCAGGCAGCGGGGACTTCGGATCTTGGTGGAATCTCCATTAATGTCAACTAGAAAAAACGCAGAACTATTAAAAAGTCAAAATCACTCTTTAATCAAGGGAAAAGGGGTTAGCGCTACTAATACGACAACAGAGCTGCTTCCCATGACTGCACAGAGTCAAGACGCCCTGGTCACTAGCCCCTGGGAGTGCCACCGACTCAGGATGGACTCCAGGGAACAAAAGAATTTGGGGAACCTATATACCCTTTGGAAATCCAGGGGCAGGGAAAGATGATTGACATCACTATGGCTACAAGGAAAATGGGAGTGTTCAAACTACACTGACAAGACAATCATAGCTAGAAGCTAGGATGCAAGAGAAGGGGGCTGCTTACAATGGTTACTAAAGGATGGTTCATGCCCAGGTCTGACCTTCCTGAGAAAGGTTCTAATACAATAGGGGATGCTACCTAAAACAAACAATTCCTTAGCATATGCTTATCTCACCCAACCAGGATTATCATTTCCCTTCAGGGTAGATTCCCATGGTAACAGGGAACAAGTACAATCTTTGGGGTCTCCAATCTACAAACTAAATCTAAAATTGGGGTTCATCAGATCCCACTAGGCCACAAGTTTGGGATTCCTAAATTCCATGCTGACAAGCGATAGCCCCTTGACCACATTTTTAGGACACAGACCTGGCTGACTTAAATTACAACTTGCCTTGGTCATTAATTCCAACTTCCAACTATATACACTCCCACTGAATGTTTGTGGTGAAATGCCCCTCTCGAGTAGCTACATTTACCAAATTCTACTCAGAAAGTTATCTCCTCATATGTTAGGCTAATAGTTGAACTTATTTTAAAAGGCCATAGAAGAAGCAGAGAACTTTTTTGGTGCAGATCCCTCCTCCATCATTATACCTCTAAATGCTACACAGATAAATGATCTTTATTGCTGTTCAACTGATTGGCACGTTTCTGTAGCAAGATATTCTGGAAACATTGGTTATCACATCCCTTCTAATCATCTTTTACAATTCTTAAAGAGACAGGCAATAATTCTTCCTTTCTAGTCATCCCCAGTCCCACTCCCTAACCCTCCTGCCCATATGGTCTTTACAGATGGATCTTCTAATGGAAGAGCCATTATGGTCATCAATAAACAACCCTCCTTCTGGGTAAGGTGGTGGTAGTCTAAATGTGGGTCACTTCCTCTCCCCAGCACACACCAACAAAGACTACCCCCAAAAGATTTTAAAAAATATTTTCAGAATGGAGGAACTATACAGTAGGGTGCAGAATTGAAGGTATGTGGGATTGGGGTTTTTCCAATCTATAAGAGGGTGAAAAAGCTTCCACCCAAACACGAGCCTATCCACCATCCCCCACCTCTCCTATGGAGCCCAAGTCAGAGACTGCACCCACCAGAACAAGTGAGAAAAGGAACACCTCTAGAGTGAGCAAGGGGAACCTCTAGGTCCTTGGGAGCTGACTAGGACTGCTGGGGACCTACCCCTGAAAGCAGCTAGACTGGAAACTCAGGCAGACAGAAGAGCACAGAACTTGAATGCCCCTGGGAAGGTAGCACAGAGAAGAGCTGCAAAGGACTGTGAAGATTCGAGAGCTTGCCTCAGGCAAAATCCTTGCTTCTCAATTCCATACAGAGAAAACCTGCCCAGTTCACTCAGATTTCTGACTAAAGAAGGAAGGAAAAATATCCATGAAAATGACTAATTGTGCATAGGAATCTCAAAATCCTTAAAAAAAAAGACAGCAACCTTCAAGGATTTTTATGGAGGAAAAAACCAGTCTACAGAGAAAATACTGGAAGAAATTCAAACAGAGGCAAAACCTAAAAAAACAGAAATTATCCACAACCTGGAAGAATTTCAATTGGACCTTATCAAAAAGATGGAAGCCTTTTGGTTACAAAAGTGGTAAATGGTTAAAAAAATGAAGAAATCAAAGCTGAATACCAAAAGGTTAAAGCAGAAAACCAAAAGATTATAACAGAAAACCAGGACTTAAGGACCAGAATTGAACAACTGGAAACCAGTGATCTTGGAAAACATCAAGAATTAATAAAGCAAAGTCCAAAGACTGACAAAATAGAAGAAAACATAAAATATCTCACTGACAAGGTGACAGATCAGGAAAACAGAGGAAGGAGAGACAATTTGAGAATCATTGGTATACCTGAAAAGCCAGAAATAAACAGAAACCATGACACCATACTACAAGTGATCATCCAAGAAAACTGCCCTGAAGTTCTTGAACAAGGAGGTAAAATAGACATTGTTCATAGAACACCCTCTATACTGCACTCCCAAAAATCAACTCCCAGAAATGTAATTGCCAAATTCCAGAGCTTTCAAACTAAGAAGAAAATCCTACAAGAAGCCAAAAAGAGGAAATTCAGATACCACAGAGGACGAATCAGGATCACACAAGACCTGGCAGCTTCCACACTAACGGACTGCAAGGCCTGGAAGACGATATTCAGAAAGGCAAGAGAACTGGGTCTTCAACCAAGAATCACATATCCATCAAAACTGACTGTATACATCCAGGGGAAAGTATGGGTATTCAACAAAATAGAAGATTTCCAAGTATTTGTAAGGAAAAGACCAGAAATAAATGAAAGCTTGATATCCAAACACAAAGATTAAGAGAATCATGAAAAGGCAAATATGAAGAAGGAGAAAAGAGAAAAATGTTTTTTTCTATTCAAAATCTCTTCTTTAAGGGCTACAATGAGATTAAATTATATATATATATATATATATATATTAATATATGGGGAAATGTTATTTGTAATTCTCCAAAATGTTTTCATTATTATAGTAAATAAAAAGAATCATTCAAAGGAAAAGATTGGTGCATTAAGGGCCATAAAATGATATGCAAAAAAAGGATGGGGGGGGGGATTGATGAATGTACCAAGAGGTACTTGAAGAAATAAAATGAATAGAATGATCTTTGTCACACAAAGATATACATGGGAAGGGGAGGGGAAGGATATTCTTATAAGGGGGAGAAGAAGAGAGTGCTAACAGGTAATAATAAAAAAATTACTCTCAGTGAAATCAATTCTGAGAGATTAGAGCATCTAGATCCATTGGGATCTTGAAGTCTATTTTATTATACAGGGTAAGGAAGAAAAGAAAACAAAGGGGTGTTAAGGGGGAGGGAACACAAAAAGGAGGGAAGGAGAGGGGGCAGGGAACTTAACGGAACCTAAAAAAAAAACAAGAAGGGAAGAAAAGGGAGGGGCCAGAAAAGGAAGAATATCAAGGGAGGAGAATATGGGGATTGACTAAAAGTAAACTGGGTTAAAAGGATATAGGAGAAGAAGAAAGGATTGAACTAGGAGAGGATATCAAAATGTTAGGGAATTCAAAAGTGACAATAATAACTTTGAACGTGAATAGAATGAACTCACCAATAAAATGTAGACGAATGGACAAGTGGACAATAATCCAGAAACCTACCATATGTTGTCTTCTGGAAACACACATGAGGTGGGTAGATAATCACAAGGTCAGAATTGAAGGGTGGAATAAGACCTATTGGGCCTCAACTGACAAATAGAGGGCAGGAGTTGCAATCATGATATCTGACAAAGCCAAAGTAAAAATAGACCTGATTAAAAAGGATAGGGAAGATAAATGCATCCTAATAAAAGGGAGTATACACAATAAGGAAATATCACTAATCAACATGTATGCACCAAATGGTATAGCACCCAAATTTCTAATGGAGAAACTAGTAGAATTGAAGGAGGAAGTAGAGAGTAAAAATATAGTAATGGGAGATATAAACCCACCACTACCAAATTTAGATAAATCAAATCAAAAAATAAATAAGAAAGAGGTAAAAGAGGTGAATGAAATCTTGGAAAAATTAGAGTTAATATATATATATATATATATATATATATATATATATATATATATATATATATATATATATAGAGAGAGAGAGAGAGAGAGAGAGAGAGAGAGAAATGAATAGGGACAAAAAGGAATATACCTTGTTTATAGCAGCACATGGCACATTCACAAAGATTGACCATATACTAGGTCATAAAAACATGGCACACAACTGCAGAAAAGCAGAAATAATAAATGCAACCTTTTCAGATCATAAGGCAATAAAAATAATGATCAGTAAGGGTACATGAATCCAAAATCAAAATCAAAAATTAATTGGAAATTGAATACTATGATTCTCCAAAATCAGCTATTGAAATCATAGAAACAATTAATAATTTCATTGAAGAAAATTATAATGATGAGACATCCTATCAAACTCTATGGGATGCAGACAAAGCAGTACTCAGAGGAAAATTTATATCCTTGAGTTCATATATCAATAAATTATGGAGGGAAGAGGTCAATGAATTAGACATGCAAATCAAAAACTTGAAAGCAACAAATTTAACCCCCCCAGGAAAAAACCAAATTAGAGTTCCTAAAAACTAAGGGAGAAATTAATAAAATCAAAAGTTATAGAACTATTGAACTAATAAATAAGACTAGAAGCTGGTATTTGGAAAAAAAAAACAAACAAAATAGAAAAACTATTGGTCATTCTAATAAAAAAGAGGAAAGAAGAAAACCATATTAACAGTATGATGGATGGAAAGGGAGAACTCACCTCCAATGAAGAGGAAATGAAGGCAATCATTAAAATCTACTTTGCCCAACTATATGGCCATAAATATACCAACCTAGGTGATATGGATGAATATTTACAAAAATTTAAATTGCCTAGACTAACATAAGAAGAAATATAATTCTTAAATAATCCCATAGCAGAAAAAGAAATTAAACAGGTCATCAAAGAACACCCAAGAAAAAAATCCTCAGGGACTGATGGATTCACAAGTGAATTCTATCAAACATTCAAAGAACAGCTAATCCCAATACTAGACAAACTATTTGACATAATAAGCAAAGAGGGAGTTCTACCAGATTCATTTTATGACACAAATATGCTACTGATCCCAAAGTCAGGCAGACCAAAAGCAGAGAAAGAAAACTAAAGACCTATCTCCTTAATGAACATAGATGTAAAAATCTTAAAACAGGATAGTAGTAAAAAGATTCCAGCAAGTCATCATGAGGGTTATTCACTATGATCAGGAAGGATTTATACCAGGAATGCATGGATGGTTCTATATAAGGAAATCCATCCACATAATTGACCATATCAACAAGCAAACCAACAAAAATCACATGATTATCGCAATAGATGCAGAAAAAGCTTTTGACAAAATACAACACTCACTCCTATTGAAAAAAACTAGAAAGTATAGGAATAGAAGGGTCTTTATTTTTTTTTTGACAAAGATTTACTCATTTATTTATTTTCCTTTCTTAGGCCTGTGTTTATGTGTTCAGATTTTCTATTTGCTTTATGTCTTTTTTTAACATTATTTTATTTGGTCATTTCCAAGCATTATTCATTGAAGACAAAAATCATTTTCTTCCCCCCACCTATCCCATTACCGATGCGTGATTCCACTGGGTATCACAAGTGTTTTTGATTTTGAACCCTATTCCATGTTGTTGGTATTTGCACCAGAGTGTTCATTTAGAGTCTATCCTCAGTTATATCCCCTCAACCCCTGTAGTGTAGCAGTTGGTTTTCCTCAGTGTTTTTACTTCCACAGTTTGTCCTCTGCTTGTGGATAGTGTTTATTCTCCTAGATCCCTGCAGATTGTTCAGGGACATTGCATTGACACTAATAGAGAAGTCCATTACGGTCAATTGAACCACAGTGTGTCAGTCTCTGTGTACAATGTTTTCCTGGTTCTTCTCCTTTTGCTCTGCATCACTTCCTGGAGGTAGTTCCAGTCTCCATGGAATTCCTCCACTTTATTATTCCTTTTAGCACAATACTATTCCATCACCAACATATATCACAATTTGTTCAGCCATTCCCCAATTGAAGAGCATGCCTTCATTTTCCAATATGTGGCCACCACAAAGAGTGTAGCTATGAATATTCTTGTACAAGTCTTTTTCCTTAATATCTCTTTGGGGTACAAGCCCATCAGTGCGATGGCTTGATCATAGGGCAGACAGTCTTTTATCGCCCTTTGAGCATAGTTCCAAATTGCCCTCCAGAATGGTTGGATCAGTTCACAACCCCACCAGTAGCGGATTAGTGTCCCTAATTTGCCACATCCACTCTAGCATTCACTACTTTTCTTTGCTGTCATGTTAGCCAATCTGCTAGGTATGAGGTGATACTTCAGAGTTCTTTTAATTTGCATCTCTCTGATTATAAGAGATTGAGAACATTTTCTCATGTGCCTATTAATAGTTTTGATTTCTTTATCTGAAAACTGCCTATTCATGACCCTTGCCCATTTATCAACTGGAGAATGGCTTGATTTTTTATACAATTGATATAGCTCCTTGTAAATTTGAATAAGTAAACCTTTGTCTGAGGTATTTATGAGGATTGTTTCCCAATTTGTTGCTTTCCATCTGATTTTCGTTATCTTGGTTTTGTTTGTATAAAAACTTTTAATTTGATGGAGTCCAACTTATTTATTTTGAATTTTGTGACTCTCTAACACTTGCTTGGTTTTAAAATCTTTCCCTTCCCAAATGTCTGACATGTATACTATTCAGTGTTCACCTAATTTTCTTATAGTTTCCTTCTTTATGTTCAAGTCATTCACCCATTTTGAATTTATCTTGGTGTAGGGTGTGAGGTGTTGATCAAAACCTAATCTCTCCCACACTGTCTTCTAATTTTCCCAGCAGTTTTTATAAAATAGTGGATTTTTGTCCAAAAATCTGGGATCTTGGGGTTTGTCATATACTGTCTTACTGAGGTCACTTACCCCAAGTCTATTCCATTGATCCTCCTTTCTGTCTCTTAGTCAGCACCAAATTGTTTTGATGACTGCTGCTTTATAATATAGTCTGAGATCTGGGATTGCAAGGCCCCCTTCCTTTGTATTTTTTTCATTATTTCTTTGGATATCCTTGATCATTTGTTCTTACAAATGAACTTTGTTATGTTTTTTTCAAAATCAGTAAAAAAAAATTTTTGGAAGTTCAATGGGTATGGTACTAAATAGATAAATAAGTTTGGGTAGGATGTTCATTTTTATTGTATTGGCTCATCCTACCCATGAACAATTAATGTTTTTCCAATTGCTCAAGTCTAGTTTTAGTTGTGTGGAGAGTGTTTTGTAGTTGTGTTCATATAGTTCCTGTGCTTGTCTCGTGAGATATATTCCTAGGTATTTTATTTTGTCTAAGGTGATTTTGAATGGGATTTCTCTTTCTAGTTCTTGCTCCTGAGCTGTGTTGGAAATATATAGAAATGCTGATGACTTATGTGGGTTTATTTTGTATCCTGCAACTTTGCTAAAGTTGTTGATTATTTTGATTAGCTTTTTGGTTGAATCTCTAGGAAGTAGACCATCATGTCATCCGCAAAGAGTGATAACGTGGTCTCCTCCTTGCCTCTTTTAATTCCTTCAATTTCTTTTTCTTCTCTAATTGCTACTGCTAGTGTTTCTAGTACAATGTCAAATAATAGAGGTGATAATGGGCATCCTTGTTTCACTCCTGATCTTATTGGGAATGCATTTAGTTTATCCCCATTGCAGATAATATTAGCTATTGGTTTTAGATATATACTGTTTATTATTTTTCAGAATGACCTTTCTATTCCTATGTTTTCTAGTGTTTTTAATAGGAATGGGTTTTGTATTTTATCAAAGGCTTTTTCTGCGTCTATTAAAATAATCATGTGATTCTTGTTGGTTTGTTTGTTGATGTGGTCAATTATGTGGATGGTTTTCCTAATATTGAACCAGCCCTGCATCCCTGGTATAAATCCTACTTGATCATGATGGATGACCCTTCTGATCACTTGCTGGAGTCTTTTTGCTAGTATCCTATTTAAGATTTTTGCATCAATATTCATTAGGGAGATTGGTCTATAGTTTTCTTTTTCTGTTTTTGACCTGCCTGGTTTTGGAATCAGTACCATGTTTGTGTCATAAAAGGAGTTTGGTAGAACTCCCTCTTTGCTTATTATGTCAAATAGTTTGTATAGTATTGGGATTAACTGTTCTTTGAATGTTTGATAGAATTCATTTGTGAATTGTAAAAAATATTATTTTAAATTGCAAAGTTTAAATTCCTTTTGAGAAGAATTTTAGGTAAAGAAGATGCTACCTCTCTGAATTCAGAACTGAACTGTTGGAGAAACCACCATGAAGAAGCCTCCAGACCACAAGTTGCACAAAATTGAACTTTGGGTGTGGTAGATTGAACATGTTTTTGTATGTATACTTTCATGCCAAAGGGGACTCTGGCTTTTTGTCAATGTGTCCAGCAATTATTGGTTTTGTTCTTTTTTTCTCTTATCCTCAAATTATTGTAATCTTTAAATTGATAATATTTTTATGATCCTTTTGGGAAGGACTTCTTCCCAGAGGATCAAATGGGGGGAATGTAAAATTGAGATTTAAACTCTGGACTTCAATCTCCACAAGCCCTTGCTTCACTTCCCCAGAATGCTTTGTAATCTCATGCAATTCTGAGGTGGGCCAAGATCAAGGAAGGATTGAAGCTGGTGGCAAAGGTTTTTGATACTCTTTCTCTCTTTTTGGACTTCTGTTTTGGAGCAGACATGCCTCTTTCCATAATGTAGGTGAGGTCTTGTCTAGGCCTCTGGCCTAGGCACGTTTTCCTTATCCTATACTTTCTTTAATCCTTAATTCTTAATAAACCTCTAAAAATATATAATACTCCTTGCAGAGAGAAACTAATTTCTACCTGCCTCAGTCTCCCCTAAATTTTAACTGTTACAGAATCCATCAGGTCGTGAGGATTTTTTCTTAGGAAGTTCTTTGATGGCCTGTTGGATTTCATTTTCTGATATGGGATTTTTTATGAAATCTATGTCTTCTACTGTTAGTCTAGGCAATTTATATTTTTGTAAATATTCATCCAAATCACTTAGGTTGGTATATTTATTGCCATATAATTGGGCAAAGTTGCTTTTAATGATTGCCTTAATTTCCTCTTCATTGGAGGTGAGGTCCCACTTTTCATCCTTGATGCTTTTAATTTGCCTTTCTTCTTTCCTTTTTTTAATTAGATTAACCAGTACTTTGTCTGTTTTTTCTGATTTTTCAAAGTACCAGCTCCTAGTCTTGTCTATTAGTTGCATAGTTCTATCACTTTTGACTTTATTAATTTCTCCCTTAATTTTTAGGATCTCTAGTTTGGCTTTATTTTGGGGGTTTTTAATTTGTTCTCTCTCAAGTTTTTTGATTTGCATTTCCAATTCATTGATCTCTGCCCTCCCTAATTTGTTAATATATGCACTCAAGGATAGGAATTTTCCTCTAAGTACTGCATTGGCTGCATCCCATAAGGTTTGAAAGGATGGCTCACCATTGTCATTTTCCTAAATGAAATTATTAATTTTTTCTATGATTTCTTCTCAAACTAATCAATTTTGGAGTATCATATTATATAATTTCCAATTAATTTTTGATTTGGCTCTCCATATACCCTTACTGATCATTATTTTTATTGCCTAATGATCTGAAAGGGTTGCATTTATTATTTCTACTTTTCTGCAATTGAATGTCATGTTTCTATGATGTAGTGTATGAGCTATTTTTTGAATGTGCCATGTGGTGCTGAGAAGAAAGTGTATTCCTTTTTGTCCCTATTTATTTTTCTCCTATATCTATTAACTCTAATTTTTCTAGGATTTTATTTACCTCTTTTACCTCTTTTTTTTTTATTTTTTGGTTTGATTCATCTAAATTTGATAGTGGTTGGTTCAAGTCTCCCACTAATATTCTTTTACTGTCTATTTCCTCCTTCAATTCTATTAGTTTCTCCATTAGAATTTTGGATGCTATACCATTTGCTGTATACATGTTGATTAATTATATTTCCTCATGGTCTATACTCCCTTTTAATAGAATATATTTACCTTCCCTATTCTTTTTGATTAGGTCTATTTTTGCTTTGTCTTTGTCAGATATCATGATTGCAACTCCTTCCTTCTTTCTATTAGTTGATGCCCAAAAGGTCTTACTCCATCATTTAATTCTAATCTTGTGCATATCAACCCGCCTCATATGTGTTTCTTGAACACAAAATATGGTATGGTTTTGGGTTCTAATCCAATTTGCTATTTGTCTACTTTTTATGGGTGAGTTCATCCCATTCATGTTCAAAGTTGTGATTGCCTCTTGTGGATTCCCTGGCATTTTGATATCTTTCCCTAGTTCTGACCTTTCTTCTTCAGCTATAACCTTTTGAACCAGTGATTTACTTTAGGCCAACCCCCCTAGTCCCCTCCCTTGATATGTTTCCCTTTCTAGCCCTTCCCTTTTATTGCTCCCTTCCCCTCCCCCCTCTCCTTCCCTCTCTTTTTATACTACCTCCCTCCTCCCCCTCCTTGATTTTCCTTTCTCTCTTACCCTGTTGGGTAATATAGACTAATTCAGGATCCCAATGGATCTACATGTTTTTCCCTCTCAGAGTTGATTTCACTGAGAGTAAGGTTTAAGTAATACCACTTTGTGATCTCTTCCTCTCCTTCTCATATGAGAGTTCTTCCCCTCTCGTCCCCATGTGTATCTTTGTATGGGAAAGATTATTCTATTTAGTCCCCCCTTGCCATTTCTTGAAGTAAATCTTAGTATTGTCAATGATTTCCCCCCTCCCTTTTTCTTTCTTTGCCCCTCTTTCACCAATTCTTCTTGATGCCCCAATCTTTCCCTTTACATGATTCTTCTAACTACTCTTATGATGCATACAATTTTTGAGAGTTACACAATACATTTTGCCCACATATTGATATATATAATTTGATGTAAATGTAGTCCTTATATGAGAGGGTTTGACTTAAAGAAAAAGATAAGATTTTTCTCCTTTTCCCTTCCTTCCCTATTTACCTTTTCATGTTTCTCTTGCTTTCTGTGATTAGATATCAAATTTTCAACTAAGTTCTGGTCTTTTCTTAGTAAATACTTGGGAATCTTCTATTTTGTTGAATGTCCATACTTCCCCCAGAACTATATAGTCAGTTTTGATGGGTAGTTGATTCTTGGTTGGAGACCCTCTTCTCTTTCTAATATTGTGTTCCATCCTTTGAGGTCTCTTAGCATGTTAGCCTCTAAGTCATGTGTGATCCTTATGGGGGCCCCTCTATATCTGAAGCTCCTCTTCTTGACTTCTTACAGGATTTTCTCCTTTGCTTGGAAGCTCTTGAATTTGGCGATTACATTCCTGGAAGTTGTCTTTTGGAGATTTAGTATAGAGGGTGTTCTATGAACCCTTTCTATTTCTATTTTGACCCTTTCTCCAGAACATGTGGGCAATTTTCTTCTATAATCTCCTGTAGTATAGCATTTAGGTTTTTGTTTATCTCTGGTTTTTCAGGCAGACCAATACTTCTCAAGTTGTCTCTTCCTCCTCTGTTTTCCTGGTCTGTCACCTTGTTAGTGAGATATGTTATGTTTTCTTCTAATTCATTAATTTTTTGGCTTTGCTTTATTAATTCTTGCTGTTTTGCAACTTCACTGTTTTCCAGTTGTTTATTTCTGGTCTTTAGGGACTGGATTTGTTTTGCAGCTTGTTCTAACCTTTTGTTAAGAGACTTCCAGCTCTTTCAACAAGTGTGAAGTCTTGTTTATCAGACTTCTGATCTCTTTCTCCCATTTTTCTTTTCAGAAGTTTTCCATCTTTTGGATAAGCTCCAATTGAAGTTCTTCCAGAGCTTATGGATAATTTCCATTTGGGGAGGCATGTTTTGATTTTGTTTGGATTTCATCCTCTTTCTCTTCTTTTCCTTGGGTACTCCAGCCATAAAAGTTTTCAATAGTCACTTTTTTCCCTTTCTTCTTGGAGGCTTGATTTTGGGCCGTGTGAGCCATTCCTTTGGTGGTTTTATTCTCCTTTCATTTTTGGTCTGAGGTCTAGGTGATATGGATGGGTTTTTTGTGAATGTAGGTTGCCTCAGACTAGTTCTTCCCAGGCTCCAAGATTTCTTAGCACACCCTCCCCTGTGCTCAGCGTGGCCGCCCCTTTGTTCAGTGCGCCCACCCCTGGGCTTTGTGATCTCTTCTCACCTGTGCTCAGGAATCTCCTGTAAAACTTCTCTGAGGGGGTGGCACTCTGGTATTCCCTGTCAGTTTCCAGGGAGTCTGGCTTCTCCCCCCCACTACAGCAGGGGGGAAAGCTTTGGCCTTTGAAAGTTTTTACAGAATCTGGAGACTCCTCACTGTTCCCAGTTTTCAGGGGACCCGCAGTCTGCTCTCTCCAGTGCACAGGGTTCTCCTGTGAAACCGCCCTGAGAGGTCATTTCCTAGCAGTCTTTAGATCCCAAGGACCCTGGTGTGTACCCCCCCCCAGACAGAGAAGTTCTTCACTCACTCACTGTCCCAGTGAGTGCTCTGATACCCTACTCTGGTTGTGTGGAGGAGGTGGGGGGGGAGGGTGGTTCAATTCATGTTTTTGTGCAAGCTTTTCCTCCTTCTCATAGTGTGGAAATGTTCAAACCCCATGTACCTTCATTTCTATGGGGTACTAGAGAGTTCCTCTGTTCTTCCAAAGGTGATTTTAATGCTCTTTTGAGGTAGTCTATTTTGCTTGGTGCCGGGGAGAGGAAGCAATTTGCGTCTAGATTGCAGCCATGTTTACCCTGAAGTCTGCAGCTATTGAAGGGTCTATCTTAAGAATAATAAATAGTATCTATGTAAAACCATCAGCCAACATCATCTGCAATGGGAATGAACTAGATGCATTCCCAATACAATCAGGAGTGAAACAAGGATGCCCATTTTCACCTTTATTATTCAACATTGTTCTAGAAATACTAGCAGTAACAATTAGAGAAGAAAAAGAAATTGATGATATTGAAATTGACAATGAGGAGACCAAGCTATCACTATTTGCTGATGATATGATTGTTTGCTTAAAGAATCTTAGAGAATCAACTAAAAAGCTAGTGGAAATAATCAACAACTTTACCAAAATTTCACGATACAAAATAAACCCACATATGTCATCAACATTTCTATATATTTCCAACACATCTCAGCAGCAGGAATTAGAAGGAGAAATTCCATTCAAAATCACCATAGACAATATAAAATACTTAGGAATCTATCTACCAAGACAAACACAGTATCTATATGAACACAACTACAAAACACTCTCCACACAATTGAAACTAGATTTGAGCAATTGGAAAAACATTAACTGCTCATGGATAGGATGGGCTAACAATAAAAATGACAATCCTACCCAAACTTATCTATCTATTTAGTTGCCTTGTCCATTGAATTTCCAAAAACATTTCTTTGCTGAATTAGAAAAATCCATAACAAAGTTCATTTTGAAGAACAAATGATTAATTATATCCAGGGAAATCATGAAAAAAAATACAAGGGAAGGTGGTCTTGCAGTCCCAGATCTCAAACTATGTTATAAAGTAGTGGTCATAAAAATAATTTGGTACAGGCTAAGAGACAGAAAGAATGATAACTGGAATAGACTTGGGGTAAGTCACCTCAGCAAGACAGTCTATGACAAACCCAAAGTCCCCAGATTTTGGGACAAAACCCACTATTTGTTTAAAACTGCTGGGAAATTTTGAAGATAGTGTGGGAGAGATTAGGTTTGGATCAACACCTCAAACCCTCCACCAAGATAAACTCAAAATGGGTGAATGACTTGAACACAAAGAAGAAAACTATAAGTAAATTTTTTGAACATGGAATAGTATACATGTCAGACCTTTGGGAAGGGAAAGATTTTAAAACCAAACAAGACATAGAAATAAGAATAACAAAATGTAAAATAAATAATTTCGACTACATCAAATTAAAAAGTTCAGTGCAAACAAAAACAAGGTAACCAAAATCAGAAGGGAAATAAAAAACTGGGAAACAATCTTCATAACAAAAACCTCTGACAAAGGTTTAATTATTCAAATTTACAAAGAGCTAAACCAATTGTATAAACAATCAATTCATTCTCCAATTGATAAATGGGCAAGGGACATGAATAGGCAGTTTTCAGTTAAAGAAATCAAAACTATCAATAAGCATATGAAAAAGTGCTCTAAATCTCTAATAATCAGAGAGATGCAAATCAAAACAATTCTGAGGTATCACCTCACACCTAGCAGATTGGCTAACATGACAGCTATGGAAAGTAACGACTGCTGGAGGGGATGTGGCAAAGTTGGAACATTAATTCATTTCTGGTGGATTTGTGAATTGATACAACCATTCTGGAGGGTATCTTGGAACTATGCCCAAAGGGTGATAAAAGACTGCCTACCTTTTGACCAAGCCATAAGACTGCTGGGTTTGTATCCCAAAGAGATAAGAAAAAAGACATTTACAAGATATTCATAGCTACACTCCTTGTGGTGGCAAAAAACTGGAAAATGAGGGGATGCCCTTCAATTGGGGATAGGCTGAACAAATTGTGGTATATGTTGGTGATGGAATACTATTGAGCTCAAAGGAATAATAAAGTGGAGGATTTCCATGGGGATTGGAGCAACCTCCAGGAAGTGATGCAGAGCTAAAGGAGCAGAACCATGAGAACATTGCACACAGAGACTGATACACTGTGGTACAATGAAATGTAATGGACTTCTCCATTAATTTCAGTGCAATATCCCTGAACAGTCTGCAGAGATCTATGAGAAAAAAACACAATTCACATGCAGAGGAAAAACTGTGGGAGTAAAAGCACTGAGGAAAGGCAAGTGCTTGATTATAGGGCCTGAGGAGATATGGTTAGGAATGTAGACTGTAAATGAACATCCTAATGCAAACACCAACAGCATGGAAATGGGTTCGAATCAAGGACACATGTGATACCCAGTGGAATTGCATGTTGGCTATGGGAGGGGTGTTGGGAGGGGGGGAGGAAAAGAAATTTATCTTTGTATCCAAGGAATAATGTTTGAAATTGACCAAATCAACAATGAAGAGCTTGATCCTAAAAAATATAATAATAAAAATGAATAATCAACCTTTTTATAGCAAACAAAGGAGGATTCCGCCTAACATACTGTAAAAAATAGACTCGAACACAGGACTACAATCCCCATGAGCCTTTGCTCCACTTCCCCAGAATGCCTTGTAATCTCACCTGGGCCGAGATCGAGAAGGTATTTACGTGGATTCAAAGGCTTTTGAAGAGGTTTGGTTTTTTTTGGACTTCCGTTTTGGAGCAGAGGCGTCTCTTCCATGATGTGAGGTGATTTTGTCTAGGCCTCTGGCCTAGGCACATGTTTCTTACTTGTATATTCTTAATCTTTAACCTTTAATAAACCTCTAAAAATATAATACTACTTGCAGAGAGAAACTAATTTCTACCTGCCTCAGTCTCCCCATATTCCATAAATTTTAATCTTTACAATACAGAGATTGTAGTAGCTACTTTTGCCTTTCAAAAACTAGCTAATGTACCTTTTAACCTGTATTCTGATTTAATGTGGTCAAACTTTTTCCTTACATTGAAACAGCTAATTTATCTTCATCCAAAAGTTCTATTTTTCCATTTCTGTCAGAGCTCCAGAAGTTCATTCAAGCCTGTGATACCCCTTTCTACATTGGTTATGTCAGGGCCGATTCATCATTGCTAGGCCCTATTCATGAGGGCAATCATCTTGCTGATAACCTAACCGGTGCAAACTTTACAGTTATAGGGGATGCTGAGGCCAGCCCCAAAATACATCACCAGAATGCCTCTTCACTACATCACCAATGTCATATAACCAGAGAAGCTGCTAGAACCATCGTTTGTAATTGCTTCATTGTCCTTTAGACCTTCATTCTCCTAGCTACAGTGTTAATCCCAGAGGCCTCCAACCAAACTACCTTTGGCAGATGGATGTGGCACACATCCCCTCCTTTAGACATTTATCTTATGTACATGTCTCAATAGATACATTTTCTCATGTAATTATAGCTACAGCACACACAGGTGAAACATACAAGGATGTTTCTCAGCATTTATTTTCATGTTTCTCATATCTAGGTATGCCAAAAACAATACAAACAGACAATGGACCTGCATACACCTCCAAAGCCTTTGCAAAACTTTGTGCCACTTTTCCAATTTATCTCTTACACTAAACACTCAAAGCACAAATTGCTAAATTACAGGATGGTAATTTATCACATTTCTCTCCCCACCATATTGTAACTCATGCTATATTTGTTATTAATCAATTGAACCTTAACAGTGATGAATTGTCTTTTATAGATAGATGTTGGAATTTGGATAAAACTTCTCCAAAACCTTTAATAAAATGCAAAGATGTATTATCAGGTGTGTGGAAAGGTCCAAATCCACTGCTAACAAGCAGATCAGGCTTTGCTTGAGTTTTTCCACAGGATTTGGACTCACCTATCTGGATCCCTGATTTGATCAATCAACCAGCAGCCAAAGCCTCCCAGCCTGCCTCCCTGCCCACCCCCACCACCTCCTAGCAGCGCATCTTCATTATCTATGACCCCACCTCCACCTGACCCTGTTGACAAGCTGATACAACCTGTGGGCTGACTATCTCTACATCCTTATGCATTGCCTCAGCTCCAGTCTCCTTGCTGACAACTTGCTGCTTCAACCTGTACCACAGGTCCCCCGTCATGGGGACAACTGAAAGCCCTCTCACAAAAAGCTATAGATATAGTTAGGAAACACAACCAGGAGCCAACCCCAGTCATGGTTTTTGTTGCTATGCTTGCAATTTCTGCCTTTCAGGTAAAGACAGTTTTTGCTACCGCTCACTGGTCTTACTTCCCAGAACCTCCTATTTTTCCTTCTGCCACATGGCTCAATGATTTCCAAGTATATACCAATGATTATGAATTTCTCGGTGGTTCCACAGACAATTATATACTGCACACATCCTTTCTTAATTTTACATGATCAAACTTGTCTCACATGTCACCTTTATATTTTACCATTGGGCCTGACCCAACTTCAGGCTGTTTATCAGTAGATTTTCACTCATTTCTTACTGACTTTCCTAGCAAAGACAACAAGAGACTTGTGTGACTACTTCAAATGCTATCCCCTGTTTTCTCACTAGATGCATTTTCAGTTTAGTTAACTCATAAACATCCCCCTGAAAATATCCCTGAGTATAAACAACTCTCATACAAATATTGGCAACAAATTGATGATGAACATAGTTTTTCTCCTTGGAGATAATGTGGATTCCCCCATAAGGGTGTCCAATATCCTATAATTAATAACTCATTCCACATCTTCAATTGGCCTATTTTTAGCCCAGGTTTTCATTTTAGAACATTTCATGATCTTATTGCTGAATTCACCAAAGTCAATTGGACCAAAGTCAATCAGGTTTTCCCCTCTGAGGAGCCAATGTCCTGTTGGTATGATCCTGGGTGGCTTTCACACCTTTTGGTCTTTTTTGAAAACCCCCAGTCTTCCATTACTCACTTCTTTTAATGGAGATTGATTGCCTTACTTCATCCTGCTATTTTGTTATGTCTCAACAACAAGAAAGATTTCAGATATGCCCATGCATGTGTTAGATCTCCTCAATAAGTCAATTATCAGATGAAAAACCAAAAACATAAAAAGAAAAATAAATAGAAGGAAAATTAAACTTTGGGAGAAATAAGATAAATTTAAAATCAGAATCAAAGTATAAAAAACTATGTAAATAAAATTCTGAATAAAACAGGAATAAATGCATAACAGGCCCTTGTATTAGGGTCCATTTAAAGTAAATTTCTATCCCACAATTCTATAGGAAAAAATGCAGTAATATTTTATTTACCCATTATAAGCCAGGGCTACAGGAAGTTGCCATACTATAAGAGAGGAAAAAGGACTAGATTTTTGTGTAAAAGGGAAGTGTCATTCCTGGTTTGATCTAACATTATTTCTCATGGATAGGGGAGCTATAACAGCCAATTGTTAGGTACTTTCATAGAAATTATTTCATAAGAAGTGTAGTTCAAGGAGTCCTGAATCATAACATATGTCAAGTGCTGCAACCTCAAGTCTCACACTAGGTTCAAGTCTTTTCATATTGGTGTAGAAGTTCATCCATCCCATATGGATTGGTTTCTTTCTTTTTTGAATTGTGTGCTCTTTTTTGGCACTATTCAGGTTAAATCCATGCTTCTATGGCATGTTATATATGAAGTCTATGCTCCTTTTTTATCTCAATTCCAAGAATCAGACACAAACATTAATCACAATCCCATAATATTTATCAATAAATGACAGGTTTCCATAATATAAAGATTTTGGGGTATGAATTTATATGCTAAGCAAATGGATATCTTAGCTTATTCTACTGAAAAAATTGAAAATAGTTAAAAATCTTCAGTACTGGTGACATGTTCTAAAAATGCAAAAAATGAGAAAAAAATTAAACACTGTATGGCACATGTAGGAAAAAAAACAAGAATGTTAAAAATATGTATTTTTCACAATTACAGATGTACTGTATTAAAAAATCAATTTTTATTTTTTGCAGAGGGGAAACAAAACTGAAAAGGGCTAATATCAACAAAATGGTAGAGTAAAAGGGGCATCATTTTTCTGCCCCACATGGAGGGGCAATAGCACCCTGAGTATTTTGTGGATGAGTTCCACTTATGTAATACTGTTGTGGGGTCAGTTGCTTTGGGTTATTTTCCCAATTTCAATTCCTAGACTTGTAATTCCTAAAATTGTGATTCCTATAATCATTATTATAGGTATGTCTATCATTGCTAAAGTTGTGATTTCTATGATCATTATTATAGTCATTTCTATGGTTATTATTTCTATAGTTATTAAATTGCATATTTTTTCTGATTGTCTTGAATAAATTTCTACGCTCTATCATTTTATGGCCCTTCTTCTCACAGAAGTGGTAGGTAATAGATCGATAGTTAGATTCTTAGAGAGGTACAAGTCCCTTTGGTTGAATATCATACCCTTTATTTCTTAAATATTTCAATTCTTTCTGAATTGTTTCCATGAAATCATTAGTCTCTTCCTCTTTTTCTTTGTTTCCTTTTGAAACATATACTGCATTTTTGTTTTGTTTTGTTTTGTTTTCTCAATTTGTCAAAATTTATTTCAGGCCACCTTGGGCAATGGGTCTTAAAATAATTTCTGATAATTTTGTAAGAGTTATTGACAAAGTGTCTTCTAATTTGCCTTATGTCATTTTCTTTAGAAATATCAAATTCACCAGGTAAACATGGTTACAATCTAGACGCAAACTGCTTCCTCTCCCCTGGCCCTGAATGAAATAGACTACCTCAAAAGAGCATAAAAATCATCTTTAGAAGAATGGAGGGTCTCTCCAGTAGGCCACAGCAAGGAAGGTACGTGGGGTTTGAGCATTTCTACACTATAAGAAGGAGAAAAAGCTCACACTCAAACGTGAGCTGAGCTACCCTTCCCCACCTTACCTACTGAACCAGAGTAGGGACCAGCACACTCACCAGAGATAGTGACTGAGTGAGGAACGTCTCTGTCTGGGGGGAAGGGGGGAACACCAGGGTCATTGGGATCTAATGAGGACAGCCAGGGAACTATCCCTCAGAGAGGTTTCACAGGAGACCCCTGCACATTGGAGAGTGCGCAGACTGCAGGGGCTCTCGCAAACTGCGAACACTGTGGAGACTCTAGATACTGCCTAAGGCAGAAGCTCTGCTCCTCACTGCAGTGAGGGGGGGCACACCAGGGTCCTTGGGAATTGACAATGTCTACCAGGGAACTACCCCTCAGAGCAGTGTCACAGGAGACTCCTGCACACAGGAGAGAAGAGACCACAGACCACACAGGAAGGTGTGCTAACAAACTGTGGAGGCTGCTGAGGAAGAACCAGCCTGAGGCAAAAGCACCGCCACTTAAATGCACAGAAAACCCACCCATCTCACTCAGACCTCTGACTAAAAAGGAAAGGGAAAACCACCAAAAGCATGGCTCACACTGCCCAAGATAACTCTCCAAGAAGAAAGGGAAAAACATTACTATTGAAAACTTTTACAGGGTGTGAATCTTAAAATTTCTCAGACTTGTGAATGTTAAAAATTCTCAGATTCTACCTTAGAACATTTGATTAAGACCATTCCCCATTTTAAACAATGAAGGTACTTGATCAGGAATGTGAGAACTCTAACATTACTGCACCCATACTTAAGCATACTTTAGGGGAAGATAAAGTTGTAAAATCCATACTGAACAATGAAAAAGTACTTAACTCATACTTATAGTGAGGCAAAAGTCCTTAAGCTAAGTCTATTTTTAGATCTAATACAAAAAGGTGCTAAGTACTGTTACAAGGGAATCACTTTAAAAGACTGATATATATATTAATTTAAGGTCGCCAAGGAATCAGCTATGTAATTCCTAAATGAAAAACTCAAGTCAGCCGTCAGCCTTTTTTGGAGTTTAATTACAATAGGAGTAAGAAAGGAATTAGATATATATATATAGAGAGAGAAGGGAATAGGGCTTAAATACCCCTTCTGTTTAGGCTGGGCCAAAAGGCCCAAGCCCTTAGATAGCTGGGGCAAAGAAAAAAGATCAGTCCCTATTACTCACGTGTCCAAAATGGAGAAACAGTCTCAGAGGCCCCCACCTTCTGCTTCCTTCAGAGCCAGCTTCCTCAGAGCCCAGGAACCACACCGACCAAAAAACTCCCACCCCCCCAGTCTCCAGACCCTCCTATCTTTAAGGACACCATCCAAGTTGCCTCCCCTCAGTCCTCACATCTACCAATCACTCTTCATCAATTTCCCTGTCAATGGAGGCTCTCGCTTAACCCAGTACCGCCCAGAGGTTTCTGGCTTTTGCACATGTCTGTTGAAGGTCATATTTTCAAATGATTAAATCTATACTCCTTTGCTACAGCCCTTTCTAAATCCTGTTAACTTGAGTATGGTAGAGATTGGAATAATTAAATTTTGATCTAGGCTGCAGCCCTTACTCAATCCTATTTGGACTGAATAGGGTGGAGATTTATTCCAAGAATCTCCATTGTATCAATTCTAAAATCAATCAAGACTCAAAGAAATTCCTTGTTCTATGCTTAAGCATAGGTCAAAGTCCTTTCCATTGTTCAGCAAAGGGTCTCTGTCCTAAAGTAATCTTAAGAAGGGAAGAGAAAGAACCTCCCATGCCAATGGGGTTCCCATTCCAATAGACTATCAGTAAGAAATTTTCCAAGTATGAAATATCCCAATGGTGAAATTTCCAACATTTATAAGTCTAAGGAATTTTGAGGTTTACAATCCCCCCTGATGATCATTGGGAGACTAGTCTCCCCATTGATCATTTAACATAATCATTTTGTAGTTCTAAATTCACTTCTAACTAAAGATATACACAATATTCAATTTTCTAAGAGAAATTAGAATAGTGAGAGAGGAAATAGAAAAGAAAAGAAAGCAAAACCAATGTTTGCTAGGCGCATTGACAGAAAGCCAAATTAGGGGCAGTCCCTTTTGGCATAAATGTTACAATAAATGTTCAATCAAAAGTTCAGTCCAATCAATCACATCCAAAGTTCATTCTTGATCTTCTTGATGAAGTGTAGGTTTTTGGCATCTTTCTGCAACAGTTCATTCTCTGGATATAAAAGTTTCAAGCTTCTTTCTTGAAGATCTTTTCTCGAACAAAATCAAAATCTTTAAAATTTTTATAAAAGTAAAATCTTAAACAAAAGTCTTGGATTTTTATAAAAATATAATCTCAAACAAAAAAAAATTCAAAAATTCTTAGATTTTAAATTAAAATACAATCCCCCCTGAAGTAAGTATTAAAAAAAAAATCAAGTTTAGCTCAGAATGCAATGTTCAGTTATGGGGGTGTATGTGTCAATTATCAAAAGAATAGAAAAATAATCAAAAACATAAGAAAAATTCAAAATAGGCCTTGTATAGGTCCAGTTTAAAGTAATTTCTATCCCACAAGTATGTAGGACAGAATACAGTAATATTTCACTTAGCCATTTGTAGCCAAGACTACAGGAAGTTGCCATAATATAAGAAGGAAAGAATTAGAATTCTATTTTGATGGGGAAATGTCATTCCCTTGTCTGATTTTTTTCCTTCAGAGATATAGGGAGCCAGCATGATAGTCAAGCTTTGTACTTGTTTGAGTACTTCAAAAGGAGTGTAGATACAAGGAAGTCCTACGACTTAAACATAAGTTAAGCGTCGCAAACTTGAGTCTCACTTTAATATTTCATGTGTGCTCTATTGGCACTATTCAGGTTTAGTCTGTGCTCCTTGTTTTTATCCCTTTTCCTGGAATCAGATACAAACATTAATCACAGTCCTATAATATTTTATCAATAAATGGCAGGTTCCCATAGTTTAAAGCTTTTAGGCATATATTGATATTATAGCAAGAGTATATATATTAACTTGTATTACTGCAGGGAAAAATAATATTAGTATTAATTATGTGTACCTTCAGTACAAAAAATGAGAAAAAAATCAAATATTCTGATAAAAAAATAAAAGAAAAGAAATAAGAAAAAATAAGAAAAAAAATCAGTAATTCAATATATTCTTGAGAGAAAAAAAACCAGCATCCATTTGTCTATGGATTATTATCTCCAATTCTTATGATAAGATAGAGTCACAATTCATATGATAGGATAGAGTCAATCAGTCTCAGCAGAAGATGCTTTCTTCACATGTGAGCAGTGAATCCAAGAGTCTCTTTCTCCAATCTTTATAGATGTTGGAGTAGTTAATAATATTTGGAATGGTCCTTCCCATGAAGGTTCAGTTGCTCCAGTTCGCTTGAAATTCTTGATATAAACTTTATCTCCTGGGTTCAGGTCATGCAGAGAAAAGTCTAATGGTCCAGCTTGTACTGCAGCTCCGGATTCATGAAGTTCACGTAGTTTGTGCTGTAACTCCTGTATATAGGAAGCAATAGTAATATCTCCCCCTAATAGCGATGTATAAGCCGGGGAGAAAGGCTTAGCCTGTATAGGCGGATGTCCAAAAAGCATCTCAAATGGTGAAATATGTAAGTCTCCTCTAGGCCTGCTTCTAAGATAAAATAGGGCCAGAGGGAGAATTTCAGGCCATTTTAAATGAGTCTCAGTGCATAATTTGCCAATCATAGTCTTAAGTTCTTTATTCATCCTCTCCACTTGGCCTGAGCTCTGGGGGTGATATGGAACATGGAATTTTGGAGTTATCCCCAAGCAAGAATATATTTGATTTAAGACAGAATCGGTAAAATGACTCCCTCTATCAGAGTCAATACGTGCTGGTAGGACAAAACGAGGAATAATTTCTTTTAAAAGTATCTTTGCAACAAAATCTGCTGTGGCTCGGGTCGTAGGAAATGCTTCCGGCCATCTGGTTAGTTGATCTACAATTACTAGACAAAATTTATAACGTCCAGCCTTTGGCATTGTTATGAAATCTATCTGTAGATGTTCAAAAAGTGTGTAAGCCAGAGGACATCCCCCAAAGGCTTTTCCACGATATGCATGTTGGTTATATGCCTGGCAAATAGGACAGGCTGAACATACTTTAGAGGCTACAGTAGTTATACCAGGGGCTATCCATACTCTCTTGACAGAGTCCACGATGCCCTGGGTGCCAAAATGACCATTTTTATGAATAGATTGGCAAATTTGGTTATAGAAACTTCTAGGGAGCAGGAGTTTTCCTTCAGGTGACACCCATACTCCATTAATTTGTTTTGCTTTAAATTTTTGTTTCCATTTTTCCACTTCCTTTTCATTTTAGGAGAGTGATAAATTTAAATTATCAGTGGTTGTTAATGTTAAAATTAATCCAGGTCCTTCTATGGCTGCTAGTTTTGCAGCGGCATCTGCTCGGTCATTTCCTCTAGAGACAGGGTCAGAGCCACCTGTATGGGCAGAGCAGTGAACTACAGCTAGGGCTTTAGGCACTTTGAGAGTAGAAAGAACTTCATTAATAATTTCTTCATTAGCTATGGATTTTCCAGCTGAGGTTAAAAATCCTCTCTGGAGCCATAGCATCCAGACTGAGTGACAAATGCCAAAAGCATATCTAGAATCCGTATAAAATGTTGCCTTTTTATCCTTGGCAATTATACAAGCTTGTTTTAGAGCTATGAGTTCTGCTCCTTGAGCGCTAATGTTAGAAGGTAGTGAAGCTGACCATTCAGTGGCAAATTCTGAGACTACGGCAGCTCCAGTGTAACGTATGCCATCCCTCATAAAAGAGGAACCATCGGTAAATAAAATCAGATCTGCATTGTCTAAGGGAGTGTCCAAGAGATTATCTCGAGGCTTTTCTGCCATGGACACTAATGTTTCACAGTTATGTAGTGGTTCTCCTGAAGTAGGTAAATCTGGAAGCAAGGTGGCAGGGTTAAGAGTTGAACAGCATTTCAAGGTAATATTTTCACTATTTAATAAGGTTATTTCATACATTGTAATTCTGTGATCCGAGAATGCCTGTGTTCTATGTTTTACCAATAATGCTTCAATCTCATGTGGGCACATTATTGTTAATGGACATCCCAATACTAAATCAACGGTTTTTGTTACTAGTAAGGCTGTAGCAGCTACTCCTCTAAGGCATGGTGGTGCTCCTGCTGCTACTGGGTCTAGTTGGGCAGAATAATAAGCAATTGGGCGCTGAGAAGGTCCCAAAGTCTGAGTTAACACACCAGAGGCTACTCCTCTTCGCTCATGCACATATAAAGTAAATGCCTTGTTGTAATCTGGGATGCCTAGAGCAGGGGCAGACATGATAGCCTTTTTTAAACCTGATAGAGCTGACAAGTGTTCAGGCTCTAATTTGAGGGATTCAGGAACCGAATCCTTTGTTAATGCTATAAGGGGTTTAGTGATTTCCCCATAGCAAGGAATCCATTGTCTACAAAACCCTGTTGCTCCTAAAATTGCTCTCAGCTGTTTCTTAGTGGTAGGAGCACTCAATTTTTGAATGTTCTCAATTCGTTTTGGAGAAATATAACGAGCACCCGCAGTCAAGATGAATCCCAAATATTCTACTTTTTGGAGACACCATTGAACTTTATCCTTAGAGATTTTATGTCCTCTTTTGTGCAATTCCAAAAGAAGGTGTTTGCTATCTTCTTGACATGTTTTTGCATCTGTTGAAGCCAAGAGTAGATCATCTACATATTTGATTAATTTGCTATTTTTAAATGTTATATTGTCTGTGTCTTGGCTCAAAATTTGCTCAAATAAGCTCGGACTTTCGACATAACCCTCGCAGCCAACACCAGGTATATTGTGATCCCTTCCAGGTGAAAGCAAAAATATGCCTGGAGTTTTCATGTATTGGTATGGAAAAGAAAGCTGAACACAAGTCTACTACTGTAAAGTATGTAGCTGTGCTAGGAATAGATGAAATAATAGTATGTATGTTAGAAACTACGGAGTGTCTCTTTATAACATGATTATTCACTGCCCTTAGATCCTGTACGAATCTATAGATGTGCTTGCCATCGGGTCCTTTTTTTGGTTTTTTAACTGGCAGGATGGGCGTGTTGTATTCAGATTTGCAAGGGATTATTATTCCCTGTTCTATTAATGAGTTAATAACTGGTGTAATACCCTCAATTGCCTCCTTTGAGAGGGGATACTGAGGGATAGAAGGAGGTGGGCTAGATTTAGTTTTTATCTGCACAGGAACAGCAGATTTAAGTAAGCCTACATCAGAAGAAGATGTGGCCCAAAGAGACTCCGGTATATCTTTAGGTATTTCAAAAATGGAAGGTTCTTTTGCCTCCTGGTTTTCCAAGAGAAGTACAGGGAGTAAATTTAAAGATTCCTCTGGTACTTCTAATGATAATGAGCCATCTGGGGAGCAGGTTATTGTGGCTCTGAGTTTGCATAGAAGGTCCCTCCCCAGCAAATTTAAAGGGGAGTCAGGCATCAAAAGGAAGGAGTGTTGTACCTCTAGGGGTCCTACAGACACCATTCTAGGAGGAAGTCTTTTAACTCTTTGGGTTATTCCTGATACTCCCATTACATTCTCTGAGCCAATAGAATAACATTGTAAATCAGGTGTTCTCTTTAATACAGACCAGGAAGCTCCGGTGTCTAATAGACAATCATAATAGGTGTTACCCACTTTTAAGGTAACATGGGGTTCATTAATATGGGGAGGGCAGTGGATAGGGACAACGGGTAGTAGGACATCAGGGTCTGGGAAATCAAAGGTTGTATCCTCTGATTCCTGTGCCCCAGCCCCCCCCGGGCACCATCATTGTGTTTGGGATATTCCTTGGGCACCCCCCTGAAGGGCACCTCTCTGAGGGTCATTAGTACCTCGAGTAATTTTTGGACGAGCGCCATTTCTCATATATTGTTGAGTATTATCATTAAAATTTTCTTCAATTTGAGCATTGTCATTAAATTCCCAATTCCTATTTCTATAATTCTGGTTTCTAAAGTTCTTATTTCTATATTCATTATAGTTATTTCCATAGTCATTATTATAATTTCTAGAATTCTGGTTTCTATAAACATTATCATAATTTCTATAGTTATTATTTCTAAAACCATTATTAAACTGTGTATTCCTTCCAAACATCTTAAGAAAGGTTCTACATTCCATCATTTTGTGGCCCTTCTTCTCACAGAAGTGGCAAGTAATGGATTGATAATTGGATTTCTGGAGAGGGGCAATTGTCGTTGGTTCATTATCATGCCCACTTTCTAATTTAGTTATCCTATCTATTACACATCTCATTTTTTTCTTCATTTCCTCCATGTCATCATTATTCTCTTTCTCCTTTTCTTCGTTTCCCTTAAAAACATATATAGCTGTTTTTCACAATTCTTCAAGGTCCATATCTGACCATCTTAGGCGTTGTGTTTTAAAATAATTTTTAATTACTTTGCAAGAATTGTTTACAAAGATTCTTCTAACTTGTCTTAAACTATTCTCTTTATTTAAGTCCCAATCTAAGTATCTGTCCCCAAACTCGATAATTCTGTCCATAAATCTGGAGGGTGTTTCGTTTTTCTTTTGCTTAATTTTTTCCAGTTCCATCCACTTATCTGTACTGTCCGCACATTCCTTCATGGCCGTGAGGATGGCCTCTCTACAACGGTATAGTTGTAGATAGTCCTCAGGATTATTATAGTCCCATTCGGGATCCTGAGATGGCCAATGTGTTGCATTACGCCCCCGGGTTTTGTTGACATGAGCAATTATTTTATTTTTTTCACGTTCACTTAAAAAAGCCTGTAGTAAGCTCTCAACATCCTTGTAAGACGGATTATACTGAAAAAATATGTCTCCCATCTTTTTTGTTACTAGAAAAGGATCTTGTTCATATGTGGGGATATTTCGTGTAAATTCATTTATTTCTTGGGGAGTAAACGGTATCCTATGTCTTAAAGTCACCATATCCCCATTTCGTCCTATTTCAGGTACTTCTCTTAGAGGAAACAGGCCTGTAGTTGGATTTTGCACCTGTGGGTCAGTTTGACAAGGACAGGTTTCTCTAGGAGGACAAGATCTCCCTTGCATTGGAATTTGGTTTTCTGTAGGAGAAGGAACATGAGAAGCTGGGATTGCAGGGGAAGGGTTTTGGGGATTAAATTCAGACAAGATTTGCACTACACGAGAGAAGCAGTCTGTTAACTGGGCTATAGGGAAGGTGTTTTCCATCTCTATTTCAGGGAAGGAAATTTCCTCATTCAAAGGTTCATAAACAGGTCTGTTTCTGGTAGAGTGGGTGTTTGCCCATTGATCCTGTAAGAAACATTTTAGATCTTCTAATTGGGCTTGCATTTTATCCTCAATTTTTCCTATTTTATCTTCCATATCTCCCATTTTATCCTCAATATTTCCTATTTTATTCTCAATATTTCCTATTTTATCCTCAAGTTTTTCTATTTTATTCTCAATATTTCCTATTTTATCCTCAATTTTTTCTATTGTATCCTCAATTTTTTTCTATTTTATCCTCAATTTTTTCTATTTTATCCTCAATATTTTCTATTTTATCCTCAATATTTTCTATTTTATCCTCATTTTTTTTTCTATTTTATCCTCAACATTTTCTATTTTATCCTCAATATTTTCTATTTTATCCTCATTTTGTTTTATTTTATCCTCATTTTGTTTTATTTTATCCTCATTTTGTTTTATTTTATCCTCATTTTGTTTTATTTTATCCTCAATATTTTTTATTTTTTCATCTCTAAATATAGTATTGAGGAGTACAAAAATGACAGTACCTATTAATATAAAAATTTGGAGGTATCCTTCATTCCTCAATGCCCCTACTTCTTCAGCTGCCATATAATTGTCAAAGAATGTAGTACCCATTTATATATATATATATATTTTGTAATTTCACAAAACACGTGGGGAGCAGGGCAAAGCAACAAACTTTCCACAGGGTTTTTTTTTTAATGCAGGAAGTTGTTCCTTAAGGGAAAGGATATTTAGAAACAGTTCTTCCAGCCAGGACTTTAGAGTCCTGTTGCTGAGATTTAAAAACAGCTGTTTTCTGTCTATCAGAGTCACACAGCTGGGAAGTATCTGAGGTCCGATTTGAACCCAGGACCTTCTGCCTCTAGGTCTGGCTCTCAATCCGCTGAGCTACCCAGCTGTCCTTTAAGATTAAAGGGAAGAAAAAGAAAAAAAAAACTACTGATTCCAATTTAACTTAAGGAGAAAAGAGAAAAAGTTTTTTATACTCACGTGTTCTAGCAGCTGTGTCTTTAAGCCAAGTTTTTTTTGTTAAAAAAAAAAGGACTAAGTGGTGAAACAGTATAGTAAAAAGGCAAGGAAAAAATTTTATTGAGAGGATTCTTTAGACTCCCGTGTGGTCAGCCACAATGTTACAAGGGAATCACTTTAAAAGACTGATATATATATATTAATTTAAGGTCCCCAAGGAATCAGCTATGTAATTCCTAAATGAAAAACTCAAGTCAGCCGTCAGCCTTTTTTGGAGTTTAATTACAATAGGAGTAAGAAAGGAATTAGATATATATATATATAGAGAGAAGGGAATAGGGCTTAAATACCCCTTCTGTTGAGGCTGGGCCAAAAGGCCCAAGCCCTTAGATAGCTGGGGCAAAGAAAAAAGATCAGTCCCTATTACTCACGTGTCCAAAATGGAGAAACAGTCTCAGAGGTCCCCACCTTCTGCTTCCTTCAGAGCCAGCTTCCTCAGAGCCCAGGAACCACACGGACCAAAAAACTCCCACCCCCCCCCCCAGTCTCCAGACCCTCCTATCTTTAAGGACACCATCCAAGTTGCCTCCCCTCAGTCCTCACATCTACCAATCACTCTTCATCAATTTCCCTGTCAATGGAGGCTCTCGCTTAACCCAGGACCGCCCAGAGGTTTCTGGCTTTTGCACATGTCTGTTGAAGGTCATATTTTCAAATGATTAAATCTATACTCCTTTGCTACAGCCCTTTCTAAATCCTGTTAACTTGAGTATGGTAGAGATTGGAATAATTAAATTTTGATCTAGGCTGCAGCCCTTACTCAATCCTATTTGGACTGAATAGGGTGGAGATTTATTCCAAGTATCTCCATTGTATCAATTCTAAAATCAATCAAGACTCAAAGAAATTCTTTGTTCTATGCTTAAGCATAGGTCAAAGTCCTTTCCATTGTTCAGCAAAGGGTCTCTGTCCTAAAGTAATCTTAAGAAGGGAAGAGAAAGAACCTCCCATGCCAATGGGGTTCCCATTCCAATAGACTATCAGTAAGAAATTTTCCAAGTATGAAATATCCCAATGGTGAAATTTCCAACATTTATAAGTCTAAGGAATTTTGAGGTTTACAGTACTTAAAAAGGTCAAATTAATCACTATAAGGTCAGGCAACTTGCAAACTTGCAAGGGACACATTTAACAAAAGAGGTGTGAAGTTTTAGTCTACTCAGGTGTGAATTACTCAAAAGTTAAGTCTACTCAGGTGTGAATTAATAATGGTCAGTCCTGTGAAAAGGTCTACTATGATTGGTAGATGTGAAAACTTAGGGGAGGTAACAAAGGAGAAAAATTCTCTTTAAAAGGGGGCCAGAAGGCCTCTGAAAGAAAATGCAGCCTTGGAAGCTGAAGTGGAGCTCAGGAGCTGAACTGGTGTGTCTCTCTGAACACGAGAGTTTTGCTTGGAAGGATCTTGTGATGAGTGATTAAAGACTGACTGGTCTCTCTTAAGGCTTAGAGCCTAGGCTGGCTTGGGATGGCCTAGGCTGGACTAGGCTTTTATCTACTATTCCCTCT
Source organism: Monodelphis domestica (assembly GCF_027887165.1). NCBI lineage: Eukaryota > Metazoa > Chordata > Mammalia > Didelphimorphia > Didelphidae > Monodelphis > Monodelphis domestica. Next base: position 425,103,395 of record NC_077230.1, read on the forward strand.
TACTCTGTTTCTCTCCCTTTCCTTAATTCCTTTATTTGTATTAATTAAAATCTCCATAAACCCAGCTGACTTGGTTATTTCATATTTTGGGAGTTTTCCCATGGTGACCACTATATTTTTGATTTGAAACCATATTTCTATGGTCACAGTTTAAGGCAACAGCTCTTTTAACTGTCACAAGAAGGAAAACCCAGGCTACAGTGGAAAAGGAAGATGAAATTCAAACAAAATCAAAACATGCCCCCCCAAAAATGGAAATTATCAAAAAGCTCTGGAAGAACTTAAAATGGAGCTTATCCAAAAGATGGAAACCTTTTGGCAAGAAAAATGGGAAAAATTCAGAAAGAGGTCAACACCTGGACAGACAAGCAACTCCCAATTGGAGAAACAGCTGGAAGCCTCAAACAGAAGGGCAGACCAAACTGAAAAGCAAAACCAGTCCTTAAAGACCAGAATTAAGCAACTGGAAGACACTGATCTTAAAAAACAGCAAGAATGAATAAAGCAGTCAAAAAATTAATGAAATATAAGAAAACATAAAATATCTCACTGAGAAGGTAACAGACCAGGAAAATGGAGGAAGGAGAGACAATTTGAGAATCATTAGTCTACCTAAAAACCCAGAGAGTAACAAAAATCTTGATGCCATATTACAAGAAATCATCGAAGATAATTGCCCTGATGTTCTCAAACAATGGGGCAAAATAGAAATTGAAAGAGTTCTTAGAACACCCTCTATACTAAACCCAGAAAGAAAACCCCCAGGAATGTAATCTCCAAATACAAGAGCTTCCAAGCTAAAGAGAAAATCTTACAAGAAGTTAAGAATAGAAACTTAAGATACAGAGGAGCTCCAATAAGGATCACACACGACCTAACAATGGCCACACTAAAATACCAGAAAGCCTGAAACACGATATTCAGAAAGTCAAGAGAACTGGGCCTTCAACCAAGAATCAGCTACCCATCCAAACTGACTATATACTTCCAGGGGAAAGTATGGGCATTCAACAAAATAGAAGATTTCCAAATATTCGTAAAGAAAAAACCAGAACTCAGGAAAGTCTGACATTCAAACACAAAGAGCAAGAGAAACATGAAAAGGTAAATATGAAAGAAAGGGAAAAGGAGAAAAAGTGATTTTTTCTTTTATTCAAACTCTCTTCTATAAGATCCACAATTAGATCAAATTATATATACTAACATATGAAGGAAATGTTATGTGTAACTTTCAAAAATTGTATGCAATAATAGAGTGATCAGAAGAATCATTCATAGGGAAAGATCGGGGCATTAACATGATTTGGAGGGGAAAAAAACAAAAAGAAAGAAAATCCGAGGGGGGAATCAATACTAAGTACTAAGATATACTTGAAGAAATAGAAATAAATTAAACAGAACAATCTTTGTCACACAATGATACACATGGGAAGGGGAGGGGAAGAATTCTCTTATAAGAATGAGTGGAAAAGAGTGCTAATTGGTATTACTTAAACCTTACTCTCAGTGAAATCAACTCTGAGAGGGAAGAGCATCTAGATTCATTGGAATCTTGAATTCTATCTTATCCAACAGGGTAAGGGAGAAGGGAAGACTAAGAGGTATTGGGGGGGGAGGGAACATAAAAAGGGAGGGAAGGAGAGGGGGGAGGGGAAGGGAACAAAAAGGGAGGGGCCAGAAAGGGTAGTATAACAAGGGAGGGGACTAGGGGGACTGATTTAAAGTAAACCACTGGTGTAAAAGGTTATAGAAAAAGAAGGAAGGTCAGAATAAGGGAAGGATATAAAAATGCTGGGGAATTCACAAATGACAATCATAACATTGAATGTGAATGGGATGAACTCACCCATAAAATGTAGACAAATAGCAGAATGAATAAGAATCCAAAATCCTACCATATAGTCTTCAGAAAACACACATGAGGTCGGTAGATACTCACAAGGTCAGAATTGAAGGGTGGAGTAAGACCTATTGGGCCTCAACTGACAGAAAGAAGGCAGGAGTAGCAATTATGATATCTAACAAAGCCAAAGCAAAAATAGGCCTTATTAAAAGGGATAAGGAAGGTAAATACATCCTGATAAAAGTGAGTATAGACAATGAGGAAATATCACTAATCAACATGTATGCACCAAATAGAATAGCACCCAAATTTCTAATGGAGAAACTAGTAGAATTGAAGGAGGAAATATATAGTAAAACTATCCTAGTAGGAGACCTGAACATACCACTATCAACTTTAGATAAATCAAATAAAAAACTAAATAAGAAAGAGGTAAAAGAGGTGAAGGAAATCTTAGAAAAATTAGAGTTGATAGATATATGGAGAAAAATGAATAGAGATAAAAAGGAATACACCTTCTTTTCAGCAGCACATGGCACATTCACAAAGATTGACCATACACTAGGTCATAAAAACATGGCATACAAATGCAGAAAAAACAGAAATAATTAATGCAACCTTTTCAGATCATTAGGCAATAAAAATAATGATCAGTAAGGGTACACGGAAAGGAAAATTAAAAATCAATTGGAAATTAAATATGATGAACCAAAATCGGTTCAAGAACAAATCATAGAAACAATTAATAATTTCATTGAAGAAAATTACAATGGTGATACACCCTTTAAAACCTTATGGGATGCAGCCAAAGCAGTACTCAGAGGAAAATTCATATCCCTGAGTGTGTATATTAACAAATTAGGGAGGGCAGAAATCAATGAATTGGACATGCAAATCAAAAAAACTTGAAACTGAACAAATTAAGAACCCCCAGAAGAAAACCAAATTAGAAATCCTAAAAATTAAGGGAGAAACTAATAAAATTGAAAGTGATAGAACTATTAAACTAATAAATAAGACAAGAAGCTGGTACTTTGAAAAAACAAACAAAATAGACAAAGTATTGGTCATTATAATTTTTAAAAGGAGCGAAGAAAAGCAAATTAACAGTATCATAGATGAAAAGGGGGACCTTACCTCCAATGAAGAGGAAATTAAGGCAATTATTAAAAACTTCTTTGCCCAAATATATGTCAATAAATATGCCAATCTAGGCAATATGTATGAATATTTACAAAAATATAAATTTCCAAGTCTAATAGAAGACATAATAGAATTCTTAAATAATCCCATATTAGAAAAAAAAAATCCAACAGGTCATAAAAGAACTCCCTAAGAAAAAATCCCCAGGGTCTGATGGATTAACAAGTGAATTCTATCAAACATTCAAAGAACAGCTAATCCCAATACAATCAATTTGACATAATAAGCAAAGAGGGAGTTCTACCAAATTCCTTTTATGACACAAACATGGTAATGATTCCAAAGCCAGGCAAGTCAAAAACAGAGAAAGAGAACTACAGACCAATCTCTCTAATTCATAGCTGTGCTCTTTGTGGTGGCAAAAAAACTGGAAAATGAGGGGATGCCATTCAATTGGGGAATGGCTAAACAAATTATGGTATATGTTGGTGATGGAATACTATTGTGCTCAATGGAATAATCAAATGGAGGTATTCCATGGAGACTGGGATGACCTCCAGGAAGTGATGCAAAGTGAGAGCCAGAACCAGGAGAAAATTGTACACAGAGACTGATACACTGTGGTACAATCGAACGTAATGGACTTCTCCATTAGTGTCAATGCAATGTCCTTGAACAACCTGCAGGAATCAAGGAGAAAAAAACACTACCCTCAAGTAAAGGACAAATGGTGGGAATAAAAACACCAAGGAAAGGCAACAGATTGACTACAGGGATGGAGAGGATATGATTGAGGAAAGACTCTGAATGAACACCCTAATGCAAAACCAATAACATGGAAATGAGTTCAGATAGAGGACACATGGGATACCCAGAGGGATCACACATAGCCATTGGGAGTGGTGCTGGGATAGGGTGGGAGGAAAAGAAAATGGTCTTTGTTTCTAATGAATAATGTTTAAAAATGACCAAATAAAATAATGTTTTAAAAAAAGATCAAAATCCAGGTATCTACTCCCAAACTCAATGAGCCTATCCTTGAATCTGGAGGGTGTCTCATCATCTGTTTGCTTAATTTTTTCAAATCATGTCCATCTATCTATGTTTTTAGAGCAAGCTCTCATTGCAGCTAGAATGGCCTCCCTACAACGATATAATTGTAAATAGTATTCAGATTTGTTATAATCCCTTTCAGGATCCAGCAATGGCCACTGTACTGCATTGAGCCCCCAGACATTATTGACAGGAGAAATTATTTTATTTTTCTCACGTTCCATTAGGAAAGCCTGGAGTAGATTTTCAATGTCTTTGTAAGATGGATTATAGTGAAAAAATACATTAGCCATCTTTTTTGTTACCACAAAGGGATCTACTTCATGAGTGGGGATGTTTCATGTCAATTCATTTATATCTTGTAAAGTAAAACGCATATTCTAGCTTAGGGTCACCACATCCCCATTGTAACCTATTTCAGGTACTTCCCTTAAGAGGTAAAGAAATTAATTTTAATTGGGTAGGGTGAGTCAGCTTGGGGAGGAACAATTTTCTTAGAAGGACAAGATTTCCTTGGGGCTAGAATTGATAATGGGGTGGGAGAAAGAACATGAGAAGATGGAATTTCAGAAGAAGGATCAGGGGAAGTAAGGTTAGTCAAGAGTTGCAGAGCATGAGAGGGGTAGTTCTGCAGCTGAGATGTATGAGAGAGGTCTTTTGTCTCTATTTTGGGGAAAGGATTTTCCTCTCTTAGTGGATCAGGAACAGGCTTGTAAAAATCAAACATGTTTTGGATGTGATCAGTATTTGCTATCTGACCATGTAAGAAGTATTCGAAATTGTACAATTGAATTTGCTTTTCTTTCTGCATTTCAGCTTCATTTTTTTGTATGGTAGCATTTTTTGTCACAATAATGAGGAATAGAAAAATAAAATTACCTGAGAGCATAAGGATTGGGAGGCATTCTGAAAACCTTTAAAGTTGCTAGTTGTTCAAAAGCCAGAAAATTTTCATGTAGAGTAGCATCCATTTTAAAAATTTTATTATGTATATATATATATATATATATATATATATATATATTTCTTAAATTGATTATAAATCTGGTTTTCATCAGTAGATGGCACTACTGGATAGGGATTAAAGTCAGGGTGTGAAAATTAAAGGTAATGGTGTGGTCCCTTTAAGGATATCACACCTTGATTTGATTAACTCCATGGTTGGAGGGTGGGAGAGGAAACCTTTTGTTGGAGGCTAAGTATAGGAGGGGCAATGGGAAACAGCTGACTTCCCCCTCAGGATGAAAAGCTTCCAGGAAGCAGCTTCCAGGCTGCTTTTTTGAATGGCCAGGGGTAATAAAAAGGTTTTATTAATTATTTTTTACCTTATTTGGACTGTAAAAGCCTCTTAGGATAAAAAAGATCTGTTTTTTGTTTATTGTTGTTGTTACTTTAACCCTACTCTTCCTGATTTAACTCCACAGGTTTTACTTCTCACTTAAGTTTACCTCTAGAAACACTGGGATTTGGGAAAAAAAAAAATCAATTTTCAGGTGTAAAAAAAAGCTAAAACTTTCTTAATTTTTGCTTAATAATCACTTTTTAATACAAAAATAAACTGCAGTTATATTTTGTTAAGTTTTGTTTTCTCAGAGATTTCAGGCTGAGAGATGAAATTCTGTTTGGGCAGAGCAGGATTACTTTCTATCTTGAAAAGGAGTGAAAGCTTTTCCCCAGATTTTTTCCCTCACAGCTAATTAAGAAAGCATCTATTTGCTGCCAGTAAGGCAGGTGAAAGACAGAATCCTCCCCATGTTGAAAACTTTTGGGTCTACTATTTTGGGTTGTTTGAGAGAGGGGGGTTGGGAACAGTTTCCCCAGGTGAGGCCTTAAGGCCCAGCAACTAAAATTAAAAATGGCTGTGCTATATTTATTCTTAAAGGGGGAAAGAGAAAGAAAGAAAAAATTGAACTGCAGCTAATTTGTGTAGACTCAAATTAAGCTATTTAAGGCTGACATAGAGATAGTCACAAAAGTAAAGGAAAAGGCAAGGAAACTAGAAATATTGAGGATATTTCATCACAACTGACTTGGTTAGCCAAATAAATGTAAGGGGGAAAAGGGATTATTTATATAAAATGGTTGGACTGGATAATTTAATATATGGTCACCAGAATTTATATTAATTGCAAAGAGATTTATTTACAAATATAGTGAAGTAAGAAAATCAGAGTGAATATAGGTTAAGATATCTAACTTAAGCATTAAGTAATTTACCCTTGGCACCTGGCTCAATCTGGACAGGGGGGTTTAGTCCTTAACCTCATCAAAGCCAAGGACCTGGGGAAGTCTCTATCAAGAGGTAAGCCTCTCCTGAGGTGTTTTTTTTTCTTCAGAAAATCTAGCAGTTAAGAGTCAGCTTTTCACTCACCACACATGTCAGTCCAAAGGAAGAGATTTTAGTTTTTCTTTAAAAAAGTTTGTTTAATTAGTCAATCCAGAGCATTACTCGGTTACAAGAATTATATTCTTTCCCCTCCCCTCCCCTAACCTCTTCCCATAGCCAACACACAATTCCACTAGGTTTTACATGTGTCCTTGATCAAATCCTATTTTCATGTTATTGATGTTTGCACTAGGATGATCATTTAGAGTCTACATCCCCAATCCTATCCCCCTCGACCCATGTAATCAAGCAGTTGATTTTCTTCTGTGTTTTTGCTCCCACAGTTTTTCCTCTGAATGTGGATAGTGTTCTTTCTCATAAATCCCTCTAAGTTGTTCAGGATCACTGCATTGCCACTAATGGAGAAGTCCATTACATTCAATTGTACCATGATGTATCAGTCTCTGTGTACAATGTTCTCCTGGTTCTGCTCCTCTCATTCTGCATCAATTCCTGGAGGTTCTTCCAGTTCCCATGGAATTCCTCCATTTGATTATTCCATTGAGCACAATAGTATTCCATCATCAACATATACCACAATTTGTTTAGCCATTCCCCAATTGGAGGGCATCCCCTCATTTTCCAATTTTTAGCCACCACAAAGAGCACAGCTATGAATATTCTTGTACAAGTCTTTTTCCTTATTATCTCTTTGGGGTACAAACCCAGAAGTGCTATGGTTGGATCAAAGGGAAGGCAGTCTTTTAGAGCCTTTGGGCATAGTTCCAAATTGAACTCCATAATGGTTGGATCAATTCATAACTCCACCAGCAATGCATTAATGTCCCAATTTTGCCATGTCCCCTCCAACATTCATTACTTTCCTTTGCTGTCATGTTAGCCAGTCTGCTAGGTGTGAGGTGATACCTCAGAGTTGTTTTGATTTATCCTTTTGGGGACACCTTAGATAGGAGTGAAAACTAAACTTCTATTTTTTTCCTTTCACTTTTTTACGTTCTCTGATTTAATAAACAGAGGATTTTAATACAAATTCATTTCTGATTCTTGTAGAATATTCTATTGTTCTATTTTGGACATTTTCATTTGGTATCATGCACATTTGATAATTACTTATTTTGTAATATTGGTATGAAATTTGGTAACACCAAGTCTTTACAGAGTCACAGACACAGATATGTAGATGTATACACATATATTTATATACATATATATTTATATGTAAGCACATGCATATGCCATTTCATATATGCTCATATGTACATATATACACATAAATATATGCACATACATTCATATACCTATAATGGTGGTACACACCTTTAATCCCTTCTACTTGGACAGACTGACTGAAGTTTGTGGACCTCTTGAGCTCAGGAACTCTAGGCAGCAGTAGAGTTAACATTTACTAATTTCCATACCAACCTGGTTAACCCTTAGAAGGGCAGGGAGTGGACAGAGTGATGGTGAGGGAGTATTACACTGCCTATCAAGGGACAACTTGATCAAGTTCATAATTGGAGGTAGCCAAATTTTCCATGATGATCAATGACAAATTTGTCCCATTAATGTCCACTGTCCATCCAGTTTGGGCAAAGTATGGGGCACCAAGTCTCCTCCATCCCATTTAGAATAAAGCTTTGCTTAAAGGATCTCCCCTGGAGTTAACTGTGACAGGGGAAATCATGAGCCAGAGAGTGTAAGAAAAGCCAATTCCCTTCTTTGGGGTCAGGCTCCCAAGAGAACACTGCCATTCTGGTCCTAGAAGAGAACTCTCCTTTGGGAAGCATCAGGAGAAGTTGTCATCCTTTGGGTTTTGGGTAACATATTTATAGAAGGGATGTAGAAAGAATTTGACCAGTCAGACTTGGAGTGAGTTTTTAAAGGGAAGTAATGAAGTTACAAGGGTAAGAAGAAGATGGATTTGTCATTTCTGCTCTATAGCCAAGGTGGGGAAACAAAGGTGCATGTAAAGCAGGTGTTGTATAGATGGGGGCACACAGTGTGCCCCTCTGCCCTCATTATACCAGTGCTAACTACTCTGAACAGGCTGCCAAGACTGGGAGAAGGGACAGGCAGCTTAGTCTGGCCTGAAAAAATCCCCTGTAGCATCTCTCCTTTGAAACAAAATCTCTAGTCCTGATCTCTGTGCTCAGCTCTTCTTGTCCCTTGAATCCACTTGGATGTCTCCACCTGGACAGTTTCTTTTTTTTTTTTGAATAATTTTTGATATTTTTATTGATGCCTTTTGCTTTCATACCATTCATTTTGGAATATCTTCTTTCCCATAGCCCAGCCAGTGAACTATTCCTAATGACAATGATTTCAAAAGAAAGAGAAAAAGAAATTCAATAAACCAGCCAACACATTGACTTTGCCTGCATGGAATATTACTCACTTCTGAAAAGAAGTGCATTTCTTTACTTGGGAGGCTTTGCCTGCCTCAAGTCTCTCCCCACTTTGATTTATGTTCTAGCCTGCTGCCCACCCATCTACTCAACTAAGGAAGTCGTTGAGTTCATAAATTCCACTGGCTCCCTATCATCTGTGCTCCCCCACTAGTATTTTTACAGCCTATGTCCCACCACATACCCTTTGATAACACTGGCCTCCTGGTTGCTCTACAAAAAGATGATCCATTTCTCAGGTGCCAGCATTCTCTCTGGCTATATTCAAATATTCATTCTCTGTGTTGTGCGTCAAGGCCGCGGTGCCATTGTCTATGATGTTGCTGGTGCTATTGATAGAAATATTGGGGTACAACAAGGTCTTCTCTGTAGAAAGACAAAGAGAGAGAGAGGTGGCTAAGTAACTGGCCTATATCTTCTTCACCAGGCCACCTCTTCAGGAAAAAGAAAACACCAGAAGCCCAACAGGAAACATTTCTGTTACAGACATACAGGGGTGGGTCCTAACATTGTGGAGAGAAGGATGCCTCATGGTTCAATAGTTGTTCCAATAAGGCAGATAAGCAGAAATCATTGGGGAGGGAGTGCTATGTCTTGGATTATCCTACCTCCAGAGAGGTCCCAGGAGGTACACAAAATAGTGACTGAGATGGGGAGGGAAGTAGGAAATGAATGAACATTTATTAGGGATCTAATATATACCCACCATATGGTAGGTGTTACACCAATGCTATTATTTTTATTATTATCATCCTCATTATTATGATTCCTAATACTACCAGGCACTATGTTATTACTGTGGGAGTGGGGGATCTTATTCTTTCCACTTAAGAGTTCAGGAAACAGAGTCAGACAGAGGTTAAGTGACTTGGCCAGGATCATACAGTAAGTGTCTGAGACCAAATGAGAACTTGGATATTCCAGAGTCCAGTCCCTGTGTCCTCCCTATCTACTTTGGCTCCTTGCTGCCTCTCATCAACCATCTCATTTGAATCCAGTGATTTTTAATCTGATATCTATTAATTTATTTTGTAAAAACAAAGGCTGGTAACTTTATTTTAGTAGAATTGGGTTTCTTTGAAATTTTATGGATTTTACTTTGTGTATGTAATTAAAGCATCCTTCTTCTGAGAAGAGGTTCCTGGGCAATGACAGCCTGAGTGCCTGAAAGCTCTCTGGCACAAAAGGGAAGCCCTTATGCTCCCATGCTTCTTTGCTCACCACCTATACCCTTAACAAGTACTTCAAACTGTTCTCCTTAACCATTGTTCTAGGAAGTAGTTAGAACACATATTATTCTTTTCTAAGGCCTTGTTTATGCTTCCTTATATATCACTCACCTACTCTGGGTCTCAGTTTCCCCATCTGTAAAATGAGGGAGCTGGAATAGCTGCATTCTAGGTCCCTTTCAGCTCCAAACATGAAACATCCTGCAGGATCCTTCCATTCTATTTACAAAATGAAGCCCAAAGAGGCTGATGTAGGTGATCAGACAGTGAATGACTTTTCTTGTTCTAGGACCAGAACTCTTTCCCTCTTTACCTGATGGTCCTTGTGAGCCTTTCTCAGAACAGAGCAGCCTAGATCTCCATCTGGACGGGACTTCAGCATCATCTAACATACCCCTTATTTCCTGATGAGAAAAATGGGACTCCCAGGGCCTGAGTGATGCATATGAAGCCCACTGGATACCCTAAACCCCATAACTGCAGCCAGGCTTCCTTCAGCATAACCCAAGTCTCTCTCAACAGGATGTTGTCTCCCTCTGATTGGCAGAAGGACAGAACAGAGTTACCTTACTTTTGGTTCTCCCTTCCCAAAATGGCTTCAAGGAGGTACCCTGCAGGCCCCCAAGGAACTTCACTGGCACATCTAATCTTCTTATTTCCAAACAAAATGCCCTCGCATTGTTGGGTTCCCTTTTGGATGGTGGTAGCAGCATCCCTTCCACAAATCTCCCCTGAGCGAGCTTCATAGTGCAGGTGTCTCATGGGGAAACCTAGCACATTAGTAGTACCCTACTGGGAGTGAGAGGACCTGTGCTTCCTTGAGTTCCTGGAACATTTTAACCCTATCTACTCTCCCTGATAAAACGAGAGTATATTTGTAAAGAGCTTAGCATGGTGTCTGGCACAAAGTAGCCACTTGATCCCTTCCTCCTCCCCTCTAGCCAAGCTTTTTATACTTTCTTTGGCCAATTGAGGACACGATAGTCTATAATAGATGTACTGTGTTGCAGGAGAGATTTTGCAACATCCTCTAAGAGCTAAGTGGCCTTGGCTGTGATGAGATCCAGGTAAGTCAACAGCCTAGCACTGTCTCAGTAACAAAGTACAAAAGCTGGCAGAGGGTCTGGTCCAAGCTCCTAGAAATGTGAAGGATAGTGGAGGATGATAGGCCAGAGAAGGAGGCCACCCAATGCAATTAGTGCTGCAAAGGAGGAGTTTGGCAAAGTAAGTTAGACTAAGTCCCAGATGTGGGTACAGCTTGCTGAGAACCATTTTGGTTTCTCTTCCCCATTCAGGGAGACAGACTATGAGAGAATTAAACCAGATTAGAAACTTTGATCTACCCTGAAGATGTTCTGATGAACAGGAAATAGACGAGAGCCCCGATGAGAACCACTACAGCCAGGAATCCAATCACAAGGCCAATAATGGCCCCTCCAGAGAGTGTATGAGCCTCCTTTTCTGTTGTGGACAGAGAAGAGAAAAAGCAACTGTGAGTGTTCTTTTGTGGTCCCAGACACAAAAAGTGCCTAGCACTTGTGTTCTTTGCCTGGCGCTCCATAAATACTTAAAAAATTCTCATTGATTAATGAAGCTGACTTGGCCATTGTTCCTCAGAGCCCAGGTATCCCCTTGGAGACACTGGAATATAGGGCAAACACATAAAACTTAATCTCTGAACTTCTGATTTTCTCCCCACACAGAACCCTCTGCCCTTCTCTATTCTGTTTATGGAAGCATTAACCTTCCAGGCACCCAGATTCAAATTGAATACCCTTTGACTTTCTTTTTCCTTCAAACCTCATATCTAATCAATTGCTATGATATTTTCTCTAATGTTTGCATTATTTGTGTTGATTCTACCTGAACAGTATTTCTCATATCTTCCCCATTTTCTCAGTTTTTACTCCAGATCATCTCATCTCTTCTAAATTATGGCAATAATTTTCTTTTTTTTTCTTTTAAACATTATTTTATTTGGTCATTTTCAAACATTCATTAGAAAAAAAGATCATTTTCTTTTTCTCCCCCCTCCCACCACCCCTCCCAATGGCGATGCGTGATTCCTCTGGGTATCACAGGCATCCTCAGTCCGAACTCTTTTCCATGTTGTTGGTATTTTCATTAAGGTGTTCATTTAGTCTCTCCTCTGTCATATCCCCTCTACCCCTGTAGTCAAGCTGTTGCCTTTCCTTGGTGTTTTTACTCCCACCATTTGTCCTCTGTTTTAGGGTAGTGTTTTTTTTCTCCTTGATCCCTGTGGATTGTTCAGGGACATTGCATTGCCATTAATGGAGAAGTCCATTATGTTTGATTGTACCACAGTGTATCAGTCTCTGTGTACAATGTTCTCCTGACTCTGCTCCTTTCACTCTGCATCACTTCCTGGAGGTTGTTCTAGTTTCCATGGAATTCCTCCACTTAATTATTCCTTTGAGCACAATAGTATTCCATCACCAACATATGCCACAGTTTGTTCAGTCATTCCCCAATTGAAGGGCATCCCCTCATTTTCCAATTTTTGGCCACCACAAAGAGCACTGCTATGAATATTCTTGTACAAGACTTTTTCCTTATTATCTCTTTGGGGTACAAACCCAGCAGTGCTATGGCTGGATCAAAGGGCAGACAGTCTTTTATCACCCTTTGGGCATAGTTCCAAATTGCCCTCCAGAATGGTTGAATCAATTCACAAATCCACCAAAAATGAATTAATGTCCCAACTTTGCCACATCCCCTCCAACATTCATTACTTTCCTTTGCTGTCATGTTAACCAATCTGCTAGGTGTGAGGTGATACCTCAGAGTTGTTTTGATGTGCATATTTCTGATTATCAGAGATTTAGAGCACTTTTTCATGTGCTTATTAATAGTTTTGATTTCTTTGGCTGAGAACTGCCTGTTCATGTCCCTTGCCCATTTATCAATTGGAGAATGGCTTGATTTTTTGTACAATTGATTTAGCTCTTTATAAATTTGAGAAATTAGACCTTTGTCAGAGGTTTTTGTTATGAAGATCGTTTCCCAGTTTGTTGCTTCCCTTCTAATTTTGGTTACATTGGCTTTGTTTGTACAAAAACTTTTTAATTTGATGTAATCAAAATTATTTATTTTACATTTTGTGACTCTGTCTATGTCTTGCTTGGTTTTAAAATCTTTCCCTTCCCAAAGGTCTGACATGTATACTATTCTGTGTTCACCTAATTTACTTATAGTTTCCTTCTTTATGTTCAAGTCATTTACCCATTCTGAGTTTATCTTCGTGTAGGGTGTGAGGTGTTGATCCAAACCTAATCTCTCCCACACGGTCTTCCAGTTTTCCCAGCAATTTTTGTCAAATAGTAGATTTTTGTCCCCAAAACTGGAGTCTTTGGGTTTGTCATACACTGTCTTGCTGAGGTGACAGTTTATTCCACTGATCCTCCTATCTGTCACTTAGCCAGTACCAAATTGTTTTGATGACCACTGTTTTATAGTATAGTTTGAGATTTGGGACTGCAAGGTCACCTTCCTTTGTATTTTTTTTCATTATTTCCTTAGATAGCCTTGATCCTTTGTTCTTCCAAATGAACTTTGTTATGTTTTTTTTTTCTAATTCAGTAAAGAAAATTTCTGTAAATTCAATGGGTATATTGAACTAAATAGATAGATAAGTTTGGGTAGGATGGTCATTTTTATTATATTGGCTCATCCTACCCATGGGCAGTTAATGTTTTTCCAATTGCTCAAGTCTAGTTTTAGTTGTATGGAGAGATGGCAATAATTTTCTGACCAGTGTTCCTGGCTCTAGTCTCTCACGTTTCTGATTCATACTTCTTATTGCTGTCCCAGTCCAACCTTCCTTGAATGCCATTTTGATGGTGAAATTTCTCATTGCAAAAACCTTTAAATGAGTTTGTCACATCTATTCCTAAAAGGCAGTGCACTGTAGCAGAAAGAACTCTGCATTTGAAATCTGGAGAGGTAGATTAAAATCCTGTCCTTGTCACTTGCTAAGTGTGGGATCTTGGCAAGTTCCTTTTCTTCTTTGGATATCAATTTTCCAATTTAGAAAATGAAGTTATATGGGCTAGATGAACCATCTATATGTAACAGTAACCTCAGCTTTAAATCCTATGAACTTTCCATTCTCTTCTTCCCCACTACTCTGGCCAAATTCAAGTCTTGTTTTTTTCCATCTAAATTTTTGGAAGATTCTCTTTACTGGTCTTCTTATCTCTAATCTTCTATTTCATATCTTTCCTCTTTGTGTTTCAAGTGCTCCATGAGCTGTTCTTTTAAAAATCTCTACCTTCCATGTTAGAATCAATACTGTGTATTGGTTCCTAGTCCATGTTTTGTTTATTGATGATAATGATAACCATTTGCTATAGGATGGGTTAAGGGTTGCTAATGGAAACTGGGCCACTTTCTCTGGATAAGAGGAGAAATAATAAACCAGGCTTTTAGAATTTTCTATTCAATAATCACCAGAGATCCATTTTATCCAACTTTTATAAAATTCTATGGAAGTTCTTAACTTCTTTTTCTTTTTTAGGACAATAGTTTGTTGTCCAGGTCTGAAAGGGTCCCTTAAGGTCCCTTGTTATTGTGCTTTTACTGTCACAGAATTTGTTTCATTTTTCCTTTAGTATTGAACTGTTATACCATATGGTGCATATTCATTGTTATATGGATACAATAATTTATTGTTTTTGGTACTGAAAGAAGCAAATGTTGACTTAGTATTTTATGTTTAATCCTATGGCTCAATCCTGCATTATAAATTTTATTATACTCTGTAAGTTTTTCAATTCACTGATCATATTCTGTATTCTGTGTAACCAACCCAAGCTTCTTCTTTGTCTCTGAGAGAAGCCAATAAGTTAAAAAATTCAGCCTTCTTTTCTGAACCTGGATGTATAAGTTATAATTCTCCCATAATCAGTTAATTAACGAGTAACTTAGAGCTTGGCTTTAGAAGTACAATTCTAATTGTTATGTCAGCAACACTTGCATACCATTCCTGAAAAGTGAAGCTTTTTTTGTCATGTAACTTTAGACTCTTTGAAATGAGATTATATATGAGGGTGCCATCCTTAAGAATCAGACTAAGTTGACCATAACCTCATCCCTTTAAACTTCAGGTGGTCTTAGTTTGTGCCCAGGTGCTTTTGAGTCTGATGCTCCAGTCTGATATCAAGTACCTCGAGAGGCAGCTGGACCATGAAAAGTCACAAAAGCATTCCTTAGAGACTGAGAGAGGTGATCCTGGTCCCACGTGTGCTGTCTGCCTTATTCTTAATGTAAGCATCATGAGTTCTCAGTCGTATGATGTTGCCAGTTCCATAACCAATGATATGTTTTTTGTTCTTTGTTCTATGCTTATAAAATTGTAATGAATCCTCAATTTAGAGTCTTTTGGATATTTGAGATGTCAAGAGACCTGCTTTATTGGTTTATAGATCCCAACTAGTAAATAATAACTTTGTTTGGAGAAGCCTGCCTCAATCTGTCTTTCTTGTTAAATTTCACATAGTACCTTTTAGCAAAACATAGTTTCTCCACTTATTTAAAAACAATTAATACATTTTTGCTGTTAGATTGTCTCAAATCAAGATTGCTGCTACCCTGTTGCTTTTTTTAGTACAACTGATGCATAATAGATTTTGCTCAAGCCCTTTATGTTTCTAATTTAAAACCCCCACAAAACTTTACCTTCTGTTTAAAATTGATACTAATTGATGTTTCCAAGGCAGAAGAGTGATAAGGACTACACAATTGAGGTACAGTGACTTGACTTGGGACACACAATGAGGGAGTATCTGAGGCCACACTTGAACCTAAGTCCTCTTGAGCTGAAAAAGGCAATCAGGCTCTATGAGCCCAATTTCCAAGAGTTGGTGGTATAGGGTTTAGCATAGCTGCCTTCCAAGCAGTTGACCCCATCAACTTGGCCCTCTAAGCACTATGCTATCTAACTTTCCCTTTAATCTATGTTATTATCTTCCCTTTTGTGGCTAAAATAATCTAATTTACATTTATGTATGAGTTAATCTACTTTATATCCTAATTATAAAAAGTGTGTATTTCTTTCCTCTTGCTATCATATTTTTTTCCTCTCTTTCCTCACTGTTCCTCTATAAATAAGTCTGTTTCATTAACAACCAATTTCCCCATGTTTTGTTGGGTATACTATTCTTGGTTGTAAGCCTATATTTTTGCCTTTTGGAGTATTATATTCCAATATTCCCACTCATTTATGGTGATAGCTGCCAAATTTTGTGGGATCATTACTGTTACTATTTCAGGACCCCCCTTGTTCTAAGCAATCTACCCTGGTTACTTAGCTGCAACCCTTAGACTCAGAAAGGGGGTAAAACACCATCTTGATGTTCACTCTTCAGGCCCAGAACTGCTTTCATCCCTCTGCACAAGTTCCCTCCTTAGCAGGCACTGATTCCAAAGCTCAGGTTGTATATCTGCCAGTGGGCTCCTCTTCCTGCTCCCCAAACCATTTCAGGCTCATCTCAGAGGTATCCAAGATCACGTATTCCCCAACTCCTAATTCAGTCTCATTTTCTTGTCACTTTTCTGGTTAACTTATGGTCCCAGACTTTGATCTTTATAAATGCTCTGATCTGGGCTGGAAAAGTGACTCATTGTGACTCAAGTGACTCATGTTGAAAAGAATCCTCTTTTCTACTTGATCTTTTACTCTTTCTAGACCTTTATTGGAGTGGTTGTGCTAGAGTTCTGGGTTGGAGAGCTGATTTCTACTCTTCCTTCTGCTACTATGCCTGGTCTTTCAACGATTATATTCTACAAAGGTACTTATATACCTACTCCAGACTACTCACAGCTCCCTTACCTAAATTCTACATTCTCAGCACCTCAGCTAGAAGCTGAGGCTGGTTTTGCCTGGAATTCAGGAGTGGAAAAAGTAACTTCAGAGTCCTCAGATTTTTACCCATCTGGGTAGTTTGGACCCAGCCATAGATGAATCAGAAATGTGATAATGGTCACTTTCAACCAAAGTCTGACCTTTAGTGTCATGTTTAGTTTCACTGGTCTTACCCAGTGTTGATGAATGACATATGCCAGCTAGATGTGTATGATCATCTTTAATCTCTGCTAATAAGACTTTGGGGCCTTCCTATGATCTACCAATTATTTCTTGGTGTTCTTAGCCTGGCCTTCAAGTCCCTTCACAAAATGACGGTCACCCTCAGTAATACTTCTCCTGGCCATGCACTGTCTCCTCAGTTTGCATTGCTCTATTTTCTGCACGTGGACAAACACTACATTTTCCCACATCTGAATCTTGGCTTGGCCTACGTATTCTTAGAAGTAGAATATTCCCTTTCCTCTCCTTTGGCCTATTGAATTCTTCCCCATTTTTAAAACCCATACTTTAGAAGAGTTTATCAAGTGATAGCTGTTCTTTGAAATCTCACATTGTTTGTTCTACCCACCCTCCAAGTAGAATGAATTTCTTCCAAGGTTTCCAATAATACTTTATTTGCAGCCATGATCTAAATATGCTGGATCATGTAATATATGAATATGTAATATTGTATAATATTGTGTGTCAATTACCTGCATTGGAGGCCCATCCTTCTACTACCTCGTAAGGTCCTTGAAAGTAAGAATGGAGTCTCAGCCACACCTTTAATTTCCCTCAGTGCCTAGCACAGTGCTCTGCACAATGTTGGCAAAATGAAGATGTTCTTGAATGTGTACATGACTGTTTCTAAGATTATTATAGGAGAAAAAGAGGTCAGTCTCCATTTCTACCAAGGACAAGATAGAAGGAAATGAACTGGCATTCACTATAAGTCTGACCACATTGCCTAGAGTCAGGTTCCTTTTTTTAACATGATTTTTCCCAAATCATCATGAAAAGTTGCCCACTTAAGGGGGCCTGAATGCCTCCTGCTGGGGCCAATCCAAGAAAATTATGCTCTGAGGGAAGGGAGAGATGACTTACCAATCACCCTGACTCTGATGTTTTTAGAGATTGTTGCATTTACCACGTCGTTTATTGCTATACACGTATATGTTCCTGCATGATCCCAAGATGCTCGGTAGATCGTGTAATTATTTCCTGAATTTACAGCTATAGAAGAACCATTGATTTGCCATGTATACTGGGCCGGTGGTTCAGAAGTAGCCTGACACCCTAAAGTCAGATTCTCCTTTAATGTGACCTCAATCTGTCCATTAACAGAGTTTGGAAAAATCTTGATTTTCTCTGGTCCATCTATGAAAAAATGAAAAAATGAAATGTTAGTCATTGTTAGAGAAAGGATTGGGAGAGGGAGGAGATTCAGAGTCACTCACAGCAGACAACCAGGTTGAATAAGGGACTTCTATAGACAAGGAATGGATCCCATATTTCACAACGATAGGCTCCACTGTCTTCTCTCTTTGCAGGCGTTATGGTGAGGGTCTGGTCAAAGTTAGAGAGAGTCATCCTGTCATTGAGGACCATTCTCTTATTCTTGTAGTACCACCAAATATCTGGTAAATCGTAACCCTCTGTGTTGCACGTCAAGATCGCGGTGCCATTCTCTATGACAAAACCAGTGTTGTTGATTTTGCTGGGACTCAACAGGTTCTCTGCAGAAAGTCAAAGAGGAGAGAGAGGTGGCTGAGTGACTGGCCTATATCTTCTTCACCAGGCCCCCTCTTCAGGAAAAACAAAACACCAGAAGCCCAACTGGAAACATTTCTGTTACAGACATCCAGGGGTCGGTGCTGACATTCTCGGGAAAAGGATGCCTCATGGTTCAACAGCTGTGACAATATGGCAGATGAGCAGAAAGCACTGAGGAGGGAATGCTGTGTGTCTTGGACTATTCGACCTCCAGAGATTTCCCAGGAGGTACACAATCTAGAGACTGAGATGGGGAGGAGAGTAGCGAATAAGAATTCATTAGGTATCTATTATATGCCCAGCATATGGTAAGTGTTACACCAATGCTATTATTTTTATTATTATCATCCTCATTATTGTGATTCCTAATACTACCAGGCACTATGTTATTACTGTGGGAGTGGGGGATCTTATTCTTTCCACTTAAGAGTTCAGGAAACAGAGTCAGACAGAGGTTAAGTGACTTGGCCAGGATCACACAGTAAGTGTCTAAGACCAAATGAGAACTTGGATATTCCTGAATCCAGTCCCTGTGTCCTCCCTATCTACTTTGGCTCCTTGCTGCCTCTCATCACCCATCTCATTTGAATCCAGTGATTTTTAATCTGATATCTATTAATTTATTTTGTAAAAACAAAGGCTGGTAACTTTATTTTAGTAGAATTGGGTTTCTTTGAAATTTTATGGATTTTACTTTGTGTATGTAATTAAAGCATCCTTCTTCTGAGAAGACGTTCCTGGACAATGACAGCCTGAGTGTCTGATGGCTCTCTGGCACAAAAGAGAAGCCCTTCTGCTCCCATCATTCTCTGCTCACCACCTATCCTCTTAACAAGTACTTCAAAATGTAAATAGCTTCTCCCTAACCATTGTTTCTGGAAGTGATTAGCATACATATTTCTCTTTTCTAAGGCCTTGTTACTGCTTCCATATGTGGACACTCAGCTCCTCTGGGTCTCAGTTTCCTCATCTGCAAAATGAGGGAGCTGGAATAGCTGCATTCTAAGTCCATTTCATCTCCAAACATGAGACACCTTGCAGTATGCTCCCATTCTACTTACAAAAGGAAGCCCAAAGAGGCTGATGTGGGTGGTCAGACAGTGAATGACTTTTCTTGTTCCAGGACCCGAGCTCTTTCCCTCTTTGCTTGATGATCCTTGTGGGCCTTTCTCAGAACAGGTGTTGAAGGCTTAGGGCTGGCAGAGACCAGAGGAGCCTAGATCTCCATCTGGACGGGACATCAATATCATCTAACATACCCCTTATTTTCTGATGAGAAAAATGGGAGACTCCCAGGGCCTGAGTGATGCATACAAAGTCCAATGGATGCCCTAAACCCCATAACTGAGGTCAGGCTCCCTTCAGCATAACCCAAGGTCTCTCTTGATGGGATGTCGTCTCCCTCTGATTGGCAGAAGGACAGAAAAGAGTCATTTTCATTTGGGTTCTCCCTTCTCAAAATGGCTTCAAAGAGGTACCCTGCAGGCCCCCAAGGAGCTTCACTGGCACACCCAGTCTTCCCTTTTGGATGGTGGTGGCAGCATCCCTTCCACAAACCTCCCCTGGGGGTTCTTCAAAGTGTAGGTGTCTCATGGGGAAACCTAGGACATTAGCAGTACCCTACTGGGGGAGGGAGGACCTTGTGTTTCCTTGGGGTCCCAGAACATTTTAACCCTATCCACTGTCCCTGATAAAAGGAGAGGATATTTGTAAAGAGCTTAGCATGGTGTCTGGCACAAAGTAGCCACTTGATCCCTTCCTTCTCCCCTCTAGCCAAGCTTTTTTTTTTCCTTTCTTTGGCCAGCTGAGGACATGGTAGTCTATAATAGGTTTACTCTGTTGCAGGAGAGATTTTACAGCATTCTCTAAGGGCTAAGTGGTCTTGGCTGAGATGGTACCCAGGTGGACCAACAGCCTAGCACTGTCTCAGCAACAAAGTACCAGAGCTGGCAGAGGGCATCTGGTCCCAGATACCACAGCATGTCTGATCCGTGGTCATTCAGCCTCTGCTTATCCATGACTGTCAGTTGTGTGGCCTCTTTCCCCCTCTGGACAGCTCAGCTTCTGAGCGATTTCCTTGGCTGTGCTGACATTGGCTTCCCTACAACCTGGCCCCTCCAGTCCTAGCTCTTCCCACTGGGACCATATACAGAAATGCAGACCTGCTTCCACCCAACGGCCCTGCAGGTTCTTCAGAAGGCTTCTTTCCTGCTTGATCTCAACCCTCCCTCAATCAGTTCCTTCAGCCAGAACTGTGAGTTGCAACAGGATCCTCGAATGTTTCTTTAGCTGTGATTTGTAGGTTTTCCTCCACCCTCTATATTTCTCTGCCCTTCTGCCTTAACTAAATAGACATCATGAATTTGTGAGCCTGAGAAAATCTAATCTCCTTGTGGCCAAGCCTGGGTGATGAGTCTCTGCTCACTTGGCAAAGGGCAGCTCTTTCATGATGGCTACACCAGCCTCCTGGGGTCTCCCTTGCCATAGCCTGTATAAGAGAGCTCCGGGTTTCCTTCCTGGCTAATTGAGACAGTGACAGTTAGACACATGGATGAGGGATTCTCTACCTCCATCTTAACCTGCAGTGCCCGGAAGTGCATATAGCATCAGTTCCAGGGGTGTCCTGGCCTTCCTGGAGCACAGAAGGACCCCTGCTTCCCTAGCTCACTCCAGACAGCAAGTTAGCTTTTAGGTTAATCAGTCCTAAAAGTTTTCAACTGCCCTGTTACCATGCCAACTGATATTAAGTTTGTGGTTCTCTCAGGCATCCCCAACGTCTCTTTTGCAATCTACCATGGCATTAAAAGTCTGTCTCCAATTTCCTTTTTTTTTTTTAAATCAACTATCCCTCCTTATTTCAACTGTTTTCCTATGGCAGGGTGACCAGTTTCTGCCCCATCAAGGCCAATACTTATTTATGTTTTGGACTTTTTGTACTCAAGGGAAGGACTTGATATCAATCCCCAATAACATTCATCTTACTACATTTAATCTACTGTGACAGCTTGCTGCACTGCCTCTGGATCCTATCTGCTTCTACCATCCATATTGTCCCAGAAAAATTACCAAAGATTTGTATAAGTTGATGCAGAATGGAGTGAGTAAAACCAAGAGGGGAATTTATACAATAACAACAATGTTCCCAAAGCAAACAACTTTGTAAGACTTGGGACCTCTGATCGCTGCAGTGACCAACCAGAACTGCAGAAGCCCCAGGATGATATAAGTTTCTCCCTTCCTACAAAAGCTGGAGACTTCCTATGAAATCAGCTTCCTCACTTCAGAAATGGGATGGATTCAGTGTTTATGTTGCAACAGATATTATTTGAGCATGGGTAATAAGATTTCCTTGATTGTCCATACATGTCACAAGGATTTTCTTTTTCTTTAGTGGGATGGATGAGAAGGACAGAAAATAGGTTTTGGTTAATTGGAAAATTTTGAATTAAGGAACACTTCATTTCAACCACAGGTATGAAATATATTGCCCAGAACACCCCCAGGCTGAACAGGATGAAAAAGTAATTCGGAAATATTTACCAAAAGATAATACAGTAATACACAGATATCTTAAATTAAAAATTAAAATGTGGGCTTTAGGCTTTAGGGATTTTGGCCAACAAAAAGTCATCCATCCTCTAAGGTATATACTGTTGGTGTCTGACTTTCCCAAGGACACTTTCCTATTTCACAATTCTATCTCTTCCCACTACTCTCCATTCAGAAAGTCCCCAGAGTCAGGGACAGGAAGTTGGGATACCCCTATGGTTTGTAACAATAAAGCTGCACAAAATAAAAGGAAACTAAGGTCAGGGATGATCTTTCAATGGTCCTGCTGCACACTAGTGTGATTAGGGGAATGGAGAGTCTGTCATCTGTACATAGGAGAGCCAGTGAATTAATTGGGCAACAGTGATTCTACTGTGGACCCAGCCGTGGGATGCTAAAGCCAATCTTCCCTTTACATACATAAGAACCAGGTTTCATATCAGCCATACTTTCATGTGGCATTTTGTGCCACAAAGAGGAAAAATATAGATGCAATGGTGAACCTCTGTGTGTAAAAGGAGACAAAGTTTAAATTCTCCTTTCCAACTCCAGAATTTCCCTGCTAAAGGGGATTAAGGCTAGCCCCACTGCATGACTATAACTTATACTCCAACCAAGATTGGAAACACCCTATGGGTACATAGCACAAAGGGAAATGGACTGAAGGAAAGAGTATGGTGCAGTCATTGAAGCTGCAGTCCTGGAAGTTGGGAGACAAAGAAGGTTGTATGTCACTGGGAGAGAAGAGAATAATACAATATCAATAACAAGGGTGAAGGCAACAACTCATATGCTTTTTGCACCTGCCATGTGAAAAGGACTTTATCCACATAGAATTCTATTATATGCAAAGAAAAAGATTATCCATTTTTTCAGATGAAGAAACTGAGGCTGGGAAAGGAGATATACTTACTACACAAATAGTAGACAGGAAAGGAAGGGTTCTACCTAAGTTTTACAATTCTGAGCTCAGGGCTCCTTCTACCACAACATATTGTGCCAAGGGACCAGGAGGGCAGAATGTCACTTATCTCTGTTTCTCTCATGCCAGGGAAGGAGGGAGCCCAACACAAAGTTGGAGACATAATCCAGCTACTCACCATACATTGTAAACTCAGCATTGATTTTAACGTTCTTTTCTTCAGAGTCTGTAAAATTCTTTTCTTCGACATAGATTGTAAGAGTCTTGTCTTTGGTGCTATTCAAGCCAGTATGTGAGTTAAATGCCTGACAGATATAGGTTCCAGCATGCTTCAGGGACACATTAGTAAGAGAGAGTTTCGCTGAGGGCCTCCATTTTTTTCCTTTATGAAACCAAATGAATTTGGCAGGTGGTTTAGATTTAGCAGAACAGCTCAGGGTAATATTTGTCCCAACAAGGTACCTATCGACTTTAGGTAGAATTATGGCATTATCTGGCCCATCTGGAGGAAAGAGAAGGATTCCATATTGAGATTATGGCAGAAAGAAGGGATGTCTCAGATTCTATAACCCATCACCAGGGACCATTGTGTCTCCCTGATCCCCATTTGAGCTGGGAAATTCACAGCTCATCCTCTAATTTATGATTTTGGATTTGAACATGGAAGATCTTAAGGTTTTCTCCAGTTCAACATCCTGGCTGGCTATCCTCCACCAGAAAGCATGACAAGGCAAATCTGGGCTCCCTAAAGATGAAGGGGTTTGGGAACATCCGAGCCTACATCTTTAGCTCTCAGAGAAGGGACTGAATTAGCCTTGCCTCTGGGAACACACCACCAGGCTATAAGCATGTACCATATAGAAAGAACAAATTTACTCACAGTAAACATTCAGTGTGAATGGATCACTCCTATTGCTATAAAATGGGTTCTTGATTTCACACACATAGGATCCTTCATGTTCCCTTGTGAGACTGCCTACAGTGAGTGTCCTCTTATCTCTGGTCAGCTGTATCCTGTTATCAGTTGGGGCACGATTGTTTATGAACCACTGGTAAGTGCGAACTTGACCCGTAGCGTTGCAGGTCAATGAGACAGTGTCAATGTTCTCCACTGGGATCCTGTTGGGGCTGTTGATGATAGGTCTGGACAGTGGCCCTATGCAGAAAATAGACAGAAAATGACTGTGTTGGTTCTTTTTCTTACCTTATAACCAAATAAGTGGTTTGGAAGTGGCCTGTCTAAGACCTTGGCAAGCCTGGAGGTCAGAGACCAAGAACCTGTGATTTCAATGGCAAAGACAAAGACACCCCTTTCTCTGGTGCAGATCTCAACTCCTCCAGGCCTTAGGAAAAGTTCAGCTTCCGTTCCTGTGGCTGACAAAGACATTCACATGGAGCCCAAGCCCCGGGTGCTCAGTCTTGCTGGGCTGAGGCAAGCTGGTCAGGGGATGACATAGCCTTTCATATACCACCTTTACTTGGATTTGAGGCCTTTCTAGCTTGGCAGGACCACCAAGAGTTTATGTTTCCTTGGCCTGGACTTCAAGAAGCCAGGGTTACTTACCTCTTGTTGAGGATATTGGTGGTGGCTGGAGAGGATGGACTAGGGACAGGCCACAGGGGGAGTGTGCTCAGAAAGGAAAACATTTTTTTAACACTAAAGAGGAAAGAAAAGGAAAGGCAGAGAGTGGGAATAGATCAGTTAGTAGCAGGTTACAAAAGGAAGAGCCTCAGCCTGGGAGTCAAGAGAGACCTGATTCAAGTCTAGAGATTTTTTAACCCACAATAACATCTCTTGTGCCAATGACTGTGTTTTGCCTGCAGGAAGCAGTTCATACCCTTTACTGAAGATTCTGGAATTCCCTGCTTTGGGTTCTCCCCTTTCCTTAGGACTTTCCTGCCCTACAAGATAAGAATGAGAATGTTGAAGGTTATCTTCTTAAACTCATATATGGTCCTATTCTAGGAAGCTAAGCCAATGGGGACTAATTTTCCCTGAGCCTTCATGGCCCAAGGAAAGCCCTTTTCTTATCTCTAGTTGGCAGGCAGAGACATTGCCACTGAGAGAAGTGTGTGTCCCAGAACAACTTCTGGGGTACATTCAGTAAGCTCACCAGACTGTCTTCTTGGGCCATCCTTGTCTAGCTGTTTTAGGATTAAATTCTAAAATGGAATGATTGAGTTAGAAACATTTCAACTCCTTTGACCTTTTTCTATTATTTTGGTAGAGCTTGCACTCTGTCCCTGGGTCCCTGTTGAGAAGCTGAGGGTGAGGAAGAGTAACCCTCCAACTTGTATCCAGTAAAGCCAAGTGCGACTGGTCAGGAAGGTGACAAATCTGAGATCAGCTAGCCACTAGGTTTTTCAACTGCCCTGTTATGCTACCGATGGATATTAAGTTTGTGGTCCTCTCAGACATCCCCAAGGTCTCTTTATCCTATCTAATATGGCATAAAAGTCTGTCTCCAATTTCCCCTTTTTTAAATCAACTCACTACTTCAACTCTTTTCCTGTGGCATGGTGACCAGTCATTGCCCCATCAAGGCAGATGCTTATTTATGCTTTGCACTTTTGTACTCAAAGATAGAATCTGATATCAATCCCTAATAACATTCATCTTATCACATGCCATCTACTGTGCCAGCTTGCTGAGCTATTTCTGCATGCTATCTGCTTCCACCATCCCTCTCCACCCAATTTTTTCTTTTCTCTCTTTTCTTTCAAGTTTGAAATTCATGCTTTTGATCTGTCTCTAGAATCAGTAGAACAATAATGGTCACCATTTACAAAGTTCTTTACACGTATTATTTCATTTGCTCCAAGTCACTAATAGGAACATTTGAACAGAATGAGTTCAAGAACAGAAACATCAGAAGATTTGTATGAACTGATACAGAATGAAGTGAGTAGAAACAAGAGGGTAATTTACACAATAACAACAATGTTCTCAAAATAAATAACTGAAAAAGTTGGGACCTCTGATCAGTACAGTGACCAACCAGGATTTCAGAAGACCCATGATGAAATTAGTTTCTCCCTTCCTACAAAAAGCTGCAGACTTCCTAAGAAAACAGCTGCCTCACTTCAGAAATGGGATGGACTAAGGCTTTATGTGGCAACAGATATTTTTTGAGCATGGGAATTAGATTTTATTTATTGTTCATATTTTTCACAAGGATTTTCTTTTTCTTTAGTGGGATGGGTGAGAAAGGGGATAGAAAATAGATTTTAGTTAATTGGAAAAATAAATTAATAAAAAGGTCATTTAGAATATGAAACACATAGCCTACAACACTCCCAAGTTCAGTGTGAAACAGATTAAAGGGTAATTGGGAATTAGTTAACAAAAGAAAATACAGGAACATATAGGCAATTTAAATGCTGAATTAAAATGTGGGCTTTGGGGATCCTTATGTACAGATTTAGGCCAACAAAAAGTCATCCCTTCTCTACAATATATACTGTTGGAGTCAGACTTTCCCTAGGTCACTTTCCCACTTCACAATTCTATCTCTTCCCCCTATTCTCCATTCACAGAAAGTCCCCAGAGGCAGGGACAGGAAGTTGGAATGCCCCTAAGATTTGTAACCATAAAGCTGCATGAAATAAAAAGAAACTAAGGTCAGAGATGATCTCTCTATGGTTCTGCTACAAATAATTTGGGGGAGGGGGTGGAAAGTCTGTTTATCTGTTCATAGGAGAGCCAGACCAGTGAATTAATGGGGCAGCAGGGATTCTACTGTGGAAAAGCCACTGGATGCTAAAGCCAATCTTCCCTTTACATGAATAATAACCATGTTTAATAGCAATCATGCTTCCATGTGACATTTTATGCCACAAAGAGGAAAAATATAGGTGCAATCGTGAATCTCTGTGTGTGAAAGGAAGCAAAGTTTAAATTTTCCTTTCCATCTCCAGAATATCCCTGCCATGACAATACATTATATTCTAACCAAGACTAGAAACACTCTGTGGGTCCACAGCACATAGGGAAATGGACTAAATGAAAGACCACAGGAAAGAGTATGGGGCAGTCATTGAAGCTGCAGTCCTAGAAGTTGGGAGACAAAGAAGGTTGTATGTTACTGGGACAGAAGAGAATAATATAATATCAATAACATGAATGACGATGACAACTCACATGCTTTTTGCACCTACCATGTATAAAGGACATTCTCCACAAAGAATTCTATTATATAGAGAGCAAAAGATTATCCATTTTTCCAGATGAAGAAACTGAGGTTGTGAAAGGAAGAGACACATTTATTACACAGAAAGTAGACAGGAAAGGAAGGATTCTACCCAAGTTTTACAATTCTGAGCTCAGGGCTCCTTCTACCACAACACATCATGTCATGTGACCAGGAGGGCAGAATGTTACTTATCTCTGTTTCTCTCATGCCAGGGAAGGAGAGAGCCAAACACAAAGTTGGGGGTCCAATTCAGCTACTTACCATAGATTGTAATATTCATGTCTTTGGTGGCCTGCAAGCCAGTGAATGAATTAGATGCATGACAGGTATAGGTTCCAGACTGACTCAGGAATGTTATAGTAGAGAATGTGGCTGAGTTGCTGACCTGTTGTCCATTGTATAACCAATTAAATTGGGCTGGTGGGTTAGATACAGCAGAACAAAGCAATGTAATATTTGCCCCAATAGGGTACGCATCAATTGTAGGGACGATTACGGGGGTATCTGGTCCATCTGGAGGAAAAAGAAGGATTCCATATTGAGATTATGAAAGAAAGAAGGGCATCTCCTAGTCTGTAACCCATCACCAGGAACCTCTTTGTCTCCCTGATCCTCCCTTGAGCTGAGAATTTTAATTAACAACTCATTCTCTACCTTTCTTGTTTGAATCTGAACTTGGAAGATTTTAGGGCTTTCTTCCAGTTCAGCACCCTGGATGGCCACCCTCCACCACAACACATGACAAGGCCAATCTGGGCTCCTGAAAAGTTAAGAGGGTTGGAAACCTCAGAGCCTACATATTTAGCACTCATAGAAGTGACTGAATTAGCCTGGCCTGTGGGAACACAGCACCAGGCTATTAGCATGCACCATATAGAAAGAACAAATTTACTCACAGGTAACATTCAGTGTTAAGGGATCACTCCTATTGCTATAAAATGGGTTCTTGATTTCACACACATACGGCCCTTTGTTTTCCCTTCTTGTGACACTGCGGATAGTGAATGTCCTCTTATCCGGGGACAGTTGTAGCCTGCTACCAGATGGGGCACGATTGTTTATGAACCACCGGTAAGTGTGATTTTGACCCGTAGCCTGACATGTCATTGAGAAGTCCTTGTTCTCCACTGGGGCAATGTTGGAGGTGCTGATGGTAGGTTTGGACAGTGGCGCTGTGCAGAAAATAGAGAGAAAATGACTGTTTGGTTCTTTTTCTTACCTTACAACCAAATACCTGGTTTGGAAGTGACCTGTTTAAGACCTTGGCAAGGCTGGAGGCCAGAGACCAAGAACCTGTGATTTCAATGGCAAAGACACCCGATTTTCTGGTGCAGACCTCAACTCCTCCAGGCCTTAGGAAAAGTTCATCTTCAGTTTCTGTGGCTGACAAAAACATTCACATGGAGCCAAAGCCCCTGGTGCTCAATCTTTCTGTGCTGAGACAAGCTGGACAGGGGATATCTGACCCCTTAATGCAGCACCTGGGCTTGGATTTGAGGCCTTTCTAGCTTGGCAGGACCATCAAGAGTTTTTGTTTCCGTGGCCTGGACTTCAAGAAGCCAGGGTTATATAAAAAATAGACTCGAATACAAGACTACAATGCTCACAAGCCTTTGCTCCACTTCCCCAAAATGCTTTGTAATCTCACAGAAATTTTCAGGTGGGCCAAGATAGAAAAGGGATTTAATCTGATTGCAAAGGCTTTTGTGTCTCTTTTGGACTTCTGTTTTGGGGCAGATGTGGCTCTTTCCATAATGTAGGTGAGGTCTTGTCTAGGCCTCTGGCCTAGGCACATGTTTTTTCTTACTTGTATATTCTTAAATTATCAACCTTTAATAAACCTCATAAAATATAATACTCCTTGCAGAGAGAAACTAATTTCTACCTGCCTCAGTCTCCCCTAAATTTTAACTGTTACAGTTTTTGGCGACTACTAGATTGGATGAGAACTTCTCAAATTTTTTAGCCTAGATAATGATTTTTTTTAAGCCACGTATCTCCAAGTTGCCTTTTAGAAAACCATCTTGATCAGCTCCTGCCTGCGGCCCTCTCCGGCTCCTGCTTCTGCTCCTGGCCTCTCACCTGGTGCCTGAGCTCCCAGCCCTGTTTGTCTGCACTCCAGCTCCCGGCCCTGCCCACCCCTGAGGTCTGTCTCTCACCCATCTGAACTCAGACCCAGATAGCTCATCACCCCAGCCCCAGACCCACAAGTGTGACACGAGATGGCTCATCACCCAGATCCTTGGAGTAGATCACTCAGGACTCATTGCGACCAGCTGGTAAGGGTATTGGCCATGTGGGCGGAGGGGAGAGATGAGAGGGAAAGGAGTACAAGTAATTTTCCCTTAGGCTAAGCCTCCGAGTGGATGGGGGTATTGACTCCATGTGGTTGGCCTGGGCTCCACATGGACTGGGGCAGGAGGAGGGATCACATCAGGGGAAAGAGAAAAGGGAGAGGAGAAGAAACAGACTTTTCAAACAGACTTTTAAGCAATGGACTATTTAAAAGGATACCTTTTGACTGTTCTGGTAATTTCATTGATTTCACCTGCATGCCAGAAGAAAGATTCAGCCCAAAGATTCAACTTTGGGGAGGCAAATGGGTGGCTCAGCAAACTGAGAGCCAGGCCTACAGACATGCTGTCCTGGGTTAAAATCTGGCCTCAGATACTGCCCAGCTGTGGGGCCCTGACCAGATCCCTTAACCCTCATTGCTTAGCCCTTACCACTCTGCCTTTGGACAATAGATATTTATTTTTTTTAAAATATATTTTATTTGATCATTTCCAAGCATTATTCATTAAAGACATAGATCATTTTCTTTTCCTCCCTCCCCCACCCCCCATAGCCGACGCGTAAGTCCACTGGGCATTAGATGTTTTCTTGATTTGAACCCATTGCTTTGTTGATAGTATTTGCATTAGAGTGTTCATTTAGAGTCTATCCTCTGTCATGTCCCCTCAACCTCTGTATTCAGGCAGTTGCTTTTTCTCGGTGTTTCCACTCCCATAGTTTATCCTTTGCTTATGAATGGTGTTTTTTTCTCCTGGATCCCTTTAAGTTGTTCAGGGACATTACACCGCCACTAATGGAGAAGTCCATTACGTTCGATTATACCACAGTGTATTAGTCTCTGTGTACAATGTTCTCCTGGTTCTGCTCCTCTCGCTCTGCATCACTTCCTGGAGGTTGTTCCAGTCTCCATGGAACTTCTCCACTTTATTATTCCTTTTAGCACAATACTACTCCATCACCAACATATACCACAGTTTGTTCAGCCATTCCCCAATTGATGGGCATCCCCTCATTTTCCAGTTTTGGGCCACCACAAAGAGCGCAGCTATGAATATTTTTGTACAAGTCTTTGTGTCCATTATCTCTTTGGGGTACAGACCCAGCAGTGCTATGGCTGGGTCAAAGGGTAGATATTCTTTTAGCACCCTTTGGGCATAGTTCCAAATTGCCCTCCAGAATGGTTGGATCAGTTCACAGCTCCACCAGCAATGAATTAATGTCCCTATTTTGCCACATCCCCTCCAGCATTCATTACTTTCCTTTGCTGTTATGTTAGCCAATCTGCTAGGTGTGAGGTGATACCTCAGAGTTGTTTTGATTTGCATCTCTCTGATTATAAGAGATGTAGAACACTTCTTCATGTGCTTGTTAATAGTTTTGATTTCTTTATCTGAGAGCTGCCTATCCATTTCCCTTGCCCATTTATCAATTGGAGAATGGCTTGATTTTTTGTACAATTGATTTAGCTCATTATAAATATGAGTAATTAAACCTTTGTCAGAGGTTTCTATGAAGATTTTTTCCCAATTTGTTGTTTCCCTTCTGATTTTAGTTATATTGGTTTTGTTTGTACAAAAGCTTTTTAGTTTGATGTAGTCAAAATTATTTATTTTACATTTTGTGATTCTTTCTATATCTTGCTTGGTTTTAAAGCCTTTCCCCTCCCAAAGGTCTGACATGTATACTATTCTGTGTTTACCCAATTTACTTATGGTTTCCTTCTTTATGTTTAAGTCACTCACCCATTTTGAATTTATCTTGGTGTAGGGTGTGAGGTGTTGATCTATTCCTAGTCTCTCCCACACTGTCTTCCAATTTTCCCAGCAGTTTTTATCGAATAGTGGATTTTTGTCCCAAAAGCTGGGATCTTTGGGTTTATCGTATACTGTCTTGCTGAGGTCGCTTTCCCCCAGTCTATTCCACTGATCTTCCTTTCTGTTTCTTAGCCAGTACCAAATTGTTTTGATGACTGCTGCTTTGTAATATAGTTTTAGGTCAGGGACTGCAAGGCCCCCATCATATGTGTTTTTTTTCATTATTTCCCTGGATATCCTTGATCTTTTGTTCTTCCAAATGAACTTTGTTATGGTTTTTTCTAAATCAGTGAAGAAGTATTTTGGTAGTTCAATGGGTATGGCACTAAATAGATAAATAAGTTTGGGTAGGATGGTCATTTTTATTATATTGGCTCGTCCTATCCATGATCAGTTAATGTTTTTCCATTTGTTCAAGTCTAGTTTTAGTTGTGTGGTGAGTGTTTTGTAGTTGTGTTCATATAGTTCCTGTGTTTGTCTTGGGAGGTAGATTCCTAGGTATTTTATTTTGTCTAAGGTGATTTTGAATGGGATTTCTCTTTCTAGTTCTTGCTGCTGAGCTGTGTTGGAGATATATAGAAAAGCCATACCACCCTGAACGCGCCCGATCTCGTCTGATCTCGACAATAGATATTTAAATGGATAAACACACCTAAGGAACTTTAAAGACTAGAGGCTATATTTTAAGGCATTTCAGACTCCAATGGTTTATAAAAATCTCTGTATTCTATTGCATTTTTTGTTTAAGGTTTAACTTTGTGATTTTAAGTTCATATGTTACTGGATTCAATATTTTTCTCTTACACTGAAAGTTGATTGAATTTATTTTTAATGTACTGAGTTTTTAAAATTCTGTTGTTTTTCCCCTACAGCTGTGCTGAAAAAATATTATTGAATAAGCCCATATGAAAAAAAAAACAAAACAGCCTTTCTATTTTGACTCTGTAAATTACATAAATGGACTTCAGTACTGGTTATAATTGTATAACAACCTTTGGAAATGTTAATATTCTAAATATCTCAAATTATTTTAAGGGTTTTTTAAATATGATTTTTGTAATTTCTTTTTTTAACAATCTCTGGTCATTTTTGCCTGCCCCTACCACGAGGTAAGGTCCATTATAGAAGCTGAAGTGAAATTTATTTATAACCCCCAACCTTCCTGCATTTCTAAATATGTGAATGGAAGTTGGGCAGTTAATCTCAGGGCATTTGTACCCCTAAAAAGCCTCCAAAAAGGAGCACCCCTTTATTTATACTCTTCATAAGCTCACTATTTTACTTTTTCCAGAATGATATATAGATTTCTTGATTATGTTCTTAACCCAAGATGAGTTTTACTTTGTTTAAAAATATATGTTTAAATACCAAGGTTGAAAGATTGCTACATTTGTAAAAATTGTGACAAATATCCATCAATTCATAGGCTTTTAAATGTCATACAACTTATGTGAAATGTGAAAGTGTGTTTGTTTGCTATTGTAATTAATTGGGCTATTGAGAATTTGGGGGATTTTGATAACTACATATTTGTACTACTGTATTTTTAAAAAAGAAAAATATACCTTGCTCAATTCATTTGCTTTCTACTCACAGTGATCATGGCCAGATACAAAGAGGAAATGGATCACATTTTTGGTAAGAAAGCCTTATATTTTATATTTTCTTAGCTGACACAAAGTGTCAATGATTATAAGCTAAATTTTTGAATTTTTTAAAGCTCTTTTATTATTATATTTTTCTTGCATGTGCAATATACTTTTTCAGTTTTTTTTTATTTTTTTCTCTTTTTTATATTTGAAGCACATGTCACCGGTATTAAGATTTTCTTTAACCTTTTGATTTTGCAGTACTACAAGTTAAAGATACATTTGCTAATGCATGCCCTTAAAAGCTAGAGACTATAAAAACGATGCCACTAATTATTTAAAAATTATGGGACATTGCTTAATTATTCTGTCTGATTCCAGGACAAGCTATATACATAAGAGCCATTGCACAGAGCCAAAGAAAAGCCAATTCAGGATGGATTGATGCACCTCTAGGCCAATACAAACATCTTGAACCTAGTGTGAAGACTTGAGGTTACTGTGTTTAACATTGTTAGACATAGGCTTTCCTTGTGTCCACACTCACTCTGAAAATACTCACAGACAAGTATCCCCAAACTTGGCTCCTACTTGGCTTCTATAATCTGGTCCCTTTCTTTTCTGCCTTTCATAGTGTGGTAACTTTCTGTAGTCCTGGCTATTGATTGGGTAAATGCATCATTGCTTAGATCATTTTGATTGGGCCCTGATTCAAGGACCTGTTATAGATTTATTTTTCTTTTCACTTGGAATTTTTACACATAAGACTTTGATGGTCTATATTTTCATCCAGTTTTTTCTTTTTTTTAATTTGGATTTTTCTGATATCTTTTTAATATCTCTTACCAATTGATTCATATACCTCATACCTCAGCCATGCATCCCTAAGTGATTCTGTATTTGTCAATCACCCACTTAATGGGGGTAATGTAAAAAAAATATCATTATTTAAATTGCAAAGTTTAAATTCCTTTTGAGAAGAAGTTTAGGTAAAGAAGATGCTACCTCTCTGAATTCAGAACTGAACTGTTGGAGAAGCCACCATGAAGAAGCCTCCAGACCACAAGCTGCACAAAAATTGAACTTTGGGTGTGGTTGATTGAACATTTATTTGTATGTATTCTTTCATGCTAAAGGGGACTGCCCCCTAACTGGCTTTTTGTCAATGTGTTCAGCAATTATTGGTTTTATTTTTTATTTTTCTCTTATCCTCAAATTATTGTAATTTTTAAATTGATTATGTTTTCATGATCCTTTGGAAAAAAATATTTTTTTTCAAATGATCAAACGGAGGAATTGTAAAAAATAGACTTGAATACAGGACTACAATCCCCACAAGCCTTTGCTCCACTTTCCCAAAATGCTTTGTAATCTCACAGAAATTTTCAGGTGGGCCAAGATAGAAAAGGGATTTAATCTGATTGCAAAGGCTTTTGTGTCTCTTTTAGACTTCCGTTTTGCGGCAGATGTGACTCTTTCCATAATGTAGGTGAGGTCTTGTCTAGGCCTCTGGCCTAGGCACATGTTTTTTCTTACTTGTATATTCTTAAATTATCAACCTTTAATAAACCTCATAAAATATAATACTCCTTGCAGAGAGAAACTAATTTCTACCTGCCTCAGTCTCCCCTACCTTTTAACTGTTACAGTTTCTTACCTCTATGCTTTGTTGATGATATTGGTGGTGGCTGGAGAGGATGGACTAAGGACAGGCTATGGGGAGATTGTGCTCAGAAAGAAAAAATTTAACTCTGAAGAGGAAAGAAAAGGATTAACAGAGAGTGGAAATAGATCAGTTAGTAGCAGGTTACAAAAGGAAAAGCCTCAGCCTGGGAGTCAAGAGAGACCTGGTTCAAGTCTAGAGATTTTTAACCCACAATAACATCTCTCATGCCAATGACTGTGTTTTGCACCCCAGGAAGCTGTTCATACCCTTTACTGAAGATTCTGGAATTCCCTGCTTTGGGCTCTCCCTTTTCCTTAGGAGTTTCCTGCCCTGCAAGATGAGAATGAGAATGTTGAAGGTGGTCTTCAAGCTCAGATATGCTTTTTGGCTAGGAAGCTAAGCCAATGGGGACTAATTTTCCCTGAGCCTTCATGGCCCAAGTAGATCCCATTCTTTATCACTAGTTGGCAGGTAGGCCTTGCCATTGAGAGAGGTATGTGTCCAAGGTCCATCTCTGGGGCACATCCAGTAGGCTCACCAGGCTTACTTCTTGGGTCATCCTTGGTCAGCGGTCTTGGGTTTAATTTCCAAATTGGTAGGAATAAATTAGAAATATTTCAGCTTCCTTGACCTTTCTCCTTGTTATTTTGATAGAGTTTGCATTCAGTCCTTGGGTCCCTGTTGGGAACTTTATGGTGAGGAAGAGTGAGCCTCCGACTTGCATCCAGTAAAGCCAAGTGGGACTGACCAGGAAGGTGACAAATCTGAGGTCAAATAGCCACCTTTTGAAGTGCGGAGCGAATATGAAGGAACACTGAGTATGCTCCTGGGCAACAAGGCCATAATTGGACATTTTGGAAGGTGCCTTGGAAATCTCAATGGATCCAATGCCTGGCATGGCATAATGACTAATGTTGGATTTAGAGTGAGAAAGACCTGAGTTCAAATCCTATCTCAGGATGTTACTGGCTCTGTGACTTACTAGCAAGTCCCTATCTGGGTTTCAAATTCTTCATTTGTAAAATGGGAATAATAATCTCTCCCTAATTGTGTTGTTGGATCAAATGAGAGCATCTATAAAAGTTCTTTATCAAACCTGAACATAGCCTGAACAAATGTTCAGAGGAGGGAAATACAGAATATGAGTCTGAATGCCAAAGGTAGACCCAGGCTGTCTGAGCATGCAATGCATGGCCAGAAGTATCTGAATGGCCTTCTGCCATTTTGTGAAGAGCTACAGTTTAATGCCAGACTAACAACATTGAAATATAATATGTAGCCAATAGGGAGTGATAAGCAGAGCACATATTTAATTGGAATACCAATTGAGGGCACTAGAGGTGCTTATTCCAAAGAAGACAAGACTTGAGGGGGAGAGGAAATGCTTCTCCAAAGACTGAGTTATAATGACCTTGGAAAGGTATGCTCAGTGGGTTATAGTGACCAGAGAAGGACTATTCTCTGATGTTGCCAGTTTCTTTTGTCCTACCTGCAACATTCAGGCTCCATTTTCTTCTCTTGTCTCTCTATCCCAGATCAACTGTTTTTAAACCCTTACATTCTGCATTAGAATCAATACTATGTATTGGTTCCAAGGCAGAAGTGTTAGGTAATGGGGGTTAAGTAACTAGCTCAGGGTCACACAACTAGGAAATGTCTGCGGCCAGATTTGAACCCAGGAATTCCTCTCTCTAGACTTGGCTCTCAATCCACTGTGCTACCCAGCTGCCCCCAAAGATCAGCTCTTAAGAGGAGTAATGGCTTCTTTTTCAGAAGGGGCTGGGATTATGATTGGAATCCTGGTGACTCTGATTGGGAAATCTTCTATTTTTCTTTTTGTCAAAAAGGTGGGAGAGTAGGATAGGGTTGCCTTTGACTCTCCTTTCTCCTAGTCTGCCTCCCAAAATGTAGGAGAGAAATCAATATGATTCCTCAATTCCTTGACCTTTTCTAGGGCCCTGGTCTCTCTCCCTTCCCTAATCTTGCCTTTCACAGTATTTACTGCCCTGTATATCTCATTGCTCTTCTTTTCAGGGTTATTCATTGCTCCTCCTTTTCTTTTAAACATTTTTTTTCTCTAGGAAACAGTTTTTATTTGTCTGCTTTTAGAAGAAAAGGTGCTAGACCTAGACTTTTGAAGTCCCAAAATAAAAGAGATAAGATCTAGGAAGACAGAGAGGAAAAGAATGGGGAGGCAGCAAAGGGAACAGAGAGAGGGCAGGATGGAGATTAATTGAAAGAGAGATGGAGGAGAGCTGTCAGCAAGTTGTATCTCAAGGAAACAGCCCCAGCGGCTTTCCTTGACTCCACAGGTCAAACAGGATCCAGATTTAATGGACTTGACTATCTGCTCATTTCTGTTCCAAGAATTATTTGGAATGCCTTGGAGACTGAACTGAACAGGATTCCTGTACTGACTTAACAACAGTGCTAAGACCCTTAAACAGGCTCACATCCAACCTAATCCCATCATGGTTGAGGATGGACTCCAATATTTGCCCCAAATGTGATCAAGATGCAAATCAGGCTGGCTCAATCATCTCTGGCCTCAGATCTATTGCTATAGGGCTTCTTATGTCCTCTAGGTAGTACTAGAAGGACAGGAAGGAATCTGGCTCATTACTCCAAGAAGTTTCAGGGAGTATCAATTGACATCTAGTGTGATCTAGGGCATCTTAGCCTCTCTAGGGCTGTCTGTGGATACAACTGACTTCAGTTTCCTGAAAAGATCAGGAAATGTCCAATTAAACACAAACATGGGAATACTTAAAATCAAAAGATAATTTAATAAAATCAAAAGTAAAGAAAACAGAATTAGATAAAACTAGGATCTGTTTTTTAAAATAAAAAACAATGAAATAGATAAATCATTGATTAATTTGATTAAAGAATGAAATCAGAATTACCAATAGCAAAAAGGAAAAAGATGAATGAGTTAGTTATGAAGTTGAAATTAAAGAAATTCTCCGCACTTATTGTGAGCAATTATGAGCCATCAAAATTGAAATGTAAGTGAAATAGATGAATTCTGACAAAATGATGAATTGCTCAGATTGATAGAATTAGGAATAGAATACTTAAATAACTCAATCTTAGAAAAAGACATTGAAGAAACCATAAACGAGTTCCCTATGAAAAAGTCCTCAGGATCAGATCCATCTACCAGTGAATTACAACACTGAAAAAAACAATGAATCTCAATGCTATATAAATGATCTTAAAAATATAGGCAATGAAGAGTAGTGAGGTGCTCAGTGGATAACAGGGCCTAGATTCCGAAAGACCACAGTTCAAATCTGAAAAACTGCTTGCTGCTTGTGGTCAGCTGACTGGCTCTCCTGGCTACCTCCTCTGTGAGCAGGCTGCTCTAAACCAGAGCCAGATCAGGTGCCTCTTCAGTCAGTTCCAAATGTGTGGAATAAATGTGAGTTCTCGCCCACTCAAATTAAAAACCTGGAGTCCCAAAGGGAGAGTAAAAGAGACAGAAGTTTCTTTCTTCTTTCTCATGAGAGAGGGCACCTGCCTAGGTGGGACAAATGCAATGCATGGGCACAAAGACAATCATTATAGAGGTTTCTAATGAGGGACCCCCTCTCCCTCAAGTGCCTACTCTTTTGATCCAGAGGAGGGCAAAGGAGACACAGGTTAGGTGTGAAGTCCACCCCAATCAGAAAATAGCAAGATATATAGCATGAGCTCCTTACTAAACCCTAATGGGGAGGGGTGAGGTAATGTGAAGGGAACCATGTCTTCAAAGTGACTGTCTTAGCTTCTACAGGTATGAAGACTGATCTACTGCCTTCCTTGTTTCTTGAGTTGTGTCAGGATGTCCTT
Source organism: Monodelphis domestica (assembly GCF_027887165.1). Taxonomy (NCBI): domain Eukaryota; kingdom Metazoa; phylum Chordata; class Mammalia; order Didelphimorphia; family Didelphidae; genus Monodelphis; species Monodelphis domestica. The sequence goes on from NC_077230.1 coordinate 425,141,915, forward strand.
AGTCTGGGAGTACAAGAGGCCTCTGTGAATCTTTTTTTTTAAACCCTTACCTTCCGTCTTAGAGTCAATACTATGTATTGGCTCCAAGGCAGAAGAGTGGTAAGGGCTAGGCAATGGGGGTCAAGTGACTTGCCCAGGGTCACACAGCTGGGAAGTGTCTGAGGCCAGATTTGAACCTAGGACCTCCCATCTCTAGGGCTGGCTCTCAATCCACTGAGCTACCCAGCTGCCCCTGGCCTCTGTGAATCTTAAAAACTACTCGGACTATACTTTAGAAGATTTGATTTAGCTATCCCCTTATTGTAACAATGGAAATACTTGGTCTAACGAGAATCAGGAATGTATTGAGAACTTTAAAATTTTTTCCACCCTACTCAGACAGTGCCTTAGGGGAAGACAAAGTTGTAGACTCCTGATTGAACAATGAAAGTCCCTAACTCATACCTTATAGTAAAGCTAGAACCTTAAGATAGATCTATTATTAGATCTAATACAAAAAGGTGTTAAGTACCTGTAAAGGTTAAATTAGTACCTAAAAAGGTCAAGTAACTTACAAAAGTCAAGCTTAACAAAGAGGTGTGAAGTACTCAGAAGATATAATCTAACCAAAGAAGGTGAGAACCAAAAAAGGTGAGAACTAAGAATGGGCAGTCCTGGACAAAAGCATCTACTGTGATTGGTAGAGATGAAAATTTAGGGGAGGTGACATGAGAGAAAATTTCTTTAAAAGGAAGGGTTAAAAAGTCAGAAGGCAATTGAGTTCAGAGTTCAGGTGAACTGAGTTAGATACTGAACTCAGTTCAGGAGATTCAGTGGAAGACTGGAGTTTTCTTGGACTTGGTCTTGTGGTGAGTGATAAGACTGACTCTCTCCCTTAGGCTCAGGTAGGTCACTTTGACCAAAGTTTTATCTACTGCTTGTCTCAGGCTGAGCCAGAGCATTTTAAATTAATTCTCTCTCTCTCTCTCTCTCTCTCTCTCTCTCTCTCTCTCTCTCTCTCTCTCTCTCTCTCTCCCCTTCCCTTAATTCCTTCTCTCTTTATTAATTAAAATCTTCATAAATCCCAGCTGACTTGGACATTTTCATATTTGGGGATTTCCCATGGCAACCACTTACTTAGATTTTAAGTGAAAACACTAAAACTATTCTTACAGTTTTGGCGTTTACACCTCTAATCTCCCAGACTCACCAGGCCTGCCTTCTAAATCTAAGAAAAAGATCAAGAAGACCTTGAAACTAAAGCAGACTTGCTTACACATTCCATTCTTAATTGGGGGTATAGGTTGGATGCTTAACCTAGAGAAGAACACACTTAATTTTATTTCCCTCACATGGGAATAGTCTGACTTTCTGTCCATTCTACCATTTTGTGGCCATCATAACATCCCTTTCCCAAGCCTCTTTGGTTGCCAGACTTAGACTACAATCCTGACAAGAGGCAGATCTACTGGACTCCAGGAGTAACCACACCATGGTTGGGATGGACTCACAATGCTCCTACAGCATCTTCTAGCAGGGAAGACAAGAGAAGAGAGAACTCACCAATTACCTCAAAGACCATTCAGAGGTTCAGATATAAGATATTTTGCAGAAAAATCAAAAAGTTGCTTTTGTATTCCAAAAAAGAAGTTCAATTTTGACAGTCGCATACACAATGAAGTAATATAAATACTAGATATACATGCACCAAATGGTATGCCATTTAAATTCAACTTTCTCAGATTCATTGGCTTATAATCATATAAAAGAGCTTTTAATAATTATTTTTATATCTCTTCATTGGTGATCACTTCATTCTAATCATTTGTGATACTGGTAGTTCAGTTTTCTTCTTTCTTTCCTTAAAAAATTAACAACCAATAATTTAGCCATTTTATTGGTCTTCTCAAAAATAGCACTTTTTCTTAGTTGTTAGTTCAATGATTTTCTTACTTTCAGCTTTATTAATCTCTCCTTTGACTTTTAGTATTTCCAATTTGGTACTTATTTGGTTTTAAAATTTTGTTCTTTTAAAATTCTTTTTAGTTGCATGCCTCATTCATAGATCTCCATTTTTCTTTATTTCACTTATGTAATTATTTAGAGAGGTAAAATTTCCCCTAACTACAGTTGGAGCCACATATCATAAATTTTGGTGTCTTACCTCCTTTCAGGTCATTATCTTTTTATTTTTAAAAGTTTTTAAACCCTTTTATTCCACCTTAGAATCAATAATATGTATTGGTTCCATGGCAGAAGATCAGTAAGGGCTAAGCAATTGGGATTAAGTGACTTGCCCAGGGTCACACAGTTAAGAAGTGTCTGAAGCCAAATTTGAACTTAAGACCTACTCTCTAGGCCTGACTCTCAATCCACTGAGGAACCCAACTGCCCCTTGATCATTCTCTTTAATGAAATTATTTATTTTTCTTTGTCCTACTCATTCTTTAGGATTAAATTTTTAAGTTTCCAAATAATTTTTAAATCTTTATTTCTGCAGCCTTTAATTTAATGTAATTCTTATTATATATGTATTTAATAGTTCCCTTTTTATGCATTTGTTTGTGAGGCTTGTATGTCCTAACACATGGCCACATTTTGTGTAGGTGTTATTTGTTTTTGAGAGAAAATATATTTATTTCTATTCCTTGAGTCTTCTCCAGAAATCTATCATATCAAACTTTTTTGAAATTCTATTCACTTCCTTAACGTCTTTTTTGTTAGATGTATCTAATTCTGAGAGGGGAAAGTTGAGGTCCCCCACTAGTATAGTTTTCCTTCTTCCAGTAATGCATGTAACTTCTCCATTAGGCATTTGGGTGCTATGCCATTTGGTACATATAGGTTTGGCACCAATATTGTTTCATTGTCTAAGATTCCTTTTATGAAGATGTAATTTTCTTCCTTTATTTTTTAATAAAATCCATTGTCTTTTGTCTTAGACTCAATACTGCATTGTGGTTCTAAGGCAGAAGAACTGGAAGGGCTAAGCAATGGAGATTAAGTGATTTGCTCAGGGTCACACAGTTTAGAAGTGTCTCAGCACTTATTTGAACCTTGTACCTCTTGTCTCCAAGTCTCACTCTCAATTCATAGAGCCTCCTAGCTGTCTCTTTTCTATCTTTTTAAAATTAAGTCTATTTTTACTTTTCCTTAGCTTGAGGTCATGATTGGTACCCTCACTCTTTTTTCTTCACCTGAAGCACAATAGATTTTTTCACCAGCCTTTTACCTTTGCTCTGTGTCTTTCTCCTTGCTTTAAGTGTATTGCTTATAAAAATCAGATTATTGGATTCTAGTTTTCAATTTCACTGTGCTACTCACTTCTGTTTTATGGATAGATAAGTTCATCCCATTCCATTCACAGTTATGATGTCTAATTATGTGTGTTCCTCCATCTCATTTCCACCATTTATCCTCTTTCTTTACAAGCTTTCCCTGCCCACAAATGTTTTGCTTCTGACCACCACCTTCCCCAATTCACCCTCTTGTCTCTCAAGTCCCTCTTCCCCTGCCCCAAAAGTCAATTAAGTGTAGATATACTTCCTCTTTGAGCCAATTCTAATGAGTGTAAGGTGTGAGCATTGCCCACCATGCCTCTATATTAATTTTCATTATATTAATGCTTTCCCGACTCCACATGTAAAGTTATTAATCTTGATCTTTCATTCCCTCTTTTCCCCATGCAGTACTCTTCATCATCCCTTATTTTTTTATATCATCCAATTCTATTTGAACTAGTCTTGTGCTCTCTGTGTATACTTCTTCCAACTGTCCCAATTGTGATAAAATTCTTAAGATTTACAAGTATCAGGGGCAGATAGAGGGCTCAGTGGGTAGAGTGTCACATTTAGAGTCAGGAGGACTTGGGTTTAAATTTGGCTTTAGATACTTGGTAACTGGGTGACCCTGGGTAAGTCACTTAACCCCATATGGCCTCACACTGATTTCTCTTCTTATTTGGAACAGATACTTTGTACCAAAACTAAAGTAGAAGGTAAAAGGCTTTTTTTAAAGAGTTATACATATTTTCCTATGTAGAACTATAATCTCTTTCATCTTATTGAATCCCTTAAGTTTTCTGTTACATATTTACCATTTTTATGCTTCTCTCAAGTCTTGTATTTGAACATAAAATTTTCTATTAATCTCTGGTTTTTTTCATCACGAATGCTTGATAAGTCTTCTACTCTTTCAATGTCTTTCAATGCATTTTCCCCCTGAAGTATTATGTTCAGTTTTACTGTCTAGTTAATTCTGCATTACAATCCTAGCTCCTGTGCCTTCTGGGATATCATATTCCAAGTCCTCCTTAGTTCTTTTGTAATCCTGACTGTGGATTACAGGATATTTAAATTTTTATTTCAGGCCACTTGTAATATTTTCTCCTTGGCCTGGAAATTCTCAAATTTGGTTCTAATACACCTGGGCATTATTATTTTGGGATACCTATCAAGAGATGATCAGTGGATTCTTTCAGGTTCTATTTTCCTTCTCACATGAGATTATGAGGCAGTTTTCCTTAATACTTTTTTTGGAATATGGTACTTAGACTCTCTTTTTGATTGTGACTTTCAGATAGTCCAATGACTCTTAGATCATTTCTCCTGTATCTATTTTCTAGATCAATTGTTTTTCCAAAGAGAGTTTTCACATTTTCTTCTATTTTTCATTCTTTTAATTTTGTTTGATTGTAACTGATGGCTTGGGGAGTCATTAGTTTCTCTTTGCCCAATTCTAGTTTTTAGAAAATTGTTTTCTTTGTTGAGCTTTTGTACCTTCTTTTCCATTTAGTCAATTCTATTTTTTTGGAACTTTTTTTCTTTATTGGATTTGTGGGCTTCACTTTCCATATGACCCATCTTAGATTTTAGAGAATTGTTTCCTTAGTTATTTGTTGTATATTTTTACCCAACTATTGAATCTTTTTTATGATTCTTGTGCATCACTCATTTCTTATCCAAATTTTTTCTTACTTCTCTGATTTAGAGAAAAAACAATTTTACTTTTTCTTACAATAAAAACTCTTAAGTAGAAAGGGCAAGGACAGGGTAAACAAGGTTAAATAACTTGCACAGAATCACATAGCAAGGAAATATCTGAGGCCAGATTTGAACTGAGGTCATGCTGACTACATGTCTGGCTATGTAAACACTGTGCCACCTAGCTGTCCCTTATTTGATTTAAAAAAAAAAAAACCTTTGTGAGAGCCTCTAAGAGTTCTTTTTGGGTCTCACAACATCCTACATTTTTTATGCTTTTCACATATATCCATTTTAGCATTATTATCTTCTGATTTTGTTTTGATCTTTCCTTTCACAAAAGTAACTTTCTTTGGTTCTGTTTTTTGTCTTTTGTTAATTTTTTCCAGATTATTTTTTGACCTTTGTCTATATGTTAATATTCCTAGAGTGGAGGGATCTCTTCACCAAGCTTTTTATATTGGGTCCTGCTAAGTGCCTGGGGTATCCTAGATGCTTTGGGTCTAACACCTGATGCTTCTGGCATCAGCATGAGGATCAGCAATTAAGGTGGGTCACAATGTGGCATAGAGTCAACCTTGAGCCTTCCTAGTAAAGGGGGAAGAGACAGAAGAATATTGCCACAATGGCATAACTTATGAAAGTAAATGAGCTGGGAGAAACTTTTAAACCCAGGTGGGGATCTCTTAGGGTTCCTAATACTTCAGCTCTATGGGGAGCCACTACTGTGTGATAGGATAACGCCTAAACCAGCCAATGAAGAAACAGGTCTATTCAACCTGATCTTGCCTTAAAGGAACTCTCTCTCTCTCTCTCTCTCTCTCTCTCTCTCTCTCTCTCTCTCTCTCTCTCTCTCTCTCTCTCTCTCCATCTATCCTTCTTTCTCCCTCTCTCTCATCTTTCCCTCCCTTTTTCTCTTTGTCTTTCTCTCTCTCTCTGTCTCTCTATCTCCATCTATCCTTCTTTTCCCCCTCTCTCATCTTTCTTTCCCTCCCTTTTTCTCTTTCTCTCTCTCTCTCTCTCTCTCTCTCTCTCTCTCTCTCTCTCTCTCTCTATCTCTATCTCTCTGTCTAACTTTATTAATAAACACATAACTCTGAGCAGAGCTCCCTTTTTATTTGCTACGTTACCATATATACATGGTGGTAGCCTGGCTGACTTGCTTTGGGGAGGTTTATACTTTGTTTGTTTGTTTTTTTGTGGATGCTGTCTATGCTGGATTGAGCTGGATTCTGTTCCACCTGTTTTTAGTTTTGTAGCGAGGGAAGTTACAAAGTGCACAAAAGATGCAAAGAAATGATTGACAGACCCCAAGACTCAGAATTCTCCATGAGCTGGCTGGGTCAGAGTTCCAAGCTGTTGAAGGGTAAACTGTCTGTAGCTGAAGGTCAAGCTTGAAGGGTATATATCTGAACTCTCCTGGACTCTCCTGGACATCTTGCAAGGTACCTGCCTTGAATACCATCAAACAAGGTTGAAAGGAAGATTTCCCATACATTTCTGGTGGACAGAGCATTTTAGAGGAGCCTTTCTCTCTATTCCCTGGAATGTCTGAGGACCCAAAAGCTATATTCCTGCTACCCAACCTGCCAAGGACTCTGTGGTGAGATTCTGAGTTCTCTATTGGACTACCCTTAGAAAACCTAGGGCTTTAGTTTAGTGTAGTTAGATAGTGCTTTTAATAACTGGAATAAGAATCAGATGCAACCCTTTCCCTTTTCCCTTTTACCTTCATCCGTTCTTTGTTAATAAGTTCATTTTATATAATTGTGCTTTCTCCCTGTGTATATAACCTTCCTTCTACCCTTCCAAAATTTACCTATAACAGTTTGGCCAGACATCCTTCTTCTTGTCTCCCACCCCACCCTACTTTCAGGTGCCTCCTGCACTTAGCTATTTTCCCTTTTTACTTTGTCTTAACTCACTTTTTGATTAAGGGGGAGAAGCCAACCAATTGTCCCATTTATCACTCTTCTATATGTGAAGCCAAGGTCTATCATACCATCAAAATCCGAATAAATATTACATGACAAGAAAAAGCCATTAGCTGAACCTCTCACCCAGTTAAGAGGAAGAATTAATGCATAGGACAAAAAAAACATACATGAAGCTGAAAATCCCATTTGCCAAACTTGGAAACTAATCCATTAAATGGTGATAACCAAGTAGACAAGAAAAGGTAATTTTCAAGGGACCTCAGGGTCTAGTACCTGTATTTCTGATATAACCTTTCAAACAGTTGAGATAAAATCAAGATGAGGCACAAAATGCATTTAGTTTGTTGTGAGAATCAGAAAGACCAATCAGATTTTTTGTTGTAAACAGATTCTACTTTGTACTGTCACATGTACTCTCTTCCATTTTTTTTTTCTGTTAGCCAGTCATGGGAAACTAGATTACATCAATCATCTATTGTTTCACATATATTGGTAGATATAATTCATCAGAATTCTTTTTAGTTTTTGTTTTTAAACTCTTAACATTCTGTTTAAGGATTGGTTCCAAGGCAGAAGAGTAAGTAGTAAGGCTAGGAAATGGGGGTTAAGTAACTTGCCCAGGGTTGCATAGCGGGAAAGTGTCTAGGTCCAGATTTGAATCTAGGGCCTTCTATCTCCAGACCTGACTCTCAATTTACTGAGAAACCTAACTAAATCCCCTCTTTCCCCACTCCATTCTTTTCATTTTTTTAAATAGAGGACCCTGAGGACTTCCTTCTCCATCTCCAAACTTTGAAAATCCCTAAAATTTCCTCCAATTATAAATTACATTACCCAATTTTGTATCCTGATTATATATTTTTGGGGTTATACGTTAGGTTTTTTTATGCTTTTTTTTAGTATGAGTTTGAGTCTTTGGACTAAATGGGGAGTCCATTGACCATTGTTTTACAACTGCCTGGCCAGTGCTAATGTATTATAAGAAATGATGAACATGATGCTTTTAGAAATCCCTGGAAAGACTCTCAAGAACTGATGGAAAGTGAGGTGAGTGGAACCAGGAGAACATTGCATACAGTAAGAGCAACATTGTATGAACATCAACTGTAAATGACTTAGATATTCTTTTTTTTACTGTACAACTATCCACTTGTTTTGATATTATGTTATTATGTTAATATGTTATTTTATATGAAATTATGCTACAATTAAAATAATTTCAAGAGTATCAGAATTTATGTTTACAATAAATTTAATATAAAGTAAATTTAAATTATAAGGTATAGGGTCCTCAGTTTTTGTAGGTGCCTTTACTGGATGGGTAGAGGCATTCTCTAGCAGAACACAAAACGGGAATATGTAACAAGCCCTTCTTAGTGAGGTAATTCCTCATACTAGATCATACTATTAAAGTGATAATGATCCCACCTTCACCTCACAGATTATTCCTATGATTGCTAATACTTTGGGCATAACCTACTATCTTCATTGCTCCTGGCATCCTCAGTACTCAGGAAAGATAAAAGTAGAACCAGACCCTGAAAGAAACTGCTACCAAACTCTTTGAGGAAGCAAAGATTTAATGGGTCCATGCACTCTGCATTGGGCCCACTTCAATTAGAATAGGCCCTCGAGATCATTTGGGGCTGAGTCCCCTTGAAGTCCTTCATGGCAGACCTTTCCTCACCACTGACTTCCTCTTGGACCCTGAAACATAGACTCTTACACAGTTCTCTTAATACTTTAGGCCTATTCATCAAGACTTTCTCTAAGTCTTTACTGGGGGTAGGCAGGAAACCCAACACCCAGCACAGCCAGGGGACCTCATGTATCTGAAAACCTGGAAAACTAAGCCTGAACCCACTAGCACCTCTATGGGAGAGTCCCCATGGAATTATTCTGTCCACATCCACAGCCATAAAACTGAAGGGGCAGAATATGAGGCCTCATGTCTCTCCCATTCAAGTTTGTTTCCTCCCCCCATCCCCATCCCACCCTGCTTGGACAGGAAAAAAGAGGATGCAGATTGCAGAGCAAGATCTCAAGTAAGTGCACAAGAGTCCAACGAATCTAAAATGAATTCTATTAAAAATAGTAATGTTGATTAACATGAGTTTTACTTAGCTATTTAGTCTCCTTAGGAGCAGGGGTCTAGGTCAGAGAAAGGGTTTTTCCCTTTTCTGTTGTCTCCTTTGAGAGACCCAAGGAAGTAGATCTCAACCCCATTACATTCAGAGGTCTAGATAAAGAGAGACAGTTGGTAAGTTCTGGGTCCAGTCTCTGACTTCCTCAGGGGTCCTGCCTCTCTCTGACTTGCTTGGGAGCAGTTGGCTGGATCTTTGACTGACAGACAGCCAAAGAAGCTTTTAGAGACTTTAGATACTGTTTATTTTAGAGTGGAGAAATACAGACAATTTAGAATGATTCTGATTTACAGAGAGCTTTTCCCTTGAGAACCACAGGGGAGGCTAAAGAGCAGTTAAAGAGCAGTTTGGAGCAACTATCAGAAGCCTTTTCTTCTCTGACTGAGGGAGGCTGAGGGGCTCCATTCAGCATCTCTACACAGAGAAACTGACCTTTTGAGTTTCATAAATTGCTCTAAGAAAATTTATGAATGAGAATAGGCTAGAAAGTTAGAGGTTAAATCTTTAGTCAGTGAGAGTAGATTAAGTCAGGCCTGTTTGAAGGCAAGAAGAAAACTCTGTAAGGAGTTAGTTTTTGGGGGGGTTATTTAGATTTTTGAGTATAAGGATTAATAGAGGGACCTTTCATTGTATAATGATCAATTAGAAATTCTCAGACTAGCTTAAATAGGCAGATTAAAACAGACAGACTAGACCATATGGGAAATATTACAACAAGACAATGGAAATCAAGAAAAATATTCTTCCAGATTCACCCCTGCATAAACTTTTTAATTCCTGGGGTGTTCTTAATCTTCCTAAGGAGAATTAGATGACCAAAAAAAAGAAAGCTAAAAAACTTTGCAAAGCCTAAGATGGACAAATTCCTTTACCTGGCCAAAATACAGATCTTTTGACTTCAAGATCTTAAAAGATTTGAAGTTAGTCATTAAAAACAAAGATTACAAAGATTATAAATACTGGCTCTTGTGGGCATATCATCTTGATAAATTAACCATCCCCTCCAGTGAGGAAACTATTCTTTATTTGGAACTAGATCATTCTGGCTTAACTCCTTCAATTCCTCCTCCTGAACCCTTGATTAGATCTAGCAAGAAAAACACCCTATCATCCCACCTAGACTGTGAGGAAGTCTCTCCTCATTTTAACCCAAAACAGGACTTGAACCCTACAGCTCCTCTCCCAGTCAGACTTTGCTCATTCCCCACTCCTCCCATCTCCTTTCCTCCCAATTTTCCTCACTACCCTCACTTACCATATAACTCTCAATCCCACTGCCCATATACTCAAGAATTTACTTCTTCTTCTCACTACCCAATCCACAACCGTCTTCTCTATCCCTACCTTAACCATCTCTATCCTTGGTCTCTTGGCCATCCTTTTCCCTGCCCTCCTTACTGTGACTCCTTTTCTTGACCTCACCTGTCCTCTGACTATATCTCATCCTCTCCTCCCCTCCCCACCCCACCACACCCCCAATCTTTTAACCCTACCTCCCCACCCCCTGACCAGCCCCTCCTTCTCCATTCAACCACATACCCCTTCTCCTATATGACTTAATAATGACTTTTTAAGAATTTCTCCTCACACACAAGGGTTTTGTTTCCCATCACCTTTTGCCTCTATGATTCTAGTTCAGCCCTCTGAGGCCAAACAGAAGAGTTCTAATTCCTCTTCCACATAAGAGTCCAGAAAATTGCTATCAGGACTCTCCCCAAAACTTTGCATTCCTTTGATTAATATGCAGAACTCCCTCAATTGATCTTCAGTGACTCCAGACTCACCAATCTGAACACTCTCCAGTTCACTAATGCCCCTTGTAAATTATGTCATGTAGAACCAAATACAATAATTCAAGTGTCATCTGATAGTACAGAAGGATGGCTATCTCTTTAATCTAAGAAGTGGACATGCTTCTCTTAAGACTGCATTAGTGGATGGGGTAGCTCTGAAGTTCAGTGGACTGAGAACCAGGCCTAGATATAGGAGATTCTGGGTTCAAATCTGGCCTCAGACACTTCCTAGCTATATTATCCTGGCAACTCACTTAAATCTCATTGCATAGTATTAATTCTAAGGCTGATAGGTAAGGGTTAAAAAAAATAGTTTGCATTATGTTTTTTTCAACTGCCCTGGGGGAGGGGAAAGGACTGAACTACGACTCCCCTGTTACCTTACCAACTGATATTAAGTTTGTGGTTCTCTCAGACATCCCCAAGATCTCTTTATGTAATCTAACATGGCATTAAAAGTCAATCTCCATTTTATCCTTTTTTAAATCAATGATCCCTCATTACTTCAACTGTTTTTCTATGGCATGGGTACCAGTCACTGCCCCATCAAAGCCATTGCTTTTTTGGGGCTTTGAACTTTTTTGTACTTAAGGATAGGATCTGATATCATTCCACAATAACATTTGTCTTATTACATTCCATCTACTTTGCCAGCTTCCTGAGCTACTTCTGCATCCTATCTGATTCTAATATCCCTATCCTCCATTTTTTTAACTGAGTAGAACCAAGAGCATAATTTATACAATAATGACAATATTCTGAAGGCAAACAACTCTGAAAGACTTGGGACCTCGGATCAATGCAGTGGACAACCAGGATTGCAGAAGACCCATGATGAAATAAATTACTTCCTACACTAAAAACTACACATTTCCTATGAAATCAGCTGTCTCACTTCAGAAATGGGAAGGACTCAGGGTGTATGTTGCAACAGATAATTTTTGAGCATGGGAATTAGATTTCTTTATTTGTCCATGTCACATTTCAGGTATATTCTAATCTTGAAAGTATTATTAATGTATTAATATCATAACCTATGTGCTCATGTACCAGATTCATTGGCATGTTAGTTCTTGATAATTATATTTAATTGGTCCTTTATTAATTGTGACCACTCTCCAAATCTATAGTCCAAAGGTCAGAAGAATTCCTGGGTAGGCTGCCACAAGGTCCTAGTTCCCAACTTGTCAGACAAGATTGCATACCAGGCCACATGCTTAATTAAACTCCTCCTCTTCGATCTTGTGGTTGTCAATTGAGTCAATGTGAAGTCTTATGCCATGTCACATGATCATTAGCTATCTCCCATTCCTCATTCCTTGATCCTCCAATAAAAGATTGCGGACATATGTAGCTCACTCTCTCTCTCTACCACCATCAGGGGATCACACCAGAGGAGGCTGGATACCATGCTCTTTAAGCCTTGTCTCTGAGTTTTTCTTCCTTTATTATATTCCCTCTTTCTCTATATCCCTTTCACCCATTTTCTCCTTCTCAGGTGTCCACCCAAGAACATATTATTTTGTGGCTACAGGCAGGCACAGTCCATACTTCTCCCCAAAATTTTATTTTTCATTAGTCAGATGGGGGACAAGGGGGACAGAAAATAGATTTTGGTTAATTGGAAAAAATTAAACTAAGAAAAAGTTACTTTAGAACACAGTTTGACAAATACATAGCCTGCAACATTCCCAGGTGATGCCTAAACCAGGTGAAAAGGTAATTGGGAAATAGTTAACATAAGAAAATATAATAACACAAATAATTTAAATGCTAAATTAAAATGTGGAATTTAGGGATCTTTATGTACAGATTTAGGCCAACAAAAAATCATCCCTCCTCTAAAGTGTCTGACTTTCCCAAGGTCACTTATGCATTTCACAATTCTAACTCTTCCCCCCTGCTCTCCATTCAAAACATCCCCAGAATCAGGGACAGGAAGTTGGGATGTCCCTGAGGTTTGTAACAATAAAGCTCCATTAAATAAAAATAAAATAAGGACAGAGATGATCTCTCTATGGTCCTGCTACACACGAGTGTGATTAGGGAAGTGGAAAGTCTGTCATCTCTACCTAGGAGAGACAGACTAGTCAATTAATTAGGAAGCAGGGATTATACTGTAGACCCAACAACTGGATGCTAAAGCCAATAGATCAGAACCAGGTTAAATAAGACATGCTTCCATGCGGCATTTTATGCCACAAAGAGGAAAAATATAGGTGCAATGGTGAATCGCTGTGTATAAAAGGAGACAAAGTTTAAATTTTCCTTTCCAACTCCAGAATTTATCTGCTAAAGGAGATCAAGTCCAGCCCCATTGCATAACCATAGCTTATACTCCAACCAGGACTAGAAATACTCTTTGGGTCCACAACACAAAGGGAAATGGACTGGAGGAAAAAGTATGGGTCAGTCATTGAAGCTGCAGTGCTAGAATTTTGGGAGACAAAGAAAATTGTATGTCACCAGGATGAAGACAACTCATGTGCTTTTTGTACCTACCATGTGAAAAGGACCTTCTCCTCATAGCATCATATTATATACAGAGCAAAAATCATCCATTTTTCCAGATGAAGAAACTGAGGCTGAGAAAGGAGTAGACACACTAACTACACAGATAGTAGACAGGAAAGCAAGGATTCTACCCAAGTTTTAAGATTTTGAGCTCAGGGCTCCTTCTACTACAACACATTATGCCATGGGACCAGGAGGGCATAATGTCACTAATCTCTGTTTCACTCATGACAGGGAAGGAGAAAGCCCAACACAAAGTTGGGAGCCCAATCCAGCTACTCACCATAGATTATAACATTCTTGGTTGCGGTGCGCGTCAAACCAGTGAATGAGTTGGCCGCACTACAGGTATAAGTTCCAGCAAGACTCAGGGATGCAATAAAAGAAAATGTGGCTGAGTTGCTGACAGGTTGTCCATTCTGTAACCAAGTGAATTGGACTGGTGGGTTTGATGTAGCAGAACAGCTCAAGGTAATATTTGCCCCAATAGGGTACTCGTCAACTGTACGGACAATCGTGGCGGTATCTGGGCCATCTGGAGGAAAGAGAAGGATTCCATACTGAGATTGTGGAAGAAAGAAGGGGCATCTCCTATTTGGGAACCCATCAACAGGTACCATTGTGTCTCCCTGATCCTCCCTTGAGCTGGGAAATGCACAGCTCCTCCTCTACTTTTTGAGTTTGGGTCTGAACATGGAAGACCTTAGGACTTTCTCCAGGTCAGCCACTCTCCACCAGTAAGCATGACAAGACCAATGCTGACTCAATAAACGTTAAGGGAGTTGGGAAACTCAGAGCCTTAATCTTTAGCTCAGAGAAGTGACTGAATTATCCTGACCTCTGGGAACACACCACCAGGCTATACACATGCACTATATAGGAAGAACAAATTTACTCACAGGTAACGTCCAGTGTGAATGGATCACTCCTATTGCTATAAAATGGGTTCTTGATTTCACACACATAGGGTCCTTTGTTTTCCCTTCTTGTGAGCCTGCGGATAGTGAGTGTGCTCTTATCCGGGGACAGTTGTATCCTGCTACCAGCTGGGGCAAGTCCGTTTATGAACCACCTGTAAGTGTGAATTTGACCTGTAGCCTGGCATGTGAATGAGAAGTCCTTGGTCTCCACTGCAGTATTGTTGGAGGTGACAATGATAGGTGTGGACAGAGGCGCTGTGCAGAGAATAGACAGAAAATGACTGTGTTAGTTCTCTTTCTTACCTTATAATAAAATAAGTGGTATGGAAGTGGCCTGTCTAAGACCTTGCCAAGGCTTCAGGCCAGAGACCAAGAACCTGTGATTTCAATGGCAAGGACACCCCTTTCTCTGGTGCAGATCACAAGTCCTCCAGGCCTTAGGAAATAGTTTATCTTCAGTTCCTGTGGCTGACAAAGACATTCATAAGGAGCCCAAGCCCCGGGTGTTCAGTCTTGCTGGGCTGAGGCAAGTTGGTCCAGAGATGATAGACTCCTTCATCTAGCATCTTGTACTTGGATTTGAGGCCATTCTAGCTTGGAAGAACCAACAAGAATTTATGTTTCCTTGACCTGGACTTCAAGAAGCCAGGGTTACTTACCTCTATGCCTTGTTGAGGATATTGGTGGTGGCTGGAGAGGATGGCCTAGAGACAGGCTATGGGGATATTGTGCTCAGAAAGTGAAACATTACTTTTACTCTGAAGAGGAAATAAAAGGAAAAGCAGAAAGTGGGAATAAATCAGTTAGTAACAGGGTACAAAAGGATGAGCCTCAGACTGAGAGTCAGGAGAGACCTGGTTCAAATCTAGAGATTTTAAACCCACAGTAATGCCTCTCATTCCGACGACAGTAGGCAGTATCCAGTAGGATAGCCAGGCTTCCTTCCTGAGTCATCCTTAGCCATCTGTCTTAGGATTAATTTCCAAAGAAATATTTCAGCTTCCTTGACCTTTCTTTGTGTTATTTTGGAAGAGCTTGCACTCTGTCCTTAGGTCTCTGTTGGGAAGTTTAAGGTAAAGAAGAGTGAGCCTCCCATTTATGTCTAGTAAATCCAAGTAAGACTGACCAGGAAGGTGACAAATCTGAGGTCAGCTAGCCACCTTTTGAAGTGGGGGGAGAATATGAAGGAACAGTGAGCATGGCATAGTGACTAGTGTTGGAATAAGAGTGAGAAAGATCTGAGTTCTTATCCTGTCTCAGAATGTTACTGGCTCTCTGACTTACTAGCAAGTCCCTATCTATGTCTCAGTCTTTTCATCAGTTAAATGGATATAATAATATCTCCCTAATAATGTTGTTGGATCAAATAAGACCATCTATAAAATCTCTTTGTAAAACCTGAACATAGCCTGAACAAAGGGTCAGAGGAGGGAAAATTCAGAGTGTGAGTCTGAGTACCAAAGGTAGACCCAGACTGTCTGAGCAGACAATGCATGGCCAGAAGTATCTGAAAGGCTTGCTGCCATTTTGGGAAGGGTTAAAGTTTAATGCTAGACTAAGACCACTAAAGGATAGTCTGTAGTCAATAGGGAGTCATGAGCAGAGAAGAGACATGAGCACACACATATTTAATTGAAGGAACAATTGAGGGTACTAGATATGGTTAGCCCAAAGCAGAAAAGAATTGAGGTGGAGAGGAGATGTGTCTCTCAGGCCTGGTAGAGTTATAATGGTCTCTATGCCCCTGCCATGGGATGCTCAGTGGGTTATAATAATCAGGTAGCAACTATTTCTGAATGTGTCAATCTCTTTTCTCCTAAAAGCAACATTCAGACTCCCTTTGTTTTCTCTTGTCTCTATCACAGAACAATTACTTTTTTAAAAAACCCTTACCTTCTGTATTAGAATCAATACTATGTATTGATTCCAAGGGAGAAGGGCTAGGCAATGGGGGTTAGGTAACTAGCTCAGGGTTACACACAGAGGAATTGTCTGAGACCATATTTGAACCCAGGAATTCCTGTCTCTAGACTTGGCTCTCAATCCACTGAGCTACCCAGATGCCCCCAAAGATAAACTCTTAAGAGGGGGTCATGACTTTTTTTCAGAAGAAGCTGGGATTATGATTGGAATCCTGAGAGCAGTGACTCTGATTGGGAACTCTACTATTATTTTTTACCAGAAAATGGAAGAGTAGGATTGTGTTGCCTCCAACTCTCCTTTCTCCTAGTCTGTCTTCTAAAATGTGGGAGAGAAATCAAGATGATTCCTCAATTCCTTGACCTTCTCTAGGGTCCTGGTCTCTCTCCCTTCCCTAATATTGCCTTTCACAGTATTTACTGCCCTGTATATCTCATTGCTCTTCTTTTCAGGGTTATTCATTGCTCCTCCTTTTCTTTTAAACATTTTTTTTTCTCTAGGAAACAGTTTTATTTATCTGCTTTTAGAAGTAGAGGTGCTAGACCTAGACTTTTGAAGTCCCAAAATAAAAGAGATAAGATCTAGGAAGACAGAGAGGAAAATAATGGGGAGGCAGCAAAGGGAACAGGGAGAGGGCAGGATGGAGATGAATTGAAAGAGAGATGGAGGAGAACAGTCAGCAAGTTGTATCTCAAGGAAACAGCCCCAGGGATTTTCCTTGACTCCACGGGTCAAACAGGATACAGTTTTAAAGGACTTGACTACCTGCTCATTTCTGTTCCAATAATGATTTGGTATACCTTGGAGAACTGAACAGGATTCCTACACTGACTCTATAATAGTGCTGAAACCCTTAAACAGGCTCACATCCAACCTAATCCCTTCATGGTTGAGGATGCACTCCATCATTTGCCCCACTATGATCAGATGCGAATCATGCTCATGCAATCATCCTTGGTCTCAGATGTTGCTCTCTTGCTATAGGTTTCCTTCTGTCCTCAGGGTGGTACTACCACGACCAGAAGGACTTTCGCTCATTACTCCAAGAAGTTTCAGAGAGTATCAGTTGACATCTAGTGTGATCTAGGGCATCTTAACCTCTCTAGGTCTGTCTGTGGATACAACTGACTCCAGTTTCCTGGGAAGATCA
The DNA here is from genome assembly GCF_027887165.1 of Monodelphis domestica. Taxonomy (NCBI): domain Eukaryota; kingdom Metazoa; phylum Chordata; class Mammalia; order Didelphimorphia; family Didelphidae; genus Monodelphis; species Monodelphis domestica. Next base: position 425,159,254 of record NC_077230.1, read on the forward strand.
GGAGATTTAACTTTTTTAATTTAATTTAACAATTAAACACAAACATGGAAATACTGAAAATCAGAAGAGAGTTAAATAAAATCAAAAGTAAAAAAAAAAGAATTAAATAAAATAAGATTTGTTTTTTTTTAAATAAAAATAACAATGAAGTAGATAAACAATTGGTTAATTTGATTAAGGGAAAAACACAGCATTACTAATAACAAAAAGGAAAAGGATGAATGAGTTAGCAATGAAGTTGAAATTAAAGAAATTCTGAGGACTTATTTTGACCAATGATGTGACAGCAAAACCAAAATGTAGGTGAAATAGATGAATTCTTACAAAAAGATGAATTACTCAGATTCCCAGTATTACAAATAGAATACTTAAATAACTTGATCTTATAAAAAGACATTGAAGAAACTACAAATGAGTTCCCTATGAAAAAGTCCCCAGGATCAGATCAATTTACAATTGAATTACAACACTGAAGGAACAATGAATATCAATGCTATATAAGAAATCTTAAAAATATATGTAATGAGACTTCTGGGTAAACATGGAGGCAGTCTAGACCTAGGACTCTTCCTCTCCTTACCACCTACCAATATAGACTATAACAATAGGCCCCCAAAACACAAATTCTTATGAATGAAGGGACTCTACAGTAGGACACATCATTGAAGGTATGTGGTATTTGGGCATCTCCACACTATTATTGGGTGAAAAACCTTCCACCAGAATCTGAGCTGATCTTCCCTCTTCCATCTACAGAGCCATAGTCAGAACCAGTATCTGCTAGAATCAGTGAGTGAGTGAGGGGAACCTCTAGGTCTTTGGTAGCTGACTAAGACCACCAAAGACCAACCCTTGAGAGCAGCTAGACCTGAAGCCCCAGCAGGTTTCAGAGAGCAGACTTTGGGCATCCTAGTGTAGATAGCACAGAGAATGTCAGCATTCAGTAGAAGCTGAAGAGATTCAAGAGGTGGCCACAGGCAAAAACGTAGCTCCTTAGTACCATACATAGAAAGCCTTCCCTCCTCACTTAGATTTCTGACTAGAAATGGAAGGGAAAACCACCATGATGATGGCAAACAGTGCACAAGAACAATTTCCCAACACTAAGAAAAACAAGAAGGCATTGACCCTAGATATTTTTTTATGGAGGAAAAACCCAGAGTACAGAGGAAATAACAGAAGAGGAAATACAAATAAATGTACCAAAACCTTCCAAAAAATGAACCCCAGACTCCAATGCCCAGAAGTCCTTGCTAGCTCCCAGAATTCTCTCTAATCTCCCAGAGTGCAAGATCACAAATTATTATTTAGAGTCTCCACCTATGGCTGTCTCTCTTTCCTGTTTCAGATTCCAAGCAGACATGTCTCTCATGATGTAAGTGAAATTGAATGGGCCTCTCGGCCCACCTCGGCACATGCTTTTCTTACTTGTATTTTTCTTAAATTCTTAACCTTTAATAAACCTCTAAAAATGTAATACTTCTAGCAGAGAGAAACTAATACCTGCCACAGTTTGGCCTAAATTTTAATCTTAACACAATACCTTCTTCAGGGGGGATTGTATTTTCATGAAATCCAAGATTTAAATTTTTGTTTCAGAAAGATCTTCAGAGAAGAAGCTTGCTAACTCCTAAATCCAGAGAATGAACTGTTTGCAGAAAAATACCTAAACCCTTACACTACAGGAAGATCCAGAATGAACATTTGGGTGTGGTTGATTGAACTGAAGGTTGATTGAACAATTATTTTGAATGTACACTCTTCCAAAGGGAACTGCCCTCTAATTGGCTTTTGTCAATGCGCCCAGCAAAAACATTCGTTTTGCTGTCTCTCTCTCTCCTCTATTTCCCCCTTATCTATAATTATTGTAGTTTTCCTCTTGGAGGGTAAAATTTTGTATACACCTGCAGTTAGAAATTTTGGGGGTGCAGGATACTTATATTTATTGATCAATTTGGGAGACTAGTCCCCCAATCATCATCAGGGGGATTGTGATTTTTAAATTCTCTCCATCTTGCTTGGTCTAGTACCCAGGAATGTGCACGCGCACACTACAGGGGCATGTGCTAGCTAATGACAAATCGAAAACACTAACTGCCCCCCTGGGCTGTCCTAAGCCAAGCTTGAGCCACCATTGGCATTTGTGAGGCACGGGAAGTGAGGTAGGGAACAGCCTCTGGAGTTCTCATCACTTCCTGTGGAGCGGGCTAGATGACAGTTTGATCCTGGAGCTCAAGCTTGGAGGAGCCCTGCAGACAGCTTTCCTTCAGATCGGTCACATGAGTAATAAGGACTGACTCCCTTCTCTGCCTTGGCTCTCCAAGGCCTTAAACTCCCACCTTGGCTCAGCCTGAGCCAGAGAGATTTTGAGTTAAACTCCTTTCCTTCTCTCCCTCTCTCTCTCTCTCCCTCTAATAATTTCTTCCCCCTGTTGTAATTAAATCATCATAAAAACTCCATTCTGACTTGAGTGTTTCATTTAGGATTTTATAAATAAAATCCTTGGCGACCAATAATTATTATATTCAGTCTCAACCCCTAAATTTAACAATAACAATACCTCATAAAGTCTGTTATTTAAAGAAAAAGTGTAAGTCAAATAATAATAAAAGTACACAGGGAAAGACATATAAATCAAAGGCAAACTCTTGCTGTAACCATTGCAATCTATGGACAGATCAAGAAGCTTTAGACATTGAAGCCATGTGTTTAGCTATAAATTCAGGAGCTAAACCTAAGTATGCAGAAATAGTATCCCATGGAAAAGGAAATTTATGAAGCCAGGATCATAAGATACTTAGTGTGGTACAAAGGGATAGAAAAAAAAAAGGTATTGCAGGATGTGACAAGCAATGAGGGATTTTCTGGAGTGAAACAGAAGCAAATACAAAGAAAAGAAAATACAAGAGTGAAACAGAAAATTGAATTTACTGCGTCTTTGAGAAATGATGGTGACAAATCAAACCAAATATTGAGTGGAAAGCAGAGACAAGTACATGAGTTAGATAAAGAGATTAAAAATCTCATTGCATCAATGCAAGCTAATATTAGAAACTTGGACAGAAGGGGCATAGTAACCAGTCATGAATGAAAAACAGAAAACAAAAACATATTTATAAAACTTTTATCAGTGCAGATTGGGCACAAGGATTGAATTTAGGACAAAAAGAATTCCTAGAAACTCACATAAACATGATCAGAAGTTGTTGAAAGGAATAGTGAAACAAAATTTCAATTCCCTTACAACAAAATTATAGGGAAATGCAGACTAAGGTTACTATTGCAGATGTAAACCTCAAAATTTCTTAGACTTATAAATGTTGGAAATTTCACCATTGGGAAATTTCATACTTGAAAAATTTCCTATTGATAGTGGGTCTTGGCTATTGGAATGTGAACCCCATTGGCATGAGAGTTTCCCCCTCCTCCCTTCTTAAGATTACTTTAGGACAGAAACCTTTTGCTGAACAATGGAAAGGACTTTGACCTATGCTTAAGCATAGAACAGGAATTTCTTTGAGTCATGATTGATTTTAGAATTGATACAATGGAGATACTTGGAATCAATCTCCACCCTACTCAGTCCTAACAGGATTGAGGAAGGGCTGCAGCATAGATCAAAATTTAATTATTCCAATCTCTATCCTACTCAGGGTAACAGGATTTAGGAAGGGCTGTAGCAAAGGATCAAAGATTTAATTATTTGAAAATATGACCTTCAACAGACATGTGCAAAGCCAGAGACCTCTGGGTGGTCCTGGGTTAAGCTAGAGCCTCCATTGGCACAGGGAAATTGATGGACAGTGATTGGTAGATGGGAGAACTGAGGGGAGGCAACTTGGATGGTTTCCTTAAAGAGAGAAGGGGTCTGAAGACTCAGGGGGGTTTTAGGAGTTTCTTGGAGTGGTTGCGGTGTGCTCTGAGAAGCTTGCTCTGAAGGAAGCTGAAGGTGGGGGCTCTGAGACTGATTCTCCATTTTGGTCACGTGAGTAATAGGGACTGATCTCCTTTCTTAGCCCCAGCTATCTAAGGGCTTGGGCCATTTGGCCCAGCCTAAACAGAAGGGGTATTTAAGCCCTATTCCCTTCTCTCCCCTTTCTCTCTACCTCTATCTCTCTATCTCTAATTCCTTTCTTCCTCCTGTTTGTAATTAAAACTCCATAAAAGGTTGACGGCTGACTTGAGTTTTCATTTAGGAATTACATAGCTGAATTCCTTGGCGACCTTAAATTAATATATATCAGTCTTTTAAAAGTGATTTCCTTGTCACACAGTCAATGTTACAGGAGCTATAAAAAACTTTTAAAAGTTCACAGACAATCAGAAAACCCCACATGAACCTGTTAAAGCTTCAAAAAGCTATATGGTACAGACTTCCTTAGAAAAAATATCTAGCTTGAACCCAGAAGCTGAACTTTTTCATCCTACAGTAAATAATTTGGAAATTTCAAATCTAAAAGAAGATAGAGCTGAAAATACATTTGATAAAATTAATCATAATCAATGTAATGGAAGTGAAATAGTTACATTTGAAAATATAACCCAAATCATATGTGGGCAGCATTTGCTAAGCAGGACCCTATGAAGGAGTCTTGGGGGTGTTTCTGAGTGTGGACTTGGAGAGTATGTGTTTTCCAACTCCTGAGAGGGATTGGATCAGAAATCCAAGGAAGCAAATGGTGCCTTCTCTGTCCTGCCCTTGGTTCTGGTGTTTGAGATCCTGAACAAATTTTGATAAGTATTGAAACCATCTAACTATCTGTTCTGGTAATTTGTCATGCTCTAGAGCTATGCTCTGGTTCACCTTTAGGTTAATCTGGAATGCTGGTATCGTATTGCTCTAGGGCAGCGGTTCTCAACCTCTCCATTTGTAGCAAGGAGAATACATAATGCATATCAGGTATTTACATTCCGAATCATAACTGTAGCAAAATTACAGTTTTGAAGTAGCCACCAAAATGATTTTTTGGTTTGGGGTCACCGCGACATGAGGAACTGTATTGCAGGGTCATGCATTAGAAAAGTTGAGAACCACTGCTATTCTGAGAGTGCTGTTTTCACTCCCAAGGCTTTGTACCTGGGAGCTCTGGTTCTACTCTCAGAGCTCCAAAGCTCTTGTACCTAGGAGGGCTGGTACTTGCCTAGGAGATATGTTTTCACTCCAATAGTCTGTTCTGTTCTGGAAATCTGGATCTAATCAAGTCTAGTAGACTGTCATATGCAGCGCTAAGTCCAGAGCCCGATTTCAAGAAGATATATCTCTTGGAATCGCAGGGAACCCTTTGGGTTCACAGGTATATTTGTGTAGTTTCTTTGTTACAATCTGTCAGTCCTCATTGTCAGACTCTCAGACCACACTAATATGCATTCTTAAGAATTTTCAGCTGTTTAAGAAGACAGCAGCTGATTATGAAATTTGAGTTTCCCCTGGTGCCCTCCGCACCTTGTGTGATTTGGAGTAGTCCATATTTGGGGTTAAATGGCCTTCAGAGGGGATTGAAAATTTCTCCATGGCCTACATGGTCTGAAGAAAGGTGTATGGAACACCAGGTCAACCTGATCAGATCCCCTGCATAGATGCTTGGATTGATTTGTTTACTGACACCCCAAAGAAATCGAAAAGTTGCCTTTTAGGGCCAAATTACCCTGTTAAAACAGAGGCTGCTCTGCTAACCAACTCCCTATCCTGAGGAGGGGGCACTCCTACTCCTACTACCCCCCTGTGCTCCAGGGAGACCCTGAGGAGCCAACCCCCTATATCATGAGGGAAACCTCCCTTCCCTTCCCACCTTCTCCTGTGCCCTCTCCACCATCCATGTTCCCTTCCCAGTACTCCCTGCCATCCCCATAGGCACCCCCATTACACCCTCTTTACCTCCCACTCCCTACAGAGGTCCATGCAGTGACCACCTCATCCTATACTCAGTGGGACACCCCCTGCCACTCTGCCCAGGAGTTAAGCCAGACTGAAGAGAAGAATGCTTGTTCCCTACACCCTGGGGCTATCTGACCAGAAGAAAATATTGCCCTGCCCTTCCCAACTGCTCTTATGCCAGGAGGGCCCTAGTACTGGTGAGGATTTACCGCTATCCCTGGTCTATGCCCCCTTTTTCTTCCACAGACCTTTATGACTGAAAATATCAGCATCCATATGGTACAATGTAATTTCATTTATTGTGGTAACTGCTTGTTAAATGTGAAATGTTAGCCAGATTTTATTGAGCACAAAACCTCATTGTTAGAAGTTTGTTTTGTTAAACCTTGCAATGCATAATGGTTTCAATGAATTGGAGTTGTCTACATGTGATTAATAGCAAGCCTTAATGTTTATTTCATAAGAACAGAAATTATACTGGCTACTTTGTGGATGTCAACGTCATTCAGAAAAAGTTATCATGCTGTTGAGGAGAACTTATTCTGGGATTTTAACTTGGGATTTTTCAAGTCAGATGTTATTTTAATGTATGTTATGTCAGAACTAGCAACATGTAATCATATGACACAAAAGAAGTTTTTAAAGTGGTTGATCTGTGCATGGGATTTAATAATACAACTACTAAGAATTTGGTATTTTGTTAAAGAGGGAATTTCTAAACAGTGTTATATTTGATTAAGATTGTATGAATTGTTTTTTTTAAAGAAATGTGTGAAATGTATAAGAAGGGTTTTGTGATCAAGAGATGAACATGCATTTATACACAAATTGCCAGAAAGTAATGAGTGAATACAAAATATATATATATACACATTTGTATTATAAAGAGAATTGTGTTTTCTACCTAAATAAGTTAAAGATATGTGATATGCAAACTGTATGCCCTTAACAAGAAAAATATTGACCAGCCCTGAAATCAAGAAGGTCTTGACATGAGGATTACATGCAATTTAGTGTAACACCTTTCCTTTACCTACAATAATGGTAAAGGGGAGAAGGCAGAAGAAATAAGAGTAATTAAAAATAAAATAAACAAATACTAGGGGTGAATACTAGTGTGAATTAGCCACCACAAATTATAATTCAGAATAGTGCTGATGGAATTTACTCAGGTATATAGCAATATTTGAGGTATAAGGAAACTAAACTGGAGATTCTATTCTGCTTTAGACAGGATTGAAAGGAGTCAGGGTAAATATTTCAAACTTCAATTTGTTTAAATAATGAAAGATCACTAAAGGACTTAATCAATGTTATTTGGAAGTGTGGAGTTCAAACTAACCTCCACTGGGAGTAAATTATTATGAAGGGTTTGATACATTCAAAATTTTAAATTGTAAGTCCATTTGTTAAAGAGGGATACATGACAAGTTGTTAAGTAATAAAACCCCAAATCAAACCAAAAAGCCTTAGGGTAAATTGCTTACAAGCTATTAACCCCTTCCTCAAACACAGGAGGGAGAAAGAAGTGCTCATAATTGTTTCACATCGACACTCAGGGACTAAACTAGCAAAACAATAAATGTGTATGACCTCAAAGAGGTTGACAACTACTGTGTGATAAAAATTAAAGATGAGTATATTTTAATTATATACTTCAGAAGTTTTAAGATGTTCAAATGGATAAAAGTTGCCAGTCATGTCCCAATGAATGGCTTGTTTGAAGCTATAAAATCTTAATGCAAGCATTCAAGGTCCCAAATAATAAGATAAATTAAGTAATATGTAATTGATGAGTTACCTCACATGAACTTTGGTAAAATAACTTGAGAGACCCACAGACGTTGGTTGATGTAGCCAAGGAACAGTCAGGGATTTGAAAATGGTATGTGTGACAAACGCTTGCTCACAATTTTATGACTATTCTGTGAATTGCTCTAATATGACCTAAAATTGATAATTGATGATCTCTATGCTAAAAATACAGTGTTTTGATGACATAACACTTTAAATCAAGATTCTTTTGAGTTTTTGATTAGCGCTTGCAGGGACACCAAAGGAAATGTTATTTTTATGATAGTAAAAGCACTCAGAGAAGGAAGTGGGGGGGAAGGTGAAAGTGTGAAAGTGAACAGATAGATATTCAGCTTTTATAATTGGATCCCTAACCTAGGAATAATTTTTAAAATTATTGTATGTGGTGTTGGTAAATCACAAAAGATTCTGGAATATCTCTGGAAAGATACCCTGAAGAGATTCCTGTATGGCCTTGTCTTAGTCAAAAGAGATGGCCTGGGTCCAGGAGATGATGCAGCCCTGATTTATATTTACTATTTATTTGTATTTTTCTACTCAATTCAGTACTCCTGTTCCTTATTGCCCAAATATGTAAGAATAACTGAGTGATCAGCCTTTTTTTGAGGGTATGGAAATTTTTTTTTTGGACTGCTGATCAGCAGAATTTCTCTGACCTATAATGGGTAATACTTATTTCTTAAGGTAAAAGAAGGCTTTGGGATCTAATGGTGACAAAGCACACAAAGGACAGAGAATGCCCTGGGATGGTTAAAGAGGCACATTCTGGGCTCACCTGGGAATGGACCTTTTCTGACCATCTAGGCCATTAATCCATTAATGAGTGTGAAGATTGGATTTAGCTACTTCCTGTTTGTAACAATGAAGATATTTAGTTTAACAAAATCAGGAATATCTTGGGAACTCTAAATTACTCCACCCTACTTAGACTGTACTTTAGGGGAAGATAAAATTATAATCTGATTGAACAATGAAGGTACTTAGTTCTCACCTTACAGTGAAGCTGGAACTTTAAGCTAAGTCTATTTTTAGATCTAATACAAAAAGATGTTAAGTAACTATAAAGGTTAAATTAATCACAAAAAGGTCAAGTAACTCACAAAAGGTGAATTTAACAAAGAAGTGTTAAATAACTCTAAAGATATAATCAAATCAAAGAAAGTGAGAACTAAAAGTATGGGGAATCCTGGAAAAAAAAAAAAAACCTTTAATGTGATTGGTAGATGTGAAAATTTAGAGGAGGAGACACAAGAATGAAAGGTCTATATATTTGAGATTTTTCGTCCCTCAAGGCTTTCTCTCTCTCTCTTTCACTGATTGGCAGTGGAGAGTTAGCTGAGAGCTGCCCTGCTGAGCCTTTTGGCATCTTAGCATGGCTATAAGCTATTGTCCGGTTTGGTGGTGACTTTATGGCTGAATTTTCCTCCTTTACTTTCCAACTTTTTCCTCTCAGAAGCCTCTAATCTTCTTCAGAGACCTAGAGGTAGGGAGTTTAAAACTCACCCTTGCATAGGCCAGGTAGGAGAAATCCTATATCCTCTTTCCTCCTTCTCCTTAAATCCCCTCCCTCTATATTAATTAAATTACCATAAATTTCCAGACTGACTTGGGTATTTTATTTGGTGATGATTTAAATCTAGATTTAAAGTCACAACCCTAACATTATCTGACATGAGTGACACAATGATGGCATGAGTCAATGATAGCTTTGGACTGTACATGAAGCCCTCACTATGTGTCCCTTGGTACATGAGGAAATGTTTTCCCCATCTGTCTTCTCTTTAGTGACAAGTTCCCATATTTAGCACATAATGAAAATTCTAAAAATAAAACTTTCCATTTCCCCAAACTACCTATCAGTTTAATAATTCAAATTTACCAAATTGTTAGGTGTCATGGGTGAAGTCCACCCTTCCTCTCGACTCCAGGGTTTCCCTACAGGTGGTGAAGGATCAGTCAAAAAAATAACAAATGGAAGACTGATAGCTGCTCCACAATTCCCAGGCCTGGGGTTTATTTTTATACCCATTTTCTTGGCACACAGATACATTACCTAACACACCTGTTCAAAGAGAGATAATTGGAAAAGTGATACATTAACTTGTAACAAATCACTTGATTAACTTTCTATATTCTTGTATTGTGATTACAGACAGAATAAAATGTTGCACACAAGATAAATGATTTGGTCACAAGTGGCTTAATTTTCTCATTACCCTGTGAGAAGTTTTGAGCTTACAAACAATCAAGAATTACTTATTACTTTTAATAAAATGGAATAATAAATCAACAGTTCTTAAAAGACAATTCAACAATCATATCAATGAAATTGAGGGGTACTGGGAACATAATTCAAATTTAATATTAGACTGGTCATTTCTCAGGGTTCTTACTAGGGAATTCCTGAGTTACTGGTTTGTGAAATTGAGTCATTGAGGCATATGTACTTGTACTTATTGTATGGGCCTCTATGATTGATTTGTGTGCTGGCTTCATGAGAATAAGTTCCAGTGAGTGGGAAAGTTTTGGATTTGGCCTGTAGCTTCAGTTTCACTGGGGATTATATACTTAAGTAAAAGTTAACCCATGATAGTCTTTTGGGATAGGGTTTGAGGTTCTGCTCTTTTGGTGATGTTTTGGGGAATTAGGGCACAGGTATTTTGCTCTTGCATTATTCCTTTTGAGACTAGGGGGAATAGTAATCATGTCAATTCATAGTTAAGGGGCATTGATAAGAGAGGTCATGCAAGGGGGACTGAGTGGGCAATCACATCTTGCCAAGGGCCACTCTGTGGCCTCCTTAGCTATCACACATAACTCTGACAAGGTGCTGTGGCCTGATGGCTCCCAGCAGTTAGGGAACATACTTTGAGAAATAGGCAGCAAGTTATTTATGCTAAATTGAAGTTTAGATCTTAAGTTCATAAATAACTCATAGTTTTCTGGATTTCCTTCAGGATCTAGGGTAAAGAAATTCATCTTTGAAATCCTGTTACTCAGGTGGTTATCGCTGCTATGTAAATGTGGGCTTGGCAAAGGAATATTCTTTAACAGAAACATCACATGACAATTCTGCAAACAAAACTTGGGAATTAAATTTCCTAAAGAAAATCGATTACTATCAGAGATGATTTCTAGAAATGATGTCTGTTGGCTCTGATATCCAATTGTTAATGTTTAACATCCATTTCTATTGTACTAATTCTCTCTGTCTATATCTGTTGCTCTAGTTTTTGGTTTTGCTTTTTGCCCCAGACTGGGTTTCTATACATCTGCTTTTGGGACTGACTCTCTCCTTCTTGAGCTGTCTGCCGGTAAGGGTACCAGTCATTGGACACGTCTTTCAGGTCTCCTAGCCTTCAGGACCTAAGCACTCGCTGCAGACCTGACCCTGATGACCCTGGGCCCACAACCCTTCCCTCCTCATCCCAGGGATTCTACACCCCTTATCAGCTATGAAGAAGCTACAGAAGAGTGGAACCATTGTCCCTGTTCCCTGAGATATTTGAAGGAGGGGGACAGCATGGTAAACTGTACCCCCATAGTGTACAAGTTTTGGGGCAGACTATAAGCAGGAAAATTCTTTTGCTCTCACTATATAACCTTACCTGACACTAAGTCAAGGGAGCAGAGGTGGGCAATATAGCCTCCTCCTTTGTGCCCTCCTGAGGGTTCGTTGCACCTCCTGTGTACATGGTATTACTTCATTGAGATAATGTTCAGTGGTCCTCCTCCCATCCTCCCTAAACTAGAGTTAGACAAACTGGCCAGATATGATAATCAATATCTTTTCTCTTCCCTGAAAGCTTTGAACAAGCCACTAACCATACTGTCCATGCAGCCCACTGAATGTAACCTGCACCCTTTTACAGATGAATTAAGGGATCTTGTGTGGCTCCAGAAAATCCTGGCAGGGGCCCTCGAACCACAGTGGACCCCACGTAATAATTCTCACCTCCCCCAGGGCAGTAAAAGTGCCTGGGAAGAAGCACTGGATTCACATGTCCCCACTGAAACCTGTTAAGCCAGGAACAGCGGTGGCCTTTGCCAGTCCTGGGAGCTCAAATTCCACCAGTGCTGAGCACCTTGGGGAATGTGACAGAGGCTGCCACTAGAGAAAAAGTGCCAGGCTGAAGAATATGTGAAATTGATCACCTCAACAGGGGAGGGGCCCCAGGAGTGGAATCCTGAGGAGAGAAGACTCTGGCTTGGAGAACAGTGAGGGTCTCTCCATATCGAGAAGTCAAAGAGAGAAGGTGGGAAAAAAGACTTTCTCCTGAGGGTTACCCACTTTTCCTGCTGGTGACTGGAAATCTTTCCCCCCAACACTTCCCAATTGAAGGGACTTTCTTTTTTTTTTTAAACCCTTACCTTCTGTCTTGGAGTCAATACTGTGTATTGGCTCCAAGGCAGAAGAGTGGTAAGGGCTAGGCAATGGGGGTCAAGTGACTTGCCCAGGGTCACACAACTAGGAAGTGGCTGAGGCCAGATTTGAACCTAGGACCTTCCATTTCTAGGCCTTTTTCTCAATCCACTGAGCTACCCAGCTGCCCCTGGAAGGGACTTTCTGAAGAGAAACTTGAGCAGACTTTACTTCCACTCCTGTTGCCCAGGGGTGAGTCAACCTGACTTTCTCTCAGGGGGATAAGGCTGCCAAGACCTGAGTTCCCCCAAACTCAAGGAGGGAGGAAAAGGGTTTAGATAGGGGGTCGAGACAGGGACCCCCTTTCCCCACTTTCCTTTTTTCCATTCTTCCATGTTCATTATTTCTTTTGTATTATCTGATTGAGTTAATATTAAAAGTTATCTGTTCCCCAAGCTGAATGAATCAAGTGGAGTGAATGAATCAAGGGGAGACCTTTTGGTCTCGAGTAGTGGGGGGGGGCAAGAGTTAATTGGGGAGTTAATTGGGGAGTTAATTGGGGAGAGCAGCTTTAGCTAAGGAGAGAAGGCAGAAGGGAAATCTTCAAACCCCCTCTCCTCTCTCTGAGCCAACCCATTACATCTGCTGTCTCCCTGAACCCCACTTTGTGGAAGGAGGGGTTCTCCTCTCTTTCCCCCTCTCCATACTGAAAGTCTAAGCTTTCCCTTGGGGGTACAAAACTTCCCTCATTTATCTTTTTTTAATACAGTTGGCACCCCGGATTTGAAAGGACCCCATTTAAAAAAAACTTTAGTGACTGTCACCAACTGTCATCAACTGTCAGTTGTGAAGTTATTGTCAATTACAACTCCTGACACTAGCAGCTTTTGTCACTGACTCTGCCTAGTAGTTTCCACAAAGGATCAAAAACATCTTGATTCCTTGAGGTGGGGGGAGGGGAAACAAGTCAGTTACCAACTGCCACTCTGGTCTGCTAGTTACAAAACTGGGGGAGAGAGTATGTAGTAAAAAGGGACACTGTACTAGGGCTGTCAGCAATAGGATCTAGCCCTCTTGGATCCTATCTAGCAAGAAGCAAAGCTTGCAGGGACAATAACCATTTTCTAACTGTTAACTCCTAGAAGTTAGAGCCTAGAAAAGATCTAATGGGAAACACGTTACAACTAATACTTTGGTCTTCTGTGCTCGGAATAATTGCCATTTACTGGGGCTACTGTATCATTTATAGTACAGTGGCAGGGATGATAGACAATGTTCTGGGGACATTAGCAAATATGACTATGGGATGGACACAGTTGCCAATAAATTATCTAGATGTAAATTACCTGTGGCAAACCATACTCTACATCTACTTTGTGTTTGCGGTAGTGACTAACATCATAAAAAATATCAAAGCTGGTGCCAACCTGATCTTCCCAAAGAAAACTGTACATGCTCTAGTCATAGATGATGGATTACAGGCTTTCCTTGGTCAGATCCCTATTATAACTGAGATGTGCCAGGATTACATTCAGAGAAAACAAGGCATGGGGAAGGGAACCGACGTGGAGTCTGGGGATGTGACAGGACAGACTAATAAGGACAATGTAGTTACTAATACTGGGACACCATTATGTGCAGTACAGGGAAATGACATCGCTAATAACATAAAGGCACCAACTAATGCATCTGCTAACAATCTTGCAAATGCATCAAAGGCTCAAAAGATTATGCCTTTGTGTGATATAGCTAAGGTTATTGATAATTGGCATTTTACATGCAAAGGTTCATAAGTCATTCACCACCCATGACTTAGAGTCTTTATGTAAATGTATGCCTCATCTCACAATTAAAGAACTAAAGAAAGCATTTTGCCTCTATGAATCAGATTTTGAGGATGTAGAAATTATTTTATCTGAACTTTTTACACCCCAGGAACATAAAAATTTTATTGAGCAAACTAGAAAAGTTTCTTCACTCATGAGCTGGCCAGAAGTTTTTGAGGATCTGGATTTTCCTAATCCAAGATCAATGACTTATCTAAGAAAATGCCATGGTCACCTTATCAAAAAAACTGAGGGACTGTTAGGTTTTAGCCCTGATTCAAAAGAATCAGAAACACATGTGAGGAGACAATTTCTCAAGGGTTGTGAAAAGCACTTGAGGGATTTCTTCAGGAACTATTGCCCTAAGTTTGACACCATCTCACTTAATGAATTTAGAGACATTGTCACCTATCTTCATGATAACTAAGTAGATCAAGAAAAAGAAAATGATATAAAGAAAAAGCTCCCAAGAGACCTCTGGAATGTTAAGGCAGAAAGAATTAGAGGAGGTTAAAAACATGGCTACAATTAAGACATTTAGCAGACAAACCACACAGTATAGACAGACACCCCAAAGTCAACAAAAGGTGCAAAGAGATACCAGGACTTGATTTTTTTTTTTTTGTGCTCTCGTCGAGGACACATAGTAAGAAACTGCTCGTTGAAGCATTGTTATGAACAGGGCGAAAATGAGAGAGATGGGAAGGTCAAAATGTATATTATCGGGAAAAGTATATAATAATAAAAACTATGGGAGACAGGACTCTAATAGCAAGCAGTGTTGCTCTCACTGCAGACTTAGAGACCAGGAGACCCCAGACCTGAAATCCATGGAAGCAGCAATAGCTTCTGGAGCAAAATCCCGTTATTCAGAAGTTGTAGTAGAAATAAGCATTATACCGTATGGTTCCAGAATCTAGCATTATCTATTGAAAATGAGATGAATTTGGGAAGTACCCCAGGGAGGAAACATAAGGGCATAAGCATAAAGTGAAAAAAGGGTGATGCCAAGGTATGAATTTCAAAACTACTCAACCCTGTTCAAACCATTCTTTAGAGGATGAGATTTGGCTATTTCCTGATCAATAACAATAGAGATACTTGGAATGACAGAATCAGGTCTTGGAAACTACAATCTCCACCCTACTCAAGGTAACAGGATTTAGAAAGGGCTGCAGCAAATCTCAAGATTTAATTATTTGAGAATATGGCCTTCAATAGACATGTGCAAAGGGAACAGACCTCTGGGCAGTCCTGGGTTAATCTAGAGCCACCATTGGCACAGGTGAGACACAGTAAGTGAGGTAGAGGAGAGCTCAGGAGTCCTGGGACTTCCTGGGTGGAGGAGAGTGTGGTGGTTGGAGCCTGGTGCTTGGAGTGGAGGCCCTCAGACTTTTTCTCCATTTTGGTCACATGAGTGATAGGGACTGATCTTGTTTCTTTGCCTCAGCTATCCAAGGCCTTGAGCCTTTGGCCCAGCCTAAGCAGAATGAGTATTTAAGCCCTATTCCCTTCTCCCCCCCCTCTCTCTAATACCTTTCTTCCTCCTGTTTGTAATTAAAAACTCCATAAAAGGTTGACTGCTGACTTGAGTTTTCATTTAGGAATTACATAGCTGAATTCCTTGGTGACCTTAAATTAATATATATATGTGTGTGTGTGTGTGTGTGTGTGTATATATATATATATATATATATATATATATATATATATATATATATATATATATATATATATATGTCTTTTAAAGTTATTTCCACATCACAAAGGTAAGCAACTTAAGTACAAAACAAAAGTCTCGAATTGAGGTAGAGAGTGAAATTGCACAGATAATAGCAGATATGAAATATGACATTTATGGTTCACAATACATGGTCACTGACCCCTGGGAATGCCAAATGTAGGAGAATGATAATTCTGAGAAGCCATTAAATTTGGGGAGCTTAAATACCTTTCTAGATGACCTGGGGTCTTAGGGTGAGAGGGTCAGTTGATTGACTTTACTAGGTAAGAAAGGAAAATGAGGGGTTCCAGACAGGAGTAACTGTGAGGGACTGATGCTTGACAATGGACACAAAAGGGAAAGATTCAGCTCAGGGCTAGGCCACCTTGGTAAAGAACTATAGCCTAGGGGGAGAAACCATTGGGACAAAAGAGATACTTCCCACCCAAACTACCAGGATATCTATTGTCTGGTGAAGTAGGACCTTCCCTCAGGGGTAAAACTCTCCTGTGACAAGGTCAAAACACTGGGGTTTCTACCTCCCAACTAAATAAACTGGGGACTTCCAGATTCCATGTTGACACAGTAAAGTTTATACATTTTGAAGCCTTAAGGCAGGAAACAATGAAATTAGAGAAAGCCTTTGTGACTAGTAATGCTAATCCATTCACCTATATATTTAGGCAGAAGTTCAATGATAAATGAATCCTCATTGCCATTGAATAAATACTCTGGAAAATGAAATGTGTACCCAAAACTAATTTAGTTAAGGCTAGAACTCAAATTAGGAGAATTATTTTAACAAAAAATTTTAATCTACAGACTTTACATTAGCTGACAAAGTTGCAACATTATTGTTTTTCATACTAGGTAATAGTTAATAAAAGTAAAAAGCCCAAGTTGTTTAAGCACATGGTTATGGCTGTTAAGCAGTTAAAGGTTAATAAAAACTGTTTCAAAATCCCTAGCATCTCAACCACCCCAAAGGGGTGGGTGTGAGATGTGGGAGAGGTTTTAAAATTAAGGAAAATTAGAAGCATTTTTAATCTTGAGAATTTTTGGAGTTAATTTCAATTTTGAAATTTTGAAATTTGAATTTTGCTTAATGCTGGATGATATTTTAATTTTTGGCTACAAACAGGAGGTAGGGCCACTTTCAGGTTTACAAAGTCCTGAATAACCTGTGATGTGGATTTTATTTTTGCCTTTATACTTCTATAGTTGGGAGCATTGCAATCTTTCTGATTGTTTGTAGTTTACATAATTTTATAATTGGGGTAGAATAGACATTGATAGTATTAATAATATGGAATTGCAGATTAAGGTTAGCAGCCAGGATAATCTCTATAGTAAGTATATTGGGAATTGATCAAGTCCTGTTAGAGAATATGTTTATGGATTTCTCTTGCAGCAGCAGTGAAGCTGTAATGGAGTGTGCCTGAGAGGAGGCAGAAGGCATCATATTAGGACCCACAGGATGTGAAAGACTTAAGACTTTGGAAAGTCTTAAGTGTTTTGATTGTTAGTTTTTGCCAAAGGCAGATTGCCTACCTTTCTGGCTCAAATGTCAATGGGCTGGAGACATAGGAGAATGCCCCCAAATACCAAATGCCTGTACCTGTACTGGAAAGCTTTCCCACCATTAGTGATGACAGTCCAACCCCACGTAGCATTCCCATTTGTTGGTTTATGTGGTCAGCGATGTCCGGTCTTGACCAAAAGGGGGGGGGGTGGTGTCAACATGGAATCTAGCAATACCAAACTTGTGGCCTATTGGGATCTGGTGAACCCCAAGTTTTAGGACTAGCTTATAGGTTGGAGACCCCAACCTTTGTACTTGTTCCCTTTTCCCCTAGGAATTCACCCTAAAGGGTATCCCAGATTGGCAGTTTCAGACTGAGTAGGGAAGCCTCACGGGAATTACAATCCTAGTTGGGTGAGACTAAGCATATGCTAAGGACCCTCTTTGTTTTAGGTAGTCTCACCTTTTGTATCCCAAGAATCACACCTGGGCCAGAACCAGCCTTTAGTATCCATTGGAAGCAGTCCCTTCTCTTACAGCATAGGCTCTAGCTATGAGTCCTTTCCCCAGCTTGATTGTATCCTGTGGGAGTAGTTTGAACACTTCAATTTCCTTTGTAGCTATACTGATGTCAATCATCTTTCCCTGCCCCTGGATACCCCAAATGGTATAGAGTTTCCCCAAGTTATTTTGTTCCCTGGAGCCCATCTAGCGTGGCACTCCCAGGGGTCAGTGACCAGAGCGGCCAGTTTAATCCTCAGACTCTGTGCAGTCTGTGTGGCGCAGCTCTGTGTCAAGGCCTACTAGGGCTGAACCCCTTTTGTCCTTGATTAAAGAGTGATTTTTGACTATTTAATAGTTCTGTGTATTTTCCCAGTCAACATTAGCAATATTGATTATCATGAGTTTTACTTAGCTATTTAGTCTCCTTAGGAGCAGGGGTCTAGGTCAGAGAAAGTTTTTATTTTCCCTTTTCCGCTGTCTCCTTCGAGAGAACCGAGGAAGTAGCTCTGAACCCCATTACTTTCAGAGGCCTAGATAAAGAGAGACAGTTGGAAAGTTCTGGGTCCAGTCTCTGACTTCCTCAGGGGTCCTGCCTCTCTCTTACTTTCTTGGGATCAGTTGGCTGGATCTTTGTCTGACAGCCAAAGAAGCTTTTAGAGACTTTAGATACTGTTTACTTTTGAGTGGAGAAATACAGACAGTTTAGAATGATTCTGATTTACAGAGAGCTTTTCCCTTTAGAATCACAGAAGAGGCTAAAGGGCAGTTTGGAGAAACTGTCAGAAGCCTTTTCTTCTCTGACTGAGGGAAGCTGAGGGGCTCCATTCAGCATCTCTACACAGAGAAACTGACCTTTTGAGTTTCATAAATTGCTTTAAGAATATTTGTGAATGAGAATAGGCTAGAAAGTTAGAGGTTAAATCTTTAGTCAGTGAGTGCAGATTAAGTCAGGCCTGTTTGCAGGCAAGAAGAAAAGTCTGTGAGGAGTTAATTTGGCGGAGGGGTTATTTAGATATTGAGTATAATAGATTTCCCATCATATTCCTAACTCCTAGTTTCTATCCTTCTATTCCACTTCCTACCTCTACAAGGAGTAAATAGATGTTGGATTAATCTGCCTCCATCGTCCATCCACCACCTGCAAATCAGATTAAACTCTGACAACTTTAGCTGATTATAACTTGCCTTTACAATTTTTTTTACTAATATTCAATACTATACCAGCTTAATTATACTTATTACAGCTTTTAGTGTGAGTCAAATATCCAATCCATTTGAGCAAGGTTTTGGTCAATAAATAAGCAGTTAAAGTGAACTAAAGATGCTTTTAGATCCTCAGGATCTCATTCTCCAGAAGGGGGAAATGGCAATGGTGAATTAGTATTTCATTTTCCACAGGGGTAGTGAGCAGTATACATTTTCATTATGAGAATTTTTGAATTTTATTTAAACAATTTTTGAAAATGAAATTATTTGAAAGAACTTTCAACATCTAAATTTGTCGATGGTGATCTAATACGTGCTTGGAAAGCATTTTTTAAAATGTTTTGGTTTTATACTAGGATACTCAATTAGAATTTTGATTTGCTATTCACTGTTATGTCTTTTTAATTTCTATCCACAAATGGTGAGTGGGGTCATTTCTAGGTTTGTAAACCTTCATAATCTGTGTTGTGTGTTTTCCTCTTTTATGTTTATTTCTATATACTCTGTATCCTTCTTGTTCTTACTGTAACAACACAATTGCTTTGGTATTGTTAGGCAGAGCATATTAGCTTAACAAATATGGCTTATATATTTCTACTTGCAACAAGTGGATTTTAATACAAACAATAAGATGTCAGAGCTGAGCTCCTGAGGTTACCTTTGCCTAGTGTTCAGAGCACCAGTATCAAGTAATTTCAAAAGACCAACAGAACAATTCAATCAGGCCAAAATAACCAAATGTCTACTCTGCCTGGCAGAAGAATTCAGTCCTCTATGTGCTCATGAGCAAGTATCTGAAGAGTCAATTAGTTTCTGTTGGAGAATTTGGTTACAGATTTCCACGTTCTCTTTTCCAGCCAAGAAAACTGTTGGAGAACCTGTCTATTGCCGGGGAAACTTCTGCACAAGGAGAAGGTCACTGAGGTCTACATCAGAGCTATAGGGCTTGAAAGGCATGATAGACTATAGAAAATAGGGTAGGTCAATTTTTCTTATTAAGATTTTGCCTGTCTTCTGGCTAGCTGTCAATGCTTCTCTGCGTACAGGCAGTGCTCTAGAAGCCCATTATGACATGGTTTAGCACCTCATCTCCTTTCCACCATGGGAAGGATCAGACCCTCCTGGGCATACTGCTCCTTTTCCCTTTCTATGGCCAATGGCAGAATCACTCTCAGCAGAATGGGGAAATGACAACCTTGTTTAGGAAACCCCAGATTTGCCTCTGTCCCATGGGGACTTGTTCTCCAGGAATCTCCACACTGACCCTTGTCCCAGACCAAGCAATAAGCCATCAAATACCCAGTGGGCACTCTGAATAGAAGTAATGGAGATGCTCAAGAAGACATTTAGTCAGTATTACCTTCTGTCCCTTTGTACTGAAACCTGACCTTTTTCCTCATTTCCCTCCCAGAATATTGAGATCACAGAAGGAGCACCCAGAGAATGGACAAAGGCAGTGGTCTAGGATCCCTGTTGGCAGTTTCTAGGCCCCAGACTAGTGGGTAGTCTAACATAACAACAAATCCTTGTTGTGGTGGGAGGAGGGTCCCTTCAGATTTTTACCTTGTGGCCCATCTGATTTATGCCCTGGACTTTTTGGACCACAGGGCAGAATCTGACCTTGTTCCCCAATAATTTCCATCTTATCACATTTCATCCACTGTGCCAGATTGTTGAGATACTTCTGGATACCAACTGTTCCATGCATATAGTCATTGTATTCTCAGCTTCTTCTGCCTTTCCTTTGTCACCTTTTTCTATCTCAAGTTTCAAAATTATGCTTTCTGCTGTCTGTATAACCAGTAGAATAATAATAGTTACTGTTTATAGAGCTTTTCACATATATAATCTCATTGGATCCAAATCCTTGATAAGAAGATGGAATAGAACAAAGGCAAGAACAGAATCCTTTTGTTGTAGGAGAGCTTTGAGGTAAAATGCTGGTTCTGGTCAGGATACCCTTTTTCAAGAATCCAAAACTTTGCTTATAAATAAAAAGAGATAATTATTAATTCAGAAGTCATGTTGAAAGGCCAAGTGATGGGGTTCAGGTGGAACCCTGCTTCCTGGAGCAGATGGGGTTTGGGGATTTTATATCCTTTTGACAACAGGACCTACATGACTAGAGAAAGGATGATGATGGCATGTTACTGGGTCTCTGGAACCTGAGATGGCTCATGTGGTTATGATTTGCTATTCACTGTTATGTCTTTTTAATTTCTATCCACAAATGGTGAGTGGGGTCATTTCTAGGTTTGTAAACCTTCATAATCTGTGTTGTGTGTTTTCCTCTTTTATGTTTATTTCTATATACTCTGTATCCTTCTTGTTCTTACTGTAACAACACAATTGCTTTGGTATTGTTAGGCAGAGCATATTAGCTTAACAAATATGGCTTATATATTTCTACTTGCAACAAGTGGATTTTAGTACTCTTGGTAGTGGGGAAAGCACTATCTCCCAAGGCAGTTTCTTCCTTATGTCTTTTCTAGCCCTTCTCTTTTCCAGTTCTTTCAATCAATCTCCCTGTTGGCCTTCCTCTGGTCACACTATAGAGAGCCCATTTCAAAATATCACATCTAGAACTGAACATTGGGTTCCTGATGGATTTTGACTCATGCACTCTCTCCTGGGCACTGTATGAACACAACTACAAAACACTTTCCACACAATTAAAACTAGATCTAAATAATGGGAAAAACATTCAATTGCTCATGGTTAGGGTGACCTAATATAATTTAAGTGACCATCCTACTCAAATTAATTTACTTATTCTGTGCCATACATATTCAATTACCAAGACACTTTTTTTACTGAATTAGAAAAAAAATTATAACAAAGTTCATTTTGAAGAACAAAATATAGAATATTAATAGAACTAATGAAAAAAATGTGAAGGATGGAGACCTAGCAGTACTGGATCTTAACCTGTACTTTAAAGCAGTGGTCATCAAAACAATAAGGTACTGGCTAAGAGATAAAAGGGAGGATCAATGGAATATACCTGGACTAAATGAACTCAGCAAGCTGATATATGATAAACCCTAAGATCCCAGTTTTGGGGACAAAAACCCACCATTTGACAAAAAACTGCTGAGAAAATTGGAAGACATCATGGGAGAGATTAGGTTTCAATCAACATCTTACACTGTACACCAAGAAAAATTCAGAATGACTTAAGTATAAAGAAGGAAACTATAAGTAAATTAGGTGAACATAGAATAGTATACCTGACAGATCTATGGGAGAATAAAGAATTTAAGACTAAGTAAGAGAGCATTATGAGATATTAAATGAATAACTTTGATTACATCAAATTAAAAAGGTTTTGTATAAACAAAGCCAATGCAATAAGTGAAGCAACAAATTGGGGGGGGGGGTCTTTATAACAGAAACCTCTGACAAAGGTCGAATTTCTCAAATTTGTAAGGAGCTAAATCAATTGTACAAAAAATCAAGCTGTTCCCCAGCTGATAAATAGGCCAAATAAGTTTTACAAATATCAATGAAAGAGAGGAAGAAGTCTCTTTGGGCCAAATGGAATTAATTCCCCTTGGTGAGAGGAAGTATAGGATTTAGGTCTTGATGAATGAAACTGAGAAGAGGGATTTCAATATGTAAAATTGAGATTTGAGGACATGCGGTCCTGGGTTAAAATCTGGCCTCAGATTTTAACCAGCTGTGGGGCCCTGAGCAGATCCCTTAACCCCCGTTGCATAGCCCTTACTACTCTGCCTTCGGACAATAGACATTTAAATGTCTATCTTACCCAAGGAACTTAAAGACTAGAGGCTATATTTTGAGGCATTTCAGACTCCAATGGTTTATTTAAAAAAAATCTCAGTACTCTATTGCATTTTTCTTGATTGTTTTAAGATATAACTTTGTGATTTTAAATTCATATATTACTGGATTCAATATTATTCTCTTACACTGAAGGTTGATTGAATTTATTTTGAATGTACTGATTTTTGACTACTGTTAAATTCTGTTTTTCCCCTATAACTAATGAACAAATATTATTGTAATTAAGCCCATATGAAAAAAAAAACAGCTTTTTTCTATTTTGCCAAGGATAGATGGACTTCAGAACTGGTTACAATTGTATAACAGGCTTTGGCAAAATTAATGTGCTAAATATCTCAAATGATTTTAAGGGTTTTTTAAATATGATTTTTGTAATTTTTTTAACAATCTCTGGTTATTTTTGCATGCCCCTACCAGGAGGTAAGGCCCATTCTAGTAGCTGAAGTGAAATACATTTTATAAACCCCAACCTTCCCGCATTTCTAAATATGTGAATGGAAGTTGGGCTGTTAATCTCAGGGCATGTACCCCTAAAAAGCCTCCAAAAGGAGCATCCCTTTATTTATACTCTTCAGCTCACTATTTTACTTCCACCAGAATGATATCTAGATTTCTTGATTATCTTCTTAACCCAAGATGAGTTTTACTTTGTTTTAAAAATATGTTTAAATACCAAGGTTGAAGGATTGCTATGTTTGTAAAAATTGTGACAAATGTCCATCAATTCATAGGTTTCAAAAATGTCATAAAGCAACTTATATGAAATCTGAAAGTGTGTTTGTTTGCTATTGTAATTAATTGGGCTATTGAGAATTTTGGGGATATTGATATCTACATATTTGTACTACTGTATTTTAAAAAATGAAAAATTGTTAACCTTGTTCAATTCATTTGCCTTTTACTTACAGTGGAGCATGGCCACATATTATGAGGAAATGGATCTCATTTTTGGTGAGAAAGCCTTGTAATCTTTATTTTCTTAGCTGACACAGAGTGTCAATGATTAAAAACTACATTTTTGAATTTTTTAAAGCTCTTTTATTATTATATTTTTCTTGCATGTGCAATATACTATTTGTTTTTATCTCTCTTTTTTATATTTCAAGCACATGTCACCAGAATTAAGATTTTCTTTAACCTTTTGACTTTTCAGTGCTACAAGTTTAAGATACATTTGCTAATGCATGCCCTAAAAAGCTTGTGACTATAAAAACAATGCCACTAATTATTTAAATAAATTATGGGACTTTGCTTAATGATTCTGTCTGATTCCAGGACAAGATATACACAACAGAGCCATTGCACAAAGCCAAAGAAACCCAATCCAGGATGGATTGATGCACTTCTAGGCCAATACAAAGGTCTTGAACCTAGTGTGAAGACTTGAGGTTACTGTGTTTATCATTGCTACACATAGGCTTTCCTTGTGTCCACACTCACTCTGAAGATACTCACAGAGGAGTATCCCCGAAACCTTGGCTCCTATAATCTGGTCCCATTTTCTGCCTCTCATAGTGTGGTACTCTTCTGTAGCCTTGGCTATTGACTGGGTAAATGCATCATTGCTTAGATCATTTTAATTGGGCCCTGATTCAAGGACCTGTTATAGATTTATTTTTCTTTTTACTTGGAATTTTTTCACATAAGACTTTGCTAGTCTATATTTTCATCCAGAGTTTTTTTCTTTTTTTCTTTGGATTTTTCTGATATCCTTTTAATATCTCTTGCCAATTGATTCATATACTTCATACCTCAGCTATGCATCCCTAAGTGATCCTGTATTTGTCAATCATCCTCTTAACGAGGGAATGTAAAAAATATCATTTAAATTGCAAAGTTTAAATTCCTTTTGAGAAAAATTTTAGGTAAAGAAGATGCTACCTCTCTGAACCCAGAAACTGAACTGTTGGAGAAGACATAATGAAGATGCCTCCAGACCACAAGTTGCACAAAAATGAACTTTGGGTGTAGTTGACTGAACATTTATTTGTATGTATACTTTCAGGCCAAAGGGGACTGCCTCCTAACTGGCTTTCTGTCAATACATCCAGTAATTATTGGTTTTGTTCTTTTTTTTCTCTTATCCTCAAATTATTGTAATCTTTATATTGATTATGTTCTCATGATCCTTTGGGGAAGGACTTCTTCCCAGAGGATCAAACGGAATAATGTAAAATTGAGATTTGAACTCTGGACTTCAATCCCCACAAGCCCTTGCTCCACTTCCCCAAAATGCTCTGTAATCCCATGGAATTCTGAGGTGGGTGAGATCAAGAAGGTATTTAAACTGATTACAAAGGCTTTTTCTCTCTCTTGGACTTCCGTTTTGGGGCAGACATGGTTCTTTCCATAATGTAGATGAGGTCTTGTCTAGGCCTCTGGCCTAGGCACATATTTTTTTCTTATTCTGTATTTTCTTTAATCTTTAACCTTTAATAAACCTCTAAAAATATAATACTCTTTGCAGAGAGAAACTGATTTCTACCTGCCTCAGTCTCCCCTAAATTTTAATCATTACAAATACAGACTATTCCCTAAGGGGCTCTGAAAAAAGGCCCCTCAGATTTGGTGTGGGATCAAGTATTAGAAAGGAAAATCATTCTATGTGCTCACGTTTGTTTTTGTCTCACATTTTGGTTCTGCCTCCTAATAATGTAAATATTTCCATTATTCTTATATCCATTATAGGGATCTGTGATCAGAGATCTTTGATGTTACTATTGCAGGTGTTTTGGGGGCTGTGAACTGTGACAGAGGAGTCAGCAGACTGCATCAATAAATGTTGTATGGGTTCTGACTGCTGCATCAACTGGCCTTTCCCCCATATCTCTCTCTCCTTCTCCTTAGGCCTGTCTATTCCCTGGATCACAACAATATTAAAAAATATTATGTAAACTTAAGCAGCAGCAGGATTGACAGAATTGACTTAGAGAAAAGCTCTACTGTGAGTAAATGCTATCAAAAAGCACTGAATATTACAAAGAAAGCTTAGAAGGCATGAAGAGTCAGTTCATGCAGCCAACTTCACCATCATCTTATTTTGAGAAATTGCCACAGCAGCCATCACCCTGAGCAATGAGCACTCAACTTAGAGGCAAGACCCTGCACCAGCCAAAAGATGACAAATGACTATAGTCTCAGATGATGGTTAGCATTTGTAAATTAAGGAACATACATTGGTGTTTAGATATAATGCATCCTTAATAGACTAGAGTATGGTATAAACATGACTTTCACATGCACTAAGAAACTTGCTATATTGGCTTTGTTTTGGTGATCTGGAACCAAACCTGCAACATCTCAGAGGTCTGCTTGCACATACATGTGCAGTGCAGGGAACGAGAAGGACTGAGTCATTTCATTTGGATTTCAGAGTAAATGATGTCCGCAGTCATTGAGGACTTAGACATTGCAGATGGTTTCTAGGCATTGAAGTTCAGAGAAACATTGGGTTCTTCTTCAATCTGCCAGGAAGTGAGTTGGATCAGTGGAAGGAAGGTATCATCCTCTCAGGCCCCTCCGACTTGGGGAATATGTCAAGATTCAAGGCTGTTAAAGACTACATCTAGTATAACTGATATCTGAAGCCTAGATGTCCTCTAAGCTTCTCCCTGGCCAGTGGCCATCCAGCCTATTCCTGAAGACATTCAGTAACAGGGAGCTCACTACTCCTGAGAGAGCCCACTCAACATTTGAATAATTCTTGGTTTTCAAAGGAAGTAGTCAATTAATCCTGTTTGCCTCATTTTTATCATCTGTAAAATAAACCGAAGAAGGGAAACCACTTAAGTACTTTTGTCAAGAAATACCAAATAGGGTCATGAAGACACAGGCATGTCTGAAATAACTGAGTAAGTTTAACTTTTCTGAAAGGGAAATTTTGTGATTCTAAACCATACTGTCTATCTCAGTCATATTCTCCCTTTGGCTCCTCTTGTTTGGGACATACTCCTGGAGAGGGGCAGGGACTGTAGCCATTGTTCTGTATCTCTAGTCCAGAGCCTAGGTATCTTGTATGAGCAAGTGGGTGATAAATATTGTGTGATAGAGGTGAATGGCTTGTGTGGCCCAGGTCAATAAGATGAATGAATGAATACATCTGTGGACGGATAAGAAGAGGATCAGTGATATGGGAGGTGGGGAATGGATGAGGCTTGGTGCTAGTTCAGTGTTACTTATCAGCCTCAGTTTCCTTATCAGTCAAATGAAGATAATGGTTGTGCTTTGGAACCCAATGAGATCCTATATTACTTAGTAGACTTAAAAGTTCTGGGTATCTGGAAACTCTTATAATTAGTATCATCTCATTTCTCTGTGCCTACAAGATTGCCCAATTTGGGCCAATAGGTTCCCTGACAGAAAGGGATAAAGCTGACCTCATTAGGTGAGCCATCAAAGTAGGAATGACATGGGGAAGCAGAGGGGTAGGAGTGAGAAAACAACAAGGGTAGAGACAAGTTGGCAGCATAGTAGCAGGGGCTTCTCTGGATCTCCTTCCAACTAATCATTAAAAAGCATCTCAAAAGGCCAAAAATCAGAACCAAATGAATAAAGGGCTTCCCCCACTGGACACAGTGTGAAAAGGGGCAGTGAGTAAGGATTCTCCTGCTATAAGGGGGAGAAACTGTGCAAATCAAAGCACAAGTTTACCACCTCTCCCCCCAACCACCTACTGAGCCAGTTAAAGCCAAGGCCAAGAAAATCTCCAAAGTTCAGGGGCTGACTCAAAGCACCACAGACATACCCCTGAGGGTTGTGCCTGGCCTTGGCAATGAGACTCAAAGCTAAATGATACTGTCTTTGCAGCAGGGGCTGCAAAGGAGTAGCCAAAGCAGAATTAGGGACAGAACACATTGTGCAGTTGAAAATCCAAGAGGTAACAGCTGAGGAAGATAGCCTCAGGGCAAAATGCTTTGAAGCAGGAGCTACACATTAAAAAAAAAATCACAGATCTACCTGCCCTCACTCAAGCCTCTGAAAGGGAAGGAAAGATAGTCCCAAGGCAAAACCATTGAGACAGAGTCTAAGAAAGAAGTGACAGCCAACAGGCAAGAATTCCAATTTTCCAAGGGCCAAAGGAGTAAGCAACAGCATAAAAACCTCTTGACCCTGGAAAATTTTTATGGAGAAAAAAAAAAAAACAAATGCAGAATATCCATACTGTGCAGTGGGTAGAGGGAGTCCACATCATCCTCTTCCTCATTTCTTGCTCTAGGGCCCAGGACTCTCACATTAAAATAAAAAAACCAACAACAATATCTTAACTTCTGTTTTAAAATAGATATTAAAATTTAAAGCAGAAGAGCAGTATGGGCTAGGGAATTGGGGGTAAGTGACATGCCCAGGGTAATAGAGATAGGACATTTCTAAGGAAAGATTTGAAGCCAGTTCTTCCTGTCTCTAGTCCTGGCCCCTCTATCCATGGAGTCTTTTCTCCTTGTTGCTAGGAAAAGAGAAAGCAAGAGAAGGAGAAAGCTGTGGGAGAGACCTCAGAACTGGAGAGTTACCACCATCCTCAGAAGGAAATGCTTTTTCAGTGTTCCAATTCCTGCACAGTCCAGCAACCTTAGCACTAGATGACTGGCATGGAGAGTTGTCTTGTTAGCCTATTTCAGATTTTCCCCACTACATAAACTCTTCATGTGGGAATGAGGATCCCAGAATTGCCACAGGAAAGCTCACCAAAGGAACCACCTGCATCTCACATACAATGCCAAAAACAAGGGGAAAAAGTAAGAGTGAGAATGTGACTCCTGGGAAACAAGTTCTCTGCTGCAAGTCTGACTTGGTCAGGTTGGGATGGATGGCTTTTTCCCCTCTTTGGATCAGAATAGAATCTTTCTCTCTTTCTAGAGCTGGGAGGGGAAAATCCCAAGTCCCTTTTGAAAGTTAGGTAAAAGAGAAACCTGGTCCATGGAAGTCAAAGGCTCTAAAGGGGAAAAGGCACAAAAATGGAGATTGGAGGAGTCTTTCAAAGCAATGGGGCCACCAGGAGAACCCAGTAGGTGCTAAATCTGTTGGTCTATGCCTTTACTTACAGAGGTGGGATACTGAGGATTTGTACTATGTAAGGTTATGTTATTGACCCTGAATAAATATCAGACATGATTTGCCTGAGGTCTCAATCACAGCAACTAAGCTCCTTAAGAAATAAGGGAGGAAAAAACGGGTATGCATGGTGGCAGATTGGACATGGCTCAATTCACCTCCTCAGACCCAACAATACAGATGACCCCAAAAGACCCCCCAAAAACGATCCTCATAAGAACAGAGAGACTCTACAGTACGGTGCAGAACTGGAAGTATGTGGGATTCGGGCATTTCCACATTATAAGGGAACGAAAAAGCTCCCACTCAAACTTGAGCTGACCTACCCTCCCCCACCATACCTGCGGAGCCAGAGTTAAAATCAGCACACGCCAGAACCAAAGAGTGAAGGAGGGGCACACCAGGAGAGAGCAACGGGAAGCCCCAGGTATTGAGAGCTGACTAAGACCACCAAGTACTTAACCCTGAGGGCAGTAACACCCAAAACCCTGGCAGGCAGGGGAATGCAGACCTAGGGCGCCCCCCTTCCCCCCCGGAAGATAGCCCAGGTGCGGAGAATTGAGAGCTTGCCCAAGGCAAAATGCCTTGATCATTAGATACATACACAGAGTTCCAGCCCTCCTCATTCAGATTTCTGACTGGAAAGGGAAGGAAAAACCATTGAGATGGCAAACAGTGCCCAGGAACAACTTCCCAACATCAAGAAAAGCAAGAAGAAGGGGTTGACTTTGGATAGTTTTTATGGAGGAAAAATACAGACTACAGAGGAAACAACAGAAGAGGAAACCCAAATAAATCCTCCAAAAGCTTCCAAAAGAAATGGAAATTGTCCACAATCTCTCAAGGAATTGAAATTGGAGGTTATCAAAAAGATGGAGGCCTTCTGGCAGGAAAAATGGGAAATAATGCAAAGAGAATACAACAATCTGAGGAACAAGAACTCCCAATTGGATGTACAGCTGGAAGCTTCAAAAAGCAGGATAGACCAAACTTAAAAGGAAAACCAGTCTTTAAAGACCAGAATTAGGCAACTGGAAGACAATGATCTTGCAAAACAGCAAGAATTAATAAAGCAAAGCCAAAAGACAAAGAAATTAGAAGAAAACATAAACAGAAAAAGAAATCCAACAGGCCATCAAGGAACTCCCTAAAAAAATCCCCAGGGCCTGATGGATTCACAAGTGAATTCAATCAAACATTCAAAGAATAGCTAATCCCAATACTATACAAACTATATGACATAATAAGCAAAGAGGGAATTCTACCATATTCCTTTTATGACACAAATGTGGTACTGATTCCAAAGCCAGGAATGTCAAAAATGGAGAAAGAAAACTACAGACCAATGTCCCTAATAAATGTAGATGCAAAAATCTTTAACAGGATAGTACCAAAAAGACTCAAGCAAATGATTAGGAGGGTCATTCACTATGATCATGTAGGGTTTATACCAGGGATGCAGGGTTGGTTCAATATTAGGAAAACCATCCACATAATTGACCACATCAACAAGCAAACCAACAAAAATCACATGATTATAACAATAGCCACAGAAAAAAACCTTTGATAAAATACAACACACATTCCTATTAAAAACACTAGAAAGCATAGGAATAGAAGGGTCGTTCCTAAAAATAATAAACAGTATATATCTAAAACCAACAGCTAATATCATCTGCAATGGGGATAAACTAGATGCATTACCAATAAGATCAGGAGTGAAACAAGGATGCCCATTATCACCTATACTATTTGACATTGTACTAGAAACACTAGCAGTAGCAATTAGAAAAGAAAAAGAAATTGAAGGCATCAAAATAGGAAAGGAGGAGACCAAGTTATCACTCTTTTTGGATGACATGATGGTCTACTTAAAGAATCCTAGAGATTCAACCAAAAAGTTAATTGAAATAATCAACAACTTTAGCAAGGTTGCAGGATACAAAATAAACCCAAATAAGTCATCAGCATTTCTATATATTTCCAACACAGCTCAGCAGCAAGAACTAGAAAGAGAAATCCCATTCAAAATCACTATATGAACTATATGAACACAACTACAAAACACTCTCCACATAACTAAAACTAGACTTGAAAAATTGGAAGAACATTCACTGCTCATGGGTAGGACGAGCCAATATAATAAAAATGACCATCCTACCCAAACTCATTTATCTATTTAGTGCCATACCCATTGAACTACCAAAAAATTTTTTACTGATTTAGGAAAAAAACATAACAAAGTTCATTTGGAAGAATAAAGGATCAAGGATATACAGGGAAATAATGAAAAAAAAAACACAAAGGAAGGGGGCCTTGCAGTCCCAGATCTCAGACTATATTATAAAGCAGTGGTCATCAAAACAATTTGGTACTGGCTAAGAGACCAAAAGGAGGATCAGTGGAATAGACTCGGGGTAAGGGACCTCAGCAGGACAGTATAAGACAAACCATGAGAACCCAGCTTTTGGGATAAAAATACACTATTTCATAAAAACTGCGAAAATTGGAGGACAATGTGGGAAAGATTAGGTTAAGATCAACACCTCACACCCTACACCAAGATAAATTCAAAATGGGTGAATGACTTGAACATAAAGAAGGAAACTATAAGAAAATTAGGCAAACACAGAATAGTATACATTCCAGACCTTTGGAAAGGGAAAGATTTTAAAACCAATCAACACTTAGAAAGAGTCACAAAATGTAAAATAAATAATTTGGACTCCATCAAATTAAAAAGTTTTTGTATAAACAAAACCAATGTAACTAAAATCAGAAGGAAAGCAACAAATTGGGAAGCAATCTTCATAAAAATCTCTGACAAAGGTTTAATTATTCAAGTTTACAAAGAGGTAAATCAATTGTACAAAACATCAAGCCATTCTCCAATTGATAAATGGGCAAGGGACATGAACAGGCAGTTCTCAGCCAAAGAAATCAAAACTATTAATAAGCACATGAAAAAGTGCTCTACATCTCTTATAATCAGAGAGATGCAAATCAAAACAACTCTGAGGTTTCACCTCACACCTAGCAGATTGGCTAACATGACAGCTATGGAAAGTAATGAATGCTGGAGGGGATGCAGCAAAGTAGGGACACTAATTCATAGCTGGTGGAGTTGTGAATTGATCCAACCATTCTAGAGGGCAATTTGGAACTATACCCAAAGGGCGATAAAAGACTGTTTGCCCTTTGATCCAGCCATAGCACTGCTGGGTTTGTACCCAAAAGGGATAATAAGGAAAAAAAAAAAACTTGTACAAGAATATTCATAGCTGCACTCTTTGTGGTGCCAAAAAATTGGAAAATGAGGGGATGCCCTTCAATTGGGGAATGGCTGAACAAATTGTGGTAAATGTTGGTGATGGAATACTATTGTGCTCAAAGGAAAAATAAAGTGGAGGAATTCCATAGAAACTGGAACCACCTCCAGGAAGTGATGCAGAGCGAAAGGAGAAGAACCAGAAAGTCATTATTCACAGAGACTGATATACTGTGGTACAATCTAAGGTAATGAACTTCTCCATTAGGGACAATGCAATGTCCCTGAACAATCTGCAGGGATATAAAAAACACTATTCACAAGCAGAGGATAAACTGTGAGAGTAAAAACACCGAAGAAAAGCAACTGCTGGACTACAGGGCTGAGGGGATATGACTGAGGAAAGACTCTAAATGAACACTCTAGTGCAAATACCAACAACACGGCAAAGGGTTCGAGTCAAGAACACATGTGATACCCAGTGGAATCATGCGTTGGCTATGGGAGAGGTGGTGGGAGGGGTGGGGAGGAAAAGAAAATGATTTTTGTTTCCAATGAATAATGTTTGGAAATGACCAAATAAAATAATGTTTTTTTTAAAAGAATAATAAAGATAAAGTAAACTAAAAAAAAACAAAAACACTAGAAAGCATAGGAATAGAAGTGTCTTTCTGAAAAATAATAAGCATTTTATATCTAAAACTATCAGCCAACATCATCTGCAATGGGGATAAACTAGATGCATTCCCAATAAGATCAGGAATGAAACAAGGATGCCCATTATCGCCTCTATTATTTAACATTGTACTAGAAACACTACCAGTAGCAATTAGAGAAGAAAAAGAAATTGAAGGTATTAAAATTGGTTATGAGGAGACCAAGCTGTCATTCTTTGCAGATGACATGATGGTCTACTTAAAGAATCCTAGAGATTCAACCTAAAAGCTAATCGAAATAATCAACAACTTTAGCAAAGTTGCAGGATACAAAATAAACCCAAATAAATCATCAGCATTTCTATATATCTCCAACACATCTCAGCAGTGAGAATTAGAAAGAGAAGTTCCATTCAAAATCACCTTAGACAATATAAAACACTTAGGAATCTATCTGCTGAGACAAACACAGGGACTATTTGAACACTACAAAACACTCTCCACACAATTAAAACTAGACTTGAGCAATTGGAAAAACATTAACTGCTCATGGGAGGGATGAGATAATATAATAAAAATGACCATCCTACCCAAACTTATTTATCTATTTAGTGCCATACCCATTGAACTACCAAAAATTTTCTTCTCTGATTTAGAAAAAACCATAACAATGTTCATTTGGAAGCACAAATGATCAAGGATATCCAGGGAAATAATGGAAAAAAATAAAAAGGAAAGTGGCCTTGCAGTCCCAGATCTCAAACTATATTATAAAGCAGTTGTCATCAAAACAATTTGGTACTGGCTAAGATACAGAAAGGAGGATGAGTGGAATAAACTTGTGGTAAGTCACCTCAGCAAGACAGTCTATGACAAACCCATAGACTCCAGCTTTTGGGACAAAAATCCACTATTTGATAAAAACTGCTGGGAAAATTGGAAGACCATGTGGGAGAGATTAGGTTTGGATCAACACGTCACACCCTACACCAAGATAAACTCAGAATGGGTGAATGACTTGAACATAAAGAAGGAAACTATAAGTAAATTAGGGGAACAAGCAAGACTTAGAAAGAGTCACAAAATGTAAAATAAATAATTTTGACTACGTCAAATTAAAAATTTTTGTACAAACAAAACCAATGTAACTAAATCAGAAGGGAAGCAACAAATTGGGAAACAATATTCATAACAAAAACCTCTGATAAAAGTTTAATTACTCAAATTTTCAAAGATCGATTGTAAAAATATCAAGCCATTCTCCAATTGATAAATGGGCAAGGGACATGAACAGGCAGTTCTCAGCCAAAGAAATCAAAACTATTAATAAGCACATGAAAAAGTGCTCTACATCTCTTATAATCAGAGAGATGCAAATCAAAACAACTCTGAGGTTTCACCTCACACCTAGCAGATTGGCTAACATGTCAGCTATGGAAAGTAATGAATTCTGGAGGGGATGTTGCAAATTCCGGACATTAATTCATTGCTGCTGGAGCTGTGAATTGATCCAACCATTCTGGAGGTCAAACTATGCCCAAAGGGCAATAAAGACTCCCTGACCTTTGATCCAGCCATAGCACTGCTGGATTTATACCCCAAAGAGATAATAAGGAAAAAAGACTTGTACAAGAATATTCATAGCTGCCCTCTTTGTGGGGGCAAAAAATTGCAAAATGTGGGCATGCCCTTCAATTGGGGAATGGCTGAACAAATTGTGGTATATGTTGGTGATGGAATACTATTGTGCTAAAAGGAATAATAAAGTGGAGGAATTCCATGGAAACTGGAACAACCTCCAGGAAGTGATGCAGAGCGAAAGGAGCAGAACCAGGAGAATATTCTACACAGAGACTGATACACTGTGGTACAATTGTTCATAATGGAATTCTCCATTAGTGCCATTGCAATGTCCCTGAACAATCTGCAGGGATCTGAGAAAAAACACTATCCACAAACAGAGGAGAAATTGTGGGAGTAAAAACACATAGGAAAGGCGATTACTTGACTACCGGAGTTGAGGGGATATGATTGAGGAGAGACTCTAAATGAACACCCTAATGCAAATACCAACGACATGGAAATGAGTTTGGATCAAGGACATGTGATACCTAGTGGAATTGCGTGTCAGCTATGGAAGGGATGGTGGGAGGAAAAGAAAGTGATCCTTTTTTTCCAATGAATAATGTTTGAAAATGAACAAATATAATAATGTTTAAAAGGAAAATAGAAAAAAGAAAATTAAAAAAAAAAAAGGATACTTAAGAGAACAGTTAAAAGTCTTGTCTTTGGAGCTTCTTAAGTTTCAAGATTTCTTCCCAGGCACCAAGGTTTCTTTCCCCCTACCTCATCAAGCCTCATCTCTGACTTACAACTAACTCAAAGTTAATCTGTCAGCCATATGCACTATTATTCTCCTATTCAGCTAATCTAAGGAGTCTGGATATGTCTCAAGTTTTTTCCCTTCACATAGTTTCTCACTAGGTTATGTAATATTTTAATTTATGAGGGTGTTTGGAGCTTAATAACTTTATTAGATGAAAGTAGTAGGAGGAGGAGGATTGGTAAAATAAGGGAAAAGTAGAGGAAAGATAAAGAGATACTTAGTGTTAAAAGGACTTTCCCTCCGGATTATGTGTGTTTGTTTGATATCATCAATCAGTGACCTGTAGGTCGTTTACCATTGAGATGTGCAGGTATTGACAAACCCTCAGAGAAATGAAGTTGAAACCAAGTAGAGGGGAAACTGACCCCACAGGAACTGCCCCCTTGGTTGTTGCCAGGCAAACTGAGGAACTATGATCCATGAGAAACTATGAGATGTGATGGGGGAGAGATAGTGGGTGGAGAAAACTGCTAATAAGGTTAGATCAAGGAACTTCTCCTGGTATGTCTCTCTGCCTCTCTCTGTCTCTCTCTTCTTCTTCCTCCCTCACTCCTTCCCACCAGCCTCCTGGGGTCTCTCTAGTCATAGCTTGTATATGAGACCTCGGGTCACCTTCCTGGCTAATTGAGACATTGAAGGTTAGCCTCAAGGATGGGAGCTTCTCCATCTTAACCTGCTGTGACCAGAAGTGCAAAAGATTATCCATTTTTCCAGGTGAAGAAACTGAGGCTGAGAAAGGAAGAGACACACTTACTACACAGTAGACAGGAAAGGAAGGATTCTACCCCAGTTTTATGATTCTGAACTCAGGGATCCTTCTACCAAAAAACATTGTGCCATGGCACCAAGAGGGTAAAATGTCACTTACCTCTGTTTCTCTCATGGCAGGGAAGGAGAGAGCGAACATAAAGTTGGGGGCCCAATCCAGCTACTCACCATAGATTATAACATTCTTGGTTGCGGTGCGCATCAAACCAGTGAATGAGTTGGCCGCACTACAGGTATAAGTTCCAGCAAGACTCAGGGATGCAGTAAAAGAAAATGTGGCAGAGTTGCTGACAGGTTGCCCATTGTGTAACCAAGTGAATTGGACTGGTGGGTTTGATTTAGAAGAACAGCTCAAGGTAATATTTGCCCCAATAGGGTACTCATCAACTGTACGGACAATCGTGGCAGTATCTGGTCCATCTAGAGGAAAGAGAAGGATTACATATTGAGATTATGGCAGAAAGAAGGGGCATCTCCTATTCTGGAACCCATCACCAGGGACAACTGTGTTTCCCTGATCCTCCTTTGAGCTGAGAAATTCACAACTCATCCTCTACTTTAGATCTGAACTTAGAAGATCTTAGGGATTTCTTCAGTTCAGCACCCTGGCTGGCCACCCTCCACCAGAGAGCATGACAAAGCCAATCTGTACTCCAGAAAAGTTAAGGGGCTTGGGAAACTCAGAGTCTTGATCTTTATTTCTCAGAGAAGTGACTGAATTAGCTGGACCTCTGGGAACACACCACCAGTCTATAAGCATGCACCATATAGGAGAAGCAATTTACTCACAGGCAACGTCCAGTGTGAATGGATCACTCCTATTGCTATAAAATGGGTTCTGGATTTCACACTCATAGGGTCCTTTGTTTTCCGTTCTTATGAGATTGCGGATAGTGAGTGTCCTCTTATCCGGGGACAGCTGTATCCTGCTACCAGATGGGGCAAGTCCATTTATGAACCACCGGTAAGTGTGAATTTGACCTGTAGCCTGGCATGTGAATGAGAAGTCCTTGGTCTCCACTGCAGTAATGTTGGAGGTGACAATGGTAGGTTTGGACAGTGGCGCTGTGTAGAGAATAGACAGAAAATGACTGTGTTGGTTCTTTTTCTTACCTTATAACCAAATAACTGGTTCAGAAGTGGTCTGTCTAAGACCTTGGCAGGCTGGAGGCCAGACACCAAGAACCTGTGATTTCAATGGCAAAGACACCCCTTTCTCTGTTGTAGATCTCAACTCCTCCAGGCCTTAGGATAAGTTCATCTTCACTTCCTGTGGCTGACAAAGACATTCACATGGAACCCAAGCTCCTGGTGCTCTCAGTCTTGCTGAGCTGAGGCAAACTGGTCCAGGGATGACAGACCCCTTCATCCAGCACCTGGGTTTGGATTTGAGTCCCTTCTAGCTTGGCAGGACAACCAAGAGTTTGTTTCCTTAGTCTGGACCTCAAAAAGCTAGGGTTACTTACTTTCATGGCTTGTTAAGGATATTGGGAGAAACTGGAGAGGATGGGCTAGGGACAGGCCAGAGAGAGATTATGTTCAGAAAGGGAAACATTACTTTAACTCTGAAGAGGAAAGAAAAGGAAAGGCAGAGAGTGGAAATAGATCACTTAGTAGCAGGGTACAAAAGGAAGAGCCTCTGGCTGGGAGTCAGGTGAGACCTGGTTCAAGTCTATTTTGAAACCATAACAACATCTCTAGTGCCTAAAACTGTGTTTTGCCCCCAGGAGGTAGTTCATACCCTTTATAGAAGATTCTGGAATTCCCTGATTTGGGCTTTTCCCTTTCCTTAGCAGTTTCCTGCCCTACAAAATGAGAATGAGAATATTGAAGGTGATCTTCTTGAAGAGCAAATATGATCTCATTTCTGGCAAGTTAAGCCAATGGGGACTAATTTTACCTGAGACTTCATGGCCCAAGGAGAGCCCATTTCTTATCTCTAGTTAGCAGGTAGGTCTTGCCACTGAGAGAGGTGTGTGTCCCAGAACAATCACTGGGGAACATCCAGTAGGCTCTCAAGACTTCCTTCTTGTGTCATCCTTAGCCAACTGTCTTCAGATTAATTTCCAATGTGGTAGGAATAAATTAGAAATATTTCAGCTTCCTTAACCTTTCTTCTTGTTATTTTAGTAGAGTTTTCACTTATAGTGACCAGGTAAAGACTATTTCCTAATGTGTTAATCTCTTTTCTCCTAAGAGCAACATTCAGGCTCCCTTTTTTTCTCTTGTCTCTCTATCACAGCTCAATTCGTAAAAAAAAAAAACCCTTACCTTCTGCATTAGAATCAATACTATGCATTGGTTCCAAGGCAGAAGAGCTAGGCAATGGGAGTTAAGTAACTAGCTCAGGGTCACACAGGTAGGAAGTGTCTGAGGCAAGATTTGAATCAAGGAATTCCTGTCTCTAGGCTTGGCTCTCAATCCACTGAGCTACCCAGTTGACCCCACAAATCAAAACTTCAGAGGAGGTAATGACATCTTTTTCAGAAGGGGCTGGGATAATGATTGGAATCATCATGATTCTGATTTGGTACTCTACTATTTTTATTATCATAAAGATTGGAGAGTAGGATTGTGTTGCCTCTGACTCCTTTCTCCTAGTCTTTCTCCCAAAATGTGGGAGAGAAATCAAGATGATTCCTCAATTCCTTGACCTTCTTTAGGGCCCTGGTCTCCCTTCCTTCCCCAAGCTTGCCTTTCACAGTATTTACTACCCTGGATATCTCATTGCTCTTCTTTTCTGGGTTATTCATTGCTGCTCCTTTTATTTTCAACATTTTTTCCATAGGAAAGAGTTATTTCTCTTATTTTTTTAGAAGAGGTATAAGATCTAGACCTTTGTAGCCTCCCCAAAAAATAGATAAGATCTAGAAAGACAGAGAGGGAATAAATGGAGAGGAAGCAAAGGGAACAGGGAGAGGGCAGGCTGGAGATGAATTCAAACAGACATGGAGGACAGCAGTCAGCAAGCTGTATCTCAAGGAAACAGCCCCAGTGGCTTTCCTTGACTCCATAGGCTTGAACATTAGACTACTCCACCCTACTTAGTCTAACAAAAATCAGGGGATTGTGAACTTTAGATTACTCCATCTACTT
Organism: Monodelphis domestica; assembly: GCF_027887165.1. Taxonomy (NCBI): domain Eukaryota; kingdom Metazoa; phylum Chordata; class Mammalia; order Didelphimorphia; family Didelphidae; genus Monodelphis; species Monodelphis domestica. The sequence continues at coordinate 425,198,117 of NC_077230.1, forward strand.
AGTCTAACAAAATTAGGAATGTCTACACCATACTTAAGGATTAAGTATTTAGGAGGATGGCCTATAACAGACACGTGCTAGCAAATGACAAATCAGAAACAACTGACAGACCCCTGGGCTGTCCTAAGTCAAGCCTAAGATATTATTAGTACATGTGAGATGCAGGAACATGATGTAAAACCGTCTATATATTTTGAATCACTTCCTCTCTCCAGCCTCTTTGATGGAGGAGAGGTGGCTGGCAGCAGCATATCAGCATCTTGGCGTGGCTGCTGCTATTATCTGGATTTAGCGGTGAGTTTCCCTTGATACCATACTGGAAGAAGTCTAGTATCCTAGCTCAGGTGAGGCTCTTCTCTGAGATCTCTCAGAGTTTAGGCTGATTTTTCTCTCCTTTACCTTCCAAACACTATCCTCTTAGAGAAAGCCTCTAATCTTCAAAAGCCTCATGGCTAAGGACTTTGAACTCAGTCTGGCACAGACCAGGTGAGAGAAATCCTTTACTTTTCCCTCTCTCTTTCCTTGATTTCTTCCCTATATATTGATTAAACCACCATATATTTCCAAACTGACTTGGTTATTTTATTTGGGATATCACCTGGTGACCAAAAATCAAACTTATAATAGGTCACAACCCTAAATTATCCTTACAAGACCAAACAGGATCCAGTTTTAATGAACTTGACTACCTGCTCATTTCTGATGCAAGAATGAGTTGGGATGCCTTGGAGAACTCAACTGATTAGGATTCATGAACTGATTCTACAACAGTGCTCAGACCCTTAAACAGGCTCACATCCAAACCAATCCCTTCATGGGTGAGTATGGGCTCCAATATTTGCCCCACTGTGATCAGATGCAAATCAGCCTGGCTCAATCATCCCTGGCCTCAGATCTATTGCTATAGGGCTTCTTATGTCCTCTGGATAATACTACCAGGACAGGAAGGACTCTGGCTCATTACTCTAAGAAGTTTCAGAGAGTATCAGTGACACCTAATGTTATCTAGGGCATACTTAGCCTCTGTAAGACTGTCTGTGGATACAACTGATTTCAGTTTCCTTGAAAGATCAGAAAATGTCCAATTAAACACAACCATGTAAATCCTGGAAATCAAGAGAGTTCAATAAAATTAAAAGTAAAAATATTAAATAAAACCAGGATCTGTTTTTTTTAAATAAAAAACAATGAAATAGATAAACCATTGGTTAATTTGTTTAAATAAATAAGAAAACAGAATTATTAATATCAAAAAAGGGAAAGAATGAATGAGTTAGCAATGAAGTTGAAATTTAAAAAAAATTCTGAGGACTTATTTTGACCAATGATGTGCTAGCAAAACTGAAATATAAGTGAAATTGATGAATACTTATCAAAAGATGAATTGCTCAGATTCACAGAATTAGAAATAGAATACTTATATAACTTGATCTTAGAAAAAGACATTGAAGAACCACAAATGAGATTGTTTTGAAAAAATCCCCAGGATCAGATTGATTTACTAGTGAATTACAACAGTAAAGGAAAAATTAATCTCAATGCTATATAAGAAATCTTAAAAATATAGGCAACGAGGGGCAGTGAGGTGCTTATTGGATAGCAGGAGCTAGATTCAGGAGGACCAGGGTTCAGATATGGCTTCAGACACTTTGTGGCTGTGTGACCCTGGCAAGTCATTAACTCCTATTGTCTAGCCTTTACTTCTCATCTACCTTTGAACCAATACTTGGTATTGATTCTAAGAGGGAAGGGAAGGTTTTTTTTTTAATATATAAAGAAAGAATCCCACCTAATTCCTTTTGTGACCCAAATATGGTTTTGATACCCAAACCAGGGAAAGCACATGCAGAGAAGAAAACTAGACATTCCCCTAATGAACTTTGACATAAATATTTTAAATAAAATACTAGCTTTGAGATGATCAGATATATCACAAAGATCATACACTATAACCAGGTGGAATTTATATCTAGAATATAGGGCTAGTTCAATATTTGAAAAACCATATTTGACTATACTAATACTACTACTACTAATAATAATCATGTTATTATATTCATTGGTGCAGAAAAAGCATTTGTCAAAATATAAAAGCCATTCCTGTGAAAAATACCAGAAAAATGCAGGAATCAGTGGAGCTTTTCTCATCATAAGTAGTATGTATCTGAAAGAAAAGCAAGCACTATCTATAATTGAGATTAAATGGAATAGAAAGCATTCCTGATACATTTAAGGGTGAAGGAAAGAGTCCTTTTTGCACCTCTATTATCTAATATTTGTCAGTATTGTAATAGAAATGCTTTTGTTTTTGTTGTTCAGTGGTATCTATCTCTTTGTAACCCAATTTTTTGGGTCATCTTGGCACAGATACTGGATTTTTAGTGAGAGAACTTTCACACATTCCTAATGAAAAGAACAGATCTGAATAGTGTAATAATTAAAATTATATATCTAACAGTTATTGTTTTTCATGAAGTTTATTACTAGTAATAGTAGATCAGCACATATTTAAATCTCATCATTTACTCTAAGTTCTCAGACCACGTGTAGCCTATTTTCCATTAAACTTTATCTTCCTTTACCTCTCTCCTCTCTCCCAGAGTCCTCGTTACAAGCCATGGTCAATTCCTTCCCCCTTTCTTTTATTGACATTCCATGACGTGGTGTTTTTCAAATGTGGACAAACCAGCTGGTCCTCCAGGAAGGGAAGAGAATGAACTTCCCTTGACATCATTCCCCCTGTGATCCTTTAGGAGACCAGTCCCCACAATGGATCATTTAAACACAACTATTTTACACCTTTACATATCTTCTAGCTAAGAGTACATACAATATTGAATTTTCTAAGAGGAAGTTATAATAGTTACAGATAAGAGGGAAATATGAGAGGAAAACTACAAAAACTGATTGATAGACACATTGACAAAATGCCAATTAGGCAGCAGTCCGCTTTGGCATAAGAGTTTACATTCAGAATAAGTATGTTCAACCCCCTTCAGTTTGGTTCATTATATCCCAAAATTCATTCTGGATCTTTTGATGCAGTGTGTGGCTTCTTCAGGCATCTTTACAGTACCTTCTCCAAAAGGATCCACTTTCTTGATTCAGGATGTTGACAAGTTTCTTTTCCTGAAATTTCTCCAAAAAACTTTAAATCTTGGATTTTAGGTTATTTACACAATCCCCCTGAGGAGGTGTTGATAAACACCAGAATTACCCTGAGATACATGGCTGAGTTATGAGGTATGTGAAACAATTTTCAAAAGAAAAAAACAAACCCCTACAAAATCCCTAATAAGAAGCAAAAATTAAATTCTGTATAAAAACAATAAGTACAAAATCAATAAACAATAAACATCTTACATGTAGAAAATTCTGAGTAAAAAAAATGAAACCCGTAATAGGTCCTTGAATCAGTAGCAAGATCCAATTAAAGTGACTTATGTCTAATAATCCAATAGAGCACTTTACCCATTTGAAGACAGGACTACAGAAAATTGCCAAGCTATAATACAGAATATACTAAGTTTCAGCAGCAAATGGGAAAAATCATTCCCTGGTCTGATTATACCTTCACTTTCAGGGATAGGGGGAGCCACTATGATAGCCAAACTGGGGTACTTGACTCAGAATATTGCACAAGGAGTGTGGTACAAGGAGTCCTGCATCTTAATATATGTCAAGTGCCTCAACCTCAATTCTCACACCGGTTCAAGTTCTTTTGTAATAATCTTCCCTGAATTGGTTTGGTGCTTTTTGATCTCATGCTACTTGGCACTGTATGGTGGCTCTTTGTTCCCTTCTCCTGGAATGAGACCTAATCATTTAACACAGTCTCATGACATTTATCAACTTATGGCAGGTTTCCATAGTCTAAAGCTTTTGGGTATGCAGAGTTATTAGGGCTAATAGATGCTGTAAACTTATACTATAAACTTGTCCTTTAAATAAAAAAAAAACATTAATACTGACTTTATGTGCTTCGAGTATTAACAAGGGTAGGAAAAAAGAAAGGAAAAAATAAAATATCTTATTGTAAATCAAAAAAATCATAAAAAATAATAATTTCTTAATTCACAGTCCATGTGACAATGCATTAGTCAATCAGAGGAACAACACAAAAGGTGCTCACTCAAAAATGAGATTTATATCCCTCTTATCTTGGCAAGGATCCACAATATGAGTGTACATGAATTTTTTACCAGGTAAAAGCCTTTTAAAAACAGTAATACATCAACTAATACATATTCTAAGAAGTATCAAAATCCTCAAAATTAAAAGAGCCCATTTAATGACAATAGCAAACAAACCCACTATCATTAAGAGTCACATTACTTGCTGTGTGACATGTAAAAAATCTTTGAAATCATGAATATTTGTCACAAGTTCTACAGATTTAATCAATCTTTCAACCTTGGATGAGACATTTTTAGCAAAGTCTATTATTACCATCATTCCAAAATGTGTTAGGAAAGAAACCAGAAAACCTCGGTATCCTTGATGAAAACCTCATGTGTCCAAAAATGTCAACAAGAATCTAGATTATTCTGGTGGCAGGGTAGAATAAGCTGAAGAGGTACAAATATAACAAACCCATTTTGAAGCTACTTGGCTTCACAGGAAAAAGCATTCCCACCTCCTGGATGAAATCATAACATATCACAGGGTAACTAAGCCACTGGGCATCTCCTTCCCTCTTGATATGAGACTGTAACAGTGTAACAGAACTGCCTCAAATATGTTTCAATCATTTTCATGTAGATCCAAGGACTAAATAATATAAAAAAATAAATAGTGAAAATCACTTCAGATATGTCACCCATTACATTTTCAATAAATGCAGAGATGGGAAAAGACAGCAATACCATTTCACTCTACTTCAACTACAAATGGACCCTTACCTCTTGTTATGAACAACTCAGAGGCAAGGAAATGATCAGTCAGACATAGGGATGCTCCCAGTTATCTGAAAATCACTTTAGAAGACCTGTTAAAATCAATTGAGATTATTAGATAATTAAATTCTCCAAAATTATTATACAGGTTGGAACCAGATTGATGAAGTCCATCCATCATCTCTGTGTGACAATTAACAAAACCAAAAAAGGAACAAAAGGCTGTCTATGGGATTTTTTACAATGATATGTTCTTCAGTGCAATCATAGGGGAGGTACAAATAAGGACAATGTAACAGAATATTTTGATTTTGATAATTTACAAAGGGGTTAACAGTAAATTACATATATTTTATATTTAGAATTGTGTTACAGAGAATTCTCCATTCTAGGGAGGGGAACAAACTGAAACAGTTAACCTTGAAATAGAATATGTAAACTGAGAGAATCTATTACTTGTTGAAATAGAAAAAGTGAACTGAGGGAAACTGTTTCTTCTGCAATGACTGCTGTCCTCTGGCTTGTGACTAGAGAGCTTCTATAGGAACCTGAAACTGCTTACTTGAAATGGAGGTAGAAATGAGAAATGCTGAGGGATGCTGATTCACAGAGATGATGCGACACAGGGGAACTGCTCTAGATATATACTGGGGAATACTCTGGGGTTTGCCTACTGATCCCTACTGATGGCTGATGGATCAGTATATCCTTATAACCTCCACCCCCCTTCACTCCCTTCCTTCTCCAACCCTCTCCTCCCAGTTCTTCTTGAAGCCTTTAGCTTCTTCCCTTCCCCCCCTCCCTTGAGTAAACTATAAAGATATTCTTTTCCTTTCCTTTTTCAAGTCAAGTTTACTTTTCTATTTCAAGTCAAGGGGTTTATTGGGATAACAGGATGGGAAACTGAGGTGAGAGGGATGAGGATGTCCCTAATCTAAAATGAGGGTTTGAGAAAGTAGTCCAGTCACAAACTGTGACTCTAAGACAATTAGGGAGATGGAGGACAACAGCTTTTAAATTTTTCTTCTTCTTCACAAAATCAGCAAGGTCCCACAGCTTAACTCCAGAGAGAAACAAAGTTCAAAATCTCTCCTTCAGCCTGGCTTGTCTCCTTTCTCAGCTTCAACCTCAGAGAAAAACAAAGTTCAAAGTCTCTCAGTTTCTCCTGGCTAGCTCAGCTCTCAAATAGACCACCAACTCAAAAGCCAAGTTTCTCCTTCTTGTCAACTTCAACTGTCCCAAAGCCAGAGAACCCCAAAACCAAGTCAGCCCCACCAGGGTCTTTCAGCCAGGTTCAACCTTCAGAGAGAGTGTGACTCCAAGTCCAGTCCTCTCCCCCTGGTCAGCTCAACAGCCAACTCCTGGGAACATTCCATTTTGGAAACTCCTTCTTGATTGACAGGCAGTTTAGGTCCCCAATTTCTTGCATCTTGGTTTACAAGTTCTCTCTCCCCATGCCTCTACCACAATCTCCCCTTTTATTAGCAAAAAAATGCAACTTGCATTTTTCTATGATACTTAACTTAATAATTTCATCTATCTATCTTAACTCTTGCTATCTTGCTATCTGAAATATACTCTTACCACCCCCCCCCCAAATAACAAAATCCTAAACTCATCTTAGCTGTTCTATCTATCTAAATACTAAGCTAAGAATGGGTCATAGGAAAATGGTTTAGGTAGGGGAATTACATGAACATAGTAGTTTTCCATAACAAAGCAAATAACAATTTCCAAATCATCTCAACAATGTCAATAACATATTGAATAATCAAAAATCTTATTTCCTAATGTCTATATAATCACTAAGAAAATTTTCTAAAACTAACAAATGCTAACTTACAATCATAATACAATCTAACGTCTATACTTCAGAACTTCTATGTCTACTTTCTTAAGCCTTACACAAAATCTCTAGGCTATCAATATGGTTAGTAGTTAGACTATTAATGAACTTACTCTAAAAAGTTAGCTTGTTATTTAATTTAGTAATTACACGTGTCCATAAAAATGTACATATGTACATCCTTGTGGATTTTTGTGCAAACTCATGCAGAAAAGAAAAACCTTATCTGTTTGAATTTCCCACAGAAAGTTTTGTCAGTGTGTTCATTTGTTGTCATGTAACTGTGTACGTTGTATACTTACCCAACCCATGGAATATTTTACTTTGCTATGTAGGATGTGCGTGCAAATATATGTGATGTTCACATGTACGACGCTTCCTTACATAACCTTCATGGCCAAAAGTTCCAAATTTCAAAGTTCCAAAGTCCTTTCATGTCCATTCATGTTGCTTGTAGAAATTCTCTTCCTTCCACTCTGGTCAACACTTCACTCTTCTGTGTTCCATCACTTGATTGAAGACTTGTGTTCTTCCAAATCAGGATTTGCTGCAATAATCAGGAACCCAGGAACACACGAACAATGCATGTGTGTGAGATTTACACGTGTGTGCAAATAAGGGTAAAAAATTACTTTTGCATGGAAGTAAGATGAAATTTTCGTGAGTGCCAAAATGTATCAATTTTATGTGTGTGCAAGTAAGATAACATGTGATTTTCTTCATGCATGGGTGGTAAGCCTTGCCCTTGTTTCTCTTCATGCTTGCAAGTTAGGTCAACTTGGGTTTTTCTTCATGCATGCCGGTAAGCATTATGCCTAAGAGTAGAGTTTTCATTTTTTTTCTTCATCAAAGAGGTTTATCATATGATTACTGCTATTGTTTTTTATTACTGTATGTAGTTTTTGCATGGCTATTGTATATAGTTCTTGGAGATAGTTCTTTTTGATTTGTTACTATGTCAGGCAGAGACTATTTTATATTTTACATTGAGGCTTTGTTTCTCTGTGGCTGCTACTCTTTCAAATGCAAGTTTTCTTTTCATATTACTGTGTTATTGGCTGCATATCTTCAGGAACTGTATTATATACTTCAGCTTTAAAGGTGATGTGCTACTCATTAATCAATTCAACTTGTGCAGGGCTCTCTTTTCTGAATTCTAGTGGCAAGTATTCTCCAGTGCTTTCCTTTGTTCTCAGTAGGCTTTCATTCACAAGTCTGTCATTGACTTCTTCTTGGGCTATTCATGTTGCTCTTCATGACTAGGACTTTTTTCTTAGATGTCATCAGCATATGTATCATCACTGATGACATGATCACATTGTTATATCTAGTGAGATATCCGAAACTATTAAATAATATCTTCATGGTTTACCCTCTCTCCCTTCCTTCCCCAGTATAGATTGTTTTAGGATGAAGGCTGAGAGAAATGGATAACCTTTTTCTTTCAGGTCTCAATCACAACTGTAGGTTAAAGTCTTGTTATCACGGATTCAACCAATGTGAATCCACGTTTCTCAAGAACTCTAGATCTTTGTGCCTGTCCTCGTTATGAAGTTGGAATATTGCTACAAGTTTAGGAGTGTTCTTGTTGAATTACTTGTTCTTCTTTTGCTGGATAACATTCTTTATGCTACCTCAAGGCTAGTCTTTATTCACATAAGATTTTGTGTATAATGTTACCCTATGGAACTCCAACTAATCTTGGTTTCACTGTTACAGCATGAATGGTACTTGTCATGTGTATGAATAGAATAAAAATGAAATTTTGTATCTATGTCCCCTCCTCCATTTCTCAACATGTTTCTTGATATTATCCTTCCCATTCAGAATCTATATCTGCATATGCCATGTAATTCAATTTATCTATAAAATCATTTTAATTGTCAACCCCTAAGCTTGCATAATTTTTTTCCAATGGTATACAACTTGTTCTGTGCCTAAAGAATAATCCTGCATCATTGTATTGTTATGAGTTTGTTTTGCATTGGTTCCAGGTATTCTAACTTTTCACTTGTGTACCACACATCCCCTTCTTTGTCTACCTCTTCAAAAAGCTTATAAAATTGATAAGGTATTTGTTCTACATCATCTTCATTCATTATAATTACACCTTCTGGTATACCTTCAGATTCAGTGTCAGAATCTGAATCAATCAATCCAATTGCTGTGTTATTTGGATTCTGATCAATGCCATTTAAACCTTTGTCAGATGTTGGTAACTCTGGCTTTGTGTTGTGATCTAAGCCTATGTCACCAGCTTCTGTGTTACTCAAATCAGTTTCAAGTTATTTGTCATTAGTAAGCTTTAGATTTATATCTTGAATTGGTAAACTTGATGGTGTGGGGTTAGCTTCTTCTAGATCTTGTACACTGTTAATAATCATAGATCCTACTCTAACACTATTCTGAAGTTTATGTTTACCTTCTTTCCCACTTGACTGTGTAGAGATAGGCATTTTTCCCTCTAAAGTATTTTTTTTTCTGGGAATAAAGTTTGAACTTCTGCATTTACCCCTGCACATCATTAATAGGATGTGTGTCTTCATGTTGCCCCCCACAACATGTATCTGTTTCTGGTTTAGTAGCCAAGGTGTTCATAACTATTGACCCATTGTCCATGCCCTTGCTACCCTCTTCCAGGTGCATATGTAACCCAGTTAATTCTTTTTGATTTGATTCATTCCCAATAAAATCTTTAATGGAACATGAAACTAAGCCAGGGCAGTTACTCTGGCTAGATACCCCTGTGCCCCATAGAACATTGGCACTAACTGAATCCTTATTACTAAGCCTGCCATTCCATCGCCAGATTCAAATTTAACTGATATGTCACCTCCACTATTTTGAATATGATAATCTTTGTGTTCAAAAGCAATGTCAGCTTCATTATCAGTTAGTTTTTCCTTATCTATAACACTCATTGCTGGATGGAAAGTACTAGCTTTTGGATTCAAACTAGATGCATTTACAAAGGGTACCTCTGCCATAAAGCTCTTTAGAGAATTAACTAAGTTAGGTGGGACTTCATCTGTGAATATTTTTAGAGCCTTGTCATCTTTATCAACAGTAACCTTTAGGGAATTGAAATTATGTGTCTTTGCACCAGTCACAAACTTTTTCTTGAGTTCTTGTGACTCTTTCTTCCTTTTTTCTTTTGTATAATTCAATCCCATTATCCACTCTATACTGGGAAAAGTTTTCTAAGAATGATTTGATTTCCTTTACAGACTTTTCCTGTATGGTTACTATACAACTCATCTCAAAGTCTCTCATCTCATTTGCAATTTGAGATGTTATTTCATTAATTTCTGTTTTTGACTCTTTAATCTGGTTCTGCCTTTCTCTTGCTTTATTGCAATGACTATAATTCACAGAATCACTTTCTTGCACCAATTTTACACTATTTCCCAACTTTTTACTATTATTTTCATCTGTAGCCTTTTCCTCACAATTTCTTCTACCTCCAAGTGTCATACTAGGGTCCTGGCTTCATAATTCCCTTCTAATCATATCTGAATACTTTGGCTTAGCTCCAGTTTCTATTGCCTTTTGCATTTCCCTCAAATCAGGAGCTTGTTGTGATGACTTTATCTTGCAGTATGAACAACAAGTGGACTTCTTGTACCTAGTTTCTGCATTATGTTTATCTCTATTAGTACTCTCCTGTTTCTTCTTCAAGAAGCAATTTCTAATCAAGTGTCCTTTACTTTTGCACTGATATTGCCTGGTAACGCGATTTCTGGGAAACAGGTGTCTTGAAAGTCCTAACCGTGTTCAAATTTTTAATTTCCTCAATTTCCTTCTGTTTCAAATCCTTTTCAGTCCTCTCTAACTTTTCCTTAAGGTCTTGAACTCCCTTACTCTGATCTGAATTGTTTTCAAATAGGTAACCTGCAGTCTCTCTCAATTCAATTAGGGAAACTGAGTAGTATCTAAGGAAAAAGTTCTTGAAAAATGTCCTCAAATTGGGTGTGCATCCCCTCAGAAATTGTCCAAGGACATGGCCTGCTATCTCTTCATTATCTGCTTTTAAACCTAAGATTGTCTCTGCCATTTCTGACAGATGGTCTATGTATGTGTCAGGATGTTCCCCTTTATCCTGCCTAACGTTGTCAAACTTGGACCATGCACTAGGTTTGGAACAGCATTGCTTAATGGCTTGAAGCAAATCCTCCCTTCACCATTTAAGGTAGCAGGTTGGATTGGAGAAGTCCAAATCCTCTCTTTGATCTACAGTAGGCCAGCTGGTCAAATTGTCCTTAGATCTAGTTCTTTACAAAAATTGCCTCTTTTCATGGGGCCTGAACACTTCTGATAAAAGAAATTCAATATCCTTGAAATCTGGATCAAAGATCCAAAATGCTCTCTTCAACTCCTTGTGGGATTTAAAAGGATTGTCCACAAATTTTGGAAAATGTTATTTAATGGACTCAAGTTCCTGAGGAGTGAATTGTCTATGGGCCTTTGAGTGAATAACACCAGCATTAGTTGTTAGCTTGGTGAACTCCTTCAATGGACAGATTTTCTCAGGGGCACTAGCAGCCTGGTTCTCATTTCCACTGCCACCTTCAGTTTCCTAAGTGCATTCTCTGTTTGCCCATTGTCCTTGCTCATAACTCAATCTAAACTTTTTTCCTTGATCAGTTGTTCAAATACCGCCTTAATCATCTTGTCTAAGTTGTTGTCAATGGTCATAACCTTCGCTGCCTTAAGGGGAACCATGAATCTGTAAACTTTCTTCACTTGGGTTAGAGTCTGCAACATAGTCATAAAGATTACATAAACTTGTGCCAGGATTGCCAGAACTAATTCATGTTGAAATGGCATTCATAACATAATCATTGTCAAGTTTCCTACATAATCCATGGTTTCCACTACCATTTGAGTCAGTTTGCTATATAGAATATGGTAAACCCAAAAGCAAGCGATGGCTGCCAAAACCATACCAAAAACTACTTGTTTGAACATATTTACTATCTTTCCTGCCTGTGGGAATTGTTGTGTACAGTCAGACTAAGGGTGCCACTTGAAATAGAATATGTAACCTGAGGAAACTATTACTTATTGAAATAGAAAAAGTAAACTGGAGGAAACTGTTTCTTTTGCAATGACTGCTGTTTTCAGGCTTGTGACTAGAGAACTGCTACAGGAATGTGAAACTGCTCACTTGAAATGGAGGTAAGAATGAGAAATGCTGAGTTTAGGATTTTGTTATTGGGGGGTGGGGTAAGAGTATATTTCAGGTAGCAAAGAATTAAGATAAGGTAAGTATCATTGAAAAATGCAAGTTGCATTTTTTTCTAATAAAAGTGGGGATTGTGGTAGAGTGCTTGTCAATCAAGAACCAGGGTTCCAAATGGAATGTTCCCAAGAGTTGACAGTTGAGCTGACTAAGGGGAGGGGACTAGACTTGGAGTCACTCTCCCTGAAGGTTGAACCTGGGTGAAAGACTCTGGTGGGGCTGACTTGGTTTTGGGGTTCTCTGACCAAGGAAGAAATCTCTGAGATTTGATTGACCAACAGTTGGAGGAAAGCCAGGAGAAACTGAGACACTTTGAACTTTGCTTTTCTCTGGGGTAGAAGCTGAGAAAGGAGACAAGCCAGGCTGAAGGGGAGATTTTGAACTTTGTTTCTCTCTGGAGTTAAGCTGTGAGACCTTGCTGATTTTTTTTAAATCCTTACCTTCCATCTTGGAGTCATTACTGTGTATTGGCTCCTTCTCCTTTCCCTTATGCCCCTCAAAAGCATAAACTGCCACTCTTTTTAAGCCTTCAAGGTCCTTAGTAGGCCAGTTTGGACAGCTAGCCATAAAATAATTCTTAACTACCTTACAACTGTTTTTTTTTTTTTTACAAATTGTATCCTGATTTGTCTAATATCCCATTTTCCTAGCAAGAGCCAGTTCTTTGTATTTTCCTTATATCCATGCACTGAGAGGGTTTTTCATTATCGTCTTGTATAAGATTTTCAAATTTAGTCCACCTACCAGGCCTATCAGAACAAGCCCTCATAGCTTTTAACAATGCATTTCTAGCCTGGCATATTGTAAGTTATCTTGCTCTGAATTTGGGTTCCATTTGGGATCTTCAGTCAGCCAAGGAGTTGTTCCCATTCCCTGGGCCTGATTAACAAGAGGAAGAATCTTATTTCTTTCTTTTTCCATTATCAAGGCCTGGAGTAAGTCTTTCACATCAATCCATGTGGGGAAATATGTGGGAAAAATGCTTTCAACCTTATTTATGAGCAGCACAGGCTCATATTCAAAAGAAGTAATATTTTTTAAATCTCTCAATGTCCTGTGGAGAAAAAAGTGTATGATGTCTAATGTTGTCTAAATCTCCACATATATTATCAGTTGGGACATCTCTTAAAGGAAATAGACCTTTATTTGAATCATCTTAGGTAAATGTTGCTTGGCCTATTTTCTGGAGTTCAATAGAGTAAGTTGTAGTGAGGCTAGTAGAGGAAGGGGAAGTGGGTGAATGGAGAGGGAGTGGTTGGTCAGGGGGTGGGAGGTAGGGCAAAAAGATTGGGGGTGGGGCTGGGGGTGGGGAGGAGTAGGATGGGTGAGGTTTAGAGGAGGAGTTATAGTAAGGTGGGTGGGGTCGGTCAGGGTTAGGAGGGTAGGGAAAAGGATTTCCAGGAGAATAAGGATAGGAATGGTTCAGGTAGCTATAGGGAAAATGGATGGGCACCAGATAGTGAGGAAGAGGAAACTTTCGAGGGTATGAATAGTGGGATGGTAAGGGAGGGTAGAGAGATATAATGGGAGGAAAGGGAATGGGAGGAGTAGGGAATGAGTGAGGTCTGACAGGGAGAGAAGATTAAGGGTTAAAGTCCTGGTTTGGGTCAGTATGAGGAGGAACCTCACAGGCCAGGTGGGATGACAGAATGTATTTCTTGCTAGATCTAATCAAGGGTTCAGGATAAGTAACTGAAGGAGTTGAGATAGAATGATTTGGTTCCAAATAAAGAATGGTTTCCTCACTGGAGGAAATGATTGATTTATCAACATGATATGCCCACAATAACCAGTATTTATAATATTTGGAATCTTTGTTTTTAATAGCTAACTTCAAATCTTTTAAGATCTTGAAGTCAAAAGAACCATATATTGGTCAGGTAAAAGATATGACCATCCATGCCTTACAAAGCTTCCTAGGTTCTTTCCTTGGCATCCAATTCTCCTTACACAAATTAGGATCACTCCAGGAAGTAAAAGTTTACGCAGGGTTGAATCAGGAGGAATATTCCCTGATTTCCCTTGATGTGTTCCAGTATTTCCCATATTGTCTAGGATGTACGTCTTAATTTGCCTATTTAAGCTATTTTGAGTATTGCTAAATGGTCAGCTTAAACAATAAAAACTTTCTAAAACACAAAAAAATGGAGACACAAATATGTTCAATGTTATTGTGGAAGGCAATTAGAGTATGTTTTAAAAAATGAGTTAATATCAGGAACTAAATAATTGTTGCACAGCAATACTATTAATAATGAATGTGTATTTATTATAATTATAGTTATTAAATAATTAGTGATAGTAAATAATCATAAGCAATAAGTGTCAATTATCAATAATAATTATTATTAACAATTAATAATAGTTGATAGTGAATAATAATAGTTATGGAAAATTAATAATTATTCTTATTGATAGTATTATTAATAGTATCATGTACTAAAATTATTCCTTAATATTGCATTTAATTAATTTGATTTAATTTTGGCTTTGTTCAATTTCCTACATTTTATTTTAATTTTAATTCAATATTATTATTTAACTATTAATAATCCTTGTATTTAAATGTTTTCAATTTAATGTTATTATATTAAATCACTAGTAGTAGTAGTGGTAGGAAAGGAATTTTCCTTTAAACTTCCTGCAGTTTTACTTCCTGCAACAGAGTGGGGTTACAACTGCACATAGACATTGAGACACTTAGGGGTAGGCCTTATCTCTTTTTCACAGGGAGATAAAGAAAGAGAATAAAAAACATGGCGTGGCTTTTGATATGCTTAGGGGACACAGGCAGTCTTAATGAATGTGCTAGGTGGGGAGGGAAGAAAGAAAATAATTCCATAAAGCACTTCCTAGTACCCCAGTCTTAAGGAATGTTTGAGGGGGTAAAGAAGGAAAGAAAATTCAGTGTGGTCCTTTTTCCTCCCCCAGAGGTGAAGTCACATTTTTTCTTTTAAAAGTTGGGGATGCTGTTAATTGCCAGTGACCTGCTTAATAAATGCCAGATATTTTTGACCCGGGATCTCCATCACCAGATCAGGTTCTCAAGCTACTCAGTTAGCCTGCAACACCTAAATTGCAGTCTTTGCTCTAGCCCCTCACCAGGTGCTGGGTATTAGGGCTGTATTCCCAGTCCCCTCCCTCAGGCCTCTCTTTGCTGAATTCAGCTGGAGCAAATAGGACTGTGTCAGAGTGGGGGTTTTGCACCGGGGTAATACAGGGGCTACACTGTGTGCCGGGGAAAGTACAGACTGTCACTGGGTTGGGAAAGACTAGGAGTTCCTGTTGGGTCTTAAAAAAAAACCCTGGTTCGAAAAAGGCTCAGGCCCCATTTGTGCAGAAAGCCTTGTCCTATCTCCCCTCCCTCATCTAAGGTAAAAGAAACTGGGGAAGGAAGGGGGTGGGGAAGTCATGGGAGAGAAATGCTCACCAATAGATAGACTGGAAAAGAAAAATTACATCTTCTGTTTCCTGGCCAAGGTGTGTTTTGCATATGAAGGCAGATGAGTACTGTCTCTGAAATCCCTTTACACTTCCCTAATCACTAATCTAAAAATTTTCCTCAGAAGAATTTAAGTCTATGATAAAACCAAAAATCCCAGATTTGGGGACAAAAATTCACTATTTGATAAAAACTGCTGGGAAAATTTGAAGACAGTATGGGAGAGATTGGGTTTGGATAAACATCTCACATCCTACACCCAGAAAAACTCAGAATGGGTGAATGATTTGAATATAATGAAGGAAACTATAAGTAAATTAGGTGAACACAAAATAATTTATCTGTTACATCTTTGGGAAAGGAAAGATTTGAAGGCCAAGCAAGAGTTTGAAAAAATCACAAAATGTAAAATAAATATTCTAATTCAGTAAAAAAAAAAATTAATGAACTTTGGAAGAACAAAAGATCAAGGATATCCAGGGAAATAATGAAAAAAATGTGAAGGAAGGTGGCCTTGCAGTACCATATCTCAAATTATACTATAAAGCTGTAGTCATCAAAATAATATGGCCCTGGCTAAGAGACAGAAGGGAGGATCAGTGGAATAGACTTGGGGTAAGTGACCTCAGAAAGACAGTCTATGATAAAACCAAAAATCCCAGATTTTGGGACAAAAATTCACTATTTGATAAAAACTGCTGGGAAAATTTGAAGACAGTATGGGAGAGATTGGGTTTGGATAAACATCTCACATCCTACACCCAGAAAAACTCAGAATGGGTGAATGATTTGAATATAATGAAGGAAACTATAAGTAAATTAGGTGAACACAAAATAATTTATCTGTTACATCTTTGGGAAAGGAAAGATTTGAAGGCCAAGCAAGAGTTTGAAAAAATCACAAAATGTAAAATAAATAATTTTGATTACATTAAATTAAAAAGGTTTTGTACAAACAAAACCAATGCAACCAAAATTAGAAAAGAAGCAACAAATTGGGAAAAATCTTCATAATAAAACCTCTGACAAAGGACTAGTTAATGAAATTTATAAAAAGCTAAATATAAACTGTTTCATCTTCTTGGATCCCTTAAGTTTTCTCTTACATGTTTACCATTTTTATACTTCTCTCAAGTCTTGTATTTGAACATCAAATTTTCTATTAAACCATGGTCTTTTCATCAGGAATTCTTGATAAGTCCTCTACTCTGTCTTTCAATGCATTTCCCCCCTGAAATATTATGTTCAGTTTTACTGGGTAGGTAATTCTGCACTGCAATTATTGTAAGGATTAGATCTTTGCTACAAACCAGGAGCAGAAGATCCCCAAGGACAGAAGCAGGGCTAAGATTCTGGAGCTCTGAAGAAAGGAGTTCCTGTCTTACAGTTGCTTCTCTGGAGGAGAGAGGGAGGCTTTGAAGCTGCCAAGAGACTGGGCTTTTCCTTCAAGCAAACTTTCATCTTCTGGAAGTGATAGAGATTTAACACTCCACACAGGTGGACTGTGTGAGAGAAGCCATTTCTTCCCCTTCCTGATCCTGTGTGCTGCTATTGGTTTCTACTGGGACTGAATCCCTTTAAACTCTTTCATGTCAGACCTTTCCTCACTACTATTGACTTCCTCTTGGACCCTGAAACAAAGACTTTTACACAGTTCTCTAAATAGTTTGGGCCTATTCACCAAGACTTTCCCTAAGTCTTACTGGGGTTGTCAGGAAACCCAACACCCAGCCCAGCCAGGGGACCTCATGTATCTGAAAACCTGGAAAACTGAGAGAAGGAACCAACTAGCACCTCTATGGGAGAGTCACCATGGAGTTATTCTATCCACACCCACAGCCATAAAACTGAAGGGGTAGAATATGTGGAATAATATCTCTCCCATTCAAGTCTTTGTTTCCTCTCCTTGTCCCCACCCCCATTTCCCATGGAAAGGAAAAAGAGAGGATGTAAATTGCTGTGAACCAGTGGAAGATCTCATGTAAGTGCACAAGAGTTCAACAAATCTGAAATGAATTCTTTTGAAAATAGTAATATTGATTTTCATGAGTTTTACTTAGTTATTTAGTCTCCTTAGGAGCAGGGGTATAAGTCAGAGAAAGGGTTTTTCACTTTTCTGCTGTCTCCTTTAAGAGACTAGAGGGAAATAGATGTGGACCCCATTACTTGCAGAGGTCTAGATAAAGAGAGGCAGTTGGAAAGTTCTGGATCCAGTCTTTGACTTCCTCAGGGGTCCTGCCTCTCTCTGACTTGCTTGGGAACAGTTGGCTGGATCTTTATCTGACAGTAAAAGAATCTTTTAGTGACTTTAGATACTGTTTATTTTAGAGTGGAGAAGTACAGAAAGTTCAGAGTCTGATTTACAGAAGAGCTTTTCCCTTCAGAATCACAGGAGAGTTTAGCTAAAGGGCAGTTTGGATCAACTATCAGAGGCCTTGTCTTCTCTGACTGAGGGAGGCTGAGGGACTCCATTCAGCATCTCTACACAGAGAAATTGACCTTTTGAGTTTCATAAATTGCTTTAAGATTTATGAATGAGAATAGGCTAGAAAGTTAGAGGTTAAATCTTTAGTCAATGAGTGTAGATTAAGTCAGGCCTGCTTGCAGGCAAGAAGAAAACTCTGTGAGGAGTTAATTTGGGGGAGGGGTTATTTAGATATTGAGTATAATAGATTTCCCATCATATTCCTAACTCCTAGTTTCTATCCTTCTATTCCTCTTCCTGCCTCTAAAAGAATTGAATAGATATTGTATTAAACTGCCTTCATCGTTCATCTAATGCCTGAAAATCAGATTAGCCTCTGACAGCTTCAGCTGATTATACTAACTGGCCATTAACATTTTGTTAATCATATTCACTACTATACCAGCTTAATTATATTTATTAAAGCTCTTAATGTGAGTCAAATGTCCACTCCATTTAAGCAAGGTGTTGGTCAATAAATAAGCAGTTGAAATGAACTAAAGATGCTTTTAGATCCTCAAGATCTCATTCTCCAGAAGGGGGAAATGACAATATTGTATTAGTATTTTATTCTCCACAGAGAAAGTGAGAAGTATACATTTTAATTCTGAAAATTTTTGAATTTTATTTAAATAATTTTTGAAACTGAAATTTTTTGAATGAACTTTAACATCTACATTTATCAATAGTGATCTAATATGTGCCTGTAAAGCATTTTTTTAAAATGTTGTTTTGGATTTATACTAGGATATTCAATTAGAATTTTATTTATATAGAATATTATTATGTGGTATTTCTTCTTCATTTCTTGCCACAGATGGTGAATGGGGTAATTTCCAGGTTTTCCAATCTTCATAACCTGTGTTGTATACTTTTTTCTTTTATATTTATTTCTATATACTCTGTATCTTTTTTTTCTTACTTTAACATCACAATTACTTTCGTATTGTTAGGCACACCATATTAGCTTAACACATATGGCTGATAAATTTCTAGTTGCTACATGTGGAATTTAATAGAAACAATAAGATGTTAGAGGCAAGCTCCTGAGCTCCAGTATCAAGTAATTTGTAAGAACCAACAGAACATTTCAATCAGGCTAAAATAACTGAATGTTTACTGTGGCTAGAAGCAGAATTTAGTCCTCTACCTGTTTATGAGCAAGTATCTGAAGAGTGAAACAGTTCCTATTGGAAACTTTGGTTATAAATTTTTCCATGTTCTGTTTTCCAGCCAAGATATCTGTTGGAGAATCTGTCTATTGCAAGCTAGGCTTCTGCAAAAGGAGAAGAAGGTCACTGAGGCCTACATCAGAGCTATAGGGCTTGAAAGACATGATTGACTGTGTGAAATAGGGTATGTCACTTTTTCTTGTTAAGATTTTGCTGTCTTCTGACTAACTGTCAATGCTTCTCTGAAGACGGGCAGTGCTCTAGAAGCCCATTATGCCATGGTTTAGCACCTCATCTTCTTTCCACCATGGGAAGGGTCAGACCCTCCTGGGCCCTTTGCCCCTTTCTATGACCAATGGCAGAATCACTCTGAGAAGAATGGGGAAATGACAATCTTGTTTAGGAAACCCCAGAGTTGCCTCTGTCCCATATGGGGACTTGTTCTCCAGGAATCCCCACACTGACCCTTGTCCCAGACTGAACAATAAGTCATCAAATACCCAGTGAGCACTCTGAATAGAAGTTATAGAGATGCTCAAGAAGACATTTGGTCAGTATTACCTTCTGTCCCCTTGCACTGAAACCTGACCTTTTTCTCATTTCCCTCCCAGAATAATTATTTAGATCATAGAAGGAGCACCCAGAGAATGGACAAAGGCAGTGGTCTTAGATTCCTGTTGGCAGTTTCTAGGCCCCAGACTAGTGGTCAGTCTAACATAACAACAAATCCTTGATTGAGATGGGAGGAGGGTCCCTGCAGATTTTTACCTTGTGGCCCATCTGATTTATGCCCTGGACTTTTTGGACCACAGGGCAGAATCTGACCTTGTTCCCCAATAATTTCCATCTTATCACATTTCATCCACTGTGCCAGATTGTTGAGATACTTCTGGATACCAACTGTTCCATGCATATAGTCATTGTCTTCTCAGCTTCTTCTGCCTTTCCTTTGTCACCTTTTTCTATCTCAAGATTCAAAATAATGCTTTCTGTTGTCTGTACAATTAGTAGAATAATAATAGTTACTGTTTACAGAGCTTTTCACATATATAATCTCATTGGATCCAAGTCCTTGATAAGAAGATGGTATAGAACAAAGGCAAGAGCAGAGTCCTATTGTTGTGAGAGTTTTGAGGAGATACCCCTGGTTCTGGATAGGTTACCCTTTTTCAAGACTCCAAAACTTAGCTCATTAATAAATATAGAAAGTTATTAATTTGGAAGTCATGTTGAAAGGCCAAGTGATGGGGTCCAGGTGGAACCCTGCCTCCTTGAGCAGATGGGGTTTGGTGATTTTATACCCTTTTGACAACAGGACCTACATCACTAGAGAAAGGATGATGACGGCATGTTACTGGATCTCTGGAACCCGAAATCAGTCATGTGGTTAAGACCTATTTTTCAAAGTCAAAAGGGGATGAACTGCCCAGTTTAGAAGATAATCAGATATCTGGGATATAAAGTAGATGACTGTCAGGAGCAAGCTGGGAGGTGCCTATATGTGCACCTCAAGAATGAAGGGAGAGGTCAGAGATCCTCAAAGTCACCTTCCCTAGCACTGTAGGAATGCAATGAAAAATGAGTCTTTTATGTACTCTCTTATTTGGCCCACAATCTGGGGTGTTAGGGCATCTAGGAGAAGCCTGTACCCCCCTATAGCTGAGGCTGATACTGTGAATTTTAAGTTACTCCACCCTGCTTAGTCTAGCAATCAGGAATGTATATACCTGTACATAAGGATTAAGTGTTGAGGATGATGGCCTATGACAGACATGTGCTAGCAAGTGACATATAAGAAACAACTGACAGACCCCTGGGCTGCCCTAAGTCAAGCTTAAGCTATCATTGGTACATGTGAGACACAGGAAGTGATGTAAAAAATAGTCTATATATTCTCAGGACTTCCTCTTGCCTCACTCTCTTTGCAGGCCGAGGTGTTGAGCTTTGGGTCTCTCTCTGGGTCTTTTGTGGAGACGTGGCTCTGGCTCTTTGTGCTGGGTGGAATTTTGGCATCTTGGCATATTGGTGTGGGTCAGGTGAGGCGTCTTCCCTGAGCTTTCTCAGAGTTTAGGATGATTCCTTTTCTTCTTCCTCTACTTTCAAAAAAACACTGTCCTCTTAGGAAGCCAAGCTAGTTTTTCATCTTCTGAGGAGGCCTCATGCCTGACATCTCTGAACTCCCCTTGGTTTAGGCTAGGCCTGAGAAATCTTATACTCCTTTCCCTCTCTCTTCTTCTTAATTCCTTCCCTCTATATTAATTAAACCATCATAAAATTCCCAAAGTGACTTGAGTATTTTTATTGGGATTGAATTGAATCCCTGGTGACCATTAATATAATATATTAGTCAAAACCCCTAAATCTACCCCTAGCAATACTAGTCACCTTTCTCCCATGAATCCCATGATAGAATTTCACATTTGGAGAGGTGCTCTGGGGCTCTTTAGTTCAATCTGGGCTACTCAGGAATGCTTAACCCATATTACCATAACAAGTGACCATCTCAACTTGATTGGAAGTACTCTAATGTAGGGTCACCTACTCGCTGTCACAGTATTGCATTACCCTTTTGTAAAACACTAATTGTTAGGAAGGCCTTCCTTATGTCTAGCGTATGTCTACCTCTCTGTATCTTCCATCCACTGGTAATAGGATCAAGAAAAACAAGTCTCATCTTTCTTCTAGGGGGCAGCTCTTCCACTATTTGGAGACACATCATTTCCACACTCCAACCCTTGTCACAGATACTCTTCCACTAGTGGATCATATTAGCCTTACATTCTAGCCCATTAAGAACTTTGTGGATCCTAGCCTTGTAATGTGATGTATTAGACACAGTTCCATGGTGAGGGTGATTCAGCCACTTAATATTTACATTTTCACTCATGTAATACATCCTTCCCGCCATGGAAGAAATCTAGGAATGGGGAGCTCACTGCTTACACAGGACATTTGGTGATGGTTCAGAAGTTTTTCAGGAGAGTGAGCTAGAGGCTGCCTTCCTCTGACTTACACTTGTTCCTGGTTATGTATAATGTCTTGTACATGGCAGATGTGGGAGAAATATTTGTCAAATGGAAAGTTCTAGAACTGACAGATCATTCACTATTATCATTTTTGATATGCCATTGAAAGATGGTCAGTGAATCTCACAGTTATAAGGAACCTCATGAGGCAGAGGGTCCAAGTGACACATGAGCAGGATCCTTTCTCCAGTCTGCTTTTTCTCTCAAACTTTTCTTGGTGCCCACATTCATTAGGGGAAAAAAAGATGAAATTGGAAGCCTTTGGGGTAGCCATATTTGGAACACAAAAATGTAAAAAAAGAAAAGCTATCCATAAATAAAACAGATTAGGGCAAGCTAAAGAACAAGCTCCCCTCCAGAAAATCTATTCAGAATATCTCTTAAAAGTTATGCATACCCTGCCTGTTCTGCTTATGACATGGAAACTGCTTTAACAATCACTAGAACATTTTGTGTCACATTCATGTTGAAGAAACTTTTTACATGACAGCATTGTTCAACATGAAATCTACAGGGCCTGGCGCTTACTGTGGCCATGAACAGATAGCAGGGTCTGTCTCCTCAGCTGTTGCTGGCCCAGTTTTCCTTTACTTCAAGTCCAGTGTGCACCAGTTTTCACAGGTGCTTTGTCAGGGAGCCTAACCAATGAAGAGGTGAATCATCAAATATCTTTTCTGCTTTCAAACTCCTCTGCATTATCTGTGTCACAACAGAAGCAACAACCAGGGCCTTGTTTCTGTGCTCCTTCTGTGGAAAAATCTGTCATGTAGTTGACTGAACAATAATACGCTGCTTTGGCTTCATGATTTACATGAGTCCTCTCAAAAGGTCATTGGAAGCTCACCTTCCCCAGACACCCCAGACAGTCCTCAGTAGGACTCAGCTGCCTGAGGAAGATGAGGAAGAAGAGGAAAGTTTTGCCTTTCTAGAGCCCTTCTGGACAAGTATTCATCATCTTCTGTTTGAAGACTCTTGGTAGTGGGGAAAGCACTATCTCCCAAGGCAGTTTCTTCCTGGTGTCCTCTCTAGCCCTTCCCTTTTCCAGTTCTTTCAACCAACTACAATCTGTATTCCAATCCTCCAATAACACCGTTGGACTTCCTCTGGTCACACTATAGAGATTCCATTCCAAAATATGACACCTAGAACTGAACAAAGTGTTCCTGATGGATTTTGACATATGCACACTGTCCTGGGCACTGTATGAACACAACTACAAAACACTTTCCACACAATGTGTAAGAGAGCATTTACAAGACAAGACAAGCATGCAAAACAAAGTAAAGGACCTCAGCTGTCAATCAAGAAAGAACATTCCAAATGAAATGTTCCCAGGAAAGTCAGTTGGAGTGTCAAGCTAGGCTGAAAGGGGAAGAAGCTCTGAACTGCACCCATTAGCTTCTGTCCTAGGCCAAAGGACCCTGGGGGGGGGGGGGAGCTCTGGAGCTAGGGTAAGAAGAAATTAACTTTTGTTGGTGGCTTATAGTATGATGAACTGATTGTATATTTGAGATTTGAGTTTGAAGGAAGAAGAAAGAAGATTAAACAGTTATCCTCCCATCTCCTTGACAGACTGTGATACAGCTGTGACAGGAATGACATTTCCCAAAATCCTCCTAACCCTCCTTATAAATTAGGAATAAACCTATCCCTCTCACCTCAATTTCCATCCTTGTCCTGTTTTCCCCAATAAGCCCCCTTACTTGAGAAAGGAAGAGGAAGGAGTTTTCCCTCATAAACCTCACAGTTCACCTTGGAGTTAGATAGAATGGTGGCTGATTAACAGGGGAGAGGGGAAGGGAGGCAGGAGGGTCTGGGTGGAAAACTTGGAGGTGAAGGGTGAAGGGTAGGAAAAATCTTGGTCTATTAGCCATCAGTAGTGATCAACAGGCAACCCTAGAGTATGCCCTCTAGTAATATCTCTCTATCTCTCCGAAGTATCTCTATCACCATTGCAATGAGGCACCCTCAGGTTTCCCCTACTATCTCTCTAGTCAGTCAGAGCATCTCAGTTATTATAACTAGAACTATCTCCCACAGTATCCTATTTCTAATACAACAGTTAAAACTAGATCTAAATAATGGGAAAAACATTTAATTGCTCATGGGTAAGGTGAGCTAATATAATTAAAATGACCATCCTAACCAAATGAATTTACTTACTCAGTGCCATACCTATCAAAGTACCAAGACACTTTTTTGCTGAATTAGAAAAAATTATAGCAAAGTTCATTTTGAAGAATAAAATATAGAATATTAATGGAACTAATGAAAAAAAATGTGAAGAATGGGGGCCTAGCAGTACTGGATCTTAACCTGTACTTTAAAGCAGTAATCATCAAAGCAATGTGGTTCTGGTTAAGAGATAAAAGGGAGGATCAATGGAATAGACTTGGGCTAAATGACCTCAGCAAACTAGTGTATGATAAACCCAAAGATCCCAGCTTTGAGGCCAAAAACCCACCATTTGACACAAACTGCTGAGAAAATTGGAAAACATTATGGGAGAGATTAGGTTTCAATCAACATCTCATACCATACAGCAAGAAAAATTCAGAATGGCTGAATGACTTAAATATAAAGAAGGAAATTATAAGGAAATTAGGTGAACATATATACCTGTCAGATCAATGGGAAAGGAAAGAATTTAAGACCAAGAAAGAGAGAGCATTACAAAATCTTAAATAAATAACTTTGATTACATTAAATTTAAAATATTTTGTACAAACAAAGCCAATGCAACAAATGAAGCAACAAATTGGGGGGGGGGGGTAAATCTTTATAACAGAAACCTCTGACAAAGGTTGAATTTCTTAAAGTTGTAAGGAGCTAAATCAATTGTACACAAAAATCAAACCATTTCCCAATTGATGAATAGGTCAAATAACTTTACAAATAAACATCAATGAAAGAGAGGAAGAAGTCTCTTTGGGCCAAATGGAATTAATTCCCCTGGGTGAGAGGAGGTATAGGATTTAGGTCTTGATGAGTAAAGCTGAGAAGAGGGATTTCAGTACTGACTCTTCCCTAAGGGGCTCTGAAAAAAGGTCCCTCAGATTTTGTGTGGGATCAAGTATTGGAGGGGAAAACTTTTCTATGTGTTCACATTTGTTTTGTATCACATTTTGGTTCCGTTTCCTAATACTGTAACCATTTCCATTATTCTTATATCCGTTATGGTGATCTGTGAACAGGGATCTTTCATGTTACTATTGCAATTGTTTTGGTGGCTTTGAACTGTGCCAAAGGAGACAGTAGACTGCATCAATAAATGTTGTGTGGGTGATGACTGCTCCATTGACTTGCCTTTCCCCCATTTCTCTCTCCCTCTCCTTAGCCCTCTCTATTCCCTGAATCACAACAATATTGAAGAATATTATGTAAACTTAGTTAATAAAGCAGTAGACAGTTTGACAAGATTGACTCCAATTTTGAGAAAAGCTCTGCTATGAGGTAAATGCTATCAAAGAGCATTGAATGTTACAAAGAAAGCTTAGAAGGCACGAAGAGTCAATCCATGCAGCAAACTTCACCATGATCATATTTTGAGAAATTGCCACAGCAGCCATCACCCTGAGCAGTGAGCAGCCAGCAGCCTTGAGGCAAGACCCTCCACCAGCCAAAAGATGACAACTGGCTTAAGGCTCAGGTGATAGTTAGCATTTGTAAATTAAGGTACACACATTGGTTTTTAGATATAATGCTATTATACACTTAAAGACTAGAATATGGTTTAAATATGTCTATCACAACACTGGGAAACTTGCTACATTGGCTTTGTTTTGGTGATCTGGAACCAGATCTGCAACATCTCAGAGGTCTGCTTGCACATACATGTGCAGTGCAGAGAACGAGAAGTCACTTCATTTGGATTTCAGAGTAAATGATGTCTGAGGTCACTGAGGACTTAGACATGGCAGATGGTTTCTGGGCATTGTTAGAATTAAAATAGTTTTGAGCGTTAAATAGTTGTAGATAAGAGAGTGGAAGCCATAAAATGTGATAATTAAAATGTTTGGGAGCAAGGGAAATATATGTATCAATTATGACCACTGAAATATGTTTTCTATTGTGTTTTGGTTTTATATAAATATAAGATGGTCACCAGGGAATATATTCCCAATTTATGAATATGCCCAAGCCAACTGGGTTTTATAGAGAAATTTAATTTATAATACACTGATTAATCAATAGAAAAAGAGAGAAAGTAAGAAAGGAATAAGAATGAAGGGCCTCAAGCCAATAAGGCCTAGACCTCAGTCCTAATAGATAAATCAGTCAGTTGGTTTTATCACTCACCCAAGATCTTTCTAGGTAAGGCTTCTCATGCCAACCTCAGGCTCTGCCTTCAAGAGAGCCTCTTTTCAAGAAATGTTTCCAGAGAATTCTCCTCCTGACTCCTCCTGTGTTCTCCTTCCACAGCCTCCTTCAAGACCTCTCCAGGAGCTCTCCCTCCAGGACCTCTCTCCTCTCAGACCTCCTCCAGAGCATCATCCCTCTCCCTCAGAACTCAGACCCTGCTCTCTTTAAGCCAAAAATCTAAGTTCCCTCACCTCAGTTCTCCCATCGACCAATCACTGTCGATCTCTCCCCTCTGCCAATGGTGGCTCTAGCTTAACCCAGGACTGCCCAGAGGTCTGTCTCCTTTGTACATGTCAGTTGAAGGTCATATTCTCAAATAATTAAATCTTGATCTTTGCTGCAGCCCTTCCTAAATCCTGTTACTCTGAGTAGGGTGGAGATTGTAGTTTCGAAGACCTGGTTCTGTCATTCCAAGTATCTCTATTGTATCAATTCTAAAATCAATCATGACTCAAAGAATTTCCTGTTCTATGCTTAAACATAGGTCAAAGCCCTTTCCATTGTTTTACAAAAGGTTTCTGTCCTAAAGTAGTCTTAAGTAGGGAGGAGAAGGATCCTCCCATGCCAAGGAGTTTCATATTCCAATAGAGTTCTTAATATCAGTAGTAAATTTTTTCAAGTATGAAATTTCCCAATGGGGAAATTTCCAACATTCATAAGTCTAAGAAATTTTAAGGTTTACAATCCCCCCTGATGATCATGGGAGACCAGTCTTCCCATTGATCAAACAACATAATCAATTTTGTAATTCTGAATTCAATTCTAACTATAGATATACACAATATTCAATTTTTTAAAGAGAATTAGAATAGTGAGAGAGAAAATAGAAAAGAAAAGAAAGCAAAACCAATGTTTTGCTAGGCGCATTGACAGAAAGCCAAATTAGGTGCAGTCCCGTTTGGCATAAATGTGTACAATTACAATAAATGTTCAATCAAAAGTTCAGTCCAATCAATCATATCCAAAGTTCATTCTTGATCTTCTTGATTAAGTGTAGGTTTTCGGCAACTTTCTGCAACAGTTCATTCTCTGGATATAAAAGTTTCAAGCTTATTTCTTGAAGATCTTTTCTCGAACAAAATCAAATCTTGAATTTTTACAAAAGTACAATCTTAAACAAAATTCAAAATTCTTGTATTTTTATAAAAATGCAATCTTAAACAAAAAATTCAAAAATTCATAGAATTTAAATTAAAATACAATCCCCCTCTGAAGTAAGTATTAAAAAATATCAAGTTTAGCTCAGAATGCAATGTTCAGTTATGGGGGTGTATGTGTCAATTATCAAAAGAATAGAAAAATAATCAAAAACATAAGAAAAATTCAAAATATGCCTTGTATAGGTCCAGTTTAAAGTATTTTCTATCCCACAAGTATGTAGGACAGAATGCAGTAATATTTCACTTAGTCATTTGTAGCCAAGACTACAGGAAGTTGCCATAATATACGAAGAAAAGAATTAGAATTCTATTTTGATGGGGAAATGTCATTCCCTCGTCTGATTTTTTTTTTGAAGTTCAGAGAAACACTGGATTCTTCTTCAATCTGCCAGTGGGATCAGTGGAAGACACATTGCACAGAGAAGGTGTCATCCTCTGAGAACCCTCCCACTTGGGGAATGTCAAGACTCTCAAGGCTGCAAGACTACATCGAGTATAACTGATATCTGAAGCCTAGATGTCCTCTAAGCTTCTCCCTGGCCAGTGGCCTTCCACCCTATTCCTGATGACCTTCAGTAACAGAGAGCTCACTACTCTTGAGAGAGCCCACTCAACACTTGAATAATTCTTGGTTTCCAAAGGAGGTAGTCAATCAATCATGTTTGCCTCAGTTTTATCATCTGTAAAATAAGCTGGAGAAGGGAAACCACTTCAGTACTTTTATCAAGAAAGACCAAATAGAGGGGCAGCTGGGTAGCTCAGTGGATTGAGAGCCAGCCCTAGAGACGGGAGGTCCTAGGTTCAAATCTGGCCTCAGATACTTCCCAGATGTGTGACCCTGGGCAAGCCACTTAACCCCTATTGCCTAGCCCTTATCACTCTTCTGCCTTGGAGCCAATACACAGTATTGACTCCAAGATGGAAGGTAAGGGTTTTTTTTTTTAAAAGAAACACCAAATAGGGTCATGAAGACATAGCCATGTCTGAAATAACTGAACAACAAGTTTTCCTTTTCTGAAAGGAAAATTTTGTGATTCTGAACCATACTATCTGTCTTAGTCATCTTCTCCCTTTGGCTCCTCTTTGTTTGGGACATAATCCTTGTATTAGAGAGTTGGTTTGGGTATAATGGAGGAAAAGTAGATGATAAATATGCAGAAGGTAGAAGAAGGGTGAGATGGATTCCCCCCTTCAGTCTTCCTCAAACATGTCTCCCCACTAACCCTTCCTTTTCTCTCTACTAATAACCAATTTTGATGGGTAAACTTCTTCCCTTGGGGAAATAGAGAGATCAGCTCTCTCCCTCTTCCCATATAACAAGGAAGTCAGTTTAGGATAACTGACAACTTCATTCTTACAAATTGTGGTTGGGGTAAGATAAGCAAGATGTGTGAAGGCTGGATTTTATAGGAAAGAGAGTAAAGGAAGTCCCTGCCTGTCTAAAATATCTTTTTTCCTCCCTCCAAAGTTGAGAGACTCAAGCTTGCCAGCCTGGTCTCTAAGAGGTTCAGGGTTTGTGACCCCTGGTCTATCACAGCAGCGCCATTGTCCAGACCCAGGGTGTCACAGGAGCTGTGTGAGATCTTCTTATGGTGTTCTTATTCTTTTCAGGTTCTGCCACAATTCTTGGTATCTTTGGGGGAGATGGTGATTGGATTCATTGAGGGATTTAATATGGCCAGGAGCCAAATATATGATCATCCTGTCACCCTTGCTGTCTCAAGATAGAGATTAACTGTCTCCCACCTGGAATTTCTCTTCCCTCAAGGTTCCAAGTCACCGCAACCATCCTCCACTGTGGATGCAAACCTTTGCCTGCCTCCAGGCTCTGCCCTTCAGAGTCTCTGGATCATTCCTCTATCACAACTCCTCCATTTTGTCCTTTAACATGGAATCCACCTGATCCCACACTACTTAATTACCTTAAATTATTCCTAATGTAATTTATTCTATTTACTACTCCCCCCTCCCAAAATAACAAATCTTATCTAGATCTACCTGTCTCCTACACTAAGTTCCTACCTTATGCTAAAGACTGAGTTGTGGGAAGGAGGGTTGGGGTAACACATGTTATAAGGGTTCATGCAATGTAACAATTCCATCAGTTAGCTAAGTTGTAACTATAAATACAGTGCTTATTCCTATTTCAACCAATATAACATTTAACTATTGGGTAAAAATAAACAGTCTTATGCCATATATATAATGCTTATTAAAATGTAACAATTTTATCATATCTAGATATATGCTCTCCTCTATCTTTTACAGTATAGTATGTTCTGTCTCTGTGCTAACTATCTAGTTACAGAAGTCCCTTTTCCTCCCTAAAAACTACTCTGTCCCTGTCTGTTAGGAGTTAATGTGTTAATTACTTTTCTTACTTTAAGTTAGTAGATTACATTGTTAGTCTTTACGTATGTACCCATATGATTTCTCTACAAATATTACATGTGATACAACATATATGTGTGTATGTATACTTATACTTAAACATATACTCCCGTTTGAAGTCATTCAGACAGGAAAGTCTTTTCCTTCCTATCTGCAAGAGTTCTACCAGAAAGTTATTTACAAATGTTCAATTTTGTGGGCTGCCCTTATTTAAGAATCAACCCTTAAGGTCAGTGTGAATTCATGGTTTGTGTGCTAAATATGTGGTGATGAATGCATATACTCACATTATCCCCTGGATTTCTAATTCTTGTGTTGCCTGATGGATTGATCACCTTTTTTCTTCTTATGCAGATTTGTAAGTGCATGTGGATGTAATTCCCTAAATGTGATGTTAATGTGTACAGTGATTCAATCTTACATGTCCCTTTAATGGAAGTTCATTTCCTACAATGTCCTTGATTTAAAGTTCTTTCCGGTTGTCCAGTTGTGTCTCTGCCAGCCTCTGGTGTTGATTGAAGTTAACACAGGTCTAGATGTCTTTGTCTTTACTTGACTGTTGTCTCACCTTCATCATCGATCTCTGGATCTCTGTCATCTGGTTACCGGAACATACAGGATCATTTGTGTGTAAGATTGTTTTGCCATGGTACGTGTGTGTCAGAGTGATTTTTGTATTGGGTGAGTTCAAGTGAGATTTTTTTGTGAACATTGTATGTATCTTCCTCTGTGTGTGTGTGGGAGAGAAGTTCTTATCATGAAGTGCTTTCTGCAGAGGTTTGTTTTTTGTTTTTTTTTTTACTTGATGGAGAGGTTTACTTATATAATGGATCATTCTAATTCACATTCTTCATATTCCCGGGCATCTTATGTAAGAGTATGGGCTAGTTGATCATATTTTAAAAGTGATTTCTGTTGTGCTTGGGGCATTTGGATCTATATTTCTTCTAGGGCTTTTTCTGTACTGTTTTCAGGCATTACATTTTGGGCATAATGGTGTTTTACATGGGACGCATGAAACCATGCATCTTTCCCCATTATCATGATGGATGTAGGAGTAGTGAGGGCTACTTCGAAGGGACCATTCCACCTGGGTTCTGTAGGTTTGTCTTTGGTGAAATTTTTCACATACATTTTGTCTCCTGGCTTGATGTTATTCCTTTGGCAAGTCTACTGCTTCTAAGAGTTGTGATATGAGATTTTCATATGCTATCTTTCTTTCAGCTGTTGAGACAAATCCCCTGTTCTTCCATGTTTGTTCATTAGCAAATAAAATTCCAAATGCATAAGCAGAATCTGTATATAGGTTAACACTTTTTCCTTTTGACAGCTCAAGTGCTTTTATAAGCCCTTTTAACTCCACGCCTTGAACGATGACATAACTTGGCAGTGAAGCATGCCAGAGTGTTTTGTCTAGTATCATTACCATTGCCACAGTCACCCTCCTCCCTTTGACAAAATACAAAGAACCATCTGAAAATATCTGAAGTTTGGGATCATTGAGTGGTGTATCCCTCAGAGGGATCGATCATCGATCAGAGTTCTCTGGTTTTATGTACTGTCTCTACCATTTGGGCACAGTCATGTTAGGGGTTTTTCTCCCAATGGTAGCTCAAGGATTAATGTAGCTGGATTCAACGGTGCACATCTATATAAATCAAATTGACATTTGCCAGCAAAATGATTTCATACCGGGATATCCTTGATGATGTAAATGCTTGTCTGCTTTGGGACTTCAACAGTTTTTCTAGCTAGTGTGCAGAGTAAACATGTAGCTTGTACCCCAGCACTAATTCATTAGCTTTTTTTAACCAAGAAGGTGGGAGTGGCAATGCTATGCAAACAATGAACCATGCCTCTTGTGACATGATCTAATATTGTGCTGTAATATACAATAAGTCTTTAATTCAACCCTAGATATTGCGTTAACACTCCAGAAGCTATGCCTTGTGCCTCATGGACATACAAATGAAAATCTTTGTGAAATTTGATACTATAGGTACTGTGGTAAACATAACAACCTCTTGGACCCAGATACCTTTGGATACATCCTTTCTCTAGAACACTCTCCCTCAAGTATATGTAGTTTTCATGGCAATGGTTCAGACATTAAATTGCATTAAGGTTGGAGCTGATATCATCATGCAAAAGAAAGCTGTTAAAACAAGGTCCTTGACAACATATTGGAGGCATTATTTAAACTGATACCCATTATAACTAAAATTTGTCAGGAATATATGATTAAAAAACAAGAAAACATGGAGGGGGGGGCAGGGACTGAGTCATTTTTCTGTATCTCTACTCCAAAGCCTAGGTACCTTCTACTGAGCAAGTGGGTGATAAATATTGTGGGATAGAGGTGAAAGACCTGTGGGTCCCAGGTCAGTTAGATGAGCACCCTTTTAATGAATGAATGAATGTACCTGTGGACTGATAAGAAGAGGATCAGTGATGTGGGAGGTGGGGAATGGGGGAGGCTTGGTGTTAGTCCAGTGCTACATAGCCTCAGTTTCCTTACCGTTTAAATGAAGATAATGCTTGTGCATTGGAACTCAATGAGATACTATATTGCTTAGTAGACTTTAAAGTGCTGGTTATCTGGAAACTCTTATAATTAGTATCATCTAATTTCTCTGTGCCTAGAAGATTACTCAGTTTGGGTCAATAGATTCCCTGGGAGGAAGGAATAAAGCTGACCTCATTAGGTGAGCCATCAAAGTGGGAATGACCTGGGGAAGCAGAGGGGCAGCAGTTAGAAACCAACAGGGGCAGAACCAAGAGGGCAGCATAGTAACAGGAGCTTCTATGAATCTCCTTCCAACCAATCATTACAAAGACTGAGCAAAGCTACTACCTCACTGCGGAAAACTTTGAATTGGTGAAAAAGGGTTAAGTATTGCGGGAGGGAAGCAAGCTTATCCTTTGGGGGTTTTCCCAAACAGAGCCTGGTTTTTGGAATTGAGCTCTGAGTTCCTGACACTAAAACCAGGTGAAACCCAAATTTCCAGTTTCTAGCCCTTTAAAGAAGAGTATCTTGCTCCTGGGAGTCTGTTATTTTATTTTTCTTTTTTTAAGGCCCTTTCTGAGCCCCCACATGCCTTCAGCAATTAGCATTAGTGGGAGGTGGGGTATTGGGGAGAGCAGCAATAAGATCTCTAAAGCTGCTCCCTTAGCTCTGAGAAGCATTTCAGGGCCTAATAAGGGAAAAACCCGAGGAGGAGATCCTGCTTACAGCCTGCACTCTTCAGGGCAATACTTGGCAACTGAGGATGGTGCTGGAGAGAGTAGCCCACATTGTAAAAGTGCAGCTTCCCACCTATCTAAAACAGCACCAAGTCCCAGAGAGCATTACTGGCTTCACACAACTCACAGTTTCACAATGGCTTCATTTAGGACCTTTCCTGGGTGTATTTACACTGCTATGATGCCTCATGATTTGTTGATTCCTCCCCAAGTAAGAACAACAGAAAGATAGCTTGGTTAATCTCAAGAATCATTACAGCTCTCCGGTAATGTGGGGACTGACAGACAGTTAGAATTTACCTTCTAGGCAATCAAACTCAGAAAAGGTTCTCCATTACTGACCTAGGCCCTTGGAGTCTAACAATGCTTTCTAGTCCAGATCCTGCAGTTATCCATGGGGCAGGAGGTCAGAGACCCTTCTCTGGACCTTAATTTCCTATCTACACACCAGAGGACTACTGAAGTGAGTTCCAACTCTGAATTCTGTGGGATGGGTGAGCTTTCTCGATCCCTTCCTCCTCCTGTCTAGTCCAGCTTTATATTTTTTCTTTGGCCAGCTGAGAACATGGTAGTAAATAGCCTTACTCCGTTGCAGGAGAGATTTTGCAGCATCCTCTAAGGTCTAAGTGGTCTGGGCTGAGATGGGACCCAAGTGGGCCAACAGCCTAGCACTATCTCAGCAACAAAGTACCAGAGCCGGCAGAGGGCATCTGGTCCAAGAACCACAGCATGTCTGATCAGTGGTCATTCATCCTCTGCTTATCCATGACTGTCAGTTATGTGGCCTCTTTTCCCCTCTGGAGAGCTCTGCTTCTGAGGGCTCCCTTAGGCTGTGCTGACATTGTCTTCCCTCCAACCTGCCCCCTTCAGTCCTAGCTCTCCCCACTGGGGCCATATAAAGCAATGTTGACCTGCTTCCACCCAAGGGCCCTACAGGTTCTTCAGAATGGCTTCTCTCCTTTTCCATTTCAATCCTCCCTCTATCATGTCCTTCAGCAAAACTGTGGGTTGCCACAGAATACTTGAATGTTTCAATAGCTGTTTTTTGTAGGTTTTCCTCCCCCCCTCTATTCTCTGCCCTTCTGCCTTGCCCAAATGGACATAGTGAATGTGTGAGCCTGAAAAAAAATCTCATCTCCTTGTGGCCAAGCTTGGGGTGATGAGCCTCTGCTCACTTGGCAAAGGACATCCCTTTGATAATGAATACATGCTTCGAGCTCAGGGCCTGCCTGGCTCACTGCTGCAGGATTCTAAGCCCGGTATGATGGCAAGGTGTAAATGGATGACCCAAGACAGTTATTTGTGTGTCATCCTGGGGCTGAGTTTTGCATGGAGCTGCCTTGCCATACCCAGGATTAAATGCCTTTATTTTTATACCCATTTTCTTCATACACAGCTACATTAGTCAACATACCTGTTCAAATAAGGATAATTGGATAAGTGATATATCACCTTTTAACAAATTATTTGATTAACATTTTTAAATTATTCTATACCCTTTTTTATAACTATTGACTCTGACAGAATACACAAAGGTTTTTCACAAGATAAATTATTTCATCACAGTGGCTTAATTTTCTCATTAACCTGTGAGGAGTGTGAGCTTACAGAAAATCAAGGAAAATCTCTCATTTCCTTTAATAGAAATAGATAATCAGAAATTTTAGAGAAAATCAAAAATCAAGTGGATGGATCAAAGGGGTACTAATTGTTATTCAGAGTCTGTTGGGGAGTTATCTAAGAATTGTTTTGGTCAGTAAATCAAGTCACTGAGGCATGATGAGTCGTGTGTACCTATGGGCCTCTCCTAACAAATGATTTATTTACTGGCTTAGGAGAATACGATTCAGAAAATGGAAGTAGGGGATTTGGGGGCACAGCTTTTGCTGGGAAGTATATATCTAAGGAAAAGTTAACACATGATAGCCTTTTGGGTTTGGTTTTGTGAGTCTGGTCTTTTGGTGGTATATATGGAAATAGCGTGCAAGTATTCTCCTTTTATATCACTTTTTCTGAGACTAGGGAGAGTTCAATGATCATGTGAATTCTATTAGTAAGGGATGCTGATGAGAGAAGTCATACAGAGGGGGCTGAGTGCGCAATTCTATCCTACCAAGAAGCCACTTTGTGACCTTTTTAGCTTCCACGAGTGACCGTGTCAAGATATTGTGTCCTAATGGTTCCCAGCAGATAGACCAGCCTCCTGGGGTCTCTCTTGCCATAGCTTGTATATGAGAGCTCTGGGTTACCTACCTGGCTAATTGAGACATTTAAAGTCATCTTCATGGATGGAGGTTTCTCCAACTTTATCTAAACCTGCAGTGCCCAGAAGTGCAAATAGCATCAATTCCAGGGGTGGCCCAGCCTTCCTGGAGCACAGAAGGACCCCTACTTCCCTGACTCCAGAGAGCAAGTTAACTTCTAGTTTTTTTACATTGGATTTTAGCCAATTTATTCTTTGTTTGGAAACCTTTTGGCTAGGGTAACCTATTCCAATTTTGGACCACTGCAATTGGTGTGAAGTTTGCCATGACAATCATCTGAACTTTACAACTCTTCAGCTGCGACTCACTACTCTATGTTCTTTCCTCTAGGGTCAAGGAGAACCAGCCAAATCCTTCTTCAGCTGGCAGTTGAACTTGCAAGCAGAGCCATGGATGCTTGGAATTGAAGAGACATTTGTGACCATCAAGTTCACTCTTTGTCCATATAAGAATCTTTAGGACATTTGATGTGACAGATGTTCATTTGGCCTCCACAGA
Source organism: Monodelphis domestica (assembly GCF_027887165.1). NCBI lineage: Eukaryota > Metazoa > Chordata > Mammalia > Didelphimorphia > Didelphidae > Monodelphis > Monodelphis domestica. The sequence continues at coordinate 425,234,122 of NC_077230.1, forward strand.
AGAAGGGAAGAGGGAAGGAGAGAAAAGAAGTCTTTCAGGGCCCTCTATCTGTGCTAAGCATTTTAATTTATTTTTTATAGAAAAGATTTTATGTAATTAATTAATTTAGCATATTTGTTACATGATTCATGTTCTTTCCCTCCCCTCCTAATGCTCTCTCCCTGCCAAAACCAATGCCTAATTTATGCTAAGCATTTTACAGATAGAACAGCCTATAGATGGGAGGTTCTGAGTTCAAATCTAGCCTCAGATGCTTCTAATTTGTATGACCTTGGGAAAGTCACTTAACCCCCATTGCACAGTATTGATTCTAAGGATTATATGTAAGAGATTAAAAAAGAAAGTTTGCATCATGTTTTATCCTGTTACCAAATGATAATAAGTTGGTAGTCCTCTCAATCATCCCCAAAGTCTCTTTGTGCAATCTAGCATTGCATTAAAAGACTGTCTCCAATTTCCCCTTTTTTAAATCAAACATCCCTCATTACTTCAACTGTTTTTCTTTCTATGGCAGTGGTACCAGTCATTGCCCCATTAAGGCCAATGCTTTTTTTGTGATTTGGACTTTTTGTACTCAAGGATAGGACCTGATATCAATCCCCAACAACACTGATCTTATCACCTTCCATCTACTGTACCAGTTTCCTGAGCTTCTTCTGCATCCTATCTGCTTCTACCTTCTCTATCCACCCAATTTTTTCTTTCTCTCTCTGTTCTTTCAAGTTTCAAAATTATGTTTTCTGCCTGTCTATAGAATCAGTAGAACAATAGCGGTCACCATTTACCAAGCTCTTTACAGATATTATTTAATTTGATCCAAGTCCCTCATAGGAACATTGAACAGAATGAGTTCAAGAACAGAAACTTCAGAAGATTTGTCTGAACTGATGCAGAAGGAAGTGAGTAGAACTCGAAGGTAATTTATACAATAATGTGTAAAGATTAAAATTTAGGAATATGGGGAGACTGAGGCATCTGAGGCAGGTAGAAATTAGTTTCTCTCTGCAAGGAGTATTATATTTTTAAAGGTTTATTGAAGATTAAGGATTAAAGAAAATACAGGATAAGAGACACTTCCTACAAAAAGCTACAGATTTCCTATGAAATCAGCTGCCTCACCTCAGAAATGGGATGGATTCACATATTTTTTGAGTGTAGGAATTAGATTCCCTTAATATATTAATATTGCAACCTATGTGCTAATGTACCAGATTCATGGGTAGATTAGTTCTTGATCATTGTATTTAATTGATACTCTACTAATTCTGACCACTCTCCAAATCTACAGTCCAAAAGTCAGAAGAATTCCTGGGTTGGCTGCCACAGGGTCCTAGTTCCCACTTTGTCAGACGAGATTCCATACCAGGTCACATGCTTAATTAAACTTCTCTTTGAACTTGTGGTTTTTAGTTAAGCCAATGTTAAATCTTATGCCATTTCACATGATCATTAGTTACCTCCTGATTACCATTCCTTGATCCTCCAATAAAAGATTGAGGACATATGTAGTTCACTCTCTCTACCACCATCAGAGGAGCACACAGGTTGGATCCCTTGCTCTTTAAGCCTTGTCTCTGAGTCTTTCTTCCTTTATAATATTCCCTCTTTCTCTATTTCCCCTTCACCCATTTTCCCTCAGTTTCTAACTCTCCTCACGTGTCCACCCAATAATATATTAATTTATGTCTTCAGGTAGGGATAATCCATACTTGTCCCAAATATTATCTTTTTCATTATTTGGATGGAGGGAAGGGGGATAGAAAAATAGATTTTGGTTAATTGGAAAAAAATTGAGAAAAAGCTCTTTTACATCGCAGGTGTCAAATACATAGCCTGCAACACTCTCAGGTGCAGTCTGAACCAGGTAATCAGGAAGGCAATTAGGAAATAGTTAACAAAAGAAAATACAGTAAAATACATAATTTAAATGTTAAATTAAACTGTGTGCTTTAGGCATCCTTATGTGAATATTTAGTCAAAGAAAAAGTCATCCCTCCTCTAAAGGATATGCTGTTGGTGTCTGACTTTCCCAAAGTCACTTCCCCATTTCACAATTCTATCTCTTCCCCCTGCTCTCCATTCAGAACATCCCCAGAGTCAGGGACAAGAAGTTGGGATACCCCTATGGTTTGTAACAATAAAGGTGCATGAAATAAAAGGAAACTAAAGTCAGAGATGATCTCTCTAAGGTCCTGCTGAACATTAATGTGATTATGGGAGTGGAGAATCTATCATCTGTACATAGAAGAGACAGAACAGTAAATTAATTGGGCAGCAGGGATTCTACTATGGACCCAGCCATGGGATTCTAAGAATCAGGTTTCATAGCAGATATGCTTCCATGTGACATTTTATGCCACAAAGAGGAAAAATATAGGTGCAATGTGAATCTCTGTGTGTAAAAGGAGACAGAATTTACACTGTCCTTTCTATCTCCTGGATTTCCCTGCCAAAGGGGAGCAAGACCAGTCCCATTGCATGACCATAGCTTATACTCCAACCAAGGCTAGAAACATTCTCTGGCTCCACAGCCCCAAGGGAAATGGCCTAAAGGAAAGAGTATGGGTCAGTCATAGAAGCTACAATCCTAGAAGTTGGGAGACAAAGAAGATTGTATGTCACTGGGACAGAAGAGAATTATAATATCTCAATAGCATTGATGATGGTGACAACTCACATGCTTTTTGTACTGTGAATTTTAAAACTACTCCATCCTACTCGGGCTGTACTTTAGAAGATTTGATTTAGCTATTTCCCGATTTTTAACAATGGAGATACTTGGTCTAACATAATCAGGTCTTGGGAACTCTACATTGCTCTACCCTACTTAGTTTAACAAGGTCAGGAATGTCTGCACCCATACTCAAGGATTAAGTATCTAGGAAGGTGACCTTCAACAGACATGTGCAAAAACAGCTGACAGACACCTCGGCTGTCCTAAATCAAGCTAAGCTATCATTGGTGCAGATGAGATGCAGGAAAGTGATATAAAACCATCTATATAGGGCACGTCACTTCCTCTCTTTGCTCTTTCCCCGGAGAGCCGACTCTGGCTGGCAGCTTGCTAAGCATTCTGACATCTTGGCATGGTGGCAGTTATTTGTCTGGGTTTTGGTGGTGAGTTTGCCCTTGAGCTGATTCATGTTCAGGCATCTTGGCTGAGCCCTCTTGGAGTTCAGGCTGATTCCTTCCTCCTTTACTCTCCAAACCCTTACCTTCCTAGAGCCTCTGGTCTTTCTCCTGGCACAAGTCAGGTGGGAGAAATTCTACAACCTTTCCTTCTTCCTTCTTCTTAACTTCTTTCCACTATATTAATTAAATCACCATAAATTTCCAGCTGACTTGGGTATTTTTAAATATATTTTTATATTTGGGATATCCATGGCGACCAAATAATTAATATAGTTTAGGTCACAAAGCTATAATTATCCTTTACAGTTTTGGCTGACCATGTCGGTTGTGACGAAATACCCTCAATCTTCTTAACTTTCCTAAACCTTTTCTCTACTGTGATTATGCCTAAGTTCAGCTTTTAATAGCTTATTTTGATCAGCTGTAGAGGTAAGTGAATTTTAATTTTTTTTTGTTCCCTCTCTCCTTAAATTAGATAGAATATAGCTGTGTTTTTTTTTTCCTTTTTTATTTTTTAATCCAAAGTGGCAAGCCTGGGAAAGCTGTTTAGCTATGGATCCCCTTTCCCTCAGGGAACAACTGCCTAGATTACTCTTAATTAGGAGTGAAGATGATCTAAAGAGTGTTTTGGCATTGCCCTGCTCCCCATCTGTTTTGTGAATCCCACTAGGAAAGTAATTACAAAACATATATGTATATATATATATATATATGTATATATATATATATATAAATGAATACTAGCTTCTTCAATATTTATATGGCATTTGAAGAATTAGGGACATCGAGGAATTCAGCATCCCTTCAATTTTTTATATTATTTGGTAATGTCATTTTTGTACTCCTCAGTACTGTGTTTAGAGATGCTAACATAAAAAATTATTTGAAGCTGAAATTCAGAAAAACATGCAAAATTCTGAAGCTAAAATATAAGAAATTATGCAAGTGTCTGAAGCTAAAATACAGAAAATTATAAAAAAAACATGCAAGAGAAAACACAGGAAGATATTTTTAAAAATTGAGGCTAAAATGCAGGAGAACATGAAACTCCAATTGGATAATCTAAAATGTTTCTTACAGGATCAATTAGCAAACATCCACCCCACCACAAACAGGTCTGGACATGACGACAGACCTGATTCTGAACCTCTAAATGAGGAAATTTCCTTCCCCGAAATAGAGATGGAAAACACCTTTCCTATAGCTCACTTAAGAGACTTGTTCTCTCATGGTCTGCAAATCTTGGCTGAACATTATCCCCAAGACCCTTCCCCTACAATCCCAGGTTCTCATGTTCCTCCTCCTACACAAAACCAAATTCCAGCCCAAAGGAAATCTCATCCTTCTAAAGAAACTCATCTTAGTCAAACTGACCCACAGGTACCAAATTCAATTAGAGGCCTGTTTCCTCTAAGAGAAGTACCTGAAATAGGATGGAATGGGGATGTGGTAACTTTAAGGCACAATATACCATTTACTCCCCAATAAATGAATGAATTTACATAAAATATCCCCACATATGAACAAAATCCCTTTCTAGTAACAAAAAAGATGACAGACATATTTTTTCAGTATAATCCATTTTACAAGGACATTGAAAACTTGCTACAGGCTTCTTTTAACTGAACGTGAGAAAAATAAAACAATTGTTCATGTCAACAAAACCTGGGGGTACAATGCAGCACATTGGCCATCTCAGGATCCCAAATGGGACTATAACGAGTCTGAGGATCTTTTACAACTACACTGTTGTATAGAGTTCATCTTAACAGAAATGAGAGAGTATGCAGACAGTACAGATAAGTGGACAGAATTTGAAAAAAATTAAGAAAAAAAATAAGAAAAAAAAGAAAAAAACCCAGCTATATTCTATCTAAATTAAGGAGAGAGGAAACACCCTCCAGATTCATGGAGAGAATAATTGAGTTTGAGGTAGATACCTGGATTTTGACCTATCTAAAGAAAACTGCATAAGACAAGTTAGAAGGCACATTGTCAATAACTCTTGAAAAGTAATTAGGGATTATTTTAGAACACATTGCCCAAGATGGCCAGAGATGGAAATTGCGGAAAATAGCTCTATATATTTCAAAGGGAAACAAAGAAAAGGAGGAAGAAAATAATAATATCATGGAGGAAATAAGGAAAGAATTGAGATGTTTAAAAAATAAGAAGGCTAAAATGGAAAGTGGGCATGATACTCAACCAATGACAGGTGCCCCTCTCCAGGAATCGAATTATCAATCTGTTACCTGCCAATTCTATGAGAAGGGCCACAAAATGATAGAGTGTAGAAATTTACTCAAGATTATCAGAAGAAATAATGCAGTTTAAGAACAACTACGATGTGAAAATTATAGAAATAACTATAATAATGATAATGGAAACCACAGCTTTAGGAATGATAACTATAGGAATAGATATTGGGAAAATGATAACTCAAATCATATGACTCCACAACAATATGAATTAAGTGGTGCTTGTCCAAACAATACTTGAAGTGCTTATGCCCCTCGGGAGTTGCCCTTTATGGGGGTACCCAGGGAACTTCCCAAATACTATGAAGGTATCCGGGGTGGTGGGGCTGGGGCACAGGAATCAGAGGATATAACCTTTGATTTTCCAGACCCTGATTCATGACCTACTACCCACTGTCCCTATTCACTGCCCCCCTATACTAATGAACCCCATGTTACCTTAAAGGAGGATAACACCTATTATGATTGTCTTTTAGACACTGGAGCTTCCAGGGATGTATTAAAGAGTATACCTGATTTACATTGTTATTCTGTTGGCTCAGAGAATTAATGGGAGTGTCAGGAATACCCCAAAGGGTTAAAAAACATTCCCCTAGAATGGTGTCTATAGGACCCCTAGAGGTACAACATTCCTTCTTTTTGATGCCTGACTCCCCTTTAGATTTGCTGGGGAGGGACCTTCTATGCAAACTCAGAGCCACAATAACTTGCTCCCCAGATGGTTCCTTATCATTGGAAGTACCTGAGGAATCTTTAAATTTACTCCCTGTAATTCTCTCAGAGAGTCAGGAGGAGAAAGAGTATCCCACCTTTGTAATACCTGCAGATATACCAGAGTCTCTTTGGGCCACATCTTCTTCCGATGTAGGCTTACTTCAGTCAGGTATTCCTGTGCAGATAAAAACTAAATCTAGGCCACCTCCTTCCATTCTTCAGTATCCCCTCTCAAAAGAGGCAATTGAGGGTTTTACCCCAGTAATTAACTCATTAATTCATCAGGCAATAATAATCCCTTGTAAATCTGAATACAACACACCCCATCCTGCCCATTAAAAAACCAAAAAGGATGCCCAATGGCAAGCACCTCTATAGATTCCTACAGAATTTGAGGGTCTGTGAACAACCACATTATAAAGAGACACTCCAAAGTTTTTAACATACATATGATTTTTTTCTATTCCTAGCACAGCTACATCCTTTACCATAGTAGACTTGTGCTCAGCCTTCTTTTCCATACCCATACATGAGGACTCCAGGCATATCTTTGCCCTCACCTGGAATGGCTCTCAATATACCTGGAGTCATCTGCCATAGGGTTATGTGGAACACCCGAGTTTATTTGCACAAATTTTGAGCCAAGACACAGATAATATAACATTTAAAAATAGCAAATTAATCAAATACATAGATGATCTACTCTTGGCTTCAACAGACACAGAAGCATGTCAGGAAGATAGTAAACACCTTCTTTTGGAATTGCACAAAAGAGGACATGAGATCTCAAACGGTAAAGTTCAGTGGTGTCTCCCTAAAGTAGAATATTTGGGGTTCATCCTGACTGCGGGTGCCTGCTCAATTTCTCCCAAATGAATTGAGAGTATTCAAAATTTAAGCACTCCTACCACTAAGACACAGTTGAGAGCAATTTTAGGAGAAACAGGTTTTTGTAGACAATCAATTCCTCACCATGGGTAAATTACTAAACCCCTTATAGCACTAACAAGGGATGCAGTCCCTGAACCCCTCAAATTAGAGTGAGAAAACCTGTCAGCTCTATCAGAGCTAAAAGAGGTTATCCTGTCTTCCCCTGCTCTAGGCATCCCAAATTACAACAAGCTATTTACTTTGTATGTACATGAGTGAAGAGGGGTAGCTTCAGGTGTTTTCACTCAGACTTTGGGACCTTCTCAGTGCCCAATTTCTTATCATTCTGTCAAATTGGACCCAGTAGCATCAGGAGCACTACCATGTCTTAGAGGAGTAGCTGCTACAGCCTTACTAGTGACAAAAACTGTTGATCTAGTATTGGAATGCCCATTAACAACTATGTTCCCACATGAGGTAGAAACATTGTTGCTAAAGCATAGAACACAGGCATTCTTGGATCAGCGAATTTCAAGGTATGAAATAACTTTGTTAAATAGAAAAAAAGGTTATCTTGAAATGCTGTACAACTCTTAACCTTGCCACCTTGTTTCCAGATTTACCAAGTTCAGGAGCACCATTACACAGTTGTGAAACATTAGTGTCCATGGCAGAAAAGCCTCGAGATAATCTCTTGGATACTCCCTTAGACAACCCAGATCTGGTCTTATTTACTGATGGTTACTCTTTTATGATGGATGGCATATGCTATACTAGAGCTGCTGTAGTCACAGAATTTGCCACTGAGTGATCAGCTTCACTGCCCTCTAAAATTAGCGCTCAAGGGGCAGAACTCATAGCTCTGAAGCACACTTGTATAATTGCCAAGGATAAAAAGGCAACAATTTATATGGATTCTAGCTATGCTTTTGGCATTTGTCACTCAGTTGGGATGCTATGGCTCCAGAGAGGATTTTTAACCTCAGCTGGAAATCTATAGCTAATGCAGAAATTATTAATGAAGTTCTTTCTGTTCTCCAGCTGCCTGAAGCTCTATCTGTAGTTCATTGCTCTGCCCATACAGGTGGCACTGACCTTGTCTCTAGGGGAAATGATTGAGCAGATGATGCAGCAAAGCTAGCCGTCATAGAAGGGCCTGAATTAATTTTAACATTAACAACCTCTGATGACTTAAGTTTATCACTTTCCTATAATGAAAAGGAATTGGAAAAATGGAAGAAAAATTTCAAAGCAAAACAGATTGAGTATTGGTGTCATCTGAAGGAAAAGCCCTGCTCCCTAGAAGTTTCTCTCACCAAATTTGCCAATCTATTCATAGAAATGGCCACTTTGGCACCCAGGGCATTGTGGACTCTGTTAAGAGAGTATGGATAATCCCTGGTATAACTATTATAGCCTCTAAAGTGTGTACAGCCTGCTCTACCTGCCAAGCATATAACCAACATGCATTTTGTTGCAAAGCCTTTGGTTGGCGTCCTCTGGCTTACACAGCTTTTGAGCACCTACAGATAGATTTCATAACAATAGTAAAGGCTGGACATTATAAATTTTGTCTAGTCATAGTAGATCACCTGACCAGATGGCCAGAAGCATTTCCTGCAACCTGAGACAGTGGTTTTTGTTGCTAAGGTGCTTTTAAAAGAAATTATTCCTCACTTTGGCCTGCCAGCACATATTGATTCAGATAGAGGATGTCATTTTATTGATTCTCTCCTAAATCAAATATATTCTTGCTTGGGAATAATCCCCAAATTCCATGTTCCATATCATCCCCAGAACTCAGGCCAAGTTTAAAGAATGAACAAAGAACTTAGGCCCATGATTAGCAAATTATGCACTTAAACACATTTAAATTGACTTGAAATTCTCCCTCTGGCCCTATTTTATCATAGAAGCAGGCCTAGAGGAGACGTACATGTCTCATCATTTGAGATGCTTTTTGGACATCCACATATACAGGCTAAGCCTTTCTCCCCGGCATATACATCACTATTAGGGGGAGATACTACTATTGCTTCCTATATACAGGAATTACAGCACAAACTGCATGAACTCCATGAATCTAGAGCTGCAGTACAAGCCGGACCACTAGACTTTTCACTTCATGACCTGAACCTAGGAGACAAGGTTTATATTAAGAATTTCAAGCATACTGGAGCAATTCAGCCTTCCTGATAAGGGCCATTCCAAATATTGTTAACTATTCCAACATCTATAAAGATTGGAGAGAAGGCCTCTTAGATTCATTGTTCACATGTAGAGAAAGAATCTTCTGTTGAGACTGATTGACTGTATCCTATCACATGCATTGGAGATAATAATCCATTGACAAGTGGATACTGTTTTCAGGAACACATTGAATTCCTGATTTTCCCCCCTTATTTATATTATTGCTTTCCTTTTATTTTGATTACAATATTTGAATTTTTCCCCTTTTCTCATTTCTTGTACTTAAGGTACATACAATCAATATTAATTTTATTCTACAATAATATAAGTTTAATGCATATGTACATGTATACTTGCTATAATATTAATACATACCCAAACAGCTTTAGACTATGTGAACCTGCCACTTATTGATAATTGTTATGGGACTGTGATTAATGTTTGTGTCTGATTCTAGGAAACAGGATCAAAAAGGTGCACAGACTTAACCTGAATAGTGCCAAAAGAGCACACAGGTCAAAAGAAAGAAAGAAAGAAAGAAAGAAAGAAAGAAAGAAAGAAAGAAAGAAAGAAAGAAAGAAAGAAAGAAAGAAAGAAAGAAAGAAAGAAAGAAAGAAAGAAAGAAAGAAAGAAAGAAAGAAAGAAAGAAAGAAAGAAAGAAAGAAAGAAAGAAAGAAAGAAAGAAAGAAAGAAAGAAAGAAAGAAAGAAAGAAAGAAAGAAACCAATCCAGATAGGATTGATGAACTTCCAATCCAATGCAAAGGACTTGAACCTAGTGTGAGACTCAAGCTTGACATATGTTAAGATAGGCCTTCCTTCTATCCACACTCTTTGTGAAAATACTTACTGATAAGTGCCAAAGTTTGACAATCATCGTGGCTCCCTCTATTCCTGATAATGAAGGAAAAATCAGATGAGGGAATGACACTTCCCTATCAAAATATAATTCTAGTTACTTTTCTTCTTATAGTATGGCAACTTCCTGTAGTCTTGGCTACAAATGGGTAAGTGAAATATTACTGCACTCTGTCCTACAGACTTGTGGGATAGAAATTACTTTAAATTATACCTATACAAGGGCCTATTATTTTTTCCTTTGTATTTTTGTTTTTTTTTCAATTCTTTTAATATTTGACTCATATACCCCCATAACTCAACCATGTATCCTGTGTTGAAGTGGATGTTTTTTAACACCCACTTCATGGGGGATTGTATTTCAATAAAAATCCAAGATTTTGAAATTTTTTTTTTCAAGAAAGATCTTCAAGGAAGATGCTTGCTAACTCCTAAATCCAGAGAATAAACTTTTGCATAAAGATGCCAGAAAACCTACACTACATCATAAAGATCAAGAATGAACTTTGGGTGTTGTTGATTGAACTGAAGTTTGATTGAACATTCATTGTAAATGTACACTTTTATGCCAAAGGGACTGCCCCTAATTTAGTTTTTTTTTTTTCAATGTGCCTAGCAAAACATTGGTTTTGCTTTCTCTCTTTTCTATTCCTCCCTAACTATTGTAATTTCCTCTTAGAAATTGAATATTGTATACATCTGTAGTTGAAAGCTCTTTAGGACTACAAGATGATTATGTTAAATGATCAATGGGGAGACTGGTCTCCCAAATGATCATCAGAGGGGATTGTGAATTTTAAAACTACTCCACCCTACTCAGACTGTACTTTAGAAGATTTGATTTAACTATTTCCCGATTTTTAACAATGGAGATATTTGGTCTAACAGAATCAGATCTTGGGAACTCTATATTGCTCCACCCTACTTAGTTTAACAAGGTCAGGAATGTCTGCACTCATACTCAAGGATTAAGTATCTAAGAAGATGGCCTTCAATAGACATGTGCAGAAACATCTGACGGACCCTTGGGCTGTCCTAAATCAAGCTAAGCTATCATTGGTGCAGATGAGATGCAGGAAAATGACATAAAATCATCTATATAGGGCATGTCACTTCCTCTCTTTGCTCTCTTTCCCTGGAGAGGCGACTCTGGCTGGCAGTGTGCTAAGCATTCTGACATCTTGGCATGGTGGCAGTTATTTGTCTGGGTTTTGGTGGTGAGTTTGCCCTTGAGCTGATTCATGTTCAGGCATCTTGGCTGAGCCCTCTTGGAGTTCAGGCTGATTCCTTCCTCCTTTACTCTCCAAACCCTTACCTTCCTAGAGTCTCTGGTCTTTCTCCTGGCACAAGTCAGGTGGGAGAAATCCTACAACCTTTCCTTCTTTTTTCTTCCTCCTCCTCCTACTCCACCTTCTCCTCCTCCTCCTCCTCCTTTTTTAAACCTTTACCTTCTGTCTTGGAATCAATACTGTGCATTGGCTCCAAGGCAGAAGCGTGGAGAGGGCTAGGCAATGGGGTCAAGTGACTTGCCCAGGGTCACACAGCTGGGAAGTGTCTGAGAGACCTGATTTGAACCTAGGACATCCTTTCTCTAGGTCTGGCTCTCAATCCACTGAGTCACCCAGCTGCCCCCATTCTTCCTTCTTCTTAATTTCTTTCCACTATATTAATTAAATAACCATAAATTTCCAGCTCACTTTGGTATTTTAATATATTTTTATATTTGATATATCCATGGCAACCAAATAATTAATATAGTTTAGGTCACAACGCTAAAATTATCCTTTACAGTACCTGCCATGTAAAAAAGACTTTCTCCACATAGAATCCTTTTATACACAGAGCAAAAGATTATTCATTTTCCCAGATGAAGAAACTGAGGCTGTGAAAGGAGCAGGCACACTTACTACATAGATAGTAGACAGAAAAGGAAGGATTCTATGCTAGTTTTGTGATTCTGAGCTCAGGGCTCTTTCTACCACAACACATTGTGCCATGCGACCAGGAGGGCAGAATGTCACTTATCTCTATTTCTCTCATGCCAAGGAAAGAAAGTGCCAAACAAAAGGTTGGGGGCCCAATTCGGCTACTCACCATAGATTATAACATTCTTGGTTGCGGAGTGTGTCAAGCCAGTCAATGAGTTGGCTGCATTACAGGTATAAGTTCCAGAAAGAGTCATGGATGCAATAAATGAAAATGTGGCTGAGTTGCTGACTGGTTGTCCATTGTGCAACCAAGTGAATTGGACTGGTGGATTAGAAACAGCAGAACAGCTCAAGGTAATATTTGCTCCAATAGGGTACTCATCTACTGAATGGGCAATCGTGGCAATATCTGGGCCATCTGAAGGAAAGAGAAGTTTTACATATTGAGATTATGGAAGAAAGAAGGGGCATCTTCTAGTCTGTAACATATCACCAGGGACTACTGTGTCTCCCTGATCCTCCATTGAGCTGGGAAATTCACAACTTGTCCTCTACTTTTCAAGTTTGGATCTGTACTTAGAAGACCTTAGAGCAGAAGTTCCCAAACTATGGCCCACAGGCCACATGTGGTCCCTGAGCCCATGTATCTAGCCCCCACCTCACTTGCATAAGGGGTGCCTCATTCCTTGGTGTTTAGTAAAAGGAGCACTGTATGTGGAGGTGCTTCAAAGCGAGGCATCACTCATTTACAATAATACGTCGAGTGACAAAATCCTTTGCATGGCACCTTCAAGCCAGGTACCAAGCAAAGGATTATGTGACTGCACAATGGAAAACTTCAGCATGGTGATCAGTGATTTAGGAGAGGGGATTTCACACTGTGTATAATGCTGCCTGGTTAGGGATAGGGATTGGGTTAGGTTTTTATAGTCCGGCCCTCAACCAGTCTGAAGGACAGTGAAATGGCCCCCTGTGTAAAATGTTTGGGGACCTCTGCCTTGGGGCTTCCTCCAGTTCAGCACTATATCTGACCACCCTCCACCAGAAAGCATGACAAGGCCAATCTGGACTCGCTATAGATAAGGGTGTTGGGAACCTGAGAATTTTTAGATATAGCTTTCAGAGAAGTGACTGAATTAGTTTCACCTCTGGGAACTCACCACAAGGCTATAATCATGTACCATATAGGAAGAACAAATATACTCACAGGTAACATTCAGTGTGAATGGATCACTCCTATTTCTAAACAATGGGTTCTCAATTTCACACACATAGGGTCCTTTGTTTTCCCTTCTTGTAAGATTGCCGATAGTGAGTATCTTCTTATCCGGGGACAGCTGTATCCTGCTACCAGATGGGGCAAGTCCATTTATGAACCACCGGTAAGCGTGAATTTGACCTGTAGCCTGGCATGTCAATGAGAAGTCCTTGGTCTCCACTGCAGTCCTGTTGGAGGTGAGAATGGTGGGTTTGGACAGTGGCGCTGTGCAGAAAATAGACAGAAAATGACTATGTTGGTTCTTTTTATTACCTTATAACCAAATAACTCATTTGGAAGTGGCCTGTCTAAGAACTTGGCAAGGCTGGAGGCGAGAGACCAAGAACCTGTGATTTCAATGGCAAAGACACCCCTTTCTCTGGTGCAGATCACAACTCATCCAGGCCTTAGGAAATGTTCATCTTCAGTTCCTGTGGCTGACAAAGGCATTCACATGGAGCTTAATCCCCTGGTGCTAAATCTTTCTGGGCTGAGGCAAGCTGATCCAGGGATGACAGACCCCTTCATCTAGAACCTGGGCTTGGATTTGAATCCTTTATAGCTTGGCAGAACCATGTGAAGATTAAATTTGTCTCTATTCTGATTATAACAATGAAAATACTTAACTCTCCCCTGAATGTGAAGATTAAATTGTAACCCCTGTCCATGTTTAGATTTTAATCACCAAAAGTGTATACAACTACTTAAAAGTAAAAGTTAAGTATGGAGATCTGCCCATTTTATATCTAATCACCAAAAGTGAAAATATCCCACTTAATAATGAAGTGTGAGGTCTGTGACCCATGTGTGCAATAGTGGGTGACAAATCAGAGCCAAATGACTGCCTCCTGGGCAGTCCTAGAGCAGGACTTCAACTGTGATTGGTAGATGTGGAATTAGGGGAACGTATAGGAAGTGACACAAGAGAAAATGTCTTTAAAGGAGCTGTTAGTTCCTGTGAAATTCAATTTTTCATTCATTGATGCGCTTACTGAACCTGTGACCCTGTTCCTGACTGGACTGACTTGTGGTAAGTGAAAAGCTGACTCTTAACTGCTGTTTTTTTCTCTGAAGAGAACAGCCTCAGGAAATACCTATCCTCTTGAGAAAGGCTCCCTGTATCCCCAGGGCCTTAGCTACAAGTGCCAAGGCCCCTCCAGCTAAGAACTAACTCTCCCTGCCCAGGGGCCAAGAACAAAATAATTTCTGTTTAGGCTAGATACCTTACCTTATCCTCTCTCTGATTTCTTACTTGACTCTTTCTATATTTTGTAAATAAATTGTAAATAAATCTCTTTGGAATTAATTAAATTCATGGTGATCAACCACACTCTTAAATAAAAAATTTAACCCTTTTTTATATAACCCCTATTTTCCCCTTATAACCATTAAGAGTTTATGTTTCCTTGGCCTGGAATTCAAAGAGCCAAGGTTACTTAACAACATGGCTTTTTGAGGATATTTGGGGAGCCTGGAGAGAATGGACTAGGGACAGGCCAGAGGGAGATTGTATTCAGAAAGGGGAACATTACTTTAACTCTGAAAAGGAAAAAAAAAAGGAAAGGCAGAGAGTGGGAATAGATCACTTAGTAGCAGAAGGAAGAGCCTCAGACTTGGAGTCAGGAGCGGCTTGGTTCAAGTTTAGAGATTTTGAACCCACAATAACATCTCTTGTGCCTAGGACTGTGTTTTTCTACCAAGAGGCAGTTAATACCCTTACAGAAGATTCTGGAATTCCCTACTTTAGGCTCATCTTTTCCTTAGGAGTTTCCTTCCCTGAAAGATAAGAATGAGAATGTTGAATGTGATCTTCTTCAAGCTCAGATATGGTTTTATGCTGGGAAGCTAAGCAAATGAGTACTAATTTTCCCTGAGCCTTCATGGCCCAAGGAGAACCCATTCCTTATCTCTAGTTGGTCTTGCCATTGAGAGATGTGTGCGTACCAGGAATAATCTCTGGGGGCAGATCCAGTAAGCTTGCCAGGCTTCCTTCCTGGGTCATCCTTGGCCATCCTTGGCCAGCTATCTTAGGATTCATTTCAGCATCCTTGACATTTCATCTTGGTTTTTGTAGTTTGTACTCCTTCTCTGGGTCTCTGTTGGGAACCTTAGGGTGAGGAAGAGTGAGCCTCTCACTTGTATCCAGTAAAGCCAAGTGGGACTGGCCAGGAAGGTGACAAATCTGAGGTCAGCTAGCCACATTTTGAAGTGGGAGGAAAATATGATGGAACAGAGAACATACTCCTGGGCATTTAGAAGGTTTTGCCTGGCATGGCATAGTGACTAGTGTTGGATTTAGAGTGAGAAAGACCTGAGTTCAAATCCTTTCTCAAAATGTTATTGGCTATGTGATGTTTAGCAAGTGCTTATCTGGGTCTCAGTCTCCTCATCAGTTAAAAGAGTATAATAATCTCTCCCTCATAGTTTTTTTTTTTAATCAAATGAAACCATCTATAAAACTTTTTAAATCTGAACATAGACTGAATAACAGTTCAGAGGAGGGAAAGTACAGAATATGAGTCTGAATGCCAAAGATAGACACATGCTTTCTGAGCAGAAAATACATACCCAGAACTATTTGAAAGGCCTGCTGACATTTTGTGAAGGGCTACAGTTTAATGACAGGCTAGGAACACTGAAAAGTAGTCTATAGTCAATAGGGAGTCATGAGAAGAGAAGAAACATGAGCACACACATATTTAATTGAAGAACAAATTGAGGGCACTAGAGATGCTTAGAAAATCAAAAGAGTTTAATAAAATCTAAAGGAAATAAAAAATAGAATTAAATAAAACTGGATCTATTTTTTAAAATAAAAATACAATTAAGTAGATGACCCACTGATTAATTTGATTAAAGAAAGAAGAAAACAGTATTACCAATAGCAAAAATGAAAAGCATGAATGAGTTAGCAATAAAGTTTAAATTAAGGAAATTCTGAGCACTTATTTTGAGAAATTATGTGCCAGCAAAACTGAAATTTAAGTGAAATAGATGAATATTTACAAAAAAATGAATTGCTCAGATTCACAGAATTATAAATAGAATATTTGAACAACTCAATCATAGAAAAACACACTGAAAAAACCATAAATGAGTTCTCTATGAAACAGTTCCCAGGATTAGATCAATATACCAGTGAATTATCACACTGAAGGAACAATGAATCTCAATGCTATATAAACAATCTTAAAAATATAGGCAATGAGGGCTAGTGAGGTGCTCAGTGGATAGCAAGGCCTAGATTCTAGAGGACCAGGGTTCACATCTGGCCTCAGACACTTCCTGGATGTGTGACCCTGGACAAGTCATTAACCCCCATTGTCTAGCCTTTACTTCTCATCTAACTTTTGAACCAACACTTGGTCTTGATTCCAAGATGGAAGGGAAGAGTTTTCAAAAATAGGTAAAGAAAGAATCCCAAATTCCTTTTGTGATACAAATATAGTTTTGATACCTAAACCAGTGAAAGCAAAAACAGAAAAAGAAATACAATACTTAAATAATCCTGTACCAGGAATAGAAATTGAACAAGCCATCACAGAGCTCCCTAAGACAAATTCCCTAGGGCCTGCTGGATTCACAAGTCAGTTATATCAAACATTCAAAGAACAACTAATCCCAATATTATACAAACTATTTGACAGAATAAACTAAGAAAGAATTCTACCAAATTCCTTATAAGACACAAAAATGGTACTGCTTCCAAAGCCAAGATAGTCAAAAACAGAAAGAAAACTACAGATCAATCTCTTAATGAACATAGATGCAAAAATCTTAAATAGAATACTAGGAAAAGGTCTGCAGCAAGTGATCTTGAGGGTGATTTATTATGATCATGTGGGGTTTATATCAGGTTAATATTAGGAAAAGCATCCACATAATTGACCATATCAAAAAGCAAACCAACAAAAATCACATGATTATTTCAAAAGATGCAGAAAAAGCCTTTGATAAAATACAACACCCATTCCTATTGAAAACACTAGAAAGTATAGGAATAGAAGGGCCTTTCCTAAAAATAATAAACAGTATATATCTAAAACCATCAGCAAACATGGTCTGCAATGGGGATAAATTAGAAGCATTCTCAATAAGATCAGGAGTGAAACAAGGATGCACATTATCACCTCTATTATTTACCATAGTACTAGAAATGTTGTTAGGATAGATGAGTGTGCACAAAGATACTTGTGCGTGAAAGAGATTTAAGTGGAAAAGCCGATGCACAGAGACAGTCCCACTCTCTCGGCATTGGAAGCCTGGGTCCAGTGGCACGAAAAATTGTTACGTCTGGAGACTTCCTCAGCTGCATTGGATAGCCGTGTTGTCCTTTGTGCTCCAACACGCCCTAAGCACTCCACAGTGCTTTGCTGCATCGCCCTCTCAGCCGTTGAACCTTCTTATTGGTTTCTTCCATCTGTTCAGCCGAAGCAGTCTTCACATGCTGGGTGAGCAAAGCCCTGGTTCACCATGGGTCAACGACCCGATGGCTACCCTCACAAGGTTTGACCAGCCTGTCGAAGCCGTTGCCCGGGGTGTGGCTGCTGCCACATGCTAGCAGCTACTGGGAGCCACAAGTGAGAGCTGGGTGTCAGATGGGGGTCAGAGGCTGGAGAGCTACCATAGGAGGGCACGACAAGCCCTCCATACCAGAGATACTACACCTCCCTGAGCACCCCATATGGACAAGTATCTTTGTGCACACTCATCTATCCTAACCCTGTCCACCATCTTCAAGACCTGCGGTGATGGAGGAGTGATGATGCAACAGGTGGAGGTGACCACTGGCAGTTGTAGTCACGATCCTGCACGTAGACGGCCCATGGACCAGTGGTCGCTCAGCCCTGTGGGCAGCAGGGATGTTCAGCAGCATCCTGGGCAACTGAGCAGCCCTCTCTAGGACAGCACTGCTCACCCTAATCAATGGAGGGGACTAGAAAAGGTGTCCCAAACATTGCCTGCCCTACAAACACCCAGTCAGCACACCGCGGCTGGCAGGTCATCCCCTTTAAGAGGTCGAAATCAAAGAAAAAATACAAAGAAACTCCTATTAGGAGCATGGAACATCAGGACATTACTTGACAGAGAGAATACCCCAAGACCTGAGAGAAGAACAGCTCTAATAGGTAAAGAACTGGCGCGATATAACATCAACATCGCAGCCTTAAGCGAAACACGCTTACCAGAAGAGGGATCACTCAGCAAAACCACCACTGGATACAACTTCTTCTGGAAACGTAGAGCCTCAAATGAAGACAGAATCCACGGTGTTGGCCTGGCCATCAAGACAAGTTTGCTCAAACAGCTGCCAGACTTGCCTGTGGGCATCAGCGAGAGGCTCATGAAGATCCATTTGCCTCTTAGCAAAGACCGGTATGCCACAATCATCAGCGCATATGCCCCAACACTGACCAGCACAGAGGAGACCACCGAGCAGTTCTACTCTCACCTGAGTGCCATCCTGCACTCAGTGCCCACAAATGACAAGCTGATACTACTGGGAGACTTCAACGCCCGTGTTGGCCAGGACCATGAAAGATGGAAAGGAGTGCTCGGCAAACACGGCATGGGCAAAATGAACAACAACAGCCTACTGCTACTCAGAAAGTGCTCAGAGTTCGAACTCACCATCACAAACACTGTGTTCAGAATGGCGAACAAATATAAAAGAACGTGGATACATCCAAGATCAAATCAGTGGCATCTCATTGACCACATCATTGTACACCGGCGAGACATCCAGGATGTAAAGATCACCAGAGCCATGAGAGGAGCTGAATGCTGGACAGACCACCTATTGGTTAGAGCGACTCTTCAAATGCTCATTGTGCCTCACCATCCAAAATGCACCCAGACAGTTCGCACATTTTACAACGTGAGTCGTCTTAGAGATCCATCTTATTTGCAAACATTCCAGTCCTGCCTGGACAACAAGCTGTCTACCAAGGGACAACTCACTGGAAGCTCAACCGAGAAATGGAGCCATTTCAGAGATGCAGTGAAGGAAACATCAAAGGCAGTCCTAGGCCCAAAACAACACAACCACCAGCACTGGTTCAATGAGAACAACACTGCTATTGAAGACCTATTGAGCAAGAAGAACAAAGCCTTTATGGAGTGGCAAAATAACCCAAACTCTGCTCCTAAAAAGGACAGATTCAAGTCTCTCCAAGCCACGGTGCAACGTGAGATCAGGAAGATGCAAGACCGATGGTGGGAAAAAAAGGCAGAAGAAAACCAGCAGTTTGCTGATATGAAAAACTACAAACAATTTTTCAGTGCCCTTAAGACTGTCTATGGGCCATTAAAACCCACCACCACTCCCTTGCTATCCTCTGACGGTGACACTCTCATAAAAGATAAAAAAGGCATCAGCAACAGGTGGAAAGAACACCTCAGTCAGCTTATCAACCGACCATCTTCAGTCAACCAAAGCACCCTTGACCAGATCCCCCAAAACCACTCCATTGAACAACTTGACGTCCCTCCTTCAATAGATGAAGTCCAAAAAGCCATTAAACAAATGAGTGTAGGCAAGGCACCAGGTAAAGAATGGATCCCAACCGAGGTGTACAAGGCCTTAAATGGAAAGGCACTCCAGGCATTCTACATAGTACTGACCAGCATATGGGAAGAGGAAGACATGCCCCTAGAACTCAGAGCTGCCTCCATCATAGCCCTATACAAGAACAAAGGCTCATGAGCAGCCTGTGACAACTACAGAGGCATCTCACTACTCTCCACTGCTGGAAAGATCCTCGGCTGTGTTATACTCAACAGACTCCTGTCATCTGTCTCAGAGCAGAACCTGCCTGAATCACAATGCGGCTTCCGACCAGATCACAGCACCATCGACATGGTCTTCACTGTAAGGCAAATGCAGGAAAAAAGCCTTGAGAAGAACCTGAGTTTCTACATTGTCTTCATAGACCTGACTAAGGTGTTCGACCCAGTGAACAGGGACCCATTGTGGGTGATCCTCAGCAAGCTCAGTTGCCCAGCAAAATTCGTCAAACTGATCCAGCTCTTTCCTGTCGACATGACAGGGGAAGTCCTATCTGGTGGAGAGATTTCCGATCGCTTCAACAGCTCCAATGGGGTGAAACAAGGCTGTGTCCTCGCTCTGGTACTATTCAACCTATACTTTACCCAAGTATTATAACATGCTGTGATGGATCTAGACCTGGGCATCTACATCAAATACCGACTGGATGGCTCACTATTTGACCTTCGCTGGCTGACTCCAAAAACAAAGACAACAGAGAGACTCATCCTGGAAGCTCTCTTTGCAGATGACTGTGCTCTCATGGCCCACCAAGAAAATCGTCTCCAAACCATTATGGACAGGTTCTCCAATGCATCAAAATTGTTTGGCCTGACTATCAGTCTCAGCAAAACAGAGGTGCTTTTCCAACCTGCACCAGGAAGGCCAACAAACCAGCCGTGCATTACAATCGATGGCACTCAGCTTTCTAATGTCAACACTTTCAAGTACCTGGGCAGCACCATTGCCAACGATGGGTTCCTAGACCATGAGATCAATGCCAGGATCCAAAAGGCCAGTCAGGCACTTGGGTGGCTGCGCTGCAAAGTCCTCCAACACAGAGGTATAAGCACTGTGATGAAGCTCAAAGTGTACAACGCAGTGGTCCTCAGCTCGCTCTTGTATGGTTGTGAGACATGGACACTGTACTGGAAGCACATGAAGCACTGGAGCAATTCCACCAACGCTCCCTCCAGTCAATCATGAGGATCCGATGGCAGGACCGAATCACCAATCAGGAAGTCCTCGACAGAGCCAACTCCACCAGCATCGAAGTCCTGGTCCTCAAAACCCAGCTACGATGGTCTGGACACGTCATCCGCATGTACCCACAGTGAATACCAAGACAGGTATTCTATGGTGAACTGTCAGCTGGACTCAGGAAACAAGGCCGACCAAAGAAAAGATTCAAGGATCAGCTAAAGTCCAACTTGAGTTGAGCTGGCATTACACCAAAGCAACTGGAACTCGCTGCCTCTGACAGAAGCAGCTGGCGAACCCACATTATCCATGCCACCACCACCTTTGAAGATGAACGACGTCTTGCCACTGCGCGTGAACGCTGACACCAGGCCACAACTGCACCTCCCGTAACAACTGGAGTCCCATGCCCCATGTGCCATAAAATTTGCGCCTCAGCCTTTGGACTCCAAAGCCACTTGAGGGTAGACCGTAGATGAAATTGCAAAAGACAATAGTCATTCTCGATCACCGAGTGACTACCACTATACTAGAAACATTGTACTAGAAACATGAGCCGTATCAATTACAGAAAAAAAAGAGAAATTGAAGGTACTAACATAGGCAATAAGGAGACCAAGCTATCACTCTTTGCAGATGATATGATGATCTACTTAAAGAATCCTATAGAATCAACTAAAAAGCTACTGGAAATAATCAACAACTTTACCAAAGTTTCAGGATACAAAATAAACACACATAAGTCATCAGCATTTCTATATATTTCCAATACATCTCATCAGCAAGAGTTAGAAAGAGAAATTTCATTTAAAATCATCCTAGAGAATATAAAATACTTAGGAATCTATCTGCCGAGACAAACAGGAACTATATGAACACAACTACAAGACACTCTTCACACAATTAAAACTAGATCTTAATAATTGGAAAGATGTTAATTGCTCATGGGTAGAATGAGGTAACATAATAAAAATGACAATCCTATCCAAACCTACTTACTTATTTAGTGCCATACTCTTTGAACTACCAAAACTTTTTAGAGAATTAGAAAAATCCATAACAAAGTTCATTTGGAAGAACAAAAGATCAAGGATATCCAGGAAAATAATGAAAAAGAAAAATGTGAAGGAAGGGGGTCTAGCAGTACCAGATCTCAAAATATACTATAAGGCAGTGATCATCAAAACAATATGGTACTGGCTAAGAGAAAGAAAGGAGGATCAGTGGAATAGACTTGGGGTAAGTGACCTCAGCAAGACTATCTAAAATAAACCCAAAGATCACAGCTTTTTAGACTAAAATCCAGTATTTGACAAAAACTGCTGGGAAATTGGAAAACAATATGGGAGAGACTGGGTTTTTATCTTCATCTCACACTCTACACCAAGAACATTCAGAAAAGGTAAATGACTTGAATATAAACAAGGAAAGTATAAATAAATTAGGTGAACACAGAATAATATATCTGTTACATCTTTGGGAAAGGAAAGATTTGAAGACCAAGCAAGAGTTAGAAAAAATCACAAAATGTAAGATAAATAATTTTGATTACATTAAATTTAAAAGGTTTTGTTCAAAAAAACCTAATGCAAACAAAATAAGGGAAGAAGCATTAAATTGGGAAATAATATAACAAAAAACTCTGACAAAGGTCTAGTCACTCAAATTTATATGGAGCTAAATCAATTGTAGAAAACATTAGGCTGTTCCCCAATTGATAAATGGGCAAGGGACATGAATAGGCAATTTTCATTTAAAGAAATCAAAACTATTAATAACCACATGAAAAAGTGTTCAAAATCTCTTATAATGAGAAATGCAAATCAAAACAACTCTGAGGTATCACCTCACACCTAGCAGATTGGCTAACATGACAGCAAAGGAAATTAATGAATGTTGGAGGGGATGTGGAAAAATTGGAGCATTAATGTATTGCTCGTGGAGTTGTGAATTGATTCAACCATTCTGGAGGACAATTTGGATCTATGCCCAAAAGGTGCTAAATCTTTCTGCACTTTGATCCAGGCATAGCACTGCTGGGTTTATACCCCCCCCCCCCAAAGAGATAATAAGGAAAAAGACTTTTACAAGAATATTCATATCGGCACTATTTGTGGTGGCAAAAAAAAATGGAAAATGAGTGGATGCCCTTCAATTGGAGAATGGCTGAACAAATTGTGTTTTTGGTGATTGAATACTATTGTGCTCAAAGGATTAAGGAACTGTAAGAATTCCTTATGAACTGGAATGACTTGCAGGAACTGATACAGAGTGAAAGGAGTAGAACCAGTGGAATTATACACAGAGACTGATACACTGTGGTATAGTCAAATGTAATAGACTTTTCTAATAGTAGCAATGTAATCATCCAGAATAATTCATAGGGATTTTAATAAATCTAAATTTTTTTAAAAATAAATTTAAAAATAAATAAGAACACCATCCCTATCCAAAGGAAGAACCATGAGAGCAGAAACACAGAATAAAAATAACTGCTTGATCACATGAGTCAATGGGGATATGATTCCTTTATGGCTACTGAACAAAATATTGTAAAAGCCCCTAAACAGTTTTTTCCCCAGTTTTCATTTGTTAATTGTCTCTTGGGTCATGGATGGACTCAACCTGGCTACCTTTAGAGAATTTAATTAGCTAAGAATTAAATGTTAATTCTTAGGAGTCTTCAGAATAATTTTAATTAACTAGTGGTTTCTGAATTGATGACTTTTTTAAGATATATATTTTAAAGAATGTTGTATTAAAGATAGAGAAACAAAGCAATGTTCCTACCAAGGTATTTCTATGAAGCAGGAAGCCAAAAAGAGCTCCTACAAAATTCTTCAGTTTAATTTACTTCCACCAGAATAATTTAGATTTCTTGGTGATGTTCTAGACCCAAATAAATGTTACTTTGTTTAAAAATATATTTGCCAAGTTTGAAAGATTTGCTATGTCTGTAAAAATTGTGACAAATATCCATCAATTCATAGTTTTTGTTTTTTTGTCATACATCAACTCATATGAAATATGATAGTGGGTTGGTTTGCTATTGTAATTAACTGGGATATTGTGAATTTGTGGGACTTTGGTCCTTTTTAAAATGTGCATTACCTACTGAATTACTGTTTTATTCTGAAAATCATAAGGTACGCATACTGTGGTTCATGGCCAAGTTAAAAAGGAAGTAGATCTCATTTTTAGTGAGGAACCTTTGTATTCTATCTCTCCTTGGCTGACAGTATGTCACTGATTATAAACTATATGTTTTTGATTTTTAAAACTTTTTTAATTATTGTTTTTCTTTTCATGTGCTATATGGCATCTGAGTTTTAATTTTTGTCTCCGTTTTGGATTTAGACATGTCAACAGAATTGAGATTTTTCTTTAACTTTTTTGATTTTGTAGTAATATAAGTTTAAAATACATTTTCTACAACATCAATGCATACCCCAAAAGCTTTAGACTATAAAAATGATGCCACTGATTGTTTAAAAAAAATTATGAGACTTTGCATAATGATTCTGTCTGATTCCAGGATAAGAGAATACAAAAAGAGTCATTGCACAGTGCCAAAGGAGCAGAAAGCTAAACTGCTTAGTGCCAACTGAGCACAAGGTCAAAGAGACCAAGCAATCCTGATGGGATTGTTGAAAATTTTTAGCTAAGACAAGATGACTTGAACTTGTTTGCGGTTTGAGGTTGTGGCTATTTAACACGTGTTAAAGGCAGGTCTTCCTTGTCCCACATCCTACCAACTATCCCAAATTTGACTTCTACCTGGTTCCTATAATCTAGTCCCTTTTCTGTCTTTCATGGTGTGGTAAACTATCTATAATCCTAGCTACTGATTGGATAAATCCATAATTGCTTAAATCATTTTAATTGGGCCCTGATTCAAGGACCTGTTGTAGATTTATTTTTCCTTTACTTAGAATTTTTACACATAGCACTTTGATAATCTATATTTCATCCAGAAATTATTTTTTCTTATTTGGATTTCTTTTTGATGTTTTTTTTATTTCTCTTGCTAATTGGTTCATACACCTCATAACTCAGCCGTGCATTCCTAAGTTATCCCTGTGTTTTTCAACACCCTCTTCAGGAAGGAATGTATAATTATTCTAAATTGCAGAATTTAAATTCTTTTTGAGATTAATTTTAGGATAAGAAAAACATGCTACCTCTCTTAATCTAGAAAGTGAACTGTTTGGAGAAGGCACAATGAAGATGCCTCCACAGACCACAAGCTGAGCCAGATGACCCAGAGTGAACTTTGGGATGTGGTGATTTGAATTGTGTGGGGTTTAAATGAATTTGTTTTTATGTATACTCTTATGCCAAAGGAGACTGCCCCTTAACTGGCTTTTTGTCAATGCACCTAGCAATTATTGATTTTGTTCTCTTTTCCTCTTATCCTCAAATTTTGTATTTTCAATGTTGGTTATGTTGACAAGATCCATTGGAGAGACCAGTCTTCCATGGATCTCAGGGACGGATGTATAATTGAAAATTTGTTACCCTAAAAAAGAACTACATTTCCCAGGATCCCACTGACATTCTGTCATTAGCTACTTCCTGTACATAGGGGATATTAGGCAGGGATGTGGAAAGACCCACCTTTTTACTTCCTGGCCTGAGCTTGGTGGTGGTAAGGTGGCTGTTTATACTGGCTGATCAGCCATGGGCATGTGGTCTTTATTTTGTATCTTCTTTATTCCTTGATTTCTAATGATCATTTAATAAACCTCCAAAACTATAATATTTTTATTATTAAGACATAATTATAATTTTTACAATACTCTAAATGATCACCCTAGTGCAAACATCAACAATATGGAAATAGATTTTGATAAAGGACACATGTTAAACCCAGTGTAATTGCATGTTGGCAATGGGGAGGTGGCATAAGGGTAGGAAAAGAACATGACTCTTGTAACCAAGGAAAAATGTTCTAATTTGACTGATTAAATAAAATTACAAAAAAGAAATCCCTGGAATGACTCCCATGAAAAAATGGACAGTGAGGTGAGTGGACCAGGAGAACATTGTATACAGTAAAAGCAACATTGTATGAAGATCAGCTGTGAATAACTTAGCTATTCTCTCTCTTTTTTACTGTACCACTATCCATTTGTTATGAATAAAATCATCTCAAGAGGATAAGAATTTAAATTTAGGCTCTTTGCTAAACATAAGAATTCTAAAGTAATATTTGGTCACCAATTTAAAAATATTACAGCTAAAGTCAAAATGACTTTTAGCTGATTCATTTACAAACAGGTGGAAAAACTGAAGATGGGAAAATGGACATGAAGAGATAAAAAGTACTGCCTAGCTAATAATACCCCAAGTTTAATCCTAATGTCTCCAGGCCACAGATGAAAATCCAAAAGTGAATCTCAACAGAAACCAAAGTCCTAATTAGGAAGCCAAAATTCAAAGAACCAGAATATGCTGAAGAATCCCTCAAGAACCTTCTGTACTCATTAAGCTAATACTGCCAAGAATCTCACCAGACATCACGCTAAAGGTAGTGTTCCACTGTAGAGCCAAAGAGCAGAGAGGGTCTCTTGACCAAAGAAACAAGGAAGGAATCATTCCACTCACCACCCCAAGTCCAACTCAAAATCCAGGGAAAAGATCTCCTCCAGTCTGGCTCATCAATATATAGAGAATGACTGAATCCTCCAGCTGGCCTTTTGAAAGAAGTTTTCTCAATGTTACTTTCTGTCACACACCCACATTAAGGGAACCAATAGCAATCTTTCAATCTGCCTAGCACTGTCCAAGTGCTTGTGTGTGGGGAGGTGCAGTGACTTTTGGTGGTATGATATTACCATAGTAAGTGACTTGCTTAACTCTCTTCCTTAGTGTCAAGTAGGGATACTTTTAAGCTCTTGACTTGTTTTCTTAAAAATAGACATGAGAAGAGGTAATCCTATCTTCACAAGAGATTGATAACTTAGCTATCCTGATCAATACAGTGATCAAAGACAACTCCAAAGGACTTATGATGAAAAAATATATACTCTCTATTCCAGAGAAAGATCTGATGGTTTCTAAATGCTGTACAAAGAATATTTCTTTCAATTTCTTTTTTCTTGCCTTTTTGTTGTGGTTGCAAAGTGGCTAACATGTAAATATGTTTTACATAATTTCATATATACATAGGACATCATAATTTCTTGCCTTCACAATGGGTCAGGAGTAGGTAGGAGGGTGGGAACTCAAAATTTAAAAAAAAAAAGGATTGTTAAAAGTAAAAAAAAAAATAAAGAATTTGGAGTTTGGAAGGAGGTTTGAGATTTCCATTTCATTGAGGTCCTGGGAAAATTTGGCAAATAGATTTAATCCATCTAGTATCTTGCAAAAGTTATAAAGTATAGGGTCCTCAGTTTTTGTGGATGCCTTTACTGGATAGGTAGAGGCATTGCCCAGAAGAACAGAAAAAGGCAGGAAGGAACAAAAGCCCTTATTAAAGAGGTAATTCCTAAGGTTAGACATCGCAGATCACATTATCAAAGTGATAATGGTCCTGCCTTCACTTCACAGATTATTTCATGATTGGTACAGCTTTGGGCATAACCTACTACCTTCATTGCACCTGGCATCCTCAATACTCAGGAAAGGTAAATGTAGAACCAGACCCTGAAAAAGACCCTTACCAAGCTCTTTGAGGAAGCAAAGATTGATTGGGTCCATACACTTCCCCCTGGACTCAGTTGAATTAGAATTGCCCCCTCCAGCTAATTTGGAGCTTAGTGAACTCCTTCATGGCAGGACTTTCTCCACCACTAACTTCATCTTGGATTTTGAAACACATACTCTTACACAGTTTTCTAAATATTTTGGACCTATTCACCAAGACCTTCCCTAAACCTTCACAGGGGATGTGCAGGAAACCCAACACCTAGCCCAGCCAGGGGACTTTGTGTATGTGAAAACCTGGAAAAGTGAGAAACTGAACGAACTAGCACCCCTATTAGGAGAATCCCCATAGAGTTATTCTATTGTTATGAAGGTAAAGTTTAAGGAAGGAAACACACAAGTATATAAATAATTTTATTAACAAAAGGGAAGGGGATGGCAGGAGATGATGGACCAACTGACTATTACCCACCCAGAACTCAATAAGGTTTGTACTGGAAGCTTAATCTAACTAAATTAAAACGAAACTAAAAGGTAATTAAAAGATAAAGTACAAAGAAGGGCCCAGATTCTCACACACTTTACACTTCCAAGGTCCTTGTTAGGATCAGACTGAAGAAATCCAGTTATAAGGTCCTTATAAGATGCCAGGGAGGGAGAGAGTTTACACCTAAATCATTTCTGCCCACCAGAATGAATGGGGAATTCACACTCAACCTTTTTCTTTTTTTGAGTTTTTAAACATTATTTTATTTGGTCATTTCCATACATTATTCATTGGAAACAGAGATCATTTTCTCTTCCTAACCCCACTCCCGCCACCCCTTCCCTAGCCGACTCGCAATTCCAATGAGTATCACATGTGTCCTTGCTGCCAAACCATTTCCTTGTTGTTGGTATTTGCATTAGGGAGTTCATTTAGAGTCTCTCCTCAATCATATCCCCTCCACCTCTGTAGTCAGTCAGTTACCTTTCCTCGGTGTTTTTACACCCACAGTTTGTCCTCTGCTTAAGGATAGTGTTTTTTCTCATAGATTCCGGCAGATTGTTTAGGGACATTGCATTGACACTAATGGAGAAGTCCATTACCTTCGATTGTACCACAGTGTATCAGTCTCTGTGTACAATGTTCTCCTGGTTCTGCTACTTTCACTCTACATCACTTCCTGGAGGTTGTTCCAGTCTCCATGGGATTCCTCAATTTTATTATTCCTTTTAGCACAATAGTATTCCATTACCAACATATACCATAGTTTGTTCAGTCATTCCTCAATTGAAAGGCATCCCCTCATTTTCCAATTTTTTGCCACCACAAAGAGCGCAGCAATGAATACTCTTGTACAAGTCTTTTTTCCTTATTATCTCTTTGGGGTACAAAACCCAGCAGTGCTATGCCTGGATCAAAGGGTAGACAGTCTTTTATCGCCTTTTGGGCATAATTCCAAATTGCCCTCCAGAATGGTTGGATCAATTCACAACTCCATCAGCAATGAATTAGTGTCCCTACTTTACCACATCCCCTCCAGCATTCATTACTTTCCTTTGCTGTCATGTTGGCCAATCTGCTAGGTGTGAGGTGATACCTCAGAGTTGTTTTGATTTGCATCTCTCTGATTATAAGAGATTTAGAACACTTTTTCATGTGCTTATTAATAGTTTTGATTTCTTTAACTGAAAATTGCCTATTCATGTTCCTTGCCCATTTTTCAACTGGAGAATGGCTTGATTTTTTTTGTACAACTGGTTTAACTCTTTATAAATTTGAGTAATTAGACCTTTGTCAAAAGTTTTTGTTATGAGGATTGTTTCCCAATTTGTTGCTTCCCTTCTAATTTTAGTTACATTGGTTTTCTTTGTACTAAAACTTTAATTTGATGTAGTCAAAAGTATTTATTTTACATTTTGTGACTCTAAGTCTTGCTTGGTTTTAAAATCTTTCCCTTCCCATAGGTCTCACATGTATACTATTCTGTGTTCCCCTAATTTACTTATATTTTCCTTCTTTATGTTCAAGTCATTCACCCATTCTGAGTTTATCTTGGTGTAGGGTGTGAGGTGTTCATCCAAACGTAATCTCTCCCATACTGTCTTCCAATTTTGCTAGCAGTTTTTATGAAATAGTGGATTTTTGTTCCAAAAGCTGGGGTCTGTGGGTTTGTCATAGAATGTCTTGCTGAGGTCATTTACCCCAAGTCTATTCCACTGATCCTACTTTCTTTTTCTTAGCCAGTACCAAATTGTTTTGATGACCACTGCTTTGTAATATAGTTTGAGATCTGGGACTGCAAGGCCACCTTCCTCTGTATTTTTTTCATTATTTCCCTTGATATCCTTGATCTTTTGTTCTTCCAAATGAAGTTTGTTATGGTTTTCTCTAATTGGAAGTTCAATGGGTATGAAACTAAATAGATAGATAAGTTTTGGTAGGATGGTCATTTTTATTATATTGGCTTGTCCCACCCATGAGCAATCAAAGTTTTTCCAATTGTTTAGATCTAGTTTTAATTGTTTGGAGAGTATTTTGTAGTTGTGTTCATATAGTTCCTGTGTTTGTTTTCACAGATAGATTCCTAAGTATTTTATATTGTCTCAGGTGACTTTAAATGGAATTTATCTTTCTAATTCTTGCTTCTGAACTGGGTTGGAGATATATAGAAATGTTGATGACTTATGTGGGTTTATTTTGTATCCTTCAACTTTACTAAAGTTGTTGATTATTTCAACTAGCTTTTTGATTGATTCTCTAGGATTCTTTAAGTAAATCATCATATCATCTGCAAAAAGTGACAGCTTGGTCACCTTATTGCCAATTTTAATACCTTCAATTTCTTTTTCTTCTCTAATTGCTACTGCTAGTGTTTCTAGTACACTATTAAATAATAAATGTGATAATGGGCATCCTTGTTTTACTCCTGATCTTATTGGGAAGGCTTCGAGTTCATCCCCATTGCAGATGATGTTTGCTGATGGTTTTAGATACAGATATATACTGTTTATTATTTTTAGGAAAGGCCCTTCTATTCCTATACTTTCTAATATTTTCAATAGGAATGGGTGTTGTATTTCATCAAAGGCTTTTTTCCATCTATTGAGATAATCATGTGATTTTTGTCAGTTTGCTTGTTAATATGGTCAATTATGTGGATGGTTTTCCTAATATTGAATCATCCTTGCATTCCTGGTATGAACCCTACCAGAACATAGTGGATAACCCTTGTGATGACTTGCTGGACTATTTTTTGCTAGTATCCAATTTAAGATATTTGTGTCTATATTCATTAGGGAGATTGGCCTATAGTTTTCTTTCTCCATTTTTAACCTGCCTAGCTTTGGGATTAGTACCATATTTGTGTCGTAAAAAAAATTGGTAGAACTCATTCTTGGCTTATTCTGTCAAATAGTTTGCAGAATATTGGGATTAGTTGTTCTTTGAATGTTTGATAGAATTCATTTGTGAATCCATCTGGACATGGGGATTTTTTCTTAGGAAGTTCTTTGATGGCTTGTTCAATTTCATTTTCTAATATGGGGTTGTTTAGGTAATTTATTTCTCTTATGTTAGTCTAGGCAATTTATATTTTTGTAAGTATTCATCCATATCACCTACATTGCCATATTTGTTGCCATATAATTGGGCATAGTAGTTTTTAATGATTGCCTTAATTTCCTCATGAGTAGAGGTGAAGTCTCCCTTTTCATCTTGGATACTGTCGATTTGGCTTTTTCTTTCTTTTTTAATTAGACTGAATAGTACTTTGTCTATTTTATTTGTTTTTTCAAAGTACCAGTTTCTAGTCTTACTTATTAAATCAACAGTTCTTTGACTTTCAATTTTTTTGATTTTTCCTTTGATTTTTAGGATCTCCAATTTAGTCTTCATATGGGGATTTTTAATTTGTTCACTTTCTAGTTTTTTAACTTGCATGCCCAATTCATTGACCTCTACCCTTCTTAATTTGTTTATATATGAACTCAAGGATATCAATTTCCCCCTGAGTACTGCTTTGGATACATCCCATTGGTTTTGAAAGGATGTCTCACCATTGTCATTTTCTTCAATGAAGTTATTGTTTCTATGATTTGTTCTTTAACTAGCTGGTTTTGTAGAATCATATTATTTAATTTCCAATTAATGTTTATCTCTCCATGTACCCTTACTAATTATTATTTTCATTGCATTGTGGTCTGAGAAGTTTGCCTTTATTATTTCTACCCTTTTGCACTTGTTTGCAATGTTTTTGTGCCCTAATACATGGTCAATTTTTGTGAATTTAACATGTGATGCTGAAAAGGTGTCTTCCTTTTTGTCCGTATTTATTTTTCTCCACGTCTACTAACTCTAATTTTTCTAAGATTTCATTCGTTTCTCTCATCTCTTTCTTATTTATTTTTTGGCTTGATTTATCTAGTTCAGATAGAGGAAGGTTCAGGTCTCCCACTAGTATAGGTTTTCTATCTATTTCATCCTTGAATTCCTCTAGTTTCTCCTTTAGAAATTTGGATGCTATGCCATTTGGTGCATACATACTGAGTATAGATCTTTCCTCATTGTCTATACTGCCTTTTATCGGGATATAATTATCTTCCCTATCTCTTTTAACTAGATTTATTTTTGCTTTGGCTTTGTCAGATACCATGATTGCGACTCCTGCCTTCTTTTTATCAGTTGATGCCCAATAGATTTGGCTCCATCCTCTTACTTTCACCCTATGCCTATCTACCTTCCTCGTGTGTGTTTCTTGCAGACAGCATATGGTAGGGTTTTGGATTTTAGTCCCCTCTGCTATTTGCTTGTGTTTTATAGGTGAGTTCATTCCATTCACATTCAGAGTTATGATTACTAGCTGTGTATTTCCTAGAATTGTGATTTCTACTCCTGGTCCTGCCTTTTCTTCTTTCATTATTTCCTTCTACACCAATGTTTATTTATAATCAGTCCCCCTAGTTCCCACCCTTATTTTACTTCCCTTTCTACCCCCCTCCCTTATTATTCCCCCCTTATTTTCCCCTGTATTATTTTTAAAATTGCCCCCCACCCTCTCCCTCCATTGTACTGCTTCCCTCTCCACCAGTCCATTTTTTACCCTTCTACTCCCCTATTGGGAGTCAATCTATTCTCTTCCCCAATGGATTGTATTGTTCTTCCCTCTTTGGGTCAGTTTCAAAGCATATAAGAGTTGAGTATTTCCTATCTCCAACCTCTTTACCCTTCCAGTGTATCGATGTTCTCCCCTCTCCCACCATGAACTTCTTTGTGACATATAAATTTACCTCCATTTGTTTCTTTTCCCATTTCTTTTAGTATTAACTTTTCTTAGCTCTAGTTTTTTTTTTGTGTGTATATATATGTATATATACACACACATGTATATGTATTTATGCATGCATATATCTATATACCTATTCATGTCTTGTCCTTTCATCCTATACAGTTGTCACTGTCCCCTCTAAATGTAATTCTTCTAGCTGCCCAGGTGATAGCAACATTTTTTAAGAGTTACCAATGACCTCTTTTCTTATAGGGATGCATATCATTTTAACTTATTGAGTCTATTAAAAAAAATTTTGTTGTTTTTTCCCCACTTTTTTAATTACCTTTTGATGATTCTCTTGAGTTCTGTGCTTGGACATCAAATTTTCTGTTCAGGTCTGGTCTTTTCTTTATGAATGCTTGGAATTCTTCTATTGTGTTGAATGACCATACTTTCCCCTGGTTCTTAAAGACTGAATTTCATCCCTGGCTTTTTGGTCCTCCTTTTCCTTCTGGTATGATTTTCTTTGAAGGTCTTCTTTCATCCGCTTTACCTTGTCTTTCATCTCCTTTGGCCCCTCTTTCATCTTCTTTGTCTCATCTTCCATCTCCTTTGCCTCATTTTCCAGCTGGCTGATTTTGGCTTTCAAGACACTATTTTCTCATTTTAGTTCAAGTGCCTCTGTTTCCAGATGATTTATCTTAATTTTTAAGTTCTTTTCCCAATTGTCTTCGACTCTCTTAATTGTGTTTTGAGTTCTTCCACAGCCTGTATCCAATTTTCTGGGGTTTCTGATTTATTGTTTGCTGATCTCTCCCCCTCTGTTCCGTTTGCTAAGGAGAAGCTGTCTATTGTAGTTTCTTTCTTCTTTTTCTGTTGTTTGCTCAAATTCACCCCCTTCTTTACTCCTCATATTTGTCTGTGCTTTTTCTCCTCTCATATTTTTGGTTTTGGGGGCTTCTGTCTTGGAGCTTTAACAGAAGGTCTCTGGGGGAGGGTTGTTGGGAGTTTGAGCTTCCCTGTCCTCTGGAGGGTTTTGATTGGATTAAAGTCCAGCAGTCAATGAGGATGGGTGTGGATCCTGGGCTTCTCTGAGTTCTGGAGACATTTGATGGGATTAAGTTCAGCTTAGTTGGGCTGGGTGTGCTCTGAGTCCAAAACTTCCTGGAAGGCTGGAGCAAATATGGAAGATCTCCACAGCTCTGGTCAGGCTGCCAGGTCTAAGCTCCCTCTCTAGCTCCTTCCCCGCTGCCTGTGTTGGACACTCTGATCTTGGCACAGCCCTGCTTGCAAGGTATCCCCTTCAGACCAGCCCCTTTGCCCACCCAGCAGTTCCCATTGCCACTGGAATATCAGTGCTCTGGGTGGGAGGGGCTATGGGTCCTGGGACCTTCTTTCTTTCTTCCCCTTAAACCCTAGTGTTCTAGGATTACAGCTTTTCTGGGATGTACCTTTTGAATTAAGTCCAGAAGGAGGGTTCCTTGGCTCTGTCTTGTTGTTAAGTTTGATTTTCAGTCCCCTGGGATCATTCAGTTTGCGATCACTTAGGAAGGATATTCAGAGGTCTGAACTTCTGCTCCTTCTAGGCCAACATATTGACTCCCCAACCTTTTTCTTGAGAATAATCCAAGGCAGGCAGGAGCTTCAAAGATGATTCACTGAGAGAGACTCCCAGATTCAAGGCCTCTGTGTCTGAAATCCCAGCTTCAGAGAGAGACCATTGTAAGCTACCCAACCCTTAGAATCTTGATGCAGTCAGCTCTGCAGAATCTTCCGTGCGGGGAGTCAATCAACTTTGTAAATTCTTTAGCTATAATATCCACACCCACAGACATAAAACTGAAGGGGCAGAATTTTTGGACTCACGTCTCTCCCATTCAAGTCTTTGTTTCCTCTCCCCATCCCCACCCCATCCTGCTTGGACAGGAAAAAAGAGAGGATGCAGATTGCTGTGAACCAGAAGGAGATCTCAGGTAAGTGCACAACAGTCCAACCTATCTGAAATGAATTTTTTTGAAAATAGTAATGTTGATTATCATGAGTTTTACTTAGTTATTTAGTCTCCTAAACAGGGGTGTAGGTCAGAGAAAGTTTTTTTCCCTTTTTTGCTATCTCCTTTGGGAGACCAGAAGAAGTAGATCTGAACCCCTTTACTTTCAGAGGTCTAGATAAAGAGAGGCAGTTGGAAAGTTCTGGGTCCAGTCTCTGACTTCATCAGGGGTCCTGCCTCTCTCATACGTGTTTGGAAGTAGTTGGCTGGATCTTTGTCCAACAACAAAAGAATCTTTAAGTGACTTTAGATACTGTTTATTTTAAAGTGGAGAAATACAGACAGTTTGGTCTGATTTACAGAGAACTTTTCCCGTAAGAACCATGGGGGAGGCTAAAGAGTAGTTTTGAGCAACTGTCAGAGGCCTTTTCTTCTCTGACTGAGGGAAGCAGAGGAGCTGCATTCAACATCTCTGCAAACAGAAACTGACCTTTTGAGTGTCATAAATTGCTTTAAGAAGGTTTATGAATGAGAATAGGCTAGAAAGTTAGAGGTTAAATCTTCAGTCAATGAGTGTAGATTAAGTCAGGCCTGCTTGCAGACAAGAAGAAAACTCCCTGAAGAGTTAATTTGGGGGAGGGGGTTATTTAGATATTGAGTATAATAGATTTCCTATCATATTCCAAACTCCTAGTTTCTATCCTATTTCTATTCCTGCCTCTACAAGAATTGAATAGATATTGTATTAAACTGCCTCCATCGTCCATCTACCACCTGCAAATCAGATTAACCTCTGACAGCTTTATATGATTATAATAACTGGCCATTACCATTTTCTTACTAATATTGAATACTCTATGTGCTTAATTAAAATTATTAAAGCTTTTAATATGAGTAAAATATCCAGTCCATTTGAACAAGGTGAACCAAAAATGCTTTTAGATCCTCAGAATCTCATTCTCCAGAAGAGGGAAATAACAATGTTGAATTATTAATTCATTGTCCACAAGGGAAGTGAAAAGTATAATTTTTAATTTTGAGAATTTTTGAGTTTTATTTGAACATTTTTTTGAATATGGAATTTTCATGAATGAATTTTTAACATCTAAATTTATCAATGGTGACCTAATATGTGCCTGGCAAGCATTTTTTAAAATGTTGTTTTGGTTTTATACTAGGATACTCACTTGGAATTTTTATTTAATTTTTATTGGTATTTCTTTTTAATTTTTTTCACAAATGGTGAGTGGGCTCATTTCTAGGTTTGTAAAACATCATAACCTGTGTTGTGTGTTTTTTCTTTTATGTTTATTTCTATATAATCTGTGTCCTTTTTTTCTTACTTTAAAAACACAATTACTTTGGTATTGTTAGGCACACTGTATTAGCTTAACAAATATGGCTGATAAATTTCTAGTTGCTACAAATGGATTTTAATAGAAACAAAAAGATGTTAGATGTGAGCTCCTGAGGTTACCTTTGCATAGTGTTCAGAGCACCAGTATCAAGTCAAATTTCTAAGGACCAACAGAACATTTCAATCAGGCCAAAATAACTGAATGTCTACTATGTCTGGCAGCAGAATTTAGTCCTCTACATGTTTATGAGCAAATATCTGAAGAGTCAATTAGTTACTGTTGGAGAATTTGGTTATAGGTTTCTCATGTTCTCTTTTCCAGCCAAGAAAACTGTTGGAAAACCTGTCTATTGCAAGGGAGACTTCTGCAAAAGGAGAAGAAGGTCTCTGAGGCCTACATCAGAGCCACAGGACTTGAAAGACTCAATAAACTGTTGGAAATAGGGGATATAAAGTCGATGTTTATCAGGAGCAAGCTGGGAGGGGCCTATCTATGATCATCAAGTATGAAGGGAGAAAAAAACTGCTGAGCAAATTGGAAAACATTATGGGAGAGATTAGATTTTGATGAACATCTCACACCCTACAATAAGATAAATTCAGAATGGGTAAAAGGCTTAAATATAAAGAATAAAACTATAAATAAATTAGATGAACATAGGATATTATACCTGTCAGATCTATGGGAAAGAATTTAAGATCAAGTAAGAGAAAGAATTACAAAATATAAAATGATTAATTTTGATTACATTAAATTAAAAAGGTTCTGTACAAACAAAACCAATGCAACCAAAAAAAGAAGGGAAGCAACAAATTGGGGATGGGGTCTTTATAACAGAAGCCTCTGACAAATTTAAAATAATTCCTCAAATTTGTACAAAGCTAAATCAATTGCACAAAAAAATCAAGTCATTCCCCAATTGATGAATAAGCCAAATAAGTTTTACAAATAAATATCAATGAAAGAGAGGAAGAAGTCTCTTTGGGCCAAATGGAATTAATTCCCCTGAGTGAGAGGAAGTATAGGATTTAGGTCTTGATGAGTGAAGCTGAGAAGAGGGATTTCAGTACTGACTGTTCCCTAA
Source organism: Monodelphis domestica (assembly GCF_027887165.1). Taxonomy (NCBI): domain Eukaryota; kingdom Metazoa; phylum Chordata; class Mammalia; order Didelphimorphia; family Didelphidae; genus Monodelphis; species Monodelphis domestica. The sequence continues at coordinate 425,271,407 of NC_077230.1, forward strand.
GGGGCTCTGAAAAAAGGCCCCTCAGATTTGGCGTGGAATCAAGTATTGGAAAGGAAAACCATCCTATGTGCTCGCATTTGTTTTTGTCTCACATTTTGGTTCTGCCTCCTAATACTGTAACCATTTCCATTATTCTTATATCTGTTATGGTGATATGTGAACAGGGATCTTTGATGTTACTATTGCACTTGTTTTGGGGGCTGTGAACTGTGACATAGGAGACAGCAGACTGCATCAATAAATGTTGTGTGGGTGATGATTGCTGCATCAACTGGCCTTTCCTCCATCTCTCTCTCCCTTTCCTTAGGCCTCCCTATTTCCTGGATCACAACAATGTTGAAGAATATTATGTAAAATTAAGCAGCAGCAAGTTTGAGAGAATTGACTCCAATTTTGAGAAAAGCTCTACTGTGAGGTAAATGCTATCATCAAATAGCATAGAATGTTACAAAGAAAGCTTAGAAGGAATGAAGAGTCAATCTATGAAGCAAAATTCACCATCATCTTATTTTGAGAAATTGCCACAGCAACCATCACCCTGAGCAATGAGCACTCAACAACTTAGAGGCAAGAGCCTGCACAAGCCAAAAGATGACAAATGACTAAAGGCTCAGATGATGGTTAGCTTTTGTAAATTAAGGTACATACATTGGTTTTTTAGATATAATGCTAATGCACATTTAATAGACTAGAGTATGGTGTAAATATGACTCACAAGCACTGGGAAATTTGCTACATTGGCTTTATTTGGTGATCTAAAACCAAACTTGTAGCATTTCAGGGGTCTGCTTGCACATACATGTGTAGTGCAGGGATCAAGAAATACTGGGTCATTTCATTTATGTCTGGGGTCATTGAGGACTTAGACATGTAGATGGTTTCTAGGCTTTGAAGTTCAGAGAAACATTAGATTCTTCTTCAATCTGCCAGGAACAGAGTGGGATCAGTGTAAGGCACAATTGCACAGAGAAGGAAGGTATCTTTGGAGGCCACTACAACTCGGGGAATATGTCAAGGCTGCAAAAGACTATATGGAGTCTAACTGATATCTGAAGCCTAGATATCCTGTAAGCTTCTCCCTGGCCAGTGCTCATCCATCCTATTTCTGAAGACCTTTATTCAAATGAAGCTCACTACTCTTGAGAGAGCCCATCTGACTTTTGAATAATTCTTGGTATTCAAAGGAGGTAGTCAATGAATCCTACTTGCCTCAGTTTTATCATCTATAAAATAAGCTGGAGATAGTAACAAAGCACTTCAGTGCTTTTGTCAAGAAACACCAATTAGGGTGATAAAGACACAGACACACCTGAAATAACTGAACAACAAGTTTTCCTTTTCTGAAATGGAAAATTTGTGATTCCGAACCATACGGTCTGTCTCAATCATATTCTCCCTTTGGCTCCTCTTGTTTGGGACACGCTCCTGGAGGGGGGCAGGGACTGAGTCATTTTTCTGTATCTCTAGTCCAGAGCCTAGGGACTTTGTACTGAGAAAGTGGGTGAAAATATCGTGGGATAGAGGTGAATGGCCTGTGTAGCCCAGGTCAGTTAGATGAACACCCTTTCAATGAATGAATGAATGCATGTGTGGACTGATAAGAAGAGGATCAGTGATGTGGTAAGTGGGGAATGGAGGAGTCTTGATGTTAGTCCAGTGCTACTTATCAGCCTCAGTTTCCTTACCACTCAAATGAAAGTAATGCTTGTGCTTTGGAACCCAATGAGATGTTATATTGCTTAGTAGACTTTAAAGTGCTGAACATCTGTAAAATCTTGTAATTATTAAATTCTAATTTTCCTTCACCTAGAGGATTTCCCAGTTTGGGCCAATAGATGCCCATGGAGTAAGGGATAAAGCTGACCTCATTAGGTGAGCCATAAAAGTGGGAATGACCTGGGGAAGCAGAGGGACAGCAGTAAGAAACCAACAAGGGCAGAACCAAGATGGCAGCATAGTAGCAGGAGCTTCTCTGAATCTCCGTCTAACCAATCATTACAAAGCATCTCAAAAGGACAGAAATTAGAACAAGAGGAGTAAAGGGCCTCTCCTCCTGGACACAGTGTGAAAGGTAGGCAGTGGGTGAGGTTTCCTATGCCTTAAGGCAGAGAAGCAGCTCAAATCAAAGCACTAGTTGACCAAGGCTCAGCTCCCCGGAAACACCTACTGAGCCACAGTTAAAGCCAGGGCCAGGAAAATTTCCATATTCTTAAAGGCTGACTGAAAGCACCATAGACATAACCCTGAGGGGTGTGCCTGGCCTTGGCATTGAGACTCAAAGCTGAATAACACTGTCCTTGCAGCAGGTGCATCAAAGGGGCAGCCAAAGCAGAGGTGAGGATGATAAATTTAGGGCAAAACCCATGTTTCAGTTGAAAATTCAAGAGACCACAACTGAGGAAGATAGCTTCAGGAAAATGCTTTAAATCAGGAACTATACAAAATTATCACAGATCTAACTGCCCTCACTCAGTCCTCTGAAAGGGATGGAAAGATGGTCCCAAGGCAAAGCCCTTGAGACAGAAGCTAAGAAAGTAAAGACCACCAACATGCAAGAAGCCCAATCCTCCAGGGGCAAAAGGAGCAAACAACAGCAAAAAAGCTCTTGACACCATAAAAAAATTTTATGGAGAAAAAGAGCAAAATTCAGAATATGTGTCCTGTACAGTGGGTAGAGGGAGTCCACATCATCCTCTTCCTCATTTTCTGCCCTGGGGACCAGGATTCTCACATTAAAAAAAATGACAATCCCTTAACTTCTGTTTTAGAATAGATATTAAATATTGGTTCTAAAGCAGAAGTGCAATAAGGGCTTGGGAATTGGGGGTAAGTGACATGCCCAGGGTAACATAGATAAGAAGTGTCTAAGGACATATTTGAAGCCAGGACCTCCTGACTCCAGGCCTGACCCCTCTATTCACTGAGACTTTACTCCTTGTTGCTAGGAAAAGAGAAAGCAGGAAAAAAGGAGAAAGCTGTGGGAGAGACCTGAGAACTGGAGAGTTACGACCATCCTCAGAAGGAAATGCTTCCTCAGTGTTCCAACTCCTGCATGGTCCAGCAACCTTAGCACTAGATGACTGGCATGGAGAGGTGCCTTATTAGTCTATTTCAGATTTCCCCCAATTCATGAACTTCATGTGTTTCTGATTTCTATTAACGAGATTCCTTAGTAGCTGTTTCCAGTCAAGGAACAGGGAATGAGGATCCCAGAACACCTATTGAAAAGCTCATCAAAGGAAAACACATACAGTGTGTCTCACATACAGTGCCAAAAAGAAGGGGAAAAAGTAAGGGTGAGAACATACTTTCTGAGAAATAAATCCTCTACTGCAAGTCTGACTTGGCCAGGTTGGGATGGATGGATCTTGCCACTCTATGACTCAGAATAGGGTGGGTCTTTCTCTCTTTCTAGGGCTGGGAGGGAAGAATCTCAGGTCCCTTTTGTAAGTTAGGTAAAGGGAGAACCTGGCCCATAGTAGTCAATGGGTCCCAAGGGGGAAAGGCACAGAAATGGAGACTGGAGGAGTCTTTCAGAGAAATGGGGCCACTAGGAGAACCTAGTTTGCTCTCTGACTTTATTTACAGGGATTGGATACTAAGGATTTGTGCTCTGTAAGGTTATAGCATTTGACCATGAATAAATATCCGACATGATTTGGCTGAGTTCTCAATCACAGTAACTGAGTTACTTGAGAAAGAAGGGATACTTAGAGAGAAGTTAAAGTCTTGTCTTTGGAGCTTCTTAAATTTCAAGATTTCTTCTCATGTACCTAGGTTTCTTTCCCCTTCCCTCATCAAGCCAGATCTCTCACATACAACTAATTCAAAGTTAACTCTTCAGCCATATGCACTATTTTTCTCCTACTCCACTCATCTATGGTGTCTGGATGTATCTCAGGAGTCTTTTCCTTCACTTAGTTTCTCACAAGGTTGTGTAATATTTTAAATTGTGAGGCTATTTGGAGTTTGATAACTTTATTAAGTGACAGTACTAGTAGTAGTAGTAAAGAGAGGGAAAAGTAGGAGAAAGGTAAAGAGATACTTAGTATTATTAACTTTATATGGTTGGACTGAATATTTAATTGGTAGTCACCAGGGATTTAATTACTAAATCCCAAAATGAATTACTAAAGTAAAATGGAATTTATGGTAGTTTATTTTACATTAGAGGGAAGAAATTAAGGAAAAGAGAGAGACAGCAACACAGAGAGAGACAGAGAGAGAGAAATAGAGAGAGAGAGAGAGAGAGAGAGAGAGAGAGAGAGAGAGAGAGAGAGAGAGAAACAGAGACAGAGACAGAGACAGAGACAGAGAAAAAGAGAGAGACAGAAAGAAAGCTCCTGTTTCCTCTGAACCAATTAGAAATTCTAAGGCACAAGTCAGGGGAAAGGAGTATCAAGACAATGGGCCTTTCTTGGAGGTTCACACCTCCAGAAAGGGCAAGGAAGGAAGTCAGCCATTTACACTCACCACAGTGACTGTCTAAATGGAAAACAGTCTGAGGTCTCCTGTACGAGCTCCTCCAAGGGTCCAGTTCTACAACCAAGTATCTTGACTCTAAGTCCGAGTATCTGTCTTCCAGTCTCTCCTCAAGTATCTGTCTTCGCTCCACCTCATAATAACTATCTTCAATCTAAGTCCAAGTAACTGTCTTCCAGTCCAACTCTGAATGACTGATTATCCTGTGTGTCTCTATTTCCACTATTTAAATACCTTTTTCTCTTGTGTCACCTCCCCTAACACTCCTTTCTAGGACTTCCCACTTTTTGACACATGGGTCAGAGACCTCCCACTCAATGTATAAAATGGGTATTCACACTTTTTGTGGTTAGTTCACACCTTATTGTGGTTAAACCAGGTAGATCTACTTTAAGTACTGGGTTTACATTTTGGGGATTAAAATCTAAAAATAGACAGGGGATTACAATTTAATCTGCACAATAAAGGAAGAGGTAAGTGCCTTCATTGTTACAATAAGAGGATTACAATTTAACCTTCACAGTATGTAAAAGGAATTTCCCTCCCAATTATGTCTCTTTGTTTGATAGCATCAGTCAGTGACCTGGAGATCATTTACCATTGACATGTGCAAGTATAAACAAACTATCAGAGAAAGGAAGTTGAAACCAAGGAGAGGGAAAACTTATTCCATAGGAACTGCCCCCCTGGGCATTGCCAGGCAAACTAAGGAACTATGATTGGTTCCTGAGATGTGATGGGGGGAGAAAGAGTAGGTGGAGAAAACTGCTTATAAGGTTAGACCAAGGAACTACTCCTGCTCGCTTTGTCTGTCTCTCTCTCTTTGTGTGTCTCTGTGTCTCTGTCTCTTTCTCTCCCTGTATCTCCCTCTTTCTTAGTTGTAGGTGGTTAGCTGCAATACAACAAATGGTAAATAGAATATTCAGCTAATCAACTCACGACCTACTTTCCTACATTTCCCTATGTTTCCTAACACTACTTTGATGTAATAAAACTACTCAAGCTACTACCAGCCTCATAATTTAATTTTAATTGTTGCCATGAGGGGACCACAAAAGTTTGACACATACTTTCATTTTGTTCAGTTTCTTCACATTTTACTCTCCCTAAACTATTCTTAAATAAGTGTTAGTAGCTGAGTTAGATTGGCTGAAAAACACCAAGATGCTGACCAGAACCAGTAATCAAGACTGACCAAAGCTACAACCTCACTGCAGAAAACTTTGCGTTGGTGAGAAATAGTTAAGTATAGGGGAAGGGAAGCAAGCATAACTTTTGCTTTTTCCACCAATAAAGCTAGGTTTGGGGATTAAGCTCTAATTAATGATTAAATGACACCTAGGAGATATAGTGGATGCAGACTGGAGTCAGGAAACTCATCTTTCTGAGTTCAAATCTGGTCTCAGACACTCACTAGCTGTGTGATGCTGGGAAAATCGCTTCACCGTATTTGCCCAAGTTTCCTCATCTGTAAAATGAGCTGGACAAGGAAATGGCAAACCCCTCCAGGATCCCTGCTAAGGAAGGGAGTCAGGAAGAGTTGGACTTGACTTAATAATGACTTCATAAAGAATTTCTCCTCACACATAAGGGTTTTGCTTTCCATCACCATTTGCCTCTATTCTAGTTCAGCCCTCTGAGGCCACACAGAACACTTCTAATTCCTCTTCCACATAAGAGTCTAGAAAATTGCTATCAGGCCTCTCCCCAATGCTTTTATTCCTTTTTCTAATATGTAGTTCCCATAATTGATCTTCAGAGACTCCAGACCCCTTCACCAATCTGGCTGAACACTCCCCAGTTCACTGTTGCCCATTGTAAATTGTGTTATCTAGAACCAAATACAATAATCCAAGTGCCATCTTATAGTACAGAAGGACAGCTATATCCTTATTCTTGGAAGTAGATATGCATCACTTAAGACAGCATTAGTTGTTGGGGTAGTTGTGTAGCTCAGTGTATTGAGAGCCAGGCCTAGAGATCAGAGGTTCTGGGATCAAATCTGACCTCAAATAATTCCTCCCTATATGACCCTGGGACACTCACTTAACCTCCATTGCATAGTATTGACCCTAAGTCTGATAGGTAAGGGTTAAATTTATTTTGCATTATGTTTTTTCAACTGCCTGTTACCGTTAAAAATGATAATAAATTTGTTGATCTCTCAATCATACCCAAGGTCTCATTATGCAATCTAACATGGCATTAAAAGTCTATCTCCAATGTCTCCCTTTTAAATTAACCATCCCCCATGAATTCAACTTTTTTAAATGGAATGGGAACCAGTCACTGCCCCATCAAGGCCAATGCTTTTTGGTAATTTGGACGTTTTATATTCAAGGATAGGACCTGATATCAATCCCCAGTAACATTCATCTTACAACATTCCATCTACAGTGCTAGCTTCCTGAGCTACTTCTATATCCTATCAGCTTTTACCATCCCTATCCTCCCAATTTTTTCTTTCTTTCTATTTTCCTTCCAGTTTCAAAATTATGCTTTCTGCTTGCCTGTAGGATTAGTAGAATATTAGTGGTAATCATTTACAAAGCTCTTTACATATATTATTTCATTTTATCCAAGTCACTCATAGGAACATTGAACAGAAAGAGTTCAAGAACAGAAACTTCAGAAGATTTGTCTGAACTGATGCAGAATGAAGTGAGTAGAAGCAAGAGGGTAATTTATACAATAACTACAGTGTTATGAAGGCAAACAGCTTTGAAAAACTTGGGACCTCTGATCAATGCAGTGGCTAACAAGGATTGCAGAAAACCCATGATAATGGGTTACTCACTTTCTACAAAAACCTACAGACTTCCTATGAAATCAGCTGCCACATTTCAGAAATGGGATGGATTCATGGTGTATGTTGCAACAGATATTTTTTGAGATTGGGAATTAGTTTTCCTTGATTGTCTATGTGACATCATAGGTGTATTTTAATCTTGAAACTATTATTGATGTATTAATATTGCAACCTATGTGCTCATGTATGGGATTCATAGGCATAGTACTTCTTGATCATTGTATTTAATAGGTACTCTATTAATTCTGACCACTCTCCAAATCTACATCCCAAAGGTCAGAAGAATTCCTGGGTAGGCTGCCACATTGTCCTAGTTCTCACCTTGCCAGACCATATTCCATACAAGGTCATATGCTGAGTTAATCTACTCCTCTTTGATCTTGTGGTTATCAAGTGAGCCAATGTTAAGTCTTATGCCTTGTCACATGAACATTAGCTACCTCCCATTCCCCATTCTTTGATCCTCCAATAAAAGATTGAGGACATATGTAGGTCACTCTCTGTCTATCACCATCAGAGGGGCACACAAGCTGGATCCCAAGCTCTTTAAGCCTTGTCTCTGAGTCTTTCTTCCTTTATTATATTCCCTCTTTTTCTATATCCCCTTCACCCATTTTTCCTCAGTTTCTAACTCTGCTTCGCAGGTATCCACCTAAGAATATATTAATTTATGGCTTCAGGCAGTTAGAAACCATACTTATCCCAAAGATTTTCTTATTCATTAGTGGTAGAATGTAGATGGGGGACAGGAAATAGATTTTGGTTAATTGGAAAAAATTAAATTAAGAAAAAGCTCTTTTCAACCACAGGTGTCAAATATATAGCCTGCAACATTCCAAGATGCTGCCTGAACCAGGTAAAAAGGTAATTGGGAAATAGTTAACAAAACAAAATAACACACAGATAATTTCATTAATAAATTAAAATTTGTGCTTTAAGCATTCTTATGTACAGATTGAGGCCAATAAAAAATCTCCCCTACTCTAAAGTATATGTTGTTGGTGTCTGACTTTCCCAAGGTCACTTCCCCACTTCACAATTCTATCTCTCCCCACTGCTCTCTATTCAGAACATCCCCAGAGTTATGGAGAGGAAGTTGGGATACTCCTAAGGTTTGTAACAATAAATCTTTATGAAATAAAAGGAAACTAAGGCCAGAGATGATCTCTCTATGGTCCTGCTGTACATTAATGTGATTATGGGAGTGGAGGGTCTGTCATCTGTACATGAGAAATCTGACCAGTGAATTAATTGGGAAGCAGGAATTCTACTGTGGACCAAGTTACTGGATGCTAAAGCCAATAGATGAGAACCAGGTTTCATAACAGACATGCTTCTATGTGACATTTTATGCCACAAAGAGGAAAAATATAGGTGCAATGGTGAATTTCAATGTGTGAAAGGAGACAAAATATACATTCTCCTTTCCATCTCCAGAATTTCCCTGCCAAAGGGGATCAAGGCCAGCCCCATTGCATGAACATAGCTTATACTCCAACCAAGACTGGAAACATTCTGTAGGTCCACAACACCAAGGGAAATGGACTGAAGTAAAGATTATGGGGCAGTCATTGAACCTGCAGTCCTAGAAGTTGAGAGACAAAGAAGGTTGATGTCACTGGGACAGAAGAGAATAATACAATATCAATAACAAGGATGATGACAACAACTCACATTTTTTGTGCTTACCATGTAATGTTAGGATAATTTTATCATTTTGACTTAAAATCTAAATTAATTTTGTCACCAGGGAAAATCCCATATAATAAAATACCAAAGAAATTATGATGATTTTAATTAATATAGAGAGAACGAATTAAGGAGAAAAGAGAGAGAGAGAGAGAGAGAGAGAGAGAGAGAGAGAGAGAGAGAGAGAGAGAGAGAGAGAGAGAGAGAGAGAGGGAGGAAATTTAATTTAATCTGCTCCAGCTCAGGCTGAGCCAGTCAGGAGTTAAAGGCCTTGGCCAAAGTGGCCTCCCTGAGCCCAAGGGAAAGGAAGTCAGTCTTACCCAAGTCACCACAAGACTGTCTCAAGGAAACTGTCTGAGGAAGCTCCTCCAGGCTGAGTTCCACCCCTGAACTGAACCCCAGGCTGCTCATATGGACCTTATCAACCTTGTGGCTCCTCCTCTAAATTTTCACATCTACCAATCACATCAAAGGCTTTCTCCAGGACTTCCCATACTTCTAGTTTTCATCTTCTTTGATTAGATTTTTGAGTTACTTAATATTTCTTTTTTATGTTCACCTTTTGTTAATTACTTGACCTTTTTGTGCTTAATTTAACCTTCATTGGTACTTAAAATCTTTTTGTATTAAGGTCTAAAAATAGACTTAGCTTAACGTTATAGCTTCACTATAAGGTGAGAACTAAGTACCTTCATTGTTCAATCAGGAGATTACAACTTTTTATTCCCCTAAAGTACTGTCTAGGTAGGGTGGAGTCATTTTAAAGTTCACAGTTAAAAGGACATTCTCCACATAGAATCCTATTATAAAAGGAACAATTATTATTCATTATTCCAGATGAAGAAAATGAGGCTGTGAACAGAGAAGACATATTTACTACACAGAGAGTAGACAGAAAAGGAAGGATTCAATACAAGTTTCATGATTCTGAGATCAGGGCTCTTTCTAACACAATGCATTGTTCCATGGGACCAGGGGGTTAAATGTACTTATGTCTATCATACCAGGAAAAGATAAAGCCCAATGGGGTCCAATCCAGATACTCACCATAGATTATAAGAGTCTTGTTTGCAGTGCATGCCAAGCCAGTGAATGAGTTAGATGCAATACAGGTATAGGTTCCAGCACGATTCAGGGATGCAATAAAAGAAAATGTGGCTGAGTTGCTGACTGGTTGTCCATTCTGTAACCAAGTGAATTGTACTGGTGGGTTAGAAATAGCAGAACAGCTCAAGGTAATATTTGCCCCAGTAGGGTACACATCCTGTGTACGGACAATCATGGCGATATCTGGGCCATCTGGAAGAAAGAGAAGGATTCCATATTGAAATTACATTAGAAACAAGGGGCATCTCCTAGTCTGTAACCCATCACCAGGAATCACTGTGTCTCCCTGATGCTCCTTTGATCTGGAAAATTCACAACTGTTCCTCTACTTTTCCAGTTAAGAGCTGAACTTGGAAGATCTTAAGGCTTTCTCCAGTTCATCACCCTGGCTGGCCACCCTCCACCAGAAAGCATGGCAAGGCCAATCTGGGCTCACTAAAGTTAAACGAGGATGGGAACCTCAGAGAGTATTTCTTTAGCTCTCAGAGAAGTGACTGAATTAGCCTGGCCTCTGGGAACACACCACCAGCCTATAAGCAGGCACCATATAGGAAGAACAAATATACTCACAGGCAACATCCAGTGTGAATGGATCACTCCTATTGCTAAACAATGGGTTCTCGATTTCACACACATATGGCCCTTTGTTATCCCTTCTTGTGAGATTGGGGATAGTGAGTATCTTCTTATCCGGGGACAGCTGTATCCTGCTACCAGCTGGGGCAACTCCATTTATGAACCACCGGTAAGCGTGAATTTGACCTGTAGCCTGGCATGTCATTGAGAAGTCCTTGGTCTCCACTGCAGTAATGTTGGAGGTGACAATGGTAGGTTTGGACAGTGGCGCTGTGCAGAGAATAGACAAAAAATGACTGTGTTGGTCCTTTTTCGTACATTATAATCAAATAACTTGTTTTGAAGTGGCCTCTCTAAGTTCTTGGTAAGGCTGGAGGCCAGAGACCAAGAACCTGTGATTTTAATAGCAAAGACCCCCCCCTTTCTCTGGTACAGGTCTTAATTCCAGGCCTTAGGAAAAGTTCATCTTCAGTTCTTTTGGCTGACAAAGACATTCACATGGAGTCCAAGACCCTGGTGTTCAATCTTTCTGGTCTGAGGCAAGCAGGACTGGGGATGGCATAGCCATTAATAGAGCACTTTTATTTGGATTTTAGGCCTCTCTAGCTTGGAAGAACCAATGAGAGTTTATGATTCCTTGGCCTGGACTTCCAGAAGCCAGGGTTCCTTACCTTGACGGCTTGATAAGGATATTGGGAGAGGCTGGCGTGAATGGACTAGGCACAGACCAGAGGGAGATTGTGTTTAGAAAAGGAAACATTACTTTAACTCTAAAGAGGAGAGAAAAGGAAAGGCAGAGAGTGGGAATAGATCACTTAGTAGCAGGGTACAAAAAGAAGAGCCTCAGACTGGGAGTCAGGTGAGACCTGGTTCAAGTCTGGAGATTTCAAACCCACAATAACATCTCTAATGCCTAGGACTGTGATTTGTCCCCAAGAAGCAGTTCATACCCTTTACAGAAGATTCTGAAATTCTCTGCTTTGGTCTCTTCCCTTTCCTTAGGTGTTTCCTGCCCTCCAACATGAGAATGAGAATGTTGAAGGTGATATTCAAGCTCAGATATAGCTTTATGCTGGGAATCTAAGCCAATGGGGACTAATTTTCCCTCAGCCTTCATGGCCCAAGGAGAGCCCTTTCCTTATCTCTAGTTGGCAGGTAGGCCTTGTCACTGACACAGGTGTGTGTGCCAGAACAATCCCTGGGGAACATCCAGGAGGATCACCAGGTTTCCTTCCTGGGTGATCTATGGCCAACTGTCTTAAAATTAATTTCCAAATTGATAGGAATAAGTTAGAAATATTTCAGCTTCCTTGACCTTTATTCTTGTTATTTTGGTAGACCTTGCACTCCATCCCCGGGACTCTGTTGGAAAATTTAAGGTGAAGAAGAATGAGCCATTTTTTATCCAGTAAAGCCAAGTGGGACTGGTCAGGAAGGTGACAAATCTGAGGTCAGATAGCCACCTTTTGAAGTGGGGGGGGAGAATATGAAGAAACAGTGAGCATTCTCCTGGGCAAGAAGGCCATGGACTTTTTGGAAGGTGTTTTGGCAGCATCAGTGGATCCAATGCCTGACATGACATAATGAATATTATTGGACTAAGAGGGAGAAAGACCTGAGTTCAAATTCTGTCTCAAAATGTTACTGGCTGTATGACTTACTAGCAAGTCCCTATCTGTGTCTCAGTCTTCTTATCAGTTAAATGGGTAAAATAATCTCTCCCTCCTAGTGCTGTTGGCTCAAATGAGACCATATATAGAAGTTCTGCATAAATTCTGAGAATAGCCTGAATGAAGGTTCAGAGGAAGAAAAGTACAGAGTACGAGTCTGGGTACCAAAGGCAGACCCAGGCTGTCTGAGCACACAATGCATGGCCAGAAGTATCTGAAAGGTCTGATGCCATTTCATAAGGGATAAGGTTTAATGCCAGACTAAGAACACTCAAGGATAGTCTGTAGGCAATAGAGAGTCATGAGCAGAGAAGAGACATGAGCACACACTTATTTAATTGAAGGATCAAATGAGGGCACTAGAGATACTTAGCCCAAAGAAGAGAAGACTTGAGGGGGAGGGGAGACGTTTCTCCAAGGACTTGTGTTATAATGGGTTTGATGCCCCTGCCAGGGGATGCTCAGTGGTTACATTGATCAGGGAGGGACTATTTCCTAATGTGTCAGTCTCTTTTCTCCTTACAGCAACATTCAGGTACCCTTTTATCTCTTGTCTATCACAGAACAACTCTTTTTTAAAAACCCTTACCTCCTGCATTAGAATCAATACTCTGTATTGTTTCCAAGGCAGAAGGGCCAGGCAATGGGGGTTAAGTAACTAGCTCAAGGTCACACAGCTAAGAAGTGTCTGAGGCAAGATTTGAACCCAAGATTTCCTGTTCTACAGCCAGGCTCTCAATCCACTGAGTTACCCAACTACCCCTGCAGATCAACTCTTCAGAGGAGGTAATGGCTTCTTTTTCAGATGGGGTAGGGATTATGATTGGAATCTTGGTGATTCTGATTGAGAACTCTACTATTTTTTTGTCAGAAAGATAGGAGATAGGATTCTGTGGCCCCTGACTCTCCTCTCTCCTAGTTTGCGTCCCAAAATGTGGGAGAGAAATCAAGATGATTCCTCAATTCCTTGACCTTCTCTAGGGCCCTGGTCTTCCTCCCTGGCCCAAGCTTGCCTTTCAAGCAGTATTTACTGCTGTGGTTTTCATTGTTCTTTTCAGAGTTATTCATTATTCCTCCTTTTTTTTCAACTTCTTTTAGAAGGACAATGGGGGGGGGGATAGGGTAGAAGGACATACAGGGCTAGTAATCATAACTATGAATGAGAATGGCATGCACATAATGCAAACAGATAACTTAGAATGGATTATGAAACAGAATCTAACAAGATGTTGTTTATAAGTATTGCACTTGAAACATATTAACCCTGAGTGAAAATAAGGGGCTACAGCAGAATCTATTACACTGCCTCAGAGGTTAAAAACATCAGGGTAGCAGTCATGATCTCAGACAAAGCAAAAGGCAAAACAGATCTAATGAAAAGAGAGACATTGGAAAAGTATTTTGCTCAAAGTTAGTTTTGATTAAAATTCTCTGCAGAGCATATCTTAATTTTAAAACATAATTATTTCTAAGTAGTAAAATTATAATCATAATAGCAGGTTAGAGAAAGAAAAAGTTCATGCTGCCTGTGGCCAGCTGACTGGTTCTCCTGGCTACCTCCTCTGTGAGCAGGCTGCTCCAAACCAGAGCCAGATCAGGTCAGTCATTAGATCCAAATGAGTGGAATAAATGTGAGTCCCTGGCTGCTCAAATTAAAAACCTGGAGTCCCAAAGGGAGTGTAGAAGAGACAGAATTTTCTTCCTTCTTTCTCATGAGAGAGGGCACCTGCCAGGCTGGGCAAATGTAATGCATGGGCATAAAGATAAACATTATGGAGATTTATAAGGAGGGGACCACACACACACACACACACACACACACACACACACACACACATCATCATCATCATCATTATCTGCCCGACTCCCTTGATCCAGAGGAGGGCAAAGGACACACAGGCTAGGTGTGAAGTCTACCCCAATCAGAAAATAGAAGGATATATAGCATGAGCTCCACACTAGCCCCTACTTGGAAGCAGTGAATTTATGGGGAGGGAACCATGTCCTCAAAATTAATTCTCTTAGCTTCTACAGATATGAAAATTATCTACTGCCTTCCTTGTTTCTTGAGTTGGTTCAGGATGTCCTTACACAGGGAGCACAAGGGGCCTCCAATCTTCCAGATTTGCCAGGCCTGCCTCCTAAATCTATTAAGCAAAGGATCAAGAAGTCCTTGAAACTAAAGCAGACTTGCTTGCACATTCCATTCTTAATCAGGGGTGAAGGCTGGATGCTTTACCTTGAGAGGAACACACTTAATTTTATTTCCCTCACAGCAGAATAGTCTGACTTTCTGCCCTCTGTACCAATTTATGCTCATCATAACATCCCTTTCCCAAGCCTCTTTGATTGCCAGACTCAGACTTCTGTCCTGACAAGGGGCAGATCTACTAGACTCCAGCAGTAACCATGCCATGGTGGGAATGGCTGCACAATGCTTCTACACCATCTCCTAGCAGGGAAGACAAGAGAAGAGAGGACTCCGCCTCAAAGATCAGTCAGAGGTTCAGATATAAGATTTTTTGTAGGAAAATCAAAAGGTTGCTTTTGGATTCCAAAAAAAGAGGTTCAATTTTCACAATCTCATACACACTGAAGAAATATCAATCCTAAATATACATGCACCAAACATTATGGCATTCAAATTGTACTTACTTTGTCAGATTTATTGGATTATTATCATGCAAAATAGTTTCCAATAATTACTTTTATATTTCTTCATTGGTGATTACTTCATTCTAATCATTTGAGATAATAGTAGTTTAGTTTTCTTCTGTCTTTCCTTAAAAAAATTACTAACCAGTGAATTATCTATTTTATTGTTTTTCTCACA
Organism: Monodelphis domestica; assembly: GCF_027887165.1. NCBI lineage: Eukaryota > Metazoa > Chordata > Mammalia > Didelphimorphia > Didelphidae > Monodelphis > Monodelphis domestica. The sequence continues at coordinate 425,286,573 of NC_077230.1, forward strand.
AAATAGCTCTTTTTCTTAGTTATTAGTTCAATGATTTTCTTACTTTCAACTTCATTAATCTCTCCTGTGACTTTTAGGATTTCCCATTTGGTATTTAATTGGTTTTAAAATTTTTGTTCTTTTAAAATTCTTTCTAGTTGCATGCCTCATTCATTAATCACACTTTTTCTTTATTTTATTGATGTAAGTATTTAGAGAGGTAAAATTTCCCCTAAGGACTGTTGGAGCTACATCTCAGAAATGTTGGTATATTCTCTCCTATTGTGTTATTCTCTTTTTCTTTAGAATTTTTTTCAAACCTTTATCTTCAACTTTAGAATCAATACTATATATTGGCTACATGGCAGAAGACCAGTAAGTGCTAGGCAATGGGAGTTAAGTGACTTGCCCAGAGTCCCACAGTAAAAAAGTACCTGAATCCTAATTTGATCTTTGGACACCTCCTGTCTTTAGACTTGGATCTTAATCCACTAAATTATCCAACTGTCCCTGGGTCATTCTCTTTAATGAAATAATTGATTTTTTTAACCTACCCATCTTTTAGAATTACATTATTAAGTTTCAGATAATTTTTAAACTTTTTCTGTAGCCATTCATTAAATGTAATTCTTATTATGTATGTATTTAATAGTTCCCTTTTTCTGCATTTGTTTCTGAGGTTTGTATGACCTAATACATTGCCAATTTTTGTGTAGGTGCCATGTGTTATTGAGAGAAAATATATTTATTTCTGTACTTCTTAAGTTTTCTCCAGAGGTCTATCATATCTAACTTTTCTGAAATTCACTTCCTTAACTTCTTTTTTTTTTGTTAGATGTATCCAATTCTGAGATGGAAAATTTGAGGTCCCCACTAGTATAGTTTTCTTTATTCCTGAATTTCATGTAACTTCTCCTTTAGGCATTTGGATGCTATGACATTTGGTACATATAGGTTTGGCATCGATATTGCTTCATTGTCTAAGATACCTTTTATCAATATGTAGTTTCCTTCCTTTATTTTTTTAGTCTTAGTCTCAACACTGCATAGTGGTTCCAAGGCAGAACTGTAAGGGCTAAGCAATGGAGATTAAGTGACACTTCCAGGGTCACACAGCTAAGAAGTCTTAGCCCTTATTTGAACCTTGGACCTCCTGACTCTAAGTCTCACTATCAATCCATAGAGCCACCTAGCTGTCTACTTTTTATCTTTTCAAACTTAAGTCTATTTTTATTTTTGCTTAGCTTGAGGTCATGATTGGCACCCCCACTCCTTTTTATTCACCTGAAAGCAAAATAGATTTTGTGCCAGCCTTTTATCTTTTTTCTGAGTATTTCTCCCTGCTTTAAGTGTGTTGTTTATGAAAAAAAAAACAGATTATTGGATTTTGGTGTTTAATTCCACCCTGCTACTCACTTCTGTTTTATGGATAAGTTCATCCCATTCCATTCACAGTTATGATGACTAATTATGCATTTCTCTCCATCTCATTTCCAATGTTTATCCTTCTCTCTCTCTTTACAGGCTTTCCAAGCCCACCAATGTTTTGCTTCTGACCATCACCTTCCCCAATTCACCCTCTCTCCACTCAAATCCCTCTGCCCCTACCCATTCTTCCTGTCCTTCACCTTCCCTAGAGGACAAGGTAGATTTTCAAAGTCAATTGAGTGTGGATATTATTCCTCTTTGAACCAATTCCAATGAGAGTAAGGTTTGAGCATTTCCCATCCTGCCCCTATCTTCTACTTCATTATCAACTCTTTTATGACTCTACATGAAAACTAATTCATCTTGATCTTTCATTCCCTCTTTTCCCCATGCAGTCCTCTTTCTCATTACTTAATTTTTTTATATCATCCCATTCTATTTGAATTGTGTCATGCTTTCTGTGTATACTTCTTCAAACTGTCCAAATAGTGATGAAATTCTTAAGATTTACTAGCATCATAGTCATATAGGGGGCTCAGAGGGTAGGCTTCAGACACTTGGTAACTGGGTGACCCTGGGTAAGTGACTTAACCCCATATTGCCTAGCCCATACTGCTCTTCTGACTTGGAATTGATAGTTTGTACCAATTCTAAAGAAGAAGGTAAAAAAGGTTTTTTTTAATAGTTGCACAGACTTCCAGGTTAAGATGGCTCCAGAGTAGAAGCAGGGCTCTTCTTCTCTCCACCTGCCGAGACACAGTGCCTCAAAATGAGAAAACCAAAGTCAAACGAGTGAAGGAGTTCCATGGTAGGACACAGCATGGAAGGTAGGCAAAGTTAGAACATTTCCATGGTAAAAGGGAGCAATAATTCCCCCACCAAAGTGCCAGCTCACCAGCCCTCCCCCACTTCACCTACCTTACCAGAGTCCAAGGAAGCATGGAACAAACTTTTAAGTTCTAGGAAACAGCCTGACTGAGATCAACACAGACTTGTCCCTAATAGAAACTAGACCTGGGACACCAGAAACCTGAGGAAACATGGAAATTGGATGCAAAGTTTGAGCAGAGGACATGGCTCACAACAAAATGCCACAGAGAAGCAAAAAAAGCCTCCAGGAAAAAAAAAAAACAACCTCTCCATCACTCAATACAGAGACTTTGCCTACACCCTATACCCTGGTGTCTTCCAGGCAATCTTTAAGTTCTTAGAGGCTACACCTGCCCCTAAGAACAGCTAGATACTGCTAAGGACTGAGAAAACATCCTAAGGCAAAAACCTCTCCAGAGCCCAATACAAAGATTGCCCACATTCCTCACTTAGACTTCTGATCATTAAGGACCAAGACAATGGTCAACAACTCCATAAACACCCCCCAAAAAACCCTAAGAAGAAAATTTTAATCCTTGATAATTGTATGCCAAAAAATCCAGACTAAAGAGGACACAGCAGAAGAATACATACAAGTAAACACACACAAAACTTTGGGAAAGAAATGGAAGTTGGTCACAAGTTCTTGAAGACTTTCAACATGAGATTATGTGAAAAATGGAAGAGATTTGGCACAAAAAAGGGGAGGAGAATAGTTTAAAAAATAACAATTTAAAAGACAGGATCTCCCACTTGGAAATTGTATCCCAGAAATAAGTGAAACAATAAACCAATTGAAGACCAGAAATAACCTGCTAGAAGCTATGACAAGCAGGATAAAAGATCAAACTGAAAAGGAAAATCAAAACATCTTACCTGAAAACCAGGCTTTACAAACTAGAATTGGACAAGTAGAAGCCAATGATCTCACAAGACAATAAGAATAAAGTTAGCAAAATCAAAAGAATGACAGATTAGAAGGCAACATAAAATATCTCATTGAGTGGTTGACCTGGAAAATAGATTTCCAAGAGAAAATTTGAGAAACATAGGCCTATCTGAAAACCTGAAAACAAACAGAAACCTTGACATTACACTACAAGAAATTATCCAAAAAACTGCACTGAGGTTCTTCAGCAATAGGGCAAAATAGGCATCGATAGATTCAATACTACAATACTACACTGCTACACTAAATCCTTAAAAGACAACCCCCAGGAATGTAATTGCCAAATTCAAAAGCTTCCAAGCTAAGAAGAAAATATTACAAGAAACCAGAAAAAGACAACTCAGATATCAAAGAGAACCAATCAGAATTACAAAGGATCTAGCAGCCTCCACACTAAAAGACATCAAGACTTGGAATATGATATTCATAAAGGCAAGAGAATTGGGTCTACAACCACAGATTACCTACCTATCAAAATTGACTATATACTTACAGGGAAAAGTATGGACATTCAATAAAATAGAAGAATTCCAAATATTTGTAATGAAAAGACCAGATCCAAACAGAAAATTTGACATCAAAAATAAAAAAACAAGAGAAACATGAAAAGGCAAATAAGATGGGGGGGGTCTTATTTTTTTGCTTTCCTTTAAGGGCCTCAATAAATACAAATTGTTTATATTCCTGTATGGGGAAATGTTATTTGTAACTCTCAAAAAATTATGTTCACTATCATAATAGTTAGAAGAATTATTCATAGGTAGAGATTGGGGTACTAAGTGGCTTAAAACCATAAAAAATGGAAGTTGATCACAAGTTCTTGAAGACTTTCAACATGAGATTATGTGAAAAATGGAAGAAAGATAGGAAAAGAAGGCTAAAAAGTAATACTCAAATCTTACTCTCAGTGCAATCAATTTCAAGAGGGAAAAGCATTGAGATCCATTGGGGTATCAAATACAATCTTACCCTATAGGGAACTTGAGAAAGGAAAACTAAGTAGGGGAGTGAAGTGGGGGGTTAATAAAAGGAAGGGAAAGAGAGGGAGAAGGGAATTTAATAGATCCCCAAAAACGTGAATAAAAAGGGAGGGGCCAGGACTTCCGCTCAAGATGGTGACTGAGACGCAGCAAAAGTTCAGACCTCTGAAAACCCTTCCTTACTGATCACAAACTGAATGCTCCTAGGGCACACCAAAATTCAAGCTGAACAACAGGACAGACCCGGAGAACCCTCCTTCTGGATTTGGATCAAAAGGTATGCCCCCCAAAAGCCAGAATCCAAAATCACTCGAATCTAAGGGGAATGCAGAAGGAAGGTCCCAGGACCCATCCCCCCCCAACCCAGAGGGCTGAGGCTGCAGCAGCAGCGGGAACCTCAGGGCTGGCAAAAGGGCCTCAGGGCCCTGAAGGTGCATCTTGAAAACAACCTGAGCCAGTCTCAGGGGCACCCAACACAGACAGCAGGGAAACAGAGAGAGACAGGGGGAACCTGTAGCCCCCTGGCTGGGTCCTTCCATCTGAGTCTCACGGAAGTTTCCTGCTTCAGGGCACATACAGTCCAACCCAGCTGAACTTAATGCCATCAGGAGCCCTCAGAGCTTCTGAAAGGACAGAAACCAAAAGGCCAGCAAAGGGGTTGCTCTGAAGGGCGAATGGCTTACCTTGAAAGTAACCTGGGCCAGTTTCAGGGTATCCAACACATAGTGCAGAGGAGGTTTTTTTTTTGCTTTTTTTTTTTTTTTTTTGCTTCTGGGCTCATCCAGCCCAACCCAGCTGAACTTAATCCCATCAGGCGCCCTCAGAGCTCAGGGAGGCTAGGACCCCTCCACCCTTAGATTGCAGGGTCTTCTGAAAGAACAGAAACCACAGGGCCAGCAAATGCACTGAGGTACCTTGTGGACAGTGCTGTGTCAGGCTCAGAGCATGGAAGTAAGAAAACAGAGAAGCAACTGGAGGGAACTGAGAGCAGTAACACCCAAAACTCTGGCAGGCAGGGGAGGGCAGACCTTGGGCTTCCTGTGGAAGACAGAGCAGCTGTGGAGAATGGACAATTTGCCTGGGGCTAAAGCCTCAGACCATCAGACAGATACACTAAGAGCCAGTCCTCCTCACTCAGATAGAGATAGCATACAGTAAAGAAGTACAAAAGCCTCCAAACACCAAGAAAAGCAAGAAGAAGGGGGTGACTTTGGACACATTTTATGTAACAAAAATAAAAAATACAGAGGAATTGAAGAGGAAACACAAGCAAATGCTCTGAAACCTTCCAAAGGAAATGGAAACTCTCCACAAATTCTTGAAGAATTTAAATTGGAAATTGTCAAAAAGATGGAAGCCTTCTGGCAGGAAAAGTGGGAAACAATGCAAAAGGAACTCAACAATCTGAAGCCCAAAAAAGTGCAACCAGAAAAACAGCTTGACCAAACTGAAACGGAAAATCAGGCTTTAAAGGTCAGAATCAGGCAACTGGAAGGCAATGATCTTGCAAAAGAGCAAGAATTAATAAAGCAAAGCCAAAAGACTAAGAAATTAGAAGAGAACATAAAATATCTCATTGACAAGGTGATAGACCTGGAAAATGGAGGAAGGAGAGACAATCTGAGAATAATTGGCCTACCAGAAAAGCCAGAAAAAAATAGTAATCTTGACATCATAATACAAGATATCATCAAAGAAAACTGCCCAGAGATTCTAGGACAAGGGGGCAATACAGACATTGAAAGAGTTCACAGAACACTCTCTACACTAAATCTCCAAAAGAAAACTCCCAGGAATGTAATTGCCAAATTCCAAAGCTTTCAAGCAAAAGAAAAAATCTTACAAGAAGCCAGAAAAAAGACAATTTAGATATAAAGGAATGCCAATAAGGGTCACACAAGACCTTGCAATTTCCACTCAGAATGACCGTAAGGCATGGAACATGATTTTCAGAAAGGCAAGAGAGTTGGGTCTTCAACCAAGAATCAGCTATCCATCAAAACTGACTATATACTTCCAGGGGAATGTATGGGAATTCAACAAAATAGAAGCTTTCCAAGTTTTTGCAAAGAAAAGACCAGAGCTCTGTGGAAAATTCAATATCGAAAAAACAAAGAGCATGGAATACCTGAAAAGGTAAATATGAAGGAAAGGGAAAAGGAGAAAAATGTTATCTTTTTCTTTTATTCATACTCTCTTCTATAAGGACTACATTTATATTAATTTATATATATTAATATGTGGGGAAAATGTAATGTGTAACTCTCAAAAATTATATACATCATTAGAGTAGTAAGAAGAATCACGCATAGGGAATGTTTGGGGCATCAAGATGATATGGAGAAAGGGGGGATGGAAATAAAAAGGGAGGGGGGAATTGTTGATGGTACTAAGATATACTCCAAGAAATAGGGGGAAAACCTAAAGAGAGTAATTTTTCTCACACAAAGATACACATGGGAAGGGGAGGGGAACAAAACTCCTATAAGAAGGAGAGGAACAGAGTTTTTAATTAAACCTTACTCTCAGCAAAATCAACTCTGAGAGGGAAGAGCATCCAGACCCATTGGTATATTGAATTATATCTTATCCAACAGGGTAAGGTAGAAGGGAAAGCCAAGAGGGGGTAGGGGGAGGAAGGAGGACAATATGGGAGGGAAGGAGAGTGGGAATGGGGAAGGAACAAAAAGGGTGGGGCTAGAAAGGGAAACATATCAAGGGAGGGGACGAGGGGGACTGATTTAAAGTAAATCAATGGCTTAAAAGGTTATAGCTAAAGAAGAAAGGTCAGAATTAGGGGAGGATATCAAAATACCAGGGAGTCCACAAATGACAATCATAACTTTGAATGTGAATGGGATCAACTCACCCATAAAATGTAGACGAATAGCAGAATGGATTAGAATCCAAAACCCTACCATATGTTGTCTTCAAGAAACACACATGAGGCGGGTAGATACTCACAAGGTCAGAATTAAAGGATGGAGTAAGAACTTCTGGGCCTCAACTGAGAGAAAGAAGGCAGGAGTTGTAATCATGATATCTGACAAAGCCAAAGCAAAAATAGACCTAATTAAAAGGGATAGGGAAGGTATCTATATTTTGTTAAATGGGACTTTAGATAATGAGGAAATATCACTAATCAACATGTATGCACCAAATAGTATGGCACCCAAATTTCTAATGGAGAAACTAGGAGAATTGAAGGAAGAAATAGACAGTAAAACCATATCAGTGGGAGATTTGAACCAACCACTATCAAATTTAGATAAATCAAATAAAAAAATAAATAAGAAAGAGGTAAAAGAAGTCAATGAAATCTTAGAAAAATTAGAGTTAATAGATATATGGATCAAAATAAATAGGGACAAAAAGGAATACACTTTCTCTCAGCACCACATGGCACATTCACAAAGATTGACTAGGTCACAGAAACATGATATACAAATGCAGAAAAGCAGAAATAATAATAAATAATAAAGAAATAATAAATGCAGCCTTTTCAGATCACAGGGAATAAAAATAATGGTCAGTAAGGGTACATGGAAAGCCAAATCAAAAATTAATTGGAAATTAAATAATATGATGCTCCAAAATCAGTTAGTTAGAGAAGAAATCATAGAAACAATTAATAATTTCATCGAGGAAAATGACAATGGTGAGACATCCTTTCAAACCTCATGGAATGCAGCCAAAGCAGTAATTAGAGGTAAATTCATATTCCTGAGTGCATATATTAACAAACGATGGAGGGCAGAGATCAATGAATTGGAAATGCAAATTAAAAAACTTGAAAGTGAACGAATTAAAAACCCCCAGAAGAAATTGGAGATCCTAAAAATTAAGGGAGAAATTAATAAAATCAAAATAATAAAATTAATAAAATCAAAAGTGATAGAACAATTAATCTAATAAATAAGCCTAGAAGTTGGTACTTTGAAAAAACAAATGAAATAGACAAAGTACTGGTCAATCTAATTAAAAAATGAAAGAAGAAAAGCAAATTAACAGCATCAAAGATGAAAAGGGGGACATCACCTCCAATGAAGAGGAAATTAAGGCAATCATTAAAATTACAATTAAAAAATCATTAAAATTACTTTGCCCAATTATATGGCAATAAATATACCAATCTAGGAGATATGAAAGAATATATACAAAAATATAAACTGCCTGGACTAACAGAAGAAGAAATAAAATTCTTAAATAATCCCATACCAGAAAATGAAATCCAATAGACCATCAAAGAACTCCCTAAGAAAAATCCCCAGGGCTTGATAGATTCAAAAGTGAATTATATCAAACATTCAAAGAACAGTTAATCCCAATACTATACAAACTATTTGACATAATAAGCAAAGAAGGAGTTCTACCAAACTCCTTTTGTGACACAAATATGGTACTGATTCCAAAACCAGGCAGGTCAAAAAAAAAAAGTGAAAGACCAATCTCCCTTATCAATATAGATGCAAAAATCTTAAATAGGATGCTATCAAAAAGACTCCAGCACGTGATCAGAAGGGTCATCCACCATGATCAAGTAGGATTTATACCAGGGATGCACGGCTGTTTCAATATTAGGAAAACCATCCATATAATTGACCATATCAACAGACAAACAAACAAAAATCACATGATTATTTCAATACATGCAGAAAAAGCCTTTGATAAAAAAAAAACACTAGAAAGCATAGGAAGAGAAGGGTTGTTCCTAAAAATAATAAACAGTATATATCTAAAACTATCAGCTAATATCATCTGCAATGGGGATAAACTAGATGCATTCCCAATAAGATCAGGAGTGAAACAAGGATGCCCATTATCACCTCTACTATTTGACATTGTACTAGAAACACTAGAAGTAGCAATTAGAGAAGAAAAAGAAATTGAAGGCATTAAAATAGGCAAGGAGGAGACCAAGTTATTGCTCTTTGTGGATGACATGATGGACTACTTAAAGAATCCTAGAGATGCAAAGAAAAAGCTAATCGAAATAATCAACAACTTTAGCAAATCTGCAATCTGGCTCATCAACACAGAGAGAATGACTAAATATGCTAGCTGGTCTTTTTAAAGCAGTTTTCTCAATGTTACTTCCTGTCACTCTCCCACTTTAAGGAAACGACTAGCAGTCTTTTAATTTTCCTAGCACTGCCCAAGCGCTTGTGTGTGTGTGTGTGTGGGGGGGGTTTGGGGGGAAGGTGCAGTGATCTTTGGAGATGTGATATTACTTTAGTAAGTGACTTGCTTAACTCTCTTCCTTAGTGTCAAGCAGGAGGTACTTTAATTGCTTGATTTGTTTACTTAAAAATAGACAAGGGGAGAGTTAATCCTATCTTCACAAGAGTCTGATGCCTTAGCTATTCTGACCAATACAGTGATCTAAGACAATTCCAAGAGACTTATGATGAAGAAAAATACTCTCTACCTCCAGAGAAAGATCTGATGGCATCTGAATGTTGTACAAAGAATACTTTTTTCCATTTCTTTTTTATTACCATTTTGTTGTTGTTTCAAAGTGACTAACATGGAACTTTGTTTTACATAGTTTCTTATGTACACAGGACATCACATTTATTGCCTTTATTATGGGTGAGTAAGGGGCAGGAGGGTGGGAACACAAAATTTTTGTTAAAAGTAAAAAAATAAAGAATTAGGAGTTTTGGGAGGAGGTTTGAGATTTCCATTCGTTTGAGGTACTGGGAAAGATGGGAAAATAGGTTTTATCCACCTACTATCTTGCAAAAGGTATAGGGTCCTAAGTTTTTGTAGATATTCTTACTGGATGGGTATAGGCATTCCCCAGCAGAACAGAAAAAGACAGGATATAACAAAATCCCTTCTTAGGGAGGTAATTCCTAGGGTTGACCTTCCTAGATCAAATTATCTAAGTGATAATGATCTTGCCTTCATCTCCCAAATTATTCCCATGATAGCTAATGCTTTGGACATAGCCTATTACTTTCATTCCACTTGGCATCCTCAGTACTAAGGAAAGATAAATTCAGAACCAGACCCTGAAAAAGACCTTTGCCCAACTCTTTGAGGAAGAAAATATTGATTTGGTCCATGCACTCTCTCTTTGGCCCTCTGTAATTAAAATATAATCTTGAGCTCATTTTGGGCTGAGTCCCTTTGAAGTCCTTCATGGCAGACCTTTCCTCACCGCTGACTTCCTCTTGGACCCTGAAACATAGACTCTTACAAAGTTCTCTAAATACTTTGGGCCTATTATTAGAGAGGAAAACCTTCCTATGTGCTCACATTTCTTTGTTTTTTTTTTTTCTCAGATTTTTGTTCAGTCTCCTAAACTGGAAACAGTTCCATTATTCTTATATCCGTTATTGTGATTTGTGATCAGAGTTCTTTGATATTACTATTGCAGTTGTTTTTGGGGCTGTGAAATCTGTCATAAGAGACAACAGATTGATTCAATAAATGTTGTGTGGGTGATGACTGCTCCATCAACTGGCATTTCCCCCCATCTCTCTCTCCCTCTCCTTAGGCCATTCTATTCCCTGAATCACAACAATATTGAATATTACACAGGAAGCTTAGAAGGCACAAAGAGTAAATCCATGAAGCAAACTTTACCATTATCCTATTTTGAGAAATTGCCACAGCATCCATCACCCTGAGCAGAGAGCAACCATCAGTCTTGAAGCAAGATCCTTCACCAGTCAAAAGACGACAACTGGCTGAAGGCTCAGATAATGGTTAGTATTTGTAAATTAAGGGACATACACTGGTTTTTATAAATAATGCTATTGCACACTTAATAGAGTAGAGTATGGGGTAAATATGACTTTCACAGCACTGAGAAACTTGCTACATTGGCTTTGTTTTGGTGATCTGGAATGAAACCTGCAACATCTCAGAGGTCTGCTTGCATATACAGTGCAGTGCAGAGAACAAGAAGGACCAGATCATTTCAATTTGATTTCACAGTAAATGGTATCTGTGGTTATTGAGGACTTAGACATTGCAGATGGTTTCTGGGCATTGAAGTTCAGAGAAACATTGGATTCTTCAATCTGTCAGTTACAGAGTGGGATCAGTGGTAGACACATTGCACAGAGAAGGAAGGTATCATCCTCTGAGGCCCCTCAAACTTGGGGAATATGTCAAGACTGCAAACTACATTGTCTAACTTATATCTGAAGCCTAGATGTCCTCTAAGCTTCTTCCTGGCCAATGGCCATCCAGCCTATTCCTGAAGGCCTTCAGTAACAAGGAGTGCACTGCTCCTGAGAGAGCCCACCCAACTTTTAAATAATACTTGGCTTTCAAAGGAGATAGTCAACCAACCCTGTTTGACTCAGTTTTCTCGTCTGTAAAAGAAGCTGGAGAAGGGAATAACAAAGCACTTCAGTACTTTTGTCAAGAAACATCAAATAGGGTCATGAAGACACAGACATGTCTGAAATAACTGAACAACAAGTTTTCCTTTTCTGAAAGGGAAATTTTGTGATTCTGAATCATACTGTCTATCTCAGTCATATTCTCTTTTTGACTCCTCTTCTTTGGGTCATAGTCCTGGAGGGGGCAGGGACTGAGTCATTTTCTATATCTCTAGTCCAGAGCCTAGGAACCTTGTACTGAGCAAGTGCGTGATAAATATTGTGGAGTATAGATGAATGGCCTGTGTGGCCCACGTTTGTTAGATGAATGAATGAATGCACCTGTGGACTAATAAGAAGAGGATCAGTGATGTGGAGGTGGGGAATGGAGGAGGTTTGGTGTTAGTCCAGTACTACCTATCAGCCTCAGTTTCCTTACCACTCAAATGAAGGTAATGCTTGTGCTTTGGAACCCAATGAGATGCTATGTTGATTAGTAGACTTTAGAGTGCTGAGTATCTGTAAACTTGTAATTATTAAAATCTAATTTATCTTTGCCTAGGGGATTGCCCAGTTTGGGTCAATAGATGCCCATGGAGTAAGGGATAAAGCTGACCTCATTAGGTGAGCCATAAAATTGGGAATGATCTGGGAAAGCAGAGGGGCAGCAGTTAGAAACCAGCAGGGACAGAGCCAAAATGGCAGCATAGTAGCAGGAGCTTCTCTGAATCTCCTTCCAGCCAATCATTACAAAGCATCACAAAAGGATAGAAATCAGAACCAGAGGAATAAAGGGCCTCTCCTACTAGACACAGTATGAAAGGTAGGCAGTGAGTGAGGTTTCCTATACCTTAAGGGGGAGAAACTGGTCAAATAAAACCATTAGTTGACCAAGTCTGCCCCTCAACCACCTACTGAGCCATAGTTAAAGCCAGGGCCAGGGAAATCTCCAAATTCTTAGGGGCTGACTGAAAGCACCATAGACCTACCTCTGAGTGCTATACCTGGCCTTGGCATTGAGACTTAAAGCTGAATAACACTGTTTTGTTGTTCATCTCCCAAGCAATTATGATGGATATTGAAAACTGACTAAAAGTAAAATGATCCTCTCAGTAGATCAAGGGGTACTAACCTATAAATGGCTTTAGTCACATTAATCATATCTATCACAGTGTTGTAGAAACCTAGTAAATGATCACAGAATTCTTTGTCGTAGTAACATCAGATGAGTGTTTTTTAGGTTATTTGATAATATCCAATCAAATTGTAGAATATCACACATGTAGAGAATTGATTATATGTGTGTACCAAAAACCTATATAATAAATGTACCACGGTACTATGGCAGAGCACTCTCTGTGATGCCTGCATATGTGGGCTGAATGCACAGTGTGCCTCATCTCATTTATCAAACCATGATGCCACACTTGGGCAGAAAACCCTGGGTCCTCAGAGAGGCCACTGGACAAACATTTGGAAACAAAAATAGCTTATAAATTTATACTTGCTACAAGTGGGTTTTAATAGAAACAATAAGATGTCAGTGGTGAGCTCCTGAGGTTACTTTTCCATAGTGTTCAGAGCACCAGTATCTACTGTGGCTAGCAGAAGAATTTAGTCCTCTATGTGCTCATGAGCAAGTATCTGAAGAAACCATCAGTTTTTATTGTAGAATTTGTTTATAGATTTCCCATGTTCTCTTTTCCAATGAAGAAAACTGTTGGAGAACCTGTCTATTGCAAGGGAGACATCTACAAAAGGAGAAGATGGTCACTAAGGCATACATCAGAGTCACAGGACTTGAAAGACATGATAGACTGTGGGAAATAGGGTAAGCCACTTTTTCTTATTAAGATTTTGCCAAAGTGGAATGTCTGTCTTCTGGCTAATTGTCAATGTTTCTCTGTACACCAGGAGTATTCCAGAAGACAATTATTCCATCTTTAAGGCCTTGAAAGGTTTTCCACCATTGGAAGTGACAGACTCTCCTGGAAATAATGCCCTTTGTCCCTTCCTATGGCCAATGGCAGAATCACTCTGAGCAGAATGGAGAAATGAAAACGTTGTTTAGGAAACCCCAGATTTGCCTCTGTCTCATGGGGGCTTCTCCTCCAGGAATCCCTACACTGACCCTTGTCCCAGACTGAACAATAAGCCATCAAATACCCAGTAATCATTCTGAATAGAAGTCATAAAGATGCTCAAAGAAGACATTTAGGCAGTATTACCTTCTGTCCCCTTGTACTGTAACCTGAACTTTTCCCTTATTTCCCTCCTAGAATAATTAATTAGACCACAGAAGGAGCACCTGAGAATGGACAAAGGCAATGGTCTTGTATCCCTGTTGGGGGTTTCTAGGCCCCAGAATAGTGGACAATCTATCATATCAACAAATACTTTTTGGCTTCTGGTCAAGATGGCAGCTTAGAGGTAGCAAAAATCCAGAACTCCGTAAACCCTTCCTCACGAATCAAAAACACAGCACTTCCAGGGGATTGAAACCCAAATCTAACAAGAGGGCAGAGCTAGGGAATCCTCCACCAGAGCCCAACCTAAAAGGTACACCCCCCCGCAAAAGAACTCTAGAACATACAGGTTTAAGGGGAAGGAAGAAGGAAGGTCCCAGGACCCCTCCCCCACCTAAAGCACTGAGCCTCCAGCAGTGGCTGGAATCTCTAGGTTCTCAGGGGCACTAGTTTGGAGGAAGAATCTTAATGGCAAAGCTGTGCCAGGCTCAGGGCTATAAACACAGCCAGTGGGGAGACAGCTGGAAAAGAAGCTCAGAAAAGACAGCCCAATTGTAGCCAAGACACTCCATATTGGCTCCCCTTCCAAGGTTTTGGCCTTAGGGTACATCCAGCTCTGCATGAACAAGTCTGCCATGTCTTAATCTTATCAAACTTTCAGAGGGCAGGGAAGCTCCTGCTCCAATACCCCTCCCCCACAGACTGCTCTGAGAGCCTCTCTGACTGAGTTCCAAGGTGTAAAAGCAGAAATAAACTACAGGCAACAACTTTGACCACAGGACAAGAAGCCCAGCTCCTTCTCAGCTTCTGCTATCAGCTGAGGAATATCAGACTACCCAACAAAACAGCAGAACAGCCCAAACTCACAGATACTGCATAAAAAGAGAGGATTAAGACCACAGCAACTATAGAGGGGGAAAGGGGGGAAATATGAGTAAACAACAAAAAAAGAAAACAGAAATTACAATTGACAGTTTCTATCCAGGCAATGAACAAAGAGCAAAAACAGAGCAGGATTAAGGGAGACCAAGCAAAAACACAGAAACTCCAGCGATTTGGACACAGGCTTTGGGATAACTCAAAATACAATTCAAAAAACAATTAAGAGAGGCTGAAGACAACTGGAAAAAGAACTCAAAAAAGCAAAATAAGTCATTTGGAAACAGAAAAGTGTGTCTTGAAAGCCAAAATTAATCAAATTGAAAATGAGGCAAAGGAGATAAAAGATGACCTCCAAAGAAAACAGATCAGAAGAAGGATGATCAAAAAGCCAGGAATGAAATTCAGTCTTTGAAAACTAGAATACAACAACTAGAAACAAGCGACATCACAAGGCAGAAGGAAACTATAAAGCAAAATCAAAAGAATGAAAAAATTGTGGAAAATATGAAACACCTCATCCACAAAACAGAAGATTTAGAAAACAGGGGCAGGAGAGACATCTTAAGAATCATTGGTCTACCAGAAGACCATGACAAAAGAAAAAACCTGGACATCATTTTACAATTTTTTACAGAAAATTGTCTAAGAAAACTGCCACAACATTCTAGAGCAAGAGGGAAAAATGGAGATTGAAAGAATCCACAGATTGCCTAATGTACTTTATCTGCAACTTACAATATCCAGGAAAGTTATAGCCAAATTTAAGAACTACCAGTCCAAAGAAAAAAATATTACAAGCTCCTAAGAAGAAGTCATTCAGATACCATGAAACTACCGTGAGGATAACAGAGGATCTGGATGCATCTACAATGAAGGACTGAAAGGCATGGAATATGATATTTTGGAAAGCAAGGGAACTAGGTCTACAACCAAGAATCAACTACCCAGCAAAACTGACTATATTCTTGGAAGGGAAAGTATGGCCATTTAATAAAATAGAAGACTTCCAAGCATTCATATAGGAAAGACCACACCTGAACAGAAAATGTGATGCCCAAACAGAGAACTCAAGAGAACCTCCAAAAGGTAATTAAGAAAGGGGAAGAAACAAAAAAAAATCTTTTTAAAGGACCCAATAAGTTAAAATGATTGGTATCCCTACAAGAATAAAGGATATAGGTAACTCTTAAAAATTGTTATTACCACCTGGGTAGCTAAAAGAACTATATTTAGAGGGATGTGACAGTGACAAACTACATAGGATGAAATGCCAAGACATAAATATGTATGTAGGTATATATATGCCATCAGCAAACATCATCTGCAATAAGGATAAACTAGAAACTTTTCCAATAAGATCAGAGGTGAAACAAGGATGCATACTATTACCACTTTTATATAACATTGTACTAGAAACACTAGCTGTAGCAATTAGAAAATAAAAATAAAATGAAGGTATTAAAATAGGCAAAGAGGAGAACAAGCTATCAGTCTTTGCAGATGATATGATAAAGTATCCTAGAGAATCAACTAAAAAGCTAGGATAAATAATCAACAACTTTAGCAAAGTTGCAGGATACAAAATAAACCCACATAAATCATCAGCATTTCTATATATTTCCAACACATCTCATCAGCAAGAGTTAGAAAGACAAATCCCATTTAAAATCACCCTAGACAATATAAAATACTTTAGAATCTATCTGCCATGAGATACACAGGAACTATATGAACACAACTACAAAACACTCTTCACACAATTAAAACTAGATCATAACGATTGGAAACACATTAACTACTAATGGGTAGGATGAGTTAACATAATAAAAATGACAATCCTACCCAGCCCAATTCATTTATTTAGTGCCATTCCCATTGAACTACCAAAGAACTTTTTTAGAGAAATAGGAAAAAAAAAACATTACAAAATTCATTTGAAAGAATAAAAGATCAAGAATATCCAGGGAAATAATGAAAAAAAGCAAAGGAAGGTGGTTTCACAGTACCAGATCTCAAATTATACTCTAAATCAGTGGTCATCAAAACAATATGTTACAGGCTAAGAGACAGAAAGGAGAATCAGTGGAATAGACTTGGTGTAAGTGATCTCAGCAAGACAGTCTATGATACAGCTCAAAGATCACAACTCTTGAGACCAAAATCCACTATTTGATAAAAACTGCCAGGGAAATTAGAAGACAATATGGGAGAAATTAGCTTTGGATCAACACCACATACCCTATACGAAGCTAAACTCAGAATGGGTGAATGAATTGAATATAAAGAAGGAAACTATAAGTAAATTAGGTGAACATAGAATAGTATACAAGTTAGATCTTTGGGAAAAGACAGATTTTATTACCAAGCAAGAGTTAGAAAATATTGCAAAATGCAAAATAAATGATTTTGTTTATATTAAATTAAAAAGATTTTCTAGAAACAAAACCAATGTAACCAAAATTAGAAGGGAAATAACTGGGAAAAAGTCTTCATAACAAAAACCTCTGACAAAGGTCTAATTACTCAAATTTACAAAGAGTTAAATCAATTGTACAAATAATCAAGGCATTCCCCAATTGATAAATGGGCTAGGGGCATAGGTTATTTTCAGATAAAGAAATCAAGACTATTAATAAGCACATGAAAAAGTGCTTTAAATCTCATATTCTGAGAGATGCAAATCAAAACAACTCTGAGGTATCACCTCACACCTAGCAGATTGGCTAACATGATAGCAATGGAGAGTCATGAATCTTGGAGGGGATGTGGCAAAACTCAGACATTAATGCATTGCTGGTGGAGCTGTGAACTGATCCAACCATTCTGGAGGGCAATTTGGTACTATGCCCAAAGGGCATTAAAAGACTGCCTGCTCTTTGATCCAGCCACTGTACTGCTGGGTTTTTATCCCAAAGAGATAATAAGGAAAAAGATCTGTACAAGAATATTCATAGCCTCATTCTTAGTGGTAGCAAAAAATTTGAAAATGAGGGGATGCCCTCCAATTTGGGAATGTCTGAACAAATTGTGGTATATGTTGGTGATAGAATACTATTGTGATCAAAGGAATAATCAACAGGAGGAATTCCATGGGAACTGGAATGACCTCCAGGAATTGATGCAGAATTTGAGGAGCAGAAGAAGAACATTGTACACAGAGACTGATACACTGTGGTACAATCAAATGTAATGGACTTCTCCATTAGTTACAATGCAGTGATCCTGACCAACTCAGAGGGATCTATGAGGAAGAACACTATCCACATTCAGAGGAAAAACTGTTGGAGCAGAAACACAGAAGAAAAACAACTGCTTGATAATATATAATATGGGTTAATGGAGATATGATTGGGGATGTAGACTACAAATTATGATCCTAGTGTAAACATCAACAACATGAAAAATTATTTTGTCTAAAGACATGTAAAACCTAGTGGAATTTGGTGTCATTTATGGGAAGGCATGTGAATCTTGAAATTTCTCAGACTTGTGAATGTTAAAAAATTCCCCACTGGGGAATTCTCCATTGGGACAATTCCCTATTAGGGACCATTCCCCATCTAAAATGTGAGAACTCTACTTGGATCAGAAATGGGAGGACCTCTACTCCACCCGTACTTAGGACTGCTTTAGGGGAGAAAACTCCTTGCTAAACAATGAAAGTACTTAAACCCATACTTATAATGAGACAAAAAGTTTCTTTAAGCCATGCCTATTTTTAGAATTTATACAATAGGGTGCTAAGTACCTATAAAGGTCAGGCAAGTTGTAAATTTACAAGGAGCAAAGAGGTGAAAACTTATTCAGAAGTTTTTTCTGGTTCAAACTTACTAAAGGGATTAGTCGACTCAGCTGTGAATTCAGAATGGGCTGTCCTTTGGAAAACATCTACTGTGATTGGTAGATGTAAGAATTTAGGGGAGGTGACAAAGGAAAAAATTCCCTATATAAGGAAAAGAAAAAGTCTCTTAAAAGGTCAGCTGGGAAAGGCTGAATTGAAGGAGTCAGCTGGGAAAGGCTGCCTTGAAGGGTCTCTCTCAAGACTCTCTCGGGGACATTTCAGATTAAGGATTGAGCTGGTGAAGGCAGCTGAGATGATGCTGGCCTGGTGTCACTAGAATCCTTGATTGGATGGTGAGTGATTAAGGACTGACTGATCTCTCTCTCTTAAGACTCAGGTCTAGGCCATGTTGGCTTAAGGCCCTTCATACTTATTCCTTTCTTACTCTTTCTCTCTTTCTTTTAATTCCTCATTGTATTATTAATTAAAATCTTTATAAAACCGAATTGACTTGGGTATATTCATAATTGGGAATATTTCCCTGGTGACCACCTTATATTTGATTTAAAACAAGACACTGTAGTGAAAACATATTTTCTGCAGTCACAATCTTATATCTACTACAATTTAAGTCTTCCACTATTTTAATCACTATAGTTTACAACCTCAACCATTTTAACTCTTACAGTTTATGGCATCCACTCTTTTAAATGCCACAGTTTATGGCAGACAACTATTTTAACTATTACAGGCAAGGGAAAGAATATGATTCTTGTAACTGAGGAATAATGTTCTATATTGACTAATTAAATAAAACTTTTTTAAAAAGTAAATTAAAATCCTTTTTGGGGTGGGAGGAGGGTCCCTGAAGATTTTCACCTTGTGGTCCATCTGATTTAAGCCTTGGACTTTTTGGACCACAGGACAGAACCTCAACTTGTTCCCCAATAATTTCCATCTTATCATATTCCATCCACTGTGCCAGCTTGCTGAGCTCCTTCTGGATCCCAGCTATTCCATGCATATAGTCATTGTCTTCTCAGCTTCTTACCCCTTTCCTTTTCCACTTTTTTCTTTCTCAAGTTTCAAAATTATGCTTTCTGCCTGTCTGTATAATCAATAGAATAATAATAATTACTGTTTACTGAACTTTTCACATATATAATCTCATTGGATCCAAATCCTTGATAAGAAGATGGAATAAAACAAAGGCAAGAGCAGAATCCTATTGTTGAAGGAGAGCTTTGAGGTAAAATGCTGGTTCTTTTCAGGATACCCTTTTTTTTTCAAGACTCCAAAAGTTTGCTTATATATAAAAAGAGAAAATTATTCATTCGGAAGTCATGTTGAAAGGCCAGGTGATGGGGTCCAGGTGGAACCCTGCCTCCTGGAGCAGATGGGGTTTGGGGATTTTACACCCTTTTGACAACAGTACCTACATGACTAGAGAAAGGATGATGATGGTCTGCTACTGGGTCTCTGGAACCTGAGATCAGTCATGTGGTTATGGCCTATGCCACCAAGTCAAAAGGGGGTGAACTGTTCAGCTTAGAGGGCAATCATATATCAGGGATATAAAGTAGATGTTTATCAATTTATGGGAGGTGCCTATCTTTGCTCATCAAGAATGAAGAGAGAGGCCAGAGGGCCTCAAAGTCACCTTTCCTAGCACTGCGGAAATATAAGGAAAAATTATTCTTACATGTACTCTCTGAGTTGGCCCACCATCTGGGGTTAGGGCATCTAGGAGAAGCCTATACCCCCATATCGCTGTGGCTGATACTAGTCACCTTTCTCCCATTAATCCCATTATAGAATTTCATATTTGGAGAAGACCTCTGGGGCTCTCTAGATCTCGACTGCTCAGGAATGCCTATCCCATATTATCCTAACAAGTGGCCATTTCAACTTGATTAGAAGTACTCTAATGAAGGGTCACCTACTTGCCGCCACAGTAATCCATTACCTTTTAGGAAACTAATTGTTAGGAAGGCTTTATGTCTAGCCTACATCTACCTCTCTGTATCTTCCATCCACTGATCCTAGTTCTCGGACCAAGAAAATCAAGTCTCATCTCTCTTCTAGGGGGCAGCTCTATCACTATTTGGAGACACTTATCATTTCCACACGCTGACCCCTGTCACAGATACTCTTCTAGTGGAAAATCCTAGCCCTACATTCTAGCCCATAAAGAACTTTGTGGGTCCTAGCCTTGTAATGTGTTGTATTAGTCACAGCTCCATGGTAAGGATGATTCAGCAGTTATATTTGCATCTTCACTCATGTAATACATCCTTTCTGCCATGGAAGAAGTCTAGGGATGGGGAGCTCACTGCTTACACAGGGCATTTGGGGACAGTTCAGAAGTTCTTCAGGAGAGTGAGCTAGAGGCTACCTTCCTCTGACTTACACTCATTCCTGGTTATGTATAATGTCTTGTATATGGCAGGTGTGGGAGAAATGTTTGTCAAATGGAAAGTTCTAGAACTGACAGATCAGTCACTACTATCATTTTGGATATGCCATTGAAAGATGTTCAGTGAAGCTCAGATTTATAAGTAACCTCACGAGGCAGAGGGTCCAAGTGACACATGAGCAGGATCCTTTCTCCAGTCTGCTTTTTCTCTCTCAAACTTTTCTTGATGCCCACATTCATTAGGTGAAAAATAAATGAAATTGGAGGCCTTTTTGGTGGCCATATTTGGGACACAAAAACATAAAAAAAGAAAAGTTATTCACAAATAAAACAGATAAGGTCAAACTAAAGAACATCCCCCTCTCCAGAAAATCCATTCAGAATATATCTTAAAAGTTATGCATACCCTGCCTGCTCTGCTTATGACATGGAAACTGCTTTAACAATCACTAGAATATTCTTTTGTAAGTGTCACATTCATGTTGAAGAAACTTTATACATGACAGCATTGTTCAACATAAAATCTACAGGGCCTGGAGCTTACTGTGGCCATGAACAGATAGAAGGGTCTGTCTCCTCAACTGTTGCTGGCCCAGTTTTCCTTTCCCTCAAGTCCAATATGCACCAGTTTTCACAGGTGCTTAGTCAGGGAGCCTAACCAATGAAGAGGTGGATCATCAAATATCTTTTCTGCTTTTAAACTCCTCTGCATAACCAGGGCCTTGTTTCTGTGCTCCTTCTGTGGAAAAATCTGTCATGTAGTTCATTGAGCAATAATGTGCTGCTTTGGGTTTATCACTTGCATGAGGCCTCTCAAAAGGTCATTGGAAGCTCACTTTCCCCGGACACCCCAGAGATTCCTCAGTGGGACCCACGTGCCTGAGGAAGATGAGGAGGAGGAAGAAGAGGAAAGTGCTGCCTTTCTAGAGCCCTTCTGGACAAGTATCCATCATCCTTTGTTCAAATACTCTTGGGAGTGGGGAAAGCACTCTCTCCCAAAGCTGCTTCTTCCTCAGAGACTGATTATGTCCTCTCTAACCCTTCTCTTTTCCAGTTCTTTCAACCAAACACAATCTGCATTCCAATCCTCTAATAACACTGTTGACCTTCCTCTGGTCACACTATGGAGAGCCCATTCCAAAATATGATACCTAGAACCAGTGTTCCTGATGGATTTTGACTTGTACCCTCTGTCCTGGGCACTGCAAAAATGAAACTACAAAACACTTTCCACACAATTAAAACTAGATCTAAATAATGGGAAAAACATTCGATCTTCCATGGGTAGGGTGAGCTAATATAATTAAAATGACCAGCCTACCCAAATGAATTTACTTATTAAGTGCCATACCTATCAAATTACCAAGAAACTTTCTTACTGAATTACAAAAAAATAATAATAAAGTTCATTTTGAAGAACAAAATATCTAGAATGTCAATGGAACTAATGAAAAATAAAGTGAAAGATGGAGGGCTAGTAGTACCTGCACTATAAAGCAGTGGTCATCAAAATAATATTGTACTGGCTAAGAGACAGAAGGGAGGATCAGTAGAATAGACTTGGGGTAAATGAACTCAGAAAGACAATCTATGATAAACCCAAAGATCTCAGCTTCTGGGACAAAAAGCCACTATTTGATAAAAACTGCTGGCAAAATTTGAAGACAGTATGGGAGAGATTAGTTTTCAGTCAACATCTCACATCATACACCAAGAAAAATTCAGACTGGTTGAATGACTTAAATATAAGGAGGGAATAGAATATTATACCTGTCATCCCTGGGAAAGGAAAACTTTAAGACCAAATAAGAGAGAGCATTACAAAATATTAAATGAATAACTTTGATTACACTAAATTAAAAAGGTTTTGTACAAACAAAACCAATGCAACAAGGGAAGCAACAAATTGGGGGAAAACCTTTATAACAGAAACCTTTGATGAAGGTCAAATTTCTAAAATTTGTAAGGAGCTAAATCAATTGTACAAAAAATCAAGCCATTCTCCAATTGATACATAGGCCAAATAATTTTACAAATATGCATCAATAAAAGAAAGGAAGAAGTCTCTATGGGCCAAATGGAATTAATCCCCCTGGGTGAAAGGAGGTATAGGATTTAGGTCTTCGTGAGGGAAGATGACAAGAGGGATTTTAATACTCACTCCTCCCTAAGTGGCTTTGAGAAAAGGCCCTTCAGATTTGGTGTGGGATCAAGTATTGGAAATGAAAACTTGACTATGTACTCATATTTATTTTCTCTCAGGTTTTGGTTTAGTCTCCTAATACCGTAAACATTTCACAGGGATCTTTGGTGTTATTATTGCAGTTGTTTTGGGGGCTGTGAACTGTGCCATAGGAGACAGCTGACTGAATCAATAAATCTGTGGGTTCTGACTTTCCATGGACAGGCCTTTCCCCCATCTCTCTCCCTCTCCATAGGCCTCCCTATTCTCTTCAGCACAACAATATTGAAGAATATTATGTAAACATAAGCAACAGCGTGTCTGACAGGATTGACTCCAATTTTGAGAAAAGCTCTATTGTGAGGTAAATGCTATCAAAAACCATTGAATGTTACAAAGAAAGCTTAGAAGGCATGAAGAGTAAATCCATGAAGCAAACTTCATCATCACCTTACTTTGAGAAATTGCCACAGCAGCCATCACCCTGAACAGTGAGCAGCCAGCAACCTTGAAAGACGCTCTACCAGCCAAAAAATGACAACTGTCTGAAGGTTCAGATGATGGCTAGCATTTTTAAATTAAGGTACACACATTGGTTTTTAGATATAATGCTATTGCACCCTTAATAGATTAGAATATGGTTTAAATATGTCACAGCACTGGGAAACTTGCTAAATTGACTTTCTTTTGGCAATCTGGAACCAAACCTGCAACATCTCAGAGGTCTGCTTGCACATACATGTGCAGTGCAGAGAACGAGAAGGACTGAGTCATTTCATTTAGATTTCAGAGTAAATGATGTCTGCAGTCATTGAGGATTTAGACATGGCAGATGGTTTCTGGGCATTGAAGTTCAGAGAAACATTGGGTTCTTCTTCAATCTGCCAGGTGCAGAGTGGGATCAGTGGAGGGTACATTGCACAGAGAAGGAAGATATCATCCTCTGAGGCCCCTCCAACTTGGGGAATATGTAAAGACTCTCAAGGCTGCAAAAGACTACATCTATTCTAACTGATATCTGAAGCCTAGATGTCCTCTAAGCTTCTCCCTGGCCAATGGCCACCCAGCCTATTCCTGAAGACCTTCCATAATAAGGAGCTCAATACTCTTGAGAAAGCCCACTCAACTTTTGAATAATTCTTGGTTTTCAAAGGAGGTAGTTAATCAACCATGTTTGGCTCAGTTTTATCATCTGTAAAATAAGCTGGAGAATAGAAACCACTTCAGTACTTTTGTCAAGAAACACCAAATAGGGTCATAAAGACACAGACCCATCTGAAATAACTGAACAACAAGTTTTCCTTCTCTGAAAGTGAAATTTTGTGATTCTGTCTCAGTCATCTTCTCCCTTTGGCTCCTCTAGTTTGGGACATATTCCTTGTATTAGAGGGTTGGTTTGGGTATAATGGAGGAAAAGTAGATGATAAATGTCCAGAAGGTAGGAGGAGGGTGAGATGGATTCCCCCCTTCAGTCCTCCTCAAACATGTCTCCCCACTAACCCTTCCTTTACTCACCTCTAATAACTGATTTTAATGGGCGAACCTCTTCCCTTGGGGAAAGAGAGAAAAATCAGCTTTCTCCCTCTTCCAATATGACAAAGGAGACAATTTAGGATAACTGACAACTTCATTCTAACAAAATGTGGTTAGTATGACAGCAGACATTTCCAACTGTTAACTGTCAACAGTTAGAGCCCTTGGGTAGAGTAGCCATGGTCAATAAACATCTATAAAAAAATAAGAACTTAGTATCTGACATATTAATAACTAAGTGAGGCAAGTGAAGTAGAAACAACAGAATGGATTTTGTGGAAAAGATGTTGCAGTTGTTATTCTGGGCAACTTTAATGGGAGTTTTGATGGTGTTACTGTGGTAAACATAACACATAACATAAACATATCTGGGTCTACCTATTAGACCCAGATACCTTTGGATATATCCTTTCTCTAGAACACTCTCCCTCAAGTATATGTAATTTTCATGGCAATGGTTCAGACATTAAATTACATCCAAGTTGGAGCTGGTATCATGAAGAAGAAAGCTGACAATAGATTGGAGGCATTATTTGAACAGATACCCATTATAACTGAAATTTGTCAGAAATATATGATTAAAACCAAGAAAACATGGAGGGGGCAGGGACTGAGTCATTTTTCTGTATCTCTACTCCAAAGCCTAGGTACCTTCTACTGAGCAAGTGGGTGATAAATATTGTGGGATAGAGGTGAAAGACCTGTGGGTCCCAGGACAGTTAGATGAGCACCCTTTTAATGAATGAATGAATGAATGTAACTGTGGACTAATAAGAAGAGGATCAGTGATGTGGGAGATGGGGAATGGGGGAGGCTTGGTGTTAGTCCAGTGCTATGTAGCCTCAGTTTCCTTACCATTCCTTACCATTCAATGAAAATAATGCTTATGCTTTGGAACCCAATGAGATGCTATATTGCTTAGTAGACTTTAAAGTGCTGGGTATCTGGAAACTCTTGTAATTAGTATCATCTCATTTCTCTGTGCCTAGAAGATTACTCAGTTTGGGCCAATAGATTCCCAGGAGTAAAGAATAAAGCTGACCTCATTAGGTGAGCCATCATGACCTGGGGAAGCAGAGGGGCAGCAGTTAGAAACCAAGATATCAGCATCATAGCAGGAGCTGCTCTGAATCTCCTTCCAACCAATCATTACAAAGACTGATCAAAGCTACTACCTCACTGCAGAAAGCATTGCTTTGATGACAAAAAGGGTTAAGTATTGAGGGAGGGAAGCAAGCTTATCCTTTGGGGGTTTTCCCAAACAGAGCCTGGTTTTTGGAATTGAGCTATGAGTTCCTGACACTAAAACCTGGTGTAACCCAAATCTCCAGTTTCTAGCCCTTTAAAGAAGGGTATCTTGCTCCTGGGAGTCTGTTATTTTATTTATCTTTTTTTTAGGCCCTTTCTGAGCCCCCACATGCCTTCAGCAATTAGCATTAGTGGGAGGTGGGGTATTGGGGAGAGCAGCAATAAGATCTCTAAAGCTGCTCCCTTAACTTTGAGAAGCATTTCAGGGCCTAATAAGGGAAAAACCCAAGGAGGAGATCCTGCTTACAGCCTGCACTCTTCAGAGCAATACTTGGCAACTGAGGATGGTGCTGGAGAGAGTGGCCCACATTGTAAAAGTGCAGCTTCCCACCTATCTAAAACAGCACCAAGTCCCAGAGAGCATTACTGGCTTCACACAACTCACAGTTTCACAGTGGCTTCATTTAGGACCTTTCCTGGGTGTATTTACACTGCTATGATGCCTCACGATTTGTTGAGTCCTCCCCAAGTAAGAACAACAGAAAGATAGCTTGGTTAATCTCAAGAATCATTACAGCTCTCCGGTAATGTGGGGACTCACAGCTTGAATTTACCTTCTAGGCAATCAAACTCAGAAAAGGTTCTCCATCACTGACCTAGGCCCTTGGAGTCTGGAGCAATTCTTTCTAGTCCAGATCCTGCAGTTATCCATGGGGCAGTAGGTCAGAGACCCTTCTCTGGACCTTAATTTCCTATCTGCACACCAGAGGACTACTGAAGTGAGTTCCAACTCTGAATTCTGTGGGATGGGTGCGCTTTCTTGATCCTTTCCCTCCAGTCTAGTCCAGCTTTATATTTTTTCTTTGGCCAGCTGAGAACATGGTAGTAAATAGCCTTACTCCGTTGCAGGAGAGATTTTGCAGCATCCTCTAAGGTCTAAGTGGTCTTGGCTGAGATGGGACCCAAGTGGGCCAACAACCTAGCACTGTCTCAGCAAGAAAGTACCAGAGCCAGCAGAGGGCATCTGGTCCAAGAACCACAGCATGCCTGATCCGTGGTCATTCAGCCTCTGCTTATCCATGACTGTCAGTTATGTGGGCTCTTTTCCCCTCTGGACAGCTCTGCTTCTGAGGGCTCCCCTAGGCTGTGCTGACATTGTCTTCCCTCCAACCTCCCCACTTCAGTCTTAGCTCTGCCCACTGGGGCCATACAGAGAAATTCTGTCCTGCTTCCACCCAAGGCCCTGCAAGTTCTTCAGAATGGCTTCCCTCCTGTTCCATTTCAATCCTCCCTCTATCATGTCCTTCAGCCAAAACTGTGGGTTTTCACAGGATACTTGTTGGTTTCAATAGCTGTGATTTGTAGGTTTTCCTCCCCTCCTCTATTCTTTGCCTTTCTGCCTTGACCAAATGGACATAGTGAATATGTGAGCCTGAAAAAAAATCTCATCTCCTTGTGGCCAAACTTGGGGTGATGAGCCTCTGCTCACTTGACAAAGGGCATCCCTTTGATAATGAATACATGCTGTGAGGTCAGGGCCTGCCTGGTTCACTGCATCAGGATCGATTCTCAGCCATGTGTGATGGCAAGGCAGAAATGAATGATGGAAGATAACTATTTTTATGTCATCCTGGGGCTTAGTTTTGCATGGAGCTGCCTTGCCATGCCCAGGATTAGCCTTTATTTTTATACCCATTTTATTGGCATACAACTACCTTATTCAACATATGTGTTCAAATAAGGATAATTTGGATAAGTGATACATTAACTTTTAGCAAATCATTTAATTAATATTCTGAGATTATTCTATACACTTTTTTATAACTATTGATTCTGACAGAATACACAAAGGTTTTGCACAAGATAAATTATTTTATCACAGGTGGCTTAATTTTCTCATTAAGCTATGAGGAGCTTGAGCTTACAGACTCAAGGAAAATAATTTATTTCCTTTCATAAAAATAGATAATCAATCAGAAATTCTAGAGACAAACAACAATCAAGTGGAGGGATCAAAGAGGTACTAATTAATTTTCATGAGTTTGTTGGGGAGTTATTTAAGAAGGGTTTTGGTCAGTAAATCAAGTCACTAAAGCATGATGAGTCATGTGTACTGAAGCGTCTTATATGGGCCTCTCCTTACAAATGATTTATGTAGTGGCTTAGGAGAATAAATTTCAGAACATGGGAGTAGAGGATTTTGGGGCACAGCTTTGTGGGCACAGCTTTTGCTAGCAATTATATACCTAAGCAAAAGTTAACCCATGGTAGTCTTTTGGGTTTGGTTTTGTGAGTCTGGTCTTTTGGTAGTATTTGGGGAAATAGTGTGCAAGTATTTTGCTATAATATGACTTTTTCTGAGACTAGAGAGAGGGCAATAATCATGTGAATTCCATTAGTAAGGGATATTGATGAGAGAAGTCATACAAAGGGGGCTGAGTGCACAATTCTATCCTGCCAAGGAGCCACTTTATGACCTTTTGCCTTCCACAAGTGACTGTGTCAAGACATCATGGCCTAACAGCTCTCAGCAGATACACCAGCTTCCTTGGGTCTCTCTTGCCATAGTTTGTATATGAGAGCTCTGGGTTACCTACCTGGCTAATTGAGACATTGAAAGTCAGCCTCATGAATGGGGGATTCTCCAACTCTATCTTAACCTGTGGTGCTCAGAAGTGCTTATAGCATCAATTCCAGGGGTGGCCCAGCCTTCCTGGAGCACAGAAGGACCCCTGCTTCCCTGGGTCCAGATAGCAAGTTAGCTTTTAGTTTAAACAATCCCTAATGTTTTTCTTTTTTCCCAAGTAATTATTGTTTGGTCATTTCTACCACCTTTTATATTCCAAGGATCCTACAGCAGCTCAGGATTGGGATAAGAGGGTCAACTAGCCCAAGCAATCTAACCTTTGTTTGGAAACCTCTTGGCTAAGGTAACCTATTACAATTTTGGACCGCTGCAATTGGTGGGAAGTTTGCCATGACAATCATCCAAACTCTACCTCTCTGCAGCTTTGACACACCTCTCTAAGTTCTGTTCTCTGGGGTCAAGGAGAACCAGTCAAATAAATCCCTCTGAACCAGGCAGATGAACTTGCAAGCAGAACCATGGATGCTTGGAATTGAAGAGACATTGGTGAACATCAAGTCCGGCCCTTGTCTAAATAAGAATCTTTAGGACATTTGATGTGACAGATTGTCATTTGGCCTCCACAGAGGAGGAGAAGGGGGAAGGGGAGATAAGAAAGTCTTTCAGGGCATTTTATGTGGGCTAAGCATTTTATTTTATTTCTTTATACAAAAGATTTTCTGTAATTAATTAATTTAGTATATTTGTTACAGGATTCATGCTCTTTCCCTCCCCTCCTACACTCCTCTTCCCATGAAAACCAATGCCACTGGTTTTGTGCTAACCATTTTACAGACAGGTCAGCCCCAAGAATTAGGGAATTTTCACTGAAGTTCAGAATTTACAGTTGTAGGGGACCTCAGAGGTATCTTGTCCAACAGAACCACTGAAGGAATCCTCACAAGGACATCTTCAACAATTGGTCATTTGACTTTGATTTGGAAGGCATCTCATGATGGATGGAGATCCTCCCACTTTTCATTACAGTCCAGGCTACTTTGAATAGCTATAATTAATGACTAAATGACAGCTAGGAGGTATAGTGGATGAAGACTGGAGTCAGGAAAACCATTGTTCCTAAGTTCAAATGTAGTCTCAGACACACTAGCTGTGTGACCCTAGGAAATTCACTTCACCCTGTTTGCCTCAGTTTCCTCATCTGTAAAATGAACTGGACAAGGAAATGGTAAACCCCTCCAGGATCTCTGCTAAGAAATGGAGTCAGGAAGAGTTGGACATGACTTAATAATGACTTCATAAAGAATTTCTCCTCACACTCAGGGGTTTTGTTTCCCATCACCTGCTGGGGGCCATCAGTCCACAATGCCTTGACAGAGTCATGCGTGGTAGCTGGGGAGACCACAGAGTGGTCCTTGGCGAGATGTGACTGCCCACTCTATCTCCCTTGCATGACATCTTTCATCAATGCCCCTTACCTATGAATTGACATGATTAGTATTCCCCCTAATCTCAAAAGAAATAATGCAAGAGCAAAACACTTGTACCCTAATTCTCCAAAAGATCACCAAAAGACCCTC
Source organism: Monodelphis domestica (assembly GCF_027887165.1). Classification (NCBI taxonomy): domain Eukaryota; kingdom Metazoa; phylum Chordata; class Mammalia; order Didelphimorphia; family Didelphidae; genus Monodelphis; species Monodelphis domestica. The sequence continues at coordinate 425,316,571 of NC_077230.1, forward strand.
AAACCCAATCCCAAAAAGACTATCATGGCTTAACTTTTATTTAGGTGCATAATTCCCAGTGAAACCACAGCTACAGGCCAAGCCCAAAACTTTCTCATGAAGCCAGCACACAAATCAATCATAGAGGCCCATACAATAGGTACAGGTGTAGTACAGGTACACTAAGCTTCAATATGCCTCAGTGATTCAATTACACAAATCAATAACTCAAACTCCCTAGTAAGCCACCTGTGATGAAATCATTTATCTTGTATTCTGTCTGTAATCACAATACAAAAATATAGAATGTTAATCAAGTGATTTGTTAAAAGTTAATGTATCACTTTTCCAATTACCTCTCTTTGATTTTGTGTATCTGCATGCAAAGATATAGATATAAAAATAAATCCCAAGCCTGGGAATGCAGAGCAGCTCGAAGATGCAAAGCAGTCCCATGGCCATAATGATTAAGCTGTCTTCCGTTTGTTATTTATTTTATGTTATTTATTTTGACTGATCATTCGCCACCTGCCAGGAACCCTGGAGTCGCCAGTGGGGCTGGACCCTTACCATGGCATTCTGGCACCAGAACAGGACCACTCCCAGCTAGGTAAGTCCCCTTCCCCTAGCCCTAAAAGTTTCAAACGGATCAGGTTCTTCCCCTGGAAGAGGTCCCAGGCCCCCCAATGTGGATAGAGCAGGGTTTGGGGGGGGAGTAATCCAGGGCCCCCAATATAAGAAGGGCGGGCTCCCAGAGAGGAGTGGTTTCAGAACAGGTTAAGTTAGGAGAAGCAAAGGGCCGCCATGGGACACAGTGAACTAAAAGAAAGCAAGCTATTCACTGAAATAATTAAACACAGTTTTCAGAAAAGGGGAGCAAAGGAGAGAAAAGCAAGCAAATCACAGCTGACTAAGTTCTTGGAGTTTATTCAAAATTGCAGTCTGTGGTTCCCCAATGTAAGAATGGTAAATATAGACAAAGAAGAAAAAGTTAGCCCAGAATCAAAATCTGATAACATCCCCGTGGGCTAGACAACCACCAGTAAACCCCTTCCCCCACTTGAGGGAAGGAGGAATGAATGGACTCGGAATAAGGGGTCCCCCTCCTCCTCCACGACCCCCAGATCTTCAGCTTTAGCAGAGAAAAGCCCATTTTTCAACCCCTTGTTGAAAACTGCCTTTTCAAATAAGGCTTGTGGAGCCAAAAACTTTTTTCACCTCTCACAGTTTTAAAGGGATAGTACCTTGGAAACAGCAAGATGGATTTTTTTATTCTTTCTTCTTCCTTTTTCTTTCTTCCTCAAGATCTTGAGTAAACACCTTAACTCTTAAAAGCATGCTTCCTATAGTACATGTTTAATGTTTGTTATGTGCGATTCAATTTATGTGTCTGCATCATAAGTTTTGTGTTTGTTTCCTTAATTGGTCATTTACAAAAATTGCTTCAAAAGTCCTCTGCTGAAAAAAGGTAATTTATGTTCCATAAATCTTGCCTCCTTTTGTTTTGGAAAGAGCCCATCCAGAAAAAAAGAGGGAAAAATGATTTGGAATACACAAAGGGAACTTTTATTCCCAAAATTGGCTATTCTCTTAGGTTTGAGGTTACAGATCTATATAGGCAACTTTGGAAAACTGCTAATTAGTCTGAAAATGTACTGTGATGAGTGGAATTTTATGGTGATGATTGTGTCTCAGTTAGAAGTGATATATGTTAGCTAAATTCAATTCTGTTCAAGCCAGAGGTCTGTTTATCAACACTAGAACCAATAAGAGATAGTGATCGCAGTAAGTTCAGAACTGGTTGAAAGTAATTAATAGACAGCTTGACACCAAGAGGAATTTTTCCTTTTTAAAAGGCAAAAAAAAACATACTGGATGCTTAGTAAAACGTAAGATGTTTATGTGTAAAATTCAGTCAGACAACAGTTATAGTGGAGAACTTTTTCTAAGAATTAAATGTTGGATTTCAAAAATGAGTGTCATTCAAAGACAGCAAAAGTAATTGCATGTTAGCATTGAGATTGTAGAAGTTCAGAATTGGTAATTAGCATAAGTGAATTTGTATAGTTGTTAAGTATGTGATGTATGGCTAAGATTGGAAGTTTTAAACAATGTTATTCTTGATAGGGAATATATGTGCTATGATTAAGAAGAAACATATCTATTTAAATATAATTTCTTATAATGTCATAATAGATGTACACAAAATATGTATGAATTTGTGCTGTGAAGAAATTTAATTTTTATTCAGATTGTGTTTAGTGCAATTGGCAAAGGAAATTTGACCAGTCCAGAAGTCAAATAAGATTCATTATTAGGCTATTAAATTTAGGTAAAAGGTAGTCGCCTCTCCCCTATTTATAGTAAGAGTAATAGAAACAAAAACTGAAGGTTTTATTCTGCTTGAGAAGAAGTTTGAAAGGAAAACTAGAATATTAAGGAAATGTTAGGGACTTTAAACAAAGTGAATTTGGAAGTTGTTAAGTTTTTAATTAATATATTGGGAGTGATTTAATGTCAAGGTTTTAAAAATGTGTAACTAAAGTGTTAAAAAAAAGATTCGAAAGAAAGGAAAGATCTTCTCAGACTACAAGGGCAGTCAAGCGTCTACTGTCTTGGAAACATTCCAAAAGTAATTTATCCCCTTTTTTAGATACAGGAAGGAGAACAAAAGTGCTTGTAAATATTTTACATTTATATTAAGGGATCAATACAACAAAAATGTTTTAAAAATATAAAAGTTTTCAGCTACCTTATCTAAATTTTAGAGATAAAATTTGAAAAACCTGAGAGGTTAGCTAATAGCTGAAATAAATCTTGATCTGATAATAAGACATATTACAACTAAGGCTTAAAGAAATAACAGGAATTTTAAGAGTTTATTTGAGTATGCCTAAATATTATAATTTCTATAAACTACTATTAAGTGAAAATATGACCTTTTTCTAGAAGCAAACAGGAATAAAAAGGGTTTTTTTTTTAAATTGAAACTGCACAATTTGGCTATGTGATTCAATTGCAAAAGTCTAAACTATAAATCCAGAATCCTAAAGAAGCTCAGGTTAGAGAACATGCCTTCCTTTTAATAACAATTGATATATTACAGTTAGTTAAACAAAAATAAAAATGCAATGATTTATGAATAATTGAATTAACTGCTTAAAATGCTAATGTAAATATGTTAGAATTGAAAGACTTGTGGTTCAAATGGTTAAGGTAAACTTTTGAGAAAATATATAGATTACTTTTTATATATCAACATGTCAATTTTTTTCTGTAAATGCTTCTGTATGAACCATAATACATTCATTATATAAATTTAAGGTCACATTTTGAAAAGTTAAGTATATTAACCCCTCAAAGGAATTGTTTAGAATTGCTAGGATACAAACTTGATGACTCATTTTGAGTCCTTGCTACCCCTCCCTTCTTTCTCTCCACATCTAGAGTTAAGTAATCATTCACTAGCTGGAAAACAGAAGCAGTTTTTGATTACAAATAAGTTCGTCGATTATTGGAAAAGGGATTCCATTACCCACATACATGTATGGGAATCCATATATAATTTTAAAAACAATAATCCTATGACTTTAAATTAATACTATTAAAGGTTTTATTTTAATTTTTGAGTAAACCTGTTTCATCACACTCACCCCCCCTTTTCTCCTGTTACAGCAGGTTTACCTGTTACCCCTCCCTCTTCCTACTACAGTAAAGAGAATTCTTAGAGAGAACACTAAAAATTTCTATTATACTAACTTTAAATAGACTTTAAGATAGGATAGGATAGTTTCTCATCACTATAATGACATGCATATAAATAAAGCTTCTATGTAGCAAAGTTAGTGAGAACCTTACATTTATTTGAGGTAAATATTTTAACAATTGCTAGGTTATGTAAACATGCAAGCAACCTGTTTCCAAATTATGACAATGATTGGAATTGGAGTATTATTGATAATGGGTAGATTCGCCATTTTATCTGCACCCCCTGGTATTTCTGTCATTGAAAGCCCCTTATCTCCCATTACTAATTTTTCTTTGTGGAAATTCATTGCTTCTCTCTCCCCCTGCTATATTACTGTGCCCCAGTGACAAGAAAAGTTCCAAACCCATTCAAATCTATGTACTGATTGTACAATGTGTTTCCCACACAACTTATAGAAATTCTTGCTATGTATTTTAACAAATTCTCTTAATCCCTCCATTCCTGCTATCATTGTATTTGTTGTTAAATAACCACCTTTTGTGATTCTTCCTGTTCATATGACTAATGACTGGTATGATGGTCCAGGCATTTATGCCGCAAAATTAATTTCCAACAGTTTAAACAATCCTAAACCCCTTCATTGCACCCCTTATATTGGATATCACTGCACTCATTTCATCACGAGCAGCCATCCCTATAAGGAGTCCACTCTACACAGACAAATCATGGATATCTGTCACTCTGGTATATCCCTTTATTCAGCCTCATCCATTGCTAATTCATTTTATGACAGCATCTCCACCCTTATCTCCAACTGTGATTTGACCCATACCTTTATTGCTCTTTTCTAATTTTTTCTTATTCTTTTTTGCTTTCCAATCCTCATCTGATACCTAGGGTCCACCATTCAGCAAGTCCAAATTGAACTGAAGACTCTTCAGCTCAAAAATAAAAAAGGGGGATATGCTGGGGGCCATCAGTCCATGATGCCTTGACAGAGTCATGTGTGGTAGCTGGGGAGACCACAGAGTGGTCCTTGGTGAGATGTGACTGCCCACTCTATCCCCGTTGCATGACTTCTTTCATCAATGCCCCTTAACTATGAATTGACATGATTATTATTCCCTCTAGTCTCAAAAGAAATAATGCAGGAACAAAACACATGTATCCTAATTCTCCAAAACATCACCAAAAGATCAGACCCTTAAACCCAATCCCAAAAAGACTATCATGGGTTAACTTTTATTTAAGTGCAAAATCTCAGCTACAAGCTAAGCCCAAAACTTTCTCATGAAGCCAGCACACAAATCAATCATAGAGGCCCATACAGGTACAGTACAAGCACACTAAGCTTCAATATGCCTCAGTGATTCAATTACACAAATCAGTAACTCAAACTCCCTAGTAAGCCACCTGTGATGAAATCATTTATCTTGTATTCTGTCTGTAATCACAATACAAAAATATAGAATGTAAATCAAGTGATTTGTTAAAAGTTAATGTATCACTTTTCCAATTACCTCTCTTTGATTTTGTATACCTGCATGCAAAGATATGGATATAAAAATATAAAAATAAATCCCAAGCCTGGGAATGCAGAGCAGCTCGAAGATGCAAAGCAGTCCCATGGCCATAATGATTAAACTGTCTTCCGTTTGTTATTTATTTTATGTTATTTATTTTGACTGATCATTCGCCACCTGCCAGGAACCCTGGAGTCGCAAGTGGACCTGGACCCTGACCGTGGCAATCACCATTTGCCTCTGTGATTCTAGTTCAGCCCTCTGGGGGCACACAGAAGACTTCTAATTCCTCTTCCACATAAGAGCTCAGAGAATTTCTATCAGGCCTCTTCATAAAGTTCTTATTCCTTTGGCTAATATGCAGAGTTTCCTCAAATGAACTTCAGAGACTTCAGACTCCCTCACCAATCTGGCTGAACACTCCCAAGTTCACTGTTTCCCCTTGTAAAATGTGTGATCTAGAACCAAATACAATAATCCAAGTGCCATCTGATAATCCAAGTGCTATCTGATAGTGCAGAAGGACAGCTGTCTCCTTATTCTTGGAATTGGGCATGCTTCTCTTAAGACTGCATTAGTGGTTGGGATAGTTATGTAGCTCAGTGGATTGAAAGCCAGGCCTAGAGATCGGAGGTTCTGAGTTCAAATCTGCCCTCAGAAACTTCCTAGCTGTATGACCCTGGGAAAGTCATTTAGCCCCCATTGCACAGTATTGATTGTACAACTTATAGGTAAGTGTTAAAAAAAGAAAGTTGCATCATGTTTTTTTCAACTGCCTGTTACCGACTGATAATAAGTTTGTGGTCCCCTCAATCATCCCCAAAGTCTCTTTATGTGATGTAACATTGCAATAAAAGACTGCCTCCAATTTCCCCTTTTTAAAATCAACCATCCGTCATTATTTCAACCATTTTTCTATGGCATACATACCAGTCACGGCCCCATCGAGGCAGATGCTTTTTTGTTATTAGGATTATTCTACTCAAGGATAGGACCTGATACCAATCCCCAATAACATTCAGCTTATCACATTCCATCTAATGTGCCAGTTTCCTGAGCTACTTCTGTATCCTATCAGTTTTTAACATCCCTATCCTCCCAATTTTTCTTTCTCTCTCTTTTCTTTCAAGTTTCAAAACTATGCTTTCTTTCTGTCTGTAGAATCAGTAGAACAATAATGGTCACCATTTACAAAGCTCTTTACATATATTATTTCATTTTATCCAAGTCACTCATAGGAACATTGAACAGAATGAGTTCAAGAACAGAAACTTCAGAAGATTTGTCTGAACTGATGCAGAATGAAGTGAGTAGAACCAAGAGGTAATTTATACAATAACTACAGTGTTATGAAGGCAAACAGCTTTGAAAAACTTGGGACCTCTGATCAATGCAGTGGCTAACAAGGATTGCAGAAAACCCATGATAATAGGTTACTCACTTTCTACAAAAACCTACAGACTTCCTATGAAATCAGCTGCCTCACTTCAGAAATGGGATGGATTCAGGGTGTATGTTGCAACAGATATTTTTTGAGATTGGGAATTAGTTTTCCTTGATTGTCTATGTGACATCAAAGGTGTATTTTAATCTTGAATCTATTATTAATGTACTAATATTGCAACCTATGTGCTCATATATGGGATTCATAGGCATAGTACTTCTTGATCATTGTATTTAATAGGTACTCTATTAATTCTGACCACTCTCCAACTCTACAGTTGAAAAGTCAGAAGAATTCCTGGGTAGGCTGCCACAGTATCGTTGTTCCCACTTTGCCAGACCAGATTCCATGACAGGTTACATGCTTAATTAAACTCCTCTTCTTTGATCTTGGGGTTGTCAGTTGAACCAATGTTAAGTCTTATGCCTTGTCACATGAACACTAGCTACCTCCCATTCCCCATTCTTTGATCCTCCAATAAAAGATTGAGGACATATGTAGGTCACTCTCTCTCTCTCTCTACCACCATCAGAGGTACACACAGGCTGGATCCCAAGCTCTTTAAGCCGTGTCTCTGAGTCTTTCTTCCTTTATTATTTTCCCTCTTTCTCTATATCCCCTTCACCCATTTTTCCTCAGTTTCTAACTCTGCTTCTCATGTATCCACCTAAGAATATATTAATTTGTGGCTATAGGCAGTTAGAATCCATACTCATCCCAAAGATTTTCTTATTCATTAGTGGTAGGAGGTAGAAGGGGGACAAAAAATAGATTTTGGTTAATTGGAAAAAATTAAATTAAGAAAAAGCACTTTTCAACCACAGGGGTCAAATACATAGCCTGCAACATTCCCAGGTGCTACCTGAACCAGGTGAAAAAGTAATTGGAAAATAGTTAACAAAAGAAAGTAACACAGAGATAATTTCATTGCTAAATTAAATTGTGCTCTAAGCATCCTTATGTACACATTTAGTCCAATAAAAAATCATCCCTCCTCTAAAGTATATGCTGTTGGTGTCTGACTTTCCCAAGGTCACATCCCCACTTCACAATTCTATCTCTCCCCCCTGCTCTCCATGCAGAACATCCCCAGAGTCAGGCACAGGAAGGTGGGATACCCCTAAGGTTTGTAACAATAAAACTGCATGAAATAAAAGGAAACTAAGGCCAGAGATGATCTCTCTATGGTCCTGCTGTACATTAATGTGATTATGGGAATGGAGGGTCTTTCATCTGTACATTGGAAAGTCAGACCAGTGAATTAATTGAGAAGCATGAATTCTACTGTGGACCCAGCTAGTTGATGCTAAAGTCAAAAGACCAGAACCAGGTTTCATAACAGACATGCTTCCATGTGTCACTTTATGCCACAAAGAGGAAAACTATAGGTGCAATGGTGAATCTCTATGTGTGAAAGGAAATGAAGTTTGCATTCTTCTTTCTATCTCCAGAATTTCCCTGCCAAAGAGGATCATGGCCAGCCCCATTGCATGACCATAGCTTATACTCTAACCAAGACTGGAAACAACACTCTATGGGTCCAAATCACCAAAGGACATGAACTGAAGGAAACAGTATGGGGCAGTCATTGAACCTGCAGTTCTAGAAGAGGGGAGACAAAGAAGGTTGTATGTCACTGGAATAGAAGAGAATAATAATATATCAAAAACAAGGATGATGGCAACAACTCACATGTTTTTTGTACCTACCATGTAAAAAAGACTTTCTCTACATAGAATTCTATTATATACAGAGCAAAAGATTGTCCATTTTTCCAGATGGAGAAACTGAGTTTGGTAAAGAAGTAGATACACTATACAGATAATAGACAGGAATGGAAGGATTCTACAATTTTCATGATCATGAGCTTAGAGCTCCTTCTATCACAAAATACCATGCTATGGGACCAGGAGGGCAGAGTGTCACTTATCTCTGTTACTCTCATGTCAGGTAAAGAGAGAGCCCAACACAAAGTTGGGGTCCCAATCCAGATACTCACCATAGATTATAAGATTCTTGGTTGCGTTGCGCGTCAATCCAGTGAATGAGTTAGATGCAGTACAGGTATAGGTTCCAGCATGATTCAGTGATGCAATAAAAGAAAATGTGGCTGAGTTGCTGACAGGTTGTCCATTCTGTAACCAAGTGAATTGGACTGGTGGGTTTGATGTAGCAGAACAGCTCAAAGTAATATTTGCCCCAGTAGGGTACACATCCGGTGTATGAACAATTGTGGCGATATCTGGGCCATCTGGAAGAAAGAGAAGGATTCCATATTGAGATTACGTTAGAAACAAGGGGCATCTTCTAATCTGTAACCCATCAGCAGGGAACACTGTGTCTCCCTGATCTTCCTTTGCACTGGGAAATTCACAACTGGTCCTCTACTTTTCCAGTGTGGATCTGAACTTGGAAGATCTTTGGGCTTTCTCCAGTTCATCACCCTACATGGCCACCCTCCACCAGAACACATGGCAAGGCCAATCTGGGCTCCCTAAAGATTAAGGGGGTTGGGAACCTCATAGACTACCTCTTTATCTCTCAGAGAAGTGACTGAATTAGCCTAGCCTCTGGGAACACACCACCAGGCTATAAGCAGGCACCATATAGGAAGAACAAATATACTTACAAGCAACATCCAGTGTGAATGGATCACTCCTATTGCTAAACAGTGGGTTCTCGATTCCACACACATAGGGTCCTTTGTTTTCCCTTCTTGTGAGGCTGCGGATAGTGAGTGTCCTTTTATCCGGGGACAGCTGTATCCTGCCACCAGCTGGGGCAACTCCGTTTATGAGCCACCAGTAAGCATGAATTTGACCTATACCCTGGCATGTGAATGAGAAGTCCTTGGTCTCCACTGCAGTAATGTTGGAGGTGAGAATGGTAGGTTTGGACAGAGGAGCTGTGCAGAGAATAGACAGAAAATGACTGTGTTGGTTCTTTTTCTTTCCTTATAATGAAATAACTGGTTTTCAAGTGGCCTGTCTAAGACCTTGGCAAGTCTGGAGGCCAGAGACCAAGAATCTGTGATTTCAATGGCAAAGACAAAGACACCCCTTTCTCTAGAGCAGATCTCAACTCCTCCAGAACTTGGGAAATTCATCTTCAGTTCCTGTGTCTGACAAAGACATTCACATGGAACCCAAGCCCCTGGTGTTCAACTTTTTTGGGCTGAGGCAAGCTGGTCTGGGGATGACAGACCCCTTCATCCAGCACCTGGACTTGGATTTGAGTCCTTTCTAGCTTGGCAGAACCATGTGAAGATTGAATTTGACTCTCCCCTGATTGTCACAATGAAAATCCTTAACTCTCCCCTAATTGTGAAGATTAAATTGTATCCCCTGTCTGTTTTTAGATTTTAATAACCAAAATTGTAAACACCCTACTTAAAAGTTAAATATAGAGATATGCCCGTTTTAGATCTAGTCACCAAAAGTGAAAGTATCCCACTTAATCATGATGTGTGCGGTCTGTGACCCACATGTGCGATAGTGGGTGACAAATCAGAATCTACCGATTTCCTCCTGGGCAGTCCTAAAGCAGGACTTCAACTGTGATTGGTAGATGTGGAATTAGGGGAAAGCACAGGAAGTGACACAAGAAAAAATGTCTTTATAAGGAGCTGTTACTTCCTGTCAATTCTTCATTCATTGATGTGCTAACTGTACCTGAGACCCTGTTCCTGACTGGACTGACTTGTGGTAAGTACAAATCTGACTCTTAATGGCTGGATTTTCTCTGAAGAGAACAGCCTCAGGAAAGAACTATCCTCCTGAGAAAGGCTCCCTATAACCCCAGGGCCTCAGCTACAAGGGCAGAGACCCCTCAGGCTAAGAACTAACTCTCCCTGCCCAGGGGCCAGGAGCAAATTAATTAGTGTTTAGGCTAGGTAGCTTACCTTATCCTCTGTGATGTCTTACTTCACTCTTTCTGCATTTTATAAATAAATTGTAAATAAATCTCTTTGGAATTAATTAAATTCCTGGTGACCAAACTTGTAAATATAAAATCCAACTCTTTTTTTCTATATAACCCTCTTCAACCTTCACCCATTACAACCATCAAGAGTTAATATTTCCTTGGCCTGGACTTCAAGAATCCAGGGTTCCTTACCTCCATGGCTTTTTGAGGATATTGGGGAAGGCTGGAGAGGATGGACTAGGGACAGGCCACAGGGAGATTGTGTTCAGAAAGAGAAACATTAGTTTAACTCTGAAGACGAAAGAAAAGGAAAGGCAGACAGTGGGAATAGTTCATGTATTAGCAAGGTACAAAAAGAAGAGCCTCTGACTGGGAGTCAGGAGAGACCTGTTTCAGTCTAGAGATATTAAACCCACAATAACATCTCTCATGCCTCGGACTCTGTTTTGCAATCAGGAGGCAGTTCATACCCTTTACAGATGATTCTGGAATTCCCTATTTTGGGTTCTCCCCTTTCCTTAGGATTTTCCTTGCTCTGCAAGATGAGAATTAGAATATGGAAGGTGATCATCTTCAAGATTAGATATAGTCTTATGCTGGGTAGCTGAACCAAAGTGGACAAATTTTCCCTGAGCATTCATGGCCCAAGGGGAGCCCTTTCCTTATCTCTAATTGGCAGGTAGTCCTTGCCACTGAGAGAGGTGTGTGTGCCAGAGCAATCTCTGGGGCACATCCAGTAAGCTTGCCAGCCTTCCTTCCTGGGTCATCCTTGGCCAGGTGTCTTAGGATTCATTTCCAAAGTGGAAGGAATAACTTAGAAATATTACAGCAACTTTGACCTTTCTTCTTGGTTTTGGTAGTTTGCACTACTTCCCAGGGTCTCTGTTGGGAAGTTTAGGGTGAGGAAGTATCAACCTCCCACTTGTATCAAGTAATGTCAAGTGGGACTGGCCAGGAAGGTAACAAATTTGAGGTCAGGTAGGCACCTTTTGAATTGGGGGAGAATATGAGGGAACACTGAGCATGCTCCTGGGCAAGACAGCCATGGTAAGACATTTTGGAAGGTGCCTCGGCAAACCCAATGGATCCAATGCCTAGCATGGTATAGTGACAAGTGTTGGATTTAGAGTGAGGAAGTACTGAGTTCAAATCCTGTCTCAGAATATTATTGGCTGTGTGAATTTTAGTAAGTACTTATCTGTGTCTGTCTCCTCATCAGTACAATGGGCTTAATAATCTCTCCCTCATAGTGTTCTTAGATCAAATGAAACCATTTCTAAAAACTTTTTATAAATCATGAACATAGACTGAACAAAGGTTCAGAGGAGGGAAAGTACAGAGTTTGAGTCTGAATGCCAAAGGTAGACACCCATGCTGTCTGAGGAGACAATGAATACCTGAATGATCTGAAAAGTCTTCGACAATTTTTTGAAGGGCTACAGTTTAATGGCAGTCTAAGAACACTGAAGGACAGCCTATAGTCAATAGGGAGACATGAGCAGAGAAGAGGCATGAGCACACACATATTTAAATGAAGGATCAATTGAGGGCACTGGAGATACTTAGCCCAAAGAAGAGAAGACTTAAAGGGGAGGAGAGACATGTGTCCTAGAGACATAGAGTTATAATGGGCTCTATGCCCCTGCCAAGCGATACTCAGTGGATTACAGTGATCAGATAAAGACTCTTTCCTGATTTTCTCCTACCAGCAACAATCAGGCTCCCTTTCTTTCTTGACTCTCCAACTCTTATTTTTTTAAACCCTTACCTTCTGCAATAGAATCAATACCCCACAGGCCAAATATGATCCAGTTTTATTGGACTTGACTCCCTGCTCATTTCTGTTCCAAAAATGATTTGAGATGCCTTGGAGAACTGAACTGAACAGGATTCCTGGACTGACTCTACAACAGTTATGAGACCCATAAACAGGCTCACATCCAACCTAATCCCTTCATGGGTGAGGATGGGCTCCAACATTTGCCCCTCTATGATCAGAGGCAAATCAGGCTGGCTCAATCATTCCTGGCCTCAGATCTTCCTCTCTTGCTATAGATCTTCTTCTGTCCACTAGGTGGAACTACCAGAACAGGAAGGACTCTGGCTCATTACTCCAAAAAGTTTCAGAGTAGCAGTTGACACCAAGTGTGATCTAGGGCATCTTAACATCTCTAGGGCTGTCTGTGGATACAACTGACCAGTACCCTGGAAAAATCAAGGAATGTCCAATTAAACATAAACATGAAAATCTTGAAAATCAAAATAGAGTTTAATAACTGCACAACAAGTTTTCCTTTTCTGAAAGGGAAATTTAGTGATTCTGAACCATACTGTCTGTCTCAGTCAAATTTGCCTCCTCTTGTTTGGGACATAGTCCTGGAGGGGGCAGGGACTGAGTCATTTTTCTGTATCTCTAGTCCAGAGCCTAGGGACACCTTGTGCTGAGCAAGTGGGTGAAAAATATTGTGGGATAGAGGTGAATGCCCTGTGGGACCCAGGTCAGTTAGATGAATGAATGAATGCACCTGTGGACTGATAAGAAGAGGATCAGTGATGTAGGAGGTGGGGAAGGGAGAAGGCTTGGTGTTAGTCTAATGCAACTTATCAGCCTCAGTTTCCTTACCATTCAAATGAAGATAATGCTTGTGATTTGGAACACAATGAGATACTATATTGCTTAGTAGACTTTAAAGTGCTGAGTATCTGGAAACTCCTGTAATTAGTATCATCTCATTTCTCTGTGCCTAGAAGATTACTCAGTTTAGGTCAATAGATTCCCAGGGGGTAATGCATAAAGCTGAACTCATTAGGTGAGCCATCAAAGTGGGAATGACCTGGGGAAGCAGAAGGGCAGCAGTTAGAAACCAACAGGGGCAGAGCCAAGATGGCAGCATAGCAGGAGCTACTCTGAATCTCCTTCTAACCAATCATTACAAAGCATCTCAAAAGAACAGGAACCAAAACCAGAGGAGTAAGAGACTCTCCTACTGGACACAGTATGAAAGATAGACAGTGAGTGAGGATTCCTATGCCTTATGGGAGAGAAACTACTCAAATCAAAGTACTTGTTGACCACATCTTCCCCCACATCAAATACTGAACCACAGTTAATGCCAGGGCCAGGAAAATCTCCAACGATTTTGCCTTGGCAATGAGACTCAAAGCTGAATAACACAGTCCTTGCAGCAGGACAGCAAAGGGGTAGCCAAAGGGGCAGTCAAAGCAGAGGTGCAGATGATGAACTTAGTGCAAAACCCATGTTACAGTTGAAAATCCAAGAGGCAACAGCTGAGGAAGATAGCCATAGGACAAAATGCTTTGAAGCAAGAACTACACATAAAAAAAAACCTCATCAGAGATCTACCTACATTCATTCAAGCCTCAGAAAGGGAAGGAAAGATAGTCCCAAGTCCCTTGAGACAGAAACTATGAAAGCACTGACAACCAACATGCAAGAATCCTACAGGGGCAAAAGGAGTTAACAATACCAAAAAAATACCCACTTGACCCTTTACAATTTTTATGGAGAAAAAGAGCAAATGTAGAATATCTGTCTTGTAAAGTGGGTAGAGGGTGTGCACATCATCCTCTTCCTCATTTCTTGCTCTGGTGCCCAGGATTCTCACATTAAAAAAAAAAACAATCCCATAAATTTTGTTTTAGAATATATATTGAATATTGGATCTAAAGCAGAAGAGCGTAATGGCTTGGGAATTGGGGGTAAGTGACATGCCCAGAGTAACAGAGATAGGAAGTGACAAAGGACAGATTTGAAGTCAAGACCACCTTATTCCAGGCCTGGCCCCTCTATTCACTGAGCCCTTTCATCTTGTTTCTAGGAAAAGAGAAACCAGGAAAAGGAGAAAGCTGTGGGAGAGACCTGAGAACCGGAGAGTTAACACCATTCTCAGAAGGAAATGCTTCCTCAGTGTTCCATTTCCTGCATAGTCCAGCAACATTAGCACTAGATGACTAGCATGGAGAGGTGCCTTATTAGTCTATTTCAGATTTCCCCCAATTAATAAACTTCCTGTGTTTCTGATTTCCCTTTAATGAGATTCCTTAGTAGCTGCTTCCAATCAAGGAACAAGGAATGAGGATCCCACAACTTCCATAGGAAAGCTCACCAAGGGAAGACACCCACATCTCACAAACAGTGCCAAAACAAGGGGAGAGGGGGGATGGATGGGTGAGAATATGACTCTTGGGAAACAAGTCCTCTTCTGCAAGTCTGACCTGGCCAGGTTGGCATGGATGGCTCTTGCCACTCTGTGGATCAGAATAGGGCAAGTCTTTCTTTCTAGGATTGGGAGGGAAGAATCCCAGGTCTGTTTTATAAGTTATGTAAAGGAGGAACCTGGCCTTTGGAAGTCCATGGCTCCAAAGTTGGAAAAGGCACAGAAATGGAGGTTGGAGGAGTCTTTCAGAGCTATGGGGCCACTAGGAGAACCCACTGGTGGCTAAATCTGTTGGTTCCTGACTTTATTTGCAGGGACTGCATACTGCGGATTTGTGCTCTGTAAGCTTATGGTACTTGGACCTGAATAAATATCACACATTATTTGACTGAGGTCTCAATCAGAGCAACTGAGCTCCTTGTGAAAGAAGGGATACTTAGAGAAGAGTTAAAAGTCTTGTCTTTGGAGCTTCTTAAATTTCAAGATTTCTTCCCAGGCACCAGGGTTTCTTTCTCCCTGCTTCATCAAGCCTCATCACTGACATAAAACTACCTCAAAGTTAGTCCTTCAGTCATATGCACTATTTTTCTCCTACTCAGCTAGTCTATGGAGTGTTGGATCTGTCTCTGGAGTCTTTTCCCACACTTAGTTTCTCACTACCTTGTGTAATATTTTAAATTATGAGATTGTTTGGAGTTTGATAACTTCATTAAATGAAAGTAGTAGTAGTAGTAGTAGTAGTAGTAGTAGTAGTAGTAGTAGTAGTAGTAGTAGTAGTAGTAGTAATAGTAGTAGTAGTATTGGTATAGACAGGGGAAAATGGGAGAAAGGTAAAGAGATACTTAGTGTTAAAAGGAATTTCCCTCCGGATTATGTGTTTGTTTGATATCATCAATCAGTGACCTGTAGGTCAATTACCATTGAGATGTGCAGGTATTGACAAACCATCAGAGAAAGGAAGTTAAAACCAAGGAAAGGGGAAACTGATCCCACAGGAACTGCCCTCTTGTTTGTTGCCAGGCAAACTGAGGAATTATGATTAGTTCTTGAGATGTGATGGGGTAGAGCTAGTGGATGGAGAAAACTACTTATAAGGTTAGACCAAGGAACTGCTCCTGCTTCTCTCTCTCTCTCTCTCTCTCTCTCTCTCTCTCTCTCTCTCTCTCTCTCTGTCTGTCTGTCTGTCTGTCTGTCTGTCTGTCTGTCTGTCTCTGTCTCTCTCTCTGTCTCTGTCTCTGTCTCTCTCTCTCTCTCTCTCTCTCTCTCTCTCTGTCTGTCTCTCTGTCTGTCTGTCTCTCTCTCTCTCTCTCTCTCTCTCTCTCTGTCTCTCTCTCTTTCTCTCTCTCTCTTGCTCTCTCTTTCTCCCTCTCCCTCTCCCTCTCCCTCCATCTTAGGTGTAGGTGTTTAGCTTCAAAACATCAAATGGTAAATACGGTATTCAGCTAATTACTTTCCTACATTTCCCTATCTTTCCTATCACTTCTTTGATGTAACAAAGCTACTCAAGCTACTAATAGCCTCATAATTTAATTTTAATTGTTCCCCTGTGGGACCACAAAATTTTGACATATACTTTCATTTTCTTCAGTTTCCTTACATTTTACTCTCCCTAAACTATTTTTAAGTAAGTGTTAGTAGCTGATTTAGATTGGCTAAAAAACTTGCTGACCAGAGCCAGTAATCAAGACTGATCCATACTACAATCTCACTGGATTGTGATTGGATTGGTGAGAAATGGTTAAGTATTAAGGGAGGGAAGCAAGCTTAACTTTTGTTTTTTTCCCCAAATAGAGCCAGGTTTGGGGATTAAGCTCTAATTAATAATTAAATGATAACTAGGAGACATAGTGGATGGAGACTGGAGTCAGGAAACTCATCTTTCTGAGTTCAAATCTGGTTCAGACACTCACTAGCTGTATGACCCTGGGAAAGTCACTTCACCCTGTTTGCCTCAGTTTCCTTATCTGTAAAATGTGGTAGACAAGGAAATGGCAAACCTCTCCAGGATCTGTGCTAAGAAATGGAGTCAGGAAGAGTTGAACATGACTTAATAATGACTTCATAAAGAATTTCTCCTCACACATAAGGGTTTTGCTTTCTATCACTATTTGCCTCTATGATTCTAGTGCAGCCCTCTGAGCCCACACAGAACACTTCTAATTCCTCTTCCACATAAGAGTCCAGAAAATTGCTATCAGGCCTCTCCCCAAAGCTTTCTATTCCTTTATCTAATATGTAGTTCCCTCAATTGATCTTTGGAGACTCCAGACACCTCATCATTCTGGCTGAACACTCCCCAGTTCACTGTTTCCCCTTGTAAAATGTGTGATCTAGAACCAAATACAATAATCCAAGTGCCATCTGATAGTACAGAAGAACAGCTCTCTCCTTATTCTTCAAAGTGGACGTGCTTCTCTTAAGACTGAATTAGTGGTTGGGGTATTTGTTTAGCTCAGTGAATTGAGAGCCAGGCCTAGAGAACAGAGGTTCTGGGATCAAATCTGACCTCAAATAATTCCAGCTATATGACCCTGGGCCTGTCACTTAGTATTGATTCTATGTCTGATAGGTAAGGGTTAAAAAAAGTGTGCATTTAGGTTTTTCAACTGCCCTGTTACCTTTCCAACTGATAATATGTTTGTGGTTCTCTCAGGCATACCCAAGGTCTCTTTATGCAATCCAACATTAAAAGTCTGTCTCCAATTTCCCCTTTTTTAAATCAATCATCCCCCATTAATTCAACTTTTTTCTATGTAATGGGTAACAGTCACTGCCCCATCAAGGCCAATGCTTTTTGGTAATTTGGACTTTTTGTACTCAAGGATAGGACCTGATACCAATCCCCAGTGACATTCATCTTATCACATTACGTCTACTGTGCCAGCATCCTGAACTACTTCTGCATCCTATCTGCTTCTACCATCCCTCTCCTGCCAATTTTTCTTTTTCTCTTTTCCTTCCAGTTTCAAAATTTTGCTTTCTGCTTGTCTGTAGAATCAGTAGAACAATAATGGTCACCATTTACAAAGCTCTTTACAGATATTATTTCATTTGATCCAAGTCACTCATAGGAACATTAAACAGAATGAGTTCAAGAACAGAAACTTCAGAAGATTTGTCTGAACTGATGCAGAATGAAGTGAGTACAACCAAGAGGTAAGTTATACAATAATGACAGTGATCTGAAGACAAACAACTTTGAAAGACGTGAGACCTCTGATCAATGCAGTGGCTAATAAAGTGGCAGAAGACACATGATAATAAGTTACTCACTTCTAACAAAAAGCTACAGACTTTATATGAAAATCAGCTGCCTCACTTCAGAAATGCGATGGACTCAGCATGTATGTTGCAAGTGATAATTTCTTGAGCTTGGGAATTCGTTTTCCTTGATTATTCATGTGGCATCATAGGTGAATTTTAATCTTGAAACTATTATTAATGTTTTAATATTGCAACCTATGTGGTCATGTACCATATTCACAAGCATAGTAGTTCTTGATCATTGTATTTAATAGGTACTCTATTAATTCTGACCACTCTACAAATCTACAGTCCAAAAGTCAGAAGAATTCCTGGGTAAGCTGCCTTGGGGTCCTAGTTCACACCTTGTCTGACCAGATTCCATACCAGGTCACATGTTTGAATAAACCCCGCCTCTTTGATGTTGTGGTTGTCAGTTGAGCCAATGTTAAATCTTATGCCTTGTCACATGAACACTAGCTACCTCCCATTCCCCATTCATTGATCCACCAATAAAAGAGCAAGGAAATATATAGTTCACTGTCTCTCTCTCTCTCTCTCCCACCATCAGAGGTGCACATAGGCTGGATCCCAAGCTCTTTAAGTCTTGTCTCTGAGTCTTTCTTCCTTTATTATTTTCCCTCTTTATCTCTATTTGCTTCACACATTTTCTCTCAGTTTTTGAGTCTCCTTCTCAGGTGTCCAACTAAGAATATATTAATTTGTGGCTTCAGGCATGCACAACCCATACTTATCCCAAACATATTCTTTTTCATTAGTGGTAGGAGGTAGAAGGGGGACAGAAAATAGATTTTGGTTAATTGGAAAAAATTAAATTAAGAAAAAGCTCTTTTCAACCACAGGTGTCAAATACAAAGCCTGCAACATTCCCAGGTGCTACCTGAACCAGGTGAAAAAGTAATTGGAAAATAGTTAACAAAAGAAAGTATTGCTAAATTAAATTGTGCTTTAAGCATCCTTATGTACACATTTAGTCCAATAAAAAGTCATCCCTCCTCTAAAGTATATGCTGTTGGTGTCTGACTTCCCCAAGGTCACATCCCCACTTCACAATTCTATCTCTCCCCCCTGCTCTCCATGCAGAACATCCCCAGAGTCAGGCACAGGAAGTTGGGATACCCCTAAGGTTTGTAACAATAAAACTGCATGAAATAAAAGGAAACTAAGGCCAGAGATGATCTCTCTATGGTCCTGCTGTACATTAATGTGATTATGGAAGTGGAGGGTCTTTCATCTGTACATAGGAAAGTCAGACCAGTGAATTAATTGAGAAGCATGAATTCTACTGTGGACCAAGTTACTGGATGCTAAAGCCAATAGATGAGAACCAGGTTTCATAACAGACATGCTTCCATGTGTCACTTTATGCCACAAAGAGGAAAAATATAGGTGCAATGGTAGATCTCTATGTGTGAAAGGAAACAATATATACATTCTCCTTTCCATCTTCTGAAGTTCCATGCCAAAGAGGAACATGGCCAGCCCCATTACATGACCACAGCTTGTATTCCAAACAAGATGGGAAACACCATGTGGGTCCACAGCACTAAGGGAAATGGACTGAATTAAAGACTATGGGGCAGTCATTGAACCTGCAGTCCTAGAAGTTGGGAGACAAAGAAGGTTGTATGTCACTGGGACAGAAGAGAATAATACAATATCAATAACAATGACAATGATGACAACTCACATGTTTTTTTGTGCCTATGATGTAAAAAGGAATTTCTCCACATAGAATCCTATTATATACAGAGCAAATATTATTCATTTTTCCAGATGAAGAAACTGAGGATCCAAAAGGAGGAGACACATTTACTACACAGATAGTAGACAGAAAAGGAAGGATTCAATCCAAGTTTCATGATTCTGAGCTCAGGGCTCTTTTTACCACAATGCACTGTGTCATGGGACCAGGGGCGGGGCAGAATGTCACTTATGTGTATTTCTCTCATACCGGGGAAAGAGAGAGTCTAACAGGCCACAATCCAGATACTCACCATAGATTATAAGATTCTTGGTTGCGGTGCGCGTCAATCCAGTGAATGAGTTAGATGCACTACAAGTATAGGTTCCAGCATGATTCAGGGTTGCAATAAAAGAAAATGTAGCTGAGTTGCTGACAGGTTGTCCATTCTGTAACCAAGTGAATTGTGCTGCTGGGTTAGAATTAGCATAACAGGTCAAGGTAATATTTGCCCCAACAGGGTACTCATTGACTGTATGAACAATCGTGGCGTTATCTGGACCATCTGGAGGAAAGAGAAGGATTCCATATTGAGATTACAGCAGAAAGACGGGGCATCTCCTAGTCTCTAACCCATCAGCAGGGATCACTATTTTTCCCTGACCCTCCTTTGCTCTGAGAAATTCACAACTGGTCCTCTACTTTTCCAGTTTGGATCTGAACTTGGAAGATCTTAGGGCTTTCTCCAGTTCAGCACCCTGGCTGGCCACTCTTCACCAGAAAGCATGACAAGGCCAATCTGGGATCCCTAAAGATGAAGGGGGTGGGAACCTCAGAGCCTTGATCTTTAGCTCTCAGAGTAGGGACTGAATTAGCCTGGCCTCTGGGAACACCCCACCAGGCTATAAGCAGGCACCATATAGGAAGAAGCAATATACTCACAGGTAACATTCAGTTTGAATGGATCACTACTATCCATAAAAAATGGGTTTTCAATTTCACACACATAGGGTCCTTTGTTTTCCCTTCTTGTGAGACTGCGGATAGTGAGTATCCTCTTATCCTGGGACAGCTGTATCCTGTTACCACCTGGGGCAAGTCCATTTATGAACCACCGGTAAGTGTGAATTTGACCCGTAGCATTGCAGGTCAATGAGAAGTCCTTGGTCTCCACTGCAGTATTGTTGGAGGTGACAATGATAGGTTTGGGCAGTGGCGCTGTGTAGAGAATAGACAGAAAATGACAGTGTTGGTTCTTTTTCTTACCTTATAACCAAATAACTTATTTTGAAGTGACCTCTCTAAGACCTTGGCAGGCTGGAGGCCAGAGACCAAGAACCTGTGATTTCAATAGCAAAGCTCCCCCCTTACTCTGGTGCAGATCACAACTCCTCCAGGCTTTACGAAAAGTTCATCTTCCGTTCCTGTGACTGACAAAGACATTCACATGGAGCCCAAGCCCCGGGTTCTCAGTCTTTCTGGGCTGAGGCAAGCAGGACTGGGGATGACAGACCCCTTCATCCAGCACCTGGGCTTGGATTTGAGGCCTTTATAGCTTGGCAGAACCACCAAGACTTTATGATTCCTTGGCCTGGACTTCCAGAAGCCAGGGTTCCTTACCTTGACAGCTTGATAAGGATATTGGGAGAAGCTGGTGTGGATGGACTAGGCACAGGCCAGAGGGAGACTGTGCTCAGAAAGGGAAACTTACTTTAACTCTAAAGAGGAGAGAAAAGGAAAGGCAGAGAGTGGGAATAGATCACTTAGTAGCAGGGTACAAAAAGAAGAGCCTCAGACTGGGAGTCAGGTGAGACCTGGTTCAAGTCTAGAGATTTCAAACCCACAATAACATCTCTAGTGCCTAGGACTGTGATTTGTCCACAGGAAGTAGTTCATACCCTTTACAGAAGATTCTGAAATTCTCTGCTCTGGGCTTTTCCCTTTCCTTAGGTGTTTCTTGCCCTACAAGAGGAGAATATGAATGTTGAAGGTGATCTTCAAGCTCAGATGAGGTTTTATGCTGGAAATCTAAACTAAAGGGGATTAATTTTTCCTGACCCTTTATGGCCCAAGGAGAGCTCTTTCCTTATCTCTAGTTGGCAGGTAGGCCTTGCCACTGACACAGGTGTGTGTGCCAGAACAATCCCTGGGGCATATCCAGGAGCATCGTCAGGCTTCTGTCCTGGGTCATCCATGGCCAGCTGTCTTAAAAATAATTTCCAAATTGATAGGAATAAGTTAGAAATATTTCAGCTTCCTTGACCTATCCCCTTGTTATTTTGGTAGAGCTTGCACTCCATCCCTGGGTATCCACTGGGAAGTTTAAGGTGAGGAAGAATGAGCCTCCCATTTGTATCCAGTAAAGCCAAGTGAGACTGACCAGGACAGTGACAAATCTGAGGTCAGCTAGCCACCTTTTGTAGTGGGGGGAGAATATGAAGGACAGTGAGCATGCTCCTGAGCAAGAAGGCCATGGCAGAACTTTTTGGAAGGTGTTTTGGCAACATCAATGGATTAAATGCCTGACATGACATAGTGGCTAGTGTTGGACCAAGAGAGAGAAAGACCTGAGTCCAAATGTTGTCTCAAAATGTTACTGGCTCTGTGACTTACTAGCAATTCCCTATGGTCTCAGTCTTCTGATCTGTTAAATGGGTAAAATAATCTCTCCTTCCTAGTGTTGTTGGATCAAATGAGACCATATATAAAAGCTCTGTATAAATCCTGAAAATAACCTGAACACAAGTTCAGAGGACGGAAAATACAGAGTGTGAGTCTGAGTACCAAATGTAGACTCATGCTGTCTGAGCACGCAATGCATAGCCAGAAGTATCTGAAAGGTCTGATGCCATTTTGAGAAGGGCTAAGGTTTAATGCCAGACTAAGAACACTCAAGGATAGTCTGTAGACAATAGGGAGTCATGAGCAGAGAAGAGACAAGAGCACACACATATTTAATTGAAGGATCAATTGAGGGCACTAGAGATGCTTAGCCCAAAGAAGAGAAGACTTGAGGGGAAGGGGAGACGTGTCTCCAAGGACTGATAGAGTTATAATGGGTTTGATGCCCCTGCCAGGGGATGCTCAGTGGTTACATTGATCAGGGAGGGACTATTTCCTAATGGGTCAGTCTCTTTTCTCCTTACAGCAACATTCAGGTACCCTTTTATCTCTTGTCTATCACAAAACAACTCTTTTTTTAAACCCTTACCTCCTGCATTAGAATCAATACTCTGTATTGTTTCCAAGGCAGAAGGGCCAGGCAATGGGGGTTAAGTAACTAGCTCAAGGTCACACAGCTAAGAAGTGTCTGAGGCAAGATTTGAACCCAAGATTTCCTGTTCTACAGCCAGGCTCTCAATCCACTGAGTTACCCAGCTACCCCTGCAGATCAACTCTTCAGAGGAGGTAATGGCTTCTTTTTCAGATGGGGCAGGGATTATGATTAGAATCCTGGTGATTCTGATTGAGAACTTTACTATTTTTTTGTCAGAAAGATAGGCGAGTAGGATTGTGTGGCCTCTGACTCTCCTCTCTCCTGGTCTGCCTCCAGAAATATGGGAGAAAAATCAAGATGATTCCTCAATTTCTTGACCTTCTCTAGGCCCTTGGTCTCCCTCCCTTCCCCAAGCTTGCCTTTCACACAGTATTTACTGATGTGGATCTCAGTGTTTTTTCAGGGTTATTCATTGTTCCTCCTTTTTTTCCAACTTCTTTCTCAAGCAAAAAGTCTTTACTTCTATGTTTTTAGAAGATGTGGTAGAACTAGACTGATGTAGCCCCAAAATAAGAGATAAGATCTAGGAAGACAGAGAGAGAAAGAATGGAGAGGCATCAAAGGGAATAGATAAAGGGTAGGCTAGAGATAAAGAGAGAAAGAGGAGAGCTGTCAGTAAGCTGTATCTCAAGGAAAAAGCCCCAGGGGCTTTCCTTGACTACACAGGCCAAACAGGATCCAGTTTTATGGACTGGACTCCCTGCTCAATTCTGGTCCAAAAATGATTTGAGATGCCTTGGAGAACTGAACTGAACAGGATTTCTGGACTAACTCTGCAACAGTGCTGAGACCTATAAACAGGCTCACATCCAACCCAATCCTGTCATGATTGAGGATGGGCTCCAACATTTGCCCCTCTATGATTAGATGGAAATCAGGCTGGCTCAATCATTCCTGGCCTCAGATCTTCCTCTCTTGCTATAGATCTTCTTCTGTCCACTAGGTGGAACTACCAGAACAGGAAGGACTCTGGCTCATTACTCCAAAAAGTTTCAGCGTAGCAGTTGACACCAAGTGTGATCTAGGGCATCTTAACCTCTCTAGGTCTGTCTATGGATACAACTGACTTCAGTTCCCTGGAAAGATCAGGAAATGTCCAATTAAACAGGAAATCCTGAAAATCAAAAGAGTTTTATAAAATCAAAAGGAAATAAAAACAGATTTAAATAAAACTAGGATCTGGTTTTTAAAATAATAATACAATTAAATAGATGACCCATTGGTTAATTTGATTAAAGAAAGAAGAAAACATTATTACCAATAGCAAAAATGAAAATGATGAGTTAGCAATGAAGTTGAAATTAAGGAAATTCTGAGCACTTATTTTGAGCAATCATGTGCCAGCAAACCTGAAATGTAAGTGAAATAGTTAAATACTTACAAAAAGATGAATTGCTCAGATTGACAGAATTATAGAGTATTTAACAACTCAATCTTAGAAAAAGACATTGAAGAAACCACAAATGAGTTCTTTATAAAAAAAGTCCCCAGGATTAGATTTATATACCAGTGAAATACCACACTGAAGGAACAATGAATCCCAATCCTATATCAACAATCTTAAAAATATAGGCAACGAGAGCTAGTGAGGTGCTCAGTGGATAGCCTAAATTCAGGAGGACCAGGGTTCACATCTGATATCAGACACTTCCTGGATGTGTGACCCTAGGCAAATCATTAACCACCATTGTCTAGCCCTTACTTTTCATCTAATTTTGAAACAATACTTGGTATTGATTCCAAGATGGAAGGGAAGGGTTTTCAAAAATACATAAAGAAAGAATCCCAACAAATTCCTTTTGTGATCCAAATATAGTTTTGATACCTAAACCAGTGAAAACAAAAACAGGAAAAAAAATAGAATACTTAAATAATCCTGTACCAGAAATAGAAATTGAACAAGCCATCACAGATCTCCCTAAGAAAAAGTCTCCAGGGCCTGATGGATTCACAAGTGTGTTATACCAAACATTCAAAGAACAGCTAATCACAATCCTATACAAACTATGTGGCATACTAACCAAAGGAGTTCTACCAAATTCCTTATTTGACACAAATATGGTACTGATTCCAAAGCCAGGCAAGTCAAAAACAGAGAAAGAAAACTATAGACCAATCTACTGTAATAGATAGTAATTCCTGAGGGTGTAATTGATTGCTAATGGATAACTAATGGATCAAGTTTTGCCTACCCTCCTCCCTTTACCTCCCACTTCAGAAGCCTTCAGCTTCCTCTCCCCCTTTCCCTTCAACCTTCTTTCTAAGTCAGTCAGGGTGAATTATGATGCTTTAGAGAAAATACTCTTTTCTCTTCTTTAACTCAACTAAGGGTTTATTGGGGGGGGGGGAACAGGAAAGAATGGAGGATAACGTAAGAGAGATAGGTTTCCCTATTCTCTAAAATGAGGATTAGGAGGATATTGGGGAAATGGTAGTTCTGTCACAACTGTGACACAGAGTCAGTCAAAGAAATGAAGACAATTGTCTTCTTTCTTCTTTTGTCAATCAGCCAGGTAAATATCAGAGATACAAATTAGTTCTTCTCCACCATCAGCCACCAGCCAAAGCCAAAAGTTTCTTCTCCCCCACTCTGTCAGAAGCCAAAAGCTTAGTCCACCAAGCTTCCTAGCCAAGTTCAGAATGGCTTGGCTCCAACTGTCTTTCCCTGTAACATTTCAAATGGAATTTTCCTTTTGATTGACAGATGATATCCTTTGAATGCATGTATATTCTCTCTTTACATCCCTCCCTTTTTTGTCTTCCAAATTTGCACCCACAAATTTTATTGATAGTTACCTTTCATATATTTCTAACTAAGTATTCTTACACTCTATTATCTTAAATATTCCTTTACCCTCCCAAAATAAGAAATCTTAACTTATCTTAGCTGTTCTGTCTACCTAGTGCTATGCTAAGTTTGGGTATAGGAAAATGGTTTAGGTAATAGGGATTCACATGAACATGGTTTTTACATAATAGCAAATCATGTAACAATTTTCAAACCATTCAACAAATTCCATAACGTTTTGAATATGCAACTGTCTTATCTCCTAATGTCTATAATTCAACTAAGTAAAATTTTCTATCACTAACTATTGCTAACCTAAAATCATAATGCAATCTAGCTTCTATACATAAGTAGTTCTACGTCTGTCTCTACTTTCCTAAGACTTTGAACAAATTCTCTATGCTGTCACTATTGTTAGTCATTAGAATATTAATAAACTATTTCAATAGTGTTTATTAGTACATTAATATCTACATGTGTACATAAGTTGTACCTATACAAATTTACACATGTGCATCCACATAAATTGTTCATGATTTCTATTCAAACTCACGTAGATAAAAAATATCTCAGTCTGTTTGAATTTTCCACAGAAATTTTATCAGTGTGACTTTGTGTTTTGCCACTATGTTGTACATTGTATACTTGCCCATTCCATGAGATGTCTTCCTTTTCTATGTAGAATGTGCATGCACATATTTGATGTTAACATGTACGATGCATTCTTACATATCCTCATGATCAAAAGTCCAAACTTTCACAGTCCTTCCATGTCCTTTCCTTTTATGTTGCTTGTATAAACTTTGTCTTCATCTCTGGTCCTCTGGTCATCATACCAGTCTCATCTTCTTTCACTCTTGATTTTAGACCTGTTCTTCAATTCAGGAACAAACTGGAACAATCATGAACATGCATGCATGTAAGGTTTTTACATTTCCATGTATGTAAGATTGAAATTCTCATGTGCATGGAAGTAAGCTGAGTTCTTCATGAATGCATGTCAGAATTCATCAATAATTCTTCATGTGTGGAAGTAAGCATAACATGTGTTTATCTTCATGTATGGAATTAAGCATACATGTGTTCATCTTCATGCATATAAGTAAACTTTACTTGTGTTCCTCTTCTTGCATGTAAGCCTAGCATATATACATCTTCATGAGTGAGTGTAAGCAGTATAGCATTGTGCATAAGTTCTTAGAATTTTTTCAAGAACATTGATATAAAGTTTGCTAATCTTTTTGGTGTTTGACTTTTTTTCAAGGAGGTTTAATGTATGTTTACTTTAGTTATTTCTAAGAGATAGAGTTTGAATATACTGTATTTTGTTTGGTCATGGAGTTACATTTGCACGTGAGATAAATTTTTTTCTTTCTTTTCTGATACTATGCTTGGCAGAGTTTGTATAGAATATAGAGGCTTTTCTTTGGAGTTAAACTTTTAAATGCATTTTTTTCTGTGTTACTGGCTGTATTTCTTTCTGGACTGTGTTATTTGCTTCAGGGGTGCTTTCCAGGTATCATTCATAAGTTTTCATTCACAAGGACTGTTATTGATTTCTTCTTGGGCTATTCTTGTTGCTGCTCATGACTAGGGCTTCTTTTTTTTAATCAGACATCATCTGTGTGTATCTTCACTGATGACATGATCACATTGTTGTGTCTAGTGAGGTATCTGCAAATATGAGGTAACTTCTTCATGGTATGCCCTCCCTCTCTCCCTTCCCGTGGTAAAGATTAATTTAGAGTGAAAGTTGAGAGAAATGGATAACCTTTTTCAGTTCTCAACTACAACTTGATGTTAAAGTCTTTGAAAACAAATTCATCCAATGTGAATCTATGCTTCCAAAGCATTCTAGGTGTTTGTGTCTGTCCTAGTTATGAAGTTAGAATATTATGTTACAAGCTTAGGAGAGTCCTTGTTGTTGAATTACTTGTTCTTTTGTGCTGGAATATATTCTTTTCTACCTAAAACTAGTCTTCATTCTCATAAGGTATTGTCTAGTATGTTACCCTATGGAACTTCC
This sequence comes from Monodelphis domestica, assembly GCF_027887165.1. Taxonomy (NCBI): domain Eukaryota; kingdom Metazoa; phylum Chordata; class Mammalia; order Didelphimorphia; family Didelphidae; genus Monodelphis; species Monodelphis domestica. Next base: position 425,344,367 of record NC_077230.1, read on the forward strand.
ATTAATCTTAGTTTCACTCTTACAGCATGAATGGTATTTGTCATGTTTTTGAAGTTAGAGAATAGAAGTGAAATCGTATATCTATCTCTCCTTCTCCAGTTATTAATATGTTCCTTGATATCCACCTTCCCATTCAAAATCTGTGTCTGTACAAGCCATGTAATTCAACTTCTCTATAAAGTCATCTTAATTATCAACCCCTAATCTTGCATAAAGTTCTTCCAATGGTATGCAACTTGTTCTGTGCCCAAAGAATATCTTATCATCATAACCTTAGTGAGACTTTGATTATACTGGTTTCAGGTATTCAATTTTCTCACTTGTGTCCCACACATCCCCTTCTTTGTCTACCTCTTCATAAAGCTTATAAAATTAGTAAGGCATTTATTTTAAATCATTTTGATCCATTATTATTATTATACCTTCTGATATTCCTTCTGGTTCTGTATCTGATTCTGAATCACTAAATTAAATCCAGTCTTTATGTTCTTTGGATTTTGGTCAATGCCATGTAAACTTTTGTCAGATGTTGGTAACTCTAGCTTTGTGTGTTGATCTAAGACTACGTCACCAGCTTTTGTGTTTCTCAAATCAGTTTCTGTTTGTTTCTCATGGCTAAGCTTTAGATTTTCATTTTGAATTGGTAAACTTGGTGGTATGGATTTAGCTCCTTCCTGAAGATATTCTACACTGTTAATAATCATAGATCCTACTCTATCACTAGTTTGAGGTTTATGTTCATCTTCACTCTCATTTGACTATGTAGAGATAGGAATCTTTCCCTCTATGTTGTTATTTTCTTCTAGGAATGAGTTCAGTACATCTGCATGTTCCCCTGCATCATCAGTAGGATGTGTGCCATCATTCTTTTCCACAGTAGTACATACATATGTTTCTGGCTTTGTAACTAAGGTGTGTATGATTACTAAATCACTGTTCAATCACTCTGCCAGCTGTATATGTGAATCAGTTAATTCTTTTTGATTCAAATCATTTCCTCTTAAGTCTACATTAGAGGTTGAATTACAATACATTCTACTACATTGGAACATGAATTTAAATCATAGCTGTTGCTTATCTCAATAAGTTTAATTGGTCAGATTCCCCTCTGCCACTTAGAATGTTGACTTCAAGACTGTCATTTGAATCCTTGGTTGTTTTTTCAGTTACTAAGACTTCCATTCCTTCCCTTTTCAAATTCAACTGTCATGTCACCTCCATTACTTTGAATAGGATTATTGTTTTCAAATGTAATCTCAGCTTCATTTTCAGTGAATGTTGTCTTATCTAAATTAATCATTGATGGACTGAAAATTTCTGCCTCTGGATTCAAATTAGATGTTTTTTCTAAGGGTACCTTTGCCATAAACCTATTAGGAGAATTAACTGAGTTTGGTGGGATGTCATGCAAATCTGTGAATGGTTTCAAAGCATTTATATCCCTAACAACATTAATCATTAGGGAATTGAAATTTTGTTTCACTGTGTCTTTCACTAACTCCTGCTTGAGTTCCTGTGAATATATTTTTCTTTTTCTTTTGCACAATTCAGTCCCAGTGCCCACTCTATGTTGAAAAAAGTACTCTAATAATGATTTGATTTCATTTGCACTTTTTTCTTGTGTAGTTACTATATATCCTTTCTCAAAGTCTCTTATCTCAGTTACTATTTGAGAAATGATTTCCTTAATTTCTTCATGTATTTGTATTACTTGTTTCTGCCTTTCTCTTGATCATTAAATTTACTATCACTCACAGATTCAATTTCTTGCACAATTTTTTCCAATGTGTCTCATCTTTTCCCTATTATTTTTATCAGCAGCCACTTTTTCACTATCTCTTTCATCTCCATGTACCACACTATTGAAATAGTAAGTGTTAATCTGTGTGACTCTATTTATTGTTACTAGTGACTGATGTACTCTGGCTTGTGACTAGAGAACTGCTGCTGGTATGGGGACACACCTGATGGTACTGAGTTACAATGGAAGTAGAGGTATTACAGAGATAGAGACACTGAGAGATACTGATACAGGGGAATGCACTGGGATTTGCCTACTGATTTCTATTGATGGTTAGTGGATAAAATCTATTTCCTAATCTCCTCCTCCCTTCATTCCCTTCCCTTCTCCAACCCTCTCCCTCCCAGTTTCTTCTTGAAGCCTTTGACTTCTTCCCTCCCCCCTGAGTGAACTATAAAGATACTCTTTTCTTTTACTTTTCAAGTCAGGGGGTTATTGGGAAACAGGCTGGGAAACTGAGGTAAGAGGGATGAGGGGGTGTCCCTAATCTATAATGAAGATTATGAGGGCTTGGGAAGTCACAACTGTGACAGAGGGATAGTCAGAGATGGAGGACAACAGTTAAAATCTTCTTTCTTCTTCACAAAGCCACCAATTTCAGAAGCCTCCCTCAAGGGTCCTTCAGCCTGAGACAGAAACTAAATAAGATCAGTTCAGCTTCAACCCCCAGAGCCAGAGACAGAATCAGAAGTCCCAGTTCCTACTTCTTCTCCTCTCTGTCCAGATCCTCAACTGCCATCTCCTGGGAACATTCCATTTGGTACCTTCTTCTTGATTGACAGGCAGGTCATGTCCCCAGCTTGTTTCTGGCATCTTGGCTTACAAGTCCTCTCTCTCTCCATGCCTCTACCACAATCTCCCCTTTCATTAGAAAAAAAAATACAACTTGCATTTTTCAAAGATACTTACCTTAATAATTTCATCTATCTATCTTAACTCTGCTCTGTTATAAATATACCCTTATCCTCCCCCAAAATAACAAAATCCTAAACTCATCTTAGCTGCTCTATCTATCTAAATGCTAAGCTAAGAATGGGTTATAGGAAAATGGTTTAGGTAGGGGAATTATATAAACATATTGTTCTATAACAAAACAAGTAACAACGTTCAAATCATTCAAACCAATTCACTAACATTAAGAATATGCAAATGTCCTATACCCTAATGTCTCTAAATTCACTAAGAAAATCTTCTACTACTAACAAATGCTAACCTACAATCATAATACAATCTAACTTCTATACTTTAGAACTTCTATGTCTCTACTTCCTAAGACTTGGACAAATTCACTAGGCTATCACTATCATTAGTAGTTAGAATATTAATAACTTACTCTAAAAATGTTAACTTGTTAGTTAATTTAGTAATTACATGTGTACATAGGATCTAATGCAAATTTACACATGTATATCCTTGTAGATTTCTGTGCAAACTCATGCAGAAAAGAAAAATCTTTGTTTGAATTTTCCACAGAAATTTCTCATCAGTGTGTCTTTATGTCATGCAACTATGCACATTGTATACTTACCCATTCCATGAGATATCTCACTTTCCTATGTAGGGTGTGCATGCATATATGTGATGTTCACATGTACAATGCATACTTACATATCCTCATGGCCAAAAATTCCAAGATTTCAAAAAGTTCCAAAGTCCTTCCATGTCCATTCATGTTGCATGTAGAGACTCTTCTATCCTTTCTGGCCAGCACCTCACTCTTCTGTCTTTTGTCACTTGATTGAAGACTTGTGTTCTTCAAATCAGAATTCACTGCAATAGTCATGAATCAGGAACACGCGAACAATGCATGTGTGTGAGAGTTATACATGTGTGCAAGTAAGAGTAAGAAGTTACTTTTGCATGGAAGATGGAATCTTCGTGCATGCAGAATTTATCAATCATATGTGTGTGCAAGTAATATTGCCTGTGATTTTCTTCATGCAAGGGGGTAAGCCTTTTGCATTTGAACATCTTTGTGCCTACAGGTAAGATGTACAGGTGTTTTACATGGATGGATGTGAGCATTATGCATAGGTTTTCAAGACTTTGGTAAGAATAATGATTTCAATTTTTTTTCTTCTCTTCATCAAGGAGGTTCATCATATGGTTACTGCTATTGTTTCTAGGATTGTTACTGTATGTAGTTCTTGGAGATAGTTCATTTTGTTTTGTTACTGTGTCAAGCAAAGATGATTTTATATTTTACATTGAAGCTTTTTTCTTTGTGGCTGCTACTCTTTCAAATGCAAGGTTTCCCTTTTTTGTCTATTACTGGCTGCATATCTTCAGAGGTGCTAGCCTTTTATCATGTTAACAAGGGCAGTGCTCTCTTTATGTATTCTGGTGGCTCTCATGTGCTTTCATTAGGTTTTCATTCACAATGACTGATATTGCTTTCTTCTTGGGCTATTCACGTTGCAGTTTATGACTAGGAATTTCTTTCAGATGTCATCTGTATATGTATTGTCACTGATAACATGTGAGATATCTGAACTTTTGAGATAATATCTTCATGGCATACCCTCTCTCTCTCTTCCTTTCCCCAGTAGCAACTGTTTTAGGATGAAGGTTGAGAGATATGGATAACCTTTTTCAGTTCTCACCTACAACTTGCTGTTAAACTTGATAACAATTCAACCAATGTGAATCTATGTTACCATAACATTCTAGATGTTTGTGTCTGTTCCAGTTATGAAGATGAAACTTTATCCTACGAGGTTAGGAGTATTCAAGATGTTGAATTGCTGGCTCTCGTGCTGGAATAACTTATTCTCCATGCTAACTCAAGACTAGTCTTCATTCACATAAGGTGTTGTATAGAATGTTACCCTATGGAATGACAACTAATCTTGGTTTCAATTTTACAGCATGAATGGTACTTGTCATGTGTCTGAATTTAGAGAACAGAAATGAAATTTTGAATCTATATCTCCTCCTCCAGTTCTCAATATGTTTCTTGATATTATCCTTCCCATTCAGAATCTGTATCTGCATAAGCCATACAATTCAACTTATCTATAAAATCTCCTTCATTATCAACCCCCAAGATTGCATAAATTTTGTCCAATGGTATGCAACTTTTTCTGTGCCCAAAGAATAGATCCTCCTCAGTGTCTTAGTAAGAGTTTGTTTGCACTGGTTCCAGGTACTCTATCTTTTCACCTTTGTCACCCACATCCCCTTCATCATCTACCTCTTCATAAAGCTTATAAAACTGATAAGGTATTTGTTCTAAATCATCTTCATCCATCATTATCACACCTTCTGGTATTCCTTCAGATTCAGTTCCTGAATCTGAATCACTAAATTCAGTCACTATGTTATTTGGATTCTTCTCAGTGCCATGTAAACCTTTGTCAGATGTTGGTAACTTTGGCTTTGTGTTTTGATCTAAGCCTATGTTACCAGCTTCTGTGTTCCTCAAGTCAGTTTCTTTTGGTTTCTCATTATTAAGCTGTAGATTTTCATTGTGAATTGGTAAATTTGATGGCATGGAGTTATGCATATCTTCTCCACTGTTAATAATCACAGATCCTACTTTAAAGCTAGTCTGAGGTTTATGTTTATTTTCATTCTTATTTGACTGTGTAGAGATAGGACTCTTTCCCTCTATTTCAGTATTTTGTTCTGGGAATAAGGTTTGTACTTCTGCAATTCCCCCTGTACAATTATTAGGATGTGCTTCCATGTTGTCCCCCACTACAACATGTAACTGTTTCTGGATTTGTAGCTAAGGTGTTCATAACTACTGACTCAATGTCCATGTCCTTGCTATTCTCTACCAGGTGCATATGTAACCCAGTAAATTCTCTTTGATTAGATCCATTCCCAATGAATTCTACATTAGAGGTTGTATTCTCAACTACAATGGAACATGAACCTAAACCACTGCAGTTGCTTTGGCTAGATACCCCTTTGCCCCATAGAATGCTGGATTCAACTGAATCCTTGGTTGCCTGCCATTCCATCCCCAGATTAAAATTTAACTGTAATGTCACCTCCGATACTTTGAATATGATAACCTTTGTGTTCAAAAGTAACTTCAGCTTCATTTTCAGTTAGTTTTCCCTTATTTACATCACTCACTGATGGATGGAAGATACTAGCTTCTGGATTCAAACTAGATGTCATTTCTATGGGTACCTCTGCCACAAAGCTCTTGGGAGAATTAATGAAGTTTGGTGGGACTTCATCTGTGAATGTTTTTAGAGCCTTATTATCTTTATCAACAGTAACCTTTAGGGAATTGAAATTATGTGTCTATCTCTGTCACAAACTGTGTTTTTTCAGTTTTTGTGACTCTTTCTTCTTTTACTTTTGCATAATTCAATCCCATTATCCACTCCACACTGGAAAAAGTTCTCTAGGAATGATTTTATGTCCCTCACAGACTTTTCCTGTTTAGTTACTGTACAACTCATCTCAAAGTCTTTCATCTCATTTACTATTTGAGTTGTCATTTCCTTAATTTCTGCCTCAGTTTCTGTAATCTGTCTCAGCCTTTCTCTTGCTTTATTGCAATGGCCATCATTCACAGAATCACTTTGTTGTACCAAATCCACACTATTTCCCAAGTTTCTTCTATTATTTTCAATCGTAGCCTCTTCCTCACTATTTCTTCTACCTCCAAGTCTCACACTACACAACTTATGGTCCTGGCTTCACAACTATCTTATAACTATATCAGAATACTTTGACTTTGCTCCAGTTTTTATAGCATTTTGCATTTCATTTAAATCAGGATCTTGCTGTGAGGACTTTAACTTGTAGTGTGAACAACAAATGGATTTCTTGCACATCGTCTATGCATTGTCTCTGTTATTACTCTCTTGTTTCTTCTTCAAAAAACAGTTTCTAATCAAGTGCCCTTTCCGGTGAGAAAAGAAACACTCCCTATTCTCTCTTTGGACTGGTCTTGCCTTGTAACTAGGTTTTTGGGAACTAGATGTGTTGAAAGTCTTAACCATGTTCAAATTTTTAATTTATTCAATTTCCTTTTGTTTCAAACCATTTTCAGTCCTCTCCAACTTATCTTTCAGATCTTGAAATTCCTTACTTTGATCTGAATTGTTTTCAAATAGGTAACCTGCAGACTCTCTCAATTCAATTAGGGAAACTGAGTCATACTTAGGAAAATAGTTCTTGAAAAAGATTCTAAAATTGGGTGTGTATCCCCTTAGAAATTGCCTATGGGGACTTCCGGTCAAGATGGCGGCTTAGAGAAAGCTAAAGTACAGATCTCAGGAAAACCCTTCCCGACCGATCTCAAACTATAAGCTCCTAAGGCACCGAAATTCAAAACGATCAACAGCATAGACCCTGGGAATCCTCCTCCTGGACCTGGACCTGGATCAAAAGGTACGGCCCCCCTCAAAAGCCAGAACCCGAGATCACTCAGACCTAAGGGGTAGGAGCGCAGAGTCCAAGGCTCCGGGAAGCCACGGCCCCTCCCCACTCAGAGAGCGGGGTCGTCTGAAACAACAGCAACCCTCAGGGCCAACAAAACAGCCTCACGGCCAGCTATTCTGAAGGCAACTTCCGGAAAGCAACCCAACCCATTCCAGTCGAGGGGGCAACTTAGCACCAGGGGAAGCAGATAGAGCCTGGGGAGAGTGTGGCCCCCTGGTCCAACCCTTCCATTCCAGTTCCAGTGAAAGTCATTGCCGGAAGGCATACTCAATTTAACCCAGGGAAAGCTCATAGAACCGACAATCTGCCCAGGACTAAAGCTTCTGAACACCAGACAGAGATAAGAAAAGCTAATCCTCCCCATTCAGAGATGGCAAACTCCAGAGAAGCACAGAAGCCCCAAAATCCCAAGAAAAATAAGAAGAAAGGGGCAAGCGACTTTGGACACATTCTATGGAACCAAAATACAAAATACAGAGGAGATAGAAGACGATGCACAAGAAAATGCTCTGAAACCTTCCAAAGGAAATGGAAACTCTACACAAACACATGAAGAATTTGAATCAGAAATGACCAAAAAGATGGAAACCTTCTGGGAGGAAAAGTGGGAAATAATGCAAAAGAAATTCACAAAATCTACAAAACCGGTGTGACCAAACTGAAAAGGAAAACCAGGCTTTAAAGGCCAGAATCAGGCAGCTGGAAGACAACGATCGTGTAAAAGAGCAAGAATTAATAAAGCAAAGCCAAAATACCAAGAAATTAGAAGAAAACATAAAATATCTCACCAACAAGGTGACAGATCTGGAAAATAGAGGGAGAAGAGATAATTTAAGAATAATTGGACTTCCAGAAAAGCCAGAAATAAACACCAAACTCGACATCATGATACAAGATATAATCAAAGAAAATTGCCCAGAGATTCTAGAACAAGGGGGTAATACAGCCACTGACAGAGCTCACAGAACACCTTCTACAATAAACCCCCAAAAGACAACTCCCAGAAATGTAATTGCCAAATTCCAAAGCTATCAAACAAAAGAAAAAATCCTACAGGAAGCCAGAAAAAGACAATTTAGATATAAAGGAATGCCAATCATGGGTCACACAAGACCTTGCAAGTTCTACTCTGAATGATCGTAAGGCATGGAACATGATCTTCAGAAAGGCAAGAGAGCTGGGTCTTCAACCAAGAATCAGCTACCCAACAAAACTGACTATATACTTCCAAGGGAAAGTATGGGCATTCAACAAAATAGAAGACTTCCAACTTTTTGCAAAGAAAAGATCAGAGCTCTGTGGAAAGTTTGATACCAAAAAACAAAGAGCAAGGAATACCTGAAAAGGTAAATATTAAGGAAAGGGGAAAAATGTTATCTTCTTCTTTTACTCAAACTCTCTTCTATAAGGACTACATCTCTATCAATCTATGTATACTAACATGTGGGGAAAATGTAATGTATAAATAGGGGGTAAAGAAAGACCAAATAGAATAATCTTTCTCACACAAATATTCACATGGGAAGGGGAGGGGAAGAAAACTCCTATAAGAAGGAGAGGAAGAGAGGGTTTTTTACTTAAACCTTAATCTCAGGGAAATCAACTCTGAGAGGGAAAAACATCCAGATCCATTGGGATCTTGAATTCTATCTTCCCCAACAAGGGTAGGGAAAAGGGAAAACCAAGGGGGGAAGGGGGAGAGGGAAAACAAAGAGGGAGGGAAAGAGAGGGGGGAGGGGGAGGGAACAAAAAGGGAGAGACTAAAAAGGGAAACATGTCAAGGGAGGGGACCAGGGGGACTGTTTCAAAGTAAATCACTGGACTAAAAGGTAGAGCCAAAGAAGAAACGGTTAGAATTAGGGAAGGCAATCAAAATGCCAGGGAGTCCACAAACGACAATCATAACTTTGAAAGTGAATGGGATGAACTCACCCATAAAATGTAGACGAATATCAGAATGGATTAGAATCCAAAACCCTACCATATGTTGTCTTCAAGAAACACACATGAGGCGGGTTGATACCCACAAGGTCAGAATTAAAGGATGGAGTAAGACCTTATGGGCCTCAACTGACAGAAAGAAGGCAGGAGTGGTAATCATGGTATCTAATAAAGCCAAAGCAAAAATAGACCTGATCAAAAGGGAAAGGGAAGGTAATTATATTTTGTTAAAAGGGACTTTAGACAATGAGGAAATATCATTAATCAACATGTATGCACCAAATAATATAGCATCCAAATTTCTAATGGAGAAACTAGGAGACTAGAAGGAAGAAATAGACAGTAAAACCATATTAGTGGTAGACTTAAACCAACCATTATCAAATTTAGATAAATCAAATCAAAAATAAATAAGAAAGAGGTAAATGAAGTGAATGAAATCTTAGAAAAATTAGAATTAATAGACATATGGAGAAAAATAAATAGGGATAAAAAGGAATACACCTTCTTCTCAGCACCACATGGCACATTCACAAAAATTGACCATACATTAGGTCACAGAAACATAGCACACAAATGCAGAAAAGCAGAAATAATGAATGCAGCCTTCTCAGATCACAAGGCAATAAAAATAATAATTAGTAATGGTACATGGAAAAACAAATCTAAAACCAATTGGAAATTAAACAATTTGATACTCCAAAACCATTTAGTTAAAGAAGAAATCATAGAAACAATTAATAATTTCATCGAGGAAAATGACAATGGCGAGACATCCTTTCAAACCTTTCGGTATGCAGCCAAAGTGGTAATCAGAGGTAAATTCATATCTCTGAATGCTTATATTAACAAACTAAGGAAAGCAGAGATCAATCAATTGAAAATGCAAATGAAAAAACTCGAAAGCGATCAAATTAAAACCCCCCAGCAGAAAACCAAACTAGAAATCCTAAAAATTAAGGGAGAAATTAATAAAATCGAAAGTGCTAGAACTATTGATTTAATAAATAAGACAAGAAGCTGGTACATAGAAAAAACAAACAAAATAGACAAAGTACTGGTCAATCTAATTAAAAAAAGGAAGGAAGAAAAGCAAATTAATAGCATTAAAGATGAAAAGGGGGACAGCACCTCCGATGAAGAGGAAATTAAGGCAATCATTAGAAATTACTTTGCCCAATTATATGGAAATAAATACACCAATTTAGGAGATATGGATGAATATATACAAAAATACAAACTGCCTAGACTAACAGAAGAGGAAATAGAATTCTTAAATAATCCCATATCAGAAAATGAAATCCAACAAGCCATCAAAGAACTTCCTAAGAAAAAATCCCCAGGGCCTGATGGATTCACCAGTGAATTCTATCAAACAGTCAGAGAACAGTTAATCCCAATACTATACAAACTATTTGACATAATAAGCAAAGAGGGAGTTCTACCAAACTCCTTTTACGACACAAACATGATACTGATTCCAAAACCAGGCAGGTCAAAAACAGAGAAAGAAAACTATAGACCAATCACCCTAATGAATATAGATGCAAAAATCCTAAATAGGATACTAGCAAAAAGACTCCAGCAAGTGATCAGAAGGATCATTCACCATGATCAAGTAGGATTTATACCAGGGATGCAGGACTGGTTCAACATTAGGAAAACCATCCACATAATTGACCACATCAACAAGCAAACCAGCAAGAACCACATGATTATCTCAATAGATGCAGAAAAAGCATTTGGTAAAATACAACACCCATTCCTATTAAAAACACTAGAAAGCATAGGAATAGAAGGGTCATTCCTAAAAATAATAAACAGTATATATCTAAAACCATCAGCTAATATCATCTGCAATGGGGATAAACTAGATGCATTCCCAATAAGATCAGGAGTGAAACAAGGATGCCCATTATCACCTCTATTATTTGACATTGTACTAGAAACACTAGCAGTAGCAATTAGAGAAGAAAAAGAAATTGAAGGCATCAAAATAGGCAAGAAGGAGACCAAGTTATCACTCTTTGCAGATGACATGATGGTCTACTTAAAGAATCCTAGAGATTCAACCAAAAAGATAATTTCAACAACAAAAATAATCAACAACTTTAGCAAAGTTGCAGGATACAAAATAAACCCACATAAATCATCAGCTTTTCTATATATCTCCAACACAGCTCAGCAGCAAAAACTAGAAAGAGAAATCCCTTTCAAAATCACCTTAGACAAAATAAAATACCTAGGAATCTACCTCCTGAGACAAACACAGGAACTATATGAATACAACTACAAAACACTCTCCACACAACTAAAACTAGACTTGAGCAATTGGAAAAACATTAACTGCTCATGGATAGGACGAGCCAATATAATAAAAATGACCATCCTACCCAAACTTATTCATCTATTTAGTGCCATACCCATTGAACTACCAAAATACTTCTTCACTGATTTAGAAAAAAACATAACAAAGTTCATTTGGAAGAACAAAAGATCAAGAATATCCAGGGAAATAATAAAAAAAAAAAACATATGATGGGGGCCTTGCAGTCCCTGACCTTAAACTATACTACAAAGCAGCAGTTATCAAAACAATTTGGTACTGGCTAAGAAACAGAAAGGAAGATCAGTGGAACAGACTGGGGGCAAGTGACCTCAGCAAGACAGTATACGATAAACCCAAAGATCCCAGCTTTGGGGACAAAAATCCACTATTCGATAAAAACTGCTGGGAAAATTGGAAGACAGTGTGGGAGAGACTAGGAATAGATCAACACCTCACACCCTACACCAAGATAAATTCAAAATTGGTGAGTGACTTAAACATAAAGAAGGAAACCATAAGTAAATTGGGTAAACACAGAATAGTATACATGTCAGACCTTTGGGAGGGGAAAGGCTTTAAAACCAAGCAAGACATAGAAAGAATCACAAAATGTAAAATAAATAATTTTGACTACATCAAACTAAAAAGCTTTTGTACAAACAAAACCAATGTAACTAAAATCAGAAGCGAAACAACAAATTGGGAAAAAATCTTCATAGAAACCTCTGACAAAGGTTTAATTACTCATATTTATAAAGAGCTAAATCAATTGTACAAAAAATCAAGCCATTCTCCAATTGATAAATGGGCAAGGGACATGGATAGGCAGTTCTCAGATAAAGAAATCAAAACTATTAATAAGCACATGAAGAAGTGTTCTAAATCTCTTATAATCAGAGAGATGCAAATAAAAACAACTCTGAGGTATCACCTCACACCTAGCAGATTGGCTAACATAACAGGAAAGTAATGAATGCTGGAGGGGATGTAGCCAAGTAGGGACATTAATTCATTGCTGGTGGAGTTGTGAACTGATCCAACCATTCTGGAGGGCAATTTGGAACTATGCTCAAAGGGCGACAAAAGAATATCTACCCTTTGATCCAGCCATAGCACTGCTGGGTCTGTACCCCAAAGAGATAATGGACAAAAAGACTTGTACAAAAATATTCATAGCTGAGCTCTTTGTGGTGGCCAAAACCTAGAAAATGAGGGGATGCCCATCAATTGGCGAATGGCTGAACAAATTGTGGTATATGTTGGTGATGGAATACTATTGTGCTAAAAGGAATAATAAAGTGGAAGAATTCCATGGAGACTGGAACAACCTCCAGGAAGTGATGCGGAGGGAGAGGAGCAGAACCAGGAGAACATTGTACACAGAGAATAATACACTGTGGTATAATCGAACGTAATGGACTTCTCCATTAGTGGCAGTGTAATGTCCCTGAACAATTTGCAGGGATCTAGGAGAAAAAAACACTATTCATAAGCAAAGGATAAACTATGGAAGTGGAAACACCGAGGAAAAGCAACTGCCTGAATACAGTGGTTGAGGGGACATGACAGAGGAGAGACTCTAAATGAACACTCTAATCAAATATTATCAACATAGCAATGGGTTCAAATCAAGAAAACATGTAATGCCCAGTGGATTTATGTGTCGGCTTCGGGGGGGGGGGGGTGGAAGAAAAGAAAATGATCTATGTCTTTAATGAATAATGCTTGAAAATGATCAAATAAAGTATAATTTAAAAAATTAAAAAAAAAAGAAATTGTTTATTAACATGGCCAGTTGTCTATTCAGAATCTTCTAAACCTAAGATTGACTCTGCCGTCTCTGACAGATAGTCTTTTTTTTTATCACTTTAAACATTATTTTATTTAGTCATTTCCAAACATTATTCATTGGAAACAAAGATCATTTTCTTTTCCTCCCCCCTTCCCACCATCTCTCCCATAGTCGACGCACGATTCCATGGGGTATCACATGTGTTCTTGATTCGAACCCATTTCCATGTTGTTGGTATTTGCATTAGAGTGTTCATTTAGAGTCTCTCCTCAGTCGTATCCCCTTCCCCCCTGTAGTCAAGCAGTTGCTTTTCCTCAGTGTTTTTACTCCCATAGTTTATCCTCTGCTTGTGGATAGTGTTTTTTACATCCCTGCAGATTGTTCAGGGACATTACATTGACACTAATGGAGGAGTCCATTACCTTCAATTGTACCATAGTCTATCAGTCTCTGTGTATAATGTATTCCTGGTTCTGTTCCTTTCACTTTGCATCACTTCTTGGATGTCGTTCCAGTCTCCATGGAATTCCTCTACTTTATTATTCCTTTTAGCACAATAATATTCCATCACCAACATATACCACAATTTGTTCAGCCTCTCATTTTCCTCATTCCTCATTTCCTCATTTCTCATCCCCTCATTTTCCAATTTTTGGCCACCACAAAGTGTGCAGCTATGAATATTCTTGTACAAGTCTTTTTACTTATTGTCTCTTTGGGGTACAAACCCAGCAGTGCTATAGCTGGATCAAAGGGCAGACAGTCTTATATCACCCTTTGGGCATAGTTCCAAATTGCCCTCCAGAATGGTTGGATCATTTTACAACTCCACCAGCAATGAATTAATGTCCCTATTTTGCCACATCCCCTCCAGCATTCATTACTTTCCTTTGCTGTCATGTTAGTCAATCTGCTAGGTGTGAGGTGATACCTCAGGATTGTTTTGATTTGCATCTCTCTGATTATAAGAGATGTAGTACACTTTTTCATGTGCTTATTATTAATAGTTTTGATTTCTTTGGCTGAGAACTGCCTGTTCATGTCCCTTGCCCTTTTACCAATTGGAGAATGGCTTGATTTTTTGTACTATTGATGTAGCTCTTTGTAAATTTGACCAATTAAACCTTTGTCAGAGGTTTTTATGAAGATTTTTTCCCAATTTGTTGCTTCCCTTCTGATTTTAGTTACATTGGTTTTGTTTGTACAAAAACATTTTAATTTGATGTATTCCAGATTATTTATTTTGCATTTTATGACTCTTTCTAAGTCTTGCTTGGTTTTAAAGCCTCTCCCTTCCCAAAGGTCTGACATGTATACTATTCTGTGTTTGCCTAATTTTCTTATAGTTTCCTTCTTTATGTTCAAGTCATTCACCCATTTTGAATTTATCTTGGTGTAGGGTGTGAGGTATTGAACCAAACCTAATCTTCCCCACACTGTCCTCCAATTTTCCCAGCAGTTTTTATCAAATAGTGGATTTTTGTCCCAAAAAGCTGGAATCTTTGGGTTTGTCATAGACTGTCTTGGTGAGGTCACTTACCTCAAGTCTATTCCACTGATCCTCCTTTCTGTCTCTTAGCCAGTACCAAATTGTTTTGATGACCGCTGCTTTATAATATAGTCTGAGATCTGGGACTGCAAGGCCCCCTTCCTTTGTATTTTTTTTTTCATTATTTCCCTGGATATCCTTGATTCTTTGTTCTTCCAAATGAAATTTGTTATGGTTTTTTCTAGATCAGCAAAAAAAAAATTTTTGGAAGTTCCATGAGTATGGCACTAAATAGTTAGATGAGTTTGGGTAGGATGGTCATTTTTATTATATTGGCTCATTCTACCCATGAGCAGTTAATGTTTTTCCAATTGTTCAAGTCTAGTTTTAGTTGTGTGGAGAGTGTTTTGTAGTTGTTTTCATAAAGTTCCTGTGTTTGTCTCGGGAGATATATTCCTAAGTATTTTATTTTGTCTAAGGTAATTTTGAATGTGATTTCTCTTTCTAGTTATTGCTGCTGAGATATGTTGGAAATATATAGAAATGCTGATGACTTATGTGGGTTTATTTTGTATCCTGCAACTTTGCTAAAGTTGTTGATTATTTCAATTAGCTTTTTGTTTGAATCTCTAGGATTCTGTAAGTAGACCATCATGTCCTCTGCAAAGAGTGATAACTTGGTCTCCTTCTTGCCTATTTTGATGCCTTCAATTTCTTTTTCTTCTCTAATTGCTACTGCTAGTGTTTCTAGTACAATGTCAAATAATAGAGGTGATAATGGGCATCCTTGTTTCACTCCTGATCTTACTGGGAATGCATCTAGTTTATCCCCATTGCAGATGATATTCGTTGATGGTTTTAGATATATAATGTTTATTATTTTTAGGAATGACCCTTCTATACCTATGCTTTCTAGTGTTTTACAGATAGTCTTTTTATTAGGCAGGATTTTCTCCTTTTTCCTGCCTGATCTCATCAAACTTGGCCCATGCATATGGTTTAGAATAGCATTGCTTAATGGCCTGCAGCAAATCCTCCCTGCACCTTTTCAGGTAGGACATGCAGGTGGGATTCACAAAGTCCATATCCCCTCTTTGTTCCACAGTTGACCAGCTAGTCAAATTGCCATCAGATCTAGTTTTCTCCAAAAATTGTCTCTGTTCATGGGGGATGAACAGTTCAGACAATAGGAATTCAACATCTTCAAAGTCTGAATCAAAGAACCTGAATGCCCTTTTAAGTTCCTTATGGGATTAAAAGGATTGTTCACAAATTTTGGGAAATGGTGTTTAATGGACTCACGTTCCTATGTGGAGAATTGTCGCTATTCTTTTGAGTGTAACACACCAGCATTAGTGGTTACCTTGGTGACCTCCTTCAAAGGACAGATATTCTCAGGGTCACTAGCAGCCTGGTTTTCATTTTCATTGCCACCTTCAGTTTCCTGAGTTGCATTCTCTGATTGCCCATTGTCCTTGACCATAACTAGATCTAGTCCTTTTTCCTTGATGAGTTGTTCAAATAAAATCTTAATCATCTTGTCTAAGTTGTTGTCAATGGCCATAATCTTCTCTGTCTTAAGGGGAATCATGAATCTGAAAACTTTCTTCACTTGGGTTAGAGTCTGCAACATAGCCATAAAGAATACATGTATTTGTGCCAGGACTTGCCAGAGAACCAACTCATGTTGAAATGGCAATTGTAAAATGGTCAGTATGATGTTACTAACATAATCCACACTTTCCACTACCATTTGGGTTAGTTTACTATATAGAATATGATATAGCCAAAAGCAGGCAATTGCTGCCACAATCACAATTCCAAAAACTACTTGTCTGAACATACTTTCTTTCCTGCCTTAAAAGGATGGGGTTCGAGTCAAACTAGAGGTGCCAATTGAAATAGAAAGATGATTGGTGTGACACTATTTCTTGTTGCTGCAGTGACTTATGTACTCTGGCTTGAGTCTAGAGAGTGCTGCTACTAAGTATGGGGACACACTTGCCTATTTTCAATGGAGATAGAAGTACTTTGAAAGACACTGAGAGATACTGATACAGGGGAATGCACTGGGGTTTGCCTACTGATTTCTATTGATGGTTAGTGATTCAAATCTATTTCCTAACCTCCTCCTCCCTTCATTCCCTTCCCTTCTCCAACCCTATCCCTCCCAGTTTCTTCTTGAAGCCTTTGGCTTCTTCCCTCCCCCCTGAGTGAACTATAAAGATACTCTTTTCTTTTACTTTTCAAGTCAGGGGGTTTATTGGGAAACAGGGTGGGAAACTGAGGTAAGAGGGATGAGGGGGTGTCCCTAATCTAAAATGAAGATTATGAGGGCTTGGGAAGTCACAACTGTGACAGAGGGACAGTCAGAGGTAGAGGATAACAGTTAAAATCTTCTTTCTTCTTCACAAAGCCACCAATTTCAGAAGCCCCCCTCAAGGGTCCTTCAGCCTGGGACAGAAATTAAATAAGAACGGTTCAGCTTCAACCCCCAGAGCCAGAGACAGAATCAAAGTCCCAGTTTCTGCTTCTTCTCCTCTCTGTCCATAACATCAACTGCCAACTCCTGGGAACATTCCGTTTGGAACCTTCTTGATTGACGGGCAGGTCATGTCCCCAGCTTGTTTCTGGCATCTTGGCTTACAAGTCCTCTCTCTCTCCATGCCTCTACCACACTATATAACTTATAGGCCTGGCATCATAATTCTTTCCTAACCATGTCTGAATACTTCAGTTTTGCTCCAGAATTAATTTTTGCATCCCTTCTAAATCATTTGCTTCCTTTGTGGATTTTAGCTTGCAATGAGACCAGCAAGAGGACTTTTGTTTTGTGTATCTATTTTGTGTGGACTTGTTGTCATTCACTTCATATTTCTTCTTCAGAAAACAATTTTTTATCAGGTGTCCTCTCTTGTGGCAGAAGCATTGCCTAGTCTCTCTAGTTTCTCTCTGTACTGGTTTTGGTTTTGTGTACTTGGTAACTGGTTTTGTTTAAGCCCTAACAGTGTTTAATTTCTTTATTTCCTCTATCTACCTTTTCTTTTAGAATTTTCTCTGTTACTTCTAGTTTATCTTTCAAGTCTTGCATTTGTTTGTTTTGTTGTGAATGATTATCATGGAGATAACTATCAGTTTCATGCAATTCTATGAGACTGACCCTGTCATATTTAGGGAAATGGTGCTTAAAGTTCTTTAAATGAGGTGTGCAACTCTTTAAAAATTGCCTCTGAACATGACTTGAATACTCCTCACTATTAGCCTTTAGACCCAATATTGATTTTGCCATTTCTAATAGATGATCAATGAAAGTGGCAGGATGTTCCTCTTTGTTCTGCATGAGTTTATCAAATCTATCCCCCCATTTGTCTTCGAGCAACATTGTTTTATTGCTTGAAGCAAATATTCCCTACTTCTCTAGGTAGGACATGCTAATGGGGTTTGTAAAATCTAGATCTTCCCTTTGCTCCATAGTTGAAGAGCTAGTTAGGTTATTATCAGTCCTGGTTTTTTCAAGGAATTGCCTTTGCTCATGGGGGCTAAACAGTTCAGATAGTAGGAACTCTACATCTTCAAAATCAGGGTCAAAGATCCTAAAAGCACATTTCAGTTCCTTTTGTGTTTTGAAAGGTAGCTCTATGAAATTTGGGAAACATTTCTTTAGGGATTCAAGTTCCTGTGATGTAAACTTCCTGTGCACTTTATATTGTAGTACACCAGCTAAACTTGAAAGCTTAGTGACCTCCTTTAATGGAAAAATCTTTTATGGTTCACTGTCAGCATTGGTGTCCTTGTCACCTTCATTTTCCTTATCATTGACCTTAGATTTCTTTGCCCTTCTTTCTGTTTCTTAGGGTACACTATCTTCTTTGCCATTTTTTTCTCAACCTGATCTAGTCCTTTTTCCTTGATCAATTCCTCAAACAAGTTCTTAATGATGTTTTCCAGGTTATTATATACCAGTATATTTTCTGCCTTTAGGGGAATCACAAATCTATAAATCTTTCTATAAATCATAAATCTATAAATCTTTCTCAAGAGTCTGTAAAACAGCCATAAAGATAACATAAACTTGAGCCAGAATTTGCCAGAGTATTGGTTCAGTTTGAAAAGGTAACTGCAGAATAAACATTGTTGTGTTGCCAGTGTAGTTCAAAGAATCAAATATCATGTGGGCCATTTTGCTATAAAGTATATTGTAGACCCAGAATCTAGCAATAGCTGCCATAACCACAGCTCCACAGATAACCTGCTTAAACATGTTTTCTACTGGTGTTTCTTAGGATTGCGGGGTTCAGTCTGTTTTAGGGGTGGCAATCTGCAATAGATAGTTATACCTGAGGGTGTAATTGATTGCTAATGGAGAACTAATGGATCAAGTTTTGCCTACCATCCTCCCTTTATTTCCCACTTCAGAAGCCTTCATCTTCCCCTCCCCCTATCCCTTCAACCTTATTTCTAAGTGACTCAGGATGAACTATGATGCTTTAGAGAAAATACTCTTTTCTCTTCTTTAACTCAACTAAAGGTTTATTGGGGGAAAACATGAAAGAATGGAGGATAATGTAAGAGGGATAGGTTTCCCTATTCTCTAAAATGAGGATTAGGAGGATATTGGGGAAATGGCAGTTCTGTCACAACTGTGACACAGAGTCAGTCAAAGAAATGAAGACAATTGTTTGTCTTCTTTCTTCTTCTATCAATCAGCCAGGTAAATATCAGAGATACAAATTAGTTCTTCTCCACCATCAGCCACCAGCCAAAGCCTCTTCTCCCCCACTCTGTCAGAAGCCAAAAGCTTATTTCAAAAAGCTTCCCAGCCAACTTCAGAATGCCTTGTCTCCAACTGTCTTTCCTGGTAATATTCCAAATGGAATGTTCCTTTTGATTGACAGATGATGTTCTTCGCATGCATGTATATTCTCTCTTTTACACTACTTAATGAACATGGATGAAGTCTTAAATAGAATACTAGCAAAAAGACTTCAGCAAGTGATCATGAGGGTTATTCATTATGATCAGGTGTGATTTATACCAAGTTAATATTAGGAAAATCATCCACATAATTGATCATATCAACAAGCAAACCAACAAAAATCACACGATTATCACAACAGAGGCAGAAAAAGCCTTTGACTAAATACAATACTCAATCCTCCTGAAAACACTAGAAAGTATAGGAATAAAAAAATCTTTCCAAAAAATATTAAACAGTGTATATCTAAAACAATCAGCAAGCATCATCTGCAGTGGGGATAAATTAGGAGCATTCCCAATAAGATCAGGAGTGAAACAAGGATGCCCATTATCACCTCTATTATTTGACATTGTACTAGAAACACTAGCAGTAGCAATTAGAGAAGAAAAAGAAATTGAAGGCATTAACAAAGGCAATGAGGAGACCAAGCTATCACTCTTTGCAGATGACATGATGGTCTACTTAAAGTATCCTAGAGAGTCAACTAGAAAGCTAATGGAAATAATCAACACTTTACCAAAGTTGCAGGATACAAAATAAACCCACATAAGTCATCAGCATTTCTATATATTTCCAACACAGCTCAGCAGCAAGAATTAGAAAGAGAAATTCCGTTTAAAATCACCCCAGACAATATAAAATACTTAGGAATCTATCGGCCAAAACAAACACAAAAACTATATGAACACAACTACAAAGCAATTTCCACACAATTAAAACTAGATCTAAATAATTGGAAAAACATTAACTGCTCATAGGTAGAATGAGTTAACATAATAGAAATGATATACCTACCCAAACTTGTCTACGTATTTAGTGCCAACCCTGTCAAACTACCAAGAATGTTTTTTTTTTTATTAACGAAGAAGAAAAAGTTCATTTGAAAGAACAAAATTTCAAGGATATCCAGGGAAATAATGGAAAAAATGTGGAGGAAGGTGTCCTAGCAATACCAGATCTCAAACAATACTATAAATCAGTGGTCATCAAAGCAATATGGTACTGGCAGAGACAGAAAGGAGAATCAGTGGAATAGTCTTGAGGCAAATGACCTCAGCAAGACTATTGATGATAAACACAAGGATCGCAGTCTTGAGGACAAAAATCCACTATTTGAAAAAACTGCTTGGAAAATTGAAAGACAATATGGGAGATATTGGGTTTGGATCAACATATCAAACCCTACACCAAGAAAGTTCAGAATGGGTGAATGACCTGAATATAAAAAAGGAAAATATAAGTAAATTAGGTGAACACAATATAGTATATATGTCAGATCTTTGGGAAAGGAAAGGTTTTAATACCAAGAGTTAGAAAAAAATCACAAAATGTACAATAAATAATTTTGATTATATTAAATTAAAAAGGTTTTGTGCCAACAAAACCAATGCAACCAAAGTTAGAAGGGAAGCAACAAATTGGGGAAAATATTCATAACAAAAACCTCTGACAAAGGTTTAATTATTCAAATTTATAAAGAGCTAAATCAGTTGTACAAAAAGTTAAGCCATTCTCCAACTAATAAATGGGCAACGGACATGAATATACAATTTTCAGTTAAAGCAATCAAAACAATTCATACGCACATGAAAAAGTGTTCTAAATCTCTTATAATCAGAGAGATGCAAATCAAAACAACCCTGAGGTATCACCTCACACCTAGCAGATTGGCTAACATGACAAAAAAAAAAGTAATAAATGTTGGAGGGGATGTGGCAAAGTTGGGACATTAATGCACTGCTGGTGGAGTAGTGAATTGATCCAACCATTCTGGAGGGCAATTTGGAACTATGACCAAAGGACATTAAAGAACAGTTGGCCTTTTGATCCAGCCATAGCACCGTTCAGCTTATACCCCAAAGTGATAGTAAGGAAAAAATATTTGTACAAGAATATTCATAGCTGCACTCTTTGTGGTGGCAAAAGATTTGAAAATGAGGGGATGCCCTTCAGTTGGGGAATGGCTGAAAAAATTGTGGTATATGTTGATGGTGGAATACTATTGTGCTCAAAGGAATAATAAACTGGAGGAATTCCATGTGAACTGGAATTACCTCCAGGAATTGATGCAGAGTGAAAGGAGCAGAACCAGAACATTGTACACAGAGACTGATACACTGTGGTACAATCGAGTGTAATGTACTTCTCCACTAGTTGCAAAACAGTGATCCTGAAAAACTCAGAGGGATCTATGAGGAAGAAAGCTAATCACATTCAGAGGAACAACTGTGGGAGCAGAAACACAGAAGAAAAAGAATTGCTTCATTACATGGGTCGAGGTGGATATGATTGAGGATGTAGATGCTAAATAATCACCCTAATGCAAATATCAACAACATGGAAATAGGTTCTAATTCAGGACACATGTAAAACACAGTGGAATTGTGCATCAGCTATGGGAAGGGGTGGAGGAAGGGGAGGGAGGGAAAGAATATGATTCTTGTAACCAAGGAATAATGTTCTAAATTGACTAAATAAAATTTAAAAAGTATTGGAGGACATATTTCAATAGCTATGAGATTTAAATCTTAATTATGTACAATCTTCAGCACTCAGTATATGTTTAGCTCCAGAACTATCTACAAATTATGTTTTTAAATATCATGTAGGAAAATATAAAACCAGAATTGAATGGAAATAATTTCCATATGGTACTATTTCTTTAAGTCCAGTAAAGCAAAATTTTTAAAAGATAAAAAATAATAGACAAGAGGAGAGTTAATCCTATTCTTCACAAGAGACTGATGACTTAGCTATCCTGATCAATACAGCGATCTAAGAAATTTTCAAAGGACTTATGATGAAGAAAAATACCCTCTACCTCCAGAGAAAGATCTGATGGTGTCTGAATGTTGTACAAGCAATACTTCTTTCAATTTCTTTTTTCTTGC
Source organism: Monodelphis domestica (assembly GCF_027887165.1). Classification (NCBI taxonomy): domain Eukaryota; kingdom Metazoa; phylum Chordata; class Mammalia; order Didelphimorphia; family Didelphidae; genus Monodelphis; species Monodelphis domestica. The sequence goes on from NC_077230.1 coordinate 425,366,997, forward strand.
CATTTTTGTTTTTGCAAAGTGGCTAACATGTACATATGTTTTACATAATTTCATATGTACACGGGACATCACATTTCTTGCCTTCACAATTGGTCAGGATCAGGTAGGAGGGTGGGAATGCAAAATTAAAAAAAAAGACTTTTAAAAGTAAAATTATAAAAAAATTTGGAGTTTAGAAGAAAGTTTGAGATTTCCATTCCATTAAGGTCCTAGGAAAAATTGGCAAATAGATTTCATTCATCTAGTATCTTGCAAAACGTATAAGGAATAGGCACCTCAGTTTTTGTAGATGCCTTTATTGAGTAGGTAGAAGCATTTACCAGAAGAACAGAAAAAGGCAGGAAGTAACAACAGCCCTTCTTAATGAGGTAATTCCTAGGGCTGGCCATTCCAGATCACATTATCAAAATGATAAAGGTCCTGGCTTCACATCAAAGATTATTCTCATGATTGCTAATCCTTTGGGCATAACCTACAAACATCATTGCACCTGGCATCCTCAGTATTAAATCAACCCTGTTTGCCTTAGTTTTATCATCTCTAAAATGAGCTGGAGAAAGGAATAACAGAGCACTTCAGTACTTTTGTCAGGAAACACCAAATAGGGTCTTGAAGACACAGACCCATCTGAAATAACTGAACAACAACTTTTCCTTTTCTGAAAGGGAAATTTTTTGTTTTTGAACTATACTGTCAGTCTCTGTCAAATTTGCCTCCTCTTGTTTGGTGTATACTCCTGGAGTGAGGCAGAGCCTGAGGCATTTTTCTGTATCTCTAGTCCAGAGCCTAGGGACTTTATATTGAGGAAATGGGTGAAAAATATTGTGGGATAGAGGTGAATGACCTGTGTGGCCCAGGTCAGTTAGATGAATGAATGAATGCACCTGTGGACTGATAAGAAGAGAATCAGTGAAGTGGGAGGTGGTGAATAAAGGAGGCTTGGTGTTTGTCTATTGCTACTTATCAGCCTCAGTTTCCTTATCATTCAAATGAAGATAATACTTGTGATTTGGAACACAATGAGATTCTATATTGCTTAGTAGACTTTAAAGTGCTGGGTATCTGGAAATCTTGTAGTTAGTATTATCTTATTTCTCTGTGTCTAGAAAATTAATCAGATTGGGTCAATACATTCCCAGGGTATAAGGGATAAAGCTGATCTCCTTAAGTGACCCATCAAAGTGGGATTGACCTGGGGAAGCAGAGGGGCAGCATTTAGAAACCAACAGAGGCAGAGCCAAGATGGCAGCATAGCAAGACCTTCTCTGAATCTCCTTCTAACCAATCATTACAAGGCATCTCAAAAGGACAGAAATCAGAAGCAGAGGAGTAAAGGGCCTCTCCTACAGGACACAGTGTGAAAGGTAGGTAGTGAGTGAGGATTCCTATGGCATGAGGGAGAGTAACTGCTCAAATCAAAGAACTACATGACCACATCTTCCCCCACATCAAATACTGAGCCACAGTTAATGCCAGGGCCAGGAAAATCTCCAAAGTCTCAGGGGATGACTGAAAGCATGACAGAATACCACTGAGGGCTGTGCCTGGCCTTGGCAGTGAGACTCAAAGCTGAATAACACAGTCCTTGCAGCAGGGGCAGCAAAGGGGCAGCCAAAAGGGCAGCCAAAGCAGAGTTGAGGATGATGAACTTAGTGCAAAACCCATGTTGCAGTTGAAAATCCAAGAGGCAACAGCTGAGGAAGATAGTCTTAGGACAAAATTCTTTGAAGCAGGAACTACACATAAAAAAAAAAAACCATCACATATCTATCAGCTCTCACTCAGGGCTCTGAAAGGGAAGGAAACATAGTCCCACAGCAAAGCCCTTGAGACAGAAGCTATGAAAGCAATGACCACCAACATGCAAGAATCCTAATCCTACAGGGGCAAAAGGAGCTAACAGCAAAATAACATTCCTTTTGACTCTGGAAAATTTTTATGGAGAAAAACAGCAAATGCAGAATATATGTCTTATAAAGTGTGTAGAGGGAGTACACAACATCCTCTTCCTCATTTCTTGCACTGGGACCCAGGATTCTCACATTAAAAAATAATCCCTTAAATTCTGTTTTAGAATATATATTAAATATTTGTTCTAAAGCAGAAGAGCAGTAAGAGCTTTGGCATTGGGGGTAAGTGCCATGTCCAGGGGAATAGAGATAGGTAGACTCTTAGGAAAGATTTGAAGCCAGGACTTTCTGTCTCTAGGCCTGGACCCTCTATCAACTGAGTCTTTTTCTCCTTGTTGCTAGGAAAAGAGAAAACAGGAAAAGGAGAAATCTGCTGGAGAGACCTGAGCACTGGACCATTACCACCATCCTCAAGTGGAAATCTTTCCTCAGTGTTCCAATTGCTGCATGGTCCAAAAAACTTAGCACTAGTTGACTGGCATGGAGATGTGCCTTATTAGTCTATCTCAGATTTCCCCAAATTCATAAACTCTTAAAAAGTGTTTCTGTTTTCCCTTTAATGAGATTCCTTAGTAGCTGTTTCCAGTCAAGGAGCAGGGAATAAGGATTCCAGGACTTCCATAGGAAAGTTCACCAAAGGAAGACGCCCACATCTCACATACAGTGCCAAAAACAAGAGAGGGAAGTAAGGGTGAGAATATGACTTCTGGGAAACAAGACCTCTTCTGCAGGTCTGACTTGGACAGGTTGGCATGGATGGCTTTTGCCACTCTGTGGCTCAGAATAGGACCAGTCATTCTCTCTTTCTAGGGATGGGAGGGAAGAATCCCAGGTCCCTTTTGTAAGTTAGGTAAAGGAGAAACTTGGCTCTTGGAGGTCCATGGCTCCAAAGGGGGAAAAGCACAGAAATGGAGATTGGTTAAATCTCTTGTCCCTGATTTTATTTGCAGGAACTGCATACTGAGGATTTGTGCTCTGTAAGCTTATGGTACTTGGACCTGAATAAATATCACACATTATTTGACTGAGGTCTCAATCAGAGCAATTGAGCTCTTTGTGAAAGAAGGGATACTTAGAGAAGACTTAAAAGTCTTGTCTTTGTAGCTTCTTAAATTTCAAGATTTCTTCCCAGGCACCAAGGTTTCTTGCCCCCTCCCTCGTCAAGCCTTATCACTGACATACAACTCCCTCAAAGTTAGTCCTTCAGCCATATGCACTATTTTTCTCCTACTCAGCTAGCCTATGGAGTGTTGGATCTGTCTCTGGAGTTAGTTTCTCACTACCTTGTGTAACATTTTAAATTATGTGATTGTTTGGAGTTTGATAACTTTATTAAATGAAAGTAGTAGTAGGAGTAGTAGGAGTAGGAGTAGTAGGAGTAGGAGTAGGAGTAGTAGTAAAAGTAGTAGTAGTATTGGTAAAGAGAGGGGGGAAATGAGAGAAAGGTGAAGAGATACTTAATGTTAAAAGGAATTTCCCTCTGGATTACATATGTTTGTTTGATATCATCAGTCAGTGACCTGTAGATTATTTACCATTGAGATGTGCAGGTATTGACAAACCATCAGAGAAAGGAAGTTGAAATCAAGGAGAGGGGAAACTGATCTCACAGGAACTTCCCCCTTAGGTGTTGCCAGGCAAACTGGGGAACTATGACTGTTTCTTGAGATGGGATGGGGAAGAGCAAGTAGGTAGAGAAAACTACTTATAAGGTTAGACCAAGGAACTGCTCCTGCTCTTCTTTCTCTTTCTCGCTCTCTCCCCCCTCTTTCCCACCCCTCCCTCTCTCTCTTCCCCCTTCCCTTCCCCCCCCCACCATCTCCCTCTATCTCTTTCCCTCTTTAGTTATAGGTGGTTAGCTGCAAAACATCAAATGGTAAATAGGGTATTCAGCTAATCAACTCAAGACCTTCTTTCCTACATTTCACTATCTTTGCTATCACTACTTTGATATAATAAAGTTACTCAAGCTACTGCCAGCCTCATAATTTAATTTTAATTGTTACCACCTGGCTACCACAAAATTTTGATATGTACTTTTATTTTGTTCAATTTCTTTACATTTTACTCTCCCTAAAAACTATTCTTAAGTAAGTGTTAGTAGCTGAGTTAGATTGGCTAAAAACCACCAAAATGCTGACCAGAACCAATAATCAAAGTTGATCAAAGCTACAACCTCACTGCAGAAAACTTTGGATTGGTGAGAAATAATTAAGTATTTGGGGAAGGAAGCAAGCTTACTTTTTGCTTTTTCTCCCAAATAGAGCCAGGTTTGGGGATTAAGTGCTAATTAATGATTAAATGACAGCTAGGAGATATTGTGGATGGAGACTGGAGTCAGGAAACTCATCTTTCTGAGTTCAAGTCTGGTCTCAGACACTCACTAGCTATGTGAAGCTGGGAAAGTCACTTCACCCTGTTTGCCTCAGTTTCCTCATCTGTAAGATGTGCTGGACAAGGAAATGGCAAAGCCCTCCAGGATCTCTGCTAAGAAATGGAGTTGGGAAGACAGGACTTAATAATGACTTCATAAAGAATTTCTCACACATAAGGGTTTTGCTTTCCATCACCATTTGCCTCTATGATTCTAGTTCAGCCCTCTGAGGCCACAGTGAACACTTCTAATTCCTCTTCCATATAACAGTCCTTAAAATTGCTATCAGGCCTCTCCCCAATGCTTTTATTCCTTTTTCTAATATGTAGTTCCCTCAATTGATTTTTAGAGACTCCAGACCCATCACCAATCTGGCTGAACACTCCCCAGTTCACTGTTGCCACTTGTAAATTGTGTCATCTAGAAGCAAATACAATAATCCAAGGGCCATCTGATAGTACAGAAGGACAACTATCTCCTTATTCTTTGAAGTGGACATGCTTCTCTTAAAACTGCATTAGTGGTTGGGGTATTTGTTTAGGTCAGTCAATTGAGAGCCAGGCCTAGAGATAAGAGGTTCTGGGATGAAATCTGATCTCAGATAATTCCTTGCTATATGACCCTGGGCCCCTCAATTAACTTCCACTGCATAGTATTGATCTTATGTCTGATAGGTAAGGGTTAAAATAAAGTTTGCATTATGTTTTTTCAACTGCCCTGTAAACTTTCCAACTGATAATAAGTTTGTGGATCTCTAAATCATCCCCAACGTCTCTTTATGCAATCCAATATGACATTAAAAGTCTGTATTCAATCTCTCCTTTTTAAAATCAACCATCCACCATTACTTCAACTCTTTTCTATGGCATGAATACCAGTCACTGACCCATCAAGGCTGTTGCTTTTTTTTGTATTTTGTCCTTTTTTGTACTCAAGGATAGGACCTGATATCAATCCCTAATAACATTTATCTTATCACATTCCATCTGTGCCTGATTCCTGAGCTAATCCTGCATCGTATCTGCTTTTACCATCCCTATCCTGCCAATTTTTCTTTTTCTCTCTTTTCCTTCCAGTTTCAAAATTATGCTTTCTGCTTGTCTTTAGAATTAGTAGAACATTGAGGGTGGAGTAAAGATGGTGGTGTAGAAGCAGCAAAAGTTCAGACCTCTGCATACCCTTCCTTACCAATTACAAAATAAATGTTCCTAGGAGACTGAAAATCAAACCTTACAACAAGACAGAGCTAAGGAAGCCTCCCCCTGGACTCAATCTAAAAGATACACCCCCCCAAAACCTAGAATTCAAGAACACTCAGGTTTAAGGGGATGGCAGTAGGAAGGTCCCAATACTATTCCCACACACACTCCTAGAGCGCTAAGCCTTCAGTGGCAGCAGAAACCTCTGGGCAGGCAAAGGCACTGGTCTGGAGGGTGTAACTTGTGGGCAGGGCTGTGCAAGGCTCAGAGCATCAAACATAGGCAGGGGGAATGTCCTAGAGAGGTAGCACAAAGCAGACTGCCTGATCAGAGTAGCAGAGACCCTCCATATTTCTCAAGCCTTCCAGGAGGCTTTGGCCTTAAAACACATCCAGCCTAATCCAGCTGAACTTAATCCCATCAAAAGTCTTCAGAGGTCAGGTAAGCCCAAGCTCCAACACCCCTCTCCCACACACTGCATGGAGCGATCTTCTGTCAAAGCTCCAAGAGGGGAGACTGAGAGAAGCCCCCAAAACCAAAAAAATGAGAGGAGCAAGAGCACAGACAAATACAGGGAGTAAAGAAGGGGTAAATATGAGCAAACAACTGAAAAAGAAGAAAGAAATTACAATAGACATCTTCTATTACTGCAATGAACAAAGAGCAAATGGAACAGAGGAGGAGGGATCATCAAATGATGAATCAGAATTCCCAGAGAATTGGATACAGGCTTTGGAAGAACTCAAAATTCAATTCAAAACACAATTAAGAGAGGCTGAAGACAATTGGGAATAGAACTTAAAAGCTAAGATAAGTCATCTGGAAACAGAAAATAGTGTCTTGAAAGCCAAAATCAACCAGCTTGAAAATAAGGCAAAGGAGATGAAAGATGAGGCAAAGAAGAAGAAACATGAGGCAAAAGAGATGAGAGATGAGGCAAAGAGGATGAAATATGACCTCCAAAGAAAATCAGACCAGAAGGAGAAGGATGACCAAAAAGACAGGGATGAAATCCGGTCTTTGAGAACCAGAATACAACAACTAGAATTAAGTGACCTCACAAGGATGCAACAGGACAATATAAAACAAAACCAAAAGAATGAAAATACCTGAGGAAAATATGAAGTGCCTCATTCACAAAACAGAAGATTTAGAAAATTGTTTGAGGAGAGACAATTTAAGAATCATTGGTTTACCAGAAGACCATGACAAAATAAAAAGGCTGGATATAATACTACAGGAAATTATTCAAGAAAACTGCCCTAATATTCTAGAACAAGAGTTAAAGGGGAGATGGAAAGAATCCACAGATCACCTCCTGTACGTAATACCCAACTGACAACACATAGGAATGTTATAGTCAAATTCAAGAACTATTAGACCAAAGAAAAATATTATAAGCTGCCAAGAAGAAGTCATTCAGATACCAAAGAACCACAGTGAGGATAACTCAGGATCTGGCTGCATCCACATTGAAAAAAAGAAAGGCATGGAATATGATATTCTGGAAAGCAAGGGAACTAGGTGTACAACCAAGAATCAACTACCCATCAAAACTGACTATATTCTTACAGCAGAAAGTATGGTCATTCAACACAATAGAAGAATTCCAAGCATTTGTAAAGAAAAGATCAGACCTGAACAGAAAATTTTATGTCCAAGCACAGAACTCAAGAGAATTGCCAAAAGGTAATTACAAAAGAGGGAGAAAAAAACAAATCAACAACAAGAAAAAACTTTTTTAAAAGAGACTCAATAAGTTAAAATAATATGTATCCCTATAAGAAAAGGGGTCATTGGTAACTCTTAAAAACTGTTGTTATCACCTGGGCAGCTAGAAGATTTACACTTAGAGGGAACAGTGACAAAGTGTATAGGATGAAATTATAAGACATAAATAGGTATATAGATATACGTATGCATAAATACATATACATGTATATATATATGTATATATACAACTAGAGCTAAAAAGAGTTTAATACTAAAAGAAATGGGGAAAGAAAAAAAAGGGGGTAAATTTATATGTCACAAAGAAGCTCATGGTGGGAGGGGGGAGAACATCAATACCCTGGAAAGGTAGAGGTTGAGATAGGAGGGAATACTTAACTGCTACATGCATTGAAATTGACCCAAAGAGGGAAGAACAATCCAATCCATTGGGGCAGAGAATAGATTGGTGCCCTCTAGGGGAGTAGAAGGATAACAAACTGTGGAAGAGGCATGAAGAAAGAGAGGATTTGCAGGACAAGCCAGGCATGCAGATCAAACTGGGGACATGGTCTGCAAAATCAAGGTGATGATTCCAAAAGGAATGTTCCCAGGAGGAGGAAGTTGGGAGCCTGGACAGAGGAGAGAAACTGGGACTTTGGAGTTCTCTCTGGGAGTGACTGACCAAGAGAGAAATCTCTTCTCTGGATTCCTGATCAAGAAAGCCTGGCTTTTCCTGACTTAAGCAGAGAGAGAGACTTTTGTGGTTTTTTGATAAGAGTCTGGACTTGAATTACTCAAGCAGATATTATCTGACTGGAGAAGGAAGATTTAACAGTTGTCTTCCATCTCTCTGGCTGTCTATGTGTCACAATTGTGACTAGACTGACATTTCCTAAACCCTTCCTAATTCTCCTTGTAGGTTAGGGACAAACTTCATCCCTCTCACCTCAATCCACATTCTGTTTGTTACCAATAAACCCTTTACCTGAGAAAAGAAGAGTAAAGAATATTTCTCTGAAATCTCATTGTTCCCCTGGGTTACTTAGAAGGTGGATGACTAAGACCAGGGGAGGGGAAAGGGTAGTAGAAGGGCTTCAGGTGGAAGACTGGGAGGTGAAGGGTGGAGAGTAGAAAATAGTTGATTTATTAGCCTTTAGTGATCTTTAGTCAGCTCCAGAGTAATCCCCCTCTAGCAGTATCTATCTCTCTAGCTTTATCTCTTATCTTTCTCCATTATAATTAGGCAACCTCAGGTGTCCCCTAGTAGCAGCTCTCTAGTCACAAGCCAGAATATCCAGTTACCACAACCAGAAATAGTCACACAGATTATCTCTTTTATTACAATTGGCACCTCAAGTTTTACTGAACCCCACAATCCTTTTACAAGAAGAGTAGGATAAAAAGGAAACAATATTCAGATAAGTTATTTTTGAAGAAAGAGAGGATTTGCAGGACAAGCCAAGCATGCAGATCAAACTGGGGACATGATCTGCAAAATCAAGGTGAAGATTCCAAAAGGAATGTTCCCAGGAGGAGGCAGTTGGGAGCCTGGACAGAGGAGAGAAACTGGGACTTTGGGGTTCTCTCTGGGAGTGACTGACCAAGAGAGAAATCTCTTCTCTGGATTCCTGATCAAGAGAGCCTGGCTTTTCCTGACTTAGGCAGAGAGAAAGACCTTTGTGGTTTTTTGAAAGAGTCTGGACTTGAATTACTCAAGCAGAGATTATCTGACTGGAGAAGGAAGATTTAACAGTTATCTTCCATCTCTCTGGCTGTCTCTGTGTCACAATTGTGACTAGACTGACATTTCCTAAACCCTTCTTAATTCTCCTTGTAGGTTAGGGACAAACTTCATCCCTCTCACCTCAATCCACATTCTGTTTGTTACCAATAAACCCTTTACCTGAGAAAAGAAGAGTAAAGAATATTTCTCTGAAATCGCATAGTTCCCCTGGGTTACTTAGAAGGTGGCTGACTAAGACCAGGGGAGGGGAAAGGGTAGCAGGAGGGCTTCAGGTGGAAGACTGGGAGGTGAAGGGTGGAGAGTAGAAAATAGTTTGATTTATTAGCCTTTAGTGATCTTTAGGCAGCTCCAGAGTAATCCCCTCTAGCAGTATCTATCTCTCTAGCCTTATCTCTCATCTATCTCCATTATAACTAGGCAACCTCAGGTGTCCCCTAGTAGCAGCTCTCTAGTCACAAGCAGTTACCACAACCAGAAATATTTACACAGATTATCTCTTATATTACAAAATGGACTGGTGGGGAGGGAAGCAGTATAAGGGATGGAGAGGGTTGGGAGGTAGTTTTAAAAGACTTCAAAAAATAAGGAGGGAAATAAGAAGGGATGGGGTAGAAAGGGTAGTGAAATAAGGGTGGAAACTAGGAGGGCTGATTAAAAGTAGATTATAGAAGGAAATAGTGAACGAAGAAAAAGCAGAACTACAAGTAGAAAGCAAAATGTTGGGAAATACATATCTGGTAATCATAACTCTGAATGTGAATGGAATGAACAAATCCATAAAACACAAGCAAATAGTAGAGTGGATTAGAATCCAAAACCCTACCATATGCTGTCTACAAGAAACACACATGAGGAAGATAGATACGCATAGGGTGAAAGTAAGAGGATGGAGCCAAATCTATTGGGCATCAACTGATAAAAAGAAGGCAGGAGTCGCAATCATGATATCTGACAAAGCCAAAGCAAAAATAAATCTAGTTAAAAGAGATAGGGAAGGTAATTACATCCAGATGAAAGGCAGTATAGACAACGAGGAAATATCAGTACTCAACATATATGCACCAAATGGCATAGTATCCAAATTTCTAAAGCAGAAACTAGTGGAGCTCAAGGATGAAATAGATAGGAAAACTATACTAGTGGGAGACCTGAACCTTCCTCTATCTGAACTAGATAAATCAAAACAAAAAATAAATGAGAAAGAGGTAAGAAAAGTGAATGAAATCCTAGAAAAATTATAGTTAGTTGATATATGGAGAAAAATAAATGGGGGCAAAAAAGGAATACACATTCTTTTCAGAAGCACATGATACATTCAAAAAAATTGACTATGTATTAGGGCACAAAAACATTGCAAACAAGTACAAAAGAGCAGAAATAATAAATGCAACCTTCTCAGATCACAATGCAATGAAAATAATAATTAGTAAGGGTACATGGAGAGGTAAATCAAAAATTAATTGGAAATTAAACAATACGAGTCTCCAAAACTGGTTAGTCAAAGAACAAATCATAGAAACAATTAATTTCATTGAAGAAAATGACAATGATGAGACATCCTTTCAAAATCTATTGGATGCAGCCAAAGCAGTACTCAGGGGGAAATTTATATCCTTGAGTTCATATATTAACAAATTAGGGAGGGCAGAGGTCAATGAATTGGGCATGCAAATTAAAAAAACTAGAAAGTGAACAAATTAAAAATCCTCAGATGAAGACTAAATTAGAGATCCTAAAAATCAAAGGAGAAATTAGTAAAATTGAAAGTCAAAGAACTGTTGATTTAATAAATAAGACTAGAAGCTGATACTTTGAAAAAACAAAATACACAAAGTACTAGACCATCTAATTTAAAAAAGGAAAGAAGAAAACCAAATTGACATCATCCAAGATGAAAAGGGAGACCTCACCTCTAATGAAGAGGAAATTAAGGCAATCATTAAAAGAATCATTATGCCCAATTATATGGCAGCAAATATGGCAATCTAGGTGATATGGATGAATACTTAGAAAAATATAAATTACCTAGACTAACAGAGGAAGAAATTGGTTACCTAGACAACCCCACATCAGAAAAATATTGAACAGGCCATCAAATAACTTCCTAAGTAAAATCCCCAGGTCCAGAAGGATTCACAAATGAATTCTATCAAACATTCAAAAAACAAAGTATCCCAATGTTATACAAACTATTTGGCAGAATAAGCAAAGAAGGAGTTCTACCAAATTCATTTTACAACACAAATATGGTACTGATCCCAAAACCAGGCATGTCAAAAACAGAGGAAGAAACATATAGATGAATCTCCCTAATGAATATAGATGCAAAACTCTTAAATAGGATCCTAGCAAAAATACTCCATCACATCACAAGGGTTATTCACTATAACCAGGTAGGATTCATACCAGGAATGCAAGAATGGTTCAATATTAGGAAAATGTGAATCTTAAAACTGCTCAGACTCTACCTTGGAACATTTGTTTAAGGCTATTCCCCATTTAAAAATGGAGGTACTTGATCAGGAATGTACTGGGAATTTTAACATTACTCCACCCATACTTAGGCATACTTTAGGGGAAGATAAAGTTGTAAAACTCCTTACTGGAACAATGAAAAAGTCCCTAATTCATACTTACAGTGAGTCCAAAACCTTAAGCTAGGTCTATTTTTTGATCTAATACAAAAAGGTACTAAGTTCCTATAAAGGTTAAATTAATCAGTAAAAGGTCAAGCAACTTACAAAAGGAAAGCATAACAAAAGAGGTGTGAAGTTTTAGTCTACTCAGAGAAGGTGATAACAAAAGAATATGTGAATTAAGAATGGTAAGTCCTGTGGAAAGCATCTACTGTGATTAGTAGATGTGAAAATTTAGGGGAGCTGACATAAGAGAAATTTTTCTTTAAAAGGAGATGGTTCTCTCAACTTAGGAGTTAGTTGGATCTCAGACTTGTTGGAGTAGCTGGGTCTCTGAACTTAGTTGGAATCTTGCTTGGAACAAAATCTTGTGGTGAGTGGATAAAAGACTGACTTAGTTTTCTCTCTTAAAGAGAAAGGCCTAGGCCATTTGGTCTAGGCCCTAGGCCTTTTCCTACTAATTCCTCTTACTCTGTCTCTCCTTTCCCTTAATTCCTTCATTCATTTTAATTAAAATCTCTATAAAACCCAATTGACTTGGGTATTTCATATTTGGGGTTTTTCCCATGGCAACAACTTATTTTTGATATAAAATCAAGACACTAAAATTATTTCTACAGTTCTGGCAATTCACAGTCTTGAACCCACATTTTCATGGTAACAAAAACCATCCACATAACTGACCATGTTAACAAGCAAACCAATAAAAATCACATGGTTATCTCAAAAGATGCAGAAATGCCTTTGATAAAATACAGCACCCATTTCTATTGAAAACACTAGAAAGTATAGGATAGAAGGGCCTTTCCTAAAAATAAAAAACAGTATAGATCTAAAATCATCAGCAACATCATCTGCAATGGAGATAAACTAGAAGCATTCCCAATAAGATCAGGAGTGAAACATGGATGCCCATTATCACCTCGATTATTTAACATTATACTAGAAACACTAACAGTAGCAATTAGAGAAGAAAAAGAAATTGAAGGTATTAAAACTGGCAATGAGGAGACCAAGCTATCACTCTTTGCAGATGATATGATGGTCTACTTAAAGTATCCTAGAGAATCAACCAAAAAGCTAGTGGAAATAATAAACAACTTTACCAAAGTTGCAGGATACAAAATAAACCCACATAAGTCATGAACATTTCTCTATATATCTCCAACACATCTCAGCAGCAAGAATTAGAAAGAGAAATACCATTTAAAATCACCTTAGACAATATAAAATACTTAGGAATCTATCTGCGGAGACAAACACAGGAACTTTATGAACACAACTACAACACACTCTCCACACAATTAAAAATAGATCTAAACAATTGGAAAATCATTGGTAGCTCATGGGTAGGATAAGCTAACATAATCAAAATGATAATCCTGCCCAAATTAATTTACTTATTTAGTTCCATACCCAAAAAAAAATTTTACTGAGTTAGAAAAAAAACATAAAATTCATTTGGAAGAACAAAAGATCAAAGATATCCAGTGAAATCATGAAAAAAATGCAAAGAAAGGAGCACTTGCAGTCCTAGATCTAAAACTATATAATAAAGCAGGGGTCATCAAAACAAGATGGTACTGGCTAAGAGACAGAAAGTAGGATCAATGGAATAGACTAGGGGTAAATGACCTCAGCAAGACAGTCTATGATAAGTCCAAAGGTCCCAGTTTTGGGGACCAAAACCCACTATTTGATAAAAACTGCTGGCAAAATTGGAAGACAGTATGGGAGAGATTAGGTTTGGATCAACATCTAAACTGTATACCAAGGTAAACTCAGAATGGGTGAATGACCTAAATGTAAAGAAGGAAACTATAAGTAAATTAGGTGCACACAGAATAGTATATTTGTCAGATTTTTGGGAAAGGAAAGACTTTAAAACCAAGTAAGAGCTAGAAAAAATCACAAAATGTAAAATCAATAATTTTGATTACATCAAGTTAAAAAGTTTTTGTACAAACAAAACTTATGCATCCAAAATTATAATGGAAGCAACAAATTGGGAAAAAATCTTCATTACAAAAACCCCTGACAAAGGACTAATTACTCAAATTTATAAAGAGCTAAATCAATTGTACAAAAAATCAAGCCATTCTCCAATTGATAAATGGGCAAGGAACATGAGTAAGCATCTTCCATATGAAGAAATCAAAACTATTATTAAGCACATGAAAAAGTTTTCTATATCACTTACAATCAGAGAAATGCAAATCAAAACAACTCTGAGTTATCAACTCACACCTAGCAGATTGGCTCATATGACAGCAAAGCAAAGTAATGAATGCTGGTGGGGGTGTGGCAAAGTTGGGGCATTAATGCATTGCTGATGGAGTTGTGAATTGATCCAACCATTCTAGAGGGCAATTTGGAACTATGCCCAAAGAGCATTAAAGAAGAGTCAGCAGTGATTCTGAACAACTTGGAGGAATCTATGAGAAAAAAACACTATCCACATTCAGAGGAAACACTATGGGAGTAAAAACACCCAAGAAAAACAATTGCTTGAATACATGGGATGAAGGGATATGGTTGGGGATGTAGACTCTAAATTAACATCCTTGTGCAAACAACAACATGGAAATAGGTTCTGATCAAGGACACAAGTAAGACCCAATGAAATGGCACATCAGCTGTGGGAAGGGTAGGTAGAGGGGAGGGAGGGAAATAAAGAGATTATTGTAACGAAAAAAAATTAAATTAATAAAAAAAGAAACGATAAACAAGGAGCAGCTGGGTAGCTCAGTGCATTGAGAACTAGGACTAGAGATGGGAGGTCCTGGGTTCAAATCTGGTAGAACTATACATAGTAACAGCAATATTGTACAAGGATCATCTGTGAAAACTTGGCTACTCTCAGTAATATAATAATCTGGGACAATCCTGAAAGATTTATGACAGGGAATGTTATCCACTTCCAGAGAAAAAACTATTGGAGTTTCCTTTCATATTAGTATATTTGTGGTTTTATTTTGGAATTTGGTTACGTATAAATGTGCTCTTACTACAATGTCCCAAATGGAGTGTTTTGTACAACAATAAAAATACAAAAGAAAAATTAAGGAAAAAAGAATTAGTAGAACATTAATGGTCATGATTTACCAAGCTCTTTACAGATATTATTCCATTTGATCCCAAGTCACTCAAAGAAACTCTGAACAGAATGAGTTCAAAAACAGAAACTTCAGATTTCTCTGAATTAATGCAGAATGAAGTGAGTAGAACCAAGAGGGTGATTTATACAATAACTACAGTGTTCTGAAGTCAAAGAACTTTGAAAAACTTGGGACCTCTGATCAATGCAGTGGCTAACAAGGATTGCAGAAAACCCATGATAATGGGTTACTCACTTTCTACAAAAACCTACAGACTTCCTATGAAATCAGCTGCCTCACTTCAGAAATGGGATGCAGTCAGGGTGTATGTTGCAACAGATATTTTTTGAGCATCAGAATTTGTTTTCCTTGATTGTCCATGTGGCATCATAGGTGTATTTTAATCTTGAAACAATTATTAATATATCAATAGTGCAACCTATATTCTTATATACCAGATTCATGGGCAAGTAGTTCTTGATCATTGTATTTAATAGGTACTGGATTTATTCTGACCACTCTCCAAATCTACAGTCCAAAAGTCAGAAGAATTCCTGGGTAGGCTGCCACAGGGTCCTAGTTCCCACCTTGTCAGACCAGATTCCATACCAGGTCACATGTTTGAATAAACTCCTCCTCCTTGATCTAATGGTTGTCAGTTGAGCCAATGTTAACTCCTATGCCATGTTACATGATCATTAGCTACCTCCCATTCCCCATTCCTTGATCCTCCAATAAAAGATTGAGGAAATATGTAGTTTACTCTTTCTCTCTCTCTACTAGAATCAGAGGAGCACACATTACGGCTTTTTAAGCACTGTCTCTGAGTCTTTCTTCTTTTATTATATTCCCTCTTTCTCTATATCCCCTTCACCCATTTTCCCTCAGTTCCTAACTCTCTTTCTCAGGTGTCCACCTAGGAATAGATTAATTCATGGCTACAGGCAGGCACAACTCATACCTGTCCCAAAGATTTTAGTTTTCATTAGTGGTAGAAGGTAGAAGGGGGACAGAAAATAGATTTTAGTTAATTGGAAAAAAAAATAAATTAAGAAAAAGCTCTTTTCAACCACAGGTGTCAAATACATAGCCTGCAACATTCCCAGGTGCTGCATGAACCATGGGAAAAGGTAAATGGAAAATAGTTAACAAAAGAAAATGACAAACAGATAATTATATGATAATTTAAAATGTGAGCTTTAGGCATCCTCATGTACAGATTGAGGCGAATAAAAAATCATCCCTCCTCTAAAGTATATGCTGTTGGTGTCTGACTTCCCCAAGGTCACTTCTCCACTTCACAATTCTATCTCTCCCCGCTGCTCTCCATTCAGAACATCCCCATAGTCTAGGAGAGGAAGTTGGGATACCCCTAAGGTTTGTAACAATAAAATTGCATGAAATAAAAGGAAACTAAGGCCAGAGATGATCTCTTTATGAACCTGCTGCCCATTAGTGTGATTATGAGACTGAAGGTTTTGTCATCGATACATAGGAAAGTCAGACCAGTGAATTAATTGGGCATCAGGAATTCTACTGGGGACCCAGTTACTGGAGGCTAAAGCCAATCATCCCTTTACATGGATAAGAATCAGGTTTCATAGCAGCCATACTTTCATGTGACTTTTTATGCCACAAAGAGGAAAAATATAGGTGCAATGGTGAATCTCTGTGTGTGAAAGGAGACAAAGTTTACATCCTCATTTCCATCTCCAGAATATCCCTGCCAAACAGGATCAAGGCCAGCCCTGTTGCATGACCAGAGCTTATACTCCAACCAAGAATTAAAAACATTCTGTGGGTCCATAGCACCAAGGGAAAGGGATGGAAGGAAAGATTATGGAGCAGTCATTCAACCTGCAGTCCTAGAAGTTGGGAGAAAAAGAAGGTTGTATGCTACTAGGACAGAAGAGAATAATACAATATCAATAACAAGGATGATGATGACAATTCACATGTTTTTGTGCCTAACATGTAAAAAGTACTTTCCCCACATAAAATCCTATTATATACAGAGCAAATATTATTCACTTTTCCAGATGAAGAAGCTGAGGATGTGAAAGGAGGAGACACACTTACCACACAGATAATAGACAGAGGAGGAATGATTAAATCCAAGTTTCATGATTCTGAGTTCAAGGTTCCTTCTACCACAATGCAATGTGCCATGGGACCACGGAGGCAGAATGTCACTTATGTCTATTTCTCTCCATGTCTATTTCTGCCAGGGAAAGAGAGAGCCCAACACAAAGTTGGGGGCCCAATCAAGCTACTCACCATAGATCATAAGAGTCTTGTTTGCAGTGCGCGTCAAGCCAGTAAATGAGTTAGTTGCAATACAGGTATAGTTTCCGATATGATTCAGGGATGTAATAATAGAAAATGAGGCTGAGTTGCTGACAGATTGTCCATTCTGTAACCAAGTGAATTGTGCTGGTGGGTTAGAATCAGCAACACAGCTCAAGGTAACATTTATCCCCGTTGCAAACTGATCGCTTATACGGTCAATGGTGGCAATATCTGGGCCATCTGGGGGAAAAAGAAGGATTCCATATTTAGATTATGGCAGAAAAGAAGGGCATCTCCTAGTCTATACCCATCACCAGGGACCACTGTGATGCTCCTTTGGGCTGGGAAATTCACAGCTCCTCCTCTACTTTTACAGTTTGGATCTGAACTTGGAAGATCTTAGGGCTTTCTCCAGTTCAGCACCCTGGATTGCCACCCTCCACCAGAACACATGACAAGGCCAATCTGGGCTCCCTAAAGATGAAGGGTTTTGGGAACCTCAGAGCCTAGCTCTTTAGTTCTCAGAGAAGGGACTGAATTAGCCTGGCCTCTGGGAACACACCACCAGGCTATAAGCAGGCACCATATAGGAAGAAGCAATATACTTACAGGCCACATCCAGTGTGAATGGATCACTCCTATTGCTATAAAATGGATTCCGGATTTCACACTCATATGGCCCTTTGTTATCTCTTCTTGTGAGCCTGCTGAGAGTGAGTGTCCTCTTATCTGGCGACAGCTGTATCCTGCTACCAGCTGGGGCAACTCCGTTTATGAACCACTGGTAAGTGTGAATTTGGCCTGTAGCCTGGCATGTCAATGAGAAGTCCTTGGTCTCCACTGCAGTAATGTTGGAGGTGACAATGGTAGGTTTGGACAGTGGCGCTGTGCAGAGAATAGACAGAAAATGACTGTGTTGGTTCTTTTTCTTACCTTATCACCAAATAAGTGGTTTGGAAGTGGCCTGTCTAAGACCTTGGCAGGCTGGAGGCCAGACACCAAGAACCTGTGATTTCAATAGCAAAGCTCCCCCCTTTCTCTGGTGTAGATCTCATCTCCTCCAGGCCTTAGGAAAAGTTCAGCTTCAGTTCCTGTGACTGACAAAGACATTCACATGGAGTCCAAGCCCCGGGTGCTCAGTCTTTCTGGGCTGAGGCAAGCAGGACTGGGGATGACAGACCCCTTCATCCAGCACCTGGGCTTGGATTTGAGGCCTTTATAGCTTGGCAGAACCACCAAGAGTTTATGATTCCTTGGCCTGGGCTTCCGGAAGCTAGTGTTCCTTACCTTGACAGCTTGATAAGGATATTGGGAGAGGATGGTGTGGATAGACTAGGGACAGGCCACAGGGAGACTGTGCTCAGAAAGGGAAACATTACTTTAATTCTGAAGAGAAAAGAAAAGGAAAGGCAGAGAGTGGAAATAGATCAGTTAGTATCAGGGAACAAAAGGAAGAGCCTCAGGCTGGGAGTCAGGTCAGACCTGGTTCAAGTCTGTTGATTTCAAACCCACAATAACATCTCTGGTGCCTAGGACATGATTTGTCCACAGGAAGTAGTTCCTACCCTTTACAGAAGATTCTGGAATCCCCTGCTTTGGCCTCTCCCTTTTCCTTAGGTGTTTCCTACCCTATAAGATAAGAATGAGAATGTTGAAGGTGATCTTCAAGCTCAGATATAGTTTTATGCTGGGAATCTAAACTAATGGGAAATAATTTTCCCAGAGTCTTCATGGCCCAAGGAGAGCCCTTTCCTTATCTCTAGTTGGAAGTAAGGCCTTGCCACTGAGAGAGATATGTATGCCAGAGCAATCTCTGGGGCACATGCATGAGGATCGTCAGGCCTCTGTCCTGGGTCATCCATGGCCAGCTGTCTTAAAAATAATTTCCAAATTGATAGTCATAAGTTAGAAATATTTCAGCTTCCTTGACCTTTCTCCTTGTTATTTTGGTAGAGCTTGCACTCCATCCCTGGGTCTCCATTGGGAAGTTTAATGTGAGGAAGAGTGAGCCTCCCATTTGTATCCAGTAAAGCCAAGTGACACTGGCCAGGACAGTGACAAATCTGAGGTCAGCTAGCTACCTTTTGTAGTGGGGGGAGAATATGAAGGAACAGTGAGCATTCTCCTGGGCATGAAGGCCATGGTAGGACTTTTTGGAAGGTGTTTTGGCAGCAACAATGGATACAGTGCCTGACATGACATAGTGACTAGTGGTAGCCTAAGAGGGAGAAAGACCTATGTTCAAATTCTGTCTCAAAATGTTACTGGCTGTGTGTCTTACTAGCAAGTCCCTATCTGTGTCTCAGTCTCCTGATCTGTTAAATGGGTAAAATAATCTCTCAGTCCTAGTGTTATTGGACCAAATGAGAACATATATAGAAGTTCTGTATAAATCCTGAAAATAGACCAAACAACGGTTCAGAGGAAGGAAAGTACAGAGTGTGAGCCTGAGTACCAAATGTAGACTCATGCTGTCTGAGCACACAATGCATGGCCAAAAGTATCTGAAAGGCCTGATGCCCTTTTGTGAATGGCTAAGGTTTAATGACAGACCAAGAACACTCAAGGATAGTCTGTAGGCAATAGAGAGTCATGAGCAGAGAAGAGACTAGAGCACACACATATTTAATGGAAGGACCAATTGAGGGCACTAGAGATGCTTTGCCCAAAAAAGAGAAGACTTGAGTGGGAGAAGAGACGTGTCTCCATGGACTGGTGGAGTTATAATGGGTTCTGTGCCCCTGCCAGGGGATGTTCAGTGGCTTACATTGATCAGGTGGGGACTATTTTCCTTTCTCCTTACAGCAACATTCAGGTACCCTTTTATCTCTTGTCTATCACAGAACAACTCTTTTTTTTTAACCCTTACCTTCTGCATTAGAATCAATACTATGTATTGTTTCCAGAGCAAAAGGGCCAGGCAATGGGGGTTAAGTAACTATCTCAAGGTCACAGAGCCAAAGAGGATCCAGTTTTAATGGACTTGACTCCCTGATCATTTCTCTTCCAAAAATGATTTCGGATGCCTTGGGGAACTAACTGAGCAGGATTCCTGGCCTGACTCTGCAACAGTGCTGAGACCCATAAACAGGTTCACATCCAACACAATCCCTTCATGGGTGAGGATGGACTCCAACATTTGCCCCTCTATGATCAGATGCAAATCAGGCTGGCTCAATCATCCCTGGACTCAGATATTCCTCTCTTGCTATTGGTCTCCTTCTGTCCACTAGGTGGAACTACCAGGTGTGACAAGGAAATCACTTTTAAAAGACTGATATATATTAATTTAAGGTCGCCAAGGAATTCAGCTATGTAATTCCTTAATGAAAACTCAAGTCAGTCGTCAACCTTTTATGGAGTTTTAATTACAAACAGGAGGAAGAAAGGAATTAGAGATAGAGAGATAGAGGGAGAGAGAAAGGGGAGAGAAGGGAATAGGGCTTGAATACCCCTTCTGTTTAGGCTGGGCCAAAAGGCCCAAGCCCTTAGATAGCTGGGGCAATGAAAGGAGATTATTCCCTATTACTCACGTGACCAAATATGGAGAAACAGTCTCCGGGGCCCACACCTTCAGCTTCCTTCAGTGCAAGCTTCTCAGAGCACACCACAACCACTCAGACAAACTCCTCAATCACCCCCAGTCTTCAGACCCTCCTATCCTTCAGGAAAACCCTCCAAGTTCCCTCCCCTCAGTCCTCACATCTCCCAATCACCTGTCCATCAATTTCCCTGTGCCAATGGAGGCTCTAGCTTAACCCAGGACCACCCAGAGGTCTCTGGATTTGCACATGTCTGTTGAAGGTCATATTTTCAAATAATTAAATCTTTGATCCTTTGCTACAGCCCTTTCTAAATCCTGTTAACCTGAGGAGGATAGAGATTGGAATAATTAAATTTTGATCTAGGCTGCAGCCCTTACTCAATCCTGTTAGGACTGAATAGGGTGGAGATTGATTCCAAGTATCTACATTGTATCAATTCTAAAATCAATCATGACTCAAAGAAATTCCTGTTCTATGCTTAAGCATAGGTCAAAGTCCTTTCCATTGTTCAGCCAAAGGTTTCTGTCCTAAAGTAATCTTAAGAAGGGAAGAGGAGGAAACTCCCATGCCAATGGGGTTCACATTCCAATGGCCAAGACCCACTATCAATAGGGAATTTTTCAAGTATGAAATTTCCCAATGGTGAAATTTCCAACATTTATAAGTCTAAGAAATTTTGAGGTTTACACAGGGCAGGAAGAACTCTGGCTCATAAAAAGTTTCAGAGTAGCAGTTGACACCTAATGTGATCTAGGGCATCTTAAACTCTCTAGGGCTGTCTGTGGATACAACTGACTTCAGTTCCCTGGAAAGATCAGGAAATGTCCAATTAAACAGAAAATCCTGAAAATCCAAAGAGAATTTAATAAAATCAAAAGAAAAAATGCAGAATTAAATAAATCTAGGATCTGTTTTTTTTAATAAAAATACAACTAAATAGATGACCCAGGCCAATTGGTTAATTTCATTAAAGAAAGAGGAAAACATAATTACCAAAAGCAAAAATGAAAAGGATGAATGAGTTAGCAATGAAGTTGAAATTAAGGAAATTCTGAGCAATTATTTTGAGCAATTATGTACCAGCCATAACTCAGAAACAAAGAGTCATTGAAGGGTTACATCTAAAAAGCAAATCGGGAAAGGCTTTACAAAGTTATAATTGTGGATTGCCTTATGGCTCAATTAATATGGAAAGGCATAGAATATGTGGTTTCAGGGTTAAGATGGTATCCTCATGAAATGTAGGTACCCATTGCTAAAGATATACTACAGAAATATTTAGTCTTTACTATTAGCATACCCCATTACTATTACCACCTACACTCCACAAGGTTAATTTTCTTTTTTGTCCCAACATCCTGTTGTTTTTCCTAGTGTTCTAAGAGATCTTCCAGTATCAGGACCTAATGTTTATGTTGATGCGAATGCTAGTTATAAGGCAGGAGTATACAAGGAAGGTAGCTACCTGTCATTTTTACCACTCCTTTTTCTTCTACCCAACAAAATGAATTAACAGCTGTTTTGCTAGAATTTTGGTTATTTCAGGAGCCTTTCAACCTCATAATGGACTTTAAATATGTTTTTCAGTCTTTGCAAGGTGTAGAACAAGCTGTCATCAGATCTACTCAAAGCAATGTACAAATGTTATTCTATAAATTACAAACTGTCATATGACAAAGGACACATCCAGTGTATGCCATGCATATACGCAGTCATACCAATTTACCTGGACCTATTTTTAAAGGAAATGATATCATAGATCAAGCTTTGATTGCTCAATATTATCTAACTGATATGCAATTAGCTGAGGAATCCATCATAGATTTCACCAAAATAGTACTGCTTTAGGCCAAATGTTGCAACTCACTAAAGATCAAGCCAGGAGTATTGTTAAAAAGTGTCCTAATTGTGTTCCAAACCATCCCCCAATGTATATTGGTGTGAATCCCAGAGGCTTAAGTAGTACAGATATACGGCAAATGGATGTGACTCACAAACCGTCCTTTGGACGACTTAAATATATCCATGTCACTGTGGATACTTATTCAGGGTTTTTATGGGCTTACTTTTCAGATGCCTGGTCCCCCCAGAACATTTAAAACAGATAATGGACCTGCTTATACTTCCAAACAACTTTTTCTTTTTTGTAAAACTTGGGATATTCAACACCTCACAGGTATCCCATACATTCCACAAGGACAAGCTATTGTGGAGCATAGTAATCAAATACTAAAAATGTTTCTTTTAAAACAAAAAGGGGGAGACAGCACCCCACATCAACGATCGGCAATAACTGTATATACTATAAATAATTTGATCTTTACTTCCAATAATATATCCAGAGCTGAAAATGTTTTCTCTGCATTTTCTTATGAACGAAATTGAGGTACCACTACTCCTGTATTCCCTGCTACAGAAGAAAAATTTGTCATATGGAAAGATGATGATCAATCCTGGCAAGGACCTCACCCAGTGGTCCTGCAAGGCCAAGGCTTTGTTTGTGGCTCCACAGGTAAAGACAGTGTATGGCTCCCTTCCTGCTGAGTTCAAGAGACTGACTGACCATAAAGAGAAGGACGAGAAGAGGACTCCGGAAGCCTCACAAGGAGACTCGACTATGTCTCAATAAGATACTGACTCTTCTACTTCTATTCCAGAATTTAAGTACAGCTACTGGAATAAAGAGATGGGTTTTTTGGGAACAACCACCTTGGGTAGAGTATGTCGGCATGGGACACACTTTACCGTAAGTCATCTTATATACAAAAACTAATTCTGATATTCCTGGCATTTACCATTTTGAGAGACAAGCTAAGGACAATAATCAGGCCAATAATTGTTTGTGTCTTTCAATTGGACTGGACTAGTTGAGGCACCCCCAGTGTGCCTCACACGAGACCATCCTGAATGCCTGCCCCTCAGATCTCTGCAGGCGCATTATTATGGTCATCCTGACCTGTCAGACTCTTTCTGGATAGGATCTTATCGTGTAGAGAAAGGGGTAAAATATAAAGGGTACAGCCAACTGCAATATTTAGTTTGGCTAGGGGAATCTTGTGATGGTACTTGGGGACAAGAAATACCTATTTGTCCTTCTGTGATGGAATATGAACAAAGAGACACTGTTAATATGTTTCCTCCCTTGCTATAGCGTAGATCTAAATGGGCACCATGTATTCATTGGAAAAATATGATTTGGGTATCTTGGCATAACGACACAAGGTGTGTTGGAAAGAAACTGGATTCTTATAAATATCATGATAGTTTTATAGGAGGATACAGCTTGCCTTTGTGGGTGATGCCCCCAGATCTAATTGGTTACGTTCTGCTAATTTCATACAGATTTTGATTGATTATGGAAATACAGCCCTGGCATTGGATAAAGTAAATATGTATCACTATGTTAATGTTTCTAATAACGGAAAAGTCCAAAAACCAGTAAATACAAGTGTTACATTAGACATTCAGACTTGCCTTACAGGGGGATATGCTTTTATACCTACAGTAAATAATCATCCTGAAGCTGAACATTACTGAAATAACAAGCAAAAGAGTTAGATATTTAAATATTGGAATGTAACCTGTAGCAACTATAGGGTCAGTTACTGTGTAGGATCACAGGTGGATGGGCCTGTCTTAATCATTAAGTGACCACGCAGGGCCCTTTTTGCCACTGAACATGAAGATTCATGGTATGGTAGCCCAGGGGATCAAATTCTTTATGTATTACAACAAAAAATAAGACCACAACATAAACGATGTATTACTTGTTTTGCATTAGGCATAGTAGCATTAGTTTCTTCATTGGCTTCTACTATAATAGATTCTGTATCTTTAGCACAATCAGTATCTAACTTATATTCTCTTGAGAATGACGCCAATCATTTGAAAGCATTGGCTACAAATGTAACCTCAGCATTAGAAAGAGAAAAAGAAATTGATACAAGTTTTTACAAAAGTATTATGATGTTACAGAAAAATATGACTGATCTAACAAATGAAGTAGAATGTGTCATTGAAAACACAAATGAAATATGATTATAGATATACTGCATTTTGCTTACTATATAAGAGTAAATAATGACACAAAAACATTGGAAAAAAATTAAATTACAATTACAGGAATTATGGGACCATGAAAACATCACCAAATATATTAATAATCTCAGTATATTAATTCAGAATATTGATTCATCTTTTTAGGAGGATCTCTAACCACAGCATATCGCAGATTCTTTGTATAATTGGATAGAAACATAAAAAGGATTGTTTTCCTCCTTATTTCATGATATGACTCTTCTTGTAGTTGGTGCACTTGTGATTTTGTTTATCTGCTTATGCTTGCCTTGTTTGCTAAAAGCTTTAATTACTAGTTTTGCTGAATTGCAAAAAAACTATTAATGGGATCCTTTACCAAAAGGAATTTGATGTCTTAAAAATAAATGGGGAATTGCAGTGAACCTTCCAGGAACCCATGAGAAAAAATTCCTCTTCCCAGGTGTTTGACACATACTATTCCTGCTGAGTACACCAAAACATAGAAATCTCAGTTCAAGGCTGCATAAACAATTCCAAGATCTCCTGAGAACGGGTTAACTCCCCTTTTCACATTCTGGGGAGGATTGGGGAGAATAGATTGATTCTCTTGAGGAGAACTTTAAATCTTGCGTGCTGCATACAATAAAGGTTCATTATCCCTGCTTTGATATTGTTGCAGTCTTTCTTTCTTGAAACTTATTAGCAGTCCCCTATTGCAACTCCTTAGAAGTCCCAGGCAGTTTTCTAATACGCAGTTCCCTCAATTGATCTTCAGAGACTCCAGACCCCTCACCAATCTGGCTGAACATTCCCCACTTCACTGTTGCCACTTGTTAATTGTGTCATCTAGAACCAAATACAATAATCCAAGTGCCATCTGATTGTACAGAAGGACAGCTATCTCCTTATTCTTCGAAGTGGACATGCTTCTCTTAAGACTGCATTGGTGGTTGGGGTAGTTGTGTAGCTCAGTGGATTGAGAGCCAGGCCTAGAGATCAGAAGTTCTGGGATCAAATCTGACCTCAAATAATTCAAAGATATATGACCTTGGGCCACTCATTTAACCTCCATTGCACAGCATGGATTCTAATGCTAATAGGGAAGGATTAAAAAAAGTATACATTATGTTTTTTCAACTACCCTGTTACCTTCCCACTGATAATAAGTTTGTGGATCTCTCAATCATCCCCAACATCTCTTTATGCAATCCAACATGGCATTAATAGTCTGTATCCAATTTCTCTTTTTTTTTTTTTTTAGTTTTTAGTTTTTAAACATTACTTTATTTGGTCATTTTCATACATTATTCATTGGAATCAGAGATCATTTTCTTTTCCTCACCTCCCCTTCCACCAACCCTCCCCAAGTCAACGTGTGATTCCACTGGGTATCACATGTGCCCTTGCTCCGAACCCTATTCCTTGCTGTTGGTATTTGCATTAGGGTGCTCATTTAGCATTTAGTTTCAATCATATCCCCTCAACAACTGTAGTCAAGTAGTTGCCTTTCCTCCGTGTTTTTACTCCCACACTTTGTCTTCTGCCTAAAGATACCGTTTTTTCTCATAGATCCCTGCAGATTGTTCAGGGACATTGCATTTCCATTAATGGAGAAATCCATTACATTCAATTGTGCCAGAGTGTCTCAGTCTCTGTGTACAATGTTCTCCTGGCTCTGCTCCTATCACTCTGCATCACTTCCTGGAGGTCGTTCCAGTCTCCATGGAATTCCTGCACTTTATTATTCCTTTTAGCACAATAGTATTCCATCACCAACATATACCACAATTTGTTTAGCCTTTCCCCAATTGAAGGGCATCCCCTCATTTTCCATTTTTTTTTTGCCAGCACAAAGAGCACAGCTATGAATATTCTTGTACATGTCTTTTTCCTTATTTGGGGTACAAAACCAGAAGTGCTATAGCGGGATCAAAGGGCAGACAATCTTTTAGTGCCCTTTGGACATAGTTCCAAATTCCCTTCCAGAATGGTTGGATCAGTTCATAGCCCCACCAGCAATGCATTAATGTCCCAAATTTTGCGACATCCCCTCCAGCATTCATTACTTTCCTTTGCTGTCATGTTGGCCAATCTGCTAGGTGTAAGGTGATACCTCAGAGTTGTTTTGATTTGCATCTCTCTGATTATAAGAGATTTAGAACAATTTTTCACGTGCTTATGAATAGTTTTGATTTCTTTAACTGAAAATTGCCGATTCTTATCCCTTTCCCATTTTTCAATTGGATAATGGCTTGACTTTTTCTACAATTGGTTTAGCTCTTTATAAATTTGAGTAATTAGACCTTTGTCAGAGCTTTATGTTATGAAGATTGTTTCCCAATTTGTTGCTTCTCTTCTAATTTTAGTTACATTGGTTTTGTTTGTACAAAATCTTTTTAATTTGATTTAGTCAAAAGTATTTGTTTTACATTTTGTGACTATTTATAAGTCTTGCTTGGTTTTAAAATCTTTCCCTTCTCAAAGATTTGACATGTATACCATTCTGTGTTCACCTAATTTACTAATAGTTTCCTTCTTTATATTCAAGTCATTCACCCATTCTGAATTTATCTTGGTGTAGGGTGTGATTTGTTGATCCAAACCTAATCTTACCCACACTGTCTTCTAATTTCCCCAGCAGTTTTTATCAAATAGTGGATTTTTGTCCCAAAAACAGGGGTCTTTGGGTTTGTCATAGACTGTCTTGCTGAGGTCATTTACCCCAAGTCTATTCCACTGATACTCCTTTCTGTCTCTTAGCCAGTACCAAATTGTTTTGATGACCACTGCTTTGTAATATAGTTTGAGATTGGGGACGGCAAGGCCACTTTCCTATGTATTTTTTTTTTCATTATTTCCCTGGATATCCTTGATCCTTTGTTCTTCCAAATGAACTTTGTTATGGTTTTCTCTAATTCGGTAAAAAAAGTTTTTTGGAAGTTCCATGGTTATGGCACTAAATAGATAGATAAGTTTGGATAGGATGATCATTTTTATTATGTTAGCCCATCCCACCTATGAGCAATCAATGTTTTTCCAATTGTTTAGATCTAGTTTTAATGGTGTGGAGAGTGTTTCGTAGTTGTGTTCATATAGTTTCCGTGTTTGTCTCGGGAGATAGATTCCTAAGTATTTTATATTGTCTAGAGTGATTTTAAATGAAATTTCTCTTTCTAATTCTTGCTGTTGAGATGTGTTGAAAAGATATAGAAATGCTGATGACTTATGTGGGTTTATTTTGTATCCTGAAACTTTGGTAAAGTTGTTGATTATTTCCACTAGCTTTTTAGTTGATTCTCTAGGATACTTTAAATAGACCGTCATATCATTTGCAAAGAGTGACAGCTTGGTATACTCAATGCCAATTTTAATACCTTCAATTTCTTTTTCTTCTCTAATTGCTACTGCTGGTGTTTCTAGTACAATATTAAATAATAAAGGTGATAATGGCATCCTTGTTTGACTCCTGATCTTATTGGGAAGGCTTCGAGTTTATCCCCATGACAGATGACGTTTGCTGAAGGTTTTAGATATGTACAGTTTATTATTTTTATGAAAGGCCCTTCTATTCCTATACTTTCTGGTATTTTCAATAGGAATGGGTGCTGAATTTTATCAAAGGCTTTTTTTCTGCATCTTTTGAGATAATCATGTGATTTTTGTTGGTTTGCTTGTTAATATGATCAATTATGTAGATGGTTTTCCTAATATTGAACCATCCTTGCATTCCTGGTATGAATTCTACCTGTAGTAGCTAACCCTTGTGATGACTTGCTGGAGTCTTTTTGCTAGTATCCTATTTAAGATTTTTGCATCTATATTCATTAGGGAGATTGGCCTATAATTTTCTTTCTCTGTTTTTAACCTGCTTGGCTTTGGGATCAGTACCATGTTTGTGGTGTAAAAAGAACTTGGTAGAACCCCTTCTTGGCTTATTCTGTAAAATACTTTGTATAGAATTGGGATTAGTTGTTCTTTGAATGTTTGATAGAATTCATTTGTGAATCCATCTGGACCTGGGGATTTTTTCTTAGGGAGTTCTTTGATGGCTTTTTCAATTTCTTTTTCTGTTATGGGGTTGTTTAGGTAATTTATTTCTTCTTCTTTTAGTCTAGGCAATTTATATTTTTCTAAGTATTCATCCATATCACCAAGATTGCCATATTTTTACCATATAATTGGGCATAGTAGTTTTTCATGATTACCTTAATTTCCTCTTCATTAGAGGTGAGGTCTGCCTTTTCATCTTGGATACTGTCAATTTGTTTTTTTCTTTCCTTTTTTTAATTAGACTGATTAGTACTTTGTCCATTTTATTTGTTTTTTTTTTCAATGTACCAGCTTCTAGTCTTATTTATTAAATCAATAGTTCTTTGGCTTTCAATTTTATTGATTTCTCCTTTGATTTTTAGGATCTCTAATTTAGTCTTCTTCTGAGGATTTTTAATTTGTTCACTTTCTATTTTTTTAATTTGCATGTCCAATTCATTGACCTCTTTCCTTCTTAATTTGTTATATATAAACTCAAGTATATATATTTCCCCCTGAGTACTGCTTTGGCTGCATCCCATAGGTTTTGAAAGGATGTCTCACCAATGTCTTTTTCTTCAATGAAGTTATTAATTGTTTCTATGATTTGTTCTTTAACTAGCTGGTGTTGGAGAATCATATTGTATAATTTCCAATTAATTTTTGGTTTACTTCTCCATGTACCCTTACTAATTTTTATTTTCATTGCATTGTGGTCTGAGAAGTTTGCCTTTATTATTTCTACCCTTTTGCATTTGTTTGCAATGTTTTTGTGCCCTAATAAATAGTCAATTTTTGTGAATGTACCATGTGCTGCTGAAAATAAGGTGTATTCCTTTTTGTCCCTATTTATTTTTCTCCACATGTCTACTAACTCTATTTTTTCTAAGATTTCATTTGCTTCTATCACCACTTTCTTATTTATTTTTTGGTTTGATTTATCTAGTACAGATAGAGGAAGGTTCAGGTCTCCCACTAATATACTTTTTCTATCTATTTCATCCTTGAGCTCCTCTAGTTCCTCCTTTAGAAATTTGGATACTATGCCATTTGGTGCATACATGTTGAGTACAAATATTTCCTTGTTGTCTATACTGCCTTTTATCAGGATGTAATTACCTTCCCTATCTCTTTTAACTAGATTTATTTTTACTTTGGCTTTGTCAGATATCATGATTGTGACTCCTGCCTTCTTTTTATCAGTTGATGCCCAATAGATTTGGATCCATCCTCTAACTTTCACCCTATGCGTATCTATCTTCCTCATGTGTGTTTCTTGCAGACAGCATATGTTAGGGTTTTGGATTCTAATCCACTCTGCTATCCACTTGCATTTTCTGGGTGAATTCATTCCATTCACATTCAGAGTTATGATTACTAGCTGTGTATTTCCCAGCATTTTGATTTCTACTCCTGGTCCTGTCTTTTCTTATTTCACTATTTCCTTCTACACTAATGTTTATTTATAATCAGTCCCCATAATTACCACCCTTATTTTATTTCACTTTCTACCCCCCTCCCTTTTTATCCCCCCTTATTTTCCCCTGTAATCTTTTTATAAATTTCCCCCCCACCCTCTCCCTCCCTTGTATTTCTTTCCCTCATCACCAGTCCATTTTTTACCCTTCTATTTCCATATAGGGCGCAAATCTATTCTCTGCCTCAATGAATTGGATTATTCTTCCCTCTTTAGGTCAGTTTCAAAGCACATAAGCGATGAGTAATTCCTATCTCCACCCTCTTTACCCTTCCAGTGTATCGATGTTCTCTCCCCTCCTGCCATGAGCTTCTTTGTGACATATAAATTTACCCCCATTTGTTTCTTTTCTTGTTTCTTTTAGTATTAACCTCTTTTTTTAGGTCTGGTTGTATACACACACACACGTATATGTATTTATGCATGCATATATCTATATACCTATTGTGTCATGTCCTTTCATCCTATACAGTTTGTCACTGTTCCCTCTAAGTGTAATTCTACTAGCTGCCCAGGTGATAGCAACAGTTTTTAAGAGTTACCAATGACCTCTCTTTCTTATAGGGATACATATAATTTTAACTTATTGAGTCTCTTAAACATGTTTTTCTTCTTTTTTTGTTTTTTCTTTTCCCCCTCTTTTTTAATTACCTTTTGATGATTCTCTTGAGTTCTATGCTTGGACATAAAATTTTCTGTTCAGGTCTGATCTTTTCTTTACAAATGCTTGGAATTCTTCTATTGGGTTGAATGACCATACTTTCTGCTGTAAGAATATAGTCAGTTTTGATGGGTATTTGATTCTTGGTTGTAGACCTAGTTCCAGAGTTCTTTGCTTTCCAGAATATCTTATTCCATGCCTTTCAGTCCTTCAGTGTGGATGTAACCAGATCTTGTGTTATCCTCACTGTGTTTCCATTGTACCTGAATGGCGTCATCTTGGCAGCTGTGTAATATCTTTTCTTTAGTCTGATTGATAGTTTTTAAATTTGGCTATAACATTCCTGGGTGTTATCAGTTTGGGATTAAATACAGGAGGTGATCTGTGGATTCTTTCAATCTCCACTTTCCCCTCTTGTTCTAGGATATTGTGACAGTTTTCCTGAATAATTTCCTGTAGTATTATGTCCAGGTTTTTTCTTTTGTCATGGTCTTCTGGTAGACCAATGATTCTTAAATTATCTCTTCTCAAACGATTTTCTAAATTGTCTGTTTTGTGAATGAGAGGCTTCATATTTTCCTCAATTTTTTCATTCTTTTTGTTTAGTTTTATAGTGTCCTGTTGCCTTGTGAGGTCACTTAATTCCAGTTGTTGTATTCTGATTCTTAAAGACTGAATTTCACCGCTGGCTTTTTGGTCCTCCTTTTCCTTCTGATCTGATTTTCTTTGAAGGTCTTCTTTCATCCTCTTTACCTTGTCTTTCTTCTCCTTTGTCCCATCTTTCATCTTCTTTGCCTCATCTTTCATCTCCTTTGCCTCATTTTCCAGCTGGTTGATTTTGGCTTTCAAGACACTATTTTCTCATTTTAGTTCAAGTGCCTTTGTTTCCAGATGACTTATCTTAATTTTTAAGTTATTTTCCCAGTTGTCTTCAGCTTCTTTTGATTTTGTTTTGAATTCTTCCACAGCCTGTATCCAATTCACTGGGATTTCTGATTTATCGTTTGCTGATCTCGCCCCCTCTGTTCCATTTGCTGAGTAGAAGCTGTCTATTGTAGTTTCTTTCTTCTTTATCTGTTGTTTGCTGAAATTCACCCCTTCTTTACTCCCCATATTTGTCTGTGCTCTTACTCCTCTCATTTTTTTTGGTTTTGGGGGCTTCTGTCAGTCTCCCCTCTTGGAGCTTTAATAGGAGATCTCTCAGTGTAGCCTCTGGTGGGGTTTGAGATTCCCTAACCTTTGGAGGCTTTTGATTGCATTAAAGTCCATCAGTCAATGAGGATGGATATGGAGCTTGGGTTTCCCTGAACTCTGGAGTCTTTTGATGAGATTAAGTTCAGCTTAGTTGGGCTGGGTGTGCTCTGAGTCCAAAACTTCCTGGAAGGCTGGAGCAAATATGGAGGATCTCCACCACTCTGACAAGGCTGCCAGGTCTATGCTCCCTCTCTAGCTCCTTCCCCGACATCTGTGTTGGACACTCTGAACTTGGCACAGCTCTGCTTGCAAGTTATGCCTTTCAGACCAGCACCTTTGACCACCCAGAAGTTCCCGCTGCCATTGGAATCTCAGCACTCTGGGTGGGTGGGGGGATGGGTCCTGGGACCTTCCTTCAGTCTTCCCCTTAACCCTGGGTGTTCTCAGATTCTGGCTTTATTGGGGGAGGGGGGCGTACCTTTTGAATTAATTCCAGCAGGATGGTTCCTTGGCTCAGACTTGTTGTTAAGTTTGATTTTCAATCCCCTGGGAGCATTCAGTTTGTGATCCATTAGGAAGGGTATTCAGAGGTCTGAACTTCTGCTCCTTCGAGGACTCCATATTACATCCCCAACTTTTTTCTTGAGGATAACCTTGTGTGCTACATAAAATAAATGTTAATTATCCCTGCTTTGATAATGTTGCAGTCTTTCTTTCTTACAACTCTTTAGCAGCCCCCTATTGTGACTCAGTAGAAGTCCCAGGCATTTTTCTAATATGTAGTTCCCTCAATTGATCTTCAGAGACTCCAGACTCCTCACCAATCTGGCTGAACATTCCCCAGTTCACGGTTGCCACTTGTAAATAGTCATCTAGAACCAAATACAATAATCCAAGTGCCATCTGATAGTACAGAAGGGCAGCTTTCTCCTTATTCTTGGAAATGGACATGCTTCTCTTAAGACTCCATTGGTGGTTGAGGTAGTTGTGTAGCTCAGTGCATTAAGAGCCAGGCCTAGAGATCAGAGGTTCTGGGATGAAATCTGACCTCAAATAATTCAAAGATATATAACCCTAGGCCACTCATTTAACCTCCATTGCACAGTATGTATTCTAAGGCTAAAAGGGAAGGGTTAAAAAAAGTATGCATTATGCTTTTTCAACTACCCTGTTACCTTTCCCACTTATAATAAGTTTGTGGATCTCTCAATAATCCCCAACATCTCTTTATGCAATCCAAATTGGCATTAATAGTCTGTCTCCAATTTCCCCTTTTTTAAATCAACCATACCCCATTACTTCAACTCTTTTCTATGGCATAGGTACCAATCACTGTCCCATCGAGGCCGATGCTTTTTTGTGTTTTGGACTTTTTCTACTCAAGGATAGGACCTGATATCAATCCCCAATTACATTCATCTTATCACATTATGTCTACTGTGCCAGTATCCTAAACTACTTCTGCATCCTACCTGTTTCAACAATCCCTATCCTGCCAATTTTCTCATTATTTCTTTTTTTTCTTTCCAGTTTCAAAATTATGCCTTCTGCTTGTCTGTAGAATTAGTAGAACATTAATGGTCATGATTTACAAAACTCTTTACAGATATTATTTCATTTGATCCAAGTCACTCATAGAAACATTGAACAGAATGAGTTCAAGAAAAGAAACTTCAGAAGATTTATCTGAACTGATACAGAATGAAGTGAGTAGAACCAAGAGATAATATATACAATACCAACATTGTTCTGAAGGCAAACAACTTGGAAACCCATGGGACCTCTCATCACTGCACTGACCAACCAGGACTGCAGAAGACCCATGATGAAATAAGTTACTCACTTTCTACAAAAAGCTATAGACTTCCTATGAAATCAGCTGCCTCTCTTCAGAAATGGGATGGACTGAGGGTGTAAGTTGCAACACATATTTTTTGAGCTCTGAAATTAGTTTTCCTTGATTGTCCATGCGGCATCATATATGTATTTTAATCTTGAAACAATTATTAATATGTAAATATTGCAACTTATGTGCTCATGTACCGGATTCATAAGCTTATTAGTCTTGATCATTGCATTTAATAGGTACTGTATTAATTCTGACTACTCTCCAAATCTACAGTCCAAAAATAAGAAGAATTCCCGGGTAAGCTGCCATAGGGTCCTAGTTCACACCTTGTCTGACCAGATTCCATACCAGGTCACATGTTTGAATAAACCCCTCCTATTTGATCTTGTGGTAGTCAGTTGAACCAATGTTAAGTCTTGTGCCTTGTAAAATGATCATTAGCTACCTCCATTCCCCATTCCTTGATCCTCCAATAAAAGATTGAGGACATATATAGTTCACTCTCTCTTTCTCTCTAGCACCATCAGAGGAGCACACAGGCTGGATCCCAAGCTCTTGAAGCCTTGTCTCTGAGTCTCTCTTCCTTTGTTCTATTTCCTCTTTCTCTATATCCCCTTCACCCATTTTCTCTCAGTTTCTAACTCTCCTTCTCAGGTGTCCACCTAGGAATATATTAATTTGTGGCTACAGGCAGGCACAACTCATACCTGTCCCAAAGATTTTAGTTTTCATTACTGGTAGAAGGTAGAAGGGGGACCGAAAATAGATTTTAGTTAATTGGAAAAAAATAAATTAAGAAAAAGCTCTTTTCAACCACAGGTGTCAAATACATAGCCTGCAACATTCTCAGGTGCTGCATGAACCAGGGGAAAAGGTAATTGGAAAATAGTTAACAAAAGAAAATGACACAGAGATAATTATATGATCATTTAAAATGTGTGCTTTCATCATCCTCATGTACAGATTGAGGCCAATAAAAAATCATTCCACCTCTGAAGTATATCCTGTTGGTGTCTGGCTTCCCCAAGGTCACTTCCCCACTTCACAATTCTATCTCTCCCCCCTGCTCTCCATTCAGAACATTCCTAGAGGCAGGGACAGGAAGTTGGGATACCCCTAAGGTTTGTAACAATAAAACTACATGAAATAAAAGGAAACTAAGGCCAGAGATGATCTCTCTATGGTCCTGCTGTACATTAATGTGATTATGGGAAAGGAGGGTCTGTCATCTGTACATAGGAAAGTCAGACCAGTGAATTAATTGGGCAGCAGGAATTCTACAGTGGATCCAGCTACTGAATGCTAAAGCCAATAGATCAGAACCAGGCTTCACAAGAGACATGCTTCCATGTGGCATTTAATGCCACAAAGAGGAAAATATATGTCCAATGGTGAATCTCTTTGTGTGAAAGGAGACAAAGTTTATATCTTCCTTTCCATCTCCAGAATTTCCCTACCAAGGGGAATCAAGGCCAGCCCCATTGCATGACCATAGCTTATACTCCAACCAAGACTAGAAATATTCCGTGGTTCCACAGCACCAAGGGAAAGGGATTGAAGGAAAGAGTATTGGGCAGTCATTGAACCTGCAGTCCTAGAATTTGGGAGATGAAGAAGGTTGTATATCACTAGGACAGAAGAGAATAATACAATATCAATAACAAGGATGATGAAGACAACTCACATGCTTTTTATACCTACCATATAAAAAGGACCTTTACTCATAGAATGCTATTATATACAGAGAAAATGTAATTCATTTTTCCAGATAAAGAAACTGAGGCCTCAAAAGGAGGAGTCATTTACTACACAGAGAGTAGACAGAAAAGAAAGGATTCTATCCAAGTTTTATGATTCTGAGCTCAGGGCTCTTTCTACCACAATGCACTGTGCCATGGGACCAGGGGGGGGGGAGAGAGTCACTTTTGTCTATTTCTGTCATGCCAGGGAAAGAGAGAGCCCCACACAAAGTTGGGGGCCCAATCCAGATACTCACCATAGATTATAATATTCTTGGTTGCAGTACGCGTCAAACCAGTGAATGAGTTAGATGCAGTACAGGTATAAGTGCCAGCATCACTCAGGGATGCAATAATAGAAAATGTGGCTGAGTTGCTGACTGGTTGTCCATTGTGTAACCAAGTGAATTGTGCTGCAGGGTTAGAATCAGCAACACAGCTCAAGGTAATATTTGCCCCAGTAGGGTACTCATCGGGGGAATGTACAATTGTGGCGATATCTGGGCCATCTGGAAGAAAGAGAAGGATTCCATATTGAGATTATGGCAGAAATAAGGGGGCATCTCCTAGTCTATAACCCATCACCAAGAACCACTGTGTCTCCCTGATCCTCCTTTGAGCCGGGAAATTCACAACTCATCTTCTACTTTTCCAGTGTGGATCTGAACTTGGAAGATCTTAGGGCTTTCTCCAGTTCAGCACCCTGGATGGCCACCCTCCACCAGAACACATGACAAGGCCAATTTGGGCTCCCTAAAGATGAAAGGGGTTGGGTGCCTCAGAGCCTAGCTCTTTAGCTCTCTGAGGAGGGATGGAATTAGCCTGGCCTCTAGGAACACACCACCAAGCTATAAGCAGGCACCATATAGGAAGAACAAATTTACTCACAGGCAACATCCAGTGTGAATGGATCACTCCTATTGCGATAAAATGGGTTCTCGATTTCACACACATAGGGCCCTTTGTTAACGCTTCTTGTGAGACTGCGGAGAGTGAGTGTCCTCCTATCTGGCGACAGCTGTATCCTGCGACCAGCTGGGTCAACTCCGTTTATGAACCACTTGTAAGCGTGAATTTGACCTGTAGCATTGCAGGTCAATGAGAAGTCTTTGGTCTCCACTTCAGTATTGTTGGAGGTGAGAATGGTAGGTTTGGACAGTGGCGCTGTGCAGAGAATAGACAGAAAAATGACTGTGTTGGTTCTTTTTCTTACCTTATAACCAAATAAGTGGTTTGGAAGTGGCCTGTTTAAGACATTGGCAAGGCAGGAGGCCAGAGACCAAAAACCTGTGATTTCAATGGCAAGGACACCCCTTTCTCTGGTGCAGATCACAACTCCTCCAGGCCATAGGAAAAGTTCAGCTTCAGTTCCTGTGGCTGACAAAGACATTCACATGGAGCCCAAGCCCCGGGTGCTCAGTCTTTCTGGGCTGAGGCAAGTAGGACTGGGGATGACAGACCCCAGACAGAAAAATCTGGGGAGATTTAATTGCATCTATCCAGGAATTCACTGAAGCACTATCACTATTAGAACAACTTGAAGAAGAACCTGAAAAGATTCAAGTTGTAACTTCTATGTGTGACATACCCACAGATATACCACAAGGGGTGTTTGCAAAATATCAAAATGATATGGGTTAAATTAAATCTATTACTCCTGTTAGGATTGAGGTCAGGGAAGGAATACCATCTAAGATACCACAATACAAATTGAGTAGAGAAGCGAGAGAAGAGATAACACCTATCATAAATAGTTTGCTTGAGCAAGGTATATTGAGACCGATGGTATCTGAATACAATTACCCAATATTAGCTATTAAAAAGAATAAGCTAAATGAAGATGGAACTCCTGCCTGGAGATTTGTGATGGATTTAAGGGCTGTGAATAATTTTATATGAAAAAAAAACACACTATAACACCATCTCCAGACAATATCACAACTCAAATACCTGCAGAGTCTAGGTGGTACACAGTGTTGGACCTGAGCAACGCTTGCTTCACTATACTGTTGCACCTTGATTCTCAAAATATTTTTGCTTTCCAATGGAGACAAACCCAGCTGTGCTATGCAAGATTAGTGCAAGGATGTTGCGAGTCTGCTTCAATATTTTGTCAACTGTTGCAGAGAGATCTAGCTACCATAACTTTCAAACATAGCAGATTGATACACTATGTGGATGATTTGTTGCTAGCATCTCCTGACCCTAAAACATGTTTGGAAGATTCAAAGAAATTATTGAGAGAACCTTATAAGAGGGGACATAAAGTTTCTAAAAAGAAGATTCAATGGGTCCTACCAACAGTTGAATATTTAGGATTAGTCCTGGAGGGGGACACCAGGAAAATATCTAATAAAAGGAGGGCAGACATACAGAAGCTAGGCACCCCTAGAACTAAGAAAGAACTTTAGAGCTTTTCTGGCGGTTGCTGGTTTCTCAAGGCAGTACATAGTAGGATATTCTCATATTTCCAAGTGCTTGATTGATATGACAAAGAAAGATATTAAAGAACCATTGCAATTAAATAAAGAACATTTACATGCTTTGTCACAGTTGAGAGGAGCTATTTTATCAGTTCCAATTTTGGGAATACTTGATTATATGAAAGAATTCCACTTGTATGTCCATGAAGCAAAAGGTGTTGCTTCTGGAATATTAGCACAGTATTTTGGGTTAAATCTGAGGGCTATTGCATTTTACAGTCCTATCCTTGACACGGTTGCACAAGGAATGATTCATTGCCTCAGGAGCTTAGTAGCTACAGCTCTAATGGTCAAGAAGTCATATGATATAGTACTAGGATGTAAATTGCATGTGTATTCCCCACATCAAATTGAAAAACTGTTATGGTCGCAGAATATGCATTCATTCACCGATGCAAGAATATCCCAGTATGAAGTCATTTTGTTAGGCAATTATAACATCACAATTCATAGATATGCACCATCGAACCCAGAAACTCTGATCCCTGATTTGCCAATGGATGGAGAAGTATTGCATGATTGGGATCAGATAGTGGAACTCATGCATAGGCCAAATGAATGCCTTAAAGATACACCTCTTATGGATCCAGAAATAGAGTTATACATAGATGAATCCTCTTATGTTCATGATGGGAGAAAATTCACAGGGGCAGCAGTTGTTGACAATGACAAAACTCTTTGGCATGCATCACTGCCAAGCCATGTCGGCGCTTAGGGAGGATCATGGCCCTAGAATTAGCTAGAGGGAAAAGAGCTAATATTTTTCTGGATTCACAATATGCTTTCTCCACGGTGCATTGGTCATCATACATATGGTAAAACAGAGGGCATAAAACTTCAGCTGGGAAACCAATTGCATATCGCAATCTGATAGATCATATCATAAGTGCTGTAGACTTTCCTAAAGAGGTGGCCATAATCCATTTTAAGGCACACACTCATGGGAAGGACAGAATACCCCTAGGGAATGACTGAGCAGGCACAACATCAAAGTACGCTGTTAGGTTCGATCCTCACCATGTGCTGAATTTCTCTCTGATCAAAAGGCATGATCTCACTGAAGCCTAGGATGGAGAAGAGATGCAGTCATGGAAAGAGCAGCTAGGTACTAAACTAATCAAGGGTGTCTGGATTGCTCAAGGGGGTAAACCTATTCTCCCTAAAAAGTTATATCAACATCTATGCACTGTAAGTCATGCAGAAGGACATTATGGAGTGCAAGGGATTCTGGATACCATAAAGAGATATTGGACAGCACCAGGAATTACAAAAAATACCATTAGAACTTGTCAGGCATGTGAAACATGCAAGAGATATAATCAAGGACATTTTAAGAGTGCTGCATTGGGAAGCAGACCACTCAGCTATATGCTTTTTCAGTGTATTCAAATTGATTATATCAATATACCTAGAGACAAGGGATACAAATATGCATTGGTGATTATGGATAAATTGACTAGATGGGTTGAGGCATGTCTATCCAAGAAAAGTGACACTGCTACGGTAGTGAGATTTCTATTAAAGGAGATTATACCTAGACATAGCATTCCTGATACCATAGATTCGGACAAGGGGTCTCACTTTACTTCCCAGATTCTAAAAGTAATCTACAAGAATTTAGGGATTAAGTGCAATTACCATTCAGTATATAGACCCCAAGGTTCCAGGCAGGTCAAGTGTATGAACAAAGAACTGAAAACATAAATAGGCAAACTCTGTTCAGAAACACATTTAAAATGGACAGATGTTTTGCCTCTTGATTTGTTCAATATTAGAACCAGGCTTAGGACTGACCTGCATTATATCACCTTTTGAAATGCTACATGGTCAGCCACTTTGGCATGGTAGGACAGTAAGACCACCTTACTTGTCCATCTTAAGAGGGGAATGTGTTCTTCATGAATACTTAAAACAGATACAACGTAGGATTGAAGAACTAAGGAAACTGGGTTTGCTTGGGCAAAGAATACCACTAGATTTTTCATTGCATGAGATAAAACCAGGTGATAAGGTATATGTCAAGAACCTTAATAGAGAATCTCCTACAGAATCAAGATGGATCAGACCAACTAAGGTCATAATGACAATCCCAACATCTATAAAGGTTGATCA
This sequence comes from Monodelphis domestica, assembly GCF_027887165.1. Classification (NCBI taxonomy): domain Eukaryota; kingdom Metazoa; phylum Chordata; class Mammalia; order Didelphimorphia; family Didelphidae; genus Monodelphis; species Monodelphis domestica. The sequence goes on from NC_077230.1 coordinate 425,407,087, forward strand.
AAGAGATCCATAGTTCCATACTTCACATGTGAAATTGCATCACACCCATAATGTTGATTAGCTCTGGGAATATAATCAATAAGCAATGACCGTCCCTACTGACAACACATGAAAGGACATGACTACTTGCCACCAGAATACAGACAAGAGAGTCCTACATATGTTAACATGATTAAGTGATAGCACCCCTGGAGCAAATGCAGCCAGTGTTGCAGCCAAAAGAATAGCATTAGAAGCCTTAGAAAAAGCCTCGATATATTTCTATACAAAGTCTCTGCCAAGAACTAAGTACAGTAAACATTCAATAAATCTTCTAGTGAAAAGTGAAACAACAAGAATTAGCAAACTTGAAATCACTATTTTTAACAAAATCCTGAGAACCTATGCATAATGGTCACACCCATCTGTGAAAAAACATATGTAGACCTTACTTGCTTTTCACGAAGATATACATATGCAAAGCTTACCTCCATGCACGAAGAGAATACATGCAAATCTTACCTGCAGACATAAAGATTGATAAATTCTGACAAACATTCATGAAGATTTCAACTTACTTCCATGCAAATATACTTTTCACTCTTATTTGTACACACATAAAAATGTCACATGCATACATGTTTGTGGTTTGTTCGTGTGTTCTGGGTTCCTGATTGATTATTCCGGTGGATCCTGATTTGAAGACCACATCTTCAATCAAGACTGGAAGATGGCAACTGGCATGCAGACCAGACAGAGGACCAGAGAGTAAGAAAGATTTTATGCAAACATCGTTAAAGGACATGGTAGGACTTTGGAACTTTGGAATTTTGGAACTTTTGATCATGAGGGTATGTAAGAATGCATAATACATGTTACCTCACATATATGCACATATATGCACACATCCTACATAGAATACACTTTAGTAAGATATCTCATAGAATGGGTAAGTACATAACATGCATAGTGGCATAACAAAAGACACATTGATACAAATTTCTGTGGAAAATTCAAAGATTTCTTTTCTGCATGAGTTTGCACAGAAATATAGTATGATGTACATATGTCAATGTGTATGGATCCTATGTACACATGTAAATTACTATTGACTAATGAGCTAACTTTATTTGAGTAATTTATTAATATTCTAACTACTAACATTAGTGACAGCCTAGTGAATTTGTTTAAGTCTTAGGAAAGTAAACATAGAAGTTCTGAAGTATAGAATTTACATTGCATTATGATTGTAGGTTAGCATTTGTTAATGATAGTACACTTTTCTTAGTGACTGTATAGACATTAGGAATTAGGACATTTGAATATTCTTAATGTTAGTGAAATTGTTGGATTGATTTGACAAATTTTACAGGATTTGTTATGTGAAACTATATTCATGTAAATCCCTTACCTAAACCATTTTCCTATACGATTCTTAGCTTAACATCTATGTAGATAGAATAGTTAAGTTAGGATTTTTTTATCTGGGAGTGGCTAGGGGAATACTTAAGATAGCACAGGGTGAAGAATAGATAGATAGAATTAATAAGTGTAAGTATCATTGAAAAATGCAAGTTGATTTTTTTGGAGAATAAAAGGGGGGATTGTGGAAGAGGCATGAAGAAAGAGAGGATTTGCAGGACAAGCCAAGCATGCAGATCAACCTGGGGACATGATCTGCAAAATCAAGGTGAAGATTCCAAAAGGAATGTTCCCAGGAAGAGGCAGTTGGGAGCCTGGACAGAGGAGAGAAACTGGGACTTTGGGGTTCTCTCTGGGAGTGACTGACCAAGAGAGAAATCTCTTCTCTGGATTCCTGATCAAGAGAGCCTGGCTTTTCCTGACTTATGCAGAGAGAAAGACCTTTGTGGTTTTTTGAAAGAGTCTGGACTTGAATTACTCAAGCAGAGATTATCTGACTGGAGAAGGAAGATTTAACAGTTATCTTCCATCTCTCTGGCTGTCTCTGTGTCACAATTGTGACTAGACTGACATTTCCTAAACTCTTCTTAATTCTCCTTGTAGGTTAGGGACAAACTTCATCCCTCTCACCTCAATCCACATTCTGTTTGTTACCAATAAACCCTTTACCTGAGAAAAGAAGAGTAAAGAATATTTCTCTGAAATCGCATAGTTCCCCTGGGTTACTTAGAAGGTGGCTGACTAAGACCAGGGGAGTGGAAAGGGTAGTAGAAGGGCTTCAGGTGGAAGACTGGGAGGTGAAGGGTGGAGAGTAGAAAATAGTTTGATTTATTAGCCTTTAGTGATCTTTAGGCAGCTCCAGAGTAATCCCCTCTAGCAGTATCTATCTCTCTAGCCTTATCTCTCATCTATCTCCATTATAACTAGGCAACCTCAGGTGTCCCCTAGTAGCAGCTCTCTAGTCACAAGCCAGAATATCCAGTTACCACAACCAGAAATATTTACACAGATTATCTCTTATATTACAAAATGGACTGGTGGGAAGGGAAGCAGTATAAGGGATGGAGAGGGTTGGGAGGTAGTTTTAAAAGACTTCAAAAAATAAGGAGGGAAATAAGAAGGGATGGGGTAGAAAGGGTAGTGAAATAAGGGTGGAAACTAGGAGGGCTGATTAAAAGTAGATTATAGAAGGAAATAGTGAACGAAGAAAATGCAGAACTACAAGTAGAAAGCAAAATGTTGGGAAATACATATCTCGTAATCATAACTCTGAATGTGAATGGAATGAACAAATCCATAAAACACAAGCAAATAGTAGAGTGGATTAGAATCCAAAACCCTACCATATGCTGTCTACAAGAAACACACATGAGGAAGATAGATACGCATAGGGTGAAAGTAAGAGGATGGAGCCAAATCTATTGGGCATCAACTGATAAAGAGAAGGCAGGAGTCGCAATCATGATATCTGACAAAGCCAAAGCAAAGATAAATCTAGTTAAAAGAGATAGGGAAGGTAATTACATCCAGATGAAAGGCAGTATAGGCAACGAGGAAATATCAGTACTCAACATATATGCACCAAATGGCATAGTATCCAAATTTCTAAAGGAGAAACTAGTGGAGCTCAAGGATGAAATAGATAGGAAAACTATACTAGTGGGAGACCTGAACCTTCCTCTATCTGAACTAGATAAATCAAAACAAAAAATAAATGAGAAAGAGGTAAGAAAAGTGAATGAAATCCTAGAAAAATTATAGTTAGTTGATATATGGAGAAAAATAAATGGGGACAAAAAGGAATACTCATTCTTTTCAGAAGCACATGATACATTCACAAAAATTGACTATGTATTAGGGCACAAAAACATTGCAAACAAGTACAAAAAAGCAGAAATAATAAATGCAACCTTCTCAGATCACAATGCAATGAAAATAATAATTAGTAAGCGTACATGGAGAGGTAAATCAAAAATTAATTGGAAATTAAACAATACGAGTCTCCAAAACTGGTTAGTCAAAGAACAAAACATAGAAACAATTAATTTCATTGAAGAAAATGACAATGATGAGACATCTTTTCAAAATCTATTGGATGCAGCCAAAGCAGTACTCAGGGGGAAATTTATATCCTTGAGTTCATATATTAACAAATTAGGGAGGGCAGAGGTCAATGAATTGGGCATGCAAATTAAAAAAACTAGAAAGTGAACAAATTAAAAATCCTCAGATGAAGACTAAATTAGAGATCCTAAAAATCAAAGGAGAAATTAGTAAAATTGAAAGTCAAAGAACTGTTGATTTAATAAATAAGACTAGAAGCTGATACTTTGAAAAAACAAAATACACAAAGTACTAGACCATCTAATTTAAAAAAGGAAAGAAGAAAACCAAATTGACAGCATCCAAGATGAAAAGGGAGACCTCACCTCTAATGAAGAGGAAATTAAGGCAATCATTAAAAGAATCATTATGCCCAATTATATGGCAGCAAATATGGCAATCTAGGTGATATGGATGAATACTTAGAAAAATATAAATTACCTAGACTAACAGAGGAAGAAATTGGATACCTAGACAACCCCACATCAGAAAAATATTGAACAGGCCATCAAATAACTTCCTAAGAAAAATCCCCAGGTCCAGAAGGATTCACAAATAAATTCTATCAAACATTCAAAAAACAACGTATCCCAATATTATACAAACTATTTGGCAGAATAAGCAAAGAAGGAGTTCTACCAAATTCATTTTACGACACAAATATGGTACTGATCCCAAAACCAGGCAGGTCAAAAACAGAGAAAGAAACATATAGATGAATCTCCCTAATGAATATAGATGCAAAACTCTTAAATAGGATCCTAGCAAAAATACTCCATCCAGTCATCAAAAGGGTTATTCACTATGACCAGGTAGGATTCATACCAGGAATGCAAGAATGGTTCAATATTAGGAAAATATGAATCTTAAAACTGCTCAGACTCTACCTTGGAACATTTGGTTAAGGCTATTCCCCATTTAAAATTGGAGGTACTTGATCAGGAATGTACTGGGAATTTTAACATTACTCCACCCATACTTAGGCATACTTTAGGGGAAGATAAAGTTGTAAAACTCCTTACTGGAACAATGAAAAAGTCCCTAATTCCTACTTACAGTGAGTCCAAAACCTTAAGCTAGGTCTATTTTTTGATCTAATACAAAAAGGTACTAAGTTCCTATAAAGGTTAAATTAATCAGTAAAAGGTCAAGCAACTTACAAAAGGAAAGCATAACAAAAGAGGTGTGAAGTTTTATTCTACTCAGAGAAGGTGATAACAAAAGAATATGTGAATTAAGAATGGTAAGTCCTGTGGAAATCATCTACTGTGATTAGTAGATGTGAAAATTTAGGGGAGCTGACATAAGAGAAATTTTTCTTTAAAAGGAGATGGTTCTCTCAACTTAGGAGTTAGTTGGATCTCAGACTTGTTGGAGTAGCTGGGTCTCTGAACTTAGTTGGAATCTTGCTTGGAACAAAATCTTGTGGTGAGTGGATAAAAGACTGACTTAGTTTTCTCTCTTAAAGAGAAAGGCCTAGGCCATTTGGCCTAGGCCCTAGGCCTTTTCCTACTATTTCCTCTTACTCTGTCTCTCCTTTCCCTTAATTCCTTCATTCATTTTAATTAAAATCTCTATAAAACCCAATTGACTTGGGTATTTCATATTTGGGGTTTTTCCCATGGCAACAACTTATTTTTGATATAAAATCAAGACACTAAAATTATTTCTACAGTTTTGGCAATTCACAGTCTTGAACCCACATTTTCATGGTAACAAAAACCATCCACATAACTGACCATGTTAACAAGCAAACCAATAAAAATCACATGGTTATCTCAAAAGATGCAGAAAAAGCCTTTGATAAAATACAGCACCCATTTCTATTGAAAACACTAGAAAGTATAGGATAGAAGGGCCTTTCCTAAAAATAAAAAACAGTATAGATCTAAAATCATCAGCAACATCATCTGCAATGGAGATAAACTAGAAGCATTCCCAATAAGATCAGTAGTGAAACATGGATGCCCATTATCACTTCTATTATTTAACATTATACTAGAAACACTAACAGTAGCAATTAGAGAAGAAAAAGAAATTGAAGGTATTAAAATTGGCAATGAGGAGACCAAGCTATCACTCTTTGCAGATGATATGATGGTCTACCTTAAGTATCCTAGAAAATCAACCAAAAAGCTAGTGGAAATAATCAACAACTTTACCAAAGTTGCAGGATACAAAATAAACCCACATAAGTCATCAACATTTCTCTATATATCTCCAACACATCTCAGCAGCAAGAATTAGAAAGAGAAATACCATTTAAAATCACCTTAGACAATATAAAATACTTAGGAATCTATCTGCTGAGATAAACACAGGAACTTTATGAACACAACTAAAACACACTCTCCACACAATTAAAAATAGATCTAAACAATTGGAAAATCATTGGTTGCTCATGGGTAGGATAAGGTAACATAATCAAAATGACAATCCTGCCCAAATTAATTTACTTACTTAGTTCCATACCCCAAAAAAATTTTTAATGAGTTAGAAAAAAAAACATAAAATTCATTTGGAAGAACAAAAGATCAAAGATATCCAGGGAAATCATGAAAAAAAAAATGCAAAGAAAGGAGCACTTGCAGTCGTAGATCTAAAACTATATTATAAAGCAGGGGTCATCAAAACAAGTTGGTACTGGCTAAGAGACAGAAAGTAGGATCAATGGAATAGACTAGGGGTAAATGACCTCAGCAAGAAAGTCTATGATAAGTCCAAAGGTCCCAGTTTTGGGGACCAAAACCCACTATTTGATAAAAACTGCTGGCAAAATTGGAAGACTGTATGGGAGAGATTAGGTTTAGATCAACATCTCACACTCTATACCAAGGTAAACTCAGAATGGGTGAATGACCTGAATATAAAGAAGGAAACTATAAGTAAATTAGGTGCACACAGAATAGTATATTTGTCAGATTTTTGGGAAAGGAAAGACTTTAAAACCAAGTAAGAGCTAGAAAAAATCACAAAATGTAAAATCAATAATTTTGATTACATCAAGTTAAAAAGTTTTTGTACAAACAAAACTTATGCATCCAAAATTATAATGGAAGCAACAAATTGGGAAAAAATCTTCATTACAAAAACCCCTGACAAAGGACTAATTACTCAAATTTATAAAGAGCTAAATCAATTGTACAAAAAATCAAGCCATTCTCCAATTGATAAATGGGCAAGGAACATGAGTAAGCATCTTCCATATGAAGAAATCAAAACTATTATTAAGCACATGAAAAAGTTTTCTATATCACTTACAATCAGAGAAATGCAAATCAAAACAACTCTGAGTTATCAACTCACACCTAGCAGATTGGCTCATATGACAGCAAAGCAAAGTAATGAATGCTGGTGGGGGTGTGGCAAAGTTGGGGCATTAATGCATTGCTGATGGAGTTGTGAATTGATCCAACCATTCTAGAGGGCAATTTGGAACTATGTCCAAAAGGCATTAAAGAACAGTCAGCAGTGATTCTGAACAACTTGGAGGAATCTACGAGAAAAAAACACTATCCACAATCAGAGGAAACACTATGGGAGTAAAAACACCCAAGAAAAACAACTGCTTGAATACATGGGATGAAGGGATATGGTTGGGGATGTAGACTCTAAATTAACATCCTTGTGCAAACAACAACATGGAAATAGGTTCTGATCAAGGACACAAGTAAGACCCAATGAAATTGCACATCAGCTGTGGGAAGGGTAGGTAGAGGGGAGGGAGGGAAATAAAGAGATTATTGTAACCAAAAAAAATTAAATTAATAAAAAAAGAAACGATAAACAAGGGGCAGCTGGGTAGCTCAGTGCATTGAGAACTAGGACTAGAGATGGGAGGTCCTGGGTTCAAATCTGGTAGAACTATACACAGTAACAGCAATATTGTACAAGGATCATCTGTGAAAACTTGGCTACTCTCAGTAATGTAATAATCTGGGACAATCCTGACAGATTTATGACAGGGAATGTTATCCACTTCCAGAGAAAAAAACTATTGGAGTTTCCTTTCATATTAGTATATTTGTGGTTTTATTTTGGAATTTGGTTACGTATAAATGTGCTCTTACTACAATGTCCCAAATGGAGTGTTTTGTACAACAATAAAAATACAAAAGAAAAATTAAGGAAAAAAGAATTAGTAGAACATTAATGGTCATGATTTACCAAGCTCTTTACAGATATTATTCCATTTGATCCCAAGTCACTCAAAGAAACACTGAACAGAATGAGTTCAAAAACAGAAACTTCAGATTTCTCTGAATTAATGCAGAATGAAGTGAGTAGAACCAAGAGGGTGATTTATACAATAACTACAGTGTTCCGAAGTCAAAGAACTTTGAAAAACTTGGGACCTCTGATCAATGCAGTGGCTAACAAGGATTGCAGAAAACCCATGATAATGGGTTACTCACTTTCTACAAAAACCTACAGACTTCCTATGAAATCAGCTGCCTCACTTCAGAAATGGGATGCAGTCAGGGTGTATGTTGCAACAGATATTTTTTGAGCATCAGAATTTGTTTTCCTTGATTGTCCATGTGGCATCATAGGTGTATTTTAATCTTGAAACAATTATTAATATATCAATAGTGCAACCTATATTCTTATATACCAGATTCATGGGCAAGTAGTTCTTGATCATTGTATTTAATAGGTACTGGATTAATTCTGACCACTCTCCAAATCTACAGTCTAAAAGTCAGAAGAATTCCTGGGTAGGCTGCCACAGGGTCCTAGTTCCCACTTGTCAGACCAGATTCCATACCAGGCCACATGTTTGAATAAACTCCTCCTCCTTGATCTAATGGTTGTCAGTTGAGCCAATGTTAACTCGTATGCCATGTTACATGATCATTAGCTAACTCCCATTCCCCATTCCTTGATCCTCCAATAAAAGATTGAGGAAATATGTAGTTTACTCTTTCTCTCTCTCTACTAGAATCAGAGGAGCACACATTAAGCCTTTTTAAGCCCTGTATCTGAGTCTTTCTTCTTTTATTATATTCCCTCTTTCTCTATATCCCCTTCACCCATTTTCCCTCAGTTCCTAACTCTCTTTCTCAGGTGTCCACCTAGGAATAGATTAATTCATGGCTACAGGCAGGCACAACTCATACCTGTCCCAAAGATTTTAGTTTTCATTAGTGGTAGAAGGTAGAAGGGGGACAGAAAATAGATTTTAGTTAATTGGAAAAAAAATAAATTAAGAAAAAGCTCTTTTCAACCACAGGTGTCAAATACATAGCCTGCAACATTCCCAGGTGCTGCATGAACCAGGGGAAAAGGTAATTGGAAAATAGTTAACAAAAGAAAATGACAAACAGATAATTATATGATAATTTAAAATGTGAGCTTTAGGCATCCTCATGTACAGATTGAGGCGAATAAAAAATCATCCCTCCTCTAAAGTATATGCTGTTGGTGTCTGACTTCCCCAAGGTCACTTCCCCACTTCACAATTCTATCTCTCCCCGCTGCTCTCCATTCAGAACATCCACATAGTCTAGGAGAGGAAGTTGGGATACCCCTAAGGTTTGTAACAATAAAATTGCATGAAATAAAAGGAAACTAAGGCCAGAGATGATCTCTCTATGAACCTGCTGCCCATTAGTGTGATTATGAGACTGAAGGTTTTGTCATCGATACATAGGAAAGTCAGACCAGTGAATTAATTGGGCATCAGGAATTCTACTGTGGACCCAGTTACTGGAGGCTAAAGCCAATCATCCCTTTACATGGATAAGAATCAGGTTTCATAGCAGCCATACTTTCATGTGACTTTTTATGCCACAAAAAGGAAAAATATAGGTGCAATGGTGAATCTCTGTGTGTGAAAGGAGACAAAGTTTACATCCTCCTTTCCATCTCCAGAATATCCCTGCCAAACAGGATCAAGGCCAGCCCTGTTGCATGACCATAGCTTATACTCCAACCAAGAATTAAAAACATTCTGTGGGTCCATAGCACCAAGGGAATGGGATGGAAGGAAAGATTATGGAGCAGTCATTGAACCTGCAGTCCTAGAAGTTGGGAGAAAAAGAAGGTTGTATGCTACTAGGACAGCAGAGAATAATACAATATCAATAACAAGGATGATGATGACAATTCACATGTTTTTGTGCCTAACATGTAAAAAGTACTTTCCCCACATAAAATCCTATTATATACAGAGCAAATATTATTCACTTTTCCAGATGAAGAAGCTGAGGATGTGAAAGGAGGGACACACTTACCACACAGATAATAGACAGAGGAGGAATGATTAAATCCAAGTTTCATGATTCTGAGTTCAAGGTTCCTTCTACCACAATGCAATGTGCCATGGGACCACGGAGGCAGAATGTCACTTATGTCTATTTCTCTCCATGTCTATTTCTGCCAGGGAAAGAGAGAGCCCAACACAAAGTTGGGGGCCCAATCAAGCTACTCACCATAGATCATAAGAGTCTTGTTTGCAGTGCGCGTCAAGCCAGTAAATGAGTTAGTTGCAATACAGGTATAGTTTCCGATATGATTCAGGGATGTAATAATAGAAAATGAGGCTGAGTTGCTGACAGATTGTCCATTATGTAACCAAGTGAATTGTGCTGCTGGGTTAGAATCAGCAACACAGCTCAAGGTAACATTTATCCCCGTTGCGAACTGATCGCTTATACGGTCAATGGTGGCAATATCTGGGCCATCTGGGGGAAAAAGAAGGATTCCATATTTAGATTATGGCAGAAAAGAAGGGCATCTCCTAGTCCGTAACCCATCACCAGGGACCAATATGATGCTCCTTTGAGCTGGGAAATTCACAGCTCCTCCTCTACTTTTACAGTTTGGATCTGAACTTGGAAGATCTTAGGGCTTTCTCCAGTTCAGCACCCTGGATGGCCACCCTCCACCAGAACACATGACAAGGCCAATCTGGGCTCCCTAAAGATGAAGGGTTTTGGGAACCTCAGAGCCTAGCTCTTTAGTTCTCAGAGAAGGGACTGAATTAGCCTGGCCTCTGGGAACACACCACCAGACTATAAGCATGCAACATATAGGAAGAAGCAATATACTTACAGGCAACATCCAGTGTGAATGGATCATTCCTATTGTTATAAATTGGATTCCGGATTTCACACTCATATGGCCCTTTGTTATCTCTTCTTGTGAGCCTGCTGAGAGTGAGTGTCCTCTTATCTGCCGACAGCTGTATCCTGCTACCAGCTGGGGCAACTCCGTTTATGAACCACTGGTAAGCGTGAATTTGGCCTGTAGCCTGGCATGTCAATGAGAAGTCCTTGGTCTCCACTGCAGTAATGTTGGAGGTGACAATGGTAGGTTTGGACAGTGGCGCTGTGCAGAGAATAGACAGAAAATGACTGTGTTGGTTCTTTTTCTTACCTTATCACCAAATAAGTGGTTTGGAAGTGGCCTGTCTAAGACCTTGGCAGGCTGGAGGCCAGACACCAAGAACCTGTGATTTCAATAGCAAAGCTCCCCCCTTTCTCTGGTGTAGATCTCATCTCCTCCAGGCCTTAGGAAAAGTTCAGCTTCAGTTCCTGTGACTGACAAAGACATTCACATGGAGTCCAAGCCCCGGGTGCTCAGTCTTTCTGGGCTGAGGCAAGCAGGACTGGGGATGACAGACCCCTTCATCCAGCACCTGGGCTTGGATTTGAGGCCTTTATAGCTTGGCAGAACCACCAAGAGTTTATGATTCCTTGGCTTGACTTTCGGAAGCCAGTGTTCCTTACCTTGACAGCTTGATAAGGATATTGGGAGAGGTTGGTGTGGATAGACTAGGGACAGGCCACAGGGAGACTGTGCTCAGAAAGGGAAACATTACTTTAATTCTGAAGAGAAAAGAAAAGGAAAGGCAGAGAGTGGAAATAGATCAGTTAGTATCAGGGAACAAAAGGAAGAGCCTCAGGCTGGGAGTCAGGTCAGACCTGGTTCAAGTCTGGAGATTTCAAACCCACAATAACATCTCTGGTGCCTAGGACATGATTTGACCACAGGAAGTAGTTACTACCCTTTACAGAAGATTCTGGAATCCCCTGCTTTGGCCTCTCCCTTTTCCTTAGGTGTTTCCTACCCTATAAGATAAGAATGAGAATGTTGAAGGTGATCTTCAAGCTCAGATATGGTTTTATGCTGGGAATCTAAACTAATGGGGAATAATTTTCCCAGAGTCTTCATGGCCCAAGGAGAGCCCTTTCCTTATCTCTAGTTGGAAGTAAGGCCTTGCCACTGAGAGAGATATGTATGCCATTGCAATCTCTGGGGCACATGCATGAGGATCGTCAGGCTTCTGTCCTGGGTCATCCATGGCCAGCTGTCTTAAAAATAATTTCCAAATTGATAGTCATAAGTTAGAAATATTTCAGCTTCCTTGACCTTTCTCCTTGTTATTTTGGTAGAGCTTGCACTCCATCCCTGGGTCTCCATTGGGAAGTTTAATGTGAGGAAGAGTGAGCCTCCCATTTGTATCCAGTAAAGCCAAGTGACACTGGCCAGGACAGTGACAAATCTGAGGTCAGCTAGCTACCTTTTGTAGTGCGGGGAGAATATGAAGGAACAGTGAGCATTCTCCTGGGCATGAAGGCCATGGTAGGACTTTTTGGAAGGTGTTTTGGCAGCATCAATGGATACAGTGCCTGATATGACATAGTGACTAGTGGTAGCCTAAGAGGGAGAAAGACCTATGTTCAAATTCTGTCTCAAAATGTTACTGGCTGTGTGTCTTACTAGCAAGTCCCTATCTGTGTCTCAGTCTCCTGATCTGTTAAATGGGTAAAATAATCTCTCAGTCCAAGTGTTATTGGACCAAATGAGAACATATATAGAAGTTCTGTATAAATCCTGAAAATAGCCCAAACAATGGTTCAGAGGAAGGAAAGTACAGAGTGTGAGTCTGAGTACCAAATGTAGACTCATGCTGTCTGAGCACACAATGCATGGCCAGAAGTATCTGAAAGGCCTGATGCCCTTTTGTGAATGGCTAAGGTTTAATGACAGACCAAGAACACTCAAGGATAGTCTGTAGGCAATAGAGAGTCATGAGCAGAGAAGAGACTAGAGCACACACATATTTAATTGAAGGACCAATTGAGGGTACTAGAGATGCTTAGCCCAAAGAAGAGAAGACTTGAGTGGGAGAGGAGACGTGTCTCCATGGACTGGTGGAGTTATAATGGGTTCTGTGCCCCTGCCAGGGGATGTTCACTGGCTTACATTGATCAGGTGGGGACTATTTTCCTTTCTCCTTACAGCAACATTCAGATACCCTTTTATCTCTTGTCTATCACAGAACAACTCTTTTTTTAACCCTTACCTTCTGCATTAGAATCAATACTATGTATTGTTTCCAGAGCAAAAGGGCCAGGCAATGGGGGTTAAGTAACTAGCTCAAGGTCACAGAGCCAAAGAGGATCCAGTTTTAATGGACTTGACTCCCTGATCATTTCTCTTCCAAAAATGATTTCGGATGCCTTGGGGAACTAACTGAGCAGGATTCCTGGCCTGACTCTGCAACAGTGCAGAGACCCATAAACAGGTCCACATCCAACACAATCGCTTCATGGGTGAGGATGGACTCCAACATTTGCCCCTCTATGATCAGATGCAAATCAGGCTGGCTCAATCATCCCTGGCCTCAGATATTCCTCTCTTGCTATTTGTCTGCTTCTGTCCACTAGGTGGAACTACCAGGTGTGACAAGGAAATCACTTTTAAAAGACTGATATATATTAATTTAAGGTCGCCAAGGAATTCAGCTATGTAATTCCTTAATGAAAACTCAAGTCAGTCGTCAACCTTTTATGGAGTTTTAATTGCAAACAGGAGGAAGAAAGGAATTAGAGATAGAGAGATAGAGGGAGAGAGAAAGGGGAGAGAAGGGAATAGGGCTTGAATACCCCTTCTGTTTAGGCTGGGCCAAAAGGCCCAAGCCCTTAGATAGCTGGGGCAATGAAAGGAGATCAGTCCCTATTACTCACGTGACCAAATATGGAGAAACAGTCTCCGGGGCCCCCACCTTCAGCTTCCTTCAGCACAAGATTCTCAGAGCACACCGCAACCACTCTGACAAACTCCTCAATCACCCCCAGTCTTCAGACCCTCCTATCCTTCAGGAAAACCCTCCAAGTTCCCTCCCCTCAGTCCTCACATCTCCCAATCACCTGTCCATCAATTTCCCTGTGCCAATGTAGGCTCTAGCTTAACCCAGGACCACCCAGAGGTCTCTGGCCTTTGCCCATGTCTGTTGAAGGTCATATTTTCAAATAATTAAATCTTTGATCCTTTGCTACAGCCCTTTCTAAATCCTATTAACCTGAGGAGGATAGAGATTGGAATAATTAAATTTTGATCTAGGCTGCAGCCCTTACTCAATCCTGTTAGGACTGAATAGGGTGGAGATTGATTCCAAGTATCTCCATTGTATCAATTCTAAAATCAATCATGACTCAAAGAAATTCCTGTTCTATGCTTAAGCATAGGTCAAAGTCCATTCCATTGTTCAGCAAAAGGTTTCTGTCCTAAAGTAATCTTAAGAAGGGAAGAGGAGTAAACTCCCATGCCAATGGGGTTCACATTCCAATAGCCAAGACCCACTATCAATAGGGTATTTTTCAAGTATGAAATTTCCCAATGGTGAAATTTCCAACATTTATAAGTCTAAGAAATTTTGAGGTTTACACAGGACAGGAAGAACTCTGGCTCATAAAAAGTTTCAGAGTAGCAGTTGACACCTAATGTGATCTAGGGCATCTTAACCTCTCTAGGGCTGTCTGTGGATACACAGAACTTCAGTTCTCTGGAAAGATCAGGAAATGTCCAATTAAACAGAAAATCCTGAAAATCCAAAGAGAATTTAATAAAATCAAAAGAAAAAATGCAGAATTAAATAAATCTAGGATCTGTTTTTTTTAATAAAAATACAACTAAATAGATGACCCAGGCCCATTGGTTAATTTCATTAAAGAAAGAGGAAAACATAATTACCAAAAGCAAAAATGAAAAGGATGAATGAGTTAGCAATGAAGTTGAAATTAAGGAAATTCTGAGCAATTATTTTGAGCAATTATGTACCAGCCATAACTCAGAAACAAAGAGTCATTGAAGGGTTACATCTAAAAAGCAAATCAGGAAAGGCTTTACAAAGTTATAATTGTGGATTTTCTTATGGCTCAATTAATATGGAAAGGCATAGAATATGTGGTTTCAGGTTTAGGATGGTATCCTCATGAAATCTGGGTACCCATTGCTAAAGATATACTACAGAAATATTTAGTCTTTCCTATTAGCATACCCCATTACTATTACTACCTACACTCCACAAGGTTAATTTTCTTTTTTGTCCCAACATCCTGTTGTTTTTCCTAGTGTTCTAAGAGATCTTCCAGTATCAGGACCTAATGTTTATGTTGATGCGAATGCTAGTTATAAGGCAGGAGTATACAAGGAAGGTAGCTACCTGTCATTTTTACCACTCCTTTTTCTTCTACCCAACAAAATGAATTAACAGCTGTTTTGCTAGAATTTTGGTTATTTCAGGAGCCTTTCAACCTCATAATGGTCTTTAAATATGTTTTTCAGTCTTTGCAAGGTGTAGAACAAGCTGTCATCAGATCTACTCAAAGCAATGTACAAATGTTATTCTGTAAATTACAAACTGTCATATGACAAAGGACACATCCAGTGTATGCCATGCATGTACGCAGTCATACCAATTTACCTGGACCTATTTTTAAAGGAAATGATATCATAGATCAAGCTTTGATTGCTCAATGTTATCTAACTGATATGCAATTAGCTGAGGAATCCATCATAGATTTCACCAAAATAGTACTGCTTTAGGCCAAATGTTGCAACTCACTAAAGATCAAGCCAGGAGTATTGTTAAAAAGTGTCCTAATTGTGTTTCAAACCATCCCCCAATGTATATTGGTGTGAATCCCAGAGGCTTAAGTAGTACAGATATACGGCAAATGGATGTGACTCACAAACCATCCTTTGGACGACTTAAATATATCCATGTCACTGTGGATACTTATTCAGGGTTTTTATGGGCTTACTTTTCAGATGCCTGGTCCCCCAGAACATTTAAAACAGATAATGGACCTGCTTATACTTCCAAACAACTTTTTCTTTTTTGTAAAACTTGGGATATTCAACACCTCACAGGTATCCCATACATTCCACAAGGACAAGCTATTGTGGAGCATAGTAATCAAATACTAAAAATGTTTCTTTTAAAACAAAAAGGGGGAGACAGCACCCCACATCAACGATCGGCAATAACTGTATATACTATAAATAATTTGATCTTTACTTCCAATAATATATCCAGAGCTGAAAATTTTTTCTCTGCATTTTCTTATGAACGAAATTGAGGTACCACTACTCCTGTATTCCCTGCTACAGAAGAAAAATTTGTCATATGGAAAGATGATGATCAATCCTGGCAAGGACCTCACCCAGTGGTCCTGCAAGGCCAAGGCTTTGTTTGTGGCTCCACAGGTAAAGACAGTGTATGGCTCCCTTCCTGCTGAGTTCAAGAGACTGACTGACCATAAAGAGAAGGATGAGAAGAGGACTCTGGAAGCCTCACAAGGAGACTCGACTACGTCTCAATAAGATACTGACTCTTCTACTTCTATTCCAGAATTTAAGTACAGCTCCTGGAATAAAGAGATGGTTTTTTTGGGAACAACCACCTTGGGTAGAGTATGTCGGCATGGGACACACTTTACCGTAAGTCATCTTATATACAAAAACTAATTCTGATATTCCTGGCATTTACCATTTTGAGAGACAAGCTAAGGACAATAATCAGGCCAATAATTGTTTGTGTCTTTCAATTGGACTGGACTAGTTGAGGCACCCCCAGTGTGCCTCACACGAGACCATCCTGAATGCCTGCCCCTCAGATCTCTGCAGGCGCATTATTATGGTCATCCTGACCTGTCAGACTCTTTCTGGATAGGGTCTTATCGTGTAGACAAAGGGGTAAAATATAAAGGGTACAGCCAACTGCAATATTTAGTTTGGCTAGGGGAATCTTGTGATGGTACTTGGGGACAAGAAATACCTATTTGTCCTTCTGTGATGGAATATGAACAAAGAGACACTGTTAATATGTTTCCTCCCTTGCTATTGTGTAGATCTAAAAGGGCACCATGTATTCATTGGAAAAATATGATTTGGGTATCTTGGCATAACGACACAAGGTGTATTGGAAAGAAACTGGATTCTTATAAATTTCATGATAGTTTTATAGGAGGATACAGCTTGCCTTTGTGGGTGATGCCCCCAGAGCTAATTGGTTATGTTCTGCTAATTTCATACAGATTTTGATTGATTATGGAAAGACAGCCCTGGCATTGGATAAAGTAATTATGTATCACTATGTTTATGTTTCTAATAATGGAAAAGTCCAAAAACCAGTAAATACAAGTGTTACATTAGACATTCAGACTTGCCTAACAGGGGGATATGCTTTTATAACTACAGTAAATAATCATCCTGAAGCTGAACATTACTGAAATAACAAGCAAAAGAGTTAGATATTTGAATATTGGAATGTAACCTGTAGCAACTGTAGGGTCAGTTACTGTGTAGGATCACAGGTGGATGGACCTGTCTTAATCATTAAGTGACCACGCATGGCCCTTTTTGCCACTGAACATAAAGATTCATGGTATGGTAGCCCAGGGGATCAAATTCTTTATGTATTACAACAAAAAATAAGACCACAACATAAACGATGTATTACTTGTATTGCATTAGGCATAGTAGCATTAGTTTCTTCATTGGCTTCTACTATAATAGATTCTTTGTCTTTAGCACAATCAGTATCTAACTTACATTCTCTTGAGAATGACGCCAATCATTTGAAAGCATTGGCTACAAATGTAACCTCAGCATTAGAAAGAGAAAAAGAAATTGATACAAGTTTTTACAAAAGTATTATGATGTTACAGAAAAATATGACTGATCTAACAAATGAAGTAGAATATGTCATTGAAAACACACATGAAATGTGATTATAAATATACTGCATTTTGCTTACTATATAAGAGTAAATAATGACACAAAAACATTGGGAAAAAATTAAATTACAATTACAGGAATTATGGGACCATGAAAACATCACCAAATATATTAACAATCTCAGTATATTAATTCAGAATATTGATTCATCCTTTCAGGAGGATCTCTAACCACAGCATATCGCAGATTCTTTGTATAATTGGATTGAAACATAAAAAGGATTGTTTTCCTCCTTATTTCATGATATGACTCTTCTTGTAGTTGGTGCACTTGTGATTTTGTTTATCTGCTTATGCTTGCCTTGTTTGCTAAAAGCTTTAATTACTAGTTTTGCTGAATTGCAAAAAAAACTATTAATGGGATCCTGTACCAAAAGGAATTTGATGTCTTAAAAATAAATGGGGAATTGCAGTGAACCTTCCAGGAACCCATGAGAAAAAATTCCTCTTCCCAGGTGTTTGACACATACTATTCCTGCTGAGTACACCAAAACATAAAAATCTCAGTTCAAGGCTACATAAACAATTCCAAGATCTCCTAAGAACGGGTCAACTCCCCTGTTCACATTCTGGGGAGGATTGGGGAGAATAGATTGTTTCTCTTGAGGAGAACTTTAAATCTTGCGTGCTCCATACAATTAACGTTCATTATCCCTGCTTTGATAATGTTGCAGTCTTTCTTTCTTGAAACTTTTCAGCAGT
Source organism: Monodelphis domestica (assembly GCF_027887165.1). Classification (NCBI taxonomy): domain Eukaryota; kingdom Metazoa; phylum Chordata; class Mammalia; order Didelphimorphia; family Didelphidae; genus Monodelphis; species Monodelphis domestica. The sequence continues at coordinate 425,425,326 of NC_077230.1, forward strand.
CCCCTATTGCAACTCCTTAGAAGTCCCAGGCAGTTTTCTAATAAGCAGTTCCCTCAATTGATCTTCAGAGACTCCAGACCCCTCACCAATCTGGCTGAACATTCCCCAGTTCACTGTTGCCACTTGTTAATTGTGTCATCTAGAACCAAATACAATAATCCAAGTGCCATCTGATTGTACAGAAAGACAGCTATCTCCTTATTCTTCGAAGTGGACATGCTTCTCTTAAGACTGCATTGGTGGTTGGGGTAGTTGTGTAGCTCAGTGGATTGAGAGCCAGGCCTAGAGATCAGAAGTTCTGGGATCAAATCTGACCTCAAATAATTCAAAGATATATGACCTTGGGCCACTCATTTAATCTCCATTGCACAGCATGGATTCTAATGCTAATAGGGAAGGATTAAAAAAAGTATACATTATGTTTTTTCAACTACCCTGTTACCTTCCCACTGATAATAAGTTTGTGGATCTCTCAATCATCCCCAACATCTCTTTATGCAATCCAACATGGCATTAATAGTCTGTATCAAATTTCTCTCTTTTTTTTTTTAGTTTTTAGTTTTTAAACATTACTTTATTTGGTCATTTTCATACATTATTCATTGGAATCAGAGATCATTTTCTTTTCCTCACCTCCCCTTCCACCAACCCTCCCCAAGTCAACTTGTGATTCCACTGGGTATCACATGTGCCCTTGCTTCGAACCCTATTCCTTGCTGTTGGTATTTGCATTAGGGTGCTCATTTAGCATTTCTCCTCAATCATATCCCCTCAACAACTGTAGTCAAGCAGTTGCCTTTCCTCCATGTTTTTACTCCCACACTTTCTCTTCTGCCTAAGGATACCGTTTTTTCTCATAGATCCCTGCAGATTGTTCAGGGACATTGCATTACCATTAATGGAGAAATCCATTACATTCAATTGTGCCCCAGTGACTCAGTCTCTGTGTACAATGTTCTCCTGGCTCTGCTCCTATCACTCTGCATCACTTCCTGGAGGTCGTTCCAGTCTCCATGGAATTCCTGCACTTTATTATTCCTTTTAGCACAATAGTATTCCATCACCAACATATACCACAATTTGTTTAGCCGTTCCCCAATTGAAGGGCATCCCCTCATTTTCCATTTTTTTTTTGCCAGCACAAAGAGCACAGCTATGAATATTCTTGTATATGTCTTTTTCCTTATTTGGGGTACAAACCCAGCAGTGCTATAGCGGGATCAAAGGGCAGATAATCTTTTAGTGCCCTTTGGACATAGTTCCAAATTCCCTTCCAGAATGCTTGGATCAGTTCAAAGCCCCACCAGCAATGCATTAATGTCCCAAATTTTGCGACATCCCCTCCAGCATTCATTACTTTCCTTTGCTGTCATGTTGGCCAATCTGCTAGGTATAAGGTGATACCTCAGAGTTGTTTTGATTTGCATCTCTCTGATTATAAGAGATTTAGAACAATTTTTCACGTGCTTATGAATAGTTTTGATTTCTTTAACTGAAAATTGCCGATTCATGTCCCTTGCCCATTTTTCAATTGGATAATGGCTTGACTTTTTCTACAATTGGTTTAGCTCTTTATAAATTTGAGTAATTAGACCTTTGTCAGAGCTTTATGTTATGAAGATTGTTTCCCAATTTGTTGCTTCTCTTCTAATTTTAGTTACATTGGTTTTGTTTGTACAAAATCTTTTTAATTTGATGTAGTCAAAAGTATTTGTTTTACATTTTGTAACTATTTATAAGTCTTGCTTGGTTTTAAAATCTTTCCCTTCTCAAAGATTTGACATGTATACCATTCTGTGTTCACCTAATTTACTAATAGTTTCCTTCTTTATATTCAAGTCATTCACCCATTCTGAATTTATCTTGGTGTAGGGTGTGATTTGTTGATCCAAACCTAATCTTACCCACACTGTCTTCTAATTTCCCCAGCAGTTTTTATCAAATAGTGGATTTTTGTCCCAAAAACAGGGGTCTTTGGGTTTGTCATAGACTGTCTTGCTGAGGTCATTTACCCCAAGTCTATTCCACTGATACTCCTTTCTGTCTCTTAGCCAGTACCAAATTGTTTTGATGACCACTGCTTTGTAATATAGTTTGAGATTGGGGATGGCAAGGCCACTTTCCTATGTATTTTTTTTTCATTATTTCCCTGGATATCCTTGATCCTTTGTTCTTCCAAATGAACTTTGTTATGGTTTTCTCTAATTCGGTGAAAAAAGTTTTTTGGAAGTTCCATGGGTATGGCACTAAATAGATAGATAAGTTTGGATAGGATGATCATTTTTATTATGTTAGCCCATCCCACCTATGAGCAATCAATGTTTTTCCAATTGTTTAGATCTAGTTTTAATGGTGTGGAGAGTGTTTCGTAGTTGTGTTCATATAGTTGCCGTGTTTGTCTCGGGAGATAGATTCCTAAGTATTTTATATTGTCTAGAGTGATTTTAAATGAAATTTCTCTTTCTAATTCTTGCTGTTGAGATGTGTTGAAAAGATATAGAAATGCTGATGACTTATGTGGGTTTATTTTGTATCCTGAAACTTTGGTAAAGTTGTTGATTATTTCCCCTAGCTTTTTAGTTGATTCTCTAGGATACTTTAAATAGACCGTCATATCATTTGCAAAGAGTGACAGCTTGGTATCCTCATTGCCAATTTTAATACCTTCAATTTCTTTTCTTCTCTAATTGCTACTGCTAGTGTTTCTAGTACAATATTAAATAATAAAGGTGATAATGGGCATCCTTGTTTGACTCCTGATCTTATTGGGAAGGCTTCGAGTTTATCCCCATTACAGATGACGTTTGCTGAAGGTTTTAGATATATACAGTTTATTAATTTTATGAAAGGCCCTTCTATTCCTATACTTTCTGGTGTTTTCAATAGGAATGGGTGCTGAATTTTATCAAAGGCTTTTTTTCTGCATCTTTTGAGATAATCATGTGATTTTTGTTGGTTTGCTTGTTAATATGATCAATTATGTAGATGGTTTTCCTAATATTGAACCATCCTTGCATTCCTGGTATGAATTCTACCTGTAGTACCTAACCCTTGTGATGACTTGCTGGAGTCTTTTTGCTAGTATCCTATTTAAGATTTTTGCATCTATATTCATTAGGGAGATTGGCCTATAATTTTCTTTCTCTGTTTTTAACCTGCTTGGGTTTGGGATCAGTACCATGTTTGTGGTGTAAAAAGAACTTGGTAGAACCCCTTCTTGGCTTATTCTGTAAAATACTTTGTATAACATTCGGATTAGTTGTTCTTTGAATGTTTGATAGAATTCATTTGTGAATCCATCTGGACCTGGGGATTTTTTCTTAGAGAGTTCTTTGATGGCGTTTTCAATTTCTTTTTCTGATATGGGGTTGTTTAGGTAACTTATTTCTTCTTCTTTTAGTCTAGGCAATTTATATTTTTCTAAGTATTCATCCACATCACCTAGATTGCCATATTTTTGCCATATAATTGGGCATAGTAGTTTTTCATGATTACCTTAATTTCCTCTTCATTAGAGGTGAGGTCTGCCTTTTCATCTTGGATACTGTCAATTTGTTTTTTTCTTTCGTTTTTTTAATTAGACTGATTAGAACTTTGTCTATTTTATTTGTTTTTTTTTCAATGTACCAGCTTCTAGTCTTATTTATTAAATCAATAGTTCTTTGGCTTTCAATTTCATTGATTTCTCCTTTGATTTTTAGGATCTCTAATTTAGTCTTTTTCTGAGGATTTTTAATTTGTTCACTTTCTAGTTTTTTAATTTGCATGTCCAATTCATTGACCTCTGTCCTTCTTAATTTGTTATATATAAACTCAAGTATATAAATTTCCCCCTGAGTACTGCTTTGGCTGCATCCCATAAGTTTTGAAAGGATGTCTCACCAATGTCTTTTTCTTCAATGAAGTTATTAATTGTTTCTATGATTTGTTCTTTAACTAGCTGGTTTTGGAGAATCATATTGTATAATTTCCAATTAATTTTTGGTTTACTTCTCCATGTACCCTTACTAATTTTTATTTTCATTGCATTGTGGTCTGAGAAGTTTGCATTTATTATTTCTACCCTTTTGCATTTGTTTGCAATGTTTTTGTGCCCTAATACATAGTCAATTTTTGTGAATGTACCATGTGCTGCTGAAAATAAGGTGTATTCCTTTTTGTCCCTATTTATTTTTCTCCACATGTCTACTAACTCTATTTTTTCTAAGATTTCATTCGCTTCTATCACCTCTTTCTTATTTATTTTTTGGTTTGATTTATCTAGTACAGATAGAGGAAGGTTCAGGTCTCCCACTAATATACTTTTTCTATCTATTTCATCCTTGAGCTCCTCTAGTCCCTCCTTTAGAAATTTGGATACTATGCCATTTGGTGCATACATGTTGAGTACAAATATTTCCTTGTTGTCTATACTGCCTTTTATCAGGATGTAATTACCTTCCCTATCTCTTTTAACTAGATTTATTTTTACTTTGGCTTTGTCAGATACCATGATTGTGACTCCTGCCTTCTTTTTATCAGTTGATGCCCAATAGATTTGGACCATCCTCTAACTTTCACCCTATGCGTATCTATCTTCCTCATGTGTGTTTCTTGCAGAAAGCAGATGTTAGGGTTTTGGATTCTAATCCACTCTGCTATCCACTTGCATTTTTTGGGTGAATTCATTCCATTCACATTCAGAGTTATGATTACTAGCTGTGTATTTCCCAGCATTTTGATTTCTACTCCTGGTCCTGTATTTTCTTCTTTCACTATTTCCTTCTACACTAATGTTTATTTATAATCAGTCCCCATAGTTACCACCCTTATTTTACTTCCCTTTCTACCCCCCTTCCCTTTTTATCCTCCCCTTATTTTCACCTGTAATCTTTTTATAAATTTCCCCCGCACCCTCTCCCTCCCTTGTATTTCTTTCCCTCACCACCAGTCCATTTTTTGCCCTTCTATTTCCATATAGGGCGCAAATCTATTCTCTGCCTCAATGAATTGGATTATTCTTCCCGCTTTAGGTCAGTTTCAAAGCACATAAGCGATGAGTAATTCCTATCTCCACCCTCTTTACCCTTCCAGTGTATCGATGTTCTCTCCCCTCCTGCCATGAGCTTCTTTGTGACATATAAATTTACCCCCATTTGTATCTTTTCCTGTTTCTTTTAGTAGTAACCTCTTTTTTTTTTAGGTCTGGTTGTATACACACACACACACACACACGTATATGTATTTATGCATGCATATATCTATATACCTATTGTGTCTTGTCCTTTCATCCTATACAGTTTGTCACTGTTTCCTCTAAGTGTAATTCTACTAGCTGCCCAGGTGATAGCAATAGTTTTTAAGAGTTACCAATGACCTCTCTTTCTTATAGGGATACATATAATTTTAACTTATTGAGTCTCTTAAACATGTTTTTCTTCTTTTTTTGTTTTTCTTTTCCCCCTCTTTTTTAATTACCTTTTGATGATTCTCTTGAGTTCTATGCTTGGACATAAAATTTTCTGTTCAGGTCTGATCTTTTCTTTACAAATGCTTGGAATTCTTCTATTGTGTTGAATGACCATACTTTCTGCTGTAAGAATATAGTCAGTTTTGATGGGTATTTGATTCTTGGTTGTAGACCTAGTTCCAGAGTTCTTTGCTTTCCAGAATATCATATTCCATGCCTTTCAGTCCTTCAGTGTGGATGTAACCAGATCTTGTGTTGTCCTCACTGTGTTTCCATTGTACCTGAATAGCGTCATCTTGGCAGCTTGTAATATCTTTTCTTTAGTCTGATTGATAGTTTTTAAATTTGGCTATAACATTCCTGGGTGTTATCAGTTTGGGATTAAATACAGGAGGTGATCTGTGGATTCTTTCAATCTCCACTTTCCCCTCTTGTTCTAGGATATTGTGACAGTTTTCCTGAATAATTTCCTGTAGTATTATGTCCAGGCTTTTTCTTTTGTCATGGACTTCTGGTAGACCAATGATTCTTAAATTATCTCTTCTCAAAAGATTTTCTAAATTGTCTGTTTTGTGAATGAGAGGCTTCATATTTTCCTCAATTTTTTCATTCTTTTTGTTTAGTTTTATAGTGTCCTGTTGCCTTGTGAGGTCACTTAATTCCAGTTGTTGTATTCTGATTCTTAAAGACTGAATTTCATCCCTGGCTTTTTGGTCCTCCTTTTCCTTCTGATCTGATTTTCTTTGAAGGTCTTCTTTCATCCTCTTTACCTTGTCTTTCTTCTCCTTTGTCCCATCTTTCATCTTCTTTGCTTCATCTTTCATCTCCTTTGCCTCATTTTCCAGCTGGTTGATTTTGGCTTTCAAGACACTATTTTCTCATTTTAGTTCAAGTGCCTCTGTTTCCAGATGACTTATCTTAATTTTTAAGTTATTTTCCCAGTTGTCTTCAGCTTCTTTTGATTTTGTTTTGAATTCTTCCACAGCCTGTATCCAATTCACTGGGATTTCTGATTTATCGTTTGCTGATCTCTCCCCCTCTGTTCCATTTGCTGAGTAGAAGCTGTCTATTGTAGTTTCTTTCTTCTTTATCTGTTGTTTGCTGAAATTCACCCCTTCTTTACTCCCCATATTTGTCTGTGCTCTTACTCCTCTCATTTTTTTTTGGTTTTGGGGGCTTCTGTCAGTCTCCCCTCTTGGAGCTTTAATAGGAGATCTCTCAGTGTAGCCTCTGGTGGGGTTTGAGCTTCTCTGACCTCTGGAGGCTTTTGATTGCATTAAAGTCCAGCAGTCAATGAGGATGGATATGGAGCTTGGGTTTCCCTGAACTCTGGAGTCTTTTGATGAGATTAAGTTCAGCTTAGTTGGGCTGGGTGTGCTCTGAGTCCAAAACTTCCTGGAAGGCTGGAGCAAATATGGAGGATCTCCACCACTCTGACAAGGCTGCCAGGTCTATGCTCCCTCTCTAGCTCCTTCCCCGACATCTGTGTTGGACACTCTGAACTTGGCACAGCTCTGCTTGCAAGTTATGCCTTTCAGACCAGCACCTTTGACCACCCAGAAGTTCCCGCTGCCATTGGAATCTCAGCACTCTGGGTGGGTGGGGGGATGGGTCCTGGGACCTTCCTTCAGTCTTCCCCTTAACCCTGAGTGTTCTCAGATTCTGGCTTTATGTAGGGAGGGGGGGCGTACCTTTTGAATTAAGTCCAGCAGGATGGTTCCTTGGCTCAGACTTGTTGTTAAGTTTGATTTTCAATCCCCTGGGAGCATTCAGTTTGTGATCCATTAGGAAGGGTATTCAGAGGTCTGAACTTCTGCTCCTTCGAGGCCTCCATATTACATCCCCAACCTTTTTCTTGAGGATAACCTTGTGTGCTACATAAAATAAATGTTAATTATCCCTACTTTGATAATGTTGCAGTCTTTCATTCTTACAACTCTTTAGCAGCCCCCTATTGTGACTCAGTAGAAGTCCCAGGCATTTTTCTAATATGTAGTTCCCTCAATTGATCTTCAGAGACTCCAGACTCCTCACCAATCTGGCTGAACATTCCCCAGTTCACGGTTGCCACTTGTAAATAGTCATCTAGAACCAAATACAATAATCCAAGTGCCATCTGATAGTACAGAAGGGCAGCTTTCTCCTTATTCTTGGAAATGGACATGCTTCTCTTAAGACTGCATTGGTGGTTGAGGTAGTTGTGTAGCTCAGTGCATTAAGAGCCAGGCCTAGAGATCAGAGATTCTGGGATGAAATCTGACCTCAAATAATTCAAAGATATATAACCCTAGGCCACTCATTTAACCTACATTGCACAGTATGGATTCTAAGGCTAAAAGGGAAGGGTTAAAAAAAGTATGCATTATGCTTTTTCAACTGCCCTGTTACCTTTCCAAATGATAATAAGTTTGTGGATCTCTCAATAATCCCCAACATCTCTTTATGCAATCCAAATTGGCATTAATAGTCTGTCTCCAATTTCCCCTTTTTTAAATCAACCATACCCCATTACTTCAACTCTTTTCTATGGCATAGGTACCTGTCACTGTCCCATCGAGGCCGATGCTTTTTTGTGTTTTGGACTTTTTCTACTCAAGGATAGGACCTGATATCAATCCCCAATTACATTCATCTTATCACATTATGTCTACTGTGCCAGCATCCTAAACTACTTCTGCATCCTACCTGTTTCAACAATCCCTATCCTGCCAATTTTCTCATTATTTCTTTTTTTCTTTCCAGTTTCAAAATTATGCCTTCTGCTTGTCTGTAGAATTAGTAGAACATTAATGGTCATGATTTACAAAACTCTTTACAGATATTATTTCATTTGATCCAAGTCACTCATAGAAACATTGAACAGAATGAGTTCAAGAAAAGAAACTTCAGAAGATTTCTCTGAACTGATACAGAATGAAGTGAGTAGAACCAAGAGATAATATATACAATACCAACATTGTTCTGAAGGCAAACAACTTGGAAACCCATGGGACCTCTCATTACTGCACTAACCAACCAGGACTGCAGAAGACCCATGATGAAATAAGTTACTCACTTTCTACAAAAAGCTATAGACTTCCTATGAAATCAGCTGCCTCTCTTCAGAAATGGGATGGACTGAGGGTGTAAGTTGCAACACATATTTTTTGAGCTCTGAAATTAGTTTTCCTTGATTGTCCATGCGGCATCATACATGTATTTTAATCTTGAAACAATTATTAATATGTAAATATTGCAACTTATGTGCTCATGTACCGGATTCATAGGCTTATTAGTCTTGATCATTGCATTTAATAGGTACTGTATTAATTCTGACTACTCTCCAAATCTACAGTCCAAAAATAAGAAGAATTCCCGGGTAAGCTGCCATAGGGTCCTAGTTCACACCTTGTCTGACCAGATTCCATACCAGGTCACATGTTTGAATAAACCCCTCCTATTTGATCTTGTGGTAGTCAGTTGAACCAATGTTAAGTCTTGTGCCTTGTAAAATGATCATTAGCTACCTCCATTCCCCATTCCTTGATCCTCCAATAAAAGATTGAGGACATATATAGTTCACTCTCTCTTTCTCTCTACCACCATCAGAGGAGCACACAGGCTGGATCACAAGCTCTTGAAGCCTTGTCTCTGAGTCTCTCTTCCTTTGTTCTATTTCCTCTTTCTCTATATCACCTTCACCCATTTTCTCTCAGTTTCTAACTCTCCTTCTCAGGTGTATACCTAGGAATATATTAATTTGTGGCTACAGGCAGGCACAACTCATACCTGTCCCAAAGATTTTAGTTTTCATTACTGGTAGAAGGTAGAAGGGGGACAGAAAATAGATTTTAGTTAATTGGAAAAAAATAAATTAAGAAAAAGCTCTTTTCAACCACGGGTGTGAAATACATAGCCTGCAACATTCTCAGGTGCTGCATGAACCAGGGGAAAAGGTAATTGGAAAATAGTTAACAAAAGAAAATGACACAGAGATAATTATATGATCATTTAAAATGTGTGCTTTCATCATCCTCATGTACAGATTGAGGCCAATAAAAGATCATTCCACCTCTGAAGTATATGCTGTTGGTGTCTGACTTCCCCAAGGTCACTTCCCCACTTCACAATTCTATCTCTCCCCCCTGCTCTCCATTCAGAACATTCCTAGAGGCAGGGACAGGAAGTTGGGATACCCCTAAGGTTTGTAACAATAAAACTACATGAAATAAAAGGAAACTAAGGCCAGAGATGATCTCTCTATGGTCCTGCTGTACATTAATGTGATTATGGGAATAGAGGGTCTGTCATCTGTACATAGGAAAGTCAGACCAGTGAATTAATTGGGCAGCAGGAATTCTACAGTGGATCCAGCTACTGAATGCTAAAGCCAATAGATCAGAACCAGGCTTCACAAGAGACATGCTTCCATGTGGCATTTAATGCCACAAAGAGGAAAATATATGTCCAATGGTGAATCTCTTTGTGTGAAAGGAGACAAAGTTTATATCTTCCTTTCCATCTCCAGAATTTCCCTACCAAGGGGAATCAAGGCCAGCCCCATTGCATGACCATAGCTTATACTCCAACCAAGACTAGAAATATTCCGTGGTTCCACAGCACCAAGGGAAAGGGATTGAAGGAAAGAGTATTGGGCAGTCATTGAACCTGCGGTCCTAGAATTTGGGAGATGAAGAAGGTTGTATATCACTAGGACAGAAGAGAATAATACAATATCAATAACAAGGATGATGAAGACAACTCACATGCTTTTTATACCTACCATATGAAAAGGACCTTTACTCATAGAATGCTATTATATACAGAGAAAATGTAATTCATTTTTCCAGATAAAGAAACTGAGGCCTCAAAAGGAGGAGTCATTTACTACACAGAGAGTAGACAGAAAAGAAAGGATTCTATCCAAGGTTTATGATTCTGAGCTCAGGGCTCTTTCTACCACAATGCACTGTGCCATGGGACCAGGGGGGGGGAGTGTCACTTTTGTCTATTTCTGTCATGCCAGGGAAAGAGAGAGCCCCACACAAAGTTGGGGGCCCAATCCAGATACTCACCATAGATTGTAATATTCTTGGTTGCAGTACACGTCAAACCAGTGAATGAGTTAGATGCAGTACAGGTATAAGTGCCAGCATCACTCAGGGATGCAATAATAGAAAATATGGCTGAGTTGCTGACTTTTTGTCCATTGTATAACCAAGTGAATTGTGCTGCTGGGTTAGAATCAGCAACACAGCTCAAGGTAATATTTGCCCCAGTAGGGTACTCATCGGCTGAATGTACAATTGTGGCGATATCTGGGCCATCTAGAAGAAAGAGAAGGATTCCATATTGAGATTATGGCAGAAATAAGGGGGCATCTCCTAGTCTATAACCCATCACCAAGAACCACTGTGTCTCCCTGCTCCTCCTTTGAGCTGGGAAATTCACAACTCATCTTCTACTTTTCCAGTGTGCATCTGAACTTGGAAGATCTTAGGGCTTTCTCCAGTTCAGCACCCTGGATGGCCACCCTCCACCAGAACACATGACAAGGCCAATTTGGGCTCCCTAAAGATGAAAGGGGTTGGGAGCCTCAGAGCCTAGCTCTTTAGCTCTCTGAGGAGGGATGGAATTAGCCTGGCCTCTAGGAACACACCACCAAGCTATAAGCAGGCACCATATAGGAAGAACAAATTTACTCACAGGCAACATCCAGTGTGAATGGATCACTCCTATTGCGATAAAATGGGTTCTCGATTTCACACACATAGGGCCCTTTGTTAACGCTTCTTGTGAGACTGCGGAGAGTGAGTGTCCTCCTATCTGGCGACAGCTGTATCCTGCGACCAGCTGGGGCAACTCCGTTTATGAACCACTTGTAAGCGTGAATTTGACCTGTAGCATAGCAGGTCAATGAGAAGTCTTTGGTCTCCACTTCAGTATTGTTGGAGGTGAGAATGGTAGGTTTGGACAGTGGCGCTGTGCAGAGAATAGACAGAAAATGACTGTGTTGGTTCTTTTTCTTACCTTATAACCAAATAAGTGGTTTGGAAGTGCCCTGTTTAAGACCTTGGCAAGGCAGGAGGCCAGAGACCAAGAACCTGTGATTTCAATGGCAAGGACACCCCTTTCTCTGGTGCAGATCACAACTCCTCCAGGCCTTAGGAAAAGTTCAGCTTCAGTTCCTGTGGCTGACAAAGACATTCACATGGAGCCCAAGCCCCGGGTGCTCAGTCTTTCTGGGCTGAAGCAAGTAGGACTGGGGATGACAGACCCCAGACAGAAAAATCTGGGGAGATTTAATTGCATCTATCCAGGAAATCACTGAAGCACTATCACTATTAGAACAACTTGAAGAAGAACCTGAAAAGATTCAAGTTGTAACTTCTGTGTGTGACATACCCACAGATATACCACAAGGGGTGTTTGCAAAATATCAAAATGATATGAGTTAGATTAAATCTATTACTCCTGTTAGGATTGAGGTCAGGGAAGGAATACCATCTAAGATACCACAATACAAATTGAGTAGAGAAGCGAGAGAAGAGATAACACCTATCATAAATAGTTTGCTTGAGCAAGGTATATTGAGACCGATGGTATCTGAATACAATTACCCAATATTAGCTATTAAAAAGAATAAGCTAAATGAAGATGGAACTCCTGCCTGGAGATTTGTGATGGATTTAAGGGCTGTGAATAATTTTATATGAAAAAAAACACACTATAACACCATCTCCAGACAATATCACAACTCAAATACCTGCAGAGTCTAGGTGGTACACAGTGTTGGACCTGAGCAACGCTTGCTTCACTATACTGTTGCACCTTGATTCTCAAAATATTTTTGCTTTCCAATGGAGACAAACCCAGCTGTGCTATGCAAGATTAGTGCAAGGATGTTGCGAGTCTGCTTCAATATTTTGTCAACTGTTGCAGAGAGATCTAGCTACCATAACTTTCAAACATAGCAGATTGATACACTATGTGGATGATTTGTTGCTAGCATCTCCTGACCCTAAAACATGTTTGGAAGATTCAAAGAAATTATTGATAGAACCTTATAAGAGGGGACATAAAGTTTCTAAAAAGAAGATTCAATGGGTCCTACCAACAGTTGAATATTTAGGATTAGTCCTGGAGGGGGACACCAGGAAAATATCTAATAAAAGGAGGGCAGACATACAGAAGCTAGGCACCCCTAGATCTAAGAAAGAACTTAAGAGCTTTTCTGGCGGTTGCTGGTTTCTCAAGGCAGTACATAGTAGGATATTCTCATATTTCCAAGTGCTTGATTGATATGACAAAGAAAGATATTAAAGAACCATTGCAATTAAATAAAGAACATTTACATGCTTTGTCACAGTTGAGAGGAGCTATTTTATCAGTTCCAATTTTGGGAATACTTGATTATATGAAAGAATTCCACTTGTATGTCCATGAAGCAAAAGGTGTTGCTTCTGGAATATTAGCACAGTATTTTGGGTTAAATCTGAGGGCTATTGCATTTTACAGTCCTATCATTGACACGGTTGCACAAGGAATGATTCATTGCCTCAGGAGCTTAGTAGCTACAGCTCTAATGGTCAAGAAGTCATATGATATAGTACTAGGATGTAAATTGCATGTGTATTCTGCACATCAAATTGAAAAACTGTTATGGTTGCAGAATATGCATTCATTCACCGATGCAAGAATATCCCAGTATGAAGTCATTTTGTTAGGCAATTATAACATCACAATTCATAGATATGCACCATCGAACCCAGAAACTCTGATCCCTGATTTGCCAATGGATGGAGAAGTATTGCATGATTGGGATCAGATAGTGGAACTCATGCATAGGCCAAATGAATGCCTTAAAGATACACCTCTTATGGATCCAGAAATAGAGTTATACATGGATGAATCCTCTTATGTTCATGATGGGAGAAAATTCACAGGGGCAGCAGTTGTTGACGATGACAAAACTCTTTGGCATGCATCACTGCCAAGCCATGTCGGCGCTTAGGGAGGATCATGGCCCTAGAATTAGCTAGAGGGAAAAGAGCTAATATTTTTTCTGGATTCACAATATGCTTTCTCCATGGTGCATTGGTCATCATACATATGGTAAAACAGAGGGCATAAAACTTCAGCTGGGAAACCAATTGCATATCGCAATCTGATAGATCATATCATAAGTGCTGTAGACTTTCCTAAAGAGGTGGCCATAATCCATTTTAAGGCACACACTCATGGGAAGGACAGAATACCCCTAGGGAATGACTGAGCAGGCACAACATCAAAGTAGGCTGCTATGTTCGATCCTCACCATGTGCTGAATTTCTCTCTGATCAAAAGGCATGATCTCACTGAAGCCTAGGATGGAGAAGAGATGCAGTCATGGAAAGAGCAGCTAGGTACTAAACTAATCAAGGGTGTCTGGATTGCTCAAGGGGGTAAACCTATTCTCCCTAAAAAGTTATATCAACATCTATGCACTGTAAGTCATGCAGAAGGACATTATGGAGTGCAAGGGATTCTGGATACCATAAAGAGATATTGGACAGCACCAGGAATTACAAAAAATACCATTAGAACTTGTCAGGCATGTGAAACATGCAAGAGATATAATCAAGGACATTTTAAGAGTGCTGCATTGGGAAGCAGACCACTCAGCTATATGCTTTTACAGTGTATTCAAATTGATTATATCAATATGCTTAGAGACAAGGGATACAAATATGCATTGGTGATTATGGATAAATTGACTAGATGTGTTGAGGCATGTCCATCCAAGAAAAGTGACACTGCTACAGTAGTGAGATTTCTATTCAAGGAGATTATACCTAGACATGGCATTCCTGATACCATAGATTCGGACAAGGGGTCTCACTTTACTTCCCAGATTCTAAAAGTAATCTACAAGAATTTAGGGATTAAGTGCAATTACCATTCAGTATATCGACCCCAAGGTTCCAGGCAGGTCAAGCGTATGAACAAAGAACTGAAAACATAAATAGGCAAACTCTGTTCAGAAACACATTTAAAATGGACAGATGTTTTGCCTCTTGATTTGTTCAATATTAGAACCAGGCTTAGGACTGACCTGCATTATATCACCTTTTGAAATGCTACATGGTCAGCCACTTTGGCATGGTAGGACAGTAAGACCACCTTACTTGTCCATCTTAAGAGGGGAATGTGTTCTTCATGAATACTTAAAACAGATACAATGTAGGATTGAAGAACAAAGGAAACTGGATTTGCTTGGGCAAAGAATACCACTAGATTTTTCATTGCATGAGATAAAACCAGGTGATAAGGTATATGTCAAGAACCTTAATAGAGAATCTCCTACAGAATCAAGATGGATCAGACCAACTAAGGTCATAATGACAATCCCAACATCTATCAAGGTTGATCAAAGAGATCCATAGTTCCATACTTCACATGTGAAATTGCATCACACCCATAATGTTGATTAGCTCTGGGAATATAATCAATAAGCAATGACCATCCCTACTGACAACACATGAAAGGACATGACTACTTGCCACCAGAATACAGACAAGAGAGTCCTACATATGTTAACATGATTAAGTGATAGCACCCCTGGAGCAAATGCAGCCAGTGTTGCAGCCAAAAGAATAACATTAGAAGTCTTAGAAAAAGCCTCGATATATTTCTATACAAAGTCTCTGCCAAGAACTAAGTACAGTAAACATTCAATAAATCTTCTAGTGAAAAGTGAAACAACAAGAATTAGCAAACTTGAAATCACTATTTTTAACAAAATCCTGAGAACCTATGCATAATGGTCACACCCATCTGTGAAAAAACATATGTAGACCTTACTTGCTTTTCACGAAGATATACATATGCAAAGCTTACCTCCATGCACGAAGAGAATACATGTAAATCTTACCTGCAGACATAAAGATTGAAAAATTCTGACAAACATTCATGAAGATTTCAACTTACTTCCATGCAAATATACTTTTCACTCTTATTTGCACACACATAAAAATGTCACATGCATACATGTTTGTGGTTTGTTCGTGTGTTCTGGGTTCCTGATTGATTATTCCGGTGGATCCTGATTTGAAAATCACATCTTCAATCAAGACTGGAAGATGGCAACTGGCATGCAGACCAGACAGAGGACCAGAGAGTAAGAAAGATTTTATGCAAACATCGTTAAAGGACATGGTAGGACTTTGGAACTTTGGAATTTTGGAACTTTTGATCATGAGGGTATGTAAGAATGCATAATACATGTTACCTCACATATATGCACATATATGCACACATCCTACATAGAATACACTTTAGTAAGATATCTCATAGAATGGGTAAGTACATAACATGCATAGTGGCATAACAAAAGACACATTGATACAAATTTCTGTGTAAAATTCAAAGATTTCTTTTCTGCATGAGTTTGCACAGAAATATAGTATGATGTACATATGTCAATGTGTATGGATCCTATGTACACATGTAAATTACTATTGACTAATGAGCTAACTTTATTTGAGTAATTTATTAATATTCTAACTACTAACATTAGTGACAGCCTAGTGAATCTGTTTAAGTCTTAGGAAAGCAGACATAGAAGTTCTGAAGTATAAAATTTACATTGCATTATGATTGTAGGTTAGCATTTGTTAATGATAGTAAACTTTTCTTAGTGACTGTATAGACATTAGGAATTAGGACATTTGCATATTCTTAATGTTAGTGAAATTGTTGGATTGATTTGACAAATGTTACAGGATTTGTTATGTGAAACTATATTCATGTAAATCCCTTACCTAAACCATTTTCCTATACGATTCTTAGCTTAACATCTATGTAGATAGAATAGTTAAGTTAGGATTTTTTTATTTGGGAGTGGCTAGAGGAATACTTAAGATAGCACAGGGTGAAGAATAGATAGATAGAATTAATAAGTGTAAGTATCATTGAAAAATGCAAGTTGATTTTTTGGAGAATAAAAGGGGGGATTGTGGAAGAGGCATGAAGAAAGAGAGGATTTGCAGGACAAGCCAAGCATGCAGATCAAACTGGGGACATGATCTGCAAAATCAAGGTGAAGATTCCAAAAGGAATGTTCCCAGGAGGAGGCAGTTGGGAGCCTGGACAGAGGAGAGAAACTGGGACTTTGGGGTTCTCTCTGGGAGTGACTGACCAAGAGAGAAATCTCTTCTCTGGATTCCTGATCAAGAGAGCCTGGCTTTTCCTGACTTATGCAGAGAGAAAGACCTTTGTGGTTTTTTGAAAGTGTCTGGACTTGAATTACTCAAGCAGAGATTATCTGACTGGAGAAGGAAGATTTAACAGTTATCTTCCATCTCTCTGGCTGTCTCTGTGTCACAATTGTGACTAGACTGACATTTCCTAAACCCTTCTTAATTCTCCTTGTAGGTTAGGGACAAACTTCATCCCTCTCACCTCAATCCACATTCTGTTTGTTACCAATAAACCCTTTACCTGAGAAAAGAAGAGTAAAGAATATTTCTCTGAAATCGCATAGTTCCCCTGGGTTACTTAGAAGGTGGCTGACTAAGAACAGGGGAGGGGAAAGGGTAGCAGGAGGGCTTCAGGTGGAAGACTGGGAGGTGAAGGGTGGAGAGTAGAAAATAGTTTGATTTATTAGCCTTTAGTGATCTTTAGGCAGCTCCAGAGTAATCCCCTCTAGCAGTATCTATCTCTCTAGCCTTATCTCTCATCTATCTCCATTATAACTAGGCAACCTCAGGTGTCCCCTAGTAGCAGCTCTCTAGTCACAAGCAGTTACCACAACCAGAAATATTTACACAGATTATCTCTTATATTACAAAATGGACTGGTGGGGAGGGAAGCAGTATAAGGGATGGAGAGGGTTGGGAGGTAGTTTTAAAAGACTTCAAAAAATAAGGAGGGAAATAAGAAGGGATGGTGTAGAAAGGGTAGTGAAAGAAGGGTGGAAACTAGGAGGGCTGATTAAAAGTAGATTATAGAAGGAAATAGTGAACGAAAAAAATGCAGAACTACAAGTAGAAAGCAAAATGTTGGGAAATATATATCTGGTAATCATAACTCTGAATGTGAATGGAATGAACAAATCCATAAAACACAAGCAAATAGTAGAGTGGATTAGAATCCAAAACCCTACCATATGCTGTCTACAAGAAACACACATGAGGAAGATAGATACACATAGGGTGAAAGTAAGAGGATGGAGCCAAATCTATTGGGCATCAACTGATAAAAAGAAGGCAGGAGTCGCAATCATGATATCTGACAAAGCCAAAGCAAAAATAAATCTAGTTAAAAGAGATAGGGAAGGTAATTACATCCAGATGAAAGGCAGTATAGAAAACGAGGAAATATCAGTACTCAACATATATGCACCAAATGTCATAGTATCCAAATTTCTAAAGGAGAAACTAGTGGAGCTCAAGGATGAAATAGATAGGAAAACTATACTAGTGGGAGACCTGAACCTTCCTCTATCTGAACTAGATAAATCAAAACAAAAAATAAATGAGAAAGAGGTAAGAAAAGTGAATGAAATCTTAGAAAAATTATAGTTAGTTGATATATGGAGAAAAATAAATAGGGACAAAAAGGAATACACATTCTTTTCAGCAGCTCATGATACATTCACAAAAATTGACTATGTATTAGGGCACAAAAACATTGCAAACAAGTACAAAAGAGCAGAAATAATAAATGCAACCTTCTCAGATCACAATGCAATGAAAATAATAATTAGTAAGGGTACATGGAGAGGTAAATCAAAAATTAATTGGAAATTAAACAATACGAGTCTCCAAAACTGGTTAGTCAAAGAACAAAACATAGAAACAATTAATTTCATTGAAGAAAATGACAATGATGAGACATCCTTTCAAAACCTATGGGATGCAGCCAAAGCAGTACTCAGGGGGAAATTTATATCCTTGAGTTCATATATTAACAAATTAGGGAGTTCAAAGGTCAATGAATTGGGCATGCAAATTAAAAAAACTAGAAAGTGAACAAATTAAAAATCCTCAGATGAAGACTAAATTAGAGATCCTAAAAATCAAAGGAGAAATTAGTAACATTGAAAGTCAAAGAACTGTTGATTTAATAAATAAGACTAGAAGCTGATACTTTGAAAAAACAAAATACACAAAGTACTAGACCATCTAATTTAAAAAAGGAAAGAAGAAAACCAAATTGACAGCATCCAAGATGAAAAGGGAGACCTCACCTCTAATGAAGAGGAAATTAAGGCAATCATTAAAAGAATCATTATGCCCAATTATATGGCAGCAAATATGGCAATCTAGGTGATATGGATGAATACTTAGAAAAATATAAATTACCTAGACTAACAGAGGAAGAAATTGGTGACCTAGACAACCCCACATCAGAAAAATATTGAACAAGCCATCAAATAATTTCCTAAGTAAAATCCCCAGGTCCAGAAGGATTCACAAATGAATTCTATCAAACATTCAAAAAACAAAGTATCCCAATATTATACAAACTATTTGGCAGAATAAGCAAAGAAGGAGTTCTACCAAATTCATTTTACGACACAAATATGGTACTGATCCCAAAACCAGGCAGGTCAAAAACAGAGAAAGAAACATATAGATGAATCTCGCTAATGAATATAGATGCAAAACTCTTAAATAGGATCCTAGCAAAAATACTCCATCCAGTCATCACAAGGGTTATTCACTATGACCAGGTAGGATTCATACCAGGAATGCAAAAATGGTTCAATATTAGGAAAATATGAATCTTAAAACTGCTCAGACTCTACCTTGGAACATTTGGTTAAGGCTATTCCCCATTTAAAAATGGAGGTACTTGATCAGGAATGTACTGGGAATTTTAACATTACTCCACCCATACTTAGGCATACTTTAGGGGAAGATAAAGTTGTAAAACTCCTTACTGGAACAATGAAAAAGTCCCTAATTCATTCTTACAGTGAGTCCAAAACCTTAAGCTAGGTCTATTTTTTGATCTAATACAAAAAGGTACTAAGTTCCTATAAAGGTTAAATTAATCAGTAAAAGGTCAAGCAACTTACAAAAGGAAAGCATAACAAAAGAGGTGTGAAGTTTTAGTCTACTCAGAGAAGGTGATAACAAAAGAATATGTGAATTAAGAATGGTAAGTCCTGTGGAAAGCATCTACTGTGATTAGTAGATGTGAAAATTTAGGGGAGCTGACATAAGAGAAATTTTTCTTTAAAAGGAGATTGTTCTCTCAACTTAGGAGTTAGTTGGATCTCAGACTTGTTGGAGTAGCTGGGTCTCTGAACTTAGTTGGAATCTTGCTTGGAACAAAATCTTGTGGTGAGTGGATAAAAGACTGACTTAGTTTTCTCTCTTAAAGAGAAAGGCCTAGGCCATTTGGCCTAGGCCCTAGGCCTTTTCCTACTATTTCCTCTTACTCTGTCTCTCCTTTCCCTTAATTCCTTCATTCATTTTAATTAAAATCTCTATAAAACCCAATTGACTTGGGTATTTCATATTTGGGGTTTTCCCATGGCAACAACTTATTTTTGATATAAAATCAAGACACTAAAATTATTTCTACAGTTCTGGCAATTCACAGTCTTGAACCCACATTTTCATGGTAACAAAAGCCATCCACATAACTGACCATGTTAACAAGCAAACCAATAAAAATCACATGGTTATCTCAAAAGATGCAGAAAAAGCCTTTGATAAAATACAGCACCCATTTCTATTGAAAACACTAGAAAGTATAGGATAGAAGGGCCTTTCCTAAAAATAAAAAACAGTATAGATCTAAAATCATCAGCAACATCATCTGCAATGGAGATAAACTAGAAGCATTCCCAATAAGATCAGGAGTGAAACATGGATGCCCATTATCACTTCTATTATTTAACATTATACTAGAAACACTAACAGTAGCAATTAGAGAAGCAAAAGAAATTGAAGGTATTAAAATTGGCAATGAGGAGACCAAGCTATCACTCTTTGCAGATGATATGATGGTCTACCTTAAGTATCCTAGAGAATCAACCAAAAAGCTAGTGGAAATAATCAACAACTTTACCAAAGTTGCAGGATACAAAATAAACCCACATAAGTCATCAACATTTCTCTATATATCTCCAACATATCTCAGCAGCAAGAATTAGAAAGAGAAATACCATTTAAAATCACCTTAGACAATATAAAATACTTAGGAATCTATCTGCTGAGATAAACACAGGAACTTTATGAACACAACTAAAACACACTCTCCACACAATTAAAAATAGATCTAAACAATTGGAAAATCATTGGTTGCTCATGGGTAGGATAAGATAACATAATCAAAATGACAATCCTGCCCAAATTAATTTACTTATTTAGTTCCATACCCCAAAAAAATTTTTAATGAGTTAGAAAAAAAAACATAAAATTCATTTGGAAGAACAAACGATCAAAGATATCCAGGGAAATCATGAAAAAAAAATGCAAAGAAAGGAGCACTTGCAGTCATAGATATAAAACTATATTATAAAGCAGGGGTCATCAAAACAAGTTGGTACTGGCTAAGAGACAGAAAGTAGGATCAATGGAATAGACTAGGGGTAAATGACCTCAGCAAGACAGTCTATGATAAGTCCAAAGGTCCCAGTTTTGGGGACCCAAACCCACTATTTGATAAAAACTGCTGGCAAAATTGGAAGACTGTATGGGAGAGATTAGGTTTAGATCAACATCTCACACTCTACACCAAGGTAAACTCAGAATGGGTGAATGACCTGAATATAAAGAAGGAAACTATAAGTAAATTAGGTGCACACAGAATAGTATATTTGTCAGATTTTTGGGAAAGGAAAGACTTTAAAACCAAGTAAGAGCTAGAAAAAATCACAAAATGTAAAATCAATAATTTTGATTACATCAAGTTAAAAAGTTTTTGTACAAACAAAACTTATGCATCCAAAATTATAATGGAAGCAACAAATTGGGAAAAAATCTTCATTACAAAAACCTCTGACAAAGGCCTAATTACTCAAATTTATAAAGAGCTAAATCAATTGTACAAAAAATCAAGCCATTCTCCAATTGATAAATGGGCAAGGAACATGAGTAAGCATCTTCCATATGAAGAAATCAAAACTATTATTAAGCACATGAAAAAGTTTTCTATATCACTTACAATCAGAGAAATGCAAATCAAAACAACTCTGAGTTATCAACTCACACCTAGCAGATTGGCTCATATCACAGCAAAGCAAAGTAATGAATGCTGGTGGGGGTGTGGCAAAGTTGGGGCATTAATGCATTGCTGATGGAGTTGTGAATTGATCCAACCATTCTAGAGGGCAATTTGGAACTATGCCCAAAGGGCATTAAAGAACAGTCAGCAGTGATTCTGAACAACTTGGAGGAATCTACGAGAAAAAAAAAACTATCCACATTCAGAGGAAACACTATGGGAGTAAAAACACCCAAGAAAAACAACTGCTTGAATACATGGGATGAAGGGATATGGTTGGGGATGTAGACTCTAAATTAACATCCTTGTGCAAACAACAACATGGAAATAGGTTCTGATCAAGGACACAAGTAAGACCCAATGAAATTGCACATCAGCTGTGGGAAGGGTAGGTAGAGGGGAGGGAGGGAAATAAAGAGATTATTGTAACCAAAAAAAATTAAATTAATAAAAAAAGAAACGATAAACAAGGGGCAGCTGGGTAGCTCAGTGCATTGAGAACTAGGACTAGAGATGGGAGGTCCTGGGTTCAAATCTGGTAGAACTATACACAGTAACAGCAATATTGTACAAGGATCATCTGTGAAAACTTGGCTACTCTCAGTAATGTAATAATCTGGGACAATCCTGACAGATTTATGACAGGGAATGTTATCCACTTCCAGAGAAAAAAACTATTGGAGTTTCCTTTCATATTAGTATATTTGTGGTTTTATTTTGGAATTTGGTTACGTATAAATGTGCTCTTACTACAATGTCCCAAATGGAGTGTTTTGTACAACAATAAAAATACAAAAGAAAAATTAAGGAAAAAAGAATTAGTAGAATATTAATGGTCATGATTTACCAAGCTCTTTACAGATATTATTCCATTTGATCCCAAGTCACTCAAAGAAACACTGAACAGAATGAGTTCAAAAACAGAAACTTCAGATTCCTCTGAATTAATGCAGAATGAAGTGAGTAGAACCAAGAGGGTGATTTATACAATAACTACAGTGTTCCGAAGTCAAAGAACTTTGAAAAACTTGGGACCTCTGATCAATGCAGTGGCTAACAAGGATTGCAGAAAACCCATGATAATGGGTTACTCACTTTCTACAAAAACCTACAGACTTCCTGTGAAATCAGCTGCCTCACTTCAGAAATGGGATGCAGTCAGGGTGTATGTTGCAACAGATATTTTTTGAGCATCAGAATTTGTTTTCCTTGATTGTCCATGTGGCATCATAGGTGTATTTTAATCTTGAAACAATTATTAATATATCAATAGTGCAACCTATATTCTTATATACCAGATTCATGGGCAAGTAGTTCTTGATCATTGTATTTAATAGGTACTGGATTAATTCTGACCACTCTCCAAATCTACAGTCTAAAAGTCAGAAGAATTCCTGGGTAGGCTGCCACAGGGTCCTAGTTCCCACTTGTCAGACCAGATTCCATACCAGGCCACATGTTTGAATAAACTCCTCCTCCTTGATCTAATGGTTGTCAGTTGAGCCAATGTTAACTCGTATGCCATGTTACATGATCATTAGCTACCTCCAATTCCCCATTCCTTGATCCTCCAATAAAAGATTGAGGAAATATGTAGTTTACTTTTTCTCTCTCTCTACTAGAATCAGAGGAGCACACATTAAGGCTTTTTAAGCACTGTCTCTGAGTCTTTCTTCTTTTATTATATTCCCTCTTTCTCTATATCCCCTTCACCCAATTTCCCTCAGTTCCTAACTCTCTTTCTCAGGTGTCCACCTAGGAATAGATTAATTCATGGCTACAGGCAGGCACAACTCATACCTGTCCCAAAGATTTTAGTTTTCATTAGTGGTAGAATGTAGAAGGGGGACAGAAAATAGATTTTAGTTAATTGGAAAAAAAAATAAATTAAGAAAAAGCTCTTTTCAACCACAGGTGTCAAATACATAGCCTGCAACATTCCCAGGTGCTGCATGAACCAGGGGAAAAGGTAATTGGAAAATAGTTAACAAAAGAAAATGACAAACAGATAATTATATGATAATTTAAAATGTGAGCTTTAGGCATCCTCATGTACAGATTGAGGCGAATGAAAAATCATCCCTCCTCTAAAGTATATGCTGTTGGTGTCTGTCTTCCCCAATGTCACTTCCCCACTTCACAATTCTATCTCTCCCCGCTGCTCTCCATTCAGAACATCCCTATAGTCTAGGAGAGGAAGTTGGGATACCCCTAAGGTTTGTAACAATAAAATTGCATGAAATAAAAGGAAACTAAGGCCAGAGATGATCTCTCTATGAACCTGCTGCCCATTAGTGTGATTATGAGACTGAAGGTTTTGTCATCGATATGTAGGAATGTCAAACCAGTGAATTAATTGGGCATCAGGAATTCTACTGTGGACCCAGTTACTGGAGGCTAAAGCCAATCATCCCTTTACATGGATAAGAATCAGGTTTCATAGCAGCCATACTTTCATGTGACTTTTTATGCCACAAAGAGGAAAAATATAGGTGCAATGGTGAATCTCTGTGTGTGAAAGGAGACAAAGTTTACATCCTCCTTTCCATCTCCAGAATATCCCTGCCAAACAGGATCAAGGCCAGCCCTGTTGCATGACCATAGCTTATACTCCAACCAAGAATTAAAAACATTCTGTGGGTCCATAGCACCAAGGGAATGGGATGGAAGGAAAGATTATGGAGCAGTCATTGAACCTGCAGTCCTAGAAGTTGGGAGAAAAAGAAGGTTGTATGCTACTGGGACAGAAGAGAATAATACAATATCAATCACAAGGATGATGATGACAATTCACATGTTTTTGTGCCTAACATGTAAAAAGTACTTTCCCCACATAAAATCCTATTATATACAGAGCAAATATTATTCACTTTTCCAGATGAAGAAGCTGAGGATGTGAAAGGAGACACACTTACCACACAGATAATAGACAGAGGAGGAATGATTAAATCCAAGTTTCATGATTCTGAGTAGAAGGTTCCTTCTACCACAATGCATTGTGCCATGGGACCACGGAGGCAGAATGCCACTTATGTCTATTTCTCTCCATGTCTATTTCTGCCAGGGAAAGAGAGAGCCCAACACAAAGTTGGGGGCCCAATCAAGCTACTCACCATAGATCATAAGAGTCTTCTTTGCAGTGCGCGTCAAGCCAGTAAATGAGTTAGTTGCAATACAGGTATAGTTTCCAATATGATTCAGGGATGTAATAATAGAAAATGAGGCTGAGTTGCTGACAGATTGTCCATTCTGTAACCAAGTGAATTGTGCTGGTGGGTTAGAATCAGCAACACAGCTCAAGGTAACATTTATCCCCGTTGCGAACTGATCGCTTATATGGTCAATTGTGGCAATATCTGGGCCATCTGGGGGAAAAAGAAGGATTCCATATTTAGATTATGGCAGAAAAGAAGGGCATCTCCTAGTCTGTAACCCATCACCAGGGACCACTGTGATGCTCCTTTGAGCTGGTAAATTCACAGCTCCTCCTCTACTTTTACAGTTTGGATCTGAACTTGGAAGATCTTAGGGCTTTCTCCAGTTCAGCACCCTGGATGGCCACCCTCCACCAGAACACATGACAAGGCCAATCTGGGCTCCCTAAAGATGAAGGGGTTTGGGAACCTCAGAGCCTAGCTCTTTAGTTCTCAGAGAAGGGACTGAATTAGCCTGGCCTCTGGGAACACACCACCAGGCTATAAGCATGCACCATATAGGAAGAAGCAATATACTTACAGGCAACATCCAGTGTGAATGGATCACTCCTATTGCTATAAAATGGATTCCGGATTTCACACTCATATGGCCCTTTGTTATCTCTTCTTGTGAGCCTGCTGAGAGTGAGTGTCCTCTTATCTGGCGACAGCTGTATCCTGCTACCAGCTGGGGCAACTCCGTTTATGAACCACTGGTAAGCGTGAATTTGGCCTGTAGCATAGCAGGTCAATGAGAAGTCCTTGGTCTCCACTGCAGTAATGTTGGAGGTGACAATGGTAGGTTTGGACAGTGGCGCTGTGCAGAGAATAGACAGAAAATGACTGTGTTGGTTCTTTTTCTTACCTTATAACCAAATAAGTGGTTTGGAAGTGGCCTGTCTAAGACCTTGGCAGGCTGTAGGCCAGACACCAAGAACCTGTGATTTCAATAGCAAAGCTCCCCCCTTTCTCTGGTGCAGATCTCATCTCCTCCAGGCCTTAGGAAAAGTTCAACTTCAGTTCCTGTGACTGACAAAGACATTCACATGGAGTCCAAGCCCCGGGTGCTCAGTCTTTCTGGGCTGAGGCAAGCAGGACTGGGGATGACAGACCCCTTCATCCAGCACCTGGGCTTGGATTTGAGGCTTTTATAGCTTGGCAGAACCACCAAGAGTTTATGATTCTTTGGCCTGGGCTTTCGGAAGTTAGTGTTCCTTACCTTGACAGCTTGATAAGGATATTGGGAGAGGTTGGTGTGGATAGACTAGGGACAGGCCACAGGGAGACTGTGCTCAGAAAGGGAAACATTACTTTAATTCTGAAGAGAAAAGAAAAGGAAAGGCAGAGAGTGGAAATAGATCAGTTAGTATCAGGGAACAAAAGGAAGAGCCTCAGGCTGGGAGTCAGGTCAGACCTGGTTCAAGTCTGGAGATTTCAAACCCACAATAACATCTCTGGTGCCTAGGACATGATTTGTCCACAGGAAGTAGTTACTACCCTTTACAGAAGATTCTGGAATCCCCTGCTTTGGCCTCTCCCTTTTCCTTAGGTGTTTCCTACCCTATAAGATAAGAATGAGAATGTTGAAGGTGATCTTCAAGCTCAGATATGGTTTTATGCTGGGAATCTAAACTAATGGGGAATAATTTTCCCAGAGTCTTCATGGCCCAAGGAGAGCCCTTTCCTTATCTCTAGTTGGAAGTAAGGCCTTGCCACTGAGAGAGATATGTATGCCAGAGCAATCTCTGGGGCACATGCATGAGGATCGTCAGTCCTCTGTCCTGGGTCATCCATGGCCAGCTGTCTTAAAAATAATTTCCAAATTGATAGTCATAAGTTAGAAATATTTCAGCTTCCTTGACCTTTCTCCTTGTTATTTTGGTAGAGCTTGCACTCCATCCCTGGGTCTCCATTGGGAAGTTTATTGTGAGGAAGAGTGAGCCTCCCATTTGTATCCAGTAAAGCCAAGTGACACTGGCCAGGACAGTGACAAATCTGAGGTCAGCTAGCTACCTTTTGTAGTGGGGGGAGAATATGAAGGAACAGTGAGCATTCTCCTGGGCATGAAGGCCATGGCAGGACTTTTTGGAAGGTGTTTTGGCAGCATCAATGGATACAGTGCCTGACCTGACATAGTGACTAGTTGTAGCCTAAGAGGGAGAAAGACCTATGTTCAAATTCTGTCTCAAAATGTTACTGGCTGTGTGTCTTACTAGCAAGTCCCTATCTGTGTCTCAGTCTCCTGATCTGTTAAATGGGTAAAATAATCTCTCAGTCCAAGTGTTATGGGACCAAATGAGAACATATATAGAAGTTCTGTATAAATCCTGAAAATAGCCCAAACAACGGTTCAGAGGAAGGAAAGTACAGAGTGTGAGTCTGAGAACCAAATGTAGACTCATGCTGTCTGCACACACAATGCATGGCCAGAAGTATCTGAAAGGCCTGATGCCCTTATGTGAATGGCTAAGGTTTAATGACAGACCAAGAACACTCAAGGATAGTCTGTAGGCAATAGAGAGTCATGAGCAGAGAAGAGACTAGAGCACACACATATTTAATTGAAGGACCAATTGAGGGCACTAGAGATGCTTAGCCCAAAGAAGAGAAGACTTGAGTGGGAGAAGAGACGTGTCTCCATGGACTGGTGGAGTTATAATGGGTTCTGTGACCCTGCCAGGGGATGTTCAGTGGCTTACATTGATCAGGTGGGGACTATTTTCCTTTCTCCTTACAGCAACATTCAGGTACCCTTTTATCTCTTGTCTATCACAGAACAACTCTTTTTTTTTAACCCTTACCTCCTGCATTAGAATCAATACTATGTATTGTTTCCAGAGCAAAAGGGCCAGGCAATGGGGGTTAAGTAACTAGCTCAAGGTCACAGAGCCAAAGAGGATCCAGTTTTAATGGACTTGACTCCCTGATCATTTCTCTTCCAAAAATGATTTGGGATGCCTTTGGGAACTAACTGAGCAGGATTCCTGGCCTGACTCTGCAACAGTGCTGAGACCCATAAACAGGTTCACATCCAACACAATCCCTTCATGGGTGAGGATGGACTCCAACATTTGCCCCTCTATGATCTGATGCAAATCAGGCTGGCTCAATCATCCCTGGCCTCAGATATTCCTCTCTTGCTATTGGTCTCCTTCTGTCCACTAGGTGGAACTACCAGGTGTGACAAGGAAATCACTTTTAAAAGACTGATATATATTAATTTAAGGTCGCCAAGGAATTCAGCTATGTAATTCCTTAATGAAAACTCAAGTCAGTCTTCAACCTTTTATGGAGTTTTAATTACAAACAGGAGGAAGAAAGGAATTAGAGATAGAGAGATAGAGGGAGAGTGAAAGGGGAGAGAAGGGAATAGGGCTTGAATACCCCTTCTGTTTAGGCTGGGCCAAAAGGCCCAAGCCCTTAGATAGCTGGGGCAATGAAAGGAGATCAGTCCCTATTACTCACGTGACCAAATATGGAGAAACAGTCTCTGGGGCCCCCACCTTCAGCTTCCTTCAGTGCAAGCTTCTCAGAGCACACCACAACCACTCCAACAAACTCCTCAATCACCCCCAGTCTTCAGACCCTCCTATCCTTCAGGAAAACCCTCCAAGTTCCCTCCCCTCAGTCCTCACATCTCCCAATCACCTGTCCATCAATTTCCCTGTGCCAATGGAGGCTCTAGCTTAACCCAGGACCACCCAGAGGTCTCTGGCCTTTGCACATGTCTGTTGAAGATCATATTTTCAAATAATTAAATCTTTGATCCTTTGCTACAGCCCTTTCTAAATCCTGTTAACCTGAGGAGGATAGAGATTGGAATAATTAAATTTTGATCTAGGCTGCAGCCCTTACTCAATCCTGTTAGGACTGAATAGGGTGGAGATTGATTCCAAGTATCTACATTGTATCAATTCTAAAATCAATCATGACTCAAAGAAATTCATGTTCTATGCTTTAAGCATAGGTCAAAGTCCTTTCCATTGTTCAGCAAAAGGTTTCTGTCCTAAAGTAATCTTAAGAAGGGAAGAGGAGGAAACTCCCATGCCAATGGGGTTCACATTCCAATAGCCAAGACCCACTATCAATAGGGAATTTTTCAAGTATGAAATTTCCCAATGGTGAAATTTCCAACATTTATAAGTCTAAGAAATTTTGAGGTTTACACAGGACAGGAAGAACTCTGGCTCATAAAAAGTTTCAGAGTAGCAGTTGACACCTAATGTGATCTAGGGCATCTTAACCTCTCTAGGGCTGTCTGTGGATACAACTGACTTCAGTTCCCTGGAAAGATCAGGAAATGTCCAATTAAACAGAAAATCCTGAAAATCCAAAGAGAATTTAATAAAATCAAAAGAAAAAAATGCAGAATTAAATAAATCTAGGATCTGTTTTTTTTTAATAAAAATACAACTAAATAGATGACCCATTGGTTAATTTCATTAAAGAAAGAGGAAAACATAATTACCAAAAGCAAAAATGAAAAGGATGAATGAGTTAGCAATGAAGTTGAAATTAAGGAAATTCTGAGCAATTATTTTGAGCAATTATGTACCAGCCATAACTCAGAAACAAAGAGTCATTGAAGGGTTACATCTAAAAAGCAAATCGGGAAAGGCTTTACAAAGTTATAATTGTGGATTGTCTTATGGCTCAATTAATATGGAAAGGCATAGAATATGTGGTTTCAGGTTTAGGATGGTATCCTCATGAAATCTGGGTACCCATTGCTAAAGATATACTACAGAAATATTTAGTCTTTACTATTAGCATACCCCATTACTATTACCACCTACACTCCACAAGGTTAATTTTCTTTTTTGTCACAACATCCTGTTGTTTTTCCTAGTGTTCTAAGAGATCTTCCAGTATCAGGACCTAATGTTTATGTTGATGTGAATGCTAGTTATAAGGCAGGAGTATACAAGGAAGGTAGCTACCTGTCATTTTTACCACTCCTTTTTCTTCTACCCAACAAAATGAATTAACAGCTGTTTTGCTAGAATTTTGGTTATTTCAGGAGCCTTTCAACCTCATAATGGACATTAAATATGTTTTTCAGTCTTTGCAAGGTGTAGAACAAGCTGTCATCAGATCTACTCAAAGCAATGTACAAATGTTATTCTGTAAATTACAAACTGTCATATGTATGACAAAGGACACATCCAGTGTATGCCATGCATGTATGCAGTCATACCAATTTACCTGGACCTATTTTTAAAGGAAATGATATCATAGATCAAGCTTTGATTGCTCAATGTTATCTAACTAATATGCAATTAGCTGAGGAATCCATCATAGATTTCACCAAAATAGTACTGCTTTAGGCCAAATGTTCCAACTCACTAAAGATCAAGCCAGGAGTATTGTTAAAAAGTGTCCTAATTGTGTTCCAAACCATCCCCCAATGTATATTGGTGTGAATCCCAGAGGCTTAAGTAGTACAGATATACAGCAAATGGATGTGACTCACAAACCATCCTTTGGACGACTTAAATATATCCATGTCACTGTGGATACTTATTCAGGGTTTTTATGGGCTTACTTTTCAGATGCCTGGTCCCCCCAGAACATTTAAAACAGATAATGGACCTGCTTATACTTCCAAACAACTTTTTCTTTTTTGTAAAACTTGGGATATTCAACACCTCACAGGTATCCCATACATTCCACAAGGACAAGCTATTGTGGAGCATAGTAATCAAATACTAAAAATGTTTCTTTTAAAACAAAAAGGGGGAGACAGCACCCCACATCAACGATCGGCAATAACTGTATATACTATAAATAATTTGATCTTTACTTCCAATAATATATCCAGAGCTGAAAATGTTTTCTCTGCATTTTCTTATGAACGAAATTGAGGTACCACTACTCCTGTATTCCCTGCTACAGAAGAAAAAATTGTCATATGGAAAGATGATAATCAATCCTGGCAAGGACCTCACCCAGTGGTCCTGCAAGGCCAAGGCTTTGTTTGTGGCTCCACAGGTAAAGACAGTGTATGGCTCCCTTCCTGCTGAGTTCAAGAGACTGACTGACCATAAAGAGAAGGACGAGAAGAGGACTCCGGAAGCCTCACAAGGAGACTCGACTACGTCTCAATAAGATACTGACTCTTCTACTTCTATTCCAGAATTTAAGTACAGCTATTGGAATAAAGAGATGGTTTTTTTGGGAAGAACCACCTTGGGTAGAGTATGTCGGCATGGGACACACTTTACCGTAAGTCATCTTATATACAAAAACTAATTCTGATATTCCTGGCATTTACCATTTTGAGAGACAAGCTAAGGACAATAATCAGGCCAATAATTGTTTGTGTCTTTCAATTGGACTGGACTAGTTGAGGCACCCCCAGTGTGCCTCACACGAGACCATCCTGAATGCCTGCCCCTCAGATCTCTGCAGGCGCATTATTATGGTCATCCTGACCTGTCAGACTCTTTCTGGATAGGATCTTATCGTGTAGACAAAGGGGTAAAATATAAAGGGTACAGCCAACTGCAATATTTAGTTTGGCTAGGGGAATCTTGTGATGGTACTTGGGGACAAGAAATACCTATTTGTCCTTCTGTGATGGAATATGAACAAAGAGACAGTGTTAATATGTTTCCTCCCTTGCTATTGTGTAGATCTAAAAGGGCACCATGTATTCATTGGAAAAATATGATTTGGGTATCTTGGCATAACGACACAAGGTGTATTGGAAAGAAACTGGATTCTTATAAATTTCATCATAGTTTTATAGGAGGATACAGCTTGCCTTTGTGGGTGATGCCCCCAGAGCTAATTGGTTATGTTCTGCTAATTTCATACAGATTTTGATTGATTATGGAAAGACAGCCCTGGCATTGGATAAAGTAAATATGTATCACTATGTTAATGTTTCTAATAATGGAAAAGTCCAAAAACCAGTAAATACAAGTGTTACATTAGACATTCAGACTTGCCTAACAGGGGGATATGCTTTTATACCTACAGTAAATAATCATCCTGAAGCTGAACATTACTGAAATAACAAGCAAAAGAGTTAGATATTTGAATATTGGAATATAACCTGTAGCAACTGTAGGGTCAGTTACTGTGTAGGATCACAGGTGGATGGGCCTGTCTTAATCATTAAGTGACCACGCATGGCCCTTTTAACCACAGAACATAAAGATTCATGGTATGGTAGCCCAGGGGACCAAATTCTTTATGTATTACAACAAAAAATAAGACCACAACATAAACGATGTATTACTTGTATTGCATTAGGCATAGTAGCATTAGTTTCTTCATTGGCTTCTACTATAATAGATTCTGTATCTTTAGCACAATCAGTATCTAACTTACATTCTCTTGAGAATGACGCCAATCATTTGAAAGCATTGGCTACAAATGTAACCTCAGCATTAGAAAGAGAAAAAGAAATTGATACAAGTTTTTACAAAAGTATTATGATGTTACAGAAAAATATGACTGATCTAACAAATGATGTAGAATGTGTCATTGAAAACACACATGAAATGTGATTATAGATATACTGCATTTTGCTTACTATATAAGAGTAAATAATGACACAAAAACATTGGAAAAAAATTAAATTACAATTACAGGAATTATGGGACCATGAAAACATCACCAAATATATTAACAATCTCAGTATATTAATTCAGAATATTGATTCATCCTTTCAGGAGGATCTCTAACCACAGCATATCGCAGATTCTTTGTATAATTGGATTGAAACATAAAAAGGATTGTTTTCCTCCTTATTTCATGATATGACTCTTCTTGTAGTTGGTGCACTTGTGATTTTGTTTATCTGCTTATGCTTGCCTTGTTTGCTAAAAGCTTTAATTACTAGTTTTGCTGAATTGCAAAAAAACTATTAATGGGATCCTGTACCAAAAGGAAATTGATGTCTTAAAAATAAATGGGGAATTGCAGTGAACCTTCCAGGAACCCATGAGAAAAAATTCCTCTTCCCAGGTGTTTGACACAAACTATTCCTGCTGAGTACACCGAAACATAGAAATCT
Source organism: Monodelphis domestica (assembly GCF_027887165.1). Classification (NCBI taxonomy): domain Eukaryota; kingdom Metazoa; phylum Chordata; class Mammalia; order Didelphimorphia; family Didelphidae; genus Monodelphis; species Monodelphis domestica. The sequence goes on from NC_077230.1 coordinate 425,458,198, forward strand.
CAGTTCAAGGCTGCATAAACAATTCCAAGATCTCCTGAGAACGGGTTAACTCCCCTGTTCACATTCTGGGGAGGATTGGGGAGAATAGATTGTTTCTCTTGAGGAGAACTTTAAATCTTGCGTGCTGCATACAATAAACGTTCATTATCCCTGCTTTGATAATGTTGCAGTCTTTCTTTCTTGAAACTTTTTAGCAGTCCCCTATTGCAACTCCTTAGAAGTCCCAGGCAGTTTTCTAATAAGCAGTTCCCTCAATTGATCTTCAGAGACTCCAGACCCCGCACCAATCTGGCTGAACATTCCCCAGTTCACTGTTGCCACTTGTTAATTGTGTCATCTAGAACCAAATACAATAATCCAAGTGCCATCTGATTGTATAGAAAGACAGCTATCTCCTTATTCTTCGAAGTGGACATGCTTCTCTTAAGACTGCATTAGTGGTTGGGGTAGTTGTGTAGCTCAGTGGATTGAGAGCCAGGCCTAGAGATCAGAAGTTCTGGGATCAAATCTGACCTCAAATAGTTCAAAGATATATGACCTTGGGCCACTCATTTAACCTCCATTGCACAGCATGGATTCTAATGCTAATAGGGAAGGATTAAAAAAAGTATACATTATGTTTTTTCAACTACCCTGTTACCTTCCCACTGATAGTAAGTTTGTGGATCTCTCAATCATCCCCAACATCTCTTTATGCAATCCAACATGGCATTAATAGTCTGTATCCAAATTCTCTTTTTTTTTTTTTAGTTTTTAGTTTTTAAACATTACTTTATTTTTTCATTTTCATACATTATTCATTGGAATCAGAGATCATTTTCTTTTCCTCACCTCCCCTTCCACCAACCCTCCCCAAGTCAACGTGTGATTCCACTGGGTATCACATGTGCCCTTGCTCCGAACCCTATTCCTTGCTGTTGGTATTTGCATTAGGGTGCTCATTTAGCATTTCTCCTCAATCATATCCCCTCAACAACTGTAGTCAAGTAGTTGCCTTTCCTCCGTGTTTTTACTCCCACACTTTGTCTTCTGCCTAAGGATACCGTTTTTTCTCATAGATCCCTGCAGATTGTTCAGGGACATTGCATTACCATTAATGGAGAAATCCATTACATTCAATTGTGCCAGAGTGTCTCAGTCTCTGTGTACAATGTTCTCCTGGCTCTGCTCCTGTCACTCTGCATCACTTCCTGGAGGTCGTTCCAGTCTCCATGGAATTCCTGCACTTTATTATTCCTTTTAGCACAATAGTATTCCATCACCAACATATACCACAATTTGTTTAGCCGTTCCCCAATTGAAGGGCATCCCCTCATTTTCCATTTTTTTTTTGCCAGCACAAAGAGCACAGCTATGAATATTCTTTTACATGTCTTTTTCCTTATTTGGGGTACAAACCCAGAAGTGCTATAGCGGGATCAAAGGGCAGACAATCTTTTAGTGCCCTTTGGACATAGTTCCAAATTCCCTTCCAGAATGCTTGGATCAGTTCACAGCCCCACCAGCAATGCATTAATGTCCCAAATTTTGCGACATCCCCTCCAGCATTCATTACTTTCCTTTGCTGTCATGTTGGCCAATCTGCTAGGTGTAAGGTGATACCTCAGAGTTGTTTTGATTTGCATCTCTCTGATTAGAAGAGATTTAGAACAATTTTTCACGTGCTCATGAATAGTTTTGATTTCTTTAACTGAAAATTGCCGATTCATGTCCCTTGCCCATTTTTCAATTGGATAATGGCTTGACTTTTTCTACAATTGGTTTAGCTCTTTATAAATTTGAGTAATTAGACCTTTGTCAGAGCTTTATGTTATGAAGATTGTTTCCCAATTTGTTGCTTCTCTTCTAATTTTAGTTACATTGGTTTTGTTTGTACAAAATCTTTTTAATTTGATGTAGTCAAAAGTATTTGTTTTATATTTTGTGACTATTTATAAGTCTTGCTTGGTTTTAAAATCTTTCCCTTCTCAAAGATTTGACATGTATACCATTCTGTGTTCACCTAATTTACTAATAGTTTCCTTCTTTATATTCAAGTCATTCACCCATTCTGAATTTATCTTGGTGTAGGGTGTGATTTGTTGATCCAAACCTAATCTTACCCACACTGTCTTCTAATTTCCCCAGCAGTTTTTATCAAATAGTGGATTTTTGTCCCAAAAACAGGGGTCTTTGGGTTTGTCATAGACTGTCTTGCTGAGGTCATTTACCCCAAGTCTATTCCACTGATACTCCTTTCTGTCTCTTAGCCAGTACCAAATTGTTTTGATGAACACTGCTTTGTAATATAGTTTGAGATCGGGGACGGCAAGGCCACTTTCCTATGTATTTTTTTTTTCATTATTTCCCTGGATATCCTTGATCCTTTGTTCTTCCAAATGAACTTTGTTATGATTTTCTCTAATTCGGTAAAAAAAGTCTTTTGGAAGTTCCATGAGTATGGCACTAAATAGATAGATAAGTTTGGATAGGATGATCATTTTTATTATGTTAGCCCATCCCACCTATGAGCAATCAATGTTTTTCCAATTGTTTAGATCTAGTTTTAATGGTGTGGAGAGTGTTTCGTAGTTGTGTTCATATAGTTCCCGTGTTTGTCTCGGGAGATAGATTCCTAAGTATTTTATATTGTCTAGAGTGATTTTAAATGAAATTTCTCTTTCTAATTCTTGCTGTTGAGATGTGTTGAAAAGATATAGAAATGCTGATGACTTATGTGGGTTTATTTTGTATCCTGAAACTTTGGTAAAGTTGTTGATTATTTCCACTAGCTTTTTAGTTGATTCTCTAGGATACTTTAAATAGACCGTCATATCATTTGCAAAGAGTGACAGCTTGGTATCCTCATTGCCAATTTTAATACCTTCAATTTCTTTTTCTTCTCTAATTGCTACTGCTAGTGTTTCTAGTACAATATTAAATAATAAAGGTGATAATGGCATCCTTGTTTGACTCCTGATCTTATTGGGAAGGCTTCGAGTTTATCCCCATGACAGATGACGTTTGCTGAAGGTTTTAGATATGTACAGTTTATTATTTTTATGAAAGGCCCTTCTATTCCTATACTTTCTGGTATTTTCAATAGGAATGGGTGCTGAATTTTATCAAAGGCTTTTTTTCTGCATCTTTTGAGATAATCATGTGATTTTTGTTGGTTTGCTTGTTAATATGATCAATTATGTAGATGGTTTTCCTAATATTGAACCATCCTTGAATTCCTGGTATGAATTCTACCTGTAGTAGCTAACCCTTGTGATGACTTGCTGGAGTCTTTTTGCTAGCATCCTATTTAAGATTTTTGCATCTATATTCATTAGGGAGATTGGCCTATAATTTTCTTCCTCTTTTATAATCTGCTTGGCTTTGGGATCAGTACCATCTTTGTGGCGTAAAAAGAACTTGGTAGAACCCCTTCTTGGCTTATTCTGTAAAATACTTTGTATAACATTGGGATTAGTTGTTCTTTGAATGTTTGATAGAATTCATTTGTGAATCCATCTGGACCTGGGGATTTTTTCTTAGGGAGTTCTTTGATGGCTTTTTCAATTTCTTTTTCTGATATGGGGTTGTTTAGGTAATTTATTTCTTCTTCTTTTAGTCTAGGCAATTTATATTTTTCTAAGTATTCATCCATATCACCTAGATTGCCATATTTTTGCCATATAATTGGGCATAGTAGTTTTTCATGATTACCTTAATTTTCTCTTCATTAGAGGTGAGGTCTGCCTTTTCATCTTGGATACTGTCAATTTGTTTTTTTCTTTCCTTTTTTAATTAGAATGATTAGTACTTTGTCTATTTTATTTGTTTTTTTTCAATGTACCAGCTTCTAGTCTTATTTATTAAATCAATAGTTCTTTGGCTTTCAATTTTATTGATTTCTCCTTTGATTTTTAGGATCTCTAATTTAGTCTTCTTCTGAGGATTTTTAATTTGTTCACTTTCTAGTTTTTTTAATTTGCATGTCCAATTCATTGACCTCTGTCCTTCTTAATTTCTTATATATAAACTCAAGGATATAAATTTCCCCCTGAGTACTGCTTTGGCTGCATCCCATAGGTTTTGAAAGAATGTCTCACCAATGTCTTTTTCTTCAATGAAGTTATTAATTGTTTCTATGATTTGTTCTTTAACTAGCTGGTTTTGGAGAATCATATTGTATAATTTCCAATTAATTTTTGGTTTACTTCTACATGTACCCTTACTAATTTTTATTTTCATTGCATTGTGGTCTGAGAAGTTTGCATTTATTATTTCTACCCTTTTGCATTTGTTTGCAATGTTTTTGTGCCCTAATACATAGTCAATTTTTGTGAATTTACCATGTGCTGCTGAAAATAAAGTGTATTCCTTTTTGTCCCTATTTATTTTTCTCCACATGTCTACTAACTCTATTTTTTCTAAGATTTCATTCGCTTCTATCACCTCTTTCTTATTTATTTTTTGGTTTGATTTATCTAGTACAGATAGAGGAAGGTTCAGGTATCCCACAAATATACTTTTTCTATCTATTTCATCCTTGAGCTCCTCTAGTTCCTCCTTAGAAATTTGGATACTATGCCATTTGGTGCATACATGTTGAGTACAAATATTTCCTTGTTGTCTATACTGCTTTTATCAGGATGCATTACGTTCCCTATCTCTTTTAACTAGATTTATTTTTACTTTGGCTTTGTCAGATATTATGATTGTGACTCCTGCCTTCTTTTTATCAGTTGATGCCCAATAGATTTGGACCATCCTCTAACTTTCACCCTCTGTGTATCTATCTTCCTCATGTGTGTTTCTTGCAGACAGCATATGTTAGGGTTTTGGATTCTAATCCACTCTGCTATCCACTTGCATTTTCTGGGTGAATTCATTCCATTCACATACAGAGTTATGATTACTAGCTGTGTATTTCCCAGCATTTTGATTTCTACTCCTGGTCCTGTCTTTTCTTCTTTCACTATTTCCTTCTACACTAATGTTTATTTATAACCAGTCCCCATAGTTAGCACCCTTATTTTACTTCCCTTTCTACCCCCTTCCCTTTTTATCCCCCCCCTTATTTTCCCCTGTAATCTTTTTATAAATTTCCCCCCCCACCCTCTCCCTCCCTTGTATTTCTTTCCCTCACCACCAGTCCATTTTTTACCCTTCTATTTCCATATAGGGCGCAAATGTATTCTCTGCCTCAATGAATTGGATTATTCTTCCCTCTTTAGGTCAGTTTCAAAGCACATAAGAGATGAGTAATTCCTATCTCCACCCTCTTTACCCTTCCAGTGTATCGATGTTCTCACCCCTCCTGCCATGAGCTTCTTTGTGACATATAAATTCACCCCCATTTGTTTTTTTTCCTGTTTCTTTTAGTATTAACCTCTTTTTTTTAGGTCTGGTTGTATACACACACACACACACGTATATATATTTATGCATGCATATATCTATATACGTATTGTGTCTTGTCCTTTCATCCTATACAGTTTGTCACTGTTCCCTCTAAGTGTAATTCTACTAGCTGCCCAGGTGATAGCAACAGTTTTTAAGAGTTACCAATGACCTCTCTTTCTTATAGGGATACATATAATTTTAACTTATTGAGTCTCTTAAACATGTTTTTCTTCTTTTTTTGTTTTTTTTTCCCCTCTTTTTTAATTACCTTTTGATGATTCTCTTGAGTTCTATGCTTGGACATAAAATTTTCTGTTCAGGTCTGATCTTTTCTTTACAAATGCTTGGAATTCTTCCATTGTGTTGAATGACCATACTTTCTGCTATAAGAATATAGTCAGTTTTGATGGGTATTTGATTCTTGGTTGTAGACCTAGTTCCAGAGTTCTTTGCTTTCCAGAATATCATATTCCATGCCTTTCAGTCCTTCAGTGTGGATGTAACCAGATCTCGTGTTATCCTCACTGTTTTTCCATTGTACCTGAATGGCATCATCTTGGCAGCTTGTAATATCTTTTCTTTAGTCTGATTGATAGTTTTTAAATTTGGCTATAACATTCCTGGGTGTTATCAGTTTGGGATTAAATACAGGAGGTGATCTGTGGATTCTATCAATCTCCACTTTCCCCTCTTTTTCTAGGATATTGTGACAGTTTTCCTGAATAATTTCCTGTAGTATTATGTCCAGGCTTTTTCTTTTGTCATGGACTTCTGGTAGACCAATGATTCTTAAATTATCTCTTCTCAAACGATTTTCTAAATTGTCTGTTTTGTGAATGAGAGGCTTCATATTTTCCTCAATTTTTCATTCTTTTTGTTTAGTTTTATAGTGTCCTGTTGCCTTGTGAGGTCACATAATTCCAGTTGTTGTATTCTGATTCTTAAAGACTGAATTTCATCCCTGGCTTTTTGGTCCTCCTTTTCCTTCTGATCTGATTTTCTTTGAAGGTCTTCTTTCATCCTCTTTACCTTGTCTTTCTTCTCCTTTGTCCCATCTTTCATCTTCTTTGCCTCATCTTTCATCTCCTTTGCCTCATTTTCCAGCTGGTTGATTTTGGCTTTCAAGACACTATTTTCTCATTTTAGTTCAAGTGCCTCTGTTTCCAGATGACTTATCTTAATTTTTAAGTTATTTTCCTAGTTGTCTTCAGCTTCTTTTGATTTTCTTTTGAATTCTTCCACAGCCTGTATCCAATTCACTGGGATTTCTGATTTATCGTTTGCTCATCTCTCCCCCTCTGTTCCATTTGCTGAGTAGAAGCTGTCTATTGTAGTTTCTTTCTTCTTTATCTGTTGTTTGCTGAAATTCACCCCTTCTTTACTCCCCATATTTGTCTGTGCTCTTACTCCTCTCATTTTTTTTTGGTTTTGGGGGCTTCTGTCAGTCTCCCCTCTTGGAGCTTTAATAGGAGATCTCTCAGTGTAGCCTCTGGTGGGGTTTGAGCTTCCCTGACCACAGGAGGCTTTTGATTGCATTAAAGTCCAGCAGTCAATGAGGATGGATATGGAGCTTGGGTTTCCCTGAACTCTGGAGTCTTTTGATGAGATTAAGTTCAGCTTAGTTGGGCTGGGTGTGCTCTGAGTCCAAAACTTCCTGGAAGGCTGGAGCAAATATGGAGGATCTCCACCACTCTGACAAGGCTGCCAGGTCTATGCTCCCTCTCTAGCTCCTTCCCCGACATCTGTGTTGGACACTCTGAACTTGGCACAGCTCTGCTTGCAAGTTATGCCTTTCAGACCAGAACCTTTGACCACCCAGAAGTTCCCGCTGCCATTGGAATCTCAGCACTCTGGGTGGGTGGGGGGATGGGTCCTGGGACCTTCCTTCAGTCTTCCCCTTAACCCTGAGTGTTCTCAGATTCTGGCTTTATGGAGGGAGGGGGGGAGTACCTTTTGAATTAAATCGAGCAGGATGGTTCCCTGGCTCAGACTTGTTGTTAAGTTTGATTTTCAATCCCCTGGGAGCATTCAGTTTGTGATCCATTAGGAAGGGTATTTAGAGGTCTGAACTTCTGCTCCTTCGAGGCCTCCATATTACATCCCCAACCTTTTTCTTGAGGATAACCTTGTGTGCTACATAAAATAAATGTTAATTATCCCTACTTTGATAATGTTGCAGTCTTTCTTTCTTACAACTCTTTAGCAGCCCCCTATTGTGACTCAGTAGAAGTCCCAGGCATTTTTCTAATATGTAGTTCCCTCAATTGATCTTCAGAGACTCCAGACTCCTCACCAATCTGGCTGAACATTCCCCAGTTCACTGTTGCCACTTGTAAATAGTCATCTAGAACCAAATACAATAATCCAAGTGCCATCTGATAGTACAGAAGGGCAGCTTTCTCCTTATTCTTGAAAATGGACATGCTTCTCTTAAGACTGCATTGGTGGTTGAGGTAGTTGTGTAGCTCAGTGGATTAAGAGCCAGGCCTAGAGATCAGAGGTTCTGGGATGAAATCTGACCTCAAATAATTCAAAGATATATAACCCTAGGCCACTCTTTTAACCTCCATGGCACAGTATGTATTCTAAGGCTAGAAGGGAAGGGTTAAAAAAAGTATGCATTATGCTTTTTCAACTACCCTGTTACCTTTCCCACTTATAATAAGTTTGTGGATCTCTCAATAATCCCCAACATCTCTTTATGCAATCCAAATTGGCATTAATAGTCTGTCTCCAATTTCCCCTTTTTTAAATCAACCATTCCCCATTACTTCAACTCTTTTCTATGGCATAGGTACCAGTCACTGTCCCATCGAGGCCGATGCTTTTTTGTGTTTTGGACTTTTTCTACTCAAGGATAGGACCTGATATCAATCCCCAATTACATTCATCTTATCACATTATGTCTACTGAGCCAGCATCCTAAACTACTTCTGCATCCTACCTGTTTCAACAATCCCTATCCTGCCAATTTTCTCATTATTTCTTTTTTTCTTTCCAGTTTCAAAATTATGCCTTCTGCTTGTCTGTAGAATTAGTAGAACATTAATGGTCATGATTTACAAAACCCTTTACAGATATTATTTCATTTGATCCAAGTCACTCATAGAAACATTGAACAGAATGAGTTCAAGAAAAGAAACTTCAGAAGATTTATCTGAACTGATACAGAATGAAGTGAGTAGATCCAAGAGATAATATATACAATACCAACATTGTTCTGAAGGCAAACAACTTGGAAACCCATGGGACCTCTCATCACTGCACTGACCAACCAGGACTGCAGAAGACCCATGATGAAATAAGTTACTCACTTTCTACAAAAAGCTATAGACTTCCTATGAAATCAGCTGCCTCTCTTCAGAAATGGGATGGACTGAGGGTGTAAGTTGCAACACATATTTTTTGAGCTCTGAAATTAGTTTTCCTTGATTGTCCATGCGGCATCATACATGTATTTTAATCTTGAAACAATTATTAATATGTAAATATTGCAACTTATGTGCTCAGGTACCGGATTCATAGGCTTATTAGTCTTGATCATTGCATTTTATAGGTACTGTATTAATTCTAACTACTCTCCAAATCTACAGTCCAAAAATAAGAAGAATTCCCCGGTAAGATGCCATAGGGTCCTAGTTCACACCTTGTCTGACCAGATTCCATACCAGGTCACATGTTTGAATAAACCCCTCCTATTTGATCTTGTGGTAGTCAGTTGAACCAATGTTAAGTCTTGTGCCTTGTAAAATGATCATTAGCTACCTCCATTCCCCATTCCTTGATCCTCCAATAAAAGATTGAGGACATATATAGTTCACTCTCTCTTTCTCTCTACCACCATCAGAGGAGCACACAGGCTGGATCCCAAGCTCTTGAAGCCTTGTCTCTGAGTCTCTCTTCCTTTGTTCTATTTCCTCTTTCTCTATATCCCCTTCACCCATTTTCTCTCAGTTTCTAACTCTCCTTCTCAGGTGTCCACCTAGGAATATATTAATTTGTGGCTATAGGCAGGCACAACTCATACCTGTCCCAAAGATTTTAGTTTTCATTACTGGTAGAAGGTAGAAGGGGGACAGAAAATAGATTTTAGTTAATTGGAAAAAAATAAATTAAGAAAAAGCTCTTTCCAAACACAGGTGTCAAATACATAGCCTGCAACATTCTCAGGTGCTGCATGAACCAGGGGAAAAGGTAATTGGAAAATAGTTAACAAAAGAAAATGACACAGAGATAATTATATGATCATTTAAAATGTGTGCTTTCATCATCCTCATGTACAGATTGAGGCCAATAAAAAATCATTCCACCTCTGAAGTATATCCTGTTGGTGTCTGACTTCCCCAGGGTCACTTCCCCACTTCACAATTCTATCTCTCCCCCCTGCTCTCCATTCAGAACATTCCTAGAGGTAGGGACAGGAAGTTGGGATACGCCTAAGGTTTGTAACAATAAAACTACATGAAATAAAAGGAAACTAAGGCCAGAGATGATCTCTCTATGGTCCTGCTGTACATTAATGTGATTATGGGAATGGAGGGTCTGTCATCTGTACATAGGAAAGTCAGACCAGTGAATTAATTGGGCAGCAGGAATTCTACAGTGGATCCAGCTACTGAATGCTAAAGCCAATAGATCAGAACCAGGCTTCACAAGAGACATGCTTCCATGTGGCATTTAATGCCACAAAGAGGAAAATATATGTCCAATGGTGAATCTCTTTGTGTGAAAGGAGACAAAGTTTATATCTTCCTTTCCATCTCCAGAATTTCCCTACCAAGGGGAATCAAGGCCAGCCCCATTGCATGACCATAGCTTATACTCCAACCAAGACTAGAAATATTCCGTGGTTCCACAGCACCAAGGGAAAGGGATTGAAGGAAAGAGTATTGGGCAGTCATTGAACCTGCGGTCCTAGAATTTGGGAGATGAAGAAGGTTGTATATCACTAGGACAGAAGAGAATAATACAATATCAATAACAAGGATGATGAAGACAACTCACATGCTTTTTATACCTACCCTATAAAAAGGACCTTTACTCATAGAATGCTATTATATACAGAGAAAATGTAATTCATTTTTCCAGATAAAGAAACTGAGGCCTCAAAAGGAGGAGTCATTTACTACACAGAGAGTAGACAGAAAAGAAAGGATTCTATCCAAGTTTTATGATTCTGAGCTCAGGGCTCTTTCTACCACAATGCACTGTGCCATGGGACTGGGGGGGGGAGAGTGTCACTTTTGTCTATTTCTGTCATGCCAGGGAAAGAGAGAGCCCCACACAAAGTTGGGGGCCCAATCCAGATACTCACCATAGATTGTAATATTCTTGGTTGCAGTACACGTCAAACCAGTGAATGAGTTAGATGCAGTACAGGTATAAGTGCCAGCATCACTCAGGGATGCAATAATAGAAAATGTGGCTGAGTTGCTGACTGGTTGTCCATTGTGTAACCAAGTGAATTGTGCTGCTGGGTTAGAATCAGCAACACAGCTCAAGGTAATATTTGCCCCAGGAGGGTACTCATCGGGGGAATGTACAATTGTGGCGATATCTGGGCCATCTGGAAGAAAGAGAAGGATTCCATATTGAGATTATGGCAGAAATAAGGGGGCATCTCCTAGTCTATAACCCATCACCAAGAACCACTGTGTCTCCCTGATCCTCCTTTGAGCTGGGAAATTCACAACTCATCTTCTACTTTTCCAGTGTGGATCTGAACTTGGAAGATCTTAGGGCTTTCTCCAGTTCAGCACCCTGGATGGCCACCCTCCACCAGAACACATGACAAGGTCAATTTGGGCTCCCTAAAAATGAAAGGGGTTGGGAGCCTCAGAGCCTAGCTCTTTAGCTCTCTGAGGACGGATGGAATTAGCCTGGCCTCTAGGAACACACCACCAAGCTATAAGCAGGCACCATATTGGAAGAACAAATTTACTCACAGGCAACATCCAGTGTGAATGGATCACTCCTATTGTGATAAAATGGGTTCTCGATTTCACACACATAGGGCCCTTTGTTAAAGCTTCTTGTGAGACTGCGGAGAGTGAGTGTCCTCCTATCTGGCGACAGCTGTATCCTGCGACCAGCTGGGGCAACTCCGTTTATGAACCACTTGTAAGCGTAAATTTGACCTGTAGCATAGCAGGTCAATGAGAAGTCTTTGGTCTCCACTTCAGTATTGTTGGAGGTGAGAATGGTAGGTTTGGACAGTGGCGCTGTGCAGAGAATAGACAGAAAATGACTGTGTTGGTTCTTTTTCTTACCTTATAACCAAATAAGTGGTTTGGAAGTGGCCTGTTTAAGACCTTGGCAAGGCAGGAGGCCAGAGACCAAAAACCTGTGATTTCAATGGCAAGGACACCCCTTTCTCTGGTGCAGATCACAACTCCTCCAGGCCTTAGGAAAAGTTCAGCTTCAGTTCCTGTGGCTGACAAAGACATTCACATGGAGCCCAAGCCCTGGGTGCTCAGTCTTTCTGGGCTGAGGCAAGTAGGACTGGGGATGACAGACCCCAGACTGAAAAATCTGGGGAGATTTAATTGCATCTATCCAGCAATTCACTGAAGGACTATCACTATTAGAACAACTTGAAGAAGAACCTGAAAAGATTCAAGTTGTAACTTCTATGTGTGACATACCCACAGATATACCACAAGGGGTGTTTGCAAAATATCAAAATGATATGAGTTAGATTAAATCTATTACTCCTGTTAGGATTGAGGTCAGGGAAGGAATACCATCTAAAATACCACAATACAAATTGAGTAGAGAAGCGAGAGAAGAGATAACACCTATCATAAATAGTTTGCTTGAGCAAGGTATATTGAGACCTATGGTATCTGAATACATTTACCCAATATTAGCTATTAAAAAGAATAAGCTAAATGAAGATGGAACTCCTGCCTGGAGATTTGTGATGGATTTAAGGTCTGTGAATAATTTTATATGAAAAAAAAAACACACTATAACACCATCTCCAGACAATATCACAACTCAAATACCTGCAGAGTCTAGGTGGTACACAGTGTTGGACCTGAGCAACGCTTGCTTCACTATACTGTTGCACCTTGATTCTCAAAATATTTTTGCTTTCCAATGGAGACAAACCCAGCTGTGCTATGCAAGATTAGTGCAAGGATGTTGCGAGTCTGCTTCAATATTTTGTCAACTGTTGCAGAGAGGTCTAGCTACCATAACTTTCAAACATAGCAGATTGATACACTATGTGGATGATTTGTTGCTAGCATCTCCTGACCCTAAAACATGTTTGGAAGATTCAAAGAAATTATTGAGAGAACCTTATAAGAGGGGACATAAAGTTTCTAAAAAGAAGATTCAATGGGTCCTACCAACAGTTGAATATTTAGGATTAGTACTGGAGGGGGACACCAGGAAAATATCTAATAAAAGGAGGGCAGACATACAGAAGCTAGGCACCCCTAGATCTAAGAAAGAACTTAAGAGCTTTTCTGGCGGTTGCTGGTTTCTCAAGGCAGTACATAGTAGGATATTCTCATATTTCCAAGTGCTTGATTGATATGACAAAGAAAGATATTAAAGAACCATTGCAATTAAATAAAGAACATTTACATGCTTTGTCACAGTTGAGAGGAGCTATTTTATCAGTTCCAATTTTGGGAATACTTGATTATATGAAAGAATTCCACTTGTATGTCCATGAAGCAAAAGGTGTTGCTTCTGGAATATTAGCACAGTATTTTGGGTTAAATCTGAGGGCTATTGCATTTTACAGTCCTATCCTTGACACGGTTGCACAAGGAATGGTTCATTGCCTCAGGAGCTTAGTAGCTACAGCTCTAATGGTCAAGAAGTCATATGATATAGTACTAGGATGTAAATTGCATGTGTATTCCGCACATCAAATTGAAAAACTGTTATGGTCGCAGAATATGCATTCATTCACCGATGCAAGAATATCCCAGTATGAAGTCATTTTGTTAGGCAATTATAACATCACAATTCATAGATATGCACCATCGAACCCAGAAACTCTGATCCCTGATTTGCCAATGGATGGAGAAGTATTGCATGATTGGGATCAGATAGTGGAACTCATGCATAGGCCAAATGAATGCCTTAAAGATACACCTCTTATGGATCCAGAAATAGAGTTATACATAGATGAATCCTCTTATGTTCATGATGGGAGAAAATTCACAGGGGCAGCAGTTGTTGACAATGACAAAATTCTTTGGCATGCATCACTGCCAAGCCATGTCGGTGCTTAGGGAGGATCATGGCCCTAGAATTAACTAGAGGGAAAAGAGCTAATATTTTTTCTGGATTCACAATATGCTTTCTCCACGGTGCATTGGTCATCGTACATATGGTAAAACAGAGGGCATAAAACTTCAGCTGGGAAACCAATTGCATATCGCAATCTGATAGATCATATCATAAGTGCTGTAGACTTTCCTAAAGAGGTGGCCATAATCCATTTTAAGGCACACACTCATGGGAAGGACAGAATACCCCTAGGGAATGACTGAGCAGGCACAACATCAAAGTACGCTGCTAGGTTCGATCCTCACCATGTGCTGAATTTCTCTCTGATCAAAAGGCATGATCTCACTGAAGCCTAGGATGGAGAAGAGATGCAGTCATGGAAAGAGCAGCTAGGTACTAAACTAATCAAGGGTGTCTGGATTGCTCAAGGGGGTAAACCTATTCTCCCTAAAAAGTTATATCAACATCTATGCACTGTAAGTCATGCAGAAGGACATTATGGAGTGCAAGGGATTCTGGATACCATAAAGAGATATTGGACAGCACCAGGAATTACAAAAAATACCATTAGAACTTGTCAGGCATGTGAAACCTGCAAGAGATATAATCAAGGACATTTTAAGAGTGCTGCATTGGGAAGCAGACCACTCAGCTATATGCTTTTTCAGTGTATTCAAATTGATTATATCAATATGCCTAGAGACAAGGGATACAAATATGCATTGGTGATTATGGATAAATTGACTAGATGTGTTGAGGCATGTCCATCCAAGAAAAGTGACACTGCTACGGTAGTGAGATTTCTATTCAAGGAGATTATACCTAGACATGGCATTCCTGATACCATAGATTCGGACAAGGGGTCTCACTTTACTTCCCAGATTCTAAAAGTAATCTACAAGAATTTAGGGATTAAGTGCAATTACCATTCAGTATATCGACCCCAAGGTTCCAGGCAGGTCAAGCGTATGAACAAAGAACTGAAAACATAAATAGGCAAACTCTGTTCAGAAACACATTTAAAATGGACAGATGTTTTGCCTCTTGATTTGTTCAATATTAGAACCAGGCTTAGGACTGACCTGCATTATATCACCTTTTGAAATGCTACATGGTCAGCCACTTTGGCATGGTAGGACAGTAAGACCACCTTACTTGTCCATCTTAAGAGGGGAATGTGTTCTTCATGAATACTTAAAACAAATACAACGTAGGATTGAAGAACTAAGGAAACTGGGTTTGCTTGGGCAAAGAATACCACTAGATTTTTCATTGCATGAGATAAAACCAGGTGATAAGGTATATGTCAAGAACCTTAATAGAGAATCTCCTACAGAATCAAGATGGATCAGACCAACTAAGGTCATAATGACAATCCCAACATCTATAAAGGTTGATCAAAGAGATCCATAGTTCCATACTTCACATGTGAAATTGCATCACACCCATAATGTTGATTAGCTCTGGGAATATAATCAATAAGCAATGACCGTCCCTACTGACAACACATGAAAGGACATGACTACTTGCCACCAGAATACAGACAAGAGAGTCCTACATATGTTAACATGATTAAGTGATAGCACCCCTGGAGCAAATGCAGCCAGTGTTGCAGCCAAAAGAATAGCATTAGAAGCCTTAGAAAAAGCCTCGATATATTTCTATACAAAGTCTCTGCCAAGAACTAAGTACAGTAAACATTCAATAAATCTTCTAGTGAAAAGTGAAACAACAAGAATTAGCAAACTTGAAATCACTATTTTTAACAAAATCCTGAGAACCTATGCATAATGGTCACACCCATCTGTGAAAAAACATATGTAGACCTTACTTGCTTTTCACGAAGATATACATATGCAAAGCTTACCTCCATGCACGAAGAGAATACATGTAAATCTTACCTGCAGACATAAAGATTGAAAAATTCTGACAAACATTCATGAAGATTTCAACTTACTTCCATGCAAATATACTTTTCACTCTTATTTGCACACACATAAAAATGTCACATGCATACATGTTTGTGGTTTGTTCGTGTGTTCTGGGTTCCTGATTGATTATTCCGGTGGATCCTGATTTGAAGACCACATCTTCAATCAAGACTGGAAGATGGCAACTGGCATGCAGACCAGACAGAGGACCAGAGAGTAAGAAAGATTTTATGCAAACATCGTTAAAGGACATGGTAGGACTTTGGAACTTTGGAATTTTAGAACATTTGATCATGAGGGTATGTAAGAATGCATAATACATGTTACCTCACATATATGCACATATATGCACACATCCTACATAGAATACACTTTAGTAAGACATCTCATAGAATGGGTAAGTACATAACATGCATAGTGGCATAACAAAAGACACATTGATACAAATTTCTGTGGAAAATTCAAAGATTTTTTTCTGCATGAGTTTGCACAGAAATATAGTATGATGTACATATGTCAATGTGTATGGATCCTATGTACACATGTAAATTACGATTGACTAATGAGCTAACTTTATTTGAGTAATTTATTAATATTCTAACTACTAACATTAGTGACAGCCTAGTGAATTTGTTTAAGTCTTAGGAAAGTAGACATAGAAGTTCTGAAGTATAGAATTTACATTGCATTATGATTGTAGGTTAGCATTTGTTAATGATAGTAAACTTTTCGTAGTGACTGTATAGACATTAGGAATTAGGACATTTGCATATTCTTAATGTTAGTGAAATTGTTGGATTGATTTGACAAATGTTACAGGACTTGTTATGTGAAACTATATTCATGTAAATCCCTTACCTAAACCATTTTCCTATACGATTCTTAGCTTAACATCTATGTACATAGAATAGTTAAGTTAGGATTTTTTTATCTGGGGGTGGCTAAGGGAATACTTAAGATAGCACAGGGTGAAGAATAGATAGATAGAATTAATAAGTGTAAGTATCATTGAAAAATGCAAGTTGATTTTTTTGGAGAATAAAAGGGGGGATTGTGGAAGATGCATGAAGAAAGAGAGGATTTGCAGGACAAGCCAAGCATGCAGATCAAACTGGGGACATGATCTACAAAATCAAGGTGAAGATTCCAAAAGGAATGTTCCCAGGAGGAGGCAGTTGGGAGCCTGGACAGAGGAGAGAAACTGGGACTTTGGGGTTCTCTCTGGGAGTGACTGACCAAGAGAGAAATCTCTTCTCTGGATTCCTGATCAAGAGAGCCTGGCTTTTCCTGACTTAGGCAGAGAGAAAGACCTTTGTGGTTTTTTGAAAGAGTCTAGACTTGAATTACTCAAGCAGAGATTATCTGACTGGAGAAGGAAGATTTAACAGTTATCTTCCATCTCTCTGGCTGTAGCCAGAGTGTCACAATTGTGACTAGACTGACATTTCCTAAACCCTTCTTAATTCTCCTTGTAGGTTAGGGACAAACTTCATCCCTCTCACCTCAATCCACATTCTGTTTGTTACCAATAAACCCTTTACCTGAGAAAAGAAGAGTAAAGAATATTTCTCTGAAATCGCATAGTTCCCCTGGGTTACTTAGAAGGTGGCTGACTAAGACCAGGGGAGGGGAAAGGGTAGCAGGAGGGCTTCAGGTGGAAGACTGGGAGGTGAAGGGTGGAGAGTAGAAAATAGTTTGATTTATTAGCCTTTAGTGATCTTTAGGCAGCTCCAGAGTAATCACCTCTAGCAGTATCTATCTCTCTAGCCTTATCTCTCATCTATCTCCATTATAACTAGGCAACCTCAGGTGTCCCCTAGTAGCAGCTCTCTAGTCACAAGCCAGAATATTCAGTTACCACAACCAGAAATATTTACACAGATTATCTCTTATATTACAAAATGGACTGGTGGGGAGGGAAGCAGTATAAGGGATGGAGAGGGTTGGGAGGTAGTTTTAAAAGACTTCAAAAAATAAGGAGGGAAATAAGAAGGGATGGGGTAGAAAGGGTAGTGAAATAAGGGTGGAAACTAGGAGGGCTGATTAAAAGTAGATTATAGAAGGAAATAGTGAACGAAGAAAATGCAGAACTACAAGTAGAAAGCAAAATGTTGGGAAATACATATCTGGTAATCATAACTCTGAATGTGAATGGAATGAACAAATCCATAAAACACAAGCAAATAGTAGAGTGGATTAGAATCCAAAACCCTACCATATGCTGTCTACAAGAAACACACATGAGGAAGATAGATACGCATAGGGTGAAACTAAGAGGATGGAGCCAAATCTATTGGGCATCAACTGATAAAGAGAAGGCAGGAGTCGCAATCATGATATCTGACAAAGCCAAAGCAAAAATAAATCTAGTTAAAAGAGATAGGGAAGGTAATTACATCCAGATGAAAGGCAGTATAGACAACGAGGAAATATCAGTACTCAACATATATGCACCAAATGGCATAGTATCCAAATTTCTAAAGGAGAAACTAGTGGAGCTCAAGGATGAAATAGAAAGGAAAACTATACTAGTGGGAGACCTGAACCTTCCTCTATCTGAACTAGATAAATCAAAACAAAAAGTAAATGAGAAAGAGGTAAGAAAAGTGAATGAAATCCTAGAAAAATTATAGTTAGTTGATATATGGAGAAAAATAAATGGGGGCAAAAAGGAATACACATTCTTTTCAGCAGCACATGATACATTCACAAAAATTGACTATGTATTAGGGCACAAAAACATTGCAAACAAGTACAAAAGAGCAGAAATAATAAATGCAACCTTCTCAGATCACAATGCAATGAAAATAATAATTAGTAAGGGTACATGGAGAGGTAAATGAAAAATTAATTGGAAATTAAACAATACGAGTCTCCAAAACTGGTTAGTCAAAGAACAAAACATAGAAACAATTAATTTCATTGAAGAAAATGACAATGATGAGACATCCTTTCAAAACCTATGGGATGCAGCCAAAGCAGTACTCAGGGGGAAATTTATATCCTTGAGTTAACAAATTAGGGAGGGCAGAGGTCAATGAACTGGGCATGCAAATTAAAAAAACTAGAAAGTGAACAAATTAAAAATCCTCAGATGAAGACTAAATTAGAGATCCTAAAAATCAAAGGAGAAATTAGTAAAATTGAAAGTCAAAGAACTGTTGATTTAATAAATAAGACTAGAAGCTGATACTTTGAAAAAAACAAAATACACAAAGTACTAGACCATCTAATTTAAAAAAGGAAAGAAGAAAACCAAATTGACATCATCCAAGATGAAAAGGGAGACCTCACCTCTAATGAAGAGGAAATTAAGGCAATCATTAAAAGAATCATTATGCCCAATTATATGGCAGCAAATATGGCAATCTAGGTGATATGGATGAATACTTAGAAAAATATAAATTACCTAGACTAACAGAGGAAGAAATTGGTGACCTAGACAACCACACATCAGAAAAATATTGAACAAGCCATCAAATAATTTCCTAAGTAAAATCCCCAGGTCCAGAAGGATTCACAAATGAATTCTATCAAACATTCAAAAAACAAAGTATCCCAATATTATACAAACTATTTGGCAGAATAAGCAAAGAAGGAGTTCTACCAAATTCATTTTACGACACAAATATGGTACTGATCCCAAAACAAGGCAGGTCAAAAACAGAGAAAGAAACATATAGATGAATCTCGCTAATGAATATAGATGCAAAACTCTTAAATAGGATCCTAGCAAAAATACTCCATCCAGTCATCACAAGGGTTATTCACTATGACCAGGTAGGATTCATACCAGGAATGCAAGAATGGTTCAATATTAGGAAAATATGAATCTTAAAACTGCTCAGACTCTACCTTGGAACATTTGGTTAAGGCTATTCCCCATTTAAAAATGGAGGTACTTGATCAGGAATGTACTGGGAATTTTAACATTACTCCACCCATACTTAGGCATACTTTATAGGAAGATAAAGTTGTAAAACTCCTTACTGGAACAATGAAAAAGTCCCTAATTCATACTTACAGTGAGTCCAAAACCTTAAGCTAGGTCTATTTTTTGATCTAATACAAAAAGGTACTAAGTTCCTATAAAGGTTAAAATAATCAGTAAAAGGTCAAGCAACTCACAAAAGGAAAGCATAACAAAAGAGGTGTGAAGTTTTAGTCTACTCAGAGAAGGTGATAACAAAAGAATATGTGAATTAAGAATGGTAAGTCCTGTGAAAGCATCTACTGTGATTAGTAGATGTGAAAATTTAGGGGAGATGACATAAGAGAAATTTTTCTTTAAAAGGAGATGGTTCTCTCAACGTAGGAGTTAGTTGGATCTCAGACTTGTTGGAGTAGCTGGGTCTCTGAACTTAGTTGGAATCTTGCTTGGAACAAAATCTTGTGGTGAGTGGATAAAAGACTGACTTAGTTTTCTCTCTTAAAGAGAAAGGCCTAGGCCATTTGGCCTAGGCCCTAGGCCTTTTCCTACTATTTCCTATTACTCTGTCTCTCCTTTCCCTTAATTCCTTCATTCATTTTAATTAAAATCTCTATAAAACCCAATTGACTTGGGTATTTCATATTTGGGGTTTTTCCCATGGCAACAACTTATTTTTGATATAAAATCAAGACACTAAAATTATTTCTACAGTTCTGGCAATTCACAGTCTTGAACCCACATTTTCATGGTAACAAAAACCATCCACATAACTGACCATGTTAACAAGCAAACCAATAAAAATCACATGGTTATCTCAAAAGATGCAGAAAAAGCCTTTGATAAAATACAGCACCCATTTCTATTGAAAACACTAGAAAGTATAGGATAGAAGGGCCTTTCCTAAAAATAAAAAACAGTATAGATCTAAAATCATCAGCAACATCATCTGCAATGGAGATAAACTAGAAGCATTCCCAATAAGATCAGGAGTGAAACATGGATGCCCATTATCACTTCTATTATTTAACATTATACTAGAAACACTAACAGTAGCAATTAGAGAAGCAAAAGAAATTGAAGTTATTAAAATTGGCAATGAGGAGACCAAGCTATCACTCTTTGCAGATGATATGATGGTCTACCTTAAGTATCCTAGAGAATCAACCAAAAAGCTAGTGGAAATAATCAACAACTTTACCAAAGTTGCAGGATACAAAATAAACCCACATAAGTCATCAACATTTCTCTATATATCTCCAACACATCTCAGCAGCAAGAATTAGAAAGAGAAATACCATTTAAAATCACCTTAGACAATATAAAATACTTAGGAATCTATCTGCTGAGATAAACACAGGAACTTTATGAACACAACTAAAACACACTCTCCACACAATTAAAAATAGATCTAAACAATTGGAAAATCATTGGTTGCTCATGGGTAGGATAAGATAACATAATCAAAATGACAATCCTGCCCAAATTAATTTACTTATTTAGTTCCATACCCAAAAAAAATTTTTACTGAGTTAGAAAAAAAACATAAAATTCATTTGGAAGAACAAAAGATCACAGATATCCAGGGAAATCATGAAAAAAAAAATGCAAAAAAAGAGCACTTGCAGTCGTAGATCTAAAACTATATTATAAACAGGGGTCATCAAAACAAGTTGGTACTGGCTAAGAGACAGAAAATAGGATCAATGGAATAGACTAGGGGTAAATGACCTCAGCAAGACAGTCTATGATAAGTCCAAAGGTCCCAGTTTTGGGGACCAAAACCCACTATTTGATAAAAACTGCTGGCAAAATTGGAAGACTGTATGGGAGAGATTAGGTTTAGATCAACATCTCACACTCTACACCAAGGTAAACTCAGAATGGGTGAATGACCTGAATATAAAGAAGGAAATTTTAAGTAAATTAGGTGCACACAGAATAGTATATTTGTCAGATTTTTGGGAAAGGAAAGACTTTAAAACCAAGTAAGAGCTAGAAAAAATCACAAAATGTAAAATCAATAATTTTGATTACATCAAGTTAAAAAGTTTTTGTACAAACAAAACTTATGCATCCAAAATTATAATGGAAGCAAAAAATTGGGAAAAAATCTTCATTACAAAAACCCCTGACAAAGGACTAATTACTCAAATTTATAAAGAGCTAAATCAATTGTACAAAAAATCAAGCCATTCTCCAATTGATAAATGGGCAAGGAACATGAGTAAGCATCTTCCATATGAAGAAATCAAAACTATTATTAAGCACATGAAAAAGTTTTCTATATCACTTACAATCAGAGAAATGCAAATCAAAACAACTCTGAGTTATCAACTCACACCTAGCAGATTGGCTCATATGACAGCAAAGCAAAGTAATGAATGCTGGTGGGGGTGTGGCAAAGTTGGGGCATTAATGCATTGCTGATGGAGTTGTGAATTGATCCAACCATTCTAGAGGGCAATTTGGAACTATGCCCAAAGGGCATTAAAGAACAGTCAGCAGTGATTCTGAACAACTTGGAGGAATCTATGAGAAAAAAACACTATCCACATTCAGAGGAAACACTATGGGAGTAAAAACACCCAAGAAAAACAACTGCTTGAATACATGGGATGAAGGGATATGGTTGGCGATGTAGACTCTAAATTAACATCTTTGTGCAAACAACAACATGGAAATAGGTTCTGATCAAGGACACAAGTAAGACCCAATGAAATTGCACATCAGCTGTGGGAAGGGTAGGTAGAGGGGAGGGAGGGAAATAAAGAGATTATTGTAACCAAAAAAAATTAAATTAATAAAAAATGAAATGATAAACAAGGGGCAGCTGGGTAGCTCAGTGCATTGAGAACTAGGACTAGAGATGGGAGGTCCTGGGTTCAAATCTGGTAGAACTATACACAGTAACAGCAATATTGTACAAGGATCATCTGTGAAAACTTGGCTACTCTCAGTAATGTAATAATCTGGGACAATCCTGAAAGATTTATGACAGGGAATGTTATCCACTTCCAGAGAAAAAAACTATTGGAGTTTCCTTTCATATTAGTATATTTGTGGTTTTATTTTGGAATTTGGTTACGTATAAATGTGCTCTTACTACAATGTCCCAAATGGAGTGTTTTGTACAACAATAAAAATACAAAAGAAAAATTAAGGAAAAAAGAATTAGTAGAACATTAATGGTCATGATTTACCAAGCTCTTTACAGATATTATTCCATTTGATCCCAAGTCACTCAAAGAAACACTGAACAGAATGAGTTCAAAAACAGAAACTTCAGATTTCTCTGAATTAATGCAGAATGAAGTGAGTAGAACCAAGTGGGTGATTTATACAATAACTACAGTGTTCCGAAGTCAAAGAACTTTGAAAAACTTGGGACCTCTGATCAATGCAGTGGCTAACAAGGATTGCAGAAAACCCATGATAATGGGTTACTCACTTTCTACAAAAACCTACAGACTTCCTATGAAATCAGCTGCCTCACTTCAGAAATGGGATACAGTCAGGGTGTATGTTGCAACAGATATTTTTTGAGCATCAGAATTTGTTTTCCTTGATTGTCCATGTGGCATCATAGGTGTATTTTAATCTTGAAACAATTATTAATATATCAATAGTGCAACCTATATTCTTATATACCAGATTCATGGGCAAGTAGTTCTTGATCATTGTATTTAATAGGTACTGGATTAATTCTGACCACTCTCCAAATCTATAGTCCAAAAGTCAGAAGAATTCCTGGGTAGGCTGCCACAGGGTCCTAGTTCCCACCTTGTCAGGCCAGATTCCATACCAGGTCACATGTTTGAATGAACTCCTCCTCCTTGATCTAATGGTTGTCAGTTGAGCCAATGTTAACTCTTATGCCATGTTAC
Organism: Monodelphis domestica; assembly: GCF_027887165.1. Classification (NCBI taxonomy): domain Eukaryota; kingdom Metazoa; phylum Chordata; class Mammalia; order Didelphimorphia; family Didelphidae; genus Monodelphis; species Monodelphis domestica. The sequence continues at coordinate 425,481,573 of NC_077230.1, forward strand.
ATGATCATTAGCTACCTCCCATTCCCCATTCCTTGATCCTCCAATAAAAGATTGAGAAAATATGTAGTTTACTTTTTCTCTCTCTCTACTAGAATCAGAGGAGCACACATTAAGGCTTTTTAAGCACTGTCTCTGATTCTTTCTTCTTTTATTATATTCCCTCTTTCTCTATATCCCCTTCACCCATTTTCCCTCAGTTCCTAACTCTCTTTCTCAGGTGTCCACCTAGGAATATATTAATTCGTGGCTACAGGCAGACACAACTCATACCTGTCCCAAAGATTTTAGTTTTCATTAGTGGTAGAAGGTAGAAGGGGGACAGAAAATAGATTTTAGTTAATTGGAAAAAAAATAAATTAAGAAAAAGCATTTTTCAACCACAGGTGTCAAATACATAGCCTGCAACATTCCCAGGTGCTGCATGAACCAGGGGAAAAGGTAATTGGAAAATAGTTAACAAAAGAAAATGACAAACAGATAATTATATGATAATTTAAAACGTGAGCTTTAGGCATCCTCATGTACAGATTGAGGTGAATAAAAAATCGTCCCTCCTCTAAAGTATATGCTGTTGGTGTCTGACTTCCCCAAGGACACTTCCCCACTTCACAATTCTATCTCTCCCCGCTGCTCTCCATTCATAACATCCCCATAGTCTAGGAGAGGAAGTTGGGATACCCCTAAGGATTGTAACAATAAAATTGCATGAAATAAAAGGAAACTAAGGCCAGAGATGATCTCTCTATGAACCTGCTGCCCATTAGTGTGATTATGAGACTGAAGGTTTTGTCATCGATACATAGGAATGTCAGACCAGTGAATTAATTGGGCATCAGGAATTCTACTGTGGACCCAGTTACTGGAGGCTAAAGCCAATCATCCCTTTACATGGATAAGAATCAGGTTTCATAGCAGCCATACTTTCATGTGACTTTTTATGCCACAAAGAGGAAAAATATAGGTGCAATGGTGAATCTCTGTGTGTGAAAGGAGACAAAGTTTACATCCTCTTTTCCATCTCCAGAATATCCTTGCCAAACAGGATCAAGGCCAGCCCTGTTGCATGACCATAGCTTATACTCCAACCAAGAATTAAAAACATTCTGTGGGTCCATAGCACCAAGGGAAAGGGATGGAAGGAAAGATTATGGAGCAGTCATTGAACCTGCAGTCCTAGAAGTTGGGAGAAAAAGTAGGTTGTATGCTACTAGAACAGAAGAGAATAATACAATATCAATAACAAGGATGATGATGACAATTCACATGTTTTTGTGCCTAACATGTAAAAAGTACTTTCCCCACATAAAATCCTATTATATACAGAGCAAATATTATTCACTTTTCCAGATGAAGAAGCTGAGGATGTGAAAGGAGGAGACACACTTACCACACAGATAATAGACAGAGGAGGAATGATTAAATCCAAGTTTCATGATTCTGAGTAGAAGGTTCCTTCTACCACAATGCATTGTGCCATGGGACCACGGAGGCAGAATGTCACTTATGTCTATTTCTCTCCATGTCTATTTCTGCCAGGGAAAGAGAGAGCCCAACACAAAGTTGGTGGCCCAATCAAGCTACTCACCATAGATCATAAGAGTCTTCTTTGCAGTGCGCGTCAAGCCAGTAAATGAGTTAGTTGCAATACAGGTATAGTTTCCGATATGATTCAGGGATGTAATAATAGAAAATGAGGCTGAGTTGCTGACAGATTGTCCATTCTGTAACCAAGTGAATTGTGCTGGTGGGTTAGAATCAGCAACACAGCTCAAGGTAACATTTATCCCCGTTGCGAACTGATCTCTTATATGGTCAATTGTGGCAATATCTGGGCCATCTGGGGGAAAAAGAAGGATTCCATATTTAGATTATGGCAGAAAAGAAGGGCATCTCCTAGTCTGTAACCCATCACCAGGGACCACTGTGATGCTCCTTTGAGCTGGGAAATTCACAGCTCCTCCTCTACTTTTACAGTTTGGATCTGAACTTGGAAGATCTTAGGGCTTTCTCCAGTTCAGCACCCTGGATGGCCACCCTCCACCAGAACACATGACAAGGCCAATCTGGGCTCCCTAAAGTTGAAGGGGTTTGGAAACTCAGAGCCTAGCTCTTTAGTTCTCAGAGAAGGGACTGAATTAGCCTGGCCTCTGGGAACACACCACCAGGCTATAAGCAGGCACCATATAGGAAGAAGCAATATACTTACAGGCAACATCCAGTGTGAATGGTTCACTCCTATTGCTAGAAAATGGATTCTGGATTTCACACTCATATGGCCCTTTGTTATCTCTTCTTGTGAGCCTGCTGAGAGTGAGTGTCCTCTTATCTGGCGACAGCTGTATCCTGCTACCAGCTGGGGCAAATCCGTTTATGAACCACTGGTAAGCGTGAATTTGACCTGTAGCCTGGCATGTCAATGAGAAGTCCTTGGTCTCCACTGCAGTAATGTTGGAGGTGACAATGGTAGGTTTGGACAGTGGCGCTGTGCAGAGAATAGACAGAAAATGACTGTGTTGGTTCTTTTTCTTACCTTATAACCCAATAAGTGGTTTGGAAGTGGCCTGTCTAAGACCTGGGCAGGCTGGAGGCCAGACACCAAGAACCTGTGATTTCAATAGCAAAGCTCCCCCCTTTCTCTGGTGCAGATCTCATCTCCTCCAGGCCTTAGGAAAAGTTCAGCTTCAGTTCCTGTGACTGACAAAGACATTCACATGGAGTCCAAGCCCGGGTGCTCAGTCTTTCTGGGCTGAGGCAAGCAGGACTGGGGATGACAGACCCCTTCATCCAGCACTTGGGATTGGATTTGAGGCCTTTATAGCTTGGCAGAACCACCAAGAGTTTATGATTCCTTGGCCTGTGCTTTCAGAAGCCAGTGTTCCTTACCTTGACAGCTTGATAAGGATATTGGGAGAGGTTGGTGTGGATAGACTAGGGACAGGCCACAGGGAGACTGTGCTCAGAAAGGGAAACATTACTTTAATTCTGAAGAGAAAAGAAAAGGAAAGGCAGAGAGTGGAAATAGATCAGTTAGTATCAGGGAACAAAAGGAAGAGCCTCAGGCTGGGAGTCAGGTCAGACCTGGTTCAAGTCTGGAGATTTCAAACCCACAATAACATCTCTGGTGCCTAGGACATGATTTGTCCACAGGAAGTAGTTACTACCCTTTACAGAAGATTCTGGAATCCCCTGCTTTGGCCTCTCCCTTTTCCTTAGGTGTTTCCTACCCTATAAGATAAGAATGAGAATGTTGAAGGTGATCTTCAAGCTCAGATATGGTTTTATGCTGGGAATCTAAACTAATGGGGAATAATTTTCCCAGAGTCTTCATGGCCCAAGGAGAGCCCTTTCCTTATCTCTAGTTGGAAGTAAGGCCTTGCCACTGAGAGAGATATGTATGCCAGAGCAATCTCTGGGGCACATGCATGAGGATCATCAGGCTTCTGTCCTGGGTCATCCATGGCCAGCTGTCTTAAAAATAATTTCCAAATTGATAGTCATAAGTTAAAATATTTCAGCTTCCTTGACCTTTCTCCTTGTTATTTTGGTAGAGCTTGCACTCCATCCCTGGGTCTCCATTGGGAAGTTTAATGTGAGGAAGAGTGAGCCTACCATTTGTATCCAGTAAAGCCAAGTGACACTGGCCAGGACAGTGACAAATCTGAGGTCAGCTAGCTACCTTTTGTAGTGCGGGGAGAATATGAAGGAACAGTGAGCATTCTCCTGAGCATGAAGGCCATGGTAGGACTTTTTGGAAGGTGTTTTGGCAGCATCAATGGATACAGTGCCTGACCTGACATAGTGACTAGTGGTAGCCTAAGAGGGAGAAAGACCTATGTTCAAATTCTGTCTGAAAATGTTACTGGCTGTGTGTCTTACTAGCAAGTCCCTATCTGTGTCTCAGTCTCCTGATCTGTTAAATGGGTAAAATAATCTCTCAGTCCAAGTGTTATTGGACCAAATGAGAACATATATAGAAGTTCTGTATAAATCCTGAAAATAGCCCAAACAACGGTTCAGAGGAAGGAATGTACAGAGTGTGAGTCTGAGTACCAAATGTAGACTCATGCTGTCTGAGCACACAATGCATGGCCAGAAGTATCTGAAAGGCCTGATGCCCTTATGTGAATGGCTAAGGTTTAATGACAGACCAAGAACACTCAAGGATAGTCTGTAGGCAATAGAGAGTCATGAGCAGAGAAGAGACTAGAGCACACACATATTTAATTGAAGGACCAATTGAGGGCACTAGAGATGCTTAGCCCAAAGAAGAGAAGACTTGAGTGGGAGAAGAGACGTGTCTCCATGGACTGGTGGAGTTGTAATCGGTTCTGTGACCCTGCCAGGGGATGTTCAGTGGCTTACATTGATCAGGTGGGGACTATTTTCCTTTCTCCTTACAGCAACATTCAGGTACCCTTTTATCTCTTGTCTATCACAGAACAACCCTTTTTTTAACCCTTACCTTCTGCATTAGAATCAATACTATGTATTGTTTCCAGAGCAAAAGGGCCAGGCAATGGGGGTTAAGTAACTAGCTCAAGATCAGAGAGCCAAAGAGGATCCAGTTTTAATGGACTTGATTCCCTGATCATTTCTCTTCCAAAAATGATTTGGGATGCCTTGGGGAACTAACTGAGCAGGATTCCTGGCCTGACTCTGCAACAGTGCTGAGACCCATAAACAGGTTCACATCCAACACAATCCCTTCATGGGTGAGGATGGACTCCAACATTTGCCCCTCTATGATCTGATGCAAATCAGGCTGGCTCAATCATCCCTGGCCTCAGATATTCCTCTCTTGCTATTGGTCTGCTTCTGTCCACTAGGTGGAACTACCAGGTGTGACAAGGAAATCACTTTTAAAAGACTGATATATATTAATTTAAGGTCACCAAGGAATTCAGCTATGTAATTCCTTAATGAAAACTCAAGTCAGTCTTCAACCTATTATGGAGTTTTAATTACAAACAGGAGGAAGAAAGGAATTAGAGATAGAGAGATAGAGGGAGAGAGAAAGGGGAGAGAAGGGAATAGGGCTTGAATACCCCTTCTGTTTAGGCTGGGCCAAAAGGCCCAAGCCCTTAGATAGCTGGGGCAATGAAAGCAGATCAGTCCCTATTACTCACGTGACCAAATATGGAGAAACAGTCTCCAGGGCCCCCACCTTCAGCTTCCTTCAGAGCAAGCTTCTCAGAGCACACCACAACCACTCCGACAAACTCCTCAACACCCCCAGTCTTCAGACCCTCCTATCCTTCAGGAAAACCCTCCAAGTTCCCTCCCCTCAGTCCTCACATCTCCCAATCACCTGTCCATCAATTTCCCTGTGCCAATGGAGGCTCTAGCTTAACCCAGGACCACCCAGAGGTCTCTGGCCTTTGCACATGTCTGTTGAAGGTCATATTTTCAAATAATTAAATCTTTGATCCTTTGCTACAGCCCTTTCTAAATCCTGTTAACCTGAGGAGGATAGAGATTGGAATAATTAAATTTTGATCTAGGCTGCAGCCCTTACTCCATCCTGTTAGGACTGAATAGGGTGGAGATTGATTCCAAGTATCTCCATTGTATCAATTCTAAAATCAATCATGACGAAAAGAAATTCCTATTCTATGCTTTAAGCATAGGTCAAAGTCCTTTCCATTGTTCAGCAAAAGGTTTCTGTCTTAAAGTAATCTTAAGAAGGGAAGAGGAGGAAACTCCCATGCCAATGGGGTTCACATTCCAATAGCCAAGACCCACTATCAATAGGGAATTTTTCAAGTATGAAATTTCCCAATGGTGAAATTTCCAACATTTATAAGTCTAAGAAATTTTGAGGTTTACACAGGACAGGAAGAACTCTGGCTCATAAAAAGTTTCAGAGTAGCAGTTGACACCTAATGTGATCTAGGGCATCTTAACCTCTCTAGGGCTGTCTGTGGATACAACTGACTTCAGTTCCCTGGAAAGATCAGGAAATGTCCAATTAAACAGAAAATCCTGAAAATCCAAAGAGAATTTAATAAAATCAAAAGAAAAAATGCAGAATTAAATAAATCTAGGATCTGTTTTTTTTAAATAAAAATACAACTAAATAGATGACCCATTGGTTAATTTCATTAAAGAAAGAGGAAAACATAATTACCAAAAGCAAAAATGAAAAGGATGAATGAGTTAGCAATGAAGTTGAAATTAAGGAAATTCTGAGCAATTATTTTGAGCAATTATGTACCAGCCATAACTCAGAAACAAAGAGTCATTGAAGGGTTACATCTAAAAAGCAAATCGGGAAAGGCTTTACAAAGTTATAATTGTGGATTGTCTTATGGCTCAATTAATATGGAAAGGCATAGAATATGTGGTTTCAGGTTTAGGATGGTATCCTCATGAAATCTGGGTACCCATTGCTAAAGATATACTACAGAAATATTTAGTCTTTACTATTAGCATACCCCATTACTATTACCACCTACACTCCACAAGGTTAATTTTCTTTTTTGTCACAACATCCTGTTGTTTTTCCTAGTGTTCTAAGAGATCTTCCAGTATCAGGACCTAATGTTTATGTTGATGCGAATGCTAGTTATAAGGCAGGAGTATACAAGGAAGGTAGCTACCTGTCATTTTTACCACTCCTTTTTCTTCTACCCAACAAAATGAATTAACAGCTGTTTTGCTAGAATTTTGGTTATTTCAGGAGCCTTTCAACCTCATAATGGACATTAAATATGTTTTTAAGTCTTTGCAAGGTGTAGAACAAGCTGTCATCAGATCTACTCAAAGCAATGTACAAATGTTATTCTGTAAATTACAAACTGTCATATGACAAAGGACACATCCAGTGTATGCCATGCATGTACGCAGCCATACCAATTTACCTGGACCTATTTTTAAAGGAAATGATACCATAGATCAATCTTTGATTGCTCAATGTTATCTAACTGATATGCAATTAGCTGAGGAATCCATCATAGATTTCACCAAAATAGTACTGCTTTAGGCCAAATGTTGCAACTCACTAAAGACCAAGCCAGGAGTATTGTTAAAAAGTGTCCTAATTGTGTTCCAAACCATCCCCCAATGTATATTGGTGTGAATCCCAGAGGCTTAAGTAGTACAGATATATGGCAAATGGATGTGACTCACAAACCGCCCTTTGGAGGACTTAAATATATCCATGTCACTGTGGATACTTATTCAGGGTTTTTTATGGGCTTACTTTTCAGATGCCTGGTCCCCCCAGAACATTTAAAACAGATAATGGACCTGCTTATACTTCCAAACAACTTTTTCTTTTTTGTAAAACTTGGGATATTCAACACCTCACAGGTATCCCATACATTCCACAAGGACAAGCTATTGTGGAGCATAGTAATCAAATACTAAAAATGTTTTTTTTAAAACAAAAAGGGGGAGACAGCACCCCACATCAACGATTGGCAATAACTGTATATACTATAAATAATTTGATCTTTACTTCCAATAATATATCCAGAGCTGAAAATGTTTTCTCTGCATTTTCTTATGAACGAAATTGAGGTACCACTACTCCTGTATTCCCTGCTACAGAAGAAAAATTTGTCATATGGAAAGATGATGATCAATCCTGGCAAGGACCTCACCCAGTGGTCCTGCAAGGCCAAGGCTTTGTTTGTGGCTCCACAGGTAAAGACAGTGTATGGCTCCCTTCCTGCTGAGTTCAAGAGACTGACTGATCATAAAGAGAAGGACGAGAAGAGGACTCCGGAAGCCTCACAAGGAGACTCGACTACGTCTCAATAAGATACTGACTCTTCTACTTCTATTCCAGAATTTAAGTACAGCTACTGGAATAAAGAGATGGGTTTTTTGGGAACAACCACCTTGGGTAGAGTATGTCGGCATGGGACACACTTTACCGTAAGTCATCTTATATACAAAAACTAATTCTGATATTCCTGGCATTTACCATTTTGAGAGACAAGCTAAGGACAATAATCAGGCCAATAATTGTTTGTGTCTTTCAATTGGACTGGACTAGTTGAGGCACACCCAGTGTGCCTCACACGAGACCATCCTGAATGCCTGCCCCTCAGATCTCTGCAGGCGCATTATTATGGTCATCCTGACCTGTCAGACTCTTTCTGGATAGGATCTTATCGTGTAGACAAAGGGGTAAAATATAAAGGGTACAGCCAACTGCAATATTTAGTTTGGCTAGGGGAATCTTGTGATGGTACTTGGGGACAAGAAATACCTATTTGTCCTTCTGTGATGGAATATGAACAAAGAGACACTGTTAATATGTTTCCTCCCTTGCTATTGTGTAGATCTAAAAGGGCACCATGTATTCATTGGAAAAATATGATTTGGGTATCTTGGCATAACGACACAAGGTGTATTGGAAAGAAACTGGATTCTTATAAATTTCATGATAGTTTTATAGGAGGATACAGCTTGCCTTTGTGGGTGATGCCCCCAGAGCTAATTGGTTACGTTCTGCTAATTTCATACAGATTTTGATTGATTATGGAAAGACAGCCCTGGCATTGGATAAAGTAAATATGTATCACTATGTTAATGTTTCTAATAATGGAAAAGTCCAAAAACCAGTAAATACAAGTGTTACATTAGACATTCAGACTTGCCTAACAGGGGGATATGCTTTTATACCTACAGTAAATAATCATCCTGAAGCTGAACATTACTGAAATAACAAGCAAAAGAGTTAGATATTTGAATATTGGAATGTAACCTGTAGCAACTGTAGGGTCAGTTACTGTGTAGGATCACAGGTGGATGGGCCTGTCTTAATCATTAAGTGACCATGCATGGCCCTTTTTGCCACTGAACATAAAGATTCATGGTATGGTAGCCCAGGGGACCAAATTCTTTATGTATTACAACAAAAAATAAGACCACAACATAAACGATGTATTACTTGTATTGCATTAGGCATAGTAGCATTAGTTTCTTCATTGGCTTCTACTATAATAGATTCTGTATCTTTAGCACAATCAGTATCTAACTTACATTCTCTTGAGAATGACGCCAATCATTTGAAAGCATTGGCTACAAATGTAACCTCAGCATTAGAAAGAGAAAAAGAAATTGATACAAGTTTTTACAAAAGTATTATGATGTTACAGAAAAATATGACTGATCTAACAAATGAAGTAGAATATGTCATTGAAAACACACATGAAACGTGATTATAGATATACTGCATTTTGCTTACTATATAAGAGTAATTAATGATTAATGATAATCACCTAGATAGCCATATTTTTGCCATATAATTGGGCATAGTAGTTTTTCATGATTACCATAATTTCCTCTTCATTAGAGGTGAGGTCTGCCTTTTCATCTTGTCAATTTGTTTTTTTCTTTCCTTTTTTTAATTAGACTGATTAGTACTTTGTGTATTTTATTTGTTTTTTTCAATGTACCAGCTTCTAGTCTTATTTATTAAATCAATAGTTCTTTACCTTTCAATTTTATTGATTTCTCCTTTGATTTTTAGGATCTCTAATTTAGTCTTCTTCTGAGGATTTTTAATTTGTTCACTTTCTAGTTTTTTTAATTTGCATGTCCAATTCATTGACCTCTGTCCTTCTTAATTTGTTATATATAAACTCAAGGATATAAATTTCCCCCTGAGTACTGCTTTGGCTGCATCCCATAGGTTTTGAAAGGATGTCTCACCAATGTCTTTTTCTTCAATGAAGTTATTAATTGTTTCTATGATTTGTTCTTTAACTAGCTGGTTTTGGAGAATCATACTGTATAATTTCCAATTAATTTTTGGTTTACTTCTCCATGTATCCTTACTAATTTTTATTTTCATTGCATTGTGGTCTGAGAAGTTTGCATTTATTATTTCTACCCTTTTGCATTTGTTTGCAATGTTTTTGTACCCTAATACATAGTCAATTTTTGTGAATGTACCATGTGCTGCTGAAAATAAGGTGTATTCCTTTTTGTCCCTATTTATTTTTCTCCACATGTCTACTAACTCTAATTTTTCTAAGATTTCATTTGCTTCTATCACCTCTTTCTTATTTATTTTTTGGTTTGATTTATCTAGTACAGATAGAGGAAGGTTCAGGTCTCCCACTAATATACTTTTTCTATCTATTTCATCCTTGAGCTCCTCTAGTTCCTCCTTTAGAAATTTGGATACTATGCCATTTGGTGCGTACATGTTGAGTACAAATATTTCCTTGTTGCCTATACTGCCTTTTATCAGGATGTAATTACCTTCCCTATCTCTTTTAACTAGATTTATTTTTACTTTGGCTTTGTCAGATATCATGATTGTGACTCCTGCCTTCTTTTTATCAGTAGATGCCCAATAGATTTGGATCCATCCTCTAACTTTCACCCTATGCCTATCTACCTTCCTCGTGTGTGATTTCTACTCCTGGTCCTGTCTTTTCTTCTTTCACTATTTCCTTCTACACTAATGTTTATTTATAATCAGTCCCCATAGTTACCACCCTTATTTTACTTCCCTTTATACCCCCTTCCCTTTTTATCCCCCCCTTATTTTCCCTTGTAATCTTTTCTTAAATTTCCCCCCCACCCTCTCCCTCCATTGTATTTCTTTCCCTCACCACCAGTCCATTTTTTACCCTTCTATTTCCATATAGGGCGCAAATCTATTCTCTGCCTCAATGAATTGGATTATTCTTCCCTCTTTAGGTCAGTTTCAAAGCACATAAGCAATGAGTAATTCCTATCTCCACCCTCTTTACCCTTCCAGTATATCGATGTTCTCTCCCCTCCTGCCATGAGCTTCTTTTTGACATATAAATTTACCCCCATTTGTTTCTTTCCTTGTTTCTTTTAGTATTAACCTCTTTTTTTTAGTTCTGGTTGTATACACACACACACACGTATATGTATTTATGCATGCATATATCTATATACCTATTGTGTCTTGTCCTTTCATCCTATACAGTTTGTCACAGTTCCCTCTAAGTGTAATTCTACTAGCTGCCCAGGTGATAGCAACAGTTTTTAAGAGTTACCAATGACCTCTCTTTCTTATACGGATACATATAATTTTAACTTATTGAGTCTCTTAAGCATGTTTTTCTTCTTTTTTTGTTTTTCTTTTCCCCCTCTTTTTTAGTTACCTTTTGATGATTCTCGTGAGTTTTATGCTTGGACATAAAATTTTCTGTTCAGGTCTGATCTTTTCTTTACAAATGCTTGGAATTCCTCTATTGTGTTGAATGACCATACTTTCCGCTGTTAGAATATAGTCAGTTTTGATGGGTATTTGATTCTTGGTTGTAGACCTAGTTCCAGAGTTTCTTGCTTTCCAGAATATCATATTCCATGCCTTTCAGTCCTTCAGTGTGGATGTAGCCAGATCTTGTGTTATCCACACTGTGTTTCCATTGTATCTGAATGGCGTCATCTTGGCAGCTTGTAATATCTTTTCTTTGGTCTGATAGTTTTTAAATTTGGCTATAACATTCCTGGGTGTTATCAGTTTGGGATTAAATACAGGAGATGATCTGTGGATTCTTTCAATCTCCACTTTCCCCTCTTGTTCTAGGATATTGTGACAGTTTTCCTGAATAATTTCCTGTAGTATTATGTCCAGGCTTTTTCTTTTCTCATGGTTTTCTGGTAGACCAATGATTCTTAAATTATCTCTTCTCAAACGATTTTCTAAATTGTCTGTTTTGTGAATGAGAGGCTTCATATTTTCCTCAATTTTTTCATTCTTTTTGTTTAGTTTTATAGTGTCCTGTTGCCTTGTGAGGTCACTTAATTCCAGTTGTTGTATTCTGATTCTTAAAGACTGAATTTCATCCCTGGCTTTTTGGTCCTCCTTTTCCTTCTGATCTGATTTTCTTTGAAGGTCTTCTTTCATCCTAGTTACCTTGTCTTTCTTCTCCTTTGTCCCATCTTTCATCTTCTTTGCCTCATCTTTCATCTCCTTTGCCTCATTTTCCAGCTGGTTGATTTTGGCTTTCAAGACACTATTTTCTCATTTTAGTTCAAGTGCCTCTGTTTCCAGATGATTTATCTTAATTTTTAAGTTATTTTCCCAGTTGTCTTCAGCTTCTTTTGATTTTGTTTTGAATTCTTCCACAGCCTGTATCCAATTCACTGGGATTTCTGATTTATCCTTTGCTGATCTCTCCCCCTCTGTTCCATTTGCTGAGTAGAAGCTGTCTATTGTAGTTTCTTTCTTCTTTATCTGTTGTTTGCTGAAATTCACCCCTTCTTTACTCCCCATATTTGTCTGTGCTCTTACTCCTCTCATTTTTTTTGGTTTTGGGGGCTTCTGTCAGTCTCCCCTCTTGGAGCTTTAATAGGAGATCTCTCAGTGTAGCCTCTGGTGGGGTTTGAGCTTCGCTGACCTCTGGAGGCTTTTGATTGCATTAAAGTCCAGCAGTCAATGAGGATGGATATGGAGCTTGGGTTTCCCTGAACTCTGGAGTCTTTTGATGAGATTAAGTTCAGCTTAGTTGGGCTGGGTGTGCTCTGAGTCCAAAACTTCCTGGAAGGCTGGAGCAAATATGGAGGATCTCCACCACTCTGACAAGGCTGCCAGGTCTATGCTCCCTCTCTAGCTCCTTCCCGGACACCTGTGTTGGACACTGTGAACTTGGCACAGCTCTGCTTGCAAGTTATGCCTTTCAGACCAGCACCTTTGACCACCCAGAAGTTCCCGCTGCCATTGGAATCTCAGCACTCTGGGTGGTCGGGGGATGGGTCCTGGGACCTTCCTTCAGTCTTCCCCTTAATCCTGAGTGTTCTCAGATTCTGGTTTTACGGGGGGAGAGGGGCGTACCTTTTGAATTAAGTCCAGCAGGATGGTTCCCTGGCTCAGACTTGTTGTTAAGTTTGATTTTCAATCCCCTGGGAGCATTCAGTTTGTGATCCATTAGGAAGGGTATTCAGAGGTCTGAACTTCTGCTCCTTTGAGGCCTCCATATTACATCCCCAACCATTTTCTTGAGGATAACCTTGTGTGCTACATAAAATAAATGTTAATTATCCCTGCTTTGATAATGTTGCAGTCTTTCTTTCTTACAACTCTTTAGCAGCCCCCTATTGTGACTCAGTAGAAGTCCCAGGCATTTTTCTAATATGTAGTTCCCTCAATTGATCTTCAGAGACTCCAGACTCCTCACCGATCTGGCTGAACATTCCCCAGTTCACTGTTGCCACTTGTAAATAGTCATCTAGAACCAAATACAATAATCCAAGTGCCATCTGATAGTACAGAAGGGCAGCTTTCTCCTTATTCTTGGAAATGGACATGCTTCTCTTAAGACTGCATTGGTGATTGAGGTAGTTGTGTAGCTCAGTGCATTAAGAGCCAGGCCTAGAGATCAGAGGTTCTGGGATGAAATCTGACCTCAAATAATTCAAAGATATATAACCCTAGGCCACTCATTTAACCTCCATTGCACAGTATGGATTCTAAAGCTAAAAGGGAAGGGTTAAAAAAAGTATGCATTATGCTTTTTCAACTACCCTGTTACCTTTCCCACTTATAATAAGTTTGTGGATCTCTCAATAATCCCCAACATCTCTTTATGCAATCCAAATTGGCATTAATAGTCTGTCTCCAATTTCCCCTTTTTTAAATCAACCATACCCCATTACTTCAACTCTTTTCTATGGCATAGGTACCAGTCACTGTCCCATCGAGGCCAATGCTTTTTTGTGTTTTGGACTTTTTCTACTCAAGGATAGGACCTGATATCAATCCCCAATGACATTCATCTTATCACATTATGTCTACTGTGCCAGCATCCTAAACTACTTCTGCATCCTACCTGTTTCAACAATCCCTATCCTGCCATTTTTCTCATTATTTTTTTTTCCTTCCATTTTCAAAATAATGCCTTCTGCTTGTCTGTAGAATTAGTAGAACATTAATGGTCATGATTTACAAAACTCTTTACAGATATTATTTCATTTGATCCAAGTCACTCATAGAAACATTGAACAGAATGAGTTCAAGAAAAGAAACTTCAGAAGATTTATCTGAACTGATACAGAATGAAGTGAGTAGATCCAAGAGATAATATATACAATACCAACATTGTTCTGAAGGCAAACAACTTGGAAACCCATGGGACCTCTCATCACTGCACTGACCAACCAGGACTGCAGAAGACCCATGATGAAATAAGTTACTCACTTTCTACAAAAAGCTATAGACTTCCTATGAAATCAGCTGCCTCTCTTCAGAAATGGGATGGACTGAGGGTGTAAGTTGCAACATATATTTTTTGAGCTCTGAAATTAGTTTTCCTTGATTGTCCATGCAGCATCATACATGTATTTTAATCTTGAAACAATTATTAATGTGTAAATATTGCAACTTATGTGCTCATGTACTGGATTCATAGGCTTATTAGTCTTGATCATTGCATTTTATAGGTACTGTATTAATTCTGACTACTCTCCAAATCTACAGTCCAAAAATAAGAAGAATTCCCAGGTAAGCTGCCATAGGGTCCTAGTTCACACCTTGTCTGACCAGATTCCATACCAGGTCACATGTTTGAATAAACCCCTCCTATTTGATCTTGTGGTAGTCAGTTGAACCAATGTTAAGTCTTGTGCCTTGTAAAATGATCATTAGCTACCTCCATTCCCCATTCCTTGATCCTCCAATAAAAGATTGAGGACATATATAGTTCACTCTTTCTTTCTCTCTACCACAATCAGAGGAGCACACAGGCTGGATCCCAAGCTCTTGAAGCCAGGTCTCTGAGTCTCTCTTCCTTTGTTCTATTTCCTCTTTTTCTATATCCCCTTCACCCATTTTCTCTCAGTTTCTAACTCTCCTTCTCAGGTGTCCACCTAGGAATATATTAATTTGTGGCTACAGGCAGGCACAACTCATACCTGTCCCAAAGATTTTAGATTTCATTACTGGTAGAAGGTAGAAGGGGGACAGAAAATAGATTTTAGTTAATTGGAAAAAAAAATAAATTAAGAAAAAGCTCTTTTCAACCACAGGTGTCAAATACATAGCCTGCAACATTCCCAGGTGCTGCATGAACCAGGGGAAAAGGTAATTGGAAAATAGTTAACAAAAGAAAATGACACAGAGATAATTATATGATCATTTAAAATGTGTGCTTTCATCATCCTCATGTACAGATTGAGGCCAATAAAAAATCATTCCACCCCTGAAGTATATTCTGTTGGTGTCTGACTTCCCCAAGGTCACTTCCCCACTTCACAATTCTATCTCTCCCCCCTGCTCTTCATTCAGAACATCCCTAGAGGCAAGGACAGGAAGTTGAGATACCCCTAAGGTTTGTAACAATAAAACTACATGAAATAAAAGGAAACTAAGGCCAGAGATGATCTCTCTATGGTCCTGCTGTACATTAATGTGATTATGGGAATGGAGGGTCTGTCATCTGTATATAGGAAAGTCAGACCAGTGAATTAATTGGGTAGCAGGAATTCTACAGTGGATCCAGCTACTGAATGCTAAAGCTAATAGATCAGAACCAGGCTTCACAAGAGACATGCTTCCATGTGGCATTTAATGCCACAAAGAGGAAAATATATGTCCAATGGTGAATCTCTTTGTGTGAAAGGAGACAGAGTTTATATCTTCCTTTCCATCTCCAGAATTTCCCTACCAAGGGGAATCAAGGCCAGCCCCATTACATGACCATAGCTTATACTCAACCAAGACTAGAAATATTCTGTGGTTCCACAGCACCAAGGGAAAGGGATTGAAGGAAAGAGTATTGGGCAGTCATTGAACCTGCGGTCCTAGAATTTGGGAGATGAAGAAGGTTGTATATCACTAGGACAGAAGAGAATAATACAATATCAATAACAAGGATGATGAAGACAACTCACATGCTTTTTATACCTACCATATAAAAAGGACCTTTACTCATAGAATGCTATTATATACAGAGAAAATGTAATTCATTTTTCCAGATAAAGAAACTGAGGCCTCAAAAGGAGGAGTCATTTACTACACAGAGAGTAGACAGAAAAGAAAGGATTCTATCCAAGTTTTATGATTCTGAGCTCAGGGCTCTTTCTACCACAATGCACTGTGCCATGGGACCAAGGGGGGATAGTGTCACTCTTGTCTATTTCTGTCATGCCAGGATCATCTGTGAAAACTTGGCTACTCTCAGTAATGTAATAATCTGGGACAATCCTGAAAGATTTATGACAGGGAATGTTATCCACTTCCAGAGAAAAAACTATTGGAGTTTCCTTTCATATTAGTATATTTGTGGTTTTATTTTGGAATTTGGTTACGTATAAATGTGCTCTTACTACAATGTCCCAAATGGAGTGTTTTGTACAACAATAAAATTACAAAAGAAAAATTAAGGAAAAAAGAATTAGTAGAACATTAATGGTCATGATTTACCAAGCTCGTTACAGATATTATTCCATTTGATCCCAAGTCACTCATAGAAACACTGAACAGAATGAGTTCAAAAACAGAAACTTCAGATTTCTCTGAATTAATGCAGAATGAAGTGAGCAGAACCAAGATGGTGATTTATACAATAACTACAGTGTTCCGAAGTCAAAGAACTTTGAAAAACTTGGGACCTCTGATCAATGTAGTGGCTAACATGGACTGCAGAAGACCCATGATAATGGGTTACTCACTTTCTACAAAAACCTACAGACTTCCTATGAAATCAGCTGCCTCACTTCAGAAATGGGATGCAGTCAGGGTTTATGTTGCAAAAGATATTTTTTGAGCATCAGAATTTGTTTTCCTTGATTGTCCATGTGGCATCATAGGTGTATTTTAATCTTGAAACAATTATTAATATATCAATAGTGCAACCTATATTCTTATATACCAGATTCATGGGCAAGTAGTTCTTGATCATTGTATTTAATAGGTACTGGATTAATTCTGACCACTCTCCAAATCTTCAGTCCAAAAGTCAGAGGAATTCCTGGGTAGGCTGCCACAGGGTCCTAGTTCCCACCTTGTCAGACCAGATTCCATACCAGGTCACATGTTTGAATAAACTCCACCTCCTTGATCTAATGGTTGTCAGTTGAGCCAATGTTAACTCTTATGCCATGTTACATGATCATTAGCTACCTCCCATTCCCCATTCCTTGATCCTCCAATAAAAGATTGAGGAAATATGTAGTTTACTCTTTCTCTCTCTCTACTAGAATCAGAGGAGCACACATTAAGGCTTTTTAATCCCTGTCTCTGAGTCTTTCTTCTTTTATTATATTCCCTCTTTCTCTATATCCCCTTCACCCATTTTCCCTCAGTTCCTAACTCTCTTTCTCAGGTGTCCACCTAGGAATATATTAATTCGTGGCTTCAGGCAGGCACAACTCATACCTGTCCCAAACATTTTAGTTTTCATTAGTGGTAGAAGGTAGAAGGGGGACAGAAAATAGATTTTAGTTAATTGGAAAAAAAATAAATTAAGAAAAAGCTCTTTTCAACCACAGGTGTCAAATACATAGCCTGCAACATTCCCAGGTGCTGCATGAACCAGGGGAAAAGGTAATTGGAAAATAGTTAACAAAAGAAAATGACAAACAGATAATTATATGATAATTTAAAATGTGAGCTTTAGGCATCCTCATGTACAGATTGAGGCGAATAAAAAATCGTCCCTCCTCTAAAGTATATGCTGTTGGTGTCCAATTCTTTCTCTCCCCGCTGCTCTCCATTCAGAACATCCCCATAGTCTAGGAGAGGAAGTTGGGATACCCCTAAGATTTGTAACAATAAAATTGCATGAAATAAAAGGAAACTAAGGCCAGAGATGATCTCTCTATGAACCTGCTGCCCATTAGTGTGATTATGAGACTGAAGGTTTTGTCATTGATACATAGGAAAGTCAGACGAGTGAATTAATTGGGCATCAGGAATTCTACTCTGGACCCAGTTACTGGAGGCTAAAGCCAATCATCCCTTTACATGGATAAGAATCAGGTTTTATAGCAGCCATACTTTCATGTGACTTTTTATGCCACAAAGAGGAAAAATATAGGTGCAATGGTGAATCTCTGTGTGTGAAAGGAGATAAAGTTTACATCCTCCTTTCGATCTCCAGAATATCCCTGCCAAACAGGATCAAGGCCAGCCCTGTTGCATGACCATAGCTCATACTCCAACCAAGAATTAAAAACATTCTGTGGGTCCATAGCACCAAGGGAATGGGATGGAAGGAAAGATTATGGAGCAGTCATTGAACCTGCAGTCCTAGAAGTTGGGAGAAAAAGAAGGTTGTATGCTACTGGGACAGAAGAGAATAATACAATATCAATAACAAGGATGATGATGACAATTCACATGTTTTTGTGCCTAACATGTAAAAAGTACTTTCCCCACATAAAATCCTATTATATACAGAGCAAATATTATTCACTTTTCCAGATGAAGAAGCTGAGGATGTGAAAGGAGACACACTTACCACACAGATAATAGACAGAGGAGGAATGATTAAATCCAAGTTTCATGATTCTGAGTAGAAGGTTCCTTCTACCACAATGCATTGTGCCATGGGACCACGGAGGCAGAATGCCACTTATGTCTATTTCTCTCCATGTCTATTTCTGCCAGGGAAAGAGAGAGCCCAACACAAAGTTGGGGGCCCAATCAAGCTACTCACCATAGATCATAAGAGTCTTCTTTGCAGTGCGCGTCAAGCCAGTAAATGAGTTAGTTGCAATACAGGTATAGTTTCCAATATGATTCAGGGATGTAATAATAGAAAATGAGGCTGAGTTGCTGACAGATTGTCCATTCTGTAACCAAGTGAATTGTGCTGGTGGGTTAGAATCAGCAACACAGCTCAAGTTAACATTTATCCCCGTTGCGAACTGATCGCTTATATGGTCAATTGTGGCAATATCTGGGCCATCTGGGAGAAAAAGAAGGATTCCATATTTAGATTATGGCAGAAAAGAAGGGCATCTCCTAGTCTGTAACCCATCACCAGGGACCACTGTGATGCTCCATTGAGCTGGGAAATTAGCAGCTCCTCCTCTACTTTTACAGTTTGGATCTGAACTTGGAAGATCTTAGGGCTTTCTCCAGTTCAGCACCCTGGATGGCCACCCTCCACCAGAACACATGACAAGGCCAATCTGGGCTCCCTAAAGATGAAGGGGTTTGGGAACCTCAGAGCCTAGCTCTTTAGTTCTCAGAGAAGGGACTGAATTAGCCTGGCCTCTGGGAACACACCACCAGGCTATAAGCAGGCACCATATAGGAAGAAGCAATATACTTACAGGCAACATCCAGTGTGAATGGTTCACTCCTATTGCTAGAAAATGGATTCCGGATTTCACACTCATATGGCCCTTTGTTATCTCTTCTTGTGAGCCTGCTGAGAGTGAGTGTCCTCTTATCTGCCGACAGCTGTATCCTGCTACCAGCTGGGGCAACTCCGTTTATGAACCATTGGTAAGCGTGAATTTGGCCTGTAGCCTGGCATGTCAATGAGAAGTCCTTGGTCTCCACTGCAGTAATGTTGGAGGTGACAATGGTAGGTTTGGACAGTGGCGCTGTGTAGAGAATAGACAGAAAATGACTGTGTTGGTTCTTTTTCTTACCTTATAACCAAATAAGTGGTTTGGAAGTGGCCTGTCTAAGACCTTGGCAGGCTGGAGGCCAGACACCAAGAACCTGTGATTTCAATAGCAAAGCTCCCCCCTTTCTCTGGTGCAGATCTCATCTCCTCCAGGCCTTAGGAAAAGTTGAGCTTCAGTTCCTGTGACTGACAAAGACATTCACATGGAGTCCAAGCCCCGGGTGCTCAGTCTTTCTGGGCTGAGGCAAGCAGGACTGGGGATGACAGACCCCTTCATCCAGCACCTGGGCTTGGATTTGAGGCCTTTATAGCTTGGCAGAACCACCAAGAGTTTATGATTCCTTGGCCTGGGCTTTCGGAAGCCAGTGTTCCTTACCTTGACAGCTTGATAAGGATATTGGGAGAGGTTGGTGTGGATAGACTAGGGACAGGCCACAGGGAGACTGTGCTCAGAAAGGGAAACATTACTTTAATTCTGAAGAGGAAAGAAAAGGAAAGGCAGAGAGTGGAAATAGATCAGTTAGTATCAGGGAACAAAAGGAAGAGCCTCAGGCTGGGAGTCAGGTCAGACCTGGTTCAAGTCTGGAGATTTCAAACCCACAATAACATCTCTGGTGCCTAGGACATGATTTGTCCACAGGAAGTAGTTCCTACCCTTTACAGAAGATTCTGGAATTCCCTGCTTTGGCCTCTCCCTTTTCCTTAGGTGTTTCCTACCCTATAAGATAAGAATGAGAATGTTGAAGGTGATCTTCAAGCTCAGATATGGTTTTATGCTGGGAATCTAAACTAATGGGGAATAATTTTCCCAGAGTCTTCATGGCCCAAGGAGAGACCTTTCCTTACCTCTAGTTGGAAGTAAGGCCTTGCCACTGAGAGAGATATGTATGCCAGAGCAATCTCTGGGGCACATGCATGAGGATCGTCAGGCTTCTGTCCTGGGTCATCCATGGCCAGCTGTCTTAAAAATAATTTCCAAATTGATAGTCATAAGTTAGAAATATTTCAGCTTCCTTGACCTTTCTCCTTGTTATTTTGGTAGAGCTTGCACTCCATCCCTGGGTCTCCATTGGGAAGTTTAATGTGAGGAAGAGTGAGCCTCCCATTTGTATCCAGTAAAGCCAAGTGACACTGGCCAGGACAGTGACAAATCTGAGGTCAGCTAGCTACCTTTTGTAGTGGGGGGAGAATATGAAGGAACAGTGAGCAGTCTCCTGGGCATGAAGGCTAAGGTAGAACTTTTTGGAAGGTGTTTTGTCAGCATCAATGGATACAGTGCCTGACATGACATAGTGACTAGTGGTAGCCTAAGAGGGAGAAAGACCTATGTTCAAATTCTGTCTCAAAATGTTACTGGCTGTGTGTCTTACTAGCAAGTCCCTATCTGTGTCTCAGTCTCCTGATCTGTTAAATGGGTAAAATAATCTCTCAGTCCAAGTGTTATTGGACCAAATGAGAACATATATAGAAGGTCTGTATAAATCCTGAAAATAGCCCAAACAACGGTTCAGAGGAAGGAATGTACAGAGTGTGAGTCTGAGTACCAAATGTAGACTCATGCTGTCTGAGCACACAATGCATGGCCAGAAGTATCTAAAAGGCCTGATGCCCTTATGTGAATGGCTAAGGTTTAATGACAGACCAAGAACACTCAAGGATAGTCTGTAGGCAATAGAGAGTCATGAGCAGAGAAGAGACTAGAGCACACACATATTTAATTGAAGGACCAATTGAGGGCACTAGAGATGCTTATCCCAAAGAAGAGAAGACTTGAGTGGGAGAGGAGACGTGTCTCCATGGACTGGTGGAGTTATAATGGGTTCTGTGACCCTGCCAGGGGATGTTCAGTGGCTTACATTGATCAGGTGGGGACTATTTTCCTTTCTCCTTACAGCAACATTCAGGTACCCTTTTATCTCTTGTCTATCACAGAACAACCCTTTTTTTAACCCTTACCTTCTGCATTAGAATCAATACTATGTATTGTTTCCAGAGCAAAAGGGCCAGGCAATGGGGGTTAAGTAACTAGCTCAAGGTCACAGAGCCAAAGAGGATCCAGTTTTAATGGACTTGACTCCCTGATCATTTCTCTTCCAAAAATGATTTGGGATGCCTTGGGGAACTAACTGAGCAGGATTCCTGGCCTGACTCTGCAACAGTGCTGAGACCCATAAACAGGTTCACATCCAACACAATCCCTTCATGGGTGAGGATGGACTCCAACATTTGCCCCTCTATGATCTGATGCAAATCAGGCCGGCTCAAGCATCCCTGGCCTCAGATATTCCTCTCTTGCTATTGGTCTCCTTCTGTCCACTAGGTGGAACTACCAGGTGTGACAAGGAAATCACTTTTAAAAGACTGATATATATTAATTTAAGGTCGCCAAGGAATTCAGCTATGTAATTCCTTAATGAAAACTCAAGTCAGTCGTCAACCTTTTATGGAGTTTTAATTACAAACAGGAGGAAGAAAGGAATTAGAGATAGAGAGATAGAGGGAGAGAGAAAGGGGAGAGAAGGGAATAGGGCTTGAATACCCCTTCTGTTTAGGCTGGGCCAAAAGGCCCAAGCCCTTAGATAGCTGGGGCAATGAAAGGAGATCAGTCCCTATTACTCACGTGACCAAATATGGAGAAACAGTCTCCAGGGCCCCCACCTTCAGCTTCCTTCAGAGCAAGCTTCTCAGAGCACACCGCAACCACTGGGACAAACTCCTCAATCACCCCCAGTCTTCAGACCCTCCTATCCTTCAGGAAAACCCTCCAAGTTCCCTCCCCTCAGTCCTCACATCTCCCAATCACCTGTCCATCAATTTCCCTGTGCCAATGGAGGCTCTAGCTTAACCCAGGACCACCCAGAGGTCTCTGGCCTTTGCACATGTCTGTTGAAGGTCATATTTTCAAATAATTAAATCTTTGATCCTTTGCTACAGCCCTTTCTAATTCCTGTTAACCTGAGGAGGATAGAGATTGGAATAATTAAATTTTGATCTAGGCTGCAGCCCTTACTCAATCCTGTTAGGACTGAATAGGGTGGAGATTGATTCCAAGTATCTCCATTGTATCAATTCTAAAATCAATCATGACTCAAAGAAATTCCTGTTCTATGCTTTAAGCATAGGTCAAAGTCCTTTCCATTGTTCAGCAAAAGGTTTCTGTCCTAAAGTAATCTTAAGAAGGGAAGAGGAGGAAACTTCCATGCCAATGGGGTTCACATTCCAATAGCCAAGACCCACTATCAATAGGGAATTTTTCAAGTATGAAATTTCCCAATGGTGAAATTTCCAACATTTATAAGTCTAAGAAATTTTGAGGTTTACACAGGACAGGAAGAACTCTGGCTCATAAAAAGTTTCAGAGTAGCAGTTGACACCTAATGTGATCTAGGGCATCTTAACCTCTCTAGGGCTGTCTCTGGATACAACTGACTACAGTTCCCTGGAAAGATCAGGAAATGTCCAATTAAACAGAAAATCCTGAAAATCCAAAGAGAATTTAATAAAATCAAAAGAAAAAATGCAGAATTAAATAAATCTAGGATCTGTTTTTTTTTAAATAAAAATACAACTAAATAGATGACCCAATTTTTAATTTCATTAAAGAAAGAGGAAAACATAATTACCAAAAGCAAAAATGAAAAGGATGAATGAGTTAGCAATGAAGTTGAAATTAAGGAAATTCTGAGCAATTATTTTGAGCAATTATGTACCAGCCATAACTCAGAAACAAAGAGTCATTGAAGGGTTACATCTAAAAAGCAAATCGGGAAAGGTTTTACAAAGTTATAATTGTGGATTTTCTTATGGCTCAATTAATATGGAAAGGCATAGAATATGTGGTTTCAGGTTTAGGATGGTATCCTCATGAAATCTGGGTACCCATTGCTAAAGATATACTACAGAAATATTTAGTCTTTACTATTAGCATACCCCATTACTATTACCACCTACACTCCACAAGGTTAATTTTCTTTTTTGTCACAACATCCTGTTGTTTTTCCTAGTGTTCTAAGAGATCTTCCAGTATGAGGACCTAATGTTTATGTTGATGCGAATGCTAGTTATAAGGCAGGAGTATACAAGGAAGGTAGCTACCTGTTATTTTTACCACTCCTTTTTCTTCTACCCAACAAAATGAATTAACAGCTGTTTTGCTAGAATTTTGGTTATTTCAGGAGCCTTTCAACCTCATAATGGACTTTAAATATGTTTTTCAGTCTTTGCAAGGTGTAGAACAAAATGTCATCAGATCTACTCAAAGCAATGTACAAATGTTATTCTGTAAATTACAAACTGTCATATGACAAAGGACACATCCAGTGTATGCCATGCATGTACGCAGTCATACCAATTTACCTGGACCTATTTTTAAAGGAAATGATATCATAGATCAAGCTTTGATTGCTCAATGTTGATCTAACTGATATGCAATTAGCTGAGGAATCCATCATAGATTTCACCAAAATAGTACTGCTTTAGGCCAAATGTTCCAACTCACTAAAGATCAAGCCAGGAGTATTGTTAAAAAGTGTCCTAATTGTGTTCCAAACCATCCCCCAATGTATATTGGTGTGAATCCCAGAGGCTTAAGTAGTACAGATATACGGCAAATGGATATGACTCACAAACCGTCCTTTGGACGACTTAAATATATCCATGTCACTGTGGATACTTATTCAGGGTTTTTATGGGCTTACTTTTCAGATGCCTGGTCCCCCCAGAACATTTAAAACAGATAATGGACCTGATTATACTTCCAAACAACTTTTTCTTTTTTGTAAAACTTGGGATATTCAACACCTCACAGGTATCCCATAAATTCCATAAGGACAAGCTATTGTGGAGCATAGTAATCAAATACTAAAAATGTTTCTTTTAAAACAAAAAGGGGGAGACAGCACCCCACATCAACGATCGGCAATAACTGTATATACTATAAATAATTTGATCTTTACTTCCAATAATATATCCAGAGCTGAAAATTTTTTCTCTGCATTTTCTTATGAACGAAATTGAGGTACCACTACTCCTGTATTCCCTGCTACAGAAGAAAAATTTGTCATATGGAAAGATGATAATCAATCCTGGCAAGGACCTCACCCAGTGGTCCTGCAAGGCCAAGGCTTTGTTTGTGGCTCCACAGGTAAAGACAGTGTATGGCTCCCTTCCTGCTGAGTTCAAGAGACTGACTGACCATAAAGAGAAGGACGAGAAGAGGACTCCGGAAGCCTCACAAGGAGACTCGACTACGTCTCAATAAGATACTGACTCTTCTACTTCTATTCCAGAATTTAAGTACAGCTCCTGGAATAAAGAGATGGTTTTTTTTGGAAGAACCACCTTGGGTAGAGTATGTCGGCATGGGACACACTTTACCGTAAGTCATCTTATATACAAAAACTAATTCTGATATTCCTGGCATTTACCATTTTGAGAGACAAGCTAAGGACAATAATCAGGCCAATAATTGTTTGTGTCTTTCAATTGGACTGGACTAGTTGAGGCACACCCAGTGTGCCTCACACGAGACCATCCTGAATGCCTGCCCCTCAGATCTCTGCAGGCGCATTATTATGGTCATCCTGACCTGTCAGACTCTTTCTGGATAGGATCTTATCGTGTAGACAAAGGGGTAAAATATAAAGGGTACAGCCAACTGCAATATTTAGTTTGGCTAGGGGAATCTTGTGATGGTACTTGGGGACAAGAAATACCTATTTGTCCTTCTGTGATGGAATATGAACAAAGAGACACTGTTAATATGTTTCCTCCCTTGTATTGTGTAGATCTAAAAGGGCACCATGTATTCATTGGAAAAATATGATTTGGGTATCTTGGCATAACGACACAAGGTGTATTGGAAAGAAACTGGATTCTTATAAATTTCATGATAGTTTTATAGGAGGATACAGCTTGCCTTTGTGGGTGATGCCCCCAGAGCTAATTAGTTACGTTCTGCTAATTTCATACAGATTTTGATTGATTATGGAAAGACAGCCCTGGCATTGGATAAAGTAAATATGTATCACTATGTTAATGTTTCTAATAATGGAAAAGTCCAAAAACCAGTAAATACAAGTGTTACATTAGACATTCAGACTTGCCTAACAGGGGGATATGCTTTTATACCTACAGTAAATAATCATCCTGAAGCTGAACATTACTGAAATAACAAGCAAAAGAGTTAGATATTTGAATATTGGAATGTAACCTGTAGCAACTGTAGGGTCAGTTACTGTGTAGGATCACAGGTGGATGGGCCTGTCTTAATCATTAAGTGACCACGCATGGCCCTTTTTGCCACTGAACATAAAGATTCATGGTATGGTAGCCCAGGGGACCAAATTCTTTATGTATTACAACAAAAAATAAGACCACAACATAAACGATGTATTACTTGTATTGCATTAGGCATAGTAGCATTAGTTTCTTCATTGGCTTCTACTATAATAGATTCTGTATCTTTAGCACAATCAGTATCTAACTTACATTCTCTTGAGAATGACGCCAATCATTTGAAAGCATTGGCTACAAATGTAACCTCAGCATTAGAAAGAGAAAAAGAAATTGATACAAGTTTTTACAAAAGTATTATGATGTTACAGAAAAATATGACTGATCTAACAAATGAAGTAGAATGTGTCATTGAAAACACATATGAAATGTGATTATAGATATACTGCATTTTGCTTACTATATAAGAGTAAATAATGACACAAAAACATTGGAAAAATTAAATTACAATTACAGGAATTATGGGACCATGAAAACATCACCAAATATATTAACAATCTCAGTATATTAATTCAGAATATTGATTCATCCTTTCAGGAGGATCTCTAACCACAGCATATCGTAGATTCTTTGTATAATTGGATTGAAACATAAAAAGGATTGTTTTCCTCCTTATTTCATGATATGAATCTTCTTGTAGTTGGTGCACTTGTGATTTTGTTTATCTGCTTATGCTTGCCTTGTTTGCTAAAAGCTTTAATTACTAGTTTTGCTGAATTGCAAAAAAACTA
Source organism: Monodelphis domestica (assembly GCF_027887165.1). Classification (NCBI taxonomy): domain Eukaryota; kingdom Metazoa; phylum Chordata; class Mammalia; order Didelphimorphia; family Didelphidae; genus Monodelphis; species Monodelphis domestica. Next base: position 425,508,121 of record NC_077230.1, read on the forward strand.
TTAATGGGATCCTGTACCAAAAGGAATTTGATGTCTTAAAAATAAATGGGGAATTGCAGTGAACCTTCCAGGAACCCATGAGAAAAAATTCCTCTTCCCAGGTGTTTGACACAAACTATTCCTGCTGAGTACACCAAAACATAGAAATCTCAGTTCAAGGCTGCATAAAAAATTCCAAGATCTCCTGAGAACGGGTTAACTCCCCTGTTCACATTCTGGGGAGGATTGGGGAGAATAGATTGTTTCTCTTGAGGAGAACTTTAAATCTTGCGTGCTGCATACAATAAACGTTCATTATCCCTGCTTTGATAATGTTGCAGTCTTTCTTTCTTGAAACTTTTTAGCAGTCCCCTATTGCAACTCCTTAGAAGTCCCAGGCAGTTTTCTAATACGCAGTTCCCTCAATTGATCTTCAGAGACTCCAGACCCCGCACCAATCTGGCTGAACATTCCCCAGTTCACTGTTGCCACTTGTAAATTGTGTCATCTAGAACCAAATACAATAATCCAAGTGCCATCTGATTGTACAGAAAGACAGCTATCTCCTTATTCTTCGAAGTGGACATGCTTCTCTTAAGACTGCATTAGTGGTTGGGGTAGTTGTGTAGCTCAGTGGATTGAGAGCCAGGCCTACACATCAGAAGTTCTGGGATCAAATCTGACCTCAAATAATTCAAAGATATATGACCTTGGGCCACTCATTTAACCTCCATTGCACAGCATGGATTCTAATGCTAATAGGGAAGGATTAAAAAAAGTATACATTATGTTTTTTCAACTACCCTGTTACCTTCCCACTGATAATAAGTTTGTGGACCTCTCAATCATACCCAACATCTCTTTATGCAATCCAACATGGCATTAATAGTCTGTATCCAATTTCCCTTTTTTTTTTAAGTTTTTAGTTTTTAAACATTACTTTATTTGGTCATTTTCATACATTATTCATTGGAATCAGAGATCATTTTCTTTTCCTCACCTCCCCTTCCACCAACCCTCCCCAAGTCAACGTGTGATTCCACTGGGTATCACATGTGCCCTTGTTCCAAACCCTATTCCTTGCTGTTGGTATTTGCATTAGGGTGCTCATTTAGCATTTCTCCTCAATCATATCCCCTCAAAAACTGTAGTAAAGTAGTTGCCTTTCCTCCATGTTTTTACTCCCATACTTTCTCTTCTGCTTAAGGATACCATTTTTTTTTCTCATAGATCCCTGCAGATTGTTCAGGGACATTGCATTACCATTAATGGAGAAATCCATTACATTCAATTGTGCCACAGGGTCTCAGTCTCTGTGTACAATGTTCTCCTGGTTCTGCTCCTATCACTCTGCATCACTTCCTGGAGGTCGTTCCAGTCTCCATGGAATTCCTCCACTTTATTATTCCTTTTAGCACAATAGTATTCCATCACCAACATATACCACAATTTGTTTAGCCATTCCCCAATTGAAGGGCATCCCCTCATTTTCCATTTTTTTTTTTGCCAGCACAAAGAGCACAGCTATGAATATTCTTGTACATGTCTTTTTCCTTATTTGGGGTACAAACCCAGCAGTGCTATAGCGGGATCAAAGGGCAGACAATTTTTTGTGCTCTTTGGACATAGTTCCAAATTACCTTCCAGAATGCTTGGATCAGTTCAAAGCCCCATCAGCAATGCATTAATGTCCCAAATTTTGCGACATCCCCTCCAGCATTCATTACTTTCCTTTGCTGTCATGTTGGCCAATCTGCTAGGTGTAAGGTGATACCTCAGAGTTGTTTTGATTTGCATCTCTCTGATTAGAAGAGATTTAGAACAATTTTTCACGTGCTTATGAATAGTTTTGATTTCTTTAACTTAAAATTGCCGATTCGTGTCCCTTGCCCATTTTTCAATTGGATAATGGCTTGACTTTTTCTACAATGGGTTTAGCTCTTTATAAATTTGAGTAATTAGACCTTTGTCAGACATTTATGTTATGAAGATTGTTTCCCATTTTGTTGCTTCTCTTCTAATTTTAGTTACATTGGTTTTGTTTATACAAAATCTTTTTAATTTGATGTAGTCAAAAGTATTTGTTTTACATTTTGTGACTATTTATAAGTCTTGCTTGGTTTTAAAATCTTTCCCTTTTCAAAGGTTTGACATGTATACCATTCTGTGTTCACCTAATTTACTAATAGTTTCCATCTTTATATTCAAGTCATTCACCAATTCTGAATTTATCTTGGTGTAGGGTGTGATTTTTTGATCCAAACCTAATCTTACCCACACTGTCTTCTAATTTCCCCAGCAGTTTTTATCAAATAGTGGATTTTTGTCCCAAAAACAGGGGTCTTTGGGTTTGTCATAGACTGTCTTGCTGAGGTCATTTACCCCAAGTCTATTCCACTGATACTCCTTTCTGTCTCTTAGCCAGTACCAAATTGTTTTGATGACCACTGCTTTGTAATATAGTTTGAGATCGGGGACGGCAAGGCCACTTTCCTATGTATTTTTTTTTTTCATTATTTCCCTGGATATCCTTGATCCTTTGTTCTTCCAAATGAACTTTGTTATGGTTTTCTCTAATTCGGTAAAAAAAAGTTTTTTGGAAGTTCCATGGGTATGACACTAAATAGATAGATAAGTTTGGATAGGATGATCATTTTTATTATGTTATCCCATCCAACCCATGAGGAATCAATGTTTTTCCAATTGTTTAGATCTAGTTTAAATGGTGTGGAGAGTGTTTCGTAGTTGTGTTCATATAGTTCTCGTGTTTGTCTCGGGAGATAGATTCCTAAGTATTTTATATTGTCTAGAGTGATTTTAAATGAAATTTCTCTTTCTAATTCTTGCTGTTGAGATGTGTTGAAAAGATATAGAAATGCTGATGACTTATGTGGGTTTATTTTGTATCCTGAAACTTTGGTAAAGTTGTTGATTATTTCCACTAGCTTTTTAGTTGATTCTCTAGGATACTTTAAATAGACCATCATATCATTTGCAAAGAGTTACAGCTTGGTATCCTCATTGCCAATTTTAATACCTTCAATTTCTTTTTCTTCTCTAATTGCTACTGCTAGTGTTTCTAGTACAATATTAAATAATAAAGGTGATAATGGGCATCCTTGTTTGACTCCTGATCTTATTGGAAAGACTTCGAGTTTATCCCCATTACAGATGACATTTGCTGAAGGTTTTAGATATATACAGTTTATTATTTTTATGAAAGGTCCCTCTATTCCTATACTTTCTGGTGTTTTTAATAGGAATGTGTGCTGAATTTTATCAAAGGCTATTTTTCTGCATCTTTTGAGATAATCATGTGATTTTGTTGGTTTGCTTGTTAATATGATCAATTATGGTGATGGTTTTCCTAATATTGAACCATCCTTGCATTCCTGGTATGAATTCTACCTGTAGTAGCTAACCCTTGTGATGACTTGCTGGAGTCTTTTTGCTAGTATCCTATTTAAGATTTTTGCATCTATATTCATTAGGGAGATTGGTCTATAATTTTTTTTCTCTGTTTTTAAACTGCTTGGCTTTGGGATCAGTACCATGTTTGTGGTGTAAAAAGAACTTGGTAGAACCCCTTCTTGGCTTATTCTGTAAAATACTTTGTATAACATTGGGATTAGTTGTTCTTTGAATGTTTGATAGAATTCATTTGTGAATCCATCTGGACCTGGATTTTTTCTTAGGGAGTTCTTCGATGGCTTTTTCAATTTCTTTTTCTGATATGGGGTTGTTTAGGTAATTTATTTCTTCTTCTTTTAGTCTAGGCAATTTATATTTTTCTTAGCATTCATCCATATCACCTAGATTGCCATATTGCTCTGAAATTAGTTTTCCTTGATTGTCCATGCGGCATCATACATGTATTTTAATCTTGAAACAATTATTAATATGTAAATATTGCAACTTATGTGCTCAGGTACCGGATTCATAGGCTTATTAGTCTTGATCATTGCATTTTATAGGTACTGTATTAATTCTGACTACTCTCCAAATCTACAGTCCAAAAATAAGAAGAATTCCCGGGTAAGCTGCCATAGGGTCCTAGTTCACACCTTGTCTGACCAGATTCCATACCAGGTCACATGTTTGAATAAACCCCTCCTATTTGATCTTGTGGTAGTCAGTTGAACCAATGTTAAGTCTTGTGCCTTGTAAAATGATCATTAGCTACCTCCATTCCCCATTCCTTGATCCTCCAATAAAAGATTGAGGACATATATAGTTCACCCTCTCTTTCTCTCTACCACCATCAGAGGAGCACACAGGCTGGATCCCAAGCTCTTGAAGCCAGGTCTCTGAGTCTCTCTTCCTTTGTTCTATTTCCTCTTTTTCTATATCCCCTTCACCCATTTTCTCTCAGTTTCTAACTCTCCTTCTCAGGTGTCCACCTAGGAATATATTAATTTGTGGCTACAGGCAGGCACAACTCATACCTGTCCCAAAGATTTTAGATTTCATTACTGGTAGAAGGTAGAAGGGGGACAGAAAATAGATTTTAGTTAATTGGAAAAAAAAATAAATTAAGAAAAAGCTCTTTTCAACCACAGGTGTCAAATACATAGCCTGCAACATTCCCAGGTGCTGCATGAACCAGGGGAAAAGGTAATTGGAAAATAGTTAACAAAAGAAAATGACACAGAGATAATTATATGATCATTTAAAATGTGTGCTTTCATCATCCTCATGTACAGATTGAGGCCAATAAAAAATCATTCCACCTCTGAAGTATATCCTGTTGGTGTCTGACTTCCCCAAGGTCACTTCCCCACTTCACAATTCTATCTCTCCCCCCTGCTCTCCATTCAGAACATCCCTAGAGGCAAGGACAGGAAGTTGAGATACCCCTAAGGTTTGTAACAATAAAACTACATGAAATAAAAGGAAACTAAGGCCAGAGATGATCTCTCTATGGTCCTGCTGTACATTAATGTGATTATGGGAATGGAGGGTCTGTCATCTGTATATAGGAAAGTCAGACCAGTGAATTAATTGGGTAGCAGGAATTCTACAGTGGATCCAGCTACTGAATGCTAAAGCTAATAGATCAGAACCAGGCTTCACAAGAGACATGCTTCCATGTGGCATTTAATGCCACAAAGAGGAAAATATATGTCCAATGGTGAATCTCTTTGTGTGAAAGGGGACAGAGTTTATATCTTCCTTTCCATCTCCAGAATTTCCCTACCAAGGGGAATCAAGGCCAGCCCCATTACATGACCATAGCTTATACTCAACCAAGACTAGAAATATTCTGTGGTTCCACAGCACCAAGGGAAAGGGATTGAAGGAAAGAGTATTGGGCAGTCATTGAACCTGCGGTCCTAGAATTTGGGAGATGAAGAAGATTGTATATCACTAGGACAGAAGAGAATAATACAATATCAATAACAAGGATGATGAAGACAACTCACATGCTTTTTATACCTACCATATAAAAAGGACCTTTACTCATAGAATGCTATTATATACAGAGAAAATGTAATTCATTTTTCCAGATAAAGAAACTGAGGCCTCAAAAGGAGGAGTCATTTACTACACAGAGAGTAGACAGAAAAGAAAGGATTCTATCCAAGTTTTATGATTCTGAGCTCATGGCTCTTTCTACCACAATGCACTGTGCCATGGGACCGGGGGGGGGAGAGTGTCACTCTTGTCTATTTCTGTCATGCCAGGGAAAGAGAGAGCCCCACACAAAGTTGGGGGCCCAATCCAGATACTCACCATAGATTATAATATTCTTGGTTGCAGTACGCATCAAACCAGTGAATGAGTTAGATGCAATACAGGTATAAGTGCCAGCATGATTCAGGGATCCAATAACAGAAAATGTGGCTGAGTTGCTGACAGGTTGTCCATTGTGTAACCAAGTGAATTGTGCTGCTGGGTTAGAATCAGCAACACAGCTCAAGGTAATATTTGCCCCAGTAGGGTACTCATCGGCTGAATGTACAATTGTGGCAATATCTGGTCCATCTGGAAGAAAGAAAAGGATTCCATATTGAGATTATGGCAGAAATAAGGGGGCATCTCCTAGTCTATAACCCATCACCAAGAACCACTGTGTCTCCCTGATCCTCCTTTGAGCTGGGAAATTCACAACTCATCTTCTACTTTTCCAGTGTGGATCTGAACTTGGAAGATCTTAGGGCTTTCTCCAGTTCAGCACCCTGGATGGCCACCCTCAACCAGAACACATGGCAAGGCCAATTTGGGCTCCCTAAAGATGAAGGGGGTTGGGAACCTCAGAGCCTACCTCTTTAGCTCTCAGAGAAGGGACTGAATTAGCCTGGGCCTCTGGGAACACACCACCAGGCTATAAGAAGGCACCATATAGGAAGAAGCAATATACTCACAGGTAACATTCAGTGTGAATGGATTACTCCTTTTCCTAAACAATGGGTTCTCTATTTCACACACATAGGGCCCTTTGTTTTCCGTTCTTCTGAGACTGCGGATAGTGAGTGTCCTGTTATCCTGCGACAGCTGTATCCTGTTACCACCTGGGGCAAGTCCATTTATGAACCACCGGTAAGCGTGAATTTGACCCGTAGCATTGCATGTCATTGAGAAGTCCTTGGTCTCCACTGCAGTATTGTTGGAGGTGATGATGGTAGGTTTGGACAGTGGTGCTGTGCAGGGAATAGACAGAAAATGACTATATTCGTACTTTTTCTTATCTTATAACCATATAAGTGGTTTGGAAGTGGCCTGTCTAAGACCTTGGCAAGGCTGGGGGCCAGAGACCAAAAACCTGTGATTTCAAAGGCAAAGACACCCCTTTCTATGGTGCAGATCTCATCTCCTCCAGTCCTTAAGAAACATTCTTCTTCAGTTCTGTGACTGACAAAGACATTCACATGGAGTCCAAGCCCCGGGTGCTCAGTCTTGATGGGCTGAGGCAAGCTGGTCTGGGGATGATAGACCACTTCATCCAGCACCTGGGCTTGGATTTGAGGCCTTTCTAACTTGGCAGAACCACCAAGAGTTTATGATTCCTTGGCCTGGACTTCCAGAAGCCAGGGTTCCTTACCTTGACAGCTTGATAAGGATATTGGGAGCCGGTGGTGTGGATAGACTAAAGTCAGGCCATGGGGAGATTGTGCTCAGAAAGGGAAACATTACTTTAACTCTGTCGAGGAAAGAAAAGGAAAGGCAGAGAGTGGGAATAGATCAGTTCTTATCAGGATACAAAAAGATGAGCCTCTGGCTGGGAGTCAGGTGAGACCTGTTTCAAGTCTGGATATATTGAACCCACAATAGCATCTCTAGAGCATAGGACATGATTTGCCCCCAGGATGTCCATACCCTTTACAGAAGATTCTAGAATTCCCTGCTTTGGGATCTTTACTTTCCTTTGGTGTTTCCTGCCCTACAGGATGAGAATGAGAATGTTGAAGGTGATCTTCAAGCTCAGATGAGGTTTTATGCTGGGAATCTAAGCTAATGGGGACTAAATTTCCCTGAGCCTTTATGGTCCAAGGAGAGACCTTTCCTGATCTCTAGTTGGAAGTTAAAATACCTCACTGAGAGAGGTATGTGTTGTAATAATTAAAGGAGTTTGGCATAAACTGTTACAGATAAAAGAGTGGTTGCCTTAAACTGTGACCTCAAAGATATGTTTTCAAATCAAAAATATAGTGGTCACCCGGGAAAAATTCCCACATATTAAATATAACCAAGTCAGCTGGTTTTTATGGAGATTTTAATTAATACAAATAAGGAATTAATGAAAGAGAGAGAATAAGAGGAAACAATGAGAATAGAGATAGGCCAGCTTAGGCCAGCCTAGGCTTTTAAGCCTTAAGAGAGAGATCAGTCAGTCTTTTATCACTCATGTAAAAAATAGACTCAGATACAGGACTACAATCCCCACGAGCCTTTCCTCCACTTCCCCAGAATGCCTTGTAATCTCACCTGGGCCGAGATCAAGAAGGGATTTAAGCTGATTCAAAAGCTTTTGAGGGGGGCTTGGGGCTTTTGGACTTCCGTTTTGCAGCAGGAGCGTCTCTTGCGTGATGTGAGGTTATTTTGTCTAGGCCTCTGGCCTAGGCACATGTTTCTTACTTGTATATTCTTTAATCTTTAATCCTTTAATAAACCTTTAAAAAATATAATACTTCTTGCAGAGAGAAACTAATTTCTACCTGCCTCAGTCTCCCCATCTCCCCTAAATTTTAATCTTTACACTCACCACAAGATTTGTCCCAAGCAAGACTCTAGTGTTCAGAGAGATACCAGTTCACCTTTGGCCAGCTCAATCTCCATCTAAGTTCAGCCACCAAGCCCTTCCCATTCATCTTTGGCCATATGAAACCTCTTCAGAGAGAGGTCCTCAGAGAGAGTTTTTCTCTCAGCTTCTGATTTCCTTTTAAAGAGAATTTTCTCCTATGTCACCTCCCCTAAGTTCTCACATCTACCAATCACAGTAGACATTTTCCAAAGGACAAACCATTCTTAATTCACACCTGAGTAGACTAAAACCTCATACCTCTTTTGTTAAGGCTTGTCCCTTACAAGTTGGCAAGTTGCCTGACCTTCATAGGTACTTAGCACCTTCCTAAAAATGGACTTAGCTTAAGGCTTTTGTTTCACTATAAGTATGAGTTAAGTACTTATTTATTGTTCAGTAAAGAGTTTACAACTTTATCTTCCTCTAAAATATGCGCAAGTATGGGTGGAGTAGAGTTCTCACATTCCTGACTAAGTCCCTTCATTGTTAAAATGGGGAATGGTCTTAACCAAGTGTTATGAAGTAGGGTCTGAGAATTTTTAAGATTCACAGTGTGCCAGAGCAATCCCTGGGGCACATCCAGGATCATCAACAGGCTTCCTTCCTGGGTCATCCATGGCCAGCTGTCTTAAAATTAATTTCCAATTTTACAGGTATAAGTGAGAAATATTTCAGCTTCCTTGACCTTTCTCCTTGTTATTTTGGTAGAGCTTGCACTCCATCCCTGGGTCAACACTGGGAAGTTTAAGGTGAGGAAGAATGAGCCTCCCATTTGTATCCAGTAAAGCCAAGTGAGACTGACCAGGACAGTGACAAATCTGAGGTCAGCTAGCCACCTTTTGTAGTGGGGGGAGAATATGAAGAAACAGTGAGCATGCTCCTGAGCATGAAGGTCATGGTAGGACTTTTTGGAAGGTGTTTTGGCAGCATCAATGTATCCAGTGACTGACATGACATAGTGACTAGTGGTAGCCTAAGAGGGAGAAAGACCTATGTTCAAATTCTGTCTCAAAATGTTACTGGCTGTGCGACTTACTAGCAAGTCCCTATCTGTGTCTCAGTCTCCTGATTTGTTAAATGGGTAAAATAATCTCTCCCTCTTAGTGTTGTTGGATGAAATGAGACCATATATAAAAGCTGCGTATAAATCCCAAGAAGAGCCCAAACAAAGGTTCAGAGGAAGGAAAGTCAGAGTGTGAGACTGGGTACCAAATGTAGACTCAGGCTGTCTGAGCACACAATGCATGGCCAGAAGTATCTGTAATGCCTGCTGCCATTTTGTGAAGGGCTAAGGTTTAATGCCAGAACAAGAACACTCAAGGATATTCTGTAGGCAATAGAGAGTCATAGAGAAGAGACATGAGCACACACATATTTTATTGAAGGGCCAATTAAGGGCACTAGAGATGCTTAGCCCAAAGAAGAAAAGACTTGAGGAGGAGGGGAGACATGTCTCCAAAGACTGGTCAAATTATAATGGGTTTGATGCCCCTGCCAGGGGATGCTCAGTGGTTACATTGATCAGGGAGGGACTATTTCCTAATGTGTCAGTATCTTTTCTCCTTACAGCAACATTCTGGTACCCTTTTATCTCTTGTCTATCACAAAACAACTCTTTTTTAAAACCCTTACCTCCTGCATTAGAATCAATACTCTGTATTGTTTCCAAGGCAGAAGGGCCAGGCAATGGGGGTTAAGTAACTAGCTCAAGGTCACACAGCTAAGAAGTGTCTGAGGCAAGATTTGAACCCAAGATTTCCTGATCCACAGCCAGGCTCTCAATTCGCTGAGTTACCCAGCTGCCCCTGCAGATCAGCTCTTCAGAGGAGGTAATGGCTTCTTTTTCAGAAGGGGCAGGGATTATGATTGGAATCCTGGTGACTAATTGAGAACTCTACTATATTTTGTTAGAAAGATAGGCGAGTAGGATTGTGTGGCCTCTGACTCTTATTTCTCCTAGTCTGCCTCCAGAAATGTGGGAGAAAAATGAAGATGATTCCTCAATTTCTTGACCTTCTCTAGGCCCCTGGTCTCCCTCCCTTCCCCAAGCTTGCCTTTCACACAATATTTACTGATATGGATCTCATTGTTCTTTTCAGGGTTATTCATTGTACCTCCTTTTTTCCCAACTTCTTTCTCAAGCAAAAAGTCTTTACTTTTCTGTTTTTAGAAGATGTGGTAGACCTAGATTGATGTAGCCCCAAAATTAAGGAAATAAGATTTAAGAAGACAGAGCCGAAAAGAATGGAGAGGCAGCAAAGGGATCAGGGATAGGGTAGTCTAGAGATAAAGAGAGATGGCGGAGAGTTTTCAGCAAGCTGTATCTCAAGGAAACTGGTCTATGGGTTTTCCTTGACTACACAGGCCAAACAGCAAACAGTTTTAATGGACTTGACTCCTTCTCATTTCTCTTCCAAAAATGATTTGGGATGCTTTGCAAAACTGATCTGAAGAGGATTCCTGGACTGACTCTGCAACAGTTATGAGACGCATAAACAGGCTCACATCCAACCCAATCCTTTCTTGGGTGAGGAAGGGCTCCAACATTTGCCCCTCTATAATCAGATGGAAATCAGGCTGGCTCAATCATCCCTGGCCTCAGATATTCCTCTCTTGCTATTGGTCTCCTTCTGTCCACTAGGTGGAACTACCAGTACAGGAAGGACTCATTAGTACAAAAAGTTTCAGAGTAGCAGTTGACACATAATGTGATCTAGGGCATCTTAAACTCTCTAGGGCTGTCTCTGGATACAACTGACTTCAGTTCCCTGGAAAGATCAGGAAATGTCCAATTAAACAGGGAATCTTGAAAATCAAAAGAGAGTTTAATAAAATCAAAAGAAAATAAAAACCAGAATTAAATAATACTAGGGTCTGGTTTTTAAAATAAAAATACAATTAAATAGATGAAGCATTGGTTAATTTGATTAAAGATAGAAGAAAACATTATAACCAATAGCAAAAATGAAAAGGATGAATGAGTTAGCAATGAAGTTGAAATTAAGGAAATTTTGAGCACTTATTTTGAGCAATCATGTGCCAGCAAAATTGAAATGTAAGTAAAATAGATGAATACTTACAAAAAAGATTAATTGCTCAGATTAACAGAATTATAAATAGAATATTTAAACAACTCAATCTTAGAAAAAGACATTGAAGAAACCACAAATGAGTTCTCTATGAAAAAGTCCCCAAGATCAGATTGATATACCAGTGAATTACCACACTGAAGGAACAATGAATCTCAATGCTATTTAAACAATCTTAAAAATCTAGGCAATGAGGGCTATGGGGTGATCAGTAGATAGCAGGGCCTAGATTCAGGAGGACCAGGGTTCACATCTGGCCTCAGATACTTTGGATGTGTGACCACGGGCATGTCATTATCCCCCTTTTTCTAGCCTTTACTTCTCAACTTACTTTGAACCAATACTCAGAATTGATTCCAAGATGGAAGGGAAGAATTTTCAAAAATAGGTAAAGAAAGAATCCCACCAAATTCCTTTTGTGATCCAAATATATTTTTGATACCAAAGCCAGTGAAAGCAAAAACAGAAAAAGAATTGGAATACTTAAATAATCCTGTATTAGAAATAGAAATTGAACAAGGCATCACAAATGTCCCTAAGAAAAAATCCACAGGGCCTGATGGTTCTATAAGTGTGTTATATCAAACATACAACGAACAACTAATCCCAATATTATACAAAATATTTGATGTAATAAACAAACAGGGAGTTGTAACAAATTCCATTTATGACACAATTATGGTACTGATTCCAAAGCCAGGCACATCAAAAACAGAGAAAGAAAACTATAGACTAATCTCCTTCATGGACATAGATGCAAAGGTCTTAAATAGAATACTAGCAAAAAGACTCCAGCAACTGATCCTGAGGGTTATTCATTATGATCAGTTGGGATTCATACCAGATTAATATTAGGAAAATCATCCACATAATTGACCATATCAACAAGCAAACCAACAAAAATCACATGATTATCACAACAGATGCAGAAAAAGCCTTTGACTAAATACAACACTCATTCCAACTGAAAGCACTAGAAAGTATAGGAATAGAAGGGCCTTTCCTAAAAATAATAAACAGTATATATCTAAAACCATTAGCCAACATCATCTGCAATGGAGATACACTAGATGTATTCCCAATAAGAGCACAAGTGAAATAAGGATGCCCATTATCACCTCTACTATTTAACATTGTACTAGAAACACTAGCAGTAGCAATTAGAGAAGAAAAAGACATTGAAGGCATTAAAATAGGCAATGAGGAGATCAAGCTATCTCTCTTTGCAGATGATATGATGGTCTACTTAAAGTATCATAGAGAATCAATTAAAAGGCTAGTGGGAATAATCAACCATTTTACCCAAGTTACATGATACAAAATAAACCCACATATGTTATCAGCATTTCTATATATTTCCAATACATCTCAACAGCAAGAATAAGAAAGAGAAATTCCATTTAAAATCACCCTACACAATATAAAATATGTAGGAATCTATCTGCCAAAGCAAACACAAGAACTATATGAACACAACTACAAAACAATTTCCACAAAATTAAAACTAGATCTAAATAATTGGAAGAACATTAACTGCTCATGAGTAGGATGAGTTAACATAATAAAAATGACAATCCTACCCAAACTTATTTAGTGCCATACCCATGGAACTACCAAGAAAGTTGCTTATTGAAGTAGAAAAAACATCACAAAGTTCATTTGGAAGAACCAAAGATCACGGATATCCAGGGAAATAATGAAAAAAAAAATGTGGAGGAAGATGTCCTAGAAGTAGCAGATCTCAAACAATACTATAAATCAGGGGTCATCAAAGCAAAATGGTACTGGCTAAGAGACAGAAAGGAGAATCAGTGGAATAGACTTGGGGTAAGGGACCTCAGCAAGACTGTCTATGATAAACCCAAAGATCCCAGCTTTGAGGACCAAAATCCATTTTTGGACAAAAATGGCTGGGAAAATTGGAAGACAATGTGGGAGTGATTGGGTGTGGATCAACATCTCAAACCATAAACCAAGAAAATTCAGAATGGGTGAATGACATGAATGTTAAAAGAAGGAAAATATAAGTAAATTAGGTGAACACAAAATAGTATGTATATATCAGATCTTTGGGAAAGCAAAGATTTTAAGACAAAGCAAGAGTTAGAAAGAATCACAAATGGAAAGTAAATAATTTTTATTATATTATACTAAAAAGGTTTTGTGCCAACAAAACCAATGTAACCAAAATTAGAATGGAAGCAACAAATTGGGGGAATAAATCTTCATAACAAAATCCTCTGACAAAGATCTAATTACACAAATTTATAAAGAGCTAAATAAGTTGTACAAAAAAACCATGCCATTCTCCAATTGATCAATGGGCAAGGGACATGAATAGGCAATTTTCATATAAGAAATGAAAACTATTAATAAACACAGGAAAAAAGTGTTCTAAATCTCTTATAATCAGAGAGATGCAAATCAAAACAACTCTGAGGTATCACCTCAAACCTAGCAGATTGGCTAACATGCCAGCAAAGAAAAGTAATGAATGTTGCAGGGGATGTGGCAAAATTGGAACATTAATGCCCTGCTGGTGGTGTTGTGAATTGATCCAACTGTTCTGGAGGTCAATTTGGAAATATGCAGAAAGGACACTAAAAAACAGTCAGCCCTTTGATCCAGCCATAACACTGCTGGGTTTATACCCCAAAGAGATAATATGGAAAAAAAATTTGTACAAGAATATTCATAGCTGCACTCTTTGTGGTGGCAAAAAATTTGAAAATGAGGGGATGCCCTTCAATTGGGGAAAGGCTGAAAAAATTGTGGTATATGTTGATGATGGAATACTATTGTGATCAAAGGAATAATACACTGGAGGAATTCAATGGGAACTGGAATGACCTCCAGGAATTGATGCAGAGTGAAAGGAGCAGAAGCAGGAGAACATTTTACACAGAGACTGATACACTGTGGTACAATCAAATGTAATAGACTTCTCCATTAGTTCCAAATGCAGTGATCCTGATCAACTCGGAGGGATCTATGAGGAAGAAATCTATCCATATTCGAAGGAAAAACTGTGGGAGCAGAAACACAGAAGAAAAAGAATTGTTTCATTACATTGATGGAAGGGGATATGATTGGGCATGTAGACTCTAAATGATCACCCTAGTGCAAACATCAACAATATGGGAATAGGTTCTGATTAAGAACACATATAAAACACAGTGAAATTGCATTTCAGCTACAGGAAGGGGTGGAGGAAGTAGAAAGAGGGAAAGGATATGATTCTTGTAACCAAGAAATAATGTTCTAAATTGACTATATAAAATTTAAAATATAACTCCATGAAATATTTCAGTAGCTATAAGAATTAAATCCTAAATATTTACATTCGCCACACTCAAGTTATGTTTTACTCCAGAACTGGCTACAAATCATGTTTGTAAATATTATGTAGAAAAATATAAAAACATGTTTGAATGGAAATAATTTCCATATGGTGCTATTTCTTTAAGTTAAATGAAGCAACTTTTTTTAAAAGATAAAAAAAAATAGACAAGAGGAGAGTTAATCCTATCTTTCACAAGAGCCTGATGACTTAGCTATCCTGATCAATACATTGATCTAAGACATTTTCAAAGGATTAATGATGGAGAAATATACTCTCTACCTCCAAAGAAAGATCTAATGGTGTCTAAATGTTGTATAAACAATACTTCTTTCAATTTCTTTTTTCTTGGCTTTTGTGTTGTTGTTACAAAGTGGATAATATGTACATATGTTTTACATAATTTCATATGTACAAAGGACATCACATTTTTTGTCTTCACAATGGGTCAGGACCAGGTAGGAGGGTGGAAATGCAAAATTTTAAAAAACTGTTATAAGTAAAAATATAAAGAATTTGGAGTTTGGAAGGAAGTTTGAGATTTCCATTCCATTGAGGTCCTGGGATAAATTGGCAAATAGAATCATCTACCTACAATCTTGCAAAAGGTTTAAGATACAGGGTCCTAATTTTTTGTAGTTGCCTTTATTGAATAGTTGGAGGCATTGCCCAGAAGAACAAAAAAGGCAGAAAGTAATAGAAGCCCTTCTTAATGAGGTAATTCCTAAGATTGGATATCCCAGATCACATAATCAAAATGATAATGGTCCTGGCATCACATCACAGATTTTTCTCATGATTGCTAATGCTTTGTGCTTAACCAACAACCTTCATTACACCTGGCATCCTCAGTACACAATCAACCCTGTTTGCTTCAGTTTTCTCATCAGTAAAATAAGCTGAAGAAGGGAATAACAAAACACTTCCTAACTTTTGGTAAGAAACACCAAATAGGGTCATGAAGACACAGACATGTCCGAAATAACTGAACAACAATTTTTCCTTTTCTGAAAGGGAAATTTTGTGATTCTGAACAATACTGGCTGTCTCAGTCATTTTCTTCCTTTGGTTCCTCTAGTTTGGGACATACTCCTGGAAGGGGGGCAGGGACTGAGTCATTTTCCTGTATCTCAAGTCCATAGCCTAGGGACTTTTTGCTGAGAAAGTGGGTGAAAAATATTTTGGGATAGAGGTGAATGGCCAGTTGTGGCCCAGGTCAGTTAGATGAATGAATGAATGAATGAATGAATGCATGCATGCATGCATGCATGCATGTACCAGTGGACTGATAAGAATAGGATTAGTAATGTGGGAGATGGGGAAGGAGGGAGGAGGGCTTGGCATTCATCCAGTACTACATATCAGCCTTATCATTCAAATGAAGATAATGCTTGTGCTTTGGAACTGTATTTTAATTTAAAATCCAAGATTTTGATTTTTGTTCTAGAAAAGATCTTCAATAAGAAGCTTGCTAACTCCTAAATCCAGGGAATGAACTGTTGCAGAAAGATGCAAAAACATACATTATTACATCAAGAAGATCAAGAATGAACTTTGGATATGGTTGATTGAACTAAAATTTAATTGAACATTTATTGTAAATGTACACATTTATGACAAAAGGGACTGCCCCTAATTTGGCTTTCTGTCATTGTGCCTAGCAAAACATTGGTTTTGCTTTCTTTCTTTCTATTTCCTCCCTTACTACTCTAATTTCCTCTCAGAAAATTGAATATTGTATATATCTATAGTTAGAAGTGCATTTAGGACTACAAGATGATTATGTTAAATGATCAATGGGGAGACTAGTCACCCAGTGATCATCAGGGGGGATTGTGAATCTTAAAAATTCTCAGACCCTACTTCAGAACACTTGGTTAAGACCATTCCCCATTTTAAACAATGAAGGGACTTAGATCAGGAAGTGGGAACTCTACTTCACCCATACTTAAGCATGCCTTAGGGGAAGATAAAGTTGTAAACTCCTTGCTGAACAATGAAAAGTACTTAACCCATACTTATAGTAAGGCAAAAACCCTTAAGCTGTGCCTATTTTTAGATCTAATTCAAAAAGGTGCTAAATACCTATAAAGGTCAGACAACTTGTAAACTTGCAAGGAGCAAAGAGGTGAGAACTTACTCAGGTGTGAATTACTCAAAGTTTAGTCTACTCAGGTGTGAATTAAGAATGGTCTGTCCTTTTTAAATCGTCTACTGTGATTAGTAGTTGTAAGAACATAGGGGAGGTGACATAGAAGAAAATTCACTTTTAAAAGGAGCTCAGAAAGGGCTCTGGGGAAATTCAGCTGGAAGGAATCAGCTGGAGAGATTGAACTGGGAAAGGCTGAATGGTGGCTGAACTTGATTGAGCTAGCTGAAGCTGAACTGTTGTCTCTCTGAACACTAAAATCTTGCTTTGGACAGATCTTGTGGTGAGTTGATAAAAGACTGACTGATCTCTCTTAAGGTTAGCCTAAGCTGGCCTAGCCTTTTTCTCATTATTTCCTTTCTCTCTCTCTCTCTCTCTCCCTTTCTTTAATTCCTCATTTGTATTAATTAAAATCTCTATAAAACCCAGCTGACTTGGGTATATTTCATATATGGGAATATTTCCCTGGCCACCACTTTATATTTGATTTAAATCAAGACACTGTACTGAAACCATATTTTCTGCGGTCACAATTTAAGCCAACCACTCTTTTAACTGCCACAGTTTATACCAGACCACTCTTTTTAACTGTTACAGAACACAATGAGATGCTATATTGCTTAGTAGACTTTAAAATGCTGGGCATCTGGAAACTCTTGTAATTAGTATCATTTCATTTCTCTGTGCATAGAAGATTACTCAGTTTAGGTCAATTCCCTGGGGGTAAGGGATAAAGCTGATCTCAATAGGTGAGCCATTGAAGTGGGAATGACCAGGAGAACCAGAGGGGAAGCAGTTAGAAACCAACAGGGGAAGAGCCAAGATGGCAGCATAGCAGGAGCTTCTCTGAATCTCCTTCTAACCAATCATTACAAAGCATCTCAAGGGGGCAGCTGGGTAGGTCAGTGAATTGAGAGCCATGCCTAGAGACGGGAGGTCCTAGGTTCAAATCTGGCCTCAGACACTTCCCAGCTGTGTGACCCTGGGCAAGTCACTTGACCCCCATTGCCTAGCCCTTACCACTCTTCTGCCTTGGAGCCAATACACAGTATTGACTCCAAGACGGAAGGTAAGGGTTAAAAAAAACAAAAAACAAAGCATCTCAAAAGGACAAAAATCAGAACCAGAGAAATAAAGGCACTCTCCCACTGGTCACAGTGTGAAAGGTAGGCAGTGAGTGAGGATTCCTATGCCATAAAGAAAAGAAACTGCTCAAATCAAAGCACTAGTTGACCACACTTTCCCCCACATCAAATACTGAACCACAGTTAATGCCAGGGCCAGGAGAATTTCCAAAGTCTCAGGGGAAGACTGAGAGCACCACAGAATACCCCTGAGGGCTGTGGCTGGCCTTGGCAGTGAGACTCAAAGCTAAATAACACAGTCCTTGCAGCAGGGGAAGCAAAGGGGCAGCCAAAAGGGTAGCCAAAGCAGAGTGGAGGATGATGAACTTAGTGCAAAACCCATGTTGCAGTTGAAAATACAAGAAGCAACAGCTGAGGAAGATAGCCTTAGGAAAAAATGCTTTGAAGCAGGAACTACACATAAAAAAAAAACAACAGAGATCTACCTGCCCTCATTCAATCCTCAGAAAGGGAACGAAAGATACTCACAAGGCAAAGCCCTTGAGACAGAAGCTAAGAAACCAATGACCACCAACATGCAAGAATACCAATCCTAAAGGGCCAAAAGGAGTTTACAAAAAAAAACATCTTGACCCTGGAAAATTTTTATGGAGAAAAAGAGCAAATGTAGAATATCTGTCTTGTAAAGTGGGTAGAGGAAGTGCACATCATCCTCTTCCTCATTTCTTGCTCTGGGGCCCAGGGGTCTCACATTAAAAAAAATCCCTTAAATTCTGTTTTAGAATATATATTAAATATTGTTTCTAAAGCAGAATAGCATAAGGGCTTGGGATTTGGGGGTAAGTGGAATGCCCAGGGTAACAGAGATAGAAAGTGACTAAGGACAGATTTGAAGCTAGGTCCTTCTGACTCCAGGCCTCTCCCCTCTATTCACTGAGCCCTTTCATCTTGTTGTGAGAAAAAGAGAAACCATTAAAAGGAGAAAGCTGTGGGAGAGACCTGAGAACTGGAGAATTACCACCATTCTCGGAAGGAAATGCTTCCTCAGTGTTCCAATTCCTGCATGATCCAGCAACTTTAGCACTAGATGACTGGCATGGAGAGGTGCCTTATTAGTCTATTTCAGACTTCTCCTAATTCATAAACTCTTCATGTGTTTCTGATTTCTCTTTATTGAGATTCCTTAGTAGCAGGAAAACTCACCAAAGGAAGACACCCACATCTCACATACAGTGCCAAAAACAAGGTGGTGAAGTATGGGTGAGAATATGACTCCTGGGAAACAAGTCCTCTTCTGCAAGTCTGACTTGGCCAGATTGGGCTGGATGGCACTTGCCACTCTGTGGCTCAGAATAGGGCAAGGCTTTCTCTCTAGGACTGGGAGGGAAGAATCCCAGGTGCCTTTCATAAGTTAGGTAAAGGAGGAACCTGGCCCTTGGAAGTCCATGCCACCAAATTTGGAAAAGATACAGAAATGGAGATTGGAGAAGTCTTTCAGAACAAAGGGGCCACTAGGAGAACCCACTGGTGGCTAACTCTGTTGGTTCTTAAATTTATTTGCAGGGATTGGATACTAACGATTTGTACTTTGTAAGGACATGGTAGTTGTCCCTGAATAAGTATCAGATATGATTTGACTAAGGTCTCAATCAGAGCAATTGAGTTACTTGAGAAAGAAGGGATACTTAGAGAAGAGTTGTCTTTGGAGCTTCTTAAAATATAAGATTACTTCCCAGGCACCAGGGTTTCTTTCCCCCTCCCTCATCAAGCCTCATCACTGACATGCAACTACCTCAAAGTTAGTCCTTCAGCCATATACACTATTATTCTCCTACTCAGCTAGCCTATGGAGTGTTGGATCTTTCTCAGGAGTCTTTTTCCTACACTAGGTTATGTAATATTTTAATTTGAGAAATTGTTTGGAGCTGTAGTAGTAGTAGTAGTAGTAGTAGTAGTAGTAGTAGTAGTAGTAGTAGTAGTAGTAGTTGTTGTTGTTGTTGTTGTAGTTGTAGTAATAGTAGTAGTATTGGTAAAGAGAGGGGAAAATGGAAGAATGGTCAATAGATATTAGTGTTAAAAGGAATTTCCCTCCAGATTATGTGTTTTTGTTTGATATCATCAATCACTGACCTGTAGGTCATTTATCATTGAGATTGACTGGTATTGAGAAACCCTCAGAGAAAGGAAGTTGAAACCAAGGAGAAGGGAAACTGATCCGACAGAAACTGCCCCCTTGTTAATCCAAGGAATTGCTCCTGCTCTTCTCTCTCTCTCTCTCTCTCTCTCTCTCTCTCTCTCTCTCTCTCTCTCTCTCTCTCTCTCTCTCTCTTTCTCTCTCTCTCTCTCTCTCTCTCACTCTTTCCAGTTTGACATGTACTATCATTTTGTTCAGTCTCTTTACATTTAACTCTTCCTAAACTATTCTTAAGTAAGTTATTATAGTTTATTTAGATTGGCTAAAATACACCAAGATGTTGACCAGAACCAGTAATCAAGACTGATCAAAGCTACAACCGCACTGCAGAAAACTTTGGATTGGTGAGAAATGGTTAAGTATTGGGGGAGGGAAGCTAGCTGAACTTTTGCTTTTTTCCCCAAATAGAGCCAGGTTTGGGGATTAAGCTCTAATTAATGATTAAATTACAGCTAGGAAATATTGTGGATGGAGTCTGGAGTCAAAAAACTCATCTTTCTGAGTTCAAATCTGGTCTCAGACACTCAATAGATGTGTGACCCTGGGAAAGTCACTTCACCATCTTTGCCTCAGTTTTCTCATCTGTAAAATGAGCTAGACAAGGAGTGCAAACCCCTCCAGCATCTCTGCTAAGAAATGGAGTCAGGAAGAGTTGTACATGACTCTATAATTACTTGTTAACAATTTCTCCTCACACATAAGGGTTTTGCTTTCCATCATCATTTGCCTCTATGATTCTAGTTCAGCCCTCTGTGGCCACACAGAACACTTCTAAATCCTCTTCCACGTAAGAGTCCAGATTATTGCTATCAGGCCTCTCCCCAAAGCTTTCTATTCCTTTTTCTAATATGTAGTTCCTCAGTTGATCTTCAGAGACTCCCAAAACCTCAGCAATCTGGCTGAACACTCCCCAGTTCACTGTTGCCCCTTGTAAAATGTGTCATCTAGAACCAAATACAATAGTAAAAGTGCCATCTGATAGTACAGAAGGGCAGCTATCTCCTTATTCTTGGAAATGGACATGCTTCTCTTAAGACGGCATTAGTGGTTGGGGTAGTTGTGTAGCTCAGTGGATTGAGAGCCAGGCCTAGAGATCAGAGGTTCTGGGATCAAATCTGACCTCAAATAATTCCTAGCTATATGACCCTGGGCCACTCACTTAACTTCCATTGCATAGTATTGATCCTACGTCTGATAGGTAAGGGTTAAAATAAAGTTTGCATTATGTTTTTTCAACTACTCTATTACCTTTCCTACAGATAATAACTTTGTGGTTCTCTCAATCATCCCCAAGATCTCTTTATGAAATCTAACTTGGCATTAATGATCTGTATCCAATTTCCCCTTTTTTTAAATCAACCATGCCCCATTAATTTAACTTTTTTCTATGACATGTATACTAGTAACTGCCCCATCGAGGTCGATTTTTTTTTGTGATTTTGACATTTTGTATTCCAGGATAGGACCTGATATCAATTCCCAATAATATTCATATTATCACATTCCACCTACTGTACCAGCTTCCTGAACTACTTCTACATCCTATCTGTTTTTACCATCCCTATCATGCCAATTTTTTCTTTCTCTATATTTTCCTTCCAGGTCCAAAATTATGCTTTCTGCTTGTCTACAGAATTACTAGAACATTAATGGTCACCATTTACTAAGGTCTTTAAAGATATTATTTCATTTGAGCCAAGTCACTCATAGGAACATTGAACGGAATGAGTTCAAGAACAGAAACTTCAGAAGATTTGTCTGAACTGATGCAGAATGAAGTGAGTAGAACAAGAAGGTAATTTATACAATAACGATAGTGTTGTGAAGTCAAAGAACTTTGAAAAACTTGGGACCTCTGATCAATGCAGTGGCTGACAAGGACTGCAGAAGACCCATGATAATAAGTTACTCACTTCCTACAAAAAGCTACAGACTTGCTATGAAATCAGCTGCCTCAATTCAGAAATAGGATGGACTCAGGCTGTAAGTTGCACCAGATATTTATTGAGATTGAGAATTACTTTACCTTGATATGTCCACATGAGTATTTTAATCTTGAAAGAATTACTAATATATTAATATTGCAACCTATGTGCTCAGGTATCATATTCATAGATATATTAGTTCTTGATCATTGTATTTAATAGGTACTCTATTAATTTTTACTACTCTTCAAATCTACATCCCAAAGGTCAGAAGAATTCCTGGGTAGGCTGCCACATTGTCCTAGTTCCCACCTTGCCAGACCAGATTCCATACAAGGTCATATGCTGAGTTAATCTACTCCTCTTTGATCTTGTAGTTGTCAGGTGAGCCGATATTAAGTCTTATGCCATGTCACATGAACATTAGCTACCTCCCATTCCCCATTGCTTGATCCTCCAGTAAAAGATTGAGGAAATATGTAGTTCACTCTCTCTCTCTCTCTCTCTCTCTCCCATCATCAGAGGAACACACAGACTGGATCCCAAGCTCTTTAATTCCTGGCTCTGAGTCTTTCTTCCTTTATTATATTCCCTCTTTCTCTATATCCCCTTTACCCATTTTTCCTCAGTTTCTAACTCTCCTTTTCAGGTGTCCAACTAAGAATATATTAATTTGTGGCTATAGGCAGACACAACCCATACATGTCCCAAACATATTCTTTTTCATTAGTGGTAGAAGGTAGAAGGGGAACAGAAAATAGATTGTGATTAATTGGAAAAAGTAAATTAAGAAAAAGTTCCTTTCAAACACAGGTGTCAAATACATAGACTGCAACATTGCCAGGTGCTGCCTGAACCAGGTCAAAAGGTAATTGGGAAGTAGTTGTAGCAGTCCACCCCTAGCTATGGGCAAGGGGAACAGTCGGTATGTACAGATTGCCTTAGAAGAGAGCATGCTCAGTCTTGAGCATGCTAAGTATTGCACATGGCTGGGAAAGCCTCTGACCCTTGACCCCAGCTTCCCCCAGGTTAAGCGGGAACACAGGTTTCTTTGTGCTCACCTGGTTAAGAGAAACCACACCTATACCTTGTCATTAACCAATGATCATCATCCCTGTGTACTGTATATATTTGCATATCAAAGATTATATATAGCCCAGCAAACTCTGCCTCTCTCTCTCTCTTTCAGGCTAGCTGGTGGCTGTCCTGGCAGGACTTGGCCTCTGGCCAAGCTCCATCTTTAAATCTTCTCTATCTCTCTTTCATCTCTCTGACCTGTGTGGGATTAAATGTGGATCTCTGGACTGGTAAAAGCCTTTGGAAGGGTCCTTTGATCAGAGCTTAGCTGTGGCTCATGGAAAATTAATAAAGACTCATTCCTGCCACCTCATATCTCTAATTTGACTCTGTCATCCCCCTTGTGGTATCTAAAACTTCTATCCTATCTCTATCTTCCTACCTTAAAGCTTCTCTCCCCTCTGAGGAAGCTTTAATAGTTAACCAAAAAAAAAAAGATACACAGATAATTATATGCTAAATTAAAATGTGTGCTTTAAGCATCCTTATGTACAGATTTAGCCCAATAAAAAGTCATCCCTCCTGTAAAGTATATGCTGTTGGTATCTGACTTTCCAGAGCTCATTTCCACACATCAAAATTCTATTTCTCCCCCTGCTCTCCATTCAGAATATACCCAGAGTCAGGGACAGGAAGCTGGGATACCCCTAAGAATTATAACAATAAAGCTGCATGAAATAAAAGGAAACTAAGGCCAGAGATGTTCTCTCTATGGTCCTGCTGCCATTAGTGTGATTATGGGAATGGAGGGTCTGTCATCTGTACATAGGAAAGTCAGACCAGTGAATTAATTGGGCAGCAGGAATTCTACAGTGGAAACAGTTACTGGAGGCTAAAGTCAATAGATCAGAATCAGGTTAAATAACTGACATGCTTCCATGTGGCATTTTACGCTACAAAAAGGAAAAATATAGAAGCAATGGTGAATCCCTATGTGTGAAAGCAGACAAAGTTTACATTCTCCTTTCCATCTCCAGAATTTCCCTGCCAAAGAGGACCAAGACCAGCCCCATTGCATGACCAGAGCTTATACTCCAACCAAGACTAGAAATATTCTGTGGTTTCACAGCACCAAGGGAAAGGGACTGAAGGAAAGAGTATGGGGCAGTCATTGAAACTGCAGTCCTAGAAGGTGGGACACAAAGAAGGTTGTATGTCACTGGGACAGAAGAGAATAATACAATATCAATAACAAAGATGATGACGACAACTAACGTTTTTATTTTGTGTCTACCATGTAAAAAGGACTTTCTCCACCTAAAATCCTATTATACACAGAACAAATATTATTCATTTTTCCAGATGAAGAAACTGAGGCTATGAAAGGAGGAATCATTTACTGCACAGATAGTAGACAGAAAAGAAAGGATTCAATCTACGTTTCATGATTCTGAGCTCAGGGCTCTTTCTACCACAATGCACTGTGTCATGGGACCAGGCAGAATATCTTATGTCTATTTCTCTCATACCAGGGAAAGAGAAAGCCCAACACAAAGTTGGTGGCCCAATCCAGATACTCACCATAGATTATAATATTCTTGGTTGCGGTGCGCGTCATGCCAGTGAATGAGTTAGATGCAATACAGGTATAGGTTCCAGCATGATTCAGGGATGAAATAACAGAAAATATGGCTGAGTTGCTGACAGATTGTCCATTCTGTAACCAAGTGAATTGTGCTGGTGGGTTAGAATCAGCTACACAGCTCAAGGTAATATTTACCCCAGTAGGGTACACACCAGCTGAACGGACAATCGTGGCGATATCTGGGCCATCTGGAGGAAAGAGAAGGATTCCATATTGAGATTAAGGTAGAAAGAAGGGCATCTCCTAGTCTGTAACCCATCACCAGGGACCACTGTGTCTCCCTGATCGTCCCTTGAGCTGGGAAATTCACAGTTGGTACTCTAAGAGTTTGGATCTGAACTTGGAAGATCTTAGGGCTTTCTCCAGTTCAGCACCCTGGATGCCCACCCTCAACCAAAAAAGCATGACAAGGCCAATCTGGGCTCCCTAAAGATGAAGGGGGTTGGGAACCTCAGAGCCTACCTCTTTAGCTCTCTGAGAAGGGACTGAATTAGCCTGGCCTCTGGGAACACACCACCAGACTATAAGCAGGCACCATATAGGAAGAAGCAATATACTCACAGGTAACATTCAGTGGGAATGGATCACTCCTATTCCGAAACAATGGGTTCTCGATTTCACACACATAGGGCCCTTTGTTATCGAATCTTGTGAGACTGCTGAGAGTGAGTGTCCTCCTATCTGGCGACAGCTGTATCCTGCGACCATCTGGGGCAACTCCGTTTATGAACCACTGGTAAGCGTGAATTTGACCTGTAGCATTGCAAGTCATTGAGAAGTCCTTGGTCTCCACTGCAGTATTGTTGGAGGTAACAATGGTAGGTTTGGACAGTGGCGCTGTGCAGAGAATAGACAGAAAATGACGGTGTTGGTTCTTTTTCATACCTTATAACCAAATAAGTGGTTAGGAAGTGGCCTGTTTAAGACCTTGGCAAGGCAGGAGGCCAGAGACCAAGAACCTGTGATTTCAATGGCAAGGACACCCCTTTCTCTGGTGCAGATCACAACTCCTCCAGGCCTTAGGAAAAGTTCAGCTTCAGTTCCTGTGGCTGACAAAGACATTCACATGGAGCCCAAGCCCCGGGTGCTCAGTCTTTCTGGGCTGAGGCAAGCAGGACTGGGGATGACAGACCCCTTCATCCAGCACCTGGGCTTGGATTTGAGGCCTTTATAGCTTGGCAGAACCACCAAGAGTTTATGATTCCTTGGACTGGACTTCAGGAAGCCAGGGTTAATTAACTTGATAGTTTGATAAGGATATTGGGATAGGCTTGTGTGGATAGACTAGGGACAGGCCACAGGGAGACTGTGCTCAGAAAGGGAAACATTACTTTAACTCTGAAGAGTAAAGAAAAGGAAAGGCAGAGAGTGGAAATAGATCAGTTAGTAGCAGGGTACAAAAGGAAGAGCCTCTGGCTGGGAGTCAGGTGAGACCTGGTTCAAGTCTGGAGATTTCAAACCCACAATAACATCTCTGGTGCCTAGCACATAATTTGCCACCAGGAAGCAATTCATACCCTTTACAGAAGATTCTGGAATTCCCTGCTTTGGGTTCTTCCATTTCCTTAGGTGTTTCTTGCCCTACAAGATGAGAATGAGAATGTTGAAGGTGATCTTCAAGCTCAGATATGGTTTTATTCTGGGAATCTAAGCTAATTGTGACTAATTTTCCCTGAGCCTTCATGGCCCAAGGGGAGCTCTTTCCTCATCTCTATTTGGAAGTGAGGCCTTGCCACTGAGAGAGGTGTGTGTGCCAGAGCAATCCCTCGGTCACATCCGGGAGCATCGAAAGGCTTCCTTCCTTGGTCATCCAGTTCCAGCTGTCTTAAAATTAATTTCCAAATTGATAGGAATAAGTTCCAAATATTTCAGCTTTTTTGATCTTGCACTCTGACACTGGGTCTCGGTTGGGAAGTTTAAGGTAAGGAACCATTAGCCTCCCATTTGTATCCAGGAAAGCCAAGTGAGACTGGCCAGGACAGTGACAAATCTGAGGTCTGCTAGCCACTTTTTGTAATGGGGAGAGAATATGAAAGAAGTGTGAACATGATCCTGGGCATGAAGGCCATGGTAGGACATTTTGGAATGTGTTTTGGCAACATCAATGAATGCAATGCCTGACATTCCATAGTGATTAGTGTTGGACTAAGAGTGAGAAAAACCTGACTTCAAACTTTGTGTCAAAATATCTATACTTCTCTGTTTTTAGATGATGTGATAGACCTAGACTGTTGTATCCCCAAAATAAAAGAGATATGATCTAGGAAGACAGTGAGGGAAATAATGGAGAAGCAGCAAAGGGAACAGGGAGAGGGTAGGCTAGGGATAATAAGCAATGGATGAGAGCTGTCAGCAAGCTGTATCTCAAGGTAAAAGCTCCAGGGGCTTTCCTTGACTACACAGGCCAAACAGGATCCAGTTTTATGGACTTGACTCTGTAAACCTCAAAATTCCTTAGACTTATAAATGTTGGAAATTTCACCATTGGGATATTTCATACTTGGAAAATTTCTTACTGATAGTCTATTGGAATGGGAACCCCATTGGCATGGGAGGTTCCTTTTCCTTCCCTTCTTAAGATTACTTTAGGACAGAAACCTTTTGCTGAACAATGGAAAGGACTCTGACCTATGCTTAAGCATAGAACAGGAATTTCTTTGAGTCATGATTGATTTTAGAATTGATACAATGGAGATACTTGGAATCAATCTCCACCCTATTCAGTCCTAACAGGATTGAGTAAGGGCTGCAGCCTAGATCAAAATTTAATTATTCCAATCTCTACCCTACTCAGGTTAACAGGATTTAGAAAGGGCTGTAGCAAAGGAGCAAAGATTTAATCATTTTGAAAATATGACCTTCAACAGACATGTGCAAAGCCTCTGGGCGGTCCTGGGTTAAGCTAGAGCCTCCATTGGCACAGGGAAATTGATGGACAGTGATTGGTAGATGTGAGAACTGAGGGGAGGCAACTTGGATGGTTTCCTTAAAGATCAGGGGGGTCTGAAGACTCGGTGGTGGTTGAGGAGTTGGTCGGAGTGGTGGCAGTGTACTCTGAGAAGCTTGCTCTGAAGGAAGCTGAAGGTGGGGGCCTCTGAGACTGTTTCTCCATTTTGGTCACATGAGTAATAGGGACTGATCTCTTTTCTTTGTCTCAGCTACCTAAGGGCTTGGGCCTTTTGGCCCAGCCTAAACAGAAGGGGTATTTAAGCCCTATTCCCTTCTCTCCCTTTTTCTCTCTCTCTATCTCTAATTCCTTTCTTCCTCCTATTGAAATTAAACTCCATAAAAGGTTGACTGCTCACTTGAATTATTCATTTAGGAATTACATAGCTGAATTCCTTGGCGACCTTAAATTAATATATATCAGTGTTTTAAAGTGATTCCCTTGTCACAACTCCCTGCTCAATTCTGGTCCAAAAATGTTTTGAGATGCCTTGGAGAACTGAACTGAACAAGATTCCTGGACTGATTCTGCAATAGTGCTGAGACCCATAAACTGGGTCATATCCAACCCTATCCTTTCATAGGTGAGGATGGGCTCCAACGTTTGCCACTCTATGATCAGATGGAAATCAGGCTGGCTCAAGCATCCCTGGCCTCAGATCTTCCTCTCTTGCTGTAGGTCTCCTTCTGTCCACTAGGTGGAACTACCAGAACAGGAAGGACTCTGGCTCATTACTCATAAAAAAGTTTCAGTGTAGCAGTTGACACCTAGTGTGATCTAGGGCATCTTAACCTCTCTAGGTCTGTCTATGGATACAACTGAATTCAGTTCCCTGGAAAGATCAGGAAATGTCCAATTAAACAGGAAATCCTGAAAATCAAAAGAGAGTTTAATAAAATCAAAAGGAAATAAAAAACAATTAAATAAAACTAGGATCTGTTTCTTAAAATAAATATATAATTAAATAGATGACCCATTGGTTAATTTGATTAAAGAAAGAAAAGCTTATCACCAATAGCAAAAGTGAAAAGCATGAATGAGTTAGCAAAGAAGTTGGAATTAAGGAAATTCTGAGCAATTATTTTGAGAAATTATGTACCAGCAAAACTGAAATGTATGTGTAGTAGATAAATATTTACAAAAAAAGAAGACTACCTGAGATGATCAGAATTATAAATAGAGTATTTATACAATTCAATCTTATAAGAAGACATTGAAGAAACCACAAATGAATTCTTTATGAAAAAGTCCCTAGGATCATATTGATATACCAGTGAATTACCACACTGAAGGAACAATGAATCTCAATGCTATGTAAACAATCTTAAAATTATAGGCAATGAGGGCTAGGTGAGGTGCTCAGTAGATAGCAGGGCCTAGATTCAGGAGTACCAGGGTTCACATCTGGCCTCAGACACTTCCTGGATGGGTGACCCTGGGCAAGTCATTATCCCCCATTTTCTAGCCTTTATTTCTCATCTAACTTTGAACCAATACTTGATATTGCTTCCAAGATGGATGGAAAGAATTTTCAAAAATACATAAAGAAAGAATCCCAAATTCCTTTTTTGATCCAAATATAGTTTTGATACTTAAGCCAGTGAAAGCAAAAACCGAAAAAGAAATAGAATATTTAAGTAATCCTTTATCAGAAATAGAAATTGAACAAGGCATCACAGATTTCCCTAAGAAAAAATTCCCAGACTTCCGGTCAAGATGGCGGCTTAGAGAAAGCTAAAGTTCAGATCTCCAGAAAACCCTTCCCGACCGATCTCAAACTATAAGCTCCTAAGGCGCCAAAATTCAAAACGATCAACAGCACAGACCCTGGGAATCCTCCTCCTGGACCTGGACCTGGGTCAAAAGGTACAGCCCCCCTCAAAAGCCAGAACCCGAGATCACTCGGACCTAAGGTGTAGGAGTGCAGAATCCAAGGCTCCGGGAAGCTGCAGCCCTGCCCCGCTCAGAGAGCAGGGTCCTCTGAAACAACAACAACCCTCAGGGCCTTCTATCCAAGTCTCAGTGAAAGTCACTGCCCTCGGAGCTCCCCCCCCCCCCCCGCAGAGAGCAGGGTCATCTGAAACAACAGCAACCCTCAGGGTGGGCAAGACAGCCTCATGGGCTGGATCCTGCTATCGGAGTCTCAGTGAAAGTCACTGCCCTCGGAGCTCCGGGAAGCCGCAGCCCATCCCCCCACAGAGAGCAGGGTCCTCTGAAACAACAGCATCCCTCGGGGCGGGCAAGACAGCCTCATGGGCTGGATCCTTCAATTGGAGTCTCAGTGAAAGTCACTGCCCTCAGAGCTCCGGGAAGCCGCGACTCCTTCCTCCCCGCAGAGAGCAGGGTCCTCTGAAACAACAGCAACCCTCAGGGCCGACAAAACAGCCTCGCAGCCAGCTATTCTGAAGGCAACTTCCGGAAAGCAACCCAACCCAGTCCAGTCGAGCAGGCACCATAGAAGCAGGGAAGCAGAGAGAACCGGGGCAGAGTGTGGCCCCCTGGTCCGACCCTTCCATTCCAGTTCCAGTGAAAGTCATTGCCCATACTCAATATAACCCAGGGAAAGCTCATAGAACCTACAATCTGCCCAGGACTAAAGCCTCTGAACACCAGAGATAAGAAAATCTAATCTTCCCCATTCAGAGATGGCAAACTCCACAGAAGCACAGAAGCCCCAAAATCCCAAGAAAAATAAGAAGAAAGGGGCTATTTTGGACACATTCTATGGAACCAAAACACAAAATACAGAGGAGATAGAAGACGATGCACAAGAAAATGCTTCGAAACCTTCCAAAAGAAATGGAAACTCTCCACAAACACATGAAGAATTTGAATCAGAAATGACCAAAAAGATGGAAAAATTCTGGGAGGAAAAGTGGGAAATAATGCAAAAGAAATTCACGCATCTACAAAACCAGTGTGATGAAACGGGAAAGGAAAACCAGGCTTTAAAGGCCAGAATCAGGCAGCTGGAAGACAACGATCGTATAAAAGAGCAAGAATTAATAAAGCAAAGCCAAAATACCAAAAATTAGAAGAGAACGTAAAATATCTCACCAACAAGGTGACAGATCTGGAAAATAGAGGGAGAAGAGAGAATTTAAAAATAACTGGACTTCCAGAAAAGCCAGAAATAAACACCAAACTCAACATCGTGATACAGGATATAATCAAAGAAAATTGCCCAGAGATTCTAGAACAAGGGGGCAATACAGCCACTGACAGAGCTCACAGAACACCTTCTACACTAAACCCTCAAAAGACAACTCCCAGGAATGTAATTGCCAAATTCCAAAGCTATCAAACAAAAGAAAATATCCTACAGGAAGCCAGAAAAAAGACAATTTAGATATAAAGGAATGCCAATCAGGGTCACACAAAGACCTTGCAAGTTCTACTCTAAATGATCATAAGGCATGGAACATGATCTTCAGAAAGGCAAGAGAGCTGGGTCTCCAACCAAGAATCAGCTACCCAGCAAAACTGACTATATACTTCCAAGGGAAAGTATGGGCATTCAACAAATTAGAAGACTTCCAACTTTTTGCAAAGAAAAGACCAGAGCTCTGTGGAAAGTTTGATACCAAAAAACAAACAGCAAGGAATACCTGAAAAGGTAAATATGAAGGAAAGAGAAAAGGAGAAAAATGTTATCTTCTTCTTTTACTCAAACTCTCTTCTATAAGGACAACATCTCTATCAGTCTATGTATACTAACATGTGGGGAAAATGTAATGTATAAATAGGGGGTAAAGAAAGACCAAATAGAATAATCGTTCTCACACAAAGATTCACATGGGAAGGGGAGGGGAAGAAAACTCCTATAAGAAGGAGAGGAAGAGAGGGTTTTTTACTTAAACCTTAATCTCGGGGAAATCAACTCTGAGAGGGAAAAACATCCAGATCCATTGGGATCTTGAATTCTATCTTACCCAACAAGGGTAGGGAAAAGGGAAAACCAAGGGGGGAGGGGGAGAGGGAAAACAAAAAGGGAGGGAAAGAGAGGGGGAAGGGGGAGGGAACAAAAAGGGAGAGATTAAAAAGGGAAATATCAAGGGACGGGACAAGGGGGACTGATTCAAAGTAAATCACTGGACTAAAAGGTAGAGCCAAAGAAGAAAAGGTTAGAATTAGGGAAGGCTATCAAAATGCCAGGGAGTCCACAAATGACAATCATAACTTTGAAAGTGAATGGGATGAACTCACCCATAAAATGAAGACGAATAGCAGAATGGATTAGAATCCAAAACCCTACCATATGTTGTCTTCAAGAAACACACATGAGGCGGGTTGACACCCACAAGGTCAGAATTAAATGATGGAGTAAGACCTTCTGGGCCTCAACTGACAGAAAGAAGGCAGGAGTGGTAATCATGATATCTGATAAAGCCAAAGCAAAAATAGACCTGATCAAAAGGGATAGGGAAGGTAATTATGTTTTGTTAAAAGGGACTTTAGACAATGAGGAAATATCATTAAGCAACATGTATGCACCAAATAATATAGCACCCAAATTTCTAATGGAGAAACTAGGAGAATTGAAGGAAGAAATAGACAGTAAAACCATATTAGTGGGAGACTTAAACCAACCATTATCAAATTTAGATAAATTAAATCAAAAAATAAATAAGAAAGAGGTAAAAGAAGTGAATGAAATCATAGAAAAATTAGAATTAATAGACATATGGAGAAAAATAAATAGGGATAAAAAGGAATACACCTTCTTCTCAGCACCACATGGCACATTCACAAAAATTGACCATACATTAGGTCACAGAAACATAGCACACAAATACAGAAAAGCAGAAATACTGAATGCAGCCTTCTCAGATCACAAGGCAATAAAAAAAGATTAGTAATGGTACATGGAAAACCAAATCTAAAACCAATTGGAAATTAAACAATATGATACTCCAAAACCGTTTAGTTAAAAAAGAAATCATAGAAACAATTAATAATTTCATCGAGGAAAATGACAATGGCGAGACATCCTTTCAAACCTTATGGGATGCAGCCAAAGCGGTAATCAGAGATAAATTCATATCTCTGAATGCTTATGTTAACAAACTAGGGAGAGCAGAAATCAATCAATTGGAAATGCAAATGAAAAAAAACTCGAAAGCAATAAAATTAAATCCCCCAGCAGAAAACCAAACTAGAAATCCTAAAAATTAAGGGAGAAATTAAGAAAATCGAAAGTGCTAGAACTATTGATTTAATAAATAAGACAAGAAGCTGGTACTTTGAAAAAACAAACAAAATAGACAAAGTACTGCTCAATCTAATTAAAAAAAGGAAGGAAGAAAAGCAAATTAACAGCATTAAAGATGAAAAGGGGGACAGCACCTCCGATGAAGAGGAAATTAAGGCAATCATTAGAAATTACTTTGCCCAATTATATGGCAATAAATAGACCAATTTAGGAGATATGGATGAATATATACCAAAATACAAACTGCCTAGACTAACAGAAGAGGAAATAGAATTCTTAAATAATCCCATATCAGAAAATGAAATCCAACAAGCCATCAAAGAACTTCCTAAGAAAAAATCCCCAGGGCCTGATGGATTCACCAGTGAATTCTATCAAACATTCAGAGAACAGTTAATCCCAATAGTATACAAACTATTTGACATAATAAGCAAAAAGGGAGTTCTACCAAACTCCTTTTACGACACAAACTAGATACTGATTCCAAAACCAGGCAGGTCAAAAACAGAGAAAGAAAACTATAGACCAATCTCCCTAATGAATATAGATGCAAAAATCCTAAATAGGGTACTAGCAAAAAGACTCCAGCAAGTGATCAGAAGAATCATTCACCATGATCAAGTAGGATTTATATCAGAGATGCAGGGCTGGTTCAACATTAGGAAAACCATCCACATAATTGACCACATCAACAAGCAAACCAGCAAGATCCACATGATTATCTCAATAGACGCAAAAAAAGCATTTGATAAAATACAACACCCATTCCTATTAAAAACACTAGAAAGCATAGGAACAGAAGAGTCATTCCTAAAAATAATAAACAGTATATATCTAAACCCATCAGCTAATATCATCTGCAATGAGGATAAACTAGATGCATTCCCAATAAGATCAGGAGTGAAACAAGGATGCCCAGTATCACCTCTACTATTTGACATTGTACTAGAAACACTAGCAGTAGCAATTAGAGAAGAAAAAGAAATTGAAGGCATCAAAATAGGCAAGGAGGAGACCAAGTTATCACTCTTTGCAGATGACATGATGGTCTACTTAAAGAATCCTAGAGATTCAACCAAAAAGCTAATTGAAATAATCAACAACTTTAGCAAAGTTGCAGGATACAAACTAAACCCACATAAATCATCAGCTTTTCTATATATCTCCAACACAGCTCAGCAGCAAGAACTAGAAAGAGAAATCCCATTCAAAATCACCTTAGACAAAATAAAATACCTAGGAATCTAACTCCCAAGACAAACACAGGAACTATATGAACACAACTACAAAACACTAGCCACACAACTAAAACTAGACTTGAGCAAATGGAAAAACATTAACTGCTCATGGATAGGACGAGCCAATATAATAAAAATGACCATCCTACCCAAACTTATTTATCTATTTAGTGCCATACCCATTGAACTACCAAAATACTTCTTCACTGATTTAGAAAAAACCATAACAAAGTTCATTTGGAAGAACAAAAGATCAAGGATATCCAGGGAAATAATGAAAAAAAAAACACATATGATGGGGACCTTGCAGTCCCTGACCTTAAACTATATTACAAAGCAGCAGTCATCAAAACAATTTGGTACTGGCTAAGAAACAGAAAGGAAGATCAGTGGAATAGACTGGGGGAAAGCGACCTCAGCAAGACAGTATATGATAAACCCAAAGATCCCAGCTTTTGGGACAAAAATCCACTATTCGATAAAAACTGCTGGGAAAATTGGAAGACAGTGTGGGAGAGACTAGGAATAGATCAATACCTCACACCCTACACCAAAATAAATTCAAAATGGGTGAGTGACTTAAACATAAAGAAGGAAACCATAAGTAAATTGGGTAAACACAGAATAGTATACATGTCAGACCTTTGGGAGGGGAAAGGCTTTAAAACCAAGCAAGACATAGAAAGAATCACAAAATGTAAAATAAATAATTTTGACTACATCAAACTAAAAAGCTTTTGTACAAATGAAACCAATGTAACTAAAATCAGAAGGGAAACAACAAATTGGGGAAAAATCTTCATAGAAACCTCTGACAAAGGTTTAATTACTCATATTTATAAAGAGCTAAATCAATTGTACAAAAAATCAAGCCATTCCTCAATTGATACATGGGCAAGGGACATGGATAGGCAGTTCTCAGATAAAGAAATCAAAACTATTAACAAGCACATGAAGAAGTGTTCTAAATCTCTTATAATCAGAGAGATGCAAATCAAAACAACTCTGAGGTATCACCTCACACCTAGCAGATTGGCTAACATAACAGCAAAGGAAAGTAATGAATGCTGGAGGGGATGTGGCAAAGTAGGGACATTAATTCATTGCTGGTGGAGTTGTGAACTGATCCAACCATTCTGGAGGGCAATTTGGAACTATGCCCAAAGGGCGACAAAAGAATATCTACCCTTTGATCCAGCCATAGTACTGCTGGGTCTGTACCCCAAAGAGATAATGGACAAAAAGTCTTGTACAAAAATATTCATAGCTGCGCTCTTTGTGGTGGCCAAAACCTGGAAAACGAGGGCCATCAATTGGGGAATGGCTGAGCAAATTGTGGTATATGTTGGTGATGGAATACTATTGTGCTAAAAGGAATAATAAAGTGGAGGAGTTCCATGGAGACTGGAACAACCTCCAGGAAGTTATGCCGAGCGAGAGGAGCAGAACCAGGAGAACATTGTACACAGAGACTAATACACTGTGGTATAATCGAACGTAATGGACTTCTCCATTAATGGCGGTATAATGTCCCTGAACAATTTGCAGGGATCTAGGAGAAAAAAAAAACACTTCATAAGCAAAGGATAAACTATGGGAGTAGAAACACCCAGGAAAAGCAACTGCCTGAATATAGCGGTTGAGGGGACATGACAGAGGAGAGACTCTAAATGAACACTCTAATGCAAATATTATCAACAAAGCAATGGGTTCAAATCAAGAAAACATGTAATGCCCAGTGGATTTACGCGTCGGCTATGGGGGGTGGGGGGAGGAAAAGAAAATGATCTATGTCTTTAATGAATAATGCTTGGAAATTATCAAATAAAATATATTAAAAAAAAGAAAAAGAAAAAATTCCCAGGGCCTGATCAATTCACAAGTATTTTACATCAAACATTCAAAGAACAGCTATTCGCAATAGTATACAAACTATTTGGCATAATAAACAAAGAGTGAGTTCTACAAAATTCCTTTAATGACACAAATATGGTACTGATTCCAAAGCCAGGAATGCCAAAAACAGTGAAAGAAAACTACAGACCAATCTCCATAATGAATATAGATGCAAAAATCTTAAATAGAATACTAGCAAAAAGACTCCAGCAAGTATTCATGAAGGTTATTCATTATGATCAGGTGGGATTTATAACAGATTAATATTAGGAAAATCTTCCACATAATTGGCCATATCAACAGGCAAACCAACAAAAATCACATGATTATCACAACAGTGGAGAAAAAAACCTTTGACTAAATATAACACTCATTCCTACTAAAAACACTAGAAAGTATAGGAATAGAAGGGCCTTTCCTAAAAATAATATACAGTATATATCTAAAACCATTAGTAAGCAGCATCTGCAATAGGGATAAATTAGAAGCCTTCCCAATAAGATCAGGAGTGAAACAAAGATGCTCATTATCACCTCTATTATTTAACATTGTACTAGAAACAATAACAGTAGCAATTAGAGAAGAAAAAGAAATTTAAGGAATTAACATAGACAATGAGGAGACCAAGCTATCCCTCTTTGCAGGTGATATGATGGTCTACTTAAATTATCCTAGAGAATCAACTAAAAGGCTAGTGGAATTAATCAATAACTTTACCAATGTTGCAGAATACAAAATAAAGCCATATTTCTATATATTTCCAACATGTAGCAGTCCAACCCTAGCTATGGGCAAGGGAAACAGTATGTACAGAGTGGCTTAGAAGAGAGCATTCTCAGTCTTGCACATGGCTAGGAAAGCCTCTGACCCTTGACCCCAGCTTCCCCCAGCTTAGGTGGGAAAACAGGTTTCTTTGTGATCACCTGGCTAAGATAAATCACACCTATACCTTGTCATTAACCAATGATAATCATCCCTATGTATTATGTATATTTGCATATAAGAGGCATTAAAAGCAAGGGCCACAGCAATCCCTGCCCTCTTGCTCTCTTGGATATCAGCTCTCACTGATGCCTGTCCTTGCTGGAGCTTGGCCTCTGGCCAAGCTCCATCTTTAATTCCTTTCCTTCTCTATCTCTCTCACCTGGGACCTGGCCTTCAGCCAGGCACTTTCTTTTCTCTATCATGTCTCCGACCTGTATTGTACTGAATCTGGATCTTTGGATGGAATAAGCCTTCTGAGTAGTCCACTGATTGGAGTATTGCTGTGGCTCCAATATAATCAATAAGGCCTGGTTTCTGACTCATTTCTGCCACCTCATATCTCTAACTTGTCTCTGCCACGCCCCTCGCGGTATCCAAAATTCTATCCTTCCTCTATCTTTCCACCTTGTGGCTTCTTGAGGGTTTACAACACATCTCAACGACAAGAATTAGAAATAGAAATTTCATTTAAAAATCACCCTACACAATATAAAATATGTAGGAATCTATCTGCCCAAACAAACACAAGAACTATATGAACACAACTACAAAACAATTTCCACAGAATTAAAACTAGATCTAAATAATTGGAAAAATATTAACTGCTCTTGGGTAGGATGAGTTAGCATAATAAAAATAACAATCCTACCCAAACTTATTTACTTATTTAGTGCTATACCCATGGAACTACCAGGAAAGTTATTTATCAAAGTAGAAAAAAAAAATCACAAAGTTCATTTGGAAGAACCAAAAATCAAGGCAATCCAGGGAAATAATGAAAAAAATGTGGAGGACGGTGTCCTAGCAGTACCAGATCTCAAACATTAATATGAATCAGTGGTCATCAAAGCAATATGGTACTGGCTAAGACAAAGAAAGGAGGATCAATGGAATAGACTTAGCGTAAGGGACCTAAGCAAGACTATCAATGATAAACCCAAGGACCCCAAGTTTGAGGACAAAAATCTATTTGATAGAAACTTCTGGGAAAATTGGAAGATAAAATGGGAGAGATTGGGTTTGGATCAACATCTCAAACCCTAAACCAAGAAAATTCTGAATGGGTGAATAACCTCAATATAAAGAAGGAAAATATAAGTAAATTAGGTGAACACAAAATACTATATATATCAGATATTTGGGGAAGGAAAGATTTTAAGACCAAGCAAGAGTTAGAAAAAATCACAAAATGTACCATAAATAATTTTGATTATATTCAGTTAAATAGGTTTTGTGCCAACAAAACAAATGTAACTGAAATTATAATGAAAGCAACAAATTGGGGAAGAAATCTTCATGACAAAAAATTCAGACTAAGATCTAATTACTCAAATTTATAAGGAGCTAAATCAATTGTACAAAAAATCAAGCCATTCTCCAATTGATAAATGGGTAACGGACATGAATAGGCAACTTTCATACGAAGAAATAAAAACCATTAATAAGCACATTTCTATTGAAAACACTAGAAAGTATAGGATAGAAGGGCCTTTCCTAAAAATAAAAAACAGTATAGATCTAAAACCATCAGCAAAATCATCTGCAATGGGGATAAACCAGAATCATTCCCAATAAGATCAGGAGTCAAACAAGGATGCCCATTATCACTTTTATTATTTAATATTGTACTAGAAACACTAGCAGTAGCAATTAGAGTAGAAAAAGAAATTGAAGGTATTAAAATTGGCAATGAGGAGACCAAGCTGTCACTCTTTGCAAATGGTATGATGGTCTATTTAAAGTATCCTAGAGAATCAACTAAAAAGCTAGTGGAAATAATCAACAACTTTAGCAAAGTTTCAGGATACAAAATAAACCTGCATAAGTCATCAGCATTCCTATATATCTCCAACCCAGTTCAGCAACAAGAATTAGGAAGAGAAATTCCATTTAAAATCACCCTAGACAATATAAAATACTTAGGAATCTATCTGCCAAGACAAACACAAGAACTATATGAACACAACTGCAAAACACTCTCCACACCATTAAAACTAGATCTAAACAATTGGAAAAACATTGATTGCTCATGGGTGGGATGAGCTAACAATAAAAATGACCATCCTATCCAAACTTATCTATCTATTTAGTGCCATACACATTAAAATTCCAAAAAACTTTTTTACTGAATTAGAGAAAACCATAACAAAGTTCATTTGGAAGAACAAAGAATCAAGGATATCCAGGGAAATAATGGGAAAAAAATACAAAGGAAGGTGGCCTTTTAGTCCCAGATCTCAAACTATATTACAAAGCAGTGGTCATCAAAACAATTTGGAACTGGCTAAGAGACAGAAAGGAGTATCAGTGGAATAGACTTGGGCTAAATGACCTCAGCAAGACAGTCTATGACAAACCCAAAGACCCCAGCTTTTGGGACAAAAATCCACTATTTGATAAAGACTGCTGGGGAAATTGCAAGACAGTGTGGGTGATATTAGGTTTGGATCAACAAATCACACCCTACACCAAGATAGACTCAGGATGGGTGAATGACTTGAATATAAAGAAGGAAACTATAAGTAAATTAGGTGAACACAGAATAGCATACATGTCAGACCTTTGGAAAGGGAAAGATTTTAAAACCAAGCAAGATTTAGAAAGAGTCACAAAATGTAAAATAAATAATTTTGACTACATCAAATTAAAATGTTTCTGTACAAACAAAAGCAATGTAACCAAAATTAGAAGAGAAGCAACAAATTGGGAAATAATCTTCATAACATAAACCTCTAACAAAGGTCTAATTACTCAAATTTATAAAGAGCTAAACCATTTGTACAAAAAATCAAGCCATTCTCCAATTGAAAAATGGGCAAGGGACATGAATAGGCAATTTTCAGTTAAATAAATCAAAACTATTCATAACCACATGAAAAAATGTTCTAAATCTCTTATAATCAGAGAGATGCAAATCAAAACAACTCTGAGGTATCATCTCACACCTAGCAGATTGGCCAACATGACAGCAAAGGAAAGTAACGAATGCTGGATGGGATGTGACAATGTGGGGACACTAATTCATTGCTGGTGGAGTTGTGAATTGATCCAACAGTTCTGGAGGGCAATTTGGAACTATGCCCAAAGGACAATAAAAGATTGTCTGCCCTTTGATCAAGCCATAGCACTGCTGGGTTTGTACCCCAAATAGATAATAAGGAAAAAGACTTGTACAAGAATATTCATAGCTGCACTCTTTGTGGTGGAAAAAGGATGCCCATTAATTGGAGAACGGTTGAACAAATTGTGGTATATGTTGTTGATGGATACTATTGTGCTAAAAGGAATAATAAAGTGGAGGAATTCCATGGAGACTGGAAAGACCTCCAAGAAGTGATGCAGAGTGAGAGGAGCAGAAACAGGAGAACATTGTACACAGAGACTGATACACTGTGGTCCAATCATAAAGGACTTCTCCATTAATGGCTTTACAATGTCCCTGAACAATCTGTAGAGTTCTATGAGGAAAAAAAAAAAACTATTCACAAGCAGAGGACAAACTGAAGGAGTAAAAACACCAAGGAAAAGCAACTGCTTGACTACAGAGGCTGAGGGGACAAGTCAGAGGAGAGAAGCTAAATGAGCACCCTAATGCAAATACCAACAACAAGGAAATGGGTTCGGAGCAAGGACACATGAGATAGCCAGAGGAGATACCTAGCTAGGGGAGGGTTGGTAGGGGGTGGGGGGAGAAAAAGAAAATGATCTCTGTTTCCAATGAATAATGTATGAAAATGACCAAATAAAATGTTTTAAAAACTCAAAAAAAATAAACATATGAAAAAGTGTTCTAAATCTCTTATAATCAGAGACATGTAAGTCAAAACAACTCTGAGGTATCACCTTACACCTACCGGATTGGGTAACATGACAGCAAAGGAAAGTAATGAATGTTGGAGGGGATGTGGCAAAATTGGGATGATAATGCAGTGCTTGTGGAGTTGTGAATTGATCTGGAGGGCAATTTGGAACTATGCCCAAAGTGCACTAAAGAATAGTTGGCCTTTTAATCCAGCCATAGCACTGTTGGGTTTATACCCCAAAGAGATAATAAGGAAAAAAGATTTGTACAAGAATATTCATAGCTGCACTCTTTGTGGTGGCAAAAAATTTAAAATGAGGGGATGCCCTTCAATTGGGGAATGGCTGAACAAATTGTTGTATATCTTGATGATGGAATTCTATTGTGCTCAAAGGAATGATAAACTGGAGGGATTCCATGTGAACTGGAATAACCTCCAGGAACTGATGCAGAGTGAAAGCAGCTGAACCAGGAGAACATTGTACACAGAGACTTATACACTATGGTACAATCAAATGTAATGGACTTCTCCATTAGTTCCAATGCAGTGATCCTGAACAACTCAGAGGGATCTATAAAGAAGAAAACTATCCAAATTCAGAGGAAAAACTGTGGAAGCAGAAACACAGAAGAAATAGAACAGCTTCATTACATGGGTCAAGGGAGAAATGATTGGGGATGTAGACTCTAAATTATCACCCTAGTGCAAACATCAACAACATGGAAACAGGTTCTGATTAAGAACATGTAAAACACATGTAAAACACAGTGGAATTGCATGTCAGCTATGGGAAGGTATGGAGGAAGGGGAGGGAGGGAAAGAATATGATTCTTGGAACGAAGGAATAATGTTCTAATTTGGCTAAATAAAATTTTAAAAAGTAACTGCATAAAATATTTCAGTAGCTATAAGACTTAAATCCTATATATTTATAATCTTTAGCATTCAAGTTATGTTTTGCTCCAGAACTGTCTTCAAATTATGTTTGTAAATATTATGTAGGAAAATATAAAACCAGGTTTGAATGGAAATAATTTCGATATGGTGCTATTTCTTTAAGTTCAATAAAGCAAATTTTTAAAAGATAAAAAAAAATAGACAAGAGAAGAGTTAATCCTATCCTTTACAACAGACTGATGACTTGACTATCCTGATTAATGCATCGATCTAAGACATTTTCAAAGGATTTATGATGAAGAAAAATACCCTCTACCTCCAGAGAAAGATCTGATGATGTCTGAATTTGTACAAACAATACTTCTTTCAATTTCTGTTTTTCTTGCCTTTTTTGTTGTTGTTCCAAAGAGGCTAATGTGTAAATATGTTTTACGTAATTTCATATGTACAAAAGACACCACATTTCTTGCCTTCACAATGGGTCAGGAACAGGTAGGAAGGGGGTACTCAAAATTTTTAAAAAGATTGTTAAAAATAAAAATACAAAGAATTTGGAGTTTGTGAGGAAGTTTGAGATTTCCATTCCATTGAGGTCCTGGGAAAATTTGGCAAATAGAATCATCCATCTACTATATTGCAAAAGGTATAAGGTATAGGGCCCTCAGTTTTTGTAGTTGCCTTTATTGAATAGGTAGAGTCATTGCCCAGAAGAACAGAAAAAGGCAGGAAGTAACAAAAGCCCTTCTTAATGAAGTAATTCCTAGGGTGGGCCATCCCACATCACATCATCAAAATGATAATGGTCCTGGCTTCACATCACTATTATTCCCATAATTACTAATGCTTTGTGTATAACCAACAACCTTTATTGCACCTGGTATCCCTAGTACTCAATCAACCCTGTTTGCTTCAGTTTCCTCATCTGTAAAATAAGCTGAAGAAGGGAATAACAAAGCACTTCATGACTTTTGTTAAAAAACACCAAATAGGGTCATGAAGACAGACACGTCTGAAATAACTGAACAAATTTTCCTTTTCTGAAAGGGAAATTTAGTGATTCTGAACCATACTGTCTGTCTCAGTCAAATTTGCCTCCTCTTGTTTGGGACACACTCCTGGAGGGGGGTAGGGACTGAGTCATTTTTCTGTATCTCTAGTCCAGAGCCTAGAGACACTTTGTGCTGAGCAAGTGCGTGAAAAATATTGTGGGATAGAGGTGAATGGCTGGTGTGGCCCAGGTCAGTTAGATGAATGAATGAATGTACCTGTGGACTGATAAGAAGAAGATGAGTGATGTAGGAGGTGGGGAAGGGAGGAGGCTTGGTGTTCATCCAATACTACATATCAGCCTCAGTTTCCTTAGCATTCAAATGAAGATAATGCTTGTGCTTTGGAATACAATGAGATGCTATATTGCTTAGTAGACTTTAAAGTGCTGAGTATCTGGTAAATCTTGTAATTAGCATTATCTCATTTCTCCATGCCTAGAAGATTACTCAGATTGGGTCAATAGCTTCCCAAGGGGTAAGGGATAAAGCTGATCTCTTTAGGTGACCCATCAAAATGGGAATGACCTGGGGAAGCAGAGGGGCAGCAGTTAGAAACCAACAGGGGAAGAGCCAAGATGACAGCATAGCAGGAGCTTCTCTGAATCTCCCTCCAACCAATCATTACAAAGCATCTCAAAAGGACAAAAATCAGAAGCAGAGGAGTAAAGGGCCTCTCCTACTGGACACAGTGTGAAATGTAGGCATTGAGTGAGGGATCCCTATGCCATGAGGGAGAGAAACTGCTCAAATCAAAGCACTAGTTGACCATGTCTTCCCCACAACCGCTTACTAAGCCATAGTTAATGCCAGAGCCAGGAAAATTTCCAAAGTCTCAGGGATGACTGAAAGAACTGCAGAATACCCCTGAGGGCTGTGCCTGGCCTTGGCAGTGAGACTCAAAGCTGAATAACACAGTCCTTGCAGCAGGGGTAGCAAAGGGGCAGCCAAAGGTGTAATCAAAGCAAAGCAGAGTTAAGGATGATGAACTTAGTGCAAAACCCATGTTGCAGTTGAAAATCCAAGAGGCAACCACTGAGGACTATAACCTTAGGACAAAATGCTTTGAAGCAGGAACTACACATAAAAAAAAAAAAAAAAACCATCACAGATCTACCTGCCCTCACTCAGGCCTCTGAAC
Source organism: Monodelphis domestica (assembly GCF_027887165.1). Classification (NCBI taxonomy): domain Eukaryota; kingdom Metazoa; phylum Chordata; class Mammalia; order Didelphimorphia; family Didelphidae; genus Monodelphis; species Monodelphis domestica. Next base: position 425,551,950 of record NC_077230.1, read on the forward strand.
GGGAAGGAAAGATAGTCCTAAGGTAAAGTCCTTGAGACAGAAGCTTAAGAGCAATGATCACAAATATTCAAGTATCCCAATCTTCCAAGGGCAAAAGGAGTAAAGAACATAAAAAACCCTCTTGACCATGGAAAAATTTTATGGAGACAAAGAGCAAATGTAGAATGTCTGTCTTGTAAAGTGGGTACAGGGAGTGCACATCATCCTCTTCCTCATTTCTTGCTCTTGGGCCCAGGGGTCTCACATTAAAAAAAAAAAAACAAAAAACAATCCCTTAAATTCTGTTTTAGAATATATATTAAATATTGTTTTTAAAGTATAAGAACATACGGGCTTGGGAATTGGGGATAAGAGACATGCCCAGGGTAACAGAGATAGGAAGTGACTAAGGACAGATTTGAAGCCTGAATCTCCCGACTCCAGGCCTGGCCCCTCTATTTACTGATCCTTTTCACTTTGTTGCTAGGAAAAGAGGAAGCAGGAAAAGGAGAAAGCTGTGGGAGAGACCTGAGAACTGGAGAGTTACCAGCATCCTCAGAAGGAAATGCTTCCTCAGTGTTCCAATTCTTGCTTGATCCAGCAACTTTAGCACTAGATGACTGGCATGAGAGGTGCCTTATTAATCTATTTCAGATTTCCCCCAATTCATAAAGTCTTCATGTGATTCTGATTTCCTTAGTAGCTGTTTAAAGTCAAGGAACAGGGAATGAGGATCCCAGAACACCCATAGGAAAGCTCACCAAATGAAGACACCCACATCTCACATACAGTGCCAAAAACAAGGGGGTGGGGGGGCAAGTACGGGTGAGAATATGACTCCTGGGAAACAAGTCCTCTTCTGCAAGTCTGACTTGGCCAGGTTGGGATGGATGGCTCTTGCCACTCTGTGGCTCAGAATAGGGCAAGGCTTTCTCTCTCTCTAGGACTGGGAGGGAAGACTCCCAGGTCCCTTTCGTAAGTTAGGTAAAGGAGGAACCTGGCCCTTGGAAGTCCATGGCTCCAACATAGGAAAAGGCACAGAAATGGAGATTGGAAGTGTCTTTCAGAGCAATGGGGCCACTAGGAGAACCCACAGGTGGTTAAATCTGTTTGTCCCTATGTTTATTTGCAGGGATTGGATACTGAGGATTTGTGCTCTATAAGGTCATGGTAGTTGACCCTGAATAAATATCACACATTATTTGACTGAGGTCTTAATCAGAGCAATTGAGCTCCTTGAGAAAGAAGGGATACTTAAGAGAACAGTTTAAAGTCTTGTCTTTAGAGCTTCTTAAATTTCAAGATTTCTTCCCAGGCACCAGGGTTTCTTTCCCCCTCCCTCATCAAGTCTCATCACTGACATGCAACTACCTCAAAGTTAGTCCTTCAGTCACATACACTATTATTCTCCTACTCCTAGCTAGCCGATGTAGTGGTGGATCTGTCTCAGGAGTCTTTTCCCACACTTAGTTTCTCATCAGGTTGTGCAATATTTTAAATAATGAGATTGTTTGGAGCTTGATAACTTTATTAAATGTAAGTAGTAGTAGTAGTAGTAGTAGTAGTAGTAGTAGTAGTAGTAGTAGTAGTAGTAGTAGTAGTAGTAGTAGTAGTAGTAGTAGTAGTAGTTGTTGTTGTTGTTGTTGTTGTTGTTGTTGTTGTTGTTGTTGTAGTATTAGTAAAGAGAGGGAAAAATGGGAGAAAGGTAAAGAGATACTTAGTGTTAAAAAGAATTTCCCTCCCGATTATGTGTGTTTGTTTGATATCATTAATCAGTGACCTGTAGGTTATTTACCATTGTGATATGCAGGAATCGACAAACCCTCAGAGAAAGGAAGTTGAGACCAAGAAGAGGGGAACCTGATCCCACAAGAACTGCCCCCTTGGGTGTTGCCAGACAAACTAAAGATATATGATTGGTTCTTGAGATGGGATGGGGAAGAGCAAGTGGGTGGAGAAAACTACTTGTAAGGTTAATCCAAGGAACTGCTCCTGCTCTTCTTTCACTTTCTCTCTTTCTCTTCCTCTCTCTTTCCAGTTTGACATGTACTTTCATTTTGTTCAGTTTCTTCACATTTTCCTCTCCCTAAACTATTCTTAAGTGTTAATAGTTGATTTAGACAGGCTAAAAATCACCAAGATGTTGACCAGAACCAGTAATCAAGACTAATCAAAGCTATAACCGCACTGCAGAAAACTTTGGATTGGTGAGAAATGGTTAAGTATTGGGGGAGGGAAGCAAGCTGAACTTTTGCTTTTTTCCCCAAATAGAGCCAGATTTGGGGATTAAGTTCTAATTAATGATTAAATGACAGCTAGGAGATATAGTGGATGGAGAATGGAGTCAGGAAACTCATCTTTCTTATTTCAAATCTGGTCTCAGATTTGATCTAACTAGCTGTGTGACCCTGAGAAAGTCAGTTCACCCTGTTTGCCTCAGTTTCCTCATCTGTAAAATGAGTTGGACAAGGAAATGGCAAACCCCTCCAGGATCTCTGCTAAGAAATGGAGTTGGGAAGAGTTGGACAGAACTTAATAATGACTTCATGAAGAATTTCTCCTCACAAACAAGGGTTTTGCTTTCCATCACCATTTGCCTCTATGATTCTAGTTCAGCCCTCTGAGGCCACACAGAACACTTCTAATTCCTCTTCCACCTAAGAGTCCAGAAAATTACTATCAGGCCTCTCCCCAAAGCTTTCTATTCCTTTCTCAAATATGTAGTTCCCTCAATTGATTTTTGGAGACTCCAGACCCCTCATCATTCTGGCTGAACACTCCCCAGTTCACTGTTGCCACTTGTAAATTGTGTCATTCATAACCAAATACAATAATCTAAGTGCCATCTGATAGTACAGAAGGGCAGCTATCTCCTTATTCTTGGAACTGGAGATGCTTCTCTTAAGACTGCATTAGTGGTTGAGGTAAGTGTGTAGCTCAGTGGATTGAGAGCCAGGCCTAGAGATCAGAGGTTCTGGGATCAAATCTAACCTTAAATAATTCCCAGCTATATGACCCTGGGCCACTCACTTAACTTCCATTGCAGAGTATTGATCCTACGTCTGATAGGTAAGGGTTAAAATAAAGTTTGCTTTATGTTTTTTGAACTGCTCTATTACCTTTCCCACCGATAATATATTTGTGATCCTCTCAATCATCCCCAAGTCCCCTTTATGCAAGCCAATATGGCATTAATAGTTTGTATCCAATTTCCCCTTTTTTAAATCAACCATGCCCCATTAATTCAACTTTTTTCTATGACATGTACTAGTCAGTTCCCCACTGAGGTCGATTTTTTTTTTATGATTTGGACATTTTGTATTCCAGGATAGGACCTGATATCAATTCCCAATAATATTCATATTATCACATTCCATCTACTGTACCAGCTTTCTGAGCTACTTCTGCATCATATCTGCTTTTACCATCCCTATCATGCCAATTTTTTCTTTCTCTCTCTTTTCCTTCCAGGTCCAAAATTATGCTTTCTGCTTGTCTACAGAATTAATAGAACATTAATGGTCACCATTTACTAAGGTCTTTAAAGATATTATTTCATTTGAGCCAAGTCACTCATAGGAACAGTTCCATTTCACGAACAGAAACTTCAGAAGATTTGTCTTAACTGATGCAGAATGAAGTGAGTAGAACAAGAAGGTAATTTATACAATAAATACAGTGTTCTGAAGGGAAACAACTTTAAAAAACTTGGGACTTCTGATCAATGCAGTGGCTAAAAAGAATTGCAGAAGACCCATGACAATAAGTTATTCACTTCCTACAAAAAGCTACAGACTTCCTATGAAATCAGCTGCCTCACTTCAGAAATGGGATGGACTCAGGGTGTAAGTTGCAACAGATATTTATTGAGATTGAGAATTACTTTACCTTGATATGTCCACATGAGTATTTTAATCTTGAAACAATTACTAATGTATTAATATTGCAATCTATGTGCTCATGTACCATATTCACAGGCATATTAGTTCTTGATCATTGTATTTAATAGGTACTCTATTAATTCTGACCACTCTTCAAATCTACAGTCTGAAATAGAAGAGTAAACTGACTGAAAACTATTACTGCTTGAAATAGAGAAGGTAAACTGTGGGGAACCTTGTTTCTTCTTACAATGACTGCTGTTCTCTTACTGTGACTAGAGAGGGCAGTTACTGGGACCTGAACCTGTTTGGTGATAATGGAGGTAGGGAGTAGGGACCAGCAGGCAAACTGGGGTTTGCCCCAGGAACAACCCCCCAAAAAACCACAAACATGTGTGTAAGTTAGGGTTTTTTATGTATGTGTGCAAGTAAGAGTGAAAAGTTACTTTTGCATGGAAGTGAGTTGAAATCTTCATGAGTGTCAGAATGTATCAATTTTTCTTCATGCATGGGGGTAAGCATTATGTATTTGTTTCTCTTCGTGCTTGCAAGTTAGGTCAACTTGTGTTTTTCTTCTTGCATGAGTGTACGCGTTATGCCTAAGCGTATAGTTTTCAAGTTGTCTTTTTTTCTTCATCAAGGAGGTCTATCTTATGGTTACTGAATGTAGTTTTTGAATGGTTATTGTATGTATTACTAGGAGATAGTTCTTTTTGATTTGTTACTATTTCAGGCAGATCATTGTGACTGCTATTCTTTCAAATGCAAGGTTTTCTTTTTGTATTCTGTGTTAATGGCTATATATCTTCAGAGACTGTACTATATGCTTCAGCTTTAGTGGTGCATTTCTATTCCTTAATCAATTCAACTTGTGCAGGGCTAATTTTCTGTGTTTTGATGGCTCTCATGTGCTTTCCTGTGTTTTCGGTAGGGACTGAATTGGCTTATCACTTATTTTCCCAGTACTATTCAATATTATGGGTATGATGTAATTTCACATGTAGAGCATGGAACCATGGATCTCTTTGATCAACCTTTATAGACGAGGTTGTCATCACAACCATTGTTGGTCTGATCCATCTTGGTTCTGTAGGAGATTCTCTATTAAAATTCTTGACATATACCTTATCACCTGGTTTTATCATGTGCAATGAAAAATCTGGTGGTATTCTCAGCACAAGCAAACCCAGTTTCCTTAGATCTTCAATCCTACATTGTATCTGTTCTAAGTATTCATGAAGAATGCATCCCCCTCTTAACAAAGACAAGTAAGGTAACTTTACTGTCCTACCATGCCAAAGAGCCTTACCATACAGCATTTCAAAAGGTGATATAATGCAGGTCAGTCCTAGGCCTGGTTCTAATGTTGAACAAAGCATGAGGCAAAACATCTGTTCATTTTAAATGTGTTTCTGAACAGAGTTTACCTATTTGTGTTTTTAGCTCTTTGTTCATCCTTTCAACCTGCCCGGAACTCTGGGGCCTATAGATTGAATGGTAATTACACTTAATCCCCAAGTTCTTATAGATTTCTTGTAGAACCTGGGAAGTGAAGTGGGACCCCTTGTCGGAGTCGATGGTATTGGGAATGCCATGTCTAGGTATAATCTCCTTCAATAGAAATTTCACTACTGTGGCAGTGTCACTTTTCTTGGGCAGACATGCTTCAACCCATCTAGTCAGTCTATCCACTATAACCAATGCATATTTGTATCCTTTGTCCTTAGGCATGTTGATTTAATCATTCTGAATACACTGGAAAGGCATATAGCTGAGTGGTCTGCCTCCCAATGCAACACTCTTAAAATGTCCTTGATTATATCTCCTGCATGTCTCACATGCCTGACAAGTTCTAATGACATTTGTAGTTATTCCTGGTGCTGTCCAATATCTCTTTATGGTATCCAGAATCCCTTGTACTCTGTAATGTCCATTTGCATGAATTACAGTATATAGATTTTATATAACTTTATGGAGAATAGGTTTACCCCCTCAAGCAATCCAGACACCTTTGATCAGTTTAGCGTCTACTTGCTCTTTCCATGACTGTATCTCTTCTCTGTCATAGGCTTCAGTGAGATTATACCTTTCGACCAGAGAGAAATTCAGCACACGGTGGGGACCGAACCTAGCAGCATATTTTGATGTTACGTCTTCTCTGTCATTCCACAGGGATATTCTGTCCTTTCCATGAGTATGTGCCTTACAATGGATTATGGCCACCTCCCTAGGAAAGTCTACAGCACTTATGATACGATCTATCAGATTGCCATATGCAATTGGTTTCACAGCTGAAGTTTTATACCCTCTGTTTTACCATATATATGATGACCAATATACAGTGGAGAAAGTGTATTGTGAATCCAGGAAAAATATTAGCTCTTTTTTTCCCTCTAGCTAATTCTAGGGCCTTGAGCTCGGCTCCCTGGGCACTGACATGACTTGGCAATGATGCATGCCAAAGTGTTTTGTTATTGTCAACAACCACTGCCGATGTGAATTTTCTCCCACCATGAACACAGGAGGACCCATCAGTGTATAACTCCATTTCTGGATCGATAAGAGGTGTATCTTTAAGGCATTCATTTGGCCTATGAATGAGTTCCACTATCTGATCCCAATCATGCAATACTTCTCCATCCATTGGCAAATCAGGGATCAGAGTTGCTGGGTTCAATGGTGCACATCTATGAATTGTGATATTATCATTGCCTAACAAAATGACTTCGTACTGGGATATTCTTACATCAGTGAATAAATGCCTATTGTGTGACCTTAAAAGGTTTTCAATTTGGTGTGCAAAATACACATGCAATTTACATCCCAGTACTATGTCATAGGACTTCTTGACCATTAGAGCAGTAGCTATTATGCTCCTGAGGCAATACACCCTGCCCTGTGCAACCGTGTCAAGGATAGAACAATAAAACGCTATAGCCCTTAGATTCAACCCAAAATGCTGTGCTAACATTCCAGAAGCAATGCCTTTTGCTTCATGGACATACAAGTGGAATTCCTTCTTATAATTAGGTATTCCCAAAGTTGGAATTGTTAGAATAGCTCCCTTCAACTGTGACAAAGCATGCAAATGTTCCTTATTCAATTGCAATGGTTCTTTAATGTCTTTCTTTGTCAAATCAGTCAAGCACTTGGAAATATGAGAATATCCCACTATGTACTGCCTCAAGAAACCAGCAACCCCCATAAAAGGTCTAACTAAGTTCTTTCTTAGTTCTAGGGGTGCCTAGCTTCTGTATGTCTGCCCTCCTTTTATTAAAGATTTTCCTGGTGCCCCCCTGCAGGACAAATCCTAAATATTTAACTATTGGTAGGACCCATTGAATCTTCTTTTTAGAAACTTTATGAAACCCTCTTATAGAGTTCTATTAACAATTTCTTTGAATCTTCTAAACAAGTCTTAGGGTCAGGAGATGCTAGCAACAAATCATCCACATAGTGTATCAATCTACTACGTTTGAAAGTTATAGTAGCTAGATCTTTGCAACAATTGACAAAATATTGAAGCCGACTCACAACATCCTTGCACTAATCTAGTATAGCACAGCTGGGTTTGATCCCATTGGAAAGCAAAAATATTTTGAGAATCAGGGTGCAACGGTATAGTAAAGTAAGTGTTGCTCAGGTCCAACACTGTGTACCATCTAGCCTCTGCAGGTATCTGAGTTATGATATCATTTGGAGATGGTGTTACAGTATGTCTCTTCCTAATGAAATTAGTCACAGCCCTCAAATCCATAAAAAATCTCTATGCAGAAGTGTCATCTTCATTTAGCTTATTCTTTTTGATAGCTAATATTGGGCTATTATATTCAGATTATGTAGGTCTCAATATACCTTGCTCAAGCAAGCTATTTATAATGGGTATTATCCCTTCTCTTGCTTCTCTACTTAATTTGTATTGTGGTATCTTAGGTGGTATTCCTTCCCTGACCTCAATCCTAACAGGAGTAATCAATTTAATCTGACCCACATCATTTTGATGTTTTGCAAACACCCCCTGTGGAATATCTGTGGGTATGTCATACATAGAAGTCACAACTTGAATCTTTTCAGGTTCTTCTTCAAGTTGTTCTAAGTACAACAATGGATAGTGCTTCAGTAAGTTCTTGGGTAGATGAAAATAAATTACCCCAGAATTTTCACATTTTTCACAGGGTTGCCTGTATCTTGCACAAGAAAAAATCACATCCTAAAAGATTGTCATGGCATGATGGAATCAACAAGAAGGTATGATCTACGGTGAGAGGACCCAGTTTAACCATAGTGCTTTTGAGCTCAGGGACCTGTTGAATTTGTCCCATTGCTCCAGCTACAGAAACCATACCCCCTATGTCGGTATCCCCTGGACATGTCTTTAGGACAGATTTTGAAGCACCAGCATCTAAGAGAGCCTTATAGTTCTTCTTCCCCACCTTAATCCATACATATGGTTCTGGCGTGTAGCAAAGGAGTTTATTGCCACTGAATTAGTACTCCTGTCTTTGGTACCCTCTGCCAGCTGCATATGTAGCTCAGTTAATTTCTTTTGATATGATCCATTCCCAATGAAGTCTTCAATGGAACATGAACCTTTGCTTTGGCCAGATACCCCTCTGCCATTTAGAATGCTGGCACTAACTGAATTCTTGGTTGTTACTAAGTCTGCCATTCCATCCCCAGATTCAAATTTAACTGATATGTCACCTCTAGTACTTCGAATATGATAATCTTTGTGTTCAAAAGCAATGTCAGCTTCATTATCAGTTTTTTATTATCTATAACACACATTGCTGGATGGAAGGTACTAGCTTCTGGATTCAAACTAGATATACTTACCAAAGGTACCTCTGCCATGAAGTTATTGACAGAATTAACTGCATTAGGTGGGACTTCTTCTGTGAATGTTTCTAGAGCCTTGCCATCTTTATCACCAGTAACCATTAGGGAATTAAAATTATGTGTCTCTGTATTAGTTACTAACTTTTTCTTGAGTTCCTATGACTTATTCTTTCTTTCCCTTTCACATAATTTAATCCCATTCTCCACTCTACACTGGAAAAAGTTCTCAAGGAATGATTTGATTTCCTTTACAGACTTTTCCTGTGTGGTTACTATATAGGTCTTATCAAATTCTTTCATCTCATTTGCAATTTGAGATATTATTTCATTAATTTCTGCCTCATTTTCTTTAATCTGGCTCTGCCTTTCTCTTGCTTTATTGCAATGGCTATCATTCACAGAATAACTTTCTTGCACCAATTTTGCACTATTTCCCAACTTTTTACTATTATTTTTTTATTAAAAAACCCTTACCTTCAATACTGTGTATTGGCTCCAAGGCAGAAGAGTAAGGGCTAGGCAATGGGGGTCAAGTGACTTGCCCAGGGTCACACATCTGGGAAGTGTCTGAGGCCAGATTTGAACCCAGGACCTCCCATCTCTAGGCCTGACTCTCAATCCACCGAGCCACCCAGCTGCCCCCTTTAATATTATTTTTAACTGCAGCCTGTAGCTCAAAATTTCTTCTTCTATCTCCAAGTGCCTGGCTTCATAATTCCCTTCTAATCATATCTGAATACTTTGGTTTTGCTCCAGTTTCTATTGCCTTTTGCATTTCCCTCAAATCAGGTGCTTGTTGTGAGGACTTTAACTTGCAGTGTGAACAGCAAGTGGATTTCTTGTACCTAGTTCCTGCATTATGTTTTTCTCTGTTAGTACTCTCCTGTTTCTTCTTTAAGAAACAGTCTCTAATCAAGTGCCCTTTACGGTAGCAAAAAAAAACACAAAAAAACACTCCCTAGTTTCTTTTTGCACTGATATTGTCTGGTAACTAGATTTTTGGGAAATAGATTTTGTGTATGTTCTGACCATGTTTAAATTTTTAATTTCCTTCTGTTTCAAATCCTTTTCAGTCCTCTAACTTTTCCTTAAGGTCTTTAACTTCCTTGTTCTGATCTGAACTATTTTCAAATAGGTAACCTGCAGCCTCTCTCAATTCAATTAGGGAAAATGAATCATATCTAGGGAAATAGTTCTTAAAGAATGTCCTCAAACTTGGTGTGCATCCCCTCAGAAACTGTCTACGTACATGGCCAGCTGTCTCTTCATTATCTGCTTCTAAACCTAAGATTGCCTCTGCCATCTCTGACAGACAGTCGATGAATGTGGCAGGATGCTCCCCCTTTTCCTGCCTGATCTTATCAAATTTGGACCATTCACCAGGTTTTGAACAGCATTGCTTAATGGCTTCAAGCAAATCCTCTCTGCACTGTTTAAGGTATGACATGCAGATTGGATTGGCAAAATCCATATCCAATCTTTGATCTACAGTGGGCCAGCTGGTCAAATTACTTTCAGATCTAGTTGTCTCCACAAATTCCCTTTTTTCATGGGAGCTGAAAAGTTCTGTTAAGAGAAATTCAATATCTTCGAAGTCTGGATCAAAGATTCGAAATGCTCTCTTTAGCTCCTTGTGGGTTTTAAAAGGATTGTCCACCAATTTTGGAAAACGACATTTAACAAACTCAAGTTCATGAGGAGTGAATTGTCTATGGTCCTTTGAGTGAATAACACCAGCATTAGTTGTTAGCTTGGTCACTTCCTTCAATGAACATATTTTCTCAGGGACACTAGCAGCCTGGTTCTCATTTTCATTGCTACCTTCAGTTTCCTGAGGTGCATTCTCTGATTGCCCATTGTCCTTGCCCATAACTAGATATAAACCCTTTTCCTTAATGAGTTGTTCAAAAACTGCCTTAATCATTTTTGTCTAAGTTGTTGTCAATGGCCATAAACTTCTCTGCCTTAAGGGGAACTATAAATCTAAAAAATTTCCTCACTTGGGTTAGAGTCTGCAACACAGCCATGAATAGTACATATACTTGTGCCAGGATTTTCCAGAGAATTAATTCATTTTGGAAAGGTAATTGTAACACAGTCATTGTCAAGTTTCCTACATAATCCACAGTCTTCACTACCATTTGAGTCAGTTTGCTGTAAAGAATATGGTAAATCCAAAAGCAAGCGATGGCTGCCAAAACCACCACACCAAAAACTACTTGTTTGAACATTTTTACTATCTTTCCTGCCTGTGGGATTGTTGGGTACTGTCAGATTAAGGTGCCACTTGAAATAGAAGAGTAAATTAACTGAAAACTACTATTGCTTGAAATAGAGAAGGTAAACTGTGGGGAACCTTGTTTCTTCTTACAATGATTGCTGTTCTCTGACTGTGACAAGAGAGCTCCTGCTGGGACCTGAACCTCTTTGGTGATAGTGGAGGTAGGAATGAGAAATGCTGAAGTATGCCACCACACAGGGATATTGGTACACAGGGGACTACTTATAAAGGAATGCCCTGGGGTTTACTCTGGGGTTTGCCTGCTGATTCCTACTGATGGCTGATTCTTCAATCTATTTCCTAACTCCTTCCTCCCTCACTCCCTCCCTTTTCCAACCCTCTCCACCCAGTTCTTCTTGAAGCCTTGGCTCCTTCCCTCCCCACTTGAGTAAACTATAAAGATATTCTTTTCTTTTCCTTTTTCAAGTCAAGGGGTTTATTGGGATAACAGGGTGGGAAACTGAGGTAAGAGGGATGAGGATTTCCCTAATCTAAAGGAGAATTTTAGAAAGTATCCCAGTCACAAACTGTGACTCTAAGACAGTTAGGGAGATGGAGAACAACTGTTTGAATCTTCTTTCTTCTTCACCAAGAAAATCTCTTCTTCAGTGTCAACTTCAACTGCTCAGAACCAGAGAAACCCAAAAAAAACAAATCAGCTTTACAAAGGTCTTTCAGCCAGGTTCAAACCTCCAGGGAGAGAGTGTGACTTCCAGGCAGAGACCAAGTCCAAAAGCCAAGTCAGCCCCCCTCCCCCAGGGTCCTTTCAGCCAGCTTCAAACCTCCAGGGAAAAATGACTTCCAGTCAGAGACAAAGTTCCCTCCCCCCTGTGAGATAGAGATAGGAAGAGAGAAAGGTTTTGCAGGACTTGTGGATCAACATGCAAGAACATAAGAACCAGGATTCCAATGGAATGTCCTCAGTGTGTGGTAGTTGGAGCTGACAGGAGTCAGGGTTTTTTTTTGTTTTGTTTTGTTTTCTTTTTTTTGGTCTCTGTGTCTCTGACTGGAAGCCACTTTTTCCTTGGAGGTTTGAAGCTGGCTGAAAGGACCTTGGAGAGGGGGAGGTGGCAAACTTGGCTTTTGGACTTTGTCTCTGACTGGGGGACTGACTCTCTCTCTCCCTGGAGGTTTGAAGCTGACTGAAAGATCTTTGTGAAGCTGATTTGGGTTTTGGGTTTCTCTGATTCTGAACAATTGAAGTTGACACTGAGCCATTGTCCTCCATCTCCCTATCTCAGAGTCACAGTTTGTGACTAGAATACTTCCCCAAACCTTTCTAAAATCAATCATTTAGATTAGGGACTTCCTCACTCCCCTTACCTCAGTTTCCCATCCTGTTATCCCAATAGACCACTTACCTGAGAAAGAAACTTAGAATATTTTGTAATTCACTCAGGGGGGAGGGAAAATTGGGAGGAGAAGAGTGGCAGGAGGAAGAGGGTTGGAGGAGGGAGTGAGGGAGGAAGGAGTTTAGGAAATAGATTAGTAGAAATCAATAGACAGATTCCCCAGAGCAATCCCTTCTGTACCAGTTTCCTTTGTGTGTGGCAATCCCCCATTACAACTAAGCATCCTCAGGTTCTCTCAGCAGTTTCAGGTTCCCATTAGCAGAGCTCTCAAGTCAAAAGCCAGACAGAGAACAACAGTCATTGCTAATAAAGATGTTCTCCTCAGTTACCATTCCCTATTCACAAATAATAGCTTCTCTCAGCTTATTCTTTATTACACCGGTCAGCTTAAACTGCCACCAACCAGGGACATTCCATTGGAACCCTGGTTCTTGCATCTTGGTCCACGAGACCTGCAAAGCCTCTCTCTATTCATGTCTCTATCACAAATCCAAAGGTCAGAAGAATTCCTGGGTAGGCTGCCTCAGTGTCCTAGTTCCCACCTTGCCAGACCAGATTCCATACCAGGTCACATGCTTAAGAAAACTCCTCTTCTTTGATCTTGTGGTAGTCAGTTGAACCAATGTTAAGCCTTATGCCTTGTCACATGAACATTAGCCACCTCCCATTCCCCATTGCTTGATCCTCCAACAAAAGACTGAGTAAATATGTAGTTCACTGTCTCTCTCTCTCTCTACCACCATCAGAGGAGCACACAGGCTGGATCCCAAGCTCTTTAAGCCATGTCTCTGAGTCTCTCTTCCTTTGTTCTATTTCCTCTTACTCTATATCCCCTTCACCCATTTTCCCACACTTTCTAACTCTCCTTCTCAGGTATCCACCTAAGAATATATTAATTTGTGGCTACAGGCAGGCACAACTCATACCTGTCCCAAAGATGTTTTTTTTCATTAGCGGTAGAAGGTAAAATGGGGACAAAAATAGATTTTGGTTAATTGGAAAAAATAAATTAAGAAAAAGCTCTTTTAGACTACAGGTGTCAAATCCATAGCCTCCAACATTCCCAGTGCTGCCTGAACCAGGTGAAAAGGTAATTGGGAAATAATTAACAAAAGAAAATAACTCACAGATAATTATATGATAATTTAAAATGTGTGCTTTAAGCATCCTCATGTACAGACTGAGGTCAATAAAATATCATCCCTCCTCTAAAGTATATACTGTTGGAGTCTGACTTCCCCAAGGTCACTTCCCCACTTCACAATTCTATCTCTCCCCTTGCTCTCAATTCAGAATATCCCCAGAGTCAGGGACAGGAAGCTGGGATACCTCTAATAATCGTAACAATAAAACAGCATGAAATAAAAGGCAACTAAGGCCAGAGATGATCTCTCTATGGTCATGATGCCCATTAGTGTGATTATGGAGGGTCTGTCATCTGTACATATGAAAGTCAGACAAGTGAATTAACATATACTGGAGGCTAAAGCCAATAGATCAGAACCAGGTTAAATAAGATATGCTTCCATGTGGCATTTTATGCTACAAAGAGGAAGAATATAGGTCCAATAGTGAATCTCTGGGTGTGAAAGGAGACAAAGTTTACATCCTCCTTTCCATCTCCAGAATTTCCCTGCCAAAGAGGATCAAGGCTAGCCCCATTGCATGACCATAGCTTATACTCCAACCAAGACTAGAAACACTCTGTGGTTCCACAGCAACAAGGGAAATGGACTGCAAGAGTGAGTATGGGGCAGTCATTGAACCTGCAGCCTTAGAAGGTGGGAGAAAAAGAAGGATGTATGTCTCTGGGACAGAATAGAATAATACAATATCAATAATAAAGATGATAATGACAACTAATGTTTTTATTTTGTGTCTATCATGTAAAAAGGATTCCACATAAAATCCTATTATACACAGAACAAATATTATTCATTTTTCCAGATGAAGGAACTGGGGCTGCAAAAGGAGGAGTCATTTACTACATAGATAATAGGCAGAAAAGAAAAGATTCAATCTACGTTTCATGATTCTGATCTCAGGGCTCTTTCTACCACAATGCACTGTGCCATGGGACCGGGGGCGGGGGGAGTGTCACTTTTGTCTATTTCTGTCATGCCAGGGAAAGAGAGAGCCCCACACAAAGTTGGTGGCCCAATCCAGATACTCACCATAGATTGTAATATTCTTGGTTGCAGTACGAGTCAAACCAGTGAATAAGTTAGATGCAGTACAGGTATAGGTGCCAGCATCACTCAGGGATGCAATAACAGAAAATGTGGCTGAGTTGCTGATCCTTTGTCCATTCTGTAACCAAGTGAATTGTGCTGCTGGGTTAGAATCAGCAACACAGCTCAAGGTAATATTTGCCCCAGTAGGGTACTCATCGGGGGAATGTACAATTGTGGCGATATCTGGGCCATCTGGAAGAAAGAGAAGGATTCCATATTGAGATTATGGCAGAAATAAGGGGGCATCTCCTAGTCTATAACCCATCACCAAGAACCACTGTGTCTCCCTGATCCTCCTTTGAGCCGGGAAATTCACAACTCATCTTCTACTTTTCCAGTGTGGATCTGAACTTGGAAGATCTTAGGGCTTTCTCCAGTTCAGCACGCTGGATGGCCACCCTCAACCAGAACACATGGCAAGGCCAATTTGGGCTCCCTAAAGATGAAGGGGGTTGGGAACCTCAGAGCCTACCTCTTTAGCTCTCAGAGAAGGGACTGAATTAGCCTGGGCCTCTAGGAACACACCACCAGGCTATAAGAAGGCACCATATAGGAAGAAGCAATATACTCACAGGTAAC
The DNA here is from genome assembly GCF_027887165.1 of Monodelphis domestica. NCBI lineage: Eukaryota > Metazoa > Chordata > Mammalia > Didelphimorphia > Didelphidae > Monodelphis > Monodelphis domestica. Next base: position 425,567,095 of record NC_077230.1, read on the forward strand.
ATTCAGTGTGAATGGATCACTCCTATTCCGAAACAATGGGTTCTCGATTTCACACACATAGGGCCCTTTGTTTTCCGATCTTCTGAGACTGCGGATAGTGAGTGTCCTGTTATCCTGTGACAGCTGTATCCTGTTACCACCTGGGGCAAGTCCATTTATGAACCACCGGTAAGGGTGAATTTGACCCGTAGCATTGCATGTCATTGAGAAGTCCTTGGTCTCCACTGCAGTATTGTTGGAGGTGATGATGGTAGGTTTGGACAGTGGTGCTGTGCAGGGAATAGACAGAAAATGACTGTATTCATACTTTTTCTTATCTTATAACCATATAAGTGGTTTGGAAGTGGCCTGTCTAAGACCTTGGCCAGGCTGGGGACCAGAGACCAAAAACCTGTGATTTCAAAGGCAAAGACACCCCTTTCTATGGTGCAGATCTCATCTCCTCCAGTCCTTAAGAAACATTCTTCTTCAGTTCTGTGACTGACAAAGACATTCACATGGAGTCCAAGCCCTGGGTGCTCAGTCTTGATGGGCTGAGGCAAGCTGGTCTGGGGATGATAGACCACTTCATCCAGCACCTGGGCTTGGATTTGAGGCCTTTCTAACTTGGCAGAACCACCAAGAGTTTATGATTCCTTGGCCTGGACTTCCAGAAGCCAGGGTTCCTTACCTTGACAGCTTGATAAGGATATTGGGAGCCGGTGGTGTGGATAGACTAAAGTCAGGCCATGGGGAGATTGTGCTCAGAAAGGGAAACATTACTTTAACTCTGTCGAGGAAAGAAAAGGAAAGGCAGAGAGTGGGAATAGATCAGTTCTTATCAGGATACAAAAGGATGAGCCTCTGGCTGGGAGTCAGGTGAGACCTGTTTCAAGTCTGGATATATTGAACCCACAATAGCATCTCTAGAGCATAGGACATGATTTGCCCCCAGGATGTCCATACCCTTTACAGAAGATTCTAGAATTCCCTGCTTTGGGATCTTTACTTTCCTTTGGTGTTTCCTGCCCTACAGGATGAGAATGAGAATGTTGAAGGTGATCTTCAAGCTCAGATGAGGTTTTATGCTGGGAATCTAAGCTAATGGGGACTAAATTTCCCTGAGCCTTTATGGTCCAAGGAGAGACCTTTCCTGATCTCTAGTTGGAAGTTAAAATACCTCACTGAGAGAGGTATGTGTTGTAATAATTAAAGGAGTTTGGCATAAACTGTTACAGATAAAAGAGTGGTTGCCTTAAACTGTGACCTCAAAGATATGTTTTCAAATCAAAAATATAGTGGTCACCCGGGAAAAATTCCCACATATTAAATATAACCAAGTCAGCTGGTTTTTATGGAGATTTTAATTAATACAAATAAGGAATTAATGAAAGAGAGAGAATAAGAGGAAACAATGAGAAAAGAGATAGGCCAGCTTAGGTCAGCCTAGGCTTTTAAGCCTTAAGAGAGAGATCAGTCAGTCTTTTATCACTCATGTAAAAAATAGACTCAGATACAGGACTACAATCCCCACGAGCCTTTGCTCCACTTCCCCAGAATGCCTTGTAATCTCACCTGGGCCAAGATCGAGAAGGGATTTAAGCTGATTCAAAAGCTTTTGAGGGGGGCTTGGGGCTTTTGGACTTCCGTTTTGCAGCAGGAGCGTCTCTTGCATGATGTGAGGTTATTTTGTCTAGGCCTCTGGCCTAGGCACATGTTTCTTACTTGTATATTCTTTAATCTTTAATCCTTTAATAAACCTTTAAAAAATATAATACTTCTTGCAGAGAGAAACTAATTTCTACCTGCCTCAGTCTCCCCATCTCCCCTAAATTTTAATCTTTACACTCACCACAAGATTTGTCCCAAGCAAGACTCTAGTGTTCAGAGAGATACCAGTTCACCTTTGGCCAGCTCAATCTCCATCTAAGTTCAGCCACCAAGCCCTTCAAGGCAGCTCTGGCAAGCTGCCTCTCTCCCATTCATCTTTGGCCATATGAAACCTCTTCAGAGAGAGGTCCTCAGAGAGAGTTTTTCTCTCAGCTTCTGATTTCCTTTTAAAGAGAATTTTCTCCTATGTCACCTCCCCTAAGTTCTCACATCTACCAATCACAGTAGACATTTTCCAAAGGACAAACCATTCTTAATTCACACCTGAGTAGACTAAAACTTCATACCTCTTTTGTTAAGGCTTGTCCCTTACAAGTTGGCAAGTTGCCTGACCTTCATAGGTACTTAGCACCTTCCTAAAAATGGACTTAGCTTAAGGCTTTTGTTTCACTATAAGTATGAGTTAAGTACTTATTTATTGTTCAGTAAAGAGTTTACAACTTTATCTTCCTCTAAAATATGCTTAAGTATGGGTGGAGTAGAGTTCTCACATTCCTGACTAAGTCCCTTCATTGTTAAAATGGGGAATGGTCTTAACCAAGTGTTATGAAGTAGGGTCTGAGAATTTTTAAGATTCACAGTGTGCCAGAGCAATCCCTGGGGCACATCCAGGATCATCAACAGGCTTCCTTCCTGGGTCATTCATGGCCAGCTGTCTTAAAATTAATTTCCAATTTTACAGGTATAAGTGAGAAATATTTCAGCTTCCTTGACCTTTCTCCTTGTTATTTTGGTAGAGCTTGCACTCCATCCCTGGGTCTCCACTGGGAAGTTTAAGGTGAGGAAGAATGAGCCTCCCATTTGTATCCAGTAAAGCCAAGTGAAACTGACCAGGACAGTGACAAAACTGAGGTCAGCTAGCCACCTTTTGTAGTGGGGGGAGAATATGAAGAAACAGTGAGCATGCTCCTGAGCATGAAGGTCATGGTAGGACTTTTTGGAAGGTGTTTTGGCAGCATCAATGGATCCAGTGACTGACATGACATAGTGACTAGTGTTGGACTAAGACTGAGAAAGACCTGAGTTCAAATTCTTTCTCAAAATGTTACTGGTTGTGCGACTTACTAGCAAGTCCCTATCTGTGTCTCAGTCTCCGGATTTGTTAAATGGGTAAAATAATCTCTCCCTCTTAGTGTTGTTGGATGAAATGAGACCATATATAAAAGCTGCGTATAAATCCCAAGAAGAGCCCAAACAAAGGTTCAGAGGAAGGAAAGTCAGAGTGTGAGACTGGGTACCAAATGTAGACTCAGGCTGTCTGAGCACACAATGCATGGCCAGAAGTATCTGTAATGCCTGCTGCCATTTTGTGAAGGGCTAAGGTTTAATGCCAGAACAAGAACACTCAAGGATAGTCTGTAGGCAATAGAGAGTCATAGAGAAGAGACATGAGCACACACATATTTTATTGAAGGGCCAATTAAGGGCACTAGAGATGCTTAGCCCAAAGAAGAAAAGACTTGAGGAGGAGGGGAGACATGTCTCCAAAGACTGGTCAAATTATAATGGGTTTGATGCCCCTGCCAGGGGATGCTCAGTGGTTACATTGATCAGGGAGGGACTATTTCCTAATGTGTCAGTATCTTTTCTCCTTACAGCAACATTCTGGTACCCTTTTATCTCTTGTCTATCACAAAACAACTCTTTTTTAAAACCCTTACCTCCTGCATTAGAATCAATACTCTGTATTGTTTCCAAGGCAGAAGGGCCAGGCAATGGGGGTTAAGTAACTAGCTCAAGGTCACACAGCTAAGAAGTGTCTGAGGCAAGATTTGAACCCAAGATTTCCTGATCCACAGCCAGGCTCTCAATTCGCTGAGTTACCCAGCTGCCCCTGCAGATCAGCTCTTCAGAGGAGGTAATGGCTTCTTTTTCAGAAGGGGCAGGGATTATGATTGGAATCCTGGTGACTAATTGAGAACTCTACTATATTTTGTTAGAAAGATAGGCGAGTAGGATTGTGTGGCCTCTGACTCTTATTTCTCCTAGTCTGCCTCCAGAAATGTGGGAGAAAAATGAAGATGATTCCTCAATTTCTTGACCTTCTCTAGGCCCCTGGTCTCCTTCCCTTCCCCAAGCTTGCCTTTCACACAATATTTACTGATATGGATCTCATTGTTCTTTTCAGGGTTATTCATTGTACCTCCTTTTTTCCCAACTTCTTTCTCAAGCAAAAAGTCTTTACTTTTCTGTTTTTAGAAGATGTGGTAGACCTAGATTGATGTAGCCCCAAAATTAAGGAAATAAGATTTAAGAAGACAGAGCCGAAAAGAATGGAGAGGCAGCAAAGGGATCAGGGATAGGGTAGTCTAGAGATAAAGTGAGATGGAGGAGAGTTTTCAGCAAGCTGTATCTCAAGGAAACTGGTCTATGGGTTTTCCTTGACTACACAGGCCAAACAGCAAACAGTTTTAATGGACTTGACTCCCTTCTCATTTCTCTTCCAAAAATGATTTGGGATGCTTTGCAAAACTGATCTGAAGAGGATTCCTGGACTGACTCTGCAACAGTTATGAGACGCATAAACAGGCTCACATCCAACCCAATCCTTTCTTGGGTGAGGAAGGGCTCCAACATTTGCCCCTCTATAATCAGATGGAAATCAGGCTGGCTCAATCATCCCTGGCCTCAGATATTCCTCTCTTGCTATTGGTCTCCTTCTGTCCACTAGGTGGAACTACCAGTACAGGAAGGACTCATTAGTACAAAAAGTTTCAGAGTAGCAGTTGACACATAATGTGATCTAGGGCATCTTAAACTCTCTAGGGCTGTCTCTGGATACAACTGACTTCAGTTCCCTGGAAAGATCAGGAAATGTCCAATTAAACAGGAAATCTTGAAAATCAAAAAGAGAGTTTAATAAAATCAAAAGAAAATAAAAAACAGAATTAAATAATACTAGGATCTGGTTTTTAAAATATAAATACAATTAAATAGATGAAGCATTGGTTAATTTGATTAAAGATAGAAGAAAACATTATAACCAATAGCAAAAATGAAAAGGATGAATGAGTTAGCAATGAAGTTGAAATTAAGGAAATTTTGAGCACTTATTTTGAGCAATCATGTGCCAGCAAAATTGAAATGTAAGTAAAATAGATGAATACTTACAAAAAAGATTAATTGCTCAGATTAACAGAATTATAAATAGAATATTTAAACAACTCAATCTTAGAAAAAGACATTGAAGAAACCACAAATGAGTTCTCTATGAAAAAGTCCCCAGGATCAGATTGATATACCAGTGAATTACCACACTGAAGGAACAATGAATCTCAATGCTATTTAAACAATCTTAAAAATCTAGGCAATGAGGGCTATGGGGTGATCAGTAGATAGCAGGGCCTAGATTCAGGAGGACCAGGGTTCACATCTGGCCTCAGATACTTTGGATGTGTGACCACGGGCATGTCATTATCCCCCTTTTTCTAGCCTTTACTTCTCAACTTACTTTGAACCAATACTCAGAATTGATTCCAAGATGGAAGGGAAGAATTTTCAAAAATAGGTAAAGAAAGAATCCCACCAAATTCCTTTTGTGATCCAAATATATTTTTGATACCAAAGCCAGTGAAAGCAAAAACAGAAAAAGAATTGGAATACTTAAATAATCCTGTATTAGAAATAGAAATTGAACAAGGCATCACAAATGTCCCTAAGAAAAAATCCACAGGGCCTGATGGTTCTATAAGTGTGTTATATCAAACATACAACGAACAACTAATCCCAATATTATACAAAATATTTGATGTAATAAACAAACAGGGAGTTGTACCAAATTCCATTTATGACACAATTATGGTACTGATTCCAAAGCCAGGCACATCAAAAACAGAGAAAGAAAACTATAGACTAATCTCCTTCATGGACATAGATGCAAAGGTCTTAAATAGAATACTAGCAAAAAGACTCCAGCAACTGATCCTGAGGGTTATTCATTATGATCAGTTGGGATTCATACCAGATTAATATTAGGAAAATCATCCACATAATTGACCATATCAACAAGCAAACCAACAAAAATCACATGATTATCACAACAAATGCAGAAAAAGCCTTTGACTAAATACAACACTCATTCCAACTGAAAGCACTAGAAAGTATAGGAATAGAAGGGCCTTTCCTAAAAATAATAAACAGTATATATCTAAAACCATTAGCCAACATCATCTGCAATGGAGATAAACTAGATGTATTCCCAATAAGAGCACAAGTGAAATAAGGATGCCCATTATCACCTCTACTATTTAACATTGTACTAGAAACACTAGCAGTAGCAATTAGAGAAGAAAAAGACATTGAAGGCATTAAAATAGGCAATGAGGAGATCAAGCTATCTCTCTTTGCAGATGATATGATGGTATACTTAAAGTATCATAGAGAATCAATTAAAAGGCTAGTGGGAATAATCAACCATTTTACCCAAGTTACATGATACAAAATAAACCCACATATGTTATCAGCATTTCTATATATTTCCAATACATCTCAACAGCAAGAATAAGAAAGAGAAATTCCATTTAAAATCACCCTACACAATATAAAATATGTAGGAATCTATCTGCCAAAGCAAACACAAGAACTATATGAACACAACTACAAAACAATTTCCACAAAATTAAAACTAGATCTAAATAATTGGAAGAACATTAACTGCTCATGAGTAGGATGAGTTAACATAATAAAAATGACAATCCTACCCAAACTTATTTAGTGCCATACCCATGGAACTACCAAGAAAGTTGCTTATTGAAGTAGAAAAAACATCACAAAGTTCGTTTGGAAGAACCAAAGATCAAGGATATCCAGGGAAATAATGAAAAAAAATGTGGAGGAAGATGTCCTAGAAGTAGCAGATCTCAAACAATACTATAAATCAGGGGTCATCAAAGCAAAATGGTACTGGCTAAGAGACAGAAAGGAGAATCAGTGGAATAGACTTGGGGTAAGGGACCTCAGCAAGACTGTCTATGATAAACCCAAAGATCCCAGCTTTGAGGACCAAAATCCATTTTTTGACAAAAATGGCTGGGAAAATTGGAAGACAATATGGGAGTGATTGGGTGTGGATCAACATCTCAAACCATAAACCATGAAAATTCAGAATGGGTGAATGACATGAATGTTAAAAGAAGGAAAATATAAGTAAATTAGGTGAACACAAAATAGTATGTATATATCAGATCTTTGGGAAAGCAAAGATTTTAAGACAAAGCAAGAGTTAGAAAGAATCACAAATGGAAAGTAAATAATTTTTATTATATTATACTAAAAAGGTTTTGTGCCAACAAAACCAATGTAACCAAAATTAGAATGGAAGCAACAAATTGGGGGAATAAATCTTCATAACAAAATCCTCTGACAAAGATCTAATTACACAAATTTATAAAGAGCTAAATAAGTTGTACAAAAAAACCATGCCATTCTCCAATTGATCAATGGGCAAGGGACATGAATAGGCAATTTTCATATAAAAAATAAAAACTATTAATAAACACAGGAAAAAAAGTGTTCTAAATCTCTTATAATCAGAGAGATGCAAATCAAAACAACTCTGAGGTATCACCTCACACCTAGCAGATTGGCTAACATGCCAGCAAAGGAAAGTAATGAATGTTGCAGGGGATGTGGCAAAATTGGAACATTAATGCCCTGCTGGTGGTGTTGTGAATTGATCCAACTGTTCTGGAGGTCAATTTGGAAATATGCAGAAAGGACACTAAAAAACAGTCAGCCCTTTGATCCAGCCATAACACTGCTGGGTTTATACCCCAAAGAGATAATATGGAAAAAAAATTTTGTACAAGAATATTCATAGCTGCGCTCTTTGTGGTGGCAAAAAATTTGAAAATGAGGGGATGCCCTTCAATTGGGGAATGGCTGAAAAAATTGTGGTATATGTTGATGATGGAATACTATTGTGATCAAAGGAATAATACACTGGAGGAATTCAATGGGAACTGGAATGACCTCCAGGAATTGATGCAGAGTGAAAGGAGCAGAAGCAGGAGAACATTTTACACAGAGACTGATACACTGTGGTACAATCAAATGTAATAGACTTCTCCATTAGTTCCAAATGCAGTGATCCTGATCAACTCGGAGGGATCTATGAGGAAGAAAACTATCCATATTCGAAGGAAAAACTGTGGGAGCAGAAACACAGAAGAAAAAGAATTGTTTCATTACATTGATGGAAGGGGATATGATTGGGCATGTAGACTCTAAATGATCACCCTAGTGCAAACATCAACAATATGGGAATAGGTTCTGATTAAGAACACATATAAAACACAGTGAAATTGCATTTCAGCTACAGGAAGGGGTGGAGGAAGTAGAAAGAGGGAAAGGATATGATTCTTGTAACCAAGAAATAATGTTCTAAATTGACTATATAAAATTTAAAATATAACTCCATGAAATATTTCAGTAGCTATAAGACTTAAATCCTAAATATTTACATTCGCCACACTCAAGTTATGTTTTACTCCAGAACTGGCTACAAATCATGTTTGTAAATATTATGTAGAAAAATATAAAAACATGTTTGAATGGAAATAATTTCCATATGGTGCTATTTCTTTAAGTTAAATAAAGCAACTTTTTTTAAAAGATAAAAAAAAATAGACAAGAGGAGAGTTAATCCTATCTTTCACAAGAGACTGATGACTTAGCTATCCTGATCAATACATTGATCTAAGACATTTTCAAAGGATTTATGATGAAGAAATATACTCTCAACCTCCAGAGAAAGATCTGATGGTGTCTAAATGTTGTATAAACAATACTTCTTTCAATTTCTTTTTTCTTGGCTTTTGTGTTGTTGTTACAAAGTGGATAATATGTACATATGTTTTACATAATTTCATATGTACAAAGGACATCACATTTTTTGTCTTCACAAAGGGTCAGGACCAGGTAGGAGGGTGGGAATGCAAAATTTTAAAAAAACTATTATAAGTAAAAATATAAAGAATTTGGAGTTTGGAAGGAAGTTTGAGATTTCCATTCCATTGTGGTCCTGGGATAAATTGGCAAATAGAATCATCTACCTACAATCTTGCAAAAGGTTTAAGATACAGGGTCCTAATTTTTGTAGTTGCCTTTATTGAATAGTTGGAGGCATTGCCCAGAAGAACAAAAAAGGCAGAAAGTAATAAAAGCCCTTCTTAATGAGGTAATTCCTAAGATTGGATATCCCAGATCACATAATCAAAATGATAATGGTCCTGGCATCACATCACAGATTATTCTCATGATTGCTAATGCTTTGTGCTTAACCAACAACCTTCATTACACCTGGCATCCTCAGTACACAATCAACCCTGTTTGCTTCAGTTTTCTCATCAGTAAAATAAGCTGAAGAAGGGAATAACAAAACACTTCATAACTTTTGGTAAGAAACACCAAATAGGGTCATGAAGACACAGACATGTCCGAAATAACTGAACAACAATTTTTCCTTTTCTGAAAGGGAAATTTTGTGATTCTGAACAATACTGGCTGTCTCAGTCATTTTCTTCCTTTGGTTCCTCTAGTTTGGGACATACTCCTGGAAGGGGAGCAGGGACTGAGTCATTTTCCTGTATCTCAAGTCCATAGCCTAGGGACTTTTTGCTGAGAAAGTGGGTGAAAAATATTGTGGGATAGAGGTGAATGGCCAGTTGTGGTCCAGGTCAGTTAGATGAATGAATGAATGAATGAATGAATGAATGCATGCATGCATGCATGCATGTACCAGTGGACTGATAAGAATAGGATTAGTAATGTGGGAGATGGGGAAGGAGGGAGGAGGGCTTGGCATTCATCCAGTACTACATATCAGCCTTATCATTCAAATGAAGATAATGCTTGTGCTTTGGAACTGTATTTTAATTTAAAATCCAAGATTTTGATTTTTGTTCTAGAAAAGATCTTCAATAAGAAGCTTGCTAACTCCTAAATCCAGGGAATGAACTGTTGCAGAAAGATGCAAAAACATACATTATTACATCAAGAAGATCAAGAATGAACTTTGGATATGGTTGATTGAACTAAAATTTAATTGAACATTTATTGTAAATGTACACATTTATGACAAAAGGGACTGCCCCTAATTTGGCTTTCTGTCATTGTGCCTAGCAAAACATTGGTTTTGCTTTCTTTCTTTCTATTTCCTCCCTTACTACTCTAATTTCCTCTCAGAAAATTGAATATTGTATATATCTATAGTTAGAAGTGCATTTAGGACTACAAGATGATTATGTTAAATGATCAATGGGGAGACTAGTCACCCAGTGATCATCAGGGGGGATTGTGAATCTTAAAAATTCTCAGACCCTACTTCAGAACACTTGGTTAAGACCATTCCCCATTTTAAACAATGAAGGGACTTAGATCAGGAAGTGGGAACTCTACTTCACCCATAGTTAAGCATGCCTTAGGGGAAGATAAAGTTGTAAACTCCTTGCTGAACAATGAAAAGTACTTAACCCATACTTATAGTAAGGCAAAAACCCTTAAGCTGTGCCTATTTTTAGATCTAATTCAAAAAGGTGCTAAATACCTATAAAGGTCAGACAACTTGTAAACTTGCAAGGAGCAAAGAGGTGAGAACTTACTCAGGTGTGAATTACTCAAAGTTTAGTCTACTCAGGTGTGAATTAAGAATGGTCTGTCCTTTTTAAATCGTCTACAGTGATTAGTAGTTGTAAGAACATAGGGGAGGTGACATAGAAGAAAATTCGCTTTTAAAAGGAGCTCAGAAAGGGCTCTGGGGAAATTCAGCTGGAAGGAATCAGCTGGAGAGATTGAACTGGGAAAGGCTGAATGGTGGCTGAACTTGATTGAGCTAGCTGAAGCTGAACTGTTGTCTCTCTGAACACTAAAATCTTGCTTTGGACAGATCTTGTGGTGAGTTGATAAAAGACTGACTGATCTCTCTTAAGGTTAGCCTATGCTGGCCTAGCCTTTTTCTCATTATTTCCTTTCTCTCTCTCTCTCTCTCTCTCTCTCTCTCTCTCTCTCTCTCTCTCTCTCTCTCTCTCTCTCTCTCTCTCTCTCTCTCTCTCTCTCTCTCTCTCTCTCTCTCTCTCTCTCCCTTTCTTTAATTCCTCATTTTTATTAATTAAAATCTCTATAAAACCCAGCTGACTTGGGTATATTTCATATATGGGAATATTTCCCTGGCCACCACTTTATATTTGATTTAAATCAAGACACTGTACTGAAACCATATTTTCTGCGGTCACAATTTAAGCCAACCACTCTTTTAACTGTTACAGAACACAATGAGATGCTATATTGCTTAGTAGACTTTAAAATGCTGGGCATCTGGAAACTCTTGTAATTAGTATCATTTCATTTCTCTGTGCATAGAAGATTACTCAGTTTAGGTCAATTCCCTGGGGGTAAGGGATAAAGCTGATCTCAATAGGTGAGCCATTGAAGTGGGAATGACCAGGAGAACCAGAGGGGAAGCAGTTAGAAACCAACAGGGGAAGAGCCAAGATGGCAGCATAGCAGGAGCTTCTCTGAATCTCCTTCTAACCAATCATTACAAAGCATCTCAAGGGGGCAGCTGGGTAGCTCAGTGAATTGAGAGCCATGCCTAGAGACGGGAGGTCCTAAGTTCAAATCTGTCCTCAGACACTTCCAAGCTATGTGACCCTGGGCAAGTCACTTGACCCCCATTGCCTAGCCCTTACCACTCTTCTGCCTTGGAGCCAATACACAGTATTGACTCCAAGACGGAAGGTAAGGGTTAAAAAAAAAACAAAAAACAAAGCATCTCAAAAGGACAAAAATCAGAACCAGAGAAATAAAGGCACTCTCCCACTGGTCACAGTGTGAAAGGTAGGCAGTGAGTGAGGATTCCTATGCCATAAAGAAAAGAAACTGCTCAAATCAAAGCACTAGTTGACCACACTTTCCCCCACATCAAATACTGAACCACAGTTAATGCCAGGGCCAGGAGAATTTCCAAAGTCTCAGGGGAAGACTGAGAGCACCACAGAATACCCCTGAGGGCTGTGGCTGGCCTTGGCAGTGAGACTCAAAGCTAAATAACACAGTCCTTGCAGCAGGGGAAGCAAAGGGGCAGCCAAAAGGGTAGCCAAAGCAGAGTTGAGGATGATGAACTTAGTGCAAAACCCATGTTGCAGTTGAAAATACAAGAAGCAACAGCTGAGGAAGATAGCCTTAGGAAAAAATGCTTTGAAGCAGGAACTACACATAAAAAAAAAAAAAACAACAGAGATGTACCTGCCCTCATTCAATCCTCAGAAAGGGAACGAAAGATACTCACAAGGCAAAGCCCTTGAGACAGAAGCTAAGAAACCAATGACCACCAACATGCAAGAATACCAATCCTAAAGGGCCAAAAGGAGTTTACAAAAAAAAACCATCTTGACCCTGGAAAATTTTTATGGAGAAAAAGAGCAAATGTAGAATATCTGTCTTGTAAAGTGGGTAGAGGAAGTGCACATCATCCTCTTCCTCATTTCTTGCTCTGGGGCCCAGGGGTCTCACATTAAAAAAAATCCCTTAAATTCTGTTTTAGAATATATATTAAATATTGTTTCTAAAGCAGAATAGCATAAGGGCTTGGGATTTGGGGGTAAGTGGAATGCCCAGGGTAACAGAGATACAAAGTGACTAAGGACAGATTTGAAGCTAGGTCCTTCTGACTCCAGGCCTGTCCCCTCTATTCACTGAGCCCTTTCATCTTGTTGTGAGAAAAAGAGAAACCATTAAAAGGAGAAAGCTGTGGGAGAGACCTGAGAACTGGAGAATTACCACCATTCTCGGAAGGAAATGCTTCCTCAGTGTTCCAATTCCTGCATGATCCAGCAACTTTAGCACTAGATGACTGGCATGGAGAGGTGCCTTATTAGTCTATTTCAGACTTCTCCTAATTCATAAACTCTTCATGTGTTTCTGATTTCTCTTTATTGAGATTCCTTAGTAGCAGGAAAACTCACCAAAGGAAGACACCCACATCTCACATACAGTGCCAAAAACAAGGTGGTGAAGTATGGGTGAGAATATGACTCCTGGGAAACAAGTCCTCTTCTGCAAGTCTGACTTGGCCAGATTGGGCTGGATGGCACTTGCCACTCTGTGGCTCAGAATAGGGCAAGGCTTTCTCTCTAGGACTGGGAGGGAAGAATCCCAGGTGCCTTTCATAAGTTAGGTAAAGGAGGAACCTGGCCCTTGGAAGTCCATGCCTCCAAATTTGGAAAAGATACAGAAATGGAGATTGGAGAAGTCTTTCAGAACAAAGGGGCCACTAGGAGAACCCACTGGTGGCTAACTCTGTTGGTTCTTAAATTTATTTGCAGGGATTGGATACTAACGATTTGTACTTTGTAAGGACATGGTAGTTGTCCCTGAATAAGTATCAGATATGATTTGACTAAGGTCTCAATCAGAGCAATTGAGTTACTTGAGAAAGAAGGGATACTTAGAGAAGAGTTGTCTTTGGAGCTTCTTAAAATATAAGATTACTTCCCAGGCACCAGGGTTTCTTTCCCCCTCCCTCATCAAGCCTTATCACTGACATGCAACTACCTCAAAGTTAGTCCTTCAGCCATATACACTATTATTCTCCTACTCAGCTAGCCTATGGAGTGTTGGATCTTTCTCAGGAGTCTTTTTCCTACACTAGGTTATGTAATATTTTAATTTGAGAAATTGTTTGGAGCTGTAGTAGTAGTAGTAGTAGTAGTAGTAGTAGTAGTAGTAGTAATAGTAGTAGTAGTAGTAGTAGTAGTAGTAGTAGTAGTAGTAGTAGTAGTTGTTGTTGTTGTTGTTGTTGTTGTAGTAATAGTAGTAGTATTGGTAAAGAGAGGGGAAAATGGAAGAAAGGTCAATAGATATTAGTGTTAAAAGGAATTTCCCTCCAGATTATGTGTTTTTGTTTGATATCATCAATCACTGACCTGTAGGTCATTTATCATTGAGATTGACTGGTATTGAGAAACCCTCAGAGAAAGGAAGTTGAAACCAAGGAGAAGGGAAACTGATCCGACAGAAACTGCCCCCTTGTTAATCCAAGGAATTGCTCCTGCTCTTCTCTCTCTCTCTCTCTCTCTCTCTCTCTCTCTCTCTCTCTCTCTCTCTCTCTCTCTCTCTCTCTCTCTCTCTCTCTCTCTCTCTCTCTCTCTCTCTCTCTCTCTCTCTCTCTCTCTCTCTCTCTTCTCTCTCTCTCTCTCTCTCTCTCATTCTTTCCAGTTTGACATATACTATCATTTTGTTCAGTCTCTTTACATTTAACTCTTCCTAAACTATTCTTAAGTAAGTTATTATAGTTTATTTAGATTGGCTAAAATACACCAAGATGTTGACCAGAACCAGTAATCAAGACTGATCAAAGCTACAACCGCACTGCAGAAAACTTTGGATTGGTGAGAAATGGTTAAGTATTGGGGGAGGGAAGCAAGCTGAACTTTTGCTTTTTTCCCCAAATAGAGCCAGGTTTGGGGATTAAGCTCTAATTAATGATTAAATTACAGCTAGGAAATATTGTGGATGGAGTCTGGAGTCAAAAAACTCATCTTTCTGAGTTCAAATCTGGTCTCAGACACTCAATAGATGTGTGACCCTGGGAAAGTCACTTCACCATCTTTGCCTCAGTTTTCTCATCTGTAAAATGAGCTAGACAAGGAGTGCAAACCCCTCCAGCATCTCTGCTAAGAAATGGAGTCAGGAAGAGTTGTACATGACTCTATAATTACTTGTTAACAATTTCTCCTCACACATAAGGGTTTTGCTTTCCATCATCATTTGCCTCTATGATTCTAGTTCAGCCCTCTGTGGCCACACAGAACACTTCTAAATCCTCTTCCACGTAAGAGTCCAGAATATTGCTATCAGGCCTCTCCCCAAAGCTTTCTATTCCTTTTTCTAATATGTAGTTCCTCAATTGATCTTCAGAGACTCCCAAACCCTCAGCAATCTGGCTGAACACTCCCCAGTTCACTGTTGCCCCTTGTAAAATGTGTCATCTAGAACCAAATACAATAGTAAAAGTGCCATCTGATAGTACAGAAGGGCAGCTATCTCCTTATTCTTGGAAATGGACATGCTTCTCTTAAGACGGCATTAGTGGTTGGGGTAGTTGTGTAGCTCAGTGGATTGAGAGCCAGGCCTAGAGATCAGAGGTTCTGGGATCAAATCTGACCTCAAATAATTCCTAGCTATATGACCCTGGGCCACTCACTTAACTTCCATTGCATAGTATTGATCCTACGTCTGATAGGTAAGGGTTAAAATAAAGTTTGCATTATGTTTTTTCAACTACTCTATTACCTTTCCTACAGATAATAACTTTGTGGTTCTCTCAATCATCCCCAAGATCTCTTTATGAAATCTAACTTGGCATTAATGATCTGTATCCAATTTCCCCTTTTTTTAAATCAACCATGCCCCATTAATTTAACTTTTTTCTATGACATGTATACTAGTAACTGCCCCATCGAGGTCGATTTTTTTTTGTGATTTTGACATTTTGTATTCCAGGATAGGACCTGATATCAATTCCCAATAATATTCATATTATCACATTCCACCTACTGTACCAGCTTCCTGAACTACTTCTACATCCTATCTGTTTTTACCATCCCTATCATGCCAATTTTTTCTTTCTCTATATTTTCCTTCCAGGTCCAAAATTATGCTTTCTGCTTGTCTACAGAATTACTAGAACATTAATGGTCACCATTTACTAAGGTCTTTAAAGATATTATTTCATTTGAGCCAAGTCACTCATAGGAACATTGAACGGAATGAGTTCAAGAACAGAAACTTCAGAAGATTTGTCTGAACTGATGCAGAATGAAGTGAGTAGAACAAGAAGGTAATTTATACAATAACGATAGTGTTGTGAAGTCAAAGAACTTTGAAAAACTTGGGACCTCTGATCAATGCAGTGGCTGACAAGGACTGCAGAAGACCCATGATAATAAGTTACTCACTTCCTACAAAAAGCTACAGACTTGCTATGAAATCAGCTGCCTCAATTCAGAAATAGGATGGACTCAGGCTGTAAGTTGCACCAGATATTTATTGAGATTGAGAATTACTTTACCTTGATATGTCCACATGAGTATTTTAATCTTGAAAGAATTACTAATATATTAATATTGCAACCTATGTGCTCAGGTATCATATTCATAGATATATTAGTTCTTGATCATTGTATTTAATAGGTACTCTATTAATTTTGACTACTCTTCAAATGTACATCCCAAAGGTCAGAAGAATTCCTGGGTAGGCTGCCACATTGTCCTAGTTCCCACCTTGCCAGACCAGATTCCATACAAGGTCATATGCTAAGTTAATCTACTCCTCTTTGATCTTGTAGTTGTCAGGTGAGCCGATATTAAGTCTTATGCCATGTCACATGAACATTAGCTACCTCCCATTCCCCATTGTTTGATCCTCCAGTAAAAGATTGAGGAAATATGTAGTTCACTCTCTCTCTCTCTCTCTCTTTCCCATCATCAGAGGAGCACACAGGCTGGATCCCAAGCTCTTTAATTCCTGGCTCTGAGTCTTTCTTCCTTTATTATATTCCCTCTTTCTCTATATCCCCTTTACCCATTTTTCCTCAGTTTCTAACTCTCCTTTTCAGGTGTCCAACTAAGAATATATTAATTTGTGGCTATAGGCAGACACAACCCATACATGTCCCAAACATATTCTTTTTCATTAGTGGTAGAAGGTAGAAGGGGAACAGAAAATAGATTGTGATTAATTGGAAAAAGTAAATTAAGAAAAAGTTCCTTTCAAACACAGGTGTCAAATACATAGACTGCAACATTGCCAGGTGCTGCCTGAACCAGGTCAAAAGGTAATTGGGAAGTAGTTGTAGCAGTCCACCCCTAGCTATGGGCAAGGGGAACAGTCGGTATGTACAGATTGCCTTAGAAGAGAGCATGCTCAGTCTTGAGCATGCCAAGTATTGCATATGGCTGGGAAAGCCTCTGACCCTTGACCCCAGCTTCCCCCAGGTTAAGCGGGAACACAGGTTTCTTTGTGCTCACCTGGTTAAGAGAAACCACACCCATACCTTGTCATTAACCAATGATCATCATCCCTGTGTACTGTGTATATTTGCATATCAAAGATTATATATAGCCCAGCAAGCTCTGCCTCTCTCTCTCTCTTTCAGGCTAGCTGATGGCTGTCCTGGCAGGACTTGGCCTCTGGCCAAGCTCCATCTTTAAATCATCTCTATCTCTCTTTCATCTCTCTGACCTGTGTGGGATTAAATGTGGATCTCTGGACTGGTAAAAGCCTTTGGAAGGGTCCTTTGATCAGAGCTTAGCTGTGGCTCATGGCCACCTCATATCTCTAATTTGACTCCATCATCCCCCTTGTGGTATCTAAAACTTCTATCCTATCTCTATCTTCCTACCTTAAAGCTTCTCTCCCCTCTGAGGAAGCTTTAATAGTTAACCAAAAAAAAAAGATACACAGATAATTATATGCTAAATTAAAATGTGTGCTTTAAGCATCCTTATGTACAGATTTAGCCCAATAAAAAGTCATCCCTCCTGTAAAGTATATGCTGTTGGTATCTGACTTTCCAGAGGTCACTTCCACACATCAAAATTCTATTTCTCCCCCTGCTCTCCATTCAGAATATACCCAGAGTCAGGGACAGGAAGCTGGGATACCCCTAAGAATTATAACAATAAAGCTGCATGAAATAAAAGGAAACTAAGGCCAGAGATGATCTCTCTATGGTCCTGCTGCCATTAGTGTGATTATGGGAATGGAGGGTCTGTCATCTGTACATAGGAAAGTCAGACCAGTGAATTAATTGGGCAGCAGGAATTCTACAGTGGAAACAGTTACTGGAGGCTAAAGTCAATAGATCAGAATCAGGTTAAATAACTGACATGCTTCCATGTGGCATTTTATGCTACAAAAAGGAAAAATATAGAAGCAATGGTGAATCCCTATGTGTGAAAGCAGACAAAGTTTACATTCTCCTTTCCATCTCCAGAATTTCCCTGCCAAAGAGGACCAAGACCAGCCCCATTGCATGACCAGAGCTTATACTCCAACCAAGACTAGAAATATTCTTTGGGGACTTCCGGTTAAGATGGCAGCTTAGAGAAAGCTAAAGCTCAGATCTCCTGAAAACCCTTCCCGACAGATCTCAAATGATCAGCTCCTAAGGCGCCGAAATTCAAAACGATCAACAGCACAGACCCTGGGAACCCTCCTCCTGGACCTGGACCCGGTTCAAAAGGTACGGCTCCCCTTAAAAGCCAGAACCCGAGATCCCTTGGACCTCAGGGGTAGGAGCACAGAGTCCAAGGCTCCCGGAAGCCTCAGCCTGGCCGGGCTCTGAGAGCAGAACCCTCAGGGCCTTCTAGAGTCCCAGTGAAAGTTACTGCCTGGGGCTTCCGCTGCAGAGAGCTGGTCGAAACAACAGCAACCCTCAGGGCGGGCAAGACAGCCTCACTGGCTGGATCCTGCTATCCAAGTCTCAGTGAAAGTCCTTGCCCGGAGCTTGGGAAAGCTGCAGCCCATCCCCCCGCTGGCCGACGAAACAGCCTCACAGCCAGCGATTCTGAAGGCAACTTCCGGAAAGCGAGCCAGGGGGAGAGTGTGGCCTCGTGGTCCGACCCTTCCATTCCAGTTCCAGTGAGGCATATTCAGTTTAACCCAGGGAAAGCTCATAGAACTATCTGCCCAGGACTAAAGCCTCTGAACACCAGAAAGAGACAAGAAAAACTAATCCTCCACATTCAGAAATGGCAAACTCCACAGAACCACAGAAGCCCCAAAATACCAAGAAAAATAAGAAGAAAGGGGCGACTTTGGACACATTCTATGGAGCCAAAATACAAAATACAGAGCAGACAGAAGATAATATAAAAGAAAATCCTCCAAAACCTTCCAAAGGAAATGGAAACTCTCCACAAACCTATGAAGAATTTGAATCAGAAATGACCAAAAAGATGGAAGCCTTCTGGGAGGAAAAGTTGGAAATAATGCAAAAGAAATTCACGCATCTACAAAACCAGTTTGACCAAACTGTAAAAGAAAACCAGGCTTTAAAGGCCAGAATCAGGCAGCTGGAAGACAACGATCGTGTAAAAGAGCAAGAATCAATAAAGCAAAGCCAAAGTACCAAGAAATTAGAAGAGAACATAAAATATCTCACCGACAAGGTGATAGATCTGGAAAATAGGGGGAGAAGGGATAATTTAAGAATAATTGGACTCCCAGATAAGCCAGAAATAAACACCAAACTGGACATGGTGATACAAGATATAATCAAAGAAAATTGCCCAGAGATTCTAGAACAAGGGGGCAATACAGCCACTGACAGAGCTCACAGAACACCTTCTACACTAAACCCCCAAAAGACAACTCCCAGGAATGTAATTGCCAAATTCCAAAGCTATCAAACAAAAGAAAAAATCCTACAGGAAGCCAGAAAAAGACAATTTAGATATAAAGGAATGCCAATCAGGGTCACCCAAGACCTTGCAAGTTCTACTCTGAATGATCGTAAGGCATGGAACATGATCTTCAGAAAGGCAAGAGAGCTGGGTCTCCAACCAAGAATCAGCTACCCAGTAAAACTGACTATATACTTCCAAGGGAATGTATGGGCATTCAACAAATTAGAAGACTTCCAACTTTTTGCAAAGAAAAGACCAGAGCTCTGTGGAAAGTTTGATACCGAAAATCAAAGAGCAAGGAATACCTGAAAAGGTAAATATTAAGGAAAGGGGAAAATGTTATCTTCTTCTTTTACTCAAACTCTCTTCTATAAGGACTACATTTTTATCAACCTATGTATACTAACATGTGGGGAAAATGTAATGTATAAATAGGGGGTAAAGAAAGACCAAATAGAATAATCATTCTCACACAAAGATTCACATGGGAAGGGGAGGGGAAGAAAACTCCTATAAGAAGGAGAGGAAGAGAGGGGGGGGGGGTTACTTAAACCTCAATCTCAGGGAAATCAGCTCTGAGAGGGAAAAACATCCAGATCCATTGGGATCTTGAATTCTATCTTACCCAACAAGGGTAAGGAGAAGGGAAAACCAAGGGGGGGAGGGGGAGAGGGAGAACAAAAAGGGAGGGAAAGAGAGGGGGGAGGGGGAGGGAACAAAAAGGGAGGGACTAGAAAGGGAAATATCAAGGGAGGGAACAAGGGGGACTGTTTCAATGTAAATCACTGGACTAAAAGGTAGAGCCGAAGAAGAAAAGGTTAGAATTAGGGAAGGCAATCAAAATGCCAGGGAGTCCACAAATGACAATCATAACTTTGAACGTGAATGGGATGAACTCACCCATAAAACGTAGACGAATAGCAGAATGGATTACAATCCAAAACCCTATCATATGTTGTCTTCAAGAAACACACATGAGGCGGGTTGACACCCACAAGGTCAGAATTAAAGGATGGAGTAAGACCTTCTGGGCTTCAACTGATAGAAAGAAAGCAGGAGTGGTAATCATGATATCTGATAAAGCCAATGCAAAAATAGACCTGATCAAAAGGGATAGGGAAGGTATTTATATTTTGTTAAAAGGGACTATAGACAATGAGGAAATATCATTAATCAATATGTATGCACCAAATAATATAGCACCCAAATTTCTAATGGAGAAACTAGGAGAATTGAAGGAAGAAATAGACAATAAAACCATACTAGTGGGAGACTTAAACCAACCATTATCAAATTTAGATAAATCAAATCAAAAAATAAATAAGAAAGAGGTAAAAGAAGTGAATGAAATCTTAGAAAAATTAGAATTAATAGACATATGGAGAAAAATAAATAGGGATAAAAATGAATACACCTTCTTCTCAGCACCACATGGCACATTCACAAAAATTGACCATACATTAGGTCACAGAAACATAGCACACAAATGCAGAAAAGCAGAAATAATGAATGCAGCCTTCTCAGATCACAAGGCAATAAAAATAATGATTAGTAATGGTACATGGAAAACCAAATCTAAAACCAATTGGAAATTAAACAATATGATACTCCAAAACCGTTTAGTTAAAGAAGAAATCATAGAAACAATTAATAATTTCATCGAGGAAAATGACAATGGCGAAACATCTTTTCAAACCTTTTGGGATGCAGCCAAAGCGGTAATCAGAGGTAAATTCATATCCCTGAATGCTTATATTAACAAACAAGGGAGAGCAGAGATCAATCAATTGGAAATGCAAATGAAAAAACTGGAAAGCGATCAAATTAAAAACCCCCAGCAGAAAACCAACTTAGAAATCCTAAAAATTAAGGGAGAAATTAATAAAATCGAAAGTGATAGAACTATTGATTTAATAAATGAGACAAGAAGCTGGTACTTTGAAAAAACAAACAAAATAGACAAGGTACTGGTCAATCTAGTTAAAAAAAGGAAGGAAGAAAAGCAAATTCACAGCATTAAAGATGAAAAGGGGTACAGCACCTCCAATGAGGAGGAAATTAAGGCAATCATTAGAAATTACTTTGCCCAATTATATGGCAATAAATACACCAATTTAGGAGAAATGGATGAATATATACAAAAATACAAACTGCCTAGACTAACAGAAGAGGAAATAGAATTCCTAAATAATCCCATATCAGAAATTGAAATCCAACAAGCCATCAAAGAACTTCCTAAGAAAAAGTCCCCAGGGCCTGATGGATTCACCTGTGAATTCTATCAAACATTCAGAGAACAGTTAATCCCAATACTATACAAACTATTTGACATAATAAGCAAAGAGGGAGTTCTACCAAACTCCTTTTACGACACAAACATGGTACTGAGTCCAAAACCAGGCAGGTCAAAAACAGAGAAAGAAAACTATAGGCCAATCTCCCTAATGAATATAGATGCAAAAATCTTAAATAGGATACTAGCAAAAAGACTCCAGCAAGTGATCAGAAGGATCATTCACCATGATCAAGTAGGATTCATACCAGGGATGCAGGGCTGGTTCAACATTAGGAAAACCATCCACATAATTGACCACATCAACAAACAAACTAGCAAGAATCACATGATTATTTCAATAGATGCAGAAAAAGCCTTTGATAAAATACAACACCCATTCCTATTAAAAACACTAGAAAGCATAGGAATAGAAGGGTCATTCCTAAAAATAATAAACAGTATATATCTAAAACCAACAGCTAATATCATCTGCAATGGGGATAAACTAGATGCATTCCCAATAAGATCTGGAGTGAAACAAGGATGCCCATTATCACCTCTACTATTTGACATTGTACTAGAAACACTAGCAGTAGCAATTAGAGAAGATAAAGGAATTGAAGGCATCAAAATAGGCAAGGAGGAGACCAAGTTATCACTCTTTGCGGATGACATGATGGTCTACTTAAAGAATCCTAGAGATTCAACCAAAAAGCTAATTGAAATAATCAACAACGTTAGCAAAGTTGCAGGATACAAAATAAACCCACATAAATCATCAGCTTTTCTATATATCTCCAACACAGCTCAGCAGCAAGAACTAGAAAGAGAAATCCCATTCAAAATCACCTTAGACAAAATAAAATACCTAGGAATCTACCTCCCAAGACAAACACAGGAACTATATGAACACAACTACAAAACACTCGCCACACAACTAAAACTAGACTTGAACAAATGGAAAAACATTAACTGCTCATGGATAGGACGAGCCAATATAATAAAAATGACCATCCTACCCAAACTTATTCATCTATTTAGTGCCATACCCATTGAACTACCAAAATACTTCTTCACTGATTTAGAAAAAAACATAACAAAGTTCATTTGGAAGAACAAAAGATCAAGGATATCCAGGGAAATAATGAAAAAAAACACATATGATGGGGGCCTTGCAGTCCCTGACCTCAAACTATATTACAAAGCAGCAGTCATCAAAACAATTTGGTACTGGCTAAGAAACAGAAAGGAAGATCAGTGGAATAGACTGGGGGAAAGCGACCTCAGCAAGACAGTATACAATAAACCCAAAGATCCCAGCTTTTGGGACAAAAATCCACTATTCGATAAAAACTGCTGGGAAAATTGGAAGACAGTGTGGGAGAGACTAGGAATAGATCAACACCTCACACCCTACACCAAGATAAATTCAAAATGGGTGAGTGACTTAAACATAAAGAAGGAAACCATAAATAAATTGGGTAAACACAGAATAGTATACATGTCAGACCTTTGGGAGGGGAAAGGCTTTAAAACCAAGCAAGATATAGAAAGAATCACAAAATGTAAAATAAATAATTTTGACTACATCAAACTAAAAAGCTTTTGTACAAACAAAACCAATATAACTAAAATCAGAAGGGAAACAACAAATTGGGAAAAAATCTTCATAGAAACCTCTGACAAAGGTTTAATTACTCATATTTATAAAGAGCTAAATCAGTTGTACACAAAATCAAGCCATTCTCCAATTGATAAATGGGCAAGGGAAATGGATAGGCAGTTCTCAGATAAAGAAATCAAAACTATTAACAAGCACATGAAGAAGTGTTCTACATCTCTTATAATCAGAGAGATGCAAATCAAAACAACTCTGAGGTATCACCTCACACCTAGCAGATTGGCTAACATAACAGCAAAGGAAAGTAATGAATGCTGGAGGGGATGTGGCAAAATAGGGACATTAATTCATTGCTGGTGGAGCTGTGAACTGATCCAACCATTCTGGAGGGCAATTTGGAACTATGCCCAAAGGGTGCTAAGAGAATATCTACCCTTTGACCCAGCCATAGCACTGCTGGGTCTGTACCCCAAAGAGATAATGGACACAAAGACTTGTACAAAAATATTCATAGCTGCGCTCTTTGTGGTGGCCCAAAACTGGAAAATGAGGGGATGCCCATCAATTGGGGAATGGCTGAACAAACTGTGGTATATGTTGGTGATGGAGTACTATTGTGCTAAAAGGAATAATAAAGTGGAGAAATTCCATGGAGACTGGAACAACCTCCAGGAAATGATGCAGAGCGAGAGGAGCAGAACCAGGAGAACATTGTACACAGAGACAAACACACTGTGGTATCATCGAACGTAATGGACTTCTCCATTGGTGGTGGTGTAATGTCCCTGAACAACTTGCAGGGACCCAGGAGAAAAAAAAACACCATTCATAAGCAAAGGATAAACTGTGGGAGTGGAAACACCGAGAAAAAGCAACTGCCTGAATACAGAGGTTGAGGGGACATGACAGAGGATAGACTCTAATGCAAATACTATCAACAAAGCAATTGGTTCAAATCAAGAAAACATCTAATGCCCAGTGGACTTGCGCGTTGGCTATGGGGGGTAGGGGGGAGAGGAAAAGAAAATGATCTATGTCTTTAACGAATAATGCTTGGAAATGACCAAATAAAATATATTTAAAAAAAAAAGAAATATTCTGTGGTTTCACAGCACCAAGGGAAAGGGACTGAAGGAAAGAGTATGGGGCAGTCATTGAAACTGCAGTCTTAGAAGGTGGGACACAAAGAAGGTTGTATGTCACTGGGACAGAAGAGAATAATACAATATCAATAACAAAGATGATGACGACAACTAACGTTTTTATTTTGTGTCTACCATGTAAAAAGGACTTTCTCCACCTAAAATCCTATTATACACAGAACAAATATTATTCATTTTTCCAGATGAAGAAACTGAGGCTATGAAAGGAGGAGTCATTTACTGCACAGATAGTAGACAGAAAAGAAAGGATTCAATCTACGTTTCATGATTCTGAGCTCAGGGCTCTTTCTACCACAATGCACTGTGTCATGGGACTAGGCAGAATATCTTATGTCTATTTCTCTCATACCAGGGAAAGAGAAAGCCCAACACAAAGTTGGTGGCCCAATCCAGATACTCACCATAGATTATAATATTCTTGGTTGCGGTGTGCGTCAAGCCAGTGAATGAGTTAGATGCAATACAGGTATAGGTTCCAGCATGATTCAGGGATGAAATAACAGAAAATATGGCTGAGTTGCTGACAGATTGTCCATTCTGTAACCAAGTGAATTGTGCTGGTGGGTTAGAATCAGCTACACAGCTCAAGGTAATATTTACCCCAGTAGGGTACACACCAGCTGAACGGACAATCGTGGCGATATCTGGGCCATCTGGAGGAAAGAGAAGGATTCCATATTGAGATTAAGGTAGAAAGAAGGGCATCTCCTAGTCTGTAACCCATCACCAGGGACCACTGTGTCTCCCTGATCGTCCCTTGAGCTGGGAAATTCACAGTTGGTACTCTAAGAGTTTGGATCTGAACTTGGAAGATCTTAGGGCTTTCTCCAGTTCAGCACCCTGGATGGCCACCCTCAACCAAAAAAGCATGACAAGGCCAATCTGGGCTCCCTAAAAATGAAGGGGTTTGGGAACCTCAGAGCCTACCTCTTTAGCTCTCTGAGAAGGGACTGAATTAGCCTGGCCTCTGGGAATACACCACCAGACTATAAGCAGGCACCATATAGGAAGAAGCAATATACTCACAGGTAACATTCAGTGGGAATGGATCACTCCTATTCCGAAACAATGGGTTCTCGATTTCACACACATAGGGCCCTTTGTTTTCCCTTCTTGTGAGCCTGCGGAGAGTGAGTATCCTCTTATCCAGGGACAGCTGTATCCTGCTACCAACTGGGGCAAGTCCATTTATGAACCACCGGTAAGCATGAATTTGACCCGTAGCATTGCATGTCATTGAGAAGTCCTTGGTCTCCACTGCAGTATTGTTGGAGGTGATGATGGTAGGTTTGGACAGTGGCACTGTGCAGGGAATAGACAGAAAATGACTGTATTCGTACTTTTTCTTATCTTATAACCAAATAAGTGGTTTGGAAGTGGCCTGTCTAAGACCTTGGCAAGGCTGAGGGCCAGAGACCAAGAACCTGTGATTTCAAAGGCAAAGACAAAGACCCCCCTTTCTCTGGTGCAGATCTCCACTCCTCCAGGCCTTAGGAAAGTTCAGCTTCAGTTCCTGTGGCTGACAAAGACATTCACATGGAGCCCAAGCCCTGGGTTCTCAGTCTTGCTGGGCTGAGGCAAGCTGGATGTAAACCTTAAAATTTCCAGACCCTACTTTATAAGATTGGATTAAGACCATTCCCCATTTGGGCAGTGAACTCTACTTAAAGCAGGAATGTGAGAATTCTACTATACCTACCTGGGTCTGCCCTAGGGGAAGATAAAGTTGTAAACTCTTTTCTGAACAATGAACAGTACTTAAACCCATACTTTTCTTAAGCTAAGTACCTATAAAGGTCAAGCAACTTGTGAATTTACAAGGAACAAAGAACTGGAAAACTTACTCAGAGCTTTCCTGGTGTTAATTACTCAAAAATCCACACCTTCTTAGGTGTGGACTAAGAATGGGTGGTCCTTTAGAAACATCTACAGTGATTGGTAGATGTAAGGACTTAGGGGAGGTGACAGAGGAGATTTTGTCCTTAAAAATAAGAGCTCAGAGAAGAACAAGAGGTGGGGGATCTGGTTTCTGATTCTCATTCTGAAGGAGAGCTCCTTGAGGAGCTCCTCTGAGGGGCTCTGTCCCTCTGGGGTAGGAGCTCTGGAGGCTCTTGAGAGAGGCCCTTTGAAACAATCTCTGTCTGGAAGACTCTGAGAAAGCAGCTGAGATGCTGCTGGCCTGGTGTCATTAGAAATACTTACTTAGACAGATCTTATGGTGAGTTATAAAAAACTGACTGATTTCTCTTTTAAGACTCAGGTCTAGGCCATATTGGCTTTGAGACCCTTCATACTTATTCCTTTTTTACTCTCTCTCTCTTTCTTTGATTACAAATTGTATTGTTAATGAAAATCTTTATAAAACCCAATTGACTTGGGTATTTGAATAATTGGGAATATTTCCCTGGCAACCACCTTATATTTGATTTTAAAACCCAAGACACTGTAGTGAAACATATTTCTCCGGTCAAATTTACTCACCCTCCCTTATATCTAACACAATTTATATCTTCCACTATTTTAATCACTACAGTTTAAAACCTCAAATCTCACATGGACTGGGGATGACAGACTACTTCATCCAACACCTGTACTTGGATTTGAGGCCTTTCTAGTTTGGCAGAACTACCAAGAGTTTATGATTCCTTAGCCTGGACTTCCAGAAGCCAGGATTCCTTACCTTGACATCTTCTTAAGAATATTGGGAGAACACTGTGGTATCATCGAACGTAATGGACTTCTCCATTAGTGGTGGTGTAATGTCCCTGCACAATCTGCAGGGATCAAGGAGAAAAAAACACTATCCAAAAGCAGAGGACAAACTGAGGGAGTAGAAACACCGAGGAAAAGCAACTGCCTGACTACAATGGCTGAGGGGACATGACAGAGGAAAGACTCGGAGCGAACACTCTGATGCAAATACTAACAACATGGCAATGGGTTCAAGTCAAGAACACATATGATACCAGTGGAATCACACGTCGGCCACGGGGGGTGGGAGGGAGGAAAAGAAAATGATCTTTGTCTTTAATGAAAAATGCATGGAAATGATCAAATAAAATACTATTAAAAAAATAAAAAAAAAATAAAAAAAAAGAATATTGGGAGAAACTGGAGAAGATAGACTAGGGACAGGCCATGGGGAAATTGTGCTCAGAAAGGGAAACTTACTTTAACTCTTAAGAGGAAAGAAGAGGAAAGGAAGAGAGAGGGAATAGATCAGTTCTTATCAGGATACGAAAGGATGAGTCTCTGGCTGGGAGTCAGGTGAGACCTGGTTCAAGGCTGGAGATTTCAAACCCACAATAACATCTCTCCTGCCTAGGACTGTGTTTTGCCACCCCAGGAGGCAGTTCATACCCATTTACTGGATTCTGGAATTCCCTGCTTTGGGCTCTTCTCTTTCCTTAGGTGTTTCCTACCCTACAAGATGAGAATGAGAATATTGAAGGTGATCTTCAAGCTCAGATGAGGTTTTATGCTGGGAATCTAAGCTAATGGGGACTAATCTTCCCTGAGCCTTCATGACCCAAGGGGAGCCCTTTCCTTATCTCTAGTTAGCAGGTAGGCCTTGCCACTGAGAGAGGTGTGTGTACCAGAGTAAAGCCTGGGGCACATCCAGGAGCATTGACAGGCTTCTGTCCTGTGTCATCCATGGCCAGCTGTCTTAAAATTAATTTCCAAATTGACATTCATAAGTTAAAAATATTTCAGCTTCCTTGACCTTTCACCTTGTTATTTTGGTAGAGCTTGCACTCCATCCCAGGGTCTTGGTTGGGAAGTATAAGGAGAGGAAGAATGAGCCTCCCATTTGTATCCAGTAAAGCCAAGTGAGACTGGCCGGGAAGGTGACAAATCTGAGGTCAGCTAGCCACCTTTTGTAGTGGGGGGAGAATATGAAGAAACAGTGAGCATGTTCCTGGGCATGAAGGTCATGGTAGGACTTTTTGGAAGGTGTTTTGGCAGCATCAATGGATCCAGTGACTGACATGACATAGTGACTAGTGTTGGACTAAGAGTGAGAAAGATCTATATTCAAATTCTGTCTCAAAATGTTACTGGCTGTGTGTGTTACTAGCAAGTCCCTATCTGTGTCTCAGTCTCCTGATTTGTTAAATGGGTAAAATAATCTCTCCCTCCTGGTGTTGTTGGATGAAATGAGACCATATATAAAAGCTCTGTATAAATCCTGAGAATAGGCCAAACAAATGTTCAGAGGAAGGAAAGTACAGAGTATGAGTCTGGGTACCAAAGGCAGACCCAGGCTGTCTGAGCACACAATGCATGGCCAGAAGTATCTGAAAGGTCTGATGCCCTTTTGTGAAGGGAGCCAGACCAAGAACACTCAAGGATAGTCTGTAGGCAGTAGGGAGTCATGAGCAGAGAAGAGACATGAGCACACACATGTGTATTTGAAAGACCAATTGAGGGCACTAGAGATGCTTAGCCCAAAGAAGAAAAGACTTGAGGGGGAGGGGAGACATGTCTCCAAAGACTGGTCAAGTTATAATGAGTTTGATGCCCCTGCCAGGGGATGCTCAGTGGTTACATTGATCAGGGAGGGACTATTTCCTAATGTGTCAGTATCTTTTCTCCTTACAGCAACATTCTGGTACCCTTTTATCTCTTGTCTATCACAGAACAACTCTTTTTTTTTTAAACCCTTACCTCCTGCATTAGAATCAATACTATGTATTGTTTCCAAGGCAGAAGGGCCAGGCAATGGGGGTTAAGTAACTAGCTCAAGGTCACACAGCTAAGAAATGTCTGAGGCAAGATTTGAACCCAAGACTTCCTGTTCCACGGCCATGCTCTCAATCCACTGAGATACCCAGCTGCCCCCACAGATCAACTCTTCAGAGGAGGTAATGGCTTCTTTTTCAGAAGGGGCAGGGATTATGATTGGAATCTTGGTGATTCTGATTGGGAACTCTACTATTTTTTTGTTAGAAAGATAGGAGAGTAGGATTCTGTGGCCCCGGACTCTCCTCTCTCATAGTCTGCCTCCCATAATGTGGGAGAGAAATCAAGATGATTCCTCAATTTCTTGACCTTCTCTAAGGCCCTAGTCTCCCCTCCCTGGCCCAAACATGCCTTTCACACAGTATTTACTGCTGTGGATCTCATTGTTCTTTTCAGAGTTATTAATTGTTCCTCCTTTTTTTTTTCAACTTCTTTCTCTAGGAAACAGTTTTTACTTCTCTGTTTTTAGAAGAGTTGCTAGACCTAGAGTATGTAACCCACAAAATTAAGGAAATAAGTTCTAAGAAGACAGAGCAAGAAAAAATGGAGAGGCAGCAAAGGGAACAGGGAGAGGGTAGGCTAGAGAAAAAGAGAGATGGAGGAGAGCTGTCAGCAGGCTGCATCTCAAGGTAATAGCTCCAGAGGCTTTCCTTGACTACACAGACCAAACAGGATTCAGTTTTAATGGACTTGACTCCCTGCTCATTTCATTCCAAAAATTATTTGGGATGCCTTGGAGAACTGAACTGAACAGGATTTCTGGACTGACTCTGCCACAATGCCAAGACCTATAAACAGGCTTGCTGGGAGCCATCAGGCCAGGACTCCTTGACAGAGGCACGTGTGTTACTAAGGAGGCCACAGTGTGGCCCTTGGGAAGATGTGATTGTCCCCTCAGCCCCCATTTGCATGACCTCTTAATTGACATGATTTTTATTTCCCCTGGTCTGAAAAGGAATAATGCCAGAGCAAAACACCTGTACTCTAATTCTCTAAAACATCACTGAAAGATCAGACCCTCAAACCCAATCCCAAAAGACTATCATGTGTTAAACTTTACTTAGGTACATAATCCCCAGTAAAACCACAGCTACAGGCCAAGCCCAAAAACTTTTCACTCACAGAAACCTATTCTCATGAAGCCAGCACACAAATCAATCATAGAGAACCATACAATAAGTACAAGTTCATCAAGCTTCAATATGCCTCAGTGACTGGATTACACAAACCAGTAAGTCACCAGTGGGAAACTCCCTAGTAAGAACCCTGAGAAATGACCAGTCTGATATGAAATCTGAATTATGTTTCCAGTACCCCTCAACCTCAATGATATGATTGTTGAATTGTCTTTTAAGAACTGTTGATAATTATCGTATTTCGTTAAAAGCAATAAGTAATTTTCCTTGATTGTTTGTAAGCTTAAAACTTCTCACAGGGTAATGAGAAAATTAAGCCACCTGTGATGAAATCATTTATCTTGTATGCTGTCTGTAATCACAATATATGAATATAGAATGTTAATCAAGTGATTTGTTAAAAGTTAATGTATCACTTTTCCAATTATCTCTCTTTGAACATGTGTGTTAGCTAATGTATCTATGTGCAAAGAAAATGGGCATAAAAATAAACACCAAGCCTGGGGATGGCAGAGCAGCTATCAGATGCAAAGCAATCCCATGACCGCAATGATTAAGCTGTCTTCCATTTGTTATTTTGACTGATCCTTTGCCACCTGTCGGGAACCCCTGGAGTCTCGAGTGAGGCTGGACCTTGCCTGTGGCATTTCTGGTGCTGGAACAGGACCATTCCTGTCAAGTTAAATCCCCTTCCCCTAACCCTAAAAGTTTTGAATGGATCAGGTTCCCCGCCCCGAAGAGGTCCCAGGCCCCCCATGGACAGAGCAAGGTTTGTGGGGGGGATTAATCCAGGGCTCCCAATATAAGAGGAGCCGTTCATAACAGGTTAAGGTAGGAGAAGAAAAGGGCTGCCATGGGACACAGTGAATTGAAAGAAAGAAAACTTTTCACTGAAATAATTAAACACAGTTTTCAGAAAAGTGGAATAAAGGAGAGAAAAATAAGCAAGTCACAGCTGATTAATTCTTGGAGTTTATTCAAAATTGCGGTCTGTGGTTCCGTAATGTAAGGATGGTAGATTTAGACACAGAAGAAAAAGTTAGCCCAGAATTAAAATCTTATAACATCCCCATGGGCTAGACAACCACCAGTAACCCTTCCATCTGAGGAAAGGAGGAGTGGATGGTCAGGAATGAGGGGTCCCCCTCATCCTCCAACTCCATGACCCCCAGATTCTCGACTCTAGCAGAGAAAAGCCCATTTTTCAATCCCTTGTCACCTGCCTTTTCAAATGTTTACACTTAAGGCTCATAGAGCCAAAACCTTTTTTCACCTCTAACAGTTTTAAAGGGACAGTACTTTGGAAACAACAAGATGGACTTTTTCATTTCTTCTTCCTTTTTCTTTCTTCCTCAAGATCTTGCGTAAACACCTTAACTCTTAAAAGCATGCTTCCCTAGTATGTGTTTAATGTTTATTATGTGTGACTCGATGCGTATCTGCATCCTAAGTTTTGTGTTCGCATTTTCCCTAATTGGCCATTTACAAAAAAGTACTTCAAAGTCCTCCGCCGAAAAGAAATAATTTATGTTCCATAAATCTTCTTTCATTTTGTTTTAGAAAGGGCCCATCCAGACAAAAAAAAGAGAGAAAGAATGATTTGTAACCTACAAAGGGGCCTTTTATCCCCCAATCTGGCTCTTCTCTTAGATTTGATATTAAAGATCTATATAGGCAACCTTGGAAAACTGCTAATTAGTCTGGAAATGTACTGTGATGAGTGGAATTTTATGGTGATGATTGTGTCTCAGTTAGAAGTGAAATGTTAGCTAAATTCAATTCTGTTCAAGCCAGAGGTCTGTTTATCAACACTAGAACCAATAAGAGATAGTGATTGAAATAAGTTCAGAACTGGTTGAAGGTAATTAATAGACAGCTTGACACCAAGAGGAATTTTCCTTTCTAAAAGACAAAAAACCATAATGGATGCTTACTAAAACATAAGATATTTATATGTCAAATTCAGTCACTCAACAGTTATAGTGGAGAACTTTTTTCTAAGAATTAAATGTTGAATTTCAAAATGAGATATCCTTCAAAGACAGCAACATGTTAGCATTGAGATTGTAGAAGTTCAGAACTGGTAATTAGCATATGTGAATTTGCATAGTTGATAAGTATGTGATGTATGGCTAATGTTAGAAGATGTAAACAATGTTATACTTGATAGGGAATATATGTGCTATGAATAAGAAGAAACATATCTATTCAAATGTAATTTGTTATGATGTCATAATAGATGAATACAAAATATGTATGAAATTGTGCTGTGAAGAAAATTAATTTTTATGCAGATTATGTATAGTGCAATTGGCAAAGGAAATTTGACCAGTTCGAAATCAAATAAGATTCATTATTAGGCTATTAAGTCTAGGTAAAAGGTAGTCGCCTCTCCCATACTTATAGTAAGAGTAATAGGGACAAAAACTAAATGTTTTATTCTGCATGGAGCAGAAGTATGAAAGGAAAACTGGAATCTTAAGGAAACATTGTTAGAGAACTTTAAACAAAGTCAATTTAGAAGTTGTTAAGTTTTTCATTAATATACTGAGAGAGATTTAATATCAAGGTTTTAAAAACATGTAACTAAAGCGTTAAAAAAGGATTGGAAAGAAAGGAAAAATCTTCACAGACTACAAGTGCAGTCAAGCAGTTACTGTCCTAAAACATTCCAAAAGTAATTTATCCCCTTCCTCAGGTACAGAAAGGAGAACAAAAGTGCTTGTAATCATTTTATATTTATATTAAGGGACCAATAAAACAAAATATTTTAAACAGATAAAAGTTTTCAGCTACCTTATTTAAACTACAGAGATATAATTTGAAAAACTTGAGAGGTTGGCTGATAGCTGGAATAAATCTTGATCTGATAATAAGATATATTACAACTAAGACTTAAAGAAGCAACAGGTGTTTTAAGAGTTTATTTGAGTTGCCTAAATATTATAATCTCTATAAACTACTATTAAGTAAAAATATGAGTTTTTCTAGAAGCAGACATAAATAAAAGGTTTTTTTAATTCAAACTGCACAATGCTGGCTAGGTAATACAACTGCAAATGTCCAAACTACAAATCCAGAATCCTAAAGAAGCTCACGTGAGAAAACATAACTTCTTTTTAATAATGAAAATTGATATATTACAGTTAGCTAAACAAAAATAAAAATGCAATGATTTATGAATAGTTGGATTAACTGGATCCCAGCACAGGCACACATCCAACCCAATCCCTTCATGGGTGAGGATGAGTTCCAACATTTGCCCCTCTATAATCAGATGTAAATCAGGCTGGCTCAATCATCCCTGGCCTCAGATTTTCCTCTCTTGCTGTCTCCTTCTGTCCACTAAGTGGAACTACCAGGACAGGAAGGACTCTGGATCATTACTACAAAATGTTTCAGAGTAGCAGTCTATGTTTCTGTAGCAGTCAGAGAGAGAGAGGGAGAGAGAGAGAGAAGGGAATGGGGCTTAAATACCCCCTCTGTTTAGGCTGGGCCAAAAGGCCCAAGCCCTTAGTTAGCTGAGGCAAAGAAAAGAGATCAGTCCCTATCACTCACGTGACCAAAATGGAGAAACAGTCTCAGGGGCCTCCACCTCCAGCTTCCTTCAGAGCAAGCTTCTCAGAGCACAACCTCTCAGAGCAAAACCTCTCCAACCACCCTAGTTCTCAGACCCCGCTATCTTTAAGGAAACCATCCAAGTTCCCTCCCCTCAGTTCTCACATCTGCCAATCACTGTCCATGTCTTCCCTGTGCCAATGGTGGCACTAGCTTAACCCAGGACCACCCAGAGGTCTGCGGCTTTGCACATGTCTGTTGAAGGTCATAATCTCAAATAATTAAATCTTGATCCTTTGCTGCAGCCCTTCCTAAATCCTGTTACCCTGAGTAGGGTGGAGATTGGAAGTTCCAAGACCTGGTTTTGTCATTCCAAGTATCTCTATTGTATAAATTCTAAAATCAATCATGACTCAAAGAACTTCCTGTTCTATGCTTAAGCATAGATCAAAGCCCTTTCCATTGTTCAGCAAAAGGTTTCTGTCCTAAGGTAGTCTTAAGTAGGGAGGAGAAGGATCCTCCCTACCTAATGTTGGAAATGGGGAAATTTCCAACATTCATAAGTCTAAGAAATTTTAAGGTTTACAATCCTCAGTTTTTGTAGATACCTTTATTGAGTAGGTAGAAGCTCTGCCCAGAAGAACAGAAAAAGGCGGGAAGTAACAAAAGCTCTTCTTAATGAAATAATTCCTAGGGTGGGCCATCCCACATCACATCATCAAAACGATAATGGTCCTGGCTTCACATCACTATTATTGTCATGATTGTTAATGCTTTGGGCATAACCTACAAGCTTCATTGCACCTGGCATCCCTAGAACTCAATCAACCCTGTTTGCTTCAGTATTCTCATCTATAAAATAAGCTGGAGAAAGAAATAACAAAGCACTTCAGAACTTTTGTCAAGAAACACCAAATAGGGTCATGAAAACACAGACACATCTGAAATAACTGAACAAATTTTCCTTTTCTGAAAGGGAAATTTAGTGATTCTGAACCATACTGTCTGTCTCAGTCAAATTTGCCTCCTCTTGTTTGGAACATACTCCTGGAGGGGGACAGGGACTGAGTCATTTTTCTGTATCTCTAGTCCAGAGCCTAGGGACTTTGTCCTGAGCAAGTGGGTAAAAAATATTGTGGAGAGGTGAATGGCCTCTGTGGCCCAGGTCAGTTAGATGAATTAATGAATGCAAAATAAGAATAGGATCAATAATGTGAGAGGTGGGGAAAGGAGGAGGCTTGGTGTTTGTCTAGTGCTACTTATCAGCATCAGTTTCCTTACCATTCAAATAAAGATACTTGTGCTTTGGAACAAAATGAGATGCTATATTGCTTAGTAGACTTTAAAGTGCTGGGTATCTGGAAACTCTTGTAATTAGTATCATCTCATTTATCTATGCCTAGAAGATTACTCAGTTTGGATCAATAGATTCCCTGGGGGTAAGGGATAAAGCTGATCTCAATAGGTGAGCCATTGAAGTGGGAATGACCAGGGGAACCATAGGGGGGAGCAGTTAGAAACCAACAGGGGCAGAGCCAAGATGGCAGCATAGCAGGAGCTTCTCTCAATATCCTTCTAACCAATCATTACAAAGCATCTCAAAAGGACAGAAATCAGAACCAAAGGAGTAAAGGGCCTCGCCTACTGGACACAGTGTGAAAGGTAGGCAGTGAGTGTGGATTCCTATGCCATAAGGGAGAGAAACTGCTTAAATCAAAGCACTAGTTGACCACATCTTCTCCCACAACAACTACTGATCCACAGTCAATGCCAGGGCCAGGAAAATCTCCAAAGTCTCAGGGGATGACTGAAAGCACCACAGAATACCCCTGAGGGCTGTGCCTGGCCTTGGCAGTGAGACTCAAAGCTGAATAACACATTCCTTGCAGCAGGGGCAGCAAAAGGGCAGCCAAAAGGGCAGCCAAAGCAGAGTTGAGGATGATGAACTTAGTGCAAAACCCATGTTGCAGTTGAAAATCCAAGAGGCAACCACTGAGGAGGATAACCTTAGGACAAAATGCTTTGAAGCAGGAACTACACATAAAAAAAACCATCAGAGATTTACCTACCCTCACTCAGTCCTCTGAAAGGGAAGGACAGATAGTCCCAAGGCAAAGCCCTTGAGGCAGGAGCTTAGAGAACAATGACCACCAACATGCAAGAATCCTAATCCTCCAAGGGCAAAAGGTGTAAAGAACATCCAAAAAAAAACCCTCTTGACCCTGGAAATTTTTGAAGGAGTAAAAGACCAAATGTAGAATGTCTGTCTTGTAAAGTGGGTACAGGGAGTGCACATCATTGTCTTCCTCATTTCTTGCTCTGGGGCCCAGGATTCTCATATTAAAAAGAAACAAACAATCCCTTAAATTCTGATATAGAATATATATTAAATATTGGTTCTAAAGTAGAAGAGTATAAGGGCTTGGGAATTGGTGGTAAGTGACATGACCAGGGTAACATATATAGGTAGTGAATTAGGACAGATTTGAAGCCAGGACCTCCTCACTTCAGTCCTGGCCCTTCTATTCACTGAGCCCTTTCATCTTGTTGCTAAGAAAAGAGAATGCAGGAAAAGGAGAAAGCTGTGGGAGAGACCTGAGAACTGGAGAGTTACCAGCATCCTCAGAAGGAAATGCTTCCTCAGTGTTCCAATTCCTGCTTGATCCAGCAACTTTAGCACTAGATGACTGGCATGAGAGGTGCCTTATTAATCTATTTCAGATTTCCCCCAATTCATAAAGTCTTCCTGTGTTTCTGATTTCTCTTTAACAAGATTCCTTAGTAGCTGTTTCTAGTCAAGGAAAAGGGAATGAGGATTCCAGAACTTCCACAGGAAAGCTCACCAAGGGAAGACACCCACATCTCACAAACAGTGCCAAAAACAAGAGGGGGGGAAGTATGGGTGAGAATATGACTCCTGGGAAACAAATCCTCTTCTGCGAGTCTGAATTGGCCAGGTTGGGATGGATGGCTCTTGCCACTCTGTGGCTCAGAATAGGGCAAGGCTTTCTCTCTTTCTAGGACTGGGAAGGAAGACTCCCAGGTCCCTTTAGTAAGTTAGGTAAAGGGGGAACCTGACCCTTGGAGGTCCATGGCTCCAAAGGGGAAAAGGCACAGAAATGGAGACTGAAGGAGTCTTTTAGAGCAATGAGGCCACTAGGAGAACCCACTGGTGGATAACTCTGTTGGTCCCTGAATTTATTTGCAGGGATTGGATACTGAGGATGTGTGCTCTGTAAGATTATGGTAGTTGACCCTGAATAAATATCAGACATGATTTGACAGAGGTCTCAATCAGAGCAACTGAGCTCCTTGAGAAAGAAGGGATACTTAAGAGAACAGTTAAAAGTCTTGTCTTTAGAGCTTCTTAAATTTCAAGATTTCTTCTCAGGCACCAGGGTTTCTTTCCTCCTCCCTTATTATCAAGCCTCATCACTGACATGCAACTACCTCAAAGTTAGTCCTTCAGCCATATACACTATTATTCTTCTACTCAGCTAGCCTATGGAGTGGTGGATCTTTCTCAGGAGTCTTTTTCCACACTTAGTTTATCATTAGGTTGTGCAACATTTTAAATTATGAGATTGTTTGGAGTTTGATAATTTCATTAAATGAATGTAGAAGCAATAGTAGTAGTAGTAAGTAGTAGTAGTAGTAGTAGTAGTAGTAGTAGTAGTAGTAGTAGTAGTAGTAGTAGTAGTAGTAGTAGTAGTAGTAGTATTGGTAAAGAGAAGGGAAAATGGGAGAAAGGTAAAGAGACACTTAGTGTTAAAAGGAATTTTCCCTCCAGATTATGTGTGTTTCTTGGATATCATCAATCAGTGACCTGTAAGTTATTTACCATTGAAATGTCCAGGTATTGACAAACCCTCAGAGAAAGGAAGTTGAAACCAAGGAGAGGGGAAACTGATCCCACAGAAACTGCCCACTTGGGTGTTGCCAGGCAAACTGAGGAACTATTATTGGTTCTTTAGATGTGATTGGGGAGAGCTAGTGGGTGGAGAAAGCTACTTATAAGGTTAGACCGAGGAACTGCTGCTGCTCTTCTTTCTCTCTCTCACTCTCTCTTTATTTCTTTCTCTCTCTCTCTCTCTTACTCCCTACCCACCCATCCCCCTCTCCCTCTCTCCCTCTTCTCTACATTTCCCTATCTTTCCTATCACTACTCTGATATAATAAAGCTACTCAAGATACTACCAGCATCATAATTTAATTTTAATTGTTGCCCTCTGGTGACCATAAAATTTTGACATGTAGTTTCATTTTGTTCAGTTTCTTTACATTTTACTCTCCCTAAACTATTCTTAAGTGTTAGTAGTTGATTTAGACAGGCTAAATACACCAAGATGTTGACCAGAACCAGTAATCAAGACTGATCAAAGTTACAACCTCACTGCAGAAAACTTTGGATTGGTGAGAAATGATTAAGTATTTGGGGAAGGAAGCAAGCTTACTTTTTGCTTTTTCTCCCAAATAGAGCCAGGTTTGGGGATTAAGTGCTAATTAATGATTAAATGACAGCTAGGAGATATTGTGGATGGAGACTGGAGTCAGGAAACTCATCTTTCTGAGTTCAAATCTGGTCTCAGACACTCAATAGATGTGTGACCCTGGGAAAGTCACTTCACCCTGTTTGCCTCAGTTTCCTCATCTGTGAAATGAGTTGGACATTGAACTGGCAAAACCTTCCAGGATCTCTGCTAAGAAATGGAGTCAGGAAGAGTTGTACATGACTCTATAATTACTTGTTAACAATTTCTCCTCACACATAAGGGTTTTGCTTTCCATCATCATTTGCCTCTATGATTCTAGTTCAGCCCTCTGAGGCCACACAGAACACTTCTAAATCCTCTTCCACATAAGAGTCTAGAATATTGCTATCAGGCCTCTCCCCAAAGCTTTCTATTACTTTTTCAAATATGTAGTTCCCTCAATTGATCTTCAGAGACTCCAGATCCCTCACCAATCTGGATGAACTTTCCCCAGTTCACTGTAGCCCCTTCTAAATTGTGTCTTCTAGAACCAAATACAATAATCCAAGTGCCATCTGATAGTACAGAAGGACAGTTATCTCCTTATTCTTGGAAGTGGACATGCTTCTCTTAAGACTGCATTAGTGGTTGGGTAGTTGTGTAGCTCAGTGGATTGAGAGCCAGGCCTAGAGATCAGAGGTTCTGGGATCAAATCTGACCTCAAATAATTCCCAGCTATATGACCCTGGGCCACTCACTTAACATCCATTGCACAGAATGAATTCTATGGCTAATAAGTAAGGGTTAAAAAAAGTTTGCATGATGTTTTTTTCAACTGCCCTGTTACCTTTCCAAATGATAATGAGTTTGTGGATCTCTCAATCATCCCCAAGGTCTCTTTATGCAATCCAACATGGCATTAATAGTTTGTCTCCAATTTCCCCTTTTTTAAATCAACCATCCCCCATTAATTTAACTTTTTTCTGTGGCATTTGTACCAGTCACTGCCCCATGGAGGCCAGTGATTTTTTCTGATTTGGACTTTTTTATTCCAGGATAAGACCTGATATCAATCCCCAATAGTATTCATCTTATCACATTCCATCTTCTGTGCCAGCTTCCTGAGCTACTTCTGCATCCTATCTGCTTTTGCCATCCCTATATTTCCAATTTTTCTTTTTCTCTTTTCCTTCCAGTTACAAAATTATGCTTTCTGCTTGTCTGTATAATCAGTCGAACAATAATGGTCACCATTTACAAAGCTCTTTTCATATGTTATTTCATTTGATCCAAGTCACTCATAGGGACAGTTCTGTTTCACGAACAGAAACTTCAGAAGATTTGTATGAACTGATGCAAAATGAAGTGAGTAGAACCAAAAGAGTAATTTATTCAATAACAACAATGTTGTAAAGGCAAACAACTTTGAAAAATTTGGGACCTCTGATCAATGCAGTGGCTAACAAGGATTGCAGAAGACCCATGATAATAAGTTACTCACTTTCTACAAAAAACTACGGACTCCCTATGAAATCAGCTGCCTCCCTTCAGAAATAGGATGCAACAGGGTGTAAGTTGCAACAGATATTTTTTAAGCTTGGGAAATAGATTTCCTTGATTGTCCATGTGACATTATAGGTGTATTTTAATCTTGAAACAGTTACTAATGTATTAATATTGCAACATATGAACTCATGTACGGGATTCATAGGCATAGTAGTTCTTGATCATTGTATTTAATAGGTACTCTATTAATTCTGACCACTCTTCAAATCTACAGTCCAAAGGTCAGAAGAATTCCTGGATAGGCTGCCACAGGGTCCTAGTTCCCACCTTGTCAGACCAGATTCTATACCAGTTCACATGCTTAATTAACCTCCTCCTCTTTGATCTTGTGGTTGTCAGATGAGCCAATGTTAAGTCTTATGCCTTGTCACATGAACATTAGCCACCTCCCATTCCCCATTGCTTAATCCTCCAATAAAAGATTGAGGAAATAAGTTAAGAAAAAGCTCTTTTAAACCACAGGTGTCAAATACATAACCTGCAACATTCTCAGGTGCTACATGAACCAGGGGAAAAGGTAATTGGAAAATAGTTAACAAAAGAAAATGACACAGAGATAATTATATGATCATTTAAAATGTATGCTTTCATCATCCTCATGTACAGATTGAGGCCAATAAAAAATCATTCCACCTCTGAAGTATATCCTGTTGGTGTCTGACTTCCCCAAGGTCACTTCCCCACTTCACAATTCTATCTCTCCCCCCTGCTCTCCATTCAGAACATTCCTAGAGGCAGGGACAGGAAGTTGGGATACCCCTAAGGTTTGTAACAATAAAACTACATGAAATAAAAGGAAACTAAGGCCAGAGATGATCTCTCTATGGTCCTGCTGTACATTAATGTGATTATGGGAATGGAGGGTCTGTCATCTGTACATAGGAAAGTCAGACCAGTGAATTAATTGGGCAGCAGGAATTCTACAGTGGATCCAGCTACTGAATGCTAAAGCCAATAGATCAGAACCAGGATTCACAAGAGACATGCTTCCATGTGTCATTTAATGCCACAAAGAGGAAAATATATGTCCAATGGTGAATCTCTTTGTGTGAAAGGAGACAAAGTTTATATCTTCCTTTCCATCTCCAGAATTTCCCTACCAAGGGGAATCAAGGCCAGCCCCATTGCATGACCATAGCTTATACTCCAACCAAGAATAGAAATATTCCGTGGATCCACAGCACCAAGGGAAAGGGATTGAAGGAAAGAGTATTGGGCAGTCATTGAACCTGCGGTCCTAGAATTTGGGAGATGAAGAAGGTTGTATATCACTAGGACAGAAGAGAATAATACAATATCAATAACAAGGATGATGAAGAAAACTCACATGCTTTTTATACCTACCATATAAAAAGGACCTTTACTCATAGAATGCTATTATATACAGAGAAAATGTAATTCATTTTTCCAGATAAAGAAACTGAGGCCTCAAAAGGAGGAGTCATTTACTACACAGAGAGTAGACAGAAAAGAAAGGATTCTATCCAAGTTTTATGATTCTGAGCTCAGGGCTCTTTCTACCACAATGCACTGTGCCATGGGACCAGGGGGGGGGAAGTGTCACTTTTGTCTATTTCTGTCATGCCAGGGAAAGAGAGCCCCACACAAAGTTGGTGGCCCAATCCAGATACTCACCATAGATTGTAATATTCTTGGTTGCAGTACGAGTCAAACCAGTGAATAAGTTAGATGCAGTACAGGTATAGGTGCCAGCATCACTCAGGGATGCAATAACAGAAAATGTGGCTGAGTTGCTGATCCTTTGTCCATTCTGTAACCAAGTGAATTGTGCTGCTGGGTTAGAATCAGCAACACAGCTCAAGGTAATATTTGCCCCAGTAGGGTACTCATTGGCTGAATGTACAATTGTGGCGATATCTGGGCCATCTGGAAGAAAGAAAAGGATTCCATATTGAGATTATGGCAGAAATAAGGGGGCATCTCCTAGTCTATAACCCATCACCAAGAACCACTGTGTCTCCCTGATCCTCCTTTGAGCTGGGAAATTCACAACTCATCTTCTACTTTTCCAGTGTGGATCTGAACTTGGAAGATCTTAGGGCTTTCTCCAGTTCAGCACCCTGGCTGGCCACCCTCAACCAGAACACATGGCAAGGCCAATTTGGGCTCCCTAAAGATGAAGGGGGTTGGGAACCTCAGAGCCTACCTCTTTAGCTCTCAGAGAAGGGACTGAATTAGCCTGGGCCTCTGGGAACACACCACCAGGCTATAAGAAGGCACCATATAGGAAGAAGCAATATACTCACAGGTAACATTCAATGTGAATGGATTACTCCTTTTCCTAAACAATGGGTTCTCGATTTCACACACATAGGGCCCTTTGTTTTCCGATCTTCTGAGACTGCGGATAGTGAGTGTCCTCTTATCCGGTGACAGCTGTATCCTGTTACCACCTGGGGCAAGTCCATTTAAGAACCACTGGTAAGCGTGAATTTGACCCGTAGCATTGCATGTCATTGAGAAGTCGTTGGTCTCCACTGCAGTATTGTTGGAGGTGAGAATGTTAGGTTTGGACAGTGGCGCTGTGCAGAGAATAGACAGAAAATGACTGTGTTGGTTCTTTTTCTTAACTTATAACCAAATAAGTGGTTTGGAAGTGGCCTGTTTAAGACCTTGGCAAGGCAGGAGGCCAGAGACCAAAAACCTGTGATTTCAATGGCAAGGACACCCCTTTCTCTGGTGCAGATCACAACTCCTCCAGGCCTTAGGAAAAGTTCAGCTTCAGTTCCTGTGGCTGACAAAGACATTCACATGGAGCCCAAGTCCCGGGTGCTCAGTCTTTCTGGGCTGAGGGAAGTAGGACTGGGGATGACAGACCCCAGTCAGAAAAATCTGGGGAGATTTAATTGCATCTATCCAGGAATTCACTGAAGCACTATCACTATTAGAACAACTTGAAGAAGAACCTGAAAAGATTCAAGTTGTAACTTCTATGTGTGACATACCCACAGATATACCACAAGGGGTGTTTGCAAAATATCAAAATGATATGAGTTAGATTAAATCTATTACTCCTGTTAGGATTGAGGTCAGGGAAGGAATACCATCTAAGATACCACAATACAAATTGAGTAGAGAAGCGAGAGAAGAGATAACACCTA
Organism: Monodelphis domestica; assembly: GCF_027887165.1. Lineage (NCBI taxonomy): Eukaryota > Metazoa > Chordata > Mammalia > Didelphimorphia > Didelphidae > Monodelphis > Monodelphis domestica. The sequence goes on from NC_077230.1 coordinate 425,610,028, forward strand.
TCATAAATAGTTTGCTTGAGCAAGGTATATTGAGACCTATGGTATCTGAATACATTTACCCAATATTAGCTATTAAAAAGAATAAGCTAAATGAAGATGGAACTCCTGCCTGGAGATTTGTGATGGATTTAAGGGCTGTGAATAATTTTATATGAAAAAAAACACACTATAACACCATCTCCAGACAATATCACAACTCAAATACCTGCAGAGTCTAGGTGGTACACAGTGTTGGACCTGAGCAACACTTGCTTCACTATACTATTGCACCTTGATTCTCAAAATATTTTTGCTTTCCAATGGAGACAAACCCAGCTATGCTATGCAAGATTAGTGCAAGGATGTTGCGAGTCTGCTTCAATATTTTGTCAACTGTTGCAGAGAGATCTAGCTACCATAACTTTCAAACATAGCAGATTGATACACTATGTGGATGATTTGTTGCTAGCATCTCCTGACCCTAAAACATGTTTGGAAGATTCAAAGAAATTATTGATAGAACCTTATAAGAGGGGACATAAAGTTTCTAAAAAGAAGATTCAATGGGTCCTACCACCAGTTGAATATTTACGATTAGTCCTGGAGGGGGACACCAGGAAAATATCTAATAAAAGGAGGGCAGACATACAGAAGCTAGGCACCCCTAGAACTAAGAAAGAACTTAAGAGCTTTTCTGGCGGTTGCTGGTTTCTCAAGGCAGTACATAGTAGGATATTCTCATATTTCCAAGTGCTTGATTGATATGACAAAGAAAGATATTAAAGAACCATTGCAATTAAATAAAGAACATTTACATGCTTTGTCACAGTTGAGAGGAGCTATTTTATCAGTTCCAATTTTGGGAATACTTGATTATATGAAAGAATTCCACTTGTATGTCCATGAAGCAAAAGGTGTTGCTTCTGGAATATTAGCACAGTATTTTGGGTTAAATCTGAGGGCTATTGCATTTTACAGTCCTATCCTTGACACGGTTGCACAAGGAATGGTTCATTGCCTCAGGAGCTTAGTAGCTACAGCTCTAATGGTCAAGAAGTCATATGATATAGTACTAGGATGTAAATTGCATGTGTATTCCGCACATCAAATTGAAAAACTGTTATGGTCGCAGAATATGCATTCATTCACCGATGCAAGAATATCCCAGTATGAAGTCATTTTGTTAGGCAATTATAACATCACAATTCATAGATATGCACCATCGAACCCAGAAACTCTGATCCCTGATTTGCCAATGGATGGAGAAGTATTGCATGATTGGGATCAGATGGTGGAACTCATGCATAGGCCAAATGAATGCCTTAAAGATACACCTCTTATGGATCCAGAAATAGAGTTATACATGGATGAATCCTCTTATGTTCGTGATGGGAGAAAATTCACAGGGGCAGCAGTTGTTGACAATGACAAAACTCTTTGACATGCATCACTGCCAAGCCATGTCGGCACTTAGGGAGGATCATGGCCCTAGAATTAGCTAGAGGGAAAAGAGCTAATATTTTTTCTGGATTCACAATATGCTTTCTCCACGGTGCATTGGTCATCATACATATGGTAATACAGAGGGCATAAAACTTCAGCTGGGAAACCAATTGCATATCGCAATCTGATAGATCATATCATAAGTGCTGTAGACTTTCCTAAAGAGGTGGCCATAATCCATTTTAAGGCACACACTCATGGGAAGGACAGAATACCCCTAGGGAATGACTGAGCAGGCACAACATCAAAGTACGCTGCTAGGTTCGATCCTCACCATGTGCTGAATTTCTCTCTGATCAAAAGGCAGGATCTCACTGAAGCCTAGGATGGAGAAGAGATGCAGTCATGGAAAGAGCAGCTAGGTACTAAACTAATCAAGGGTGTCTGGATTGCACAAGGGGGTAAACCTATTCTCCCTTAAAAGGTATATCAACATCTATGCACTGTAAGTCATGCAGAAGGACATTATGGAGTGCAAGGGATTCTGGATACCATAAAGAGATATTGGACAGCACCAGGAATTACAAAAAATACCATTAGAACTTGTCAGGCATGTGAAACATGCAAGAGATATAATCAAGGACATTTTAAGAGTGCTGCATTGGGAAGCAGACCACTCAGCTGTATGCTTTTTCAGTGTATTCAAATTGATTATATCAACATGCCTAGAGACAAGGGATACAAATATGCATTGGTGATTATGGATAAATTGACTAGATGGGTTGAGGCATGTCCATCCAAGAAAAGTGACACTGCTATATACAGAGCAAATATTATTAACTTTTCCAGATGAAGAAGCTGAGGATGTGAAAGGAGGAGACACACTTACCACACAGATAATAGACAGAGGAGGAATGATTAAATCCAAGTTTCATGATTCTGAGTAGAAGGTTCCTTCTACCACAATGCAATGTGCCATGGGACCACAGAGGCAGAATGTCACTTATGTCTATTTCTCTCCATGTCTATTTCTGCCAGGGAAAGAGAGAGCCCAACACAAAGTTGGGGGCCCAATCAAGCTACTCACCATAGATCATAAGAGTCTTGTTTGCAGTGCGCGTCAAGCCAGTAAATGAGTTAGTTGCAATACAGGTATAGTTTCCGATATGATTCAGGGATGTAATAATAGAAAATGAGGCTGAGTTGCTGACAGATTGTCCATTCTGTAACCAAGTGAATTGTGCTGGTGGGTTAGAATCAGCAACACAGCTCAAGGTAACATTTATCCCCGTTGCGAACTGATCGCTTATATGGTCAATTGTGGCAATATCTGGGCCATCTGGGGGAAAAAGAAGGATTCCATATTTAGATTATGGCAGAAAAGAAGGGCATCTCCTAGTCTGTAACCCATCACCAGGGACCACTGTGATGCTCCTTTGAGCTAGGAAATTCACAGCTCCTCCTCTACTTTTACAGTTTGGATCTGAACTTGGAAGATCTTAGGGCTTTCTCCAGTTCAGCACCCTGGATGGCCACCCTCCACCAGAACACATGACAAGGCCAATCTGGGCTCCCTAAAGATGAAGGGGTTTGGGAACCTCAGAGCCTAGCTCTTTAGTTCTCAGAGAAGGGACTGAATTAGCCTGGCCTCTGGGAACACACCACCAGGCTATAAGCAGGCACCATATAGGAAGAAGCAATATACTTACAGGCAACATCCAGTGTGAATGGATCACTCCTATTGCTATAAAATGGATTCCGGATTTCACACTCATATGGCCCTTTGTTATCTCTTCTTGTGAGCCTGCTGAGAGTGAGTGTCCTCTTATCTGGCGACAGCTGTATCCTGTTACCAGCTGGGGCAACTCCGTTTATGAACCACTGGTAAGCGTGAATTTGGCCTGTAGCCTGGCATGTCAATGAGAAGTCCTTGGTCTCCACTGCAGTAATGTTGGAGGTGACAATGGTAGGTTTGGACACTGGCGCTGTGCAGAGAATAGACAGAAAATGACTGTGTTGGTTCTTTTTCTTACCTTATAACCAAATAAGTGGTTTGGAAGTGGCCTGTCTAAGACCTTGGCAGGCTGGAGGCCAGACACCAAGAACCTGTGATTTCAATGGCAAGGACACCCCTTTTCCTGTGCAGATCTCATCTCCTCCAGGCCTTAGGAAAAGTTCAGCTTCAGTTCCTGTGACTGACAAAGACATTCACATGGGGTCCAAGCCCCGGGTGCTCAGTCTTTCTGGGCTGAGGCAAGCAGGACTGGGGATGACAGACCCCTTCATCCAGCACCTGGGCTTGGATTTGAGGCCTTTATAGCTTGGCAGAACCACCAAGAGTTTATGATTCCTTGGCCTGGGCTTTCGGAAGCCAGTGTTCCTTACCTTGACAGCTTGATAAGGATATTGGGAGAGGTTGGTGTGGATAGACCAGGGACAGGCCACAGGGAGACTGTGCTCAGAAAGGGAAACTTTACTTTAATTCTGAAGAGGAAAGAAAAGGAAAGGCAGAGAGTGGAAATAGATCAGTTAGTATCAGGGAACAAAAGGAAGAGCCTCAGGTTTGGAGTCAGGTCAGACCTGGTTCAAGTCTGTAGATTTCAAACCCACAATAACATCTCTGGTGCCTAGGACATGATTTGCCCACAGGAAGTAGTTCCTACCCTTTACAGAAGATTCTGGAATTCCCTGCTTTGGCCTCTCCCTTTTCCTTAGGTGTTTCCTACCCTATAAGATAAGAATGAGAATGTTGAAGGTGATCTTCAAGCTCAGATATGGTTTTATGCTGGGAATCTAAACTAATGGGGAATAATTTTCCCAGAGTCTTCATGGCCCAAGGAGAGCCCTTTCCTTATCTCTAGTTGGAAGTAAGGCCTTGCCACTGAGAGAGATATGTATACCAGAGCAATCTCTGGGGCACATGCATGAGGATCATCAGGCCTCTGTCCTGGGTCATCCATGGCCAGCTGTCTTAAAAATAATTTTCAAATTGATAGTCATTAGTTAGAAATATTTCAGCTTCCTTGACCTTTCTCCTTGTTATTTTGGTAGAGCTTGCACTCCATCCCTGGGTCTCCATTGGGAAGTTTAATGTGAGGAAGAGTGAGCCTCCCATTTGTATCCAGTAAAGCCAAGTGACACTGGCCAGGACAGTGACAAATCTGAGGTCAGCTAGCTACTTTTTGTAGTGGGGGGAGAATATGAAGGAAAAGTGAGCATTCTCCTGGGCATAAAGGCCATGGTAGGACTTTTTGGAAGGTGTTTTGGCAGCATCAATGGATACAGTGCCTGACATGACATAATGACTAGTGGTAGCCTAAGAGGGAGAAAGACCTATGTTCAAATTCTGTCTCAAAATGTTACTGGCTGTGTGTCATACTAGCAAGTCCCTATCTGTGTCTCAGTCTCCTGATCTGTTAAATGGGTAAAATAATCTCTCAGTCCAAGTGTTATTGGACCAAATGAGAACATATATAGAAGTTCTGTATAAATCCTGAAAATAGACCAAACAAATGTTCAGAGGAAGGAAAGTACAGAGTGTGAGTCTGAGTACCAAATGTAGACTCATGCTGTCTGAGCACACAATGCATGGCCAGAAGTATCTGAAAGGCCTGATTCCCTTTTGTGAATGGTTAAGGTTTAATGACAGACCAAGAACACTCAAGGATAGTCTGTAGGCAATAGAGAGTCATGAGCAGAGAAGAGACTAGAGCACACACATATTTAATTGAAGGACCAATTGAGGGCACTAGAGATGCTTAGCCCAAAGAAGAGAAGACTTGAGTGGGAGAGGAGACGTGTCTCCATGGACTGGTGGAGTTATAATGGGTTCTGTGACCCTGCCAGGGGATGTTCAGTGGCTTACATTGATCAGGTGGGGACTATTTTCCTTTCTCCTTACAGCAACATTCAGGTACCCTTTTATCTCTTGTCTATCACAGAACAACCCTTTTTTAACCCTTACCTTCTGCATTAGAATCAATACTATGTATTGTTTCCAGAGCAAAAGGGCCAGGCAATGGGGGTTAAGTAACTAGCTCAAGGTCACAGAGCCAAAGAGGATCCAGTTTTAATGGACTTGACTCCCTGATCATTTCTCTTCCTAAAATGATTTGGGATGCCTTGGGGAACTAACTGAGCAGGATTCCTGGCCTGACTCTGCATCAGTGCTGAGACCCATAAACAGGTCCACATCCAACACAATCCCTTCATGGGTGAGGATGGACTCCAACATTTGCCCCTCTATGATCAGATGCAAATCAGGCTGGCTCAATCATCCCTGGCCTCAGATATTCCTCTCTTGCTATTGGTCTCCTTCTGTCCACTAGGTGGAACTACCAGGTGTGACAAGGAAATCACTTTTAAAAGACTGATATATATTAATTTAAGGTCGACAAGGAATTCAGCTATGTAATTCCTTAATGAAAACTCAAGTCAGTCCTCAACCTTTTATGGAGTTTTAATTACAAACAGGAGGAAGAAAGGAATTAGTGATAGAGAGATAGAGGGAGAGAGAAAGGGGAGAGAAGGGAATAGGGCTTGAATACCCCTTCTGTTTAGGCTGGGCCAAAAGGCCCAAGCCCTTAGATAGCTGGGGCAATGAAAGGAGATCAGTCCCTATTACTCACGTGACCAAATATGGAGAAACAGTCTCCAGGGCCCCCACCTTCAGCTTCCTTCAGTGCAAGCTTCTCAGAGCACACCACAACCACTCTGACAAACTCCTCAATCACCCCCAGTATTCAGACCCTCCTATCCTTCAGGAAAACCCTCCAAGTTCCCTCCCCTCAGTCCTCACATCTCCCAATCACCTGTCCATCAATTTCCCTGTGCCAATGGAGGCTCTAGCTTAACCCAGGACCACCCAGAGGTCTCTGGCCTTTGCACATGTCTGTTGAAGGTCATATTTTCAAATAATTAAATCTTTGATCCTTTGCTACAGCCCTTTCTAAATCCTGTTAACCTGAGGAGGATAGAGATTGGAATAATTAAATTTTGATCTAGGCTGCAGCCCTTACTCAATCCTGTTAGGACTGAATAGGGTGGAGATTGATTCCAAGTATCTCCATTGTATCAATTCTAAAATCAATCATGACTCAAAGAAATTCCTGTTCTATGCTTTAAGCATAGGTCAAAGTCCTTTCCATTGTTCAGCAAAAGGTTTCTGTCCTAAAGTAATCTTAAGAAGGGAAGAGGAGGAAACTCCCATGCCAATGGGGTTCACATTCCAAAAGCCAAGACCCACTATCAATAGGGAATTTTTCAAGTATGAAATTTCCCAATGGTGAAATTTCCAACATTTATAAGTCTAAGAAATTTTGAGGTTTACACAGGACAGGAAGAACTCTGGCTCATAAAAAGTTTCAGAGTAGCAGTTGACACCTAATGTGATCTAGGGCATCTTAACCTCTCTAGGGCTGTCTGTGGATACAACTGACTTCAGTTCCCTGGAAAGATCAGGAAATGTCCAATTAAACAGAAAATCCTGAAAATCCAAAGAGAATTTAATAAAATCAAAAGAAAAAATGCAGAATTAAATAAATCTAGGATCTGTTTTTTTTTTTTAATAAAAATACAACTAAATAGATGACCCATTGGTTAATTTCATTAAAGAAAGAGGAAAACATAATTCCCAAAAGCAAAAATGAAAAGGATGAATGAGTTAGCAATGAAGTGGAAATTAAGGAAATTCTGAGCAATTATTTTGAGCAATTATGTACCAGCCATAACTCAGAAACAAAGAGTCATTGAAGGGTTACATCTAAAAAGCAAATCGGGAAAGGCTTTACAAAGTTATAATTGTGGATTGTCTTATGGCTCAATTAATATGGAAAGGCATAGAATATGTGGTTTCAGGTTTAGGATGGTATCCTCATGAAATCTGGGTACCCATTGCTAAAGATATACTACAGAAATATTTAGTCTTTCCTATTAGCATACCCCATTACTATTACCACCTACACTCCACAAGGTTAATTTTCTTTTTTGTCCCAACATCCTGTTGTTTTTCCTAGTGTTCTAAGAGATCTTCCAGTATCAGGACCTAATGTTTATGTTGATGCGAATGCTAGTTATAAGGCAGGAGTATACAAGGAAGGTAGCTACCTGTCATTTTTACCACTCCTTTTTCTTCTACCCAACAAAATGAATTAACAGCTGTTTTGCTAGAATTTTGGTTATTTCAGGAGCCTTTCAACCTCATAATGGACTTTAAATATGTTTTTCAGTCTTTGCAAGGTGTAGAACAAGCTGTCATCAGATCTACTCAAAGCAATGTACAAATGTTATTCTGTAAATTACAAACTGTCATATGACAAAGGACACATCCAGTGTATGCCATGCATGTACGCAGTCATACCAATTTACCTGGACCTATTTTTAAAGGAAATGATATCATAGATCAAGCTTTGATTGCTCAATGTTATCTTACTGATATGCAATTAGCTGAGGAATCCATCATAGATTTCACCAAAATAGTACTGCTTTAGGCCAAATGTTGCAACTCACTAAAGATCAAGCCAGGAGTATTGTTAAAAAGTGTCCTAATTGTGTTCCAAACTATCCCCCAATGTATATTGGTGTGAATCCCAGAGGCTTAAGTAGTACAGATATACGGCAAATGGATGTGACTCACAAACTGTCCTTTGGACGACTTAAATATATCCATGTCACTGTGGATACTTATTCAGGGTTTTTATGGGCTTACTTTTCAGATGCCTGGTCCCCCCAGAACATTTAAAACAGATAATGGACCTGCTTATACTTCCAAACAACTTTTTCTTTTTTGTAAAACTTGGGATATTCAACACCTCACAGGTATCCCATACATTCCACAAGGACAAGCTATTGTGGAGCATAGTAATCAAATACTAAAAATGTTTCTTTTAAAACATAAAGGGGGAGACAGCACCCCACATCAACGATCGGCAATAACTGTATATACTATAAATAATTTGATCTTTACTTCCAATAATATATCCAGAGCTGAAAATGTTTTCTCTGCATTTTCTTATGAACGAAATTGAGGTACCACTACTCCTGTATTCCCTGCTACAGAAGAAAAATTTGTCATATGGAAAGATGATGATCAATCCTGGCAAGGACCTCACCCAGTGGTCCTGCAAGGCCAAGGCTTTGTTTGTGGCTCCACAGGTAAAGACAGTGTATGGCTCCCTTCCTGCTGAGTTCAAGAGACTGACTGACCATAAAGAGAAGGACGAGAAGAGGACTCTGGAAGCCTCACAAGGAGACTCGACTACGTCTCAATAAGATACTGACTCTTCTACTTCTATTCCAGAATTTAAGTACAGCTCCTGGAATAAAGAGATGGGTTTTTTGGGAACAACCATCTTGGGTAGAGTATGTCGGCATGGGACACACTTTACCGTAAGTCATCTTATATACAAAAACTAATTCTGATATTCCTGGCATTTACCATTTTGAGAGACAAGCTAAGGATAATAATCAGGCCAATATTTGTTTGTGTCTTTCAATTGGACTGGACTAGTTGAGGCACCCCCAGTGTGCCTCACACGAGACCATCCTGAATGTCTGCCCCTCAGATCTCTGCAGGCGCATTATTATGGTCATCCTGACCTGTCAGACTCTTTCTGGATAGGATTTTATTGTGTAGACAAAGGGGTAAAATATAAAGGGTACAGCCAACTGCAATATTTAGTTTGGCTAGGGGAATCTTGTGATGGTACTTGGGGACAAGAAATACCTATTTGTCCTTCTGTGATGGAATATAAACAAAGAGACACTGTTAATATGTTTCCTCCCTTGCTATTGTGTAGATCTAAAAGGGCACCATGTATTCATTGGAAAAATATGATTTGGGTATCTTGGCATAACGACACAAGGTGTATTGGAAAGAAACTGGATTCTTATAAATTTCATCATAGTTTTATAGGAGGATACAGCTTGCCTTTGTGGGTGATGCCCCCAGAGCTAATTGCTTACGTTCTGCTAATTTCATACAGATTTTGATTGATTATGGAAAGACAGCCCTGGCATTGGATAAAGTAATTATGTATCACTATGTTAATGTTTCTAATAATGGAAAAGTCCAAAAACCAGTAAATACAAGTGTTACATTAGACATTCAGACTTGCCTAACAGGGGGATATGCTTTTATACCTACAGTAAATAATCATCCTGAAACTTTGAACATTAGTGAAATAACAAGCAAAAGAGTTAGGTATTTGAATATTGGAATGTAACCTGTAGCAACTGTAGGGTCAGTTACTGTGTAGGATCACAGGTGGATGAGCCTGTCTTAATCATTAAGTGACCACGCATGGCCCTTTTTGCCACTGAACATAAAGATTCATGGTATGGTAGCCCAGGGGATCAAATTCTTTATGTATTACAACAAAAAATAAGACTACAACATAAACGATGTATTACTTGTATTGCATTAGGCATAGTAGCATTAGTTTCTTCATTGGCTTCTACTATAATAGATTCTGTATCTTTAGCACAATCAGTATCTAACTTACATTCTCTTGAGAATGACGCCAATCATTTGAAAGCATTGGCTACAAATGTAACCTCAGCATTAGAAAGAGAAAAAGAAATTGATACAAGTTTTTACAAAAGTATTATGATGTTACAGAAAAATATGACTGATCTAAGAAATGAAGTAGAATATGTCATTGAAAACACACATGAAATGTGATTATAGATATACTGCATTTTGCTTACTATATAAGAGTAAATAATGACACAAAAACATTGGGAAAAAATTAAATTACAATTACAGGAATTATGGGACCATGAAAACATCACCAAATATATTAACAATCTCAGTATATTAATTCAGAATATTGATTCATCCTTTCAGGAGGATCTCTAACCACAGTATATCGCAGATTCTTTGTATAATTGGATTGAATCATAAAAAGGATTGTTTTCCTCCTTATTTCATGATATGACTCTTCTTGTCGTTGGTGCACTTGTGATTTTGTTTATCTGCTTAAGCTTGCCTTGTTTGCTAAAAGCTTTAATTACTAGTTTTGCTGAATTGTAAGAAAACTATTAATGGGATCCTGTACCAAAAGGAATTTGATGTCTTAAAAATAAATGGGGAATTGCAGTGAACCTTCCAGGAACCCATGAGAAAAAATTCCTCTTCCCAGGTGTTTGACACAAACTATTCCTGCTGAGTACACCAAAACATAGAAATCTCAGTTCAAGGCTGCATAAACAATTCCAAGATCTCCTGAGAACAGGTTAACTCCCCTGTTCACATTCTGGGGAGGATTGGGGAGAATAGATTGTTTCTCTTGAGGAGAACTTTAAATCTTGCGTGCTGCATACAATAAACGTTCATTATCCCTGCTTTGATAATGTTGCAGTCTTTCTTTCTTGAAACTTTTTAGCAGTCCCCTATTGCAACTCCTTAGAAGTCCCAGGCAGTTTTCTAATACACAGTTCCCTCAATTGATCTTCAGAGACTCCAGACCCCTCACCAATATGGCTGAACATTCCCCAGTTCACTGTTGCCACTTGTAAATTGTGTCATCTAGAACCAAATACAATAATCCAAGTGCCATCTGATTGTACAGAAAGACAGCTATATCCTTATTCTTCAAAGTGGACATGCTTCTCTTAAGACTGCATTAGTGGTTGGGGTAGTAGTGTAGCTCAGTGGATTGAGAGCCAGACCTAGAGAGCAGAAGTTCTGGGATCAAATCTGACCTCAAATAATTCAAAGATATATGACCTTGGGCCACTCATTTAACCTCCATTGCACAGCATGGATTCTAATGCTAATAGGGAAGGATTAAAAAAAGTATACATTATGTTTTTTCAACTACCCTGTTACCTTCCCACTGATAATAAGTTTGTGGACCTCTCAATCATACCCAACATCTCTTTATGCAATCCAACATGGCATTAATAGTCTGTATCCAATTTCTCTCTCCCTTTTTTTTTTTTTAGTTTTTAGTTTTTAAACATTACTTAATTTGGTCATTTTCATACATTATTCATTGGAATCAGAGATCATTTTCTTTTCCTCACCTCCCCTTCCACCAACCCTCCCCAAGTCAACTTGTGATTCCACTGGGTATCACATGTGCCCTTGTTCCGAACCCTATTCCTTGCTGTTGGTATTTGCATTAGGATGCTCATTTAGCATTTCTCCTCAATCATATCCCCTCAACAACTGTAGTCAAGTAGTTGCCTTTCCTCCGTGTTTTTACTCCCACACTTTCTCTTCTGCTTAAGGATACTGTTTTTTTTTCTCCTAGATCCCTGCAGATTGTTCAGGGACATTCCATTACCATTAATGGAGAAATCCATTACATTCAATTGTGCCACAGTGACTCAGTCTCTGTGTACAATGTTCTCCTGGCTCTGCTCCTATCACTCTGCATCACTTCCTGGAGGTCGTTCCAGTCTCCATGGAATTCCTGCACTTTATTATTCCTTTTAGCACAATAGTATTCCATCACCAACATATACCACAATTTGTTTAGCCATTCCCCAATTGAAGGGCATCCCCTCATTTTCCAATTTTTTTTTTTTTTGCCAGCACAAAGAGCACAGCTATGAATATTCTTGTACATGTCTTTTTCCTTATTTGGGGTACAAACCCAGCAGTGCTATAGCGGGATCAAAGGGCAGACAATCTTTTAGTGCTCTTTGGACATAGTTCCAAATTACCTTCCAGAATGGTTGGATCAGTTCACAGCCCCATCAGCAATGCATTAATGTCCCAAATTTTGCGACATCCCCTCCAGGATTCATTACTTTCCTTTGCTGTCATGTTGGCCAATCTGCTAGGTGTAAGGTGATACCTCAGAGTTGTTTTGATTTGCATCTCTCTGATTATAAGAGATTTAGAACAATTTTTCACGTGCTCATGAATAGTTTTGATTTAATTAACTGAAAATTGCTGATTCATGTCCCTTGCCCATTTTTCAATTGGATAATGGCTTGACTTTTTCTACAATTGGTTTAGCTCTTTATAAATTTGAGTAATTAGACCTTTGTCAGAGCTTTATGTTATGAAGATTGTTTCCCAATTTGTTGCTTCTCTTCTAATTTTAGTTACATTGGTTTTGTTTGTACAAAATCTTTTTAATTTGATGTAGTCAAAAGTATTTGTTTTACATTTTGTGACTATTTATAAGTCTTGCTTGGTTTTAAAATCTTTCCCTTCTCAAAGGTTTGACATGTATACCATTCTGTGTTCACCTAATTTACTAATAGTTTCCTTCTTTATATTCAAGTCATTCACCCATCCTGAGTCTATCTTGGTGTAGGGTGTGATTTGTTGATCCAAACCTAATCTTACCCACACTGCCTTCCAAATTCCCCAGCAGTTTTTATCAAAAACTGATTTTTGTCCCAAAAACAGGGGTCTTTGTGTTTGTCATAGACTGTCTTGCTGAGGTCATTTACCCCAAGTCTATTCCACTGATACTCCTTTCTGTCTCTTGGCCAGTACCAAATTGTTTTGATGACCACTGCTTTGTAATATAGTTTGAGATCAGGGACGGCAAGGCCACTTTCCTATGTATTTTTTTTTTCATTATTTCCCTGGATATCCTTGAACCTTTTTTCTTCCAAATGAACTTTGTTATGGTTTTCTCTAATTCGGTAAAAAAAAAGGTTTTTGGAAGTTCCATGGGTATGACACTAAATAGATAGATAAGTTTGGATAGGATGATCATTTTTATTATGTTATCCCATCCCACCCATGAGGAATCAATGTTTTTCCAATTGTTTAGATCTAGTTTTAATGGTGTGGAGAGTGTTTCGTAGTTGTGTTCATATAGTTCCCGTGTTTGTCTCGGGAGATAGATTCCTAAGTATTTTATATTGTCTAGAATGATTTTAAATGAAATTTCTCTTTCTAATTCTTGCTGTTGAGATGTGTTGAAAAGATATAGAAATGCTGATGACTTATGTGGGTTTATTTTGTATCCCGAATCTTTGGTAAAGTTGTTGATTATTTCTACTAACTTTTTAGTTGATTCTCTAGGATACTTTAAATAGACCATCATATCATTTGCAAAGAGTTACAGCTTGGTATCCTCATTGCCAATTTTAATACCTTCAATTTCTCTTTCTTCTCTAATTGCTACTGCTAGTGTTTTTAGTACAATATTAAATAATAAAGGTGATAATGGGCATCCTTGTTGGACTCCTGATCTTATTGGGAATGCTTCGAGTTTATCCCCATTACAGATGACATTTGCTGAAGGTTTTAGATATATACAGTTTATTATTTTTATGAAAGGCCCTTCTATTCCTATACTTTCAGGTGTTTTCAATAGAAATGGGTGCTGAATTTTATCAAAGGCTTTTTTTTCTGCATCTTTTGAGATAATCATGTGATTTTGTTGGTTTGCTTGTTAATATGATCAATTATGTAGCTGGTTTTCCTAATATTGAACCATCCTTGCATTCCTGGTATGAATTCTACCTGTAGTAGCTAACCCTTGTGATGACTTGCTGGAGTCTTTTTGCTAGTATCCTATTCAATATTTTTGCATCTATATTCATTAGGGAGATTGGCCTATAATTTTCTTTCTCTGTTTTTAACCTGCCTGGCTTTTGGATCAGTACCATGTTTGTGGTGTAAAAAGAACTTGGTAGATCCCCTTCTTGGCTTATTCTGTAAAATACTTTGTATAACATTGGGATTAGTTGTTCTTTGAATGTTTGATAGAATTCATTTGTGAATCCATCTGGACCTGGGGATTTTTTCTTACGGAGTTCTTTGATGGCTTTTTCAATTTCTTTTTCTGATATGGGGTTGTTTAGGTAATTTATTTCTTCTTCTTTTAGTCTAGGCAATTTATATTTTTCTAAGTATTCATCCATATCACCTAGATAGCCATATTTTTGCCATATAATTGGGCATAGTAGTTTTTCATGATTAACTTATTTTCCTCTTCATTAGAGGTGAGGTCTGCCTTTTCATCTTGGATACTGTCAATTTGTTTTTTTTTCTTTCCTTTTTTTAATTAGACTGATTAGTACTTTGTCTATTTTATTTGTTTTTTTTCAATGTACCAGCTTCTAGTCTTATTTATTAAATCAATAGTTCTTTGGCTTTCAATTTTATTGATTTCTCCTTTGATTTTTAGGATCTCTAATTTAGTCTTCTTCTGAGGATTTTTAATTTGTTCACTTTCTAGTTTTTTTAATTTGCATGTCCAATTCATTGACCTCTGTCCTTCTTAATTTGTTATATATAAACTCAAGGATATAAATTTCCCCCTGAGTACTGCTTTGGCTGCATCCCATAGGTTTTGAAAGGATGTCTCACCAATGTCTTTTTCTTCAATGAAGTTATTAATTGTTTCTATGATTTGTTCTTTAACTAGCTGGTTTTGCAGAATCATACTGTATAATTTCCAATTAATTTTTGGTTTACTTCTCCATGTACCCTTACTAATTTTTATTTTCATTGCATTGTGGTCTGAGAAGTTTGCATTTATTATTTCTACCCTTTTGCATTTGTTTGCAATGTTTTTGTGCCCTAATACATAGTCAATTTTTGTGAATGTACCATGTGCTGCTGAAAATAAGGTGTATTCCTTTTTGTCCCTATTTATTTTTCTCCACATGTCTACTAACTCTAATTTTTCTAAGATTTCATTTGCTTCTATCACCTCTTTCTTATTACTTTTTTGTTTTGATTTATCTAGTTCAGATAGAGGAAGGTTCAGGTCTCCCACTAATATACTTTTTCTATCTATTTCATCCTTGAGCTCCTCTAGTTCCTCCTTAAGAAATTTGGATTCTATGCCATTTGGTGCATACATGTTGAGTACAAATATTTCCTTGTTGTCTATACTGCCTTTTATCAGGATGTAATTACCTTCCCTATCTTTTTTAACTAGATTTATTTTTACTTTGGCTTTGTCAGATATCATGATTGTGACTCCTGCCTTCTTTTTATCAGTTGATGCCCAATAGATTTGGATCCATCCTCTAACTTTCACCCTATGCCTATCTACCTTCCTCGTCTGTGATTTCTACTCCTGGTCCTGTCTTTTCTTCTTTCACTATTTCCTTCTACACTAATGTTTATTTATAACCAGTCCCCATAGTTACCACCCTTATTTTACTTCCCTTTCTACCCCCCTTCCCTTTTTATCCCCCCCTTATTTTCCCCTGTAACCTTTTTTAAATTTCCCCCTACCCTCTCCCTCCCTTGTATTTCTTTCCCTCACCACCAGTCCATTTTTTACCCTTCTATTTCCATATAGGGCGCAAATTTATTCTCTGCCACAATGAATTGGATTATTCTTCCCTCTTTAGGTCAGTTTCAAAGCACATAAGAGATGAGTAATTCCTATCTCCACCCTCTTTACCCTTCCAGTGTATCGATGTTCTCGCCCCTCCTGCCATGAGCTTCTTTGTGACATATAAATTTACCCCCATTTGTTTCTTTCATTGTTTCTTTTAGTATTAATCTCTTTTTTTTAGGTCTGGTTGTATACACACACACACACACACGTATATGTATTTGTGCATGCATATATCTATATACCTATTGTGTCTTGTCCTTTCATCCTATACAGTTTGTCACTGTTCCCTCTAAGTGTAATTCTACTAGCTGCCCAGGTGATAGCAACAGTTTTTAAGAGTTACCAATGACCTCTCTTTCTTATAGGGATACATATAATTTTAACTTATTGAGTCTCTTAAACATGTTTTTCTTTTTTGTTTGTTTTTCTTTTCCCCCTCTTTTTTAATTACCTTTTGATGATTCTCTTGAGTTCTATGCTTGGACATAAAATTTTCTGTTCAGGTCTGATCTTTTCTTTACAAATGCTTGGAATTCCTCTATTGTGTTGAATGACCATACTTTCCGCTGTTAGAATATAGTCAGTTTTGATGGGTATTTGATTCTTGGTTGTAGACCTAGTTCCAGAGTTCCTTGCTTTCCAGAATATCATATTCTATGCCTTTCAGTCCTTCAGTGTGGATGTAGCCAGATCTTGTGTTATCCACACTGTGTTTCCATTGTATCTGAATGGCGTCATCTTGGCAGCTTGTAATATCTTTTCTTTGGTCTGATAGTTTTTAAATTTGGCTATAACATTCCTGGGTGTTATCAGTTGGGGATTAAATAAAGGAGGTGATCTATGGATTCTTTCAATCTCCACTTTCCCCTCTTGTTCTAGGATATTGTGACAGTTTTCCTGAATAATTTCCTGTAGTATTATGTCCAGGCTTTTTCTTTTGTCATGGTCTTCTGGTAGACCAATGATTCTTAAATTATCTCTTCTCAAACGATTTTCTAAATTGTCTGTTTTGTGAATGAGAGGCTTCATATTTTCCTCAATTTTTTCATTCTTTTTGTTTAGTTTTATAGTGTCCTGTTGCCTTGTGAGGTCACTTAATTCCAGTTGTTGTATTCTGATTCTTAAAGACTGAATTTCACCCCTGGATTTTTGGTCCTCCTTTTCCTTCTGATCTGATTTTCTTTGAAGGTCTTCTTTCATCCTCTTTACCTTGTCTTTCTTCTCCTTTGTCCCATCTTTCATCTTCTTTGCCTCATCTTTCATCTCCTTTGCCTCATTTTCCAGCTGGTTGATTTTGGCTTTCAAGACACTATTTTCTCATTTTAGTTCAAGTGCCTCTGTTTCCAGATGACTTATCTTAATTTTTAAGTTATTTTCCCAGTTGTCTTCAGCTTCTTTTGATTTTGTTTTGAATTCTTCCACAGCCTGTATCCAATTCACTGGGATTTCTGATTTATCGTTTGCTGATCTCTCCCCCTCTGTTCCATTTGCTGAGTAGAAGCTGTCTATTGTAGTTTCTTTCTTCTTTATCTGTTGTTTGCTGAAATTCACCCCTTCTTTACTCCCCATATTTGTCTGTGCTCTTACTCCTCTCATTTTTTTTTGGTTTTGGGGGCTTCTGTCAGTCTCCCCTCTTGGAGCTTTAATAGGAGATCTCTCAGTGTAGCCTCTGGTGGGGTTTGAGCTTCCCTGACCTCTGGAGGCTTTTGATTGCATTAAAGTCCAGCAGTCAATGAGGATGGATATGGAGCTTGGGTTTCCCTGAACTCTGGAGTCTTTTGATGAGATTAAGTTCAGCTTAGTTGGGCTGGGTGTGCTCTGAGTCCAAAACTTCCTGGAAGGCTGGAGCAAATATGGAGGATCTCCACCACTCTGACAAGGCTGCCAGGTCTATGCTCCCTCTCTAGCTCCTTCCCCGACACCTGTGTTGGACACTCTGAACTTGGCACAGCTCTGCTTGCAAGTTATGCCTTTCAGACCAGCACCTTTGACCACCCAGAAGTTCCCGCTGCCATTGGAATCTCAGCACTCTGGATGGGTGGGGGGATGTGTCCTGGGACCTTCCTTCAGTCTTCCCCTTAACCCTGAGTATTCTCAGATTCTGGCTTTATGGGGGGAGGGGGGGCGTACCTTTTGAATTAAGTCCAGCAGGATGGTTCCTTGGCTCAGACTTGTTGTTAAGATTGATTTTCAATTCCCTGGGAGCATTCAGTTTGTGATCCATTAGGAAGGGTATTCAGAGGTCTGAACTTCTGCTCCTTCGAGGCCTCCATATTACATCCCCAACCTTTTTCTTGAGGATAACCTTGTGTGCTACATAAAATAAATGTTAATTATCCCTGCTTTGATAATGTTGCAGTCTTTCTTTCTTACAACTCTTTAGCAGCCCCCTATTGTGACTCAGTAGAAGTCCCAGGCATTTTTCTAATATGTAGTTCCCTCAATTGATCTTCAGAGACTCCAGACTCCTCACCAATCTGGCTGAACATTCCCCAGTTCACTGTTGCCACTTGTAAATAGTCATCTAGAACCAAATACAATAATCCAAGTGCCATCTGATAGTACAGAAGGGCAGCTTTCTCCTTATTCTTGGAAATGGACATGCTTCTCTTAAGACTGCATTGGTGGTTGAGGTAGTTGTGTAGCTCAGTGCATTAAGAGCCAGGCCTAGAGATCAGAGGTTTTGGGATGAAATCTGACCTTAAAAAAATTCAAAGATATATAACCCTAGGCCACTCATTTAACCTCCATTGCACAGTATGGATTCTAAGGCTAAAAGGGAAGGGTTAAAAAAAGTATGCATTATGCTTTTTCAACTACCCTGTTACCTTTCCCACTTATAATAAGTTTGTGGATCTCTCAATAATCCCCAACATCTCTTTATGCAATCCAAATTGGCATTAATAGTCTGTCTCCAATTTCCCCTTTTTTAAATCAACCATACCCCATTACTTCAACTCTTTTCTATGGCATAGGTACCAGTCACTGTCCCATCGAGGCCGATGCTTTTTTGTGTTTTGGACTTTTTCTACTCAAGGATAGGACCTGATATCAATCCCCAATTACATTCATCTTATCACATTATGTCTACTGTGCCAGCATCCTAAACTACTTCTGCATCCTACCTGTTTCAACAATCCCTATCCTGCCAATTTTCTCATTATTTCTTTTTTTCTTTGCAGTTTCAAAATTTTGCCTTCTGCTTCTCTGTAGAATTAGTAGAACATTAATGGTCATGATTTACAAAACTCTTTACAGATATTATTTCATTTGATCCAAGTCACTCATAGAAACATTGAACAGAATGAGTTCAAGAAAAGAAACTTCAGAAGATTTATCTGAACTGATACAGAATGAAGTGAGTAGAACCAAGAGATAATATATACAATACCAACATTGTTCTGAAGGCAAACAACTTGGAAACCCATGGGACCTCTCATCACTGCACTGACCAACCAGGACTGCAGAAGACCCATGATGAAATAAGTTACTCACTTTCTACAAAAAGCTATAGACTTCCTATGAAATCAGCTGCCTCTCTTCAGAAATGGGATGGACTGAGGGTGTAAGTTGCAACACATATTTTTTGAGCTCTGAAATTAGTTTTCCTTGATTGTCCATGCGGCATCATACATGTATTTTAATCTTGAAACAATTATTAATATGTAAATATTGCAACTTATGTGCTCATGTACCGGATTCATAGGCTTATTAGTCTTGATCATTGCATTTAATAGGTACTGTATTAATTCTGACTACTCTCCAAATCTACAGTCCAAAAATAAGAAGAATTCCCGGGTAAGCTGCCATGGGGTCCTAGTTCACACCTTGTCTGACCAGATTCCATACCAGGTCACATGTTTGAATAAACCCCTCCTATTTGATCTTGTGGTAGTCAGTTGAACCAATGTTAAGTCTTGTGCCTTGTAAAATGATCATTAGCTACCTCCATTCCCCATTCCTTGATCCTCCAATAAAAGATTGAGGACATATATAGTTCACTCTCTCTTTCTCTCTACCACCATCAGAGGAGCATACAGGCTGGATCCCAAGCTCTTGAAGCCTTATCTCTGAGTCTCTCTTCCTTTGTTCTATTTCCTCTTTCTCTATATCCCCTTCACCCATTTTCTCTCAGTTTCTAACTCTCCTTCTCAGGTGTCCAGCTAGGAATATATTAATTTGTGGCTACAGGCAGGCACAACTCATCCCTGTCCCGAAGATTTCAGTTTTCATTACTGGTAGAAGGTAGAAGGGGGACAGAAAATAGATTTTAGTTAATTGGAAAAAAATAAATTAAGAAAAAGCTCTTTTCAACCACGGGTGTCAAATACATAGCCTGCAACATTCTCAGGTGCTGCATGAACCAGGGGAAAAGGTAATTGGAAAATAGTTAACAAAAGAAAGTGACACAGAGATAATTATATGATCATTTAAAATGTGTGCTTTCATCATCCTCATATACAGATTGAGGCCAATAAAAAATCATTCCACCTCTGAAGTATATCCTGTTGGTGTCTGACTTCCCCAAGGTCACTTCCCCACTTCACAATTCTATCTCTCCCCCCTGCTCTCCATTCAGAACATTCCTAGAGGCAGGGATAGGAAGTTGGGATACCCCTAAGGTTTGTAACAATAAAACTACATGAAATAAAAGGAAACTAAGGCCAGAGATGATCTCTCTATGGTCCTGCTGTACATTAATGTGATTATGGGAATGGAGGGTCTGTCATCTGTACATAGGAAAGTCAGACCAGTGAATTAATTGGGCAGCAGGAATTCTACAGTGGATCCAGCTACTGAATGCTAAAGCCAATAGATCAGATCCAGGCTTCACAAGAGACATGCTTCCATGTGTCATTTAATGCCACAAAGAGGAAAATATATGTCCAATGGTGAATCTCTTTGTGTGAAAGGAGACAAAGTTTATATCTTCCTTTCCATCTCCAGAATTTCCCTACCAAGGGGAATCAAGGCCAGCCCCATTGTATGACCATAGCTTATACTCCAACCAAGACTAGAAATATTCTGTGGTTCCACAGCACCAAGGGAAAGGGATTGAAGGAAAGAGTATTGGGCAGTCATTGAACCTGAGGTCCTAGAATTTGGGAGATGAAGAAGGTTGTATATCACTAGGACAGAAGAGAATAATACAATATCAATAACAAGGATGATGAAGACAACTCACATGCTTTTTATACCTACCATATAAAAAGGACCTTTACTCATAGAATGCTATTATATACAGAGAAAATGTAATTCATTTTTCCAGATAAAGAAACTGACGCCTCAAAAGGAGGAGTCATTTACTACACAGAGAGTAGACAGAAAAGAAAGGATTCTATCCAAGTTTTATGATTCTGAGCTCAGGTCTCTTTCTACCACAATGCACTGTGCCATGGGACCAGGGGGGGATTGTGTCACTCTTGTCTATTTCTGTCATGCCAGGATCATCTGTGAAAAGTTGGCTACTCTCAGTAATGTAATAATCTGGGACAATCCTGAAAGATTTATGACAGGGAATATTATCCACTTCCAGAGAAAAAACTATTGGAGTTTCCTTTCATATTAGTATATTTGTGGTTTTATTTTGGAATTTGGTTACGTATAAATGTGCTCTTACTACAATGTCCCAAATGGAGTGTTTTGTACAACAATAAAAATACAAAAGAAAAAATAAGGAAAAAAGAATTAGTAGAACATTAATGGTCATGATTTACCAAGCTCTTTACAGATATTATTCCATTTGATCCCAAGTCACTCATAGAAACACTGAACAGAATGAGTTCAAAAACAGAAACTTCAGATTTCTCTGAATTAATGCAGAATGAAGTGAGCAGAACCAAGATGGTGATTTATACAATAACTACAGTGTTCCGAAGTCAAAGAACTTTGAAAAACTTGGGACCTCTGATCAATGCAGTGGCTAACATGGACTGCAGAAGACCCATGATAATAAATTACTCACTTCCTACAAAAACCTACAGACTTCCTATGAAATCAGCTGCCTCACTTCAGAAATGGGATGCAGTCAGGGTGTATGTTGCAACAGATATTTTTTGAGCATCAGAATTTGTTTTCCTTGATTGTCCATGTGGCATCATAGGTGTATTTTAATCTTGAAACAATTATTAATATATCAATAGTGCAACCTATATTCTTATATACCAGATTCATGGGCAAGTAGTTCTTGATCATTGTATTTAATAGGTACTGGATTAATTCTGACCACTCTCCAAATCTACAGTCCAAAAGTCAGAAGAATTCCTGGGTAGGCTGCCACAGGGTCCTAGTTCCCACCTTGTCAGACCAGATTCCATACCAGGTCACATGTTTGAATAAACTCCTCCTCCTTGATCTAATGGTTGTCAGTTGAGCCAATGTTAACTCTTATGCCATGTTACATGATCATTAGCTACCTCCCATTCCCCATTCCTTGATCCTCCAATAAAAGATTGAGGAAATATGTAGTTTACTCTTTCTCTCTCTCTACTAGAATCAGAGGAGCATACATTAAGGCTTTTTAAGCCCTGTCTCTGAGTCTTTTTTCTTTTATTATATTCCCTCTTTCTCTATATCCCCTTCACCCATTTTCCCTCAGTTCCTAACCCTCTTTCTCAGGTGTCCACCTAGGAATAGATTAATTCATGGCTACAGGCAGGCACAACTCATACCTGTCCCAAAGATTTTAGTTTTCATTAGTGGTAGAAGGTAGAAGGGGGACAGAAAATAGATTTTAGTTAATTGGAAAAAAAGTAAATTAAGAAAAAGCTCTTTTCAACCACGGGTGTCAAATACATAGCCTGCAACATTCCCAGGTGCTGCATGAACCAGGGGAAAAGGTAATTGGAAAATAGTTAACAAAAGAAAATGACAAACAGATAATTATATGATAATTTAAAATGTGAGCTTTAGGCATCCTCATGTACAGATTGAGGTGAATAAAAAATCGCCCCTTCTCTAAAGTATATGCTGTTGGTGTCCAATTCTTTCTCTCCCCGCTGCTCTCCATTCAGAACATCCCCATAGTTTAGGAGAGGAAGTTGGGATACCCCTAAGTTTTGTAACAATAAAATTGCATGAAATAAAAGGAAACTAAGGCCAGAGATGATCTCTCTATGAACCTGCTGCCCATTAGTGTGATTATGAGACTGAAGGTTTTGTCATTGATACATAGGAAAGTCAGACCAGTGAATTAATTGGGCATCAGGAATTCTACTGTGGATCCAGTTACTGGAGGCTAAAGCCAATCATCCCTTTACATGGATAAGAATCAGGTTTCATAGTAGCCATACTTTCATGTGACTTTTTATGCCACAAAGAGGAAAAATATAGGTGCAATGGTGAATCTCTGTGTGTGAAAGGAGACAAAGTTTACATCCTCCTTTCCATCTCCAGAATATCCCTGCCAAACAGGATCAAGGCCAGCCCTGTTGCATGACCAGAGCTTATCCTCCAACCAAGAATTAAAAACATTCTGTGGGTCCATAGCACCAAGGGAAAGGGATGGAAGGAAAGATTATGGAGCAGTCATTGAACCTGCAGTCCTAGAAGTTGGGAGAAAAAGAAGGTTGTATGCTACTAGGACAGAAGAGAATAATACAATATCAATAACAAGGATGATGATGACAATTCACATGTTTTTGTGCCTAACATGTAAAAAGTATTTTCCCCACATAAAATCCTATTATATACAGAGCAAATATTATTCATTTTTCCAGATGAAGAAGCTGAGGATGTGAAAGGAGGAGACACACTTACCACACAGATAATAGACAGAGGAGGAATGATTAAATCCAAGTTTCATGATTCTGAGTTCAAGGTTCCTTCTACCACAATGCATTGTACCATGGGACCACGGAGGCAGAATGTCACTTATGTCTATTTCTCTCCATGTCTATTTCTGCCAGGGAAAGAGAGAGCCCAACACAAAGTTGGGGGCCCAATCAAGCTACTCACCATAGATCATAAGAGTCTTGTTTGCAATGCGCTTCAAGCCAGTAAATGAGTTAGTTGCAATACAGGTATAGTTTCCGATATGATTCAGGGATGTAATAATAGAAAATGAGGCTGAGATGCTGACAGATTGTCCATTCTGTAACCAAGTGAATTGTGCTGGTGGGTTAGAATCAGCAACACAGCTCAAGGTAACATTTATCCCCATTGCGAATTGATCGCTTATACGGTCAATTGTGGCAATATCTGGGCCATCTGGGGGAAAAAGAAGGATTCCATATTTAGATTATGGCAGAAAAGAAGGGCATCTCCTAGTCTGTAACCCATCACCAGGGACCACTGTGGTGCTCCTTTGAGCTGGGAAATTCACAGCTCCTCCTCTACTTTTACAGTTTGGATCTGAACTTGGAAGATCTTAGGGCTTTCTCCAGTTCAGCACCCTGGATGGCCACCCTCCACCAGAACACATGACAAGGCCAATCTGGGCTCCCTAAAGATGAAGGGGTTTGGGAACCTCAGAGCCTAGCTCTTTAGTTCTCAGAGAAGGGACTGAATTAGCCTGGCCTCTGGGAACACACCACCAGGTTATAAGCAGGCACCATATAGGAAGAAGCAATATACTTACAGGCAACATCCAGTGTGAATGCATCACTGCTATTGCTATAAAATGGATTCCTGATTTCACACTCATATGGCCCTTTGTTATCTCTTCTTGTGAGCCTGCTGAGAGTGAGTGTCCTCTTATCTGGCGACAGCTGTATCCTGTTACCAGCTGTGGCAACTCCGTTTATGAACCACTGGTAAGCGTGAATTTGACCTGTAGCCTGGCATGTCAATGAGAAGTCCTTGGTCTCCACTGCAGTAATGTTGGAGGTGACAATGGTAGGTTTGGACAGTGGCGCTGCGCAGAGAATAGACAGAAAATGACTGTGTTGGTTCTTTTTCTTACCTTATAACCAAATAAATGGTTTGGAAGTGGCCTGTCTAAGACCTTGGCAGGCTGGAGGCCAGACACCAAGAACCTGTGATTTCAATAGCAAAGCTCCCCCCTTTCTCTGGTGCAGATCTCATCTACTCCAGGCCTTATGAAAAGTCCAACTTCAGTTCCTGTGTCTGACAAAGACATTCACATGGAGTCCAAGCCCCGGGTGCTCAGTCTTTCTGGGCTGAGGCAAGTAGGACTGGGGATGATAGACCCCTTCATCCAGCACCTGGGCTTGGATTTAAGGCCTTTATAGCTTGGCAGAACCACCAAGAGTTTATGATTCCTTGGCCTGGGCTTTCGGAAGCCAGTGTTCCTTACCTTGACAGCTTGATAAGGATATTGGGAGAGGTTGGTGTGGATAGACTAGGGACAGGCCACAGGGAGACTGTGCTCAGAAAGGGAAACATTATTTTAATTCTGAAGAGAAAAGAAAAGGAAAGGCAGAGAGTGGAAATAGATCAGTTAGTATCAGGGAACAAAAGGAAGAGCCTCAGGCTGGGAGTCAGGTCAGACCTGGTTCAAGTCTGGAGATTTCAAACCCACAATAACATCTCTGGTGCCTAGGACATGATTTGTCCACAGGAAGTAGTTCCTACCCTTAACAGAAGATTCTGGAATCCCCTGCTTTGGCCTCTCCCTTTTCCTTAGGTGTTTCCTACCCTATAAGATAAAAATGAGAATGTTGAAGGTGATCTTCAAGCTCAGATATGGTTTTATGCTGGGAATCTATACTAATGGGGAATAATTTTCCCAGAGTCTTCATGGCCCAAGGAGAGCCCTTTCCTTATCTCTAGTTGGAAGTAAGGCCTTGCCACTGAGAGAGATATGTATACCAGAGCAATCTCTGGGGCACATGCATGAGGATCATCAGGCTTCTGTCCTGGGTCATCCATGGCCAGCTGTCTTAAAAATAATTTCCAAATTGATAGTCATAAGTTAGAAATATTTCAGCTTCCTTGACCTTTCTCCTTGTTATTTTGGTAGAGCTTGCACTCCATCCCTGGGTCTCCATTGGGAAGTTTAATGTGAGGAAGAGTGAGCCTCCCATTTCTATCCAGTAAAGCCAAGTGACACTGGCCAGGACAGTGACAAATCTGAGGTCAGCTAGCTACCTTTTGTAGTGGGGGGAGAATATGAAGGAACAGTGAGCATTCTCCTGGGCATGAAGGCCATGGTATTACTTTTTGGAAGGTGTTTTGGCAGCATCAATGGATATAGTGCCTGACATGACATAGTGACTAGTGGTAGCCTAAGAGGGAGAAAGACCTATGTTCAAATTCTGTCTCAAAATGTTACTGGCTGTGTGTCTTACTAGCAAGTCCCTATCTGTGTCTCAGTAACCTGATCTGTTAAATGGGTAAAATAATCTCTCAGACAAAAGTGTTATTGGACCAAATGAGAACATATATAGAAGTTCTGTATAAATCCTGAAAATAGCCCAAACAACGGTTCAGAGGAAGGAAAGTACAGAGTGTGAGTCTGAGTACCAAATGTAGACTCATGCTGTCTGAGCACACAATGCATGGCCAGAAGTATCTGAAAGGCCTGATGCCCTTTTGTGAATGGCTAAGGTTTAATGACAGACCAAGAACACTCAAGGATAGTCTGTAGGCAATAGAGAGTCATGAGCAGAGAAGAGACTAGAGCACACACATATTTAATTGAAGGACCAATTGAGGGCACTAGAGATGCTTAGCCCAAAGAAGAGAAGACTTGAGTGGGAGAGGAGACGTGTCTCCATGGACTGGTGGAGTTATAATGGGTTCTGTGACCCTGCCAGGGGATGTTCAGTGGCTTACATTGATCAGGTGGGGACTATTTTCCTTTCTCCTTACAGTAACATTCAGGTACACTTTTATCTCTTGTCTATCACAGAACAACCCTTTTTTTAACCCTTACCTTCAGCATTAGAATCAATACTATGTATTGTTTCCAGAGCAAAAGGGCCAGGCAATGGGGGTTAAGTAACTAGCTCAAGGTCACAGAACCAAAGAGGATCCAGTTTTAATGGAATTGACTCCCTGATCATTTCTCTTCAAAAATGATTTGGGATGCCTTGGGGAACTAACTGAGCAGGATTCCTGGCCTGACTCTGCATCAGTGCTGAGACCCATAAACAGGTTCACATCCAACACAATCCCTTCATGGGTGAGGATGGACTCCAACATTTGCCCCTCTATGATCAGATGCAAATCAGGCTGGCTCAATCATCCCTGGCCTCAGATATTCCTCTCTTGCTATTGGTCTCCTTCTGTCCACTAGGTGGAACTACCAGGTGTGACAAGGAAATCACTTTTAAAAGACTGATATATATTAATTTAAGGTCGCCAAGGAATTCAGCTATGTAATTCCTTAATGAAAACTCAAGTCAGTCCTCAACCTTTTATGGAGTTTTAATTACAAACAGGAGGAAGAAAGGAATTAGAGATAGAGAGATAGAGGGAGAGAGAAAGGGGAGAGAAGGGAATAGGGCTTGAATACCCCTTCTGTTTAGGCTGGGCCAAAAGGCCCAAGCCCTTAGATAGCTGGGGCAATGAAAGGAGATCAGTCCCTATTACTCACGTGACCAAATATGGAGAAACAGTCTCCAGGGCCCCCACCTTCAGCTTCCTTCAGTGCATGCTTCTCAGAGCACACCGCAACCACTGGGACAAACTCCTCAATCACCCCCAGTCTTCAGACCCTCCTATCCTTCAGGAAAACCCTCCAAGTTCCCTCCCCTCAGTCCTCACATCTCCCAATCACCTGTCCATCAATTTCCCTGTGCCAATGGAGGCTCTAGCTTAACCCAGGACCACCCAGAGGTCTCTGGCCTTTGCACATGTCTGTTGAAGGTCATATTTTCAAATAATTAAATCTTTGATCCTTTGCTACAGCCCTTTCTAAATCCTGTTAACCTGAGGAGGATAGAGATTGGAATAATTAAATTTTGATCTAGGCTGCAGCCCTTACTCAATCCTGTTAGGACTGAATAGGGTGGAGATTGATTCCAAGTATCTCCATTGTATCAATTCTAAAATCAATCATGACTCAAAGAAATTCCTGTTCTATGCTTAAGCATAGGTCAAAGTCCTTTCCATTGTTCAGCAAAAGGTTTCTGTCCTAAAGTAATCTTAAGAAGGGAAGAGGAGGAAACTCCCATGCCAATGGGGTTCACATTCCAATAGCCAAGACCCACTATCAATAGGGAATATTTCAAGTATGAAATTTCCCAATGGTGAAATTTCCAACATTTATAAGTCTAAGAAGTTTTGAGGTTTACACAGGACAGGAAGAACTCTGGCTCATAATAAGTTTCAGAGTAGCAGTTGACACCTAATGTGATCTAGGGCATCTTAACCTCTCTAGGGCTGTCTGTGGATACAACTGACTTCAGTTCCCTGGAAAGATCAGGAAATGTCCAATTAAACAGAAAATCCTGAAAATCCAAAGAGAATTTAATAAAATCAAAAGAAAAAATGCAGAATTAAATAAATCTAGGATCTGTTTTTTTTTTTTTAAATAAAAATACAACTAAATAGATGACCCATTGGTTAATTTCATTAAAGAAAGAGGAAAACATAATTCCCAAAAGCAAAAATGAAAAGGATGAATGAGTTAGCAATGAAGTGGAAATTAAGGAAATTCTGAGCAATTATTTTGAGCAATTATGTACCAGCCATAACTCAGAAACAAAGAGTCATTGAAGGGTTACATCTAAAAAGCAAATCGGGAAAGGCTTTACAAAGTTATAATTGTGGATTGTCTTATGGCTCAATTAATATGGAAAGGCATAGAATATGTGGTTTCAGGTTTAGGATGGTATCCTCATGAAATCTGGGTACCCATTGCTAAAGATATACTACAGAAATATTTAGTCTTTCCTATTAGCATACCCCATTACTATTACCACCTACACTCCACAAGGTTAATTTTCTTTTTTGTCCCAACATCCTGTTGTTTTTCCTAGTGTTCTAAGAGATCTTCCAGTATCAGGACCTAATGTTTATGTTGATGCGAATGCTAGTTATAAGGCAGGAGTATACAAGGAAGGTAGCTACCTGTCATTTTTACCACTCCTTTTTCTTCTACCCAACAAAATGAATTAACAGCTGTTTTGCTAGAATTTTGGTTATTTCAGGAGCCTTTCAACCTCATAATGGACTTTAAATATGTTTTTCAGTCTTTGCAAGGTGTAGAACAAACTGTCATCAGATCTACTCAAAGCAATGTACAAATGTTATTCTGTAAATTACAAACTGTCATATGACAAAGGACACATCCAGTGTATGCCATGCATGTACGCAGTCATACCAATTTACCTGGACCTATTTTTAAAGGAAATGATATCATAGATCAAGCTTTGATTGCTCAATGTTATCTAACTGATATGCAATTAGCTGAGGAATCCATCATAGATTTCACCAAAATAGTACTGCTTTAGGCCAAATGTTGCAACTCACTAAAGATCAAGCCAGGAGTATTGTTAAAAAGTGTCCTAATTGTGTTCCAAACCATCCCCCAATGTATATTGGTGTGAATCCCAGAGGCTTAAGTAGTACAGATATACGGCAAATGGATGTGACTCACAAACCGTCCTTTGGACGACTTAAATATATCCATGTCACTGTGGATACTTATTCAGGGTTTTTATGGGCTTACTTTTCAGATGCCTGGTCCCCCCAGAACATTTAAAACAGATAATGGACCTGCTTATACTTCCAAACAACTTTTTCTTTTTTGTAAAACTTGGGATATTCAACACCTCACAAGTATCCCATACATTCCACAAGGACAAGCTATTGTGGAGCATAGTAATCAAATACTAAAAATGTTTCTTTTAAAACAAAAAGGGGGAGACAGCACCCCACATCAACGATCGGCAATAACTGTATATACTATAAATAATTTGATCTTTACTTCCAATAATATATCCAGAGCTGAAAATGTTTTCTCTGCATTTTCTTATGAACGAAATTGAGGTACCACTACTCCTGTATTCCCTGCTACAGAAGAAAAATTTGTCATATGGAAAGATGATGATCAATCCTGGCAAGGACCTCACCCAGTGGTCCTGCAAGGCCAAGGCTTTGTTTGTGGCTCCACAGGTAAAGACAGTGTATGGCTCCCTTCCTGCTGAGTTCAAGAGACTGACTGACCATAAAGAGAAGGACGAGAAGAGGACTCTGGAAGCCTCACAAGGAGACTCGACTACGTCTCAATAAGATACTGACTCTTCTACTTCTATTCCAGAATTTAAGTACAGCTCCTGGAATAAAGAGATGGGTTTTTTGGGAACAACCACCTTGGGTAGAGTATGTCGGCATGGGACACACTTTACCGTAAGTCATCTTATATACAAAAACTAATTCTGATATTCCTGGCATTTACCATTTTGAGAGACAAGCTAAGGACAATAATCAGGACAATAATTGTTTGTGTCTTTCAATTGGACTGGACTAGTTGAGGCACCCCCAGTGTGCCTCACACGAGACCATCCTGAATGCCTGCCCCTCAGATCTCTGCAGGCGCATTATTATGGTCATCCTGACCTGTCAGACTCTTTCTGGATAGGATCTTATCGTGTAGACAAAGGGGTAAAATATAAAGGGTACAGCCAACTGCAATATTTAGTTTGGCTAGGAGAATCTTGTGATGGTACTTGGGGACAAGAAATACCTATTTGTCCTTCTGTGATGGAATATGAACAAAGAGACACTGTTAATATGTTTCCTCCCTTGCTATTGTGTAGATCTAAAAGGGCACCATGTATTCATTGGAAAAATATGATTTGGGTATCTTGGCATAACGACACAAGGTGTATTGGAAAGAAACTGGATTCTTATAAATTTCATCATAGTTTTATAGGAGGATACAGCTTGCCTTTGTGGGTGATGCCCCCAGAGCTAATTGGTTACGTTCTGCTAATTTCATACAGATTTTGATTGATTATGGAAAGACAGCCCTGGCATTGGATAAAGTAAATATGT
Organism: Monodelphis domestica; assembly: GCF_027887165.1. Lineage (NCBI taxonomy): Eukaryota > Metazoa > Chordata > Mammalia > Didelphimorphia > Didelphidae > Monodelphis > Monodelphis domestica. The sequence goes on from NC_077230.1 coordinate 425,640,633, forward strand.
ATCACTATGTTAATGTTTCTAATAATGGAAAAGTCCAAAAACCAGTAAATACAAGTGTTACATTAGACATTCAGACTTGCCTAACAGGGGGATATGCTTTTATACCTACAGTAAATAATCATCCTGAAGCTGAACATTACTGAAATAACAAGCAAAAGAGTTAGATATTTGAATATTGGAATGTAACCTGTAGCAACTGTAGGGTCAGTTACTGTGTAGGATCACAGGTGGATGGGCCTGTCTTAATCATTAAGTGACCACGTATGGCCCTTTTTGCCACTGAACATAAAGATTCATGGTATGGTAGCCCAGGGGATCAAATTCTTTATGTATTACAACAAAAAATAAGACCACAACATAAACGATGTATTACTTGTATTGCATTAGGCATAGTAGCATTAGTTTCTTCATTGGCTTCTACTATAATAGATTCTGTATCTTTAGCACAATCAGTATCTAACTTACATTCTCTTGAGAATGACGCCAATCATTTGAAAGCATAGGCTACAAATGTAACCTCAGCATTAGAAAGAGAAAAAGAAATTGATACAAGTTTTTACAAAAGTATTATGATGTTACAGAAAAATATGACTGATCTAACAAATGAAGTAGAATGTGTCATTGAAAACACACATGAAATGTGATTATAGATATACTGCATTTTGCTTACTATATAAGAGTAAATAATGACACAAAAACATTGGAAAAAAATTAAATTACAATTACAGGAATTATGGGACCATGAAAACATCACCAAATATATTAACAATCTCAGTATATTAATTCAGAATATTGATTCATCCTTTCAGGAGGATCTCTAACCACAGCATATCGTAGATTCTTTGTATAATTGGATTGAAACATAAAAAGGATAGTTTTCCTCCTTATTTCATGATATGACTCTTCTTGTAGTTGGTGCACTTGTGATTTTGTTTATCTGCTTATGCTTGCCTTGTTTGCTAAAAGCTTTAATTACTAGTTTTGCTGAATTGCAAAAAAACTATTAATGGGATCCTGTACCAAAAGGAATTTGATGTCTTAAAAATAAATGGGGAATTGCAGTGAACCTTCCAGGAACCCATGAGAAAAAATTCCTCTTCCCAGGTGTTTGACACATACTATTCCTGCTGAGTACACCAAAACATAGAAATCTCAGTTCAATACTGCATAAACAATTCCAAGATCTCCTGATAACGGGTTAACTCCCCTGTTCACATTCTGGGGAGGATTGGGGAGAATAGATTGTTTCTCTTGAGGAGAACTTTAAATCTTGCGTGCTGCATACAATAAACGTTCATTATCCTTGCTTTGATAAAGTTGCAGTCTTTCTTTCTTGAAACTTTTTAGCAGTCCCCTATTGCAACTCCTTTGAAGTCCCATGCAGTTTTCTAATACACAGTTCCCTCAATTGATCTTCAGAGACTCCAGAACCCTCACCAATCTGGCTGAACATTCCCCAGTTCACTGTTGCCACTTGTTAATTGTGTCATCTAGAACCAAATACAATAATCCAAGTGCCATCTGATTGTACAGAAGGACAGCTATCTCCTTATTCTTCGAAGTGGACATGCTTCTCTTAAGACTGCATTGGTGGTTGGGGTAGTTGTGTAGCTCAGTGGATTGAGAGCCAGGCCTAGAGATCAGAAGTTCTGGGATCAAATCTGACCTCAAATAATTCAAAGATATATGACCTTGGGCCACTCATTTAACCTCCATTGCATAGCATGGATTCTAATGCTAATAGGGAAGGATTAAAAAAAGTATACATTATGTTTTTTCAACTACCCTGTTACCTTCCCACTGATAATAAGTTTGTGGATCTCTCAATCATCCCCAACATCTCTTTATGTAATCCAACATGGCATTAATAGACTGTATCCAATTTCTCTTTTTTTTTTTAGTTTTTAGTTTTTAAATATTACTTAATTTGGTCATTTTCATACATTATTCATTGGAATCAGAGATCATATTCTTTTTTTCACCTCCCCTTCCACCAACCCTCCACAAGTCAACTTGTGATTCCACTGGGTATCACATGTGCCCTTGCTCCGAACCCTATTCCTTGCTGTTGGTATTTGCATTAGGGTGCTCATTTAGCATTTCTCCTCAATCATATCCCCTCAACAACTGTAGTCAAGTAGTTGCCTTTCCTCCGTGTTTTTACTCCCACACTTTCTCTTCTGCTTAAGGATACCGTTTTTTTTTTTCTCATAGATCCCTGCAGATTGTTCAGGGACATTGCATTACCATTAATGGAGAAATCCATTACATTCAATTGTGCCACAGTGTCTCAGTCTCTGTGTACAATGTTCTCCTGGCTCTGTTCCTATCACTCTGCATCACTTCCTGGAGGTCGTTCCAGTCTCCATGGAATTCCTGCACTTTATTATTACTTTTAGCACAATAGTATTCCATCACCAACATATACCACAATTTGTTTAGCCGTTCCCCAATTGAAGGGCATCCCCTCATTTTCCATTTTTTTTTGCCAGCACAAAGAGCACAGCTATGAATATTCTTGTACATGTCTTTTTCCTTATTTGGGGTACAAACCCAGCAGTGCTATAGCGGGATCAAAGGGCAGACAATCTTTTAGTGCCCTTTGGACATAGTTCCAAATTACCTTCCAGAATGGTTGGATCAGTTCACAGCCCCACCAGCAATGCATTAATGTCCCAAATTTTGCGACATCCCCTCCAGCATTCATTACTTTCCTTTGCTGTCATGTTGGCCAATCTGCTAGGTGTAAGGTGATACCTCAGAGTTGTTTTGATTTGCATCTCTCTGATTATAAGAGATTTAGAACAATTTTTCACGTGCTTATGAATAGTTTTGATTTCTTTAACTGAAAATTGCCGATTCATGTCCCTTGCCCATTTTTCAATTGGATAATGGCTTGACTTTTTCTACAATTGGTTTAGCTCTTTATAAATTTGAGTAATTAGACCTTTGTCAGAGCTTTATGTTATGAAGATTGTTTCCCAATTTGTTGCTTCTCTTCTAATTTTAGTTACATTGGTTTTGTTTGTACAAAATCTTTTTAATTTGATTTAGTCAAAAGTATTTGTTTTACATTTTGTGACTATTTATAAGTCTTGCTTGGTTTTAAAATCTTTCCCTTCTCAAAGATTTGACATGTATACCATTCTGTGTTCACCTAATTTACTAATAGTTTCCTTCTTTATATTCAAGTCATTCACCCATTCTGAATTTATCTTGGTGTAGGGTGTGATTTGTTGATCCAAACCTAATCTTACCCACACTGTCTTCTAATTTCCCCAGCAGTTTTTATCACATAGTGGATTTTTGTCCCAAAAACAGGGGTCTTTGGGTTTGTCATAGACTGTCTTGCTGAGGTCATTTACCCCAAGTCTATTCCACTGATACTCCTTTCTGTCTCTTAGCCAGTACCAAATTGTTTTGATGAACACTGCTTTGTAATATAGTTTGAGATCGGGGACGGCAAGGCCACTTTCCTATGTATTTTTTTTTTCATTATTTCCCTGGATATCCTTGATCCTTTGTTCTTCCAAATGAACTTTGTTATGGTTTTCTCTAATTCGGTAAAAAAAGTTTTTTGGAAGTTCCATGGGTATGGCACTAAATAGATAGATAAGTTTGGATAGGATGATCATTTTTATTATGTTAGCCCATCCCACTTATGAGCAATCAATGTTTTTCCAATTGTTTAGATCTAGTTTTAATGGTGTGGAGAGTGTTTCGTAGTTGTGTTCATATAGTTCCCGTGTTTGTCTCGGGAGATAGATTCCTAAGTATTTTATATTGTCTAGAGTGATTTTAAATGAAATTTCTCTTTCTAATTCTTGCTGTTGAGATGTGTTGAAAAGATATAGAAATGCTGATGACTTATGTGGGTTTATTTTGTATCCTGAAACTTTGGTAAAGTTGTTGATTATTTCCACTAGCTTTTTAGTTGATTCTCTAGGATACTTTAAATAGACCGTCATATCATTTGCAAAGAGTGACAGCTTTGTATCCTCATTGCCAATTTTAATACCTTCAATTTCTTTTTCTTCTCTAATTGCTACTGCTAGTGTTTCTAGTACAATATTAAATAATAAAGGTGATAATGGGCATCCTTGTTGGACTCCTGATCTTATTGGGAACGCTTCGAGTTTATCCCCATTACAAATGATGTTTGCTGAAGGTTTTAGATATGTACAGTTTTTTTTATTTTTATGAAAGGCCCTTCTATTCCTATACTTTCTGGTGTTTTCAATAGGAATGGGTGCTGAATTTTATCAAAGGCTTTTTTTTCTGCATCTTTTGAGATAATCATGTGATTTTGTTGGTTTGCTTGTTAATATGATCAATTATGTAGCTGGTTTTCCTAATATTGAACCATCCTTGCATTCCTGGTATGAATTCTACCTGTAGTTGCTAACCCTTGTGATGACTTGCTGGAGTCTTTTTGCTAGTATCTTATTTAAGATTTTTGCATCTATATTCATTAGGGAGATTGGCCTATAATTTTCTTTCTCTGTTTTTAACCTGCTTGGCTTTGGGATCAGTACCATGTTTGTGGCGTAAAAAGAACTTGGTAGAACCCCTTCTTGGCTTATTCTGTAAAATACTTTGTATAACATTGAGATTAGTTGTTCTTTGAATGTTTGATAGAATTAATTTGTGAATCCATCTGGACCTGGGGATTTTTTCTTAGGGAGTTCTTTGATGGCTTTTTCAATTTCTTTTTCTGATATGGGGTTGTTTAGGTAATTTATTTCTTCTTCTTTTAGTCTAGGCAATTTAAATTTTTCTAAGTATTCATCCATATCACCTAGATAGCCATATTTTTGCCATATAATTGGGCATAGTAGTTTTTCATGATTAACTTAATTTCCTCTTCATTAGAGGTGAGGTCTGCCTTTTCATCTTGGATACTGTCAATTTGTTTTTTTTCTTTCCTTATTTTAATTAGACTGATTAGTACTTTGTCTATTTTATTTGTTTTTTTTCAATGTACTAGCTTCTAGTCTTATTTATTAAATCAATAGTTCTTTGGCTTTCAATTTTATTGATTTCTCCTTTGATTTTTAGGATCTCTAATTTAGTCTTCTTCTGAGGATTTTTAATTTGTTCACTTTCTAGTTTTTTAATTTGCATGTCCAATTCATTGACCTCTGTCCTTCTTAATTTGTTATATATAAACTCAAGGATATAAATTTCCCCCTGAGTACTGCTTTGGCTGCATCCCATAGGTTTTGAAAGGATGTCTCACCAATATCTTTTTCTTCAATGAAGTTATTAATTGTTTCTATGATTTATTCTTTAACTAGCTGGTTTTGGAGAATCATACTGTATAATTTCCAATTAATTTTTGGTTTACTTCTCCATGTACCCTTACTAATTTTTATTTTCATTGCATTGTGGTCTGAGAAGTTTGCATTTATTATTTCTACCCTTTTGCATTTGTTTGCAATGTTTTTGTGCCCTAATACATAGTCAATTTTTGTGAATGTACCATGTGCTGCTGAAAATAAGGTGTATTCCTTTTTGTCCCTATTTATTTTTCTCCACATGTCTACTAACTCTAATTTTTCTAAGATTTCATTTGCTTCTATCACCTCTTTCTTATTTATTTTTTGGTTTGATTTATCTAGTACAGATAGAGGAAGGTTCAGGTCTCCCACCAATATACTTTTTCTATCTATTTCATCCTTGAGCTCCTCTAGTTCCTCCTTAAGAAATTTGAATACTATGCCATTTGGTGCATACATGTTGAGTACAAATATTTCCTTGTTGTCTATACTGCCTTTTATCAGGATGTAATTACCTTCCCTATCTCTTTTAAATAGATTTATTTTTACTATGGCTTTGTCAGATATCATGATTGTGACTCCTGCCTTCTTTTTATCAGTTGATGCCCAATAGATTTGGATCCATCCTCTAACATTCACCCTATGCCTATCTACCTTCCTCGTGTTTGATTTCTACTCCTGGTCCTGTCTTTTCTTCTTTCACTATTTCCTTCTACACTAATGTTTATTTATAATCAGTCCCCATAGTTACCACCCTTATTTTACTTCCCTTTCTACCCCCCTTCCCTTTTTAACCCCCCCCTTATTTTCCCCTGTAATCTTTTTTAAATTTCCCCCCCACCTTCTCCCTCCCTTGTATTTCTTTACCTCACCACCAGTCCATTTTTTACCCTTCTATTTCCATATAGGGCGCAAATCTATTCTCTGCCGCAATGAATTGGATTATTCTTCCCTCTTTAGGTCAGTTTCAAAGCACATAAGAGATGAGTAATTCCTATCTCCACCCTCTTTACCCTTCCAGTGTATCGATGTTCTCTCCCCTCCTGCCATGAGCTTCTTTGTGACATATAAATTTACCCCCATTCGTTTCTTTCCTTGTTTCTTTTAGTATTAACCTCTTTTTTTTAGGTCGGGTTGTATACACACACACACACACACACGTATATGTATTTGTGCATGCATATATCTATATACCTATTGTGTCTTGTCCTTTCATCCTATACAGTTTGTCACTGTTCCCTCTAAGTGTAATTCTACTAGCTGCCCAGGTGATAGCAACAATTTTTTAGAGTTACCAATGACCTCTCTTTCTTATAGGGATACATATAATTTTAACTTATTGAGTCTCTTAAACATGTTTTTCTTTTTTGTTTGTTTTTCTTTACCCCTCTTTTTTAATTACCTTTTGATGATTCTCTTGAGTTCTATGCTTGGACATAAAATTTTCTGTTCAGGTCTGATCTTTTCTTTACAAATGCTTGGAATTCCTCTATTGTGTTGAATGACCATACTTTCCGCTGTTAGAATATAGTCAGTTTTGATGGGTATTTGATTCTTGGTTGTAGACCTAGTTCAAGAGTTCCTTGCTTTCCAGAATATCATATTCCATGCCTTTCAGTCCTTCAGTGTGGATGTAGCCAGATCTTGTGTTATCCTCACTGTGTTTCCATTGTATCTGAATGGCGTCATCTTGGCAGCTTGTAATATCTTTTCTTTGGTCTGATAGTTTTTAAATTTGGCTATAACATTCCTGGGTGTTATCAGTTGGGGATTAAATAAAGGAGGTGATCTATGGATTCTTTCAATCTCCACTTTCCCCTCTTGTTCTAGGATATTGTGACAGTTTTCCTGAATAATTTCCTGTAGTATTATGTCCAGGCTTTTTCTTTTGTCATGGTCTTCTGGTAGACCAATGATTCTTAAATTATCTCTTCTCAAACGATTTTCTAAATTGTCTGTTTTGTGAATGAGAGGCTTCATATTTTCCTCAATTTTTTCATTCTTTTTGTTTAGTTTTATAGTGTCCTGTTGCCTTGTGAGGTCACTTAATTCCAGTTGTTGTATTCTGATTCTTAAAGACTGAATTTCACCCCTGGATTTTTGGTCCTCCTTTTCCTTCTGATCTGATTTTCTTTGAAGGTCTTCTTTCATCCTCTTTACCTTGTCTTTCTTCTCCTTTGTCCCATCTTTCATCTTCTTTGCCTCATCTTTCATCTCCTTTGCCTCATTTTCCAGCTGGTTGATTTTGGCTTTCAAGACACTATTTTCTCATTTTAGTTCAAGTGCCTCTGTTTCCAGATGACTTATCTTAATTTTTAAGTTATTTTCCCAGTTGTCTTCAGCTTCTTTTGATTTTGTTTTGAATTCTTCCACAGCCTGTATCCAATTCACTGGGATTTCTGATTTATCGTTTGCTGATCTCTCCCCCTCTGTTCCATTTGCTGAGTAGAAGCTGTCTATTGTAGTTTCTTTCTTCTTTATCTGTTGTTTGCTGAAATTCACCCCTTCTTTACTCCCCATATTTGTCTGTGCTCTTACTCCTCATTTTTTTTTGGTTTTGGGGGCTTCTGTCAGTCTCCCCTCTTGGAGCTTTAATAGGAGATCTCTCAGTGTAGCCTCTGGTGGGGTTTGAGCTTCCCTGACCTCTGGTGGCTTTTGATTGCATTAAAGTCCAGCAGTCAATGAGGATGGATATGGAGCTTGGGTTTCCCTGAACTCTGGAGTCTTTTGATGAGATTAAGTTCAGCTTAGTTGGGCTGGGTGTGCTCTGAGTCCAAAACTTCCTGGAAGGCTGGAGCAAATATGGAGGATCTCCACCACTCTGACAAGGCTGCCAGGTCTATGCTCCTTCTCTAGCTCCTTCCCCGACACCTGTGTTGGACACTCTGAACTTGGCACAGCTCTGCTTGCAAGTTATGCCTTTCAGACCAGCACCTTTGACCACCCAGAAGTTCCCGCTGCCATTGGAATCTCAGCACTCTGGGTGGGTGGGGGGATGGGTCCTGGGACCTTCCTTCAGTCTTCCCCTTAACCCTGAGTATTCTCAGATTCTGGCTTTATGGGGGGAGGGGGGGCGTACCTTTTGAATTAAGTCCAGCAGGATGGTTCCTTGGCTCAGACTTGTTGTTAAGATTGATTTTCAATCCCCTGGGAGCATTCAGTTTGTGATCCATTAGGAAGGGTATTCAGAGGTCTGAACTTCTGCTCCTTCGAGGCCTCCATATTACATCCCCAAACTTTTTCTTGAGGATAACCTTGTGTGCTACATAAAATAAATGTTAATTATCCCTGCTTTGATAATGTTGCAGTCTTTCTTTCTTACAAATCTTTAGCAGCCCCCTATTGTGACTCAGTAGAAGTCCCAGGCATTTTTCTAATATGTAGTTCCCTCAATTGATCTTCAGAGACTCCAGACTCCTCACCAATCTGGCTGAACATTCCCCAGTTCACTGTTGCCACTTGTAAATAGTCATCTAGAACCAAATACAATAATCCAAGTGCCATCTGATAGTACAGAAGGGCAGCTTTCTCCTTATTCTTGGAAATGGACATGCTTCTCTTAAGACTGCATTGGTGGTTGAGGTAGTTGTGTAGCTCAGTGCATTAAGAGCCTGGCCTAGAGATCAGAGGTTTTGGGATGAAATCTGACCTCAAAAAATTCAAAGATATATAACCCTAGGCCACTCATTTAACCTCCATTGCACAGTATGGATTCTAAGGCTAAAAGGGAAGGGTTAAAAAAAGTATGCATTATGCTTTTTCAACTACCCTGTTACCTTTCCCACTTATAATAAGTTTGTGGATCTCTCAATAATCCCCAACATCTCTTTATGCAATCCAAATTGGCATTAATAGTCTGTCTCCAATTTCCCCTTTTTTAAATCAACCATACCCCATTACTTCAACTCTTTTCTATGGCATAGGTACCAGTCACTGTCCCATCGAGGCCGATGCTTTTTTGTGTTTTGGACTTTTTCTACTCAAGGATAGGACCTGATATCAGTCCCCAATGACATTCATCTTATCACATTATGTCTACTGTGCCAGCATCCTAAACTACTTCTCCATCCTACCTGTTTCAACAATCCCTATCCTGCCAACTTTCTCATTATTTCTTTTTTTCTTTCCAGTTTCAAAATTATGCCTTCTGCTTGTCTGTAGAATTAGTAGAACATTAATGGTCATGATTTACAAAACTCTTTACAGATATTATTTCATTTGATCCAAGTCACTCATAGAAACATTGAACAGAATGAGTTCAAGAAAAGAAACTTCAGAAGATTTATCTGAACTGATACAGAATGAAGTGAGTAGAACCAAGAGATAATATATACAATACCAACATTGTTCTGAAGGCAAACAACTTGGAAACCCATGGGACCTCTCATCACTGCACTGACCAACCAGGACTGCAGAAGACCCATGATGAAATAAGTTACTCACTTTCTACAAAAAGCTATAGACTTCCTATGAAATCAGCTGCCTCTCTTCAGAAATGGGATGGACTGAGGGTGTAAGTTGCAACACATATTTTTTGAGCTCTGAAATTAGTTTTCCTTGATTGTCCATGCGGCATCATACATGTATTTTAATCTTGAAACAATTATTAATATGTAAATATTGCAACTTATGTGCTCAGGTACCGGATTCATAGGCTTATTAGTCTTGATCATTGCATTTAATAGGTACTGTATTAATTCTGACTACTCTCCAAATCTACAGTCCAAAAATAAGAAGAATTCCCAGGTAAGCTGCCATAGGGTCCTAGTTCACACCTTGTCTGACCAGATTCCATACCAGGTCACATGTTTGAATAAACCCCTCCTATTTGATCTTGTGGTAGTCAGTTGAACCAATGTTAAGTCTTGTGCCTTGTAAAATGATCATTAGCTACCTCCATTCCCCATTCCTTGATCCTCCAATAAAAGATTGAGGACATATATAGTTCACTCTCTCTTTCTCTCTACCACCATCAGAGGAGCACACAGGCTGGATCCCAAGCTCTTGAAGCCTTGTCTCTGAGTCTCTCTTCCTTTGTTCTATTTCCTCTTTCTCTATATCCCCTTCACCCATTTTCTCTCAGTTTCTAACTCTCCTTCTCAGGTGTCCAGCTAGGAATATATTAATTTGTGGCTACAGGCAGGCACAACTCATCCCTGTCCCGAAGATTTTAGTTTTCATTACTGGTAGAAGGTAGAAGGGGGACAGAAAATAGATTTTAGTTAATTGGAAAAAAATAAATTAAGAAAAAGCTCTTTTCAAACAAGGGTGTCAAATACATAGCCTGCAACATTCTCAGGTGCTGCATGAACCAGGGGAAAAGGTAATTGGAAAATAGTTAACAAAAGAAAATGACACAGAGATAATTATATGATCATTTAAAATGTGTGCTTTCATCATCCTCATATACAGATTGAGGCCAATAAAAAATCATTCCACCTCTGAAGTATATCCTGTTGGTGTCTGACTTCCCCAAGGTCACTTCCCCACTTCACAATTCTATCTCTCCCCCCTGCTCTCCATTCAGAACATTCCTAGATGCAGGGACAGGAAGTTGGGATACCCCTAAGGTTTGTAACAATAAAACTACATGAAATAAAAGGAAACTAAGGCCAGAGATGATCTCTCTATGGTCCTGCTGTACATTAATGTGATTATGGGAATGGAGGGTCTGTCATCTGTACATAGGAAAGTCAGACCAGTGAATTAATTGGGCAGCAGGAATTCTACAGTGGATCCAGCTACTGAATGCTAAAGCCAATAGATCAGAACCAGGCTTCACAAGAGACATGCTTCCATGTGGCATTTAATGCCACAAAGAGGAAAATATATGTCCAATGGTGAATCTCTTTGTGTGAAAGGAGACAAAGTTTATATCTTCCTTTCCATCTCCAGAATTTCCCTACCAAGGGGAATCAAGGCCAGCCCCATGGAATGACCATAGCTTATACTCCAACCAAAACTAGAAATATTCCGTGGTTCCACAGCACCAAGGGAAAGGGATTGAAGGAAAGAGTATTGGGCAGTCATTGAACCTGCGGTCCTAGAATTTGGGAGATGAAGAAGGTTGTATATCACTAGGACAGAAGAGAATAATACAATATCAATAACAAGGATGATGAAGACAACTCACATGCTTTTTATACCTACCATATAAAAAGGACCTTTACTCATAGAATGCTATTATATACAGAGAAAATGTAATTCATTTTTCCAGATAAAGAAACTGAGGCCTCAAAAGGAGGAGTCATTTACTACACAGAGAGTAGACAGAAAAGAAAGGATTCTATCCAAGTTTTATGATTCTGAGCTCAGGTCTCTTTCTACCACAATGCACTGTGCCTTGGGACCAGGGGGGGATAGTGTCACTCTTGTCTATTTCTGTCATGCCAGGATCATCTGTGAAAACTTGGCTACTCTCAGTAATGTAATAATCTGGGACAATCCTGAAAGATTTATGACAGGGAATATTATCCACTTCCAGAGAAAAACTATTGGAGTTTCCTTTCATATTAGTATATTTGTGGTTTTATTGTGGAATTTAGTTACGTATAAATGTGCTATTACTACAATGTCCCAAATGGAGTGTTTTGTACAACAATAAAAATACAAAAGAAAAATTAAGGAAAAAAGAATTAGTAGAACATTAATGGTCATGATTTACGAAGCTCTTTACAGATATTATTCCATTTGATCCCAAGTCACTCATAGAAACACTGAACAGAATGAGTTCAAAAACAGAAACTTCAGATTTCTCTGAATTAATGCAGAATGAAGTGAGCAGAACCAAGATGGTGATTTATACAATAACTACAGTGTTCCGAAGTCAAAGAACTTTGAAAAACTTGGGACCTCTGATCAATGCAGTGGCTAACATGGACTGCAGAAGACCCATGATAATAAATTACTCACTTCCTACAAAAACCTACAGACTTCCTATGAAATCAGCTGCCTCACTTCAGAAATGGGATGCAGTCAGGGTGTATGTTGCAACAGATATTTTTTGAGCATCAGAATTTGTTTTCCTTGATTGTCCATGTGGCATCATAGGTGTATTTTAATCTTGAAACAATTATTAATATATCAATAGTGCAACCTATATTCTTATATCCTGATTCATGGGCAAGTAGTTCTTGATCATTGTATTTAATAGGTACTGGATTAATTCTGACCACTCTCCAAATCTACAGTCCAAAAGTCAGAGGAATTCCTGGGTAGGCTGCCACAGGGTCCTAGTTCCCACCTTGTCAGACCAGATTCCATACCAGGTCACATGTTTGAATAAACTCCTCCTCCTTGATCTAATGGTTGTCAGTTGAGCCAATGTTAACTCTTATGCCATGTTACATGATCATTAGCTACCTCCCATTCCCCATTCCTTGATCCTCCAATAAAAGATTGAGGAAATATGTAGTTTACTCTTTCTCTCTCTCTACTAGAATCAGAGGAGCACACATTAAGGCTTTTTAAGCCCTGTCTCTGAGTCTTTCTTCTTTTATTATATTCCCTCTTTCTCTATATCCCCTTCACCCATTTTCCCTCAGTTCCTAACTCTCTTTCTCAGGTGTCCACCTAGGAATAGATTAATTCATGGCTACAGGCAGGCACAACTCATACCTGTCCCAAAGATTTTAGTTTTCATTAGTGGTAGAAGGTAGAAGGGGGACAGAAAATAGATTTTAGTTAATTGGAAAAAAAATAAATTAAGAAAAAGCTCTTTTCAACCACAGGTGTCAAATACATAGCCTGCAACATTCCCAGGTGCTGCATGAACCAGGGGAAAAGGTAATTGGAAAATAGTTAACAAAAGAAAATGACAAACAGATAATTATATGATAATTTAAAATGTGAGCTTTAGGCATCCTCATGTACAGATTGAGGCGAATAAAAAATCGCCCCTCCTCTAAAGTATATGCTGTTGGTGTCTAATTCTTTCTCTCCCCGCTGCTCTCCATTCAGAACATCCCCATAGTCTAGGAGAGGAAGTTGGGATACCCCTAAGATTTGTAACAATAAAATTGCATGAAATAAAAGGAAACTAAGGCCAGAGATGATCTCTCTATGAACCTGCTGCCCATTAGTGTGATTATGAGACTGAAGGTTTTGTCATTGATACATAGGAAAGTCAGACCAGTGAATTAATTGTGCATCAGGAATTCTACTGTGGACCCAGTTACTGGAGGCTAAAGCCAATCATCCCTTTACATGGATAAGAATCAGGTTTCATAGCAGCCATACTTTCATGTGACTTTTTATGCCACAAAGAGGAAAAATATAGGTGCAATGGTGAATCTCTGTGTGAGAAAGGAGCCAAAGTTTACATCCTCATTTCCATCTCCAGAATATCCCTGCCAAACAGGATCAAAGCCAGCCCTGTTGCATGACCAGAGCTTATACTCCAACCAAGAATTAAAAACATTCTGTGGGTCCATAGCACCAAGGGAAAGGGATGGAAGGAAAGATTATGGAGCAGTCATTGAACCTGCAGTCCTAGAAGTTGGGAGAAAAAGAAGGTTGTATGCTACTAGGACAGAAGAGAATAATACAATATCAATAACAAGAATGATGATGACAATTCACATGTTTTTGTGCCTAACATGTAAAAAGTATTTTCCCCACATAAAATCCTATTATATACAGAGCAAATATTATTCACTTTTCCAGATGAAGAAGCTGAGGATGTGAAAGGAGGAGACACACTTACCACACAGATAATAGACAGAGGAGGAATGATTAAATCCAAGTTTCATGATTCTGAGTTCAAGGTTCCTTCTACCACAATGCATTGTACCATGGGACCACGGAGGCAGATTGTCACTTATGTCTATTTCTCTCCATGTCTATTTCTGCCAGGGAAAGAGAGAGCCCAACACAAAGTTGGGGGCCCAATCAAGCTACTCACCATAGATCATAAGAGTCTTGTTTGCAGTGCGCTTCAAGCCAGTAAATGAGTTAGTTGCAATACAGGTATAGTTTCCGATATGATTCAGGGAAGTAATAATAGAAAATGAGGCTGAGTTGCTGACAGATTGTCCATTCTGTAACCAAGTGAATTGTGCTGGTGGGTTAGAATCAGCAACACAGCTCAAGGTAACATTTATCCCGGTTGCGAATTGATCGCTTATACGGTCAATTGTGGCAGTATCTGGGCCATCTGGGGGAAAAAGAAGGATTCCATATTTAGATTATGGCAGAAAAGAAGGGCATCTCCTAGTCTGTAACCCATCACCAGGGACCACTGTGGTGCTCCTTTGAGCTGGGAAATTCACAGCTCCTCCTCTACTTTTACAGTTTGGATCTGAACTTGGAAGATCTTAGGGCTTTCTCCAGTTCAGCACCCTGGATGGCCACCCTCCACCAGAACACATGAGAAGGCCAATCTGGGCTCCCTAAAGATGAAGGGGTTTGGGAACCTCAGAGCCTAGCTCTTTAGTTCTCAGAGAAGGGACTGAATTAGCCTGGCCTCTGGGAACACACCACCAGGCTATAAGCAGGCACCATATAGGAAGAAGCAATATACTTACAGGCAACATCCAGTGTGAATGCATCACTCCTATTGCTATAAAATGGATTCCGGATTTCACACTCATATGGCCCTTTGTTATCGAATCTTGTGAGACTGCTGAGAGTGAGTGTCCTCTTATGTGGCGACAGCTGTATCCTGCTACCAGCTGTGGCAACTCCGTTTATGAACCACTGGTAAGCGTGAATTTGACCTGTAGCCTGGCATGTCAATGAGAAGTCCTTGGTCTCCACTGCAGTAATGTTGGAGGTGAGAATGGTAGGTTTGGACACTGGCGCTGCGCAGAGAATAGACAGAAAATGACTGTGTTGGTTCTTTTTCTTACCTTATAACCAAATAAATGGTTTGGAAGTGGCCTGTCTAAGACCTTGGCAGGCTAGAGGCCAGACACCAAGAACCTGTGATTTCAATAGCAAAGCTCCCCCCTTTCTCTGGTGCAGATCTCATCTCCTCCAGGCCTTATGAAAAGTCCAACTTCAGTTCCTGTGACTGACAAAGACATTCACATGGAGTCCAAGCCCCGGGTGCTCAGTCTTTCTGGACTGAGGCAAGTAGGACTGGGGATGACAGACCCCTTCATCCAGCACCTGGGCTTGGATTTAAGGCCTTTATAGCTTGGCAGAACCACCAAGAGTTTATGATTCCTTGGCCTGGGCTTTCGGAAGCCAGTGTTCCTTACCTTGACAGCTTGATAAGGATATTGGGAGAGGTTGGTGTGGATAGACTAGGGACAGGCCACAGGGAGACTGTGCTCAGAAAGGGAAACATTACTTTAATTCTGAAGAGAAAAGAAAAGGAAAGGCAGAGAGTGGAAATAGATCAGTTAGTATCAGGGAACAAAAGGAAGAGCCTCAGGCTGGGAGTCAGGTCAGACCTGGTTCAAGTCTGGAGATTTCAAATCCACAATAACATCTCTGGTGCCTAGGACATGATTTGTCCACAGGAAGTAGTTCCTACCCTTTACAGAAGATTCTGGAATCCCCTGCTTTGGCCTCTCCCTTTTCCTTAGGTGTTTCCTACCCTATAAGATAAGAATGAGAATGTTGAAGGTGATCTTCAAGCTCAGATATGGTTTTATGCTGGGAATCTAAACTAATGGGGAATAATTTTCCCAGAGTCTTCATGGCCCAAGGAGAGCCCTTTCCTTATCTCTAGTTGAAAGTAAGGCCTTGCCACTGAGAGAGATATGTATGCCAGAGCAATCTCTGGGGCACATGCATGAGGATCGTCAGGCTTCTGTCCTGGGTCATCCATGGCCAGCTGTCTTAAAAATAATTTCCAAATTGATAGTCATAAGTTAGAAATATTTCAGCTTCCTTGACCTTTCTCCTTGTTATTTTGGTAGAGCTTGCACTCCATCCCTGGGTCTCCATTGGGAAGTTTAATGTGAGGAAGAGTGAGCCTCCCATTTGTATCCAGTAAAGCCAAGTGACACTGGCCAGGACAGTGACAAATCTGAGGTCAGCTAGCTACTTTTTGTAGTGGGGGGAGAATATGAAGGAACAGTGAGCATTCTCCTGGGCATGAAGGCCATGGTAGGACTTTTTGGAATGTGTTTTGGCAGCATCAATGGATACAGTGCCTGACATGACATAGTGATTAGTGGTAGCCTAAGAGGGAGAAAGACCTATGTTCAAATTCTGTCTCAAAATGTTACTGGCTGTGTGTCTTACTAGCAAGTCCCTATCTGTGTCTCAGTCTCCTGATCTGTTAAATGGGTAAAATAATCTCTCAGTCCAAGTGTTATTGGACCAAATGAGAACATATATAGAAGTTCTGTATAAATCCTGAAAATAGCCCAAACAACGGTTCAGAGGAAGGAAAGTACAGAGTGTGAGTCTGAGTACCAAATGTAGACTCATGCTGTCTGAGCACACAATGCATGGCCAGAAGTATCTGAAAGGCCTGATGCCCTTTTTTGAATGGCTAAGGTTTAATGACAGACCAAGAACACTCAAGGAGAGTCTGTAGGCAATAGAGAGTCATGAGCAGAGAAGAGACTAGAGCACACACATATTTAATTGAAGGACCAATTGAGGGCAATAGAGATGCTTAGCCCAAAGAAGAGAAGACTTGAGTGGGAGAGGAGACGTGTCTCCATGGACTGGTGGAGTTATAATGGGTTCTGTGCCCCTGCCAGGGGATGTTCAGTGGCTTACATTGATCAGGTGGGGACTATTTTCCTTTCTCCTTACAGCAACATTCAGGTACCCTTTTATCTCTTGTCTATCACAGAACAACTCTTTTTTTTTAACCCTTACCTTCTGCATTAGAATCAATACTATGTATTGTCTCCAGAGCAAAAGGGCCAGGCAATGGGGGTTAAGTAACTAGCTCAAGGTCACAGAGCCAAAGAGGATCCAGTTTTAATGGACTTGACTCCCTGATCATTTCTCTTCCAAAAATGATTTGGGATGCCTTGGGGAACTAACTGAGCAGGATTCCTGGCCTGAGTCTGCAACAGTGCTGAGACCCATAAACAGGTTCACATCTAAACAATCCCTTCATGGGTGAGGATGGACTCCAACATTTGCCCCTCTATGATCAGATGCAAATCAGGCTGGCTCAATCATCCCTGGCCTCAGATATTCCTCTCTTGCTATTGGTCTCCTTCTGTCCACTAGGTGGAACTACCAGGTGTGACAAGGAAATCACTTTTAAAAGACTGATATATATTAATTTAAGGTCGACAAGGAATTCAGCTATGTAATTCCTTAATGAAAACTCAAGTCAGTCGTCAACCTTTTATGGAGTTTTAATTACAAACAGGAGGAAGAAAGGAATTAGAGATAGAGAGATAGAGGGAGAGAGAAAGGGGAGAGAAGGGAATAGGGCTTGAATACCCCTTCTTTTTAGGCTGGGCCAAAAGGCCCAAGCCCTTAGATAGCTGGGGCAATGAAAGGAGATCAGTCCCTATTACTCACGTGACCAAATATGGAGAAACAGTCTCCGGGCCCCCCACCTTCAGCTTCCTTCAGAGCAAGCTTCTCAGAGCACACCACAACCACTCCGACAAACTCCTCAACACCCCCAGTCTTCAGACCCTCCTATCCTTCAGGAAAACCCTCCAAGTTCCCTCCCCTCAGTCCTCACATCTCCCAATCACCTGTCCATCAATTTCCCTGTGCCAATGGAGGCTCTAGCTTAACCCAGGACCACCCAGAGGTCTCTGGCCTTTGCACATGTCTGTTGAAGGTCATATTTTCAAATAATTAAATCTTTGATCCTTTGCTACAGCCCTTTCTAAATCCTGTTAACCTGAGGAGGATAGAGATTGGAATAATTAAATTTTGATCTAGGTTGCAGCCCTTACTCAATCCTGTTAGGACTGAATAGGGTGGAGATTGATTCCAAGTATCTCCATTGTATCAATTCTAAAATCAATCATGACTCAAAGAAATTCCTGTTCTATGCTTTAAGCATAGGTCAAAGTCCTTTCCATTGTTCAGCAAAAGGTTTCTGTCCTAAAGTAATCTTAAGAAGGGAAGAGGAGGAAACTCCCATGCCAATGGGGTTCACATTCCAATAGCCTAGACCCACTATCAATAGGGAATTTTTCAAGTATGAAATTTCCCAATGGTGAAATTTCCAACATTTATAAGTCTAAGAAATTTTGAGGTTTACACAGGACAGGAAGAACTCTGGCTCATAAAAAGTTTCAGAGTAGCAGTTGACACCTAATGTGATCTAGGGCATCTTAACCTCTCTAGGGCTGTCTGTGGATACAACTGACTTCAGATCCCTGGAAAGATCAGGAAATGTCCAATTAAACAGAAAATCCTGAAAATCCAAAGAGAATTTAATAAAATCAAAAGAAAAAATGCAGAATTAAATAAATCTAGGATCTGTTTTTTTTTAATAAAAATACAACTAAATAGATGACCCATTGGTTAATTTCATTAAAGAAAGAGGAAAACATAATTACCAAAAGCAAAAATGAAAAGGATGAATGAGTTAGCAATGAAGTTGAAATTAAGGAAATTCTGAGCAATTATTTTGAGCAATTATGTACCAGCCATAACTCAGAAACAAAGAGTCATTGAAGGGTTACATCTAAAAAGCAAATCGGGAAAGGCTTTACAAAGTTATAATTGTGGATTGTCTTATGGCTCAATTAATATGGAAAGGCATAGAATATGTGGTTTCAGGTTTAGGATGGTATCCTCATGAAATCTGGGTACCCATTGCTAAAGATATACTACAGAAATATTTAGTCTTTCCTATTAGCATACCCCATTACTATTACCACCTACACTCCACAAGGTTAATTTTCTTTTTTGTCCCAACATCCTGTTGTTTTTCCTAGTGTTCTAAGAGATCTTCCAGTATCAGGACCTAATGTTTATGTTGATGCGAATGCTAGTTATAAGGCAGGAGTATACAAGGAAGGTAGCTACCTGTCATTTTTACCACTCCTTTTTCTTCTACCCAACAAAATGAATTAACAGCTGTTTTGCTAGAATTTTGGTTATTTGAGGAGCCTTTCAACCTCATAATGGACTTTAAATATGTTTTTCAATCTTTGCAAGGTGTAGAACAAGCTGTCATCAGATCTACTCAAAGCAATGTACAAATGTTATTCTGTAAATTACAAACTGTCATATGACAAAGGACACATCCAGTGTATGCCATGCATGTACGCAGTCATACCAATTTACCTGGACCTATTTTTAAAGGAAATGATATCATAGATCAAGCTTTGATTGCTCAATGTTATCTAACTGATATGCAATTAGCTGAGGAATCCATCATAGATTTCACCAAAATAGTACTGCTTTAGGCCAAATGTTGCAACTCACTAAAGATCAAGCCAGGAGTATTGTTAAAAAGTGTCCTAATTGTGTTCCAAACCATCCCCCAATGTATATTGGTGTGAATCCCAGAGGCTTAAGTAGTACAGATATAAGGCAAATGGATGTGACTCACAAACCGTCCTTTGGACGACTTAAATATATCCATGTCACTGTGGATACTTATTCAGGGTTTTTATGGGCTTACTTTTCAGATGCCTGGTCCCCCCAGAACATTTAAAACAGAAAATGGACCTGCTTATACTTCCAAACAACTTTTTCTTTTTTGTAAAACTTGGGATATTCAACACCTCACAGGTATCCCATACATTCCACAAGGACAAGCTATTGTGGAGCATAGTAATCAAATACTAAAAATGTTTCTTTTAAAACAAAAAGGGGGAGACAGCACCCCACATCAATGATCGGCAATAACTGTATATACTATAAATAATTTGATCTTTACTTCCAATAATATATCCAGAGCTGAAAATTTTTTCTCTGCATTTTCTTATGAACGAAATTGAGGTACCACTACTCCTGTATTCCCTGCTACAGAAGAAAAATTTGTCATATGGAAAGATGATGATCAATCCTGGCAAGGACCTCACCCAGTGGTCCTGCAAGGCCAAGGCTTTGTTTGTGGCTCCACAGGTAAAGACAGTGTATGGCTCCCTTCCTGCTGAGTTCAAGAGACTGACTGACCATAAAGAGAAGGACGAGAAGAGGACTCCGGAAGCCTCACAAGGAGACTCGACTACGTCTCAATAAGATACTGACTCTTCTACTTCTATTCCAGAATTTAAGTACAGCTACTGGAATAAAGAGATGGGTTTTTTGGGAACAACCACCTTGGGTAGAGTATGTCGGCATGGGACACACTTTACCGTAAGTCATCTTATATACAAAAACTAATTCTGATATTCCTGGCATTTACCATTTTGAGAGACAAGCTAAGGACAATAATCAGGCCAATAATTGTTTGTGTCTTTCAATTGGACTGGACTAGTTGAGGCACACCCAGTGTGCCTCACACGAGACCATCCTGAATGCCTGCCCCTCAGATCTCTGCAGGCGCATTATTATGGTCATCCTGACCTGTCAGACTCTTTCTGGATAGGATCTTATCGTGTAGACAAAGGGGTAAAATATAAAGGGTACAGCCAACTGCAATATTTAGTTTGGCTAGGGGAATCTTGTGATGGTACTTGGGGACAAGAAATACCTATTTGTCCTTCTGTGATGGAATATGAACAAAGAGACACTGTTAATATGTTTCCTCCCTTGCTATTGTGTAGATCTAAAAGGGCACCATGTATTCATTGGAAAAATATGATTTGGGTATCTTGGCATAACGACACAAGGTGTATTGGAAAGAAACTGGATTCTTATAAATTTCATCATAGTTTTATAGGAGGATACAGCTTGCCTTTGTGGGTGATGCCCCCAGAGCTAATTGGTTACGTTCTGCTAATTTCATACAGATTTTGATTGATTATGGAAAGACAGCCCTGGCATTGGATAAAGTAAATATTTATCACTATGTTAATGTTTCTAATAATGGAAAAGTCCAAAAACCAGTAAATACAAGTGTTACATTAGACATTCAGACTTGCCTAACAGGGGGATATGCTTTTATACCTACAGTAAATAATCATCCTGAAGCTGAACATTACTGAAATAACAAGCAAAAGAGTTAGATATTTGAATATTGGAATGTAACCTGTAGCAACTGTAGGGTCAGTTACTGTGTAGGATCACAGGTGGATGGGCCTGTCTTAATCATTAAGTGACCACGCATGGCCCTTTTTGCCACTGAACATAAAGATTCATGGTATGGTAGCCCAGGGGATCAAATTCTTTATGTATTACAACAAAAAATAAGACCACAACATAAACGATGTATTACTTGTATTGCATTAGGCATAGTAGCATTAGTTTCTTCATTGGCTTCTACTATAATAGATTCTGTATCTTTAGCACAATCAGTATCTAACTTACATTCTCTTGAGAATGACGCCAATCATTTGAAAGCATTGGCTACAAATGTAACCTCAGCATTAGAAAGAGAAAAAGAAATTGATACAAGTTTTTACAAAAGTATTATGATGTTACAGAAAAATATGACTGATCTAACAAATGAAGTAGAATATGTCATTGAAAACACACATGAAATGTGATTATAAATATACTGCATTTTGCTTACTATATAAGAGTAAATAATGACACAAAAACATTGGGAAAAAATTAAATTACAATTACAGGAATTATGGGACCATGAAAACATCACCAAATATATTAACAATCTCAGTATATTAATTCAGAATATTGATTCATCCTTTCAGGAGGATCTCTAACCACAGCATATCGCAGATTCTTTGTATAATTGGATTGAAACATAAAAAGGATTGTTTTCCTCCTTATTTCATGATATGACTCTTCTTGTAGTTGGTGCACTTGTGATTTTGTTTATCTGCTTATGCTTGCCTTGTTTGCTAAAAGCTTTAATTACTAGTTTTGCTGAATTGCAAAAAAACTATTAATGGGATCCTGTACCAAAAGGAATTTGATGTCTTAAAAATAAATGGGGAATTGCAGTGAACCTTCCAGGAACCCATGAGAAAAAATTCCTCTTCCCAGGTGTTTGACACAAACTATTCCTGCTGAGTACACCAAAACATAGAAATCTCAGTTCAAGGCTGCATAAACAATTCCAAGATCTCCTGAGAACGGGTTAACTCCCCCGTTCACATTCTGGGGAGGATTGGGGAGAATAGATTGTTTCTCTTGAGGAGAACTTTAAATCTTGCGTGCTGCATACAATAAACGTTCATTATCCTTGCTTTGATAAAGTTGCAGTCTTTCTTTCTTGAAACTTTTTAGCAGTCCCCTATTGCAACTCCTTAGAAGTCCCAGGCAGTTTTCTAATACACAGTTCCCTCTATTGATCTTCAGAGACTCCAGAACCCTCACCAATCTGGCTGAACATTCCCCAGTTCACTGTTGCCACTTGTTAATTGTGTCATCTAGAACCAAATACAATAATCCAAGTGCCATCTGATTGTACAGAATGACAGCTATCTCCTTATTCTTCGAAGTGGACATGCTTCTCTTAAGACTGCATTGGTGGTTGGGGTAGTTGTGTAGCTCAGTGGATTGAGAGCCAGGCCTAGAGATCAGAAGTTCTGGGATCAAATCTGACCTCAAATAATTCAAAGATATATGACCTTGGGCCACTCATTTAACCTCCATTGCATAGCATGGATTCTAATGCTAATAGGGAAGGATTAAAAAAAGTATACATTATGTTTTTTCAACTACCCTGTTACCTTCCCACTGATAATAAGTTTGTGTATCTCTCAATCATCCCCAACATCTCTTTATGCAATCCAACATGGCATTAATAGACTGTATCCAATTTCTCTTTTTTTTTTTAGTTTTTAGTTTTTAAACATTACTTAATTTGGTCATTTTCATACATTATTCATTGGAATCAGAGATCATTTTCTTTTTTTCACCTCCCCTTCCACCAACCCTCCACAAGTCAACTTGTGATTCCACTGGGTATCACATGTGCCCTTGTTCTGAACCCTATTCCTTGCTGTTGGTATTTGCATTAGGGTGCTCATTTAGCATTTCTCCTCAATCATATCCCCTCAACAACTGTAGTCAAGTAGTTGCCTTTCCTCCTTGTTTTTACTCCCACACTTTCTCTTCTGCTTAAGGATACCGTTTTTTTTTTTCTCATAGATCCCTGCAGATTGTTCAGGGACATTGCATTACCATTAATGGAGAAATCCATTACATTCAATTGTGCCACAGTGTCTCAGTCTCTGTGTACAATGTTCTCCTGGCTCTGTTCCTATCACTCTGCATCACTTCCTGGAGGTCGTTCCAGTCTCCATGGAATTCCTGCACTTTATTATTACTTTTAGCACAATAGTATTCCATCACCAACATATACCACAATTTGCTTAGCCGTTCCCCAATTGAAGGGCATCCCCTCATTTTCCATTTTTTTTTGCCAGCACAAAGAGCACAGCTCTGAATATTCTTGTACATGTCTTTTTCCTTATTTGGGGTACAAACCCAGCAGTGCTATAGCGGGATCAAAGGGCAGACAATCTTTTAGTGCTCTTTGGACATAGTTCCAAATTACCTTCCAGAATGGTTGAATCAGTTCACAGCCCCACCAGCAATGCATTAATGTCCCAAATTTTGCGACATCCCCTCCAGCATTCATTACTTTCCTTTGCTGTTATGTTGGCCAATCTGCTAGGTGTAAGGTGATACCTCAGAGTTGTTTTGATTTGCATCTCTCTGATTAGAAGAGATTTAGAACATTTTTTCACGTGCTTATGAATAGTTTTGATTTCTTTAACTGAAAATTGCCGATTCATGTCCCTTGCCCATTTTTCAATTGGATAATGGCTTGACTTTTTTTACAATTGGTTTAGCTCTTTATAAATTTGAGTAATTAGACCTTTGTCAGAGCTTTATGTTATGAAGATTGTTTCCCAATTTTTTGCTTCTCTTCAAATTTTAGTTACATTGGTTTTTTTTGTATAAAATCTTTTTAATTTGATGTAGTCAAAAGTATTTGTTTTACATTTTGTGACTATTTATAAGTCTTGCTTGGTTTTAAAATCTTTCCCTTCTCAAAGGTTTGACATGTATACCATTCTGTGTTCACCTAATTTACTAATAGTTTCCTTCTTTATATTCAAGTCATTCACCCATCCTGAGTCTATCTTGGTGTAGGGTGTGATTTGTTGATCCAAACCTAATCTTACCCACACTGCCTTCCAAATTCCCCAGCAGTTTTTATCAAAAACTGATTTTTGTCCCAAAAACAGGGGTCTTTGTGTTTGTCATAGACTGTCTTGCTGAGGTCATTTACCCCAAGTCTATTCCACTGATACTCCTTTCTGTCTCTTAGCCAGTACCAAATTGTTTTGATGACCACTGTTTTGTAATATAGTTTGAGATTGGGGATGTCAAGGCCACTTTCCTATGTATTTTTTTTTCATTATTTCCCTGGATATCCTTGATCCTTTATTCTTCCAAATGAACTTTTTATGGTTTTCTCTAATTCGGTAAAAAAAGTTTTTTGGAAGTTCCATGGGTATGGCACTAAATAGATAGATAAGTTTGGATAGGATGATCATTTTTATTATGTTAGCCCATCCCACCTATGAGCAATCAATGTTTTTCCAATTGTTTAGATCTAGTTTTAATGGTGTGGAGAGTGTTTCGTAGTTGTGTTCATATAGTTCCCGTGTTTGTCTCGGGAGATAGATTCCTAAGTATTTTATATTGTCTAGAGTGATTTTAAATGAAATTTCTCTTTCTAATTCTTGCTGTTGAGATGTGTTGAAAAGATATAGAAATGCTGATGACTTATGTGGGTTTATCTTGTATACTGAAACTTTGGTAAAGTTGTTGATTATTTCCACTAGCTTTTTAGTTGATTCTCTAGGATACTTTAAATAGACCGTCATATCATTTGCAAAGAGTGACAGCTTTGTATCCTCATTGCCAATTTTAATACCTTCAATTTCTTTTTCTTCTCTAATTGCTACTACTAGTGTTTCTAGTAAAATATTAAATAATAAAGGTGATAATGGGCATCCTTGTTGGACTCCTGATCTTATTGGGAACGCTTTGAGTTTATCCCCATTACAGATGACGTTTGCTGAAGGTTTTAGATATGTACAGTTTATTATTTTTATGAAAGGCCCTTCTATTCCTATACTTTCTGGTGTTTTCAATAGGAATGGGTGCTGAATTTTATCAAAGGCTTTTTTTCTGCATCTTTTGAGATAATCATGTGATTTTTGTTGGTTTGCTTGTTAATATGATCAATTATGTAGATGGTTTTCCTAATATTGAACCATCCTTGCATTCCTGGTATGAATTCTACCTGTAGTAGCTAACCCTTGTGATGACTTGCTGGAGTCTTTTTGCTAGTATCCTATTTAAGATTTTTGCATCTATATTCATTAGGGACATTGGCCTATAATTTTCTTTCTCTGTTTTTAACCTGCTTGGCTTTGGGATCAGTACCATGTTTGTGGCGTAAAAAGAACTTGGTAGAACCCCTTCTTGGCTTATTCTGTAAAATACTTTGTATAACATTGAGAATAGTTGTTCTTTGAATGTTTGATAGAATTCATTTGTGAATCCATCTGGACCTGGGGATTTTTTCTTACGCAGTTCTTTGATTGCTTTTTAAATTTCTTTTTCTGATATTCGGTTGTTTAGGTAATTTATTTCTTCTTCTTTTAGTCTAGGCAATTTATATTTTTCTAAGTATTCATCCATATCACCTAGATTGCCATATTTTTGCCATAAAATTGGGCATAGTAGTTTTTCATGATTACCTTAATTTCCTCTTCATTAGAGGTGAGGTCTGCCTTTTCATCTTGGATACTGTCAATTTGTTTTTTTCTTTCCTTTTTTTAATTAGACTGATTAGTACTTTCTCTATTTTATTTGTTTTTTTTCAATGTACCAGCTTCTAGTCTTATTTATTAAATCAATAGTTCTTTGACTTTCAATTTTATTGATTTCTCCTTTGATTTTTAGGATCTCTAATTTAGTCTTCTTCTGAGGATTTTTAATTTGTTCACTTTCTAGTTTTTTAATTTGCATGTCCAATTCATTGACCTCTGTCCTTCTTAATTTGTTATATATAAACTCAAGGATATAAATTTCCCCCTGAGTACTGCTTTGGCTGCATCCCATAGGTTTTGAAAGAATGTCTCACCAATGTCTTTTTCTTCAATGAAGTTATTAATTGTTTCTATGATTTATTCTTTAACTAGCTGGTTTTGAAGAATCATACTGTATAATTTCCAATTAATTTTTGGTTTACTTCTCCATGTACCCTTACTAATTTTTATTTTCATTGCATTGTGGTCTGAGAAGTTTGCATTTATTATTTCTACCCTTTTGCATTTGTTTGCAATGTTTTTGTGCCCTAATACATAGTCAATTTTTGTGAATGTACCATGTGCTGCTGAAAATAAGGTGTATTCCTTTTTGTCCCTATTTATTTTTCTCCACATGTCTACTAACTCTAATTTTTCTAAGATTTCATTCACTTCTATCACCTCTTTCTTATTTATTTTTTGGTTTGATTTATCTAGTACAGATAGAGGAAGGTTCAGATCTCCCACTAATATACTTTTTCTATCTATTTCATCCTTGAGCTCCTCTACTTCCTCCTTTAGAAATTTGGATACTATGCCATTTGGTGCATACATGTTGAGTACAAATATTTCCTTGTTGTCTATACTGCCTTTTATCAGGATGTAATTACCTTCCCTATCTCTTTTAACTAGATTTATTTTTACTTTGGCTTTGTCAGATATCATGATTGTGACTCCTGCCTTCTTTTTATCAGTTGATGCCCAATAGATTTGGATCCATCCTCTAACTTTTACCGTATGTGTATCTATCTTCCTCATTTGTGTTTCTTGCAGACAGCATATGTTAGGGTTTTGGATTCTAATCCACTCTGCTATCCACTTGCATTTTCTGGGTGAATTCATTCCATTCACATTCAGAGTTATGATTACTAGCTTTGTATTTCCCAGCATTTTGATTTTTACTCCTGGTCCTGTCTTTTCTTCTTTCACTATTTCCTTCTACACTAATGTTTATTTATAACCAGTCCCCATAGTTACCACCCTTATTTTACTTCCCTTTCTACCCCCCTCCCTTTTTATCCCCCCCTTATTTTCCCCTGTAATCTTTTTATAAATTCCGCCCCACCCTCTCCCTCCCTTGTATTTCTTTCCCTCACCACCAGTTCATTTTTTACCATTCTATTTCCATATAGGGCGCAAATCTATTCTCTGCCTCAATGAATTGGATTATTCTTCCCTCTTTAGGTCAGTTTCAAAGCACATAAGAGATGAGTAATTCCTATCTCCACCCTCTTTACCCTTCCAGTGTATCAATGTTCTCGCCCCTCCTGCCATGAGCTTCTTTGTGACATATAAATTCACCCCCATTTGTTTCTTTTCCTCTTTCTTTTAGTATTAACCTCTTTTTTTTAGGTCGGGTTGTATACACACACACACACACACGTATATGTATTTATGCATGCATATATCTATATACCTATTGTGTCTTGTCCTTTCATCCTATACAGTTTGTCACTGTTCCCTCTAAGTGTAATTCTACTAGCTGTCCAGGTGATAGCAACATTTTTTAAGAGTTACCAATGACCTCTCTTTCTTATAGGGATACATATAATTTTAACTTATTGAGTCTCTTAAACATGTTTTTCTTCTTTTTTTTGTTTTTCTTTTCCCCCTCTTTTTTAATTACCTTTTGATGATTCTCTTGAGTTCTATGCTTGGACATAAAATCTTCTGTTCAGGTCTGATCTTTTCTTTACAAATGCTTGGTATTCTTCTATTGTGTTGAATGACCATACTTTCTGCTGTAAGAATATAGTCAGTTTTGATGGGTATTTGATTCTTGGTTGTAGACCTAGTTCCAGAGTTCTTTGCTTTCCAGAATATCATATTCCATGCCTTTCAGTCCTTCAGTGTGGATGTAACCAGATCTTGTGTTATCCTCACTGTGTTTCCATTGTACCTGAATGGCGTCATCTTGGCAGCTTGTAATATCTTTTCTTTAGTCTGATTGATAGTTTTTAAATTTGGCAATAACATTCCTGGGTGTTATCAGTTGGGGATTAAATACAGGAGGTGATCTGTGGATTCTTTCAATCTCCACTTTCCCCTCTTGTTCTAGGATATTGTGACAGTTTTCCTGAATAATTTCCTGTAGTATTATGTCCAGGCTTTTTCTTTTGTCATGGTCTTCTGGTAGACCAATGATTCTTAAATTATCTCTTCTCAAACGATTTTCTAAATTGTCTGTTTTGTGAATGAGAGGCTTCATATTTTCCTCAATTTTTTCATTCTTTTTGTTTAGTTTTATAGTGTCCTGTTGCCTTGTGAGGTCACTTAATTCCAGTTGTTGTATTCTGATTCTTAAAGACTGAATTTCATCCCTGGCTTTTTGGTCCTCCTTTTCCTTCTGATCTGATTGTCTTTGAAGGTCTTCTTTCATCCTCTTTACCTTGTCTTTCTTCACCTTTGTCCCATCTTTCATCTTCTTTGCCTCATCTTTCATCTCCTTTGCCTCATTTTCCAGCTGGTTGATTTTGGCTTTCAAGACACTATTTTCTCATTTTAGTTCAAGTGCCTCTGTTTTCAGATGACTTATCTTAATTTTTAAGTTATTTTCCCAGTTGTCTTCAGCTTCTTTTGATTTTGTTTTGAATTCTTCCACAGCCTGTATCCAATTCACTGGGATTTCTGATTTATCGTTTACTGATCTCTCCCCCTCTGTTCCATTTGCTGAGTAGAAGCTGTCTATTGTAGTTTCTTTCTTCTTTATCTGTTGTTTGCTGAAATTCACCCCTTCTTTACTCCCCATATTTGTCTGTGCTCTTACTCCTCTCATTTTTTTTTGGTTTTGGGGGCTTCTGTCAGTCTCCCCTCTTGGAGCTTTAATAGGAGATCTCTCAGTGTAGCCTCTGGTGGGGTTTGAGCTTCCCTGACCTCTGGAGGCTTTTGATTGCATTAAAGTCCAGCAGTCAATGAGGATGGATATGGAGCTTGGGTTTCCCTGAACTCTGGAGTCTTTTGATGAGATTAAGTTCAGCTTAGTTGGGCTGGGTGTGCTCTGAGTCCAAAACTTCCTGGAAGGCTGGAGCAAATATGGAGGATCTCCACCACTCTGACAAGGCTGCCAGGTCTATGCTCCCTCTCTAGCTCCTTCCCCGACACCTGTGTTGGACACTCTGAACTTGGCACAGCTCTGCTTGCAAGTTATGCCTTTCAGACCAGCACCTTTGCCCACCCAGACGTTCACGCTGCCATTGGAATCTCAGCACTCTGGGTGGGTGGGGGGATGGGTCCTGGGACCTTCCTTCAGTCTTCCCCTTAACCCTGAGTGTTCTCAGATTCTGGCTTTATGGGGGGAGGGGGGCGTACCTTTTGAATTAAGTCCAGCAGGATGGTTCCTTGGCTCAGACTTGTTGTTAAGTTTGATTTTCAATCCCCTGGGAGCATTCAGTTTGTGATCCATTAGGAAGGGTATTCAGAGGTCTGAACTTCTGCTCCTTCGAGGCCTCCATATTACATCCCCAACCTTTTTCTTGAGGATAACCTTGTGTGCTACATAAAATAAATGTTAATTATCCCTCCTTTGATAATGTTGCAGTCTTTCTTTCTTACAACTCTTTAGCAGCCCCCTATTGTGACTCAGTAGAAGTCCCAGGCATTTTTCTAATATGTAGTTCCCTCAATTGATCTTCAGAGACTCCAGACTCCTCACCAATCTGGCTGAACATTCCCCAGTTCACTGTTGCCACTTGTAAATAGTCATCTAGAACCAAATACAATAATCCAAGTGCCATCTGATAGTACAGAAGGGCAGCTTTCTCCTTATTCTTGGAAATGGACATGCTTCTCTTAAGAATGCATTGGTGGTTGAGGTAGTTGTGTAGCTCAGTGCATTAAGAGCCAGGCCTAGAGATCAGAGGTTCTGGGATGAAATCTGACCTCAAAAAATTCAAAGATATATAACCCTAGGCCACTCATTTAACCTCCATTGCACAGTATGGATTCTAAGGATAAAAGGGAAGGGTTAAAAAAAAGTATGCATTATGCTTTTTCAACTACCCTGTTACTTTTCCCACTTATAATAAGTTTGTGGATCCCTCAATAATCCCCAACATCTCTTTATGCAATACAAATTGGCATTAATAGTCTGTCTCCAATTTCCCCTTTTTTAAATCAACCATACCCCATTACTTCAACTCTTTTCTATGGCATAGGTACCAGTCACTGTCCCATCGAGGCCGATGCTTTTTTGTGTTTTGGACTTTTTCTACTCAAGGATAGGACCTGATATCAATCCCCAATGACATTCATCTTATCACATTATGTCTACTGTGCCAGCATCCTAAACTACTTCTTCATCCTACCTGTTTCAACAATCCCTATCCTGCCAATTTTCTCATTATTTCTTTTTTTCTTCCCAGTTTCAAAATTATGCCTTCTGCTTGTCTGTAGAATTAGTAGAACATTAATGGTCATGATTTACAAAACTCTTTACAGATATTATTTCATTTGATCCAAGTCACTCATAGAAACATTGAACAGAATGAGTTCAAGAAAAGAAACTTCAGAAGATTTATCTGAACTGATACAGAATGAAGTGAGTAGAACCAAGAGATAATATATACAATACCAACATTGTTCTGAAGGCAAACAACTTGGAAACCCATGGGACCTCTCATCACTGCACTGACCAACCAGGACTGCAGAAGACCCATGATGAAATAAGTTACTCACTTTCTACAAAAAGCTATAGACTTCCTATGAAATCAGCTGCCTCTCTTCAGAAATGGGATGGACTGAGGGTGTAAGTTGCAACACATATTTTTTGAGCTCTGAAATTAGTTTTCCTTGATTGTCCATGCGGCATCATACATGTATTTTAATCTTGAAACAATTATTAATATGTAAATATTGCAACTTATGTGCTCATGTACCAGATTCATAGGCTTATTAGTCTTGATCATTGCATTTAATAGGTACTGTATTAATTCTGACTACTCTCCAAATCTACAGTCCAAAAATAAGAAGAATTCCCGGGTAAGCTGCCATAGGGTCCTAGTTCACACCTTGTCTGACCAGATTCCATACCAGGTCACATGTTTGAATAAACCCCTCCTATTTGATCTTGTGGTAGTCAGTTGAACCAATGTTAAGTCTTGTGCCTTGTAAAATGATCATTAGCTACCTCCATTCCCCATTCCTTGATCCTCCAATAAAAGATTGAGGACATATATAGTTCACTCTCTCTTTCTCTCTACCACCATCAGAGGAGCACACAGGCTGGATCCCAAGTTCTTGAAGCCTTGTCTCTGAGTCTCTCTTCCTTTGTTCTATTTCCTCTTTCTCTATATCCCCTTCACCCATTTTCTCTCAGTTTCTAACTCTCCTTCTCAGGTGTCCAGCTAGGAATATATTAATTTGTGGCTACAGGCAGGCACAACTCATACCTGTCCCAAAGATTTTAGTTTTCATTACTGGTAGAAGGTAGAAGGGGGACAGAAAATAGATTTTAGTTAATTGGAAAAAATAAATTAAGAAAAAGCTCTTTTCAACCACGGGTGTCAAATACATAGCCTGCAACATTCTCAGGTGCTGCATGAACCAGGGGAAAAGGTAATTGGAAAATAGTTAACAAAAGAAAATGACACAGAGATAATTATATGATCATTTAAAATGTGTGCTTTCATCATCCTCATGTACAGATTGAGGCCAATAAAAAATCATTCCACCTCTAAAGTATATCCTGTTGGTGTCTGACTTCCCCAAGGTCACTTCCCCACTTCACAATTCTATCTCTCCCCCCTGCTCTCCATTCAGAACATTCCTAGAGGCAGGGACAGGAAGTTGGGATACCCCTAAGGTTTGTAACAATAAAACTACATGAAATTAAAGGAAACTAAGGCCAGAGATGATCTCTCTATGGTCCTGCTGTACATTAATGTGATTATGGGAATGGAGGGTCTGTCATCTGTACATAGGAAAGTCAGACCAGTGAATTAATTGGGCAGCAGGAATTCTACAGTGGATCCAGCTACTGAATGCTAAAGCCAATAGATCAGAACCAGGCTTCACAAGAGATATGCTTCCATGTGGCATTTAATGCCACAAAGAGGAAAATATATGTCCAATGGTGAATCTCTTTGTGTGAAAGGAGACAAAGTTTATATCTTCCTTTCCATCTCCAGAATTTCCCTACCAAGGGGAATCAAGGCCAGCCCCATTGCATGACCATAGCTTATACTCCAACCAAGACTAGAAATATTCCGTGGTTCCACAGCACCAAGGGAAAGGGATTGAAGGAAAGAGTATTGGGCAGTCATTGAACCTGCGGTCCTAGAATTTGGGAGATGAAGAAGGTTGTATATCACTAGGACAGAAGAGAATAATACAATATCAATAACAAGGATGATGAAGACAACTCACATGCTTTTTATACCTACCATATAAAAAGGACCTTTACTCATAGAATGCTATTATATACAGAGAAAATGTAATTCATTTTTCCAGATAAAGAAACTGAGGCCTCAAAAGGAGGAGTCATTTACTACACAGAGAGTAGACAGAAAAGAAAGGATTCTATCCTAGTTTTATGATTCTGAGCTCAGGGCTCTTTCTACCACAATGCACTGTGCCATGGGACCAGGGGGGGGGGAGTCACTTTTGTCTATTTCTGTCATGCCAGGGAAAGAGAGAGCCCCACACAAAGTTGGGGGCCCAATCCAGATACTCACCATAGATTATAATATTCTTGGTTGCAGTACGCGTCAAACCAGTGAATGAGTTAGATGCAGTACAGGTATAAGTGCCAGCATCACTCAGGGATGCAATAATAGAAAATGTGGCTGAGTTGCTGACTGGTTGTCCATTGTGTAACCAAGTGAATTGTGCTGCTGGGTTAGAATCAGCAACACAGCTCAAGGTAATATTTGCCCCAGTAGGGTACTCATCGGGGGAATGTACAATTGTGGCGATATCTGGGCCATCTGGAAGAAAGAGAAGGATTCCATATTGAGATTATGGCAAAAATAAGGGGGCATCTCCTAGTCTATAACCCATCACCAAGAACCACTGTGTCTCCCTGATCCTCCTTTGAGCTGGGAAATTCACAACTCATCTTCTACTTTTCCAGTGTGGATCTGAACTTGGAAGATCTTAGGGCTTTCTCCAGTTCAGCACCGTGGATGGCCACCCTCCACCAGAACACATGACAAGGCCAATTTGGGCTCCCTTAAGATGAAAGGGTTTGGGAGCCTCAGAGCATAGCTCTTTAGCTCTCTGAGGAGGGATGGAATTAGCCTGGCCTCTAGGAACACACCACCAAGCTATAAGCAGGCACCATATAGGAAGAACAAATTTACTCACAGGCAACATCCAGTGTGAATGGATCATTCCTATTGCTATAAAATGGGTTCTCGATTTCACACACATAGGGCCCTTTGTTATTGCTTCTTGTGAGACTGCGGAGAGTGAGTGTCCTCCTATCTGGCGACAGCTGTATCCTGAGACCAGCTGGGGCAACTCCGTTTATGAACCACTTGTAAGCGTGAATTTGACCTGTAGCATTGCAGGTCAATGAGAAGTCTTTGGTCTCCACTGCAGTATTGTTGGAGGTGAGAATGGTAGGTTTGGACAGTGGCGCTGTGCAGAGAATAGACAGAAAATGACTGTGTTGGTTCTTTTTCTTACCTTATAACTAAATAAGTGGTTTGGAAGTGGCCTGTTTAAGACCATGGCAAGGCAGGAGGCCAGAGACCAAAAACCTGTGATTTCAATGGCAAGGACACCCCTTTCTCTGGTGCAGATCACAACTCCTCCAGGCCTTAGGAAAAGTTCAGCTTCAGTTCCTGTGGCTGACAAAGACATTCACATGGAGCCCAAGCCCCGGGTGCTCAGTCTTTCTGGGCTGAGGCAAGTAGGACTGGGGATGACAGACCAAAGACAGAAAAATCTGGGGAGATTTAATTGCATCTTTCCAGGAATTCACTGAAGCACTATCACTATTAGAACAACTTGAAGAAGAACCTGAAAAGATTCAAGTTGTAACTTCTATGTGTGACATACCCACAGATATACCACAAGGGGTGTTTGCAAAATATCAAAATGATATGAGTTAGATTAAATCTATTACTCCTGTTAGGATTGAGGTCAGGGAAGGAATACCATCTAAGATACCACAATACAAATTGAGTAGAGAAGCGAGAGAAGAGATAACACCTATCATAAATAGCTTGCTTGAGCAAGGTATATTGAGACCTATGGTATCTGAATACATTTACCCAATATTAGCTATTAAAAAGAATAAGCTAAATGAAGATGGAACTCCTGCCTGGAGATTTGTGATGGATGTAAGGGCTGTGAATAATTTTATATGAAAAAAAAACACACTATAACACCATCTCCAGACAATATCACAACTGAAATACCTGCAGAGTATAGGTGGTACACAGTGTTGGACCTGAGCAACGCTTGCTTCACTATACTGTTGCACCTTGATTCTCAAAATATTTTTGCTTTCCAATGGAGACAAACCCAGCTGTGCTATGCAAGATTAGTGCAAGGATGTTGCGAGTCTGCTTCAATATTTTGTCAACTGTTGCAGAGAGATCTAGCTACCATAACTTTCAAACATAGCAGATTGATACACTATGTGGATGATTTGTTGCTAGCATCTCCTGACCCTAAAACATGTTTGGAAGATTCAAAGAAATTATTGAGAGAACCTTATAAGAGGGGACATAAAGTTTCTAAAAAGAAGATTCAATGGGTCCTACCACCAGTTGAATATTTAGGATTAGTCCTGGAGGGGGACACCAGGAAAATATCTAATAAAAGGAGGGCAGACATACAGAAGCTAGGCACCCCTAGAACTAAGAAAGAACTTAAGAGCTTTTCTGGCGGTTGCTGGTTTCTCAAGGCAGTACATAGTAGGATATTCTCATATTTCCAAGTGCTTGATTGATATGACAAAGAAAGATATTAAAGAACCATTGCAATTAAATAAAGAACATTTACATGCTTTGTCACAGTTGAGAGGAGCTATTTTATCAGTTCCAATTTTGGGAATACTTGATTATATGAAAGAATTCCACTTGTATGTCCATGAAGCAAAAGGTGTTGCTTCTGGAATATTAGCACAGTATTTTGGGTTAAATCTGAGGGCTATTGCATTTTACAGTCCTATCCTTGACACGGTTGCACAAGGAATGGTTCATTGCCTCAGGAGCTTAGTAGCTACAGCTCTAATGGTCAAGAAGTCATATGATATAGTACTAGGATGTAAATTGCATGTGTATTCCGCACATCAAATTGAAAAACTGTTATGGTCGCAGAATATGCATTCATTCACCGATGCAAGAATATCCCAGTATGAAGTCATTTTGTTAGGCAATTATAACATCACAATTCATAGATATGCACCATCGAACCCAGAAACTCTGATCCCTGATTTGCCAATGGATGGAGAAGTATTGCATGATTGGGATCAGATGGTGGAACTCATGCATAGGCCAAATGAATGCCTTAAAGATACACCTCTTATGGATCCAGAAATAGAGTTATACATGGATGAATCCTCTTATGTTCATGATGGGAGAAAATTCACAGGGGCAGCAGTTGTTGACAATGACAAAACTCTTTGGCATGCATCACTGCCAAGCCATGTCGGCGCTTAGGGAGGATCATGGCCCTAGAATTAGCTAGAGGGAAAAGAGCTAATATTTTTCTGGATTCACAATATGCTTTCTCCACGGTGCATTGGTCATCGTACATATGGTAAAACAGAGGGCATAAAACTTCAGCTGGGAAACCAATTGCATATCGCAATCTGATAGATCATATCATAAGTGCTGTAGACTTTCCTAAAGAGGTGGCCATAATCCATTTTAAGGCACACACTCATGGGAAGGACAGAATACCCCTAGGGAATGACTGAGCAGGCACAACATCAAAGTACGCTGCTAGGTTCGATCCTCACCATGTGCTGAATTTCTCTCTGATCAAAAGGCAGGATCTCACTGAAGCCTAGGATGGAGAAGAGATGCAGTCATGGAAAGAGCAGCTAGGTACTAAACTAATCAAGGGTGTCTGGATTGCTCAAGGGGGTAAACCTATTCTCCCTAAAAAGTTATATCAACATCTATGCACTGTAAGTCATGCAGAAGGACATTATGGAGTGCAAGGGATTCTGGATACCATAAAGAGATATTGGACAGCACCAGGAATTACAAAAAATACCATTAGAACTTGTCAGGCATGTGAAACATGCAAGAGATATAATCAAGGACATTTTAAGAGTGCTGCATTGGGAAGCAGACCACTCAGCTATATGCTTTTTCAGTGTATTCAAATTGATTATATCAACATGCCTAGAGACAAGGGATACAAATATGCATTGGTGATTATGGATAAATTGACTAGATGGGTTGAGGCATGTCCATCCAAGAAAAGTGACACTGCTACGGTAGTGAGATTTCTATTCAAGGAGATTATACCTAGACATGGCATTCCTGATACCATAGATTCGGACAAGGGGTCTCACTTTACTTCCCAGATTCTAAAAGTAATCTACACGAATTTAGGGATTAAGTGCAATTACCATTCAGTATATCGACCCCAAGGTTCCAGGCAGGTCAAGCGTATGAACAAAGAACTGAAAACATAAATAGGCAAACTCTGTTCAGAAACACATTTAAAATGGACAGATGTTTTGCCTCTTGATTTGTTCAATATTAGAACCAGGCTTAGGACTGACCTGCATTATATCACCTTTTGAAATGCTACATGGTCAGCCACTTTGGCATGGTAGGACAGTAAGACCACCTTATTTGTCCATCTTAAGAGGGGAATGTGTTCTTCATGAATACTTAAAACAGATACAACGTAGGATTGAAGAACTAAGGAAACTGGGTTTGCTTGGGCAAAGAATACCACTAGATTTTTCATTGCATGAGATAAAACCAGGTGATAAGGTATATGTCAAGAACCTTAATAGAGAATCTCCTACAGAATCAAGATGGATCAGACCAACTAAGGTCATAATGACAATCCCAACATCTATAAAGGTTGATCAAAGAGATCCATAGTTCCATACTTCACATGTGAAATTGCATCACACCCATAATGTTGATTAGCTCTGGGAATATAATCAATAAGCAATGACCGTCCCTACTGACAACACATGAAAGGACATGACTACTTGCCACCAGAATACAGACAAGAGAGTCCTACATATGTTAACATGATTAAGTGATAGCACCCCTGGAGCAAATGCAGCCAGTGTTGCAGCCAAAAGAATAGCATTAGAAGCCTTAGAAAAAGCCTAGATATATTTCTATACAAAGTCTCTGCCAAGAACTAAGTACAGTAAACATTCAATAAATCTTCTAGTGAAAAGTGAAACAACAAGAATTAGCAAACTTGAAATCACTATTTTTAACAAAATCCTGAGAACCTATGCATAATGGTCACACCCATCTGTGAAAAAACATATGTAGACCTTACTTGCTTTTCACGAAGATATACATATGCAAAGCTTACCTCCATGCACGAAGAGAATACATGTAAATCTTACCTGCAGACATAAAGATTGATAAATTCTGACAAACATTCATGAAGATTTCAACTTACTTCCATGCAAATATACTTTTCACTCTTATTTGCACACACATAAAAATGTCACATGCATACATGTTTGTGGTTTGTTCGTGTGTTCTGGGTTCCTGATTGATTATTCCAGTGGATCCTGATTTGAAGACCACATCTTCAATCAAGACTGGAAGATGGCAACTGGCATGCAGACCAGACAGAGGACCAGAGAGTAAGAAAGATTTTATGCAAACATCATTAAAGGACATGGTAGGACTTTGGAACTTTGGAATTTTGGAACTTTTGATCATGAGGGTATGTAAGAATGCATAATGCATGTTACCTCACATATATGCACATATATGCACACATCCTACATAGAATACACTTTAGTAAGATATCTCATAGAATGGGTAAGTACATAACATGCATAGTGGCATAACAAAAGACACATTGATACAAATTTCTGTGGAAAATTCAAAGATTTCTTTTCTGCATGAGTTTGCACAGAAATATAGTATGATGTACATATGTCAATGTGTATGGATCCTATGTACACATGTAAATTACTATTGACTAATGAGCTAACTTTATTTGAGTAATTTATTAATATTCTAACTACTAACATTAGTGACAGCCTAGTGAATTTGTTTAAGTCTTAGGAAAGTAGACATAGAAGTTCTGAAGTATAGAATTTACATTGCATTATGATTGTAGATTAGCATTTGTTAATGATAGTAAACTTTTCGTAGTGACGGTATATACATTAGGAATTAGGACATTGGCATATTCTTAATGTTAGTGAAATTGTTGGATTGATTTGACAAATGTTACAGGATTTGTTATGTGAAACTATATTCATGTAAATCCCTTACCTAAACCATTTTCCTATACGATTCTTAGCTTAACATCTATGTAGATAGAATAGTTAAGTTAGGATATTTTTATCTGGGGGTGGCTAAGGGAATACTTAAGATAGCAGAGGGTGAAGAATAGATAGATAGAATTAATAAGTGTAAGTATCATTGAAAAATGCAAGTTGATTTTTTTGGAGAATAAAAGGGGGGATTGTGGAAGAGGCATGAAGAAAGAGGGGATTTGCAGGACAAGCCAAGCATGCAGATCAAACTGGGGACATGATCTGCAAAATCAAGGTGAAGATTCCAAAAGGAATGTTCCCAGGAGGAGGCAGTTGGGAGCCTGGACAGAGGAGAGAAACTGGGACTTTGGGGTTCTCTCTGGGAGTGACTGACCAAGAGAGAAATCTCTTCTCTGGATTCCTGATCAAGAGAGCCTGGCTTTTCCTGACAGGCAGATAGAAAGACCTTTGTGGTTTTTTGAAAGAGTCTGGACTTGAGTTACTCAAGCAGAGATTATCTGACTGGAGAAGGAAGATTTAACAGTTATCTTCAATCTCTCTGGCTGTAGCCAGAGTGTCACAATTGTGACTAGACTGACATTTCCTAAACCCTTCTTAATTCTCCTTGTAGGTTAGGGACAAACTTCATCCCTCTCACCTCAATCCACATTCTGTTTGTTACCAATAAACCCTTTACCTGAGAAAAGAAGAGTAAAGAATATTTCTCTGAAATCGCATAGTTCCCCTGGGTTACTTAGAAGGTGGCTGACTAAGACCAGGGGAGTGGAAAGGGTAGCAGGAGGGCTTCAGGTGGAAGACTGGGAGGTGAAGGGTGGAGAGTAGAAAATAGTTTGATTTATTAGCCTTTAGTGATCTTTAGGCAGCTCCAGAGTAATCCCCTCTAGCAGTATCTATCTCTCTAGCCTTATCTCTCATCTATCTCCATTATAACTAGGCAACCTCAGGTGTCCCCTAGTAGCAGCTCTCTAGTCACAAGCCAGAATATCCAGTTTCCACAACCAGAAATATTTACACAGATTATCTCTTATATTACAAAATGGACTGGTGGGGAGGGAAGCAGTATAAGGGATGGAGAGGGTTGGGAGGTAGTTTTAAAAGACTTCAGAAAATAAGGAGGGAAATAAGAAGGGATGGGGTAGAAAGGGTAGTGAAATAAGGGTGGAAACTAGGAGGGCTGATTAAAAGTAGATTATAGAAGGAAATAGTGAACGAAGAAAATGCAGAACTACAAGTAGAAAGCAAAATGTTGGGAAATACATATCTGGTAATCATAACTCTGAATGTGAATGGAATGAACAAATCCATAAAACACAAGCAAATAGTAGAGTGGATTAGAATCCAAAACCCTACCATATGCTGTCTACAAGAAACACACATGAGGAAGATAGATATGCATAGGGTGAAAGTAAGAGGATGGAGCCAAATCTATTGGGCATCAACTGATAAAAAGAAGGCAGGAGTCGCAATCATGATATCTGACAAAGCCAAAGCAAAAATAAATCTAGTTAAAAGAGATAGGGAAGGTAATTACATCCAGATGAAAGGCAGTATAGACAACAAGGAAATATCAGTACTCAACATATATGCACCAAATGGCATAGTATCCAAATTTCTAAAGCAGAAACTAGTGGAGCTCAAGGATGAAATAGATAGGAAAACTATACTAGTGGGAGACCTGAACCTTCCTCTATCTGAACTAGATAAATCAAAACAAAAAATAAATGAGAAAGAGGTAAGAAAAGTGAATGAAATCCTAGAAAAATTAGAGTTAGTTGATATATGGAGAAAAATAAATGGGGGCAAAAAGGAATACACATTCTTTTCAGCAGCACATGATACATTCACAAAAATTGACTATGTATTAGGGCACAAAAACATTGCAAACAAGTACAAAAGAGCAGAAATAATAAATGCAACCTTCTCAGATCACAATGCAATGAAAATAATAATTAGTAAGGGTACATGGAGAGGTAAATCAAAAATTAATTGGAAATTAAACAATACGAGTCTCCAAAACTGGTTAGTCAAAGAACAAATCATAGAAACAATTAATTTCATTGAAGAAAATGACAATGATGAGACATCCTTTCAAAACCTATGGGATGTAGCCAAAGCAGTACTCAGGGGGAAATTTATATCCTTGAGTTCATATATTAACAAATTAGCACCAAGGGAAAGGGATTGAAGGAAAGAGTATTGGGCAGTCATTGAACCTGCGGTCCTAGAATTTGGGAGATGAAGAAGGTTGTATATCACTAGGACAGAAGAGAATAATACAATACAAATAACAAGGATGATGAAGACAACTCACATGCTTTTTATACCTACCATATAAAAAGGACCTTTACTCATAGAATGCTATTATATACAGAGAAAATGTAATTCATTTTCCCAGATAAAGAAACTGAGGCCTCAAAAGGTGGAGTCATTTACTACACAGATAGTAGACATAAAAGAAAGGATTCTATCCTAGTTTTATGATTCTGAGCTCAGGGCTCTTTCTACCACAATGCACTGTGCCATGGGACCAGGGGGGGGGAGAGAGTCACTTTTGTCTATTTCTGTCATGCCAGGGAAAGAGAGAGCCCCACACAAAGTTGGGGGCCCAATCCAGATACTCACCATAGATTATAATATTCTTGGTTGCAGTACGCGTCAAACCAGTGAATGAGTTAGATGCAGTACAGGTATAAGTGCCAGCATCACTCAGGGATGCAATAATAGAAAATGTGGCTGAGTTGCTGACTGGTTGTCCATTGTGTAACCAAGTGAATTGTGCTGCAGGGTTAGAATCAGCAACACAGCTCAAGGTAATATTTGCCCCAGGAGGGTACTCATCAGCTGAATGTACAATTGTGGCGATATCTGGGCCATCTGGAAGAAAGAGAAGGATTCCATATTGAGATTATGGCAGAAATAAGGGGGCATCTCCTAGTCTATAACCCATCACCAAGAACCACTGTGTCTCCCTGATCCTCCTTTGAGCTGGGAAATTCACAACTCATCTTCTACTTTTCCAGTGTGGATCTGAACTTGGAAGATCTTAGGGCTTTCTCCAGTTCAGCACCCTGGATGGCCACCCTCCACCAGAACACATGACAAGGCCAATTTGGGCTCCCTAAAGATGAAAGGGGTTGGGAGCCTCAGAGCCTAGCTCTTTAGCTCTCTGAGGAGGGTTGGAATTAGCCTGGCCTCTAGGAACACACCACCAAGCTATAAGTAGGCACCATATAGGAAGAACAAATTTACTCACAGGCAACATCCAGTGTGAATGGATCACTCCTATTGCGATAAAATGGGTTCTCGATTTCACACACATAGGGTCCTTTGTTATAGCTTCTTGTGAGACTGCGGAGAGTGAGTGTCCTCCTATCTGGCGACAGCTGTATCCTGAGACCAGCTGGGGCAACTCCGTTTATGAACCACTTGTAAGCGTGAATTTGACCTGTAGCATTGCAGGTCAATGAGAAGTCTTTGGTCTCCACTGCAGTATTGTTAGAGGTGAGAATGGTAGGTTTGGACAGTGGCGCTGTGCAGAGAATAGACAGAAAATGACTGTGTTGGTTCTTTTTCTTACCTTATAACCAAATAAGTGGTTTGGAAGTGGCCTGTTTAAGACCTTGGCAAGGCAGGAGGCCAGAGACCAAAAACCTGTGATTTCAATGGCAAGGACACCCCTTTCTCTGGTGCAGATCACAACTCCTCCAGGCCTTAGGAAAAGTTCAGCTTCAGTTCCTGTGGCTGACAAAGACATTCACATGGAGCCCAAGCCCCGGGTGCTCAGTCTTTCTGGGCTGAGGCAAGTAGGACTGGGGATGACAGACCCCAGACAGAAAAATCTGGGGAGATTTAATTGCATCTATCCAGAAATTCACTGAAGCACTATCACTATTAGAACAACTTGAAGAAGAACCTGAAAAGATTCAAGTTGTAACTTCTATGTGTGACATACCCACAGATATACCACAAGGGGTGTTTGCAAAATATCAAAATGATATGAGTTAGATTAAATCTATTACTCCTGTTAGGATTGAGGTCAGGGAAGGAATACCATCTAAGATACCACAATACAAATTGAGTAGAGAAGCGAGAGAAGAGATAACACCTATCATAAATAGTTTGCTTGAGCAAGGTATATTGAGAGCTATGGTATCTGAATACATTTACCCACTATTAGCTATTAAATAGAATAAGCTAAATGAAGATGGAACTCCTGCCTGGAGATTTGTGATGGATGTAAGGGCTGTGAATAATTTTATATGAAAAAAAAAACACACTATAACACCATCTCCAGACAATATCACAACTCAAATACCTGCAGAGTCTAGGTGGTACACAGTGTTGGACCTGAGCAACGCTTGCTTCACTATACTGTTGCACCTTGATTCTCAAAATATTTTTGCTTTCCAATGGAGACAAACCCAGCTGTGCTATGCAAGATTAGTGCAAGGATGTTGCGAGTCTGCTTCAATATTTTGTCAACTGTTGCAGAGAGATCTAGCTACCATAACTTTCAAACATAGCAGATTGATACACTATGTGGATGATTTGTTGCTAGCATCTCCTGACCCTAAAACATGTTTGGAAGATTCAAAGAAATTATTGAGAGAACCTTATAAGAGGGGACATAAAGTTTCTAAAAAGAAGATTCAATGGGTCCTACCACCAGTTGAATATTTAGGATTAGTCCTGGAGGGGGACACCAGGAAAATATCTAATAAAAGGAGGGCAGACATACAGAAGCTAGGCACCCCTAGAACTAAGAAAGAACTTAAGAGCTTTTCTGGCGGTTGCTGGTTTCTCAAGGCAGTACATAGTAGGATATTCTCATATTTCCAAGTGCTTGATTGATATGACAAAGAAAGATATTAAAGAACCATTGCAATTAAATAAAGAACATTTACATGCTTTGTCACAGTTGAGAGGAGCTATTTTATCAGTTCCAATTTTGGGAATACTTGATTATATGAAAGAATTCCACTTGTATGTCCATGAAGCAAAAGGTGTTGCTTCTGGAATATTAGCACAGTATTTTGGGTTAAATCTGAGGGCTATTGCATTTTACAGTCCTATCCTTGACACGGTTGCACAAAGAATGGTTCATTGCCTCAG
Source organism: Monodelphis domestica (assembly GCF_027887165.1). Taxonomy (NCBI): domain Eukaryota; kingdom Metazoa; phylum Chordata; class Mammalia; order Didelphimorphia; family Didelphidae; genus Monodelphis; species Monodelphis domestica. Next base: position 425,684,453 of record NC_077230.1, read on the forward strand.
GAGCTTAGTAGCTACAGCTCTAATGGTCAAGAAGTCATATGATATAGTACTAGGATGTAAATTGCATGTGTATTCCGCACATCAAATTGAAAAACTGTTATGGTCGCAGAATATGCATTCATTCACCGATGCAAGAATATCCCAGTATGAAGTCATTTTGTTAGGCAATTATAACATCACAATTCATAGATATGCACCATCGAACCCAGAAACTCTGATCCCTGATTTGCCAATGGATGGAGAAGTATTGCATGATTGGGATCAGATGGTGGAACTCATGCATAGGCCAAATGAATGCCTTAAAGATACACCTCTTATGGATCCAGAAATAGAGTTATACATGGATGAATCCTCTTATGTTCATGATGGGAGAAAATTCACAGGGGCAGCAGTTGTTGACAATGACAAAACTCTTTGGCATGCATCACTGCCAAGCCATGTCGGCGCTTAGGGAGGATCATGGCCCTAGAATTAGCTAGAGGGAAAAGAGCTAATATTTTTCTGGATTCACAATATGCTTTCTCCACGGTGCATTGGTCATCGTACATATGGTAAAACAGAGGGCATAAAACTTCAGCTGGGAAACCAATTGCATATCGCAATCTGATAGATCATATCATAAGTGCTGTAGACTTTCCTAAAGAGGTGGCCATAATCCATTTTAAGGCACACACTCATGGGAAGGACAGAATACCCCTAGGGAATGACTGAGGAGGCACAACATCAAAGTACGCTGCTAGGTTCGATCCTCACCATGTGCTGAATTTCTCTCTGATCAAAAGGCAGGATCTCACTGAAGCCTAGGATGGAGAAGAGATGCAGTCATGGAAAGAGCAGCTAGGTACTAAACTAATCAAGGGTGTCTGGATTGCTCAAGGGGGTAAACCTATTCTCCCTAAAAAGTTATATCAACATCTATGCACTGTAAGTCATGCAGAAGGACATTATGGAGTGCAAGGGATTCTGGATACCATAAAGAGATATTGGACAGCACCAGGAATTACAAAAAATACCATTAGAACTTGTCAGGCATGTGAAACATGCAAGAGATATAATCAAGGACATTTTAAGAGTGCTGCATTGGGAAGCAGACCACTCAGCTATATGCTTTTTCAGTGTATTCAAATTGATTATATCAACATGCCTAGAGACAAGGGATACAAATATGCATTGGTGATTATGGATAAATTGACTAGATGGGTTGAGGCATGTCCATCCAAGAAAAGTGACACTGCTACGGTAGTGAGATTTCTATTCAAGGAGATTATACCTAGACATGGCATTCCTGATACCATAGATTCGGACAAGGGGTCTCACTTTACTTCCCAGATTCTAAAAGTAATCTACACGAATTTAGGGATTAAGTGCAATTACCATTCAGTATATCGACCCCAAGGTTCCAGGCAGGTCAAGCGTATGAACAAAGAACTGAAAACATAAATAGGTAAACTCTGTTCAGAAACACATTTAAAATGGACAGATGTTTTGCCTCTTGATTTGTTCAATATTAGAACCAGGCTTAGGACTGACCTGCATTATATCACCTTTTGAAATGCTACATGGTCAGCCACTTTGGCATGGTAGGACAGTAAGACCACCTTACTTGTCCATCTTAAGAGGGGAATGTGTTCTTCATGAATACTTAAAACAGATACAACGTAGGATTGAAGAACTAAGGAAACTGGGTTTGCTTGGGCAAAGAATACCACTAGATTTTTCATTGCATGAGATAAAACCAGGTGATAAGGTATATGTCAAGAACCTTAATAGAGAATCTCCTACAGAATCAAGATGGATCAGACCAACTAAGGTCATAATGACAATCCCAACATCTATAAAGGTTGATCAAAGAGATCCATAGTTCCATACTTCACATGTGAAATTGCATCACACCCATAATGTTGATTAGCTCTGGGAATATAATCAATAAGCAATGACCGTCCCTACTGACAACACATGAAAGGACATGACTACTTGCCACCAGAATACAGACAAGAGAGTCCTACATATGTTAACATGATTAAGTGATAGCACCCCTGGAGCAAATGCAGCCAGTGTTGCAGCCAAAAGAATAGCATTAGAAGCCTTAGAAAAAGCCTAGATATATTTCTATACAAAGTCTCTGCCAAGAACTAAGTACAGTAAACATTCAATAAATCTTCTAGTGAAAAGTGAAACAACAAGAATTAGCAAACTTGAAATCACTATTTTTAACAAAATCCTGAGAACCTATGCATAATGGTCACACCCATCTGTGAAAAAACATATGTAGACCTTACTTGCTTTTCACGAAGATATACATATGCAAAGCTTACCTCCATGCACGAAGAGAATACATGTAAATCTTACCTGCAGACATAAAGATTGATAAATTCTGACAAACATTCATGAAGATTTCAACTTACTTCCATGCAAATATACTTTTCACTCTTATTTGCACACACATAAAAATGTCACATGCATACATGTTTGTGGTTTGTTCGTGTGTTCTGGGTTCCTGATTGATTATTCCAGTGGATCCTGATTTGAAGACCACATCTTCAATCAAGACTGGAAGATGGCAACTGGCATGCAGACCAGACAGAGGACCAGAGAGTAAGAAAGATTTTATGCAAACATCATTAAAGGACATGGTAGGACTTTGGAACTTTGGAATTTTGGAACTTTTGATCATGAGGGTATGTAAGAATGCATAATGCATGTTACCTCACATATATGCACATATATGCACACATCCTACATAGAATACACTTTAGTAAGATATCTCATAGAATGGGTAAGTACATAACATGCATAGTGGCATAACAAAAGACACATTGATACAAATTTCTGTGGAAAACTCAAAGATTTCTTTTCTGCATGAGTTTGCACAGAAATATAGTATGATGTACATATGTCAATGTGTATGGATCCTATGTACACATGTAAATTACTATTGACTAATGAGCTAACTTTATTTGAGTAATTTATTAATATTCTAACTACTAACATTAGTGACAGCCTAGTGAATTTGTTTAAGTCTTAGGAAAGTAGACATAGAAGTTCTGAAGTATAGAATTTACATTGCATTATGATTGTAGATTAGCATTTGTTAATGATAGTAAACTTTTCGTAGTGACTGTATAGACATTAGGAATTAGGACATTGGCATATTCTTAATGTTAGTGAAATTGTTGGATTGATTTGACAAATGTTACAGGATTTGTTATGTGAAACTATATTCATGTAAATCCCTTACCTAAACCATTTTCCTATACGATTCTTAGCTTAACATCTATGTAGATAGTATAGTTAAGTTAGGATTTTTTTATTCATTTTACGACACAAATATGGTACTGATCCCAAAACCAGGCAGGTCAAAAACAGAGAACGAAACATTTAGATGAATCTCGCTAATGAATATAGATGCAAAACTCTTAAATAGGATCCTAGCAAAAATACTCCATCCAGTCATCACAAGGGTTATTCACTGTGACCAGGTAGGATTCATACCAGGAATGCAAGAATGGTTCAATATTAGGAAAATATAAATCTTAAAACTGCTCAGACTCTACCTTGGAACATTTGGTTAAGGCTATTCCCCATTTAAAAATGGAGGTACTTGATCAGGAATGTACTGGGAATTTTAACATTACTCCACCCATACTTAGGCATACTTTAGGGGAAGATAAAGTTGTAAAACTCCTTACTGGAACAATGAAAAAGTCCCTAATTCATACTTACAGTGAGTCCAAAACCTTAAGCTAGGTCTATTTTTAGATCTAATACAAAAAGGTACTAAGTTCCTATAAAGGTTGAATTAATCAGTAAAAGGTCAAGCAACTTACAAAAGGAAAGCATAACAAAAGAGGTGTGAAGTTTTAGTCTACTCAGAGAAGGTGATAACAAAAGAATATGTGAATTAAGAATGGTAAGTCCTGTGGAAAGCATCTACTGTGATTAGTAGATGTGAAAATTTAGGGGAGCTGACATAAGAGAAATTTTTCTTTAAAAGGAGATGGTTCTCTCAACTTAGGAGTTAGTTGGATCTCAGACTCGTTGGAGTTGCTGGGTCTCTGAACTTAGTTGGAATCTTGTTTGGAACAAAATCTTGTGGTGAGTGGATAAAAGACTGACTTAATTTTCTCTCTTAAAGAGAAAGGCCTAGGCCATTTGGCCTAGGCCCTAGGCCTTTTCCTACTATTTCCTCTTACTCTGTCTCTCCTTTCCCTTAATTCCTTCATTCATTTTAATTAAAATCTCTATAAAACCCAATTGACTTGGGTATTTCATATTTGGGGTTTTTCCCATGGCAACAACTTATTTTTGATATAAAATCAAGACACTAAAATTATTTCTACAGTTTTGGCAATTCACAGTCTTGAACCCACATTTTCATGGTAACAAAAACCATCCACATAACTGACCATGTTAACAAGCAAACCAATAAAAATCACATGGTTATCTCAAAAGATGCAGAAAAAGCCTTTGATAAAATACAGCACCCATTTCTATTGAAAACACTAGAAAGTATAGGATAGAAGGGCCTTTCCTAAAAATAAAAAACAATATAGATCTAAAATCATCAGCAACATCATCTGCAATGGAGATAAACTAGAAGCATTCCCAATAAGATCAGGAGTGAAACATGGATGCCCATTATCACTTCTATTATTTAACAGTATACTAGAAACACTAACAATAGCAATTAGAGAAGAAAAAGAAATTGAAGGTATTAAAATTGGCAATGAGGAGACCAAGCTATCACTCTTTGCAGATGATATGATGGTCTACCTTAAGTATCCTAGAGAATCAACCAAAAACCTAGTTGAAATAATCAACAACTTTACCAAAGTTGCAGGATACAAAATAAACCCACATAAGTCATCAACATTTCTCTATATATCTCCAACACATCTCAGCAGCAAGAATTAGAAAGAGAAATACCATTTAAAATCACCTTAGACAATATAAAATACTTAGGAATCTATCTGCTGAGATAAACACAGGAACTTTATGAACACAACTAAAACACACTCTCCACACAATTAAAAATAGATCTAAACAATTGGAAAATCATTGGTTGCTCATGGGTAGGATAAGCTAACATAATCAAAATGACAATCCTGCCCAAATTAATTTACTTATTTAGTTCCATACCCAAAAAAAATTTTTACTGAGTTAGAAAAAAAACATAAAATTCATTTGGAAGAACAAAAGATCAAAGATTTCCAGGGAAATCATGAAAAAAAAATGCAAAGAAAGGAGCACTTGCAGTCGTAGATCTAAAACTATATTATAAAGCAGGGGTCATCAAAACAAGTTGGTACTGGCTAAGAGACAGAAAGTAGGATCAATGGAATAGACTAGGGGTAAATGACCTCAGCAAGACAGTCTATGATAAGTCCAAAGGTCCCAGTTTTGGGGACCAAAACCCACTATTTGATAAAAACTGCTGGCAAAATTGGAAGACTGTATGGGAGAGATTAGGTTTAGATCAACATCTCACACTCTACACCAAGGTAAACTCAGAATGGGTGAATGACCTGAATATAAAGAAGGAAACTATAAGTAAATTAGGTGCACACAGAATAGTATATTTGTCAGAATTTTTGGGAAAGGAAAGACTTTAAAACCAAGTAAGAGCTAGAAAAAATCACAAAATGTAAAATCAATAATTTTGATTACATCAAGTTAAAAAGTTTTTGTACAAACAAAACTTATGCATCCAAAATTATAATGGAAGCAACAAATTGGGAAAAAATCTTCATTACAAAAACCTCTGACAAAGGACTAATTACTCAAATTTATAAAGAGCTAAATCAATTGTACAAAAAATCAAGCCATTCTCCAATTGATAAATGGGCAAGGAACATGAGTAAGCATCTTCCATATGAAGAAATCAAAACTATTATTAAGCACATGAAAAAGTTTTCTATATCACTTACAATCAGAGAAATGCAAATCAAAACAACTCTGAGTTATCAACTCACACCTAGCAGATTGGCTCATATGACAGCAAAGCAAAGTAATGAATGCTGGTGGGGGTGTGGCAAAGTTGGGGCATTAATGCATTGCTGATGGAGTTGTGAATTGATCCAACCATTCTAGAGGGCAATTTGGAACTATGCCCAAAGGGCATTAAAGAACAGACAGCAGTGATTCTGAACAACTTGGAGGAATCTACGAGAAAAAAACACTATCCACATTCAGAGGAAACACTATGGGAGTAAAAACACCCAAGAAAAACAACTGCTTGAATACATGGGATGAAGGGATATGGTTGGGGATGTAGACTCTAAATTTACATCCTTGTGCAAACAACAACATGGAAATCGGTTCTGATCAAGGACACAAGTAAGACCCAATGAAATTGCACATCAGCTGTGGGAAGGGTAGGTAGAGGGGAGGGAGGGAAATAAAGAGATTATTGTAACCAAAAAAAATTAAATTAATAAAAAAAGAAACGATAAACAAGGGGCAGCTGGGTAGCTCAGTGCATTGAGAACTAGGACTAGAGATGGGAGGTCCTGGGTTCAAATCTGGAAGAACTATACACAGTAACAGCAATATTGTACAAGGATCATCTGTGAAAACTTGGCTACTCTCAGTAATGTAATAATCTGGGACAATCCTGAAAGATTTATGACAGGGAATGTTATCCACTTCCAGAGAAAAAAACTATTGGAGTTTCCTTTCATATTAGTATATTTGTGGTTTTATTTTGGAATTTGGTTACGTATAAATGTGCTCTTACTACAATGTCCCAAATGGAGTGTTTTGTACAACAATAAAAATACAAAAGAAAAATTAAGGAAAAAAGAATTAGTAGAACATTAATGGTCATGATATACCAAGCTCTTTACAGATATTATTCCATTTGATCCCAAGTCACTCAAAGAAACACTGAACAGAATGAGTTCAAAAACAGAAACTTCAGATTTCTCTGAATTAATGCAGAATGAAGTGAGTAGGACCAAGAGGGTGATTTATACAATAACTACAGTGTTCCGAAGTCAAAGAACTTTGAAAAACTTGGGACCTCTGATCAATGCAGTGGCTAACAAGGATTGCAGAAAACCCATGATAATGGGTTACTCACTTTCTACAAAAACCTACAGACTTCCTATGAAATCAGCTGCCTCACTTCAGAAATGGGATGCAGTCAGGGTGTATGTTGCAACAGATATTTTTTGAGCATCAGAATTTGTTTTCCTTGATTGTCCATGTGGCATCATAGGTGTATTTTAATCTTGAAACAATTATTAATATATCAATAGTGCAACCTATATTCTTATATCCTGATTCATGGGCAAGTAGTTCTTGATCATTGTATTTAATAGGTACTGGATTAATTCTGACCACTCTCCAAATCTACAGTCCAAAAGTCAGAAGAATTCCTGGGTAGGCTGCCACAGGGTCCTGGTTCCCACCTTGTCAGACCAGATTCCATACCAGGTCACATGTTTGAATAAACTCCTCCTCCTTGATCTAATGGTTGTCAGTTGAGCCAATGTTAACTCTTATGCCATGTTACATGATCATTAGCTACCTCCCATTCCCCATTCCTTGATCCTCCAATAAAAGATTGAGAAAATATGTAGTTTACTCTTTCTCTCTCTCTACTAGAATCAGAGGAGCACACATTAAGGCTTTTTAAGCACTGTCTCTGAGTCTTTCTTCTTTTATTATATTCCCTCTTTCTCTATATCCCCTTCACCCATTTTCCCTCAGTTCCTAACTCTCTTTCTCAGGTGTCCACCTAGGAATAGATTAATTCATGGCTACAGGCAGGCACAACTCATACCTGTCCCAAAGATTTTAGTTTTCATTAGTGGTAGAAGGTAGAAGGGGGACAGAAAATAGATTTTAGTTAATTGGAAAAAAAAATAAATTAAGAAAAAGAACTTTTCAAATACAGGTGTCAAATACATAGCCTGCAACATTCCCAGGTGCTGCATGAACCAGGGGAAAAGGTAATTGGAAAATAGTTAACAAAAGAAAATGACAAACAGATAATTATATGATAATTTAAAATGTGAGCTTTAGGCATCCTCATGTACAGATTGAGGCGAATAAAAAATCATCCCTCCTCTAAAGTATATGCTGTTGGTGTCTGACTTCCCCAAGGTTACTTCCCCACTTCACAATTCTATCTCTCCCCGCTGCTCTCCATTCAGAACATCCCCATAGTCTAGGAGAGGAAGTTGGGATACCCCTAAGGTTTGTAACAATAAAATTGCATGAAATAAAAGGAAACTAAGGCCAGAGATGATCTCTCTATGAACCTGCTGCCCATTAGTGTGATTATGGGAATGGAGGGTCTGTCATCTGTACATAGGAAAGTCAGACCAGTGAATTAATTGGGCATCAGGAATTCTACTGTGGACCCAGTTACTGGAGGCTAAAGCCAATCATCCCTTTACATGGATAAGAATCAGGTTTCATAGCAGCCATACTTTCATGTGACTTTTTATGCCACAAAGAGGAAAAATATAGGTGCAATAGTGAATCTCTGTGTGTGAAAGGAGACAAAGTTTACATCCTCCTTTCCATCTCCAGAATATCCCTGCCAAACAGGATCAAGGCCAGCCCTGTTGCATGACCAGAGCTTATCCTCCAACCAAGAATTAAAAACATTCTGTGGGTCCATAGCACCAAGGGAAAGGGATGGAAGGAAAGATTATGGAGCAGTCATTGAACCTGCAGTCCTAGAAGTTGGGAGAAAAAGAAGGTTGTATGCTACTAGGACAGAAGAGAATAATACAATATCAATAACAAGGATGATGATGACAATTCACATGTTTTTGGGCCTAACATGTAAAAAGTACTTTCCCCATATAAAATCCTATTATATACAGAGCAAATATTATTCACTTTTCCAGATGAAGAAGCTGAGGATGTGAAAGGAGGAGACACACTTACCACACAGATAATAGACAGAGGAGGAATGATTAAATCCAAGTTTCATGATTCTGAAAGAAGGTTCCTTCTACCACAATGCATTGTGCCATGGGACCACGGAGGCAGAATGTCACTTATGTCTATTTCTCTCCATGTCTATTTCTGCCAGGGAAAGAGAGAGCCCAACACAAAGTTGGGGGCCCAATCAAGCTACTCACCATAGATCATAAGAGTCTTGTTTGCAGAGCGCGTCAAGCCAGTAAATGAGTTAGTTGCAATACAGGTATAGTTTCCGATATGATTCAGGGATGTAATAATAGAAAATGAGGCTGAGTTGCTGACAGATTGTCCATTCTGTAACCAAGTGAATTGTGCTGGTGGGTTAGAATCAGCAACACAGCTCAAGGTAACATTTATCCCCGTTGCGAACTGATCGCTTATATGGTCAATTGTGGCAATATCTGGGCCATCTGGGGGAAAAAGAAGGATTCCATATTTAGATTATGGCAGAAAAGAAGGGCATCTCCTAGTCTGTAACCCATCACCAGGGACCACTGTGATGCTCCTTTGAGCTGGGAAATTCACAGCTCCTCCTCTACTTTTACAGTTTGGATCTGAACTTGGAAGATCTTAGGGCTTTCTCCAGTTCAGCACCCTGGATGGCCACCCTCCACCAGAACACATGAGAAGGCCAATCTGGGCTCCCTAAAGATGAAGGGGTTTGGGAACCTCAGAGCCTAGCTCTTTAGTTCTCAGAGAAGGGACTGAATTAGCCTGGCCTCTGGGAACACACCACCAGGCTATAAGCAGGCACCATATAGGAAGAAGCAATATACTTACAGGCAACATCCAGTGTGAATGGATCACTCCTATTGCTATAAAATGGATTCCGGATTTCACACTCATATGGCCCTTTGTTATCTCTTCTTGTGAGCCTGCTGAGAGTGAGTGTCCTCTTATCTGGCGACAGCTGTATCCTGCTACCAGCTGGGGCAACTCCGTTTATGAACCACTGGTAAGCGTGAATTTGACCTGTAGCCTGGCATGTCAATGAGAAGTCCTTGGTCTCCACTGCAGTAATGTTGGAGGTGACAATGGATGGTTTGGACACTGGCGCTGTGCAGAGAATAGACAGAAAATGACTGTGTTGGTTCTTTTTCTTACCTTATAACCAAATAAGTGGTTTGGAAGTGGCCTGTCTAAGACCTTGGCAGGCTGGAGGCCAGACACCAAGAACCTGTGATTTCAATAGCAAAGCTCCCCCCTTTCTCTGGTGCAGATCTCATATCCTCCAGGCCTTAGGAAAAGTTCAGCTTCAGTTCCTGTGACTGACAAAGACATTCACATGGAGTCCAAGCCGCGGGTGCTCAGTCTTTCTGGGCTGAGGCAAGCAGGACTGGGGATGACAGACCCCTTCATCCAGCACCTGGGCTTGGATTTGAGGCCTTTATAGCTTGGCAGAACCACCAAGAGTTTATGATTCCTTGGCCTGGGCTTTCGGAAGCCAGTGTTCCTTACCTTGACAGCTTGATAAGGATATTGGGAGAGGTTGGTGTGGATAGACTAGGGACAGGCCACAGGGAGACTGTGCTCAGAAAGGGAAACATTACTTTAATTCTGAAGAGGAAAGATAAGGAAAGGCAGAGAGTGGAAATAGATCAGTTAGTATCAGGGAACAAAAGGAAGAGCCTCAGGCTGGGAGTCAGGTCAGACCTGGTTCAAGTCTGGAGATTTCAAACCCACAATAACATCTCTGGTGCCTAGGACATGATTTGTCCACAGGAAGTAGTTCCTACCCTTTACAGAAGATTCTGGAATTCCCTGCTTTGGCCTCTCCCTTTTCCTTAGGTGTTTCCTACCCTATAAGATAAGAATGAGAATGTTGAAGGTGATCTTCAAGCTCAGATATGGTTTTATGCTGGGAATCTAAACTAATGGGGAATAATTTTCCCAGAGTCTTCATGGCCCAAGGAGAGCCCTTTACTTATCTCTAGTTGGAAGTAAGGCCTTGCCACTGAGAGAGATATGTATGCCAGAGCAATCTCTGGGGCACATGCATGAGGATCGTCAGGCTTCTGTCCTGGGTCATCCATGGCCAGCTGTCTTAAAAATAATTTCCAAATTGATAGTCATAAGTTAGAAATATTTCAGCTTCCTTGACCTTTCTCCTTGTTATTTTGGTAGAGCTTGCACTCCATCCCTGGGTCTCCATTGGGAAGTTTAATGTGAGGAAGAGTGAGCCTCCCATTTGTATCCAGTAAAGCCAAGTGACACTGGCCAGGACAGTGACAAATCTGAGGCCAGCTAGCTACCTTTTGTAGTGGGGGGAGAATATGAAGGAACAGTGAGCATTCTCCTGCCATGAAGGCCATGGTAGGACTTTTTGGAAGGTGTTTTGGCAGCATCAATGGATACAGTGACTGACATGACATAGTGACTAGTGGTAGCCTAAGAGGGAGAAAGACCTATGTTCAAATTCTGTCTCAAAATGTTACTGGCTGTGTGTCTTACTAGCAAGTCCCTATCTGTGTCTCAGTCTCCTGATCTGTTAAATGGGTAAAATAATCTCTCAGTCCAAGTATTATTGGACCAAATGAGAACATATATAGAAGTTCTGTATAAATCCTGAAAATAGACCAAACAACGGTTCAGAGGAAGGAAAGTACAGAGTGTGAGTCTGAGTACCAAATGTAGACTCATGCTGTCTGAGCACACAATGCATGGCCAGAAGTATCTGAAAGGCCTGATGCCCTTTTGTGAATGGCTAAGGTTTAATGACAGACCAAGAACACTCAAGGATAGTCTGTAGGCAATAGAGAGTCATGAGCAGAGAAGAGACTAGAGCACACACATATTTAATTGAAGGACCAATTGAGGGCACTAGAGATGCTTAGCCCAAAGAAGAGAAGACTTGAGTGGGAGAGGAGACGTGTCTCCATGGACTGGTGGAGTTATAATGGGTTCTGTGACCCTGCCAGGGGATGTTCAGTGGCTTACATTGATCAGGTGGGGACTATTTTCCTTTCTCCTTACAGCAACATTCAGGTACCCTTTTATCTCTTGTCTATCACAGAACAACCCTTTTTTTAACCCTTACCTTCTGCATTAGAATCAATACTATGTATTGTTTCCAGAGCAAAAGGGCCAGGCAATGGGGGTTAAGTAACTAGCTCAAGGTCACAGAGCCAAAGAGGATCCAGTTTTAATGGACTTGACTCAATGATCATTTCTCTTCCAAAAATGATTTGGGATGCCTTGGAGAACTAACTGAGCAGGATTCCTGGCCTGACTCTGCAACAGTGCTGAGACCCATAAACAGGTTCACATCCAACACAATCCCTTCATGGGTGAGGATGGACTCCAACATTTGCCCCTCTATGATCAGATGCAAATCAGGCTGGCTCAATCATCCCTGGCCTCAGATATTCCTCTCTTGCTATTGGTCTCCTTCTGTCCACTAGGTGGAACTACCAGGTGTGACAAGGAAATCACTTTTAAAAGACTGATATATATTAATTTAAGGTCGACAAGGAATTCAGCTATGTAATTCCTTAATGAAAACTCAAGTCAGTCCTCAACCTTTTATGGAGTTTTAATTACAAACAGGAGGAAGAAAGGAATTAGAGATAGAGAGATAGAGGGAGAGAGAAAGGGGAGAGAAGGGAATAGGGCTTGAATACCCCTTCTGTTTAGGCTGGGCCAAAAGGCCCAAGCCCTTAGATAGCTGGGGCAATGAAAGGAGATCAGTCCCTATTACTCACGTGACCAAATATGGAGAAACAGTCTCCGGGGCCCCCACCTTCAGCTTCCTTCAGCCCAAGCTTCTCAGAGCACACCTCAACCACTCAGACAAACTCCTCAATCACCCCCAGTCTTCAGACCCTCCTATCCTTCAGGAAAACCCTCCAAGTTCCCTCCCCTCAGTCCTCACATCTCCCAATCACCTGTCCATCAATTTCCCTGTGCCAATGGAGGCTCTAGCTTAACCCAGGACCACCCAGAGGTCTCTGGCCTTTGCACATGTCTGTTGAAGGTCATATTTTCAAATAATTAAATCTTTGATCCTTTGCTACAGCCCTTTCTAAATCCTGTTAACCTGAGGAGGATAGAGATTGGAATAATTAAATTTTGATCTAGGCTGCAGCCCTTACTCAATCCTGTTAGGACTGAATAGGGTGGAGATTGATTCCAAGTATCTCCATTGTATCAATTCTAAAATCAATCATGACTCAAAGAAATTCCTGTTCTATGCTTTAAGCATAGGTCAAAGTCCTTTCCATTGTTCAGAAAAGGTTTCTGTCCTAAAGTAAACTTAAGAAGGGAAGAGGAGGAAACTCCCATGCCAATGGGGTTCACATTCCAATAGCCAAGACCCACAATCAATAGGGAATTTTTCAAGTATGAAATTTCCCAATGGTGAAATTTACAACATTTATAAGTCTAAGAAATTTTGAGGTTTACACAGGACAGGAAGAACTCTGGCTCATAAAAAAGTTTCAGAGTAGCAGTTGACACCTAATGTGATCTAGGGCATCTTAACCTCTCTAGGGCTGTCTCTGGATACAACTGACTTCAGTTCCCTGGAAAGATCAGGAAATGTCCAATTAAACAGAAAATCCTGAAAATCCAAAGAGAATTTAATAAAATCAAAAGAAAAAATGCAGAATTAAATAAATCTAGGATCTATTTTTTTCTTAAAAAATACAACTAAACAGATGACCCATTGGTTAATTTCATTAAAGAAAGAGGAAAACATAATTACCAAAAGCAAAAATGAAAAGGATGAATGAGTTAGCAATGAAGTTGAAATTAAGGAAATTCTGAGCAATTATTTTGAGCAATTATGTACCAGCCATAACTCAGAAACAAAGAGTCATTGAAGGGTTACATCTAAAAAGCAAATCGGGAAAGGCTTTACAAAGTTATAATTGTGGATTGTCTTATGGCTCAATTAATATGGAAAGGCATAGAATATGTGGTTTCAGGTTTAGGATGGTATCCTCATGAAATCTGGGTACCCATTGCTAAAGATATACTACAGAAATATTTAGTCTTTCCTATTAGCATACCCCATTACTATTACCACCTACACTCCACAAGGTTAATTTTCTTTTTTGTCCCAACATCCTGTTGTTTTTCCTAGTGTTCTAAGAGATCTTCCAGTATCAGGACCTAATGTTTATGTTGATGCGAATGCTAGTTATAAGGCAGGAGTATACAAGGAAGGTAGCTACCTGTCATTTTTACCACTCCTTTTTCCTCTACCCAACAAAATGAATTAACAGCTGTTTTGCTAGAATTTTGGTTATTTCAGGAGCCTTTCAACCTCATAATGGACTTTAAATATGTTTTTCAGTCTTTGCAAGGTGTAGAACAAGCTGTCATCAGATCTACTCAAAGCAATGTACAAATGTTATTCTGTAAATTACAAACTGTCATATGACAAAGGACACATCCAGTGTATGCCATGCATGTACGCAGTCATACCAATTTACCTGGACCTATTTTTAAAGGAAATGATATCATAGATCAAGCTTTGATTGCTCAATGTTATCTAACTGATATGCAATTAGCTGAGGAATCCATCATAGATTTCACTAAAATAGTACTGCTTTAGGCCAAATGTTGCAACTCACTAAAGATCAAGCCAGGAGTATTGTTAAAAAGTGTCCTAATTGTGTTCCAAACCATCCCCCAATGTATATTGGTGTGAATCCCAGAGGCTTAAGTAGTACAGATATAAGGCAAATGGATGTGACTCACAAACCGTCCTTTGGACGACTTAAATATATCCATGTCACTGTGGATACTTATTCAGGGTTTTTATGGGCTTACTTTTCAGATGCCTGGTCCCCCCAGAACATTTAAAATAGATAATGGACCTGCTTATACTTCCAAACAACTTTTTCTTTTTTGTAAAACTTGGGATATTCAACACCTCACAGGTATCCCATACATTCCACAAGGACAAGCTATTGTGGAGCATAGTAATCAAATACTAAAAATGTTTCTTTTAAAACAAAAAGGGGGAGACAGCACCCCACATCAACGATCGGCAATAACTGTATATACTATAAATAATTTGATCTTTACTTCCAATAATATATCCCGAGCTGAAAATGTTTTCTCTGCATTTTCTTATGAACGAAATTGAGGTACCACTACTCCTGTATTCCCTGCTACAGAAGAAAAATTTGTCATATGGAAAGATGATGATCAATCCTGGCAAGGACCTCACCCAGTGGTCCTGCAAGGCCAAGGCTTTGTTTGTGGCTCCACAGGTAAAGACAGTGTATGGCTCCCTTCCTGCTGAGTTCAAGAGACTGACTGACCATAAAGAGAAGGACGAGAAGAGGACTCCGGAAGCCTCACAAGGAGACTCGACTACGTCTCAATAAGATACTGACTCTTCTACTTCTATTCCAGAATTTAAGTACAGCTCCTGGAATAAAGAGATGGGTTTTTTGGGAACAACCACCTTGGGTAGAGTATGTCGGCATGGGACACACTTTACCGTAAGTCATCTTATATACAAAAACTAATTCTGATATTCCTGGCATTTACCATTTTGAGAGACAAGCTAAGGACAATAATCAGGCCAATAATTGTTTGTGTCTTTCAATTGGACTGGACTAGTTGAGGCACCCCCAGTGTGCCTCACACGAGACCATCCTGAATGCCTGCCCCTCAGATCTCTGCAGGCGCATTATTATGGTCATCCTGACCTGTCAGACTCTTTCTGGATAGGATCTTATCGTGTAGACAAAGGGGTAAAATATAAAGGGTACAGCCAACTGCAATATTTAGTTTGGCTAGGAGAATCTTGTGATGGTACTTGGGGACAAGAAATACCTATTTGTCCTTCTGTGATGGAATATGAACAAAGAGACACTGTTAATATGTTTCCTCCCTTGCTATTGTGTAGATCTAAAAGGGCACCATGTATTCATTGGAAAAATATGATTTGGGTATCTTGGCATAACGACACAAGGTGTATTGGAAAGAAACTGGATTCTTATAAATTTCATCATAGTTTTATAGGAGGATACAGCTTGCCTTTGTGGGTGATGCCCCCAGAGCTAATTGGTTACGTTCTGCTAATTTTATACAGATTTTGATTGATTATGGAAAGACAGCCCTGGCATTGGATAAAGTAAATATGTATCACTATGTTAATGTTTCTAATAATGGAAAAGTCCAAAAACCAGTAAATACAAGTGTTACATTAGACATTCAGACTTGCCTAACAGGGGGATATGCTTTTATACCTACAGTAAATAATCATCCTGAAGCTGAACATTACTGAAATAACAAGCAAAAGAGTTAGATATTTGAATATTGGAATGTAACCTGTAGCAACTGTAGGGTCAGTTACTGTGTAGGATCACAGGTGGATGGGCCTGTCTTAATCATTAAGTGACCACGCATGGCCCTTTTTGCCACTGAACATGAAGATTCATAGTATGGTAGCCCAGGGGATCAAATTCTTTATGTATTACAACAAAAAATAAGACCACAACATAAATGATGTATTACGTGTATTGCATTAGGCATAGTAGCATTAGTTTCTTCATTGGCTTCTACTATAATAGATTCTGTATCTTTAGCACAATCAGTATCTAACTTACATTCTCTTGAGAATGACGCCAATCATTTGAAAGCATTGGCTACAAATGTAACCTCAGCATTAGAAAGAGAAAAAGAAATTGATACAAGTTTTTACAAAAGTATTATGATGTTACAGAAAAATATGACTGATCTAACAAATGAAGTAGAATATATCATTGAAAACACACATGAAATGTGATTATAGATATACTGCATTTTGCTTACTATATAAGAGTAAATAATGACACAAAAACATTCCTATATATCCTAAAATCCTATTATATACAGAGCAAATATTATTCACTTTTCCAGATGAAGAACCTGAGGATGTGAAAGGAGGAGACACACTTACCACACAGATAATAGACAGAGGCGGAATGATTAAATCCAAGTTTCATGATTCTGAGTAGAATGTTCCTTCTACCACAATGCATTGTGCCATGGGACCACGGAGGCAGAATGTCACTTATGTCTATTTCTCTCCATGTCTATTTCTGCCAGGGAAAGAGAGAGCCCAACACAAAGTTGGGGGCCCAATCAAGCTACTCACCATAGATCATAAGAGTCTTGTTTGCAGTGCGCGTCAAGCCAGTAAATGAGTTAGTTGCAATACAGGTATAGTTTCCGATATGATTCAGGGATGTAATAATAGAAAATGAGGCTGAGTTGCTGACAGATTGTCCATTCTGTAACCAAGTGAATTGTGCTGGTGGGTTAGAATCAGCAACACAGCTCAAGGTAACATTTATCCCCGTTGCGAACTGATCGCTTATATGGTCAATTGTGGCAATATCTGGGCCATCTGGGGGAAAAAGAAGGATTCCATATTTAGATTATGGCAGAAAAGAAGGGCATCTCCTAGTCTGTAACCCATCACCAGGGACCACTGTGATGCTCCTTTGAGCTGGGAAATTCACAGCTCCTCCTCTACTTTTACAGTTTGGATCTGAACTTGGAAGATCTTAGGGCTTTCTCCAGATCAGCACCCTGGATGGCCACCCTCCACCAGAACACATGAGAAGGCCAATCTGGGCTCCCTAAAGATGAAGGGGTTTGGGAACCTCAGAGCCTAGCTCTTTAGTTCTCAGAGAAGGGACTGAATTAGCCTGGCCTCTGGGAACACACCACCAGGCTATAAGCAGGCACCATATAGGAAGAAGCAATATACTTACAGGCAACATCCAGTGTGAATGCATCACTCCTATTGCTATAAAATGGATTCCGGATTTCACACTCATATGGCCCTTTGTTATCTCTTCTTGTGAGCCTGCTGAGAGTGAGTGTCCTCTTATCTGGCGACAGCTGTATCCTGCTACCAGCTGTGGCAACTCTGTTTATTAACCACTGGTAAGCGTGAATTTGACCTGTAGCCTGGCATGTCAATGAGAAGTCCTTGGTCTCCACTGCAGTAATGTTGGAGGTGACAATGGTAGGTTTGGACACTGGCGCTGTGCAGAGAATAGACAGAAAATGACTGTGTTGGTTCTTTTTCTTACCTTATAACCAAATAAGTGGTTTGGAAGTGGCCTGTCTAAGACCTTGGCAGGCTGGAGGCCAGACACCAAGAACCTGTGATTTCAATAGCAAAGCTCCCCCCTTTCTCTGGTGTAGATCTCATCTACTCCAGGCCTTAGGAAAAGTTCAACTTCAGTTCCTGTGACTGACAAAGACATTCACCTGGAGTCCAAGCAAGGTGCTCAGTCTTTCTGGGCTGAGGCAAGCAGGACTGGGGATGACAGACCCCTTCATCCAGCACCTGGGCTTGGATTTGAGGCCTTTATAGCTTGGCAGAACCACCAAGAGTTTATGATTCCTTGGCCTGGGCTTTCGGAAGCCAGTGTTCCTTACCTTGACAGCTTGATAAGGATATTGGGAGAGGTTGGTGTGGAGAGACTAGGGACAGGCCACAGGGAGACTGTGCTCAGAAAGGGAAACATTACTTTAATTCTGAAGAGGAAAGAAAAGGAAAGGCAGAGAGTGGAAATAGATCAGTTAGTATCAGGGAACAAAAGGAAGAGCCTCAGGCTGGGAGTCAGGTCAGACCTGGTTCAAGTCTGGAGATTTCACACCCACAATAACATCTCTGGTGCCTAGGACATGATTTGTCCACAGGAAGTAGTTCCTACCCTTTACAGAAGATTCTGGAATTCCCTGCTTTGGCCTCTCCCTTTTCCTTAGGTGTTTCCTACCCTATAAGATAAGAATGAGAATGTTGAAGGTGATCTTCAAGCTCAGATATGGTTTTATGCTGGGAATCTAAACTAATGGGGAATAATTTTCCCAGAGTCTTCATGGCCCAAGGAGAGCCCTTTACTTATCTCTAGTTGGAAGTAAGGCCTTGCCACTGAGAGAGATATGTGTGCCAGAGCAATCTCTGGGGCACATGCATGAGGATCGTCAGGCTTCTGTCCTGGGTCATCCATGGCCAGCTGTCTTAAAAATAATTTCCAAATTGATAGTCATAAGTTAGAAATATTTCAGCTTCCTTGACCTTTCTCCTTGTTATTTTGGTAGAGCTTGCACTCCATCCCTGGGTCTCCATTGGGAAGTTTAATGTGAGGAAGAGTGAGCCTCCCATTTGTATCCAGTAAAGCCAAGTGACACTGGCCAGGACAGTGACAAATCTGAGGCCAGCTAGCTACTTTTTGTAGTGGGGGGAGAATATGAAGGAACAGTGAGCATTCTCCTGCCATGAAGGCCATGGTAGGACTTTTTGGAAGGTGTTTTGGCAGCATCAATGGATACAGTGACTGACATGACATAGTGACTAGTGGTAGCCTAAGAGGGAGAAAGACCTATGTTCAAATTCTGTCTCAAAATGTTACTGGCAGTGTGTCTTACTAGCAAGTCCCTATCTGTGTCTCAGTCTCCTGATCTGTTAAATGGGTAAAATAATCTCTCAGTCCAAGTGTTATTGGACCAAATGAGAACATATATAGAAGTTCTGTATAAATCCTGAAAATAGCCCAAACAACGGTTCAGAGGAAGGAAAGTACAGAGTGTGAGTCTGAGTACCAAATGTAGACTCATGCTGTCTGAGCACACAATGCATGGCCAGAAGTATCTGAAAGGCCTGATGCCCTTTTGTGAATGGCTAAGGTTTAATGACAGACCAAGAACACTCAAGGATAGTCTGTAGGCAATAGAGAGTCATGAGCAGAGAAGAGACTAGAGCACACACATATTTAATTGAAGGACCAATTGAGGGCACTAGAGATGCTTATCCCAAAGAAGAGAAGACTTGAGTGGGAGAGGAGACGTGTCTCCATGGACTGGTGGAGTTATAATGGGTTCTGTGACCCTGCCAGGGGATGTTCAGTGGCTTACATTGATCAGGTGGGGACTATTTTCCTTTCTCCTTACAGCAACATTCAGGTACCCTTTTATCTCTTGTCTATCACAGAACAACCCTTTTTTTAACCCTTACCTTCTGCATTAGAATCAATACTATGTATTGTTTCCAGAGCAAAAGGGCCAGGCAATGGGGGTTAAGTAACTAGCTCAAGGTCACAGAGCCAAAGAGGATCCAGTTTTAATGGACTTGACTCCCTGATCATTTCTCTTCCAAAAATGATTTGGGATGCCTTGGGGAACTAACTGAGCAGGATTCCTGGCCTGACTCTGCAACAATGCTGAGACCCATAAACAGGTTCACATCCAACACAATCCCTTCATGGGTGAGGATGGACTCCAACATTTGCCCCTCTATGATCTGATGCAAATCAGGCCGGCTCAAGCATCCCTGGCCTCAGATATTCCTCTCTTGCTATTGGTCTCCTTCTGTCCACTAGGTGGAACTACCAGGTGTGACAAGGAAATCACTTTTAAAAGACTGATATATATTAATTTAAGGTCGCCAAGGAATTCAGCTATGTAATTCCTTAATGAAAACTCAAGTCAGTCGTCAACCTTTTATGGAGTTTTAATTACAAACAGGAGGAAGAAAGGAATTAGAGATAGAGAGATAGAGGGAGAGAGAAAGGGGAGAGAAGGGAATAGGGCTTGAATACCCCTTCTGTTTAGGCTGGGCCAAAAGGCCCAAGCCCTTAGATAGCTGGGGCAATGAAAGGAGATCAGTCCCTATTACTCACGTGACCAAATATGGAGAAACAGTCTCCGGGGCCCCCACCTTCAGCTTCCTTCAGCCCAAGCTTCTCAGAGCACACCTCAACCACTCAGACAAACTCCTCAATCACCCCCAGTCTTCAGACCCTCCTATCCTTCAGGAAAACCCTCCAAGTTCCCTCCCCTCAGTCCTCACATCTCCCAATCACCTGTCCATCAATTTCCCTGTGCCAATGGAGGCTCTAGCTTAACCCAGGACCACCCAGAGGTCTCTGGCCTTTGCACATGTCTGTTGAAGGTCATATTTTCAAATAATTAAATCTTTGATCCTTTGCTACAGCCCTTTCTAAATCCTGTTAACCTGAGGAGGATAGAGATTGGAATAATTAAATTTTGATCTAGGCTGCAGCCCTTACTCAATCCTGTTAGGACTGAATAGGGTGGAGATTGATTCCAAGTATCTCCATTGTATCAATTCTAAAATCAATCATGACTCAAAGAAATTCCTGTTCTATGCTTTAAGCATAGGTCAAAGTCCTTTCCATTGTTCAGCAAAAGGTTTCTGTCCTAAAGTAATCTTAAGAAGGGAAGAGGAGGAAACTCCCATGCCAATGGGGTTCACATTCCAATAGCCAAGACCCACTATCAATAGGGAATTTTTCAAGTATGAAATTTCCCAATGGTGAAATTTCCAACATTTATAAGTCTAAGAAATTTTGAGGTTTACACAGGACAGGAAGAACTCTGGCTCATAAAAAGTTTCAGAGTAGCAGTTGACACCTAATGTGATCTAGGGCATCTTAACCTCTCTAGGGCTGTCGGTGGATACAACTGACTTCAGTTCCCTGGAAAGATCAGGAAATGTCCAATTAAACAGAAAATCCTGAATATCCAAAGAGAATTTAATAAAATCAAAAGAAAAAATGCAGAATTAAATAAATCTAGGATCTGTTTTTTTTTAAATAAAAATACAACTAAACAGATGACCCATTGGTCAATTTCATTAAAGAAAGAGGAAAACATAATTACCAAAAGCAAAAATGAAAAGGATGAATGAGTTAGCAATGAAGTTTAAATTAAGGAAATTCTGAGCAATTATTTTGAGCAATTATGTACCAGCCATAACTCAGAAACAAAGAGTCATTGAAGGGTTACATCTAAAAAGCAAATCCGGAAAGGCTTTACAAAGTTATAATTGTGGATTGTCTTATGGCTCAATTAATATGGAAAGGCATAGAATATGTGGTTTCAGGTTTAGGATGGTATCCTCATGAAATCTGGGTACCCATTGCTAAAGATATACTACAGAAATATTTAGTCTTTCCTATTAGCATACCCCATTACTATTACCACCTACACTCCACAAGGTTAATTTTCTTTTTTGTCCCAACATCCTGTTGTTTTTCCTAGTGTTCTAAGAGATCTTCCAGTATCAGGACCTAATGTTTATGTTGATGCGAATGCTAGTTATAAGGCAGGAGTATACAAGGAAGGTAGCTACCTGTCATTTTTACCACTCCTTTTTCTTCTACCCAACAAAATGAATTAACAGCTGTTTTGCTAGAATTTTGGTTATTTCAGGAGCCTTTCAACCTCATAATGGACTTTAAATATGTTTTTCAGTCTTTGCAAGGTGTAGAACAAGCTGTCATCAGATCTACTCAAAGCAATGTACAAATGTTATTCTGTAAATTACAAACTGTCATATGACAAAGGACACATCCAGTGTATGCCATGCATGTACGCAGTCATACCAATTTACCTGGACCTATTTTTAAAGGAAATGATATCATAGATCAAGCTTTGATTGCTCAATGTTATCTAACTGATATGCAATTAGCTGAGGAATCCATCATAGATTTCACCAAAATAGTACTGCTTTAGGCCAAATGTTGCAACTCACTAAAGATCAAGCCAGGAGTATTGTTAAAAAGTGTCCTAATTGTGTTCCAAACCATCACCCAATGTATTTTGTTGTGAATCCCAGAGGCTTAAGTAGTACAGATATACGGCAAATGGATGTGACTCACAAACCGTCCTTTGGACGACTTAAATATATCCATGTCACTGTGGATACTTATTCAGGGTTTTTATGGGCTTACTTTTCAGATGCCTGGTCCCCCCAGAACATTTAAAACAGATAATGGACCTGCTTATACTTCCAAACAACTTTTTCTTTTTTGTAAAACTTGGGATATTCAACACCTCACAGGTATCCCATACATTCCACAAGGACAAGCTATTGTGGAGCATAGTAATCAAATACTAAAAATGTTTCTTTTAAAACAAAAAGGGGGAGACAGCACCCCACATCAACGATCGGCAATAACTGTATATACTATAAATAATTTGATCTTTACTTCCAATAATATATCCAGAGCTGAAAATGTTTTCTCTGCATTTTCTTATGAACGAAATTGAGGTACCACTACTCCTGTATTCCCTGCTACAGAAGAAAAATTTGTCATATGGAAAGATGATGATCAATCCTGGCAAGGACCTCACCCAGTGGTCCTGCAAGGCCAAGGCTTTGTTTGTGGCTCCACAGGTAAAGACAGTGTATGGCTCCCTTCCTGCTGAGTTCAAGAGACTGACTGACCATAAAGAGAAGGACGAGAAGAGGACTCTGGAAGCCTCACAAGGAGACTCGTCTACGTCTCAATAAGATACTGACTCTTCTACTTCTATTCCAGAATTTAAGTACAGCTCCTGGAATAAAGAGATGGGTTTTTTGGGAACAACCACCTTGGGTAGAGTATGTCGGCATGGGACACACTTTACCGTAAGTCATCTTATATACAAAAACTAATTCTGATATTCCTGGCATTTACCATTTTGAGAGACAAGCTAAGGACAATAATCAGGCCAATAATTGTTTGTGTCTTTCAATTGGACTCGACTAGTTGAGGCACACCCAGTGTGCCTCACACGAGACCATCCTGAATGCCTGCCCCTCAGATCTCTGCAGGCGCATTATTATGGTCATCCTGACCTGTCAGACTCTTTCTGGATAGGATCTTATCGTGTAGACAAAGGGGTAAAATATAAAGGGTACAGCCAACTGCAATATTTAGTTTGGCTAGGGGAATCTTGTGATGGTACTTGGGGACAAGAAATACCTATTTGTCCTTCTGTGATGGAATATGAACAAAGAGACACTGTTAATATGTTTCCTCCCTTGCTATTGTGTAGATCTAAAAGGGCACCATGTATTCATTGGAAAAATATGATTTGGGTATCTTGGCATAACGACACAAGGTGTATTGGAAAGAAACTGGATTCTTATAAATTTCATCATAGTTTTATAGGAGGATACAGCTTGCCTTTGTGGGTGATGCCCCCAGAGCTAATTGGTTACGTTCTGCTAATTTCATACAGATTTTGATTGATTATGGAAAGACAGCCCTGGCATTGGATAAAGTAAATATGTATCACTATGTTAATGTTTCTAATAATGGAAAAGTCCAAAAACCAGTAAATACAAGTGTTACATTAGACATTCAGACTTGCCTAACAGGGGGATATGCTTTTATACCTACAGTAAATAATCATCCTGAAGCTTTGAACATTACTGAAATAACAAGCAATAGAGTTAGATATTTGAATATTGGAATGTAACCTGTAGCAACTGTAGGGTCAGTTACTGTGTAGGATCACAGGTGGATGGGCCTGTCTTAATCATTAAGTGACCACGCATGGCCCTTTTTGCCACTGAACATAAAGATTCATGGTATGGTAGCCCAGGGGATCAAATTCTTTATGTATTACAACAAAAAATAAGACCACAACATAAACGATGTATTACTTGTATTGCATTAGGCATAGTAGCATTAGTTTCTTCATTGGCTTCTACTATAATAGATTCTGTATCTTTAGCACAATCAGTATCTAACTTACATTCTCTTGAGAATGACGCCAATCATTTGAAAGCATTGGCTACAAATGTAACCTCAGCATTAGAAAGAGAAAAAGAAATTGATACAAGTTTTTACAAAAGTATTATGATGTTACAGAAAAATATGACTGATCTAACAAATGAAGTAGAATGTGTCATTGAAAACACACATGAAATGTGATTATAGATATACTGCATTTTGCTTACTATATAAGAGTAAATAATGACACAAAAACATTGGAAAAAAATTAAATTACAATTACAGGAATTATGGGACCATGAAAACATCACCAAATATATTAACAATCTCAGTATATTAATTCAGAATATTGATTCATTCTTTCAGGAGGATCTCTAACCACAGCATATCGCAGATTCTGTGTATAATTGGATTGAAACATAAAAAGGATTGTTTTCCTCCTTATTTCATGATATGACTCTTCTTGTAGTTGGTGCACTTGTGATTTTGTTTATCTGCTTATGCTTGCCTTATTTGCTAAAAGCTTTAATTACTAGTTTTCCTGAATTGCAAAAAAACTATTAATGGGATCCTGTACCAAAAGGAATTTGATGTCTTAAAAATAAATGGGGAATTGCAGTGAACCTTCCAGGAACCCATGAGAAAAAATTCCTCTTCCCAGGTGTTTGACACAAACTATTCCTGCTGAGTACACCAAAACATAGAAATCTCAGTTCAAGGCTGCATAAACAATTCCAAGATCTCCTGAGAACGGGTTAACTCCCCTGTTCACATTCTGGGGAGGATTGGGGAGAATAGATTGTTTCTCTTGAGGAGAACTTTAAATCTTGCGTGCTGCATACAATAAATGTTCATTATCCCTGCTTTGATAATTTTGCAGTCTTTCTTTCTTGAAACTTTTTAGCAGTCCCCTATTGCAACTCCTTAGAAGTCCCAGGCAGTTTTCTAATACGCAGTTCCCTCAATTGATCTTCAGAGACTCCAGACCCCTCACCAATCTGGCTGAACATTCCCCAGTTCCCTGTTTCCACTTGTTAATTGTGTCATCTAGAACCAAATACAATAATCCAAGTGCCATCTGATTGTACAGAAGGATAGCTATCTCCTTATTCTTCGAAGTGGACATGCTTCTCTTAAGACTGCATTGGTGGTTGGGGTAGTTGTGTAGCTCAGTGGATTGAGAGCCAGGCCTAGAGATCAGAAGTTCTGGGATCAAATCTGACCTCAAATAATTCAAAGATATATGACCTTGGGCCACTCATTTAACCTCCATTGCACAGCATGGATTCTAATGCTAATAGGGAAGGATTAAAAAAAGTATACATTATGTTTTTAAAACTACCCTGTTACCTTCCCACTGATAAAAAGTTTGTGGATCTCTCAATCATCCCCAACATCTCTTTATGCAATCCAACATGGCATTAATAGTCTGTATCCAATTTCTCTTTTTTTTTTTTAGTTTTTAGTTTTTAAACATTACTTTATTTGGTCATTTTCATACATTATTCATTGGAATCAGAGATCATTTTCTTTTCCTCACCTCCCCTTCCACCAACCCTCCCCAAGTCAACGTGTGATTCCACTGGGTATCACATGTGCCCTTGCTCCGAACCCTATTCCTTGCTGTTGGTATTTGCATGAGGGTGCTCATTAAGCATTTCTCCTCAATCATATCCCCTCAACAACTGTAGTCAAGCAGTTGCCTTTCCTCCGTGTTTTTACTCCCACACTTTGTCTTCTGCCTAAGGATACCTTTTTTTCTCATAGATCCCTGCAGATTGTTCAGGGACATTGCATTACCATTAATGGAGAAATCCATTACATTCAATTGTGCCACAGTGTCTCAGTCTCTGTGTACAATGTTCTCCTGGCTCTGCTCCTATCACTCTGCATCACTTCCTGGAGGTCGTTCCAGTCTCCATGGAATTCCTGCACTTTATTATTCCTTTTAGCACAATAGTATTCCATCACTAACATATATCACAATTTGTTTAGCCGTTCCCCAATTGAAGGGCATCCCCTCATTTTCCATTTTTTTTTTTGCCAGCACAAAGAGCACAGCTATGAATATTCTTGTACATGTCTTTTTCCTTATTTGGGGTACAAACCCAGAAGTGCTATAGCGGGATCAAAGGGCAGACAATCTTTTAGTGCCCTTTGGACATAGTTCCAAATTACCTTCCAGAATGGTTGGATCAGTTCACAGCCCCACCAGCAATGCATTAATGTCCCAAATTTTGCGACATCCCCTCCAGCATTCATTACTTTCCTTTGCTGTCATGTTGGCCAATCTGCTAGGTGTAAGGTGATACCTCAGAGTTGTTTTGATTTGCATCTCTCTGATTATAAGAGATTTAGAACAATTTTTCACGTGCTTATGAATAGTTTTGATTTCTTTAACTGAAAATTGCCGATTCATGTCCCTTTCCCATTTTTCAATTGGATAATGGCTTGACTTTTTCTACAATTGGTTTAGCTCTTTATAAATTTGAGTAACTAGACCTTCGTCAGAGCTTTATGTTATGAAGATTGTTTCCCAATTTGTTGCTTCTCTTCTAATTTTAGTTACATTGGTTTTGTTTGTACAAAATCTTTTTAATTTGATTTAGTCAAAAGTATTTGTTTTACATTTTGTGACTATTTATAAGTCTTGCTTGGTTTTAAAATCTTTCCCTTCTCAAAGATTTGACATGTATACCATTCTGTGTTCACCTAATTTACTAATAGTTTCCTTCTTTATATTCTAGTCATTCACCCATTCTGAATTTATCTTGGTGTAGGGTGTGATTTGTTGATCCAAACCTAATCTTACCCACACTCTCTTCTAATTTCCCCAGCAGTTTTTATTAAATAGCTGATTTTTGTCCCAAAAACAGGGGCCTATGTGTTTGTCATAGACTGTCTTGCTGAGGTCATTTACCACAAGTCTATTCCACTGATACTCCTTTCTGTCTCTTAGCCAGTACCAAATTGTTTTGATGACCACTGCTTTGTAATATACTTTGAGATCAGGGACGGCAAGGCCACTTTCCTATGTATTTTTTTTTCATTATTTCCCTGGATATCCTTGAACCTTTGTTCTTCCAAATGAACTTTGTTATGGTTTTCTCTAATTCGGTAAAAAAGAGTTTTTTGGAAGTTCCATGGGTATGACACTAAATAGATAGATAAGTTTGGATAGGATGATCATTTTTATTATGTTATCCCATCCCACCCATGAGGAATCAATGTTTTTCCAATTGTTTAGATCTAGTTTTAATGGTGTTGAGAGTGTTTCGTAGTTGTGTTCATATAGTTCCCGTGTTTGTCTCGGGAGATAGATTCCTAAGTATTTTATATTGTCTAGAGTGATTTTAAATGAAATTTCTCTTTCTAATTCTTGCTGTTGAGATGTGTTGAAAAGATATAGAAATGCTGATGACTTATGTGGGTTTATTTTGTATCCTGAAACTTTGGTAAAGTTGTTGATTATTTCCACTAGCTTTTTAGTTGATTCTCTAGGATACTTTAAATAGACCATCATATCATTTGCAAAGAGTTACAGCTTGGTATCCTCATTGCCAATTTTAATACCTTCAATTTCTCTTTCTTCTCTAATTGCTACTGCTAGTGTTTCTAGTACAATATTAAATAATAAAGGTGATAATGGGCATCCTTGTTGGACTCCTGATCTTATTGGGAAGGCTTCGAGTTTATCCCCATTACAGATGACGTTTGCTGAAGGTTTTAGATATATACAGTTTATTATTTTTATGAAAGGCCCTTCTATTCCTATACTTTCTGGTGTTTTCAATAGGAATGGGTGCTGAATTTTATCAAAGGCTTTTTTTTCTGCATCTTTTGAGATAATTATGTGATTGTGTTGGTTTGCTTGTTAATATGATCAATTATGTAGATGGTTTTCCTAATATTGAACCATCCTTGCATTCCTGGTATGAATTCTACCTGTAGTAGCTAACCCTTGTGATGACTTGCTGGAGTCTTTTTGCTAGTATCCTATTTAATATTTTTGCATCTATATTCATTAGGGAGATTGGCCTATAATTTTCTTTCTCTGTTTTTAACCTGCCTGGCTTTGGGATCAGTACCATGTTTGTGGTGTAAAAAGAACTTGGTAGAACCCCTTCTTGGCTTATTCTGTAAAATACTTTGTATAACATTGAGAATAGTTGTTCTTTGAATGTTTGATAGAATTCATTTGTGAATCCATCTGGACCTGGGGATTTTTTCTTACGCAGTTCTTTGATGGCTTTTTCAATTTCTTTTTCTGATATTCGGTTGTTTAGGTAATTTATTTCTTCTTCTTTTAGTCTAGGCAATTTATATTTTTCTAAGTATTCATCCATATCACCAAGATAGCCATATTTTTGCCATATAATTGGGCATAGTAGTTTTTCATGATTACCATAATTTCCTCTTCATTAGAGGTGAGGTCTGCATTTTCATCTTGGATACTGTCAATTTGTTTTTTTCTTTCCTTTTTTTAATTAGACTGATTAGTACTTTGTCTATTTTATTTGTTTTTTTTTCAATGTACCAGCTTCTAGTCTTATTTATTAAATCAATAGTTCTTTGGCTTTCAATTTTATTGATTTCTCCTTTGATTTTTAGGATCTCTAATTTAGTCTTCTTCTGAGGATTTTTAATTTGTTCACTTTCTAGTTTTTTAATTTGCATGTCCAATTCATTGACCTCTGTCCTTCTTAATTTGTTATATATAAACTCAAGGATATAAATTTCCCCCTGAGTACTGCTTTGGCTGCATCCCATAGGTTTTGAAAGGATGTCTCACCAATGTCTTTTTCTTCAATGAAGTTATTAATTGTTTCTATGATTTGTTCTTTAACTAGCTGGTTTTGGAGAATCATACTGTATAATTTCCAATTAATTTTTGGTTTACTTCTCCATGTACCCTTACTAATTTTTATTTTCATTGCATTATGGTCTAAGAAGTTTGCATTTATTATTTCTACCCTTTTGCATTTGTTTGCAATGTTTTTGTGCCCTAATACATAGTCAATTTTTGTGAATGTACCATGTGCTGCTGAAAATAAGATGTATTCCTTTTTGTCCCTATTTATTTTTCTCCACATGTCTACTAACTCTAATTTTTCTAAGATTTCATTCGCTTCTATCACCTCTTTCTTATTTATTTTTTGGTTTGATTTATCTAGTACAGATAGAGGAAGGTTCAGGTCTCCCACCAATATACTTTTTCTATCTATTTCATCCTTGAGCTCCTCTAGTTCCTCCTTTAGAAATTTGGATACTATGCCATTTGGTGCATACATGTTGAGTACAAATATTTCCTTGTTGTCTATACTGCCTTTTATCAGGATGTAATTACCTTCCCTATCTCTTTTAACTAGATTTATTTTTACTTTGGCTTTGTCAGATATCATGATTGTGACTCCTGCCTTCTTTTTTTTTTTTAAATATATTTTATTTGATCATTTCCAAGCATTATTCGTTAAAGACATAGATCATTTTCTTTTCCTCCCCCCCCACCCCCCATAGCCGACGCGTAAGTCCACTGGGCATTAGATGTTTTCTTGATTTGAACCCATTGCTTTGTTGATAGTATTTGCATTAGAGTGTTCATTTAGAGTCTATCCTCTGTCATGTCCCCTCAACCTCTGTATTCAGGCAGTTGCTTTTTCTCGGTGTTTCCACTCCCATAGTTTATCCTTTGCTTATGAATGGTGTTTTTTTCTCCTGGATCCCTGCAAGTTGTTCAGGGACATTACACCGCCACTAATGGAGAAGTCCATTACGTTCGATTATACCACAGTGTATTAGTCTCTGTGTACAATGTTCTCCTGGTTCTGCTCCTCTCGCTCTGCATCACTTCCTGGAGGTTGTTCCAGTCTCCATGGAACTTCTCCACTTTATTATTCCTTTTAGCACAATAGTACTCCATCACCAACATATACCACAATTTGTTCAGCCATTCCCCAATTGATGGGCATCCCCTCGTTTTCCAGTTTTGGGCCACCACAAAGAGCGCAGCTATGAATATTTTTGTACAAGTCTTTGTGTCCATTATCTCTTTGGGGTACAGACCCAGCAGTGCTATGGCTGGGTCAAAGGGTAGATATTCTTTTGTCGCCCTTTGGGCATAGTTCCAAATAGCCCTCCAGAATGGTTGGATCAATTCACAACTCCACCAGCAATGAATTAATGTCCCTACTTTGCCACATCCCCTCCAGCATTCATTACTTTCCTTTGCTGTTATGTTTGCCAATCTGCTAGGTGTGAGGTGATACCTCAGAGTTGTTTTGATTTGCATCTCTCTGATTATAAGAGATTTAGAACACTTCTTCATGTGCTTGTTGATAGTTTTGATTTCTTTATCTGAGAACTGCCTATCCATTTCCCTTGCCCATTTATCAATTGGAGAATGGCTTGATTTTTTGTACAATTGATTTAGCTCATTATAAATATGAGTAATTAAACCTTTGTCAGAGGTTTCTATGAAGATTTTTTCCCAATTTGTTGTTTCCCTTCTGATTTTAGTTATATTGGTTTTGTTTGTACAAAAGCTTTTTAGTTTGATGTAGTCAAAATTATTTATTTTACATTTTGTGATTCTTTCTATATCTTGCTTGGTTTTAAAGCCTTTCCCCTCCCAAAGGTCTGACATGTATACTATTCTGTGTTTACCCAATTTACTTATGGTTTCCTTCTTTATGTTTAAGTCACTCACCCATTTTGAATTTATCTTGGTGTAGGGTGTGAGGTGTTGATCTATTCCTAGTCTCTCCCACACTGTCTTCCAATTTTCCCAACAGTTTTTATCGAATAGTGGATTTTTGTCCCAAAAGCTGGGATCTTTGGGTTTATCGTATACTGTCTTGCTGAGGTCGCTTTCCCCCAGTCTATTCCACTGATCTTCCTTTCTGTTTCTTAGCCAGTACCAAATTGTTTTGATGACTGCTGCTTTGTAATATAGTTTTAGGTCAGGGACTACAAGGCCCCCATCATATGTGTTTTTTTTCATTATTTCCCTGGATATCCTTGATCTTTTGTTCTTCCAAATGAACTTTGTTATGGTTTTTTCTAAATCAGTGAAGAAGTATTTTGGTAGTTCAATGGGTATGGCACTAAATAGATAAATAAGTTTGGGTAGGATGGTCATTTTTATTATATTGGCTCGTCCTATCCATGAGCAGTTAATATTTTTCCATTTGTTCAAGTCTAGTTTTAGTTGTGTGGCAAGTGTTTTGTAGTTGTGTTCATATAGTTCCTGTGTTTGTCTTGGGAGATAGATTCCTAGGTATTTTATTTTGTCTAAGGTGATTTTGAATGGGATTTCTCTTTCTAGTTCTTGCTGCTGAGCTGTGTTGGAGATATATAGAAAAGCTGATGATTTATGTGGGTTTATTTTGTATCCTGCAACTTTGCTAAAGTTGTTGATTATTTCAATTAGCTTTTTGGTTGAATCTCTAGGATTCTTTAAGTAGACCATCATGTCATCCGCAAAGAGTGATAACTTAGTCTCCTCCTTGCCTATTTTGATGCCTTCAATTCCTTTATCTTCTCTAATTGCTACTGGTAGTGTTTCTAGTACAATGTCAATTAGTAGAGGTGATAATGGGCATCCTTGTTTCACTCCTGATCTTATTGGGAATGCATCTAGTTTATCCCCATTGCAGATGATATTAGCTGTTGGTTTTAGATATATATTGTTTATTATTTTTAGGAATGACCCTTCTATTCCTATGCTTTCTAGTGTTTTTAATAGGAATGGGTTTTGTATTTTATCA
Organism: Monodelphis domestica; assembly: GCF_027887165.1. Classification (NCBI taxonomy): domain Eukaryota; kingdom Metazoa; phylum Chordata; class Mammalia; order Didelphimorphia; family Didelphidae; genus Monodelphis; species Monodelphis domestica. The sequence goes on from NC_077230.1 coordinate 425,716,650, forward strand.
AAGGCTTTTTCTGCATCTATTGAGATAATCATGTGGTTCTTGCTAGTTTGCTTGTTGATGTGGTCAATTATGTGGATGGTTTTCCTAATGTTGAACCAGCCCTGCATCCCTGGTATGAATCCTACTTGATCATGGTGAATGATCCTTCTGATCACTTGCTGGAGTCTTTTTGCTAGTATCCTATTTAAAATTTTTGCATCTATATTCATTATTGAGATTGGCCTATAGTTTTCTTTCTCTGTTTTTGACCTGCCTGGTTTTGGACTCAGTACCATGTTTGTGTCGTAAAAGGAGTTTGGTAGAACTCCCTCTTTGCTTATTATGTCAAATAGTTTGTATAGTATTGGGATTAACTGTTCTCTGAATGTTTGATAGAATTCACAGGTGAATCCATCAGGCCCTGGGGATTTTTTCTTAGGAAGTTCTTTGATGGCTTGATGGATTTCAATTTCTGATATGGGATTATTTAAGAATTCTATTTCCTCTTCTGTTAGTCTAGGCAGTTTATATTTTTGTATATATTCATCCATTTCTCCTAAATTGGTGTATTTATTGCCATATAATTGGGCAAAGTAATTTCTAATGATTGCCTTAATTTCCTCCTCATTGGAGGTGCTGTCCCCCTTTTCATCTTTAATGCTGTGAATTTGCTTTTCTTCCTTCCTTTTTTTAATTAGATTGACCAGTACTTTGTCTATTTTGTTTGTTTTTTCAAAGTACCAGCTTCTTGTCTTATTTATTAAATCAATAGTTCTATCACTTTCGATTTTATTAATTTCTCCCTTAATTTTTAGGATTTCTAATTTGGTTTTCTGCTGGGGGTTTTTAATTTGATCGCTTTCGAGTTTTTTCAATTGCATTTCCAATTGATTGATCTCTGGTCTCCCTTGTTTGTTAATATAAGCTTTCAGGGATATGAATTTGCCTCTGATTACCGCTTTGGCTGCATCCCAAAAGGTTTGAAAGGATGTTTCGCCATTGTCATTTTCCTTGATGAAATTATTAATTGTTTCTATGATTTCTTCTTTAACTAAACAGTTTTGGAGTATCATATTGTTTAATTTCCAATTGGTTTTAGATTTGGTTTTCCATGTACCATTACTAATCATTATTTTTATTGCCTTGTGATCTGAGAAGGCTGCATTCATTATTTCTGCTTTTTTTGCATTTGTGTGCTATGTTTCTGTGACCTAATGTATGGTCAATTTTTGTGAATGTGCCATGTGGTGCTGAGAAGAAGGTGTATTCCTTTTTATCCCTATTTATTTTTCTCCATATGTCTATTAATTCTAATTTTTCTAAGATTTCATTCACTTCTTTTACCTCTTTCTTATTTATTTTTTGATTTGATTTATCTAAATTTGATAATGGTTGGTTTAAGTCTCCCACTAGTATGGTTTTATTGTCTATTTCTTCCTTCAATTTTCCTAGTTTCTCCATTAGAAATTTGGGTGCTATATTATTTGGTGCATACATGTTGATTAATGATATTTCCTCATCGTCTAGAGTCCCTTTTAACAAAATATAATTACCTTCCCTATCCCTTTTGATCAGGTCTATTTTTGCATTGGCTTTATCAGATATCATGATTACCACTCCTGCCTTCTTTCTATCAGTTGAGGCCCAGAAGGTCTTACTCCATCCTTTAATTCTGACCTTGTGGGTGTCAACCCGCCTCATGTGTGTTTCTTGAAGACAACATATGGTAGGGTTTTGGATTCTAATCCATTCTGCTATTTGTCTACTTTTTATGGGTGAGTTCATCCCATTCACGTTCAAAGTTATGATTGTCATTTGTGGACTCCCTGGCATTTTGATTGCCTTTCCTAATTCTAACCTTTTCTTCTTCGGCTCTACCTTTTAGTCCAGGGATTTACTTTGAATCAGTCCCCTTGTCCTCTCCCTTGATGTTTCCCTTTTTAGTCATTCCCTTTTTCTTCCCTCCCCCTCCCCCCTCTATTTCCCTCCCTTTTTATTCTCCCTCTCCCCCTCCCCCCTCTCTTTCCCTCCCTTTTTGTTCTCCCTTTCCCCCTCCCCCCCTCGGTTTTCCCTTCTCCTTACCCTTGTTGGGTAAGATAGAATTCAAGATCCCAATGGATCTGGATGTTTTTCCCTCTCAGATTTGATTTCCCTGAGATTGAGGTTTAAGAAAAAAAAAAACCCTCTCTTCCTCTCCTTCTTATAGGAGTTTTCTTCCCCTCCCCTTCCCATGTGAATCTTTGTGTGAGAACGATTATTCTATTTGGTCTTTCTTTACCCCCTATTTATACATTACATTTTCCCCACATATTAGTATACATAGATTGATATAAGTGTAGTCCTTATAGAAGAGAGTTTGAGTAAAAGAAGAAGATAACATTTTTCCCTTTTCCTTAATATTTACCTTTTCAGGTATTCCTTGCTCTTTGATTTTCGGTATCAAACTTTCCACAGAGCTCTGGTCTTTTCTTTGCAAAAAGTTGGAAGTCTTCTATTTTGTTGAATGCCCATACTTTCCCTTGGAAGTATATAGTCAGTTTTGCTGGGTAGCTGATTCTTGGTTGGAGACCCAGCTCTCTTGCCTTTCTGAAGATCATGTTCCATGCCTTACGATCATTCAGAGTAGAACTTGCAAGGTCTTGTGTGACCCTGATTGGCATTCCTTTATATCTAAATTGTCTTTTTCTGGCTTCCTGTAGGATTTTTTCTTTTGTTTGATAGCTTTGGAATTTGGCAATTACATTCCTGGGAGTTGTCTTTTGGGGGTTTAGTGTAGAAGGTGTTCTGTGAGCTCTGTCAGTGGCTGTATTGCCCCCTTGTTCTAGAATCTCTGGGCAATTTTCTTTGATTATATCTTGTATCACCATGTCCAGTTTGGTGTTTATTTCTGGCTTTTCTGGGAGTCCAATTATTCTTAAATTTTCTCTTCTCCCTCTATTTTCCAGATCTATCACCTTGTCGGTGAGATATTTTATGTTCTCTTCTAATTTCTTGGTGTTTTGGCTTTGCTTTATTAGTTCTTGCTTTAAAGCCTGGTTTTCTTTTACAGTTTGGTCAAACTGGTTTTGTAGATGCATGAATTTCTTTTGCATTATTTCCCACTTTTCCTCCCAGAGGGCTTCCATCTTTTTGGTCATTTCTGATTCAAATTCTTCATGGGTTTGTGCCTCCTTTTTTTTTTAATATATTTTATTTGATCATTTCCAAGCATTATTCGTTAAAGACATAGATCATTTTCTTTTCCTCCCCCCCACCCCCCATAGCCGACGCGTAAGTCCACTGGGCATTAGATGTTTTCTTGATTTGAACCCATTGCTTTGTTGATAATATTTGCATTAGAGTGTTCATTTAAAGTCTATCCTCTGTCATGTCCCCTCAACCTCTGTATTCAGGCAGTTGCTTTTTCTCGGTGTTTCCACTCCCATAGTTTATCCTTTGCTTATGAATGGTGTTTTTTTTCTCCTGGATCCCTGAAAGTTGTTAAGGGACATTACACCGCCACTAATGGAGAAGTCCATTACGTTCGATTATACCACAGTGTATTAGTCTCTGTGTACAATGTTCTCCTGGTTCTGCTCCTCTCGCTCTGCATCACTTCCTGGAGGTTGTTCCAGTCTCCATGGAACTTCTCCACTTTATTATTCCTTTTAGCACAATAGTATTCCATCACCAACATATACCACAGTTTGTTCAGCCATTCCCCAATTGATGGGCATCCCCTCGTTTTCCAGTTTTGGGCCACCACAAAGAGCGCAGCTATGAATATTTTTGTACAAGTCTTTGTGTCCATTATCTCTTTGGGGTACAGACCCAGCAGTGCTATGGCTGGGTCAAAGGGTAGATATTCTTTTGTCGCCCTTTGGGCATAGTTCCAAATTGCCCTCCAGAATGGTTGGATCAGTTCACAACTCCACCAGCAATGAATTAATGCCCCTACTTTGCCACATCCCCTCCAGCATTCATTACTTTCCTTTGCTGTTATGTTAGCCAATCTGCTAGGTGTGAGGTGATACCTCAGAGTTGTTTTGATTTGCATCTCTCTGATTATAAGAGATGTAGAACACTTCTTCATGTGCTTGTTAATAGTTTTGATTTCTTTATCTGAGAACTGCCTATCCATTTCCCTTGCCCATTTATCAATTGGAGAATGGCTTGATTTTTTGTACAATTGATTTAGCTCATTATAAATATGAGTAATTAAACCTTTGTCAGAGGTTTCTATGAAGATTTTTTCCCAATTTGTTGTTTCCCTTCTGATTTTAGTTATATTGGTTTTGTTTGTACAAAAGCTTTTTAGTTTGATGTAGTCAAAATTATTTATTTTACATTTTGTGATTCTTTCTATATCTTGCTTGGTTTTAAAGCCTTTCCCCTCCCAAAGGTCTGACATGTATACTATTCTGTGTTTACCCAATTTACTTATGGTTTCCTTCTTTATGTTTAAGTCACTCACCCATTTTGAATTTATCTTGGTGTAGGGTGTGAGGTGTTGATCTATTCCTAGTCTCTCCCACACTGTCTTCCAATTTTCCCAGCAGTTTTTATCGAATAGTGGATTTTTGTCCCAAAAGCTGGGATCTTTGGGTTTATCGTATACTGTCTTGCTGAGGTCGTTTTCCCCCAGTCTATTCCACTGATCTTCCTTTCTGTTTCTTAGCCAGTACCAAATTGTTTTGATGACTGCTGCTTTGTAATATAGTTTGAGGTCTGGGACTGCAAGGCCCCCATCATATGTGTTTTTTTTTCATTATTTCCCTGGATATCCTTGATCTTTTGTTCTTCCAAATGAACTTTGTTATGGTTTTTTCTAAATCAGTGAAGAAGTATTTTGGTAGTTCAATGGGTATGGCACTAAATAGATAAATAAGTTTGGGTAGGATGGTCATTTTTATTATATTGGCTCGTCGTATCCATGAGCAGTTAATATTTTTCCAATTGTTCAAGTCTAGTTTTAGTTGTGTGGCAAGTGTTTTGTAGTTGTGTTCATATAGTTCCTGTGTTTGTCTTGGGAGATAGATTCCTAGGTATTTTATTTTGTCTAAGGTGATTTTGAATGGGATTTCTCTTTCTAGTTCTTGCTGCTGAGCTGTGTTGGAGATATATAGAAAAGCTGATGATTTATGTGGGTTTATTTTGTATCCTGCAACTTTGCTAAAGTTGTTGATTATTTCAATTAGCTTTTTGGTTGAATCTCTAGGATTCTTTAAGTAGACCATCATGTCATCCGCAAAGAGTGATAACTTAGTCTCCTCCTTGCCTATTTTGATGCCTTCAATTCCTTTATCTTCTCTAATTGCTACTGCTAGTGTTTCTAGTACAATGTCAAATAGTAGAGGTGATAATGGGCATCCTTGTTTCACTCCTGATCTTATTGGGAATGCATCTAGTTTATCCCCATTGCAGATGATATTAGCTGTTGGTTTTAGATATATACTGTTTATTATTTTTAGCAATGACCCTTCTATTCCTATGCTTTCTAGTGTTTTTAATAGGAATGGGTGTTGTATTTTATCAAAGGCTTTTTCTGCATCTATTGAGATAATCATGTGGTTCTTGCTAGTTTGCTTGTTGATGTGGTCAATTATGTGGATGGTTTTCCTAATGTTGAACCAGCCCTGCATCCCTGGTATGAATCCTACTTGATCATGGTGAATGATCCTTCTGATCACTTGCTGGAGTCTTTTTGCTAGTATCCTATTTAAGATTTTTGCATCTATATTCATTAGGGAGATTGGCCTATAGTTTTCTTTCTCTGTTTTTGACCTGCCTGGTTTTGGAATCAGTACCATGTTTGTGTCATAAAAGGAGTTTGGTAGAACTCCCTCTTTGCTTATTATGTCAAATAGTTTGTATAGTATTGGGATTAACTGTTCTCTGAATGTTTGATAGAATTCACAGGTGAATCCATCAGGCCCTGGGGACTTTTTCTTAGGAAGTTCTTTGATGGCTTGTTGGATTTCAATTTCTGATATGGGATTATTTAGGAATTCTATTTCCTCTTCTGTTAGTCTAGGCAGTTTGTATTTTTGTATATATTCATCGATTTCTCCTAAATTGGTGTATTTATTGCCATATAATTGGGCAAAGTAATTTCTAATGATTGCCTTAATTTCCTCCTCATTGGAGGTGCTGTACCCCTTTTCATTTTTACTATGGCTTTGTCAGATATCATGATTGTGACTCCTGCCTTCTTTTTATCAGTAGATACCCAATAGATTTGGATCCATCCTCTAACTTGCACCCTATGCCTATCTACCTTCCTCGTGTGTGATTTCTACTCCTGGTCCTGTCTTTTCTTCTTTCACTATTTCCTTCTACACTAATGTTTATTTATAATCAGTCCACATAGTTACCACCCTTATTTTACTTCCCTTTCTACCCCCCTTCCCTTTTTATCCCCCCCTTATTTTCCCCTGTAATCTTTTTTAAATTCCCCCCCACCCTCTCCCTCCCTTGTATTTCTTTCCCTCACCACCAGTCCATTTTTTACTCTTCTATTTCCATATAGGGCGCAAATTAATTCTCTGCCTCAATGAATTGGATTATTCTTCCCTCTTTAGGTCAGTTTCAAAGCACATAAGCGATGAGTAATTCCTATCTCCACCCTCTTTACCCTTCCAGTGTATCGATGTTCTCTCCCCTCCTGCCATGAGCTTCTTTGTGACATATAAATTTACCCCCATTTGTTTCTTTCCTTGTTTCTTTTAGTATTAACCTCTTTTTTTAGGTCTGGTTGTATACACACACACACACACACGTATATGTATTTATGCATGCATATATCTATATACCTATTGTGTCTTGTCCTTTCATCCTATACAGTTTGTCACAGTTCCCTCTAAGTGTAATTCTACTAACTGCCCAGGTGATAGCAACAGTTTTTAAGAGTTACCAATGACCTCTCTTTCTTATAGGGATACATATAATTTTAACTTATTGAGTCTCTTAAACATGTTTTTCTTCTTTTTTTGTTTTTCTTTTCCCCCTCTTTTTTAATTACCTTTTGATGATTCTCTTGAGTTCTATGCTTGGACATAAAATTTTCTGTTCAGGTCTGATCTTTTCTTTACAAATGCTTGGAATTCCTCTATTGTGTTGAATGACCATACTTTCCGCTGTTAGAATATAGTCAGTTTTGATGGGTATTTGATTCTTGGTTGTAGACCTAGTTCAAGAGTTCCTTGCTTTCCAGAATATCATATTCCATGCCTTTCAGTCCTTCAGTGTGGATGTAGCCAGATCTTGTGTTATCCTCACTGTGTTTCCATTGTATCTGAATGGCGTCATCTTGGCAGCTTGTAATATCTTTTCTTTGGTCTGATAGTTTTTAAATTTGGCTATAACATTCCTGGGTGTTATCAGTTGGGGATTAAATAAAGGAGGTGATCTATGGATTCTTTCAATCTCCACTTTCCCCTCTTGTTCTAGGATATTGTGACAGTTTTCCTGAATAATTTCCTGTAGTATTATGTCCAGGCTTTTTCTTTTGTCATGGTCTTCTGGTAGACCAATGATTCTTAAATTATCTCTTCTCAAACGATTTTCTAAATTGTCTGTTTTGTGAATGAGAGGCTTCATATTTTCCTCAATTTTTTCATTCTTTTTGTTTAGTTTTATAGTGTCCTGTTGCCTTGTGAGGTCACTTAATTCCAGTTGTTGTATTCTGATTCTTAAAGACTGAATTTCACCCCTGGATTTTTGGTCCTCCTTTTCCTTCTGATCTGATTTTCTTTGAAGGTCTTCTTTCATCCTCTTTACCTTGTCTTTCTTCTCCTTTGTCCCATCTTTCATCTTCTTTGCCTCATCTTTCATCTCCTTTGCCTCATTTTCCAGCTGGTTGATTTTGGCTTTCAAGACACTATTTTCTCATTTTAGTTCAAGTGCCTCTGTTTCCAGATGACTTATCTTAATTTTTAAGTTATTTTCCCAGTTGTCTTCAGCTTCTTTTGATTTTGTTTTGAATTCTTCCACAGCCTGTATCCAATTCACTGGGATTTCTGATTTATCGTTTGCTGATCTCTCCCCCTCTGTTCCATTTGCTGAGTAGAAGCTGTCTATTGTAGTTTCTTTCTTCTTTATCTGTTGTTTGCTGAAATTCACCCCTTCTTTACTCCCCATATTTGTCTGTGCTCTTACTCCTCATTTTTTTTTGGTTTTGGGGGCTTCTGTCAGTCTCCCCTCTTGGAGCTTTAATAGGAGATCTCTCAGTGTAGCCTCTGGTGGGGTTTGAGCTTCCCTGACCTCTGGTGGCTTTTGATTGCATTAAAGTCCAGCAGTCAATGAGGATGGATATGGAGCTTGGGTTTCCCTGAACTCTGGAGTCTTTTGATGAGATTAAGTTCAGCTTAGTTGGGCTGGGTGTGCTCTGAGTCCAAAACTTCCTGGAAGGCTGGAGCAAATATGGAGGATCTCCACCACTCTGACAAGGCTGCCAGGTCTATGCTCCTTCTCTAGCTCCTTCCCCGACACCTGTGTTGGACACTCTGAACTTGGCACAGCTCTGCTTGCAAGTTATGCCTTTCAGACCAGCACCTTTGACCACCCAGAAGTTCCCGCTGCCATTGGAATCTCAGCACTCTGGGTGGGTGGGGGGATGGGTCCTGGGACCTTCCTTCAGTCTTCCCCTTAACCCTGAGTATTCTCAGATTCTGGCTTTATGGGGGGAGGGGGGGCGTACCTTTTGAATTAAGTCCAGCAGGATGGTTCCTTGGCTCAGACTTGTTGTTAAGATTGATTTTCAATCCCCTGGGAGCATTCAGTTTGTGATCCATTAGGAAGGGTATTCAGAGGTCTGAACTTCTGCTCCTTCGAGGCCTCCATATTACATCCCCAAACTTTTTCTTGAGGATAACCTTGTGTGCTACATAAAATAAATGTTAATTATCCCTGCTTTGATAATGTTGCAGTCTTTCTTTCTTACAAATCTTTAGCAGCCCCCTATTGTGACTCAGTAGAAGTCCCAGGCATTTTTCTAATATGTAGTTCCCTCAATTGATCTTCAGAGACTCCAGACTCCTCACCAATCTGGCTGAACATTCCCCAGTTCACTGTTGCCACTTGTAAATAGTCATCTAGAACCAAATACAATAATCCAAGTGCCATCTGATAGTACAGAAGGGCAGCTTTCTCCTTATTCTTGGAAATGGACATGCTTCTCTTAAGACTGCATTGGTGGTTGAGGTAGTTGTGTAGCTCAGTGCATTAAGAGCCTGGCCTAGAGATCAGAGGTTTTGGGATGAAATCTGACCTCAAAAAATTCAAAGATATATAACCCTAGGCCACTCATTTAACCTCCATTGCACAGTATGGATTCTAAGGCTAAAAGGGAAGGGTTAAAAAAAGTATGCATTATGCTTTTTCAACTACCCTGTTACCTTTCCCACTTATAATAAGTTTGTGGATCTCTCAATAATCCCCAACATCTCTTTATGCAATCCAAATTGGCATTAATAGTCTGTCTCCAATTTCCCCTTTTTTAAATCAACCATACCCCATTACTTCAACTCTTTTCTATGGCATAGGTACCAGTCACTGTCCCATCGAGGCCGATGCTTTTTTGTGTTTTGGACTTTTTCTACTCAAGGATAGGACCTGATATCAGTCCCCAATGACATTCATCTTATCACATTATGTCTACTGTGCCAGCATCCTAAACTACTTCTCCATCCTACCTGTTTCAACAATCCCTATCCTGCCAACTTTCTCATTATTTCTTTTTTTCTTTCCAGTTTCAAAATTATGCCTTCTGCTTGTCTGTAGAATTAGTAGAACATTAATGGTCATGATTTACAAAACTCTTTACAGATATTATTTCATTTGATCCAAGTCACTCATAGAAACATTGAACAGAATGAGTTCAAGAAAAGAAACTTCAGAAGATTTATCTGAACTGATACAGAATGAAGTGAGTAGAACCAAGAGATAATATATACAATACCAACATTGTTCTGAAGGCAAACAACTTGGAAACCCATGGGACCTCTCATCACTGCACTGACCAACCAGGACTGCAGAAGACCCATGATGAAATAAGTTACTCACTTTCTACAAAAAGCTATAGACTTCCTATGAAATCAGCTGCCTCTCTTCAGAAATGGGATGGACTGAGGGTGTAAGTTGCAACACATATTTTTTGAGCTCTGAAATTAGTTTTCCTTGATTGTCCATGCGGCATCATACATGTATTTTAATCTTGAAACAATTATTAATATGTAAATATTGCAACTTATGTGCTCAGGTACCGGATTCATAGGCTTATTAGTCTTGATCATTGCATTTAATAGGTACTGTATTAATTCTGACTACTCTCCAAATCTACAGTCCAAAAATAAGAAGAATTCCCAGGTAAGCTGCCATAGGGTCCTAGTTCACACCTTGTCTGACCAGATTCCATACCAGGTCACATGTTTGAATAAACCCCTCCTATTTGATCTTGTGGTAGTCAGTTGAACCAATGTTAAGTCTTGTGCCTTGTAAAATGATCATTAGCTACCTCCATTCCCCATTCCTTGATCCTCCAATAAAAGATTGAGGACATATATAGTTCACTCTCTCTTTCTCTCTACCACCATCAGAGGAGCACACAGGCTGGATCCCAAGCTCTTGAAGCCTTGTCTCTGAGTCTCTCTTCCTTTGTTCTATTTCCTCTTTCTCTATATCCCCTTCACCCATTTTCTCTCAGTTTCTAACTCTCCTTCTCAGGTGTCCAGCTAGGAATATATTAATTTGTGGCTACAGGCAGGCACAACTCATCCCTGTCCCGAAGATTTTAGTTTTCATTACTGGTAGAAGGTAGAAGGGGGACAGAAAATAGATTTTAGTTAATTGGAAAAAAATAAATTAAGAAAAAGCTCTTTTCAAACACGGGTGTCAAATACATAGCCTGCAACATTCTCAGGTGCTGCATGAACCAGGGGAAAAGGTAATTGGAAAATAGTTAACAAAAGAAAATGACACAGAGATAATTATATGATCATTTAAAATGTGTGCTTTCATCATCCTCATATACAGATTGAGGCCAATAAAAAATCATTCCACCTCTGAAGTATATCCTGTTGGTGTCTGACTTCCCCAAGGTCACTTCCCCACTTCACAATTCTATCTCTCCCCCCTGCTCTCCATTCAGAACATTCCTAGATGCAGGGACAGGAAGTTGGGATACCCCTAAGGTTTGTAACAATAAAACTACATGAAATAAAAGGAAACTAAGGCCAGAGATGATCTCTCTATGGTCCTGCTGTACATTAATGTGATTATGGGAATGGAGGGTCTGTCATCTGTACATAGGAAAGTCAGACCAGTGAATTAATTGGGCAGCAGGAATTCTAGAGTGGATCCAGCTACTGAATGCTAAAGCCAATAGATCAGAACCAGGCTTCACAAGAGACATGCTTCCATGTGGCATTTAATGCCACAAAGAGGAAAATATATGTCCAATGGTGAATCTCTTTGTGTGAAAGGAGACAAAGTTTATATCTTCCTTTCCATCTCCAGAATTTCCCTACCAAGGGGAATCAAGGCCAGCCCCATGGAATGACCATAGCTTATACTCCAACCAAAACTAGAAATATTCCGTGGTTCCACAGCACCAAGGGAAAGGGATTGAAGGAAAGAGTATTGGGCAGTCATTGAACCTGCGGTCCTAGAATTTGGGAGATGAAGAAGGTTGTATATCACTAGGACAGAAGAGAATAATACAATATCAATAACAAGGATGATGAAGACAACTCACATGCTTTTTATACCTACCATATAAAAAGGACCTTTACTCATAGAATGCTATTATATACAGAGAAAATGTAATTCATTTTTCCAGATAAAGAAACTGAGGCCTCAAAAGGAGGAGTCATTTACTACACAGAGAGTAGACAGAAAAGAAAGGATTCTATCCAAGTTTTATGATTCTGAGCTCAGGTCTCTTTCTACCACAATGCACTGTGCCTTGGGACCAGGGGGGGATAGTGTCACTCTTGTCTATTTCTGTCATGCCAGGATCATCTGTGAAAACTTGGCTACTCTCAGTAATGTAATAATCTGGGACAATCCTGAAAGATTTATGACAGGGAATATTATCCACTTCCAGAGAAAAACTATTGGAGTTTCCTTTCATATTAGTATATTTGTGGTTTTATTGTGGAATTTAGTTACGTATAAATGTGCTATTACTACAATGTCCCAAATGGAGTGTTTTGTACAACAATAAAAATACAAAAGAAAAATTAAGGAAAAAAGAATTAGTAGAACATTAATGGTCATGATTTACGAAGCTCTTTACAGATATTATTCCATTTGATCCCAAGTCACTCATAGAAACACTGAACAGAATGAGTTCAAAAACAGAAACTTCAGATTTCTCTGAATTAATGCAGAATGAAGTGAGCAGAACCAAGATGGTGATTTATACAATAACTACAGTGTTCCGAAGTCAAAGAACTTTGAAAAACTTGGGACCTCTGATCAATGCAGTGGCTAACATGGACTGCAGAAGACCCATGATAATAAATTACTCACTTCCTACAAAAACCTACAGACTTCCTATGAAATCAGCTGCCTCACTTCAGAAATGGGATGCAGTCAGGGTGTATGTTGCAACAGATATTTTTTGAGCATCAGAATTTGTTTTCCTTGATTGTCCATGTGGCATCATAGGTGTATTTTAATCTTGAAACAATTATTAATATATCAATAGTGCAACCTATATTCTTATATCCTGATTCATGGGCAAGTAGTTCTTGATCATTGTATTTAATAGGTACTGGATTAATTCTGACCACTCTCCAAATCTACAGTCCAAAAGTCAGAGGAATTCCTGGGTAGGCTGCCACAGGGTCCTAGTTCCCACCTTGTCAGACCAGATTCCATACCAGGTCACATGTTTGAATAAACTCCTCCTCCTTGATCTAATGGTTGTCAGTTGAGCCAATGTTAACTCTTATGCCATGTTACATGATCATTAGCTACCTCCCATTCCCCATTCCTTGATCCTCCAATAAAAGATTGAGGAAATATGTAGTTTACTCTTTCTCTCTCTCTACTAGAATCAGAGGAGCACACATTAAGGCTTTTTAAGCCCTGTCTCTGAGTCTTTCTTCTTTTATTATATTCCCTCTTTCTCTATATCCCCTTCACCCATTTTCCCTCAGTTCCTAACTCTCTTTCTCAGGTGTCCACCTAGGAATAGATTAATTCATGGCTACAGGCAGGCACAACTCATACCTGTCCCAAAGATTTTAGTTTTCATTAGTGGTAGAAGGTAGAAGGGGGACAGAAAATAGATTTTAGTTAATTGGAAAAAAAATAAATTAAGAAAAAGCTCTTTTCAACCACAGGTGTCAAATACATAGCCTGCAACATTCCCAGGTGCTGCATGAACCAGGGGAAAAGGTAATTGGAACATAGTTAACAAAAGAAAATGACAAACAGATAATTATATGATAATTTAAAATGTGAGCTTTAGGCATCCTCATGTACAGATTGAGGCGAATAAAAAATCGTCCCTCCTCTAAAGTATATGCTGTTGGTGTCCAAATCTTTCTCTCCCCGCTGCTCTCCATTCAGAACATCCCCATAGTCTAGGAGAGGAAGTTGGGATACCCCTAAGGTTTGTAACAATAAAATTGCATGAAATAAAAGGAAACTAAGGCCAGAGATGATCTCTCTATGAACCTGCTGCCCATTAGTGTGATTATGAGACTGAAGGTTTTGTTATTGATACATAGGAAAGTCAGACCAGTGAATTAATTGGGCATCAGGAATTCTACTCTGGACCCAGTTACTGGAGGCTAAAGCCAATCATCCCTTTACATGGATAAGAATCAGGTTTCATAGCAGCCATACTTTCATGTGACTTTTTATGCCACAAAGAGGAAAAATATAGGTGCAATGGTGAATCTCTGTGTGTGAAAGGAGACAAAGTTTACATCCTCCTTTCCATCTCCAGAATATCCCTGCCAAACAGGATCAAGGCTAGCCCTGTTGCATGACCAGAGCTTATACTCCAACCAAGAATTAAAAACATTCTGTGGGTCCATAGCACCAAGGGAAAGGGATGGAAGGAAAAATTATGGAGCAGTCATTGAACCTGCAGTCCTAGAAGTTGGGAGAAAAAGAAGGTTGTATGCTACTAGGACAGAAGAGAATAATACAATATCAATAACAAGGATGATGATGACAATTCACATGTTTTTGTGCCTAACATGTAAAAAGTACTTTCCCCACATAAAATCCTATTATATACAGAGCAAATATTATTCACTTTTCCAGATGAAGAAGCTGAGGATGTGAAAGGAGGAGACACACTTACCACACAGATAATATACAGAGGAGGAATGATTAAATCCAAGTTTCATGATTCTGAGTAGAAGGTTCCTTCTACCACAATGCATTGTGCCATGGGACCACGGAGGCAGAATGTCACTTATGTCTATTTCTCTCCATGTCTATTTCTGCCAGGGAAAGAGAGAGCCCAACACAAAGTTGGGGACCCAATCAAGCTACTCACCATAGATCATAAGAGTCTTGTTTGCAGTGCGCGTCAAGCCAGTAAATGAGTTAGTTGCAATACAGGTATAGTTTCCGATATGATTCAGGGATGTAATAATAGAAAATGAGGCTGAGTTGCTGACAGATTGTCCATTCTGTAACCAAGTGAATTGTGCTGGTGGGTTAGAATCAGCAACACAGCTCAAGGTAACATTTATCCCAGTTGCGAACTGATCGCTTATATGGTCAATTGTGGCAATATCTGGGCCATCTGAGGGAAAAAGAAGGATTCCATATTTAGATTATGGCAGAAAAGAAGGGCATCTCCTAGTCTGTAACCCATCACCAGGGACCACTGTGATGCTCCTTTGAGCTGGGAAATTCACAGCTCCTCCTCTACTTTTATAGTTTGGATCTGAACTTGGAAGATCTTAGGGCTTTCTCCAGTTCAGCACCCTGGATGGCCACCCTCCACCAGAACACATGACAAGGCCAATCTGGGCTCCCTAAAGATGAAGGGGTTTGGGAACCTCAGAGCCTAGCTCTTTAGTTCTCAGAGAAGGGACTGAATTAGTCCGGCCTCTGGGAACACATCACCAGGCTATAAGCATGCACCATATAGGAAGAAGCAATATACTTACAGGCAACATCCAGTGTGAATGGATCACTCCTATTGCTATAAAATGGATTCCGGATTTCACACTCATATGGCCCTTTGTTATCTCTTCTTGTGAGCCTGCTGAGAGTGAGTGTCCTCTTATCTGGCGACAGCTGTATCCTGCTACCAGCTGGGGCAACTCCGTTTATGAACCACTGGTAAGCGTGAATTTGACCTGTAGCCTGGCATGTCAATGAGAAGTCCTTGGTCTCCACTGCAGTAATGTTGGAGGTGACAATGGATGGTTTGGACACTGGCGCTGTGCAGAGAATAGACAGAAAATGACTGTGTTGGTTCTTTTTCTTACCTTATAACCAAATAAGTGGTTTGGAAGTGGCCTGTCTAAGACCTTGGCAGGCTGGAGGCCAGACACCAAGAACCTGTGATTTCAATAGCAAAGCTCCCCCCTTTCTCTGGTGCAGATCTCATCTCCTCCAGGCCTTAGGAAAAGTTCAGCTTCAGTTCCTGTGACTGACAAAGACATTCACATGGAGTCCAAGCCGCGGGTGCTCAGTCTTTCTGGGCTGAGGCAAGCAGGACTGGGGATGACAGACCCCTTCATCCAGCACCTGGGCTTGGATTTGAGGCCTTTATAGCTTGGCAGAACCACCAAGAGTTTATGATTCCTTGGCCTGGGCTTTCGGAAGCCAGTGTTCCTTACCTTGACAGCTTGATAAGGATATTGGGAGAGGTTGGTGTGGAGAGACTAGGGACAGGCCACAGGGAGACTGTGCTCAGAAAGGGAAACATTACTTTAATTCTGAAGAGGAAAGATAAGGAAAGGCAGAGAGTGGAAATAGATCAGTTAGTATCAGGGAACAAAAGGAAGAGCCTCAGGCTGGGAGTCAGGTCAGACCTGGTTCAAGTCTGGAGATTTCAAACCCACAATAACATCTCTGGTGCCTAGGACATGATTTGTCCACAGGAAGTAGTTCCTACCCTTTACAGAAGATTCTGGAATTCCCTGCTTTGGCCTCTCCCTTTTCCTTAGGTGTTTCCTACCCTATAAGATAAGAATGAGAATGTTGAAGGTGATCTTCAAGCTCAGATATGGTTTTATGCTGGGAATCTAAACTAATGGGGAATAATTTTCCCAGAGTCTTCATGGCCCAAGGAGAGCCCTTTCCTTATCTCTAGTTGAAAGTAAGGCCTTGCCACTGAGAGAGATATGTATGCCAGAGCATCTCTGGGGCACATGCATGAGGATCGTCAGGCTTCTGTCCTGGGTCATCCATGGCCAGCTGTCTTAAAAATAATTTCCAAATTGATAGTCATAAGTTAGAAATATTTCAGCTTCCTTGACCTTTCTCCTTGTTATTTTGGTAGAGCTTGCACTCCATCCCTGGGTCTCCATTGGGAAGTTTAATGTGAGGAAGAGTGAGCCTCCCATTTGTATCCAGTAAAGCCAAGTGACACTGGCCAGGACAGTGACAAATCTGAGGCCAGCTAGCTACTTTTTGTAGTGGGGGGAGAATATGAAGGAACAGTGAGCATTCTCCTGCCATGAAGGCCATGGTAGGACTTTTTGGAAGGTGTTTTGGCAGCATCAATGGATACAGTGACTGACATGACATAGTGACTAGTGGTAGCCTAAGAGGGAGAAAGACCTATGTTCAAATTCTGTCTCAAAATGTTACTGGCTGTGTGTCTTACTAGCAAGTCCCTATCTGTGTCTCAGTCTCCTGATCTGTTAAATGGGTAAAATAATCTCTCAGTCCAAGTGTTATTGGACCAAATGAGAACAGATATAGAGGTTCTGTATAAATCCTGAAAATAGCCCAAACAACGGTTCAGAGGAAGGAAAGTACAGAGTGTGAGTCTGAGTACCAAATGTAGACTCATGCTGTCTGAGCACACAATGCATGGCCAGAAGTATCTGAAAGGCCTGATGCCCTTTTGTGAATGGCTAAGGTTTAATGACAGACCAAGAACACTCAAGGATAGTCTGTAGGCAATAGAGAGTCATGAGCAGAGAAGAGACTAGAGCACACACATATTTAATTGAAGGACCAATTGAGGGCACTAGAGATGCTTAGCCCAAAGAAGAGAAGACTTGAGTGGGAGAGGAGACGTGTCTCCATGGACTGGTAGAGTTATAATGGGTTCTGTGCCCCTGCCAGGGGATGTTCAGTGGCTTACATTGATCAGGTGGGGACTATTTTCCTTTCTCTTTACAGCAACATTCAGGTACCCTTTTATCTCTTGTCTATCACAGAACAACCCTTTTTTTAACCCTTACCTTCTGCATTAGAATCAATACTATGTATTGTTTCCAGAGCAAAAGGGCCAGGCAATGGGGGTTAAGTAACAAGCTCAAGGTCACAGAGCCAAAGAGGATCCAGTTTTAATGGACTTGACTCCCTGATCATTTCTCTTCAAAAAATGATTTGGGATGCCTTGGGGAACTAACTGAGCAGGATTCCTGGCCTGACTCTGCAACAGTGCTGAGACCCATAAACAGGTTCACATCCAACACAATCCCTTCATGGGTGAGGATGGACTCCAACATTTGCCCCTCTATGATCAGATGCAAATCAGGCTGGCTCAATCATCCCTGGCCTCAGATATTCCTCTCTTGCTATTGGTCTCCTTCTGTCCACTAGGTGGAACTACCAGGTGTGACAAGGAAATCACTTTTAAAAGACTGATATATATTAATTTAAGGTCGACAAGGATTTCAGCTATGTAATTCCTTAATGAAAACTCAAGTCAGTCGTCAACCTTTTATGGAGTTTTAATTACAAACAGGAGGAAGAAAGGAATTAGAGATAGAGAGATAGAGGGAGAGAGAAAGGGGAGAGAAGGGAATAGGGCTTGAATACCCCTTCTGTTTAGGCTGGGCCAAAAGGCCCAAGCCCTTAGATAGCTGGGGCAATGAAAGGAGATCAGTCCCTATTACTCACGTGACCAAATATGGAGAAACAGTCTCTGGGGCCCCCACCTTCAGCTTCCTTCAGTGCAAGCTTCTCAGAGCACACAGCAACCACTCCGACAAACTCCTCAATCACCCCCAGTCTTCAGACCCTCCTATCCTTCAGGAAAACCCTCCAAGTTCCCTCCCCTCAGTCCTCACATCTCCCAATCACCTGTCCATCAATTTCCCTGTGCCAATGGAGGCTCTAGCTTAACCCAGGACCACCCAGAGGTCTCTGGCCTTTGCACATGTCTGTTGAAGGTCCTATTTTCAAATAATTAAATCTTTGATCCTTTGCTACAGCCCTTTCTAAATCCTGTTAACCTGAGGAGGATAGAGATTGGAATAATTAAATTTTGATCTAGGCTGCAGCCCTTACTCAATCCTGTTAGAACTGAATAGGGTGGAGATTGATTCCAAGTATCTCCATTGTATCAATTCTAAAATCAATCATGACTCAAAGAAATTCCTGTTCTATGCTTTAAGCATAGGTCAAAGTCCTTTCCATTGTTCAACAAAAGGTTTCTGTCCTAAAGTAAACTTAAGAAGGGAAGAGGAGGAAACTCCCATGCCAATGGGGTTCACATTCCAATAGCCAAGACCCACTATCAATAGGGAATTTTTCAAGTATGAAATTTCCCAATGGTGAAATTTCCAACATTTATAAGTCTAAGAAATTTTGAGGTTTACACAGGGCAGGAAGAACTCTGGCTCATAAAAAGTTTCAGAGTAGCAGTTGACACCTAATGTGATCTAGGGCATCTTAAACTCTCTAGGGCTGTCTGTGGATACAACTGACTTCAGTTCCCTGGAAAGATCAGGAAATGTCCAATTAAACAGAAAATCCTGAAAATCCAAAGAGAATTTAATAAAATCAAAAGAAAAAATGCAGAATTAAATAAATCTAGGATCTGTTTTTTTTTAATAAAAATACAACTAAATAGATGACCCATTGGTTAATTTCATTAAAGAAAGAGGAAAACATAATTACCAAAAGCAAAAATGAAAAGGATGAATGAGTTAGCAATGAAGTTGAAATTAAGGAAATTCTGAGCAATTATTTTGAGCAATTATGTACCAGCCATAACTCAGAAACAAAGAGTCATTGAAGGGTTACATCTAAAAAGCAAATCGGGAAAGGCTTTACAAAGTTATAATTGTGGATTGTCTTATGGCTCAATTAATATGGAAAGGCATAGAATATGTGGTTTCAGGTTTAGGATGGTATCCTCATGAAATCTGGGTACCCATTGCTAAAGATATACTACAGAAATATTTAGTCTTTACTATTAGCATACCCCATTACTATTACCACCTACACTCCACAAGGTTAATTTTCTTTTTTGTCCCAACATCCTGTTGTTTTTCCTAGTGTTCTAAGAGATCTTCCAGTATCAGGACCTAATGTTTATGTTGATGCGAATGCTAGTTATAAGGCAGGAGTATACAAGGAAGGTAGCTACCTGTCATTTTTACCACTCCTTTTTCTTCTACCCAACAAAATGAATTAACAGCTGTTTTGCTAGAATTTTGGTTATTTCAGGAGCCTTTCAACCTCATAATGGACTTTAAATATGTTTTTCAGTCTTTGCAAGGTGTAGAACAAGCTGTCATCAGATCTACTCAAAGCAATGTACAAATGTTATTCTGTAAATTACAAACTGTCATATGACAAAGGACACATCCAGTGTATGCCATGCATGTACGCAGTCATACCAATTTACCTGGACCTATTTTTAAAGGAAATGATATCATAGATCAAGCTTTGATTGCTCAATGTTATCTAACTGATATGCAATTAGCTGAGGAATCCATCATAGATTTCACCAAAATAGTACTGCTTTAGGCCAAATGTTGCAACTCACTAAAGATCAAGCCAGGAGTATTGTTAAAAAGTGTCCTAATTCTGTTCCAAACCATCCCCCAATGTATATTGGTGTGAATCCCAGAGGCTTAAGTAGTACAGATATACGGCAAATGGATGTGACTCACAAACCGTCCTTTGGACGACTTAAATATATCCATGTCACTGTGGATACTTATTCAGGGTTTTTATGGGCTTACTTTTCAGATGCCTGGTCCCCCCAGAACATTTAAAACAGATAATGGACCTGCTTATACTTCCAAACAACTTTTTCTTTTTTGTAAAACTTGGGATATTCAACACCTCACAGGTATCCCATACATTCCACAAGGACAAGCTATTGTGGAGCATAGTAATCAAATACTAAAAATGTTTCTTTTAAAACAAAAAGGGGGAGACAGCACCCCACATCAATGATCGGCAATAACTGTATATACTATAAATAATTTGATCTTTACTTCCAATAATATATCCAGAGCTGAAAATGTTTTCTCTGCATTTTCTTATGAATGAAATTGAGGTACCACTACACCTGTATTCCCTGCTACAGAAGAAAAATTTGTCATATGGAAAGATGATGATCAATCCTGGCAAGGACCTCACCCAGTGGTCCTGCAAGGCCAAGGCTTTGTTTGTGGCTCCACAGGTAAAGACAGTGTATGGCTCCCTTCCTGCTGAGTTCAAGAGACTGACTGACCATAAAGAGAAGGACGAGAAGAGGACTCTGGAAGCCTCACAAGGAGACTCGTCTACGTCTCAATAAGATACTGACTCTTCTACTTCTATTCCAGAATTTAAGTACAGCTCCTGGAATAAAGAGATGGGTTTTTTGGGAACAACCACCTTGGGTAGAGTATGTCGGCATGGGACACACTTTACCGTAAGTCATCTTATATACAAAAACTAATTCTGATATTCCTGGCATTTACCATTTTGAGAGACAAGCTAAGGACAATAATCAGGCCAATAATTGTTTGTGTCTTTCAATTGGACTCGACTAGTTGAGGCACACCCAGTGTGCCTCACACGAGACCATCCTGAATGCCTGCCCCTCAGATCTCTGCAGGCGCATTATTATGGTCATCCTGACCTGTCAGACTCTTTCTGGATAGGATCTTATCGTGTAGACAAAGGGGTAAAATATAAAGGGTACAGCCAACTGCAATATTTAGTTTGGCTAGGGGAATCTTGTGATGGTACTTGGGGACAAGAAATACCTATTTGTCCTTCTGTGATGGAATATGAACAAAGAGACACTGTTAATATGTTTCCTCCCTTGCTATTGTGTAGATCTAAAAGGGCACCATGTATTCATTGGAAAAAATATGATTTGGGTATCTTGGCATAACGACACAAGGTGTATTGGAAAGAAACTGGATTCTTATAAATTTCATCATAGTTTTATAGGAGGATACAGCTTGCCTTTGTGGGTGATGCCCCCAGAGCTAATTGGTTACGTTCTGCTAATTTCATACAGATTTTGATTGATTATGGAAAGACAGCCCTGGCATTGGATAAAGTAAATATGTATCACTATGTTAATGTTTTTAATAATGGAAAAGTCCAAAAACCAGTAAATACAAGTGTTACATTAGACATTCAGACTTGCCTAACAGGGGGATATGCTTTTATACCTACAGTAAATAATCATCCTGAAGCTTTGAACATTACTGAAATAACAAGCAATAGAGTTAGATATTTGAATATTGGAATGTAACCTGTAGCAACTGTAGGGTCAGTTACTGTGTAGGATCACAGGTGGATGGGCCTGTCTTAATCATTAAGTGACCACGCATGGCCCTTTTTGCCACTGAACATAAAGATTCATGGTATGGTAGCCCAGGGGATCAAATTCTTTATGTATTACAACAAAAAATAAGAGCACAACATAAACGATGTATTACTTGTATTGCATTAGGCATAGTAGCATTAGTTTCTTCATTGGCTTCTACTATAATAGATTCTGTATCTTTAGCACAATCAGTATCTAACTTACATTCTCTTGAGAATGACGCCAATCATTTGAAAGCATTGGCTACAAATGTAACCTCAGCATTAGAAAGAGAAAAAGAAATTGATACAAGTTTTTACAAAAGTATCATGATGTTACAGAAAAATATGACTGATCTAACAAATGAAGTAGAATGTGTCATTGAAAACACACATGAAATGTGATTATAGATATACTGCATTTTGCTTACTATATAAGAGTAAATAATGACACAAAAACATTGGAAAAAAATTAAATTACAATTACAGGAATTATGGGACCATGAAAACATCACCAAATATATTAACAATCTCAGTATATTAATTCAGAATATTGATTCATCCTTTCAGGAGGATCTCTAACCACAGTATATCGCAGATTCTTTGTATAATTGGATTGAAACATAAAAAGGATTGTTTTCCTCCTTATTTCATGATATGACTCTTCTTGTAGTTGGTGCACTTGTTATTTTGTTTATCTGCTTATGCTTGTCTTGTTTGCTAAAAGCTTTAATTACTAGTTTTGCTGAATTGCAAAAAAACTATTAATGGGATCCTGTACCAAAAGGAATTTGATGTCTTAAAAATAAATGGGGAATTGCAGTGAACCTTCCAGGAACCCATGAGAAAAAATTCCTCTTCCCAGGTGTTTGACACATACTATTCCTGCTGAGTACACCAAAACATAGAAATCTCAGTTCAATACTGCATAAACAATTCCAAGATCTCCTGAGAACGGGTTAACTCCCCTGTTCACATTCTGGGGAGGATTGGGGAGAATAGATTGATTCTCTTGAGGAGAACTTTAAATCTTGCGTGCTGCATACAATAAACGTTCATTATCCTTGCTTTGATAAAGTTGCAGTCTTTCTTTCTTCAAACTTTTTAGCAGTCCCCTATTGCAACTCCTTAGGAGTCCCAGGCAGTTTTCTAATACACAGTTCCCTCAATTGATCTTCAGAGACTCCAGAACCCTCACCAATCTGGCTGAACATTCCCCAGTTCACTGTTGCCACTTGTTAATTGTGTCATCTAGAACCAAATACAATAATCCAAGTGCCATCTGATTGTACAGAAGGACAGCTATCTCCTTATTCTTCGAAGTGGACATGCTTCTTTTAAGACTGCATTGGTGGTTGGGGTAGTTGTGTAGCTCAGTGGATTGAGAGCCAGGCCTAGAGAGCAGAAGTTCTGGGATCAAATCTGACCTCAAATAATTCAAAGATATATGACCTTGGGCCACTCATTTAACCTCCATTGCACAGCATGGATTCTAATGCTAATAGGGAAGGATTAAAAAAAGTATAGATTTTGTTTTTTCAACAACCCCGTTACCTTCCCACTAATAATAAGTTTGTGGATCTCTCAATCATCCCCAACATCTCTTTATGCAATCCAACATGGCATTAATAGTCTGTATCCAATTTCTCTCTTTTTTTTTTAGTTTTTAGTTTTTAAATATTACTTTATTTGGTCATTTTCATACATTATTCATTGGAATCAGAGATCATTTTCTTTTCCTCACCTCCCCTTCCACCAACCCTCCCCAAGTCAACTTGTGATTCCACTGGGTATCACATGTGCCCTTGCTCCGAACCCTATTCCTTGCTGTTGGTATTTGCATTAGGGTGCTCATTTAGCATTTCTCCTCAATCATATCCCCTCAACAACTGTAGTCAAGCAGTTGCCTTTCCTCCATGTTTTTACTCCCACACTTTGTCTTCTGCTTAAGGATACCGTTTTTTTTTTTTTCTCATAGATCCCTGCAGATTGTTCAGGGACATTGCATTACCATTAATGGAGAAATCCATTACATTCAATTGTGCCACAGTGTCTCAGTCTCTGTGTACAATGTTCTCCTGGCTCTGCTGCTATCACTCTGCATCACTTCCTGGAGGTTGTTCCAGTCTCCATGGAATTCCTGCACTTTATTATTCCTTTTAGCACAATAGTATTCCATCACTAACATATACCACAATTTGTTTAGCCGTTCCCCAATTGAAGGGCATCCCCTCATTTTCCATTTTTTTTTTTGCCAGCCCAAAGAGCACAGCTATGAATATTCTTGTACATGTCTTTTTCCTTATTTGGGGTACAAACCCAGAAGTGCTATAGCGGGATCAAAGGGCAGACAATCTTTTAGTGCCCTTTGGACATAGTTCCAAATTACCTTCCAGAATGCTTGGATCAGTTCACAGCCCCACCAGCAATGCATTAATGTCCCAAATTTTGCAACATCCCCTCCAGCATTCATTACTTTCCTTTGCTGTCATGTTGGCCAATCTGCTAGGTGTAAGGTGATACCTCAGAGTTGTTTTGATTTGCATCTCTCTGATTATAAGAGATTTAGAACAATTTTTCACGTGCTTATGAATAGTTTTGATTTCTTTAACTGAAAATTGCCGATTCATGTCCCTTGCCCATTTTTCAATTGGATAATGGCTTGACTTTTTCTACAATTGGTTTAGCTCTTTATAAATTTGAGTAATTAGACCTTTGTCAGAGCTTTATGTTATGAAGATTGTTTCCCAATTTTTTGCTTCTCTTCTAATTTTAGTTACATTGGTTTTGTTTGTATAAAATCTTTTCAATTTGATTTAGTCAAAAGTATTTGTTTTACATTTTGTGACTATTTATAAGTCTTGCTTGGTTTTAAAATCTTTCCCTTCTCAAAGATTTGACATGTATACCATTCTGTGTTCACCTAATTTACTAATAGTTTCCTTCTTTATATTCAAGTCATTCACCCATTCTGAATTGATCTTGGTGTAGGGTGTGATTTGTTGATCCAAACCTAATCTTACCCACACTGTCTTCTCATTTCCCCAGCAGTTTTTATCAAATAGTGGATTTTTGTCCCAAAAACAGGGGTCTTTGGGTTTGTCATAGTCTGTCTTGCTGAGGTCATTTACCCCAAGTCTATTCCACTGATACTCCTTTCTGTCTCTTAGTCAGTACCAAATTGTTTTGATGACCACTGTTTTGTAATATAGTTTGAGATTGGGGACGTCAAGGCCACTTTCCTATGTATTTTTTTTTCATTATTTCCCTGGATATCCTTGATCCTTTATTCTTCCAAATGAACTTTTTATGGTTTTCTCTAATTCAGTAAAAAAAGTTTTTTGGAAGTTCCATGGGTATGGCACTAAATAGATAGATAAGTTTGGATAGGATGATCATTTTTATTATGTTAGCCCATCCCACCTATGAGCAATCAATGTTTTTCCAATTGTTTAGATCTAGTTTTAATGGTGTTGAGAGTGTTTCGTAGTTGTGTTCATATAGTTCCCGTGTTTGTCTCGGGAGATAGATTCCTAAGTATTTTATATTGTCTAGAGTGATTTTAAATGAAATTTCTCTTTCTAATTCTTGCTGTTGAGATGTGTTGAAAAGATATAGAAATGCTGATGACTTATGTGGGTTTATTTTGTATCCTGAAACTTTGGTAAAGTTGTTGATTATTTCCACTAGCTTTTTAGTTGATTCTCTAGGATACTTTAAATAGACCGTCATATCATTTGCAAAGAGTGACAGCTTGGTATCCTCATTGCCAATTTTAATACCTTCAATTTATTTTTCTTCTCTAATTTCTACTGCTAGTGTTTCTAGTACAATATTCAATAATAAAGGTGATAATGGGCATCCTTGTTTGACTCCTGATCTTATTGGGAAGGCTTCCAGTTTATCCCCATTACAGATGACGTTTGCTGAAGGTTTTAGATATGTACAGTTTATTATTTTTATGAAAGGCCCTTCTATTCCTATACTTTCTGGTGTTTTCAATAGGAATGGGTGCTGAATTTTATCAAAGGCTTTTTTTCTGCATCTTTTGAGATAATCATGTGATTTTTGTTGGTTTGCTTGTTAATATGATCAATTATGTAAATGGTTTTCCTAATATTGAACCATCCTTGCATTCCTGGTATGAATTCTACCTGTAGTAGCTAACCCTTGTGATGACTTGCTGGAGTCTTTTTGCTAGTATCCTATTTAAGATTTTTGCATCTATATTCATTATGGAGATTGGCCTATAATTTTCTTTCTCTGTTTTTAACCTGTTTGGCTTTGGGATCAGTACCATGTTTGTGGCGTAAAAAGAACTTGGTAGAACCCCTTCTTGGCTTATTCTGTAAAATACTTTGTATAACATTGGGATTAGTTGTTCTTTGAATGTTTGATAGAATTCATTTGTGAATCCATCTGGACCTGGGGATTTTTTCTTAGGGAGTTCTTTGATGGCTTTTTCAATTTCTTTTTCTGATATGGGGTTGTTTAGGTAATTTATTTCTTCTTCTTTTAGTCTAGGCAATTTATATTTTTCTAAGTATTCATCCATATCACCTAGATTGCCATATTTTTGCCATATAATTGGGCATAGTAGTTTTTCATGATTACCTTAATTTCCTCTTCATTAGAGGTGAGGTCTACCTTTTCATCTTGGATACTGTCAATTTGTTTTTTTCCTTACTTTTTTTAATTAGACTGATTAGTACTTTGTCTATTTTATTTGTTTTTTTTTTTCAATGTACCAGCTTCTAGTCTTATTTATTAAATCAATAGTTCTTTGGCTTTCAATTTTATTGATTTCTCCTTTGATTTTTAGGATCTCTAATTTAGTCTTCTTCTGAGGATTTTTAATTTGTTCACTTTCTAGTTTTTTAATTTGCATGTCCAATTCATTGACCTCTGTCCTTCTTAATTTGTTTTAAATAAACTCAAGGATATAAATTTCCCCCTGAGTACTGCTTTGGCTGCATCCCATAGGTTTTGAAAGGATGTCTCACCAATGTCTTTTTCTGCAATGAAGTTATTAATTGTTTCTATAATTTGTTCTTTAACTAGCTGGTTTTGGAGAATCATATTGTATAATTTCCAATTAATTTTTCGTTTACATCTCCATGTACTCTTAGTAATTTTTATTTTCATTGCATTGTGGTCTGAGAAGTTTGCATTTATTATTTCTACCCTTTTGCATTTGTTTGCAATGTTTTTGTGCCCTAATACATAGTCAATTTTTGTGAATGTACCATGTGCTGCTGAAAATAAGGTGTATTCCTTTTTGTCCCTATTTATTTTTCTCCACATGTCTACTAACTCTAATTTTTCTAAGATTTCATTCACTTCTATCACCTCTTTCTTATTTGTTTTTTGGTTTGATTTATCTAGTACAGATAGAGGAATGTTCAGGTCTCCCACTAATATACTTTTTCTATCTATTTCATCCTTGAGCTCCTCTAGTTCCTCCTTTAGAAATTTGGATACTATGCCATTTGGTGCATACATGTTGAGTACAAATATTTCCTTGTTGTCTATACTGCCTTTTATCAGGATGTAATTACCTTCCCTATCTCTTTTAACTAGATTTATTTTTACTTTGGCTTTGTCAGATATCATGATTGTGACTCCTGCCTTCTTTTTATCAGTTGATGCCCAATAGATTTGGATCCATCCTCTAACTTTCACCCTATGCGTATGTATCTTCCTCATGTGTGTTTCTTGCAGACAGCATATGTTAGGGTTTTGGATTCTAATCCACTCTGCTATCCACTTGCATTTTCTGGGTGAATTCATTCCATTCACATTCAGAGTTATGATTACTAGCTGTGTATTTCCCAGCATTTTGATTTCTACTCCTGGTCCTGTCTTTTCTTCTTTCACTATTTCCTTCTACACTAATGTTTATTTATAATCAGTCCCCATAATTACCACCCTTATTTTACTTCCCTTTCTACCCCCCTCTCTTTTTATCCCCCCCTTATTTTCCCCTGTAATCTTTTTATAAATTTCCCCCCCACCCTCTCCCTCCCTTGTATTTCTTTCCCTCACCACCAGTCCATTTTTTACCCTTCTATTTCCATATAGGGCGCAAATCTATTCTCTACCTCAATGAATTGGATTATTCTTCCCTCTTTAGGTCAGTTTCAAAGCACATAAGAGATGAGTAATTCCTATCTCCACCCTCTTTACCCTTCCAGGGTATTGATGTTCTCTCCCCTCCTGTCATGATCTTCTTTTTGACATATAAATTTACACCCATTTGTTTCTTTTCCTGTTTCTTTTAGTATTAACCTCTTTTTTTAGTTCTGGTTGTATACACACACACACACGTATATGTATTTATGCATGCATATATCTATATACCTATTGTGTCTTGTCCTTTCATCCTATACAGTTTGTCACTGTTCCCTCTAAGTGTAATTCTACTAGCTGCCCAGGTGATAGCAACAGTTTTTAAGAGTTACCAATGACCTCTCTTTCTTATAGGGATACATATAATTTCAACTAATTGAGTCTCTTAAACATGTTTTTCTCCTTTTTTTGTTTTTCTTTTCCTCCTCTTTTTTAATTACCTTTTGATGATTCTCTTGAGTTCTATGCTTGGACATAAAATTTTCTGTTCAGGTCTGATCTTTTCTTTACAAATGCTTGGAATTCTTCTATTGTGTTGAATGACCATACTTTCTGCTGTTAGAATATAGTCAGTTTTGATGTGTATTTGATTCTTGGTTGTAGACCTAGTTCCAGAGTTCTTTGCTTTCCAGAATATCATATTCCATGCCTTTCAGTCCTTCAGTGTGGATGTAACCAGATCTTGTGTTATCCTCACTGTGTTTCCATTGTACCTGAATGGCGTCATCTTGGCAGCTTGTAATATCTTTTCTTTAGTCTGATTGATAGTTTTTAAATTTGGCTATAACATTCCTGGGTGTTATCAGTTTGGGTTTAAATACAGGAGGTGATCTGTGGATTCTTTCAATCTCCACTTTCCCCTCTTGTTCTAGGATATTGTGACAGTTTTCCTGAATAATTTCCTGTAGTATTATGTCCAGGCTTTTTCTTTTCTCATGGTCATCTGGTAGACCAATGATTCTTAAATTATCTCTTCTCAAACAATTTTCTAAATTGTCTGTTTTGTGAATGAGAGGCTTCATATTTTCCTCAATTTTTTCATTCTTTTTGTTTAGTTTTATAGTGTCCTGTTGCCTTGTGAGGTCACTTAAATCCAGTTGTTGTATTCTGATTCTTAAAGACTGAATTTCATCCCTGGCTTTTTGGTCCTCCTTTTCCTTCTGATCTGATTTCCTTTGAAGGTCTTCTTTCATCCTCTTTACCTTGTCTTTCTTCTCCTTTGTCCCATCTTTCATCTTCTTTGCCTCATCTTTCATCTCCTTTGCCTCATTATGCAGCTGGTTGATTTTGGCTTTCAAGACACTATTTTCTCATTTTAGTTCAAGTGCCTCTGTTTCCAGATGTCTTATCGTAATTTTTAAGTTATTTTCCCAGTTGTCTTCAGCTTCTTTTGATTTTGTTTTGAATTCTTCCACAGCCTGTATCCAATTCACTGGGATTTCTGATTTATCGTTTGCTGATCTCTCCCCCTCTGTTCCATTTGCTGAGTAGAAGCTGTCTATTGTAGTTTCTTTCTTCTTTATCCGTTGTTTGCTGAAATTCACCCCGTCTTTACTCCCCATATTTGTCTGTGCTCTTACTCCTCTCATTTTTTTTTTGGTTTTGGGGGCTTCTGTCAGTCTCCCCTCTTGGAGCTTTAATAGGAGATCTCAGTGTAGCCTCTGGTGGGGTTTGAGCTTCCCTGACCTCTGGAGGCTTTTGATTGCATTAAAGTCCATCAGTCAATGAGGATGGATATGGAGCTTGGGTTTCCCTGAACTCTGGAGTCTTTTGATGAGATTAAGTTCAGCTTAGTTGGGGTGGGTGTGCTCTGAGTCCAAAACTTCCTGGAAGGCTGGAGCAAATATGGAGGATCTCCACCACTCTGACAAGGCTGCCAGGTCTATGCTCCCTCTCTAGCTCCTTCACCGACACCTGTGTTGGACACTCTGAACTTGGCACAGCTCTGCTTGCAAGTTATGCCTTTCAGACCAGCACCTTTGCCCACCCAGACGTTCACGCTGCCATTGGAATCTCAGCACTCTGGGTGGGTGGGGGGATGGGTCCTGGGACCTTCCTTCAGTCTTCCCCTTAACCCTGAGTGTTCTCAGATTCTGGCTTTATGGGGGGAGGGAGGGCGTACCTTTTGAATTAAGTCCAGCAGGATGGTTCCTTGGCTCAGACTTGTTGTTAAGTTTGATTTTCAATCCCCTGGGAGCATCCAGTGTGTGATCCATTAGGAAGGGTATTCAGAGGTCTGAACTTCTGCTCCTTTGAGGCCTCCATATTACATCCCCAACCTTTTTCTTGAGGATAACCTTGTGTGCTACATAAAATAAATGTTAATTATCCCTGCTTTGATAATGTTTCAGTCTTTCTTTCTTACAACTCTTTAGCAGCCCCCTATTGTGACTCAGTAGAAGTCCCAGGCATTTTTCTAATATGTAGTTCCCTCAATTGATATTCAGAGACTCCAGACTCCTCACCAATGTGGCTGAACATTCCCCAGTTCACTGTTGCCACTTGTAAATAGTCATCTAGAACCAAATACAATAATCCAAGTGCCATCTGATAGTACAGAAGGGCAGCTTTCTCCTTATTCTTGGAAATGGACATGCTTCTCTTAAGACTGCATTGGTGGTTGAGGTAGTTGTGTAGCTCAGTGCATTAAGAGCCAGGCCTAGAGATCAGAGGTTCTGGGATGAAATCTGACCTCAAATAATTCAAAGATATATAACCCTAGGCCACTCATTTAACCTCCATTGCACAGTATGGATTCTAAGGCTAAAAGGGAAGAGTTAAAAAAAGTATGCATTATGCTTTTTCAACTACCCTGTTACCTTTCACACTTATAATAAGTTTGTGGATCTCTCAATAATCCCCAACATCTCTTTATGCAATCCAAATTGGCATTAATAGTCTGTCTCCAATTTCCCCTTTTTTAAATCAACCATACCCCATTACTTCAACTCTTTTCTATGGCATAGGTACCAGTCACTGTCCCATCGAGGCCGATGCTTTTTTGTGTTTTGGACTTTTTCTACTCAAGGATAGGACCTGATATCAATCCCCAATTACATTCATCTTATCACATTATGTCTACTGTGCCAGCATCCTAAACTACTTCTGCATCCTACCTGTTTCAACAATCCCTATCCTGCCAATTTTCTCATTATTTCTTTTTATCTTTCCAGTTTCAAAATTTTGCCTTCTGCTTCTCTGTAGAATTAGTAGAACATTAATGGTCATGATTTACAAAACTCTTTACAGATATTATTTCATTTGATCCAAGTCACTCATAGAAACATTGAACAGAATGAGTTCAAGAAAAGAAACTTCAGATTTATTTGAACTGATACAGAATGAAGTGAGTAGAACCAAGAGATAATATATACAATACCAACATTGTTCTGAAGGCAAACAACTTGGAAACCCATGGGACCTCTCATCACTGCACTGACCAACCAGGACTGCAGAAGACCCATGATGAAATAAGTTACGCACTTTCTACAAAAAGCTATAGACTTCCTATGAAATCAGCTGCCTCTCTTCAGAAATGGGATGGACTGAGGGTGTAAGTTGCAACACATATTTTTTGAGCTCTGAAATTAGTTTTCCTTGATTGTCCATGCGGCATCATAAATGTATTTTAATCTTGAAACAATTATTAATATGTAAATATTGCAACTTATGTGCTCATGTACCGGATTCATAGGCTTATTAGTCTTGATCATTGCATTTAATAGGTACTGTATTAATTCTGACTACTCTCCAAATCTACAGTCCAAAAATAAGAAGAATTCCCAGGTAAGCTGCCATAGGGTCCTAGTTCACACCTTGTCTGACCAGATTCCATACCAGGTCACATGTTTGAATAAACCCCTCCTATTTGATCTTGTGGTAGTCAGTTGAACCAATGTTAAGTCTTGTGCCTTGTAAAATGATCATTAGCTACCTCCATTCCCCATTCCTTGATCCTCCTATAAAAGATTGAGGACATATATAGTTCACTCTCTCTTTCTCTCTACCACCATCAGAGGAGCACACAGGCTGGATCCCAGGCTCTTGAAGCCAGGTCTCTGAGTCTCTCTTCCTTTGTTCTATTTCCTCTTTCTCTATATCCCCTTCACCCATTTTCTCTCAGTTTCTAACTCTCCTTCTCAGGTGTCCAGCTAGGATTATATTAATTGTGGCTACAGGCAGACACAACTCATCTCTGTCCCAAAGATTTTAGTTTTCATTACTGGTAGAAGATAGAAGGGTGACAGAAAATAGATTTTAGTTAATTGGAAAAAAAATAAATTAAGAAAAAGCTCTTTTCAACCACGGGTGTCAAATACATAGCCTGCAACATTCTCAGGTGCTGCATGAACCAGGGGAAAAGGTAATTGGAAAATAGTTAACAAAAGAATATGACACAGAGATAATTATATGATCATTTAAAATGTGTGCTTTCATCATCCTCATGTACAGATTGAGGCCAATAAAAAATCATTCCACCTCTAAAGTATATCCTGTTGGTGTCTGACTTCCCCAAGGTCACTTCCCCACTTCACAATTCTATCTCTCCCCCCTGCTCTCCATTCAGAACATTCCTAGAGGCAGGGACAGGAAGTTGGGATACCCCTAAGGTTTGTAACAATAAAACTACATGAAATAAAAGGAAACTAAGGCCAGAGATGATCTCTCTATGGTCCTGCTGTACATTAATGTGATTATGGGAATGGAGGGTCTGTCATCTGTACATAGGAAAGTCAGACCAGTGAATTAATTGGGCAGCAGGAATTCTACAGTGGATCCAGCTACTGAATGCTAAAGCCAATAGATCAGAACCAGGCTTCACAAGAGACATGCTTCCATGTGGCATTTAATGCCACAAAGAGGAAAATATATGTCCAATGGTGAATCTCTTTGTGTGAAAGGAGACAAAGTTTATATCTTCCTTTCCATCTCCAGAATTTCCCTACCAAGGGGAATCAAGGCCAGCCCCATTGCATGACCATAGCTTATACTCCAACCAAGACTAGAAATATTCCGTGGTTCCACAGCACCAAGGGAAAGGGATTGAAGGAAAGAGTATTGGGCAGTCATTGAACCTGCGGTCCTAGAATTTGGGAGATGAAGAAGGTTGTATATCACTAGGACAGAAGAGAATAATACAATATCAATAACAAGGATGATGAAGAAAACTCACATGCTTTTTATACCTACCATATAAAAAGGAACTTTACTCATAGAATGCTATTATATACAGAGAAAATGTAATTCATTTTTCCAGATAAAGAAACTGAGGCCTCAAAAGGAGGAGTCATTTACTACACAGAGAGTAGACAGAAAAGAAAGGATTCTATCCAAGTTTTATGATTCTTAGCTCAGGTCTCTTTCTACCACAATGCACTGTGCCATGGGACCAGGGGGGGGAGAGAGTCACTTTTGTCTATTTCTGTCATGCCAGGGAAAGAGAGAGCCCCACACAAAGTTGGGGGCCCAATCCAGATACTCACCATAGATTATAATATTCTTGGTTGCAGTACGCGTCAAACCAGTGAATGAGTTAGATGCAGTACAGGTATAAGTGCCAGCATCACTCAGGGATGCAATAATAGAAAATGTGGCTGAGTTGCTGACTGGTTGTCCATTGTGTAACCAAGTGAATTGTGCTGCAGGGTTAGAATCAGCAACACAGCTCAAGGTAATATTTGCCCCAGTAGGGTACTCATCGGGGGAATGTACAATTGTGGCGATATCTGGGCCATCTGGAAGAAAGAGAAGGATTCCATATTGAGATTATGGCAGAAATAAGGGGGCATCTCCTAGTCTATAACCCATCACCAAGAACCACTGTGTCTCCCTGATCCTCCTTTGAGCTGGGAAATTCACAACTCATCTTCTACTTTTCCAGTGTGGATCTGAACTTGGAAGATCTTAGGGCTTTCTCCAGTTCAGCACCCTGGATGGCCACCCTCCACCAGAACACATGACAAGGCCAATTTGGGCTCCCTAAAGATGAAAGGGTTTGGGAGCCTCAGAGCCTAGCTCTTTAGCTCTCTGAGGAGGGATGGAATTAGCCTGGCCTCTAGGAACACACCACCAAGCTATAAGCAGGCACCATATAGGAAGAACAAATTTACTCACAGGCAACATCCAGTGTGAATGGATCACTCCTATTGCGATAAAATGGGTTCTCAATTTCACACACATAGGGCCCTTTGTTAACGCTTCTTGTGAGACTGCGGAGAGTGAGTGTCCTCCTATCTGGCGACAGTTGTATCCTGTGACCAGCTGGGGCAACTCCGTTTATGAACCACTTGTAAGCGTGAATTTGACCTGTAGAATTGCAGGTCAATGAGAAGTCTTTGGTCTCCACTGCAGTATTGTTGGAGGTGAGAATGGTAGGTTTGGACAGTGGCGCTGTGCAGAGAATAGACAGAAAATGACTGTGTTGGTTCTTTTTCTTACCTTATAACCAAATAAGTGGTTTGGAAGTGGCCTGTTTAAGACCTTGGCAAGGCAGGAGGCCAGAGACCAAAAACCTGTGATTTCAATGGCAAGGACACCCCTTTCTCTGGTGCAGATCACAACTCCTCCAGGCCTTAGGAAAAGTTCAGCTTCAGTTCCTGTGAGACATTCACATGGAGCCCAAGCCCCGGGTGCTCAGTCTTTCTGGGCTGAGGCAAGTAGGACTGGGGATGACAGACCCCAGACAGAAAAATCTGGGGAGATTTAATTGCATCTATCCAGGAATTCACTGAAGCACTATCACTATTAGAACAACTTGAAGAAGAACCTGAAAAGATTCAAGTTGTAACTTCTATGTGTGACATACCCACAGATATACCAGAAGGGGTGTTTGCAAAATATCAAAATGATTTGAGTTAGATTAAATCTATTACTCCTGTTAGGATTGAGGTCAGGGAAGGAATACCATCTAAGATGCCACAATACAAATTGAGTAGAGAAGCAAGAGAAGAGATAACACCTATCATAAATAGTTTGCTTGAGCAAGGTATATTGAGACCTATGGTATCTGAATACATTTACCCAATATTAGCTATTAAAAAGAATAAGCTAAATGAAGATGGAACTCCTGCCTGGAGATTTGTGATGGATTTAAGGGCTGTGAATAATTTTATATGAAAAAAAAACACACTATAACACCATCTCCAGACAATATCACAACTCAAATACCTGCAGAGTCTAGGTGGTACACAGTGTTGGACCTGAGCAACACTTGCTTCACTATACTATTGCACCTTGATTCTCAAAATATTTTTGCTTTCCAATGGAGACAAACCCAGCTGTGCTATGCAAGATTAGTGCAAGGATGTTGCGAGTCTGCTTCAATATTTTGTCAACTGTTGCAGAGAGATCTAGCTACCATAAATTTCAAACATAGCAGATTGATACACTATGTGGATGATTTGTTGCTAGCATCTCCTGACCCTAAAACATGTTTGGAAGATTCAAAGAAATTATTGATAGAACCTTATAAGAGGGGACATAAAGTTTCTAAAAAGAAGATTCAATGGGTCCTACCACCAGTTGAATATTTAGGATTAGTCCTGGAGGGGGACACCAGGAAAATATCTAATAAAAGGAGGGCAGACATACAGAAGCTAGGCACCCCTAGAACTAAGAAAGAACTTAAGAGCTTTTCTGGCGGTTGCTGGTTTCTCAAGGCAGTACATAGTAGGATATTCTCATATTTCCAAGTGCTTGATTGATATGACAAAGAAAGATATTAAAGAACCATTGCAATTAAATAAAGAACATTTACATGCTTCTTCACAGTTGAGAGGAGCTATTTTATCAGTTCCAATTTTGGGAATACTTGATTATATGAAAGAATACCACTTGTATGTCCATGAAGCAAAAGGTGTTGCTTCTGGAATATTAGCACAGTATTTTGGGTTAAATCTGAGGGCTATTGCATTTTACAGTCCTATCCTTGACACGGTTGCACAAGGAATGGTTCATTGCCTCAGGAGCTTAGTAGCTACAGCTCTAATGGTCAAGAAGTCATATGATATAGTACTAGGATGTAAATTGCATGTGTATTCCGCACATCAAATTGAAAAACTGTTATGGTCGCAGAATATGCATTCATTCACCGATGCAAGAATATCCCAGTATGAAGTCATTTTTTTAGGCAATTATAACATCACAATTCATAGATATGCACCATCGAACCCAGAAACTCTGATCCCTGATTTGCCAATGGATGGAGAAGTATTGCATGATTGGGATCAGATAGTGGAACTCATGCATAGGCCAAATGAATGCCTTAAAGATACACCTCTTATGGATCCAGAAATAGAGTTATACATGGATGAATCCTCTTATGTTCATGATGGGAGAAAATTCACAGGGGCAGCAGTTGTTGACAATGACAAAACTCTTTGGCATGCATCACTGCCAAGCCATGTCGGCGCTTAGGGAGGATCATTGCCCTAGAATTAGCAAGAGGGAAAAGAGTTAATATTTTTCTGGATTCACAATATGCTTTCTCCACGGTGCATTGGTCATCATACATATGGTAAAACAGAGGGCATAAAACTTCAGCTGGGAAACCAACTGCATATCGCAATCTGATAGATCATATCATAAGTGCTGTAGACTTTCCTAAAGAGGTGGCCATAATCCATTTTAAGGCACACTCTCATGGGAAGGACAGAATACCCCTAGGGAATGACTGAGCAGGCACAACATCAAAGTACGCTGCTAGGTTCGATCCTCACCATGTGCTGAATTTCTCTCTGATCAAAAGGCAGGATCTCACTGAAGCCTAGGATGGAGAAGAGATGCAGTCATGGAAAGAGCAGCTAGGTACTAAACTAATCAAGGGTGTCTGGATTGCTCAAGGGGGTAAAACTATTCTCCCTAAAAAGTTATATCAACATCTATGCACTGTAAGTCATGCAGAAGGACATTATGGAGTGCAAGGGATTCTGGATACCATAAAGAGATATTGGACAGCACCAGGAATTACAAAAAATACCATTAGAACTTGTCAGGCATGTGAAACATGCAAGAGATATAATCAAGGACATTTTAAGAGTGCTGCATTGGGAAGCAGACCACTCAGCTATATGCTTTTTCAGTGTATTCAAATTGATTATATCAACATGCCTAGAGACAAGGGATATAAATATGCATTGGTGATTATGGATAAATTGACTAGATGGGTTGAGGCATGTCCATCCAAGAAAAGTGACACTGCTACGGTAGTGAGATTTCTATTCAAGGAGATTATACCTAGACATGGCATTCCTGATACCATAGATTCGGACAAGGGGTCTCACTTTACTTCCCAGATTCTAAAAGTAATCTACAAGAATTTAGGGATTAAGTGCAATTACCATTCAGTATATCGACCCCAAGGTTCCAGGCAGGTCAAGTGTATGAACAAAGAACCGAAAACATAAATAGGCAAACTCTGTTCAGAAACACATTTAAAATGGACAGATGTTTTGCCTCTTGATTTGTTCAATATTAGAACCAGGCTTAGGACTGACCTGCATTATATCACCTTTTGAAATGCTACATGGTCAGCCACTTTGGCATGGTAGGACAGTAAGACCACCTTACTTGTCCATCTTAAGAGGGGAATGTGTTCTTCATGAATACTTAAAACAGATACAACGTAGGATTGAAGAACTAAGGAAACTGCGTTTGCTTGGGCAAAGAATACCACTAGATTTTTTATTGCATGAGATAAAACCAGGTGATAAGGTATATGTCAAGAACCTTAATAGAGAATCTCCTACAGAATCAAGATGGATCAGACCAACTAAGGTCATAATGACAATCCCAACATCTATAAAGGTTGATCAAAGAGATCCATAGTTCCATACTTCATATGTGAAATTGCATCACACCCATAAAGTTGATTAGCTCTGGGAATATAATCAATAAGCAATGACCGTCCCTACTGACAACACATGAAAGGACATGACTACTTGCCACCAGAATACAGACAAGAGAGTCCTACATATGTTAACATGATTAAGTGATAGCACCCCTGGAGCAAATGCAGCCAGTGTTGCAGCCAAAAGAATAGCATTAGAAGCCTTAGAAAAAGCCTCGATATATTTCTATACAAAGTCTCTGCCAAGAACTAAGTACAGTAAACATTCAATAAATCTTCTAGTGAAAAGTGAAACAACAAGAATTAGCAAACTTGAAATCACTATTTTTAACAAAATCCTGAGAACCTATGCATAATGGTCACACCCATCTGTGAAAAAACATATGTAGACCTTACTTGCTTTTCACGAAGATATACATATGCAAAGCTTACCTCCATGCACGAAGAGAATACATGTAAATCTTACCTGCAGACATAAAGATTGATAAATTCTGACAAACATTCATGAAGATTTCAACTTACTTCCATGCAAATATACTTTTCACTCTTATTTGCACACACATAAAAATGTCACATGCATACATGTTTGTGGTTTGTTCGTGTGTTCTGGGTTCCTGATTGCTTATTCCAGTAGATCCTGATTTGAAGACCACATCTTCAATCAAGACTGGAAGATGGCAACTGGCATGCAGACCAGACAGAGGACCAGAGAGGAAGAAAGATTTTATGCAAACATCGTTAAAGGACATGGTAGGACTTTGGAACTTTGGAATTTTGGAACTTTTGATCATGAGGGTATGTAAGAATGCATAATACATGTTACCTCACATATATGCACATATATGCACACATCCTACATAGAATACACTTTAGTAAGATATCTCATAGAATGGGTAAGTACAAAACATGCATAGTGGCATAACAAAAGACACATTGATACAAATTTCTGTGGAAAATTCAAGATTTCTTTTCTGCATGAGTTTGCACAGAAATATAGTATGATGTACATATGTCAATGTGTATGGATCCTATGTACACATGTAAATTACTATTGACTAATGAGCTAACTTTATTTGAGTAATTTATTAATATTCTAACTACTAACATTAGTGACAGCCTAGTGAATTTGTTTAAGTCTTAGGAAAGTAGACATAGAAGTTCTGAAGTATAGAATTTACATTGCATTATGATTGTAGGTTAGCATTTGTTAATGATAGTAAACTTTTCGTAGTGACTGTATAGACATTAGGAATTAGGACATTTGCATATTCTTAATGTTAGTGAAATTGTTGGATTGATTTGACAAATGTTACAGGATTTGTTATGTGAAACTATATTCATGTAAATCCCTTACCTAAACCATTTTCCTATACGATTCTTAGCTTAACATCTATGTAGATAGAATAGTTAAGTTAGGATTTTTTTATCTGGGGGTGGCTAAGGGAATACTTAAGATAGCACAGGGTGAAGAATAGATAGATAGAATTAATAAGTGTAAGTATCATTGAAAAATGCAAGTTGATTTTTTTGGAGAATAAAAGGGGGGATTGTGGAAGAGGCATGAAGAAAGAGAGGATTTGCAGGACAAGCCAAGCATGCAGATCAAACTGGGGACATGATCTGCAAAATCAAGGTTAAGATTCCAAAAGGAATGTTCCCAGGAGGAGGCAGTTGGGAGCCTGGACAGAGGAGAGAAACTGGGACTTTGGGGTTCTCTCTGGGAGTGACTGACCAAGAGAGAAATCTCTTCTCTGGATTCCTGATCAAGAGAACCTGGCTTTTCCTGACAGGCAGAGAGAAAGACCTTTGTGGTTTTTTGAAAGAGTCTGGACTTGAATTACTCAAGCAGAGATTATCTGACTGGAGAAGGAAGATTTAACAGTTATCTTCCATCTCTCTGGCTGTAGCCAGAGTGTCACAATTGTGACTAGACTGACATTTCCTAAACCCTTCTTAATTCTCCTTGTAGGTTAGGGACAAACTTCATCCCTCTCACCTCAATCCACATTCTGTTTGTTACCAATAAACCCTTTACCTGAGAAAAGAAGAGTAAAGAATATTTCTCTGAAATCGCATAGTTCCCCTGGGTTACTTAGAAGGTGGCTGACTAAGACCAGGGGAGTGGAAAGGGTAGCAGGAGGGCTTCAGGTGGAAGACTGGGAGGTGAAGGGTGGAGAGTAGAAAATAGTTTGATTTATTAGCCTTTAGTGATCTTTAGGCAGCTCCAGAGTAATCCCCTCTAGCAGTATCTATCTCTCTAGCCTTATCTCTCATCTATCTCCATTATAACTAGGCAAACTCAGGTGTCCCCTTGTAGCAGCTCTCTAGTCACAAGCCAGAATATCCAGTTACCACAACCAGAAATATTTACACAGATTATCTCTTATATTACAAAATGGACTGGTGGGGAGGGAAGCAGTATAAGGGATGGAGAGGGTTGGGAGGTAGTTTTAAAAGACTTCAAAAAATAAGGAGGGAAATAAGAAGGGATGGGGTAGAAAGGGTAGTGAAATAAGGGTGGAAACTAGGAGGGCTGATTAAAAGTAGATTATAGAAGGAAATAGTGAACGAAGAAAATGCAGAACTACAAGTAGAAAGCAAAATGTTGGGAAATACATATCTGGTAATCATAACTCTGAATGTGAATGGAATGAACAAATCCATAAAACACAAGCAAATAGTAGAGTGGATTAGAATCCAAAACCCTACCATATGCTGTCTACAAGAAACACACATGAGGAAGATAGA
Source organism: Monodelphis domestica (assembly GCF_027887165.1). NCBI lineage: Eukaryota > Metazoa > Chordata > Mammalia > Didelphimorphia > Didelphidae > Monodelphis > Monodelphis domestica. The sequence goes on from NC_077230.1 coordinate 425,757,040, forward strand.
TACGCATAGGGTGAAAGTAAGAGGATGGAGCCAAATCTATTGGGTATCAACTGATAAAAAGAAGGCAGGAGTCGCAATCATGATATCTGACAAAGCCAAAGCAAAAATAAATCTAGTTAAAAGAGATAGGGAAGGTAATTACATCCAGATGAAAGGCAGTATAGACAACGAGGAAATATCAGTACTCAACATATATGCACCAAATGGCATAGTATCCAAATTTCTAAAGCAGAAACTAGTGGAGCTCAAGGATGAAATAGATAGGAAAACTATACTAGTGGGAGACCTGAACCTTCCTCTATCTGAACTAGATAAATCAAAACAAAAAATAAATGAGAAAGAGGTAAGAAAAGTGAATGAAATCCTAGAAAAATTAGAGTTAGTAGACATGTGGAGAAAAATAAATGGGGGCAAAAAGGAATACACATTCTTTTCAGCAGCACATGATACATTCACAAAAATTGACTATGTATTAGGGCACAAAAACATTGCAAACAAGTACAAAAGAGCAGAAATAATAAATGCAACCTTCTCAGATCACAATGCAATGAAAATAATAATTAGTAAGGGTACATGGAGAGGTAAATCAAAAATTAATTGGAAATTAAACAATACGAGTCTCCAAAACTGGTTAGTCAAAGAACAAATCATAGAAACAATTAATTTCATTGAAGAAAATGACAATGATGAGACATCCTTTCAAAACCTATGGGATGCAGCCAAAGCAGTACTCAGGGGGAAATTTATATCCTTGAGTTCATATATTAACAAATTAGGGAGGGCAGAGGTCAATGAATTGGGCATGCAAATTAAAAAAAACTAGAATGTGAACAAATTAAAAATCCTCAGATGAAGACTAAATTAGAGATCCTAAAAATCAAAGGAGAAATTAGTAAAATTGAAAGTCAAAGAACTGTTGATTTAATAAATAAGACTAGAAGCTGATACTTTGAAAAAACAAAATACACAAAGTACTAGACCATCTAATTTAAAAAAGCAAAGAAGAAAACCAAATTGACAGCATCCAAGATGAAAAGGGAGACCTCACCTCTAATGAAGAGGAAATTAAGGCAATCATTAAAAGAATCATTATGTCCAATTATATGGCAGCAAATGTGGCAATCTAGGTGATATGGATGAATACTTAGAAAAATATTAATTACCTAGACTAACAGAGGAAGAAATTGGTTACCTAGACAACCCCACATCAGAAAAATTTTGAACAAGCCATCAAATAATTTCCTAAGTAAAATCCCCAGGTCCAGAAGGATTCACAAATGAATTCTATCAAACATTCAAAAAACAACGTATCCCAATATTATACAAACTATTTGGCAGAATAAGCAAAGAAGGAGTTCTACCAAATTCATTTTACGACACAAATATGGTACTGATCCCAAAACCAGGCAGGTCAAAAACAGAGAAAGAAACATATAGATGAATCTCGCTAATGAATATAGAGGCAAAACTCTTAAATAGGATCCTAGCAAAAATACTCCATCCAGTCATCACAAGGGTTATTCACTATGACCAGGTAGGATTCATACCAGGAATGCAAGAATGGTTCAATATTAGGAAAATATGAATCTTAAAACTGCTCAGACTCTACCTTGGAACATTTGGTTAAGGCTATTCCCCATTTAAAAATGGAGGTACTTGATCAGGAATATACTGGGAATTTTAACATTACTCCACCCATACTTAGGCATACTTTAGGGGAAGATAAAGTTGTAAAACTCCTTACTGGAACAATGAAAAAGTCCCTAATTCATACTTACAGTGAGTCCAAAACCTTAAGCTAGGTCTATTTTTAGATCTAATACAAAAAGGTACTAAGTTCCTATAAAGGTTAAATTAATCAGTAAAAGGTCAAGCAACTTACAAAAGGAAAGCATAACAAAAGAGGTGTGAAGTTTTAGTCTACTCAGAGAAGGTGATAACAAAAGAATATGTGAATTAAGAATGGTAAGTCCTGTGGAAAGCATCTACTGTGATTAGTAGATGTGAAAATTTAGGGGAGCTGACATAAGAGAAATTTTTCTTTAAAAGGAGATGGTTCTCTCAACTTAGGAGTTAGTTGGATCTCAGACTTGTTGGAGTAGCTGGGTCTCTGAACTTAGTTGGAATCTTGCTTGGAACAAAATCTTGTGGTGAGTGGATAAAAGACTGACTTAGTTTTCTCTCTTAAAGAGAAAGGCCTAGGCCATTTGGCCTAGGCCCTAGGCCTTTTCCTACTATTTCCTCTTACTCTGTCTCTCCTTTCCCTTAATTCCTTCATTCATTTTAATTAAAATCTCTATAAAACCCAATTGACTTGGGTATTTCATATTTGGGGTTTTTCCCATGGCAACAACTTATTTTTGATATAAAATCAAGACACTAAAATTATTTCTACAGTTTTGGCAATTCACAGTCTTGAACCCACATTTTCATGGTAACAAAAACCATCCACATAACTGACCATGTTAACAAGCAAACCAATAAAAATCACATGGTTATCTCAAAAGATGCAAAAAAGCCTTTGATAAAATACAGCACCCATTTCTATTGAAAACACTAGAAAGTATAGGATAGAAGGGCCTTTCCTAAAAATAAAAAACAGTATAGATCTAAAATCATCAGCAACATCATCTGCAATGGAGATAAACTAGTAGCATTCCCAATAAGATCAGGAGTGAAACATGGATGCCCATTATCACTTCTATTATTTAACATTATACTAGAAACACTAACAGTAGCAATTAGAGAAGAAAAAGAAATTGAAGGTATTAAAATTGGCAATGAGGAGACCAAGCTATCACTCTTTGCAGATGATATGATGGTCTACCTTAAGTATCCTAGAGAATCAACCAAAAAGCTAGTGGAAATAATCAACAACTTTACCAAAGTTGTAGGATACAAAATAAACCCATATAAGTCATCAACATTTCTCTATATATCTCCAACACATCTCAGCAGCAAGAATTAGAAAGAGAAATACCATTTAAAATCACCTTAGACAATATAAAATACTTACGAATCTATCTGCTGAGATAAACACAGGAACTTTATGAATACAACTAAAACACACTCTCCACACAATTAAAAATATATCTAAACAATTGGAAAATCATTGGTTGCTCATGGGTAGGATAAGCTAACATAATCAAAATGACAATCCTGCCCAAATTAATTTACTTATTTAGTTCCATACCCAAAAAAAATTTTTACTGAGTTAGAAAAAAAAAACATAAAATTCATTTGGAAGAACAAAATATCAAAGATATCCAGGGAAATCATGAAAAAAAATGCAAAGAAAGGAGCACTTGCAGTCGTAGATCTAAAACTATATTATAAAGCAGGGGTCATCAAAACAAGTTGGTACTGGCTAAGAGACAGAAAGTAGGATCAATGGAATAGACTAGGGGTAAATGACCTCAGCAAGACAGTCTATGATAAGTCCAAAGGTCCCAGTTTTGGGGACCAAAACCCACTATTTGATAAAAACTGCTGGCAAAATTGGAAGACTTTATGGGAGAGATTAGGTTTAGATCAACATCTCTCACTCTACACCAAGGTAAACTCAGAATGGGTGAATGACCTGAATATAAAGAAGGAAACTATAAGTAAATTAGTTGCACACAGAATAGTATATTTGTCAGAATTTTTGGGAAAGGAAAGACTTTAAAACCAAGTAAGAGCTAGAAAAAATCACAAAATGTAAAATCAATAATTTTGATTACATCAAGTTAAAAAGTTTTTGTACAAACAAAACTTATGCATCCAAAATTATAATGGAAGCAACAAATTGGGAAAAAATCTTCATTACAAAAACCTCTGACAAAGGACTAATTACTCAAATTTATAAAGAGCTAAATCAATTGTACAAAAAATCAAGCCATTCTCCAATTGATAAATGGGCAAGGAACATGAGTAAGCATCTTCCATATGAAGAAATCAAAACTATTATTAAGCACATGAAAAAGTTTTCTATATCACTTACAACAGAGAAATGCAAATCAAAACAACTCTGAGTTATCAACTCACACCTAGCAGATTGGCTCATATGACAGCAAAGCAAAGTAATGAATGCTGGTGGGGGTGTGGCAAAGTTGGGGCATTAATGCATTGCTGATGGAGTTGTGAATTGATCCAACCATTCTAGAGGGCAATTTGGAACTATGCCCAAAGGGCATTAAAGAACAGACAGCAGTGATTCTGAACAACTTGGAGGAATCTACGAGAAAAAAACACTATCCACATTCAGAGGAAACACTATGGGAGTAAAAACACCCAAGAAAAACAACTGCTTGAATACATGGGATGAAGGGATATGGTTGGGGATGTAGACTCTAAATTAACATCCTTGTGCAAACAACAACATGGAAATAGGTTCTGATCAAGGACACAAGTAAGACCCAATGAAATTGCACATCAGCTGTGGGAAGGGTAGGTAGAGGGGAGGGAGGGAAATAAAGAGATTATTGTAACCAAAAAAAATTAAATTAATAAAAAAAGAAACGATAAACAAGGGGCAGCTGGGTAGCTCAGTGCATTGAGAACTAGGACTAGAGATGGGAGGTCCTGGGTTCAAATCTGGAAGAACTATACACAGTAACAGCAATATTGTACAAGGATCATCTGTGAAAACTTGGCTACTCTCAGTAATGTAATAATCTGGGACAATCCTGAAAGATTTATGACAGGGAATGTTATCCACTTCCAGAGAAAAAAACTATTGGAGTTTCCTTTCATATTAGTATATTTGTGGTTTTATTTTGGAATTTGGTTACGTATAAATGTGCTCTTACTACAATGTCCCAAATGGAGTGTTTTGTACAACAATAAAAATACAAAAGAAAAATGAAGGAAAAAAGAATTAGTAGAACATTAATGGTCATGATTTACCAAGCTCTTTACAGATATTATTCCATTTGATCCCAAGTCATTCAAAGAAACACTGAACAGAATGAGTTGAAAAACAGAAACTTCAGATTTCTCTGAATTAATGCAGAATGAAGTGAGTAGAACCAAGAGGGTGATTTATACAATAACTACAGTGTTCCGAAGTCAAAGAACTTTGAAAAACTTGGGACCTCTGATCAATGCAGTGGCTAACAAGGATTGCAGAAAACCCATGATAATGGGTTACTCACTTTCTACAAAAACCTACAGACTTCCTATGAAATCAGCTGCCTCACTTCAGAAATGGGATGCAGTCAGGGTGTATGTTGCAACAGATATTTTTTGAGCATCAGAATTTGTTTTCCTTGATTGTCCATGTGGCATCATAGGTGTATTTTAATCTTGAAACAATTATTAATATATCAATAGTGCAACCTATATTCTTATATACCAGATTCATGGGCAAGTAGTTCTTGATCATTGTATTTAATAGGTACTGGATTAATTCTGACCACTCTCCAAATCTACAGTCCAAAAGTCAGAAGAATTCCTGGGTAGGCTGCCACAGGGTCCTGGTTCCCACCTTGTCAGACCAGATTCCATACCAGGTCACATGTTTGAATAAACTCCTCCTCCTTGATCTAATGGTTGTCAGTTGAGCCAATGTTAACTCTTATGCCATGTTACATGATCATTAGCTACCTCCCATTCCCCATTCCTTGATCCTCCAATAAAAAATTGAGGAAATATGTAGTTTACACTTTCTCTCTCTCTACTAGAATCAGAGGAGCACACATTAAGGCTTTTTAAGCACTGTCTCTGAGTCTTTCTTCTTTTATTATATTCCCTCTTTCTCTATATCCCCTTCACCCATTTTCCCTCAGTTCCTAACTCTCTTTCTCAGGTGTCCACCTAGGAATAGATTAATTCATGGCTACAGGCAGGCACAACTCATACCTGTCCCAAAGATTTTAGATTTCATTAGTGGTAGAAGGTAGAAGGGGGACAGAAAATAGATTTTAGTTAATTGGAAAAAAAAATAAATTAAGAAAAAGAACTTTTCAACAACAGGTGTCAAATACATAGCCTGCAACATTCCCAGGTGCTGCATGAACCAGGGGAAAAGGTAATTGGAAAATAGTTAACAAAAGAAAATGAAAAACAGATAATTATATGATAATTTAAAATGTGAGCTTTAGGCATCCTCATGTACAGATTGAGGCGAATAAAAAATCATCCCTCCTCTAAAGTATATGCTGTTGGTGTCTGACTTCCCCAAGGTCACTTCCCCACTTCACAATTCTTTCTCTCCCCGCTGCTCTCCATTCAGAACATCCCCATAGTCTAGGAGAGGAAGTTGGGATACCCCTAAGGTTTGTAACAATAAAATTGCATGAAATAAAAGGAAACTAAGGCCAGAGATGATCTCTCTATGAACCTGCTGCCCATTAGTGTGATTATGGGAATGGAGGGTCTGTCATCTGTACATAGGAAAGTCAGACCAGTGAATTAATTGGGCATCAGGAATTCTACTGTGGACCCAGTTACTGGAGGCTAAAGCCAATCATCCCTTTACATGGATAAGAATCAGGTTTCATAGCAGCCATACTTTCATGTGACTTTTTATGCCACAAAGAGGAAAAATATAGGTGCAATGGTGAATCTCTGTGTGTGAAAGGAGACAAAGTTTACATCCTCCTTTCCATCTCCAGAATATCCCTGCCAAACAGGATCAAGGCCAGCCCTGTTGCATGACCAGAGCTTATACTCCAACCAAGAATTAAAAACATTCTGTGGGTCCATAGCACCAAGGGAAAGGGATGGAAGGAAAGATTATGGAGCAGTCATTGAACCTGCAGTCCTAGAAGTTGGGAGAAAAAGAAGGTTGTATGCTACTAGGACAGAAGAGAATAATACAATATCAATAACAAGGATGATGATGACAATTCACATGTTTTTGTGCCTAACATGTAAAAAGTACTTTCCCCACATAAAATCCTATTATATACAGAGCAAATATTATTCACTTTTCCAGATGAAGAAGCTGAGGATGTGAAAGGAGTAGACACACTTACCACACAGATAATAGACAGAGGAGGAATGATTAAATCCAAGTTTCATGATTCTGAGTAGAAGGTTCCTTCTACCACAATGCAATGTGCCATGGGACCACGGAGGCAGAATGTCACTTATGTCTATTTCTCTCCATGTCTATTTCTGCCAGGGAAAGAGAGAGCCCAACACAAACTTGGGGGCCCAATCAAGCTACTCACCATAGATCATAAGAGTCTTGTTTGCAGTGCGCGTCAAGCCAGTAAATGAGTTAGTTGCAATACAGGTATAGTTTCCGATATGATTCAGGGATGTAATAATAGAAAATGAGGCTGAGTTGCTGACAGATTGTCCATTCTGTAACCAAGTGAATTGTGCTGGTGGGTTAGAATCAGCAACACAGCTCAAGGTAACATTTATCCCCGTTGCGAACTGATCACTTATATGGTCAATTGTGGCAATATCTGGGCCATCTGGGGGAAAAAGAAGGATTCCATATTTAGATTATGGCAGAAAAGAAGGTCATCTCCTAGTCTGTAACCCATCACCAGGGACCACTGTGATGCTCCTTTGAGCTGGGAAATTCACAGCTTCTCCTCTACTTTTACAGTTTGGATCTGAACTTGGAAGATCTTAGGGCTTTCTCCAGTTCAGCACCCTGGATGGCCACCCTCCACCAGAACACATGACAAGGCCAATCTGGGCTCCCTAAAGATGAAGGGGTTTGGGAACCTCAGAGCCTAGCTCTTTAGTTCTCAGAGAAGGGACTGAATTAGCCTGGCCTCTGGGAACACACCACCAGGCTATAAGCAGGCATCATATAGGAAGAAGCAATGTACTTACAGGCAACATCCAGTGTGAATGCATCACTCCTATTGCTATAAAATGGATTCCGGATTTCACACTCATATGGGCCTTTGTTATCTCTTCTTGTGAGCCTGCTGAGAGTGAGTGTCCTCTTATCTGGCGACAGCTGTATCCTGCTACCAGCTGGGGCAACTCTGTTTATGAACCACTGGTAAGCGTGAATTTGACCTGTAGCCTGGCATGTCAATGAGAAGTCCTTGGTCTCCACTGCAGTAATGTTGGAGGTGACAATGGTAGGTTTGGACAGTGGCGCTGTGCAGAGAATAGACAGAAAATGACTGTGTTGGTTCTTTTTCTTACCTTATAACCAAATAAGTGGTTTGGAAGTGGCCTGTCTAAGACCTTGGCAGGCTGGAGGCCAGACACCAAGAACTTGTGATTTCAATAGCAAAGCTCCCCCCTTTCTCTGGTGCAGATCTCATCTCCTCCAGGCCTTAGGAAAAGTTCAGCTTCAGTTCCTGTGACTGACAAAGACATTCACATGGAGTCCAAGCCCCGGGTGCTCAGTCTTTCTGGGCTGAGGCAAGCAGGACTGGGGATGACAGACCCCTTCATCCAGCACCTGGGATTGGATTTGAGGCCTTTATAGCTTGGCAGAACCACCAAGAGTTTATGATTCCTTGGCCTGGGCTTTCGGAAGCCAGTGTTCCTTACCTTGACAGCTTGATAAGGATATTGGGAGAGGTTGGTGTGGATAAACCAGGGACAGGCCACAGGGAGACTGTGCTCAGAAAGGGAAACATTACTTTAATTCTGAAGAGGAAAGAAAAGGAAAGGCAGAGAGTGGAAATAGATCAGTTAGTTTCAGGGAACAAAAGGAAGAGCCTCAGGCTGGGAGTCAGGTCAGACCTGGTTCAAGTCTGGAGATTTCAAACCCACAATAACATCTCTGGTGCCTAGGACATGATTTGTCCACAGGAAGTAGTGCCTACCCTTTACAGAAGATTCTGGAATTCCCTGCTTTGGCCTCTCCCTTTTCCTTAGGTGTTTCCTACCCTATAAGATAAGAATGAGAATGTTGAAGGTGATCTTCAAGCTCAGATATGGTTTAATGCTGGGAATCTAAACTAATGGGGAATAATTTTCCCAGAGTCTTCATGGCCCAAGGAGAGCCCTTTCCTTATCTCTAGTTTGAAGTAAGGCCTTGCCACTGAGAGAGATATGTATGCCAGAGCAATCTCTGGGGCACATGCATGAGGATCGTCAGGCCTCTGTCCTGGGTCATCCATGGCCAGCTGTCTTAAAAATAATTTCCAAATTGATAGTCATATGTTAGAAATATTTCAGCTTCCTTGACCTTTCTCCTTGTTATTTTGGTAGAGCTTGCACTCCATCCCTGAGTCTCCATTGGGAAGTTTAATGTGAGGAAGAGTGAGCCTCCCATTTGTATCCAGTAAAGCCAAGTGACACTGGCCAGGACAGTGACAAATCTGAGGTCAGCTAGCTACCTTTTGTAGTGGGGGGAGAATATGAAGGAACAGTGAGCATTCTCCTGCCATGAAGGCCATGGTAGGACTTTTTGGAAGGTGTTTTGGCAGCATCAATGGATACAGTGCCTGACATGACATAGTGACTAGTGGTAGCCTAAGAGGGAGAAAGACCTATGTTCAAATTCTGTCTCAAAATATTACTGGCTGTGTGTCTTACTAGCAAGTCCCTATCTGTGTCTCAGTCTCCTGATCTGTTAAATGGGTAAAATAATCTCTCAGTCCAAGTGTTATTGGACCAAATGAGAACATATATAGAAGTTCTGTATAAATCCTGAAAATAGACCAAACAAATGTTCAGAGGAAGGAAAGTACAGAGTGTGAGTCTGAGTACCAAATGTAGACTCATGCTGTCTGAGCACACAATGCATGGCCAGAAGTATCTGAAAGGCCTGATGCCCTTTTGTGAATGGCTAAGGTTTAATGACAGAGCAAGAACACTCAAGGATAGTCTGTAGGCAATAGAGAGTCATGAGCAGAGAAGAGACTAGAGCACACACATATTTAATTGAAGGACCAATTGAGGGCACTAGAGATGCTTAGCCCAAAGAAGAGAAGACTTGAGTGGGAGAAAAGACATGTCTCCATGGACTGGTGGAGTTATAATGGGTTCTGTGCCCCTGCCAGGGGATGTTCAGTGGCTTACATTGATCAGGTGGGGACTATTTTCCTTTCTCCTTACAGCAACATTCAGGTACCCTTTTATCTCGTCTATCACAGAACAACCCTTTTTTTAACCCTTACCTTCTGCATTAGAATCAATACTATGTATTGTTTCCAGAGCAAAAGGGCCAGGCAATGGGGGTTAAGTAACTAGCTGAAGGTCACAGAGCCAAACAGGATCCAGTTTTAATGGACTTGACTCCCTGATCATTTCTCTTCCAAAAATGATTTGGGATGCCTTGGGGAACTAACTGAGCTGGATTCCTGGCCTGACTCTGCAACAGTGCTGAGACCCATAAACAGGTTCACATCCAAAACAATCCCTTCATGGGTGAGGATGGACTCCAACATTTGCCCCTCTATGATCAGATGCAAATCAGGCTGGCTCAATCATCCCTGGCCTCAGATATTCCTCTCTTGCTATTGGTCTCCTTCTGTCCACTAGGTGGAACTACCAGGTGTGACAAGGAAATCACTTTTAAAAGACTGATATATATATTAATTTAAGGTCGACAAGGAATTCAGCTATGTAATTCCTTAATGAAAACTCAAGTCAGTCTTCAACCTTTTATGGAGTTTTAATTACAAACAGGAGGAAGAAAGGAATTAGAAATAGAGAGATAGAGGGAGAGAGAAAGGGGAGAGAAGGGAATAGGGCTTGAATACCCCTTCTGTTTAGGCTGGGCCAAAAGGCCCAAGCCCTTAGATAGCTGGGGCAATGAAAGGAGATCAGTCCCTATTACTCACGTGACCAAATATGGAGAAACAGTCTCTGGGGCCCCCACCTTCAGCTTCCTTCAGCACAAGCTTCTTAGAGCACACCACAACCACTCCAACAAACTCCTCAATCACCCCCAGTCTTCAGACCCTCCTATCCTTCAGGAAAACCCTCCAAGTTCCCTCCCCTCAGTCCTCACATCTCCCAATCACCTGTCCATCAATTTCCCTTTGCCAATGGAGGCTCTAGCTTAACCCAGGACCACCCAGAGGTCTCTGGCCTTTGCACATGTCTGTTGAAGGTCCTATTTTCAAATAATTAAATCTTTGATCCTTTGCTACAGCCCTTTCTAAATCCTGTTAACCTGAGGAGGATAGAGATTGGAATAATTAAATTTTGATCTAGGCTGCAGCCCTTACTCAATCCTGTTAGGACTGAATAGGGTGGAGATTGATTCCAAGTATCTCCATTGTATCAATTCTAAAATCAATCATGACTCAAAGAAATTCCTGTTCTATGCTTTAAGCATAGGTCAAAGTCCTTTCCATTGTTCAGCAAAAGGTTTCTGTCCTAAAGTAATCTTAAGAAGGGAAGAGGAGGAAACTCCCATGCCAATGGGGTTCACATTCCAATAGCCAAGACCCACTATCAATAGGGAATTTTTCAAGTATGAAATTTCCCAATGGTGAAATTTACAACATTTATAAGTCTAAGAAATTTTGAGGTTTACACAGGACAGGAAGAACTCTGGCTCATAAAAAGTTTCAGAGTAGCAGTTGACACCTAATGTGATCTAGGGCATCTTAACCTCTCTAGGGCTGTCTCTGGATACAACTGACTTCAGTTCCCTGGAAAGATCAGGAAATGTCCAATTAAAAAGAAAATCCTGAAAATCCAAAGAGAATTTAATAAAATCAAAAGAAAAAATGCAGAATTAAATAAATCTAGGATCTGTTTTTATTTTTAATAAAAATACAACTAAATAGATGACCCATTGGTTAATTTCATTAAAGAAAGAGGAAAACATAATTACCAAAAGCAAAAATGAAAAGGATGAATGAGTTAGCAATGAAGTTGAAATTAAGGAAATTCTGAGCAATTATTTTGAGCAATTATGTACCAGCCATAACTCAGAAACAAAGAGTCATTGAAGGGTTACATCTAAAAAGCAAATCGGGAAAGGCTTTACAAAGTTATAATTGTGGATTGTCTTATGGCTCAATTAATATGGAAAGGCATAGAATATGTGGTTTCAGGTTTAGGATGGTATCCTCATGAAATCTGGGTACCCATTGCTAAAGATATACTACAGAAATATTTAGTCTTTACTATTAGCATACCCCATTACTATTACCACCTACACTCCACAAGGTTAATTTTCTTTTTTGTCCCAACATCCTGTTGTTTTTCCTAGTGTTCTAAGAGATCTTCCAGTATCAGGACCTAATGTTTATGTTGATGCGAATGCTAGTTATAAGGCAGGAGTATACAAGGAAGGTAGCTACCTGTCATTTTTACCACTCCTTTTTCTTCTACCCAACAAAATGAATTAACAGCTGTTTTGCTAGAATTTTGGTTATTTCAGGAGCCTTTCAACCTCATAATGGACTTTAAATATGTTTTTCAGTCTTTGCAAGGTGTAGAACAAGCTGTCATCAGATCTACTCAAAGCAATGTACAAATGTTATTCTGTAAATTACAAACTGTCATATGACAAAGGACACATCCAGTGTATGCCATGCATGTACGCAGTCATACCAATTTACCTGGACCTATTTTTAAAGGAAATGATATCATAGATCAAGCTTTGATTGCTCAATGTTATCTAACTGATATGCAATTAGCTGAGGAATCCATCATAGATTTCACCAAAATAGTACTGCTTTAGGCCAAATGTTGCAACTCACTAAAGATCAAGCCAGGAGTATTGTTAAAAAGTGTCCTAATTCTGTTCCAAACCATCCCCCAATGTATATTGGTGTGAATCCCAGAGGCTTAAGTAGTACAGATATACGGCAAATGGATGTGACTCACAAACCGTCCTTTGGACGACTTAAATATATCCATGTCACTGTGGATACTTATTCAGGGTTTTTATGGGCTTACTTTTCAGATGCCTGGTCCCCCCAGAACATTTAAAACAGATAATGGACCTGCTTATACTTCCAAACAACTTTTTCTTTTTTGTAAAACTTGGGATATTCAACACCTCACAGGTATCCCATACATTCCACAAGGACAAGCTATTGTGGAGCATAGTAATCAAATACTAAAAATGTTTCTTTTAAAACAAAAAGGGGGAGACAGCACCCCACATCAATGATCGGCAATAACTGTATATACTATAAATAATTTGATCTTTACTTCCAATAATATATCCAGAGCTGAAAATTTTTTCTCTGCATTTTCTTATGAACGAAATTGAGGTACCACTACTCCTGTATTCCCTGCTACAGAAGAAAAATTTGTCATATGGAAAGATGATGATCAATCCTGGCAAGGACCTCACCCAGTGGTCCTGCAAGGCCAAGGCTTTGTTTGTGGCTCCACAGGTAAAGACAGTGTATGGCTCCCTTCCTGCTGAGTTCAAGAGACTGACTGACCATAAAGAGAAGGACGAGAAGAGGACTCCGGAAGCCTCACAAGGAGACTCGACTACGTCTCAATAAGATACTGACTCTTCTACTTCTATTCCAGAATTTAAGTACAGCTCCTGGAATAAAGAGATGGGTTTTTTGGGAACAACCACCTTGGGTAGAGTATGTCGGCATGGGACACACTTTACCGTAAGTCATCTTATATACAAAAACTAATTCTGATATTCCTGGCATTTACCATTTTGAGAGACAAGCTAAGGACAATAATCAGGCCAATAATTGTTTGTGTCTTTCAATTGGAATGGACTAGTTGAGGCACCCCCAGTGTGCCTCACACGAGACCATCCTGAATGCCTGCCCCTCAGATCTCTGCAGGCGAATTATTATGGTCATCCTGACCTGTCAGACTCTTTCTGGATAGGATCTTATCGTGTAGACAAAGGGGTAAAATATAAAGGGTACAGCCAACTGCAATATTTAGTTTGGCTAGGGGAATCTTGTGATGGTACTTGGGGACAAGAAATACCTATTTGTCCTTCTGTGATGGAATATGAACAAAGAGACACTGTTAATATGTTTCCTCCCTTGCTATTGTGTAGATCTAAAAGGGCACCATGTATTCATTGGAAAAAATATGATTTGGGTATCTTGGCATAACGACACAAGGTGTATTGGAAAGAAACTGGATTCTTATAAATTTCATCATAGTTTTATAGGAGGATACAGCTTGCCTTTGTGGGTGATGCCCCCAGAGCTAATTGGTTACGTTCTGCTAATTTCATACAGATTTTGATTGATTATGGAAAGACAGCCCTGGCATTGGATAAAGTAAATATGTATCACTATGTTAATGTTTCTAATAATGGAAAAGTCCAAAAACCAGTAAATACAAGTGTTACATTAGACATTCAGACTTGCCTAACAGGGGGATATGCTTTTATACCTACAGTAAATAATCATCCTGAAGCTTTGAACATTACTGAAATAACAAGCAAAAGAGTTAGATATTTGAATATTGGAATGTAACCTGTAGCAACTGTAGGGTCAGTTACTGTGTAGGATCACAGGTGGATGGGCCTGTCTTAATCATTAAGTGACCACGCATGGCCCTTTTTGCCACTGAACATAAAGATTCATGGTATGGTAGCCCAGGGGATCAAATTCTTTATGTATTACAACAAAAAATAAGACCACAACATAAACGATGTATTACTTGTATTGCATTAGGCATAGTAGCATTAGTTTCTTCATTGGCTTCTACTATAATAGATTCTGTATCTTTAGCACAATCAGTATCTAACTTACATTCTCTTGAGAATGACGCCAATCATTTGAAAGCATTGGCTACAAATGTAACCTCAGCATTAGAAAGAGAAAAAGAAATTGATACAAGTTTTTACAAAAGTATTATGATGTTACAGAAAAATATGACTGATCTAACAAATGAAGTAGAATGTGTCATTGAAAACACACATGAAATGTGATTATAGATATACTGCATTTTGCTTACTATATAAGAGTAAATAATGACACAAAAACATTGGAAAAAAATTAAATTACAATTACAGGAATTATGGGACCATGAAAACATCACCAAATATATTAACAATCTCAGTATATTAATTCAGAATATTGATTCATTCTTTCAGGAGGATCTCTAACCACAGCATATCGCAGATTCTGTGTATAATTGGATTGAAACATAAAAAGGATTGTTTTCCTCCTTATTTCATGATATGACTCTTCTTGTAGTTGGTGCACTTGTGATTTTGTTTATCTGCTTATGCTTGTCTTGTTTGCTAAAAGCTTTAATTACTAGTTTTCCTGAATTGCAAAAAAAACTATTAATGGGATCCTGTACCAAAAGGAATTTGATGTCTTAAAAATAAATGGGGAATTGCAGTGAACCTTCCAGGAACCCATGAGAAAAAATTCCTCTTCCCAGGTGTTTGACACAAACTATTCCTGCTGAGTATACCAAAACATAGAAATCTCAGTTCAAGGCTGCATAAACAATTCCAAGATCTCCTGAGAACGGGTTAACTCCCCTGTTCATATTCTGGGGAGGATTGGGGAGAATAGATTGTTTCTCTTGAGGAGAACTTTAAATCTTGCGTGCTGCATACAATAAACGTTCATTATCCCTGCTTTGATAATGTTGCAGTCTTTCTTTCTTGAAAATTTTTAGCAGTCCCCTATTGCAACTCCTTAGGAGTCCCAGGCAGTTTTCTAATACGCAGTTCCCTCAATTGATCTTCAGAGACTCCAGACTCCTCACCAATCTGGCTGAACATTCCCCAGTTCACTGTTGCCACTTGTAAATAGTCATCTAGAACCAAATACAATAATTCAAGTGCCATCTGATAGTACAGAAGGGCAGCTTTCTCCTTATTCTTGGAAATGGACATGCTTCTCTTAAGACTGCATTGGTGGTTGAGGTAGTTGTGTAGCTCAGTGCATTAAGAGCCAGGCCTAGAGATCAGAGGTTCTGGGATGAAATCTGACCTCAAATAATTCAAAGATATATAACCCTAGGCCACTCATTTAACCTCCATTGCACAGTATGTATTCTAAGGCTAAAAGGGAAGGGTTAAAAAAAGTATGCATTATGCTTTTTCAACTACCCTGTTACCTTTCCCACTTATAATAAGTTTGTGGATCTCTCAATAATCCCCAACATCTCTTTATGCAATCCAAATTGGCATTAATAGTCTGTCTCCAATTTCCCCTTTTTTAAATCAACCATACCCCATTACTTCAACTCTTTTCTATGGCATAGGTACCAGTCACTGTCCCATCGAGGCCGATGCTTTTTTGTGTTTTGGACTTTTTCTACTCAAGGATAGGACCTGATATCAATCCCCAATTACATTCATCTTATCACATTATGTCTACTGTGCCAGCATCCTAAACTACTTCTGCATCCTACCTGTTTCAACAATCCCTATCCTGCCATTTTTCTCATTATTTTTTTTTCCTTCCAGTTTCAAAATTATGCCTTCTGCTTGTCTGTAGAATTAGTAGAACATTAATGGTCATGATTTACAAAACTCTTTACAGATATTATTTCATTTGATCCAAGTCACTCATAGAAACATTGAACAGAATGAGTTCAAGAAAAGAAACTTCAGAAGATTTATCTGAACTGATACAGAATGAAGTGAGTAGAACCAAGAGATAATATATACAATACCAACATTGTTCTGAAGGCAAACAACTTGGAAACCCATGGGACCTCTCATCACTGCACTGACCAACCAGGACTGCAGAAGACCCATGATGAAATAAGTTACTCACTTTCTACAAAAAGCTATAGACTTCCTATGAAATCAGCTGCCTCTCTTCAGAAATGGGATGGACTGAGGGTGTAAGTTGCAACACATATTTTTTGAGCTCTGAAATTAGTTTTCCTTGATTGTCCATGCAGCATCATACATGTATTTTAATCTTGAAACAATTATTAATATGTAAATATTGCAACTTATGTGCTCATGTACCGGATTCATAGGCTTATTAGTCTTGATCATTGCATTTAATAGGTACTGTATTAATTCTGACTACTCTCCAAATCTACAGTCCAAAAATAAGAAGAATTCCTGGGTAAGCTGCCATAGGGTCCTAGTTCACACCTTGTCTGACTAGATTCCATACTAGGTCACATGTTTGAATAAACCCCTCCTATTTGATCTTGTGGTAGTCAGTTGAACCAATGTTAAGTCTTGTGCCTTGTAAAATGATCATTAGCTACCTCCATTCCCCATTCCTTGATCCTCCAATAAAATATTGAGGACATATATAGTTCACTCTCTCTTTCTCTCTACCACCATCAGAGGAGCACACAGGCTGGATCCCAAGCTCTTGAAGCCTTGTCTCTGAGTCTCTCTTCCTTTGTTCTATTTCCTCTTTCTCTATATCCCCTTCACCCATTTTCTCTCAGTTTCTAACTCTCCTTCTCAGGTGTCCACCTAGGAATATATTAATTTGTGGCTACAGGCAGGCACAACTCATACCTGTCCCAAAGATTTTAGTTTTCATTACTGGTAGAAGGTAGAAGGGGGACAGAAAATAGATTTTAGTTAATTGGAAAGAAATAAATTAAGAAAAAGCTCTTTTCAACCATGGGTGTCAAATACATAGCCTGCAACATTCTCATGTGCTGTATGAACCAGGGGAAAAGGTAATTGGAAAATAGTTAACAAAAGAAAATGACAAACAGATAATTATATGATCATTTAAAATGTGTGCTTTCATCATCCCCATGTACAGATTGAGGCCAATAAAAATCATTCCACCTCTAAAGTATATCCTGTTGGTGTCTGACTTCCCCAAGGTCACTTCCCCACTTCACAATTCTATCTCTCCCCCCTGCTCTCCATTCAGAACATTCCTAGAGGCAGGGACAGGAAGTTGGGATACCCCTAAGTTTTGTAACAATAAAATTGCATGAAATAAAAGGAAACTAAGGCCAGAGATGATCTCTCTATGAACCTGCTGCCCATTAGTGTGATTATGGGAATGGAGGGTCTGTCATCTGTACATAGGAAAGTCAGACCAGTGAATTAATTGGGCAGCAGGAATTCTACAGTGGATCCAGCTACTGAATGCTAAAGCCAATAGATCAGAACCAGGCCTCACAAGAGACATGCTTCCATGTGGCATTTAATGCCACAAAGAGGAAAATATATGTCCAATGGTGAATCTCTTTGTGTGAAAGGAGACAAAGTTTATATCTTCCTTTCCATCTCCAGAATTTCCCTACCAAGGGGAATCAAGGCCAGCCCCATTGCATGACCATAGCTTATACTCAACCAAGACTAGAAATATTCCGTGTTTCCACAGCACCAAGGGAAAGGGATTGAAGGAAAGAGTATTGGGCAGTCATTGAACCTGCGGTCCTAGAATTTGGGAGATGAAGAAGGTTGTATATCACTAGGACAGAAGAGAATAATACAATATCAATAACAAGGATGATGAAGACAACTCACATGCTTTTTATACCTACCATATAAAAAGGACCTTTACTCATAGAATGCTATTATATACAGAGAAAATGTAATTCATTTTTCCAGATAAAGAAACTGAGGCCTCAAAAGGAGGAGTCATTTACTACACAGAGAGTAGACAGAAAAGAAAGGATTCTATCCAAGTTTTATGATTCTGAGCTCAGGGCTCTTTCTACCACAATGCACTGTGCCATGGGACCAGGGGGGGTGGGGAGAGTGTCACTTTTGTCTATTTCTGTCATGCCAGGGAAAGAGAGAGCCCCACACAAAGTTGGGGGCCCAATCCAGATACTCACCATAGATTATAATATTCTTGGTTGCAGTACGCGTCAAACCAGTGAATGAGTTAGATGCAGTACAGGTATAAGTGCCAGCATCACTCAGGGATGCAATAATAGAAAATGTGGCTGAGTTGCTGACTGGTTGTCCATTGTGTAACCAAGTGAATTGTGCTGCTGGGTTAGAATCAGCAACACAGCTCAAGGTAATATTTGCCCCACTAGGGTACTCATTGGCTGAATGTACAATTGTGACGTTATCTGGGCCATCTGGAAGAAAGAAAAGGATTCCATATTGAGATTATGGCAGAAATAAGGGGGCATCTCCTAGTCTATAACCCATCACCAAGAACCACTGTGTCTCCCTGATCCTCCTTTGAGCTGGGAAATTCTCAACTCATCTTCTACTTTTCCAGTGTGGATCTGAACTTGGAAGATCTTAGGGCTTTCTCCAGTTCAGCACCCTGGCTGGCCACCCTCAACCAGAACACATGGCAAGGCCAATTTGGGCTCCCTAAAGATGAAGTGGGTTGGGAACCTCAGAGCCTACCTCTTTAGCTCTCAGAGAAGGGACTTAATTAGCCTGGGCCTCTGGGAACACACCACCAGGCTAAAAGAAGGCACCATAAAGGAAGAAGCAATATACTCACTGGTAACATTCAGTGTGAATGGATTACTCCTTTTCCTAAACAATGGGTTCTCGATTTCACACACATAGGGCCCTTTGTTTTCCGTTCTTCTGAGACTGCGGATAGTGAGTGTCCTCTTATCCGGCGACAGCTGTATCCTGTTACCACCTGGGGCAAGTCCATTTATGAACCACCGGTAAGCGTGAATTTGACCTGTAGCATTGCATGTCATTGAGAAGTCCTTGGACTCCACTGCAGTATTGTTGGAGGTGATGATGGTAGGTTTGGACAGTGGTGCTGTGCAGGGAATAGACAGAAAATGACTGTATTCGTACTTTTTCTTATCTTATAACCATATAAGTGGTTTGGAAGTGGCCTGTCTAAGACCTTGGCAAGGCTGGGGACCAGAGACTAAAAACCTGTGATTTCAAAGGCAAAGACACCCCTTTCTATGGTGCAGATCTCATCTCCTCCAGTCCTTAAGAAAAGTTCTTCTTCAGTTCTGTGACTGACAAAGACATTCACATGGAGTCCAAGCCCCTGGTGCTCAGTCTTTCTGGTCTGAGGCAAGCTGGTCTGGGGATGATAGACCACTTCATCCAGCACCTGGGCTTGGATTTGAGGCCTTTCTAACTTGGCAGAACCACCAAGAGTTTATGATTCCTTGGCCTGGACTTCCAGAAGCCAGGGTCCCTTACCTTGACAGCTTGATAAGGATATTGGGAGCCGGTGGTGTGGATAGACTAAAGTCAGGCCATGGGGAGATTGTGCTCAGAAAGGGAAACATTACTTTAACTCTGTCGAGGAAAGAAAAGGAAAGGCAGAGAGTGGGAATAGATCAGTTCTTATCAGGATACAAAAGGATGAGCCTCTGGCTGGGAGTCAGGTGAGACCTGTTTCAAGTCTGGATATATTGAACCCACAATAGCATCTCTAGAGCATAGGACATGATTTGCCCCCAGGATGTCCATACCCTTTACAGAAGATTCTAGAATTCCCTGCTTTGGGATCTTTACTTTCCTTTGGTGTTTCCTGCCCTACAGGATGAGAATGAGAATGTTGAAGGTGATCTTCAAGCTCACATGAGGTTTTATGCTGGGAATCTAAGCTAATGGGGACTAAATTTCCCTGAGCCTTTATGGTCCAAGGAGAGACCTTTCCTAATCTCTAGTTGGAAGTTAAAATACCTCACTGAGAGAGGTATGTGTTGTAATAATTAAAGGAGTTTGGCATAAACTGTTACAGATAAAAGAGTGGTTGCCTTAAACTGTGACCTCAAAGATATGTTTTCAAATCAAAAATATAGTGGTCACCCGGGAAAAATTCCCACATATTAAATATAACCAAGTCAGCTGGGTTTTATGGAGATTTTAATTAATACAAATAAGGAATTAATGAAAGAGAGAGAATAAGAGGAAACAATGAGAAAAGAGATAGGCCAGCTTAGGCCAGCCTAGGCTTTTAAGCCTTAAGAGAGAGATCAGTCAGTCTTTTATCACTCATGTAAAAAAAAGACTCAAATACAGGACTACAATCCCCACGAGCCTTTGCTCCACTTCCCCAGAATGCCTTGTAATCTCACCTGGGCCGAGATCGAGAAGGGATTTAAGCTGATTCAAAAGCTTTTGAGGGGGGCTTGGGGCTTTTGGACTTCCGTTTTGCAGCAGGAGAGTCTCTTGCGTGATGTGAGGTTATTTTGTCTAGGCCTCTGGCCTAGGCACATGTTTCTTACTTGTATATTCTTTAATCTTTAATCCTTTAATAAACCTTTAAAAAATATAATACTTCTTGCAGAGAGAAACTAATTTCTACCTGCCTCAGTCTCCCCATCTCCCCTAAATTTTAATCTTTACACTCACCACAAGATTTGTCCCAAGCAAGACTCTAGTGTTCAGAGAGATACCAGTTCACCTTTGGCCAGCTCAATCTCCATCTAAGTTCAGCCATCAAGCCCTTCCCATTCATCTTTGGCCATATGAAACCTCTTCAGAGAGAGGTCCTCAGAGAGAGTTTTTCTCTCAGCTTCTGATTTCCTTTTAAAGAGAATTTTCTCCTATGTCACCTCCCCTAAGTTCTCACATCTACCAATCACAGTAGACATTTTCCAAAGGACAAACCATTCTTAATTCACACCTGAGTAGACTAAAACCTCATACCTCTTTTGTTAAGGCTTGTCCCTTACAAGTTGGCAATTTGCCTGACCTTCATAGGTACTTAGCACCTTCCTAAAAATGGACTTAGCTTAAGGCTTTTGTTTCACTATAAGTATGAGTTAAGTACTTATTTATTGTTCAGTAAAGAGTTTACAACTTTATCTTCCTCTAAAATATGCTTAAGTATGGGTGGAGTAGAGTTCTCACATTCCTGACTAAGTCCCTTCATTGTTAAAATGGGGAATGGTCTTAACCAAGTGTTATGAAGTAGGGTCTGAGAATTTTTAAGATTCACAGTGTGCCAGAGCAATCCCTGGGGCACATCCAGGATCATCAACAGGCTTCCTTCCTGGGTCATCCATGGCCAGCTGTCTTAAAATTAATTTCCAATTTTACAGGTATAAGTGAGAAATATTTCAGCTTCCTTGACCTTTCTCCTTGTTATTTTGGTAGAGCTTGCACTCCATCCCTGGGTCTCCACTGGGAAGTTTAAGGTGAGGAAGAATGAGCCTCCCATTTGTATCCAGTAAAGCCAAGTGAGACTGACCAGGACAGTGACAAATCTGAGGTCAGCTAGCCACCTTTTGTAGTGGGGGGAGAATATGAAGAAACAGTGAGCATGCTCCTGAGCATGAAGGTCATGGTAGGACTTTTTGGAAGGTGTTTTGGCAGCATCAATGGATCCAGTGACTGACATGACATAGTGACTAGTGTTGGACTAAGAGTGAGAAAGACCTGAGTTCAAATTCTGTCTCAAAATGTTACTGGTTGTGCGACTTACTAGCAAGTCCCTATCTGTGTCTCAGTCTCCTGATTTGTTAAATGGGTAAAATAATCTCTCCCTCTTAGTGTTGTTGGATGAAATGAGACCATATATAAAAGCTGTGTATAAATCCCAAGAAGAGCCCAAACAAAGGTTCAGAGGAAGGAAAGTCAGAGTGTGAGACTGGGTACCAAATGTAGACTCAGGCTGTCTGAGCACACAATGCATGGCCAGAAGTATCTGTAATGCCTGCTGCCATTTTGTGAAGGGCTAAGGTTTAATGCCAGAACAAGAACACTCAAGGATAGTCTGTAGGCAATAGAGAGTCATAGAGAAGAGACATGAGCACACACATATTTTATTGAAGGGCCAATTAAGGGCACTAGAGATGCTTAGCCCAAAGAAGAAAAGACTTGAGGAGGAGGGGAGACATGTCTCCAAAGACTGGTCAAGTTATAATGGGTTTGATGCCCCTGCCAGGGGATGCTCAGTGGTTACATTGATCAGGGAGGGACTATTTCCTAATGTGTCAGTATCTTTTCTCCTTACAGCAACATTCCGGTACCCTTTTATCTCTTGTCTATCACAAAACAACTCTTTTTTAAAACCCTTACCTCCTGCATTAGAATCAATACTCTGTATTGTTTCCAAGGCAGGAGGGCCAGGCAATGGGGGTTAAGTAACTAGCTCAAGGTCACACAGCTAAGAAGTGTCTGAGGCAAGATTTGAACCCAAGATTTCCTGATCCACAGCCAGGCTCTCAATTCGCTGAGTTACCCAGCTGCCCCTGCAGATCAGCTCTTCAGAGGAGTAATGGCTTCTTTTTCAGAAGGGGCAGGGATTATGATTGGAATCCTGGTGACTAATTGAGAACTCTACTATATTTTGTTAGAAAGATAGGCGAGTAGGATTGTGTGGCCTCTGACTCTTATTTCTCCTAGTCTGCCTCCAGAAATGTGGGAGAAAAATGAAGATGATTCCTCAATTTCTTGACCTTCTCTAGGCCCCTGGTCTCCCTCCCTTCCCCAAGCTTGCCTTTCACACAATATTTACTGATATGGATCTCATTGTTCTTTTCAGGGTTATTCATTGTACCTCCTTTTTTCCCAACTTCTTTCTCAAGCAAAAAGTCTTTACTTTTCTGTTTTTAGAAGATGTGGTAGACCTAGATTGATGTAGCCCCAAAATTAAGGAAATAAGATTTAAGAAGACAGAGCCGAAAAGAATGGAGAGGCAGCAAAGGGATCAGGGATAGGGTAGTCTAGAGATAAAGTGAGATGGAGGAGAGTTTTCAGCAAGCTGTATCTCAAGGAAACTGGTCTATGGGTTTTCCTTGACTACACAGGCCAAACAGCAAACAGTTTTAATGGACTTGACTCCCTTCTCATTTCTCTTCCAAAAATGATTTGGGATGCTTTGCAAAACTGATCTGAAGAGGATTCCTGGACTGACTCTGCAACAGTTATGAGACGCATAAACAGGCTCACATCCAACCCAATCCTTTCTTGGGTGAGGAAGGGCTCCAACATTTGCCCCTCTATAATCAGATGGAAATCAGGCTGGCTCAATCATCCCTGGCCTCAGATATTCCTCTCTTGCTATTGGTCTCCTTCTGTCCACTAGGTGGAACTACCAGTACAGGAAGGACTCATTAGTACTAAAAGTTTCAGAGTAGCAGTTGACACATAATGTGATCTAGGGCATCTTAAACTCTCTAGGGCTGTCTCTGGATACAACTGACTTCAGTTCCCTGGAAAGATCAGGAAATGTCCAATTAAACAGGAAATCTTGAAAATCAAAAAGAGAGTTTAATAAAATCAAAAGAAAATAAAAAACAGAATTAAATAATACTAGGATCTGGTTTTTAAAATATAAATACAATTAAATAGATGAAGCATTGGTTAATTTGATTAAAGATAGAAGAAAACATTATAACCAATAGCAAAAATGAAAAGGATGAATGAGTTAGCAATGAAGTTGAAATTAAGGAAATTTTGAGCACTTATTTTGAGCAATCATGTGCCAGCAAAATTGAAATGTAAGTAAAATAGATGAATACTTACAAAAAAGATTAATTGCTCAGATTAACAGAATTATAAATAGAATATTTAAACAACTCAATCTTAGAAAAAGACATTGAAGAAACCACAAATGAGTTCTCTATGAAAAAGTCCCCAGGATCAGATTGATATACCAGTGAATTACCACACTGAAGGAACAATGAATCTCAATGCTATTTAAACAATCTTAAAAATCTAGGCAATGAGGGCTATGGGGTGATTAGTAGATAGCAGGGCCTAGATTCAGGAGGACCAGGGTTCACATCTGGCCTCAGATACTTTGGATGTGTGACCACGGGCATGTCATTATCCCCCTTTTTCTAGCCTTTACTTCTCAACTTACTTTGAACCAATACTCAGAATTGATTCCAAGATGGAAGGGAAGAATTTTCAAAAATAGGTAAAGAAAGAATCCCACCAAATTCCTTTTGTGATCCAAATATATTTTTGATACCAAAGCCAGTGAAAGCAAAAACAGAAAAAGAATTGGAATACTTAAATAATCCTGTATTAGAAATAGAAATTGAACAAGGCATCACAAATGTCCCTAAGAAAAAATCCACAGGGCCTGATGGTTCTATAAGTGTGTTATATCAAACATACAACGAACAACTAATCCCAATATTATACAAAATATTTGATGTAATAAACAAACAGGGAGTTGTACCAAATTCCATTTATGACACAATTATGGTACTGATTCCAAAGCCAGGCACATCAAAAACAGAGAAAGAAAACTATAGACTAATCTCCTTCATGGACATAGATGCAAAGGTCTTAAATAGAATACTAGCAAAAAGACTCCAGCAACTGATCCTGAGGGTTATTCATTATGATCAGTTGGGATTCATACCAGATTAATATTAGGAAAATCATCCACATAATTGACCATATCAACAAGCAAACCAACAAAAATCACATGATTATCACAACAGATGCAGAAAAAGCCTTTGACTAAATACAACACTCATTCCAACTGAAAGCACTAGAAAGTATAGGAATAGAAGGGCCTTTCCTAAAAATAATAAACAGTATATATCTAAAACCATTAGCCAACATCATCTGCAATGGAGATACACTAGATGTATTCCCAATAAGAGCACAAGTGAAATAAGGATGCCCATTATCACCTCTACTATTTAACATTGTACTAGAAACACTAGCAGTAGCAATTAGAGAAGAAAAAGACATTGAAGGCATTAAAATAGGCAATGAGGAGATCAAGCTATCTCTCTTTGCAGATGATATGATGGTCTACTTAAAGTATCATAGAGAATCAATTAAAAGGCTAGTGGGAATAATCAACCATTTTACCCAAGTTACATGATACAAAATAAACCCACATATGTTATCAGCATTTCTATATATTTCCAATACATCTCAACAGCAAGAATAAGAAAGAGAAATTCCATTTAAAATCACCCTACACAATATAAAATATGTAGGAATCTATCTGCCAAAGCAAACACAAGAACTATATGAACACAACTACAAAACAATTTCCACAAAATTAAAACTAGATCTAAATAATTGGAAGAACATTAACTGCTCATGAGTAGGATGAGTTAACATAATAAAAATGACAATCCTACCCAAACTTATTTAGTGCCATACCCATGGAACTACCAAGAAAGTTGCTTATTGAAGTAGAAAAAACATCACAAAGTTCGTTTGGAAGAACCAAAGATCAAGGATATCCAGGGAAATAATGAAAAAAAAATGTGGAGGAAGATGTCCTAGAAGTAGCAGATCTCAAACAATACTATAAATCAGGGGTCATCAAAGCAAAATGGTACTGGCTAAGAGACAGAAAGGAGAATCAGTGGAATAGACTTGGGGTAAGGGACCTCAGCAAGACTGTCTATGATAAACCCAACGATCCCAGCTTTGAGGACCAAAATCCATTTTTTGACAAAAATGGCTGGGAAAATTGGAAGACAATATGGGAGTGATTGGGTGTGGATCAACATCTCAAACCATAAACCAAGAAAATTCAGAATGGGTGAATGACATGAATGTTAAAAGAAGGAAAATATAAGTAAATTAGGTGAACACAAAATAGTATGTATATATCAGATCTTTGGGAAAGCAAAGATTTTAAGACAAAGCAAGAGTTAGAAAGAATCACAAATGGAAAGTAAATAATTTTTATTATATTATACTAAAAAGGTTTTGTGCCAACAAAACCAATGTAATCAAAATTAGAATGGAAGCAACAAATTGGGGGAATAAATCTTCATAACAAAATCCTCTGACAAAGATCTAATTACACAAATTTATAAAGAGCTAAATAAGTTGTACAAAAAAACCATGCCATTCTCCAATTGATCAATGGGCAAGGGACATGAATAGGCAATTTTCATATAAAAAATAAAAACTATTAATAAACACAGGAAAAAAAGTGTTCTAAATCTCTTATAATCAGAGAGATGCAAATCAAAACAACTCTGAGGTATCACCTCACACCTAGCAGATTGGCTAACATGACAGCAAAGGAAAGTAATGAATGTTGCAGGGGATGTGGCAAAATTGGAACATTAATGCCCTGCTGGTGGTGTTGTGAATTGATCCAACTGTTCTGGAGGTCAATTTGGAAATATGCAGAAAGGACACTAAAAAACAGTCAGCCCTTTGATCCAACCATAACACTGCTGGGTTTATACCCCAAAGAGATAATATGGAAAAAAAATTTGTACAAGAATATTCATAGCTGCACTCTTTGTGGTGGCAAAAAATTTGAAAATGAGGGGATGCCCTTCAATTGGGGAATGGCTGAAAAAATTGTGGTATATGTTGATGATGGAATACTATTGTGATCAAAGGAATAATACACTGGAGGAATTCAATGGGAACTGGAATGACCTCCAGGAATTGATGCAGAGTGAAAGGAGCAGAAGCAGGAGAACATTTTACACAGAGACTGATACACTGTGGTACAATCAAATCTAATAGACTTCTCCATTAGTTCCAAATGCAGTGATCCTGATCAACTCAGAGGGATCTATGAGGAAGAAAACTATCCATATTCGAAGGAAAAACTGTGGGAGCAGAAACACAGAAGAAAAAGAATTGTTTCATTACATTGATGGAAGGGGATATGATTGGGCATGTAGACTCTAAATGATCACCCTAGTGCAAACATCAACAATATGGGAATAGGTTCTGATTAAGAACACATATAAAACACAGTGAAATTGCATTTCAGCTACAGGAAGGGGTGGAGGAAGTAGAAAGAGGGAAAGGATATGATTCTTGTAACCAAGAAATAATGTTCTAAATTGACAATATAAAATTTAAAATATAACTCCATGAAATATTTCAGTAGCTATAAGACTTAAATCCTAAATATTTACATTCGCCACACTCAAGTTATGTTTTACTCCAGAACTGGCTACAAATCATGTTTGTAAATATTATGTAGAAAAATATAAAAACATGTTTGAATGGAAATAATTTCCATATGGTGCTATTTCTTTAAGTTAAATAAAGCAACTTTTTTTAAAAAGATAAAAAAAAAATAGACAGAGGAGAGTTAATCCTATCTTTCACAAGAGACTGATGACTTAGCTATCCTGATCAATACATTGATCTAAGACATTTTCAAAGGATTTATGATGAAGAAATATACTCTCTACCTCCAGAGAAAGATCTGATGGTGTCTAAATGTTGTATAAACAATACTTCTTTCAATTTCTTTTTTCTTGGCTTTTGTGTTGTTGTTACAAAGTGGATAATATGTACATATGTTTTACATAATTTCATATGTACAAAGGACATCACATTTTTTGTCTTCACAATGGGTCAGGACCAGGTAGGAGGGTGGGAATGCAAAATTTTAAAAAACTGTTATTAGTAAAAATATAAAGAATTTGGAGTTTGGAAGGAAGTTTGAGATTTCCATTCCATTGAGGTCCTGGGATAAATTGGCAAATAGAATCATCTACCTACAATCTTGCAAAAGGTTTAAGATACAGGGTCCTAATTTTTTGTAGTTGCCTTTATTGAATAGTTGGAGGCATTGCCCAGAAGAACAAAAAAGGCAGAAAGTAATAAAAGCCCTTCTTAATGAGGTAATTCCTAAGATTGGATATCCCAGATCACATAATCAAAATGATAATGGTCCTGGCATCACATCACAGATTATTCTCATGATTGCTAATGCTTTGTGCTTAACCAACAACCTTCATTACACCTGGCATCCTCAGTACACAATCAACCCTGTTTGCTTCAGTTTTCTCATCAGTAAAATAAGCTGAAGAAGGGAATAACAAAACACTTCATAACTTTTGGTAAGAAACACCAAATAGGGTCATGAAGACACAGACATGTCCGAAATAACTGAACAACAATTTTTCCTTTTCTGAAAGGGAAATTTTGTGATTCTGAACAATACTGGCTGTCTCAGTCATTTTCTTCCTTTGGTTCCTCTAGTTTGGGACATACTCCTGGAAGGGGGGCAGGGACTGAGTCATTTTCCTGTATCTCAAGTCCATAGCCTAGGGACTTTTTGCTGAGAAAGTGGGTGAAAAATATTGTGGGATAGAGGTGAATGGCCAGTTGTGGCCCAGGTCAGTTAGATGAATGAATGAATGAATGAATGCATGCATGCATCATGCATGCAAGTACCAGTGGACTGATAAGAATAGGATTAGTAATGTGGGAGATGGGGAAGGAGGGAGGAGGGCTTGGCATTCATCCAGTACTACATATCAGCCTTATCATTCAAATGAAGATAATGCTTGTGCTTTGGAACTGTATTTTAATTTAAAATCCAAGATTTTGATTTTTGTTCTAGAAAAGATCTTCAATAAGAAGCTTGCTAACTCCTAAATCCAGGGAATGAACTGTTGCAGAAAGATGCAAAAACATACATTATTACATCAAGAAGATCAAGAATGAACTTTGGATATGGTTGATTGAACTAAAATTTAATTGAACATTTATTGTAAATGTACACATTTATGACAAAAGGGACTGCCCCTAATTTGGCTTTCTGTCATTGTGCCTAGCAAAACATTGGTTTTGCTTTCTTTCTTTCTATTTCCTCCCTTACTACTCTAATTTCCTCTCAGAAAATTGAATATTGTATATATCTATAGTTAGAAGTGCATTTAGGACTACAAGATGATTATGTTAAATGATCAATGGGGAGACTAGTCACCCAGTGATCATCAGGGGGGATTGTGAATCTTAAAAATTCTCAGACCCTACTTCAGAACACTTGGTTAAGACCATTCCCCATTTTAAACAATGAAGGGACTTAGATCAGGAAGTGGGAACTCTACTTCACCCATACTTAAGCATGCCTTAGGGGAAGATAAAGTTGTAAACTCCTTGCTGAACAATGAAAAGTACTTAACCCATACTTATAGTAAGGCAAAAACCCTTAAGCTGTGCCTATTTTTAGATCTAATTCAAAAAGGTGCTAAATACCTATAAAGGTCAGACAACTTGTAAACTTGCAAGGAGCAAAGAGGTGAGAACTTACTCAGGTGTGAATTACTCAAAGTTTAGTCTACTCAGGTGGGAATTAAGAATGGTCTGTCCTTTTTAAATCGTCTACAGTGATTAGTAGTTGTAAGAACATAGGGGAGGTGACATAGAAGAAAATTCGCTTTTAAAAGGAGCTCAGAAAGGGCTCTGGGGAAATTCAGCTGGAAGGAATCAGCTGGAGAGATTGAACTGGGAAAGGCTGAATGGTGGCTGAACTTGATTGAGCTAGCTGAAGCTGAACTGTTGTCTCTCTGAACACTAAAATCTTGCTTTGGACAGATCTTGTGGTGAGTTGATAAAAGACTGACTGATCTCTCTTAAGGTTAGCCTAAGCTGGCCTAGCCTTTTTCTCATTATTTCCTTTCTCTCTCTCTCTCTCTCTCTCTCTCTCTCTCTCTCTCTCTCTCTCTCTCTCTCTCTCTCTCTCTCTCTTTCTTTAATTCCTCATTTGTATTAATTAAAATCTCTATAAAACCCAGCTGACTTGGGTATATTTCATATATGGGAATTTTTCCCTGGCGACCACTTTATATTTGATTTAAATCAAGACACTGTACTGAAACCATATTTTCTACGGTCACAATTTAAGCCAACCACTCTTTTAACTGCCACAGTTTATACCAGACCACTCTTTTAACTGTTACAGAACACAATGAGATGCTATATTGCTTAGTAGACTTTAAAATGCTGGGCATCTGGAAACTCTTGTAATTAGTATCATTTCATTTCTCTGTGCATAGAAGATTACTCAGTTTAGGTCAATTCCCTGGGGGTAAGGGATAAAGCTGATCTCAATAGGTGAGCCATTGAAGTGGGAATGACCAGGAGAACCAGAGGGGAAGCAGTTAGAAACCAACAGGGGAAGAGCCAAGATGGCAGCATAGCAGGAGCTTCTCTGAATCTCCTTCTAGCCAATCATTACAAAGCATCTCAAGGGGGCAGCTGGGTAGCTCAGTGAATTGAGAGCCATGCCTAGAGACGGGAGGTCCTAGGTTCAAATCTGGCCTCAGACACTTCCCAGCTGTGTGACCCTGGGCAAGTCACTTGACCCCCATTGCCTAGCCCTTACCACTCTTCTGCCTTGGAGCCAATACACAGTATTGACTCCAAGACGGTAGGTAAGGGTTAAAAAAAACAAAAAACAAAGCATCTCAAAAGGACAAAAATCAGAACCAGAGAAATAAAGGCACTCTCCCACTGGTCACAGTGTGAAAGGTAGGCAGTGAGTGAGGATTCCTATGCCATAAAGAAAAGAAACTGTTCAAATCAAAGCACTAGTTGACCACACTTTCCCCCACATCAAATACTGAACCACAGTTAATGCCAGGGCCAGGAGAATTTCCAAAGTCTCAGGGGAAGACTGAGAGCACCACAGAATACCCCTGAGGGCTGTGGCTGGCCTTGGCAGTGAGACTCAAAGCTAAATAACACAGTCCTTGCAGCAGGGGAAGCAAAGGGGCAGCCAAAAGGGTAGCCAAAGCAGAGTGGAGGATGATGAACTTAGTGCAAAACCCATGTTGCAGTTGAAAATACAAGAAGCAACAGCTGAGGAAGATAGCCTTAGGAAAAAATGCTTTGAAGCAGGAACTACACATAAAAAAAAAAACAACAGAGATCTACCTGCCCTCATTCAATCCTCAGAAAGGGAACGAAAGATACTCACAAGGCAAAGCCCTTGAGACAGAAGCTAAGAAACCAATGACCACCAACATGCAAGAATACCAATCCTAAAGGGGCAAAAGGAGTTAACAAAAAAAACCATCTTGACCCTGGAAAATTTTTATGGAGAAAAAGAGCAAATGTAGAATATCTGTCTTGTAAAGTGGGTAGAGGAAGTGCACATCATCCTCTTCCTCATTTCTTGCTCTGGGGCCCAGGGGTCTCACATTAAAAAAAATCCCTTAAATTCTGTTTTAGAATATATATTAAATATTGTTTCTAAAGCAGAATAGCATAAGGGCTTGGGATTTGGGGGTAAGTGGAATGCCCGGGGTAACAGAGATACAAAGTGACTAAGGACAGATTTGAAGCTAGGTCCTTCTGACTCCAGGCCTCTCCCCTCTATTCACTGAGCCCTTTCATCTTGTTGTGAGAAAAAGAGAAACCATTAAAAGGAGAAAGCTGTGGGAGAGACCTGAGAACTGGAGAATTACCACCATTCTCGGAAGGAAATGCTTCCTCAATGTTCCAATTCCTGCATGATCCAGCAACTTTAGCACTAGATGACTGGCATGGAGAGGTGCCTTATTAGTCTATTTCAGACTTCTCCTAATTCATAAACTCTTCATGTGTTTCTGATTTCGCTTTATTGAGATTCCTTAGTAGCAGGAAAACTCACCAAAGGAAGACACCCACATCTCACATACAGTGCCAAAAACAAGGTGGTGAAGTATGGGTGAGAATATGACTCCTGGGAAACAAGTCCTCTTCTGCAAGTCTGACTTGGCCAGATTGGGCTGGATGGCTCTTGCCACTCTGTGGCTCAGAATAGGGCAAGGCTTTCTCTCTAGGACTGGGAGGGAAGAATCCCAGGTGCCTTTCATAAGTTAGGTAAAGGAGGAACCTGGCCCTTGGAAGTCCATGCCTCCAAATTTGGAAAAGATACAGAAATGGAGACTGGAGAAGTCTTTCAGAACAAAGGAGCCACTAGGAGAACACACTGGTGGCTAACTCTGTTGGTTCTTAAATTTATTTGCAGGGATTTGATACTAACGATTTGTACTTTGTAAGGACATGGTAGTTGTCCCTGAATAAGTATCAGATATGATTTGACTAAGGTCTCAATCAGAGCAATTGAGTTACTTGAGAAAGAAGGGATACTTAGAGAAGAGTTGTCTTTGGAGCTTCTTAAAATATAAGATTACTTCCCAGGCACCAGGGTTTCTTTCCCCCTCCCTCATCAAGCCTCATCACTGACATGCAACTACCTCAAAGTTAGTCCTTCAGCCATATACACTATTATTCTCCTACTCAGCTAGCCTATGGAGTGTTGGATCTTTCTCAGGAGTCTTTTTCCTACACTAGGTTATGTAATATTTTAATTTGAGAAATTGTTTGGAGCTGTAGTAGTAGTAGTAGTAGTAGTAGTAGTAGTAGTAGTAGTAGTAGTAGTAGTAGTAGTAGTAGTAGTAGTAGTTGTTGTTGTTGTTGTTGTTGTTGTTGTAGTTGTAGTAGTAGTAGTAGTATTGGTAAAGAGAGGGGAAAATGGAAGAAAGGTCAAGAGATATTAGTGTTAAAAGGAATTTCCCTCCAGATTATGTGTTTTTGTTTGATATCATCAATCACTGACCTGTAGGTCATTTATCATTGAGATTGACTGGTATTGAGAAACCCTCAGAGAAAGGAAGTTGAAACCAAGGAGAAGGGAAACTGATCCGACAGAAACTGCCCCCTTGTTAATCCAAGGAATTGCTCCTGCTCTTCTCTCTCTCTCTCTCTCTCTCTCTCTCTCTCTCTCTCTCTCTCTCTCTCTCTCTCTCTCTCTCTCACTCTTTCCAGTTTGACATGTACTATCATTTTGTTCAGTCTCTTTACATTTAACTCTTCCTAAACTATTCTTAAGTAAGTTATTATAGTTTATTTAGATTGGCTAAAATACACCAAGATGTTGACCAGAACCAGTAATCAAGACTGATCAAAGCCACAACCGCACTGCAGAAAACTTTGGATTGGTGAGAAATGGTTAAGTATTGGGGGAGGGAAGCAAGCTGAACTTTTGCTTTTTTCCCCAAATAGAGCCAGGTTTGGGGATTAAGCTCTAATTAATGATTAAATTACAGCTAGGAAATATTGTGGATGGAGTCTGGAGTCAAAAAACTCATCTTTCTGAGTTCAAATCTGGTCTCAGACACTCAATAGATGTGTGACCCTGGGAAAGTCACTTCACCATCTTTGCCTCAGTTTTCTCATCTGTAAATTGAGCTAGACAAGGAGTGCAAACCCCTCCAGCATCTCTGCTAAGAAATGGAGTCAGGAAGAGTTGTACATGACTCTATAATTACTTGTTAACAATTTCTCCTCACACATAAGGGTTTTGCTTTCCATCATCATTTGCCTCTATGATTCTAGTTCAGCCCTCTGTGGCCACACAGAACACTTCTAAATCCTCTTCCACGTAAGAGTCCAGAATATTGCTATCAGGCCTCTCCCCAAAGCTTTCTATTCCTTTTTCTAATATGTAGTTCCTCAATTGATCTTCAGAG
Source organism: Monodelphis domestica (assembly GCF_027887165.1). NCBI lineage: Eukaryota > Metazoa > Chordata > Mammalia > Didelphimorphia > Didelphidae > Monodelphis > Monodelphis domestica. The sequence goes on from NC_077230.1 coordinate 425,790,889, forward strand.
ACTCCCAAACCCTCAGCAATCTGGCTGAACACTCCCCAGTTCACTGTTGCCCCTTGTAAAATGTGTCATCTAGAACCAAATACAATAGTAAAAGTGCCATCTGATAGTACAGAAGGGCAGCTATCTCCTTATTCTTGGAAATGGACATGCTTCTCTTAAGACGGCATTAGTGGTTGGGGTAGTTGTGTAGCTCAGTGGATTGAGAGCCAGGCCTAGAGATCAGAGGTTCTGGGATCAAATCTGACCTCAAATAATTCCTAGCTATATGACCCTGGGCCACTCACTTAACTTCCATTGCATAGTATTGATCCTACGTCTGATAGGTAAGGGTTAAAATAAAGTTTGCATTATGTTTTTTCAACTACTCTATTACCTTTCCTACAGATAATAACTTTGTGGTTCTCTCAATCATCCCCAAGATCTCTTTATGAAATCTAACTTGGCATTAATGATCTGTATCCAATTTCCCCTTTTTTTAAATCAACCATGCCCCATTAATTTAACTTTTTTCTATGACATGTATACTAGTAACTGCCCCATCGAGGTCGATTTTTTTTTTGTGATTTTGACATTTTGTATTCCAGGATAGGACCTGATATCAATTCCCAATAATATTCATATTATCACATTCCATCTACTGTACCAGCTTCCTGAACTACTTCTACATCCTATCTGTTTTTACCATCCCTATCATGCCAATTTTTTCTTTCTCTATATTATCCTTCCAGGTCCAAAATTATGCTTTCTGCTTGTCTACAGAATTACTAGAACATTAATGGTCACCATTTACTAAGGTCTTTAAAGATATTATTTCATTTGAGCCAAGTCACTCATAGGAACATTGAACGGAATGAGTTCAAGAACAGAAACTTCAGAAGATTTGTCTGAACTGATGCAGAATGAAGTGAGTAGAACAAGAAGGTAATTTATACAATAACGATAGTGTTGTGAAGTCAAAGAACTTTGAAAAACTTGGGAACTCTGATCAATGCAGTGGCTGACAAGGGCTGCAGAAAGACTTTAGAAACATCTACAGTGATTGGTAGATGTAAGGACTTAGGGGAGGTGACAGAGGAGATTTTGTCCTTAAAAATAAGAGCTCAGAGAAGAACAAGAGGAGGGGGATCTGGTTTCTTATTCTCATTCTGAAGGAGAGCTCCTTGAGGAGCTCCTCTGAGGGGCTCTGTCCCTTGGGGTAGGAGCTCTGGAGGCTCTTGAGAGAGGCCCTTTGAAACAATCTCTGTCTGGAAGACTCTTTGAGAAAGCAGCTGAGATGCTGCTGGCCTGGTGTCATTAGAAATACTTACTTAGACAGATCTTATGGTGAGTTATAAAAAAACTGACTGATTTCTCTTTTAAGACTCAGGTCTAGGCCATATTGGCTTTGAGACCCTTCATACTTATTCCTTTTTTACTCTCTCTCTCTCTTTCTTTGATTACAAATTGTATTGTTAATTAAAATCTTTATAAAACCCAATTGACTTGGGTATTTGAATAATTGGGAATATTTCCCTGGCAACCACCTTATATTTGATTTTAAAACCCAAGACACTGTAGTGAAACATATTTCTCTGGTCAAATTTACTCACCCTCTCTTATATCTATCACAATTTATATCTTCCACTATTTTAATCACTACAGTTGAAAACCTCAACCATTTTAAATCTCACATGGACTGGGGATGACAGACTACTTCATCCAACACCTGTACTTGGATTTGAGGCCTTTCTAGTTTGGCAGAACTACCAAGAGTTTATGATTCCTTAGCCTGGACTTCCAGAAGCCAGGATTCCTTACCTTGACATCTTCTTAAGAATATTGGGAGAAACTGGAGAAGATAGACTAGGGACAGGCCATGGGGAAATTGTGCTCAGAAAGGGAAACTTACTTTAACTCTTAAGAGGAAAGAAGAGGAAAGGAAGAGAGAGGGAATAGATCAGTTCTTATCAGGATACAAAAGGATGAGTCTCTGGCTGGGAGTCAGGTGAGACCTGGTTCAAGGCTGGAGATTTCAAACCCACAATAACATCTCTCCTGCCTAGGACTGTGTTTTGCCACCCCAGGAGGCAGTTCATACCCATTTACTGGATTCTGGAATTCCCTGCTTTGGGCTCTTCTCTTTCCTTAGGTGTTTCCTACCCTACAAGATGAGAATGAGAATGTTGAAGGTGATCTTCAAGCTCAGATGAGGTTTTATGCTGGGAATCTAAGCTAATGGGGACTAATCTTCCCTGAGCCTTCATGACCCAAGGGGAGCCCTTTCCTTATCTCTAGTTAGCAGGTAGGCCTTGCCACTGAGAGAGGTGTGTGTACCAGAGTAAAGCCTGGGGCACATCCAGGAGCATTGACAGGCTTCTGTCCTGTGTCATCCATGGCCAGCTGTCTTAAAATTAATTTCCAAATTGACATTCATAAGTTAAAAATATTTCAGCTTCCTTGACCTTTCACCTTGTTATTTTGGTAGAGCTTGCACTCCATCCCTGGGTCTTGGTTGGGAAGTTTAAGGAGAGGAAGAATGAGCCTCCCATTTGTATCCAGTAAAGCCAAATGAGACTGGCCGGGAAGGTGACAAATCTGAGGTCAGCTAGCCACCTTTTGTAGTGGGGGGAGAATATGAAGAAACAGTGAGCATGTTCCTGGGCATGAAGGTCATGGTAGGACTTTTTGGAAGGTGTTTTGGCAGCATCAATGGATCCAGTGACTGACATGACATAGTGACTAGTGTTGGACTAAGAGTGAGAAAGATCTATATTCAAATTCTGTCTCAAAATGTTACTGGCTGTGTGTGTTACTAGCAAGTCCCTATCTGTGTCTCAGTCTCCTGATTTGTTAAATGGGTAAAATAATTTCTCCCTCCTGGTGTTGTTGGATGAAATGAGACCATATATAAAAGCTCTGTATAAATCCTGAGAATAGGCCAAACAAATGTTCAGAGGAAGGAAAGTACAGAGTATGAGTCTGGGTACCAAAGGCAGACCCAGGCTGTCTGAGCACACAATGCATGGCCAGAAGTATCTGAAAGGTCTGATGCCCTTTTGTGAAGGGAGCCAGACCAAGAACACTCAAGGATAGTCTGTAGGCAGTAGGGAGTCATGAGCAGAGAAGAGACATGAGCACACACATGTGTATTTGAAAGGCCAATTGAGGGCACTAGAGATGCTTAGCCCAAAGAAGAAAAGACTTGAGGGGGAGGGGAGACATGTCTCCAAAGACTGGTCAAGTTATAATGAGTTTGATGCCCCTGCCAGGGGATGCTCAGTGGTTACATTGATCAGGGAGGGACTATTTCCTAATGTGTCAGTATCTTTTCTCCTTACAGCAACATTCTGGTACCCTTTTATCTCTTGTCTATCACAGAACAACTCTTTTTTTTTAAACCCTTACCTCCTGCATTAGAATCAATACTATGTATTGTTTCCAAGGCAGAAGGGCCAAGCAATGGGGGTTAAGTAACTAGCTCAAGGTCACACAGCTAAGAAATGTCTGAGGCAAGATTTGAACCCAAGACTTCCTGTTCCACGGCCATGCTCTCAATCCACTGAGATACCCAGCTGCCCCCACAGATCAACTCTTCAGAGGAGGTAATGGCTTCTTTTTCAGAAGGGGCAGGGATTATGATTGGAATCTTGGTGATTCTGATTGGGAACTCTACTATTTTTTTGTTAGAAAGATAGGAGAGTAGGATTCTGTGGCCCCGGACTCTCCTCTCTCGTAGTCTGCCTCCCATAATGTGGGAGAGAAATCAAGATGATTCCTCAATTTCTTGACCTTCTCTAAGGCCCTAGTCTCCCCTCCCTGGCCCAAACATGCCTTTCACACAGTATTTACTGCTGTGGATCTCATTGTTCTTTTCAGAGTTATTAATTGTTCCTCCTTTTTTTTTCAACTTCTTTCTCTAGGAAACAGTTTTTACTTCTCTGTTTTTAGAAGAGTTGCTAGACCTAGAGTATGTAACCCACAAAATTAAGGAAATAAGATCTAAGAAGACAGAGCAAGAAAAAATGGAGAGGCAGCAAAGGGAACAGGGAGAGGGTAGGCTAGAGAAAAAGAGAGATGGAGGAGAGCTTTCAGCAGGCTGCATCTCAAGGTAATAGCTCCAGAGGCTTTCCTTGACTACACAGACCAAACAGGATTCAGTTTTAATGGACTTGACTCCCTGCTCATTTCATTCCAAAAATTATTTGGGATGCCTTGGAGAACTGAACTGAACAGGATTTCTGGACTGACTCTGCCACAATGCCAAGACCTATAAACAGGCTTGCTGGGAGCCATCAGGCCAGGACTCCTTGACAGAGGCACGTGTGTTACTAAGGAGGCCATAGTGTGGCCCTTGGGAAGATGTGATTGTCCCCTCAGCCCCCATTTGCATGACCTCTTAATTGACATGATTTTTATTTCCCCTGGTCTGAAAAGGAATAATGCCAGAGCAAAACACCTGTACTCTAATTCTCTAAAACATCACTGAAAGATCAGACCCTCAAACCCAATCCCAAAAGACTATCATGTGTTAAACTTTACTTAGGTACATAATCCCCAGTAAAACCACAGCTACAGGCCAAGCCCAAAAACTTTTCACTCACAGAAACCTATTCTCATGAAGCCAGCACACAAATCAATCATAGAGACCTATACAATAAGTACAAGTTCATCAAGCTTCAATATGCCTCAGTGACTGGATTACACAAACCAGTAAGTCACCAGTGGGAAACTCCCTAGTAAGAACCCTGAGAAATGACCAGTCTGATATGAAATCTGAATTATGTTTCCAGTACCCCTCAACCTCAATGATATGATTGTTGAATTGTCTTTTAAGAACTGTTGATAATTATCGTATTTCGTTAAAAGCAATAAGTAATTTTCCTTGATTGTTTGTAAGCTTAAAACTTCTCACAGGGTAATGAGAAAATTAAGCCACCTGTGATGAAATCATTTATCTTGTATGCTGTCTGTAATCACAATATATGAATATAGAATGTTAATCAAGTGATTTGTTAAAAGTTAATGTATCACTTTTCCAATTATCTCTCTTTGAACATGTGTGTTAGCTAATGTATCTATGTGCAAAGAAAATGGGCATAAAAATAAACACCAAGCCTGGGGATGGCAGAGCAGCTATCAGATGCAAAGCAATCCCATGGCCGTAATGATTAAGCTGTCTTCCATTTGTTATTTTGACTGATCCTTTGCCACCTGTCAGGAACCCCTGGAGTCTCGAGTGAGGCTGGACCTTGCCTGTGGCATTTCTGGTGCTGGAAGAGGACCATTCCTGTCAAGTTAAATCCCCTTCCCCTAACCCAAAAATTTTGAATGGATCAGGTTCCCCGCCCCGAAGAGGTCCCAGGCCCCCCATGGACAGAGCAAGTTTTGTGGGGGGGATTAATCCAGGGCTCCCAATATAAGAGGAGCCGTTCATAACAGGTTAAGGTAAGAGAAGAAAAGGGCTGCCATGGGACACAGTGAATTGAAAGAAAGAAAACTTTTCACTGAAATAATTAAACACAGTTTTCAGAAAAGTGGAATAAAGGAGAGAAAAATAAGCAAGTCACAGCTGATTTATTCTTGGAGTTTATTCAAAATTGCGGTCTGTGGTTCCGTAATGTAAGGATGGTAGATTTAGACACAGAAGAAAAAGTTAGCCCAGAATTAAAATCTTATAACATCCCCATGGGCTAGACAACCACCAGTAACCCCTCCATCTGAGGAAAGGAGGAGTGGATGGTCAGGAATGAGGGGTCCCCCTCATCCTCCAACTCCATGACCCCCAGATTCTCGACTCTAGCAGAGAAAAGCCCATTTTTCAATCCCTTGTCACCTGCCTTTTCAAATGTTTACACTTAAGGCTCATAGAGCCAAAACCTTTTTTCACCTCTAACAGTTTTAAAGGGACAGTACTTTGGAAACAACAAGATGGACTTTTTCATTTCTTCTTCCTTTTTCTTTCTTCCTCAAGATCTTGAGTAAACACCTTAACTCTTAAAAGCATGCTTCCCTAGTATGTGTTTAATGTTTATTATGTGTGACTCGATGCGTGTCTGCATCCTAAGTTTTGTGTTCACATTTTCCCTAATTGGCCATTTACAAAAAAGTACTTCAAAGTCCTCCGCCGAAAAGAAATAATTTATGTTCCATAAATCTTCTTTCATTTTGTTTTAGAAAGGGCCCATTCAGAAAAAAAAAAGAGAGAAAGAATGATTTGTAACCTACAAAGGGGACTTTATTCCCCCAAACTGGCTCTTCTCTTAGATTTGATATTAAAGATCTATATAGGCAACCTTGGAAAACTGCTAATTAGTCTGAAAATGTACTGTGATGAGTGGAATTTTATGGTGATGATTGTGTCTCAGTTAGAAGTGAAATGTTAGCTAAATTCAATTCTGTTCAAGCCAGAGGTCTGTTTATCAACACTAGAACCAATAAGAGATAGTGATTGAAATAAGTTCAGAACTGGTTGAAGGTAATTAATAGACAGCTTGACACCAAGAGGAATTTTCCTTTCTAAAAGACAAAAAACCATAATGGATGCTTACTAAAACATAAGATATTTATATGTCAAATTCAGTCACTCAACAGTTATAGTGGAGAACTTTTTTCTAAGAATTAAATGTTGAATTTCAAAATGAGATATCCTTCAAAGACAGCAACATGTTAGCATTGAGATTGTAGAAGTTCAGAACTGGTAATTAGCATATGTGAATTTGCATAGTTGATAAGTATGTGATGTATGGCTAATGTTAGAAGATGTAAACAATGTTATACTTGATAGGGAATATATGTGCTATGAATAAGAAGAAACATATCTATTCAAATGTAATTTGTTATGATGTCATAATAGATGAATACAAAATATGTATGAAATTGTGCTGTGAAGAAAATTAATTTTTATGCAGATTATGTATAGTGCAATTGGCAAAGGAAATTTGACCAGTTCGGAAATCAAATAAGATTCATTATTAGGCTATTAAGTCTAGGTAAAAGGTAGTCGCCTCTCCCATACTTATAGTAAGAGTAATAGGGACAAAAACTAAATGTTTTATTCTGCATGGAGCAGAAGTATGAAAGGAAAACTGGAATCTTAAGGAAACATTGTTAGAGAACTTTAAACAAAGTCAATTTGGAAGTTGTTAAGTTTTTCATTAATATACTGAGAGAGATTTAATATCAAGGTTTTAAAAACATGTAACTAAAGCGTTAAAAAAGGATTGGAAAGAAAGGAAAAATCTTCACAGACTACAAGTGCAGTCAAGCAGTTACTGTCCTAAAACATTCCAAAAGTAATTTATCCCCTTCCTCAGGTACAGAAAGGAGAACAAAAGTGCTTGTAATCATTTTATATTTATATTAAGGGACCAATAAAACAAAATATTTTAAACAGATAAAAGTTTTCAGCTACCTTATTTAAACTACAGAGATATAATTTGAAAAACTTGAGAGGTTGGCTGATAGCTGGAATAAATCTTGATCTGATAATAAGATATATTACAACTAAGACTTAAAGAAGCAACAGGTGTTTTAAGAGTTTATTTGAGTTGCCTAAATATTATAATCTCTATAAACTACTATTAAGTAAAAATATGAGTTTTTCTAGAAGCAGACAGAAATAAAAGGTTTTTTTAATTCAAACTGCACAATGCTGGCTAGGTAATACAACTGCAAATGTCCAAACTACAAATCCAGAATCCTAAAGAAGCTCAGGTTAGAAAACATAACTTCCTTTTAATAATGAAAATTGATATATTACAGTTAGCTAAACAAAAATAAAAATGCAATGATTTATGAATAGTTGGATTAACTGATCCCAGCACAGGCACACATCCAACCCAATCCCTTCATGGGTGAGGATGAGTTCCAACATTTGCCCCGCTATAATCAGATGTAAATCAGGCTGGCTCAATCATCCCTGGCCTCAGATTTTCCTCTCTTGCTGTCTCATTCTGTCCACTAAGTGGAACTACCAGGACAGGAAGGACTCTGGATCATTACTACAAAATGTTTCAGAGTAGCAGTCTATGTTTCTGTAGCAGTCAGAGAGAGAGAGGGAGAGAGAGAGAGAAGGGAATGGGGCTTAAATACCCCCTCTGTTTAGGCTGGGCCAAAAGGCCCAAGCCCTTAGTTAGCTGAGGCAAAGAAAAGAGATCAGTCCCTATCACTCACGTGACCAAAATGGAGAAACAGTCTCAGGGGCCTCCACCTCCAGCTTCCTTCAGAGCAAGCTTCTCAGAGCACAACCTCTCAGAGCAAAACCTCTCCAACCACCCTAGTTCTCAGACCCCGCTATCTTTAAGGAAACCATCCAAGTTCCCTCCCCTCAGTTCTCACATCTACCAATCACTGTCCATGTCTTCCCTGTGCCAATGGTGGCACTAGCTTAACCCAGGACCACCCAGAGGTCTGCGGCTTTGCACATGTCTGTTGAAGGTCATAATCTCAAATAATTAAATCTTGATCCTTTGCTGCAGCCCTTCCTAAATCCTGTTACCCTGAGTAGGGTGGAGATTGGAAGTTCCAAGACCTGGTTTTGTCATTCCAAGTATCTCTATTGTATAAATTCTAAAATCAATCATGACTCAAAGAACTTCCTGTTCTATGCTTAAGCATAGATCAAAGCCCTTTCCATTGTTTAGCAAAAGGTTTCTGTCCTAAGGTAGTCTTAAGTAGGGAGGAGAAGGATCCTCCCTACCTAATGTTGGAAATGGGGAAATTTCCAACATTCAGAAGTCTAAGAAATTTTAAGGTTTACAGTCCTCAGTTTTTGTAGATACCTTTATTGAGTAGGTAGAAGCTCTGCCCAGAAGAACAGAAAAAGGCGGGAAGTAACAAAAGCTCTTCTTAATGAAGTTATTCCTAGGGTGGGCCATCCCACATCACATCATCAAAACGATAATGGTCCTGGCTTCACATCACTATTATTGTCATGATTGTTAATGCTTTGGGCATAACCTACAAGCTTCATTGCACCTGGCATCCCTAGAACTCAATCAACCCTGTTTGCTTCAGTATTCTAATCTATAAAATAAGCTGGAGAAAGAAATAACAAAGCACTTCAGAACTTTTGTCAAGAAACACCAAATAGGGTCATGAAAACACAGACACATCTGAAATAACTGAACAAATTTTCCTTTTCTGAAAGGGAAATTTAGTGATTCTGAACCATACTGTCTGTCTCAGTCAAATTTGCCTCCTCTTGTTTGGAACATACTCCTGGAGGGGGGCAGGGACTGAGTCATTTTTCTGTATCTCTAGTCCAGAGCCTAGGGACTTTGTCCTGAGCAAGTGGGTAAAAAATATTGTGGAGAGGTGAATGGCCTCTGTGGCCCAGGTCAGTTAGATGAATGAATGAATGAATGCAAGATAAGAATAGGATCAATAATGTGAGAGGTGGGGAAAGGAGGAGGCTTGGTGTTTGTCTAGTGCTACTTATCAGCATCAGTTTCCTTACCATTCAAATAAAGATGCTTGTGCTTTGGAACACAATGAGATGCTATATTGCTTAGTAGACTTTAAAGTGCTGGGTATCTGGAAACTCTTGTAATTAGTATCATCTCATTTATCTATGCCTAGAAGATTACTCAGTTTGGATCAATAGATTCTCTGGGGGTAAGGGATAAAGCTGATCTCAATAGGTGAGCCATTGAAGTGGGAATGACCAGGGGAACCATAGGGGGGAGCAGTTAGAAACCAACAGGGGCAGAGCCAAGATGGCAGCATAGCAGGAGCTTCTCTCAATATCCTTCTAACCAATCATTACAAAGCATCTCAAAAGGACAGAAATCAGAACCAAAGGAGTAAAGGGCCTCGCCTACTGGACACAGTGTGAAAGGTAGGCAGTGAGTGTGGATTCCTATGCCATAAGGGAGAGAAACTGCTCAAATCAAAGCACTAGTTGACCACATCTTCTCCCACAACAACTACTGATCCACAGTCAATGCCAGGGCCAGGAAAATCTCCAAAGTCTCAGGGGATGACTGAGAGCACCACAGAATACCCCTGAGGGCTGTGCCTGGCCTTGGCAGTGAGACTCAAAGCTGAATAACACAATCCTTGCAGCAGGGGCAGCAAAAGGGCAGCCAAAAGGGCAGCCAAAGCAGAGTTGAGGATGATGAACTTAGTGCAAAACCCATGTTGCAGTTGAAAATCCAAGAGGCAACCACTGAGGAGGATAACCTTAGGACAAAATGCTTTGAAGCAGGAACTACACATAAAAAAAACCATCAGAGATTTACCTACCCTCACTCAGTCCTCTGAAAGGGAAGGACAGATAGTCCCAAGGCAAAGCCCTTGAGGCAGGAGCTTAGAGAACAGTGACCACCAACATGCAAGAATCCTAATCCTCCAAGGGCAAAAGGTGTAAAGAACATCAAAAAAAAAACCCTCTTGACCCTGGAAATTTTTGAAGGAGTAAAAGAGCAAATGTAGAATGTCTGTCTTGTAAAGTGGGTACAGGGAGTGCACATCATTGTCTTCCTCATTTCTTGCTCTGGGGCCCAGGATTCTCATATTAAAAAGAAACAAACAATCCCTTAAATTCTGATATAGAATATATATTAAATATTGGTTCTAAAATAGAAGAGTATAAGGGCTTGGGAATTGGTGGTAAGTGACATGACCAGGGTAACATATATAGGTAGTAAATTAGGACAGATTTGAAGCCAGGACCTCCTCACTTCAGTCCTGGCCCTTCTATTCACTGAGCCCTTTCATCTTGTTGCTAAGAAAAGAGAAAGCAGGAAAAGGAGAAAGCTGTGGGAGAGACCTGAGAACTGGAGAGTTACCAGCATCTTCAGAAGGAAATGCTTCCTCAGTGTTCCAATTCCTGCTTGATCCAGCAACTTTAGCACTAGATGACTGGCATGAGAGGTGCCTTATTAATCTATTTCAGATTTCCCCCAATTCATAAAGTCTTCCTGTGTTTCTGATTTCTCTTTAACAAGATTCCTTAGTAGCTGTTTCTAGTCAAGGAAAAGGGAATGAGGATTCCAGAACTTCCACAGGAAAGCTCACCAAGGGAAGACACCCACATCTCACAAACAGTGCCAAAAACAAGAGGGGGGGAAGTATGGGTGAGAATATGACTCCTGGGAAACAAATCCTCTTCTGCGAGTCTGAATTGGCCAGGTTGGGATGGATGGCTCTTGCCACTCTGTGGCTCAGAATAGGGCAAGGCTTTCTCTCTTTCTAGGACTGGGAAGGAAGACTCCCAGGTCCCTTTAGTAAGTTAGGTAAAGGGGGAACCTGACCCTTGGAGGTCCATGGCTCCAAAGGGGAAAAGGCACAGAAATGGAGACTGAAGGAGTCTTTTAGAGCAATGAGGCCACTAGGAGAACCCACTGGTGGATAACTCTGTTGGTCCCTGAATTTATTTGCAGGGATTGGATACTGAGGATGTGTGCTCTGTAAGATTATGGTAGTTGACCCTGAATAAATATCAGACATGATTTGACAGAGGTCTCAATCAGAGCAACTGAGCTCCTTGAGAAAGAAGGGATACTTAAGAGAACAGTTAAAAGTCTTGTCTTTAGAGCTTCTTAAATTTCAAGATTTCTTCGCAGGCACCAGGGTTTCTTTCCCCCTCCCTTATTATCAAGCCTCATCACTGACATGCAACTACCTCAAAGTTAGTCCTTCAGCCATATACACTATTATTCTTCTACTCAGCTAGCCTATGGAGTGGTGGATCTTTCTCAGGAGTCTTTTTCCACACTTAGTTTATCATTAGGTTGTGCAACATTTTAAATTATGAGATTGTTTGGAGTTTGATAATTTCATTAAATGAATGTAGAAGCAATAGTAGTAGTAGTAAGTAGTAGTAGTAGTAGTAGTAGTAATAGTAGTAGTAGTAGTAGTATTGGTAAAGAGAAGGGAAAATGGGAGAAAGGTAAAGAGACACTTAGTGTTAAAAGGAATTTTCCCTCCAGATTATGTGTGTTTCTTGGATATCATCAATCAGTGACCTGTAGGTCAATTACCATTGAGATGTGCAGGTATTGACAAACCATCAGAGAAAGGAAGTTGAAACCAAGGAGAGGGGAAACTGATCCCACAGAAACTGCCCACTTGGGTGTTGCCAGGCAAACTGAGGAACTATTATTGGTTCTTTAGATGTGATTGGGGAGAGCTAGTGGGTGGAGAAAGCTACTTATAAGGTTAGACCGAGGAACTGCTGCTGCTCTTCTTTCTCTCTCTCACTCTCTCTTTATTTCTTTCTCTCTCTCTCTCTCTTACTCCCTACCCACCCATCCCCCTCTCCCTCTCTCCCTCTCTCTACATTTCCCTACCTTTCCTATCACTACTCTGATATAATAAAACTACTCAAGATACTACCAGCATCATAATTTAATTTTAATTGTTGCCCTCTGGTGACGATAAAATTTTGACATTTGGTTTCATTTTGTTCAGTTTCTTTACATTTTCCTCTCCCTAAACTATTCTTAAGTGTTAGTAGTTGATTTAGACAGGCTAAATACACCAAAATGTTGACCAGAACCAGTAATCAAGACTGATCAAAGTTACAACCTCACTGCAGAAAACTTTGGATTGGTGAGAAATGATTAAGTATTTGGGGAAGGAAGCAAGCTTACTTTTTGCTTTTTCTCCCAAATAGAGCCAGGTTTGGGGATTAAGTGCTAATTAATGATTAAATGACAGCTAGGAAATATTGTGGATGGAGACTGGAGTCAGGAAACTCATCTTTCTGAGTTCAAATCTGGTCTCAGACACTCAATAGATGTGTGACCCTGGGAAAGTCACTTCACCCTGTTTGGCTCAGTTTCCTCATCTGTGAAATGAGTTGGACATTGAACTGGCAAAACCCTCCAGGATCTCTGCTAAGAAATGGAGTCAGGAAGAGTTGTACATGACTCTATAATTACTTGTTAACAATTTCTCCTCACACATAAGGGTTTTGCTTTCCATCATCATTTGCCTCTATGATTCTAGTTCAGCCCTCTGAGGCCACACAGAACACTTCTAAATCCTCTTCCACATAAGAGTCTAGAATATTGATATCAGGCCTCTCCCCAAAGCTTTCTATTTCTTTTTCAAATATGTAGTTCCCTCAATTGATCTTCAGAGACTCCAGATCCCTCACCAATCTGGATGAACTTTCCCCAGTTCACTGTAGCCCCTTCTAAATTGTGTCTTCTAGAACCAAATACAATAATCCAATTGCCATCTGATAGTACAGAAGGACAGTTATCTCCTTATTCTTGGAAGTGGACATGCTTCTCTTAAGACTGCATTAGTGGTTGGGTAGTTGTGTAGCTCAGTGGATTGAGAGCCAGCCCTAGAGATCAGAGGTTCTGGGATCAAATCTGACCTCAAATAATTCCCAGCTATATGACCCTGGGCCACTCACTTAACATCCATTGCACAGTATGAATTCTATGGCTAATAAGTAAGGGTTAAAAAAAGTTTGCATGATGTTTTTTCAACTGCCCTGTTACCTTTCCAAATGATAATGAGTTTGTGGATCTCTCAATCATCCCCAAGGTCTCTTTATGCAATCCAACATAGCATTAATAGTTTGTCTCCAATTTCCCCTTTTTTAAATCAACCATCCCCCATTAATTTAACTTTTTTCTGTGGCATTTGTACCAGTCACTGCCCCATGGAGGCCAGTGATTTTTTCTGATTTGGACTTTTTTATTCCAGGATAAGACCTGATATCAATCCCCAATAGTATTCATCTTATCACATTCCATCTTCTGTGCCAGCTTCCTGAGCTACTTCTGCATCCTATCTGCTTTTGCCATCCCTATATTTCGAATTTTTCTTTTTCTCTTTTCCTTCCAGTTACAAAATTATGCTTTCTGCTTGTCTGTAGAATCAGTCGAACAATAATTGTCACCATTTACAAAGCTCTTTTCATGTTATTTCATTTGATCCAAGTCACTCATAGGGACAGTTCTGTTTCACGAACAGAAACTTCAGAAGATTTGTATGAACTGATGCAAAATGAAGTGAGTAGAACCAAAAGAGTAATTTATTCAATAACAACAATGTTGTAAAGGCAAACAACTTTGAAAAATTTGGGACCTCTGATCAATGCAGTGGCTAACAAGGATTGCAGAAGACCCATGATAATAAGTTACTCACTTTCTACAAAAAACTACGGACTCCCTATGAAATCAGCTGCCTCCCTTCAGAAATAGGATGCAACAGGGTGTAAGTTGCAACAGATATTTTTTAAGCTTGGGAAATAGATTTCCTTCATAGTCCATGTGACATTATAGGTGTATTTTAATCTTAAAACAGTTACTAATGTATTAATATTGCAACATATGAGCTCATGTACGGGATTCATAGGCATAGTAGTTCTTGATCATTGTATTTAATAGGTACTCTATTAATTCTGACCACTCTTCAAATCTACAGTCCAAAGGTCAGAAGAATTCCTGGATAGGCTGCCACAGGGTCCTAGTTCCCACCTTGTCAGACCAGATTCTATACCAGTTCACATGCTTAATTAACCTCTTCCTCTTTGATCTTGTGGTTGTCAGATGAGCCAATGTTAAGTCTTATGCCTTGTCACATGAACATTAGCCACCTCCCATTCCCCATTGCTTAATCCTCCAATAAAAGGTTGAGGAAATATGTAGTTCACTGTCTCTCTCTCTCTACCACCATCAGAGGAGCACACAGGCTGGATCCCATTAAGGCTCTTTAAGCTGTTTCTCTGAGTCTTTCTTCCTTTATTATATTCCCTGTTTTTCTATATCCCCTTTACCCATTTTCCCTCAGTTTCTAACTCTCCTTTTCAGGTGTCCACCTAAGAATATATTAATTTGTGGCTACAGGCAGGCACAACCCAAACTTGTCCCAAACATATTCTTTTTCATTAGTGGTAGAAGGTAGAAGGGGAACAGAAAATAGATTTTGGCTAATTGGAAAAAATTAAATTTAAAAAAGCTCTTTTCAATCACAGGTGTCAAATACATAGCCTGCAACATTCCCAGGTGCTGCCTGAACCAAGGGAAAAGGCAATTGGGAAATAGTTAACAAAAGAAAATAACACACAGATAATTATTTGCTAAATTAAAATATGTGCTTTAAGCATCCTCATGTACAGATTGAGGTCAATAAAAAGGCATCCCTCCTCTTAAGTATATGCTTTTGGTGTCTGACTTTCCCAAGGTCACTTCCCCACTTCACAATTCAATCTCTCCCCCTGCTCTCCATTCAGAACATCCCCAGAGTCAGCACAGGAAGTTGAGATACCTCTAAGGTTTGTAAGAATAAAACTGCATGAAATAAAAGGAAACTAAGGCCAGAGATGATCTCTCTATGGATCTCTATGGATCTCTCTATTGCCCATTAGTGTGATTATGGGAGTGGATGGTCTGTCATCTGTACGTAGGAAAGTCAGACCAGTGAATTAATTGGGCAGCAGGAATTCTACTGTGGACCCAATTACTGGATGCTAAAGCCAATAGATGAGAACCGTGTTTCATAACAGACATGCTTCCATGTGGCATTTTATGCCACAAAGAGGAAAAATATGGGTGCAATAGTGAATCTCAGTGTGTGAAAGGAGACAAAGTTTATATCCTCCTTTCCATCTCCAAAATTACCCTGCCAAAGTGGATCAAGGCCAGCCCCATTGCATGACCAGAGCTTATACTCCAACCAAGACTGGAAGCAGTCTATGGGTTCACAGCACCAAGAGAAAGGGACTGAAGGAAAGAGTATGGGGCAGTCACTGAACCCGCATTCCTAGAAGATGGGAGACAAAGAAGGTTGTATGTCACTGGGACAGAAGAGAATAGTACAATATCAATAACAAGGATGATGATGGCAACTCCCGTGTTTTTTGTGCCTATGATTTAAAATGGAATTTCTCCACATAGAATCCTATTATATACAGATCAAATATTATTTATTTTTCCAGATGAAGAAACTGAGGCTGCAAAAGGAGGAGACACACTTATTAAACAGATAGTAGACAGAAAAGGAAGGATTTGAAGGAGGTCAGAACAACCTCCCTCTGGGGGCCAGGAGTAAACTTTTGCCCAAGTCAGCACAACTGTTCCATCGGCTAAGCAGACACTCCCTGTATTGTGAACCACCCCCCCCCCTAGCCAGTTGCAACTGCCAAATCACGACATCCTCTTGTTCAACATTTCATGCTAGCCCCCTATACTATTAAAGGTGTTACCCTAGCCAAGCCAGCATGGCTCTTTCTTTGGAGCAGCCCTAATGGGTTAGTTTCATTAAAGATGTACCCTTGCTTACTTTCATTGTCTCCATGTCTCCATTCTTGGGGGATTTTCTCGAACCCAATATTTGGTGCATTAACTGAGAATCCTTCACGAGTAGACTACCAGAACAGGGACACTAGTATTGTGGGACTCTGACTGATGGGGAACTGATCATGGAATTAGGACATATGACTAAGTGGCCCAGATAGTCTCACTCCCTCTGGCTATATACGAGGGCGACTAAACCAAGCCCAATTCCATTAAATTGTCAGGTTCCACCTGTGTGTGAGTGTGGACTGGCTTAGTACGCAGTTCCTTTGTCCTGTGAAGGACTAGGCCAGAAAGGCTGGGAAGCAATTGGGTGATGAATGTTTGAGTTTGTATTACTGACAGGAATTTTTGTCTGTGATGCCCAGATGATTTCTGCCTGAAATACCAGGGAGCCAGAAAATCCTTGTTTATTGTTTTTGCCCAGAATACAGAGGGTTAGACTCCCTCTGCCTAGTTTGGAACTAGGGCACCAAGGTGGGACCTCCATTACAGGGGTTGAAGTCCCCTGGGTCTTCGAGCCCATCTGTGAAAATGGCAATCACACAAAGATTAGGTTTATAGTTTGACTCAAACCTCCCTGAACTGCCAAACTGGGTCTATTTGGTCAGACCTATACAATTGGCTATAGACAAATCTGGAAACCTCATCATTTCTTTTTCAAGGCATTACTCTGTTACTTTGTTCTTTGTCTCATTATTTTTGTCTTATGTGTTTTCATGCCCCCAGAAATGGTGGTCCAGGTTCCCTCTCCTCCCCTATCCCTAGTTTTAACTCATTGGCCTGATTTTAAAGTCAAGGCTCACAGTCTCTCTGTGGGGGTAAAAAGGACTAGACTCCAAACCTTTTGTAAGTCAGAGTAGCCCTCTTTCAGTGTCGGATGGCCCAAAGGAAGAATCTGGAATAAAGAAGTTGTGAGTGCTGTCCGCTCCCAGGTCTTGGATCCGAGTCCTAATGGCCACCCCAATCAAATGCCTGATATCCTGACCTGGCAGGACCTGGTCTTGTATCTCCGTGCTTAGATATGTCCCCTGGAGTTGGCCACCAACCCCTCTAACATCATGGTGGCCAAGGCACCGACACCAATACCTCCTCTGTCACCCATTTCAGGATCACAATCCCCAGACCCCCATTACCCCCACCCCCATACGTCCCTGGGTTTCCTCTCTTCTTCATCCCACTCTCCAGATATTGGCGTAGAACTCTTGGTCAGCAGGAAAGGAGTTAAGCCAAAAACCCAGTGGAGCAATGGGCTAGCCCCCTGCCATTTCCTTTCTACTCCACTGACACTCAGAGGAGCCCTTCCCCAGCCCCAGGTGTAACCCACTCAGAGCCAGATGGGCTAGAAGGTGGGGCCTGGGTTGGGTGGGCTGGAATGGGAGGACAAGTCCATGACCTGTGTGGTTTTTAGGACAATCAATGGGGGTTTGGGGTTTCTGCCTGGGAAAATATTTGCTATTCCTAGGGGTTGGTGAGCCCAGAGAGGAAGGGTAACAAGTTTGACCTGTGTGTGTTGCTGTAGATCCCCGGGCTTTCCCCTCCCCTTCCTCTCAATACCAATGAGGCCATGGCTGTGCAGTGGGAGGCATCTCCACCGCCTGCACCACCTACCCCCACCTCCTGCACATCAGACAAGGGGATGAGGCAGGCCCATTTCCCCTAACCCCCCTTCTTTCACAATGGCCCTCCCCATCCAAACGGTCGGGCCAATGGTTCCAGGGTTTTTTTGGTTTTTTGTTTTGTTTTGTTTTGTTTTATCTGTATTCGCTCATGTTAAATAGCTGAGCGCCATCAGGAAAAAAATGAGGAAATTTGCTTCTTGATACCCTAAATTCTAACACCAGGTAGCAATTGGACATACTTTACAAGAAAGAGGGCATAATATGGATAGAAGTCCCTTACTCTTTGCTTGGATTTTAAGGCAAGGGCCCACCGAGAAATCCAGACAGAGATGATAGGGAAAACAGACTACCTGGAAGCTATCAGTTCACTGATCAGATCTGACTCCTTCCTCTGTATTGTGGTAACTGTATATCAGTTAAATGTGAAATGTTAGCCAGATTTTCTTGAGCACAAAAACATTCATGGTTAGAAGTTTGTTTTGTTAGATCTTGCAATGCATAATGGTTTCAATGAATCCGAGAATTCTCTAAATGTGTTTGATAGCCAGCCCGGCAAAGAGAAGGAATGTTTTATTCTATAAGGACAGAAATTGTACTGGCTACTTTATATATGTAAAAGTCATCCAGAAAAAAAGTTGATATGTTACTCTAGAATTTAAACTTGGGATTTTTCATTTTTAATGTATGTCCTGTCAGAACTAGGAAGAAGAAATCATATGACACACAAGAAGTTTTTTAAGTGGTTAATCTGTGCATAGGATTTAATAATACAAGTACTAAGAATTTGGTATTTTGCAAAAGAGGGAATGTCTAAACAGTGTTGTCTTTGACAAAGGTTTGTGAACTATTTTTTTAACATTATTTTATTTGGTCATTTTCAGATATTATTAATTAGATACAAAGATCATTTTCTTATTTTCTTTACTTCCCCCACCCCTCCCACCACCCCTTCCCATTGGCAATGCGTGATTCGTCTGGGTATCACATGTATCCTTGATCCGAGCTCATTTCCATGTTATTGGTTTTTGCATTATGGTGTTCATTTAGAGTCTTTCCTCAATCATATCCCCTCCATCCCTGTGGTCAAGCTGTTACCTTTCCTCAGTGTTTTTACTCCCACCATTTGTCCTCTGCTAGAGGGTAGTGTTTTTTCTCCTTGATCCCTGCAGGTTGTTCAGGGACATTGCATTGACACTAATGGAAAAGTCCATTACATTCCATTGTACCACAGTGTATCAGTCTCTGTGTACAATGTTCTGGTTCACCTCCTCTCACTCTGCATCACTTCCTGGAGGTTATTCCAATCTCCATGAAATTCCTCCACTTTATTATTCCTTTTAGCACAATAGTATTCTATCACCAACATATGCCATAATTTGTACAGCCATTCCCCAATTGAAGGGCATCCCCTCATTTTCCAATTTTTTGTGACCACAAAGAGTGCAGCTATGAATATTCTTGTACAAGTCTTTTTACTTATTATCTCTTTGGGATACAAACCCAACAGTGCTATGGCTGGATCAAAGGGCAGACAGTCTTTTATCACCCTTTAGGCATAGTTCTAAATTTCACTCCAGAATGGTTGGATCAATTCACAACTCCACCAGCAATGAATTAGTGTCCCCACTTTGCCACATCCCCTCCAACATTCATTACTTTCCTTTGCTGTCATGTTAGCCAATCTGCTAGGTGTGAGGTGATACCTCAGAGTTGTTTTGATTTGCATCTCTCTGATTATCAGAGATTTAGAATGCTTTTTCATGTGCTTATTAATAGTTTTGATATTTTTGGCTGAAAACTGCCTATTCATGTCACTAGCCCATTTATCAATTGGAGTATGGCTTGATTTTTTGTAAAATTGATTTAGCTCCTTATATATTTGAATAATTAGACCTTTGTCAGAGGTTTTTGCTATGAACATTGTTTCCCAACTTGTTGCTTCTCTTCTAATTTTGTTTACATTGGTTTTGTTTGTACAAAAACCTTTTAATTTGATGTAATCAAAGTTATTTATTTTTACATTTTGTGGCTCTTTCTATGTTTTGCTTGGTTTTAAAATCTTTCCCTTCCCACAGGTCTGACATGTATACTATTCTGTGTTCACCTAATTTACTTACAGTTTCCTTCTTTATGTTTAGGTCATTCACCCATTCTGAGTTTATCTTGGTGTAGGGTGTGAGTTGTTGATCCAAACCGAATCTCTCCCACACTGTCTTCCAGTTTTCCCAGCAGTCTTTATCAAATAGTGGATTTTGGTCCCAAAAGCTGGGGTCTTTGGATTTGTCATAGACTGCCTTGCTGAGGTCACTTACCCCAAGTCTATTCCACTGATCCTACTTTCTGCCTCTTAGCCAGTACCAAATTGTTTTGATGACCACTGCTTTATAGTATACTTTGAAATCTGGGACTGCAAGGCCACTTTCTTTTGTATTTTTTCATTATTTTCCTGGATATCCTTGATCCTTTGTTCTTCCAAATGAACTTTTTTAAGGTTTTTTTCTAATTCAGTAAAAAAAAAATTTTTGGAAGTTCAATGGTTATGGAACTAAATAGATAAGTTTGGGAAAGATGTTCATTTTTATTATATTGGTTCATCCTACCCATGAGCAGTTGACATTTTTTCCAATTGTTCAAGTCTAGTTTTAGTTGTGTGAAGAGTGTTTTCTAGTTGTGTTCAGATAGTTCCTGTATTTGTCTCAGCAGATAGATTCCAAACTATTTTATTTTGTCTAAAGTGATTTTGAATGTAATTTCTCTTTCTAATTCTTGCTGTTGAGATGTGTTGGAAATATATAGAAATGTTGATGACTTATGCAGGTTTCTTTTATTTTCTGAAACTTTGCTAAAGTTGTTGATTATTTTGACTAGCTTTTTTGTTGATTCGCTAGGATTCTATCATCATATCATCCGCAAAGAGTGTTAAATTGCTCTCCTCATTGTCTATGTTAATGCCTTCAATTTCTTTTTCTTCTCTAATTGCTATTGCTAGTGTTTCTAGAACAATGCTAAATAATAGAGATAATAATGGGCATCCTAGTTTTACTCCTGATCTTATTGGGAATGCATCTAGTTTATCCCCCTTGCAGATGATGTTAGCTGATGGTTATAGATATAGGCTGTTTATTATTTTAAGAAAGACCCTTCTATGCCTAAGCTTTCTAGTGTTTTTAATAGGAATGGGTATTGTATTTTGTCAAAGGATTTTTCTACATTTAATGAGATAACCATGTGATTTTTGTTGGTTTGCTTGTTGACATGGTCAATTATGTGTATGATTTTCCTAATATTTAACCAGTCCTGCATTCATGGTATAAATCCTACTTGATCATAGTGAATGACCCTCCTGATCACTTGCTGAAGTTTTTTGCTAGCATCCCATTTAAGATTTTTACATCTATGTGCAATAGGGAGATTGGTCTATAGTTTTCTTTCTCTGTTTTTGACCTGCCTGGCTTTGGAATCAGTACCATGTTTGTGTAATGAAAGGAATTTGGTAGACTTCCCTCTTTGCTTATTATGTCAAATAGTTTGTATAGTATTGGGATTAGTTGTTCTTTGAATGTTTGATAGAATTCACCAGTGAATCCATCAGGCCCTGGGGATTTTTTCTTAGGGAGTTCTTTGATGGCCTGTTGGATTTCTTTTTCTGATATGGGATTACTTAAGAATTTGATTTCTTCTTCTGTTAGTCTAGGCAATTTATATTTTTGTAAATATTCGTCCATATCATCTAGATTGGCATATTTATTGCCATATAATTGAGCAAAGCAGTTTTTAATTATTGCCTTCATTTCCTCTTCTTTGGAGGTAAAGTCCCCATTTTCATCTATGATACAGTAAATTTGCTTTTCTTCTCTCCTTTTTTAAATTAGATTGGCCAGTACTTTGTCTATTTTGTTTGTTTTTTCAAAGTACCAGCTTCTTGTCTTATTAAGTAGTTCAATAGTTCTATCACTTTCAATTTTATTAATTTCTCCCTTAATTTTTAGAATTTCTCATTTGGTTTTCTTCTGAGGGTTTTTAATTTGTTCACTTTCAAGTTTTTTTGATTTGCATGTCCAATTCATTGATGTCTGCCCTCCCTAATTTGTTAATATATGCACTGAGGTTTATGAATTTTCCTCTGAGTACTGCTTTGGCTGCATCCCATAAGGTTTGAAAGGATGTCTCACCATTGTCATTTTCTTCAATGAAATTATTGTTTTTATGATTTGTTCTCTAACTAACCGATTCTGGAGCATCATATTATTTAATTTCCAATTGATTTTTGATTTTGCTCTCCATGTACCCTTGCTGATCATTATTTTTATTGCCTTATGATCTGAAAAGTTGCATTAATTATTTCTGTTTTTCTGCATGTGTATGCTATGTTTTTATGACCTAGTGTATGGTCAATCTTTGTGAACGTGCCATGTGCTGCTGGAAAGAAAGTGTATTCCTTTTTGTCCCTATTTATTTTTCTCCATATGTCTATCAACTCTAATTTTTCTAAGATTTCTTTTACCTCTTTTTTGTTTATTTTTTATTTGATTTATCTAAATTTGTTAGTGGTTGTTTCAGATCTCCCACTAGTATAATTTTTTATCTATTTCCTCCTTCAATTCTCCTAGTTTATCCATTAGAAATTTGGGTGTTTTACCATTTGGTGCATACATGTTGATTAGTGATATTTCCTCATTGTCTATACTCCCTTTTATCAGGATGTATTTACCTTCCCTATCCCTTTTAATCAGGTCTATTTTTGCTTTGACTTTGTCAGATATCATAATTGCTACACCTGCCTTTTTTCTGTCATTTGAGGCCCAACAGGTCTTATTCCAACCTTTAATTCTGACCTCGTGAGTATCTACCCACATCATGCATGTTTTCTGAAGACAACATATGGTAGGGTTTTGGATTCTAATCAATTCTGCTATTTGTCTACATTTTATGGGTGAGTTCATCACATTCACGTTCAATGTTATGATTGTCATTTGTGAATTCCCCAGCATGTTGATATCCTCCCCTAATTCTGACCTTTCTTCTTTTGCTATAACCTTTTAAACCAGTGGTTTCCTTCAAATCAGTCCCCCTAGTCCCCTCCCTTGTTATGCTTCCCTTTCTGGCCCCTTCCTTTTTGTTCCCTTCACCTCCCCCCTCTCCTTCCCTCCTTTTTGTGTTCCCTCTCCCCCAGCACCCCTTAGTTTTCCCTTCTCCCTTGCCCTGTTGGATGAGATAGAATTCTAGATCCCAATTGATTTAGATACTCTTCCCTTTCAGAGTTGATTTCACTGAGAGTAAGGCTTAAGTAATACCAATTAGGACTCTTTTCCTCTCATTCTTATAAGAGAACTCCTCCTGTCCCCTTCCCGAGTATATCTTTATGTGACAAAGATTGTTCTATTTAATTTATTTCTATTTCTTCAAGTATATCTTAGTACCATTATTGATTCCCCCCCTTTTTCTTTCTTTTTGTTTTTTCCCCTCCAAATCTTGTTAATGCCCCGATCTTTCCCTATGAGTGATTTGTTTGATTTCTCTATTAATGCATACAATTTTTGAAAGCTACACATAAGATTTCTCCCATAAGTTAGTATATATAAGTTGATCTAATTGTGACCCTTATAGAAGAAAGTTTGAATAAAAGAAAAGAAAAAAAGCACTTTTCTCCTTTTCCCTTTCTTTCATATTTACCTTTTCATGTTTCTCTTGATCTTTGTGCTTGGATGTCAAACTTTCCACTGAGTTCTGGTCTTTTCTTTACAAATATTTGGAAATCTTCTATTTTGTCGAATGCCCATACTTTCCCCTGGAAGTATAGAGTCAGTTTTTATGGGTAGCTGATTCTTGGATGAAAGGCCCAGTTCTCTTGCCTTTCTGAATATCATGTTCCAGGCTTTCTGGGCTTTTAGTGTGGCCACTGCTAGGTCTTGTGTGATCCTTATTGGCTCTCCTCTGAATTTGAAGTTTCTCTTCTTAGCTTCTTGTAAGATTTTCTCCTTAGCTTGGAAGCTCTTGAATTTGGAGATTACATTCCTGGAGGTTGTCTTTTGGGGATTTAGTATAGATGGTGTTCTATGAACTCTTTTGATTTCTATTTTGCCCCCTTGTTTGAGAATGTCAGGGCAGTTCTCTTTGATGATATCTTGTAGTGTGGCATTGAGATTTTTGTTAATCTCTGGTTTTTCAGGTAGACCAATGATTCTCAAAATGTCTCTCCTTCCTCTGTTTTCCTGGTCTGTCAATTTGTCAGTGAGATATTTTATGTTTTCTTCTAATTCATTATTTTTTTTTACTTTGCTTTATTAATTCTTGCTGTTTTGCAAGATCATTGTCTTCCAGTTGCAGTCTTTAAGGACTGGTTTTGCTTTTCAGTTTGGTCTGCCCTTCTGTTTGAGGCTTCCACTGTTTCTCCAATTGGGAGTTCTTGTCTGTCAGGCTGTTGACCTCTTTCTGAATTTGTTCCCATTTTTTTTTTGCCAAAAGGTTTCCATCTTTTGGATAAGCTCCATTTTGAGTTCTTCCAGAGCTTGTGGATAATATCCAATTTTGGGGGGCATGTTTTGATTTTGTTTGAATTTGATCCTCTTTAGCCTGGGTTTTCCCTCCATAAAAGTTTTCAATAGTCACTTGTTTCCCTTTCTTCTTGGTGGGTTGATCTTGGGCAATGTGAGCCATCCCTTTGGTGGTTTTCCCTTTCCTTTTTAGTCAGAGGTCTGAGTGAGATGAGCAGGTTTTCTGTGGACTTAAGTGGCGGTGCTTTTGCCTCAGACTGGTTCTTCCCAGCCTCCGCAATTTGTTAGTGTGCCTGCTGGCTTAGTCTGTGGTCTTTTCTCTCCTGTGTGCAGTAGTCTCTTGTAAAACCACTCTGAGGGGTAGTTCCCTGGTAGCCCTTGTCAGTTCCCAAGGACCCTGGTGTGCCCCCCCCTCACTGCAGTGAGGAGCAGAGATTTTGCCTCAGGCAGTTTCTAGAGTCTCCACAGGATTCAAAGTTTGCAAGAGTCCCTGTGGTCTGCTCACTCTCCAGTGCGCAGGGGTCTCCAGTGAAATCGCTCTGAGGGGTAGTTCCCTGAAAGTCCTTGTTATATCCCAAGGACCCTGGTGTGCCCCCCCCCAGTCCCCACAAAGACATTCCTCACTCAGTCGCTATCTCTGGTGAGCTCGCTGGTCCCTACTCTGTTTTGGTAGGTGAGGTGGGGGAGGGTAGCTCAGCTCATGTTTGTGTGCAAGCTTTTTCTCCTTCTTAGAATGTGGAAATGCTCAAACCCCACGTTCCTCCATTGCTGTGTCCTACTAGAGAATCCCTCCGTTCTTCCAAAGATGATTTTTTGCTCTTTTGAGGTAATCTATTTCGTTCAGTGCCGGAGGAGAGGAAGCTATTCGTATCTAGATTAGAGCCATGTTTACCCGGAAGTCCCATATGAATTGTTTTTTTAAATGTGCACAATGTATAGGAAGAAACTTGTGATCTAGAGATGTCTGCACTTATACTAAAGAGAGAATTAAGTTTTCCACCTAAAAAGGTTAAGGGCTTATGATATGCAAACTGTATGTCCTTAAAAAGACAAATTTGAGTACAGGTAAATGCTTTGCACTTCAGTCTGGTTACACACTGAAAGATTGCTAAAAGACTTAAAGTTATTTGGAAGTTGTACAGTTGAAACTATAATCCACTGAGAGTAAACTATTATGAAAGGGGTTTGATACATTCAAAATTTTAAATTGTAGTAAACTAAGCTCACTTGTTAAAGAAGAATGGGACAAGGTTAAAACCTAATTCCAGCCAAGCAATCTTAGGATAAATTGCTCACAAGCTATTAACCCCTTCCTTACACACAGAAAGGAGAAAGAAGTGGTTATGATTGTTCCACACTGATACTTAGGGACTGAAATAGGGACCTCACAGAGTTGACAACCACTGTGTGATAGGACTTAAAGATGAGGAGGGAGGTGAAAGAGAACAGATAGATGTTCTACTCTTATAATTGAATTCCTGACTAGGGATAATTTCTAAAATTAATGTATGTGTTGTGGGAAAATCACCTATGATTCTATAATTTCTCTGGACAGTTACTCTGAAGTGATTTCTATGTGGTCTTGTCTTAGTCTTTCAGATGGCCTAGGTCCAAGAGATGATACAGCTCTGAATTATATTACTATGGAGCTACTTAATTCAGCATCCATGTTCATTATTGTGTGATATGTAAATTATTGCCAAAATACATGAGAATAACTGAGTGATCAGCCTTGTAGGGATATAAAAGGCCTGTTTGAGAGTATGGAAATTTCTTTCTGGACTGCTGGTAAGCAGAATTTCTCTGAGCTGTAATGCACGAGACTTGTCTTACAGAGAATGTCCTGGGATGGTTACAAAGGCATATTCTGGGATCACCTGGGAATGTACCTTTTCTGACCATCTAGGCTATTAATTCTTGAGTGATACAATGATGACATGAGCCAGTGATAGCTTTGGCCCATATGTGAATCCCTCACTATGTGTCCCTTGGGACTTGAGGAAATATTTGCCTTCTTGGCCTTTTTCCTTTGTGACAAATTCCCATAATCAGCACATAATGCAAATTGTAAAATTAAAGTTTCCATTTCCTCAAACAACCTATTAGGCTAATAATTGAATTGTTAGGGAACATACTTTGAGAAGTATGTGAGTTTATTAATAGATGGCTTGTATTTGTAGCCTTAATTTACCACAGTTGAAGTTTGGATCTTGAGCTTGGAAATATAGCTCAAAACTTTCTGGAATTTCCCCCAGAATTTGGGATAAAGAAATACATCTGTAAACTGTTGTTACTCAAGTATTTATAGTTGTTTATAGTTAATGTGTACTTTGCAAAAGGATATTCTTTAACAGAAACATCACATACCAACTCTGCAGACAACTCAGGAATCTGATTTCCTAAAGTAATCTATTCCTGTCAGAAGATTATTTCTGAAGATGGAGTCTATTGGCTTCTCTGTTTCTATCTAGTGTTTTAGTTTTTGACCCAGTCCTGGTTTCTACATTTCTATCCTAGGGGCTGACTCTACCCCCTTATGACCTGTTTGCCAATCAGGGGAAACAGTTCCTGGACATCCTTCAGATGTCCAAGCAGGTTCCCACCTTCCTAGGACCCAGGCATTCACAGAGGACACTCACCTAAAGACCCTGTGTCCACAACCTTTTCCTCCCTGTTCAAGTTTTGGCTACTCCCCTGTGGGATATGTGGACCTTGCATTTGTAACCTTGTCACTTCTCTAGTTGCTTCTAGGATAAAAGTACTCATGGGAGTCACCCAGATTCCACTGTAACCTCATCAACTATTCCAGCCTGAAGCCCTGGACATTGCCTAGAGTCAATACCTCTCTCCTAACAATAGCTCTACAACCATTCTCAGCTCTGAAGAAGCTATAGAATACTGAGACCATCACCCCTTTCCCCTAGATATTTGGAGAGGGGGGAGATGACATGGGCATTGGACCACCAGAAACTCGGGCAGACTATTGACAGGGAAATTCTTCTGCTCCCTTGTATTCTTGTAGCCTAAGGATTCTTTGCTTTTATGCTGATCATTTGGGGATAGTTCCATGCATTCTTAATCGCCTAGTACCCTAGTAGCCTTTGTCAAGAATCATATTAATACTGTCCAGTTATGGTCCTTCACCAGCAATATCAAACTCTGACTCACACTGAATCCCTTTATGAAGATATGGTCGCAAGAGTAAGATTCCTCATGTATAGTAGAAGAAGTGGAGAATGAAGGAGGTCAGAACAACCTCCCTCTGGGGGCCAGGAGTAAACTTTTTGCCCAAGTCAGCACAACTGTTCACTCCCTGTATTGTGAACCCCACCCCCCAGCCAGCTGCAACTGCCAAATCACAATATCCTCTTGTTCAACATGTCATGATAGCCCCCATACTATAAAAGGTGTTCCCCTAGCCAAGTCAGCACAGATCTTTCTTTGTAGCAGCCCTAATGCATTAGTTTCATTAAAGGTGTACCCTTGCTTACTTGCATTGTCTCCGTGTCTCCATTCTTGGGGGATTTTCCCGGACCCAACAGATTCAATCCAAGTTTCTTATTCTCAGCTCAGGGAGCTTTCTACCACAATGCATTGTTCCATGGGACCAGGGGGACAGAATGTCACTTATGTCTATTTCTCTCATGCCAGGGAAAGAGAGAGCCCAACACAAAGTTGGTGGCCCAATCCAGATACTCACCATAGATCATAATATTCTTGGTTGCAGTACGCGTCAAACCAGTGAATGAGTTAGATGCAGTACAGGTATAGGTGCCAGCAACACTCAGGGATGCAATAATAGAAAATGTGGCTGAGTTGCCGATCCTTTGTCCATTCTGTAACCAAGTGAATTGTGCTGGTGGGTTAGAATCAGCTACACAGCTCAAAGTAATATTTGCCCCAGGAGGGTACACATCCGGTCTACGGACAATCGTGGCGATATCTGGGCCATCTGGAGGAAAGAGAAGGATTCCATATTGAGATTATGGCAGAAAGAAGGTGCATCTCCTAGTCTGTAACCCATCAGCAGGGAACACTGTGTCTCCCTAATCCTCCTTAGAGCTGGGGAATTCACAACTCATCTTCTACTTTTCCAATTTAGATCTGAACTTTGGAGATCTTAGGGCTTCATCCAGTTCAGCACCCTGGCTGGCCACCCTCCACCAGAAAACATGACAAGGCCAATCTGGGCTCCCTAAAGATGAAGGGGGTTGGGAACCTCAGAGCCTACATCTTTAGCTCTCTGAGAAGGGACTGAATTAGCCTGGCCTCTGGGAACACACCACCAGACTATAAGCAGGCACCATACAGGAAGAAGCAATATACTCACAGGTAACATCCAGTGGGAATGGATCACTCCTATTCCTAAACAATGGGTTCTCGATTTCACACACATATGGCCCTTTGTTATCCCTTCTTGTGAGCCTGGGGAGAGTGAGTGTACTCTTATCCGGGGACAGTTGTATCCTGCTACCAGCTGCGGCAAGTCCGTTTATGAACCACCGGTAAGCATGAATTTGACCTTTAGCCTGGCATGTGAATGAGAAGTCCTTGGTCTCCACTGCAGTATTGTTGGAGATGAGAATGGTTGGTTTGGACAGTGGTGCTGTGCAGAGAATAGACAGAAAATTACTATGTTGGTTCTTTTTCTTACCTTATAACCAACTAACTGGTTTTCAAGTGGCCTCTCTAAGACCTTGGCAAGGCTAGAGGCCAGAGACCAAGAACCTGTGATTGCAATGGCAAAGTCACCCCTTTCTCTTGTGCAGATCCCAACTCCTCCAGGCCTTAGGAAAATTTCATCTTCAGTTCTTGTGGCTGACAAAGACATTCACATAGATCCCAAGCCCATGATGCTCAATCTTTCTGGACTGAGACAAACTGGACCAGGGATGACATAGGCCTTCATATAGCACCTTTACTTGGATTTGAGGCCTTTCTAGATTGGCAGAACCACCAAGAGTTTATGATTCCTAAGCCTGGACTTCAAGAAGTCAGGGTTCCTTACTAACTAACCTCCAGGCTACCCTATCTATGTCATTCATCTCCATCTCTGTTTGTAGCAACAATGTTTCATTGACCTCAGGTTTCATGTCAGTTGTTAGGTTCTATGGAAATGTATGTTGAAAAATGATTGTGTGCCAGAAAATCATATACTCACTAAACCCATAAATAAACCAAACTCTGTGCCATGACAGAACACTGGGTGATACCTACATATGGATTGATCATTCAGTGTATCTCATTCGTAATTGACTGGACTGTCCCACCTAGACAGAAGGACCCTCCCCTATGAGAGACCACTGGCTTGGCTCTCAAAGTATTGATGCCTTGAACTGTACCAGGACTGAGGAATTCTGCCTAGGTAAGCCCCTTACCCCAAAAACAAATCAAATGGCCCCCAGAACCAAGAGTACTCCCAAATTAGGATGACTCAGCATCTTTTCCAAGAGGGCTCCAAGCCTCACTGCCAGAAAGGACAATTAGGAGGGACAAGTAATACAGAACTTTTTTTAGAGGATCATGGGCCATAATGAATCAAAAGAAAGAAAGCTATTTTTTGGAAAATTAAGCACACTCCTCAGAAAAGGGGTGCAAAAGTAAGAAAATCAAGCAAGCCACAGTTAGCTAACTTCTTGGATCTAACTCAAATTTGTAGTCAGCGGTTCCCTGATGATGAAGGGAAAGTAGATTTAGACAAAGAAAAGAAAATTAGCCTTGACTTCAAATCTTATAGGAATCCCCATTTGGTCTTTCCTTTTCAGGTTAGGCAGCCA
The DNA here is from genome assembly GCF_027887165.1 of Monodelphis domestica. Taxonomy (NCBI): domain Eukaryota; kingdom Metazoa; phylum Chordata; class Mammalia; order Didelphimorphia; family Didelphidae; genus Monodelphis; species Monodelphis domestica. Next base: position 425,821,023 of record NC_077230.1, read on the forward strand.
CCAGCAATTCCTCTCCCCAAGAATTATCCTGAACTTAGGGGAAGATGAAGAAAATGAATGGAAATGAGGGGTCCTCCTTTTTCACCTTCACAACCGCCAGATCCTTGGTTCTAGCAAAGAGGTGCCCATTTGTCGATCCTTGTCACCTGGCTTTCAAACATTTAAGCCTAAGACTCCTAGAACAAAAGTTTCTCTCTACTCCTCACATTTTTAAAAAGCCAGTACCTTGAGCATGTCCAAACACCATAATTTATCTATACTACTATTAAGTAAAAATATGAGGTTTTCTAGAAACAGACAAAAAAGGGTTTTTTAGTTGAAACTGCACAATTTGGCTAAGTGATAAAACTGCAAAAGTCAAAACTACAAATTCGGAATTCTAAAGAAGCTCAGGTTAAAGAACAGACCTCCCCCTTAATCACAAGAATTGATATGATAAAGTTAGTTAAACTAAATTAGTAATGCGATGATTCATGAATAATTGGATCACCTGGTTAAGATGCTCATGTGAAGATATCAGAATTGAAAGATTCATGATTCAGATGGTTAGGATAAATTCTTTAGAAAATATCTAGATTACCTTTTTACCTCCACATGTCAGTCTTTCCTGTAGATGCTTCTGTGTGAACCATACATTCAAGATTTAAGTTTAGGATTGCATTTTGAAAAGTTAAGTATATTGACCACTTAAAGGAAATTGTTTAGAATTGCTAGGATACAAACTTGATGAAATCATTCCCTCTATCCCCTTCCTTTTCTTTTTCCTCCCAGCTAGTTAAACATACACTGCCTAACAACCAGAAGCAGGTTTTTTTTTAATCACAAATAATTTCATTAGTTACTGGAAAAAGGACTCCATTATCCACCTTTATTATGGGAATCCACATATATTTTTGAAAACCAGGATCCTATGAATTTAAAACACTACTATTAAAAATTTTAATTTGTTTTTTGAGTTAGCCATACACCCTTTTTCCTATTAGAACAAGTTACCAGTTACCCCTCCCTTTTCCTACTGTGGTATAAAGGATATTTAGAGAGCACTAAAAATTCTATCATAAATAGGATCATACTAAATTTAAACACACTTTAAGTGTAAACCTCAAAATTCCTTAGACTTATAAATGTTGGAAATTTCACCATTGGGATATTTCATACTTGAAAAATTTCCTATTGATAGTGGGTCTTGGCTATTGGAATGTGAACCCCATTGGCATGGGAGGTTCCTTCTCTTCCCTTCTTAAGATTACTTTAGGACAGAAACCTTTTGCTGAACAATGGAAAGGACTTTGACCTATGCTTAAGCATAGAACAGGAATTTCTTTGAGTCATGATTGATTTTAGAATTGATACAATGGAGATACTTGGAATCAATCTCCACCCTATTCAGTCCTAACAGGATTGAGTAAGGGCTGCAGCCTAGATCAAAATTTAATTATTCCAATCTCTACCCTACTCAGGTTAACAGGATTTAGAAAGGGCTGTAGCAAAGGAGCAAAGATTTAATCATTTGAAAATATGACCTTCAACAGACATGTGCAAAGCCTCTGGGTGGTCCTGGGTTAAGCTAGAGCCTCCATTGGCACAGGGAAATTGATGGACAGTGATTGGTAGATGTGAGAACTGAGGGGAGGCAACTGGGATGGTTTCCTTAAAGATCAGGGGGGTCTGAAGACTCGGGGTGGTTGAGAAGTTGGTCGGTGTGGTTCGTGTGGGCTCTGAGAAGCTTGCTCTGAAGGAAGTTGAAAGTGGGGGCCTCTGAGACTGTTTCTCCATTTTGGTCACGTGAGTAATAGGGACTGATCTTTTTTCTTTGCCCCAGCTATCTAAGGGCATGGGCCTTTTGGCCCAGCCTAAACAGAAGGGGTATTTAAGCCCTATTCCCTTCTCTCCCTTTTTCTATCTCTCTATCTCTAATTCCTTTCTTACTCCTATTGTAATTAAACTCCATAAAAGATTTACTGCTGATTTGAGTTTTCATTTAGGAATTACATAGCTGAATTCCTTGGCGACCTTAAATTAATATATATCAGTCTTTTAAAGTGATTCCCTTGTAACATAAGATACGATAGGATAGTTTTTCACCACTATAGTGATATGCATATAAATATTCTATTCAGAAAAGTTACTGAGAACATTACATTTATTTGAAGTCAATATTTTAGCAATTGCTAGGTTATGTGAACATGCAAGCAACCTGTTCCCAAATTATGATAATGATCGAAAAAGGAGTATTATTGATTAAGAGTGAAAATTTTTGTCCTTTGAGAAGTAAGTAACCACATCTATTATACTTTGCCTTTATTGATAATTGCTGCTTAGTCTATATATGTATAGTTCTAAACAAGATCTTTTTTCCTGCATTTCTGAGATTCTGATTGGCCTACAATTAAATGTCACAAGTATAATTTAGTTACTTATAAGGGAAATATAATCTAAACTTTAAGTTAAAGATTAAGAACTTTAGGACATGTCCACACCATGATTCCCACCCCAACAACAAGCCACATGACACATCCCAGCAGGAAGGCGATTAAGAGAATGTAGATACAGAGAGACTGTGTTAAGGGAACAGCCCAGAATGCTCTACAAACTTAGGGACAAATCAAGACATCTGCAGCTAAAGGACAAGAAGGGATTTTCACCTCCTGATTGCACTGCTGCCTTCAAATGACTCTGACTTTCTCGGTGGTCCTACAGATGTGATTGTTATCCCCCATGACTTAGAATTTCTTGTTCAGGAAGTATTTTAACCAATAGTCCTAATCCCTTCACTGTATTTGTTTTTGAACAAGATTTAGACATTTATACCCTACAATTGCTTTCCCAAAGTTAAGCTGCTTTAAGCTTACATCCCTAGCAACTTCCACTGCAGCCATTGTTCAGAGAGTCCACACTGCACAACAGTAATCACCCATAATTAGGTCCTATCCTATTTCAAGCTCAAGATGAATTGAAGTCACTCTATTTAAAAAACAAAAAAAAAACAAAAAGGCATTGTACTAGAAACATTAGCTGTAGCAATTAGAGAAGAAAAAGAAATTGAAGGTATTAAAATAGGCAATGAGGAGACCAAGCTATCACTCTTTGAAGATAATATGATGAAAGAATCTTAGAGAATCAACCAAAAGCTAGTTGAAATAATCAACAACTTTAGCAAAGTTGCAGGATACAAAATAAACCCACATAAATCATCAGCTTTTCTATATATCTTCAACACATCTCAGCAGAAAAAATTAGAAAGAGAAATCACTTAAAATCACCCTAGAAAATATGAAATACTTAGGAATTTCTGCCAAGACGAACACAGGAACTATATGAACACAACTACAAAACAATTTCTGCACAATTAAAACAAGATCTAAACAGTTGGAAAAGCATTGATTGCTCATGGGTAGGATGAGCTAATATAATAAAAATGACAATACTTCCCAAATTAATTTACTTATTTAGTGCCATACCCATTGAACTAACAAAAAACTTTTTTTACTGAATTAGAAAAAAAATATAACAAAGTTCATTTGGAAGAACAAAAGATCAAAAATATCAAGGGAAATCATGAAAAAAAAAATGTGAAGGAAGAAGGGCTTGCAGTCCCAGATCTCAAACTACACTATAAAGCAGTAGTCATCAAAACAGTTTGGTACTGGCTAAGAGACAGAAAGGGGGACCAGTGGAATAGACTTGGGGTAAGTGACCTCAACAAGACAGTCTATGATAAGCCCCAAGATCCCAGCTTTTGGGACCAAAATCCACTATTTCATAAAAACTGCTGGGAAAATTGGAAGACATTATGGGAGAGATTCGCTTTGGATCAACATCTCACACCCTACACCAAGATAAACTCAGAATGGGTGAATGACCTGAATATAAAGAAGGAAACTATAAGGAAATTAGGTGAACATAGAATAGTATACATGTCAGACCTTTGAGAAGGGAAAGATTTTAAAACCAAGCAAAACATAGAAAGAGCCACAAAATGTAAAATAAATAATTTTGATTACATCAAATTAAAAAGTTTTTGTACAAACAAAACCAATGCAACCAAAATTAGAAGGGAAGCAACAAGTTGGGAAACAGTCTTCATAACAAAAACCTCTGAGAAAGGATTAATTACTCAAATATATAAAGAGCTAAACCAATTGTACAAAAAAATCAAGCCATTCTTCAACTGATAAATGGGCAAGGGACATGAATAGGTAATTTTTTCAGTTAAAGAAATCAAAAGTATTCATAAGCACATGAAAAGGTGTTCTAAATCTCTTATAATCAGAGAGATGCAAATCAAAACAACTCTGAGGTATCACTTCACACCTAGCAGATTGACTAACATGACAGCAAAGGAACGTAATGAATGTTGGAGTGAATGTGGCAAAAGTGGGACATTAATGCACTGCTGGTGGAGGTGTGAATTGATCCAACAGTTCTGGTGGGCAATTTGGAATTATGCCCAAAAGGCACTAAAAAACAGTTGGCCTTTTGATCCAGCCATGGCACTGTTCTGTTTATACACCAAAGAGATAAGAAGGAAAAAGATTTTTACAAGAATATTCATAGCTGCACTCTTTGTGGTGGCAAAAAATTTGATAATGCCCTTCAATTGCGGAATGGCTGAAAAAATTGTGGCATATGTTGATGATGGAATACTATTGTGCTCAAAGGAATAATAAACTGGAAGATTTCCATGTGAACTGGAATGACCTCCAGGAATTGATGCAGAGGGAAAGGAGCAGAACCAGAAGAACATTGTACACAGAAACTGATACACTGTGGTACAATCAAATGTAATGGACTTCTCCATTAGTTGCAATGCAATGATCCTGATCAACTCGGAGGGATCTATGAGGAAGAAAACTATCCACATTCAGAGGAAAAACTGTGGGAGCAGAAACACAGAAGAAAAAGAACTGCTTCATTACATGGATTGAGAGGGATATGATTGGGGATGTAGACTCTAAATGAACATCCTAATGCAAACACCAGCAACATGGAAATGGGTTTTGATCAAGGATGCATGTAATACCCAGTGTAATTGTGTGTCAGCTATGGGAAGGGTGGGGGGAGAGGAGGAAGGTACATAATATGATTCTTTTAACTAAGGAATGAAATTCTAAATTGACTAAATAAATTTAAATTTAAAAAATTAAAAATAAATAAAAAACAAAAAACAAAAAAGGAGATGTTGGAAGCCATCACTCCCTTGCTATCTGACAGAGTCACAGTATGGGAAATGGATACTACAAAGCAGTCCCCAGAAAATAAGGAACCCACTGAACCCTCGTCCATGTGACTTCTCCCACTACCTTCCCTTACTACTGACTAGGATTGTTATTCTTCCCCTCCCCCATTACAAAGGAAGTTATATGAGGACAATATTCATAGGATTTATACACATGCCCTACTATAATCCCCCCAGAATATCACCCTTAAGATCCACTCTAAAGATCTTATTCACAGAATTATAACCTAAAGAATTCCAGGCACCCATTACCCCACCCTTTTCCCTCTCTGCAGAGTTACATTCACTCCCATTACAAGCCAGGCAAGCCAGGACCATCAATACATTTTAAGCCCAGGTTGACAGGACACACTTCTCTGGTTTGTTATGTTACAATAGCCAGAGCAACATCTCCAAGTACCCAAGTGAAATACAAGAAGAATGCAACTTGGAAATTGAGGAAAATTCCAATTCTAGTGTGTCTTTAATTATCCTCTAACCCCATACCTAGCTATGAAATGCTTTGTTACCCATCTCCTAAGTAATTGTGATTTAGTGTGAAAGTTGATCAAAAGTAACAATGATTCTCCTAACTGGTCATCTCACAGGTCAGGAGGAACTAACCTCTAGATTACCTTATCCATGTCAGTCATCTCCATCTCTGTTGTAGCAACAATGTTTCATTGACTGTCTCTTTAGTCTGTGTCTGTTGATAGTTTCTATGGAAACATGTATGTTGAAAAATGATTGTGTGCCAGAAAATCATGTACTCACTGAGCCTATAAAATAAACCAAACTCTATATCATGACAGAACACTGGTTGATGCCTAAATATGGACTGAGCATTCAGTGTCTCGTGTTCTTATTCAGCTGGACCATCACACCTAAACTGAAGGACCCTCCCCTCTGAGAGACCTCTGGCTCAGCTCTCAAGTATCTGGCACATTCAAGAGTGAAGGAAATAGTCATTTTTTCACATCTATTTTCCAATATTAGTCAGTATTGTAATAGAAATGCTTTTGTGATTGTTATTATTCAGTGGTGTCTATCTCTTCATAACCCCATTTTTAAGGTTTACTCCTCACATATGCTGGATACTTAATGAAAGAGAGAACTTTTATGCATCCCTGATGAAAAGACCAGATGTGCATAGAAAATTTGACTCTCAAATATAAGACTGAAGTAAAGCATAAAAAGGTAAATAGAAAAAGGAATCAAAAGGAGATCTCTAAGTTTAAAGTATATCTATTCTTATATGAGAAGATGATACTTATAATTCCTAAGAACCTTGTCATTGTTCAAAGGAGGATACAAGAGCAGCTGGATTGCACAGTAGTTTGAGAGGAAGACCTGGAGTTGGGAGATTCTGGGTTCAAATCTGGCCTCAGATACTTCCTAGCTTTGAGGCCCTGGGAAAGTCACTTAATCCCCTTTGCCTAGTTTTTATCACTTTTCTGTCTCAGAACCACTACATAGTATCGATTTTTAAATAAAAGGCAAGGATTTTTTTTTAAAGAAGGATACATAGACAGAGAGCATGGGTGTGAATCGAATATATGCGATAATTAAAAATAAATAAAATTAAGCAGTGAGAAAGAATGATGAACTGGGAGAAGGGGGAAAGGAGAAAGAGAATCAGGGAAATTATATCTCACATAAGAGGAATCTGTGAGGAAGACATTTTATGATGGAGGGGATATGGGGAGTGGCAGGCAAAGCTTGAACCTTACAGTCATCAGAATTGGCTCAAAGAGGTACTAACACACATTAGGTTGGGTATAGAAATCTAGTTTATCCAACAGGGCAGAAAGAGGGGAAAGGTAGAAGAGAAAGGAGGAGGCTGATACAAAGGAGGGAAGAAGGAAAACCAACTTTTGAGGAGGAGGAGGGTAAAAAGAGACAGAGAAGGATAAAGGGGGGGCTGGAATAGGGTAGAAGGAAATACAGAGCTAGTAATCATAACTCTAAATGGAAATGGCATGCATATAATGGAAACAGATAACTTAGAATGGATTATAAAACAGCATCTAACAAGAAGTTATTTATAAGAGTTACACTTGAAAAAGAGTAACCCTGAGTGAAAATAAGTGGCTACAGAAGCATCTATTACACTGCCTCAGAGGTTAAAAAGCACCAGGGTAGCAATCATGATCTCAAACAAAGCAAAAGGCAAAACAGATCTAATTAAAAGAGAGACACTGGGAAAAATATGTTGCTCAAAGATACAGTTTTGATTAAAATTATCTGAAGACAATATCTTAATTTTAAAACATAATTATTTCTAAATATTAAAATTATAATCATAACAGCAGGTCAGAGAAAGAAAAAGTGCATGCTGCCTGTGGCCTGCTGACTAGTTCTCCTGGCTACCTCCTCTGTGAGCAGGCTACTCCAGACTAGAGCCAGATCAGGTGCCTCTTCAGTTATTGGTTCCAAATGTGTGGAATAAATATGAGTTCTCGCCCACACAAATTAAAACCCCAGAGTCCCAAAGGGAGGGTAGAAGAGACAGAAGTTTCTTTCTTCTTTCTCATGAGAGAGGGCATCTGCCTAGGTTGGGCAAATGCAATGCATGGGCATAAATACAAACATTATGGAGGTTTCTAATGAGGGGACCCCCCCACCATCATCTACCTGACTCCTTTGGTGCAGAGGAGGGCCTAGGCTTGCAGGCTAGGTGTGAAGTTCACCCCAATCAGGAAATAAGAAGATATATAGCATGAGCTCTCCACTAACCCCTACTTAGGAGGGTTGAGGTTATTGGGAGGAAACCATGTCCACAAAAGTGACTCTTAGGTTCTACATATCTGAAGAGTGAGCTGCGTCTGCCTTCCTTGTTTCTTGAGCTGTCAGGATGTCCTTAGACAGGGAGTACAGGGGGCCTCCAATCTCCAGGACTAGCCAGGCTTGCCTCCTAAATCTACTAAGCAAAGGATCACAATGTCCTTGAAACTAAAGCAGACTTGCTAACACATTACATTCTTAACTGGGGGTGCAGGCTGGATGCTTTACCTTGAGAAGAACACACTAATTTTATTTCCCTTACAGTGGAATAGTCTGACTTTCTGTCCCCTCTACCATTTTGTGCTCATCATAACATCCCTTTCCCAATTCTCTTTGATTGCCAGACTCAGACTTCTGGCCTGACAAGAGGCAGATCTACTGGACTCCAACAGTAACCACGCCATGGTTCGAATGGCCACACAATGCTTCTACACCATCTCCTAGTAGGGAAGACAGGAGAAGAGAGGACTCCACCAATGGCCTCAAAGATCAGTCAGAGGTTCAGATATAAGATTTTTTGCAGTAAAATCAAAAGGTTGCTTTTGGATTCCAAAAAAAGAGGTTCAATTTTCACAGTCCCATATACAATGAAGTAATATCAATACTAAATATACATGCACCAAACAGTAAGCCATTTAAATTGTACTTATTTTGTCATATTCATTGAATTATTATAATGCAAAAGAGTTTCTAATAATTACTTTTATATCTCTTCATTGCTGATCACTTCATTCTAATCATTTGAGATGCTAGTAGTTCAGTTTTCTTCCTTCTTTCCTTAAAAAAATTAACAACCGGTGATTTATCTATTTTATTGTTATCTCATGAAATAGCCCTTTTTCTTAGTTATTAGTTCAATGATTATCTTACTTTCAACTTTATTAATTTTTCCTTTGACTTTTAGAATTCCCTATTTGGTATTTAATTGATTTTAAAATTTTTGTTCTTTTGAAATTCTTTTTAGTTGCATGCCTCATTCATTGATGTCCTTTTTTCTTTATTTTATTGATGTAAGTATTTAGAGAGGTAAAATTTCCCTAAGAACTGTTGGAGCTATATCTCAGAAATTTTGGTATATTCTCTCCTTTTTGGTCATTCTTTTTCTTTAATTTTTTTTCAAGCCCTTATCTTCAACCATAGAATCAATACTATGTATTGGGTACATGGCAGAAGAACAGTAAGGGCTAGGCAATAGAGGTTAAGTGGCTTGCCCAGAGTCCCAGTTAAGAAATATCTGAAGCCAAATTTGAACTTAGGATACCTCCTGTCTACAGGCCTGGCTCTCAATCCACTAAGCCACCCAACTTCCCCTGGGTCCTTCTCTTTAATGAAATTATTGATTGTTCTTTGACCTATTCATCCTTTAGAATTAAATTATTAAGTTTCCAGTTAAATTTTAAACTTTTTTTTCTGCAGCACTTCATTGAATGTAATTCTTATTATGTATATAATAATTCCCTTTTTCTGCATTTGTTGGTGAGACTTGTATGGCCTAATACATGACCACTTTTTTGTGTAGGTGCTATGTGTTATTGAGAGAAAATATATTCATTTCTATTCCTCTTGAGTCTTTTCCAGAGGTCTATCATATCTAACTTTTCTGAAATTCACTTCCTTAATTTCTTTTTTTTTTGTTAGATGTATCTAATTCTGAAATGGTAAATTTGAGGTTCCCCACTAGTATAGTTTTCTTTCTTCCCAAAATTCATGTAACTTCTCCTTTAGGCATTTGGATGTTATGACATTTGGTACATATATGTTTGGCACCTATTTTGCTTCATTGTCTAAGATACCTTTTATCAATATGTAGTTTCCTTCCTTTATTTTTTTTAGTCTTAGTCTCAACACTGCATAGTGGTTCCAAGGCAGAAGAACTCTAAGGGCTAAGCAATGGAGATTAAGTGACTTGCTCAGGGTCACACATCTAAGAAGTCTTTACCCTTATTTGAACCTTGTACCTCCTGACTCTAAGTCTCACTATCAATCCATAGAACCAAATTAGCTGTCTCCTTTTTATCTTTTTAAAATTAAGTCTATTTTTACTTTTACTTAGCTTGAGGTCATGATTGGTACCCTCATGCTCTTTTTTTTTTCACCTGAAGCAAAATAAGATTTTGCACCAACCTTTTACCTTTGTTCTTAGTGTTTCTCCCTACTTTAAGTGTATTGCTTATTTAAAAAAAAAGATTATTGGATTCTGGTTTTTAATTCCACTCTGCTATTCATTTCTGTTTTATGGATAATTTCATTCCATTCCATTCACAGTTATGATGATTAATTATGTGTTTCTCTCCATCTCATTTCCAATGTTTATCTTCCTATCTTTACAGGCTTTCCCTGCCCACAAATGTTTTGCTTCTGACCATCACCTTCCCCAATTTCCCCTCTCCTCTCTCAAGTCCCTCTGTCCCTACCCCATTCCTCCTATCCTCCACCTTCCCTGGAGGGCAAGATAGATTTCCAAAGTCAATTGAGTATGGGTATTATTCCTCTTTGAATCAATTCCAATGAGAATAAGGTTTGAGCATTGCCCATCTTGCCCCTACCTTCCACTTCATTATTAACTCTTTCATGACTCCACTTGAGGAGTAATTCATCTTGATCTTCATTCCTTCTTTTCCCATACAGTCCTCTTTCTCATACCTTAATATTTTTATATTATCCCATTCTATTTGAATTAGTCTTGTGCTCTCTGAGTATACTTCTTCAAACTGTCCCAATAGTAATGAAATTTTTAAGATTTACTAGCATCATGGTCAGATAGGAGACTCAGTGGGTAGGCTTCAGACACTTTTTTAACTGGGTGACCCTGGGTAAGTGACTTAGCCCCATATTGCCTAGCCCTTAGTGCTCTTCTGACTTGGAATTGATACTTCATACCAATTCTAAAGGAGAAGGTAAGAGTTTTTATTAAAAAATAAAAGTTTTATGGACTTTCAGGTTAAGATGTCTCCAGAGTAGAAGCAAGGCTCTTCTTCTCCTCTCCACTTATGGTGACCTACTCAGATATCAAAGAGCACCAGTCAGAATTTCAAAGGATCTGGCAGCCTCCACACTAAAAGACCTTAAGGTTTGGAATATGTTATTAATAAAGGCAAGAGAATTGGGTCTACAACCACGGATCACCTACCTATCAAAATTGACTACATACTTCCAGAGAAAAGTATGGACATTCAATAAAATAGAAGACTTCCAAATATTTGTAATGAAAAGACCAGATCCAAACAGAAAATTTGACATCAAAAATAAAAAACCAAGAGAAACATGAAAAGGCAAATAAGATAGAGGGGGGGTCTTATTTTTTGCTTTCCTTTAAGGGCCTCAATAAGTCCAAATTGTTTATATTCCTGTATGGGAAAATGTTATTTGTAATTCTCAAAAATTATGTTCACTATCATAGTAGTTAGAAGAATTATTCATAGGTAGAGATTGAGGTAACAAGTGGTTTAAAATCATATGCAAAAAAAAGAAGGAAAGAAAAGGGGGGAAGAGAAGATGGCACCAAGAGAAACTTCAAGGAATAAGAAAATTAGGATAATCTATACTACACAAAAAGGCACATGGGGGGGGTGGGGGGCAAGAATACAATTAAAAGAAAGAGAGGAAGAGATGGCTAAAAAGTAAAACAAATCTTACTCTCAGTGGAATCAATTCCAAGAGGGAAGAGCATCTAAATCCACTGGGGTATCAAATTCTATCTTACCCTATAGGGAAGTTGAGAAGGAAAAACAAAGGAGGGGAGTAGGGTGGGGAGTTTAAAAAAAGGGAGGAGAAGAAAAGGGGAAGGGAATTTAATAGACCCCCAAAATGTGAATAAAAAGGGAGGGACTGGAAAGAGAGGGTGGTGAGCAAAGCAATACTAGGGAGGTGAGTGTATAGGGTAGCTTAAAAAGAACACAAAAGAAAAATAAGAGGGGAATAAGAAGGGAGACACAAATTTCTTCAATATTATTGTGGAAGGCAATGGGAGAAGGTTTTTAAGAAGTAAGCTAGTATAAGGAACTAATTAATTGTTACACAGCAATAGTATCAATAATGAATGTGTATTTATTATAATTATTGTTGTTATTAATAATTAGTAATAGTAAATAATCACAAACAACAAGTATCAATTTACAATAAAAATTATTAATAATAGTTAATTGTGACTAATAGGGAAATTAATAATTATTATTATTGATAGTATTAATAATGTGTTCTAAAAGTATCAATATTTTATTGCATTTAATTATTTTGAATTATGTTTGGCTTTGTTCAATTTTAGAAATTTGGTTTTGATTTTAATTCAATATTAGTAATATTTAACTATTAATAATCCTTGTATTTAAATATAATCAATTCAATACCATTATTATAGATTACTAGTAGTTGTAGAAAAGGAATTTTCTTTTAATTTTCCTGCAGTTTTAGTTCTCTCCACAGGGTGATGCTCTAACAGAGTGTAGAGGGTTACACACTTGAGGGTTTAGGTCATATCTAAAAGCAACTGGAGAGATGTTAAGACCCAGAAGAAATGTTCGAGGAAGAAGAAAAAGGAATCTTTAAAAAACAAACAGACAAACACAGTCCTAAGGAATATTTGGGGCAGGAGAAGGGGAAAGGGAGAAAGAACAGCCTAATCCTTCCCCTCCTCAAGAGATAAAAACTATGTGTTTCTTTTAAAAGTTGCGGTAGCTGTAGGGACATTAATTCATTGCTGGTGGAGTTATGAATGGATCCAACCATTCTGGAGGGCAATTTGGAACTATGCCCAAAGGGCAACAAAAGAATATCTGCCCGTTGACCCAGCCATAGCACTGCTGGGTCTGTACCCCAAAGAGATAAAGGACAAAAAGACTTGTACAAAAATATTCATAGCTGCGCTCTTTGTGGTGGCCCAAAACTGGAAAACGAGGGGATGCCCATCAATTGGGGAATGGCTGAACAAACTGTGGTATATGTTGGTGATGGAATACTATTGTGCTAAAAGGAATAATAAAGTGGAGAAGTTCCATGGAGACTGGAACAACCTCCAGGAAGTGATGCAGAGCGAGAGGAGCAGAACCAGGAGAACATTGTACACAGAGACTAATACACTGTGGTACAATCGAACGTAATGGACTTCTCCATTAGTGGCAGTGTAATGTCCCTGAACAATTTGCAGGGATCTAGGAGAAAAAACACTACGCATAAGCAAAGGATAAACTATGGGAGTGGAAACACCGAGGAAAAGCAACTGCCTGAATACAGCAGCTGAGGGGACATGACAGAGGAGAGACTCTAAATGAACACTCTAATGCAAATATTATCAACATAGCAATGGGTTCAAATCAAGAAAATATGTAATGCCCAGTGGATTTACCCATCGGCTATGGGGGGTGGAAGGGAGGAAAAGAAAATGATCTATGTCTTTAATGAATAATGCTTGGAAATGATCAAATAAAATATTAAAAAAAAAAGTTGGGGTAGCTGGTAACTGCCAGTGACCTGCTCAATCAGTGCCAGAATTTTAACCCAGGAACTCTTCTCTCTAGGTCTGGCTCTCAAACTACCAAGCTAGGGAGTTCCCTGCTCCAGCCCCTCACTGCCATATTCTAAAGCTGCAGTAGTGGTGGGGCGCTGGGTCCTCAACCATTTCCTAGGGGGCCACCCCTGTGCACTGTTCCACCAATCTTCAAGGACCATGCTGTGCTGAGCTCAACTGGAGCAGGTAGGGCTTTGCTTCAAAGTCCTAGTGGCTAGTTTCACTCACAGCAGCTAAATGTCTGCATTTTCATAAGCCTGGGGAAAACAAGGCTGCTTCTGTTTGTGCAAAAGGCTTCTACCCCATTCTTTACTGCTAACTCCAATCCACAGCCTGGAAGGACCCTCAAGATTAATTTAAGGTGTGTCTCCACACTCAGATCAGCATATGGCTGAGCAAAGCAGCACTAGGAGCTGGCAGTTTCAAGAGCCCAGGGAAGTCAGGGGCTGGGCTGGGCCTTAAAACCCTCTTGGTTCTGTGTAGAAAGGCTTTGGGCCCCAGAATGAGGGGGCTCACTCCCACATGCTGCACTCAGCCCCCAGACTGAAAAAGCAGGACCAAGAAAGTACCCTGCAGGTGTAGGGTGGGAAACACCATGTTTTGTTTTGTTTTTTTAAGGTGTGTGTGCTGGGTCTTAGGAGCAGGGACTTTTTTTCCCTCTCTCACCCCACCCTGGGCCAAGCTAAAGGAATGGGGGTTAAGGGGGAAACTCCAAGTGCAAAGGTCTCACCAATCAGATCCAATCCTGGGTGGTAGGCCCTTTCTCCATCTCCACCAAGGTGAGTTTTGCATATGAAGGCAGGCAAGCAAACTGAAACCCCTTTAATCTATCCTAAACACTTTTAAGTCTCAGAAGAAAAGTAAAGGTCCTAAAAAATCAATGTTGATTGCCAAACTGTTATAATTAAATTAATATATCCACCCAGTTATAAAGTTTATTAGAAAGGGTAGACAATCATAGTTTTAAATCTCATTCTTACTCTAAGTTCAGACCATGTTCAGACCTCTACCTGCCTCTCCAGCCTCGTGTCCTCCCAAAAACCCGCTCTGCCTCACCTACCTTCTTTTATTGACATAAACTGATATGTGGGGAATGTTGATGAACTGGACTGGCCCTCCGAGGGGGAGGAGATAAAATCCCCTCAACAGAAAAGGAACTCTGTGTGTGTGTTTCTCTCTCTCTCTCTCTCTCTCTCTCTCTCTCTCTCTCTCTCTCTCTCTCTCTCTCTCTCTCTCTCTCTGTCTCTCTTACTCTCTCCCTCTCTCTATCTCTTTGACTTTCTTAATCTCTGTCTATCTCTCTGACTCTGTCTCTCACTTTATTTATTAATAAACACTTATAACTCTGACAAGAGCACCCTTTTTATTTGCTTCATTGCCATGTATGCATGGGGATAATGGGGATAGTGTGGCTGACTTGCTTTGGGGAGGCTTACAGCTTTTCTTCTGGATGCTACCTATGGTGGATTGAGCTGGATTCTATTCCACCTGTTTTTGGTTTGACCAGACATCCTTCTTCTTGCCTCCCACTCCAATCCACCTTCAGATACCTCCTGCACTTAGTTGTTTTCCCTTCTTAATTTGTCTTAATTCACTTTTTGATTAAGGGGAAGAGGCCAGCCAACTCTCCCATTAATCACTCACCTACATGTCAAACCAAGAAGGTCTATCATACCTTCATAATCAGAATAAAAATTTCATAACAAGTAAAAGCCATTAGGTGAACTTCTCACCCAGTTAAGAGGAAGAGTTAATGCAAAGGATAAAAAATTAAAAGCATACATGAAGCTGAAGAGCCCATTTGCAAACCTGACAACTAATCCATTAGCCTATAACCAAGAAGACAAGAGGAGGTATTCTTCCAAGGGGCCTCGGGTTCTGGTACTTGTATTTCTGATATAACTTTTCAAACAGTTGAAATAAAATCAAGATGAGGAACAAAATGCATTTAGTTTGTTGTGAGAATCAGAAGGACCAATCAGATTTTTTGTTGTAAACAGACTCTGCCTTGTGCTCTCCCACTTTGTTGTTTTTCTGTTAGCCAGTCATGGGAAACTAGATTATATCAATCATCTACTGTTGCATATATAAGGGGGGATAGAATTAATCAGCATTCTTTTCTTTTTTTTGTTTTCAAACCATTACCACTCTCTCTTAGAATTGGTTCTAAGTGGTAAGGGCTAGGCAATGGGGGTTAAATAACTTTCCCAGGGTTGCATAGCTAGGAAGTGTCTGAAACCAGACTTGAATTCAGGACATTCTATATCCAGACCTGACTCTATAATTTGTTCTATAAGTCATAATAGATGTACACAAAATATGTATGAATTTGTGCTGTGAAGAAAATTAATTTTTATACAGATTGTGTACAGTGCAATTGGCAAAGGAAATTTGACCAGTCCAGAAATCAAATAAGATTCATGATTAGACTATTAAATACAGGTAAAAGGTAATCACCTTCCCCTATTTATAGTAAGAATAATAGAGACAAAAACTGAAGGTTTTATTCTGCTTGGAGTAGAAGTTTGAAAGGAAAATTGGAATATTAAGGAAACAATGTGAAGGGTTGTTTGCTATGGGATGGGCCAGCCTCCCACAGGGGATGGGGTCTTAGAGGTGGAACAGTATCAGTGGAATGATAAACGGGACAGCTTTTGCATTCAACCCGCAACACAGGTTTCACAGGATAAACTGCTACACTTTGGCTGAGGCCTGGCTTTATTTTATACCCTCAAGATCACATATCTACTTGGCACAGAGTTTCATTCTCAACACACATGTTTCCATGGAATCTAACAACAGATAGGAAGCCTAGGGAGATAGTCAATGAAACATTGTTGCTAAGGGCAGGATCAGAGGGTAGAATCAACATGATACAGATATAGGTTGGGGAATTCAGAGCACAGACTTGCCAGAAGTTTTTATGCCTAGAAAAGAGAGTCCTATCTAAATGGATATATAAGAATCCTTAGGTTTCATTTTGCAAGTGGGCTCTCCTGGTAATATCCTGGGGGAACAGAGTGGGACATCTGTATTAAATTGCTCTCATCTATTTTTCCTGGAGCTAAGTAGGAATAATAATCATAGCAATTTCAATAATAAGGGAATGTTAATAATGAAATTCAGTTAGGGAGGTTTCAGGGTATGTTTCCATCCTTCCTAGGGGCTGCTTTGCAGTCCCTGGTTTCCATGAGGACCGTGTCAAATAGAGTAGTCTTTGATGGCTTCCAGCAGTCGTTAAACAAAGTCAAATTGGAAGTTGTTCAGTTTTGGGGTTTTTTAAAGCTTGTAACAACAGAACTTTATTAAATGGCTTGCTTAGGCATAGCTTTATATTTGATTAACAAGGGTCTTCATACAAATTTTCTCCTGAGGAATTATATGCCAAGCCTATAATTGACTTCTCTCTACAGGATTGTTTTTTGGGGAAAAAAACTTGCTTCTTTTGCTTGCATTTTGGTTCAGTTACAAATTCTGTGTCTAATTGAAAAGTAAAGTCTTGAACTACTTCCCAAGAAATACAAAGATAATAATGGAAATGAAATAAAAGAAAAAGATATTTCCTTGAACCTTATTAAAAAATCAGTAAACTTATGCAGCTAAACACATAGAGGACCTGGAACATAGGCCAAAATTATAGCCAAACTAATCCAGGAGGGAATGAATGTCTGAGTTTTTTTTTTTTCCTTTTAAGTGCAATTTTCACATGACAGGTAGCTCTATTCTACATGGGATAGTAGACTTCATTTGCACAAGAAAGTCAAATATTGGTCTCTGGCACAAGAAAATGTCTCTTATGGCTTAGTAATATATAATCTGATAGAAGAAAATTGCCTTCAAAAAATTTTCACAAGTTTTTCTAAACATTTCAAGCATCTCGCAGCTTTCATATATTTAAAAAAAAAAAAAGGTTTCCTTCCAGATATTTAGCTCATTTACAACTAAAATCTAATCGCTATCATTGGAACCTAGCTATGAGGCCTCATTGTTAGAGGCTTCTAGTTCTGAGTCATTCCCAGAGCCCCTTGCAGAAGCCTCATTATCAGAAGCTCTTTCAGACTCCTTGTCAGAATCAGCCCTCAGTGAAGCTGGAGGAGACTCATTGTCGGAACCTGCAGAGTGACTCCTTCCTGACTGAATGAACTCATTGTCAGATTGTTCAGATACTGAGTGCCTTCTCTTTGGAGCTGATCAGTTACTATCAGAGTCTTCTTCTGACTGCTGCATGCTGGATCTCCGGGGGCTGCCGACTTCACTCCCAGACTGGTTTGGATTCTCATCAGGATCACACTAAGACTGACACGTTTCTTGCGCAGATCACCATCATCTGAATCACTATTGCTATTCCTAGAATGTCCCTCATCAGCAATTTTAAGTTTCTCTTCATCTGAAGAATCATCACTTGATGAGATTATGACTTTTGACTTTATTTTTACCTTCATTGAAGGAGGCAATCGTTCTGGCTTAGGGGCCTACTTTTTTTCTGCTCTAGGTGGGCGAAGCTTTTTTGGCCTGGGGCCATTTTCAGTTTTTTCCTCATCAGATCCATTATCTCCCTTTGGTGGTCTCCTCTGCTTTTTCTTCTTTCTCTCGCCTTCTTCTTCTTCTTGTTCACTGCCACTGCCCTTGCTCTTCTTGGACACAGGCATATGTTCATCTGTGTCATCATTAACAAATTCATCAAGCTCACCTCCTTCTTAGATCACCTGTGCCCACCACCGCCGCCACCTCTCTTTTTTTTTCTTTGTCCCTTTGGCTTCTCTTGTGATCATGAGGATGTTCTTGGTCTTCTCCACATACTGGGCTCGCTGTTCAAGGAGTTTCTTCTGCTCTTCTTTCTCTCAAAGGCATTTCTCTTCCTGTTCCTTCAGCAGTTTCTGCCATAATAGTTCCTTCTCTTGCTCCTGTTTGGCCCGGAGCTCTCTCTCCTCTTCATCCTGTTTGTGTGCTTGGGCTACATGGTACTGAGCCTGGCTCAGTAATTCAGAGCATTGCCTGGCTTCTGTAGCAGCAAGGGTGAAGTCAAATCTCATTTTGTCTCCTACTTTGCTCAAATAACTAAAATACCTGTGGGCAAGTTCCAGTTCTTTAACTGCATTAAACACTTCCTTGAGATTACTCTTCATCCTTAAGGACCGAAGTTGCTAACCTCTGAAGTACCAGAGCTACACTGAACATGAGAACTGTATCACTGGGAGCCATATGTCTAGCCTTCAGCAATGTCTGTTTGCACTCCTGCAGCTTGCCACACTTGAAGAGGGCACGGGCCAAATACAGAACAGCCTCTGTTCTGGTGTTTGTAGAACTTCCAGAGGCAGTTTTCATACATTAGAACAGCACTGATATATTGCTTCTGCTCTACATATATGTGTGCTAAATTTAGCCACACATCTATCACTGATATCTGCCTTTGCCTCTCTTACTTGGGCAAAACATCACGAGCCTCGCGGAAATGTCCTTTGTGGGCCAGCACAGCACCTAAGCCATTGGTAGCATAGAGGATCATTTCTGAGGATTTGCTTGTAGATGGTTAGTGCACGATCCTGAGGTCCTTCTCTCAGTCTCTGATGCAAAGTCTTTGGTCAAATGCTGCCAAGGGCCAGCATGGAATATGTGTCATTTTGAATTTTTCTATTATATATATATATATATATATATATACTTTATACTTTAATATTCTTTCAAATTTCTTCTGACCTGGACCCCATTCTTGCTTGGTCAAATGAAGATTGCCAATCAGAGTCCAAGCATCTGGATGATCCTGGTTGATGCCATGGGCTTCCTTAAACCAATTTGAAGCCTCATAAAAGTTTCCTTTATCTCTAGCCATTGCTCCTAAACGCAAATAGCAGGCAACGTAATTAGGATGCTCTTGTAGTATATTTTTTAAGCAGCTTTTCTGCTTCATGGAATTCATACATTGCCTCATAAAGCCTGGCCAGATTGTATGATGTTGTAACTGAGATAGCATTATAGTAATGTTCATCATGTTCAGCTTCTGCCTTGGCACGATCCAAAGATGCCAAAAAATATTTCTTTGCCTCCCCTAAGTTTCCAAGCCTAAAATAAAGGGCACCCAAATTATTCAGAATCTCTGGCAGGTACATCAGCCTGTACCTTCTCTTGTAGGCTTCATGTTGCTGTTCCATATGCTGAGAGGGCACCTTGTGTGTCGGTCTGCTCTAGGACTTGTGCCAGTTCAATCAAAGTCTCCACATCATCTGGTTATTGCTCTGTGACTTTCTTCAAGTGGCCCTTGGCAGTGCCTCATTTGTCTTAATCTTCAGAGGCAGCATAGAGAGAGCCAAGAATTTTCATCATCTCATAATTATTGGGATAGGCTTTCAAAACTTTCTCAAAGCACTGAGGTGCATTCTCCTTGTCACCTCAGTAAATATACATCTGACCTAAACCAAGAAAGGATAGTACAAAAGAGGAGAGGCAAGCTGAGTGGCTTGATAGTAGTACAGGAAAGCTTGATCGTTGTCTTCTTGAACATGGAAGGACTTGGCCAGCTGATAATGCTTTCTGCCTGTGTAGCTTCCAACTCTGTGTTATGGGAAGCATGGAGACCCAAGTTCTGGACTTTGCTATAATCCTTTCTGAAGAAAAAGTGATTTGCCAAATGGTTTAGTACCATAGAATTGCTAGGATCTATTGTGTAAGCTCAGGAAAGAAGATGGACGCCATTTTTTTTAGAGTCAGCCTCTTTATTATTAGATTCTAGGACAGCCAATCCAACTAATGTTCCCACACATTTGGAGTTGAGTGCCAGGGCCCTGCTGAATTCCAGGTGAGCTTTCTCCACTTTGTACAATCTGGCCAGGCTTTATGCGGCAATGTATGAATTCCACGAAGCAGAAAAGCTGTATAAAAAATATACTACAGGAGCATCCTAATTATGTTAAACAGACACTAGCTGGGAAACAGAAGCAGTTTTGATTACAAATAATTCCATTGGTTATTGGAAAAGGGATTCCATTATCCACTTTTATGTATGGGAATCCACATATAATTTTGAAAACAAAATCCTATGATTTAAAAACTACTATTAAAGATTTTATTTTAAGTTTTGAGGAAACCTGTTTCATCACACTCACCCCCCCCTCTTTCTCCTGCTACAACAAGTTACTTGTTACCCTCCCTTTTCCTACAGCAGTAAAGAGAATTCTTAGAGAGCACTAAAAAGCTCTGTCATAAATAGGAACTTTAAATAGATAGGATAGCATCACTATAGTGACATGTACATAAATAAAGCTTCTATGCAGCAAAGTTAGTGAGAACCTTACACTTATTTGAGGTAAATATTTTAACAATTTCTAGGTTATGTAAATATGCAAGCAACCTGTTTCCAAATTATGACAATGATTGGAATTGAAGTATTATTGACTTTGGGTGAAATTTTTGCCCTTTAAGAAGTAAATAACCACACATATTATATACTAGCTTTCATTGACATCTGATGCTTAGTCTGCGTATGTATATTTCAAAACAAAATATTTTCCCCCGCATTAGTGAGATTCTGATTGGCCTACAATTAAGTGTCTCAAATACAATTTAGTTATTTATCAGAGAAATATAATCAAAATTTTTAAATTAAAGGTTAGGACTTCAGGAAATTCTATACCTCCTGAAATAAAAGAATTTATTTTACAATATGTTATTTCTACCAAAATTTTTTAATGAAAGTACATATTCTAAACAACATGGACCACACAGATCAGAGAGTCCAGACAAACAAGATCCATGGAAATGAAAATAAAAGAAAATTCAGCTAAAGGTTTATCAACGTAATTACCTGTTATTTGAAATAGATGTTAAATCCTGCCCATCTGTGTACCGTTGGCTACATTTCCTAATCTAATTTTTACTTTTATCCATACTACTGAAGCAGTATGTCCTCTGCATCTCCCAAACCTTCAAAACAGATAACAGCCCAACACATACATCCAAAGCTCTTGCTAATTTCAAATTAATCTTTAAAAAAGGAATCCCATATACTCCTCAGACAAAAGTTCATTTGGAAAAATTCATTATTAATCATTGGTAGCCCCCCCCCGGGGGCAAGGATTTATTTGTATTTCTCCCTCCCAGGTACTCCCATATACATTTGGATTCCAGAAGGATTCACCCATGCCTGCCATGATTCCTATTCCAACAACAAGCCTGGGAGAATACAGATACAGAGACTGTGCTAAAGCAACAAAATGCTCTACCAATTTGGGGACAAATTGGGGCACTTGCAGGCCAAGCAAAACTAACAATGGACAAACAAACATTCACATCTGCTGATTGTACTACTGTCTTACTTCTTGCCATGCTAGCTCTTTTTTCTGTTCCCCCTGTTATTTCTGACATTGAAAGTCCCTTATCTCCCATTACTCATTTTCTTTGTGGAAACTCATTGATTCTCTCTCTCTCTCACACACACACACACACACATACACACACACACACACACACACATACACACACACACACACACACTATATTACTGCACCCCAGTGGCAAGAAAAATTCCAAATTGAAGCCTATGCACTGATTGTACAATATGTTTCCCCCACGAATTATAGAATTTCGTGTCCAGAATGTATTTACCAAATTGCCTTAACCCCTCCATTCTTGCTACCACAGTATATGTTGTAAAATGTAATAATTAAATAATAATATTTCCTTCTACCCAGAGATATATATTTTATAAAGTTTATTAGGAATGGTAGACACTCATCCATAAATAACCTGACCGCATGCTGCCTAGCCTGCATGTATCCTCCTCAATCTCCCCTCATCTCCTGCGCTCTCTCTTCTCCTCATGGTTCCCTCATGGTCCTCTTGTTAATAATCCCCCTGGTCTTCTTGTCGGTCTCCCTGCTCTCTCAAACCTTAACTTTTATTGACTTACAGAACTTACACCAATGCAACCCTGTGTAAACCTTAAAATTTCCCAGACTCTACTTTATAAGATTGGATTAAGACCATTCCCCATTTGGGCAGTGAACTCTACTTAAAGCAGGAATGTGAGAATTCTACTATACCTACTTAAGTCTGCCCTAGGGGAAGATAAAGTTGTAAACTCTTTTCTGAACAATGAACAGTACTTAAACCCATACTTTTCTTAAGCTAAGTACCTATAAAGGTCAAGCAACTTGTGAATTTACAAGGAACAAAGAACTGGAAAACTTACTCAGAGCTTTCCTGGTGTGAATTACTCAAAAATCCACACCTTCTTAGGTGTGGACTAAGAATGGGTAGTCCTTTAGAAACATCTACAGTGATTGGTAGATGTAAGGACTTAACGGGAGGTGACAGAGGAGATTTTTCCCTTAAAAATAAGAGCTCAGGGAAGATCTCAGAGGTCATTCTGAAACATTCAGATTGGAGACACTCATTCTGAGGAGACTGATTCTGAAACATTCAGATGGAGGAGGGAGCTGGTGAAAGCAGCTGAGATGCTGCTGGTCTGGTGTCATTAGAAATACTTACTTAGACAGATCTTGTGGTGAGTTATAAAAAACTGACTGATTTCTCTCTTAAGATTCAGGTCTAGGCCATATTGACTTGAGGCCCTTCATACTTATTCCTTTCTTACTCTCTCTCTCTCTTTCTTTGATTACTCATTGTATTGTTAATTAAAATCTCTATAAAACCCAATTGACTTGGGTATTTGAATGATTGGGAATATTTCCCTGGCGACCACCTTATATTTGATTTTAAAACCCAAGACACTGTAGTGAAACATATTTCTGCGGTCAAATTTACTCACCCTCTCTTATATCTATCACAATTAATATCTTCCACTATTTTAATCACTACAGTTTAAGACCACAACCATTTTAAATCTCACAGCTGGCACAACTGTGGTATGTCAAGAATGTTTGAAGGACAGGTAAAGTTACTCAGGAAGGGGGAGGGGATGAGCTTCCTTCACAGAAATCCCCCTGTGATCCTTTGGGAGACACATCTCCCCAATGGTTCATTTAAATATAACTATCTTATAACTCTAAAAACCTTCTAGCTAAAAGTACATACAACATTGCATTTTTCTAAGAGAGAGTTACAATAGTTAGAGATGGGAGGAAAATACAAAAACTGAATGATAGACACATTGACAAAATGCCAACTAGGGGGCAGTCTCCTTTGGCATAAGAGTTTACATTCAGAATAAATATGTTCAATCCCCTTCAATTCAGTTCATTATATCCCAAAGTTCATTCTGGATCTTTTGATGTAATGTGCAGCTTTTTCAGGAATCTTTACAGCACCTTCTCCAAAAGGATCCATTTCCTTGATTTCTGGTGTTGGCAAGTTTATTTTCCTTAAATTTCTCCAAAAAATTTTAAATCTTGCATTTTAGGATAATTACACAATCCCCCCTGAGGAGGGTGTTGACCAACACCAGAATCACCTTGGGATACATGACTGAGTTATGAGGTATATGAAAATATTGTCAAAAGAAAAACAAAACAAAAACAAATCACCCCCCCAAAAAAATCCCAAATAAAAGATTAAAAATTTCAATTCTGTATAAAAATAAGAAATACAGAAATGATACAAATAAGGACCCTCAGAATTAATTTAACGTCTCTGCAGCAACGGCATGCAGGGAAAGTGAGGCATACATTAGGCTGGTAAAGGTCCGTTGGGTCCTAATGCCCCTTGGTTTAAAACAGGTTGGGCTAGGTGGGGTGGGGAAGGGCCATGTGAGGAGAGTACAGATGCCAGGAAGAAACAGGAGTTTGCATTTTTTGGCACCCACGGGATCCTGCCCTTTAATATAAAGCAGCCACTCCCCTGCCTGGGTCCCCAATTCTGTGTAGGGACTGCCCCAGGGAGCCCCTAACTCTACTCCACAGCCCCTAGGATCCATTCAAAGGGTCCCCCCCTGCTCTGCACTGAACTAGGCTGAAAGGCGGAACTCTAGGACCTTTCCTGCTGTGGAAAATAAAAGAGCAGGAGTTCCAGTTGGGTCCTAAAACCCACCTGATTCCCTATGGGCAAAAAGGGCCCTTCACCCCTATTAAAGCTGAAAGAAAAAAATGGGGTGTGTTGGAGAGTGGGAGGGAATGCCACCAGGGAAGGAGTTTTTCTCACTATCCAATGTGATCTGATCCAGGAAAAACAGCAGCCTGTTTCCTCTTTCCACCAAGTTCCTTTTGCATATGAAGGCAGCCTAGCTAACTGAAGCAGCTTCTATCTTACTTAACCTTTATCTAAGACTCAAAACTTCTCTCAGAAGAAAATTAAGGGTTAGTCTTAGATACATGTGGTCGCCAACTGTAATAAATAAAAAATAATGATATTTCTTCCTGCCCAGAGATACAAATTTTATAAGGTTTATTAGAAAGGGTAGACAATCATTCCTAAGTAACCTGACCGCATGCTGCCTAGCCTACCATTTTCTTCCTGATTCCCCCTCATCTCCTGCACTGTCTCTTCTCCTCATGGTTTCCTCATGGTCCTCTCGTTGGTCTTCCCCTGGTCTTCTTGTCAGTCTCCCTGCTCTCTCTCAAACCTTAACTTTTATTGACGTATAGAACATATACCGACACAACCCTGATGCAACTGTGGTATGTCAGGAATGTTTGATAGGCAGGTAAAGTTAATCAGGAAGGGGGAGGGGATGAGCTTCCTTGACACAAAAACAACCACCTTTTATCATGATCCCCATCAACATGACCACTGACTGGTATGAAGACCCAGGTATTTATGCCTTAAAATTAATCTGCATTAGTTTAACCTAACCCAAATGCTTCATTGCATCCCTAATTCTAGGTATAACTGCTTTAATATACACTATGTCATTATTAACAGCATCGACCACTGCTGTTGTTCAGACAGTACATACTGCAAAACATGTAAATAATATATCCAGGAATGTTTCCTCTCCTCACCACCTACCGATATAGACTACCTCAAAAGGCCAAAAAACCCAAATTCATATGAATGAAGAAACTTTATAGTAGGGCACCACATTGAAGGTACAAGGGATTTGTGCATTTCCACACTATATGGGGGTGAAATAGCTTGCACCAAAATGTGATATGATCAAAACTCCCCCTCCCCACCTATGGAGCCAGAGTCAGAGACAGTGCGCTAAAATCAGTGAATGAGCAAGGAGCACCTCTAGGTCCTTGGCAGATGACTAAGGCCACCAAACACTGTGGCATTTAAAAGTGGAAACCATAAAATGTAAGAGTTAAAATAGTTGGTTGTCATAAACTGTAGTGATTAAATAGTGGAAGACTTAAATTGTAGTAGATATAAGAGGAGATGATTAAGTTGTGACCACAGGAAATATGTTTTCACTACAGTGTCTTGTTTTAAAATCAAATATAAGGTGGTCGCCAGGGAAATATTCCCAATTATTCAAATATACCAGAGTCAGCTGGGTTTTATAGAGATTTTAATTAATAATACAATGAGGAATTAAAGAGAGAGAGAAAGAGTAAGAAAGGAATAAGTTTGAAGGGCCTTAAGCCAACATGGCCTAGACCTGAGTCTAGAGAGAGATCAGTCAGTCCTTAATCACTCACCACAAGATCTGTCCAAGCAAGAATATAGACACCAGT
This sequence comes from Monodelphis domestica, assembly GCF_027887165.1. NCBI lineage: Eukaryota > Metazoa > Chordata > Mammalia > Didelphimorphia > Didelphidae > Monodelphis > Monodelphis domestica. The sequence goes on from NC_077230.1 coordinate 425,847,097, forward strand.
TCAGCCAGCCATCCTTCACCAGAGAGAGATTCTTCTGACTGTGTCCTGAGACTCAGCCTTTCTCTCCTTATAAAGGGAATTTTCTCCTATGTCACCTCCCCTAAGTTCTCTCATCTACCAATCACAGTAGATGTTTTCCAAAGGACAGCCCATTCTGAATTCACACCTGAGTAGACTAAACTTTTGAGTAATCCACACCTGAGTAGACCTGGATCTCTGAGTACATTTTTTCCTCTTTGCTCCTTGTTAGTTCACAAGTTGCCTGACCTTTATAGGTACTTAGCACCCCTTTGTATTAATTCTAAAAATAGGCATGGCTTAAGTATGGGTTTAAGTATTTTTCATTGTTCAGCAAGGAGTTTTCTCCCCTAAAGCAGGCTTAAGTACAGGTGGAGTAGAGGTCTTCACATTTTTTATCTAAGTAGAGTTCTCGCTGTCCAAATGGAGAATGGTCCCAATAGGGAATTGTCCCAATGGAGAATTCACCAATGGGAAATTTTTTAACATTCACAAGTCTGAAAAATTTCAAGATTCACAAGACCTATGAGAGTTTCTAGACCTGAGACACCATTAGGCTGAAGAACATAGACCTTGGGTGCCTAATCAGAGATAGCACAGAGAAGTGCAGCAGATAGTAGAAGCTGCAGAGATTTGAGAGGTGGTCTGTAGTAAGGAATTTTAGCAGGGCAATCTAACAGCATGAGATGCTGCAAACCAATATTCCACTAAGAACTCCCAGGAACTGGGACTGAAGACAGAGGCAGTTGCTGGAAACCGTTGGTAGACTCTGGAGGAGAGAGAGAGGCTGCTTTCTATAGCAGGCAAGAGAACCCAGAGTTGTATCTGTCTGGTATTTCTGGGGTGGACCAGAGATCCAGTTGTTCCCACTTCTTTGGCTTTCCTGATATTCTGTCTGTTCCTACTACTGCTCCTACAGAGAAGTGCATTTCATCGGTTGCTAGTGAAATCTTACTGGGACTGCTGTTTGAAACAAAGAGGACTCCTGTGTTGTGACATCCTTTAGACCCATGGTGATTGTCCCTACCTAACCCTCCCTTCATTAGTTAGTTTAGAATTATTATAGAAAGTGTTAGGATTTTAATATCTGTTGTTTAGAAGTAAGTTATTCCCTGATCCTTTTAGCTAAATTAACCGTGTGTGTGTGTGTGTGTGTGTGTGTGTGTGTGTGCGTGTGTGTGTGAGTATTGCTAGTGTGAAACCTTCTTTAACCCACATTATTACAGGGATGCCTCAGGCAAAAACCATACTCCTACTCCATACACAGAGAGCCTGCCCTCCTTATTCAGACTTCTGACTGGAAAGGGAAAGAAAAACCACTATAATGATGGCAACAGTGCCCAGGAAAGACTTCTCAACACCAAGAAAAACAAAAAACAAAAAACATTGACCCTTGATAATTTTTATGGAGGAAAAATCCAGACTACAGAGGAAAAAGCAGAAGAGGAAATACAAATAAATGCACCCAAACCTTCCAAAAAATGGAAATTGGCCACAAGCTCTTGAAGAATTTAAATTGAAGCTTATCAAAAAGATGGAAATATGTGGGCAAGAAAAGTAGGAAATAATTCAAAAAGAAAATAACAGTTTAATGGACAGGAACTCCCAATTGGAGAAATAGCTGGAAGCCATGAAAAGCAGAACAGACCATACCAAAAAGGAAAATCAAAAGATTATGTCAGAAAATTAGTCCTTAAAATTCAGAATTAGGCAATTGGAAGCCAATGATCTTGCAAAATAGCAAAAATTAATGAAGCAAAGTCAAAAGGCTGACAAAATAGAAGAAACTGTAAAATATCTCACTGAAAAGATGATAGCTCAGGAAAACCAGTCTCGAAGAGACAATTTGAGAATCATTGGTCTATCTGAAAACCCAGAAGTAAACAGAAATATTAACATCATACTGCGAGAAATTATCCAAGAAAACTATCCTGATGTTCTTGAACAAGAGGGAAAGATAAACATTGAAAGAGTTCATAGAACTCTACACTAAATACTCAAAAGACAACCCCCAGGAATGTAATTGCCAAATTCAAGAGCTTCCAAGCTAAGGCTAAAATTTTACAAAAAGCAAAAAAGAGATGATTCAGATATCAAGGACCACTAATCAGGATTGCACAAGATCTGGCAGCTTTCACACTAAATGACTGCAAGGCTTGGAATATGATATTCAGAAGGGCAAGAGAATTTAGTCTTCAACAAGAATCACCTAGCCATCAAAACTGACTCTATACTTCCAGGGGAAAGTATGGGCATTCAACAAAATAGAATTTTTCCAAGTGTTTGTAAAGAAAATACAAGAACTAAGTGGATAGTGATATCCAAACACAAAAATCGAGAGAAACATGAAAAGGTAAATAAAAAAGAGAGGGGAAAGGGGAAAATATTTTTATTGAAATTTTCTTCTTTAAGGACTTCAATGAAATAAAATTGTTTATGTTAATATATGGAAAAATATTATATGTAACTCTCAATACTTATATTCAATATTATAGTAATTAGAAGAACCATCCACAGGTAAATATTAGGGTAGTAAGTGGTATAAGTTGATATGCAAAAAAAAAAGGAGGAGGGAATAGAAGATGGCACCAAGAGAAACTTGAAGGAATAAGATAAATAGAATAATCTATACCACCCAAAGAGGCACATGGGAAGGGAAAGGGAAGAATACTATTATAAGTAGGAGAGGAAGAGAGTGCTAATAGGTAATACTTAAACTTTCCTCTCAGTGAAATCAGTTCTGAGAGGGAAGAGCATCTAGAACCATTGGGGTATCAAATTCTATGTTACCCTATAGGGGAAATGAGAAGGGAAAACCAAGAGGGGGAATGGGACAGGGAGTACAAAAGGGGAGGTAAAGAGAGGGGGAAGGACCTTAACAGACCCTAAAAATTTAAGGGAATAAAAATGGAGGGGGCAGAAAGGGAAGCATAATAAGGTTGGGGATTAGGGGAACTGATTAAAAGTAAACCACCGCTTTAAAAGGATATAGCAAAAGAAAAAAGAGCAGAAGTAGGAGAGGATATCAAAATGGTGGGGAATACACAAGTGTCAATCATAACACTGAACATGAATGGGATGAATCCACCCATAAAAAATGAAAGCAAATAGCAGAGTGGATTAGAAACCAAAATCCTACCATATGTTGTTAATGGGAAACACACATGAGGCAAGTAGACACTCACAGGGTAAGAATTAAAGGTTGGAGCAAAATCTATTGGTCCTCAACTGAGAAAAAGAAGACAGGAGTTGTAATCATGATATCTGAGAAAGCTAAACTAAAAATAGATCTGATTAAAAGAGATAGGGAAGGTAATTACAACCTGATAAAAGGCAGTATAGACAATAAGGAAATATCAGTATACAACATGTATGCATCAAATGGTATAGTATCCAAATTTCTAAAGGAGAAACTAGTGGAGTTGAAGGAGGAAATAGGTAGCAAAACTATAAGAGTGAGACACCTGAACTTTCCTTTATCAAATCTAGATAAATCAAACCATAAAATAAATAAGAAAGAGGTAAGAGATGTGATTGAAATATTGAAAAAAATTAAAGTTAATAGACATATAAAAAAAATAAAAAGGGACCAAAAAGAATACATCTTCTTTTCAGCAGCACATGGTATATTCACAAAGATTGGCCATGTATTAGATCATAAAAACAAGGCAAAAAAGTTAAAAAATAGTAAATGCAAACTTTTCATATCATAATGCAATTAAAATAATAATTAGTAATGGTACATGGAAAGTCAAATCAAAAAATAATTGGAAATTAAATAATTTGATTCTATAAAATTGGATAATTAAAGAACAAATCATAGAAACAATAATTTCATTGAAGAAAAGGACAATGATGAGACATTTTTTCAAACTCTATGGGATGCAGCCAAAGCAGTACTCAGTGTGAAATACATATCCTTGAGTGCATATATCAACAAATTAGAGAGGGCAGAGATGAATGAATTGGGAATGCAAATTAAAAAACTCTAAAGTGACCAAATTAAAAAGCCTCAGATGAAAACTAAATTATAGATCCTAAAAATTAAAGGAGAAATTAATAAAATTGAAAGTCAAAAAACTATTGAATAAATAAGAATAAAGCTGGTACTTTGATAAAACAAATAAAATAGACAAAGCCCTTGTCAATCTAATAAAAAGAAAGGAAAGGAAAAAAACAAATTAACAGTGTCAAAGATGAAAAGGGAGACGTCACTTGTAATGAAGAGGAAATTAAGGTAGTCATTAAAAATTATTCTGCCCAATGATATGACAATAAATATAGCAACCTAGGTGATATGGATGAATATTTACAAAAATATAAATTGCCTAGATGAACAGAAGAAGAAATTGAAGAAGTCATCAAAGAACTTACTTAGAAAAAATCCCCAGGGCCTAATTGACTCAAAAGTGAATTCTATGAAACATTCAAAGAACAACTAATCCCAATACTTTACAAACTATTTGACAGAATAAGAAAAGGAGTTCTACCAAGTTCCTTTTGTGACACAAATAACTTACTGTTTACAAGGGTTATTCATTATGATTAGGTGGGATTTATACCATGAATGCAAAGATTGTTGAATATTAGGAAAACCATCCACATAATTCACCATATCAACAAATAAAAAAACACTTGATTATCTCAATAGATGTAGAAAAAGCCTTTGACAACATACAACACTCATTCCTATTGAAAACACTAGAAAGTGTAGGAATAAAAGGGCCTTTCTGAAAAAATAATAAACAGTATATATCTAAAACCACAAGCAAGCATCATCTGCAATGGGAATAAATTAGAAGCATTCCCAATGAGATCAGGAGGGAAACAAGGATGCCCATTATCACCTCTATTATTTAACATTGTGCTAGAAACACTAGTGGTAACAATTACAGAAGAAAAAGGAATTGAAGATATTAACATAGGTAATGAGGAGACCAAGCTATCAAAAAAGCTAGTGGAAATAATCAACAACTTTAGCAAAGTTGCAGGATGCAAAATAAACTCACATAAGTCATCAGCATTTTATATATTGCCAATAAACCTCAGCAGCCAGAATTAGAAAGAGAAATTCCATTTAAATTCACCCTAGACAATATAAAATACTAAGAAATCTCTCTACCAAGACAAACACAAGAACTATATGAACACAACTACAAAACACTTTCCTCACAATTAAAACTAGATCTAAATAATTGGAAAACATTAACTGCTCATGGGTAGTATGAGCTAACACAATAAAAATTACAATCCTACCCAACTTGTTTACTTATTTAGTTCCATACCCATCAATCTACTAAGAAACTTTTTTACTCAATAAGAAAAAAAAAAACAACAAAGTTCATTTGGAAGAACAAAAGATCAAGGATTTCCAGGGAAATAATGAAAAAAATGTAGAGGAAGATGTCCTATGTGCATATTGGATTTGGCTCTCCCCTGATTATAACAATGAAGGTGCTTAGGTCTTCCTTGATTGTGAAGATTAAATTGTGATCTCCTGTCTCTTTTTAGATTTTAAGCACCAAAGTATAAACACAGTACTTAATTTTGATCTAAACATTTTGGATTTTAACCACAAAAATAAACACCCATTTCATACGTTGAGTGGGAGGTCTGTGACCCATGTGTGAAAAAGTAGGCAGTCCTGGAGTGGAGTATCAGCTATGATTGGTAGCTGTAAAATTTAGGGGAAGTGACACAAGACAAAAACGTCTTTAAATGTGGAAACAGAGACACACAGCTGACAGACACTCAGACTTGGAGTGAAGAGGGACACTTGGAGTTTGACAGAGACACACTTGGAGTGGAGTCTGCTGGAGTTGAGGCTGATAAAGAATCTGCTGATTGAACTGACAACATGGTGGAGTGTAAAGGCTGACTTTTCTCTCTCTTCTCTCTCTCTCTCTCTCTCTCTCTCTCTCTCTCTCTCTCTCTCTCTCTCTCTCTCTCTCTCTCTCCCTACCCTCCTCCCTCTCTCTCCCACTCTCTCTTTTTCTCTCTTCCTTAATATCTTCCTTCTATTGTAAAATAAACTATAATAAATTCCATTTTACTATAGCAATTCATTTTTAAGATTTATAAATTAAATCCCTGTCAATCAATTAAATATATTCAGTACACCCAAATTAACACCTCACAGTACTATATCTCAAACAATACTATGAATCAGTGGTCATCAAAACAATATGGTACTGGATAGGAGATAGAAAGGAGGATCAGTGGAATAGACTTGGGGTAAGTGACCTCAGCAAGACTGTCTATGGTAAACCCAAAGATCCCAGGTTTGGGGACAAAAATCCATCATTTGAAAAAAAAACTGCTGGGAAAAATTAGAAGGAAATATGGGAAAGATTGGGTTTGGATCAACATCTCACACCTTATACTAAGATAAATTCAGAATATGTGAATCACTTGAATATAAAAAGAAAACTATAAGTAAATTAGGTGAACACAGAATAGAATACTTGCCAGATCTTTGGAAAAGGAAAGATTTTAAGACCAAGAAAGAGTTAGAAAAAAATTACAAAATTTAAAATACATAATTTTAATTACATTAAATTAAAAAGGGGTTGTACAAACAAAACCAGTGCAAACAAAATAAGAAGGGAAGTAACAAATTGGGGAAAATCTTCTTAACAAAAACCTTTGACAAAGGTCTAATTACTCAAATTTATAAAGAGCTAAATCAATTGCACAAAAAATCAGCATATTCCCTAATTGATAAATGGGCAAGGGACAAGAATAGGCAATTTTAAAGTAAAGAAATGAATACTATTAATAAACACATGAAAAAATGTTCTACATCTCTTGTAATCAGAGAAAAGTAAATCAAAACAACTCTGAGGACCACCTCACACCTAGCAGATTGGTTAACATGCCAGCAAAGGGAAGTATTGAATTCAGGAGAGGATGTGATAAAATTGGAGTATTAATGCATTATTTGTGGAATTGTGAATTGATCCAACCACTCTGGAGGGCAATTTGGAACTATACCCAAAGGGCACTAAAAGACTGTCTGCCCTTTGATTCAGCCATAGTACTGCTGGTTTGTACCCCAAAGAGATAAAAAGGAAAAAAAAAGACTTGTACAAGAATATTCATAGCCTCAGTGTTTGTGGTGGCAAAAAATTGGAAAATGAGGGATTGTCTTTTGATTGGGGAATGCCTTAACAAACTGTGGTATATGTTCTTGAAGAAATACTATAGTGCTCAAAGGAATAATGAACTGGAGGAATTCCATGTAAACTGGAATGATCTCCAGGAATTGATGCAGAGTGGAAGGAGCAGAACCAGGAGAACAATGTACATAGAGACTGATACACTGTGGTACAATCGAATGTAATGGACTTCTCTACTATCAGGAATACAACAATCCAGAACAATTCAGAGGGGTTTATGAGAAAGAATACCATCCACATCTAAAAGAAGAACTGGGGGGGGGGTGAAGAAACACGGAAGAAAAACAACTTCTTGATCACATGGGTCGATGGGGATATGATTGGGTATATAGTCTCTGAATGATCACCCTAGTGCAAACCTCAACAATATGGATATAGATTTTAATCAAGGACACAAATAAAACCCAGTGGAATTGCATGTCAGCTACAGGAAGGGGGTGCAAGAAGGGGAGGGAAAGAATATGATTCTTGTAACTAAGGGAAAAATGTTCTAAATTAACTAAATAAAATTTTCCAAAAAAGGAATCCCTGGAATGACGCCCATGAATTGATGGAAAGTGAGTGGAACCAGGAGAACATTGTACACAGAAAGAGAAACATTGTATGAAGAGCAACTGTGAATTACTTATGTATTCTCTTTTTTTTTAATTTTTCCACTATCCACTTGTTATAATTAAAATCATCTCAAGAGTGTAAAAATTTAAATTTAGGTTTCATTCTAAACATGAGGATTCTAAATTTATATTTTGGTCACCAATTTAAAAATATTACAGCTTAAGTCAAAATAACTTTTAGCAGCTTCACTTACAAAGAGGTCTAAAGAGTGAAAGTGGGAAAATGTACATAAAGAGATAGAAAGTATTGCCTAGCTACCAATACCCTAAGTTTAATCCTAATGTCTCCAGACCACAGGTGAAAATTCAAAAGTGAATCTCAACAGAATCCAAAGTCCTAATTAGGAAGCCAAAATGCAAAGAATCAAGAAATGCTAAAGAATCCCCCAAGAATCTTCTGTACACACTAGGCTAAGACTGCCAAGAATCTCACCAGAACTCTTGCTGAAGGGAGTGTTCCACTAAAGAGCCAAAGAGGAGAGAGGGTCTCCTGACCAAAGAACCAAGGAAGGAATCACTCCGCTCACCACCACAAGCCCAACTCAGGATCTAGGGAAAAGGTTTCCTCAGAAAATGTATCTTCCTCCAGTCTGGCTCATCAACACAGAGAGAATGACTGATTCCTCCAGCTTGCCTTTTTAAAGAAGTTTTATTGATTTCACTTCCTGTCACCCCCTCACTTTAAGGGAACTAATAGCAGTTGCTCAATTTGCCTAGCACTGCCCACGTGCTTGGGGGGTGGGAGGGCGGACATGCCATTACCTTTGGGGGTGTGAGCTTACTCTAGTAAGTGACTTGCTTAACTCTCTTCCTTAATGTCAAGTAGAGGTACCTTAAGGGCTTGATTTGTTTAGCTAAAATTAGACAAGGGGAGAGTTAATCCTATCTTCACAAGACTGGCTTAGCTCTTCTGATCAATACAGTGATCTATGACAATTCCAAGAGACTTATGATGAAGAAAAATACTCTACCTCCAGAGAAAGATCTGATGGAGTCTGATTGTTGTACAAAGAATACTTTTTTCCATTTCTTTTATATTGCCTTTTTTGTTGTTGTTTCAAAGTGGCTAATATGGAAATATGTTTTACATAATTTCATAAGTACACAGGACATCACATTTCTTGCTTTCATGATGGGTAGGAAATACATAGGAGTGTAAGAACTCAAACTTCTTTTTAAAAGATTGTTAAAAGTAAACAATAAAGAATTTGGAGTTTTGTAAGGTGGCTTGAGATTTCCATTTCTTTGAGGTACTGGGGAAAACTGTCAAATGGATTTTATCCACCTACTATCTTGAAAAAGGTATAAGGTATAGAGTCCTCAGTTTTTGTAGATGCCTTTACTGGATGGGTAGAGGCATTCCCCAGCAGAACAGAAAAAGACAGGTTGTAACAAAAGCCCTTCTTAATGAGGTAATTCCTAGGGTTGGCCTTCCCAGATCACATTATCAAAGTGATAATGGTCCTGACTTCACCTCACAGGTTATTCCCATGAGAGTTAATGCTTTGGGCATAACCTATTACTTTCATTCCACCTAGCATCCTCAGTACTAAGGAAAGATAAATGCAGAACCAGACCCTGAAAAAAGACCTTTAACCTACTCTTTGAAGAAGAAAATATTGAATCCATGCACTCCCTCTTTGGTCCACTGTAATTAAAATATACCCTGGAGCTCATTTGGGGCTGAGTCCCTCTGAGCTCCTTTATTGCAGACATTGACTTCCTCTTGGACCCTAAAACACATACTCTTACACAGTTCTCTAAATATGTTGGGCCTATTATTCGATAGAAAGCCTTCCTGTGTACTCACATTTGGTTTTTGTTTTTTTTCTCACATTTTGGTTCAGTTTCCTAAAAATGGAAACATTTCCATTATTCTTTTTTTAACATTATTTTATTTGGTCATTTCCAAACATTATTCATTGGAAACAAAGATCATTTTCTTTTCTTCCCACCTCCTACCACCTCTCCCATAGCCAACACCCAATTTCACTGGGTATCACGTGTCCTTGATTCGAACCTATTTCCATGTTGTTGGTATCTGCATTAGAGTGTTCATTTATAGTCTCTCCTCAGTCATATCCCCTCCACCCCTGCAGTCAATCAGTTGCTTTTCATCAGTGTTTTTACTCCCACAGTTTATCCTCTGCTTGTGGATAGTGTTTTTAGATCCCTGCAGATTGTTCAGGGACATTGCATTGACGCCAATGGAGAAGTCCATTACCTTCAATTGTACCACAGTGTATCAGTCTCTGTGTATAATGTTTTCCTGGTTCTGTTCTTCTCACTCTGCATCACTTCCTGGAGGTCATTCCAGTCTCCATGTAATTCCTCCACTTTATTATTCCTTTTAGCACAATAGTATTCCATCACCAACAGATACCACAATTTGTTCAGCCATTCCCCAATTGAAGGGCATCCCCTCATTTTCCAATTTTTGGCCACCACAAAGAGCGCAGCCATGAATATTCTTGTAGAAGTCTTTTTCCTTATTATCTCTTTGGGGTACAAACCCAGCAGTGCTATGGCTGGATCAAAGGACAGACAGTCTTTTTATCGCCCTTTGGGCATAGTTCCAAATTTCACTCCAGAATGGTTGGATCAATTCACAACTCCACCAGAAATGAATTAGTGTCCCTACTTTGCCACATCCCCTCCAGCATTCATTACTTTCCATAGCTGTCATGTTAGCCAATCTGCTAGGTGTGAGGTGATACCTCAGAGTTGTTTTGATTTGCATGTCTCTGATTATCAGAGATGTAGAACATTTTTTCATGTGCTTATTAATAGTTTTAATTTCTGTGGCTGAGAACTGCCTGTTCATGTCCCTTGCCCATTTATCAATTGGAGAATGGCTTGATTTTTTGTACAATTGATTTAGCTCTTTGTAAATTTGCATTTCCATTATTCTTTTATCCATTATGATGATCAGTGATCAGATATCTTTGATGTTACTATTGAAGGTTGTTTTTGGATCTGTGTACTATGCCATAAGAGACAGTAGATTGAATCAATAAATGTTGTGGGGGTTTTGACTTCTCCATCAACTGGCATTTTCCTCATCTCTCTCTCCCTCTCCTTAGGACCCTATTTCCTGGATCACAACAATATTGAAGAATATTATGTAAACTTAAACAGCAGAGGGTTTGTCAGGATTGAATCCAATTTTAAGAAAAGCTCTAGTGTGAGGTAAATGCTATCAAAGACAATTGAATGTTACAGAGAAATATTAGAAGGCACAAAGAGTCAATCCATGCAGAAAACTGTAAAGGTTAAAATTATTATTGAGACTGAAAAATCTAAATTTAAGTGGTCACCAGGGGAAATTCCAAATAATAAAATACCCAAGTCAGCTGGAAATTTTTATGGTGATTTAATTGATAGTGGAGGAGATTAAGTAGAAGGAAGAAGGAAAAGGAATAGGTTTTTTCTATCCCTCTCCCCCCCCCCATCTGAGTAGTATTGGGTGGAGAGATCAGGAGATAAGGAAGTAAGGGATTGGAGTATTAAGGAGGAAGGAGTCAGCCAGAACTCCAGAAAAAGAAGGGCTAAACTCTGATGCCCGAAACTGAATCAGCTCAAGGCAAACTCACCACCAACACTCCAAGATGTCGAAATGCCTAGCACACTCTCAGTCAGAGTCACCTCTCCAGGGAAAGAGGAAGAGAGAGGAAGTGACATGCCTTATATGGATGGTTTTCGTCACTTTCCTGCATCTCATCTGTACCAGTGATCACTAACTTGACTTGGGACAGAGCAGGGTTCTATCCATTTTTTCTGCACATGTCTGTTGAAGGCCATTTACTCAGATAATTCAATCTTGAGTTTGATGCAGACCTTCCTAATCTTGTTAAACTAAGAAGGGTAGAGAAATGTAGAATTTCCAAGACCTGATTCTGTTATTCCAAGTATCTCCATTGTTACTGATCAGGAAATAGCTAAATCAGATCTTCTAAAGTAGTTTGATTAGGGTAGAATAGTTTTAAAATTCACAAAACTTCACCATCATCTTATTTTGAGAAATTGCCATAGCAGCCATTACCCTGAGCAGTGATCAGCCTGTAGCCTTGAGGCAAGACCCTCCACCAGAAAAAATATGACAACTGGCTTAAGGCTCAGATCTTAGTTAGCATTTGGAAATTAAGGCACATACATTGATTTTTAGATATAATGCTAGACTAGAGTATGGTGTAAACATGACTTTCACATGCACTGGGAAACTTGCTACATTGGCTTTGTTTTGGTGATCTGGAACCAAACCTGCAATATCTCAGAGGTCTTCTTGCACATATGTATGCAGGGCAGAGAACGAGATGGACCAGATCATTTCATTTTGATTTCACAGTAAATGGTACCTGAGATCATTGAGGACTTAAGATTTGCAGATTGTTTCTGGGCATTGAAGTTCAGAGAAACATTGGATTCTTCTTCAATCTGCCAGAGACAATGTGGGATCGGTGGAAGGCACATTGCACAGAGAAAGAAGGTATGATCCTCTGGGGCCCCTCCAACTTGGGGAATATGTCAAGACTGCAAACTACTACATTGTCTAACTTATATCTGAACCCTACATGTCCTCTAAGCTTCTCCCTGGCCAGTGGCCATCCAGCCTATTCCTGAAGACCTTCAGTAACAGGAAGCTCACTACTCCTGGGAGAGTCCACTCAACTTTTGAAAAATTCTTGGTTTTCAAAGGAGGTAGGTCAATGAACCCAGTTTGCCTCAGTTTTCTCATCTGTAAAAGAAGCTGGAGAAGGGAATAACAAAGAACTTCACTACTTTTGTCAAGAAACATCAAATAGAGTCGTGATGAATCAGACCTGACTGAAATAACTAAACAACAAGTTTTGCTTTTCTGAAAGGAAATTTTGTGATTCTGAACCATACTGTCTGTTTCAGTTATATTCTCCCTTTGACTCCTTTACTTTGGGACATACTCCTGGAGGGGAGAAGGGACTGAGTCATTTTTCTGTATCTCTACTCCAGAACCTAGGGACCTTGTACTGAGCAAGTGGGTGATAAATATCGTGGGATAGATGTGAAAGTCATGTGTGGCCCAGGTCAGTTAGATGAGCACCATTTCAATGAATGCATCTGTGGACTAATAAGAAGAGGATCAATGATTGTTGGGAGTCATCAGGCCAGGATGTCTTGACAAAGTCACTTGTGGTGTAAACCTCAAAATTTCTTAGACTTCTAAATGCTGGAAATTTCACCATTTGGAAATTTCATACTTGAAAAATTTCCTATTGATAGTGGGTCTTGGCTATTGGAATGTGAACCCCATTGGCATGAGAGTTTCCTCCTCCTCCCTTCTTAAGATTACTTTAGGACAGAAACCTTTTGCTGAACAATGGAAAGGACTTTGACCTATGCTTAAGCATAGAACAGGAATTTCTTTGAGTCATGATTGATTTTAGAATTGATACAGTGGAGATACTTGGAATCAATCTCCACCCTACTCAGTCCTAACAGGATTGAGGAAGGGCTGCAGCATAGATCAAAATTTAATTATTCCAATCTCTACCCTACTCAGGTTAACAGGATTTAGGAAGGGCTGTAGCAAAGGATCAAAGATTTAATTATTTGAAAATATGACCTTCAACAGACATGTGCAAAGCCAGAGACCTCTGGGCGGTCCTGGGTTAAGCTAGAGCCTCCATTGGCACAGGGAAATTGATGGAGAGTGATTGGTAGATGTGAGAACTGAGGGGAGGGAACTTGGATGGTTTCCTTAAAGAGAGAGGGGTCTGAAGACTCAGGGGTGGTGGTTGAGGAGTTTGTCTGAGTGGTTGGAGTGTGCTCTGAGAAGCTTGCTCTGAAGGAAGCTGAAGGTGGGGGCCTCTGAGACTGTTTCTCCATTTTGGTCACGTGAGTAATAGGGACTGATCTCTTTTCTTTGCCCCAGCTATGTAAGGGCTTGGGCCTTTTGGCCCAGCCTAAACAGAAGGGGTATTTAAGCCCTATTCCCTTCTCTCCCTTTTCTCTCTCTCTATCTCTAATTCCTTTCTTCCTCCTGTTGTAATTAAACTCCATAAAAGATTGACTGCTGACTTGAGTTTTCATTAAGGAATTACATAGCTGAATTCCTTGGCGACCTTAAATTAATATATATCAGTCTTTTAAAGTGATTTCCTTGTCACAGTGGTAGCTAAGGAGGCCACAGAGTGGCCCCTGGCAAGATGTGACTGCCTACTCAGTCCCCCTTGTATGAACTTTCTCATTAATATCCCTTACCTATGGAATTGACATGATTGTAATTCCCATTAACCTCAGAAGGAATAATTCAAGAGCAAAATACCTGTACTCTATTTCTCCAAAATACCACCAAAATATCAGACCCTCAAACCCAATCCCAAAAGACTACCATGGGTTAACTTTTGCTTAGGTGCATAATTCCCAGTAAAACCATAGCTACAAGCCATGCCAGAACTTTCCCTCTCCCTGAAACTTACTTACATAAAGCAAGCATACAAATCAATCATAAAGGCCCATACAAAACATTCAGGTACACCAAGCTTCATCATCCCCTTGAGAAACTCCCTAGTAAACCCTGAAAAATGATCAGTTTAATATTAAATCTGAATTGTGTTCCCAGTACCTCTCAACCTCAATATTATGATTGTTGAATTATCTTTAAGAATCTCTGATTGATTATTTCTTTTTACTATAAATAATAAGTAAATTTCCTTATTTCTAAGCTCAAGCTCCTCACAGGGTAATGAGAAAATTAAGCCACCTGTGATGAAATCATTTATCTTGTGTGAAACCTTTATTCTGTCAAGAATCTATAATCACAATGCAAGAATATAGAATGTTAATCAAGTGATTTGTTAAAATCACTTTTCCAATTATCTTTATTTAGACATGTGAGCTAGGTAATGTATCTGTGTTCCAAAAAAAAATAGGTCTTAGTATAAACACCAGGCCTGTGGATGGTGGAGCAACTATCAGATGCAAAGCATGCCCATGGCTATAAAATATACAGCTGTTTTCAGTTTCTTATTTTCTTGACTGACCGACCGTTCACTACCTGTGGGGAACACCTGAAGTCTCAAGAGAGGCTGGACCTTGCCTGTGGCAAGTGATGGGGGAAGCTGGGGAATGGAGGAGGTTTGGTGTTAATCCAGTGTTACTTATTAGCCTTAGTTTCCTTACCATTCAAATGAAGATAATACTTGTGCTTTGGAACCCAATGAGATGCTATATTGCTTAGTAGACTTTAAAGTGTTGGGTATCTTGAAACTCTTGTAATTATTTTCATCTTATTTCTCTGTGCCTAAAAGATTACTCAGTTTGGGCCAATAGATTCCCAGGGAGTAAGGGATAAAGTTGACCTCATTAAGTGAGTCATCAAAGTGGGAATGACCTGGGGAAACAGAGGGGCAGCAGTTAGAAAACAATAGGGGCAGAGTCAAGATGGCAGCATAGTAGCAGGAGCTTCTCTGAATCTCCTTCTAACCAATCATTACAAAGCATCTCAAAAGGACAGAAATCAGAACCAGAGGAGTAAAAGGGCTCTCCCACTGGACACAGTGTGAAAGGTAGGCAGTGAATTAGGATTCCTAGGTCTTAAGGGGGAGAAACTGCTCAAATCAAAGTACTAGTTGACCACGTTCCCCCCTAACCCCCCCCCCACACACACACACATAACTACCTACTGAGCCATAGTTAATGCCAGGGACAGGAAAATCTCCAAAGTCTCAGGGGCTGACTGAAAGCACCAAAGACATACCCCTGAGGACTGTGCCTGGCCTGGGCAGTGAGACTCAAGGCTGAATAATACTGTCTTTGCAGCAGGGGTAGCCAAAGCAGAGAGGAGGATGATAAACATAGGGCAGAATACATGGTGGACCTGCAGCTTGGCCAGAGGGGTCGGCTCACAGCAAAACAGCACAAAGACCCTAAAAATAGCCTGTGGATAAAAACCTCTCTAGTGCTCAATACAGACACTTGCCTACATAAGACACACCCAGACCTCTGCCAAAGCAGTACATGGAGAATTTAATATCCTTGAGTGCATATATCAACAAATTAGGGAAGACCGAGGTCAATGAATTGAGCATGCAAATTAAAAAACTCTAAAGTAAAAAAAATAAAAAATCCCCAAATGAAAACTAAATTTGAGATCCTAAAAATTAAAGGAAAAATTAATAAAATCAAAAGTCAAAGAACTATTGAATTAATACATGAGACTATAAGCTGATACTTTGAAAAAAACAAATAAAATAAATGAAGTACTGGTCAATCTAATATAAAAAAAAAGAAAGAAGAAAACCCAATTAATAATATCAAAGATGAAAAGGGAGACCTAACCTCTAATGAAGAGGAAATTAAGGCAATCATTAAAAACAATTTTGCCCAATGATATGGCAATAAATACAGCAACCTAATTGATATGAATGGATATTTACAAAAAATGTAAATTGCTTAGATGAACAGAAGAAGAAATCGAATACTTAAATAACCCCATATCAGAAAAAGAAATTGAAAAAGCCATCAAAGAAATCACTAAGAAAAAAATTGCCAGGACCAGATATATTCACACAAGAACAACTAATCCCAATATTGAAACAAACTATTTGACAAAATAAGCAAAGAAGAAGTTCTACCAAATTCCTTTTATGACACAAATTTGGTACTGATTCCAAAGTCAGGCAGGTCAGAAAAAGAAAAAGAAAACTATAGGCCAATCTCCTTAATGAACATAGATTCAAAAATCTTAAATAGAATAATAGCAAAAAATAAGCCAGCAAGTGATCAGAAGAGTTATTCACTATAACCAGGTGGGATTTATACCAGGAATGCAAGGATGATTCAATATTAGGAAAACCATGCACATAATTGACCATATTAACAAGCAAACCAACAAAAAACACGATTATCTCAATAGATGCAGAAAAAAGCCTTTGACAAAATACAACACTCATTCCTATTGAAACAACTAGAAAGTATAGGAATAGAAGGGTCTTTCCTAAAAATAATAACCACCATATATCTAAAACCATCAGCAAGCATCATCTGCAATGGGAATAAATTAGAAGCATTCCCAGTAAGATCAGGAGTGAAACAAGGATACCCATTGTCACCTCTATTATTTAACATAGTGCTAGAAACACTGGCAGTAACAATTACATAAGAAAAAGAAATTGAAGATATTAACATAGGCAATAAGGAGACCAAGCTATCACTCTTTGCAGATATGATGGTCTACTTAAAGAATCCTAGAAAATCAACTAAAAAGCTAGTGGAAATAGTCAACAACTTTAGCAAAGTTGCAGGATACAAAATAAATCCACAAAAGTCAGCAGCATTTCTATATATTTCCAACACATCTCAGCAGCAAGCGTTAGAAAGAGCAATTCCATTTAAAATCACCTTAGACAAAATAAAATACCTAGGAATCTATCTGCTGAGACAAGCACAGGAATTATATGAACACAACTACAAAACACTCTCCACACAATTAAAACTAGATCTAAATAATTGGAAAAATATTAACTGCTCATGGGTAAGATGAGCTATCATAATAAAAATGACAATCCTACCCAAACTAATTTACTTATTTACTAATATATCCATAAAATTACCAAGAAACTTTTTTACTGAATTAGAAAAAAATAACAAAGTTCATTTGGAAGAACAAAATATCAAAAATATCAAGGGAAATAATGAAAAAATGCAAGCATATGAAGTATACTAGCAATACTAGATCTTAAACTGTACTATAAAGCAGTGGACATCAAAATTATATTGTACTGGCTAAGATGCAGAAGGGAGGATCAGTGGAATAGACTTGGGGTAAGTGATCTTAGCAAGACTATCTATGATAAACCCCAAAATCCCAACTTCTGGGACAAAAAGAAGCTAGTTGAAAAAAAATTGCTGGGAAAATTGGAAAACAGTATGGAAGAGATTAGGTTTAGATCAATATCTCACACCCTACACCAAGATAAACTCAGAATGGGTGAATGGCATGATTATAAAGAAAGAAATTCAGTGAACACAGAATAATATACTTGTCAGATCTCTGGGAAAGGAAAGGTTTTAAGACCAAGAATGAACTAGAAAAAATTACAAAATGTAAAATGAATAATTTTTATTACATTAAATTAAAAAGGAACAAATGGAAAAATTCTTTATAACAAAAATCTCTGACAAAGGTCTAATCACTCAAACTTATCAGGAGCTAAATGAATTTTACAAAAAAAAAAAATGAAGCCATTCCTCAATTGATAAATGGGCAAGGGACATGAATAGGCAGTTTTCAGATAAAGAAAAAAAAAATATCAATAAACACATGAAAATGTGTTCTAAATCTATTTTATGCAGAGAAATGCAAATCAAAACAACTCTGAGGTATCACCTCACATCTAACAGATTGGCTAACATGATAGCAAAGGAAAGTAATAAATGTTGGAGGGGATGTGGCAAAATTGGGACATTAATGCATTGCTGGAGTTGTGAACTGATCCAACCATTCTGAAAGGGAATTTGGAACTATGCCCAAATGGTGCTAAAAAACTGTCTACCCTTTGATCCAGTCATAGCACTGCTGGCTTTGTACCCCCAAAGAGATAATAAGGGAAAAGACTGGTACAAAAATATTCATAGCTGTGCTCTTTGTGGTGGAAAAAAATTGGAAAATGACAGGATGCCCTTCAATTGGGGAATGGCTGAAGAAATTGTGGTATATGTTGGTGATGGAATACTATTGTGTTCAAAGGAATAATGAACTGGAGGGATTCCATGTGAACTGGAATGACCTCCAGAAATTGATGCAGAGTGAAAGGAGTAAAGCCTGGAGAACATTATATACAGAGACTGATACACTATATTGTATAATTGAATGTAATGGACTTCTCTACTAGTAGCAATGCAGTGATTCAGAACTATCCTGAGGGACCTATGAGAAAGAACACTATCTACATTCAGAGGAAGAATTGTGGGAGTAGAAACATAGAAGAAAAACTACCACTTGATCTGATGGGCCAATGGGGATATTATTGGGGATGTAGACTCTAAATGTCCACCTTAATGCAAATATTAATAATATGGAAATAGGTTCTGATCAACGGCAAGTCTAAAACCCAGTGGAATTGCTTGTCAGCTATGGGAGGGGGTTGGAGAAGAGAAAGGAAAGAACATGAATCTTTTAACCATGGAAAAATATTCTAAATCTACTAATTAAAGAAAATTCTCAAATAAAAAAAAGTTACACATATCATCTTCCTATGTAGAACTATAAACTGTTTCATCTTATCGGATCCCTTAAGTTTTCTCTTACATGTTTACCATTTTTATGCTTCTCTCAAGTCTTGTATTTGAACATCAAATATTCTGTTAAGCTCTGGTCTTTTCCTCAGGAATGCTTGTAAGTCCTCTACTCTGTCTTTCAATGTATTTTTCCCCTGAAATATTATGTTCAGTTTTACTGGGTAGATAATTCTGCATTGCAATTGTTGTAAGGATGAGCTCTTTGCTACAAACCAGGAGCAGAAGATCCCCAAGGACAGAAGCAGGGCCAAGATTCCGGAGCTCTGAAGAAGAGAGTTCCTGCCTGACAGTTGCTCCTCTGGAGGAGAGAGGGAGGCTTTGAAGCTGCCAGGAGACTGGGACTTTCCTACAAGCAAGTTTTCATCTTCAGGAAGTGGTGATTAAGGCTTGATAAGATTAAGTCAGGTTGGGGCTGTTCTTGCTGGATTGCCCTGACACCAAAACCTTGAGAAGGGGGGCCAATATGGAGTGTCTCAGCTGCAACTAGGCTGCCTGCTCTGTGCTTCTTCTCCAGCTGCTTCCCCACTGCCTGTGTTCAAAGCCTTGAGCCTGGCACAGCTTTGCCTTCAAGGCATTCACTAGAGACTAGCGCCCTTGCCTGCCCAGAGATTCCAGCCACTGTAGGTGGGGGAGGGGTCCTGGAACCTTCCTTCTTTCCCCTTAAATCTAAGTATTCTCAAATTCAGGCTTTTGGGGGGAGTGCCTTTTAAATTGAGTCCAGCAGGAGGGTTCATTTGCTCTGTCCTGTTGTTACTTTTGATTATATGGGTCGAGGGGGATATGATTAGGGATATGGACTCTAAATGAACATCCTAGTGCAAACATCAACAATATGGAAATATGTTCTGATCAAGGGCACATATAATACCCAGTGGAATTGCATATTGGCTATGGGAATGATGGGGGGAGGGGAGGGAGGAAAAGACTTTTATTCTTGTAACCAAGGAATAATGTTCTGGATTGAATAAATAAAATTAAAAATAAAAACTACATTACCCAATTTTGTGTCCTGAGTTGTATCCTAGTTATTTATTTTTTTGGATATAATTTGGTTTTTTAACAACATATTTGATTGTTTTTTGTTTTTTTTGTTTTTTTTACTATAAGACTTTGAGGTCATTGGATTAAATGGCGGGGGTTCATTCACCATTGCTTTGTAACTGCCTAGTGTATAATTGAAAAATCTGTTACCTTAAAAAAAGAACTATATTTCCCAGGAGCCCCCTGACTTCCTGTCCTTACATACTCCCTGTAGACAAGGGATATTATTACGTAAGGACATAAAGGGTCCCAGCTCTTTACTTCCTGTCCCAAGGTTGGTGGTGGTAAGGCAGGTGTTTGAACTAACTGATCAGCCTTGGGAACGTGGTCTTTATTTTGTATCTTCTTTATTCCTTGGTTTCTAATGATCATTAATAAATCTCCTAAAATATATTTTTATTATTGAGATTTAATGTTAATTTTTACATTAGCCAATACTAATGTATTATAATAAAGGATGAACAAGAAGCTTTTAGAAATCCCTGGAATGACGTCCAGTCACTAATGGAAAGTGAGGTGAGTGGAACCAGGAGAACATTGTACACAGAAAGAGCAACATTGTATAAATATTAACTGTAAACAACTTAGCTATTCATTTTTACTGTACCACTATCCACTAAAAGTGAAGAAAATCATCTTAAGAGTGTAAGAATTTAAATTTAGGTTTCATTCTAAACATGAGAATTCTAAAGTAATATTGTGGTCATCAATTTAAAAATATTACAGCTTAAGTCGAATGACTTTTAGCAGCTTCATTTACAAAGAGGTCAAAAGAGTGAAAGTGGGAAAATATACATAAAGAGATAGAAAGAACTGCCCAAGTTTTCAGATGAAGAAATCAAAACTATTAACAAGCACATGAAGAAGTGTTCTACATCTCTTATAATCAGAGAGATGCAAATCAAAACAACTCTGAGGTATCACCTCACACCTAGCAGATTGGCTAGCATGACAGTTATGGAAAGTAGTGAATGCTGGAGGGGATGTGGCAAAGTAGGGACATTAATTCATTGCTGGTGGAGTTGTGAACTGATCCAGCCATTCTGGAGGGCAATTTGGAACTATGCCCAAAGGGCAATAAGAGAATGTCTGCCCTTTGATCCAGCCATAGCACTGCTGGGTCTGTACCCCAAAGAGATAATGGACAAAAAGACTTGTACAAAAATATTCATAGCTGCGCTCTTTGTGGTGGCCAAAAATTGGAAAACGCGCGAATGCCCATCAATTGGGGAATGGCTGAACAAATTGTGGTATCTGTTGGTGATGGAATATTATTGTGCAAAAAGGAATAATAAAGTGGAGGAGTTCCATGGAGACTGGAACGACCTCCAGGAAGTGATGCAGAGCGAGAGGAGCAGAACCAGGAGAACATTGTACACAGAGGCAAACACACTGTGGTATAATCGAACATAATGGACTTCTCCATTAGTGGCAGTGTAATGTCCCTGCACAATCTGCAGGGATCAAGGAGAAAAAAACACTATCCATAAGCAGAGGACAAACTGAGGGAGTAGAAACACTGAGGAAAAGCAACTGCCTGACTACAATGGCTGAGGGGACATGACAGAGGAGAGACTCTAAACGAACACTCTAATGCAAATACTAACAGCATGGCAATGGGTTCGAATCAAGAACACATGTGATACCAGTGGAATCACGCGTCGGCCGCGGGGGGTGGGAGGGAGGAAAAGAAAATTATCTTTGTCTTTAATGAAAAATGCATGGAAATGATCAAATAAAATAGTATAAAATTAAAAAAAAAAAAGAAAGTACTGCCCAGTTACAAATACTGTAAGCTTAATATTAAAGCCTCCAGGCCACAGGTGAAAATCCAAAAGTGAATCTCACCAGAATCCAAAGTTCTGATTAAGGAGCCAAAATGCAAAGAACCAGGAAATGCTGAAGAATTCATCAAGAATTTGCTGTACACCCTAGGCTAAGACTGCCAAGAATCACACCAGAACTCACACTGAAGGGAGTGTTCCAATGAAGAGCTAAAGCAGAAAGGGTCTCCTGACCAAAGAACTAAGTAAGGAATCACTCCACTCACTACCAAAGGATGTAACAAAAAAGACAGAATGTAAGAAAAGCCCTTCTTAGTGAGGCAATTCCTGGGATTGGCCTTCCCAGATCATATTATCAAAATGATAGTTGTCCTACCTACACTTCACACATTATTCCCATGATTGCTAATGCTTTGGGCATAACATTACTTTATTGCTCCTGGCATCTTCAGTACTCAAGAAAGGTAAACTCAGAACCAGACCTTGAAAGATATCCTTATGGAATTCATTGAGGAAGCAAAGATTGATTGGGTCCATGCATTCTTCATTGGGCCCACTGTAATTAAAATATTCCCTGGAGCTCATTTGGGGCTGAGTCCCTTTGAACTCCTTCATGGCAGACCTTTCCTCACTACTGACTTCTTCTTGGACCCTGAAACACAGACTCTTCCACAGTTCTCTAAATATTTTGGGCCTATTCACCAAGACCTTCCCTAAGTCTTCACTGGGGGTGGGCAGAAAACCCAACACCTAGCCTAGCCAGGGGACCTCGTGTATCTGACAACTGGGAAAACTGAGAGAAGGAACCAACTAGCATCTCTATGGGAGAGTCCCCATGGAGTTATTCTATCCACACCCACAGCCATAAAACTGAAAGGGCAGAATATGTGGACTCATGTCTCTCCTATTCAAGTCTTTGTTTAGTCTCCCCATCCCCACCCCCCACCCTGCTTTGACAGGAAAAAAGAGGATGCAGATTGCAGAGGAAGATCTCAGATAGGTAAGTACAGAAGAGTTCAACAAATATGAAATGAATTCTATTAAAAATAGTAATGTTGATTATCATGAGTTTTATTTAGCTATTTGGTCTCCTTAGGAGCAGGGGTCTAGGTCAGAGAAAGGGTTTTTCCCTTTTCCGCTGTCTCCTTTGAGAAACCAGAGGAAGTAGATCTGAACCCCATTACTTTCAGAGGTCTAGATAAAGAGAGGCAGTTCGAAAGTTCTGGGTCCAGTCTCTGACTTCCTCAGGGGTCCTGTCTCTCTCTGACTCACTTGGGAGCAATTGGCTGGATCTTTGTCTGACAGCCAAAGAATCTTTTAGAGACTTTAGATACTGTTTATTTTAGAGTGGAGAAGTACAGACAGTTAGATCCTGATTTACAGAGAGCTTTTCCCTTCAGAACCACAGGAGAGGCTAAAGAGCAGTTTGGAGCAACTGTCAGAGAAGCCTTGTCTTCTCTGACTGAGGGAAGCAGAGGAACTGAATTCAGTATCTGCACAGAGAAACTGACCTTCTGAGGTTCATAAATTGCTTTAAGGAGCTTTATGAATGAGAGTAGTGTAGAAAGTAAGAGGTTAAATCTTTAGTCAGTGAGTATAGATTAAGTCAGGCCTGTTTGCAGGCAAGAAGAAAACTCTGTGAGGAGTTAGTTTGGGGGGATGTATTTAGATATTGAATATAATCTATTTCCCATCACATTCCTAACTCCTAATTTCTATCCTTCTATTCCTCTCCCTGCCTCTAGAAGGAGTGAATAGATGTTGGATTAAACTGCCTCCATGTACTGCCTGCAAATCAGATTAACCACTGACAGCTTTAGCTGATTATACTAACTGACTATTACCATTTTGTTACTCATATTCAATACTATACCAGCTTAATTATACTAATTACAGCTTTTTTAATGTGAGTCAAATGTCCCGTCCATTTGAGCAAGGTTTTGGTCAATAAATAAGCAGTTAAAGTGAACTAAAGATGCTTTTAGATCCTCATAATCTCATTCTCCAGAAGGGGGAAATGACAATGTTGAATTAGTATTTCATTCTCCACAGGGGAAGTGAGCAGTATACATTTTCATTCTGAGAATTTTTGAATTTTATTTAAACAATTTTTGAAACGGAAATTTTTTGAAAGAACTTTTAACATCTAAATTTATCAATGGTGATCTAATATGTGCCTGAAAAGCATTTTTTTGTTAGGAATTCTACCAAATTCATTTTACGACACACACATGGCCAGGCAGGTTAAAAGCAGAGAAAGAAAACTATAGGCCAATCTCCCTAATGAACATAGATGTAAAAATCTTAAATAGGATACTACAAAAGGACTCCAGCAAGTCATCATAAGGGTCATTCACTATGACCAGGTAGGATTCATACCAGAAATGTAAGGATGGTTCAACATTGGGAAAACTATCCACATAATTGACCATATCAACAAACAAACCAACAAAAATCACATGATTCTCTCAATAGACTCAAAAAAAGCTTTTGACAAAATACAACACCCATTCCTATTGAAAATACTAGAAAGTATAGGAATAGAAGGGTCATTCTGAAAAAATAATAAACAGTATATATCTAAAACCACAAGCAAGCATCATCTGCAATGGGAATAAATTAGAAGCATTCCCAATGAAATCAGGAGTGAAACAAGGATACCCATTATCACCCCCATTATTTAACATTTTACTAGAAACACTAGCAGTAGCAATTAGAGAAGAAAAAGAAATTGAATGTATAAAATGGGCAATGAGGAGAACAAGCTATCACTCTTTGCAGATGATATGATGGTCCACTTAATGAATCCTAGAAAATCAACCAAAAATCTAGTTGAAATAATCAACAAATTTAGCAAAGTTGCAGGATACAAAATGAACCCACATAAGTCATCAGCATTTCTATATATCTCCAATCCATCTCAGTAGCAAGAATTAGAAAGAGAAATTCCATTTAAAATCACACTAGACAATATAAAATACTTAGGGATCTATCTGCCGAGACAAACAGAGGAACTGTATGAACACAACTACAAAACACTTTCCACACAGTGAAAACAAGATCTAAACAATTGGAAAAACATTGATTTGCTTATGGGTTGGACGAGCTAACATAATAAAAATGACAATCCTACACAAATTAATTTACTTATTTAGTGCCATACCCATTGAACTACCAAAAAAATTCTTTACAGAATTAGAAAAAAAAAACTTAACGAAGTTCATTTGGAAGACCAAAAGATCATGGATAACCAGGGAAATCATGAAAAAAAAAATGCAAAGGAAGGAGGACTTGCAATCCCAGATCTCATACTATACTATAAAGCAGTGGTTATCAAAACAATTTGGTACTGGCTAAGGGTCAGAAAGGAGGATCAGTGGAATAGACTTGGGGTAAATGACTTCAGCAGGACAGTCTCTGATGAACCCAAAGATCCCAGTTTGGGGGACCAAAACACACTTTTTGATAAAAACTGCTGGGAAAATTGGAAGACAGTATGGAAGAGATTAGGTTTGTATCAACATCTCACACCCTATCCCAAGATAAACTCAGAATGGTTGAATGATCTGAATATAAAGAAGGAAACTGTAATCAAATTAGGTGAACACAGAATAGTATACTTGTCAGACCTTTGGGAAAGGAAAGACTTTAAAACCAAGCAAGAGCTAGAAAAAAATCACAAAATGTAAAATCAATAATTTTGATTACATCAAATTAAAAAGTATTTGTACAAACAAAACTAATTTATTGAAAATTAGAAGGGAAGCAACAAATTGGGAAACAATCTCCATTAGAATAACGTCTGACAAAGGTCTGATTACTCAAATTTATAAAGAACTAAACCAATTGTACAAAAAATCAAGCCGTTCTCTAATTGATAAATGGGCAAGGGACATGAATAGGCAATTTTCAGTTAAAGAAATCAAAACTATTAATAAGCACATGAAAAATTGCACTGAATATCTTATAATCAGAGAAATGCAAATCAAAACAACTCTGAGGTATCACCTCACACCTAGCAGATTGGCTAACATGATAGCTATGGAAAGTAATGAATGCTGGAGGGGATGTGGCAAAGTTGGGACATTAATGCATTGCTGGTGGAATTGTGAATTGATCCAACCATTCTGGAGGACAATTTGGAACTATGCCCAAAGGGTGATAAAAGAGTGTCTGCCCTTTGATCCAGCCATAGCACTGCTGGGTTTGTACCCCAAAGAGATAATAAGGAAAAAGACATGTACAAGAATATTCATAGCTGCGCTCTTTGTGATCACAAAAAAATTGGAAAATGAGGGGATGCCCTTCAATTGGACAATGGCTGAACAAATTGTGGTATCTGTTGGTGATGGAATACTATTGTGCTAAAAGGAATAATAAAAGACATGGGAACTTGAACAACCTCCAGGAAGTGATGCAGAGTGAAAGGAGCAGAACCAGAACATTATACACAGAAACTGATACACTGTGGTACAATCGAATGTAATGGACTTCTCCATAAGTGGCAATGCAATGACCCTGAATAACTCGGAGGAACCTAAGGGAAAAACCACTATCCACAAGCAGAGGAAACACTGGGAGTAAAAACACCAAGGAAAGGCAACTGCTTGACTACAGGTGTGGAGGGGATATGATTGGGGATCTAGACTCTAAATGAACACCCTAGTGCAAATACCAACAACTTGGAAATGGGTACCGATCAAGGACACATGTGATACCCAGTGGAATTGTGCATCATCTATGGAAGGGGTGGAGGGAGGAGAGGGAGGAAAAGAAAATGATTTTTGTATCCAATGAATAATGTTTGAAATTGACCAAATAAAATAATGTTTAAAAGTTAAAAAAATAAGAAATACCAAATAGGGTCATGAAGATATAGGCATGTGTGAAACAACTGAATAAGTTTTCCTTTTCTGAAAGGGAAATTTTGTAATTCTGAACCATATTTTCTGTCTCAGTCATGTTCTCCCTTTGACTCCTCTTATTTGAGAAATAATCCTTGTATTAGAGGGTTGGTTTGGGTATAATGGAGGAAAAGTAGATAATAAATATGCAGAAGGTAGGAGGGTGAGATGGATTCCCCCCTTCAGTTATCCTCAAACATGTCTCTCCACCAACCCTTCCTTTTCTCTCCTCTAATAACTGATTTTAATGGGTGAACCTCTTCCCTTGGGGAAAGAGAGAGAAATCAGCTCTCTCCCTCTTCCCATATGACAAGGAAGACAATTTAGGACAACTGACAACTTCATTCTTACAAATTGTGGTTAGGGGTAAGATAAGCAAGATGTGTGAAGGCTGGATTTTATAGGAAAGAGGGTAAAGGAAGTCCCTGCCTGTCTAAAATATCTTTTTTCCTCCCTCCAAAGTTGAGAGACTCAAGCTTGCCAGCCTGGTCTCTAAGAGGTTCAGGGTTTGTGACCCCTGGTCTATCACAGCAGCGCCATTGGCCAGACCCAGGGTGTCACAGGAGCTGTGTAAGATCTTCTTATGGTGTTCTTATTCTTTTCAGGTTCTGCCACAATTCTTGGTATCTTTGGGGGAGATGGTGATTGGATTCATTGAGGGATTTAATATGGCCAGGAGCCAAATCTCTGATCATCCTGTCACCCTTGCTGTCTCAAGATAGAGATTAACTGTCTCCCACCTGGAATTTCTCTTCCCTCAAGGTTCCAAGTCACCGCAACCATCCTCCACTGTGGATGCAAACCTTTGCCTGCCTCCAGGCTCTGCCCTTCAGAGTCTCTGGATCATATCTAGATATATGCTCTCCACTATCTTTTACAGTATAATATATTCTATCTCTGTGCTAACTCTCTAGTTACAGAATTCCCTTTTCCTCCCTAAACTACTCTATCCCTGTCTTGTGAATAAGGGGATGACCAAGAGCAAAGAGAAATCTGACGTTTGAAGAGATACTGAGAAGAGGGGCAAATGGAACCTTCACAAGACCTGCAGGGATGGGAGAGTTCCATCCTCGTTCAAAAGCAGTTGGAGTCAAAGAGAAAAATCTTCTTATCATCTGGAACTCTGTGGAGCTGGGTGGAAGAAGTACCAATCTCAAAATCTTTTGCTTGAATTGAATGAAGATCTCAATTATCTACTGAAGCTAAAGTTTGGATAAAGACTCTTTTTCCCTTAGGGGAACCCAGAGCTTAGCCCTAAAAAAATTCCCTTGGTCAAATGCTCAAGAGTTATATTAGGAAAGAAATCTTAGGGACCTTCCTCTTTTCCTCTGCCCTTTCTCTTCTTTTCCTCTTCTTTCGACAACCCTATACTCCAATAAATTAGACATCCTGAGTTATACCAGAGATTGATTCAGAATTTATGTAGTAGGAGGGGAATTTTAATCTATCAGTTAAGAAGGAGACTGGGAGAATAGACTTATCCTGTCCTCTAGACTGCCTGACTCCATTGATAACAACCCAGCTCAGGGAAAGAAAGAGGAAGGGCCAGGTAGAATTCAATCCCCTAACAGCTGTTCAGTGGTTCCTTTCCCTTTCTCAGTCCCCTCATTATTACAATTTGGCACCCTAGGAAAAAGCCAGAATCCATCCCAGGCAATTGAAATTGAAAGGAGGGTTGTCAGTTGGAACATCAAAACAAGAGTAGCCATTTTTGAAGGGTAAAGGACAGAGGAGTTTTGAAAAGAAAACATGATGCTACAATTTATTTTCTGGGCATCTATGCTCATAGCACTAGTGATATATTGGGCATATTATATAATCTACAATACTGTTACAAGTGTCATGATGGATACAGTAGAATTACTGTATCCATAACACTACTTTGTTCATCACCATGATACCATTCTCTAATTCCATAGTTTGGCAGGTGGTGAACCAAATCTATATGATTCTCATGGCCACCATACAAACCCTCTCTTACTTAAGATCTGTTTTGAGGATGTTATCACCCAAGAAGTCTGCACAGATACTTGTATTAGACAGAAAATTAGAAAACTTGGTACAGAAAATGTGTATTGAATATTTGGCAAAAAAGGAAAAGGATAATGCTAGGGAAATGGCTGAAACATCTAAGGATATGATTGGGGACAAATCTGATTTAGGAAATGATAAAGACAAGACAAATGACACCATGGTTAAGGAAAAGGTTTATGACAATGTAAAGGACAAAAGCAGACAGGAAAACACAAATGAGGTCATAGGGGCTCATAAAATCCAACTCTTCGTGGCATGACACAAATCATTGATGGAGCTGACATTTTACACTCAAAAGTGCACAAGTCTTTCACCACCAAAGACTTGGAGTTGCTGAAAAAAATGATTCCCAAAATTTGTATCTGAGACTTACAAATTTCTCAAAGAGCTGAAACTGGTGTTCAAAGTTTATGAGTCCAATTTTGATAATATTAATCTTATTAGGGGAGAGGTATTCAGCTCCCATGAACAGAGACAGCTTGTAGAAAAGACTAGACAAGATGGGAGCTTGACAGATTGGCCTAGGGCACATGAATGTGAGGATTTCGATTTTGCTAGACGGACTAATTTCCCACATCTTAAGAGATGCAGAGAAGACATCCTACAAGCAATAAAGTCATTTTGCTCTAGACCAAATACTTGGAGCAAATTTGACAGGATGGTACAGGAAAAGAATGAGCACCCTGCCACTTACATTGAGAGACTAACAGAAAACATAGGATCAAGTATGGGAATTAGCCAGGACTCACAAGAATCAGTGGCCCATATCAGAAGGCAGTTTTTGAAGGGATGGAACATGCAATTAAGAAATTTCTTTAGGAATTTCTTCCCTAAGTATGACACCATCTCAATTTCTGAACTAAGAAACACAGCAACTGCTGGGGGCCATCAGTCCATGATGCCTTGACAGAGTCATGCGTGGTATCTGGGGAGACCACAAAGTGGTCCTTGGTGAGATGTGACAGCCCACTCTATCCCCCTTGCATGACTTCTTTCATCAATGCCCCTTACCTATGAATTGACATGATTATTATTCCTCTTAGTCTCAAAAGAAATAATGCAAGAGCAAAACACATGTACCCTAATTCCCCAAAAACATCACCAAAAAATCAGACCATTAAACACAATCCCAAAAGACTATAATAGTTAAGTTTTACTTATGTACATAATTCCCAGCAAAACCGTAGCTGCAGGCCAAGCCCAAAACTTTCTCATGAAGCCAGTACACAAATCAATCATAGAGACCCAAGAGATAAGTACAAATACATCAAGCTTCAGTATGCCTCAGTGAATCAGAACTCCCTAGAAGCCACCAGTCTAAATTTGAATTGTGTTCCCAGACCCCTTGGCCCCTATGGTATGATTGGTAATTGTCTTCTAAGAACTGCTGATTAATTATTCAATTTTATTAAGAGCAATATGTAATTTTGATTGTTTGTAAGCTCAAAACTTCTCACAGTGTGATGAAAAAATTAAGCCACCTGTTATGAAATCATTTATCTTGTGTGCAACCTTTATTCTGTCTGTAATCACAATACAAGAATATAGAATGTTAATCAAGTGATTTGTTAAAAGTTAATGTATCACTTTTCCAATTATCTCTCTTAGATTCCGTGAACCTGCATGTCAAGAATATGGATACAAAAATAAATCTCAAGCCTGGGAATGTCAGAGCAGCTGAGATGCAAAGCAATCCCATGGCCGTTATGATTAAGCTGTCTTCTGTTTGTTATTTATTTTATTTTATTTATTTTTACTGATCATTCGCCACCTCTATGAAAATCAAATTACAAAAATTCATATCAAATCTTTAAAACCACAGGATACACTTATAACAGATTAGAAAAATATATTGCATACACACATGAATGATCCTGTATTTTAAAATCATCAGAAAACACAGGACTTCAGTCAAGGTGAGACTACAAGCAAATATGAATGCTGTACAGAGGAATACATAGGACCTGTTAGGGGTTAATGTGTTAATTCTTTTTCTCACTTTAACTTAGTAGATTAGATTATTAGTCTTTACATGTGTACATGTATGATTTCTCTACAAATATGATACTACATATATATTGTATATATATATATATATATATATATATATATATATATATATACACTCTCATAAAAGATAAAAAAGGCATCAGCAACAGGTGGAAAGAACACTTCAATCAGCTTCTCAACCGACCCTCTTCAGTCAACCAAAGCGCCCTTGACCAGATCCCCCAAAACCGCTCCATTGAACAACTTGACGTCCCTCCTTCAATAGAGGAAGTCCAAAAAGCCATTCAACAAATGAGTGCAGGCAAGGCACCTGGTAAAGATGGGATCCCAACCGAGGTGTACAAGGTCTTAAATGGAAAGGCACTTCAGGCATTCCACATAGTGCTGACCAGCATATGGGAAGAGGAAGACATGCCCCCAGAACTCAGAGATGCCTCCATCGTAGCCCTATACAAGAACAAAGGCTCATGAGCAGCCTGTGACAACTACAGAGGCATCTCACTACTCTCCACTGCTGGAAAGATCCTCGCCCGTATTATACTCAACAGACGCCTGTCATCTGTCTCAGAGCAGAACCTACCTGAATCACAATGTGGCTTCCGACCAGATCGCAGCACCATCGACATGGTCTTCACAGTGAGGCAAATGCAGGAAAAATGCCTTGAGCAGAACCTGAGTCTCTACATTGTCTTCATAGACCTGACAAAGGCATTCGACACAGTGAACAGGAATGCATTGTGGGTGATCCTCAGCAAGCTTTGTTGCCCAGCAAAATTCGTCAAACTGATCCAGCTCTTTCATGTCGACATGACAGGGGAAGTCCTATCTGGTGGAGAGACTTCCAATCACTTCAACATCTCCAATGGTGTGAAACAAGGCTGTGTCCTCACTCCAGTACTATTCAACCTATACTTCACCCAAGTATTACGACATGCTGTGATGGATCTAGACCTGGGCATCTACATCAAATACCGACTGGATGGCTCACTATTCGACCTTCGCCGCCTGACTGCAAAAACAAAGACAACAGAGAGACTCATCCTGGATGCTCTCTTCACAGATGAGTGTGCTCTCATGGCCCACCAAGAAAATCATCTCCAAACCATTGTGGACAGGTTCTCTACCACAACAAAACTGTTTGGCCTGACTATCAGCCTCAGCAAAACAGAGGGGCTGTTCCAACCTGCACCAGGGAGGCCAACTAACCAGCTGTGCATTACAATCGACAGCACTCAGCTTTCTAACGTCAACACTTTCAAGTACCTGGGCAGCACCATCGCCAATGACGGGTCCCTAGACCATGAGATTAATGCCAGGATCCAAAAGGCCAGCCAGGCACTTGGGCGGCTGCACTGCAAAGTCCTCCAACACAGAGGTGTAAGCACTGTGACAAAGCTCAAAGTGAACAACGCAGTGGTCCTCAGCTCGCTCCTGTAAGGTTGTGAGACATGGACACTGTACTGGAAGCACATGAAACAGCTGGAACAATTCCACCAACGCTCCCTCCGGTCAATTATGAGGATCCGATGGCAGGACCGAATCACCAACCAGGAAGTCCTCGACAGAGCCAACTCCACCAGCATCGAAGTCTTGGTCCTCCAAACCCAGCTACGATGGTCTGGACACATCATCTGCATGGACCCACAGCAAATACCAAGACAGGTATTCTATGGTGAACTGTCAGCTGGACTCAGGAAACAAGGCCGACCAAAGAAAAGATTCAAGGATCAGCTAAAGTCAAACTTGAAGTGGGCTGGCATTACATCAAAGCAACTAGAACTCGCTGCCTCTGACAGAAGCAGCTGGCGAACCCACATTCACCATGCCGCCACCACCTTTGAAGATGAGCGACGTCGATGTCTTGCTGCTGCGCGTGAACGCCGGCACCAGGCCACAGCCGCACCTCCCGTAACAACTGGCATCCCATGCCCCATGTGCCACAAACTCTGCACCTCAGCCTTTGGACTCCAAAGCCACATGAGGGTACATCAATAGATGATAATGCACAAAGACAATGGTCATTCTTGGTCACCGAGAGACTACCACTATATATATACACCTATACATACATTCCAGTTTGAAGTCATTCAGACAAGAAAGTCTTTTCCTTCCTATCTGCAAGAGTTCTACCAGAGAGTTATTTACAAATGTTCAATTTTGCGGGCTGCCCTTATTTAAGAATCAACCCCTAAGGTCAGTGTGAATTCATGGTTTGTGTGCTAAATATGTGGTGATGAATGCATATACTCACATTATCCCCTGGATTTCTAATTCTTGTGTTTCCTGATGGATTGATCACCTTCTTTCTTCTTATGCAGATTTATATGTGCATGTGAATATAATTCCCTAAATGTGATGTTAATGTGTACAGTGATTCAATCTTACATGTCCCTTTAATGGAAGTTCATTTCCTACAATGTCTTTGATTTAAAGTTCTTCCCGGTTGTCCAGTTGTGTCTCTGCCAGCCTCTGGTGTTGATTGAAGTTAACACAGGTCTAGATGTCTTCGTCTTTACTTGACTGTTGTCTCACCTTCATCATCGATCTCTGGATCTCTGTCATCTGGTTACCAGAACATACAGGATGTGTGTAAGATTGTTTTGCCATGGTGCGTGTGTGTCAGAGTGATTTTTGTATTGGGTGAGTTCAAGTGAGATTTTTTTTGTGAACATTGTATGTATCTTCCTCTGTGTGTGTGTGGAAGTGTTTATCATGAAGTGCTTTCTGCAGAGGTTTGTTTTTTTTTTTACTTGATGGAGAGGTTTACTTATATAATGGATCATTCTAATTCACATTCTTCATATTCCTGTGCGTCTTGTGTCAGAGTATGGGCTAGTTGATCATATTTTAAAAGTGATTTCTGTTGTGCTTGGGGCATTTGGATCTGTATTTCTTCTAGGGCTTTTTCTGTACTGTTTTCAGGCATTACATTTTGGGCATAATGGTGTTTTACATGGGACACATGAAACCATGCATTTTTCCCCATTATCTTGATGGATGTAGGAGTAGTGAGGGCTACTTCGAAGGGACCGTTCCACCTGGGTTCTGTAGGTTTGTCTTTGGTGAAATTTTCACATACACTTTGTCTCCTGGCTTGATGTTATGTAGTGAGAAATCTGGTGGAACCCTCTGCACTAATAATCCTAGTCTTCTTAGTTCTTCCAGCCTGTCTTGTATCTTTGTTAGACAGGTGTGCCACTGGCATTCCTCTCCCAGCATGGACACATAATATGGCTTAGAAGTCCCTCCATGCCATACTGGTTGTCTGAAAAGTATCTCAGATGGGCAAATGTGTAAATCTCCTCTGGGTTTGATTCTATCTGAGGCAGTACAAGTGGAAGGGCTTCTGCCCTCTTGAGTTTGTGCACAGAGTTTTGCTATTGTAGTTTTTAATTCCTTATTCAATCTTTCCACCTGTCCTTAACTTTCTGATCTGTAAATATTGTGAAAATTCCCTTTTATTTCCAGAGATGTATAGATTTGTTGTAACATGTGTGATGGAAAGAAATGGGAAAAGACAGAAGACAAGAGATGAAATACAAAGATGAGCTCAGGAAGAATGGATGGAATTCTCCAGATGCAGTGGGGGAAGAGAGAATTCCAATGGAAGGTTCAAGAAGAGGAGCAGTTCCAGAACTGTGGTCTGGTCTGGTCACTTCATCACTTGACTTCTCTTCTTCTCTGGCCAACCCCTCTGAAGGAGAAAGGCTGAAGAAGTGCTTGGCTTTTACCCTCCTTTACCTGGCTGAACTGAAAAGAGTCTTGCCCAGTGAAGATCCCAGCTGATATATAACTGTTTTTCCCTCAGGAGAAGTCAACCTTATTTTCTTTGAAGAGACTTTGAATTGAAGCCTTCAACTAGAGATAAGGGTTATAGCTAGGGAAACTCTTGTCCATCTCTCCTTTTATTTCCTTATTCCCTTTCCCCAAAAGATAATAAATTAGACCTTCAACTATAAGAGAAAAGTCTTCAAACATTGTAATAGGAGGGAGAATTTAAAATATTCCAAGAAAGAAGATTTGGGGAGGGGTGACTCACCATCTATTAAGTACAGACTCCATTAGGGCTGTCCAGCAGAGAGAGAGAACAAGAAGGAAGATACTCCTTTGAATTCAGTCCCCTACCTCAACCTTCTTCCTGAGGTCAACATCCATTTAGTCCCCCTCTCTCAATAACCCTCACTACTACATTTGCCAGCTGTAAAATTACTTTCCCAGTCAGATTCAATGGCATCTGGAATGCCATACCTAGGAATTATTTTTTTAAGCAGTGTTCTCTCTACCATGCCAGTGTTGTTCTTTTTTGGTGGGTATGCTTCTGTCCACCACATGAGTATGTCAACTGTAACTAAAGCATATTTGTATCCTCTATCACTAGGAATGTTGATGTAATCAACTTGCAAGGAATTGCAAATTGCAATTGGAAGGGTGTATAAGCTAATGTTCTTCATCCCAATGCCTTGCACTTAAAAAGAACTTGATTGAACTTCTTACATAGGTCATATGCCTGAAACAATCTTATAGCATTAGTTGATATCCCTGGTGCTGCCCAAAAATGTCGGACCTCATCTAGCAAGGATTGCACTCCATATTGACCTCTGGAGTGAATCACATTGCATAGATGTTAGTACAGCTTTTTGAGCAAAATGGGCTTTCCTCTCTCTGCTATCCAGATTCCTTTGACTAATCTGGCTCCTAGGTGTTCTTGCCATGACTGAACTTCCTCTTGGCTGTAAGCTTATTTGATATCATGCTTGTCAGTCAGAGAGAAATTCAGAACATGGATAGGACCAAATCTTGTGGTGAATCTTGCTGTCATGTCTGCTCTGTGATTTCCTAGTGATATCTCATTCTTGTCAGAGGAATGTGCCTTGCATTGGATCACTGCAACTTCCTTTGGCAAATCTACTGCTTCTAAGAGTTGTGAAATGAGATTTTCATATGCTATCTTTCTTCCAGCTATTGTTCTTCCATATTTGTCCATTAGCAAATAAAATTCCAAATGCATAAGCAGAATCTGATTATGTTAACTCTTTTTCTTTTTGACAGCTCAAGTGATTTTATAAGCCCTTTTAACTCCGTGCCTTGAGTGCTGACATGACTTGGCAGTGAAGCATGCCAGAGTGTTTTGTCTAGTGTCACTACCATTGCCCCAGTCACCCTCCTCCCTTTGAAAACATACAAAGAACCATCTGAAAATATCTGAAGGTTGGGATCATTGAGTGGTGTACCCCTCAGATCTTCTCTGGTTTTATGTACTGTCTCTCCCATTTGGGTACAATCATGTAGGGATTTTTCTCCCAATGGTAGGTCAGGGACTAATGTAGCTGGCTTCAATGGTGCACTTCTGTATAAATCAAGTTGTCATTTTCCAGCAAAATGATTTCATACTGGAATAGCCTTGCTGATGTAAATGCTTGTCTACTTTGGAACTTCATCCATTTTTCTAGCTGGTGGGCAGAGTAAACATGTTGCCTTTATCACAGCACTAATTCATTAGCTTTTTTTTTTTAACCATGAGGGTGGCAGCAGCAATGCTGTGCAAACAATGCACCATGCCTCTTGCAACATGATCTAAAATTGTGCTGACATATGCAATAGGTCTTAAATTCAATCCTAGATATTGGGTTAAGACTCCAGAAGCTATCCCTTGTGCCTCATGGACATATAAATGAAAATCTTTGTTGCAATTTGGTATGCCAAGGGCTGGAGCTGTTAGGGTAGCTTGCTTCAAGGTGGACAGGACATTTAGATGTACTTTTGTGAGCTTCAATGGTTCTTCAACATCATTCTTGGTTAGATCTGTGAGGCACTTGGAGATATGTGAATACCCTGAGATGTATTGATATGAGAACCCTGTCCTGCCCAGAAATGCCCTGAGTGCTTCTTTGTCCTTGGAATACCTGGCTTTTGTATATCCACTATTCTTTTATCAGATATTTTCCTGGTGCCCTTTTCCAGAATAAAGCTTAGGTATTCGACTTTCAGGAGAACCCACTGTAACTTTCTCTTGGAGACTTTGTGTCCTCTCTTATATAACTCTATTAATAATCTCTTTAAATCCTCCAGGCATGTTTTAGCATCGGGAGATGCAAGGAGCAGGTCATCTACATAATGTACTAGCTTGATTGCTTAAATCTTATATTTTCTAGGTCTCTTTTTAGCAGTTGACAGAAAATTGATGCACTCTCGCAACAGCCCTGAACTAAACGAGTCCATCAGAGCTTGATTTTTTTCCCCAGGAGAATGCACAAATATTCTGGATGTCAGGATGGAGTGGAATGGTAAAATTGGCATTAGACAGATCAATCACAGTATACCAGCAGGCATCGCTAGGGATCTCTGATATGATATAATTTGGGATGGAGTGATGCTATATTTCTTCCTTATTATCTTATTGGTTGCTCTGAGATGCTGAACAAATTGCCAGTTCACAGACTCATCTTGGTTTGACTTGCTCTTTTTGATGGCTAATATTGGGTTATTATGTTCTGATATTGTAGGTCTTAATATGCCCTGCTCCAGCAAGCTGTTGATTAGGGCTAATGCCCTCCATAGTTTCGTTGCTGAGCTAGTATTGAGGTATTTTGGGAGGTATGCAGTCATGGACTTCTAGTGTTACTGATTTTATCATGCCTACATTATTCTTGTGTACAGCCCATACACCCTGTAGAATGTCTGTAGGAATGTCATGAAGTGATATTATAGCCTACTGTTGGTTACTCATCTCATTAAGCTGTCCCAGAAATAAGAGTGGGTAATGCTTCAGAGATTCTTTAGGTAAATAGAGGTATATATTCCCTGATTGCTCACACTGCAATGTTGCTCCAATTTTACAAAGAATGTCTCATCCAAGAAGGTTGTCTGGGCAATTGGCACCCTAGGAAAAAGATCCACCACTTTCAACTGTCACAAACACTCAGTTGGAACTCAGAGGGGAAGATAACCATATGAAGGAGCAGGACAAGAACACTCAGTATATAGGATGAGATATTTTAATACCTAAAAAGAACAAACCCTCTAAGACAAACCCAGAAGTCTGACAGCAGACATTTTAAACTGTCAACAATTAGAGCCCTTTGGTAGAGTAGCCATGGTCAATAAACATCTATAAAGAAATAAGAACTTAGTATCTAACATATTGGTAACTAAGTGAGGCAAGTCAAGTAGAAACAACAGAAGGGATTTTGTGGAAAAGATGTTGCAGTTCTTATTCTGGACAACTTTAATTTGGGTTTTGATGGTTTACTGGGGATATTGTATAATATATAACACAATATCAGAAATAGTTGAGAATACTATAGGTACTGATACTTCCGGTTAAGATGGAGGCTTAGAGAAAGCTAAAGTTTAGATCTCTGGAAAACCCTTCCCGACCGATCTCAAACTATAAGCTCCTAAGGCACTGAAATTCATAATGATCAACAGCATAGACCCTGGGAACCCTCCTCCTGGACCTGGACCTGGATCAAAAGGTATGGCCCCACTCAAAAGCCAGAACCCGAGATCACTTGGACCTAAGGGGTAGGAGCACAGAGTCCAAGGCTCTGGGAAGCCGCAGCCCGGCCCAGCTCAGAGAGCAGGGTCCTTGGAACAACAACCCTCAGGGCCTTCTATCCGAGTCCCAGTGAAAGTCACTACCCTCTGAGCTCCCCCGACAGAGAGCAGGGTCGAAACAACAGCAACCCTCAGGGCGGGCAAGACAGCCTCACGGGCTGGATCCTGCTATCCAAGTCTCAGTGAAAGTCCCTGCCCTCGGAGCTCCAGGAAGCCGCAGTCCATCCCCCCGCAGGCCAATGAAACAGCCTCATGGCCAGCTATTCTGAAGGCAACTTCCAGAAAGCAACCCGACCCAGAGAGCCAGGGGAGAGTGTGGCCTCGTGGTCCGACCCTTCCATTCAAGTTCCATTGAGGCATATTTAGTTTAACCCAGGGAAAGCTCATAGAACCGACAATCTGCCCAGGAATAAAGCCTCTGAACACCAGACAGAGATAAGAAAAGCTAATCCTCCACATTCAGAGATGGCAAACTCCACAGAAGCATAGAAGCCCCAAAATACCAAGAAAAATAAGAAGAAAGGGGCAACTTTGGACACATTCTATGGAGCCAAAATACAAAATACAGAGCAGATAGAAGATGATATACAAGAAAATGCTCCAAAACCTTCCAAAGGAAATGGAAACTCTCCACAAACCTATGAAGAATTTGAATCAGAAATGACCAAAAAGATGGAAGCCTTCTGGGAGGAAAAGTTGGAAATAATGCAAAAGAAATTCACGCATCTACAAAACCGGTATGATGAAACTGAAAAGGAAAACCAGGCTTTAAAGGCCAGAATCAGGCAGCTGGAAGACAACGATCGTGTAAAAGAGCAAGAATTAATAAAGCAAAGCCAAAATACCAAGAAATTAGAAAAGAACATAAAATATCTCACCGACAAGATGACAGATCTGGAAAATAGAGGGAGAAGAGATAATTTAAGAATAATTGGACTCCCAGAAAAGCCAGAAATAAACACCAAACTGGACATGGTGATACAAGATATAATCAAAGAAAATTGCCCAGAGATTCTAGAACAAGGGGGCAATACAGCCACTGACAGAGCTCACAGAACACCTTCTACACTAAACCCCCAAAAGACAACTCCCAGGAATGTAATTGCCAAATTCCAAAGCTATCAAACAAAAGAAAAAATCCTACAGGAAGCCAGAAAAAGACAATTTAGATATAAAGGAATGCCAATCATGGGTCACACAAGACCTTGCAAGTTCTACTCTGAATGATCGTAAGGCATGGAACATGATCTTCAGAAAGGCAAGAGAGCTGGGTCTCCAACCAAGAATCAGCTACCCAGCAAAACTGACTATATACTTCCAAGGGAAAGTATGGGCATTCAACAAAATAGAAGACTTCCAACTTTTTGCAAAGAAAAGACCAGAGCTCTGTGGAAAGTTTGATACGAAAAATCAAAGAGCAAGGAATACCTGAAAAGGTAAATATTAAGGAAAGGGGAAAAATGTTATCTTCTTCTTTTACTCAAACTCTCTTCTATAAGGACTACATCTCTATCAATCTATGTATACTAACATGTGGGGAAAATATAATGTATAAATAGGGGGTAAAGAAAGACCAAATAGAATAATCGTTCTCACACAAAGATTCACATGGGAAGGGGAGGGGAAGAAAACTCCTATAAGAAGGAGAGGAAGGGGGGGGGGTTACTTAAACCTCAATCTCAGGGAAATCAACTCTGAGAGAGAAAAACATCCAGATCCATTGGGATATTGAATTCTATCTTACCCAACAAGGGTAGGGAGAAGGGAAAACCAAGGGGGGGGAGGGGGAGAGGGAGAACAAAAAGGGAGGGAAAGAGAGGGGGGAGGGGGAGGGAAGAAAAAGGGAATGACTAAAAAGGGAAACAACAAGGGAGGGGACAAGTGGGACTGATTCAAAGTAAATCACTGGACTAAAAGGTAGAGCCGAAGAAGAAAAGGTCAGAATTAGGGAAGGCTATCAAAATGCCAGGGAGTCCACAAATGACAATCATAACTTTGAATGTGAATGGGATGAACTCACCCATAAAACATAGACAAATAGCAGAATGGATTAGAATCCAAAACCCTACCATATGTTGTCTTCAAGAAACACACATGAGGCGGGTTGACACCCACAAGGTCAGAATTAAAGGATGGAGTAAGACCTTCTGGGCCTCAACTGATAGAAAGAAGGCAGGAGTGGTAATCATGATATCTGATGAATCCAGTGCAAAAATAGACCTGATCAAAAGGGATAGGGAAAGTAATTATATTTTGTTAAAAGGGACTCTAGATAATGAGGAAATAGCATTAATCAACATGTATGCACCAAATAATATAGCACCCCAATTTCTAATGGAGAAACTAGGAGAATTGAAGGAAGAAATAGACAATAAAACCATACTAGTGGGAGACTTAAACCAACCATTATCAAATTTAGATAAATCAAATCAAAAAATAAATAAGAAAGAGGTAAAAGAAGTGAATGAAATCTTAGAAAAATTAGAATTAATAGACATATGGAGAAAAATAAATAGGGATAAAAAGGAATACACCTTCTTCTCAGCACCACATGGCACATTCACAAAAATTGACCATACATTAGGTCACAGAAACATAGCAAACAAATGCAGAAAAGCAGAAATAATGAATGCAGCCTTCTCAGATCACAAGGCAATAAAAATAATGATTAGTAATGGTACATGGAAAACCAAATCTAAAACCAATTGGAAATTAAACAATATGATACTCCAAAATCGTTTAGTTAAAGAAGAAATCAGAGAAACAATTATTTCATCGAGGAAAATGACAATGGCGAGACATCTTTTCAAACCTTTTGGGATGCAGCCAAAGCGGTAATCAGAGGTAAATTCATATCCCTGAATGTTTATATTAACAAACAAGGGAGGGCAGAGATCAATCAAATGGAAATGCAAATGAAAAAACTCGAAAGCAATCAAATTAAAACCCACCAGCAGAAAACCAAACTAGAAATCCTAAAAATTAAGGGAGAAATTAATAAAATTGAAAGTGATAGAACTATTGATTTAATAAATAAGACAAGAAGCTGGTACTTTGAAAAAACAGACAAAATAGACAAAGTACTGGTCAATCTAATTTTAAAAAGGAAGGAAG
The DNA here is from genome assembly GCF_027887165.1 of Monodelphis domestica. NCBI lineage: Eukaryota > Metazoa > Chordata > Mammalia > Didelphimorphia > Didelphidae > Monodelphis > Monodelphis domestica. Next base: position 425,888,628 of record NC_077230.1, read on the forward strand.
AAAAGCAAATTCACAGCATTAAAGATGAAAAGGGGGACAGCACCTCCGATGAAGAGGAAATTAAGGCAATCATTAGAAATTACTTTGCCCAATTATATGGCAATAAATATACCAATTTAGGAGAAATGGATGAATATATATAAAAATACAAACTGCCTAGACTAACAGAAGAGGAAATAGAATTCTTAAATAATCCCATATCAGAAATTGAAATCCAACAAGCCATCAAAGAACTTCCTAAGAAAAAAATCGTCAGGGCCTGATGGATTCACCTGTGAATTCTATCAAACATTCAGAGAACAGTTAATCCCAACACTATACAAACTATTTGACATAATAAGCAAAGAGGGAGTTCTACCAAACTCCTTTTACGACACAAACATGGTACTGATTCCAAAACCAGGCAGGTCAAAAAAAGAGAAAGAAAACTATAGGCCAATCGCCCTAATGAATATAGATGCAAAAATCTTAAATAGGATACTAGCAAAAAGACTCCAGCAAGTGATCAGAAGGATCATTCACCATGATCAAGTAGGATTCATACCAGGGATGCAGGACTGGTTCAACATTAGGAAAACCATCCACATAATTGACCACATCAACAAGCAAACTAGCAAGAACCACATGATTATCTCAATAGATGCAGAAAAAGCCTTTGATAAAATACAACACCCATTCCTACTAAAAACACTAGAAAGCATAGGAATAGAAGGGTCATTCCTAAAAATAATAAACAGTATATATCTAAAACCAACAGCTAATATCATCTGCAATGGGGATAAACTAGATGCATTCCCAATAAGATCAGGAGTGAAACAAGGATGCCCATTATCACCTCTACTATTTGACATTGTACTAGAAACACTAGCAGTAGCAATTAGAGAAGATAAAGGAATTGAAGGCATCAAAATAGGCAAGGAGGAGACCAAGTTATCACTCTTTGCGGATGACATGATGGTCTACTTAAAGAATCCTAGAGATTCAACCAAAAAGCTAATTGAAATAATCAACAACTTTAGCCAAGTTGCAGGATACAAAATAAACCCACATAAATCATCAGCTTTTCTATATATCTCCAACACAGCTCAGCAGCAAGAACTAGAAAGAGAAATCCCATTCAAAATCACCTTAGACAAAATAAAATACCTAGAATCTACCTCCCAAGACAAACACGGGAACTATATGAACACAACTACAAAACACTCGCCACACAACTAAAACTAGACTTGAGCAAATGGAAAAACATTAACTGCTCATGGATATGACGAGCCAATATAATAAAAATGCCCATCCTACCCAAACTTATTTATCTATTTAGTGCCATACCCATTGAACTGCCAAAATACTTCTTCACTGATTTAGAAAAAAACCATAACAAAGTTCATTTGGAAGAACAAAAGATCAAGGATATCCAGGGAAATAATGAAAAAAAAACACATATGATGGGGGCCTTGCAGTCCCTGACCTAAAACTATATTACAAAGCAGCAGTCATCAAAACAATTTGGTACTGGCTAAGAAACAGAAAGGAAGATCAGTGGAATAGACTGGGGGAAAGTGACCTCAGCAAGACAGTATACGATAAACCCAAAGATCCCAGCTTTTGGGACAAAAATTCACTATTCGATAAAAACTGTTGGGAAAATTGGAAGACAGTGTGGGAGAGACTAGGAATAGATCAACACCTCACACCCTACACCAAGATAAATTCAAAATGGGTGAGTGACTTAAACATAAAGAAGGAAACCATAAGTAAACTGGGTAAACACAGAATAGTATACATGTCAGACCTTTGGGAGGGGAAAGGCTTTAAAACCAAGCAAGATATAGAAAGAATCACAAAATGTAAAATAAATAATTTTGACTACATCAAACTAAAAAGCTTTTGTACAAACAAAACCAATTTAACTAAAATCAGAAGGGAAACAACAAATTGGGAAAAAATCTTCATAGAAACCTCTGACAAAGGTTTAATTTCTCATATTTATAATGAGCTAAATCAATTGTACAAAAAATCAAGCCATTCTCCAATTGATAAATGGGCAAGGGAAATGGATAGGCAGTTCTCAGATAAAGAAATCAAAACTATTAACAAGCACATGAAGAAGTGTTCAACATCTCTTATAATCAGAGAGATGCAAATCAAAACAACTCTGAGGTATCACCTCACACCTAGCAGATTGGCTAACATAACAGCATTGGAAAGTAATGAATGCTGGAGGGGATGTGGCAAAGTAGGGACATTAATTCATTGCTGGTGGAGCTGTGAACTGATCCAACCATTCTGGAGGGCAATTTGGAACTATGCCCAAAGGGCGACAAAAGAATATCTACCCTTTGACCCAGCCATAGCACTGCTGGGTCTGTACCCCAAAGAGATAATGGACACAAAGACTTGTACAAAAATATTCATAGCTGAGCTCTTTGTGGTGGCCAAAAACTGGAAAACGAGGGGATGCCCTTCAATTGGGGAATGGGTGAGCAAATTGTGGTATATGTTGGTGATGGAAAACTATTGTGCTAAAAGGAATAATAAAGTGGAGGAATTCCATGGAGACTGGAACAACCTCCAGGAAGTGATGCAGAGCGAAAGGAGCAGAACCAGGAGAACATTGTACACAGAGACTAATACACTGTGGTATAATTGAACATAATGGACTTCTCCATTAGTGACAGTGTAATGTCCCTGAACAACTTGCAGGGATCCAGGAGAAAAAAACACCATTCATAAGCAAAGGATAAACTATGGGAGTGGAAACACTGAGGAAAAACAACTGCCTGAATACAGAGGTTGAGGGGACATGACAGAGGAGAGACTCTAAATGAACACTCTAATGCAAATACTATCAACAAAGCAATGGGTTCAAATCAAGAAAACATCTAATGCCCAGTGGACTTACGCGTCGGCTATGGGGGGTGGGGGGGAGGAAAAGAAAATGATCTATGTCTCTAACGAATAATGCTTGGAAATGATCAAATAAAATATATTAAAAAAAAAGAATACTATAGGTACTGTGGTAAACATAACAAACTCTTGGACCCAGATACCTTTGGATACATCCTTTCTCTAGAACACTCTCCCTCAAGTATATGTAGTTTTCATGGCAATGGTTAAGACATTAAATTGCATCAAGGTTGGAGCTGATATCATCATGCAGAAGAAAGCTGTTAAAACAAGGTCCTTGACAACATATTGGAGGCATTATTTAAACTGATACCCATTATAACTAAAATTTGTCAGGAATATATGATTACAAAACAAGAAAACATGGAGGGGGCAGGGACTGAGTCATTTTTCTGTATCTCTACTCCAAAGCCTATGTACCTTCTGCTGAGAAAGTGGTTATAAATATTGTGGGATAGAGGTGAAAGACCTGTGGGTCCCAGGTCAGTTAGATGAGCAACCATTTAATGAATGAATGAATGCACCTGTGGATTGACAAGAAGAGGATTGATGATTTGGGAGGTGGGGAATGGGGGAGGCTTGGTGTTAGTCCAGTGCTAAGTAGCCTCAGTTTCCTTACCATCCAAATGAATATAATGCTTGTGCTTTGGAACCCAATGAGATGCTATATTGCTTAGTAGACTTTAAAGTGCTGGGTGTATGGAAACTCTTATAATTAGTATCATCTAATTTCTCTGTGCCTAGAGGATTACCCAGTTTGGGCCAATAGATACCCCAGTAGGAAAGAATAAAGCGGACCTCATTAGGTGAGCCATCATGACCTGGGGAAGCAGAGGGGCAGCAGTTAGAAACCAACAGGGGCAGAGCCAAGATATCAGCATCATAGCAGGAGCTGCTCTGAATCTCCTTCCAACCAATCATTACAAAGACTGAGCAAAGCTACTACCTCACTGCGGAAAACTTTGAATTGGTGAAAAAGGGTTAAGTATTGCGGGAGGGAAGCAAGCTTCTCCTTTGGGGGTTTTCCCAAACAGAGCCTGGTTTTTGGAATTGAGCTCTGAGTTCCTGACACTAAAACCAGGTGTAACCCAAATCTCCAGTTTCTAGCCCTTTAAAGAAGGGTATCTTGCTCCTGGGAGTCTGTTATTTTATTTTTCTTTTTTTAAGGCCCTTTCTGAGCCCCCACATGCCTTCAGCAATTAGCATTAGTGGGAGGTGGGGTATTGGGGAGAGCAGCAATAAGATCTCTAAAGCTGCTCCCTTAGCTCTGAGAAGCATTTCAGGGCCTAATAAGGGAAAAACCCGAGGAGGAGATCCTGCCTACAGCCTGCACTCTTCAGAGCAATACTTGGCAACTGAGGATGGTGCTGGAGAGAGTGGCCCACATTGTAAAAGTGCAGCTTCCCACCTATCTAAAACAGCACCAAGTCCCAGAGAGCATTACTGGCTTCACACAACTCACAGTTTCACAGTGGCTTCATTTAGGACCTTTCCTGGGTGTATTTACACTGCTATGATGCCTCACTATTTGTTGAGTCCTCCCCAAGTAAGAACAACAGAAAGATAGCTTGGTTAATCTCAAGAATCATTACAGCTCTCCAGTAATGTGGGGGCTCACAGACAGTTTGAATTTACCTTCTAGGCAATCAAAGTCAGAAAAGGTTCTCCATCACTGACCTAGGCCCTTGGAGTCTAACAATGCTTTCTAGTCCAGATCCTGCAGTTATCCATGGGGCAGGAGGTCAGAGACCCTTCTCTGGACCTTAATTTCCTATCTGCACACTAGAGGACTACCGAAGTGAGTTCCAGCTCTGAATTCTGTGGGATGGGTGAGCTTTCTCGATCCCTTCCTCCTCCAATCTAGTCCAGCTTTATATTTTTTCTTTGGCCAGCTGAGAACATGGTAGTAAATAGCCTTACTCTGTTGCAGGAGAGATTTTGCAGCATCCTCTAAGGGCTAAGTGGTCTGGGCTGAGATGGGACCCAGGTGGGCCAACAGCCTAGCACTGTCTCAGCAACAAAGTACCAGAGCCGGCAGAGGGCATCTGGTCCAAGAACCACAGCATGTCTGATCAGTGGTCATTCAGCCTCTTCTTATCCATGACTGTCAGTTGTTTGGCCTCTTTCCCCCTCTGGACAGCTCTGCTTCTGAGGGCTCCCCTAGGCTGTGCTGACATTGTCTTCCCTCCAACCTCCCCACTTCAGTCTTAGCTCTGCCCACTGGGGCCATATAGAGCAGCACTGACCTGCTTCTACCCAAGGCCCTGTAGGTTCTTCAAAAGGCTTCTTTCCTGTTCCATCTCAATCCTCCCTCTATCAGTTCCTTCAGTCCAAACTGTGGGTTGCCACAGAATACTCAAATGTTTCAATAGCTGTGATTTGTAGGTTTTCCTCCCCCCCTCTATTCTCTGCCCTTCTGCCTTGACCAAATGGACATAGTGAATGTGTGAGCCTGAAAAAAAAATCTCATCTCCTTGTGGCCAAGCTTGGGGTGATGAGCCTCTGCTCACTTGGCAAAACGCATCCCTTTGGTAATGAATACATGCTTCGAGCTCAGGGCCTGCCTGGCTCACTGCTGCAGGATTCTAAGCCCGGTATGATGGCAAGGAGGGAATGAATGATGGAAGATAACTATCAGTGTGTCCTCCTAGGGCTGAGTTTTGCATAGAGCTGCCTTGCCATGCCCAGGATGAGCCTTTATTTTTATACCCATTTTCTTGGCATACAACTACATTATTCAATATATGTGTTCAAATAAAGTTAATTGGATAAGTGATACATCACCTTTTAACAAATCATTTGATTAACATTCTGAGATTATTCTATACACTTGTTTTATAACTATTGATTCTGACAGGATACACAAAGGTTTTGCACAAGATACAATTTTCATCACAGGTGGCTTAGTTTTCTCATTAACATTTACGGAACTTGAGCTTACAGATAATCAATGAAAATCACTCATTAAAAATCTTTAGGACATTCAATGTGACAGATGGTCATTTGGCCTCCATAGATGAGTAGGACAGGGAAGGGGAAAAAATAAGTCTTTTAGGGCCTTCTATGTGTGCCAAGCACTTTATTTTGTTATAGAAAATTTTAATGTAATTAATTAAATTAGAATGTCTGTTACATGATTCATGTTTTTTCCCTCCCCTCCTACCCTTCTTGCCCTGAGAAAACCAGCACCTAATTACACTGGGTTTTGTGCTAAGTATTTTACAGATAGAAGAGCTCCAAGTGTTAGGGAGTTTTCATTGAAGTTCAGACTTTACAGGTGTAGGGGACCTCAGAAGCCATCTTGTCCAACACAACCACTGAAGGAATCCCCACAAGGACGTCTTCAACAATTGGTCATTTGCCATGGATTTGGAATGCATCTCATGATGGTTGGAGATCCTCCCACTTTTTATTACAGCCCAGTCTACCTTGAACTGCTCTAATTAATGATTAAATGACAGCTTGGAGATATAGGGGATGGAGACTGAAGTCAGGAAACTCATAATTCTGAGTTCAAATCTGGTCTCAGACACTTACTAGCTGTCTGACCCTGGGAAAGTCACTTCACCCTGTTTGCCTCAGTTTCCCCATCTGTAAAATAAGCTGGACAAGGAAATGGCAAACCCCTCCTTGATGTCTGCTAAGAAATGGAGTCAGGAAGAGTTGGATATGACTTAATAATGACTTGATAAAGAATTTCTCCTCACACACAAGGGTTGTGTTTCCAATCACCATTTGCCTCTATGATTCTAGTTCAGCCTTCTGAGGCCACACAGAACAGTTCTAATTCCTCTCCCACATAAGAGTCCAGGAAATTGTTATCAGGCCTCTTCCCCAAGCTTTCTATTCCTTGGCTAATATACAGAGTTCCCTCAATTGATCTTCAGAGATTTCAGACCCCTCACCAATCGGGCTGAACACTCTCCAGTTCACTGATGCCCCTTGTAAATTGTGTCATCTAGAACCAAATACAATACTCCAAGTACCATCAGATAGTACAGAAGGATGGCTAGCTCCTTATTCTTGGAAGTAGACATGCTTCTCTTAAGACTGTATTAGTGGGTGGGGTAGCTAAGTAGCTCAGTGTATTTAGAGCCAGGCCTAGAGATGGAAGGGCCTCAAATACTTCCTAGCTATTGTTAGATTTAAATTAGTTTTGAGGGTTAAATAGTTGTAGATAAGAGAGTGGGAGCCATAAACGGTGATAATTAAAATGTTTGGGAGAAAGGGAAATATATATATCAATTATGACCGCTGAAATATGTTTTCTACTGTGTCTTGGGTTTATATAAATATAAGATGGTCACCAGGGAATATATTCCCAATTTATGAATATGCCCAAGCCAACTGGGTTTTATAGAGAAATTTCTAAGGAATTTTAAGGTTTACACTATATGACCCTGAGCAAGTCATTTAACCCCTGTTGAATAGTAATGATTCTAAGTCTGAGAGGTAAGGGTTAAAAAAAATTTTGCATTATATTTTTTCAAGTGCCCTGTTACCTTACCAATTGATAATAAGTTGGTGGGTTCTCTCAATCATCCCCAAAGTCTCTTTATGAAATCTAACTTAGCATTAAAAGCCAATTTCTTCTTTTCTAAATCAACCATCCCCCATTACTTCAACTCTTTTCTAAGGCAGGATACCAGTCACTGCCCCATCAAGGTTGATGCTTTTTTGTGCTTTGGACTTTTTATATTCAAGGATAGGACCTGGTATCAATCCCCAGTGACATTCATCTTATCACATTCAATTTACTGTGCCAGCTTCCTGAGCTACTTCTGCATCATATCTGCTTCTACCATCCCTATCCTCCCAATTTTTTCTTTCTCATTTTCTTCCAGTTTCAAAACATTTCTGTCTGTCTATAGAATCAGTAAAATTATAATGATCACCATTTACAAAGCTCTTTACACATTATTTCATTTGATCCAAGTCACTCATAGGAACACTGAACAGAATGAGTTCAAGAACAGAAACTTCAGAAGATTTGTATGAACTGATGCAGAATGAAGTGAGTAGAACAAGAAGGTAATTTATACAATAACAACAGTGTTCTGAAGTCAAACAACTTTGAAAAACTTAAGACTTCTAATCAATGCAATCATTAACAAGAATTGCAGAAGACCCATGATAATAGTTACTCACTTCCTACAAAAACCTACAGACTTCCTATGAAACAAGCTGTCTCACTTAAGAAATGGGATGGACTCAGGGGGTATGTTGCAACATATATTTTTTGAGCATGGGAATTAGTTTTCATTGATTGTCCCTATGGCATCCCAGGTATATTCTATTCTTGAAAGTATTATTAATTTATTAATATCATTACCTATGTGCTCATGTACTGGATTCATTGGCATAATATTCTAGATCACTGTATTTAATTGATACTCTATTAATTCTGACCACCCTCCAAATCTTCAGTCCAAAGGTCAGAAGAATTCCTGGGTAGGCTGCAACAGAATCCTAGTTCCCACCTTGTCAGACCATATTCCATACCAGGTCACATGCTTAATTAAACTCCTCCTCTTTGATCTTGTAGTTGTCAGGTGATCCAATGTTAAGCCTTATGCCTTGTCACATAAACATTAGCTACCTCCCATTCCCCATTCTTTGATCCTCCAATAAAAGATTGAGGACATATGTAGTTCACTCTCTCTCTACCACCATCAGAAGAACACACAGGATGGATCCCAAGCTCTTTAAGCCGTGTCTCTGAGTCTTTCTTCCTTTATTATATTCCCTCTTTCTCTATATCCCCTTCACCCATTTTCCCTCACTTTCTAACTCTCCTTTTCAGGTATCCACCTAAGAATATATTAATTTGTGGCTTCATGTAGTCACAACCCATACTTTTCCTACTTAGTGGTAGAAGGTAGAAGGGGGACAGAAAATAGATTTTGATTAATTGGAAAAAATTAAATTAATAAAAAGCTCTTTTAGACCACAGGTGTCAAATACATAGCCTGCAACATTCCCAGGTGCTGCCTGAACCAGGTGGAAAGGAAATTAATAAATAGTTAACAAAAGAAAATAACACACAGATAATTTAAATGCTAAATTAAAATGTGTGCTTTAAGCAACCTCATGTACACATTTAGTCCAATAAAAAATCATCCCTCCCCTAAAGCATACACTGTTGGTGTCTGACTTTCCCAAGGTAACTTCCACACTTCACAATTCTATCTCCCCCACCCCCTCTCCATACAGAACATAACCAGAGGCAGAGACAGGAAGTTGGGATACCCCTAAGGTTTGTAACAATAAAACTGCATGAAATAAAAGGAAACTAAGGCCAGAGATGATCTCTCTAGGGTCCTTCTGCCAAATAGTGTGATTATGAACGTGGAGGGGCTGTCATCTGTACATATGAAAGTCAGACCGGTGCATTAATTGGGCAGCAGGAATTCTACTGTGGACCCAGCTACTGGATGCTAAAACCAATAGATGAGGACCAGGTTTCATAACTGACATGCTTCCATGTGGCATTTTATGCCACAAAGAGGAAAACTGTAGGTGCAATAGTGAATCTCAGTGTGTGAAAGGGGACAAAGTTTACACCCTCCTTTCCATCACCAGAATTTCCCTGCCAAAGGGGATCAAGGCCAGCCCCATAACATGACCAGAGCTTATACTCCAACCAAGATTAGAAACTCTCTGTGAATCCGCAGCCCCAAGGGAAATGGGCTGAAGGAAAGAGTATGGGGCAGTCATTGAACCTGCAGCCCTAGAAGGTGGAAGACAAAGAAGGTTGCATGTCACTGGGACAGAAGAGAATAATACAATATCAATAACAAGGATGATGATGACAATTCACATGCTTTTTGTAACTTTCACGTAAAAAGAACTTTCTCCACATAGAATCCTATTATATACTGAGCAAAAGATTATCCATTTTTCCAGATGAAGAAACTGAGGCTGTGAAAGGAGGAGACACACTTACTACACAGATAGTAGACATAAAAGGAAGGATTCAATCCAAGTTTCATGATTCTGAGCTCAGGCTCATTCTACCACAATGCACTGTGTCATGGGACCAGGGGAGCAGAATCTCTTATGTCCATTTCTCTCATGTCAGGGAAAAAGAGAGCCCAACACAAAGTTGGTGGCCCAATCCAGATACTCACCATAGATTGTAATATTCTTGGTTGCAGTACGAGTCAAACCAGTTAATGAGTTGGATGCAGTACAGGTATAGGTGCCAGCATCACTCAGAGATGCAATAATAGAAAATGTGGCTGAGCTGCTGACCCTTTGTCCATTCTGTAGCCAAATGAATTGGGCTGGTGGGTTAGAATCAGCAGAACAGTTAAAGATAATATTTGCCCCAGTAGGGTACACATCCGGTGTATGGACAATCGTGGCAATATCTGGGCCATCTGGAGGAAAGAGAAGGATTCCATACTGAGATTATGGAAGAAAGAAGGGCATCTCCTGTTTTATACCACATCACCTGGAACCAATATGTTTCCCTAATCCTCCTTTGAGCTGGGAAATTCACAGCTCCTCCTCTCCTTTTCTAGTTTGGATCTGAACTTGGAAGATCTTAGGGCTTTCTCCATTTCAGCACCCTGGATGGCCACCCTCCACCAGAAAGCATGACAAGGCCAATTTGGGCTCCCTAAAGACTAAGGGGGTTGGGAACCTCAGAGCCTACCTCTTTAGCTCTCAGAGAAGGGACTGAATTAGCCTGGCCTCTGGGAACACCCCACCAGGCTATAAGCAGGCACTATATAGGAAGAGGCAATATACTCACAGGTAACATCCAGTATGAATGGATCACTCATACTACTAAACAATGCGTTCTCAATTCCACACACATAAGGCCCTTGGTTATCCCTTCTTGTGAGCCTGGGGAGAGTGAGTGTCCTCTTATCCCGGGACAGCTGTATCCTGCTACCAACTGGGGCAAGTCCATTTATGAACCACTGGTAAGCTTCAATTTGACCCGTAGCCTGGCATGTCATTGAGAAGTCCTTGGTCTCCACTGCAGTATTGTTGGAGATGAGAATGGTTGGTTTGGACAGTGGCGCTGTGCAGAGAATAGACAGAAAATGACTGTGTTGGTTCTTTTTCTTACCTTATAATCAAATAACTGGTTTTCAAGTGGCCTGTCTAAGACCTTGGCAAGGCTGGAGGCCAGAGACCAAGAATCTGTGATTTCAATGGCAAAGACAAAGACAACCCTTTCTCTGGTGCAGATCTCAACTCCTCCAGGCTTTACGAAAAGTTCATCTTCTGTTCCTGTGACTGACAAAGACATTCACATGGAGCCCAAGCCCCAGGTGCTCAGTCTTTCTGGGAGGAGGCAAACTGGTCCAGGGATGACAGACCCCATCATCCAGTATCTGGGCTTGGATTTGAATCCTTGCCAGCTTGGCAGAGCCATGTGAAGATTAAATTTGATTCTCCACAATTATATCAATGAAATTACTTAACTCTAATAGCATTTAAAAATATGAATTCTCTGCTAGAATTATTATATTTTATGAAGTTTATTAAAGATTAAGAATTTAAGAAAATACAAGTAAGAAAGCACATGCCAAGGAGAACCGAAAGGCCCATTCAATTTCACTTACATCATGAGAGACGTGTCTGCTTGGAAGCAGAAGTAGAAAGAGGGAGCGAGAAGAAGGGGGAGTCCGTTTTAAAAACCCCTCTCTGCTCTAGGCACAGGTGATGGCCTCACCCAAGATTATGGGGAACTGTGGGAGCTTCCAAGGATTCCTGGGAATTGAATCCAGGGTTCAAATCTCCATTTTTACATTCTCTCCTGATTGTGAAGAATAAATTGTAACCCATTTCTATTTATAGATTTTAATCACCAAAAGTATAAACACCCTACTTCAAAGTTAAGTATGGAGATCTGCCCATTTTAGATCTAATCACCAAAAGTGCAAATATCCCACTTAATTATGAAGTGTGAAGTCTGTGACCCATGTGTGTGGTAGTGGGTGACAAATCAGAATTGACTGACTGCCTGCTGGGCAGACCTAGAGCAGGAATTCAACTATGCTTGGTAGATGTGGAATTAGGGGAAAGCACAGGAAGTGACACAAGAGAAAGTGTCTTTAAAAGTAGCTGTTACTTCTTGTAAAAGTCAATACTTCATTCTTTGATCTGCTGACTGGACCTGAGACCCTGTTTCTGAGTGGACTGAGTGAAAAGTTGACTCAACTGCTGGTTTTTTTCTGAAGACACCAGCCTCAGGAAAGACCTATCCTCTTGAGACAGGCTCCCTGGGCATTGGCTACAAGGGCCAAGGTCCCTCAGGCTAGGAAATAATTCTTTCTGCCCACGGACCAGCAGCAGATTAGGGTTTAGGCTAGAAAGCCTTCCTTATCCCCTGTGATTTCTTACTTCACTCTTTCTACATTCTGTAAGTAAATTGTAAATAAATCTCTCTGGAATGAATTAAATTCCTGGTGACCACATTCTATTAAATATAATGTCCAACCCTCTTTTATATATAAACCCCTTGTCCCCCTTACAATTTATTGGCTGAACATGTCAGTTGTGATGAAATGCCCTCCATCTTTCTAACTTTCCTAAACTTTTCCTTTACTTTGGTGACTATCCCTAAGTCAGCATTTAATAGCTTATTTTGAATCTACACAAATCAGCTGTGCAGATAAATGCAATTCTTTTCTTTTCCCCACTTAAAAACAAATATAGCACAGCTGCTTTTAATCTTTCCTTCTGTACACTGAGGCTCCACCTGGAGAAAGAGTCTATCCTTTAACTACTGTTGCCTTGTCTCTTAATTAGCTGTGAGGGCAAAAACCTGTGAGGAAAAAGCTTTCACACCCTGACTTTAACTCTTAGCTAGTAGTTCCATCTACTGACTAAAACTAATGATTTCATGGAGACAATTGGAAAAAAATTGAAATATTTAACAAATAGGATTGATAAACAGAAAAAAAAGGCATGATTCTCAACCAATGGCACTTGACCCTCTCCAAGAATCTAACTATGGATCCATTTCCTGCCACTTCTGTGAGAAGAAGGGCCACAAAATGATAGACTGTAGAAATGTATTCAAGGCAATCAGAAATAATAACTATAGAAATAACTAAAATAATGATCATAGAAACCACAACTTTAGGAATGAAAACAATAGGAATGGATATTGGGGAAATGATAACTCAAACCCACTAAACCCTCAACCATATAACTTAAGTGGAACTCGTCCAAAAATACTCAGGGTGCTACTTCCTCGCCATGTGGGGCAGAAGGAGGTACCTCTTAGACTCTATTGTTTGGTTGATATTAATTAACACTTTTCAGTTCTGTGTCCCCTCCAAATAGTAGCAAAGAAGAAGAAATGGGTTTCTGAATACAGTACCTCTGTGACTGTAAAATATACACATATTTAATATTTTTGTTTTTCTTCCTACGTGTGCCATAGGGTCTGCGTTTTTTCTCTCATTTTGTTTGCATTGGAAGCATATGTCACCAGGATGGAGAAGATTTTCTTTTAACTATTTTTGATTTTTTCAATGGAATAAGCTAACGTATCCATTTGTTTAGCACGTAAATGCATATCCCAAAGCTTTAAGACTATGGAAACCAGCCATTAATTGATAAATGCTATGGTACTTCTGATTAATGTTTGTGTCTGATTCAAGGAAATGGAATTTAAAAAAAAAAGAGCACAGACTTTATCTACATAGTTCTGTAGAAGCTCAGATTTACCCTGAATGGTGACAAAAGAGCACATAGGTCAATAGAAAAAGAAACCAATCTAGGTGGGATTGATGAACTTCTATGCCAATATGAAAGGACTTGAACCTAGTGTGAGATTCAGGGTTCTAGTGCTTGACATATATTAAGATGCAGGACTCCTTGAAACACTCTTCTTGTAAAAAATTATTATTAAAGTACCTAACAATTGGCTGTTCTGTCTTCCTTATCCTTGAGAAATGATGAAAGATCAAACCAGAGAATGTCATTTCCCTTGTACACAAAATTCTAGTCCTTTTTTCTCTCTTATATTATGACAATTTTGTGTAGTCGTAACTTATAATGGGTAAATACAATATTACTTTGTTTTTTCCCCTACAGATTTCTGGGACAGAAATCTACTTTAATTAGATCCTAATACAAGGCCTGTTATGAATTTATTCTTGTTTTATTCAGAAATTATATATGTATATATATAATGTTTGCTAATTTTAATCTCACTTTGAATTTTTATTTCTCCCAAAATTTAATTTTCTATTTCTTTTTCATTTTATGTTTTTAGCTTTTCTTTTGATAATTGACTCATAAACCCCATAACTCAACTATATATTTGAAGATGATCAGGATGTTGGTGAACACCCTTTTCAGGGAGGATTGTATTATATTTTTATAAAAATTTCCAAGACTTAAAATTTTGTTTTAGAAGAATTTCAGAAAAGAAGCTTGCTAACTCCTTGAAGTCAGAGAATGAACTCTTTGAAGAAAGATGCCTGCAGAAACCTACCCTGCATCATAAAGATACAGAATGAACTTTTGAGTGCAAATGATTGAACTGAATTTACATTTATTGTAAATGTACACTTTTATGCCAAAGGGGACTACCCTCTAATTGGCTTTTGTCAATGTGCTTAGCAAAATATTGGTTTTGCTTTCTCTCTCTTCTATTTCCTTCTTATCTCTATTTTAGTTTCCCTCTTAGAAGGTGAAATATTGTATACATCTATACTTGGAAATTTTTAGGGGTACCAGATGATTAATATTAAATGATCAATGGAGAGACTAGTCTCCCAATGATCATCGGGGGAAGATTCTACCATGATAATAACAATAAAAATACTTAACTCTCCCCGGATTTTGAAGATTAAATTATAACCCATTTCTATTTTTAGATTTCAATTGCCAAAAGTATAAACATGCTACTTATAATTTAAGTATGGAGATCAGCCCATTTTAGGTCTAATCACCAAAAGTGCAAACATCCCACTTAATCATGAATTGTGAGGTCTGTGACCCACATCTGAGTAATGAATCAGAACTGATTGACTGCCTCCTGGGCAGTCCTAGAACATGAATTCAACTATGATTGATTGATGTGTAAGAAGGGGAAGGTATAGGAAGTGACTCAAGAGAAAATGTCTTTAAAAGTAGCTGTTACATCCTATGAAATTCAATTCTTCATTCTTTGATCTGTTGACTGGACCTGAGACCCAGTTTCTGACTGGACTGACTTTTGGTGAATGAAAAGCTGACTCTTAACTGCTGGCTTTTCCCTGAAGACACCAGCCTCAGGAAAGACTTATCCTCTTGAGAAAAGCTCCCTGGGCCTTGGCTATGAGGGCCGAGGGCCCTCAGACTAGGAACTAATTCTCTCTGCTCAGGGGCCAGCCGCAAATTAATTAATGTTTACTACATATAGCTTAACTTATCCTCTCATATTTCTTACTTCACTCTTTCTACATTTTGTAAATAAATTGTAAATAAATCTCTTTGGAATGAATTAAATTCCTGGTGACCACACTCTTAAATATAAGGTCCAACCTTTTTTTAGAAATAACCCTTTTTCCCCCCTTACAACCACCAAGAATTTATATTTCCTTGTCCTGGACTTCAAGAAGCCAGGGTTACTTAACTTCACACCTTGTTGAGGATAGTGGGGGAGGCTGAAGAGGATGAACTAGGGACAGACCAGAAGGAGATTGTATTCAGAAAGGGAAACATTACTTTAACTCTGA
Source organism: Monodelphis domestica (assembly GCF_027887165.1). Lineage (NCBI taxonomy): Eukaryota > Metazoa > Chordata > Mammalia > Didelphimorphia > Didelphidae > Monodelphis > Monodelphis domestica. Next base: position 425,904,230 of record NC_077230.1, read on the forward strand.
AGTGGAAAGGAAAGGCAGAGAGTGGGAATAGATCACTTAGTAGCAGGGTACAAAGAGAAAAGCCTCAAACTTGAAGTCAGGAGAGACTTGGTTCAAGTCTAGAGATTTTGAATGCACAATAACATCTCGTGCCTAGGACTGTGTTTTGCCCCCAGGAGGCAGTTAATACCCTTTACAGAAGATTCTGGAATTCCCTACTTTAGGTTCTCCCCTTTCCTTAGGAGTTTCCTGCCCTGCAAGATGAGAATGAAAATGTTAAATGTGATCTTCTTCAAGATCAGATACAGTCCTATGCTAGGAAGTTAAACCAATGGGGACTAATTTTCTCTGAGCCTTCATGGTCCAAGGAGACCTCATTCCTTATCTCTATTTGGCAAGTAGGTCTTTTCAATGAGAGGGTTGTATGTACAAGAACAATCTCTGGAACACATTCAGTAAGTAAGCTTGCCTGACTTCCTTCCTGGGTGATCCTTGTCCAGCTGTCTTAGGATTAATTTCCAAAATGGTAGGAATAAGAAAGAAATATTTCTGCATCCTAGACATTTCCTCTTGTTATTTTGGTAGAGTTTACACTCCCTCCCTGGGTCTCGGTTGGGAAGTTGAAGGTGAGGAAGAGTGGGCCTCCCACTTGTATCCTGTAAAGCCAAGTAGGACTGGCCAGGAAGGTGACAAATCTGAGGTCAGCTAGCCACATCTTGAAGTGGAGTAAGAAAATGATGGAAAAGTGAGCATGCTCCTGGGCAAAAGGGCCACAGTAAGATATTTTGGAAGATTCCTGGGCAAACCCAATGGATCCAATGCCTAGCATGGCATAGTGAAAAATGTTGGATTAAAGTGAGAAAGACCTGAATTCCAATCTTGTCTTGGAATGTTATTGGCTGTGTGACTTTTAGCAAGTGCCTATTTTGTCTCACTCTGCTGATCAGTTAAATGAGAATAATAATCTCTCCCTCGTAGTATTTTTGGATCAAATGAAATCATCTATAAAAACTCTTTATGAACCCTAAACAAAGACTGAACAATGGTTCAGAGGAGGGAAAGTACAGAGTGGAGTCTGAATGGCAATGTAGACCCAGGCTATCTGAGCAGACAATGCTTGCCCAGAACTATCTGAAAAGCCTGATACCCTTTTGTGAAGAGCTGAGGTTTAATACCAGAGTAAGAACACTCAAGGATAGTCTATAATCAATAGGGAGTCATGAGCAGAGAAGAGACATGAGCACACACATATTTAATTAACAGACCAATTGAGGGCACTAGAGATACTTAGCCCAAAGAAGAGAAGACTTGAAGGGGAGAGGAGACATGTCTCCAAGGACTGATATAGTTATCATGGGCCCCCTGCCCCTGCCAATGGATGCTCAGTGAATTACAGTGATCAGATAAGAACTCTTTCCTGATATGTAAATCTCTTATTTTGGACCAGCAACATTCAGGCTCCCTTTTTTTTTCTTGACTATTCATCACAAATCCACTCATTTTTAAAACCCTCACTTTCTGCATTAGAATCAATACTCCACAGGCCAAACATGATCCAGTTTTAATGAACTTGACTCCCTGCTCATTTCTGTTCCAAAAATGATTTGGGATGCCTTGGAGAACTGAAATGAACAGAATTACTGGACTGACTCTGCAACAGTGCTAAGACCCTTAATCAGGCACACTTCCAACGTAATCCCTTCATGGGTGAGGATGGACTCCAACATTTGCCCCACTGTGATTAGATGCAAATCAGGCTGCCTCAATCATCTCTGGCCTCAGATCTTCCTCTATTGTTGTTTCCTTCTGTCCACTAGGTGGTATTACCAGGACAGGAAGGACTGTGGTTCATTACACCAAAAAGTTGCAAAGAGTAGCAGCAGTTGACACCTAGTGTGATATAGGGCATCTCAGCCTCTCTAGGGTTGTCTATGGATACAAATTACTTCAGGTTCCTGGAAAGATCAGGAAATGTCCAATTAAACACAAACCTGGAAATCCTGAAAATCAAAACGGAATTTAATAAAATCAAAAGGAGAATAAATAAATAAATGAATGAATGAATGAATAAACAAACAAATAAATAAATAAATAAGTGAATGAATAAATAAATAATTGAATGGATGGATGGATGGATGGATGGATGGATGGATAAATGAATAAATAAATAAATATAACTAAGATTTGTTTTTTAAATAAAAATTTTAAATAATTACACTATTCATTAATTTGATTTAAAAAGGAATACTATTGTGCTAAAAGGAATACTAAAGTAGAGGAATTCCATGGAGACTGGAACAACCTCCAGGAAGTGATGCAGAGGGAAAGGAGCAGAACCAAAAAAACATTGTACATAGAGACTGATACAGTTTGGTACAATTGAAGGTGATGGACTTCTCCATGAGTATCAATGCAATGTCCCTGAACAATCTGCAGGGATCTAAAAAATACTACCCACAAGCAGAGGATAAACTGTGGGAGTAAAAACACCGATGAAAAGCAACTGCTTGACTACAGGGTTGGAGGGGATATGACTGAGGAGAGACTCTAAATGAACACTCTAATGCAAATACCAACAACATGGAAATGGGTTTGAGTCAAGAACACATGTGATAACCAGTGGAATCGTGCGTCGGCTATTGGAGAGGGAAAGGTGAGGGTGGGGGGGAGGGAGGGGAAGAAAAGAAAATGATCTTTGTTTCCAGTGAATAATGTATGGAAACAACCAAATAAAATAATGTTTAAAAATTAAAAAAAAATGAGATTGTGCCAGCAAAATCAAAATGTAATTGAAATAGATGAATCCTTACAAAAAGAGGGAATTGCTCAGCTTGGCAGTATTATAAATAGTATATTTAAAAAACTCAATCTTAGGAAAAGAAATTTAAGAAAACAAAAATGAGCTCCCGATGAAAATGTCCCCTGGATCATATCAATTTGCCAGTGAATTACAATGAAGGAACAATGAATCTCAATGCTATATAAACGACCTTAAAAATATAGGCAATGAAGGGCAGTGAAGTGCTCAGTAGATAGCAGGGGCTAGATTCAGGAGGATCAAGGTTCACATCTGGCCTCTGACAGATCCTGACTGTGTGACCCTGGGCAAGTCATTAACACCAATTGTCTAGCCTTTACTTCTCATCATGGTCCTTTACTTCTCTTTCATGGTCCTGGCATCGGCCAGGACCATGAAAGATGGAAAGGAGTGCTCAGAAAACATGGCATAGGCAAAATGCACAACAAAGGCCCACTGCTACTCAGCAAATGCTCAGAGTTAGAACTCACCATCACGAACACTGTGTTCAGAATGGCAAACAAATATAAAACAACGTGGATGCACCCACGATCAAAACAGAGGCATCTCATTGACTACATCATTGTAAACCAGCGAGACATCCAGGATGTACAGATCACCAGAGCCATGAGAGGAGCTGAATGCTGGACAGACCACCAATTGGTTAGAGTGACTCTTCAAATGTGCATTGTGCCTCACCATCCAAAACAGGCCTAGATAGTTAGTGCATTTTACATCTTAGAGATCCATCTTATTTGCAAACATTCCAGTCCTGCCTGGATGACAAGCTGTCTGCCAAGGAACCACTCACTTGGAAGCTCAACTGAGAAATGGAACCAGTTCAGAGGCGCAGTGAAGGAAACATCAAAGGCAGTCCTAGGCCCCAAACAACGCAACCACCAGGACTGGTTCGATGAGAACAACACTGCTATTGAAGACCTATTGAGCAAAAAGAACAAAGCCTTTATGGAGTGGCAAAATAACCCAAACTCTGCTCCTAAAAAGGACAGATTCAAGTCTCTCCAAGCCATGGCACAGTGTGAGATCAGGAAAATGCAAAACCAATGGTGGGGAAAAAAGGCAGAAGAAATCCAGCACTTTGCTGATACGAAAAACTACAAACAATTTTTCAGTGCCCTCAAGATTGTCTATGGGCCATTAAAACCCACCACCACTCCCTTACTATCCTCTGATGGTGACACTCTCATAAATGTAATAATTAAACTAGTGGAAGACATTATAAATTGTAGTAGATATAAGAGTGGTTGTTAAAATTGTGACCACAGAAAATATGTTTTCAAGACAGTGTCTTGTTTTAAATCAATATATACGGTGGTCACCAGGGAAAAATTCCCAATTATTAAATATATCCAAGTCAGCTGGGTTTTATAGAGATTTTAATTAAAACAAATGAGGAATTAATGAAAGTGAGAGAGAATAAAAGAGGAAGTATGAAGGGCCTTAGCCAACATGGTTTAGACCTGAGTCTTAAGAGAGAGATTAGTCAGTCATTAATCACTCACCACAAGATCTGTCCCAAGCAAGAATATAAACACCAGTTCAGCCAGCCAGCCATCTCCAGAGAGAGAATCTTCTGAATGTCCTGAGACTCAGCTTTTCCTCTCCTTATAAAGGGAATTTTCTCCTATGTCACCTCCCCTAAGTTCTCCCATTTACCAATCACAGTAGACATTTTCCAAAGGACAGACCATTCTTAGTTCACACCTAAGAAGGCTTAAATGTTTGATTAAGTTCACACCAGAAAACCTCTAAGTTCTCACCTATTTGTTCCTTGTAAATTCACAAGTTGCCTGACCTTTATAGGGACTTAGCACCCTTTTGTATTAGATCTAAAAATAGGCACAGCTTAAGAACTTTTGTATTACTATAAGTATGGGTTTAAGTATTTTTCATTGTTCAGCAAGGAGTTTCTTCCCCTAAAGCAGGCTTAAGTAGGGGTGGAGTAGGAGTCTTCATATTCCTGTTCTAAGTTCCCTCATTGTTTAAAGTGGGGAATGGTCTTAACCAAAACTTATGAAGTAGAGTCTGAGAAATTTTAAGGTTTACATAAAAGACAAAAAAGGCATCAGCAATAGGTGGAAAGAACACTTCAGTCAGCTTCTCAACCGACCCTCTTCAGTCGACCAAAGCGCCCTTGACCAGATCCCCCAAAATCGCTCCATTGAACAACTTGACGTCCCTCCTTCAATAGAGGAAGTCCAAAAAGCCATTCAACAAATGAGTGCAGGCAAGGCACCCGGTAAAGACGGGATCCCAACTGAGGTGTACAACACCTTAAATAGAAAGGCATTCCAGGCATTCCACATAGTGCTGACCAGCATATGGGAAGAGGAAGACATGCCCCCAGAACTCAGAGATGCCTCCATCGTAGCCCTATACAAGAACAAAGGCTCATGAGCAGCCTGTGACAACTATAGAGGCATCTCACTACTCCCCACTGCTGGAAATATCCTCGCCCGTGTTATACTCAATAGACGCCTGTCATCTGTCTCAGAGCAGAACCTACCTGAATCACATCATCTGCATGGACCCACAGTGAATACCAAGACAGGTATTCTATGGTGAACTGTCAGCTGGACTCAGGAAACAAGGCCGACCAAAGAAAAGATTCAAGGATCAGCTAAAGTCAAACATGAAGTGGGCAGGCATTATACCAAAGCAACTAGAACTCACTGCCTCTGACAGAAACAGCTGACGAACCCACATTAACCATGCCGCCACCACCTTTGAAGACAAATGACGTCAATGTCTTGCCGCTGCGCGTGAACACCGACACCAGGCCACAACCGCACCTCCCGTAACAACTGGCATCCCATGCCCCAGGTGCCACAAACTCTGCACCTCAGCCTTTGGACTCCAAAGCCACTTGAGGGTTCATCAATAGATGAAAACGCACAAAGACAATTGTCATTCTTGGTCAATGAGAGACTACTACTACTTCTCATCTAACTTTGAACCAATACTTAATTTTGATTCTAAGATGGAAGAATGGCTTTTAAAAATAGGTAATGAAAGAATCCCACCAAATTCCTTTTGACACAAATATGGTTTTGATCCATAAACCAGGGAAATAAAAAACAGAAGAAGAAAGGGAATACTTAAATAATCCCATATCAGAAAAAGAAATTGTTCAGAAGCCACCGCAGAACTCCCTAAGAGAAAATCACCAGGACTTAATGGATTCACAAATGAGTTCTATCAAACATTCAAAGAACAACTAATCCCTATACTGTACAAACTCTTTGATAAAATAATCAAAAAAGGAGTTCTATCAAATTCCTTATATGAAACAAACATGGTACTGATTCCAAAGCCAGGCAGGTCAAAAACAGAGAAAGAAAACTACAGACCAATCTCCCTAATGAATATAGATGCAAAAATCTTGAATAGAATACTAGCAAAAGATTCTAGCAAGTGATCCTGAGGGTTATTCATTATGATCAGGTGGGATTTATACCAGAAATATGAGGATGGTTAATGTTAGGAAAATCATTCACATATTTGACTATATCAACATGCAAACCAACAAAAATCACATGATTAGGTCAACACATGCAGAAAAAGCCTTTGACAAAATACAACACTCATTCCTATTGACAACAATAGAGGAGCCAGAGTCAAGATTGTGGCGTAGAGGCAGTGAAAGTTCAGACCTCTGAAAACCCTTCCTTACCAATTACAAACTAAATGCTCCTAAGGGACTGAAAATCAAACCTAACCACAAGATAGAGCCAAGGAACCCTCCTGCTGGACTCAACTTAAAAGTTATGTCCTCTCTCCCCGTTCCAAAGCCTGAATTTGAGAACACAGATTTAAGGGGAAGAAAGAAGGAAGGTTCCAGGACCCCTACCCCATTGAGAGCACTAAGCCTCCAATGGCAGCCAGAACTTCTGGGGAGGCAAGGGTGCTGGTCTGGAAAGACTACCATACGGGCAAATCTGTGCCAGGCTCAGAGCATTGAGCATGAGTGTTGGGGAATCAGTTGGAAAGGAAGCTCAGAGCTCAGAACCTAGAGCAGGCAGACTAGTTGCAGAGGCTGAGACACTCCATATTGCCCCCCATTCCCGAGGTTTTGGCCTCAGGGCCCATCCAGCTTAACCCAGCTAAACTTAATATCATCAAAGCTTTCAGAGGGCAGGAAAGTTCAATCTCCAACACCCCTCCCCCAGAGACTGAGCTGAGAGCTCCAAGGGTGAAGACTGACAGAAAAGCACAAAACCAAAGATCCAACAAAACAACAAGAGGAGCAAGAGCCTAGGCAACTGCACAGAATAAAGAAGGGGTAAATATGAGCAAAGAACAGAAAAAGAAAAAAGAAATTACAATTGACAGCTTCTATTCAGACAATGAACAGCAAATGGAACAGAGAAGGAGGAGGGAACACCAAGCAAAAAGCAGGAACCCCAGCAAATTTGATACAGGCTGTGGAATGACTCAAAATACAATTCAAAGCACAATTAAGAGAGGCTAAAGACTACTGTGAAAAGAACTTAAAATTCAAGATAAGTCATCTGGAAACAGAAAACAGTGTCTTGAATGCCAAAATTGATCAGCTTGAAAATGAGGCAAAGGAGATGAATGATGAGAAAAAGAAGATGAAAGATGAGGCAAAGAAAATGTAAGATGAGGCAGAGAAGATGAAAGATGACCTCCAAAGAAAATCAGACCATAAGGAGGATGACCAAAAAGCCAGAGATGAAATCTAGTCTTTAAAAACTAGAATACAACAACTAGAAACAAATGACATCACAAGGCAGCAAGACACTATAAAACAAAATCAAAAGAATGAAAAAATTGAGTAATATATCAAGCATTTCATTCACAAAACAGAAGATTTAGAAAATCATTCCAGGAAAGACAACTTAAGAATCATTGGTCTACCAGAAGACCATGACAAAAGAAAAAGCCTGGACATCACTTTCAGGAAATTATCCAAGAAAACTGCCCCAACATTCTAGAACAAGAGGGAAAAGTGGAGATGGAAAGAATCCACAGATCATCTCCTGTACTTAATCTACAACTGACAACACCTAGAAATGTTATAGCCAAATTCAAGAACTATCAGACCAAGGAAAAAATATTACAAGCTGCTAAGAAGAAGTCATTCAAATTCCAAGGAACTGCAGTGAGGATAACACAGGATCTGGCTGCATCAACACTGAAGGACAAAAATGCATGGACTATGATATTCTGGAAAGCAAGGGAACTAGGTGTGATAAAGAATGAAAATGTTTGCAATTTGCAAAACTGTGCAAGAACTGAAAAATTCAAACCTAGGAATGATTGACAGTGGCATGTGACCAAGGGTTACATGTGAGCCGGAGTTGGAGGGATCTAGGTGAAGAGTCCAACTTCCCAACTGATGTTCTGCTGGTCTCCTGAAGTTGAGGTGAAGGCTTGAAGAGATTTTCCCTGTGATCAAACTGAGGAAGGAGTTTTCCTGTATCTTGCTGCTTGCAGCATCAGTCTTGGACATCAGGACTTGGACACCTAACAACAAAGGATCCTGGCTGTCTTTGATCTTGGACTCCCTACTGTGAGATTGGGGTATTTGGTTAAGTTTTTAGTTTAGTGACATAGTTAATATAGTTTACTTAGTTTTAAGAATAAGAATAAATATATCCCTAAGCCCTTATTCCTTTTCTTTTCCAAACAAATAAAGCAGATTTTTAATATGTTTTCCTCTTGTGTTTCCCTTATCCCAAATCCTACCCTAACAGTTTGGCTGGGTCAGCTATGTCAAAGAGTCAATTTGCTGTATGTTTGTTTGTTTTTTTAATTATATAAGGCAATGTTTTACTGTGTATTTTAGGTAGCTAGAATCTTAGGGGGTTATATAGAATTCTGAGGGTTGGCTTGCTGGAGGGGTTACTGACACTGCACCACAGACCCCAGCAGCCATCTTGGGGTATGTAAACCTCAAAATTTCTCAGACTTATGAATGTTGGAAATTTCCCCATTGGGGAATCTTCTACTTAAAAAAATTCCCTAGCAAATAGTGAGAATTCTACTTAAGTGTGAAAACTCCTTGCCTTGGGAATATCCCTACTCCACCCTACTTAAGACTGCTTTAGGACAGAAAAATCCTTCAGAACAATGAAAGTGCTTTGATCCATGCTTATGGAAGGGACAGGAAGTTCTTTGAGTCATGACTGTTTTAGAATTGATACAATGGGATACTAAGTACCTATAAAGGTGGGGCAACTTGTAAACTACTTACACCAAAAAAAGAGTGATAACTTATTCAGAGGTTTTTTCTAATGAAATGCGACACAGCAGCATTTTTTCCTGACTTACTAAAGAGATTAAAACTACTCAGCTGTGAATTCAAAATGGACGGTCCTTTAGAAACATCTACAGTGATTGGTAGATGTAAGGACTTAGGGGCGGTGACAGAGGAAATTTTGCCCATAAAAATAAGAGCTTGGATCTCATTCTGGAGAATCTCGATTTCTGACTCTCATCCTGAAGGAGAGTTCTTTGAGGAGGTCCTCTGAGGGGCTCTGTCCCTCTGGGGTAGGAGCTCTGGAGGCTCTTGAGAGAGGCTCTTTGAAACAATCTCTGGCTGGAAGACTCTTTGAGGAAGGACGCTGGCCTGGTGTCACTAGTATCCTTGTTTAGTCAGACCTTGTGGTGAGTATTAAAAAAACTGACTGATTTCTCTTTTAAGACTCAGGTCTAAGCCATATTGGCTTGAGGCCCTTCATACTTATTCCTTTCTTACTCTCCCTCTCTTTCTTTGATTACTCATTGTATTGTTAATTAAAATCTCTATAAAATCCAATTGACTTGGGTATTTGAATAATTGGGAATATTTCCCTGGTGACCACCTTATATTTGATTTTAAAACCCAAGACACTGTAGTGAAACATATTTCTGTGGTCAAATTTACTCACCCTCTCTTATATCTATCACAATTTATATCTTCCACTATTTTAATCACTACAGTTTAAGACCTCAACCATTTTAAACCTCACAGGTAGCCATCTTGATTGGGAAAAACTGTTTTGACTTATTGTCATCTATTTTTGTTGTTTTGGTATATGTACAAGTTACATTGTAACAATAATATTACAATGCATGCCGGCATGTCTATAGACATGTTTACCAATGTACTGTCCATGTTCTCCATTATTTACTATGTATTCTATATTTTATATTTGTAGTATTCCCAAATTACTGTCATTCTGTTTCATGATGTATTGTTTGAAATCAGTAATGGATTTGAAGCTATGTGACATTGTGTCATATGTACCCCTGGCTGTAATCTGTGGTTGTATTGTTTATAAGTCTCATGCCTCTGTGTGCATTTTTGTTAAGGGTCTAAAAGATCTGGTGGACCTGGTTCAGAAAGTATGACATGAAGATGATGGCTATACAAATGAAAACTCAATTTGATACCCTCAAGCACTTTATAAACATGAATATGAATCATTACTTTGCAGAAGATAACAGCAGATTAAACACTACTGGGAAACACTTAAGTAGGCTACAAAAAGAGGAAGCAACAGGAATAATTTCTTTATGCCCACTTAGAGATATGCTAGTGGTAAAACAAAATGAAGCCCATAAAGTAAAAATGCATAAGAGATTTTCCCCAGAAGACCTTGAGTCCATCAAGAAGAGGACCACTATTTTTAATGAGGAACCAAATAGGGTAATTAAGGAGATGTGTAGGGCAATTGATTTTTATGATCTTGACTTCAATGATTTTGCCCTTCTGATGAAAGAGGTCTTGACAAAGAGAGAGAGAGAGAACCAAATTTATACTGGAGACAAGAACTGATCTCTTATTGTAATCTTGGCCAGAGGACTTAAAGTTTGATACATCTAATGAGGGGCATTATGAAACATTAGTAGAGGCAAGAGATGCAATTCTGGAGGTAATGGGGAGGTATACCAAAAGGCCCAATTAGTGGTCAAAATTTGAGACTATCAAACAGGAGATCTCTGAGTTTCCTGCGGTTTTCCTGGAAAGGATAACTGAGGCAGCTGAAACTTTATTGAGGATGGATCCACTGTAAGAAAATTCAAATGAACATATTAAGAGGGTCTTTGTTAAAAATGTTGTCCCAAAGATCAGACAATTTTTTAAAACAAATTACCCTGACTAGGAAGAGTTAGACCTCAATGATTTATGGAGAAAAGCCACATATTTGATTACTGATTTGGAGGATAAAAATGATGAGAGGGATACTGTTGTTGAGGACTTAAAATGGAAATTGCAGGAAGCTGAAATGAAGGCCAGAGACAGTGAAACCAAAGAAATAAAAGCTGTGGCTACATTGAGATCTGTACAGCCAAGGAATACCAATAATAATTATAAACCAAATGAGAGGAGATCCTGCCCCAGACAGTGTTTCCTGTGTGATCGTATTGGACATCTGTAAGGGGACTGCAAATTTAAGAGTCAGGTTAGGAGACAATTAAATAATGGCTATAATAGAAATAATAATTGGAGTAGTAGTAATAATAATAATAATAATAATATAGAATACTAATAATAACAACAATACTCAAAATAGGTAAACACTCAATGTCAGAATGCCTGTTTCCAGGGGTAGCAAGAGTCTGATTTAAATACTATGCAGTCTTGGGTAAATGCTGGAGCTAGGCCTAATTATAGCCAAGTTGTAAAAGGTGATCAGAGTAAGAATGCTAGTGCCTTATGAATGTTTCTCATTGGAATACATGAGAATGAATCAAGAAATGAGTTTGATATATTTGAAAATGAGTTGAGGATAAATAAAAGTGGGAGTAATGAAAAATAAAATGCATGGTGATACAAATGAATTAATTGAATCACAGAGGATATAATTGGTGTAAATAATTGTACAGAAAAAGAACATTGTTATTGTTCTTGAAATGTTTCATTCATTGAATTGTTCATGAATTAAATATAAATTTAATAGCAAATCCTAATGAATGTATAAGAAAAATTAATGTAAATAAAAACTAAATAATAATAATGAAATTGTAAATGGGAACAATGATACTAAGATGGAGAATTTAAGACCAATGAGAGTAATATAAAAGCTGATAATGTGAAATCCTGGGAAAGTTATGTGATTCATTCAGATGTAGATTTGGATGGACAGAAAATGACTGATCTTACTGTGCTCGTACCAATTCTTGAAACCTTCCAACCTCCAAATAGTACTAAGTCCTATGCTTCTGTAACTATAGGAGATCAGATATATGATCTTCTGGTGGATACTGGAGCCAGTAAATCAGTTTTACAAAGTCTTCCTAAATATTGTAAAGCTGTTGGTACTATGGAGTGATTGGAGTTACTGGAAAACCAGAGAGAGTAGCAGAATTACAATTTAAAATGATTACCCTAGATCCATTAAACATAGAGCACATGTTTCCATGTATGCCAGGATGTCCAATGAACCTTCTTGGGAGGGACTTGCTCTGTAAATTATGATTCAATGTTCTGACACTGGGGATATATCATTACAACTCCCAGAAGAATTTCTGAAAGTTTTTCCATTGCTGTTCTTATATTCAGTCAAGTACAGAGAATGAGTTGAACTCCATCTAATCTATTCCTGAGGATATACCAGAAAATTTATGCAAAGTCTTCCACAGATGTTGACCTATTAAAATCAGTTGATCCAGTGATAGTGAGAACCAAGGAAGGACAAGGTATTTGTGTTCCTCAATAAATCTTTTGAGTAAAGAAGCTATAGACAGAATAAGACCAATTATTGAGTCCCTAATTCAACAAGGGATCATAATACCATGATTTTCAAATTACATTTCTCCCATATTGCCAATAAAGAAACAAAAGCCTGATCAAGGTGGCAGAATTGTCTATAGATTCATACTGGATGTGAGAACTGTAAATGATCATGTAAGAAAGACTCAAGTACCAAGTCCAGCTGCTATAATCTCATTCATTTCAAGTCAAGCAAGATATTTCACCATGGTTGATTTATAACATTTTTCTCGATACCAATTCACAAGGATTCTAAAAAGATCTTTGCTTTCATATGGGACAGTGCCCAGGGGACTTTCACTAGTCTTCCACAAGGTTTCTGTGATAGCCTGAGCCAATTCTCTCAATTTTTGGACAGAGATCTTAAAACAATATCATTCAAGGAAAGTAAAATAGTACATTTTGTAGATGATATCCTCCTAGCATCTCCATCTGCTAAAGTGTGTTTAAAGAGATAGCAAGATTCTTTTGATTTAATTATATAAATGTGGACATCAAATCACTAAAGCAAAAATTCAATGGGTTTTGCCTCACATTGAATATCTTGATTTTGTATTGTCAGAGGGTTCCAGAAGTATCACTAAGAAAAGAATAGCTGATATCCAGAAACTGAGTGTACCTAAGACCAAGAGGCAACTCAGACCTGTTCTTGGGACAACTGGTTTTTGTAGACAGTGGATACCTGCATAGTGTGAAATTAATAGTAGTAGTCTCTCAGAAGCCAAGAATGATGATTGTCTTTGTGCATTATCATCTATTGATGTACCCTCATGTGGCTTTGAAGTCCAAAGACTGAGGCACATGAGGCATGGAACACCAGTTGTTACGGGAGGTGCGGTTGTGACCTGGTGTCAGCTTTCACGTGCAGTGGCAAGACGTCAACGTTGTTCATATTCAAAGGTGGTGGCGGCATGGTGAATGTGGGTTCGCCAGCTGCTTCTGTCAGAGGAGGCAAGTTCTAGTTGCTTTGATGTAATGCCAGCCCACTTCAACTTTGACTTTAGCTGATCCTTGAATCTTTTCTTTGGTCGGCCTTGTTTCCTGAGTCCAGATGACAGTTCACCATAGAATACCTGTCTTGGTATTCACTGTGGGTCCATGCGGATGATGTGTCCAGACCATCATAGCTGGGTTTTGAGGACCATGACTTCGATGCTGGTGGAGTTGGCTCTGTCGAGGACTTCCTGATTGGTGATTCGGTCCTGCCATCGGATCCTCATGAGTGACCGGAGGGAGCGTTGGTGGAATTGCTCCAACTGCTTCATGTGCTTCCGGTACAGTGTCCATGTCTCACAACCATACAGGAGCGAGCTGAGGACCACTGCGTTCTACACTCTGAGCTCTGTCGCAGTGCTTACACCGCTGTGTTGGAGGACTTCAGAGCGCAGCCACCTGAGTGCCTGGATGGCCTTTTGGATCCTGGCATTTATCTCGTGGTCTAGGGACCCATCATTGGCGATGGTGCTGCCCAGGTACTTGAAAGTACTGATGTTAGAAAGCTGCCTGCCGTCAATTGTAATGCATGGCTGGTTAGTTGGCCTCCCTGTTGCAGGTTGGAACAGCACCTCTGATTTGCTGAGGCTGATAGTCAGGCCAAACAGTTTTGTTGTGGTGGAGAACCTGTCCACAATGGTTTGGAGATGATTTTCATGGTGGGCCATGAGAGCACAGTCATCTGCGAAGAGAGCTTCCAGGATGAGTCTCTCTGTTGTCTTTGTTTTTGCGGTCAGGCGGCGAAGGTCAAATAGTGAGCCATCCAGTCAGTATTTGATGTAGACGCCCAGGTCTACATCCATCACAGCATGTCGTAATACTTGGGTGAAGTATAGGTTGGATAGCACGAGAGCAAGGACACAGCCTTGTTTCACACCATTGGAGATGTTGAAGTGATTGGAAGTCTCTCCACCAGATAGGACTTCCCCTGTCATGTCAACATGAAAATGCTAGATCAGTTTGACGAATTTTGCTGGGCAACCGAGCTTGCTAAGGATCACCCACAATGCGTCCCTGTTTACTGTGTCAAACGCCTTTGTCAGATCTATGAAGACAATGTAGAGACTCAGGTTCTGCTCAAGGCATTTTTCCTGCATTTGCCTCACTGTGAAGACCATGTCAATGGTGCTGCGATCTGGTCAGAAGCTGCATTGTGATTCAGGTAGGTTCTGCTCTGAGACAGATGACAGGAGTCTGTTGAATATAACACGGGCGAGGATCTTTCCAGCAGTGGAGAGTAGTGAGATGCCTCTGTAGTTGTCACAGGCTGCTCATGAGCCTTTGTTCCTGTATAGGGCTATGATGGAGGCAGCTCTGAGTTCTGGGGGCATATCTTCCTCTTCCCATATGTTGGTCAGCCCTATGTGGAATGCCTGTAGCACCTTTCCCTTTAAGGCCTTGTACACCTCGGTTGGGATCCCGTATTTACCAGGTGCCTTGCCTGCACTCATTTGTTTAATGGAAATTACTAAATGTTTAACAGATCTAACCAGGAATACAGAACCAGAACCTCTGAAACTCAAATCTGAATATCTACAAGCCTTAAGTAAGCTTAAGAAAGCAATTTCATCCACAGCAGCTCTTGGAATCCCAGACTATACTAAATCTTTTCAATTATTTGTGAATGAGACCAAAGTTATTGAATTATTGCATCTGGTGTACTGACACAGACTTTAGGATAAAGTTATCATCCAATTGGATTCTATAGTTGTCATCTAGATTTAATTGCTGCAGGTACAGTTCCTTTTTTAAGGGGTGTAGCTGCTGTAGCTGTGTTAGTTCAAAAGTCATCTGACTTAGTTTTGGGATGTCCATTGACAGTATTTTGTTCACATCAAATAGAAGCACTGATGAGGAAACTTCTTACTCAAGCATATTCAGACCAATGAATATCTAAGTATGAAATTATACTTCTAGGTAGTGAAAACTTCATGTTGATAAGGTATAATGTATTAAATATGGCTATACTTCTTCCTGATTTGCCAGGAATGGTGAACCATTACATGAATGTGTAGAAGTAGTAGATCTAGTGAATGTGCCATGGATAGATTTAAAAGATACTCCAATCGAAAATCCAGATTTGGTTTTATTCACAGATGGATCTTCATATTTGTGTAATGGAATTAGATGTACAGGTGCTGCGGTTGATAAAGAATTTGAGACACTGTGGTATGGATCATTACCTAGTAACCTTAGTGCTCAAAGTGCAGAGTTGATTGCTTTAAAGCAAGCATTTTTCTGGCAGCTGGTAATGGTGCAAACATTTACACAGACTCTCATTATGCTTTTTCTGTTTGTCAAGCTACAGGAAAGATCTGGAAACAATGAGGTTTTATTACTGCATCAAGAAAACCAATTGCTCATGCAGAAATAATAACTAAGTTGTTGGATGCTATCCAGAAGCCTAAATAGCTAGCAGTAATCCATTGTAGAAGTCATACTAATAGAAGAGATTCGGTTTCTAAAGGAAATCATAGAGCTGACATAGTGGCAAAATTTGTGGCCAGAAATGCTCCAGTGTATATTATGAACTTATCAACTATAGAATCTGATGATATAGAAAAATCTTATGTAGACTCAGAAATACAAAAATGGAAAGAGAAGTTTGGAGCAAGGAAAGACCATGGTATATGGTTAACAGATACAGGAAAGCCACTGTTACCAAAAGACCTGTATACCTATTTGTATCAAGCCAGTCACACAAAAGGTCATTTTGGTACTCAGGCTGTAACTGACACCATAAAGAGGCAATGGGTTGCTGCTGGAATAAGTACTGTAGCAAATAAGATCTGCTCAAGCTGTTATGTATGCCAAAAACCCAATCAATGAGCATTCAGACAGAAAGGTTTAGGTGGTAGACCTTTAATATATTGTCCATTTGAAACAGACTGCAGATTGATTACATCAGCATGCCAAAAGCTGGAAGATACTAGTTTTGCTTGGTAATTGTTGATAGATTAACCAAATGGCTTGAAGCTTTTCCATCAAATACAAATACAGCTACCTTTGTGGTGAGAGTATTGATTAAGGAAATTATACCTAGATTTGGAGTGCCATTAAAAATTGACTCTGATTATATGGCAATAAATATGGCAATCTAGGTGATATAGATGAATATTTCAAAAACATAAATTGCCTAGACTAACAAAAGAAGAAATAGACTACCTAAACAACCCCATATCAGAAAAAGAAATCAAACAATCCATCAAAGAACTCCCTAAGAAAAAATCCCCAGGTCCAGATGGATTCACAAATGAATACTATCAAACATTCAAAGAACAACTAATATATATATTATACAAAATATTTGACAGAATAAACAAAGAAGGAGTTTTACCAAATTCCTTTTATGACACAAATACGGTACTGATTCCAAAGCCAGGCAAATCAAAAACAGAGAAAGAAAACTACAGACCAATCTCCTTAATGAATATAGATGCAAAATATTAAATAAGATACTAGCAAAAAGACTCCAGCAAGTGATCATGAGGTATATTCACTATGACCAGGTAGGATTCATACCAGGAATGCTAGAATGGTTCAATATTAGCAAAACCATCCACATAAATGACCATATTAACAAGCAAACCAACAAAAAACACATGATTATCTCAATAGATGCAGAAAAAGCCTTTGACAGAATATAACACTCATTCTTTTTGAAAACACTAGAAAGCATAGGAATAGGAGGGTCATTCCTAAAAATAATAAACAGTATATATCTAAAACCATCAGCAAACATTATCCACAATGGTGATAAACTAGAAGCATTCCCAATAAGATCAGGTGTGAAACAAGGATGCCTATTATCACCTCTATTATCATAACAATGTACTAGAAACCCTAGCAGTAGCAAGTACAGAAGAAAAAGAAATTGAAGGTATTAAAATAGGCACTGAGGAGACCAAGCTATCACTCTTTGCAGATGATATGCTGGTCTACTTAAAGAAACCTAGAGATAGTGCAAATACCAACAACATGGAAATGGGTTCGAATCAAGAACACATGTGATACCCAGTGGAATCGTGCATCAGCTATGGGAGAGGTGGTGGGAGGGAGGGGAGGAGGAAAAGAAAATGATCTTTGTTTCCAATGAATAATGTTTGGAAATGACCAAATAAAATAATGTTTAAAAAATACTTTCTGGTTACAAAAAGGATACCACTGTCTTACTAAAAGTTTGTTTAGCAAGTCAGGTGGTTTATAAAAACAAAAACATTTGCCAAGAATGTCCTTGTTCTTTGTACTTTACTCTGAACTGTATAGGGTCAAGATATATATATCCATCCATATCTTTGTTATTATTTTATTTAAGATTTTGCATCAATGTTCATTAACAAAATTGATCTGTAATTTTCTTTAAAAAAAAAAAAGAATCCTAGAGAATCAACCAAAAAGCTAGTCAAAATAATCAACAACTTTAGCAAAGTTTTAGGATACAAAATAAAGCCATATAAGTCTTCAGCATTTCTATATATTTCCAACACATCTCAGCAGCAAGAATCAGAAAGAGAAAGTCCATTTAAAATCACCCTGGACAATATAAAATACTTAGGAATCTATCTGCGAGACAAACACAGGAACTATATGAACAAAACTACAAAACACTCTCCACACAATTAAAACTAGATCTAACCAATTGGAAAAACATGGATTGCTCATGGGTAGGAAAAACTAACATAATAAAAATGACAATCCTTCCCAAATTAATTTACTTATTTAGTGTCATACACATTGAACTATCAAAAAGCATTTTTACTGAATTAGAAAAAAAAACTATAAAAAACTTCATTTGGAAGAACAAAAGATCAAGAATATCCAGGGAAATCATGAAAAAAAAAACATGAAGGAAGGAGGCCTTGCAGTCCCAGATCTCAAACTCTACTAAAAAGTCGTGGTTATCAAAACAATTTGATACTGGATAAGAGACAAAAAGGAGGATCAGTGGAATAGACTAGGGGTACGTGACCTCAGCAAAACAGTCTATGATAAGCCCAAATATCCCAGATTTGGGGACAAAAATCCACTATTTGATAAAATCTGCTGTGAAAATTGGAAGACAGTGTGGGAGAGATTAGGTTTAGATCAAGACCTCACACCCTACACGAAGATAAACTCAGAATGGGTGAATGACTTGAATATAAAAAAGGAAACTATGAGCAAATTAGGTGAACACAGAATAGTATACATGTCATATCTTCGGGAAAGGAAATATTTTAAAACCAAGCAAGAGCTATAAAAAAATCACAAAATGTAAAATAAATAATTTTGATTGCATCAAATTAAAAAGGTTTCCTTTTCGTACAAACAAAACCAATGCAATCAAAATTAGAAGGGAAGCAACAAATTGGGAAACAATCTTCATAACAAAAACCTCTGACAAAGGTCTAATTACTCAAATTTACAAAGAGCTAAATCAATTGTACAAAACATCAAGCCATTCTCCAACTGATAAATGGGCAAGGGACATGAATAGGCAATTTTCAGTTAAAGAAAACAAAACTATTAATAAGCACATGGAAAAGTGCTCTAGATCTCTAATAATCAGAGAGATGCAAATCAAAACAACTCTGAGGTATCACCTCACACCTAGCAGATTGACTAACATGACAGCAAAGGAAAGTAATGAATGCTGGAGGGAATGTGGCAAAGTCTCAATGAATTACTGATGGAGTTGTGAATTGATCCAATTGTTCTGGAGGGCAATTTGGAACTATGCCCAAAGGGCACTAAAAGACTGTCTTCCCTTTGCTCCAGCCATAGAACTGCTGGGTTTGTACCCCAAATAGATAATAAGGAAAAAGATATGTACAATAATATTCATAGCTGCGCTATTTGTGGTCACAAAAAAATTGAAAAATGAGGGGATGCCCTTCAATTGGGGAATGGCTGAACAAATTGTGGTATATTTTGGTGATGGAATACTATTTTTCTCAAAGGAATAATAAAGTGGAGGAATTCCATGGACTGGAATGACCTCCAGGAATTGATGCAGAGTGCAAGGAGCAGAACCAGGAGAGCATTGTACACAAAGACTGATACACTGTGGTACAATCAAATGTAATTGAGTTCTCCACTAGTGGCAATGTAATGATTCAGAATAATTCAGAGGAATTTATGAGAAAAAACAACATCCACATCTGGAGGAAGAACTGTGGGAGCAGAAACACAAAACAATTGCTTGATCACATGGGTTGATGGTGATATGATTGGGGATGTAGACTCTAAATGATCACCCTAGTGCAAGCATCAACAGTATGGAAATATATTTTGATCAAGGACTCATTTAAAACCCAGTTGAATTGCATGTTGGCTATGGGAGGTGGTGTTGGAAGGGGAGGAAAAGAACATGACTCTTGTAACCAAGGAAAATTTTTCTAAATTGACCAATTAAATTAAATTAAAAAAAAAAAAGAAATCCTTCAAATGACTCCCTTGAACTGATGGAAAGTGAGGTGAGTTGAACCAGGAAAACATTGTAAACAGTATACATCATTGTATGTAGATCAACTTTGAATGACATAGCTATTTGCTCTTTTTTTTTTACTGTACCACTATCCACTTGTTATTACAATTATCTCAAGAGTGTAGGAATTTAAATTTAGGTTTAATGCTAAACATGAGAATTCTAAAGTAATATTATGGTCACCAATTTAAAAATAATACAGCTTAAGTCAAAATGACTTTTAGTAGCTTCATTTACAAAGAGGTGGAAATAGTGAAAGTGGGGAAATGTACATAAAGAGATAGAAAGTATTGCCTAGCTACCAATACCCTAAGTTTAAACCTAATATCTCCATACTGCAGATGCAAATCCAAAAGTGAATCTCATCAGATTCTTAATTAATAGTCTTAATTAGGAAGCCAAAAATCAAAGAACCAGGAAATGCAGAAGAATCCACAAAAAATCTCCTGTATACACTAAGCTAAGACTGCCAAGAGTCTCAACAGAACTCACGCTGAAGGTAGTATTCCAATGTAAAGCCAAATTGCAGAGAGGGTCTCCCGACCAAAGAACCAAGGAAGGAATCATTCCACTCACCACCACAAGCCCAACTCAGGATCCAGGGAAAAGGTCTCCTCCTCCAGTCTGGCTCACCGACACAGAGAGAATGACTGAATCCTTCAGCTGGCCTTTTGAAAATTTTCTCAATGTCACTTTCTGTCACTCACCCACTTTATGGAAACCAATAACAGTCTTTCAATTTGCCTAGCACTGCCCAAGTGCTTGGAGGTGGGGGGCGGGGAGGGGGGGAGATACAGTGACCTTTGGAAGTATGAGATTACTCCAGTAAGTGACTTGGGAACTCTCTTCCTTAGGGTCAAATAGGGGTACTTTAAACTCTCCATTTCTTTACTTAAAAATATCAAGGAGAGTTAATCCTATATTCACAAGAAACTGATGATTTGGCTATTCTGATCAATACAGTGATCTAAGACAATTCCAAATGACTTATGATGAAAAAAAATACTTTCAGCTTCCAGAGAAACATCTGACAGTGTCTGAATGTAGACCAAAGAATATTTTTTCATTTACTCTTTTTCTTGCCTTTTTTGTTGTTGTTTCAAAGTGGCTAATATGGAAATTACATAATTTTTACATAATTTTTTACATAATTTCATATGTACATAGGACATCACATTTCTTGCCTTCACAATGGGTGGGGAATGGGTAGGAGGGTGGGAACTCAAAATTCTTTTTAAAAGACTGTTATAAGGAAAAATATGAAGAATTTGGAGTTTTGTAAGGAGTTTTGAGATTTCCATTCCATTGAGGTACTGGGGGAAATTGGCAAATAGATTTTATTCACCTACTATCTTGCAAAAGGTATAAAATACAGGGTCCTCATTTTTTGTAGATGCCTTTATTGGATGGGTAGAGGCATTGTCCAACAGAACAGAAAAAGATAGGATGTAACAAAAGCCCTTCTTAATGAGGTAATTCCTAGGGGTGGCTTTCCCAGATCACATTATCAAAGTGATAATGGTCTTGCCTTCATCTCACAGATTATTCCTGATTGCTAATGCTTTAGGCATAACCTACTACCCTTCATTCCACCTGGCATCCTCAGTACTAAGGAAAGGTAAATACAGAATCATATCCTGAAAAAGACCCTTACCCAACTCTTTGAGGATGAGGAAGAAAGCCTGATTGTTTCCATGTACTCCCCATTGGGCTTACTTGAATTAGAATAACCCCTTGAGTTAATTTGGGGCTTAGTCCCTTTGAACTTCATGGCAGATCTTTCCTCACCACTGACTTCCTCTTGGACCCAGAAACACATACTCTTACACAGTTTTCTAAATACTTTGGACTTATTCACCAAGACCTTCCCTAAGCCTTCATTTGGCTTGTGGGTGTGCAGGGGTGTGCAGGAAACCCAACACCCGACCCAACCAGGGGGCCTTATGTATCTGAAAACATGGAAAACTGAGAGACTAAACCAAGTAGCACCTCTATAGGGAGTTAACCCCGTGGAGTTATTCTATTGCTATAAAGGGGATTTAGGAAAGTAAAGGTTTAAGGAAGGGAACACACAAGTATATAAATAATTTTATTAACAAAAGGGAAGGGGATGGCAAGAGATGATGGACCAACTGACTATTACCCACCCAGAACTCAATAAGATTTGTACTGGAAGCTTAACCTAACTAAATTAAAACTAAACTAAAAGGTAATTAAAAGATAAAGTCCAAAGAAGGGCCCAGATTCTCACACACTTCCAGAGTCCTTGGTAGGGTCACACTGAAGAAATTCAGTTGTATGGTCCTTACAAGATCCAAGGGAGGGAGAAGGTTCACACCCAAATCACTTCTGTCTACCAGAATCAATGGGGAACTCAACTCAGCCTTTTTTCTTGAGGATAATCCAAGGCAGGCAGCAGCTTCAAAGATGATTCATTGAGGGAACCTCCCAGACTCACAGCCTCTGGGTCTGAAATCCCAGCTTTAGAGAGAGGCAGTTGTAAGCTACCCAACCCATAGAATCTTGACCTAGCCAGCTCTGAAGAATCTTGGTTTGAGGGCAGTCAATCAACTTTGCAAATTCTTTAGCTGCAATATCCACACCCACAGCCATAAAACTGAAGAGGCAGAATATGAGGACTCGGGTCTCTCCCATTCAAATCTTTGTTTCCTGCCCCCCCCCCATCCCTACCTCCACCCTGCTTGGACAGAAAAAAAGAGGATGCAGATTGTTGTGACCAGAGGAAGATCTCAGGTAAGTGCAGAAGAGGTCAACAAAAAGGAAATGAATTCTATTAAAACTAGCAATGTTGATGATCATGAGTTTTACTTAGCTATTTAGTCTCCTTAGGAGCAGGGGTCTAGGTCAGAGAAAGGGTTTTTCCCTTTTCCACTATCTCCTTTGAGAGACCCGAGGAAGTAGATCTGAACCCCTTTACTTTCAGAGCTCTAGATAAAGAGAGGCAGTTGGAAAGTTCTGGGTCCAGTCTCTGACTTCCTCAGGGGTCCTTGCCTCTATCTCTGGCTTGCATGGGAGCAGTTGGCTGGATCTTTGTCTGACAGCCAAAGAAGCTTTTAGAGACTTTAGATACTGTTTACTTTAGAGTGGAGAAATACAGACAGTTTAGAATGATTCTGATTTACAGAGCTTTTCCCTTCAGACCCACAGGGGAGGCTAAAGAGCAGTTAAAGAGCAGTTTGGAGCAACTGTCAGAAGCCTTTTCTTCTCTGACTGAGGGAGGCAGAGGAGCTGCATTCAGCATCTCTACACAGAGAACCTGACCTTTTGAGTTTCATAAATTGCGTTAAGGAAATAGGCTAGAAAGTTAGAGGTTAAATCTTTAGTCAGTGAGAGTAGATTAAATCAAGCCTGCTTGCAGGCCAGAAGAAAACTGTGAGGACTCAGTTTTGGGGGTGGGGGGATATTTAGATTTTTGAGTATAAGGATTAATAGATTTCCCATCATATTCCTAACTCCTGGTTTCTATCCTTCTATTCCTCTCCCTCCCTCTACAAGGAATGAATAGATGTTGGATTAAACTGCCTCCATCGTCCATCTACCACCTGCAAATCAGATTAACCTCTGACAGCTTCAGCTGATTATACTAACCGGCCATTACCATTTTCTTACTAATATTGAATACTCTATGTGCTTAATTATACTTATTACAGCTTCTAATGTGAGTGAAATATCCAGTCCATATGAGCAAGGTTTTGATCAATAAATAAGCAGTTATAGTGAACCAAAAGTGCTTTTAGATCCTCAGAATCTCATTCCCCAGAAGAGGGAAATGACAATGTTGAATTATTTCATAGTCCACAAAGGAAGTGAGAAGTACAATTTTTAATTTTGAGAATTTTTGAATTTTATTTAAACAAAATTTGAAACTGGAATTTTCATGAATGAATTTTTAACATCTAAATTTATCAATGGTGATCTAATATGTGCCTGGCAAGCATTTTTTAAAATGTTGTTTTGGTTTTACACTAGGATACTCACTTGGAATTTTTATTTAATATTCACTGATATTTCTTTTTAATTTATTTCCACAAATGGTGAATGGGGTCATTTCTAGGTTTGTAAACCTTCATAACCTGTGTTGTGTTTTTTACTTTTATGTGTATTTCTATATAGCCTATATCCTTTTTTTCTTATTTTAACAGCACAACACAATTACTTTGTTATTGTTAGGCATACTGTATTAGCTTAACAGATATGGCTTATCAATTTCTAGTTGCTACAAATGGATTTTAATACAAACAATAAGATGTCAGAGGCGAGCAAATGAGGTTACCTTTGCATAGTGTTCAGAGCACCAGTATCGAGTAATTTCTAAGGACCAAAAGAACATTTCAATCAGGCCAAAATAACTGAATGTCTAGTGTGGCTGGCAGCAGAATTTAGCCCTCTAAATGCTTATGAGTAAGTATCTGAAGAGTCAATCAGTTCCTGTTGGAGAATTTGGTTACAGGTTTCCACGTTCTCTTTTCCAGCCAAGAAAACTGTTGGAGAACCTGTCTATTGCCAGGGAGACTTCTGCAAAAGGAGAAGGTTGCTGAGGTCTACATCAGAGCCATAGGGCTTGAAAGACTCAATAAACTGTGGGAAACGGGGGATATAAAGTCAATGTTTATCAGGAGCATGCTGGGAGAAGCCTATCTATGATCATCAAGAATGAAGGGAGAAAAAAAACTGCTGAGCAAATTGGAAAACAGTAAGGGAGAGATTAGATTTCAATCAACTTCCCTTACTCCACACCAAGATAAATTCAGAATGGGTAAATGACTTAAATATAAAGAAATAAACTATAAGTAAATTAGGTGAACATAGGATATTATACCTGTCAGATCTATGGGAAAGGAAAGAATTTAAGACCAAGTAAGAGAAAGCATTACAAAATATAAAATGATTAATTTTGATTACATTAAATTAAAAAGGGTTTGTACAAACAAAACCAATGCAACCAAAATAAGGGAAGCAACAAATGGGGAGGGAGGGGAATCTTTATAACAGAAGCCT
The DNA here is from genome assembly GCF_027887165.1 of Monodelphis domestica. Classification (NCBI taxonomy): domain Eukaryota; kingdom Metazoa; phylum Chordata; class Mammalia; order Didelphimorphia; family Didelphidae; genus Monodelphis; species Monodelphis domestica. Next base: position 425,929,229 of record NC_077230.1, read on the forward strand.
CTGACAAATTTAAAATAATTCCTCAAATTTGTATGGAGATAAACCAATTGTACAAAAAATCAGGCCATTCCCCAATTGATGAATAGGTCAAATAAGTTTTACAAATAAACATCAATAAAGGAGAGGAAGAAGTCTCTTTGAGCAGAATGGAATTAATTCCCCTGGGTGAGAGGAGGTATAGGATTTAGGTCTTGGTGAGTGAAGCTGAGAAGAGGGATTTCAGTACTGACTGTTCCCTAAGGGGCTCTGAAAAAAGGTCCCTCAGTTTTGGTGTGAGATCAAGTATTGGACAGGAAAATCTTCCTATGTACACACATTTGTTTTGTATCACATTTTGGTTCCGTCTCCTAATACTGTAACCATTTACATTATTCTTATATCCATTATGGTGATAGGTGAACAGGGATCTTTCATGTTACTATTGCAGTTGTTTTGGGGGCTTTGAACTGTGCCATAGGAGACAGCAGACTGCATCAATAAATGTTGTGTGGGTGATGACTGCTCCATTGACTTGCCTTTCCCCCATTTCTCTCTCCCTCTCCTTACCCCTCTCTATTCCCTGAATCACAACAATTTTGAAGAATATTATGAATATTGAAGCAGCAGAGGGTTTGACAGGATTGAATCCAATTCTGAGAAAAGCTCTAGTGTGAGGTAAATGCTATCAAAGAGCATTGAATGTTACAAAGAAAGCTTAGAAGCCATGAAGAGTCAATCCATGCAGCAAACTTCACCATGATCATATTTTGAGAAATTGCCACAGCAGCCATCACCCTGAGCAGTGAGCAGCCAGCAGCCTTGAGGCAAGACCCTCCACCAGCCAAAAGATGACAACTGGCTTAAGGCTCAGGTGATAGTTAGCATTTGTAAATTAAGGCACATACATTGGTGTTTAGATATAATGCTACTGCACATTTAATAGACTAGAGAATGGTGTAAACATGACTTTCACATGCGCTGGGAAACTTGCTACATTGGCTTTATTTGGTGATCTGGAACCAAACCTGTAGCATCTCAGAGGTCTGCTTGCACATACATGTGCAGTGCAGAGAACGAGAAGGACCAGGTCATTTCCTTTGGATTTCATAGTAAATGGGGTCTAATGTCATTGAGGATTTAGACTTGCAGATGATTTCTGGGCTTTGAAGTTCAGAGAAACATTGGCTTCTTCTTCAATCTGCCAGGCACAGTGGGGGATCAGTGGAGGGTATATTGCACAGAGAAGGAAAGTATCATCCCCTGGGGCCCTTCCCACTTGGTAATTGTCAACACTGTCAAGGCTGTAAAAGGCTGTACACATCTAGTATAAATGATATCTGAAGTCTAGATGTCCTCTAAGCTTCTCCCTGGCTAGTGGCCATCCAACCTATTCCTGAAGACCTTCAGTAACAGGGAGCTCACTACTCCTGAGAGAGCCACCAAACTTTTGAATAATTGTTTACTTTTAAAGGAGGTAGTCAATGAATGCTGTTTGCCTCAGTTTTCTCATCTGTAAAAGAAGCTGGAGAAGGGAATAACAAAACACTTCCGTACTTTTGTAAAGAAACACCAAATAGGGTCTTGAAGACACAGACCCGTCTGAAATAACTGAACAATAAGTTTTCCTTTTCTGAAAGGGAAATTTTGTGATTCTGAACCATACTGTCTATCTCAGTCACATTCTTCCTTTGGCTCCTCTTGTTTGGGACATACTCCTGGAGGGGGGCAGGGACTGAGTCATTTTTCTGTAGCTCTAGTCCAGAGCCTAGGGACTTTATATTGAGGAAATGGGTGAAAACTATTGTGGGATAGAGGTGAATGGCCTGGTGTGGCCCAGGTCAGTTAGATGAATGAATGAATGCACCTGTGGACTGATAAGAAGAGGATCAGTGACGTGGGAAGTAGGGAAGGGAGGAAGCTTCCTGTTAGCCCAGTGATACTTATCAGTTTCCTGGCCAGTCAAATGAAGATAATGCTTATGCTTTGGAACCCAATAAGATGTTGTATTGCTTAGTAGACTTTAAAGTGCTGGGTGTATGGAAACTCTTCTAGTGAGTATCATCTCATTTCTGTGTCTAGAGGATTACCCAGTTTGGGCTAATAGATTCCCTTGGAGTAAGGGATAAAGCTGACCTCATTTGGTGAGCCATTGATGTGGAATGACCTGGGGAAGCAGAAGGGCTGCAGTTGGAAACCAACAGGGGCAGAGCCAAGATGGCAGCATAGCAGGAGCTTTTCTCAATATCCTTCTAACCAATCATTACAAAGCATCTCAAAAGGACAGAAATCAGAACGAGAGGAGTAAGGGCTTCTCCCACTGGACACAGTGTGAAAGGTAGGCAGTAAGTGAGGATTCCTATGCTGTAAGGGGGAGAAACTGCTCAAATCAAACTACTAGTTGACCATGTCTCCCCCTTCCCCCACCTACCTGCTGAGCCATAGTTAAAGCCAGGGCTAGGAAAATTTCCAAATTATCAAAGGCTGATTAAAAACACCACAGAATACCCCTGAGGGCTATGCCTGGCCTTGGCAGTGAGACTCAAAGCTGAATAACACTCAGCCAAAGGAGAGGTGAAGATCATAAATTTGGGGGAAAACCCATGTTGCATTTGACAATCCAGCAGGCAACAACTGAGGAAGATAGACTTAGGACAAAATGCCTTGAAGCATGAACTACACACACACACACAAATCACAGATCTACCTGACACCACTCAGGCCTCTGAAAGGGAAGGAAAGATAGTCCAAGGCAAAGTCCTTGAGAGAGAAGCTAGGAAAGCAATGACAACCGACAGGCAAGAATCCCAATCCTCCAGGAGAAAAAGGAGTAAACAACAGCAAAAACAGCTCTTGACACTGGAAAAAATTTTATGGAGAAAAATAGCAAACTAAGAATATCTGTCCTATACAGTGGATAGAAGGAGTCCACATCTTCCTCATCCTCATTTCTTGTCCTGGGGCCCAGGATTCTCACATTAAAAAAATCCTTAACTTCTGTTTTAGAATATATATTAAATGTTGGTTCTAAAGCAGAAGAGTAGTAAGGGCTTGAGAATTGGGGGTAAGTGGAATGCCCAGGGTAACATAGATAGCAAGTGTCTAAGAATATATTTGAAGCCAGGACCTCCTGTCTCCAGACCTGGCCCCTCTATCCACTGAGCCTTTTCACCTAGTTGCTAAGAAAAGAGAAATCAGGAAAAGGAGAAAGCTGTGGGAGAGACCTGAGAACTGGAGAGTTACCACAATCCTCAGAAGGAAATGCTTCCTCAGTGTTCCCATTCCTGCACAGTCCAGCAACCTTAGCACCAGATGACTGGCATGGAGAGGTGCTTTATTAGCCTATTTCAGATGTCCTACACTACATAAACTCTTCATGTGTTTCTGATTTCCCTTTAGAGAGATTCCTTAGTAGCAGTTTCCAGTCAAGGAACAGGGAATGAAGATCCCAGAACTTCCATAGGAAAGTTCATTAAAGGAAGACCTTCCCATCTCACATACAGTGACAAAAACAAGGGAGGGAAAGTAAGGGTGAGAATATGGTTCCTCTACTGCAAGTCTCACTTGGCCAGGTTGAGATGGACGGCTCTTGCCACTCTGGGACTCAGAATAGGGAGGATCTTTTGCTCTTTCTAGGGCTGGGAGGGAACAAGCCCAAGTCCCTTTTGTAAGTTAGGTAAAGGGTTAACCTGACCCTTGGAAATCAAAGGCTCCCAAGGGAGAAAGGCACAGAAATGGAGACTGGAGGAGTCTTTCACAGATTTTCAGAGAAGATGTCATTTACCATTGAGATGTGCATGTATAGACAAACCCTCAGAGAAAGGAAGTTGAAACCAAAGAGGGGGGAAACTAATCCCACAGGAACTGCCCCCCTGGGAGTTGCCAGGCAAACTGAGGTACTATGATTGGTTCCTGAGATGTGATGGGGAGACCTAGTGGGTGGAGAAAACTGCTTATAAGATTACCCAAGGAGCTTCTCCTGCTCTTCTCTCTCTCTCTCTCTCTCTCTCTCTCTCTCTCTCTCTCTCTCTCTCTCTCTCTCTCTCTCTCTCTCTCTCTCTCTCTCTCTCTCTCTCTCGTAGGTGGTTAGCTGCAATACATCAAATAGTAAATAGGGTATTCAGCTAATCAACTCACGACCTTCTTTCCTACATTTCCCTTTCTTTCCTATCACTACTTTTATGTAATAAATCTATTCAAGCTACTACCAGCCTCATAATTTAATTTTAATTATTGCCATGTGACGACCACAAAAGTTTGACATGTACTTTCATTTGTTCAGTATTTTTACATTTTACTCTCACTAAACTATTATTAATTAAGTGTTAGTAGTTAATTTAGATTGGCTAAAAAACATGAAGATGCTGACCAGACCCCGTAATCAAGACTGATCAAAGCTACAACCTCACTACAGAAAACATTGGATTGGTGAGAAATGGTTAAGTATTGGGGAAGGGAAGCAAGCTTAACTTTTGCTTTTTTCCCCAAATAGAGCCAGGTTTGGGGATTAAGCTCTAATTAATGATTAAATGACAGCTAGGAGGTATAGTGGATGGAAATTGGAGTCAGGAAACTCATCATTCTGAGTTCAAATCTGGCCTCAGACATTGACTAGCTGTTTGACGCTAGGAAAGTCACATCATCCTGTTTGCCTCAATTTCATCATCTGTAAAATAAGCTGGACAAGGAAATGGCAAACCCCTCCAGGATCTCTGCTAAGAAATGGAGTCAGGAAAAGTTGGACATATGACTTAATAATGACTTCATGAAGATAGTCTCCTCACACACAAGGGTTTTGCTTTCCATCACCATTTGCCTCTATGATTCTAGTTCAGCCCTCTGAGGTCATACAAAACACTTCTAATTCCTCTTCCATATAAGAGTCCAGAAAATTGCTATCAGGCCCCTCCCCAAAGGTTTCTATTCCTTTTTCTAATATGTAGTTCCCTCAATCGATCTTCAGAGACCCCAGACCCCTCAACAAACTGGCTGAACACTCTCAAGTTCACTGATGCCCCTTGTAAATTGTGTCATCTAGAACTAAATACAAAACTCCAAGTGCCATCTGATAGTACGGAAGGATGGCTATCTCCTTGTTCTTGGAAGTGGACATCCTTAAGACTGCATTGGTGGGTGAGGTAACTGTGTAGCTCAATGCATTGAGAACCAGGCCTATATATCAAAGGTTCTGGGATCAAATCTGACCTCAAATACTTTCTAGCTATATGACCCTGGGTCAGTCACTTAACCTCTATTGCATAGTATTGATTTTAAGGCTAATAGGTAAGGGTTAAAAAAAGTTTGCATGATGTTTTTTTCAAGTGCCCTGTTACCTTTCCAATTGATAATATGTTGGTGGTTCTCTCAATCATCCCCACGGTCTCTTTATGCAATCTAACATGGTATTAAAAGTCTGTTTCCAATTTCTTCTTTTTAAAATCAACCATCCCGCATTACTTCAACTTTTTTCTATGACATGGGTACCAGTCACTGCCCCATCAAGGCCGATGCTTTTTGGTGATTTGGACTTTTTGTACTCAAGGATAGGACCTGGTATCAATCCCCAATATCATTCATCTTATCACATTCCATCTACTGTGCCAGCTTCCTGAGCTACTTCTGCATCATATCTGCTTCTACCATCCCTATCCTCCCAATTTTTTCTTTATTTCCTTTCCTTCCAGTTTCAAAATAATGCTTTCTGCTTGTCTCTAGAATCAGTAGAACATTTGTGAATTTGAAAACTCTTACCCCCTAATCAGACCATTCTTTAGAAGATCTGATTTAGCTATTTCCTGATCAATAACAATGGAGATACTTGGAATAACAGAATCAGGTCTTGAAAACTCTACATTCTCCACTCTTTTTAGTTTAACATGATTAGGAAGGTCTGCATCAAACCCAAGATTTAATTATCTGAGGAAATGGCCTTCAACAGACATGTACAAAAAAAAATGACAGACCTTTGGGCTGTCCTAAGTCAAGCTAAGTGATCACTGGTACAGATGAGATGCAGGAAAGTGATGTAAAACTGACTATATAAGGCACGTCACTTCCTCTTTCCTCCGTTTTCCCTGAAGAAACAACTCAGGATGGCAGTGTGCTAGGCGTTCCTACATCTTGGTGTGGTGATGGCTATTGTCTGAGTTCAGTGGTGAGTTTTCTCTGAAGCTGATTTCAGGTTCAGGCATCTTGGCTTAGCCCTTTCCCTTTGCAATTCAAGCCTGACTCTTTCCTTCATACTCCAAAACCTTATCTCCTCATCTCCCCCCTCACACTAGCCAAGGGGAAGGGAAGGGGAGAGAAAGCCGATTCCTTTCCTTCTTCCTTCTCCTTAATTTCCTCCACTATCAATTAAAACAACATAAAATTTCCAGCTGACTTGGGTTTTTCACTACATTTTATAAATAAAATCCTTGATGACAAAAATAATATTACATTCAGTCTCAGCCATAATTTTACCCTTTACACATTAATGGTAAACGTTTACAAAGTGCTTTACAGATATTCTTTCATTTGATCCAAGTCACTCATAGAAACACGAAACAGAATGAGTTCAAGAACAGAAACTTCAGAACATTTGTCTGAACTGAGACAGAAGGAAAAGAGTAGGACCTAGAGGGTAATTTATACAATAATAACAGTGTTCTGAAGGCAAATAACTTGGAAAGCCTTGGGACCTCTGATCACTTCAGTGACCATTGTATTTAATAGGTACTCTATTAAGTCTGACCACTCTCCAAATCTACAGTCCAAAGGTCAGAAGAATTCCTAGGTAGGCTGATACAGGGTCCTAGTTCCAACCTTGTCAGACCAGATTCCATACCAGGTCACATGTTTAATTAAACTCATCCTCTTTGATCTTGTAGTTGTCAGATGAGCCAATGTTAACTTTTTTGCCATGTCACATGATGATTAGCTACCTCCAATTCCCCATTCCTTGATCCCCCAATAAAAAATAGATGAAATACGGTAATTCACTCTCTCTCTCTCTCTACCACCATCAGAGGAGCACACAGGCTGGATCCCAAGCTCTTTAAGCTGTGTCTCTGAGTCTTTCTTCCTTTATTATATTCCCTCTTTCTCTATATTCCCTTTGCCCATTTTCCCTCACTTTCTAACTATCCTCAGGTATCCACCTAAGAATATATTAATTTGTGGCTTCATGCAGTCACAACCCATACTTTTCCTACTTAGTGGTAGAAGGTAGAAGGGGGACAGAAAATAGATTTTGATTAATTGGAAAAAATTAAATTAACAAAAAGCTCTTTTAGACCACAGGTGTCAAATACATAGCCTGCAACATTCCCAGGTGCTGCCTGAACAAGGTGAAAAGGTAATTGGGAAATAGTTAACAAAAGCAAAATAACACACAGATAATTTCATTACTAAATTGAAATGTGTGCTTTAAGCATCCTTATGTACAGATTTAGGCCAACAAAAAAATAATCCCTCCTCTAAAGTATATGCTGTTGGTGTCTGACTTTCCCAAGGTCACTTCCCCATTTCACAATTATATCTCTCCCCCCTGCTCTCCATTCAGAATATCCCCAGAGTCAGGCACAGGAAGTTGGGATACTCCTAAGGTTTGTAACAATAAAACTGCATGAAATAAAAGGAAACTAAGGCCAAATATGATCGCTCTGTGGTCCTGCTCCCCATTAATGTGATTATGGAAGTGGAGGGTCTGTCATCTCTACACAAGAGAGTCAGAGCAGTGAATTACTTGGGTACCAGGACTTTTACTGTGGACCCAATTACTGGATGCTAAAGCCAATAGATGAGGACCAGGTTTCATAGTAGCATGCTTCCATGTGACATTTTATGCCACAAAGAGGAAAAATATAAGTACAATGGTGAATCTCTGTGTGGGGAAGGAGACAAAGTTTAAATTCTCCTTTCCATCTCAAGAATTTCCCTGCCAAGGGGGATCAAGGCCAGCCCCATTGCATGACCATAGCTTATACTCCAACCAAGAATAGAAACTCTCTGTGAATCCGCAGCCCCAAGGGAAAGGGACTGAAGGAAAGAGTATGTGGCAGTCATTGAACCTACAGCCCTAGAAGGTGGAAGACAAAGAAGGTTGTATGTCACTGGGATAGAAGAGAATAATACAATATCAATAACAAGAATGATGAAGTCAACTCACATGCTTTTTGTAACTTTCATGAAAAAAGTATTTTCTCCACATAGAATCCTATTATATAGAGAGCAAATGATTATCCATTTTTCCAGATAAAGAAACTGAGGCTGTGAAAGGAGGAGAAACACTTACTACACAGATAGTAGACAGAAAAGGAAGGATTCTATCCAAGTTTCATGATTCTGAGCACAGAACTCCTTTTACCACAATGCATTGTGCCATGGGACCAGGGGAGAAGAATGACACATGTGTATTTCTCTCATCCAGGGAAAGAGAAAGCCCAACAAGAAGGTGGGGGCCCAAAGCAGTTACTCACCATAGATTCTAATAGTCTTGTTTGAAGTGCGCGTCAAGCCAGTGAGTGAGTTGGATGCACTACAGGTATAGGTGCCAGCATCACTCAGGGATGCAATAATAGAAAATATGGATGAATTTCTGATCTGTTGTCCATTCCGTAACCAAATGAATTGGGCTGGTGGGTTAGAATCAGCAGAACAGTTAAAGGTAATATTTTCCCCAGTAGGGTACACTTCTGGTGTTCGGACAATTGTGGCAGTATCTGGGCCATCTGGAGGAAAGAGAAGGATTCCATATTGAGATTATGGAAGAAAGAAGGGGCATCTCCTGTTTTGTAACACATCACCCAGAACCACTGTTTCCCTGATCCTCCTTTGAGCTGGGAAATTCACAGCTCCTCCTCTCCTTTTCTAGTTTGGATCTGAACTTGGAAGATCTTAGGACATCCTCCAGCTCAGCACCCTGGATGGCCACCCTCCACCAGAAAGCATGACAAGGCCAATTTGGGCTCCCTAAAGACTAAGAGGGTTGGGAACCTCAGAGCCTACCTCTTTAGCTCTCAGAGAAGGGACTGAATTAGCCTGGCCTCTGGGAACACCCCACCAGGCTATAAGCAGGCACTATATAGGAAGAGGCAATATACTCACAGGTAACATCCAGTATGAATGGATCACTCATACTACTAAACAATGCGTTCTCAATTCCACACACATAAGGCCCTTGGTTATCCCTTCTTGTGAGCCTGGGGAGAGTGAGTATCCTATTATCCCGGGACAGCTGTATCCTGCTACCAACTGGGGCAAGTCCATTTATGAACCACTGGTAAGCTTCAATTTGACCCGTAGCCTGGCATGTCATTGAGAAGTCCTTGGTCTCCACTGCAGTATTGTTGGAGATGAGAATTGTTGGTTTGGACAGTGGAGCTGTGCAGAGAATAGACAGAAAATGACTGTGTTGGTTCTTTTTCTTACCTTATAACCAAATAAGTGGTTTGGAAGTGGGCTCTCTAAGACCTTGGCAAGGCTGGAGGCCAGACACCAAGAATCTGTGATTTCAATGGCAAAGACACCTCTTTCTCTTGTGCAGATCACAAATCCTTCATCTTCAGTTCCTGTGGCTAACAAAAATCATTCACATGTAGCTCAAGACCCGGGTGCTCAATCTTTCTGGGAGGAGGCAAACTGGTCCAGGGATGACAGACCCCATCATCCAGTATCTGGGCTTGGATTTGAATCCTTGCCAGCTTGGCAGAGCCATGTGAAGATTAAATTTGATTCTCCCCTGATTGTATCAATGAAATTACTTAACTCTTATAGCATTTAAAAATATGATTTCTCTGCTAGAATATTATATTTTATGAAGTTTATTAAAGATTAAGAATTTAAGAAAATACAAGTAAGAAAGCACATGCCAAGGAGAACCGAAAGGCCCATTCAATTTCACTTACATCATGAGAGACGCGTCTGCTTGGAAGCGGAAGTAGAAAGAGGGAACGAGAAGAAGGGGGAGTCTGTTTTAAAAACCCCTCTCTCCTCTTGGCTTAGGTGATGACCTCACCCAAGATTATGGGGAACTGTGGGAGCTTCCAAGGATTCCTGGGAATTGAATCCAGGGTTCAAATCTCCATTTTTACATTCTCCCCTGATTGTGAAGAATAAATTGTAACCCATTTCTATTTATAGATTTTAATCACCAAAAGTATAAACACCCTACTTCAAAGTTAAGTATGGAGATCTGCCCATTTTAGATCTAATCACCAAAAGTGCAAATATCCCACTTAATTATGAAGTGTGAAGTCTGTGACCCATGTGTGTGGTAGTGGGTGACAAATCAGAATTGACTGACTGCCTGCTGGGCAGTCCTAGAGCAGGAATTCAACTATGCTTGGTAGATGTGGAATTAGGGGAAAGCACAGGAAGTGACACAAGAGAAAGTGTCTTTAAAAGTAGCTGTTACTTCTTGTAAAAGTCAATACTTCATTCTTTGATCTGCTGACTGGACCTGAGACCCTGTTTCTGAGTGGACTGAGTGAAAAGTTGACTCAACTGCTGGTTTTTTTCTGAAGACACCAGCCTCAGGAAAGACCTATCCTCTTGAGACAGGCTCCCTGGGCATTGGCTACAAGGGCCAAGGTCCCTCAGGCTAGGAAATAATTCTTTCTGCCCACGGACCAGCAGCAGATTAGGGTTTAGGCTAGAAAGCCTTCCTTATCCCCTGTGATTTCTTACTTCACTCTTTCTACATTCTGTAAGTAAATTGTAAATAAATCTCTCTGGAATGAATTAAATTCCTGGTGACCACTTTCTATTAAATATAACGTCCAACCCTCTTTTATATATAAACCCCTTGCCCCCCTTACAATTTATTGGCTGAACATGTCAGTTGTGATGAAATGCCCTCCATCTTTCTAACTTTCCTAAACTTTTCCTTTACTTTGGTGACTATCCCTAAGTCAGCATTTAATAGCTTATTTTGAATCTACACAAATCAGCTGTGCAGGTAAATGCAATTCTTTTCTTTTCCCCACTTAAAAACAAATATAGCACAGCTGCTTTTAATCTTTCCTTCTGTACACTGAGGCTCCACCTGGAGAAAGAGTCTATCCTTTAACTACTGTTGCCTTGTCTCTTAATTAGCTGTGAGGGCAAAAACCTGTGAGGAAAAAGCTTTCACACCCTGACTTTAACTCTTAGCTAGTAGTTCCATCTACTGACTAAAACTAATGATTTCATGGAGACAATTGGAAAAGAATTGAAATATTTAACAAATAGGATTGATAAACAGAAAAAAAAAAGGCATGATTCTCAACCAATGGCACTTGACCCTCTCCAAGAATCTAAGTATGGATCCATTTCCTGCCACTTCTGTGAGAAGAAGGGCCACAAAATGATAGACTGTAGAAATGTATTCAAGGCAATCAGAAATAATAACTATAGAAATAACTAAAATGCGTCTATCATTCAGTTTTACTATTTTACTGTCATCTCTAACAATTGTAACTTCCTCTTAGAAAAATACAATATTGTATGTACTTTTAGCTAGAAGATATTAAGATAGTTATATTTAAATGATAAATTGGGGAAGTGGGTCTCCCAAAGGATCACAGGGGGAAATTGTGTCAAGGAAGTTCATCCCCTCCACCTCCTGTGTAGCTTGACCTGTCCATAAAATATTCCTGACATTACACAGTTGCACAAGGTTTTGCATCTGTGAACCTGCTGTATATCAATAAAAGCCAAGGCTTTGGGTTTGAGGGGAGAGAGAAGCAAGAAGAGAACAAAGAAGGAAGAAGCAGGAACAGAGTAGGCAGGTAACAGGGGAAGAAGGAAGGGACTTCCAGAGTAGGAACCATGTGGTCAGATTACTTAGAGGAATAATTGTCTACCCTTTCTAATAAACTTTATAAAATATATATCTGGGTAGAAATATTATTTCAACTCTTACATTGTGAAATAGGGAAAATGCTAAATTAAAATGTGGGCTTTAGAGATCCTTATGTACAGATTTAGGCCAATGAAAAATCATCCCTCCTGTAAAGTACATACTGTTGGTGTCTGACATTCCCAAGGTCACTTCCCCACCTCAAGATTCTATCTCTTCCCACTGCTATCTACTCAGAATATCCCCAGAGACAGGGACAGGAAGTTGGGATAACCCTAAGGTTTGTAACAATAAAGCTGAATGAAATAAAAGTAAACTAAGGCCAGAGATGATTTCTCTATGGTTCTGCTACACACTAGTGTGATTAGGGGAATGGAGAGTCAGACCAGTGAATTAATTGGGGAGCATGGATTATACTGTGGACCAAGAACCAGGTTTCATAGCAGCCATGCTTCCATGTGATATTTTATGCCACAAAGAGGAAAAAAATAGGTGCAATGGTGAATCTCTATGTGGGAAAAGAGACAAAGTTTAAATTTTCCTTTCCAACTCCAGAATTTCCCTGCCAAAGGGGATCAAGGCCTGACCCATTGCATGAACGTAGCTTATACTCCAACCAGGACTAGAAACACTCTTTGGGTCCATAGCACCAAGGGAAATGGACTGAAAGAGTATGGGGGCAGTCATTGAAGCTGCAGTCCTAGAAGTTAGGAATCAAATAATGTTGCATGTCACCAAGCCAGAAGAGAATAATACAATATCAATAACAAGGATGACAACAACTCAAATGCTTTTTGTACCTACCATGTAAAAAGGACTTTCTTCACATAGAATCCTATTATATACAGAGAAAAATATTATCCATTTTTCCAGGTGAAGAAACTGAGGCTGTGAAAGGAGGAGACACACGTACTACACAGATAGTATACAGAAAAGGAAGAATTCTATCCAAGTTTCATGATTCTGAGCTCAGGGCTCTTTCAATCACAATGCATTGTGCCATGGAACCAGGGGGGCAGAATATCTTATGTCTATTTTTCTCATGCCAGGGAAAGAGAGAGCCTAATGGGTCCCAGTCCAGATACTCACCATAGATTCTAAGAGTCTTGCTTGCGGTGCGCGTCAAGCCAGTTAATGAGTTGGATGCAGTACAGGTATAGGTGCCAGCATCACCCACAGATGCAATAATAGAAAATATGGGTGAATTTCTGATCTGTTGTCCGTTGTATAACCAAGTGAATTGGACTGGTGGGTTAGAATCAGCAGAACAGTTAAAGATAATATTTGCCCCAGTAGGGTACACATTGCTTAAATGGGCAATCGTGGCATTATCTGGGCCATCTGTAGGAAAGAGAAGGATTCCATATTGAGATTATGGAAGAAAGAAGGGGCATCTCCTATTCTGTAACCCATCACCAGGGACCACTGTGTCTCCCTGTTGCTCCTTTGAGCTGGGAAATTCACAGTTCATTCTCTACTTTTCCACTTTGGATCTGAGCTTGGAAGATATTAGGGCTTTCTCCAGTTCAGCACCCTGGCTGGCCACCCTCCACCAGAAAACATGACAAGGCCAATCTGGGCTCCCTAAAGATGAAGGGGGTGGGAACCTCAGAGCCTACCACTTTAGCACTCAGAGAAGGGACTGAATTAGACTGACCTCTGGGAACACACCCCAGGCCATAAGCATGCACCATGTAGGAAGAAGCAATATACTCACAGGTAACATCCAGTGTGAATGGATCACTCTTATTGACACTAACTGTATTTTCAGTTTCACACTCATAGGGTCCTTTGTTTTCTGTTCTTCTGAGATTGCGGATAGTGAGTATACTCTTATCCGGGGACAGCTGTATCCTGTTACCACCTGCAGGAAGTCCATTTATGAACCACCGGGTTGTGACAATTGCACCCGAAGGCTGGCATGTCATTGAGAAGTCCTTGGTCTCCACTGCAGTATTGTTGGAGGTAAGAATGATAGGCTTGGATAGTGGCCCTGTGAAGAAAAAAGACAGAAAATGACTGTGTTAGTACTTTTTCTTACCTTATAACCAAATAAGTGGTTTGGAAGTGGTCTGTCTAAGATGTTGGCAAGGCTGGAGGCCAGAGACCAAGAACCTGTGATTTCAATGGCAAAGACACCCCTTTCTCTGGTGCAGATCTCATCTCCTCCAGGCCTTAGGAAAAGTTCATCTTCAGTTCCTGTGTCTGACAAAGACATTCATATGGAGCCCAAGCCCCTGGTGCTCAGTATTTCTGGGCTGAGGTAAGTTGATCCGGGGGTGACATAGCCCTTCATCCAGCATCTGTACTTGGATTTGAGGCCTTTTTAGCTTGGCAGAACCACCAAGAATTTGTTTTCTTGGCCTGGACTTCAAGAAGCCAAGGTTAGTTACCTGCATGCCTTGGTGAGGATATTGGTTGGAGAGGATAGACTAGGGACACACCATGGGGAGATTGTGCTCAGAAAGATAAAAATTACTTTAATTCTGAAGAGGAAAGAAGAGCAAATGCAAAGAGTGGGAATAGATCAGTTAGTAGCAGGGTACTACTACCCTTCAGTATTTGGGGGGGGAGGTATCTCAAGAGACTAATCCATGCATCAATATATGGGATTTGATCTGGGTGCCTAGGATCCCCATAAATGATTCTCTTAACAACAAAACAGACCTGGAGATTAGTGGTTCCCTTTGGTGGCCAATCCATCTCAGATGTTAGACATTCCAACCAACATAAGCAATGAAGTGTGGCAGTCTACCTTTTCCCCATATCTTGAAGCCACTTTCTTGAAGGCTTTAAAATTAGTCAACATACAATCAAGGGGGTTTGAGCCAGACGTCAAAGTAGTGTTACCCATTTTTAGCAGTGGTATGAGTATAGACAGACAAATAACACCTCCAAGACAGACAAGACACACAAAAGACAGCAAGCAGTCACTATAATACACATGTAGGGCCTGAGGACATTTCCTGAAGTCCCTAGATAGGAGTCGTATAGTCTACTGCCATCCTACCCCAAATGGATCTAGCCTGATTCAGAACAGAGCAGGAAAAAATCCTTAGACATCAGAGATGTCCAAATATCCAATTTATGAGATGGCAAGGTACAGAAACAAACTTCTTATCCCCTTTATGATGACTTCCCACACCATTCACTTCCAGGAATTTCCTGCCCAGGTCCTCAAGGACTAAGGGAAACATATTATCTTCCCATCCACTCTCAGAAGCACCTCCACCTTGGAGTATTAACCTTTTATCCACACAATCACACACAGTCACAGGTAAGTGGGTCAAAATGCAAGGATCAGAAGTCACAACTCCAGGGCATCTCGCTGGGGCCTCCAAATGGACACTTGGACTGTAACCACACGGACCCAGGAAAAGTTGGTTGGAGATTCCTTTATTACTGGGCACTGAGGCATACTCAAAGAGAGAGTGAACCTTTTCCCTCAGAAGAACAAAATATATATACCTTTTCAAAGTAGAACAGGGGTTGTTTATATGGTAAACAGATTGAGTAAGTCCTTGATTCTGCCTAGAGATGGGGGAGGGGGATTCATGGAAGCAGTTGAGGTTACAGAAGGCAAAGCGATGCAGTTATGCAGGTGTTGTATTCCTGATGCTGGGGTTGTGGCAGATACGGTTATTTCTCAGAACGGGAGATTTCTAAAATAAGCGTGCACAGACAGTCTTCTGGGAATTAAGGTTGGGGCAAAACAACTTCAGGATATGGCACATAGCACCTTGGTGCCTCTGTCATAACAGCTTTAGCTGATTATAATAGTTTACCATTGCCATTTTATTACTAATATTCAATATTATACATTCTTAATTATACTTATTACAGCTTTGAATTTTGAGTGAAATGTCTAGTCCACTTGAGCAAGGTTATGGCCAATAAATCAATCAATCAATAAATAAATATGCATTTAGATCCTCAGAATCTTATTCTCCAGAAGGAAGAAAAGACAATGATGAATTAGTATTTCATTCTCCACAAGGGAAGTGAGAAATACAATTTTTAACTTTTAGAATTTTAGAATTTTATTTAAACAATTTTTGAGACTGGAATTTTCATGAAAGAACTTTTGATATCTAAATTTATTAAGGCTGATCTAATATGTGCCTGGAAAGCATTTTTTAAATGTTGTTTTGGTTTTATACTTGGACACTCAATTGGAATTTTTATTTAATAATCACTGGACTTTCTTTTTAAATTCTTTCCACAAAAGGTGAATGGGGTCATTTCCAGGTTTGCAAACTTTCATAATCTGTTGTGTATTTTTTCTTTTATATTTATTTCTATATACTCTGTATCTTTTTTTCTTACTTTAACAATACAATTACTTTGGTATTGTTAGGCACACCATATTAGCTTGAAAAATATGGCTTATAAATTTCTAATTGCTACAAATAGATTTTAATAGAAACAATAAGATGTCAAAGGTGAGGACTTGAGGTTACCTTTGCATTAGTGTTCAGAACACCAGTATCAAGTCATTTCTAAGGACCAACAGAATATTTCAATCAGGCTAAAATAAATGAATGTCTAATATGGCTGGCAGCAGAATTTAGTCCTCTATGTGCTTATGAGAAAATATCCGAAGAGTCAATCAGTTCCTGTTGGAGAATGTGGTTATAGATTTCCCATATTGTCTTTTCCAGCCAAGAAAACAGTTGGAGAACCTGTCTATTGCCTTCTGAAAAAGGAGAAGAAGGTTGCCAAGGCCTACATCAGAGCCACAGGACTTGAAAGACATGATAGACTGTGGGCAATAGGGTAAGCCACTTTTTCTTGTTAAGATTTTGCCAAAGTGGAGTGCCTGTCTTCTGGCTAACTGTGAATGCTTCTCTGCACATGGCCAGTGCTCCAGAAGCCAATTATGCTATGTGTTAGCCCCTCATCTCCTTTCCACCATGGGAAGGGTCAGACCCTCCTGGGCATACTGCCCTTTGTCCCTTTCTATGGCCAATGGCAGAATCACTCTGAGCAGAATGGGGAAATGACAACCTTGTTTAGGAAACCCCAGAGTTGCCTCTGTCCCATGGGGACTTGTCCTCCAGGAATCCCCACACTGACCCTTGTCTCAGACTGAACAATAAGCCATCAAATAAATACCCAATGAGCACTTTGTGTAGAAGTGATAGAGATGCTCAAAGAAGACATTTAGTCAGTATTACCTTCTGTCATCTTGTACTGAATCCTGACCTTTTCCCTTATTTCCCTCCCAGAATAATTATTTAGACCACAGAAGGAGCACCTAGAGAATGGACAAAGGCAATGATCTTGGATCCCTATTGGCAGTTTCTAGGCCCCAGACTAGTGGTCAGTCTAACATAACAACAAATCCTTTTTAGGGTGGGAGGAGGGTCCCTGCAGATTTTCACCTGGTGGCCCATCTGATTTATGCCTTGGACAATCCTACCCAAATTAATTTACTGATTTAATGCCATACCCATTAAACTACCAAAAAACATTTTTACTGAATTATAAAAAAAACTATAAGAAAGTTCATTTGGAAAAATAAAAGATAAAGGATATCCAGGGAAATTATGGGAAAAATGCAAAGGAAGGAGGCCTTGTAGTCTCAGATCTCAAACTATATTATAATGCAGGGGTCATCAAAACAATTTGGTACTCGTTAAGAGACAGAAAGGAGAATCAGTGGAATAGACTTGGAGTAAGTGACCTCAGCAAGACAGTTTATGATAAGCCCAAAGATCCCACCTGTTGGGACCAAAATCCACTATTTGATAAAAACTGCTGGGAAAATTGGAAGACAGATGGGAGAGATTAAGTTTGGATCATCATCTCACAACCTACACCAAGATGAACTCAGAATGGGTGAATGACTTGAATATAAAGAAGGAAACTATAGTAAATTAGGTGAACACAGAATAGTATAAATGTCAGATCTTTGGGAAAATAAAGATATTGGAACCAAGAAAGAGCTAGAAAAAAAATCACAAAATGTAAAATCAATAATTTTGATTCCATCAAATTAAAAAGCTTTTGTACAAACAAAACCAATGCAACCAAAATTAGAAGGGAAGCAACAAATTGGGAAACAATCTTCATTACAAAAACCTCTGACAAAGGTCTAATTACTCAAATTTATAAAGAGCTAAATCAATTGTACAAAAAATCAAGTCATTCTCCAATTGATAAATGGGCAAGGTATGTGAATTGGCAATTTTCAGTTAAAGAAATCAAAACTATTAACTATTAACACATGAAAAAGTGTTTTAAAATCAGAGAGATGAAAATCAAAACAAGTCTGAGGTATCACCTCACACCTATCAGATTGGCTAACATGATAGCAAAGGAAAGTAATGAATGCTTGAGGGGATGTGGCAAAGTTGGGACATTAATGCACTGCTGGTGGAGTTGTGAATTGATCCAACCATTCTGGAGGGCAGTTTGGAACTATGCCCAAAGGGCGATAAAAGGCTGTCTGCCCTTTGATCCAGCCATAGCACTGCTGGTTTGTACCCCAAAGAGCTAATAAGGAAAAAGACTTCTACAAGAATATTCATAGCTGCATTCTTTGTGCTAGCAAAAAAATGGAAAATGAGGGGATGCCCTTCAATTGGGGAATGGCTGAACAAATTGTGGTATATGTTGGTGATGGAATACTATTGTGCTCAAAGGAATAATGAACTGGAGGAATTCCACATGAACTGGAATGACCTCCAGGAAGTGATGCAGAGGGAGAGGAGCAGAACCAGGAGAACATTGTACACAGAGACCAATACACTGTGGTACAATCGAATATAATTAACTTCTCCATTAATGATCATGAACAAGCCAGAGGGATCTATGAGAAAGAACACTATCCACACTCAGAGGAAAAACTGTGGGAGTAGAAACAGCAAAGAAAAACAACTGCTTGATTACATGGGCCGAGGGGATACAGTTGGGGATGTAGATTCTAAATGATCATCCTAGTGCAAACACCAACAACATGAAAATAGTTTTTGTTCAGGGACACTTGTGATACCCAGTGGAATTGTGTG
Organism: Monodelphis domestica; assembly: GCF_027887165.1. Taxonomy (NCBI): domain Eukaryota; kingdom Metazoa; phylum Chordata; class Mammalia; order Didelphimorphia; family Didelphidae; genus Monodelphis; species Monodelphis domestica. The sequence goes on from NC_077230.1 coordinate 425,948,039, forward strand.
TCAGCTACGGGAAGGGTAGGGGGAGGGAAGGGAAGGAAAGAATATGATTCTTGTAACCAAGGAATAATGTTCAAAATTGACTAAATAAATTAATTTTTTTTAAAAAATATGAAATCAGCTGCCTCACTTCAGAAATCGGATGGACTCAGTCTGTATGTTGCAACAGATATTTTTTGAGCTTGGGAATTAGATTTCCTTGATTGTTTATACTTGTCACAAGGATTTTCTTTTTCTTTAGTGGGATGGGTGAGAAGTACAGAAAGTAAATGTTGGTTAATTGGAAAAATTAAATTAAGAAAAAGCCCCTTTAGAGCATGGGGTCAAATACATAGCCTGCTACACTCCCAGGTGCAGTCTGAACCAGATGAAAAAGTAATTTGGAAATAGTTAACAAATGAAAATACAGTAACACACAGATAATTTAAATGCTAAATTAAAATGTAGGTTTGGGGGATCCTTAAATACAGATTTAGGCCATCAAAAAGTCTTCCATCCTCTAGAGTATATACTGTTGGAGTCTGACTTTCCCAAGGTCACTTTCCCCTTTCACAATTCTATCTCTTTCCCCTGCTCTCCACTCAGAAAGTCCCCAAAGGGAAGGACAGGAAGTTGGGATGCCCCTAAGGTTTGTAACAATAAAGCTGAACAAAATAAAAGGAAACTAAGGCCAGAGATTGTCTCTCTATGGTCTTGCTGCACACTAGTGTGATTAGGAGAGTGGATGGTCTGTCATCTGTACATAGGAGAGCCAGAGCAGTGAATTAATTGGGCAGCAGGGATTCTACTGTGGACCCAGTCACGGGATGCTAAAGCCAATCTTCCCTTCACATGAATAATAACCAGGTTTCATAGCAGCCATGCTTCCATGTGGCATTTTATGCCACAAAGAGGAAAAATATAGGTGCAATGGTGAATCTCTGAGTGTGAAAGGAGACAAAGTTTATATCCTCCTTTCCATCTCCAGAATTTCCCTGGCAAAGAGGATCAAGGCCTGACCCATTGCAAGACCATAGCTTATGCTCCAACCAAGACTACAAACATTCTGTAGGTTCACAGCACCAAGTGAAATAGACCACAGGAAAGAGTATGGGGCAGTCATTGAAGCTGCAGTCCTATAAGTTGGGAGACAAAAAAGGTTGTATGTCACTGGGACAGAAGAGAATAATACAATATCAATAACAAGGATGACAAAGACAACTCAAAAGCTTTTTGCATTTATCATGTAAAAAGGACTTTCTCCACATAGAATCCAATTATATACAGAGCAAAAGATTATCCATTTTTCCAGATGAAGAAATTAAGACTGAGAAAGGGGGCAACACACTTACTACACAGATAGTAAATAGGAAAGAAAGGATTCTACCCAAGTTTCATGATTCTGAGCTCACAACTCCTACCACAACAAATCGTGCCATGGGATCAGGAGGGCAGAATGTCACTTATCTCTGTTTCTCTCATGCCAGGGAAGGAGAAAGCCCAATACAAAGTTAAGGGTCCAATCCAGCTACTCACCATAGATTATAATATTCATGCTTTGGCTGTGTCTTATGCCAGTCAATGAGTTGTATGCAACACAGGTATAGTTTCCAGCATGATTTAGGGCCGCAGTAGCAGAGAATGTGCCTGAGTTGCTGACCGGTTGTCCATTTTGTAACCAAGTCAATTGGGCAGGTGGGTTACATGATTGAGCAGAACAGGTCAACTGAATATGCTCCCCTACATTGTAACGATCGGCTGCAGGGAGAATCGTCATGCTATCTGGACCATCTGGAGGAAAGAAAAGGATTCCATATTGAGATTGTGGCAGAAAGAAGGGCATCTCTTATTCTGTAACCTGTCACCAGGGAACACTGTGCCTCCCTGATCCTCCTTTGAGCTGGGAAATTCACAGCTTCTCCTCTACGAGTTTGGATCTGAACTTGGAAGATCTTAGGGTTTTCTCCAGTTCAGCACCCTGAATGTCCACCCTCCACCAGAAAGTATGACAAGACCAATCTGGGCTCCATAAAGATGAAGGGGGTTGGGAACCTCAGAGTCTACTTCTTTAGCTCTCAGAGAAGGAACTGAATTAACCTGGCCTCTAGGAACACCCCACCAGGCTATAAGCATGCACCATGTAGGAAGAAGCAATATGCTACTCACAGGCAACATCCAGAATGAATCCATCGCTATTAACATGACTAACTATGTTCACCATTTCACACATATAGGGTCCTTTGTTTTCACTTCTTGTGATTTGGGGGAGAGTGAGTGTCTTGTTATCCGGGCTCAGCCGTATCCTACCAGTACCATGTTGGACACGTTGGTTTATGTACCACGTTGTTGAGGGAAGGTAACCCGTAGCATTGCAGGTCAATGTGAAGTCATTGTTCTCCACTGCAGTATTGTTGGAGGTGACAATGTTAGGTTTGGATAATCCCACTGCGAAGAAAACAGATAGAAAATGACTTTGTTGGTTCTTTTTCTTACCTTATAACCAAGCAACTGGTTTTGAAGTGGCCTCTTTAAGACGTTGGCAAGGCTGGAGGCTGGAGACCAAGAACCTGTAATTTCAATGGCAAAGACAAAGACACCCCTTTCTCTAGAGCAGATCTCATCTCCTCCAGTCCTTAAGAAAAGTTCATCTTCAGTTCTGTGACTGACAGACATTCACATGGAGCCCAAGCCCTGGTGTTCAATCTTTCTGGGCTGAGGCAAGCTGGTCTGGGGATGACAGACCCCTTAATTAAGCACCTGGCCTTGGATTTGTGTCCTTTCTAGCTTGGCAGAACCACCAAGAGTTTGTTTCCTTGGCCTGGACTTCAAGAAGACAGGCTTCTTGCTCCATGGCTTGCTGTGGATATTGGTGGAGGCTGGGGAGGATGGACCTGAGACAGTCCATGGGGAGATTGTGCTCAGAAAGGTAAAAATTAATTTTAACTCTGAAGAGGAAAGAAAAGTAAATGCAGAGAGTGGGAATAGATCAGTTCGTATCAGGGTACAAAAAGAAAAGCCTCAGACTGGGAGTCAGGAGAGACTTGGGTTCAGGTCTACAGATTTTGAACCCACAATAACATTTCTTGTGCATAGGACTGTGTTTTGCCCCCCAAAAGTAGGTCATACCCTTTACAGAAATTTCTGGAATTCCTGCTTTGGGCTCTCCCCTTTCCTTAGGAGTTTCCTGCCCTACAAGATGAGAATGATAATATTGAAGGTAATCTTCTCCAAACTCAGATATAGTGTTAGGGTGAGAAGCTAAGCCAATGGGGACTAATTTTCCCTGAGACTTCATGGCCCAAGGGCCCATGGCCCTTTCCTTATCTCTAGTTGGCAGGGAGGCCTTGTCACTGAGTGAGATATGGGTCCCAAAATAATCTCTGGGGCATATCCAGTAGGCTTTCCAGACTTCCTTCTTGGGTCATCCTTGGCCAACTGTCTTAGGATTAATTTCCAAAGTGGAAGGAATAAGTTAGAAATATTTCACCTTCCTTGACCCTTCCTCTTGCTATTTTGGTAGAGCTTATAACTCTGTCACTTGGTCCCTATTGGGAAGTTGAGGACGAGGAAGAGTGAGCCTCCCACTTGTGTCCAGTAAAGCCAAGTGAGACTGGCCAGGAAGGTGACAAATATGATGTCAGCTAGCCACCTTTTGAAGTGTGTGAGTGTGTGTGTGTGTGTGTGTGTGTGTGTGTGTGTGCGTGTGTGTGTGAGAGAGAGAGAGAGAGAGAGAGAGAGAGAGAGAGAGAGAGAGAGAGAGAGAGAGAATATGAAGGAACAGTGACCATGCTCCTGGGCAAGAAGGCCTTGGTAGAACATTTAGGAAGGTGTCTTGATAACCCCAATGGATCTGGTGACAGGCATGACATAGTGGCATAATTCCAGACTTAAGAATGAGAAAGGGCAGAATTCAAATCCTATCTCAGAATGTTACTGCCTGTGTGACTTAATTGCAAGTCCCTATCTATATCTCCATTTCCTCCTCTATAAAATTAAAATAATAATCTCTCCCTCATAATGTTGTTGGATCAAATGAGACCATGTACAAAAGCTCTTTATAAATCCTCAAGTATTGCATACATGTGAGCCATTACAGTTTTAGAAGGAGGTAGGTCCCCCTTAAGTGCCTTCAAATGGAGGAAGAGAGTGATGACAAGTCCCTTGGGTAATGCTCTGCTGCCCTGAGCAGGGATGAAAGGAGCAATGGAGAATGGATTAAAGAGAGTGGAGCAAGAACCAGGTCACCTGTAGAAAAGACACAACACATTATGCACTCTTGGAAACACTGGAAAGAGCCCTGGATATGAGGTCAGAAGACTCTGAGTTCAAATTCCAGCTCTGCCACTTCATACCTATGTGACCTTGGCCACATTTCTTTCCTTCTCTAGGTCTCAATCCTCATCTGTAAAGTGAAGACTATGAATTCCAGAATATCTAAGGTCCTTTTCCAGGCTAAATCAAGAATTCCATCATCACAGAATGGCAAGCACTTTTGAGACCCTCCAAACTTCCCATCATACCCTTGTGAAACTAATCAGAACTGTGGGTAGAGCTGGCCATTCTACTCCTCGAAGACATTAAGGGGCTCACTGTTATCACCCATCTCAGTCAAAGTCTGAGTCTTTTAAATGATGTTCAAAGCCGCTCCACCACCCCCCTTGAGCCATTCCACCCGTGAAGCATTCCCATGAGGAAGACTACTCCTTCCCTTTGTGAATCTTGAAATTTCTCAGACTTGTGAATGTTAAAAAATTTGGGAATTTTTATTGGGACAATTCCCTATTGGAACTATTCCCCATTTTTAAACAGTGAAGCTACTTAGATCTAAAATGTGAGAACTCTACTTGGATCAGAAATGGGAGGACCTCTACTCCACCGGTACTTAGGACTGCTGTAGGGGAGAAAACTCCTTGCTAAACAATGAAAGTACTTAAACCCATACTTATAATGAGGCAAAAAGTTCTTTAAGCCATGCCTAGTTTTAGAAGTTATACAATAGGGTGCTAAGTACCTATAAAGGTCAGGCAACTTGTGAATTTACAAGGAGCAAAGAGGTGAAAACTTATTCAGAAGTTTTTTTCTGTTTCAAACTTACTAAAGGGATTAGTCGACTCAGCTGTGAATTCAGAATGGGCTGTCCTTTGGAAAACATCTACTGTGATTGGTAGATGTAAGAATTTAGGGGAGGTGACAAAGGAAAAAATTCCCTATATAAGGAAAAGAAAGAGTCTCTTAAAGAACAGTCAGCTGGGAACGGCTCCCTTGAAGGGTCTCTCTCGAGACTCTCTCGGGGACATTTCAGATTAAGGATTGAGTTGGTGAAGGCAGCTGAGATGGAGCTGGCCTGGTGTCACTAGAATCCTTGCTTGGACAGATATTGTGGTGAGTGATTAAGGACTGACTGATCTTTTCTCTTAGGGCTTAGGCCTGGGGTGGCCAGGACTGACCAGGGCCAGCTTATCCCTTTCTCATTATTCCCTCTTTTTCTTTCTTTCTTTCTTTAATTCCTCATTGTATTAATTAATTAAAATCTCTATAAAACCCAGTTGACTTGGGTATATTTGAATAATTGGGAATATTTCCCTGGTGACCACTTTATATATTGATTTTAAAACAAGATACTGTAGTGAAAACATATTTTCTGTGGTCACAATTTACTCACCCACTTTTATATCTACTACAATTTATATCTTCCACTATTTTAATCACTACAGTTTATAGCTTTCAACCATTTTAACTCTCACAGTTTATGGCATCCACTCTTTTAAATCTGACACCATCCATGTCATGTACTCTGACCAAAGTATATGTTATATAAGTATATATATATATGTATATATACATATACATATATATATATAAACACACATATATATATATATACTAAGTATATAGAGAGACCAAAAGACTATCTGCCTCTGAGTCATGCCCCTTGTCCATCCCCTTCAGGTCTTGGATCATGGCTCCTAGGATCAGAGGGTAACAGACTCAGAGCTGACAGGGACCATCTAGAATGCTGGCTCTTCACCTTTTTGGTCTCATAGACCCCTTGGGCAGTCAGTGCCCATGGACTAAGCCTTCTCTGAATCACGATTTTTAAATTCCCAAAATGAAACACAAAGAATTCCAGAGGAAACCAGAAGTTGATGCAAATAAAGGTAAGTTTCCCCATTTCCATTTCTGGATTCCCCAAATCTGAGAAGTCCTGATCTAGCCTAATGCCCTTGTCATAGGGGAAAACCAAGGCCTGGGCTTGTAACCTGTCTGTGATCAGATGACAAAGCACAGCTGGCTTTGCACTCAGGGCCCCTGACTCCAAGATGGCTCTCTTCCCCCTCTCAGAAAGTTGCTCCAAGTTCAGACTTTAAGTGAGTAGCCCAATGCTATGCATCTGATGTCTTAGATGGGACTTGATCTCTGGACTCCGTATGCCTGAATTCCTTGGTCTTTCACTATATAAGCGGCCTTTCTAAAGCCTCAATTGCATATGATCAAATGACAGAAATGTGTATTTTTAAAAAGAAGAAATCCCAGAAATATCCAGGCAAAAAGTACAGTGTGGCCTTCTGTAACTCAGGCCTTTCCTGGAAGGTCTCTGAGGCTCCTTCCCACTCTTGCTGAATTCAGTGGTCAAAATGCCAGCCAAAAGGGAGCACCAAGTTAAAGAAGAGGCAGGAGAGAAGATGGCGGCAAGATTTCCCTGGGAGCTCACTCATCATGGATCCTCTTCCCGACCTCTTGACTCAGACCTGTGAATGTTCCTAGGTCCTTCCTCCCCCAGTCTCATCTGCTCAGGAGGTGAAGGACAGAAGAGGGCTGGAGATGAGCAGCAGGGCCCTCCTCAAACACTGGCTCCTGCCACAGATGATTCCCAGGACAATTCCCATGGGCAAACCATGGAAGAAGCCTGGATGTACCAGACAGCCAGTCACCACCCCACTAAGCCCCCCAGATCATGCCCCCTTCAGGGCTGGAAGTCTCATCATGGGGACTCTGAGATTCTTTGCTTCTTTGTCCCACCCAGATCTGGTTAGAGATCCCCACTGGATCATTCTGGGTCAATGGCCAGCTAGTCTCTGCTTAAAGATTCCCAATGCTGAGTAGTCACTATCTCCTGAGATAATCCTCAGTGGTGGGAAGAACCTAGGTGATGCGTGAATGGAATGTTGGACTTGGAGGTCAGGAAGGCCCAAATTCGAATTCTGCCTCAGCTATTTCCTAGCTCTGGGCCTCTGGCCAAGTCCCTTAATCCCTTTTGGTCTCCTTTTCCTCCATGATAAAAAATGGTCCCTACAGCACAGAGTCTTTGGGAGAATCAAATGAAATCTGCTTCACAGGGCCCTTTGCTCACCTTCAGGCACTCCAGAAATGTTAGCTAGTGTGGCCAGCTTTCCGAATTAGAAAAGCCGCCCCCCCCCCTGGAGCCCTAAGTGACCTCTTTGCTCCCCTCATTGCATGGCATTTGTCTCTTCCTCCAGCTGAGACCTCAGTGGGAGCAGCTGTGACCCTCTGCCCAGTCTGTCCCTTCAGAGAAGCCTGGGCCCCCCAGCTTGGCCTTTCCTCTAGAACCTGCAGGGAATACAGGTGTTCTCCCTCGGGGGTCCCTCTCACAGCACTGGGAGCCTGAGGGTGGGGACTGGCCTCTAGAAGGTCCCAGAAACCAAAGCAGCCCCTCCTCTGGCCCCTGTGGAGTAGGTGGTCTGGCCCTGCCCTCTGAGCCCTGCAGGGCAGGCCAGGAGTGTCTGGCCTCTCCCTGCCCCACCAAGCTGCCCCAGCCTCCTGGGCTTTTAGAGGTCTGAGTGCAGAGAACTTCAAGAAGAGGTTGTTGTCCCCAGGCCCAACAGGAGGGGACCAGGGGCCATCCTAGGCCCTCGGGGCCTCACCCAAGCTTCCTAGCATGGACTGGGGGAGGCAGGAGCAAGAAAGCAGTTAGCTCTGCAGCCAGGGCCCTCTGAGCTCTCTGGGGTTCTCTGGGGCTGCCAGGCAGGAAGCCAGGAGTTCGGGAGTCTCCCCTCCTCAGGCTCCTTCCTGTGGGAGGGGGTCAGGCTGGGGCTTCTTCCTGCTCCCTGGAAAAGGAGGGTGGGGAGGAGTCGGACCCCAGACAGGGAGAGGCTGTTAGAACAACTGCAGGGCCCATGGGTAGGGCAGCACTTACCATACACCTTCAGTGGGGCTCCTGCTTCAGGTCTGTCCAGAGTCCACCTATCTTTGATGATCTGTACTTCATAGTAACCAGAGTCATTGACGAGGAGGTTGGGGAAAAACATGGAGCCATTATGGTATACCCTCTGCCGAATATTGGTCTGTAACTGTCTTCTATTATAAGTACTGTATGTCACGATGTGTTTCCTGCTGGGTTGCTGAGCTGATGTCTTATAGTACCAATTATACATAACAGGAGTCCCCGAGTACCCCACGATATGAAAGGTGACGCTTAAGCCTTGTGTCCCAAGGGGTGGCTCTACTTCAACTGTGATATCTTGAGCAGACGTTGGCTGGATCCAGCAGCTGAGGATGGAGGCTGAGGGGAGGAAGGGGGCAGAGAGAGGTCAGCACATCCCCTGCCCTCCTGGCAGACCCCGATCCCAGAGCTGTCCCCAGGCTCAGGGGTGCTGCCAAACCGACCCCAGAGTCTGTCTGGGCATTCCTGTGCCCACACGTCCATCTGTCTGGCCCGGCCTCCACAGGGGATCTCAGAGGTCGGCCTGGGACCCCTCTGAGGCTCCCTCTGAGCACCTGATTCAGAAAAGACCTGCCAGGGTGGTGGGCGAGACACCGAAGGGAGAAACGAATCACTTAACAGGTGCTTCCCAGTTGGGGAATCGAGTCTCAGAGCTGGATAGTGTATGATTGAAAATCTTCTTCCCTAAAAAAAGAACTACATATCCTAGAGCCCACTGACTTCCTGTCATTATGTACTTACTGTAGACAGAGGATAAAGGGCCTGGGATTTGGAGGCTCCTTCTCTCTGATGTAGAATCAACATTGATGGTGGTTGAGTGGGGTTGACTAAAAAATGGCTCGCCATCAATGTAAAAGTTAAAATTAAATCTCAATAATAATATTATATTTTAAGAGATTTATTAATAATCATTAGAAATCAAGGAATAAAGAAGTTACAAAATAAAGACCACGTGCCCATGGCTGGTTAGCCAGTTTTTAGTCAATCTCACTCACCACCATCAATGCTTATTCTAAATCAAAGAGAGGGAGCCTCCAAAGCCCAGGCCCTTTATCCTCTGTCTATAGGAAGTACTAATGACAGGAAGTCAGTGGGCTCTTAGGACATGTAATTCTTTTTTTTAAGGTAACAGATTTTCAATCATACAACAGGACCTTCCAGATCAATGAATCCAATATGGCCAATTCACAGACTAAGCCTTGAGGTCCAAACAAATAACAGCTGGGGCAGGTATTAAGCAGCAAATAGCAAGGGCAGCCTCAGACCCAGATCTTCTGGCTCCAGCCCAGGGAGGGCATTTCCCACTAAACCCCAGGGCATTGGAAGGCCCACAGTTGTGATCCCCAGCCTGGCTAGGAGGAAGGTGATGCTCAATGGCAAACATTAGCTAAGAGAGGTAAGGGACCTGTCCAGGGTCACTCAGGTAGGAGAAAGGAGAGCTGCCTTCTCTAGCTACAACACAGCCTTGGCCTCTTCAGTTTACCTGGCTCTGGGGCAGGGCTCTGGGGCTTCTTACTTTCTCCCCTGCCCCTGCAGGGTGTCACACATCTGCAGAGTGTCTCCTGGGACTGGCCTCCCTGCTGGGCCTTGGGTGGTTCTCCTTGTCTCTAGGTGAGCCAGAATCCCCCAGGTTCCCCCTCCTCCTCCTCTGGGCCCCAGCAGAGCAGACATCTCACCTGTGATGATCAGGAGCCCCTTCCAGGTGCTGCCCCTACTCTGTGAGGCTTTTGAGGGCCTCTCCATTGGTCTGCACTGCTCATCAGGTGTCACTGCCTCTCTCCTTCCCAGGAATCTCTGTTCTCCTACCCAGCAAGGTGTCTCATCCTTGGGTGTCTCCCTGGAGCTGTCTCTGCTGCTCTCCAGGCTAATGACTGTGTGGCTGCTCCAGAGCCTGTCTCTGTCTCTGTGGAGGCTGCTTCCCCTGCTCCAGAGGACTGGGATCTTTCTCTTCAGGACTGGAGCTCTTCTATCTGCCAGGATCACAGGGGCCCCACAGGGCACAGACTTGGCCTCTCACTTTCCCCTCCTCCCCTCTCTCATCCTCTTTCTTCCCCTCCCAGAGGCTCTGGCCTCCTGCCTCTCCTAGGGAGCCCCTCCCACTGTCCCTGGAGTGCTTTTGTGCCCAGGAGGAGCCTGGTCACTCAGGATGACCCACAGTCCTCTTTGCTGACCTCCTGCCTTCTTTCCCTCCCAGAGGACTGATTCTTTGCATCCCACAAAGAGCCCAGAGAGCAGGGGCAGAGGCAGTGTGCTTGGACCCTGTCTGGGGCTTCCAGGATGCTGACTGCTGAGCCTCCCTGCCCTCCCCTATCAGGCCAGGCCAGTGCCCTGTCCTTTGCTCAGCCATTCACTGTGGCTTCTGGGGATCCCCTGGCACTGGAGAGTGGGAGCAGGGAAGGAGGGAGACTAAAGCAGACAGAAGACACCTCCCTCTTCCTGCCCCCACTTTCTCTCTCCCCAACCCCTGCTGCTGGGGACTCAGCCAATGGGGGAAGGGCTGGGGCTGGAGCCTAGAAGGTGGGAGATCAACTCTAGCCTTTGGGACCTTGGACAGCACTTAACATCTCTGTCCTTCAGTTGCATTTGTCTATTCCTGCCTCCATGTTGAGTTTCTGGGCAAAGATCCTGGAGTGTCTGCTGTGTCCTTCTCCAGCTCATTTTATAGACGAGGAAACTGAGGCCAGCTGGGTGAAGTGACTTGCTCAGGGTCCCACAGCTAGGAAGTGTCTGAGGTCACCTTTGAAGTCTGGAAGTGAGTCTTCCTGACTCTCCAGGCCTGGTACTCTCTCCAGGGAGCCACAGAGATGCCCACTTAAACTCTCTGCCTCAGTTTCTCTGACTATAAGGTGGGCCAGACAACAACAGTATCTGCCTCCCATATGGGTGTGAGGAGCAAAGGAGACAGTAGTTGTCAGTCATTTAGCACAGTCAAGGGGGGTCCCTAGTCAGGCCCCTTTGGGAGGAGGGAGTGCTGTGGGCCAGGAGGTGGAGGCCACCCAGAGAGCCAGGGATGGGCGTAGGCTGAGATTGAGAGAGTCGGGAAGGTCTGTGGCACCTTTGATTAGCTTAGTGAGCCCCCAAACCTCCTTGTATGGGCCCACTAAGGGCTGGGCCACAAGGACAGGGAGCTTCCCTGCTCTCCAGGAGCTCCCATCCAATGAAGGAGCCAGAAGGCAGCCAGCTCTGTACAAGGAGCTGAGCGGAGGACAAGCTGCAGAAAATGGCAGAGGGGAGGCAGCAGTAGGAGGGAGAGCAGGAGAGGCTCAGGCTGTAGGTGGGATCTGAGCTGGGCCTTGATGGAAGGCAGGAGGCAAAGAGGAAGAGGGAGCCACCAGCTCAATGGATTCCACAGGCATGGAGCCAGGCACTGAACAGAGGAGCAACGGAGGAAAAGTCTACTAAAAAGGATGAGTTTCTGCCACCAGCCAGCCCTGAGCCTGCCAGGCCAGCCAGCATCTTCCAGGAAAAGGAGGAACCTGACCCTCAGAGTGGACAAGTGACCATTCACATTTCCAGAGATACCCAGCTATTACCTGTTTTAGGAGAGTTTTGAACCCAATGCTTTTAACTCCAAGTCTGGAGATTTCGCTATTGGGCCCTGCTGTCTCATCCAATAAAATCCAGCTTTCAAGGCTCTCCTTCAGTCTGGCCCCAGCTGATCTTCCCTGCCTCATCTTCCCTTACTGTCCTCCAAAAACTCTAAGCCCCAGGAAAGGTGGGTTATTGTCCATCTGCTCCTTTACATTCTTTACATCCCATTAGAGAGAAGGATCCCCCTTTGATATGGGGTGAAGGGGTGGGAGACAAAGAGGGGGATATAAGGAGGGGCAGTCTGACCAGTACCTGCTCGTTTTTCCCTTCCATATGGTGACCGACCTTTCTTGGCCTTTCTTTTTGCTAGCCCTGTTGCCTTCCTTCTTGTAGGACAAGTGTTGGAGGGATGATGGTTGGTGTTATGCAAATGGTGGGAGTGAGTGTGGGGTTGGGCATGGGATGAGGAGTGATGGCTACTGCAGTGTGCTGTCCTGTTACCAGTCCTGGGTGGACTAGGGCTGGGACTGACAATGGGACTGGGGCTCTGGCTTTGGCTTCGGCTTCCACTGTGACTTGGACTTGGACTCTGTTGCCTATTTATGTTTTGCTTCTGTGTCTGAGCAGCAAGGAGCCCCTGCATCGTTGGCAGCCATGAAGGCACGTGGAGCTCAAAGGCCACCTTCCTCCTCTCCTTGTCTGATCTGGTCTGGCTTTCCCAGAACCATGTCTACAGACCCTGAGTTATACAGGTAGGGGCCACTGTTAGCCAGGACAGAGGGCTCGATTGTGATGTCAATGGCACAGTGGAGGTAGGGAACAGGCAGGTGGTGTGATGGCAGAGGGAAAGTGCTGTGGCTCAGAGGATGGGAAATAATGGAGAGAAAAAGATGCCTGTCCCAAAGGTTGTGATTTGAACAAAGGAGTAAGTGAAGGGGCTGCTTTTTCTGGTACTGAGAACTACCAGACCATTTTGTCTTGCTGATGCCTCCTAAGACTCTCCAGGTTGATGTCTCTCCCCTCTTGCCTCACTGAAAGTCACCTGCTTGTGGACCCCACTGCATATCCTGGGACCCTGCTATCCATGTTTTCCTCGCACCCTTGGGGGATATTTGAGCCTTTCCATTTGACCTTATAGCAGAGTGTGGCTTCTCTGAGTGTATGGACTTCTGCCTTCTTTGTAGCCTTTCACATTAACCTCTCTCTGAACCTTAGTTTCTCATATTAAAGGAATCTAAAAGTTTCTTATGACTTTTAAGCTCCATGGTGCCTAGCGTCATTTGCCTCAGTTTCTCCACCATTAAAATATCATGAAGTTTGTTCTTTCTTCCCTCCCTGGCAAAAACAATTTCAATGTTTCCCTTTATTAGGCAAAAGAATGAGTAATTGTTATAATAAATTCCTGGTTTAGAGTCAGGAAGACCTACGTGCAAGTCTCAGATATTTACTGTATATCCCAGGGAGTCCATCACTTCCCCCTGTTTGCTTTCAGTTTCCTCATGTGCTAAATGAGCTGGAGAAGGAAATGGCAAATACACTACAGTGTCTTTGCCCAGAAAATCCCAAATGTGGTCATGTTTTAAAAGAGTTGGGCATGACAAAACTGAGGATCCCCTGCAATCTGACACCAGCTGATCTTCCCTGCCTCATCTTATCCTACTCTCCTCCAAATACTCTAAGCCCCAGTCAAGGTGGTTTATTGTCTATCTGCCCCTCTATATTCTCTAAAACCTACTAGAAAACATCACTGGATCCTCTGGCCTCCAAGATTTTGTTTAGAATATTCCCTATTGCTAGAATGCCTTCTTAATTTCCTCCTTACCTCCTGAATTCTCATTCATCTGTAGAACCTAAATCAAATTGATACCTGGGATCTATATCTGTATTTATTTGTTTTATAAAAAATCTTTTGTGAATTTTAAATTTACTCCACCCTGCTTAGTCTTTAGAAATCTAGCAACCAGGAATGTATACATCCCCACTTAAGGATTGACTGTTGGAGAGGATGACCTATGACCAGCATGTGCTAGCAAGTGACAAATCAGAAACAACTGACTGATCCCCTGGACTATCCTAATCCAAGCTTAAGTTACCATTGGTACATGTGAGACACAGGAAGTGATGTAAAGAACTGCCTATATATTTTGTGGCACTTCCTATGAGTGGTCACTTGGCAGGGTTGGGAGCTTTGGGCAGCATTTTGGAGTACTTGCAGCGTTTGGATCTGTAGTGTGGTTTAGGTGAGGCGTTTTCTCTGAGCAACCTTGGTGAGTGATAAGGCTGATTCCTCTTTTCCTTTACCTCCTGAAGGCACTCTCCTCTGAGGGACCCTTCATCTTGGAGGAGATCTTGTGGCTGGAAGCCAAACTAGATTTATTCTTCTGAGAAGGTCGCTTGGTTGGCTTAGGCTAGACCAGAGAAAATCTTATACCCTTACCCTCTTCTCCTTATTAATTTCTTCCTTCTATTGTAATTAAACCACCATAAAATCCAAAACTGACAAATATTCTCATGGAATTGAATTTAAATCCCTGGTGACCACTAATAAAATATATTCAGTCAAGAACCCTAAATTTTACCCTTAACACTATACCTTCTCTCTTAGTATCAGTTCTAAGACATGAGTGGCAATGGCTAGGCAACTGGGGTTAAATGACTTGTCCAGGGTCACATAGCTAGAAAGTTTCTGAAGTCAGATTTGAACCCAGATTCTCCTGACTCCAGGTCTGGCACTCTACAGTACACTGTGCTACTTAGCTGCCTCTATACAGTTTTTTGCATAGCTCTTTTGATACAATCGGTTTCCTTTATAATCCTATATTTTTAATGCCTTTTCATACACAATAAATATTACCTTGGGAAGGGGTTCATAGGCTTCTGGAGTCTGACAAGCAAAGGAGTCCAGGACACCAAACAAGTTAAGGCTTCTTGTTTCCTTATCAGTAATGACTTTATCATTTTTTCTCTTCCCAACTTGCCCATTTCTGGTGAAAGCACCATCATCCATCCAGTCACCCAACTTCATGAAGGCCTTGGTGTAGTCCTAGACTCTTCCTCTCCCTTGACATTCATCTTCCCTTAGCTTCTAAATTTTTTTTCATCCCAGATCTCCACAATGCCTTTCAAATTCAGACCCTTCTCTGTACTCATCCTGCCTCTCTTACATTCAGGCTCTCATCACCTCTTGCCTGGACTATTACAATTGTCTTCTAATCCTGCCTGCCTGCTGTTTGGTCTCCCTGCCTCCCTCTCTCTCCCTCTCCCCATCACCCAGCTACCTGTAAGAGTAAAATTAGGGGTTATTGACTGAATATATTATACTAGTCGTCACCAGAGATTAATTCAATTCCAAAAAAAAAAATACTCAAGGCAGTTTGGGATTTCTATGTTGGTTTAATTACAATAGAGGGAAGAAATTAAGAAGAGAGAGAGAAAAGGAATTTGGACTGCTCTGGCAAGCCAGATAGGAGTTCAGAGGCCTAGGCCAAGGGACCTTCTCAATCTAGCTTGTTACAGACAAAAGAGTGGTTGCTATAAACTGTGACCGCGGAAATATTGGTTCAAGACTTTGAATTGCCAAAAGCATAAAGATAATTTTTAGTGTCTTGATTTAAATCAAAAATAAGTGGTTGCCATGGGAAAAAATCCCAAATATGAAATACCCAAGTCAGCTGGGTTTTATGGAGATTTTAAATTAATACAAATGAAGGAATTAAAGAAAGGGAGAGAGACAGAGTAAGAGGAAATAATAGGAAAGGGCCTCGTCCATTGGCCTAGGCCTGAGCTTTAAGAGAGACTAGTCAGTCCTTAATCACTCACCACAAGATTTTTGTCCCAGGCAAAACTCTAGTGTTCAGAGAGACCCTCCAGTTCAGCTCCTGAGCTCAACTAAGTTCAGTCACCAAGAGACAGACTTCCTCTGACTCCTGACCTCTATTCAGCTTTGGCAAGCTGAACTAAGTTCAGAGGCCTTCTGACCTCCTTTAAAAGAGAATTTTCTCCTATGTCACCTCCCCTAAGTTTTCACATCTACCAATCACAGTAGATGCTTTCACAGGACTGACCATTCTTAATTCATATCTTCTTTAGTTCTCAACTTCTCTGGGTAGACTAAAACTTCACACCTCTTTTGTTAAGGTTTCCCCTTGAATGTTGCCTGATATTTTAGTGATTAATTTGACCTTCATAGGTACTTAGCACACTTTTGTATTAGATTTTAAAATACACCTAGATTAAGGGCTTTTGCCTCACACTAAGTATGATCTTCCCCTAAAGTATGCCTAAGTATGAGTGGAGTAATGTAAAGTTCTCAATACATTCCTGATCAAGTACCTCCATTGTTTAAATGGGGGATAACCTTAACCAAATGTTCTAAGGTAGAATCTGAGAAATTTTAAGATTCACAAGCTTGGCTTCCAGCCACGAGGCCTCCTCCAAGATGAGGGTTCTTCTAGGAGGATAGCATTTTAGTAGGTAAAGGAAAAAAGGAATCAGCCTAAACCACTCACCAAGCACACTAAGGATGCTGCCATGAGCTCCCAATGCTGAAAGAACCCAACCTCTCCGCAAGAGAGACCAGGAAAGGAAATGACATGAAATACATAGACCTTTCTTTACATCACTTCTTTCATCTCACATGTATCAACAATAGCTTAAGCTTGGCTTAGGACAGCCCAGAGGGTTTGTCAGTTGTTTCTGATTTGTCACTTGCTAGCTCATGTGGTCATAGGCCATCATCCTCAACACTTAATCCTTAAGTAGGGGTGTATACATTCCTGGTTGGTAGGATTTTAACGACTAATCAGGCTGGAGGAAAATCTGAAATTCACATACCATAGGGATATTGCAGGGAGTCAACAGACCCACACTGGTTGACACGGTCACAGTGGGAAGTGTGGAAACTGCAAAGCAGCCTCCCCCCTCCTGAGAACAAAAACCCCCTGATAACCACTTTCTGTGATTTCTCTCCAACTTTCCCTACTAATGGATTCATTGTGATTATTAGTCTTTCCCCAAAATAGAAGAAATAATGAGATCAAATACTTATAGGATCAATACACATATATCCCACTTTAATCATCCTAGATTATTACCCCCAAATGATTTCAATTAAAGGATTAAATCCCAAAGATTATTGTCCATAACCCCTCCTTTCTCAAGCACAGATACACTCCAGGGCACTATAATAAATACTCCCCAAATGCTTGAGCACTACAATAAATCTTTCCTTACAGTTATCACACTCCAATGAATTTGTTGATGAACAGAAACCAGGCAGCATTGCTAGGCACTTCAAAGTAACACAAGAAAAACAGAACTTGTAAATTGAGAAAAACCCCAAAACTGGTCTGCTTTAAATTACCTTTTAACTTTTAACCTAGATATGAAGATGTTTTATTATTCATCTCCTAAGCAATTGTGATTGATAGTGAAAGCTGATCAAAAGCACAGTGATCATCTCAGCAGATCAAGGGGTACTAACCTACGAACAACTTCATTCATGTTACTCATATACATCACAGAGTATTGTAGAAACATAGTAAATGATAATAGAATTCTTTGTTGTAGTAACATCACAAGAACATTGTTTAGGTGATTTAATAATATCCAGGCAGAATGTAGAATGTCATATATGTAGAAAAATGATTGTGTGTCAAAGAAGTATGTACCTGTGTATATCTTGAAATTTCTCAGACTTGTGAATGTTAAAAAATTCCCACATTGAGGAATCCTCCATTTGGAACAAATTCCCTACTGGAAACATTCCCCATTTTCATGTGAGAACTCGCCAGGATCAGAAATAGGAGGACCTCTACTCCACCCGTACTTAAGACTGCTTTAGGGGAGAAAGGGGTATATGGGGTGCTCAGAGAGGGGTAGTATCTCAGGTATGGAGGGCTTGTCATGCCCCCTTAGGGCAGCTCTCCAGCCTCTGATCCTCACCTGACACCCAGCTCTCACTTGTGGCTTCTAGTAGCTGCTAGCATGAGGCAGCGGCCACACCCTGGGCAATGGCTTTGACAGGCCGGCTAAACCTTGTGAGGGTAGTCATTAGGTTGTAGACCCCTGGTGAACTAGGGCTTTGCTCATGAAGCATGTGAAGACTGCTTTGGCTGAATAGACGGAAGAAACCAATAAGAAGGTTCAATGACTGAGATGGCGACGCAGCAAAGCCCTGTGGAGTGCTTAGGGTGTGTTGGAGCACAAAGGACAACACAGCTATCCAATGCAGCTGAGGAAGTCTCCAGGCGTAACGACTTTTCATGCCACTGGACCCAGGCTTCCAACGCCGAGAGAGTGGGACTGTTTCTGTGCAATGACTTTTCCACTTAAATCTCCATGCACAAGTGTCTTTGTGCACACTCATCTATACACTATAGATGAAAACGCACTAAGACAATCATCATCCTTGGTTACCAAGAGACTACTACTATTACGAGGGGAGAAAACTCCTTGCTAAACAATGAAAGTACTTGGACCCATGCTTATAATGAGGCAGGGAGTTCTTTGAGCCACGCCTGTTTTTAGAATTGATACAATGGGATGCTAGGTACCTATAAAGGTTGGGCAGGTTTTCTCTTGATGGGATTAGTCGACTCAGCTGTGTTTTCTCTGGTTCAGACTTACTGAGAAGATTAGTCGAATTAGCTGGAATTCAGATGGGCTGACTTTTAGAAAATATCTATGGTGATTGGTAGATGGAAGAACTTAGGAGAGGTGACATACGAAAAAACCCTGTTTATAAGAAAAGGAATCTCTTGAGCAAGGGAGGCTTGGAGATAGGATCCTTAGAGATAGATCCTTTTGGAGGAGGCCCTTTGAAGATCTCTTGAGAAGAAGTCCCTTGGGAGGCTGACTCTGGCTGGAACTCCCTCTGGGGAGACTCTGTTCCCCAGACATCCTTACTTAAGACAAATCTTGTGGTGAGTGATAACTGACTGGTTTCTCTCTTAAGGCTTAGGCCTGGGTTGGCCAGGCCTGCCCTTGGCCGACCTATTCTTTTCTCATTAATTCCTTTTCTCTCTCCTTCTCCTTTTCTTTAATTGCTCATTGTATTATTAATTAATTTCTCTATAAAACCCAGTTGACTTGTGCATATTCATAATTTGGGAATATATTCCCTGGCGACCACCTTATATTTGATTTAAAACCAAGACACTGTAGTGAAACATATTTTCTGTGGTCACAATTTACTCACCCACTCTTATATCTTCTACCATTTTAACTCACTACAGTTTACAACATCAACCATTTTGAATCTTACACCTGAAAACCTATATAGTAAACAAACCACTGTATTATGGCAGAGCACTGTGTGTGATGCTGGCATACATGGGTTTGAACACATAGTGTTTGTCATCTCCATAATTCAACTGGATCGCCACACTTAGACAGAGAAAGACCTTGGACACTCAGAGAGACTGCTGGACAGATCTCAATATACTGGCACCCGAAAGAGCTTTTGGACCAAAAGACTCCACATAGGTGCCTTCCCATTTTTCTCCCAAGCAAAAAAGGCCCCCAGAAAAGAGTACACACCCCTCAAACCTGGACAATCTCAGTAATCCCCCTCAGAGGGCTGCAGCCTCCTATTAGCAGAAGAAGAGTTGAGGAGGGTGGGAAATCCAGATCAAAGAACTTTTGAGAAGCTTAAAATGAATCATGGGCCATAGTGAATCAAAGGAAAGAAAGCTATTTATGGGAATAATAAACTTCACTCCTCTTAAAAGCGATGTGAAAGTGAGCAAAGCTCAGTTAACTAAGTTCTTAGATTTTATCCAGGTTTGTAGTCAGTGGTTCCCAGACAAAGGTACCATTGACTTACACACCTGGGAAAAATTGGACTTGATTTAAAAGCATACCATAATAACAATGGACCAGAAGAAGTCCATGTAGAAATCGTTTCCCTTTGGTCTCTTTTTAGAAATGCTTTAGAAACCACCCATGAGGCTATATGCCTTGGGCAGACACTCCCCAACCTGTCTGCCACAGAAAAAAACACCTCTATTATCTGGAAAAAAAATACAAGGCAGAAGTCTTTAGAATTACAGAATCAGGACACAGCTCAGGAGAGGGAGAGAGTGGAGACACCAATAAGGAAATCTCCTCAGAAGAGGAGGACATGTTAGAAAGTCAGGCTGCTAAATGCAAAAACCCTGACTGGGAATTTCCCCTTAAGAGCAGGCCACCTCTAACAGCCCCTCTTCCTTGTAAGAATTCCTTTTCACCCAAAAGAGGAAGGAGTAGGTAGAGAGGAATGTGAGTGCCCTAGACTTCTCCCCACAGCATGGGTTTTGGGGGAGCAAAGTCCCTCATAAAGAAGGGGACTTCTCTTTCTGTCTCCCTGTAATCTACTAAGGAGAGGAGTCAGAGAACAAGGTACTTAGATGGGAACTACTCCCATAAAAAATGCTAAGGAAACTAAAGCTGCCTGTACCCCATATGGTACCACTTCAACATTTACCTTAACTTTGGCAGAGACCGTAGCAGGGAAGTGGATGAGTCCAGGGGATTGGACACATGTGGCTAAGGCATGCCTATCTGAAGGGAACTATATTTCATGGAAAGCTGAGTAAAATGAATTGGCAAAGAAAGAGGTGGCCCAAAACAAGAAAAAGGGTAACATAATCACTAAAGAGATGCTAACGGGGGAGGAGGAGTGGATTAACTACTCTGACCAGGTCAAATTACCAAAGAAAGCTCTGTAACAGGTTACCACCTGTGCTTTCGAAGCCTGGAGAAAAATTCTAGTCTAAAGGACAGACCTCTGGGCTAGCCAACATTAAGCAAGGCTCTGAGGAAAAATATGCAGAATTTATGGACAGATTAATTCAACAAGTAAAATATGCAATTTTATAAGATGATGCCCTGGAATTAATAAACCATCAATTAGCATATGAAAATGCCAATTCTACCTGTCAGGGCATGTTTCAAAGTGTAAAAAGAATAGGAAGCATCAGTGACTTTGTAAAAGCCTGTGAAGATTTCAATTTGTCTTACGTTCAGGGCATGGCTATTGCCACTGCCCTGCAAGGCAAGACATACACTGAAATGATAAGAAATCCAAGAATAGGGAAAGAATGCTTTAAATGTGGGAAACTTGGACACTTGAGCAAAGATTGCCCTGAAAATAACAACAAAAATCCACAGCTGGCAACTGGCCTCTCCAGAACTCAGTGTGGGTGGTGCCTTAAGGGATTTCATTGGTCTAAGGACTGTCAGTCAAAATATCACCAGAATGGTCACCTCCTCTCTAGCAGGACCCTTCAAAATGGGCAGCAGGGAAACTGGAGAAGGGGCCCAGCTCAGGCCCCACAAAACAAAGAGGCAGCTATAGGATTCAGTCAGAAAAATCTGTTTTACCCACAACAATCAGCTCTTTATACCAAGCAAGTCCCAGGAGCATGGGACTGAATCTCTGATCAAGTGCCAATCTCATATTAACCCCTGATTCTCCCCCTGTATTCATTCCCATGGGAGTGAAGGGCCCCCTACCCAAAAGGACAATGGATTTTATTATGGGTAGGAGCTCTCTCTCTCTTCAGGGAGTGTTAGTGATTCCAGGGATTATAGACTCAGACTCTTTATGTGAGATTCAGGTGATAATGCAACCCCCACCTAAGACCATAAAATATAGTGAAAGGACAAAGAATTGCACAATTAATTCCTCCCTATGCACAAACTGGGAATGCCATCCTTAAGCCAATCAGAGGACAGGGAGGATTTGGATCCTCCAATTAGACATTTTTGGTTCAGGAAATAGAAAATTCCAGTCCTATGAAAGTTATTAAAGTTAATCATAAAACTATCAAAGGATTGCTGGATACAGGAGCAGACTCCAGTAGTATTACAGGGAAAGATTGGCACTGAGCTTGGCCCACCAAAGACACCCCCTCCCACCTTATAGGTATTGGACAGGCCACTAATGTTTCTCAAAGCTCTCAGATTTTAACCTAGTCTGATGGAAAACTGTCAGGACAATTCTGCCTATATGTGGTTCCTTCTCTCCCTTTAACCATATGGGGAAGAGACATCTGGTCGCAAATGAAAGTCTCTCTAGTCACATCAAATGAAGAGAACCAACCCCCCCCCCCTTGATGAAGGACCTTTGGTTTTTTTCATAGGGACTGAAGTATCCCCCATTTTTACAGAACAGAGATGGTTTTTTCTTCCCTCCAGAAGGAAAAAGATGTTTGGGCAGATAACAAAATTCTTTCTGGGTGGTAAGAGACAAAAGAGAAATTTTAGGAATATCAAAGGGGCCAGTGAACTAACATTTGACTAAGTGAAGATAAACACTCCTTGGTTAACAGCCCCATCGTAAATATAAGAATTGTCCCCCCATCTCAGACCCCACATTCCTGTGTTAAGGTTGTTTGTTAGATCAGAACTCTGCAATGTATATAATCTGGTCTTTAATGTCAACCCAATGCAGTTTCCATTAGGGAATTCTGCCCCAGATGGTAGATTCTTATTTCCCTCTTTTATTAATAAATGATGGTTCCCAATAATCAATATTCTAGGTGTTTGAACTCATTTTGAAGTGTCCTACTTCAGTTGGAGCCCCGCAGGAGATCTTAAGCCCCGGGATCAGGAGGTATAGGACTTTGGAGAGGGCTGATGTGAGAGTGTGTGTGTGTGACTTGCTTGGGGAAGAGTTCTCTAGGCTGCGGCTGGGGTTCAGCTTTTGCTAAGCCAGGGCCTGTGAAGGAGACTTGCACCCTTATCCCCTTCAGGGGTGTTTCTGAGTGCAAACTTGTGTAGTATGCAATTCTTAACTCCCGTGAGGGATCAGGTCAGAAATCTGAGGAAGTGAATGGTGTCCTCCCAGAGCCTGCGCCTGGTTCTGGTATTTGAGATTTTGACCAAAATTTAGGCTGCTTTTGGAACCATCTGTCCTGTCCTGTTCTGTTCTGTTCTGTTCTGCTCTGGTAAGTTAGCTCTGTTTCTCTAGAATTCTGTTTTGTTTTGCACCAGGGCCTGTTTTTACTCTAGGAGTTTGCCTGCTTGAAGGTTCAGTCCTGAAGTTCTGTTTGGGCCTAGAGTCCTGTTGGCCATGGAGTTCTGCTCTGTTCTGTAAATCTGAATTCAGTAGAGGCTGTTGGGTTGCTCAACACAGCTTAGTCCCACAGTCAGGTCACTAAAGAGGCATCTTTCAATGACTTTGGGGAACCTTCCAGTTAGATGTGTATGAATGTGTGAGAGAGTGTGTCCTATAGGCTTCTGTTGAGTCTTTGTTGTTTTTGTGTGGCTAAATGAAACAAAGAAAGAGGCAAAAAGAGTTTAAGATGCAAAAGAGAATTTCTTTTGTAGTGGCTATTCCCCACTCCCTCCAAATGCATACCAATGGGGCAGACTCTGGGGAAGGCTGGGCTGTGTCTCACAGAAAGCTCCTAAGCAGGAGAGAGAGTCCTGAATAGGAGGGGATTTATAAGTCTGTTCCTTGAGAAAACCAGCCAGATTCAGGAAAGCTCACCTCCAACCGTATTAGGAGCAGATACTTTTGTCCAGACACTACAAGAGCATTTTGTTAGAAATCAGTCAAAAAGAGAATCAATTTTTGATAGATCAGTTCAGAGAGAGCTGGGGAACAAGATTCTCAGCTCAGCCAATAAGATGGCTTAGCTCATCACAGCTTCCCCGAGTAGGCTGAAACTGTTTTAATGAATTTTCTCCCTGTAAATATTTTTTTCTTATGAATTGATCCTAAAAACACCTATTTTTTCCTCTCAAAGCATGCTTGTCACAGCATTGTATGTTACTGTTGTGAAATGGAAATCACTTTAAAAGACTGATATATATTAATTTAATGTCGCCAAGGAATTCAGCTATGTAATTCCTAAATGAAAACTCAAGTCAGCAGTCAACCTTTTATGGAGTTTTTAATTACTAACAGGAGGAAGAAAGGTACGAGAGAGAGAGAGAGAGGGAGAGAGAGAGAGAGAGAGAGAGAGAGAGAGAGAGAGAGAGAGAGAGAGGGAGAGAGAGAGAGAGAGAGAGAGAGAGAGAGAGAGAGAGAGAGAGAGAGAGAGAGAGAGAGAGAGAGAGAGAGAGAAAGTGGAGAGAAGGGAATAGGGCTTAAATACGCCCTCTGCTTAGGTTGGGCCAAAGGCCAAGCCTTGGATAGCTGAGGCAAAGAAAAGAGATCAGTCCCTATCACTCACGTGTCAAAATGGAGAAACAGTCTCAGGGCCTCCACTTCAAGGACCAGGCTCCAACTCCCTCCTTTCCTCCCTACAGGAAGTCTCAGAATCCTCAGCTGTCCTCTACCTCACTTCCTGTGTCTCCCCTGTGCCAATGGTGGCTCTACCTTAACCCAGGACCGCCCAGAGGTCTGTCCCCTTTGCACATGTCTGTTGAAGGTCATATTCTCAAATAATTAAATCTCCAGCTTTGCTGCAGCCCTTCCTAAATCCTGTTACCCTGAGTAGGGTGGAGATTGTAGTTTCCAAGACCTGATTCTGTCATTACAAGTATCTCCATTGTTATTTATCAGGAAATAGCCAAATCCCATCCTCTAAAGAATGGTTTGAAAAAGGGTTGAGTAGTTTTGAAATTCACACTGTTTATCTCTGTCTTTGTCACAGTCTCCTCTCTATGTAAAATGGGGGAGTTACAAGCTTGAACTTTCTACTCTCAAAAATCCTCAGCAGAGGACAAAAGCAAATACCTGTTCAATGATTTTTCCCTCTTTCTCCCTTTGGATGGGCCCCCAAAGGAGCAAAAGAGAGAAATTCAGAGCAGAAAGGGAGAGATTTTCACTCTATAGTTAGCAATTTTCACTTTAAATTAATTCTCAACTTGGGAGGATTGCGAATGATTTTGATATGGTACAAATGTAATGTATTGTGTTTACTGTTTGACAGTTAAATGTGAAATGTTAGCCAAATCTATTGAGCACAAAAACTCATGGTTAGAAGCTTGTTTTTTAAACCTTGCAATGCATAATAGTTTCAGTGAATTTGAGAATTGTCAAAATGTGATTGATAGTCGTGATTGATAGTCAGCCTGACACAGAGAGGAATATTTATTCTATATGGACAGAAATTGTACTGGCTACTTTATAGAGGTAAAAGTCATTCAGAAAAAGTTGTTATGTTGTTGAGAAGAACTTATTCTAGAATTTAAAATTGGGAATCCTTCAAATCAGATTTTATTTTAATGTATGTACTGTCAGAACTAGCAGCAAGAAATCATATGACACTCTCAACATGGAATCTAGGAATCCCAAACTTGTTATCTAGTGAGATCTGATGAACCTCAATTTTCAGGACTAGCTTGTAGATTGGAGACCCCTGGATTTCCCAAATGGCATATAGGTTCCCCAAGTTCTTTTGTTCCCTGGAGTCCATCCTGAGTCTGTGGCACTCCCAGGGGCTAGTGACCAGGGTATCCAGACTCTGTGCAGTCTCGGGGAGCAGCTCTGTTGTCGCACTTAGTAGCGCTAACCCCTTTTCCCTTGATTAAAGAGTGATTTTGACTATTTAATAGTTCTGTGTTTTTTCTAGTTGACAACACATAAGAAATTTTTAAAGTGGTTAATCTGTGCATGGGATTTAATAATGTAAGTGTTAGGAATTTTGGTATTTTGCAAAAGAGAATTTCTAAATGGTATTGTCTTTGACTAAGGTCATATGGATTGTTTAAAAAAATTGTGCACAATGTATAGGAGGGAATTTGTGATCTAGAGATGAACATATATTCAGATACAAATTCCTGGAAAGTAATGAAGTGAATACAAATTATGTGTGCATTCGTACTATAGAGAGAATTAAGTTTTACACCTAAATAGGTTAGGAGTATATGATATGTAAACTGTATGTCCTTAACAAGACAAATTTAACTAGCCGTGAAATCAAGAGGGCTTGTCATGAGGATTAAATACAATTCAGTATAGTACCTTTCCTCTACTTACAATAATGGTAAAGAGGAGAAGCCAGAAGAAATAGGAGCAATGGATAGAGTTACTAGTAGACACTATGAATACTAGTGTGAAATAGACACAACAAATTATAAATTGGAATAATGTTGATGGGATTTAATCAGTTATGTGGCAATGTTTTGAGCTAAAAGAAAACTAAACTGGAGGTTCTATTCTACTTTAGACAGGCTTGAGAGAAGTACAGGTAAATACTTTGCAATTCAGTTTGGTTACACTGAAACATTGCTAAAGGACTTAGAGTTACTTGGAAGTGTGGAGTTCAAACTGAAATCCACTGAGAGTAAATTATTATGAAAGGGGTTTGATGAATTCAACATTTTAAATTATAGTGAGCTCACTGGTTAAAGAAGGATGGGCCAAGGTTGCTAAGTAATAAAATCTAAATCAAGCCACACAGCCTTAGGATAAATTGCTCAGAAGCTATTAACCCCCTTTCCTTGCACACAGGGATGAGAAAGAAGTGCTTATAATTGTTCCACACAGAAACTTAGGGACTGAAATAGGGATCTCAAAAAGTTGACAATCACTGGGTGATAGAACTTAAAGATGAGTATATTTTAATTGTATATTTTGGAGGTTTTAAGGTGCTCAAGCAAGCAAATATTACCAGCTCTGTCTGACCAAAAAGCTTGTTTGGAGCTGTCAACTAGAAAAAACACAGAGCTATTAAATAGTCAAAAATCACACTTTAATCAAGGGAAACGGGGTTAGCACTACGAATGCGACAACAGAGCTGCTTCCCAAGACTGCACAGAGTCAAGATGCCCTGGTCACTAGCCCCTGAGAGTGCCACCGACTCAGGGTGGACTCTGGGGAACAAAAGAATTTGGGGAACCTATATACCACTCTAGATGACCTGGGGGCTTTAGGATTAGAGGGACAGTTGATTGACTTTACAATGGTGAGAAAGGAAAATGAGGAGTTCCAGACAGGAATAATAGTGAGGGGCTGGTGTCCTACAAAGGACACAAAAGGGAAAGACTCAGTCCAGGGCTAGGTCACCTTGGTCATGGACCTTAGCCTAGGGGGAGAAACCATTGGGACAAAAGGGATGCTTAATATTGGATGGGATTAGCTGTTCCCACCCAGACTAGCAGGAAGTTCACTGTCTGGTGAAGAGGGACCTTCCCTCAGAGGAAACCTCTCCTGTGACAAGGTCAAAACCTGGGGTTTCTATACTCAAACTAAATAAACTGGGGATCTCTATATTTCCATGTTGACAGAGCTGTGGAATCTTAATGCAAACATTCCATGTCCAGAGTGATAAAATGAGTTGAGTGATATGTAATTGATAAGTTAACTCACACGTGTTTTGGGAATTTGTTGGTTGATATTTTGATTACATTTTTGATCTGTATAAATATATTTGTGCCAACAGTAGCCAAAGAGTGGATAGGATGTTAAAAATAGCATATATGTGAAAAATGTTTGCTCAGAATTTTACGATTGGTATGTGAGTTGCTGCTAAAATATGTGTTTTAAGTATTGTTTGAATGTGAACAAAAGCTCATTGTAAATCTGTGCCAAAGATTTTGTTCAATACTCACTGGTTACCTCAGTTTACCAATTTGTACTATGAACTGAATTTTTTAATGGTTGAGCACTATGCTGAAGATAGTGTTTCAATGATGTAATCCTTTAAATCAGAATTCCTTTGGGTTACCGATTAGCAATTGAAGTGATACCATCTGAATGTGACTTAAGTTAGTCAGAGAAGGTGGGATGGTGTGTTGGATTTGAATTTGGAAGGAAGGGACTTTGATCTAAAGTCCATAAAGTTTTAGTATGTGGGTTTGTAAAGGAAGAATGGAAGTTGTGTTCTGCTTTTTAAGCAGAGGAGCTTTGAAGGAAGAAAGAGAGAGAGACAGAGACAAAGAGAGAGAGAAAGAGAAAGAGAGACAGAGAGAGAGAGAGAGAGAGAGAGAAAGAGAAAGAGAGAGACAGACAGAGAGAGAGAGAGGGAGAGAGAGAGACAGAGAGAGAGAGACAAAGAGGGAGACAGAGAGGGAGAGAGAAGGTGAAAGAAAATGGAGGGATGTTCTACTCTTATAACTGGATCTCTGACCTAGGGATAATCTCAAAATTAATGTATGTATTGTGGGAAAATCACACATGATTCTTTAATTTCTCTGGACAGTTGCCCTGAAGTGATTCCTGTATGGCCTTGTCTTAGTCTTTCAGAGGACCTAGGTCTAAGAGATAATATAGCTCTGATTTATATTACTATGGAGCTACTCAATTCAGTATTCATATTCTTTATTCTGGGTTTTGTGGTTAAAGTGTGATATGTAAATTATTGACAAAATATATAAGAATAATTTAGTGATCAGGCTTGTAGGGATATATTTTTTTTTAATTTTTTTTAATTAATATATTTTATTTGATCATTTCCAAGCATTATTCGTTAAAGACATAGATCATTTTCTTTTCCTCCCCCCCCACCCCCCATAGCCGACACATAAGTCCACTGGGCATTAGATGTTTTCTTGATTTGAACCCATTGCTTTGTTGATAGTATTTGCATTAGAGTGTTCATTTAGAGTCTCTCCTCTGTCATGTCCCCTCAACCTCTGTATTCAGGCAGTTGCTTTTCCTCGGTGTTTCCACTCCCATAGTTTATCCTTTGCTTATGAATGGTGTTTTTTTCTCCTGCATCCCTGCAAGTTGTTCAGGGACATTCCACCGCCACTAATGGAGAAGTCCATTACGTTCGATTATACCACAGTGTATTAGTCTCTGTGTACAATGTTCTCCTGGTTCTGCTCCTCTCGCTCTGAATCACTTCCTGGAGGTTGTTCCAGTCTCCATGGAACTTCTCCACTTTATTATTCCTTTTAGCACAATAGTACTCCATCACCAACATATACCACAGTTTGTTCAGCCATTCCCAAATTGATGGGCATCCCCTCGTTTTCCAGTTTTGGGCCACCACAAAGAGCGCAGCTATGAATATTTTTGTACAAGTCTTTGTGTCCATTATCTCTTTGGGGTACAGACCCAGCAGTGCTATGGCTGGGTCAAAGGGTAGATATTCTTTTGTCGCCCTTTGGGCATAGTTCCAAATTGCCCTCCAGAATGGTTGGATCAATTCACAACTCCACCAGCAATGAATTAATGTCCCTACTTTGCCACATCCCCTCCAGCATTCATTACTTTCCTTTGCTGTTATGTTAGCCAATCTGCTAGGTGTGAGGTGATACCTCAGAGTTGTTTTGATTTGCATCTCTCTGATTATAAGAGATGTGGAGCACTTCTTCATGTGCTTGTTAATAGTTTTGATTTCTTTATCTGAGAACTGCCTATCCATTTCCCTTGCCCATTTATCAATTGGAGAATGGCTTGATTTTTTGTACAATTGATTTAGCTCATTATAAATATGAGTAATTAAACCTTTGTCAGAGGTTTCTATGAAGATTTTTTCCCAATTTGTTGTTTCCCTTCTGATTTTAGTTATATTGGTTTTGTTTGTACAAAAGCTTTTTAGTTTGATGTAGTCAAAATTATTTATTTTACATTTTGTGATTCTTTCTATATCTTGCTTGGTTTTAAAGCCTTTCCCCTCCCAAAGGTCTGACATGTATACTATTCTGTGTTTACCCAATTTACTTATGGTTTCCTTCTTTATGTTTAATTCACTCACCCATTTTGAATTTATCTTGGTGTAGGGTGTGAGGTGTTGATCTATTCCTAGTCACTCCCACACTGTCTTCCAATTTTCCCAGCAGTTTTTATCGAATAGTGGATTTTTGTCCCAAAAGCTGGGATCTTTGGGTTTATCGTATACTGTCTTGCTGAGGTCGCTTTCCCCCAGTCTATTCCACAGATCTTCCTTTCTGTTTCTTAGCCAGTACCAAATTGTTTTGATGACTACTGCTTTGTAATATACTTTTAGGTCAGGGACTGCAAGGCCCCCATCGTATGTGTTTTTTTTTTCATTATTTCCCTGGATATCCTTGATCTTTTGTTCTTCCAAATGAACTTTGTTATGTTTTTTTTCTAAATCAGTGAAGAAGTATTTTGGTAGTTCAATGGGTATGGCACTAAATAGATAAATAAGTTTGGGTAGGATGGTCATTTTTATTATATTGGCTCGTCCTATCCATGAGCAGTTAATGTTTTTCCATTTGTTCAGGTCTAGTTTTAGTTGTGTGGCGAGTGTTTTGTAGTTGTGTTCATATAGTTCCTGTGTTTGTCTTGGGAGATAGATTCCTAGGTATTTTATTTTGTCTAAGGTGATTTTGAATGGGATTTCTCTTTCTAGTTCTTGCTGCTGAGCTGTGTTGGAGATATATAGAAAAGCTGATGATTAGTGTGGGTTTATTTTGTATCCTGCAACTTGGCTAAAGTTGTTGATTATTTCAATTAGCTTTTTGGTTGAATCTCTAGGATTCTTTAAGTAGACCATCATGTCATCCGCAAAGAGTGATAACTTGGTCTCCTCCTTGCCTATTTTGATGCCTTCAATTCCTTTATCTTCTCTAATTGCTAATGCTAGTGTTTCTAGTACAATGTCAAATAGTAGAGGTGATAATGGGCATCCTTGTTTCACTCCTGATCTTATTGGGAATGCATCTAGTTTATCCCCATTGCAGATGATATTAGCTGTTGGTTTTAGATATATACTGTTTATTATTTTTAGGAATGACCCTTCTATTCCTATGCTTTCTAGTGTTTTTAATAGGAATGGGTGTTGTATTTTATCAAAGGCTTTTTCTGCATCTATTGAGATAATCATGTGGTTCTTGCTAGTTTGCTTGTTGATGTGGTCAATTATGTGGATGGTTTTCCTAATGTTGAACCAGCCCTGCATCCCTGGTATGAATCCTACTTGATCATGGTGAATGATCCTTCTGATCACTTGCTGGAGTCTTTTTGCTAGTATCCTATTTAAGATTTTTGCATCTATATTCATTAGGGAGATTGGCCTATAGTTTTCTTTCTCTGTTTTTACCTGCCTGGTTTTGGAATCAGTACCATGTTTGTGTCGTAAAAGGTGTTTGGTAGAACTCCCTCTTTGCTTATTATTTCAAATAGTTTGTATAGTATTGGGATTAACTGTTCTCTGAATGTTTGATAGAATTCACAGGTGAATCCCTCATGCCCTGGGGATTTTTTCTAAGGAAGTTCGTTGATGGCTTGTTGGATTTCAATTTCTGATATGGGATTATTTAAGGATTCTATTTCCTCTTCTGTTAGTCTAGGCAGTTTGTATTTTTGTATATATTCATCCATTTCTCCTAAATTTGTGTATTTATTGCCATATAATTGGGCAAAGTAATTTCTAATGATTGCCTTAATTTTATCTTCATTGGAGGTGCTGTCCCCCTTTTCATCTTTAATGCTGTGAATTTGCTTTTCTTCCTTCCTTTTTTTAATTAGATTGACCAGTACTTTGTCTATTTTGTTTGTTTTTTCAAAGTACCAGCTTCTTGTCTTATTTATTAAATCAATAGTTCTATCACTTTCAATTTTATTAATTTCTCCCTTAATTTTTAGGATTTCTAATTTGGTTTTCTGCTGGGGGTTTTTAATTTGATCGCTTTCGAGTTCTTTCAATTGCATTTCCAATTGATTGATCTCTGCTCTCCCTTGTTTGTTAATATAAGTTTTCAGGGATATGAATTTGCCTCTTATTACCGCTTTGGCTGCATCCCAAAAGGTTTGAAAGGATGTTTCGCCATTGTCATTTTCCTTGATGAAATTATTAATTGTTTCTATGATTTCTTCTTTACCTAACGGTTTTGGAGTATCATATTGTTTAATTTCCAATTGGTTTTAGATTTGGTTTTCCATGTACCATTACTAATCATTATTTTTATTGCCTTGTGATCTGAGAAGGCTGCATTCATTATTTCTGCTTTTTTGCATTTGTGTGCTATGTTTCTGTGACCTGATATATGGTCAATTTTTGTTAATGTGCCATGTGGTGCTGAGAAGAAGGTGTATTCCTTTTTATCCCTATTTATTTTTCTCCATATGTCTATTAATTCTAATTTTTCTAAGATTTCATTCATTTCTTTTACCTCTTTCTTATTTATTTTTTTATTTGATTTATCTAAATTTGATAATGGTTGGTTTAAGTCTCCCACTAGTATGGTTTTATTGTCTATTTCTTCCTTCAATTCGCCTAGTTTCTCCATTAGAAATTTGGGTGCTTCCGGGTAATCATGGCTGCAATCTAGACGCCGCACGCTTCCTCTCCCCAGCACCGAATGAAATAGACTACATCAAAGGAGCATAAAATCACCTTTGGAGGAACAGAAGGACTCCCCAGTACCCCACAGAGGCAAAGTACATGGGGCTTGAACATTTCCACACTAAAATAAGAAAATGTTTTGTGTAACTCTCATAAATTGTATCATCATAAGAGTAGTTAGAAGAAACATGCATAGGGAAAGATTGGGGAATTAAGAAGATTTGGGGAAAGTTGGGGCAAAAAAAGGAAAAGGGAGGGGGGAACCGTGATAATACTAAGATTAACTTCAAGAAATAGGGGGGGAATCAATAGAATAAACTTTCCCATATAAAGATACACATGGGAAGGGGAGGGGAAGAACTCTCATATGAGAAGGAGAGGAAGAGAGCGTGAAGTGGAATTACTTAAACCTTACTCTCAGTGAAATCAAATCTGAGAGGGAAGAACATCTAGATCCAGTGGGATCCTGAATTCTATCTTATCCATTAGGGCAAGAAATAAAGGAAAATTAAGGAGGGGGAGGGGGGAGGGAGTACAAAAAGGGATGGAAGGAGAGGGGGGAGGGGAAGGGAGCATAAAAAGGGAGGGGCTAGAAAGGGAAGCATCTCAAGGGAGGGGACTAGGGGTACTGACCTAAAGTAAATCACTGGTTCAAAAGGAGAAAGCTAAAGAAGAAAGGTCAGAACTAGGGGAAGACATCAAAATGCCAGCGAATCCACAAATAACAATCATAACTTTGAACGTGAATGGGATGAACTCACCCATAAAATGCAGACAAATAGCAGATTGGATTAGAACACAAAACCCTACCATATGTTGTCTTCAAGAAACACATATGAGATGGGTTGACACTCACAAGGTTAGAATTAAAGGTTGGAGTAAGACCTTTTGGGCCTCAACCGATAGAAAGAAGGCAGGAGTTGCAATCATGATATCTGACAAAGCCAAAGTACAAATAGACCTGATCAAAAGGGATAGGGAAGGTAAATATATTCTGCTAAAAGGAAGTATAGACAATGAGGAAATATCACTAATCAACATGAATGTACCAAATGGTATAGCATCCAAATTTTTAATAGAGAAACTAGGAGAATTGAAGGAGGAATTAGACAGTAAAACCATATTAGTGGGAGACTTGAACCAACCACTATCAAATTTAGATAAATCAAATCAAAAAATAAATAAGAATGAGGTAAAAGAGGTGAATGAAATCTTAGAAAAATTAGAATTAATAGACATATGGAGAAAAATAAATAGGGACAAAAAAGAATACACCTTCTTTTCAGCACCCCATGGCACATTCACAAAAATAGATCATACACTAGGTCATAGAAACATGGCACTTAAATGCAGAAAAGCAGAAATATTAACTGCAGCCTTTTCAGATCACAAGGCAATTAAAATATTGATCGGCAAGGGTACATGGAGACCCAAATCAAAAATTAATTGGAAATTAAATAACATGATACTCCAAAATCGGATAGTTAGAGAAGAAATCATAGAAACAATTAACAATTTCGTTGAAGAAAATGACAACGGCGAAACATCCTTTCAAACCTTATGGGATGCAGCCAAGGCAGTACTTAGAGGAAAATTCATATCCCTGAGTGCATATATTAACAAATTAGGGAGGACAGAGACCAAGGAATTGGAAATGCAAATCAAAAAACTTGAGAATGAACAAATTAAAAACCCCCAGAAGAAAACCATACTAGAGATCCTAAAAATTAAGGGAGAAATTAATAAAATAGAAAGTGACAGAACTATTGAGCTAATAAACAAGACTAGAAGCTGGTACTTTGAAAAAACAGACAAAATAGACAAAGTACTGGTTAATTTAATTTAAAAAAGGAAAGAAGAAAGGCAAATTAATAGCATCAAGGATGAAAAGGGGGATCTCACCTCAAATGAAGAGGAAATTAAGGCAATCATTAAAAACTACTTTGCCCAACTATATGGCAATAAATATACCAACCTAGGTGATATGGATGAATATTTACAAAAATATAAATTGCCTAGACTAACAGAAGAAGAAATAGTTTTCTTAAATAATCCCATATCAGAAATTGAAATCCATCAAGCCATCAAAGAACTGCCTAAGAAAAAATCCCCAGGGCCTGATGGATTCACCAGTGAATTCTATCAAACATTCAAAGAACAGTTAACCCCAATATTATACAAACTATTTGACATAATAAGCAAAGAGGGAGTCCTACCAAACTCCTTTTATGACACAAGCATGGTACTAATTCCAAAGCCAGGCAGGCCAAAAAGAGAGAAAGAAAACTATAGGCCAATCTCCCTAATGAATATAGATGCAAAAATCTTAAATAGGATACTAGCAAAAAGACTCCAGCAAGTGATTAGAAGGGTCATCCACCATGATCAAGTAGGATTCATACCAGGGATGCAGGGCTGGTTCAACATTAGGAAAACTATCCACATAATTGTCCACATCAACAAGCAAACCAACAAGAATCACATGATTATCTCAATAGATGCAGAAAAAGCCTTTGATAAAATACAACACCCATTCCTACTAAAAACACTAGAAAGCATAGGAATAGAAGGGTCATTCCTAAAAATAATAAACAGTATATATCTAAAACCATCAGCTAATATCATCTGCAATGGGGATAAACTAAATCCATTCCCATTAAGATCAGGAGTGAAACAAGGATGCCCATTATCACCTCTATTATTTGACATTGTATTAGAAACACTAGCAGTAGCAATTAGAGAAGAAAAAGAAATTGAAGGCATCAAAATAGGCAAGGAGGAGACCACATTATCACTCTTTGCAGATGACATGATGGTCTACTTAAAGAATCCTAGAGACTCAACCAAAAAGCTAATTGAAATAATCAACAACTTTAGCAAAGTTGCAGGATACAAAATAAACCCACATAAGTCATCAGCATTTCTATATAATTCCAACACAGCTCAGCAGCAAGAACTAGAAAGAGAAATCCCATTCAAAATTACCCAAGACAAAATAAAATACTTAGGAATCTATCTCCTGAGACAAACACAGGATCTATATGAACACAACTACAAAACACTTTCCACAGAACTAAAACTAGACTTGAACAATTGGAAGAACATTAACTGCTCATGGGTAGGATGAGCCAATATAATAAAAATGACCATCCTACCCAAACTCATCTATCTATTTAGTGCCATACCCATGGAACTTCCAAAATTTTTTTTTACTGATTTAGAAAAAAACATAACAAAGTTCATTTGGAAGAACAAAAGATCAAGGATATCCAGGGAATTAATGAAAAAAAAAATACAAAGGAAGGGGGTCTTGCAGTCCCAGATCTCAGACTATATTATAAAGCAGTGGTCATCAAAACAATTTGGTACTGGCTAAGAGACAGAAAGGAGGATCAGTGGAATAGACTGGGGGCAAGCAACCTCAGCAAGACAGTATCTGACAAACCCAAAGATCCCAGCTTTTGGGACAAAAATCCACTATTTCATAAAAACTGTTGGGAAAATTGGAGGACAGTGTGGGAAAGATTAGGCTTAGATCAACACCTCACACTCTACACCAAGATAAATTCAAAATGGATGAATGACTTGAACATAAAGAAGGAAACTATAAGAAAATTAGGCGAACACAGAATAGTATACATGTCAGACCTTTGGGAAGGGAAATACTTCAAAACCAAGTAAGAATTAGAAAGAATTACAAAATGCAAAATAAATAATCTGGATTACATCAAATTAAAAAGTTTTTGTACAAACAAAACCAATGTAACCAAAATCAGAAGGGTAGTAACAAATTGGGAAACAATCTTCATAAAAACCTCTGACAAGGGTTTAATTACTAAAATTTATAAAGAACTAAATCAATTGTACAAAAAATCAAGCCATTCTCCAATTGACAAATGGGCAAGGGACATGAACAGGCAATTCTCAGCCAAAGAAATCAAAACTATTAATAAGCACATGAAAAAGTGCTCTACATCTCTTATAATCAGAGAGATGCAAATCAAAACAACCCTGAGGTATCATCTCACACCTAGCAGATTGGCTAACATGACAACTATGCAAAGTAATGAATGCTGGAGGGGATGTGGCAAAGTGGGGACATTAATTCATTGCTGGTGGAGTTGTGAATTGATCCAACCATTCTGGAGGGCAATTTGGAACTATGTCCAAAGGGCGATAAAAGACTGTCTGCCCTTTGATCCAGCCATAGCACTGCTGGGCTTGTACCCCAAAGAGATAATGGACAAAAAGACTTGTACAAAAATATTCATAGCTGCGCTCTTTGTGGTGGCCAAAAATTGGAAAATGAGGGGATGCCCCTCAATTGGGGAATGGCTGAACAAACTGTGGTATATGTTGGTGATGGAATACTATTGTGCTAAAAGGAATAATAAAGTGGAGAAGTTCCATGGAGACTGGAACAACCTCCAGGAAGTAATGCAGAGCGAGAGGAGCAGAACCAGGAAAACATTGTACACAGAGACTGATACATTGTGGTACAATCGAGGTGATGGACTTCTCCATTAGTATCAATGCAATCCCTGAACAATCTGCAGGGATCTAAAAAAAAATACTACTCACAAGAAGAGGATAAACTGTGGGAGTAAAAACACCGCTGAAAAGCAACTGCTTGACTACAGGGTTGGAGGAGATAAGACTGAGGAGAGACTCTAAATGAACACTATAATGCAAACTCCAACAACAGGGAAATTGGTTCGAGTCAAGAACACATGTGATAACCAGTGGAATCATGCGTCGGCTATGGGAGAGGGAAAGGCGGGGGGGGGGGAGGGGAGGGGAGGAAAAGAAAATGATCTTTGTTTCCAGTGAATAATGTATGAAAACGACCAAATAAAATAATATTAAAATTAAAAAAAAAAAAGAAATTTGGGTGCTATATTATTTGGTGCATACATGTTGATTAATGATATTTCCTCGTTGTCTATAGTCCCTTTTAACAAAATATAATTACCTTCCCTATCCCTTTTGATCAGGTCTATTTTTGCATTGGCTTTATCAGATATCATGATTACCACTCCTGCCTTCTTTCTATCAGTTGAGGCCCAGAAGGTCTTACTCCATCCTTTAATTCTGACCTTGTGGGTATCAACCCGCCTCATGTGTGTTTCTTGAAGACAACATATGGTAGGGTTTTGGATTCTAATCCATTCTGCTATTCATCTACGTTTTATGGGTGAGTTCTGTGAATTTTAAAAGTCTCCATCTTGGTCTAGCACCCAAAAATTTTGCACACCCACCTACACGGGCATGCGCTAGTCAATGACAAATCAGAAATAACTAACTGCCCACCTGGGCTGTCCTAAGCCAAGCTAGAGCCAACAATTGGATTTGTGAGACACAGGAAGTGAGGTAGGGATCAGCCTCTGGAATTCGCTCACTTCCTGTGGGGAGAGCTAGAGGGGAGTTGGTGTTAGGAGCTTGGAGAGAGAGGACGCCCGCAGACAGCTTTCCTTCAGATCGGTCACGTGAGTTAAGGACTGATTCTTTCCACCTGGGCCTTTAGGCCTAAAGCTCCCTCTGCCTTCGTCAGAGGTTGAGTAGCCCCTTTTCCCTTTTCTCTTCTCTCCTTCTCTCCCTCTCCTTTTCCCTACTGTGATTAAACCTCCATAAACTTCATTCTGACTTGAGTGTTCATTTTAGGAATTTCATAAGTAAATTCCTTGGCGGCCATTGTTCAATATTACAGAGATCTTGTAGCCACATTTTAGCCATTACAATATTATAACCCTCTCACAGAGGCCTAAATTTCCCCATTACAGTTCATCCCATTCACGTTCAAAGTTATGATTGTCATTTGTGGACTCCCTGGCATTTTGATTGCCTTCCCTAATTCTAACCTTTTCTTCTTCGGCTCTACCTTTTAGTCTAGTGATTTACTTTGAATCAGTGCCCCTTGTCCCCTCCCTTGATGTTTCCCTTTTTAGTCCCTCCCTTTTTCTTCCCTCCCCCTCCCCCCTCTCTTTCCCTCCCTTTTTGTTCTCCCTCTCCCCCTCCCCCCCTTGGTTTTCCCTTCTCCTTACCCTTGTTGGGTAAGATAGAATTCAAGATCCCAATGGATCTGGATGTTTTTCCCTCTCAGAGTTGATTTCCCTGAGATTGAGGTTTAAGTAACCCCCCCCTCTCTTCCTCTCCTTCTTATAGGAGTTTTCTTCCCCTCCCCTTCCCATGTGAATCTTTGTGTGAGAACCATTATTCTATTTGGTCTTTCTTTACCCCCTATTTATACATTACATTTTCCCCACATGTTAGTATACATAGATTGATATAAATGTAGTTCTTATAGAAGAGAGTTTGAGTAAAAGAAGAAGATAACATTTTTCCCCTTTCCTTAATATTTACCTATTCAGGTATTCCTTGCTCTTTGATTTTCGGTATCAAACTTTCCACAGAGCTCTGGTCTTTTCTTTGCAAAAAGTTGGAAGTCTTCTATTTTGTTGAATGCCCATACTTTCCCTTGGAAGTATATAGTCAGTTTTGCTGGGTAGCTGATTCTTGGTTGGAGACCCAGCTCTCTTGCCTTTCTGAAGATCATGTTCCATGCCTTACGATCATTCAGAGTAGAACTTGCAAGGTCTTGTGTGACCCTGATTGGCATTCCTTTATATCTAAATTGTCTTTTTCTGGCTTCCTGTAGGATTTTTTCTTTTGTTTGATAGCTTTGGAATTTGGCAATTACATTCCTGGGAGTTGTCTTTTGGGGGTTTAGTGTAGAAGGTGTTCTGTGAGCTCTGTCAGTGGCTGTATTGCCCCCTTGTTCTAGAATCTCTGGGCAATTTTCTTTGATTATATCTTGTATCACCATGTCCAGTTTGGTGTTTATTTCTGGCTTTTCTGGGAGTCCAATTATTCTTAAATTTTCTCTTCTCCCTCTATTTTCCAGATCTATCACCTTGTCGGTGAGATATTTTATGTTCTCTTCTAATTTCTTGGTGTTTTGGCTTTGCTTTATTAGTTCTTGCTTTAAAGCCTGGTTTTCTTTTACAGTTTGGTCAAACTGGTTTTGTAGATGCATGAATTTCTTTTGCATTATTTCCCACTTTTCCTCCCAGAGGGCTTCCATCTTTTTGGTCATTTCTGATTCAAATTCTTCATGGGTTTGTGGAGAGTTTCTATTTCCTTTGGAAGATTTTGGAGAATTTTCTTGTATATCTTCTTCTATCTGCTCTGTATTTTGTATTTTGGCTCCATAGAATGTGTCCAAAGTTGCCCCTTTCTTCTTATTTTTCTTGGTATTTTGGGGCTTCTGTGCTTCTGTGGAGTTTGTCATCTCTGAATGTGGAGGATTAGCTTTCCTTATCTCTGTCTGGTGATCAGAGGCTTTAGTCCTGGGCAGATGTTGGTTCTATGAGCTTTCCCTGGATTAAACTGAATATGCCTCACTGGAACTGGAATGGAAGGGTCGGACCACGAGGCCACACTCTCCCCCCGGCTCGCTTTCTGGAAGTTGCCTTCAGAATCGCTGGCCGTGAGGCTGTTTCATTGGCCTGCGGGGGGGATGGGCTGCAGCTTTCCCAAGCTCGAGGGCAAGGACTTTCACTGAGACTTGGATAGCAGGATCCAGCCCGTGAGGCTGTCTTGCCCGCCCTGAGGGTTGCTGTTGTTTCGACCAGCTCTCTGCAGCGGAAGCCCCAGGCAGTAACTTTCACCCGGACTCGGGTAGAAGGCCCTGGGGGGTTGTTGTTCCCAGGACCCTGCTCTCTGAGCCCGGTGGGGCTGCGGCTTCCGGGAGCCTTGGACTCTGCGCTCCTACCCCTGAGGTCCGAGTGATCTCGGGTTCTGGCTTTTTAGGGGAGCCGTACCTTTTGAACCGGGTCCAGGTCCAGGAGGAGGGTTCCCAGGGTCTGTGCTGTTGATCGTTTTGAATTTCGGCACCTTAGGAGCTTATATTTTGAGATCGGTCGGGAAGGGTTTTCCGGAGATCTGAGCTTTAGCTTTCTCTAAGCCGCCATCTTAACCGGAAGTTCTTGTAGGGATATAAAAGGCTTGTTTGGGGGCATGGAGATTTTTTTCTGGACTGCTGATGAGCAAAATTTCTCCCAGATGAAATGGGTGAGACTTGTCTTTTAAAGCAAACAAAGGCTACTGAGATTTAATGGTGACAAAGTACACCAAGGACAGAGAATGTCATGGAATGGTTACAGAGGCATGTTCTGGTCTCACCTGGGAATGGACCTCTTCTGACCATCTAGGCTGCTACATCAAATGACTCACTGTGTCCTTTGGGACATGATGAAATATTTTCCCTGCCTTTTCCTATAATCAGCACATAATGCCAATTGTGATATTAAAGTTTCCATTTCCTCAAACAACCCTAATAATTGGGAATTCTCAAATTGTTAGGAACATACTTTGAGAAGAAGGTGAAGTTTATTTATAGATGGCTTGTATTTGCAACCTTAATTTACCACAGTTGAAGTTGGATTTTGAGCTTGGAAATATAGCTCAAAGCTTTCTTGAATTTTCCCCAGAATCTGGGGTAAAGGAATACATCTGTAAAATATTGTTACTCAAGTGTTTATAGATGTTTCTAGTTAATGTGTAATTTGAAAAGGGGTATTCTTTAACAGAAACATCACATTCCAGCTCTGCAAACAACTCAGGAATCTGATTTCCTAAAAGGATCTATTCCTGACAGAAGATGATTGCTGAAGAGAAAGTCTGTTGGCTAAGATATCCAAATGTAATGCCAGTTACTGTTTTTCTAATGTTCTGTTTCTATCTGGTGTTCTAGTGTTTGCCCCAGTCCTGGTTTCTACACTTCTATCTTAGGGGCTGACTCTCCCCCTTGTGACCCATCAGCCAATCAGGGGAACCAGTGCCTGGACACCCTTTGGATCTCCAAGCAGGTCTCCACCAACCTGGGACCCAGGCAGTCACTCTTGAGGACATGTCCCTAAATATTCAGTGTCTGAGGCCTTTCCCTCCCTGTTCAGGTTTTGTCTACTCCCCTGTGGGAGATGTATTTGTATGCATTTGTAAACTTGACAACCATTCCAGCCTGAAAGCCCTGGACATTGCTTATAGCCAATACCTCTCTCCTGACCATAGACAAGAACAGTTCTACACCCATTCTCAGCTCTGAAGAAGCTATAGAATACTTGGACCTTCGTCCTTTTTCCCTTAGATATTTGGAGAGGGGACGGGATAGGATGGCAGGGCACTGTACCAGGAGGGGTTCCTCACTGCTGGTGCAAAGATATCCAGAGTGGGACTGAGACTCTGGCCCTCCTGGAGGCTCCCCTATGTGTGGCTCCCCTATGGATGGCTGGGCCTGCCAGATGGCAGGACTCACTTACCAGAATCAGTGGGGAGACAGCTAGCAAAAAGAATACAGGACACCACACATAGGAGAGGCACAAAACTGAGTGATATGCTGGTCAGAGACTTTTTCTTTCATACTATGCACAGAATCTGCAAAGACGTCACTTAGAGATGTGAAACATGTCCACGGGTTAATCAAAAGGGGGGACTGAAGGAACCAGGGGGCACCCGGTGAAGAGGGCTGGAGCCAGGAGACAGTGGGAGGCAGACTTTACAGAAATCAAGCCAGGGAAATATGGGTACAGGTGCCTTTTAGTCCTGGTAGACACCTTTTCAGGTTGGGTAGAAGCCTATCCAAAAAAACATGAAACTGCCTCAGTAGCAGTTAAGAAATTAATGTCAGAGATCATTCCTGGTTTTGGACTCCCACTGGGAATAGGGTCAGATAATGGGCCTTCTTTGGTAGCCAGGGTGACTCAGCAATTGGAAGGAGACCCTGACAAGATTGGTCCTAGAGTCTGGCAAGAACTGGATAAGCCTCCTCCCCTTTGCCCTCCCTTAGGAGTGCCCGATGCACCCCATATGTACAAGGTATTACCCATTTGAAATTTTGTTTGGTAAAACCCCCAGTTTCCTGCAGGGGCTCTTGAGACACGGTGGACTGGACCTTCCGTGATAATATTGACCACCCCCAGAGCTGTAAGTTTGCAGGAAAGAAATGCTGGATCCACGTGTCTCAACTGAAACCTGTTAAACCAAGAGCAGCAGTGCAAGGAGCAGAGCAGTGGAAGGTCACCAAAACTTCGGATCCCTTAAAGATCAAGATTCATAAACATTGAACACTATGGGAAAGGGAGGATGGGGTGGAGCTATGCTTTAACTTGGACTTTTGGGATTTTTGGAAATTGGTCTACCCTTCCAGGTAATTTGTGACAAGGAAATCACTTTTAAGGTTTACAAATTCAATACCGATGGGTAATCAGTAGGACAAGGGATGGGAAGGAATTAATTAGTAACAGACCAACCCGGGAGGAGAAAACCCCCAAAATCCTTTTTGATTTGTGTGATTTATTTGGGAGTGAGTGGACAGATCGCTCACAAACTCTCTCTTGTGCAACCCCATCGGGGACTCTGTATCATGTGAACCTTAAAATTTCTTAGACTTATGAATGTTAATTTCCCCATTGGGAAATTTCATACATGAAATTATTTCCTACTGATAGTAAGAACTCTATTGGAATATGAAACTCCTTGGCATAGGAGGA
Source organism: Monodelphis domestica (assembly GCF_027887165.1). Classification (NCBI taxonomy): domain Eukaryota; kingdom Metazoa; phylum Chordata; class Mammalia; order Didelphimorphia; family Didelphidae; genus Monodelphis; species Monodelphis domestica. The sequence goes on from NC_077230.1 coordinate 425,990,413, forward strand.
TCCTTCTCCTCCCTACTTAAGACTACTTTAGGACAGAAACCTTTTGCTAAACAATGGAAAGGACTTTGACCTATGCTTAAGCATAGAACAGGAAGTTCTTTGAGTCATGATTGATTTTAGAATTGATACAATAGAGATACTTGGAATGACAGAACCAGGTCTTGGAAACTACAATATCCACCCTACTCAGAGTAACAGGATTTAGGAAGGGCTGCAGCAAAGATCAAGATTTAATTATTTGAGAATATGACCTTCAATAGACATGTGCAAAGGGGACAGACCTCTGGGCGGTCCTGGGTTAAGCTAGAGCCACCATTGGCACAGGGGAGACATGGACAGTGATTGGTAGATGTGAGAACTGAGGGGAGGGGACTTAGATTTTTGGCTTAAAGATCGCGAAGTTGATGCTCTGAAGGAGGTCTGAGAGGAGAGAGGTCCTGGAGGGAGAGCTCCTGGAGAGGTCTTGAAGGAGGCTGTGGAAGGAGAACTCAGGAGGAGTCAGGAGGAGAATTCTCTGGAAACATTTCTTGAAAGGAGGCTCTCTTGAAGGCAGAGCCTGAGGTTGGCATGAGAAGCCTTACCTAGAGAGATCTTGGGTGAGTGATAAAACCAACTGACTGATTTATCTCTTAGGACTGAGGTCTAGGCCTTATTGGCTTGAGGCCCTTCATTCTTATTCCTTTCTTACTTTCTCTCTTTTTCTATTGATTAATCAGTGTATTATAAATTAAATTTCTCTATAAAACCCAGTTGGCTTGGGCATATTCATAAATTGGGAATATATTCCCTGGCGACCATCTTATATTTATATAAAACCAAGACACAGTAGAAAACATATTACAGCGATCATAATTTTTATATATTTCCCTTGCTCCCAAACATTTTAATTATCACAGTTTATGGCTCCCACTCTCTTATCTACAACTATTTAATGCTCAAAACTAATTTAATTCTAACAATCAGAAGCCCCAGACTATGCTTGCTCATCTACAGGGCCTCCGTCATGCAATAAAGGGGGGGAATTCTATTGTGCAGCCTGGGGATGTGAAACTGTTGCCCCATGGCTGCAGGAGGACCCCAATATCATACTACAAAGGGAGTGAGGCAGGATCTGGGATGTCCCCCCAGATTTCAGGAATCCCCTGTCCCTGACTATTAAAAACCCAGAGGATAAAGGATAGTTACTAGGCCAGATGTGGGGACTTAGGCTGGAGGTGAGAGGCCAGGACCCAGGGAGAGAATTTACAGAGTAGCAAATAGCTGACAAAATGCAACCCTCACCAGTCGGCCAGAGCTGAGAGATCATTATAGGATTTGGCCGAGAACCCACCCCCACTCTCTCCATACCTGGGCAACTAGTTAAGACTGCCATAAAGCTTCTTTACAGGGAGCAATCCCTCCTCACCATGCTTACAACTGTCTTTTCCTTCTTAAATGCCAATGTCCCCCAGACAACATCGGACTGTTGGCTCTGTTTGAACCTTCAACCTCCATATTATGTTGGTATTGGGGCCCAGGGGGTCCTGTCTCCCTCAGTCTTCCCAAATGCTTTGTATATGACCACAATCACTGATGCTGAGGCCAAAGTCCAATGCAAGTGGGGACATGAACCAATTCTTACCTTAGGGGACTTGCAAGGGAATGGCAGTTGTTTCATGAAGTCTGGAGTAGATCTAAGTCATTCGTTTCTTGCTCCCCACTGCATCAGCCGTGTCACAGCACCTGATGCTGACTCTTCTGAGAGTTGGTACTGGAAAGCTCCCCCTGGAATATGGTTTTTCTGTACTTCAGGTATCATGCCTTGTTTATCTCCTCATACCTTAAGAACAAAGGATGCTGCAGGGAACCCTGTACTTTGCATCCTGGTTCATATTATTTCCCATGTTTACTATTATTCAGGGGAGGGAGGTAGAGAGCACTTTGAAGGGATACAGACCAGTGAATACCTGACTGGCCTTGTTAGATACCATAGAGTGCCAATTCTCATCCCTATCCTAGTAGGGCTTGGGGTAGGGGGAACTGCAGCCTTAAGCACTGCTGCTCTGATTCAGGGAAGCCAGAATTTTTTGCCTCTCTCTAACCAGATTGATTCAGACCTTAGTGGATTAGAAACTTCTATTAATTTCCTGGAAAAATCACTGTCCTCTCTGGAAGAAATGGTTCTCCAAAATAGACAGGGACTAGATCTCCTTTTCTTCAAGCAGGTGGGGGGAGGGAGGGCTATGCATGGCATTGGAAGAATCCTGTTGTTTTTATGCTAATCATTCTGGGATTATACAGGAATCTCTGGCCTTGCTCTGGGGAAGGATCCAAGAGAGGACCCCTCTAATGCTCAATTCAACAATTGGTACTCCAATCTTTTCTTGTGGTCTCCTTGGCTAACTACTTTGATCACAGCTGTGGCAGGACCACTTATATTAGTAATAGTGGACCTCTTGATTGGACCCTGTCTGATCAACCATCTTATGACCTATATCCATCAGCGTCTTCAGGCTATTAAGCTTTTGGCCTTAAGATCACATTATTCTACTTTGTCTGATGAGTCAAGGGTTTGACTCACCCCCCAACAGAAAAAGGAGGGAATGAAGTAGCCCCAAATAGATGAAAAGGTGGAAAATTAAAGAGTGTCAACTAGAAAAAACGCAGAACTATTAAATAGTCAAAAATCACTCTTTAATCAAGGGAAAAGGGGTTAGCGCTACTAATACAACAACAGAGCTGCTTCCCAAGACTGCACAGAGTAAAGACGCCCTGGTCACTAGCCCCTGGGAGTGCCACTGATTCAATATGGACTCCAGGGAACAAAAGAACTTGGGGAACCACTCTAGATGACCTGGGGGCTTTAGGATTAGAGGGACAGTTGATTGACTTTACAATGGTGAGAAAGGAAAATGAGGAGTTCCAGACAGGAATAATAGTGAGGGGCTGATGCCCTACAATGGTAGTAGTGGTAGTCTCTAGATGACCGAGAATGACAATTGTCTTTGTGCATTATCATCTATTGATGTACCCTCATGTGGCTTTGAAGTCCAAAGGCTGAGGCACAGAGTTTGTGGCACATGGGGCATGGGACGCCAGTTGTTACAGGAGGTGCGGTTGTGGCCTGGTGTCGGCGTTCACGCACAGCGGCGAGATGTCGATGTCGCTCATCTTCAAAGGTTGTGGCGGCATGGTGAATGTGGGTATGCCAGCTGCTTTTGTCAGAGGCAGCGGGTTCTAGTTGCTTTGGTGTAATGCCAGCCCACTTCAAGTTTGACTTTAGCTGATCCTTGAATCTTTTCTTTGGTCAACCTTATTTCCTGAGTCCAGCTGACAGTTCACCATAGAATACTTGTCTTGGTATTCGTTGTGGGTCCATGCAGATGACGTGTCCAGACCATCGTAGCTGGGTTTTGAAGACCATTACTTCGATGAAAAAGATGAATCTTCCTGACTCTAGACCTGACACTATCCACTGCACCACAGAGGACACAAAAGGGAAAGACTCAGTCCAGGGTCACCTTGGTCATGGACCTTAGCCTAGGGGGAGAAATGATAGGGACAAAAGGGATACTTAATATTGGATGGGATTAGCTGTTCCCACCCAAACTACCAGGATGTCCATTGTCTGGTGAAGTGGGACCTTCCCTCAGGGGGAAAACTCTCCTGTGACAATGTCAAAACCTGGGATTTCTACACTCTAAATAACCTGGGGATCTCTATATCTCCATGTTGACCCCCCTCCCTTTTGGTCAAGACCAAACATTGCTGACCAAACATATGGACAAATGAGTAATGTTATATGGGGTTGGACTCCATCCCCTACTGGTGGGAAAATCTAGGGACACAGGTATTGTTGATTGGCATTTGGGGACATTCCCCAATGCCACAGGTGCATTGACATTTGAGCCAGAAAGGCAGGCAGTCTGCCTTTGGCCAAAAACTAACAATCAAAGCACTACCCCAATTCCCAAAGTCTTAAGTCGTTCACATCTGGTGGGTCCTGATGATGCCTTCAGCCTCCTCTCGCAGACTTCTGTCCTCTGGCAGACTCCTCCTTTGGTATCAGCCAGCTTCCTTGCTGCTGCAAGAGAAAATTAAGAGAAATCCATAAACACATTCTTTAACAGGTCTTGATCAATTCCATATATGCTTATTCACTACAAGGATTATCTATGCTGCTGTAAACCTCAAAATTTCTCAGACTTATGAATGTTATGGGTTTCCCCCATTGGGGAATCTTCTACTTAAAAAAAAGTTCCCTAGCAGATGGTGAGAACTCTACTTGAGTGTGGGGGCTCCTTGCCTTGGGAATATCCCTACTCCACCCTACTTAGGACTGCTTTAGGACAGAGAGCTCCTTGAGAACAATGAAAAGTACTTTGATCCATGCTTATGGAAGGGACAGGAAGTTCTTTGTGTCATGACTGTTTTAGAATTGATACAATGGGATACTAAGTACCCATAAAGGTGGGGCAACTTGTAAACTACTTAAACCTAAAAGGCTGATAACTTATTCAGAGGTTTTTTCTAATGAAATTATTCGACACAGCAGCATTTTTTCCTGACTTATGAAAGAGATTAAAACTACTCAGCTGTGAATTCAAAATAGGCAGTCCTTTAGAACCATCTACAGTGATTGGTAGATGTAAGGACTTAGGGGAGGTGACAGAGAAGATTTTGCCCTTAAAAATAAGAGCTCAGGGAAGAGCTGAGAAAGTCATTCTGAAACATTCAGATTGGAGAGACTCATTCTGAGGAGACTGATTCTGAAACATTCAGATGGAGGAGGGAGCTGGTGAAAGTAGCTGAGACGCTGATGGCCTGGCATCATTAGAAATCCTTACTTAGACAGATCTTATGGTAAGTTATAAAAAACTGACTGATTTCTCTCTTAAGGCTCAGGTCTAGGCCATATTGGCTTGAGGCCCTTCATACTTATTCCTTTCTTACTCTCTCTCTCTCTCTTTCTTTGATTACTCATTGTATTGTTAATTAAAAATCTCTATAAAACCCAATTGACTTGGGTATTTGAATAATTGGGAATATTTCCCTGGCAACGACCTTATATTTGATTTTAAACCCAAGACACTGTAGTGAAACATATTTCTGTGGTCAAATTTACTCACCCTCTCTTATATCTATCACAATTTATATCTTCCACTATTTTAATCACTACAGTTTAAGAAATAAACCATTTTAAATCTCACAGTTTATGGCGACCTTACGAAGTTGTTGAGAAACCCTCAAAAGGCTTCTGTGAAATCTCTTTTCTTTATCTCTTTGCCTTACAACTTGCATATCAGTCAGTTTTGTTTTCTTTTTTAACTTGACTTCAAATTACAGCTGCAAGAATGGGTGAGTAAAAAGCCTTTTTGATTCTTCTTAATTTAAGCTGTTTTAGATCTTAACAACAGGGCCCTAAGATCCTGGCTAGCAATTGCCTAATTTAGGATTAGAAAAACCTGGGAAAACCTTTTGGCCTTGTCCTACTTCCCATGTTTTTACTTTAGAAATATGGAGTCACAGACAGTTCAGACACAGACAGTTCAGAACTTAATTAATAACTGGAGTTTCAGTAAATACTTTGTTCTTTTCTTAGTACAAGCATTGGTCTGCAGCTTACTTAGCAGCTGGCTTATCAGCCCCATGACCAATCTTATAAATACAGAATTCCTTGTCTCTCTGAAAGGGCTCATCACATGGAACTTATGGCAAAATCTAATCAACATACTACTTTCCCTTGGGTTTTTGATTGTTATAATTTTAATATTGTATTTCCTTGAAGAACTCAATTCTCAGTCAAACCAACCAATTGCTCCCTCTCATATTCAACAAATTGAAAAACTAAATACTAGACAGGATCTTATAGAGGAAGGTCAGGGAGAGATTGTAACTTTTATAAGAAGCATTAACAGAGAGTTAAGAACAATATCAGAATCTCTGTCCCACCCTGCTATGGACAATAACCCTCTTAACGAACCCCACCCCCACCCCCTTGGCCTCAGAAAACTCTAACTCTAATCAACCAACTCTGAATTCACACCCCACCCACGCTTCTGACCCAACACAATCAACTCTAAATTCACACCCTACCGGTACTTCTGATCTTAATCCCTCTACTTCACACCTTACTGATTCCTCCAATCCAAACACCTCTGTATCCTTTCACACTTCTTCCTTGGCCCCTCCTTCTCATCCTACACAATCTCCTTTAAGTTCACATTCCAACCTAAATTCACATCCTACCTCTGAATTTTCTGACACAATGGGACAACAACAAACCCCTCCTTTTAATGTGCCCAACTTTTCTATTTCTCAGACTTACCCAATTGAAAATGGAGCAAGAAGCCTAGAAACAAGAGTACCAAATAATTTAGAAAGTTTATTTCCTTTAAGGGAAGTACCCACTTTAAAAAAAATGGAAACTTGATATCTGTAAGACATCATACACCTTTTACCCCTGAGGATTTAAAAAAATTGAAGGAAGATATGCCATCATTTGAGGATGAACCAATATTAATTATAAAAAAAATTAGAGAACATATTCAGAAATTTTGGCCCCACTTGGTTGGATGTTGAGAATATATTAGAAGAATTATTAACAAAGAGAGAGAAAAAATAAAATTGTCTCTCTGGCTAATCAAAAATGAGGTAGAAGAGGATATTTTTGGCCAACTGAAGATCCACATTGGAACCCCAATGTTGAATTAGATTACACAAAACTAAACCAGGCCAGAGAAGCATTATTGACAGCCATGAGAGCTTGCTCTGATAGACCTGAAAAATGGTCAAAATTTGAAAAAACCCGACAACATATCGATGAAACACCCTCCCAGTTTATGGACAGACTTATTGACATAGGGAATACATATATGGACCTTGATTTATCCAGAGAAAGAGACATTAGACAAATACGTAGGCAATTTGTTAAGAATTGTTGTTCAGTGGTAAAAGACTACTTTAGAACTAGCTGTCCTAATTGGGACTCTATGGACCTTGATGAACTAAGGAGAGTAGCAACCTATGTTTATAAAGGTCATGTAAAAAGACCTGAGGAAGACGATACATCAGTGGAAGATTTAAAGAAAGAAATTGAAATGTTAAACTTTTCCTATTTCAACTAAGTTTGGGGAATAGCTCTGTCCTTTCTAGGTTCTCTACATAAAGGGACTTTGCTCAGGGTAAATAGAATTCTCAGGGGAAATAAAATGGCCAGTTTTATGTATGCTACAGAAACATTTCTAGTCGATGAAAATGATGAGAAACAATACTTATCCAGATCCAATATCTTGGGGCTCCTTTGGATTTCTCATAGAGAGGTCTTCTTCAGGAATCCTTCAGATTCTAGGCTACAGGAAAATCTGGTCCAGGCTTTGGGCTCCTAAGAAGCATCTTGAAATAAAACTTTAATAGGTTTCAATCACTTCGCCCACACTTCAGAACAGGGGTGGTAAAATACAGGACATTCCTAAAAAATTTCGTTTCCCAGGTGATAAATTCCTTTATTAGTGGTCATATGCCAAAGATCCATCAGAAATAATGCTCACAAAATCATTAGTTCTCTCCACTTAAAAAGTAAAATTAGTTAACAGTAATCACTGGACTTTAAACAACTTTTCTATTGTAATGGCTGCAATCTGGAAATTTACCTTAAAAGTTCAAAAATCAGGTTGTAGTCCATGACTCTTTTTACCTTTAAAAAAACCAAAACCCATCCCATTTTTCTCCAAACACAAAACTTAGGATTATTAAGAAAACGTAAAAGTCACCTTTAACTCTGAATTCTTCTACAATTCCTTTTTTTTTTTTTTGCTCTAATTTACTTTTGGCTCCAAGTTTGCCTTTCTTTTATCCTTGCCTCAAACCACTTTGGCCTAAGGCTAAAGCCACTCCTAAAGAGGAAATTTGTTGGGTCAGTTTAAAATATTCAGGATTTCCTTGCCCTTTAAAGTAATACGTTTTCACCAATATTTCTCTTCATTTACACCAATTCAGTGACCAGTTAGGTCTGCAGTTGACCATCCTAAAATGAAATTTCTTTACTCCAGAACTCACACACATCTTGCTATTTGAAAATAATTAACAGCTTAAAAAATGGGAAATGATAGCACTCAAATAACCAGGTTAGTACCTAGAATAAAATGCACCTTGTTACCAATATTAACTGCACTTGATACACAATATTTCACACATTAACCAAACCAAAACTTTGGGAAGAAAAATTAGACCTTAAAGTTAAGAATTTCTGGACCTCCTTTTGCCTCCTGTGGGATATTCACATATCCAGATCACAGCTCCAGGCTCGCCTCTTCAACTTTTGGGAGGAATTCATTGTTAACAACTTACAGATATTATTGGCTAACATTTAAATCACAAGCATTTGAAGTTATTAGCGAAGTCTCTGCCTAAGAAATCCATTAGACATATAATACAAGCAAAAACCCACAGAAAAATTTTGAGAAGAAATCCAGAACTTAAGTTCTTAAGCTTCTATGAGAAGCTTTTTTTTTTTTTATTTGCAAAACTTTATAACCATTTAAACCTTAAGCCATGGCATCTCAATTCATGAAGAAAATTTCTCTATTTTAGTCAATTTAAAGCAGTTACTCAGACCCTCAATTGAACACTCAGGCTCTCACACTCCAGCTCAAGCTTCCCATTCAAAGCTTTCAGCCAACCATTTGTGCTTCTGACCAGCTCTCCTTGCCCTCACCTCTAGCATAGACACTGTTGCACTCACACAGGCACCAACACACACACACACAAAATCTAATTAAACTCAGATATTGAAGCCAAGTTGAATTAGATTCCATGTTGTCCAATACGTGTTGGGCCAAACTCTGCCATCTTCTCATCTTCTCAAACCTTAAAATGGCCATATCATTAGGTGGTTCTTTGACCTGCTGACCACCCCCACCAATATTTGGGACAACAGACAAGCTGTTATCCATGTCCAATAGCGCCCAGGTGGCTATGGACCATGCGGCTGTGTACCCCACAGGCGCTCAACTAAGAATCCCTTAATTAAAATCTCCCAAACACGAGATGCGAGTCCTACCTCTGAGAGAGCCGCTTACCTGGCCCTTGCTAACCAGACTCCTGACCCAACCCTAAATGGGTTATGTGAGGTACCTCAAGTCTGGGGTTCTCATTAGCTGGAGGGCTCAGGCAGCGGGGACTTCGGATCTTGGTGGAATCTCCATTAATGTCAACTAGAAAAAACGCAGAACTATTAAAAAGTCAAAATCACTCTTTAATCAAGGGAAAAGGGGTTAGCGCTACTAATACGACAACAGAGCTGCTTCCCATGACTGCACAGAGTCAAGACGCCCTGGTCACTAGCCCCTGGGAGTGCCACCGACTCAGGATGGACTCCAGGGAACAAAAGAATTTGGGGAACCTATATACCCTTTGGAAATCCAGGGGCAGGGAAAGATGATTGACATCACTATGGCTACAAGGAAAATGGGAGTGTTCAAACTACACTGACAAGACAATCATAGCTAGAAGCTAGGATGCAAGAGAAGGGGGCTGCTTACAATGGTTACTAAAGGATGGTTCATGCCCAGGTCTGACCTTCCTGAGAAAGGTTCTAATACAATAGGGGATGCTACCTAAAACAAAGAATTCCTTAGCATATGCTTATCTCACCCAACCAGGATTATCATTTCCCTTCAGGGTAGATTCATGGTAACAGGGAACAAGTACAATCTTTGGGGTCTCCAATCTACAAACTAAATCTAAAATTGGGGTTCATCAGATCCCACTAGGCCACAAGTTTGGGATTCCTAAATTCCATGCTGACAAGCGATAGCCCCTTGACCACATCTTTAGGACACAGACCTGGCTGACTTAAATTACAACTTGCCTTGGTCATTAATTCCAACTTCCAACTATATACACTCCCACTGAATGTTTGTGGTGAAATGCCCCTCTCGAGTAGCTACATTTACCAAATTCTACTCAGAAAGTTATCTCCTCATATGTTAGGCTAATAGTTGAACTTATTTTAAAAGGCCATAGAAGAAGCAGAGAACTTTTTTGGTGCAGATCCCTCCTCCATCATTATACCTCTAAATGCTACACAGATAAATGATCTTTATTGCTGTTCAACTGATTGGCACGTTTCTGTAGCAAGATATTCTGGAAACATTGGTTATCACATCCCTTCTAATCATCTTTTATAATTCTTAAAGAGACAGGCAATAATTCTTCCTTTCTAGTCATCCCCAGTCCCACTCCCTAACCCTCCTGCCCATATGGTCTTTACAGATGGATCTTCTAATGGAAGAGCCATTATGGTCATCAATAAACAACCCTCCTTCTGGGTAAGGTGGTGGTAGTCTAAATGCGGGTCACTTCCTCTCCCCAGCACACACCGACAAAGACTACCCCCAAAAGATTTTAAAAAATATTTTCAGAATGGAGGAACTATACAGTAGGGTGCAGAATTGAAGGTATGTGGGATTGGGGTTTTTCCAATCTATAAGAGGGTGAAAAAGCTTCCACCCAAACACGAGCCTATCCACCATCCCCCACCTCTCCTATGGAGCCCAAGTCAGAGACTGCACCCACCAGAACAAGTGAGAAAAGGAACACCTCTAGAGTGAGCAAGGGGAACCTCTAGGTCCTTGGGAGCTGACTAGAACTGCTGGGGACCTACCCCTGAAAGCAGCTAGACTGGAAACTCAGGCAGACAGAAGAGCACAGAACTTGAATGCCCCTGGGAAGGTAGCACAGAGAAGAGCTGCAAAGGACTGTGAAGATTCGAGAGCTTGCCTCAGGCAAAATCCTTGCTTCTCAATTCCATACACAGAAAACCTGCCCAGTTCACTCAGATTTCTGACTAAAGAAGGAAGGAAAAATATCCATGAAAATGACTAATTGTGCATAGGAACCTCAAAATCCTTAAAAAAAAAAAAAGACAGCAACCTTCAAGGATTTTTATGGAGGAAAAAACCAGGCTACAGAGAAAATACTGGAAGAAATTCAAACAGAGGCAAAACCTAAAAAAACAGAAATTATCCACAACCTGGAAGAATTTCTATTGGACCTTATCAAAAAGATGGAAGCCTTTTGGTTACAAAAGTGGTAAATGGTTAAAAAAATGAAGAAATCAAAGCTGAATACCAAAAGGTTAAAGCAGAAAACCAAAAGATTATAACAGAAAACCAGGACTTAAGGACCAGAATTGAACAACTGGAAACCACTGATCTTGGAAAACATCAAGAATTAATAAAGCAAAGTCCAAAGACTGACAAAATAGAAGAAAACATAAAATATCTCACTGACAAGGTGACAGATCAGGAAAACAGAGGAAGGAGAGACAATTTGAGAATCATTGGTATACCTGAAAAGCCAGAAATAAACAGAAACCATGACACCATACTACAAGTGATCATCCAAGAAAACTGCCCTGAAGTTCTTGAACAAGGAGGTAAAATAGACATTGTTCATAGAACACCCTCTATACTGCACTCCCAAAAATCAACTCCCAGAAATGTAATTGCCAAATTCCAGAGCTTTCAAACTAAGAAGAAAATCCTACAAGAAGCCAAAAAGAGGAAATTCAGATACCAAAGAGGACGAATCAGGATCACACAAGACCTGGCAGCTTCCACACTAAAGGACTGCAAGGCCTGGAAGACGATATTCAGAAAGGCAAGAGAACTGGGTCTTCAACCAAGAATCACATATCCATCAAAACTGACTGTATACTTCCAGGGGGAAGTATGGGTATTCAACAAAATAGAAGATTTCCAAGTATTTGTAAGGAAAAGACCAGAAATAAATGAAAGCTTGATATCCAAACACAAAGATTAAGAGAATCATGAAAAGGCAAATATGAAGGAGAAAATAGAAAAATGTTTTTTTCTATTCAAAATCTCTTCTTTAAGGGCTACAATGAGGTTAAATTATATATATATATATATATATATATATTAATATATGGGGAAATGTTATTTGTAATTCTCCAAAATGTTTTCATTATTATAGTAAATAAAAAGAATCATTCAAAGGAAAAGATTGGTGCATTAAGGGCCATAAAATGATATGCAAAAAAAGGATGGGGGGGGGATTGATGAATGTACCAAGAGGTACTTGAAGAAATAAAATGAATAGAATGATCTTTGTCACACAAAGATATACATGGGAAGGGGAGGGGAAGGATATTCTTATAAGGGGGAGAAGAAGAGAGTGCTAACAGGTAATAATAAAAAAATTACTCTCAGTGAAATCAATTCTGAGAGATTAGAGCATCTAGATCCATTGGGATCTTGAAGTCTATTTTATTATACAGGGTAAGGAAGAAAAGAAAACAAAGGGGTGTTAAGGGGGAGGGAACACAAAAAGGAGGGAAGGAGAGGGGGCAGGGAACTTAACAGAACCTAAAAAAAAAAACAAGAAGGGAAGAAAAGGGAGGGGCCAGAAAAGGAAGAATATCAAGGGAGGAGAATATGGGGATTGACTAAAAGTAAACTGGGTTAAAAGGATATAGGAGAAGAAGAAAGGATTGAACTAGGAGAGGATATCAAAATGTTAGGGAATTCAAAAGTGACAATAATAACTTTGAACGTGAATAGAATGAACTCACCAATAAAATGTAGACGAATGGACAAGTGGACAATAATCCAGAAACCTACCATATGTTGTCTTCTGGAAACACACATGAGGTGGGTAGATAATCACAAGGTCAGAATTGAAGGGTGGAATAAGACCTATTGGGCCTCAACTGACAAATAGAGGGCAGGAGTTGCAATCATGATATCTGACAAAGCCAAAGTAAAAATAGACCTGATTAAAAAGGATAGGGAAGATAAATGCATCCTAATAAAAGGGAGTATACACAATAAGGAAATATCACTAATCAACATGTATGCACCAAATGGTATAGCACCCAAATTTCTAATGGAGAAACTAGTAGAATTGAAGGAGGAAGTAGAGAGTAAAAATATAGTAATGGGAGATATAAACCCACCACTACCAAATTTAGATAAATCAAATCAAAAAATAAATAAGAAAGAGGTAAAAGAGGTGAATGAAATCTTGGAAAAATTAGAGTTTATACATATATATATATATATATATATATATATATATATATATATATATATATATATATATATATAGAGAGAGAGAGAGAGAGAGAGAGAGAGAGAGAGAGAGAGAGAGAGAGAGAGAGAGAGAGAGAGAAATGAATAGGGACAAAAAGGAATATACCTTGTTTATAGCAGCACATGGCACATTCACAAAGATTGACCATTGACCATATACTAGGTCATAAAAACATGGCACACAACTGCAGAAAAGCAGAAATAATAAATGCAACCTTTTCAGATCATAAGGCAATAAAAATAATGATCAGTAAGGGTACATGAATCCAAAATCAAAATCAAAAATTAATTGGAAATTGAATACTATGATTCTCCAAAATCAGCTATTGAAATCATAGAAACAATTAAAAATTTCATTGAAGAAAATTATAATGATGAGACATCCTATCAAACTCTATGGGATGCAGACAAAGCAGTACTCAGAGGAAAATTTATATCCTTGAGTTCATATATCAATAAATTATGGAGGGAAGAGGTCAATGAAATAGACATGCAAATCAAAAACTTGAAAGCAACAAATTTAACCCCCCCCCAGGAAAAAAAACAAATTAGAGTTCCTAAAAACTAAGGGAGAAATTAATAAAATCAAAAGTTATAGAACTATTGAACTAATAAATAAGACTAGAAGCTGGTATTTGGAAAAAAACAAACAAAATAGAAAAACTATTGGTCATTCTAATAAAAAAGAGGAAAGAAGAAAACCATATTAACAGTATGATGGATGGAAAGGGAGAACTCACCTCCAATGAAGAGGAAATGAAGGCAATCATTAAAATCTACTTTGCCCAACTATATGGCCATAAATATACCAACCTAGGTGATATGGATGAATAATTACAAAAATTTAAATTGCCTAGACTAACATAAGAAGAAATATAATTCTTAAATAATCCCATAGCAGAAAAAGAAATTAAACAGGTCATCAAAGAACACCCAAGAAAAAAATCCTCAGGGACTGATGGATTCACAAGTGAATTCTATCAAACATTCAAAGAACAGCTAATCCCAATACTAGACAAACTATTTGACATAATAAGCAAAGAGGGAGTTCTACCAGATTCATTTTATGACACAAATATGCTACTGATTCCAAAGTCAGGCAGACCAAAAGCAGAGAAAGAAAACTACAGACCTATCTCCTTAATGAACATAGATGTAAAAATCTTAAAACAGGATAGTAGTAAAAAGATTCCAGCAAGTCATCATGAGGGTTATTCACTATGATCAGGAAGGATTTATACCAGGAATGCATGGATGGTTCTATATAAGGAAATCCATCCACATAATTGACCATATCAACAAAGCAAACCAACAAAAATCACATGATTATCCCAATAGATGCAGAAAAAGCTTTTGACAAAATACAACACTCACTCCTATTGAAAAAAACTAGAAAGTATAGGAATAGAAGGGTCTTTATTTTTTTTTTTTGACAAAGATTTACTCATTTATTTATTTTCCTTTCTTAGGCCTGTGTTTATGTGTTCAGATTTTCTATTTGCTTTATGTCTTTTTTTAACATTATTTTATTTGGTCATTTCCAAGCATTATTCATTGAAGACAAAAATCATTTTCTTCCCCCCACCTATCCCATTACCGATGCGTGATTCCACTGGGTATCACAAGTGTTTTTGATTTTGAACCCTATTCCATGTTGTTGGTATTTGCACCAGAGTGTTCATTTAGAGTCTATCCTCAGTTATATCCCCTCAACCCCTGTAGTGTAGCAGTTGGTTTTCCTCAGTGTTTTTACTTCCACAGTTTGTCCTCTGCTTGTGGATAGTGTTTATTCTCCTAGATCCCTGCAGATTGTTCAGGGACATTGCATTGACACTAATAGAGAAGTCCATTACGGTCAATTGATCCACAGTGTGTCAGTCTCTGTGTACAATGTTTTCCTGGTTCTTCTCCTTTTGCTCTGCATCACTTCCTGGAGGTAGTTCCAGTCTCCATGGAATTCCTCCACTTTATTATTCCTTTTAGCACAATACTATTCCATCACCAACATATATCACAATTTGTTCAGCCATTCCCCAATTGAAGAGCATGCCTTCATTTTCCAATATGTGGCCACCACAAAGAGTGTAGCTATGAATATTCTTGTACAAGTCTTTTTCCTTAATATCTCTTTGGGGTACAAGCCCATCAGTGCGATGGCTTGATCATAGGGCAGACAGTCTTTTATCGCCCTTTGAGCATAGTTCCAAATTGCCCTCCAGAATGGTTGGATCAGTTCACAATCCCACCAGTAGCGGATTAGTGTCCCTAATTTGCCACATCCACTCTAGCATTCACTACATTTCTTTGCTGTCATGTTAGCCAATCTGCTAGGTATGAGGTGATACTTCAGAGTTCTTTTAATTTGCATCTCTCTGATTATAAGAGATTGAGAACATTTTCTCATGTGCCTATTAATAGTTTTGATTTCTTTATCTGAAAACTGCCTATTCATGACCCTTGCCCATTTATCAACTGGAGAATGGCTTGATTTTTTATACAATTGATATAGCTCCTTGTAAATTTGAATACGTAAACCTTTGTCTGAGGTATTTATGAGGATTGTTTCCCAATTTGTTGCTTTCCATCTGATTTTCGTTATCTTGGTTTTGTTTGTATAAAAACTTTTAATTTGATGGAGTCCAACTTATTTATTTTGAATTTTGTGACTCTCTAACACTTGCTTGGTTTTAAAATCTTTCCCTTCCCAAATGTCTGACATGTATACTATTCAGTGTTCACCTAATTTTCTTATAGTTTCCTTCTTTATGTTCAAGTCATTCACCCATTTTGAATTTATCTTGGTGTAGGGTGTGAGGTGTTGATCAAAACCTAATCTCTCCCACACTGTCTTCTAATTTTCCCAGCAGTTTTTATAAAATAGTGGATTTTTGTCCAAAAATCTGGGATCTTGGGGTTTGTCATATACTGTCTTACTGAGGTCACTTACCCCAAGTCTATTCCATTGATCCTCCTTTCTGTCTCTTAGTCAGCACCAAATTGTTTTGATGACTGCTGCTTTATAATATAGTCTGAGATCTGGGATTGGAAGGCCCCCTTCCTTTGTATTTTTTTCATTATTTCTTTGGATATCCTTGATCATTTGTTCTTACAAATGAACTTTGTTATGTTTTTTTTCAAAATCAGTAAAAAAAAATTTTTGGAATTTCAATGGGTATGGTACTAAATAGATAAATAAGTTTGGGTAGGATGTTCATTTTTATTGTATTGGCTCATCCTACCCATGAACAATTAATGTTTTTCCAATTGTTCAAGTCTAGTTTTAGTTGTGTGGAGAGTGTTTTGTAGTTGTGTTCATATAGTTCCTGTGTTTGTCTCGTGAGATATATTCCTAGGTATTTTATTTTGTCTAAGGTGATTTTGAATGGGATTTCTCTTTCTAGTTCTTGTTCCTGAGCTGTGTTGGAAATATATAGAAATGCTGATGACTTATGTGGGTTTATTTTGTATCCTGCAACTTTGCTAAAGTTGTTGATTATTTTGATTAGCTTTTTGGTTGAATCTCTAGGAAGTAGACCATCATGTCATCCGCAAAGAGTCATAACGTGGTCTCCTCCTTGCCTCTTTTAATTCCTTCAATTACTTTTTCTTCTCTAATTGCTACTGCTAGTGTTTCTAGTACAATGTCAAATAATAGAGGTGATAATGGGCATCCTTGTTTCACTCCTGATCTTATTGGGAATGCATTTAGTTTATCCCCATTGCAGATAATATTAGCTATTGGTTTTAGATATATACTGTTTATTATTTTTCAGAATGACCTTTCTATTCCTATGTTTTCTAGTGTTTTTAATAGGAATGGGTTTTGTATTTTATCAAAGTCTTTTTCTGCGTCTATTAAAATAATCATGTGATTCTTGTTGGTTTGTTTGTTGATGTGGTCAATTATTTGTGGATGGTTTTCCTAATATTGAACCAGCCCTGCATCCCTGGTATAAATCCTACTTGATCATGATGGATGACCCTTCTGATCACTTGCTGGAGTCTTTTTGCTAGTATCCTATTTAAGATTTTTGCATCAATATTCATTAGGGAGATTGGTCTATAGTTTTCTTTCTCTGTTTTTGACCTGCCTGGTTTTGGAATCAGTACCATGTTTGTGTCATAAAAGGAGTTTGGTAGAACTCCCTCTTTGCTTATTATGTCAAATAGTTTGTATAGTATTGGGATTAACTGTTCTTTGAATGTTTGATAGAATTCATTTGTGAATTGTAAAAAATATTATTTTAAATTTCAAAGTTTAAATTCGTTTTGAGAAGAATTTTAGGTAAAGAAGATGCTACCTCTCTGAATTCAGAACTGAACTGTTGGAGAAACCACCATGAAGAAGCCTCCAGACCACAAGTTGCACAAAATTGAACTTTGGGTGTGGTAGATTGAACATGTTTTTGTATGTATACTTTCATGCCAAAGGGGACTCTGGCTTTTTGTCAATGTGTCCAGCAATTATTGGTTTTGTTCTTTTTTTCTCTTATCCTCAAATTATTGTAATCTTTAAATTGATAATATTTTTATGATCCTTTTGGGAAGGACTTCTTCCCAGAGGATCAAATGGGGGGAATGTAAAATTGAGATTTAAACTCTGGACTTCAATCTCCACAAGCCCTTGCTTCACTTCCCCAGAATGCTTTGTAATCTCATGCAATTCTGAGGTGGGCCAAGATCAAGGAAGGATTGAAGCTGGTGGCAAAGTTTTTGATGCTCTTTCTCTCTTTTTGGACTTCTGTTTTGGAGCAGACATGCCTCTTTCCATAATGTAGGTGAGGTCTTGTCTAGGCCTCTGGCCTAGGCACGTTTTCCTTATCCTGTACTTTATTTAATCCTTAATTCTTAATAAACCTCTAAAAATATATAATACTCCTTGCAGAGAGAAACTAATTTCTACCTGCCTCAATCTCCCCTAAATTTTAACTGTTACAGAATCCATCAGGTCGTCAGGATTTTTTCTTAGGAAGTTCTTTGATGGCCTGTTGGATTTCATTTTCTGATATGGGATTTTTTATGAAATCTATGTCTTCTACTGTTAGTCTAGGCAATTTATATTTTTGTAAATATTCATCCAAATCACTTAGGTTGGTATATTTATTGCCATATAATTGGGCAAAGTTGCTTTTAATGATTGCCTTAATTTCCTCTTCATTGGAGGTGAGGTCCCACTTTTCATCCTTGATGCTTTTAATTTGCCTTTCTTCTTTCCTTTTTTTAATTAGATTAACCAGTACTTTGTCTGTTTTTTCTGATTTTTCAAAGTACCAGCTCCTAGTCTTGTCTATTAGTTGAATAGTTCTATCACTTTTGACTTTATTAATTTCTCCCTTAATTTTTAGGATCTCTAGTTTGGCTTTATTTTGGGGGTTTTTAATTTGTTCTCTATCAAGTTTTTTGATTTGCATTTCCAATTCATTGATCTCTGCCCTCCCTAATTTGTTAATATATGCACTCAAGGATAGGAATTTTCCTCTAAGTACTGCATTGGCTGCATCCCATAAGGTTTGAAAGGATGGCTCACCATTGTCATTTTCCTAAATGATATTATTAATTTTTTCTATGATTTCTTCTCAAACTAATCAATTTTGGAGTATCATATTATATAATTTCCAATTAATTTTTGATTTGGCTCTCCATATACCCTTACTGATCATTATTTTTATTGCCTAATGATCTGAAAAGGTTGCATTTATTATTTCTACTTTTCTGCATTTGAATGCCATGTTTCTATGATGTAGTGTATGAGCTATTTTTTGAATGTGCCATGTGGTGCTGAGAAGAAAGTGTATTCCTTTTTGTCCCTATTTATTTTTCTCCTATATCTATTAACTCTAATTTTTCTAGGATTTCATTTACCTCTTTTACCTCTTTCTTTTTTATTTTTTGGTTTGATTCATCTAAATTTGATAGTGGTTGGTTCAAGTCTCCCACTAATATTCTTTTACTGTCTATTTCCTCCTTCAATTCTATTAGTTTCTCCATTAGAATTTTGGATGCTATACCATTTGCTGTATACATGTTGATTAATTATATTTCCTCATGGTCTATACTCCCTTTTAATAGAATATATTTACCTTCCCTATTCTTTTTGATTAGGTATATTTTTGCTTTGTCTTTGTCAGATATCATGATTGCAACTCCTTCCTTCTTTCTATTAGTTGATGCCCAAAAGGTCTTACTCCATCATTTAATTCTAATCTTGTGCATATCAACCCACCTCATATGTGTTTCTTGAACACAAAATATGTTATGGTTTTGGGTTCTAATCCAATTTGCTATTTGTCTACTTTTTATGGGTGAGTTCATCCCATTCATGTTCAAAGTTGTGATTGCCTCTTGTGGATTCCCTGGCATTTTGATATCTTTCCCTAGTTCTGACCTTTCTTCTTCAGCTATAACCTTTTGAACCAGTGATTTACTTTAGGCCAACCCCCCTAGTCCCCTCCCTTGATATGTTTCCCTTTCTAGCTCTTCCCTTTTATTGCTCCCTTCCCCTCCCCCCTCTCCTTCCCTCTCTTTTTATACTACCTCCCTCCTCCCCCTCCTTGATTTTCCTTTCTCTCTTATCCTGTTGGGTAATATAGACTAATTCAGGATCCCAATGGATCTACATGTTTTTCCCTCTCAGAGTTGATTTCACTGAGAGTAAGGTTTAAGTAATACCACTTTGTGATCTCTTCCTCTCCTTCTCATATGAGAGTTCTTCCCCTCTCGTCCCCATGTGTATCTTTGTATGGGAAAGATTATTCTATTTAGTCCCCCCTTGCCATTTCTTGAAGTAAATCTTAGTATTGTCAATGATTTCCCCCCTCCCTTTTTCTTTCTTTGCCCCTCTTTCACCAATTCTTCTTGATGCCCCAATCTTTCCGTTTACATGATTCTTCTAACTACTCTTATGATGCATACAATTTTTGAGAGTTACACAATACATTTTGCCCACATATTGATATATATAATTTGATGTAAATGTAGTCCTTATATGAGAGGGTTTGACTTAAAGAAAAAGATAAGATTTTTCTCCTTTTCCCTTCCTTCCCTATTTACCTTTTCATGTTTCTCTTGCTTTCTGTGATTAGATATCAAATTTTCAACTAAGTTCTGGTCTTTTCTTAGTAAATACTTGGGAATCTTCTATTTTGTTGAATGTCCATACTTCCCCCAGAACTATATAGTCAGTTTTGATGGGTAGTTGATTCTTGGTTGGAGACCCAGCTCTCTTCTCTTTCTAATATTGTGTTCCATCCTTTGAGGTCTCTTAGCATGTTAGCCTCTAAGTCATGTGTGATCCTTATGGGGGCCCCTCTATATCTGAAGCTCCTCTTCTTGACTTCTTACAGGATTTTCTCCTTTGCTTGGAAGCTCTTGAATTTGGCGATTACATTCCTGGAAGTTGTCTTTTGGGGATTTAGTATAGAGGGTGTTCTATGAACCCTTTCTATTTCTATTTTGACCCTTTCTCCAGAACATGTGGGCAATTTTCTTCTATAATCTCCTGTAGTATAGCATTTAGGTTTTTGTTTATCTCTGGTTTTTCAGGCAGACCAATACTTCTCAAGTTGTCTCTTCCTCCTCTGTTTTCCTGGTCTGTCACCTTGTTAGTGAGATATGTTATGTTTTCTTCTAATTCATTAATTTTTTGGCTTTGCTTTATTAATTCTTGCTGTTTTGCAACTTCACTGTTTTCCAGTTGTTTATTTCTGGTCTTTAGGGACTGGATTTGTTTTGCAGCTTGTTCTAACCTTTTGTTAGAGACTTCCAGCTCTTTCAACAAGTGTGAAGTCTTGTTTATCAGACTTCTGATCTCTTTCTCCCATTTTTCTTTTCAGAAGTTTTCCATCTTTTGGATAAGCTCCAATTTAAGTTCTTCCAGAGCTTATGGATAATTTCCATTTGGGGAGGCATGTTTTGATTTTGTTTGGATTTCATCCTCTTTCTCTTCTTTTCCTTGGGTACTCCAGCCATAAAAGTTTTCAATAGTCACTTTTTTCCCTTTCTTCTTGGAGGCTTGATTTTGGGCCGTGTGAGCCATTCCTTTGGTGGTTTTATTCCCCTTTCATTTTTGGTCTGAGGTCTAGGTGATATGGATGGGTTTTTTGTGAATGTAGGTTGCCTCAGACTAGTTCTTCCCAGGCTCCAAGATTTCTTAGCACACCCTCCCCTGTGCTCAGCGTGGCCGCCCCTTTGTTCAGTGCGCCCACCCCTGGGCTTTGTGATCTCTTCTCACCTGTGCTCAGGAATCTCCTGTAAAACTTCTCTGAGGGGGTGGCACTCTGGTATTCCCTGTCAGTTTCCAGGGAGTCTGACTTCCCCCCCCACTACAGCAGGGGGGAAAGCTTTGGCCTTTGAAAGTTTTTACAGACTCTGGAGACTCCTCACTGTTCCCAGTTTTCAGGGGACCCGCAGTCTGTGCTCTCTCCAGTGCACAGGGTTCTCCTGTGAAACCGCCCTGAGAGGTCATTTCCTAGCAGTCTTTAGATCCCAAGGACCCTGGTGTGTACCCCCCCCCCCAGACAGAGAAGTTCTTCACTCACTCACTGTCCCAGTGAGTGCTCTGATACCCTACTCTGGTTGTGTGGAGGAGGTGGGGGGGGAAGGGTGGTTCAATTCATGTTTTTGTGCAAGCTTTTCCTCCTTCTCATAGTGTGGAAATGTTCAAACCCCATGTACCTTCATTTCTATGGGGTACTAGAGAGTTCCTCTGTTCTTCCAAAGGTGATTTTAATGCTCTTTTGAGGTAGTCTATTTTGCTTGGTGCCGGGGAGAGGAAGCAATTTGCGTCTAGATTGCAGCCATGTTTACCCTGAAGTCTGCAGCTATTGAAGGGTCTATCTTAAGAATAATAAATAGTATCTATCTAAAACCATCAGCCAACATCATCTGCAATGGGAATGAACTAGATGCATTCCCAATACAATCAGGAGTGAAACAAGGATGCCCATTTTCACCTTTATTATTCAACATTGTTCTAGAAATACTAGCAGTAACAATTAGAGAAGAAAAAGAAATTGATGATATTGAAATTGACAATGAGGAGACCAAGCTATCACTATTTGCTGATGATATGATTGTTTGCTTAAAGAATCCTAGAGAATCAACTAAAAAGCTAGTGGAAATAATCAACAACTTTACCAAAATTTCACGATACAAAATAAACCCACATAAGTCATCAACATTTCTATATATTTCCAACACATCTCAGCAGCAGGAATTAGAAGGAGAAATTCCATTCAAAATCACCATAGACAATATAAAATACTTAGGAATCTATCTACCAAGACAAACACAGTATCTATATGAACACAACTACAAAACACTCTCCACACAATTGAAACTAGTTTTGAGCAATTGGAAAAACATTAACTGCTCATGGATAGGATGGGCTAACAATAAAAATGACAATCCTACCCAAACTTATCTATCTATTTAGTTGCCTTGTCCATTGAATTTCCAAAAACATTTCTTTGCTGAATTAGAAAAATCCATAACAAAGTTCATTTTGAAGAACAAATGATTAATTATATCCAGGGAAATCATGAAAAAAAAATACAAGGGAAGGTGGTCTTGCAGTCCCAGATCTCAAACTATGTTATAAAGTAGTGGTCATAAAAATAATTTGGTACAGGCTAAGAGACAGAAAGAATGATAACTGGAATAGACTTGGGGTAAGTCACCTCAGCAAGACAGTCTATGACAAACCCAAAGTCCCCAGATTTTGGGACAAAACCCACTATTTGTTTAAAACTGCTGGGAAATTTTGAAGATAGTGTGGGAGAGATTAGGTTTGGATCAACACCTCAAACCCTCCACCAAGATAAACTCAAAATGGGTGAATGACTTGAACAGAAAGAAGAAAACTATAAGTAAATTTTTTGAACATGGAATAGTATACATGTCAGACCTTTGGGAAGGGAAAGATTTTAAAACCAAACAAGACATAGAAATAAGAATAACAAAATGTAAAATAAATAATTTCGACTACATCAAATTAAAAAGTTCAGTGCAAACAAAAACAAGGTAACCAAAATCAGAAGGGAAATAAAAAACTGGGAAACAATCTTCATAACAAAAACCTCTGACAAAGGTTTAATTATTCAAATTTACAAAGAGCTAAACCAATTGTATAAACAATCAATTCATTCTCCAATTGATAAATGGGCAAGGGACATGAATAGGCAGTTTTCAGTTAAAGAAATCAAAACTATCAATAAGCATATGAAAAAGTGCTCTAAATCTCTAATAATCAGAGAGATGCAAATCAAAACAATTCTGAGGTATCACCTCACACCTAGCAGATTGGCTAACATGACAGCTATGGAAAGTAACGACTGCTGGAGGGGATGTGGCAAAGTTGGAACATTAATTCATTTCTGGTGGATTTGTGAATTGATACAACCATTCTGGAGGGTATCTTGGAACTATGCCCAAAGGGTGATAAAAGACTGCCTACCTTTTGACCAAGCCATAAGACTGCTGGGTTTGTATCCCAAAGAGATAAGAAAAAAGACATTTACAAAATATTCATAGCTACACTCCTTGTGGTGGCAAAAAACTGGAAAATGAGGGGATGCCCTTCAATTGGGGATAGGCTGAACAAATTGTGGTATATGTTGGTGATGGAATACTATTGAGCTCAAAGGAATAATAAAGTGGAAGATTTCCATGGGGATTGGAGCAACCTCCAGGAAGTGATGCAGAGCTAAAGGAGCAGAACCATGAGAACATTGCACACAGAGACTGATACACTGTGGTACAATTAAATGTAATGGACTTCTCCATTAATTTCAGTGCAATATCCCTGAACAGTCTGCAGAGATCAATGAGAAAAAAACACAATTCACATGCAGAGGAAAAACTGTGGGAGTAAAAGCACTGAGGAAAGGCAAGTGCTTGATTATAGGGCCTGAGGAGATATGGTTAGGAATGTAGACTGTAAATGAACATCCTAATGCAAACACCAACAGCATGGAAATGGGTTCGAATCAAGGACACATGTGATACCCAGTGGAATTGCATGTTGGCTATGGGAGGGGTGTTGGGAGGGGGGGAGGAAAAGAAATTTATCTTTGTATCCAAGGAATAATGTTTGAAATTGACCAAATCAACAATGAAGAGCTTGATCCTAAAAAATATAATAATAAAAATGAATAATCAACCTTTTTATAGCAAACAAAGGAGGATTCCGCCTAACATACTGTAAAAAATAGACTCGAATACAGGACTACAATCCCCATGAGCCTTTGCTCCACTTCCCCAGAATGCCTTGTAATCTCACCTGGGCCGAGATCTAGAAGGTATTTACGTGGATTCAAAGGCTTTTGAAGAGGTTTGGTTTTTTTTGGACTTCCGTTTTGGAGCAGAGGCGTCTCTTCCATGATGTGAGGTGATTTTGTCTAGGCCTCTGGCCTAGGCACATGTTTCTTACTTGTATATTCTTAATCTTTAACCTTTAATAAACCTCTAAAAAATATAATACTCCTTGCAGAGAGAAACTAATTTCTACCTGCCTCAGTCTCCCCATATTCCATAAATTTTAATCTTTACAATACAGAGATTGTAGTAGCTACTTTTGCCTTTCAAAAACTAGCTAATGTACCTTTTAACCTGTATTCTGATTTAATGTGGTCAAACTTTTTCCTTACATTGAAACAGCTAATTTATCTTCATCCAAAAGTTCTATTTTTCCATTTCTGTCAGAGCTCCAGAAGTTCATTCAAGCCTGTGATACCCCTTTCTACATTGGTTATGTCAGGGCCGATTCATCATTGCTAGGCCCTATTCATGAGGGCAATCATCTTGCTGATAACCTAACCGGTGCAAACTTTACAGTTATAGGGGATGCTGAGGCCAGCCCCAAAATACATCACCAGAATGCCTCTTCACTACATCACCAATGTCATATAACCAGAGAAGCTGCTAGAACCATCGTTTGTAATTGCTTCATTGTCCTTTAGACCTTCATTCTCCTAGCTACAGTGTTAATCCCAGAGGCCTCCAACCAAACTACCTTTGGCAGATGGATGTGGCACACATCCCCTCCTTTAGACATTTATCTTATGTACATGTCTCAATAGATACATTTTCTCATGTAATTATAGCTACAGCACACACAGGTGAAACATACAAGGATGTTTCTCAGCATTTATTTTCATGTTTCTCATATCTAGGTATGCCAAAAACAATACAAACAGACAATGGACCTGCATACACCTCCAAAGCCTTTGCAAAACTTTGTGCCACTTTTCCAATTTATCTCTTACACTAAACACTCAAAGCACAAATTGCTAAATTATAGGATGGTGATTTATCACATTTCTCTCCCCACCATATTGTAACTCATGCTATATTTGTTATTAATCAATTGAACCTTAACAGTGATGAATTGTCTTTTATAGATAGATGTTGGAATTTGGATAAAACTTCTCCAAAACCTTTAATAAAATGCAAAGATGTATTATCAGGTGTGTGGAAAGGTCCAAATCCACTGCTAACAAGCAGATCAGGCTTTGCTTGAGTTTTTCCACAGGATTTGAACTCACCTATCTGGATCCCTGATTTGATCAATCAACCAGCAGCCAAAGCCTCCCAGCCTGCCTCCCTGCCCACCCCCACCACCTCCTAGCAGCGCATCTTCATTATCTATGACCCCACCTCCACCTGACCCTGTTGACAAGCTGATACAACCTGTGGGCTGACTATCTCTACATCCTTATGCATTGCCTCAGCTCCAGTCTCCTTGCTGACAACTTGCTGCTTCAACCTGTACCACAGGTCCCCCGTCATGGGGACAACTGAAAGCCCTCTCACAAAAAGCTATAGATATAGTTAGGAAACACAACCAGGAGCCAACCCCAGTCATGGTTTTTGTTGCTATGCTTGCAATTTCTGCCTTTCAGGTAAAGACAGTTTTTGCTACCGCTCACTGGTTTTACTTCCCAGAACCTCCTATTTTTCCTTCTGCCACATGGCTCAATGATTTCCAAGTATATACCAATGATTATGAATTTCTCGGTGGTTCCACAGACAATTATATACTGCACACATCCTTTCTTAATTTTACATGATCAAACTTGTCTCACATGTCACCTTTATATTTTACCATTGGGCCTGACCCAACTTCAGGCTGTTTATCAGTAGATTTTCACTCATTTCTTACTGACTTTCCTAGCAAAGACAACAAGAGACTTGTGTGACTACTTCAAATGCTATCCCCTGTTTTCTCACTAGATGCATTTTCAGTTTAGTTAACTCATAAACATCCCCCTGAAAATATCCCTGAGTATAAACAACTCTCATACAAATATTGGCAACAAATTGATGATGAACATAGTTTTTCTCCTTGGAGATAATGTGGATTCCCCCATAAGGGTGTCCAATATCCTATAATTAATAACTCATTCCACATCTTCAATTGGCCTATTTTTAGCCCAGGTTTTCATTTTAGAACATTTCATGATCTTATTGCTGAATTCACCAAAGTCAATTGGACCAAAGTCAATCAGGTTTTCCCCTCTGAGGAGCCAATGTCCTGTTGGTATGATCCTGGGTGGCTTTCACACCTTTTGGTCTTTTTTGAAAACCCCCAGTCTTCCATTACTCACTTCTCTTTATAGAGATTGATTGCCTTACTTCATCCTGCTGTTTTGTTATGTCCCAACAACAAGAAAGATTTCAGATATGCCCATGCATGTGTTAGATCTCCTCAATAAGTCAATTATCAGATGAAAAACCAAAAACATAAAAAGAAAAATAAATAGAAGGAAAATTAAACTTTGGGAGAAATAAGATAAATTTAAAATCAGAATCAAAGTATAAAAAACTATGTAAATAAAATTCTGAATAAAACAGGAATAAATGCATAACAGGCCCTTGTATTAGGGTCCATTTAAAGTAAATTTCTATCCCACAATTCTATAGGAAAAAATGCAGTAATATTTTATTTACCCATTATAAGCCAGGGCTACATGAAGTTGCCATACTATAAGAGAGGAAAAAGGACTAGATTTTTGTGTAAAAGGGAAGTGTCATTCCTGGTTTGATCTAACATTATTTCTCATGGATAGGGGAGCTATAACAGCCAATTGTTAGGTACTTTCATAGAAATTATTTCATAAGAAGTGTAGTTCAAGGAGTCCTGAATCATAACATATGTCAAGTGCTGCAACCTCAAGTCTCACACTAGGTTCAAGTCTTTTCATATTGTTGTAGAAGTTCATCCATCCCATATGGATTGGTTTCTTTCTTTTTTGAATTGTGTGCTCTTTTTTGGCACTATTCAGGTTAAATCCATGCTTCTATGGCATGTTATATATGAAGTCTATGCTCCTTTTTTATCTCAATTCCAAGAATCAGACACAAACATTAATCACAATCCCATAATATTTATCAATAAATGACAGGTTTCCATAATATAAAGATTTTGGGGTATGAATTTATATGCTAAGCAAATGGATATCTTAGCTTATTCTACTGAAAAAATTGAAAATAGTTAAAAATCTTCAGTACTGGTGACATGTTCTAAAAATGCAAAAAATGAGAAAAAAATTAAACACTGTATGGCACATGTAGGAAAAAAAACAAGAATGTTAAAAATATGTATTTTTCACAATTACAGATGTACTGTATTAAAAAATCAATTTTTATTTTTTGCAGAGGGGAAACAAAACTGAAAAGGGCTAATATCAACAAAATGGTAGAGTCTAAGGGGCATCATTTTTCTGCCCCACATGGAGGGGCAATAGCACCCTGAGTATTTTGTGGATGAGTTCCACTTATGTAATACTGTTGTGGGGTCAGTTGCTTTGGGTTATTTTCCCAATTTCAATTCCTAGACTTGTAATTCCTAAAATTGTGATTCCTATAATCATTATTATAGGTATTTCTATCATTCCTAAAGTTGTGATTTCTATGATCATTATTATAGTCATTTCTATGGTTATTATTTCTATAGTTATTAAATTGCATATTTTTTCTGATTGCCTTGAATAAATTTCTACGCTCTATCATTTTATGGCCCTTCTTCTCACAGAAGTGGTAGGTAATAGATCGATAGTTAGATTCTTAGAGAGGTACAAGTGCCTTTGGTTGAATATCATACCCTTTATTTCTTTTTTTTTCCTTCATTTTTTAAAAATGGACTTTATTAAATTTCTTTTTTTTTAATATTATTTTATTTGGTCGTTTTCATACATTGTTCACTGGAAACAAAGATTGTTTTCTTTTCCTCCCCTCCCCTCTCCCCCCCCCCCGCCTTTCCCTCTCCCATAGCCGACGCATGATTCCACTGGTTGTCACATGTGTTCTTGACTCGAACCCATTTCCCTGTTGTTGGAGTTTGCATTATAGTGTTCATTTAGAGTCTCTCCTCAGTCTTATCTCCTCCAACCCTGTAGTCAAGCAGTTGCTTTTCAGCGGTGTTTTTACTCCCACAGTTTATCCTCTGCTTGTGGGTAGTATTTTTTTTTAGATCCCTGCAGATTGTTCAGGGATTGCATTGATACTAATGGAGAAGTCCATCACCTTCGATTGTACCACAATGTATCAGTCTCTGTGTACAGTGTTTTCCTGGTTCTGCTCCTCTCGCTCTGCATTACTTCCTGGAGGTTGTTCCAGTCTCCATGGAACTTCTCCACTTTATTATTCCTTTTAGCACAATAGTATTCCATCACCAACATATACCACAATTTGTTCAGCCATTCCCCAATTGACGGGCATCCCCACATTTTCCAATTTTTGGCCACCACAAAGAGCGCAGCTATGAATATTTTTGTACAAGTCTTTTTGTCCATTATCTCTTTGGGGTACAAGCACAGCAGTGCTATGGCTGGATCAAAGGGCAGACAGTCTTTTATCGCCCTTTGGACATAGTTCCAAATTGCCCTCCAGAATGGTTGGATCAATTCACAACTCCACCAGCAATGAATCAATGTCCCCACTTTGCCACATCCCCTCCAGCATTCATTACTTTGCATAGCTGTCATGTTAGCCAATCTGCTAGGTGTGAGATGATACCTCAGAGTTGTTTTGATTTGCATCTCTCTGATTATAAGAGATGTAGAGCACTTTTTCATGTGCTTATTAATAGTTTTGTTTTCTTTGGCTGAGAATTGCCTGTTCATGTCCCTTGCCCATTTGTCAATTGGAGAATGGCTTGATTTTTTGTACAATTGATTTAGTTCTTTATAAATTTTAGTAATTAAACCCTTGTCAGAGGTTTTTATGAAGATTGTTTCCCAATTTGTTGCTACCCTTCTGATTTTGGTTACATTGGTTTTGTTTGTACAAAAACTTTTTAATTTGATGTAATCCAGATTATTTATTTTGCATTTTGTAACTCTTTCTAATTCTTGCTTGGTTTTGAAGTATTTCCCTTCCCAAAGGTCTGACATGTATACTATTCTGTGTTTGCCTAATTTTCTTATAGTTTCCTTCTTTATGTTCAAGTCATTCATCCATTTTGAATTTATCTTGGTGTAGGGTGTGAGGTGTTGATCTAAGCCTAATCTTTCCCACACTGTCCTCCAATTTTCCCAACAGTTTTTATGAAATAGTGGATTTTTGTCCCAAAAGCTGGGATCTTTGGGTTTGTCATATACTGTCTTGCTGAGGTTGCTTGCCCCCAGTCTATTCCACTGGTCCTCCTTTCTGTCTCTTAGCAAGTACCAAATTGTTTTGATGACCGCTGCTTTATAATATAGTCTGAGATCTGGGACTGCAAGACCCCCTTCCTTTGTGTTTTTTTTCATTAATTCCCTGGATATCCTTGATCTTTTGTTCTTCCAAATGAACTTTGTTATGTTTTTTTCTAAATCAGTAAAAAAAATTTTTGGAAGTTCCATGGGTATGGCACTAAATAGATAGATGAGTTTGGGTAGGATGGTCATTTTTATTATATTGGCTCGTCCTACCCATGAGCAGTTAATGTTCTTCCAATTGTTCAAGTCTAGTTTTAGTTGTGTGGAAAGTGTTTTGTAGTTGTGTTCATATAGATCCTGTGTTTGTCTCGGGAGATAGATTCCTAAGAATTTTATTTTGTCTTGGGTAATTTTGAATGGGATTTCTCTTTCTAGTTCTTGCTGCTGAGCTGTGTTGGAATTATATAGAAATGCTGATGACTTATGTGGGTTTATTTTGTATCCTGCAACTTTGCTAAAGTTGTTGATTATTTCAATTAGCTTTTTGGTTGAGTCTCTAGGATTCTTTAAGTAGACCATCATGTCATCTGCAAAGAGTGATAATTTGGTCTCCTCCTTGCCTATTTTGATGCCTTCAATTTCTTTTTCTTCTCTAATTGCTACTGCTAGTGTTTCTAATACAATGTCAAATAATAGAGGTGATAATGGGCATCCTTGTTTCACTCCTGATCTTAATGGGAATGGGTTTAGTTTATCCCCATTGCAGATGATATTAGCTGATGGTTTTAGATATATACTGCTTATTATTTTTAGGAATGACCCTTCTATTCCTATGCTTTCTAGTGTTTTTAGTAGGAATGGGTGTTGTATTTTATCAAAGGCTTTTTCTGCATCTATTGAGATAATCATGTGATTCTTGTTGGTTTGCTTGTTGATGTGGTCAATTATGTGGATGGTTTTCCTAATGTTGAACCAGCCCTGCATCCCTGGTATGAATCCTACTTGATCATGGTGGATGACCCTTCTAATCACTTGCTGGAGTCTTTTTGCTAGTATCCTATTTAAGATTTTTGCATCTATATTCATTAGGGAGATTGGCCTATAGTTTTCTTTCTCTGTTTTTGGCCTGCCTGGCTTTGGAATTAGTACCATGCTTGTGTCATAAAAGGAGTTTGGTAGGACTCCCTCTTTGCTTATTATGTCAAATAGTTTGTGTAATATTGGGGTTAACTGTTCTCTGAATGTTTGATAGAATTCACTGGTGAATCCATCAGGCCCTGGGGATTTTTTCTTAGGCAGTTCTTTGATGGCTTGATGGATTTCAATTTCTGATATGGGATTATTTAAGAAAACTATTTCTTCTTCTGTTAGTCTAGGCCATTTATATTTTTGTAAATATTCATCCATATCACCTAGGTTGGTATATTTATTGCCATATAGTTGGGCAAAGTAGTTTTTAATGATTGCCTTAATTTCCTCTTCATTTGAGGTGAGATCCCCCTTTTCATCCTTGATGCTATTAATTTGCCTTTCTTTTTTCCTTTTTTTAATTAAATTAACCAGTACTTTGTCTATTTTGTCTGTTTTTTCAAAGTACCAGCTTCTAGTCTTGTTTATTAGCTCAATAGTTCTGTCACTTTCTATTTTATTAATTTCTCCCTTAATTTTTAGGATCTCTAGTATGGTTTTCTTCTGGGGATTTTTAATTTGTTCATTCTCAAGTTTTTTGATTTGCATTTCCAATTCCTTGGTCTCTGTCCTCCCTAATTTGTTAATATATGCACTCAGGGATATGAATTTTCCTCTAAGTACTGCCTTGGCTGCATCCCATAAGGTTTGAAAGGATGTTTCGCCGTTGTCATTTTCTTCAACGAAATTGTTAATTGTTTCTATGATTTCTTCTCTAACTATCCGATTTTGGAGTATCATGTTATTTAATTTCCAATTAATTTTTGATTTGGGTCTCCATGTACCCTTGCCGATCAATATTTTAATTGCCTTGTGATCTGAAAAGGCTGCAGTTAATATTTCTGCTTTTCTGCATTTAAGTGCCATGTTTCTATGACCTAGTGTATGATCTATTTTTGTGAATGTGCCATGGGGTGCTGAAAAGAAGGTGTATTCTTTTTTGTCCCTATTTATTTTTCTCCATATGTCTATTAATTCTAATTTTTCTAAGATTTCATTCACCTCTTTTACCTCATTCTTATTTATTTTTTGATTTGATTTATCTAAATTTGATAGTGGTTGGTTCAAGTCTCCCACTAATATGGTTTTACTGTCTAATTCCTCCTTCAATTCTCCTAGTTTCTCTATTAAAAATTTGGATGCTATACCATTTGGTGCATACATGTTGATTAGTGATATTTCCTCATTGTCTATATTTCCTTTTAGCAGAATATATTTACCTTCCCTGTCCCTTTTGTTCAGGTCTATTTGTACTTTGGCTTTGTCAGATATCATGATTGCAACTCCTGCCTTCTTTCTATCGGTTGAGGCCCAAAAGGTCTTACTCCAACCTTTAATTCTAACCTTGTGAGTGTCAACCCGTCTCATATGTGTTTCTTGAAGACAACATATGGTAGGGTTTTGTGTTCTAATCCAATCTGCTATTTGTCTGCGTTTTATGGGTGAGTTCATCCCATTCACGTTCAAAGTTATGATTGTTATTTGTGGATTCGCTGGCATTTTGATATCTTCCCCTAGTTCTGACCTTTCTTCTTTAGCTTTCTCCTTTTGAACCAGTGATTTACTTTAGGTCAGTCCCCCTAGTCCCCTCCCTTGAGATGCTTCCCTTTCTAGCCCCTCCCTTTTTATGCTCCCTTCCCCTCCCCCCTCTCCTTCCCTCCATTTTTGTACTCCCTCCCCTCTCCCCCTCCTTAATTTTCCTTTCTTTCTTGCCCTAATGGATAAGATAGAATTTAGGATCCCACTGGATCTAGATGTTCTTCCCTCTCAGATTTGATTTCACTGAGAGTAAGGTTTAAGTAATTCCACTTCACGCTCTCTTCCTCTCCTTCTCATATGAGAGTTCTTCCCCTCCCCTTCCCATGTGTATCTTTATATGGGAAAGTTTATTCTATTGATTCCCCCCCCTATTTCTTGAAGTTAATCTTAGTATTATCACGGTTCCCCCCTCCCTTTTCCTTTTTTTGCCCCAACTTTCCCCAAATCTTCTTAATTCCCCAATCTTTCCCTATGCATGTTTCTTCTAACTACTCTTATGATGATACAATTTATAAGAGTTCCACAAAACATTTTCCCCACATATTAATATATATAATTAGATGTAAATGTAGTCCTTATAGAAGGGAGTTTGATTTAAAGAGAAAGATAAGATTTATCTCCTTTTCCCTTTCTTTCATATTTACCTTTTCATGTTTCTCTTGCTTTCTGTGCTTGGATATCGAACTTTCCACAGAGCTCTGGTCTTTTCTTAGCAAATGCTTGGAAATCTTCTATTTTGTTGAATGCCCATACTTTCCCCTGGAAGTATATAGTCAGTTTTGCTGGGTAGTTGATTCTTGGTTGGAGACCCAGCTCTCTTGCCTTTCTAAATATCGTGTTCCATGCTTTGCGGTCTCTTAGTGTATTAGCCGCTAGGTCGTGTGTGATCCTTATGGGAGCCTCCTTATATCTGAAGCTCTTCTTCTTGGCTTCTTGTAGGATTTTCTCCTTTACTTGGAAGCTCTTGAATTTGGCAATTACATTCCTAGGCGTTGTCTTTTGGGGATTTAGTATAGAAGGTGTTCTATGAATCCTTTCTATTTCTATTTTGCCCCCTTGCTCCAGAACGTGGGGGCAATTTTCTTTTATAATCTCCTCTAGAATAAAATCCAATTTGTTGTTTACCTCTGGTTTTTCTGGGAGACCGATGATACGGAGATTTTCTCGTCTTCCTCTGTTCTCCAGGTCCATGACCTTCTCAGTGAGATATTTTCTGTTTTCTTCCAATTCATTAATTATTTGGGTTTGCTTTATTGATTCTTGCTGTTTTATCATCTCACTTTCTTCGAGGTCCTTAATTCTGGTCATTAGGGACTGGATTTGCTTTTCAGCCTTGTCTGCCCTTCTATTGGATGCTTCGAGTTCTTTTTCCAATTGAGCAGTCTTATCTGTCAGACAGCTGATCTCTTTCTCCCATTTTTCTTTCCAGAAGGTTTCCATCTTTTGGATAAGTTCCAGTTTGAGATCTTCCAGAGCTTGTTGATAGTTTCCATTTTGGGAGGCGTGTTCTGAATTTTTTTGGATTTCCTCCTCATTCTCCTCTTTTCCTTGGGTACTTCCACCATAAAAGTTTTCAATAGTCACTTTTTTCCCTTTCTTCCTGGAGGCTTGATTTTGGGCCATGTGAGCCATCCCTTTGGTGGTTTTATTTCCCTTTCCTTTTTGGTCTGGGGTCTGGGTTATAAGAGCGGTTTTTCTGTGAATTTAGGTTGCTTCAGACTAGTTCTTCCCAGCCTCCGAGCCCAGGTATTCAGCTCCGCCCAGATAATCAGCGCGCGTTGTTCAGCGCAGCCCGCACCGAGTCCAGGTCCGCTGGATTCTCCAGTAAAAGCGCCCTGAGACGTTTTTTTCCTGGCAGTCCCCAGATCCCAAGGACCCTGGAGTGCCCCCCCAGACAGAGAAGCTCCCCACTCACTCGCTGTCCCGGTGAGCGCTCAGGTAGCTCACTCTGGTTTAGTGGGGGAGGTGGGGTGGGGGAAGGGCGGCTCAGTTCACTTTTCTGTGCAAGCTTTTCCTTCTTGTTTTAGTGTGGAAATGTTCAAGCCCCACGTACCTTTGCCTCTGTGGGGTACTAGGGAGTCCTTCTGTTCCTCCAAAGGTGATTTTATGCTCCTTTGATGTAGTCTATTTCGTTCGGTGCTGGGGAGAGGAAGCGTGCCGCGTCTAGATTGCAGCCATGTTTACCCGGAAGTCCATACCCTTTATTTCTTAAATATTTCAATTCTTTCTGAATTGTTTCCATGAAATCATTAGTCTCTTCCTCTTTTTCTTTGTTTCCTTTTGAAACATATACTGCATTTTTGTTTTGTTTTGTTTTTTTTTCTCAATTTGTCAAAATTTATTTCAGGCCACCTTGGGCAATGGGTCTTAAAATAATTTCTGATAATTTTGTAAGAGTTATTGACAAAGTGTCTTCTAATTTGCCTTATGTCATTTTCTTTAGAAATATCAAATTCACCAGGTAAACATGGTTGCAATCTAGACGCAAACTGCTTCCTCTCCCCCGGCCCTGAATGAAATAGACTACCTCAAAAGAGCATAAAAATCATCTTTAGAAGAATGGAGGGTCTCTCCAGTAGGCCACAGCAAGGAAGGTACATGGGGTTTGAGCATTTCTACACTATAAGAAGGAGAAAAAGCTCACACTCAAACGTGAGCTGAGCTACCCTTCCCCACCTTACCTACTGAACCAGAGTAGGGACGAGCACACTCACCAGAGATAGTGACTGAGTGAGGAAAGTCTCTGTCTGGGGGGAAGGGGGGAACACCAGGGTCATTGGGATCTAATGAGGACAGCCAGGGAACTATCCCTCAGAGAGGTTTCACAGGAGACCCCTGCACATTGGAGAGTGCGCAGACTGCAGGGGCTCTTGCAAACTGCGAACACTGTGGAGACTCTAGATACTGCCTAAGGCAGAAGCTCTGCTCCTCACTGCAGTGAGGGGGGGCACACCAGGGTCCTTGGGAATTGACAAGGTCTACCAGGGAACTACCCCTCAGAGCAGTGTCACAGGAGACTCCTGCACACAGGAGAGAAGAGACCACAGACCACACAGGAAGGTGTGCTAACAAACTGTGGAGGCTGCTGAGGAAGAACCAGCCTGAGGCAAAAGCACCGCCACTTAAATGCATAGAAAACCCACCCATCTCACTCAGACCTCTGACTAAAAAGGAAAGGGAAAACCACCAAAAGCATGGCTCACACTGCCCAAGATAACTCTCCAAGAAGAAAGGGAAAAACATTACTATTGAAAACTTTTACAGGGTGTGAATCTTAAAATTTCTCAGACTTGTGAATGTTAAAAATTCTCAGATTCTACCTTAGAACATTTGATTAAGACCATTCCCCATTTTAAACAATGAAGGTACTTGATCAGGAATGTGAGAACTCTAACATTACTGCACCCATACTTAAGCATACTTTAGGGGAAGATAAAGTTGTAAAATCCATACTGAACAATGAAAAAGTACTTAACTCATACTTATAGTGAGGCAAAAGTCCTTAAGCTAAGTCTATTTTTAGATCTAATACAAAAAGGTGCTAAGTACTGTTACAAGGGAATCACTTTAAAAGACTGATATATATATTAATTTAAGGTCGCCAAGGAATCAGCTATGTAATTCCTAAATGAAAAACTCAAGTCAGCCGTCAGCCTTTTTTGGAGTTTAATTACAATAGGAGTAAGAAAGGGATTAGATATATATATAGAGAGAGAAGGGAATAGGGCTTAAATACCCCTTCTGTTTAGGCTGGGCCAAAAGGCCCAAGCCCTTAGATAGCTGGGGCAAAGAAAAAAGATCAGTCCCTATTACTCACGTGTCCAAAATGGAGAAACAGTCTCAGAGGCCCCCACCTTCTGCTTCCTTCAGAGCCAGCTTCCTCAGAGCCCAGGAACCACACGGACCAAAAAACTCCCACCTCCCCCAGTCTCCAGACCCTCCTATCTTTAAGGACACCATCCAAGTTGCCTCCCCTCAGTCCTCACATCTACCAATCACTCTTCATCAATTTCCCTGTCAATGGAGGCTCTCGCTTAACCCAGGACCGCCCAGAGGTTTCTGGCTTTTGCACATGTCTGTTGAAGGTCATATTTTCAAATGATTAAATCTATACTCCTTTGCTACAGCCCTTTCTAAATCCTGTTAACTTGAGTATGGTAGAGATTGGAATAATTAAATTTTGATCTAGGCTGCAGCCCTTACTCAATCCTATTTGGACTGAATAGGGTGGAGATTTATTCCAAGAATCTCCATTGTATCAATTCTAAAATCAATCAAGACTCAAAGAAATTCCTTGTTCTATGCTTAAGCATAGGTCAAAGTCCTTTCCATTGTTCAGCAAAGGGTCTCTGTCCTAAAGTAATCTTAAGAAGGGAAGAGAAAGAACCTCCCATGCCAATGGGGTTCCCATTCCAATAGACTATCAGTAAGAAATTTTCCAAGTATGAAATATCCCAATGGTGAAATTTCCAACATTTATAAGTCTAAGGAATTTTGAGGTTTACAATCCCCCCTGATGATCATTGGGAGACTAGTCTCCCCATTGATCATTTAACATAATCATTTTGTAGTTCTAAATTCACTTCTAACTAAAGATATACACAATATTCAATTTTCTAAGAGAAATTAGAATAGTGAGAGAGGAAATAGAAAAGAAAAGAAAGCAAAACCAATGTTTGCTAGGTGCATTGACAGAAAGCCAAATTAGGGGCAGTCCCTTTTGGCATAAATGTTACAATAAATGTTCAATCAAAAGTTCAGTCCAATCAATCACATCCAAAGTTCATTCTTGATCTTCTTGATGAAGTGTAGGTTTTTGGCATCTTTCTGCAACAGTTCATTCTCTGGATATAAAAGTTTCAAGCTTCTTTCTTGAAGATCTTTTCTCGAACAAAATCAAAATCTTTAAAATTTTTATAAAAGTAAAATCTTAAACAAAAGTCTTGGATTTTTATAAAAATATAATCTCAAACAAAAAAAATTCAAAAATTCTTAGATTTTAAATTAAAATACAATCCCCCCTGAAGTAAGTATTAAAAAAAATCAAGTTTAGCTCAGAATGCAATGTTCAGTTATGGGGGTGTATGTGTCAATTATCAAAAGAATAGAAAAATAATCAAAAACATAAGAAAAATTCAAAATAGGCCTTGTATAGGTCCAGTTTAAAGTAATTTCTATCCCATAAGTATGTAGGACAGAATATAGTAATATTTCACTTAGCCATTTGTAGCCAAGACTACAGGAAGTTGCCATAATATAAGAAGGAAAGAATTAGAATTCTATTTTGATGGGGAAATGTCATTCCCTTGTCTGATTTTTTTCCTTCAGAGATATAGGGAGCCAGCATGATAGTCAAGCTTTGTACTTGTTTGAGTACTTCAAAAGGAGTGTAGATACAAGGAAGTCCTACGACTTAAACATAAGTTAAGCGTCGCAACCTTGAGTCTCACTTTAATATTTCATGTGTGCTCTATTGGCACTATTCAGGTTTAGTCTGTGCTCCTTGTTTTTATCCCTTTTCCTGGAATCAGATACCATTAATCACAGTCCTATAATATTTTATCAATAAATGGCAGGTTCCCATAGTTTAAAGCTTTTAGGCATATATTGATATTATAGCAAGATTATATATATTAACTTGTATTACTGCAGGGAAAAATAATATTAGTATTAATTATGTGTACCTTCAGTACAAAAAATGAGAAAAAAATCAAATATTCTGATAAAAAAAATAAAAGAAAAGAAATAAGAAAAAATAAGAAAAAAAATCAGTAATTCAATATATTCTTGAGAGAAAAAAAACCAGCATCCATTTGTCTATGGATTATTATCTCCAATTCTTATGATAAGATAGAGTCACAATTCATATGATAGGATAGAGTCAATCAGTCTCAGCAGAAGATGATTTCTTCACATGTGAGCAGTGAATCCAAGAGTCTCTTTCTCCAATCTTTATAGATGTTGGAGTAGTTAATAATATTTGGAATGGTCCTTCCCATGAAGGTTCAGTTGCTCCAGTTCGCTTGAAATTCTTGATATAAACTTTATCTCCTGGGTTCAGGTCATGCAGAGAAAAGTCTAATGGTCCAGCTTGTACTGCAGCTCCGGATGCATGAAGTTCACGTAGTTTGTGCTGTAACTCCTGTATATAGGAAGCAATAGTAATATCTCCCCCTAATAGCGATGTATAAGCCGGGGAGAAAGGCTTAGCCTGTATAGGCGGATGTCCAAAAAGCATCTCAAATGGTGAAATATGTAAGTCTCCTCTAGGCCTGCTTCTAAGATAAAATAGGGCCAGAGGGAGAATTTCAGGCCATTTTAAATGAGTCTCAGTGCATAATTTGCCAATCATAGTCTTAAGTTCTTTATTCATCCTCTCCACTTGGCCTGAGCTCTGGGGGTGATATGGAACATGGAATTTTGGAGTTATCCCCAAGCAAGAATATATTTGATTTAAGACAGAATCGGTAAAATGACTCCCTCTATCAGAGTCAATACGTGCTGGTAGGACAAAACGAGGAATAATTTCTTTTAAAAGTATCTTTGCAACAAAATCTGCTGTGGCTCGGGTCGTAGGAAATGCTTCCGGCCATCTGGTTAGTTGATCTACAATTACTAGACAAAATTTATAACGTCCAGCCTTTGGCATTGTTATGAAATCTATCTGTAGATGTTCAAAAGGTGTGTAAGCCAGAGGACATCCCCAAAAGGCTTTTCCACGATATGCATGTTGGTTATATGCCTGGCAAATAGGACAGGCTGAACATACTTTAGAGGCTACAGTAGTTATACCAGGGGCTATCCATACTCTCTTGACAGAGTCCACGATGCCCTGGGTGCCAAAATGACCATTTTTATGAATAGATTGGCAAATTTGGTTATAGAAACTTCTAGGGAGCAGGGGTTTTCCTTCAGGTGACACCCATACTCCATTAATTTGTTTTGCTTTAAATTTTTGTTTCCATTTTTCCACTTCCTTTTCATTTTAGGAGAGTGATAAATTTAAATTATCAGTGGTTGTTAATGTTAAAATTAATCCAGGTCCTTCTATGGCTGCTAGTTTTGCAGCGGCATCTGCTCGGTCATTTCCTCTAGAGACAGGGTCAGAGCCACCTGTATGGGCAGAGCAGTGAACTACAGCTAGGGCTTTAGGCACTTTGAGAGCAGAAAGAACTTCATTAATAATTTCTGCATTAGCTATGGATTTTCCAGCTGAGGTTAAAAATCCTCTCTGGAGCCATAGCATCCCGACTGAGTGACAAATGCCAAAAGCATATCTAGAATCCGTATAAAATGTTGCCTTTTTATCCTTGGCAATTATACAAGCTTGTTTTAGAGCTATGAGTTCTGCTCCTTGAGCGCTAATGTTAGAAGGTAGTGAAGCTGACCATTCAGTGGCAAATTCTGAGACTACGGCAGCTCCAGTGTAACCTATGCCATCCCTCATAAAAGAGGAACCATCGGTAAATAAAATCTGATCTGCATTGTCTAAGGGAGTGTCCAAGAGATTATCTCGAGGCTTTTCTGCCATGGACACTAATGTTTCACAGTTATGTAGTGGTTCTCCTGAAGTAGGTAAATCTGGAAGCAAGGTGGCAGGGTTAAGAGTTGAACAGCGTTTCAAGGTAATATTTTCACTATTTAATAAGGTTATTTCATACATTGTAATTCTGTGATCCGAGAATGCCTGTGTTCTATGTTTTACCAATAATGCTTCAATCTCATGTGGGCACATTATTGTTAATGGACATCCCAATACTAAATCAACGGTTTTTGTTACTAGTAAGGCTGTAGCAGCTACTCCTCTAAGGCATGGTGGTGCTCCTGCTGCTACTGGGTCTAGTTGGGCAGAATAATAAGCAATTGGGCGCTGAGAAGGTCCCAAAGTCTGAGTTAACACACCAGAGGCTACTCCTCTTCGCTCATGCACATATAAAGTAAATGGCTTGTTGTAATCTGGGATGCCTAGAGCAGGGGCAGACATGATAGCCTTTTTTAAACCTGATAGAGCTGACAAGTGTTCAGGCTCTAATTTGAGGGGTTCAGGAACCGAATCTTTTGTTAATGCTATAAGGGGTTTAGTGATTTCCCCATAGCAAGGAATCCATTGTCTACAAAACCCTGTTGCTCCTAAAATTGCTCTCAGCTGTTTCTTAGTGGTAGGAGCACTCAATTTTTGAATGTTCTCAATTCGTTTTGGAGAAATATAACGAGCACCCGCAGTCAAGATGAATCCCAAATATTCTACTTTTTGGAGACACCATTGAACTTTATCCTTAGAGATTTTATGTCCTCTTTTGTGCAATTCCAAAAGAAGGTGTTTGCTATCTTCTTGACATGTTTTTGCATCTGTTGAAGCCAAGAGTAGATCATCTATATATTTGATTAATTTGCTATTTTTAAATGTTATATTGTCTGTGTCTTGGCTCAAAATTTGCTCAAATAAGCTCGGACTTTCGACATAACCCTGTGGCAGCCAACACCAGGTATATTGTGATCCCTTCCAGGTGAAAGCAAAAATATGCCTGGAGTTTTCATGTATTGGTATGGAAAAGAAAGCTGAACACAAGTCTACTACTGTAAAGTATGTAGCTGTGCTAGGAATAGATGAAATAATAGTATGTATGTTAGAAACTACGGAGTGTCTCTTTATAACGTGATTATTCACTGCCCTTAGATCCTGTACGAATCTATAGATGTGCTTGCCATCGGGTCCTTTTTTTGGTTTTTTAACTGGCAGGATGGGTGTGTTGTATTCAGATTTGCAAGGGATTATTATTCCCTGTTCTATTAATTAGTTAATAACTGGTGTAATACCCTCAATTGCCTCCTTTGAGAGGGGATACTGAGGGATAGAAGGAGGTGGGCTAGATTTAGTTTTTATCTGCACAGGAACAGCAGATTTAAGTAAGCCTACATCAGAAGAAGATGTGGCCCAAAGAGACTCCGGTATATCTTTAGGTATTTCAAAAATGGAAGGTTCTTTTGCCTCCTGGTTTTCCAAGAGAAGTACAGGGAGTAAATTTAAAGATTCCTCTGGTACTTCTAATGATAATGAGCCATCTGGGGAGCAGGTTATTGTGGCTCTGAGTTTGCATAGAAGGTCCCTCCCCAGCAAATTTAAAGGGGAGTCAGGCATCAAAAGGAAGGAGTGTTGTACCTCTAGGGGTCCTACAGACACCATTCTAGGAGGAAGTCTTTTAACTCTTTGGGTTATTCCTGATACTCCCATTACATTCTCTGAGCCAATAGAATAACATTGTAAATCAGGTGTTCTCTTTAATACAGACCAGGAAGCTCCGGTGTCTAATAGACAATCATAATAGGTGTTACCCACTTTTAAGGTAACATGGGGTTCATTAGTATGGGGAGGGCAGTGGATAGGGACAACGGGTAGTAGGACATCAGGGTCTGGGAAATCAAAGGTTGTATCCTCTGATTCCTGTGCCCCAGCCCCCCCCGGGCACCATCATTGTGTTTGGGATATTCCTTGGGCACCCCCCTGAAGGGCACCTCTCTGAGGGTCATTAGTACCTCGAGTAATTTTTGGACGAGCGCCATTTCTCATATATTGTTGAGTATTATCATTAAAATTTTCTTCAATTTGAGCATTGTCATTAAATTCCCAATTCCTATTTCTATAATTCTGGTTTCTAAAGTTCTTATTTCTATATTCATTATAGTTATTTCCATAGTCATTATTATAATTTCTAGAATTCTGGTTTCTATAACCATTATCATAATTTCTATAGTTATTATTTCTAAAACCATTATTAAACTGTGTATTCCTTCCAAACATCTTAAGAAAGGTTCTACATTCCATCATTTTGTGGCCCTTCTTCTCACAGAAGTGGCAAGTAATGGATTGATAATTGGATTTCTGGAGAGGGGCAATTGTCGTTGGTTCATTATCATGCCCACTTTCTAATTTAGTTATCCTATCTATTACACATCTCATTTTTTTCTTCATTTCCTCCATGTCATCATTATTCTCTTTCTCCTTTTCTTCGTTTCCCTTAAAAACATATATAGCTGTTTTTCGCAATTCTTCAAGGTCCATATCTGACCATCTTGGGCATTGTGTTTTAAAATAATTTTTAATTACTTTGCAAGAATTGTTTACAAAGATTCTTCTAACTTGTCTTAAACTATTCTCTTTATTTAAGTCCCAATCTAAGTATCTGTCCCCAAACTCGATAATTCTGTCCATAAATCTGGAGGGTGTTTCGTTTTTCTTTTGCTTAATTTTTTCCAGTTCCATCTACTTATCTGTACTGTCCGCACATTCCTTCATGGCCGTGAGGATGGCCTCTCTACAACGGTATAGTTGTAGATAGTCCTCAGGATTATTATAGTCCCATTCAGGATCCTGAGATGGCCAATGTGCTGCATTACGCCCCCGGGTTTTGTTGACATGAGCAATTATTTTATTTTTTTCATGTTCACTTAAAAAAGCCTGTAGTAAGCTCTCAACGTCCTTGTAAGACGGATTATACTGAAAAAAATATGTCTCCCATCTTTTTTGTTACTAGAAAACGATCTTGTTCATATGTGGGGATATTTCGTGTAAATTCATTTATTTCTTGGGGAGTAAACGGTATCCTATGTCTTAAAGTCACCACATCCCCATTTCGTCCTATTTCAGGTACTTCTCTTAGAGGAAACAGGCCTGTAGTTGGATTTTGCACCTGTGGGTCAGTTTGACAAGGACAGGTTTCTCTAGGAGGACAAGATCTCCCTTGCATTGGAATTTGGTTTTCTGTAGGAGAAGGAACATAAGAAGCTGGGATTGCAGGGGAAGGGTTTTGGGGATTAAATTCAGACAAGTTTTGCACTACACGAGAGAAGCAGTCTGTTAACTGGGCTATAGGGAAGGTGTTTTCCATCTCTATTTCAGGGAAGGAAATTTCCTCATTCAAAGGTTCAGAAACAGGTCTGTTTCTGGTAGAGTGGGTGTTTGCCCATTGATCCTGTAAGAAACATTTTAGATCTTCTAATTGGGCTTGCATTTTATCCTCAATTTTTCCTATTTTATCTTCCATATCTCCCATTTTATCCTCAATATTTCCTATTTTATTCTCAATATTTCCTATTTTATCCTCAAGTTTTTCTATTTTATTCTCAATATTTCCTATTTTATCCTCAATTTTTTCTATTGTATCCTCAATTTTTTTTCTATTTTATCCTCAATTTTTTCTATTTTATCCTCAATATTTTCTATTTTATCCTCAATATTTTCTATTTTATCCTCATTTTTTTCTATTTTATCCTCAACATTTTCTATTTTATCCTCAATATTTTCTATTTTATCCTCATTTTGTTTTATTTTATCCTCATTTTGTTTTATTTTATCCTCATTTTGTTTTATTTTATCCTCAATATTTTTTATTTTTTCATCTCTAAATATAGTATTGAGGAGTACAAAAATGACAGTACCTATTAATATAAAAAATTTGGAGGTATCCTTCATTCCTCAATGCCCCTACTTCTTCAGCTGCCATATAATTGTCAAAGAATGTAGTACCCATTTATATATATATATATATATATATATATATATATATATATATATATATATATATATATATATATATTTGTAATTTCACAAAACACGTGGGGAGCAGGGCAAAGCAACTAACTTTCCACAGGGTTTTTTTTTTTAATGCAGGAAGTTGTTCCTTAAGGGAAAGGATATTTAGAAACAGTTCTTCCAGCCAGGACTTTAGAGTCCTGTTGCTGAGATTTAAAAACAGCTGTTTTCTGTCTATCAGAGTCACACAGCTGGGAAGTATCTGAGATCCGATTTGAACCCAGGACCTTCTGCCTCTAGGGCTGGCTCTCAATCCTCTGAGCTACCCAGCTGTCCCTTAAGATTAAAGGGAAGAAAAAGAAAAAACTGCTGATTCCAATTTAACTTAAGGAGAAAAGAGAAAAAGTTTTTTATACTCACGTGTTCTAGCAGCTGTGTCTTTAAGCCAAGT
Source organism: Monodelphis domestica (assembly GCF_027887165.1). NCBI lineage: Eukaryota > Metazoa > Chordata > Mammalia > Didelphimorphia > Didelphidae > Monodelphis > Monodelphis domestica. Next base: position 426,034,855 of record NC_077230.1, read on the forward strand.
TTTTTTGTTAAAAAAAAAAAAAGGACTAAGTGGTGAAACAGTATAGTAAAAAGGCAAGGAAAAAATTTTATTGAGAGGATTCTTTAGACTCCCGTGTGGTCAGCCACAATGCTACAAGGGAATCACTTTAAAAGACTGATATATATATTAATTTAAGGTCGCCAAGGAATCAGCTATGTAATTCCTAAATGAAAAACTCAAGTCAGCCATCAGCCTTTTTTGGAGTTTAATTACAATAGGAGTAAGAAAGGAATTAGATATATATATAGAGAGAGAGAAGGGAATAGGGCTTAAATACCCCTTCTGTTTAGGCTGGGCCAAAAGGCCCAAGCCCTTAGATAGCTGGGGCAAAGAAAAAAGATCAGTCCCTATTACTCACGTGTCCAAAATGGAGAAACAGTCTCAGAGGCCCCCACCTTCTGCTTCCTTCAGAGCCAGCTTCCTCAGAGCCCAGGAACCACACGGACCAAAAAACTCCCACCCCCCCCAGTCTCCAGACCCTCCTATCTTTAAGGACACCATCCAAGTTGCCTCCCCTCAGTCCTCACATCTACCAATCACTCTTCATCAATTTCCCTGTCAATGGAGGCTCTCGCTTAACCCAGGACCGCCCAGAGGTTTCTGGCTTTTGCACATGTCTGTTGAAGGTCATAATTTCAAATGATTAAATCTATACTCCTTTGCTACAGCCCTTTCTAAATCCTGTTAACTTGAGTATGGTAGAGATTGGAATAATTAAATTTTGATCTAGGCTGCAGCCCTTACTCAATCCTATTTGGACTGAATAGGGTGGAGATTTATTCCAAGTATCTCCATTGTATCAATTCTAAAATCAATCAAGACTCAAAGAAATTCCTTGTTCTATGCTTAAGCATAGGTCAAAGTCCTTTCCATTGTTCAGCAAAGGGTCTCTGTCCTAAAGTAATCTTAAGAAGGGAAGAGAAAGAACCTCCCATGCCAATGGGGTTCCCATTCCAATAGACTATCAGTAAGAAATTTTCCAAGTATGAAATATCCCAATGGTGAAATTTCCAACATTTATAAGTCTAAGGAATTTTGAGGTTTACAATCCCCCCTGATGATCATTGGGAGACTAGTCTCCCCATTGATCATTTAACATAATCATTTTGTAGTTCTAAATTCACTTCTAACTAAAGATATACACAATATTCAATTTTCTAAGAGAAATTAGAATAGTGAGAGAGGAAATAGAAAAGAAAAGAAAGCAAAACCAATGTTTGCTAGGTGCATTGACAGAAAGCCAAATTAGGGGCAGTCCCTTTTGGCATAAATGTTACAATAAATGTTCAATCAAAAGTTCAGTCCAATCAATCACATCCAAAGTTCATTCTTGATCTTCTTGATGAAGTGTAGGTTTTTGGCATCTTTCTGCAACAGTTCATTCTCTGGATATAAAAGTTTCAAGCTTCTTTCTTGAAGATCTTTTCTCGAACAAAATCAAAATCTTTAAAATTTTTATAAAAGTAAAATCTTAAACAAAAGTCTTGGATTTTTATAAAAATATAATCTCAAACAAAAAAAATTCAAAAATTCTTAGATTTTAAATTAAAATACAATCCCCCCTGAAGTAAGTATTAAAAAAAATCAAGTTTAGCTCAGAATGCAATGTTCAGTTATGGGGGTGTATGTGTCAATTATCAAAAGAATAGAAAAATAATCAAAAACATAAGAAAAATTCAAAATAGGCCTTGTATAGGTCCAGTTTAAAGTAATTTCTATCCCATAAGTATGTAGGACAGAATATAGTAATATTTCACTTAGCCATTTGTAGCCAAGACTACAGGAAGTTGCCATAATATAAGAAGGAAAGAATTAGAATTCTATTTTGATGGGGAAATGTCATTCCCTTGTCTGATTTTTTTCCTTCAGAGATATAGGGAGCCAGCATGATAGTCAAGCTTTGTACTTGTTTGAGTACTTCAAAAGGAGTGTAGATACAAGGAAGTCCTACGACTTAAACATAAGTTAAGCGTCGCAACCTTGAGTCTCACTTTAATATTTCATGTGTGCTCTATTGGCACTATTCAGGTTTAGTCTGTGCTCCTTGTTTTTATCCCTTTTCCTGGAATCAGATACCATTAATCACAGTCCTATAATATTTTATCAATAAATGGCAGGTTCCCATAGTTTAAAGCTTTTAGGCATATATTGATATTATAGCAAGATTATATATATTAACTTGTATTACTGCAGGGAAAAATAATATTAGTATTAATTATGTGTACCTTCAGTACAAAAAATGAGAAAAAAATCAAATATTCTGATAAAAAAAATAAAAGAAAAGAAATAAGAAAAAATAAGAAAAAAATCAGTAATTCAATATATTCTTGAGAGAAAAAAAACCAGCATCCATTTGTCTATGGATTATTATCTCCAATTCTTATGATAAGATAGAGTCACAATTCATATGATAGGATAGAGTCAATCAGTCTCAGCAGAAGATGATTTCTTCACATGTGAGCAGTGAATCCAAGAGTCTCTTTCTCCAATCTTTATAGATGTTGGAGTAGTTAATAATATTTGGAATGGTCCTTCCCATGAAGGTTCAGTTGCTCCAGTTCGCTTGAAATTCTTGATATAAACTTTATCTCCTGGGTTCAGGTCATGCAGAGAAAAGTCTAATGGTCCAGCTTGTACTGCAGCTCCGGATGCATGAAGTTCACGTAGTTTGTGCTGTAACTCCTGTATATAGGAAGCAATAGTAATATCTCCCCCTAATAGCGATGTATAAGCCGGGGAGAAAGGCTTAGCCTGTATAGGCGGATGTCCAAAAAGCATCTCAAATGGTGAAATATGTAAGTCTCCTCTAGGCCTGCTTCTAAGATAAAATAGGGCCAGAGGGAGAATTTCAGGCCATTTTAAAAGAGTCTCAGTGCATAATTTGCCAATCATAGTCTTAAGTTCTTTATTCATCCTCTCCACTTGGCCTGAGCTCTGGGGGTGATATGGAACATGGAATTTTGGAGTTATCCCCAAGCAAGAATATATTTGATTTAAGACAGAATCGGTAAAATGACTCCCTCTATCGGAGTCAATACGTGCTGGCAGGCCAAAAAGAGGAATAATTTCCTTTAAAAGTATCTTTGCAACAAAATCTGCTGTGGCTCGGGTCGTAGGAAATGCTTCCGGTCATCTGGTTAGTTGATCTACAATTACTAGACAAAATTTATAACGTTCAGCCTTTGGCATTGTTATGAAATCTATCTGTAGATGTTCAAAAGGTGTGTAAGCCAGAGGATGTCCCCAAAAGGCTTTTCCATGATATGCATGTTGGTTATATGCCTGGCAGATAGGGCAGGCTGAACATACTTTAGAGGCTATAGTAGTTATACCAGGGGCTATCCATACTCTCTTGACAGAGCCCACGATGCCCTGGGTGACAAAATGACCATTTTTATGAATAGATTGGCAAATTTGATTATAGAAACTTCTAGGGAGCAGGGGTTTTCCTTCAGATGACACCCATACTCCATTAATTTGTTTTGCTTTAAATTTTTGTTTCCATTTTTCCACTTCCTTTTCATTTTAGGAGAGTGATAAATTTAAATTATCAGTGGTTGTTAATGTTAAAATTAATCCAGGTCCTTCTATGGCTGCTAGTTTTGCAGCGGCATCTGCTCGGTCATTTCCTCTAGAGACAGGGTCAGAGCCACCTGTATGGGCAGAGCAGTGAACTACAGCTAGGGCTTTAGGCACTTTGAGAGCAGAAAGAACTTCATTAATAATTTCTGCATTAGCTATGGATTTTCCAGCTGAGGTTAAAAATCCTCTCTGGAGCCATAGCATCCCGACTGAGTGACAAATGCCAAAAGCATATCTAGAATCCGTATAAAATGTTGCCTTTTTATCCTTGGCAATTATACAAGCTTGTTTTAGAGCTATGAGTTCTGCTCCTTGAGCGCTAATGTTAGAAGGTAGTGAAGCTGACCATTCAGTGGCAAATTCTGAGACTACGGCAGCTCCAGTGTAACCTATGCCATCCCTCATAAAAGAGGAACCATCGGTAAATAAAATCTGATCTGCATTGTCTAAGGGAGTGTCCAAGAGATTATCTCGAGGCTTTTCTGCCATGGACACTAATGTTTCACAGTTATGTAGTGGTTCTCCTGAAGTAGGTAAATCTGGAAGCAAGGTGGCAGGGTTAAGAGTTGAACAGCGTTTCAAGGTAATATTTTCACTATTTAATAAGGTTATTTCATACATTGTAATTCTGTGATCCGAGAATGCCTGTGTTCTATGTTTTACCAATAATGCTTCAATCTCATGTGGGCACATTATTGTTAATGGACATCCCAATACTAAATCAACGGTTTTTGTTACTAGTAAGGCTGTAGCAGCTACTCCTCTAAGGCATGGTGGTGCTCCTGCTGCTACTGGGTCTAGTTGGGCAGAATAATAAGCAATTGGGCGCTGAGAAGGTCCCAAAGTCTGAGTTAACACACCAGAGGCTACTCCTCTTCGCTCATGCACATATAAAGTAAATGGCTTGTTGTAATCTGGGATGCCTAGAGCAGGGGCAGACATGATAGCCTTTTTTAAACCTGATAGAGCTGACAAGTGTTCAGGCTCTAATTTGAGGGGTTCAGGAACCGAATCTTTTGTTAATGCTATAAGGGGTTTAGTGATTTCCCCATAGCAAGGAATCCATTGTCTACAAAACCCTGTTGCTCCTAAAATTGCTCTCAGCTGTTTCTTAGTGGTAGGAGCACTCAATTTTTGAATGTTCTCAATTCGTTTTGGAGAAATATAACGAGCACCCGCAGTCAAGATGAATCCCAAATATTCTACTTTTTGGAGACACCATTGAACTTTATCCTTAGAGATTTTATGTCCTCTTTTGTGCAATTCCAAAAGAAGGTGTTTGCTATCTTCTTGACATGTTTTTGCATCTGTTGAAGCCAAGAGTAGATCATCTATATATTTGATTAATTTGCTATTTTTAAATGTTATATTGTCTGTGTCTTGGCTCAAAATTTGCTCAAATAAGCTCGGACTTTCGACATAACCCTGTGGCAGCCAACACCAGGTATATTGTGATCCCTTCCAGGTGAAAGCAAAAATATGCCTGGAGTTTTCATGTATTGGTATGGAAAAGAAAGCTGAACACAAGTCTACTACTGTAAAGTATGTAGCTGTGCTAGGAATAGATGAAATAATAGTATGTATGTTAGAAACTACGGAGTGTCTCTTTATAACGTGATTATTCACTGCCCTTAGATCCTGTACGAATCTATAGATGTGCTTGCCATCGGGTCCTTTTTTTGGTTTTTTAACTGGCAGGATGGGTGTGTTGTATTCAGATTTGCAAGGGATTATTATTCCCTGTTCTATTAATTAGTTAATAACTGGTGTAATACCCTCAATTGCCTCCTTTGAGAGGGGATACTGAGGGATAGAAGGAGGTGGGCTAGATTTAGTTTTTATCTGCACAGGAACAGCAGATTTAAGTAAGCCTACATCAGAAGAAGATGTGGCCCAAAGAGACTCCGGTATATCTTTAGGTATTTCAAAAATGGAAGGTTCTTTTGCCTCCTGGTTTTCCAAGAGAAGTACAGGGAGTAAATTTAAAGATTCCTCTGGTACTTCTAATGATAATGAGCCATCTGGGGAGCAGGTTATTGTGGCTCTGAGTTTGCATAGAAGGTCCCTCCCCAGCAAATTTAAAGGGGAGTCAGGCATCAAAAGGAAGGAGTGTTGTACCTCTAGGGGTCCTACAGACACCATTCTAGGAGGAAGTCTTTTAACTCTTTGGGTTATTCCTGATACTCCCATTACATTCTCTGAGCCAATAGAATAACATTGTAAATCAGGTGTTCTCTTTAATACAGACCAGGAAGCTCCGGTGTCTAATAGACAATCATAATAGGTGTTACCCACTTTTAAGGTAACATGGGGTTCATTAGTATGGGGAGGGCAGTGGATAGGGACAACGGGTAGTAGGACATCAGGGTCTGGGAAATCAAAGGTTGTATCCTCTGATTCCTGTGCCCCAGCCCCCCCGGGCACCATCATTGTGTTTGGGATATTCCTTGGGCACCCCCCTGAAGGGCACCTCTCTGAGGGTCATTAGTACCTCGAGTAATTTTTGGACGAGCGCCATTTCTCATATATTGTTGAGTATTATCATTAAAATTTTCTTCAATTTGAGCATTGTCATTAAATTCCCAATTCCTATTTCTATAATTCTGGTTTCTAAAGTTCTTATTTCTATATTCATTATAGTTATTTCCATAGTCATTATTATAATTTCTAGAATTCTGGTTTCTATAACCATTATCATAATTTCTATAGTTATTATTTCTAAAACCATTATTAAACTGTGTATTCCTTCCAAACATCTTAAGAAAGGTTCTACATTCCATCATTTTGTGGCCCTTCTTCTCACAGAAGTGGCAAGTAATGGATTGATAATTGGATTTCTGGAGAGGGGCAATTGTCGTTGGTTCATTATCATGCCCACTTTCTAATTTAGTTATCCTATCTATTACACATCTCATTTTTTTCTTCATTTCCTCCATGTCATCATTATTCTCTTTCTCCTTTTCTTCGTTTCCCTTAAAAACATATATAGCTGTTTTTCGCAATTCTTCAAGGTCCATATCTGACCATCTTGGGCATTGTGTTTTAAAATAATTTTTAATTACTTTGCAAGAATTGTTTACAAAGATTCTTCTAACTTGTCTTAAACTATTCTCTTTATTTAAGTCCCAATCTAAGTATCTGTCCCCAAACTCGATAATTCTGTCCATAAATCTGGAGGGTGTTTCGTTTTTCTTTTGCTTAATTTTTTCCAGTTCCATCTACTTATCTGTACTGTCCGCACATTCCTTCATGGCCGTGAGGATGGCCTCTCTACAACGGTATAGTTGTAGATAGTCCTCAGGATTATTATAGTCCCATTCAGGATCCTGAGATGGCCAATGTGCTGCATTACGCCCCCGGGTTTTGTTGACATGAGCAATTATTTTATTTTTTTCATGTTCACTTAAAAAAGCCTGTAGTAAGCTCTCAACGTCCTTGTAAGACGGATTATACTGAAAAAAATATGTCTCCCATCTTTTTTGTTACTAGAAAACGATCTTGTTCATATGTGGGGATATTTCGTGTAAATTCATTTATTTCTTGGGGAGTAAACGGTATCCTATGTCTTAAAGTCACCACATCCCCATTTCGTCCTATTTCAGGTACTTCTCTTAGAGGAAACAGGCCTGTAGTTGGATTTTGCACCTGTGGGTCAGTTTGACAAGGACAGGTTTCTCTAGGAGGACAAGATCTCCCTTGCATTGGAATTTGGTTTTCTGTAGGAGAAGGAACATAAGAAGCTGGGATTGCAGGGGAAGGGTTTTGGGGATTAAATTCAGACAAGTTTTGCACTACACGAGAGAAGCAGTCTGTTAACTGGGCTATAGGGAAGGTGTTTTCCATCTCTATTTCAGGGAAGGAAATTTCCTCATTCAAAGGTTCAGAAACAGGTCTGTTTCTGGTAGAGTGGGTGTTTGCCCATTGATCCTGTAAGAAACATTTTAGATCTTCTAATTGGGCTTGCATTTTATCCTCAATTTTTCCTATTTTATCTTCCATATCTCCCATTTTATCCTCAATATTTCCTATTTTATTCTCAATATTTCCTATTTTATCCTCAAGTTTTTCTATTTTATTCTCAATATTTCCTATTTTATCCTCAATTTTTTCTATTGTATCCTCAATTTTTTTTCTATTTTATCCTCAATTTTTTCTATTTTATCCTCAATATTTTCTATTTTATCCTCAATATTTTCTATTTTATCCTCATTTTTTTCTATTTTATCCTCAACATTTTCTATTTTATCCTCAATATTTTCTATTTTATCCTCATTTTGTTTTATTTTATCCTCATTTTGTTTTATTTTATCCTCATTTTGTTTTATTTTATCCTCAATATTTTTTATTTTTTCATCTCTAAATATAGTATTGAGGAGTACAAAAATGACAGTACCTATTAATATAAAAAATTTGGAGGTATCCTTCATTCCTCAATGCCCCTACTTCTTCAGCTGCCATATAATTGTCAAAGAATGTAGTACCCATTTATATATATATATATATATATATATTTGTAATTTCACAAAACACGTGGGGAGCAGGGCAAAGCAACTAACTTTCCACAGGGTTTTTTTTTTTAATGCAGGAAGTTGTTCCTTAAGGGAAAGGATATTTAGAAACAGTTCTTCCAGCCAGGACTTTAGAGTCCTGTTGCTGAGATTTAAAAACAGCTGTTTTCTGTCTATCAGAGTCACACAGCTGGGAAGTATCTGAGATCCGATTTGAACCCAGGACCTTCTGCCTCTAGGGCTGGCTCTCAATCCTCTGAGCTACCCAGCTGTCCCTTAAGATTAAAGGGAAGAAAAAGAAAAAACTGCTGATTCCAATTTAACTTAAGGAGAAAAGAGAAAAAGTTTTTTATACTCACGTGTTCTAGCAGCTGTGTCTTTAAGCCAAGTTTTTTTGTTAAAAAAAAAAAAGGACTAAGTGGTGAAACAGTATAGTAAAAAGGCAAGGAAAAAATTTTATTGAGAGGATTCTTTAGACTCCCGTGTGGTCAGCCACAATGCTACAAGGGAATCACTTTAAAAGACTGATATATATATTAATTTAAGGTCGCCAAGGAATCAGCTATGTAATTCCTAAATGAAAAACTCAAGTCAGCCATCAGCCTTTTTTGGAGTTTAATTACAATAGGAGTAAGAAAGGAATTAGATATATATATATAGAGAGAGAAGGGAATAGGGCTTAAATACCCCTTCTGTTTAGGCTGGGCCAAAAGGCCCAAGCCCTTAGATAGCTGGGGCAAAGAAAAAAGATCAGTCCCTATTACTCACGTGTCCAAAATGGAGAAACAGTCTCAGAGGCCCCCACCTTCTGCTTCCTTCAGAGCCAGCTTCCTCAGAGCCCAGGAACCACACGGACCAAAAAACTCCCACCCCCCCCAGTCTCCAGACCCTCCTATCTTTAAGGACACCATCCAAGTTGCCTCCCCTCAGTCCTCACATCTACCAATCACTCTTCATCAATTTCCCTGTCAATGGAGGCTCTCGCTTAACCCAGGACCGCCCAGAGGTTTCTGGCTTTTGCACATGTCTGTTGAAGGTCATAATTTCAAATGATTAAATCTATACTCCTTTGCTACAGCCCTTTCTAAATCCTGTTAACTTGAGTATGGTAGAGATTGGAATAATTAAATTTTGATCTAGGCTGCAGCCCTTACTCAATCCTATTTGGACTGAATAGGGTGGAGATTTATTCCAAGTATCTCCATTGTATCAATTCTAAAATCAATCAAGACTCAAAGAAATTCCTTGTTCTATGCTTAAGCATAGGTCAAAGTCCTTTCCATTGTTCAGCAAAGGGTCTCTGTCCTAAAGTAATCTTAAGAAGGGAAGAGAAAGAACCTCCCATGCCAATGGGGTTCCCATTCCAATAGACTATCAGTAAGAAATTTTCCAAGTATGAAATATCCCAATGGTGAAATTTCCAACATTTATAAGTCTAAGGAATTTTGAGGTTTACAGTACTTAAAAAGGTCAAATTAATCACTATAAGGTCAGGCAACTTGCAAACTTGCAAGGGACACATTTAACAAAAGAGGTGTGAAGTTTTAGTCTACTCAGGTGTGAATTACTCAAAAGTTAAGTCTACTCAGGTGTGAATTAATAATGGTCAGTCCTGTGAAAAGGTCTACTATGATTGGTAGATGTGAAAACTTAGGGGAGGTAACAAAGGAGAAAAATTCTCTTTAAAAGGGGGCCAGAAGGCCTCTGAAAGAAAATGCAGCCTTGGAAGCTGAAGTGGAGCTCAGGAGCTGAACTGGTGGGTCTCTCTGAACACGAGAGTTTTGCTTGGAAGGATCTTGTGATGAGTGATTAAAGACTGACTGGTCTCTCTTAAGGCTTAGAGCCTAGGCTGGCTTGGGATGGCCTAGGCTGGACTAGGCTTTTATCTACTATTCCCTCTTACTCTGTTTCTCTCCCTTTCCTTAATTCCTTTATTTGTATTAATTAAAATCTCCATAAACCCAGCTGACTTGGTTATTTCATATTTTGGGAGTTTTCCCATGGTGACCACTATATTTTTGATTTGAAACCATATTTCTGTGGTCACAGTTTAAGGCAACAGCTCTTTTAACTGTCACAAGAAGGAAAACCCAGGCTACAGTGGAAAAGGAAGATGAAATTCAAACAAAATCAAAACATGCCCCCCCCCCCCCAAAATGGAAATTATCAAAAAGCTCTGGAAGAACTTAAAATGGAGCTTATCCAAAAGATGGAAACCTTTTGGCAAGAAAAATGGGAAAAATTCAGAAAGAGGTCAACAGCTGGACAGACAAGCAACTCCCAATTGGAGAAACAGCTGGAAGCCTCAAACAGAAGGGCAGACCAAACTTAAAAGCAAAACCAGTCCTTAAAGACCAGAATTAAGCAACTGGAAGACACTGATCTTAAAAAACAGCAAGAATGAATAAAGCAGTCAAAAAATTAATGAAATATAAGAAAACATAAAATATCTCACTGAGAAGGTAACAGACCAGGAAAATGGAGGAAGGAGAGACAATTTGAGAATCATTAGTCTACCTAAAAACCCAGAGAGTAACAAAAATCTTGATGCCATATTACAAGAAATCATCGAAGAGAATTGCCCTGATGTTCTCAAACAACGGGGCAAAATAGAAATTGAAAGAGTTCTTAGAACACCCTCTATAATAAACCCAGAAAGAAAACCCCCAGGAATGTAATCTCCAAATACAAGAGCTTCCAAGCTAAAGAGAAAATCTTACAAGAAGTTAAGAATAGAAACTTAAGATACAGAGGAGCTCCAATAAGGATCACACACGACCTAACAATGGCCACACTAAAATACCAGAAAGCCTGAAACACGATATTCAGAAAGTCAAGAGAACTGGGCCTTCAACCAAGAATCAGCTACCCATCCAAACTGACTATATACTTCCAGGGGAAAGTATGGGCATTCAACAAAATAGAAGATTTCCAAATATTCGTAAAGAAAAAACCAGAACTCAGGAAAGTCTGACATTCAAACACAAAGAGCAAGAGAAACATGAAAAGGTAAATATGAAAGAAAGGGAAAAGGAGAAAAAGTGATTTTTTCTTTTATTCAAACTCTCTTCTATAAGATCCACAATTAGATCAAATTATATATACTAACATATGAAGGAAATGTTATGTGTAACTTTCAAAAATTGTATGCATTAATAGAGTGATCAGAAGAATCATTCATAGGGAAAGATCGGGGCATTAACATGATTTGGAGGGGAAAAAAACAAAAAGAAAGAAAATTCGAGGTGGGAATCAATACTAAGTACTAAGATATACTCGAAGAAATAGAAATAAATTAAACAGAACAATCTTTGTCACACAATGATACACATGGGAAGGGGAGGGGAAGAATTCTCTTATAAGAATGAGTGGAAAAGAGTGCTAATTGGTATTACTTAAACCTTACTCTCAGTGAAATCAACTCTGAGAGGGAAGAGCATCTAGATTCATTGGAATCTTGAATTCTATCTTATCCAACAGGGTAAGGGAGAAGGGAAGACTAAGAGGTATTGGGGGGGAGGGAACATAAAAAGGGAGGGAAGGAGAGGAGGGAGGGGAAGGGAACAAAAAGGGAGGGGCCAGAAAGGGTAGTATAACAAGGGAGGGGACTAGGGGGACTGATTTAAAGTAAACCACTGGTGTAAAAGGTTATAGAAAAAGAAGGAAGGTCAGAATAAGGGAAGGATATAAAAATGCTGGGGAATTCACAAATGACAATCATAACATTGAATGTGAATGGGATGAACTCACCCATAAAATGTAGACAAATAGCAGAATGAATAAGAATCCAAAATCCTACCATATAGTCTTCAGAAAACACACATGAGGTCGGTAGATACTCACAAGGTCAGAATTGAAGGGTGGAGTAAGACCTATTGGGCCTCAACTGACAGAAAGAAGGCAGGAGTAGCAATTATGATATCTAACAAAGCCAAAGCAAAAATAGGCCTTATTAAAAGGGATAAGGAAGGTAAATACATCCTGATAAAAGTGAGTATAGACAATGAGGAAATATCACTAATCAACATGTATGCACCAAATAGAATAGCACCCAAATTTCTAATGGAGAAACTAGTAGAATTGAAGGAGGAAATATATAGTAAAACTATCCTAGTAGGAGACCTGAACATACCACTATCAACTTTAGATAAATCAAATAAAAAACTAAATAAGAAAGAGGTAAAAGAGGTGAAGGAAATCTTAGAAAAATTAGAGTTGATAGATATATGGAGAAAAATGAATAGAGATAAAAAGGAATACACCTTCTTTTCAGCAGCACATGGCACATTCACAAAGATTGACCATACACTAGGTCATAAAAACATGGCATACAAATGCAGAAAAACAGAAATAATTAATGCAACCTTTTCAGATCATTAGGCAATAAAAATAATGATCAGTAAGGGTACACGGAAAGGAAAATTAAAAATCAATTGGAAATTAAATATGATGAACCAAAATTGGTTCAAGAACAAATCATAGAAACAATTAATAATTTCATTGAAGAAAATTACAATGGTGATACACCCTTTAAAACCTTATGGGATGCAGCCAAAGCAGTACTCAGAGGAAAATTCATATCCCTGAGTGTGTATATTAACAAATTAGGGAGGGCAGAAATCAATGAATTGGACATGCAAATCAAAAAAACTTGAAACTGAACAAATTAAGAACCCCCAGAAGAAAACCAAATTAGAAATCCTAAAAATTAAGGGAGAAACTAATAAAATTGAAAGTGATAGAACTATTAAACTAATAAATAAGACAAGAAGCTGGTACTTTGAAAAAACAAACAAAATAGACAAAGTATTGGTCAATATAATTTTTAAAAGGAGCGAAGAAAAGCAAATTAACAGTATAATAGATGAAAAGGGGGACCTTACCTCCAATGAAGAGGAAATTAAGGCAATTATTAAAAACTTCTTTGCCTAAATATATGTCAATAAATATGCCAATCTAGGCAATATGTATGAATATTTACAAAAATATAAATTTCCTAGTCTAATAGAAGACGTAATAGAATTCTTAAATAATCCCATATTAGAAAAAAAAAATCCAACAGGTCATAAAAGAACTCCCTAAGAAAAAATCCCCAGGGTCTGATGGATTAACAAGTGAATTCTATCAAACATTCAAAGAACAGCTAATCCCAATACAATCAATTTGACATAATAAGCAAAGAGGGAGTTCTACCAAATTCCTTTTATGACACAAACATGGTAATGATTTCAAAGCCAGGCAAGTCAAAAACAGAGAAAGAGAACTACAGACCAATCTCCCTAATTCATAGCTGTGCTCTTTGTGGTGGCAAAAAACTGGAAAATGAGGGGATGCCATTCAATTGGGGAATGGCTAAACAAATTATGGTATATGTTGGTGATGGAATACTATTGTGCTCAATGGAATAATAAAGTGGAGGAATTCCATGGAAACTGGAACAACCTCCAGGAAGTGATGCAAAGTGAGAGCCAGAACCAGGAGAAAATTGTACACAGAGACTGATACACTGTGGTACAATCGAACGTAATGGACTTCTCCATTAGTGTCAATGCAATGTCCTTGAACAACCTGCAGGAATCAAGGAGAAAAAAACACTACCCTCAAGTAGAGGACAAATGGTGGGAATAAAAACACCAAGGAAAGGCAACAGATTGACTACAGGGATGGAGAGGATATGATTGAGGAAAGACTCTGAATGAACACCCTAATGCAAAAACCAATAACATGGAAATGAGTTCAGATAGAGGACACATGGGATACCCAGAGGGATCACACATCGCCATTGGGAGTGGTGCTGGGATAGGGTGGGAGGAAAAGAAAATGGTCTTTGTTTCTAATGAATAATGTTTAAAAATGACCAAATAAAATAATGTTTTAAAAAAAGATCAAATTCCAGGTATCTACTCCCAAACTCAATGAGCCTATCCTTGAATCTGGAGGGTGTCTCATCATCTGTTTGCTTAATTTTTTTCAAATCATGTCCATCTATCTATGTTTTTAGAGCAAGCTCTCATTGCAGCTAGAATGGCCTCCCTACAACGATATAATTGTAAATAGTATTCAGATTTGTTATAATCCCTTTCAGGATCCAGCAATGGCCACTGTACTGCATTGAGCCCCCAGACATTATTGACAGGAGAAATTATTTTATTTTTCTCACGTTCCATTAGGAAAGCCTGGAGTAGATTTTCAATGTCTTTGTAAGATGGATTATAGTGAAAAAATACATTAGCCATCTTTTTTGTTACCACAAAGGGATCTACTTCATGAGTGGGGATGTTTCATGTCAATTCATTTATATCTTGTAAAGTAAAACGCATATTCTAGCTTAGGGTCACCACATCCCCATTGTAACCTATTTCAGGTACTTCCCTTAAGAGGTAAAGAAATTAATTTTAATTGGGTAGGGTGAGTCAGCTTGGGGAGGAACAATTTTCTTAGAAGGACAAGATTTCCTTGGGGCTAGAATTGATAATGGGGTGGGAGAAAGAACATGAGAAGATGGAATTTCAGAAGAAGGATCAGGGGAAGTAAGGTTAGTCAAGAGTTGCAGAGCATGAGAGGGGTAGTTCTGCAGCTGAGATGTATGAGAGAGGTCTTTTGTCTCTATTTTGGGGAAAGGATTTTCCTCTCTTAGTGGATCAGGAACAGGCTTGTAAAAATCAAACATGTTTTGGATGTGATCAGTATTTGCTATCTGACCATGTAAGAATTATTCGAAATTGTACAATTGAATTTGCTTTTCTTTCTGCATTTCAGCTTCATTTTTTTGTATGGTAGCATTTTTTGTCACAATAATGAGGAATAGAAAAATAAAATTACCTGAGAGCATAAGGATTGGGAGGCATTCTGAAAACCTTTAAAGTTGCTAGTTGTTCAAAAGCCAGAAAATTTTCATGTAGAGTAGCATCCATTTTAAAAATTTTATTATGTGTGTATATATATATATATATATATATTTCTTAAATTGATTATAAATCTGGTTTTCATCAGTAGATGGCACTACTGGATAGGGATTAAAGTCAGGGTGTGAAAATTAAAGGTAATGGTGTGGTCCCTTTAAGGATATCACACCTTGATTTGATTAACTCCTTGGTTGGAGGGTGGGAGAGGAAACCTTTTGTTGGAGGCTAAGTATAGGAGGGGCAATGGGAAACAGCTGACTTCCCCCTCAGGATGAAAAGCTTCCAGGAAGCAGCTTCCAGGCTGCTTTTTTGAATGGCCAGGGGTAAAAAAAAAGGTTTTATTAATTTTTTTTACCTTATTTGGACTGTAAAAGCCTCTTAGGATAAAAAAGATCTGTTTTTTGTTTGTTGTTGTTGTTACTTTAACCCTACTCTTCCTGATTTAACTCCACAGGTTTTACTTCTCACTTAAGTTTACCTCTAGAAACACTGGGGTTTGGGAAAAAAATCAATTTTCAGGTGTAAAAAAAAGCTAAAACTTTCTTAATTTTTGCTTAATAATCACTTTTTAATACAAAAATAAACTGCAGTTATATTTTGTTAAGTTTTGTTTTCTCAGAGATTTCAGGCTGAGAGATGAAATTCTGTTTGGGCAGAGCAGGATTACTTTCTATCTTGAAAAGGTGTGAAAGCTTTTCCCCAGATTTTTTCCCTCACAGCTAATTAAGAAAGCATCTATTTGCTGCCAGTAAGGCAGGTGAAAGACAGAATCCTCCCCATGTTGAAAACTTTTGGGTCTACTTTTTTGGGTTGTTTGAGAGAGGGGGGTTGGGAACAGTTTCCCCAGGTGAGGCCTTAAGGCCCAGCAACTAAAATTAAAAATGGCTGTGCTATATTTATTCTTAAAGGGGGAAAGAGAAAGAAAGAAAAAATTGAACTGCAGCTAATTTGTGTAGACTCAAATTAAGCTATTTAAGGCTGACATAGAGATAGTCACAAAAGTAAAGGAAAAGGCAAGGAAACTAGAAATATTGAGGATATTTCATCACAACTGACTTGGTTAGCCAAATAAATGTAAGGGGAAAAGGGATTATTTATATAAAATGGTTGGACTGGATAATTTAATATATGGTCACCAGAATTTATATTAATTGCAAAGAGATTTATTTACAAATATAGTGAAGTAAGAAAATCAGAGTGAATATAGGTTAAGATATCTAACATAAGCATTAAGTAATTTACCCTTGGCACCTGGCTCAATCTGGACAGGGGAGTTTAGTCCTTAACCTCATCAAAGCCAAGGACCTGGGGAAGTCTCTATCAAGAGGTAAGCCTCTCCTGAGGTGTTTTTTTTTTCTTCAGAAAATCTAGCAGTTAAGAGTCAGCTTTTCACTCACCACACATGTCAGTCCAAAGGAAGAGATTTTAGTTTTTCTTTGAAAAAGTTTGTTTAATTAGTCAATCCAGAGCATTACTCGGTTACAAGAATCATATTCTTTCCCCTCCCCTCCCCTAACCTCTTCCCATAGCCAACACACAATTCAACTAGGTTTTACATGTGTCCTTGATCAAATCCTATTTTCAT
This sequence comes from Monodelphis domestica, assembly GCF_027887165.1. NCBI lineage: Eukaryota > Metazoa > Chordata > Mammalia > Didelphimorphia > Didelphidae > Monodelphis > Monodelphis domestica. Next base: position 426,051,456 of record NC_077230.1, read on the forward strand.
GTTATTGATGTTTGCACTAGGATGATCATTTAGAGTCTACATCCCCAATCCTATCCCCCTCGACCCATGTAATCAAGCAGTTGATTTTCTTCTGTGTTTTTGCTCCCACAGTTTTTCCTCTGAATGTGGATAGTGTTCTTTCTCATAAATCCCTCTAAGTTGTTCAGGATCACTGCATTGCCACTAATGGAGAAGTCCATTACATTCAATTGTACCATGATGTATCAGTCTCTGTGTACAATGTTCTCCTGGTTCTGCTCCTCTCATTCTGCATCGATTCCTGGAGGTTCTTCCTGTTCCCATGGAATTCCTCCATTTGATTATTCCATTGAGCACAATAGTATTCCATCACCAACATATACCACAATTTGTTTAGCCATTCCCCAATTGGAGGGCATCCCCTCATTTTCCAATTCTTTGCCACCACAAAGAGCACAGCTATGAATATTCTTGTACAAGTCTTTTTCCTTATTATCTCTTTGGGGTACAAACCCAGAAGTGCTATGGTTGGATCAAAGGGAAGGCAGTCTTTTAGAGCCTTTGGGCATAGTTCCAAATTGAACTCCATAATGGTTGGATCAATTCATAACTCCACCAGCAATGCATTAATGTCCCAATTTTGCCATGTCCCCTCCAACATTCATTACTTTCCTTTGCTGTCATGTTAGCCAGTCTGCTAGGTGTGAGGTGATACCTCAGAGTTGTTTTGATTTATCCTTTTGGGGACACCTTAGATAGGAGTGAAAACTAAACTTCTAATTTTTTCCTTTCACTTTTTTATGTTCTCTGATTTAATAAACAGAGGATTTTAATACAAATTCATTTCTGATTCTTGTAGAATATTCTATTGTTCTATTTTGGACATTTTCATTTGGTATCATCCACATTTGATAATTACTTATTTTGTAATATTGGTATGAAATTTGGTAACACCAAGTCTTTACAGAGTCACAGACACAGATATGTAGATGTATAAACATATATTTATATACATATATATTTATATGTAAGCACATGCATATGCCATTTCATATATGCTCATATGTACATATATACACATAAATATATGCACATACATTCATATACCTATAATGGTGGTACACACCTTTAATCCCTTCTACTTGGACAGACTGACTGAAGTTTGTGGACCTCTTGAGCTCAGAAACTCTAGGCAGCAGTAGAGTTAACATTTACTAATTTCCATACCAACCTGGTTAACCCTTAGAAGGGCAGGGAGTGGACAGAGTGATGGTGAGGGAGTATTACACTGCCTATCAAGGGACAACTTGATCAAGTTCATAATTGGAGGTAGCCAAATTTTCCATGATGATCAATGACAAATTTGTCCCATCAATGTCCACTGTCCATCCAGTTTGGGCAAAGTATGGGACACCAAGTCTCCTCCTTCCCATTTAGAATAAAGCTTTGCTTAAAGGATCTCCCCTGGAGTTAACTGTGACAGGGGAAATCATGAGCCAGAGAGTGTAAGAAAAGCCAATTCCCTTCTTTGGGGTCAGGCTCCCAAGAGAACACTGCCATTCTGGTCCTAGAAGAGAACTCTCCTTTGGGAAGCATCAGGAGAAGTTGTCATCCTTTGGGTTTTGGGTAACATATTTATAGAAGGGATGTAGAAAGAATTTGACCAGTCAGACTTGGAGTGAGTTTTTGAAGGGAAGTAATGAAGTCACAAGGGTAAGAAGAAGATGGATTTGTCATTTCTGCTCAATAGCCAAGGTGGGGAAACAAAGGTGCATGTAAAGCAGGTGTTGTATAGATGGGGGCACACAGTGTGCCCCTCTGCCCTCATTATACCAGTGCTAACTACTCTGAACAGGCTGCCAAGACTGGGAGAAGGGACAGGCAGCTTAGTCTGGCCTGAAAAAATCCCCTGTAGCATCTCTCCTTTGAATCAAAATCTCTAGTCCTGATCTCTGTGCTCAGCTCTTCTTGTCCCTTGAATCCACTTGGATGTCTCCACCTGGACAGTTTCTTTTTTTTTTTTTTTTTGAATAATTTTTGATATTTTTATTGATGCCTTTTGCTTTCATACCATTCATTTTGGAATATCTTCTTTCCCATAGCCCAGCCAGTGAACTATTCCTAATGACAATGATTTCAAAAGAAAGAGAAAAAGAAATTCAATAAACCAGCCAACACATTGACTTTGCCTGCATGGAATATTACTCACTTCTGAAAAGAAGTGCATTTCTTTACTTGGGAGGCTTTGCCTGCCTCAAGTCTCTCCCCACTTTGATTTATGTTCTAGCCTGCTGCCCACCCATCTACTCAACTAAGGAAGTCGTTGAGTTCATAAATTCCACTGGCTCCCTATCATCTGTGCTCCCCCACTAGTATTTTTACAGCCTATGTCCCACCACATACCCTTTGATAACACTGGCCTCCTGGTTGCTCTACAAAAAGATGATCCATTTCTCAGGTGCCAGCATTCTCTCTGGCTATATTCAAATATTCATTCTCTGTGTTGTGCGTCAAGGCCGCGGTGCCATTGTCTATGATGTTGCTGGTGCTATTGATAGAAATATTGGGGTCTGTAGAAAGACAAAGAGAGAGAGAGGTGGCTAAGTAACTGGCCTATATCTTCTTCACCAGGCCACCTCTTCAGGAAAAAGAAAACACCAGAAGCCCAACAGGAAACATTTCTGTTACAGACATACAGGGGTGGGTCCTAACATTGTGGAGAGAAGGATGCCTCATGGTTCAATAGTTGTTCCAATAAGGCAGATAAGCAGAAATCATTGGGGAGGGAGTGCTATGTCTTGGATTATCCTACCTCCAGAGAGGTCCCAGGAGGTACACAAAATAGTGACTGAGATGGGGAGGGAAGTAGGAAATGAATGAACATTTATTAGGGATCTAATATATACCCACCATATGGTAGGTGTTACACCAATGCTATTATTTTTATTATTATCATCCTCATTATTATGATTCCTAATACTACCAGGCACTATGTTATTACTGTGGGAGTGGGGGATCTTATTCTTTCCACTTAAGAGTTCAGGAAACAGAGTCAGACAGAGGTTAAGTGACTTGGCCAGGATCATACAGTAAGTGTCTGAGACCAAATGAGAACTTGGATATTCCAGAGTCCAGTCCCTGTGTCCTCCCTATCTACTTTGGCTCCTTGCTGCCTCTCATCAACCATCTCATTTGAATCCAGTGATTTTTAATCTGATATCTATTAATTTATTTTGTAAAAACAAAGGCTGGTAACTTTATTTTAGTAGAATTGGGTTTCTTTGAAATTTTATGGATTTTACTTTGTGTATGTAATTAAAGCATCCTTCTTCTGAGAAGAGGTTCCTGGGCAATGACAGCCTGAGTGCCTGAAAGCTCTCTGGCACAAAAGGGAAGCCCTTATGCTCCCATGCTTCTTTGCTCACCACCTATACCCTTAACAAGTACTTCAAACTGTTCTCCTTAACCATTGTTCTAGGAAGTAGTTAGAACACATATTATTCTTTTCTAAGGCCTTGTTTATGCTTCCTTATATATCACTCACCTACTCTGGGTCTCAGTTTCCCCATCTGTAAAATGAGGGAGCTGGAATAGCTGCATTCTAGGTCCCTTTCAGCTCCAAACATGAAACATCCTGCAGGATCCTTCCATTCTATTTACAAAATGAAGCCCAAAGAGGCTGATGTAGGTGATCAGACAGTGAATGACTTTTCTTGTTCTAGGACCAGAACTCTTTCCCTCTTTACATGATGGTCCTTGTGAGCCTTTCTCAGAACAGAGCAGCCTAGATCTCCATCTGGACGGGACTTCAGCATCATCTAACATACCCCTTATTTCCTGATGAGAAAAATGGGACTCCCAGGGCCTGAGTGATGCATATGAAGCCCACTGGATACCCTAAACCCCATAACTGCAGCCAGGCTTCCTTCAGCATAACCCAGGTCTCTCTCAACAGGATGTTGTCTCCCTCTGATTGGCAGAAGGACAGAACAGAGTTACCTTACTTTTGGTTCTCCCTTCCCAAAATGGCTTCAAGGAGGTACCCTGCAGGCCCCCAAGGAACTTCACTGGCACATCTAATCTTCTTATTTCCAAACAAAATGCCCTCGCATTGTTGGGTTCCCTTTTGGATGGTGGTAGCAGCATCCCTTCCACAAATCTCCCCTGAGCGAGCTTCATAGTGCAGGTGTCTCATGGGGAAGCCTAGCACATTAGTAGTACCCTACTGGGAGTGGGAGGACCTGTGCTTCCTTGAGGTCCTGGAACATTTTAACCCTATCTACTCTCCCTGATAAAACGAGAGTATATTTGTAAAGAGCTTAGCATGGTGTCTGGCACAAAGTAGCCACTTGATCCCTTCCTCCTCCCCTCTGGCCAAGCTTTTTATACTTTCTTTGGCCAATTGAGGACACGATAGTCTATAATAGACGTACTGTGTTGCAGGAGAGATTTTGCAACATCCTCTAAGAGCTAAGTGGCCTTGGCTGTGATGAGATCCAGGTAAGTCAACAGCCTAGCACTGTCTCAGTAACAAAGTACAAAAGCTGGCAGAGGGTCTGGTCCAAGCTCCTAGAAATGTGAAGGATAGTGGAGGATGATAGGCCAGAGAAGGAGGCCACCCAATGCAATTAGTGCTGCAAAGGAGGAGTTTGGCAAAGTAAGTTAGACTAAGTCCCAGATGTGGGTACAGCTTGCTGAGAACCATTTTGGTTTCTCTTCCCCATTCAGGGAGACAGACTATGAGAGAATTAAACCAGATTAGAAACTTTGATCTACCCTGAAGATGTTCTGATGAACAGGAAATAGACGAGAGCCCCGATGAGAACCACTACAGCCAGGAATCCAATCACAAGGCCAATAATGGCCCCTCCAGAGAGTGTATGAGCCTCCTTTTCTGTTGTGGACAGAGAAGAGAAAAAGCAACTGTGAGTGTTCTTTTGTGGTCCCAGACACAAAAAGTGCCTAGCACTTGTGTTCTTTGCCTGGCGCTCCATAAATACTTAAAAAATTCTCATTGATTAATGAAGCTGACTTGGCCATTGTTCCTCAGAGCCCAGGTATCCCCTTGGAGACACTGGAATATAGGGCAAACACATAAAACTTAATCTCTGAACTTCTGATTTTCTCCCCACACAGAACCCTCTGCCCTTCTCTATTCTGTTTATGGAAGCATTAACCTTCCAGGCACCCAGATTCAAATTGAATACCCTTTGACTTTCTTTTTCCTTCAAACCTCATATCTAATCAATTGCTATGATATTTTCTCTAATGTTTGCATTATTTGTGTTGATTCTACCTGAACAGTATTTCTCATATCTTCCCCATTTTCTCAGTTTTTACTCCAGATCATCTCATCTCTTCTAAATTATGGCAATAATTTTCTTTTTTTTCTTTTAAACATTATTTTATTTGGTCATTTTCAAACATTCATTAGAAAAAAAGATCATTTTCTTTTTCTCCCCCCTCCCACCAACCCTCCCAATGGCGATGCGTGATTCCTCTGGGTATCACATGCGTCCTCAGTCCGAACTCTTTTCCATGTTGTTGGTATTTTCATTAAGGTGTTCATTTAGTCTCTCCTCTGTCATATCCCCTCTACCCCTGTAGTCAAGCTGTTGCCTTTCCTTGGTGTTTTTACTCCCACCATTTGTCCTCTGTTTTAGGGTAGTGTTTTTTTTCTCCTTGATCCCTGTGGATTGTTCAGGGACATTGCATTGCCATTAATGGAGAAGTCCATTATGTTTGATTGTACCACAGTGTATCAGTCTCTGTGTACAATGTTCTCCTAACTCTGCTCCTTTCACTCTGCATCACTTCCTGGAGGTTGTTCCAGTTTCCATGGAATTCCTCCACTTTATTATTCCTTTGAGCACAATAGTATTCCATCACCAACATATGCCACAGTTTGTTCAGTCATTCCCCAATTGAAGGGCATCCCCTCATTTTCCAATTTTTGGCCACCACAAAGAGCACTGCTATGAATATTCTTGTACAAGACTTTTTCCTTATTATCTCTTTGGGGTACAAACCCAGCAGTGCTATGGCTGGATCAAAGGGCAGACAGTCTTTTATCACCCTTTGGGCATAGTTCCAAATTGCCCTCCAGAATGGTTGAATCAATTCACAAATCCACCAAAAATGAATTAATGTCCCAACTTTGCCACATCCCCTCCAACATTCATTACTTTCCTTTGCTGTCATGTTAACCAATCTGCTAGGTGTGAGGTGATACCTCAGAGTTGTTTTGATGTGCATATTTCTGATTATCAGAGATTTAGAGCACTTTTTCATGTGCTTATTAATAGTTTTGATTTCTTTGGCTGAGAACTGCCTGTTCATGTCCCTTGCCCATTTATCAATTGGAGAATGGCTTGATTTTTTGTACAATTGATTTAGCTCTTTATAAATTTGAGAAATTAGACCTTTGTCAGAGGTTTTTGTTATGAAGATCGTTTCCCAGTTTGTTGCTTCCCTTCTAATTTTGGTTACATTGGCTTTGTTTGTACAAAAACTTTTTAATTTGGTGTAATCAAAATTATTTATTTTACATTTTGTGACTCTGTCTATGTCTTGCTTGGTTTTAAAATCTTTCCCTTCCCAAAGGTCTGACATGTATACTATTCTGTACCTAATTTACTTATAGTTTCCTTCTTTATGTTCAAGTCATTTACCCATTCTGAGTTTATCTTCGTGTAGGGTGTGAGGTGTTGATCCAAACCTAATCTCTCCCACATGGTCTTCCAGTTTTCCCAGCAATCTTTGTCAAATAGTAGATTTTTGTCCCCAAAACTGGAGTCTTTGGGTTTGTCATATACTGTCTTGCTGAGGTGACAGTTTATTCCACTGATCCTCCTTTCTGTCCCTTAGCCAGTACCAAATTGTTTTGATGACCACTGTTTTATAGTATAGTTTGAGATTTGGGACTGCAAGGTCACCTTCCTTTGTATTTTTTTTCATTATTTCCTTAGATAGCCTTGATCCTTTGTTCTTCCAAATGAACTTTGTTATGTTTTTTTCTAATTCAGTAAAGAAAATTTATGTAAATTCAATGGGTATATTGAACTAAATAGATAGATAAGTTTGGGTAGGATGGTCATTTTTATTGTATTGGCTCATCCTACCCATGGGCAGTTAATGTTTTTCCAATTGCTCAAGTCTAGTTTTAGTTGTATGGAGAGATGGCAATAATTTTCTGACCAGTGTTCCTGGCTCTAGTCTCTCACGTTTCTGATTCATACTTCTTATTGCTGTCCCAGTCCAACCTTCCTTGAATGCCATTTTGATGGTGAAATTTCTCATTGCAAAAACCTTTAAATGAGTTTCTCACATCTATTCCTAAAAGGCAGTGCACTGTAGCAGAAAGAACTCTGCATTTGAAATCTGGAGAGGTAGATTAAAATCCTGTCCTTGTCACTTGCTAAGTGTGGGATCTTGGCAAGTTCCTTTTCTTCTTTGGATATCAATTTTCCAATTTAGAAAATGAAGTTATATGGGCTAGATGAACCATCTATATGTAACAGTAACCTCAGCTTTAAATCCTATGAACTTTCCATTCTCTTCTTCCCCACTACTCTGGCCAAATTCAAGTCTTGTTATTTTCCATCTAAATTTTTGGAAGATTCTCTTTACTGGTCTTCTTATCTCTAATCTTCTATTTCATATCTTTCCTCTTTGTGTTTCAAGTGCTCCATAAGCTGTTCTTTTAAAAATCTCTACCTTCCATGTTAGAATCAATACTGTGTATTGGTTCCTAGTCCATGTTTTGTTTATTGATGATAATGATAACCATTTGCTATAGGATGGGTTAAGGGTTGCTAATGGAAACTGGGCCACTTTCTCTGGATAAGAGGAGAAATAATAAACCAGGCTTTTAGAATTTTCTATTCAATAATCACCAGAGATCCATTTTATCCAACTTTTATAAAATTCTATGGAAGTTCTTAACTTCTTTTTCTTTTTTAGGACAATAGTTTGTTGTCCAGGTCTGAAAGGGTCCCTTAAGGTCCCTTGTTATTGTGCTTTTACTGTCACAGAATTTGTTTCATTTTTCCTTTAGTATTGAACTGTTATACCATATGGTGCATATTCATTGTTATATGAATACAATAATTTATTGTTTTTGGTACTGAAAGAAGCAAATGTTGACTTAGTATTTTATGTTTAATCCTATGGCTCAATCCTGCATTATAAATTTTATTATACTCTGTAAGTTTTTCAATTCACTGATCATATTCTGTATTCTGTGTAACCAACCCAAGCTTCTTCTTTGTCTCTGAGAGAAGCCAATAAGTTAAAAAATTCAGCCTTCTTTTCTGAACCTGGATGTATAAGTTATAATTCTCCCATAATCAGTTAATTAACGAGTAACTTAGAGCTTGGCTTTAGAAGTACAATTCTAATTGTTATGTCAGCAACACTTGCATACCATTCCTGAAAAGTGAAGCTTTTTTTGTCATGTAACTTTAGACTCTTTGAAATGAGATTATATATGAGGGTGCCATCCTTAAGAATCAGACTAAGTTGACCATAACCTCATCCCTTTAAATTTCAGGTGGTCTTAGTTTGTGCCCAGGTGCTTTTGAGTCTGATGCTCCAGTCTGATATCAAGTACCTCGAGAGGCAGCTGGACCATGAAAAGTCACAAAAGCATTCCTTAGAGACTGAGAGAGGTGATCCTGGTCCCACGTGTGCTGTCTGCCTTATTCTTAATGTAAGCATCATGAGTTCTCAGTCGTATGATGTTGCCAGTTCCATAACCAATGATATGTTTTTTGTTCTTTGTACTATGCTTATAAAATTGTAATGAATCCTCAATTTAGAGTCTTTTGGATATTTGAGATGTCAAGATACCTGCTTTATTGGTTTATAGATCCCAACTAGTAAATAATAACTTTGTTTGGAGAAGCCTGCCTCAATCTGTCTTTCTTGTTAAATTTCACATAGTACCTTTTAGCAAAACATAGTTTATCCACTTATTTAAAAACAATTAATACATTTTTGCTGTTAGATTGTCTCAAATCAAGATTGCTGCTACCCTGTTGCTTTTTTTAGTACAACTGATGCATAATAGATTTTGCTCAAGCCCTTTATGTTTCTAATTTAAAACCCCCACAAAACTTTACCTTCTGTTTAAAATTGATACTAATTGATGTTTCCAAGGCAGAAGAGTGATAAGGACTACACAATTGAGGTACAGTGACTTGACTTGGGACACACAATGAGGGAGTATCTGAGGCCACACTTGAACCTAAGTCCTCTTGAGCTGAAAAAGGCAATCAGGCTCTATGAGCCCAATTTCCAAGAGTTGGTGGTATAGGGTTTAGCATAGCTGCCTTCCAAGCAGTTGACCCCATCAACTTGGCCCTCTAAGCACTATGCTATCTAACTTTCCCTTTAATCTATGTTATTATCTTCCCTTTTGTGGCTAAAATAATCTAATTTACATTTATGTATGAGTTAATCTACTTTATATCCTAATTATAAAAAATGTGTATTTCTTTCCTCTTGCTATCTTATATTTTTTTCCTCTCTTTCCTCACTGTTCCTCTATAAATAAGTCTGTTTCATTAACAACCAATTTCCCCATGTTTTGTTGGGTATACTATTCTTAGTTGTAAGCCTATATTTTTGCCTTTTGGAGTATTATATTCCAATATTCCCACTCATTTATGGTGATAGCTGCCAAATTTTGTGGGATCATTACTGTTACTATTTCAGGACCCCCCTTGTTCTAAGCTCTCTACCCTGGTTACTTAGCTGCAACCCTTAGACTCAGAAAGGGGGTAAAACACCATCTTGATGTTCACTCTTCAGGCCCAGAACTGCTTTCATCCCTCTGCACAAGTTCCCTCCTTAGCAGGCACTGATTCCAAAGCTCAGGTTGTATATCTGCCAGTGGGCTCCTCTTCCTGCTCCCCAAACCATTTCAGGCTCATCTCAGAGGTATCCAAGATCACGTATTCCCCAACTCCTCATTCAGTCTCATTTTCTTGTCACTTTTCTGGTTAACTTATGGTCCCAGACTTTGATCTTTATAAATGCTCTGATCTGGGCTGGAAAAGTGACTCATTGTGACTCAAGTGACTCATGTTGAAAAGAATCCTCTTTTCTACTTGATCTTTTACTCTTTCTAGACCTTTATTGGAGTGGTTGTGCTAGAGTTCTGGGTTGGAGAGCTGATTTCTACTCTTCCTTCTGCTACTATGCCTGGTCTTTCAACGATTATATTCTACAAAGGTACTTATATACCTACTCCAGCCTACTCACAGCTCCCTTACCTAAATTCTACATTCTCAGCACCTCAGCTAGAAGCTGAGGCTGGTTTTGCCTGGAATTCAGGAGTGGAAAAAGTAACTTCAGAGTCCTCAGATTTTTACCCATCTGGGTAGTTTGGACCCAGCCATAGATGAATCAGAAATGTGATAATGGTCACTTTCAACCAAAGTCTGACCTTTAGTGTCATGTTTAGTTTCACTGGTCTACCCAGTGTTGATGAATGACATATGCCAGCTAGATGTGTATGATCATCTTTAATCTCTGCTAATAAGACTTTGGGGCCTTCCTATGATCTACCAATTATTTCTTGGTGTTCTTAGCCTGGCCTTCAAGTCCCTTCACAAAATGGCGGTCACCCTCAGTAATACTTCTCCTGGCCATGCACTGTCTCCTCAGGTTGCATTGCTCTATTTTCTGCACGTGGACAAACACTACATTTTCCCACATCTGAATCTTGGCTTGGCCTACGTATTCTTAGAAGTAGAATATTCCCTTTCCTCTCCTTTGGCCTATTGAATTCTTCCCCATTTTTAAAACCCATCCTTTAGAAGAGTTTATCAAGTGATAGCTGTTCTTTGAAATCTCACATTGTTTCTTCTACCCACCCTCCAAGTAGAATGAATTTCTTCCAAGGTTTCCAATAATACTTTATTTGCAGCCATGATCTAAATATGCTGGATCATGTAATATATGAATATGTAATATTGTATAATATTGTGTGTCAATTACCTGCATTGGAGGCCCATCCTTCTACTACCTCGTAAGGTCCTTGAAAGTAAGAATGGAGTCTCAGCCACACCTTTAATTTCCCTCAGTGCCTAGCACAGTGCTCTGCACAATGTTGGCAAAATGAAGATGTTCTTGAATGTGTACATGACTGTTTCTAAGATTATTATAGGAGAAAAAGAGGTCAGTCTCCATTTCTACCAAGGACAAGATAGAAGGAAATGAACTGGCATTCACTATAAGTCTGACCACATTGCCTAGAGTCAGGTTCCTTTTTTTAACATGATTTTTCCCAAATCATCATGAAAAGTTGCCCACCTAAGGGGGCCTGAATGCCTCCTGCTGGGGCCAATCCAAGAAACTTATGCTCTGAGGGAAGGGAGAGATGACTTACCAATCACCCTGACTCTGATGTTTTTAGAGATTGTTGCATTTACCACGTCGTTTATTGCTATACACGTATATGTTCCTGCATGATCCCAAGATGCTCGGTAGATCGTGTAATTATTTCCTGAATTTACAGCTATAGAAGAACCATTGATTTGCCATGTATACTGGGCCGGTGGTTCAGAAGTAGCCTGACACCCTAAAGTCAGATTCTCCTTTAATGTGACCTCAATCTGTCCATTAACAGAGTTTGGAAAAATCTTGATTTTCTCTGGTCCATCTATGAAAAAATGAAAAAATGAAATGTTAGTCATTGTTAGAGAAAGGATTGGGAGAGAGAGGAGATTCAGAGTCACTCACAGCAGACAACCAGGTTGAATAAGGGACTTCTATAGACAAGGAATGGATCCCATATTTCACAACGATAGGCTCCACTGTCTTCTCTCTTTGCAGGCGTTATGGTGAGGGTCTGGTCAAAGTTAGAGAGAGTCATCCTGTCATTGAGGACCATTCTCTTATTCTTGTAGTACCACCAAATATCTGGTAAATCGTAACCCTCTGTGTTGCACGTCAAGATCGCGGTGCCATTCTCTATGACAAAACCAGTGTTGTTGATTTTGCTGGGACTCAACAGGTTCTCTGCAGAAAGTCAAAGAGGAGAGAGAGGTGGCTGAGTGACTGGCCTATATCTTCTTCACCAGGCCCCCTCTTCAGGAAAAACAAAACACCAGAAGCCCAACTGGAAACATTTCTGTTACAGACATCCAGGGGTCGGTGCTGACATTCTCGGGAAAAGGATGCCTCATGGTTCAACAGCTGTGACAATATGGCAGATGAGCAGAAAGCACTGAGGAGGGAATGCTGTGTGTCTTGGACTATTCGACCTCCAGAGATTTCCCAGGAGGTACACAATCTAGAGACTGAGATGGGGAGGAGAGTAGCGAATAAGAATTCATTAGGTATCTATTATATGCCCAGCATATGGTAAGTGTTACACCAATGCTATTATTTTTATTATTATCATCCTCATTATTATGATTCCTAATACTACCAGGCACTATGTTATTACTGTGGGAGTGGGGGATCTTATTCTTTCCACTTAAGAGTTCAGGAAACAGAGTCAGACAGAGGTTAAGTGACTTGGCCAGGATCACACAGTAAGTGTCTGAGACCAAATGAGTACTTGGATATTCCTGAATCCAGTCCCTGTGTCCTCCCTATCTACTTTGGCTCCTTGCTGCCTCTCATCAACCATCTCATTTGAATCCAGTGATTTTTAGTCTGATATCTATTAATTTATTTTGTAAAAACAAAGGCTGGTAACTTTATTTTAGTAGAATTGGGTTTCTTTGAAATTTTATGGATTTTACTTTGTGTATGTAATTAAAGCATCCTTCTTCTGAGAAGACGTTCCTGGACAATGACAGCCTGAGTGTCTGATAGCTCTCTGGCACAAAAGAGAAGCCCTTCTGCTCCCATCATTCTCTGCTCACCACCTATCCTCTTAACAAGTACTTCAAAATGTAAATAGCTTCTCCCTAACCATTGTTTCTGGAAGTGATTAGCATACATATTTCTCTTTTCTAAGGCCTTGTTACTGCTTCCATATGTGGACACTCAGCTCCTCTGGGTCTCAGTTTCCTCATCTGCAAAATGAGGGAGCTGGAATAGCTGCATTCTAAGTCCATTTCATCTCCAAACATGAGACACCTTGCAGTATGCTCCCATTCTACTTACAAAAGGAAGCCCAAAGAGGCTGATGTGGGTGGTCAGACAGTGAATGACTTTTCTTGTTCCAGGACCCGAGCTCTTTCCCTCTTTGCTTGATGATCCTTGTGGGCCTTTCTCAGAACAGGTGTTGAAGGCTTAGGGCTGGCAGAGACCAGAGGAGCCTAGATCTCCATCTGGACGGGACATCAATATCATCTAACATACCCCTTATTTTCTGATGAGAAAAATGGGAGACTCCCAGGGCCTGAGTGATGCATACAAAGTCCAATGGATGCCCTAAACCCCATAACTGAGGTCAGGCTCCCTTCAGCATAACCCAAGGTCTCTCTTGATGGGATGTCGTCTCCCTCTGATTGGCAGAAGGACAGAAAAGAGTCATTTTCATTTGGGTTCTCCCTTCTCAAAATGGCTTCAAAGAGGTACCCTGCAGGCCCCCAAGGAGCTTCACTGGCACACCCAGTCTTCCCTTTTGGATGGTGGTGGCAGCATCCCTTCCACAAACCTCCCCTGGGGGTGCTTCATAGTGTAGGTGTCTCATGGGGAAACCTAGGACATTAGCAGTACCCTACTGGGGGTGGGAGGACCTTGTGTTTCCTTGGGGTCCCAGAACATTTTAACCCTATCCACTGTCCCTGATAAAAGGAGAGGATATTTGTAAAGAGCTTAGCATGGTGTCTGGCACAAAGTAGCCACTTGATCCCTTCCTTCTCCCCTCTAGCCAAGCTTTTTTTTTCCTTTCTTTGGCCAGCTGAGGACATGGTAGTCTATAATAGGTTTACTCTGTTGCAGGAGAGATTTTACAGCATTCTCTAAGGGCTAAGTGGTCTTGGCTGAGATGGTACCCAGGTGGACCAACAGCCTAGCACTGTCTCAGCAACAAAGTACCAGAGCTGGCAGAGGGCATCTGGTCCCAGATACCACAGCATGTCTGATCCGTGGTCATTCAGCCTCTGCTTATCCATGACTGTCAGTTGTGTGGCCTCTTTCCCCCTCTGGACAGCTCAGCTTCTGAGCGATTTCCTTGGCTGTGCTGACATTGGCTTCCCTACAACCTGGCCCCTCCAGTCCTAGCTCTTCCCACTGGGACCATATACAGAAATGCAGACCTGCTTCCACCCAATGGCCCTGCAGGTTCTTCAGAAGGCTTCTTTCCTGCTTGATCTCAACCCTCCCTCAATCAGTTCCTTCAGCCAGAACTGTGAGTTGCCACAGGATCCTCGAATGTTTCTTTAGCTGTGATTTGTAGGTTTTCCTCCACCCTCTATATTTCTCTGCCCTTCTGCCTTAACTAAATAGACATCATGAATTTGTGAGCCTGAGAAAATCTAATCTCCTTGTGGCCAAGCCTGGGTGATGAGTCTCTGCTCACTTGGCAAAGGGCAGCTCTTTCATGATGGCTACACCAGCCTCCTGGGGTCTCCCTTGCCATAGCCTGTATAAGAGAGCTCCGGGTTTCCTTCCTGGCTAATTGAGACAGTGACAGTTAGACACATGGATGAGGGATTCTCTACCTCCATCTTAACCTGCAGTGCCCGGAAGTGCATATAGCATCAGTTCCAGGGGTGTCCTGGCCTTCCTGGAGCACAGAAGGACCCCTGCTTCCCTAGCTCACTCCAGACAGCAAGTTAGCTTTTAGGTTAATCAGTCCTAAAAGTTTTCAACTGCCCTGTTACCATGCCAACTGATATTAAGTTTGTGGTTCTCTCAGGCATCCCCAACGTCTCTTTTGCAATCTACCATGGCATTAAAAGTCTGTCTCCAATTTCCTTTTTTTTTTTTAAATCAACTATCCCTCCTTATTTCAACTGTTTTCCTATGGCAGGGTGACCAGTTTCTGCCCCATCAAGGCCAATACTTATTTATGTTTTGGACTTTTTGTACTCAAGGGAAGGACTTGATATCAATCCCCAATAACATTCATCTTACTACATTTAATCTACTGTGACAGCTTGCTGCACTGCCTCTGGATCCTATCTGCTTCTACCATCCATATTGTCCCAGAAAAATTACCAAAGATTTGTATAAGTTGATGCAGAATGGAGTGAGTAAAACCAAGAGGGGAATTTATACAATAACAACAATGTTCCCAAAGCAAACAACTTTGTAAGACTTGGGACCTCTGATCGCTGCAGTGACCAACCAGAACTGCAGAAGCCCCAGGATGATATAAGTTTCTCCCTTCCTACAAAAGCTGGAGACTTCCTATGAAATCAGCTTCCTCACTTCAGAAATGGGATGGATTCAGTGTTTATGTTGCAACAGATATTATTTGAGCATGGGTAATAAGATTTCCTTGATTGTCCATACATGTCACAAGGATTTTCTTTTTCTTTAGTGGGATGGATGAGAAGGACAGAAAATAGGTTTTGGTTAATTGGAAAATTTTGAATTAAGGAACACTTCATTTCAACCACAGGTATGAAATATATTGCCCAGAACACCCCCAGGCTGAACAGGATGAAAAAGTAATTCGGAAATATTTACCAAAAGATAATACAGTAATACACAGATATCTTAAATTAAAAATTAAAATGTGGGCTTTAGGCTTTAGGGATTTTGGCCAACAAAAAGTCATCCATCCTCTAAGGTATATACTGTTGGTGTCTGACTTTCCCAAGGACACTTTCCTATTTCACAATTCTATCTCTTCCCACTACTCTCCATTCAGAAAGTCCCCAGAGTCAGGGACAGGAAGTTGGGATACCCCTATGGTTTGTAACAATAAAGCTGCACAAAATAAAAGGAAACTAAGGTCAGGGATGATCTTTCAATGGTCCTGCTGCACACTAGTGTGATTAGGGGAATGGAGAGTCTGTCATCTGTACATAGGAGAGCCAGTGAATTAATTGGGCAACAGTGATTCTACTGTGGACCCAGCCGTGGGATGCTAAAGCCAATCTTCCCTTTACATACATAAGAACCAGGTTTCATATCAGCCATACTTTCATGTGGCATTTTGTGCCACAAAGAGGAAAAATATAGATGCAATGGTGAACCTCTGTGTGTAAAAGGAGACAAAGTTTAAATTCTCCTTTCCAACTCCAGAATTTCCCTGCTAAAGGGGATTAAGGCTAGCCCCACTGCATGACTATAACTTATACTCCAACCAAGATTGGAAACACCCTATGGGTACACAGCACAAAGGGAAATGGACTGATGGAAAGAGTATGGTGCAGTCATTGAAGCTGCAGTCCTGGAAGTTTGGAGACAAAGAAGGTTGTATGTCACTGGGAGAGAAGAGAATAATACAATATCAATAACAAGGGTGAAGGCAACAACTCATATGCTTTTTGCACCTGCCATGTGAAAAGGACTTTATCCACATAGAATTCTATTATATGCAAAGAAAAAGATTATCCATTTTTTCAGATGAAGAAACTGAGGCTGGGAAAGGAGATATACTTACTACACAAATAGTAGACAGGAAAGGAAGGGTTCTACCTAAGTTTTACAATTCTGAGCTCAGGGCTCCTTCTACCACAACATATTGTGCCAAGGGACCAGGAGGGCAGAATGTCACTTATCTCTGTTTCTCTCATGCCAGGGAAGGAGGGAGCCCAACACAAAGTTGGAGACATAATCCAGCTACTCACCATACATTGTAAACTCAGCATTGATTTTAACGTTCTTTTCTTCAGAGTCTGTAAAATTCTTTTCTTCGACATAGATTGTAAGAGTCTTGTCTTTGGTGCTATTCAAGCCAGTATGTGAGTTAAATGCCTGACAGATATAGGTTCCAGCATGCTTCAGGGACACATTAGTAAGAGAGAGTTTCGCTGAGGGCCTCCATTTTTTTCCTTTATGAAACCAAATGAATTTGGCAGGTGGTTTAGATTTAGCAGAACAGCTCAGGGTAATATTTGTCCCAACAAGGTACCTATCGACTTTAGGTAGAATTATGGCATTATCTGGCCCATCTGGAGGAAAGAGAAGGATTCCATATTGAGATTATGGCAGAAAGAAGGGATGTCTCAGATTCTATAACCCATCACCAGGGACCATTGTGTCTCCCTGATCCCCATTTGAGCTGGGAAATTCACAGCTCATCCTCTAATTTATGATTTTGGATTTGAACATGGAAGATCTTAAGGTTTTCTCCAGTTCAACATCCTGGCTGGCTATCCTCCACCAGAAAGCATGACAAGGCAAATCTGGGCTCCCTAAAGATGAAGGGGTTTGGGAACATCCGAGCCTACATCTTTAGCTCTCAGAGAAGGGACTGAATTAGCCTTGCCTCTGGGAACACACCACCAGGCTATAAGCATGTACCATATAGAAAGAACAAATTTACTCACAGTAAACATTCAGTGTGAATGGATCACTCCTATTGCTATAAAATGGGTTCTTGATTTCACACACATAGGATCCTTCATGTTCCCTTGTGAGACTGCCTACAGTGAGTGTCCTCTTATCTCTGGTCAGCTGTATCCTGTTATCAGTTGGGGCACGATTGTTTATGAACCACTGGTAAGTGCGAACTTGACCCGTAGCGTTGCAGGTCAATGAGACAGTGTCAATGTTCTCCACTGGGATCCTGTTGGGGCTGTTGATGATAGGTCTGGACAGTGGCCCTATGCAGAAAATAGACAGAAAATGACTGTGTTGGTTCTTTTTCTTACCTTATAACCAAATAAGTGGTTTGGAAGTGGCCTGTCTAAGACCTTGGCAAGCCTGGAGGTCAGAGACCAAGAACCTGTGATTTCAATGGCAAAGACAAAGACACCCCTTTCTCTGGTGCAGATCTCAACTCCTCCAGGCCTTAGGAAAAGTTCAGCTTCCGTTCCTGTGGCTGACAAAGACATTCACATGGAGCCCAAGCCCCGGGTGCTCAGTCTTGCTGGGCTGAGGCAAGCTGGTCAGGGGATGACATAGCCTTTCATATACCACCTTTACTTGGATTTGAGGCCTTTCTAGCTTGGCAGGACCACCAAGAGTTTATGTTTCCTTGGCCTGGACTTCAAGAAGCCAGGGTTACTTACCTCTTGTTGAGGATATTGGTGGTGGCTGGAGAGGATGGACTAGGGACAGGCCACAGGGGGAGTGTGCTCAGAAAGGAAAACATTTTTTTAACACTAAAGAGGAAAGAAAAGGAAAGGCAGAGAGTGGGAATAGATCAGTTAGTAGCAGGTTACAAAAGGAAGAGCCTCAGCCTGGGAGTCAAGAGAGACCTGATTCAAGTCTAGAGATTTTTTAACCCACAATAACATCTCTTGTGCCAATGACTGTGTTTTGCCTGCAGGAAGCAGTTCATACCCTTTACTGAAGATTCTGGAATTCCCTGCTTTGGGTTCTCCCCTTTCCTTAGGACTTTCCTGCCCTACAAGATAAGAATGAGAATGTTGAAGGTTATCTTCTTAAACTCATATATGGTCCTATTCTAGGAAGCTAAGCCAATGGGGACTAATTTTCCCTGAGCCTTCATGGCCCAAGGAAAGCCCTTTTCTTATCTCTAGTTGGCAGGCAGAGACATTGCCACTGAGAGAAGTGTGTGTCCCAGAACAACTTCTGGGGTACATTCAGTAAGCTCACCAGACTGTCTTCTTGGGCCATCCTTGTCTAGCTGTTTTTGGATTAAATTCTAAAATGGAATGATTGAGTTAGAAACATTTCAACTCCTTTGACCTTTTTCTATTATTTTGGTAGAGCTTGCACTCTGTCCCTGGGTCCCTGTTGAGAAGCTGAGGGTGAGGAAGAGTAACCCTCCAACTTGTATCCAGTAAAGCCAAGTGCGACTGGTCAGGAAGGTGACAAATCTGAGATCAGCTAGCCACTAGGTTTTTCAACTGCCCTGTTATGCTACCGATGGATATTAAGTTTGTGGTCCTCTCAGACATCCCCAAGGTCTCTTTATCCTATCTAATATGGCATAAAAGTCTGTCTCCAATTTCCCCTTTTTTAAATCAACTCACTACTTCAACTCTTTTCCTGTGGCATGGTGACCAGTCATTGCCCCATCAAGGCAGATGCTTATTTATGCTTTGCACTTTTGTACTCAAAGATAGAATCTGATATCAATCCCTAATAACATTCATCTTATCACATGCCATCTACTGTGCCAGCTTGCTGAGCTATTTCTGCATGCTATCTGCTTCCACCATCCCTCTCCACCCAATTTTTTCTTTTCTCTCTTTTCTTTCAAGTTTGAAATTCATGCTTTTGATCTGTCTCTAGAATCAGTAGAACAATAATGGTCACCATTTACAAAGTTCTTTACACGTATTATTTCATTTGCTCCAAGTCACTAATAGGAACATTTGAACAGAATGAGTTCAAGAACAGAAACATCAGAAGATTTGTATGAACTGATACAGAATGAAGTGAGTAGAAACAAGAGGGTAATTTACACAATAACAACAATGTTCTCAAAATAAATAACTGAAAAAGTTGGGACCTCTGATCAGTACAGTGACCAACCAGGATTTCAGAAGACCCATGATGAAATTAGTTTCTCCCTTCCTACAAAAAGCTGCAGACTTCCTAAGAAAACAGCTGCCTCACTTCAGAAATGGGATGGACTAAGGCTGTATGTGGCAACAGATATTTTTTGAGCATGGGAATTAGATTTTATTTATTGTTCATATTTTTCACAAGGATTTTCTTTTTCTTTAGTGGGATGGGTGAGAAAGGGGATAGAAAATAGATTTTAGTTAATTGGAAAAATAAATTAATAAAAAGGTCATTTAGAATATGAAACACATAGCCTACAACACTCCCAAGTTCAGTGTGAAACAGATTAAAGGGTAATTGGGAATTAGTTAACAAAAGAAAATACAGGAACATATAGACAATTTAAATGCTGAATTAAAATGTGGGCTTTGGGGATCCTTATGTACAGATTTAGGCCAACAAAAAGTCATCCCTTCTCTACAATATATACTGTTGGAGTCAGACTTTCCCTAGGTCACTTTCCCACTTCACAATTCTATCTCTTCCCCCTATTCTCCATTCACAGAAAGTCCCCAGAGGCAGGGACAGGAAGTTGGAATGCCCCTAAGATTTGTAACCATAAAGCTGCATGAAATAAAAAGAAACTAAGGTCAGAGATGATCTCTCTATGGTTCTGCTACAAATAATTTGGGGGAGGGGGTGGAAAGTCTGTTTATCTGTTCATAGGAGAGCCAGACCAGTGAATTAATGGGGCAGCAGGGATTCTACTGTGGAAAAGCCACTGGATGCTAAAGCCAATCTTCCCTTTACATGAATAATAACCATGTTTAATAGCAATCATGCTTCCATGTGACATTTTATGCCACAAAGAGGAAAAATATAGGTGCAATCGTGAATCTCTGTGTGTGAAAGGAAGCAAAGTTTAAATTTTCCTTTCCATCTCCAGAATATCCCTGCCATGACAATACATTATATTCTAACCAAGACTAGAAACACTCTGTGGGTCCACAGCACATAGGGAAATGGACTAAATGAAAGACCACAGGAAAGAGTATGGGGCAGTCATTGAAGCTGCAGTCCTAGAAGTTGGGAGACAAAGAAGGTTGTATGTTACTGGGACAGAAGGGAATAATATAATATCAATAACATGAATGACGATGACAACTCACATGCTTTTTGCACCTACCATGTATAAAGGACATTCTCCACAAAGAATTCTATTATATAGAGAGCAAAAGATTATCCATTTTTCCAGATGAAGAAACTGAGGTTGTGAAAGGAAGAGACACATTTATTACACAGAAAGTAGACAGGAAAGGAAGGATTCTACCCAAGTTTTACAATTCTGAGCTCAGGGCTCCTTCTACCACAACACATCATGTCATGTGACCAGGAGGGCAGAATGTTACTTATCTCTGTTTCTCTCATGCCAGGGAAGGAGAGAGCCAAACACAAAGTTGGGGGTCCAATTCAGCTACTTACCATAGATTGTAATATTCATGTCTTTGGTGGCCTGCAAGCCAGTGAATGAATTAGATGCATGACAGGTATAGGTTCCAGACTGACTCAGGAATGTTATAGTAGAGAATGTGGCTGAGTTGCTGACCTGTTGTCCATTGTATAACCAATTAAATTGGGCTGGTGGGTTAGATACAGCAGAACAAAGCAATGTAATATTTGCCCCAATAGGGTACGCATCAATTGTAGGGACGATTACGGGGGTATCTGGTCCATCTGGAGGAAAAAGAAGGATTCCATATTGAGATTATGAAAGAAAGAAGGGCATCTCCTAGTCTGTAACCCATCACCAGGAACCTCTTTGTCTCCCTGATCCTCCCTTGAGCTGAGAATTTTAATTAACAACTCATTCTCTACCTTTCTTGTTTGAATCTGAACTTGGAAGATTTTAGGGCTTTCTTCCAGTTCAGCACCCTGGATGGCCACCCTCCACCACAACACATGACAAGGCCAATCTGGGCTCCTGAAAAGTTAAGAGGGTTGGAAACCTCAGAGCCTACATATTTAGCACTCATAGAAGTGACTGAATTAGCCTGGCCTGTGGGAACACAGCACCAGGCTATTAGCATGCACCATATAGAAAGAACAAATTTACTCACAGGTAACATTCAGTGTTAAGGGATCACTCCTATTGCTATAAAATGGGTTCTTGATTTCACACACATACGGCCCTTTGTTTTCCCTTCTTGTGACACTGCGGATAGTGAATGTCCTCTTATCCGGGGACAGTTGTAGCCTGCTACCAGATGGGGCACGATTGTTTATGAACCACCGGTAAGTGTGATTTTGACCCGTAGCCTGACATGTCATTGAGAAGTCCTTGTTCTCCACTGGGGCAATGTTGGAGGTGGTGATGGTAGGTTTGGACAGTGGCGCTGTGCAGAAAATAGAGAGAAAATGACTGTTTGGTTCTTTTTCTTACCTTACAACCAAATACCTGGTTTGGAAGTGACCTGTTTAAGACCTTGGCAAGGCTGGAGGCCAGAGACCAAGAACCTGTGATTTCAATGGCAAAGACACCCGATTTTCTGGTGCAGACCTCAACTCCTCCAGGCCTTAGGAAAAGTTCATCTTCAGTTTCTGTGGCTGACAAAAACATTCACATGGAGCCAAAGCCCCTGGTGCTCAATCTTTCTGTGCTGAGACAAGCTGGACAGGGGATATCTGACCCCTTAATGCAGCACCTGGGCTTGGATTTGAGGCCTTTCTAGCTTGGCAGGACCATCAAGAGTTTTTGTTTCCGTGGCCTGGACTTCAAGAAGCCAGGGTTATATAAAAAATAGACTCGAATACAAGACTACAATGCTCACAAGCCTTTGCTCCACTTCCCCAAAATGCTTTGTAATCTCACAGAAATTTTCAGGTGGGCCAAGATAGAAAAGGGATTTAATCTGATTGCAAAGGCTTTTGTGTCTCTTTTGGACTTCTGTTTTGGGGCAGATGTGGCTCTTTCCATAATGTAGGTGAGGTCTTGTCTAGGCCTCTGGCCTAGGCACATGTTTTTTCTTACTTGTATATTCTTAAATTATCAACCTTTAATAAACCTCATAAAATATAATACTCCTTGCAGAGAGAAACTAATTTCTACCTGCCTCAGTCTCCCCTAAATTTTAACTGTTACAGTTTTTGGCGACTACTAGATTGGATGAGAACTTCTCAAATTTTTTAGCCTAGATAATGATTTTTTTTAAGCCACGTATCTCCAAGTTGCCTTTTAGAAAACCATCTTGATCAGCTCCTGCCTGCGGCCCTCTCCGGCTCCTGCTTCTGCTCCTGGCCTCTCACCTGGTGCCTGAGCTCCCAGCCCTGTTTGTCTGCACTCCAGCTCCCGGCCCTGCCCACCCCTGAGGTCTGTCTCTCACCCATCTGACCTCAGACCCAGATAGCTCATCACCCCAGCCCCAGACCCACAAGTGTGACACGAGATGGCTCATCACCCAGATCCTTGGAGTAGATCACTCAGGACTCATTGCGACCAGCTGGTAACGGTATTGGCCATGTGGGCGGAGGGGAGAGATGAGAGGGAAAGGAGTACAAGTAATTTTCCCTTAGGCTAAGCCTCCGAGTGGATGGGGGTATTGACTCCATGTGGTTGGCCTGGGCTCCACATGGACTGGGGCAGGAGGAGGGATCACATCAGGGGAAAGAGAAAAGGGAGAGGAGAAGAAACAGACTTTTCAAACAGACTTTTAAGCAATGGACTATTTAAAAGGATACCTTTTGACTGTTCTGGTAATTTCATTGATTTCACCTGCATGCCAGAAGAAAGATTCAGCCCAAAGATTCAACTTTGGGGAGGCAAATGGGTGGCTCAGCAAACTGAGAGCCAGGCCTACAGACATGCTGTCCTGGGTTAAAATCTGGCCTCAGATACTGCCCAGCTGTGGGGCCCTGACCAGATCCCTTAACCCTCATTGCTTAGCCCTTACCACTCTGCCTTTGGACAATAGATATTTATTTTTTTTTAAAATATATTTTATTTGATCATTTCCAAGCATTATTCATTAAAGACATAGATCATTTTCTTTTCCTCCCTCCCCCACCCCCCATAGCCGACGCGTAAGTCCACTGGGCATTAGATGTTTTCTTGATTTGAACCCATTGCTTTGTTGATAGTATTTGCATTAGAGTGTTCATTTAGAGTCTATCCTCTGTCATGTCCCCTCAACCTCTGTATTCAGGCAGTTGCTTTTTCTCGGTGTTTCCACTCCCATAGTTTATCCTTTGCTTATGAATGGTGTTTTTTTCTCCTGGATCCCTTTAAGTTGTTCAGGGACATTACACCGCCACTAATGGAGAAGTCCATTACGTTCGATTATACCACAGTGTATTAGTCTCTGTGTACAATGTTCTCCTGGTTCTGCTCCTCTCGCTCTGCATCACTTCCTGGAGGTTGTTCCAGTCTCCATGGAACTTCTCCACTTTATTATTCCTTTTAGCACAATACTACTCCATCACCAACATATACCACAGTTTGTTCAGCCATTCCCCAATTGATGGGCATCCCCTCATTTTCCAGTTTTGGGCCACCACAAAGAGCGCAGCTATGAATATTTTTGTACAAGTCTTTGTGTCCATTATCTCTTTGGGGTACAGACCCAGCAGTGCTATGGCTGGGTCAAAGGGTAGATATTCTTTTAGCACCCTTTGGGCATAGTTCCAAATTGCCCTCCAGAATGGTTGGATCAGTTCACAGCTCCACCAGCAATGAATTAATGTCCCTATTTTGCCACATCCCCTCCAGCATTCATTACTTTCCTTTGCTGTTATGTTAGCCAATCTGCTAGGTGTGAGGTGATACCTCAGAGTTGTTTTGATTTGCATCTCTCTGATTATAAGAGATGTAGAACACTTCTTCATGTGCTTGTTAATAGTTTTGATTTCTTTATCTGAGAGCTGCCTATCCATTTCCCTTGCCCATTTATCAATTGGAGAATGGCTTGATTTTTTGTACAATTGATTTAGCTCATTATAAATATGAGTAATTAAACCTTTGTCAGAGGTTTCTATGAAGATTTTTTCCCAATTTGTTGTTTCCCTTCTGATTTTAGTTATATTGGTTTTGTTTGTACAAAAGCTTTTTAGTTTGATGTAGTCAAAATTATTTATTTTACATTTTGTGATTCTTTCTATATCTTGCTTGGTTTTAAAGCCTTTCCCCTCCCAAAGGTCTGACATGTATACTATTCTGTGTTTACCCAATTTACTTATGGTTTCCTTCTTTATGTTTAAGTCACTCACCCATTTTGAATTTATCTTGGTGTAGGGTGTGAGGTGTTGATCTATTCCTAGTCTCTCCCACACTGTCTTCCAATTTTCCCAGCAGTTTTTATCGAATAGTGGATTTTTGTCCCAAAAGCTGGGATCTTTGGGTTTATCGTATACTGTCTTGCTGAGGTCGCTTTCCCCCAGTCTATTCCACTGATCTTCCTTTCTGTTTCTTAGCCAGTACCAAATTGTTTTGATGACTGCTGCTTTGTAATATAGTTTTAGGTCAGGGACTGCAAGGCCCCCATCATATGTGTTTTTTTTCATTATTTCCCTGGATATCCTTGATCTTTTCTTCTTCCAAATGAACTTTGTTATGGTTTTTTCTAAATCAGTGAAGAAGTATTTTGGTAGTTCAATGGGTATGGCACTAAATAGATAAATAAGTTTGGGTAGGATGGTCATTTTTATTATATTGGCTCGTCCTATCCATGAGCAGTTAATGTTTTTCCATTTGTTCAAGTCTAGTTTTAGTTTTGTGGCGAGTGTTTTGTAGTTGTGTTCATATAGTTCCTGTGTTTGTCTTGGGAGGTAGATTCCTAGGTATTTTATTTTGTCTAAGGTGATTTTGAATGGGATTTCTCTTTCTAGTTCTTGCTGCTGAGCTGTGTTGGAGATATATAGAAAAGCCATACCACCCTGAACGCGCCCGATCTCGTCTGATCTCGACAATAGATATTTAAATGGATAAACACACCTAAGGAACTTTAAAGACTAGAGGCTATATTTTAAGGCATTTCAGACTCCAATGGTTTATAAAAATCTCTGTATTCTATTGCATTTTTTGTTTAAGGTTTAACTTTGTGATTTTAAGTTCATATGTTACTGGATTCAATATTTTTCTCTTACACTGAAAGTTGATTGAATTTATTTTTAATGTACTGAGTTTTTAAAATTCTGTTGTTTTTCCCCTACAGCTGTGCTGAAAAAATATTATTGAATAAGCCCATATGAAAAAAAAAAAAAAACAGCCTTTCTATTTTGACTCTGTAAATTACATAAATGGACTTCAGTACTGGTTATAATTGTATAACAACCTTTGGAAATTTTAATATTCTAAATATCTCAAATTATTTTAAGGGTTTTTTAAATATGATTTTTGTAATTTCTTTTTTTAACAATCTCTGGTCATTTTTGCCTGCCCCTACCATGAGGTAAGGTCCATTATACTAGCTGAAGTGAAATTTATTTATAACCCCCAACCTTCCTGCATTTCTAAATATGTGAATGGAAGTTGGGCAGTTAATCTCAGGGCATTTGTACCCCTAAAAAGCCTCCAAAAAAGGAGCACCCCTTTATTTATACTCTTCATAAGCTCACTATTTTACTTTTTCCAGAATGATATATAGATTTCTTGATTATGTTCTTAACCCAAGATGAGTTTTACTTTGTTTAAAAATATATGTTTAAATACCAAGGTTGAAAGATTGCTACATTTGTAAAAATTGTGACAAATATCCATCAATTCATAGGCTTTTAAATGTCATACAACTTATGTGAAATGTGAAAGTGTGTTTGTTTGCTATTGTAATTAATTGGGCTATTGAGAATTTGGGGGATTTTGATAACTACATATTTGTACTACTGTATTTTTAAAAAAGAAAAATATACCTTGCTCAATTCATTTGATTTCTACTCACAGTGATCATGGCCAGATACAAAGAGGAAATGGATCACATTTTTGGTGAGAAAGCCTTATATTTTATATTTTCTTAGCTGACACAAAGTGTCAATGATTATAAGCTAAATTTTTGAATTTTTTAAAGCTCTTTTATTATTATATTTTTCTTGCATGTGCAATATACTTTTTCAGTTTTTTTTTATTTTTTTTCTCTTTTTTATATTTGAAGCACATGTCACCGGTATTAAGATTTTCTTTAACCTTTTGATTTTGCAGTACTACAAGTTAAAGATACATTTGCTAATGCATGCCCTTAAAAGCTAGAGACTATAAAAACGATGCCACTAATTATTTAAAAATTATGGGACATTGCTTAATGATTCTGTCTGATTCCAGGACAAGCTATATACACAAGAGCCATTGCACAGAGCCAAAGAAAAGCCAATTCAGGATGGATTGATGCACCTCTAGGCCAATACAAACATCTTGAACCTAGTGTGAAGACTCGAGGTTACTGTGTTTAACATTGTTAGACATAGGCTTTCCTTGTGTCCACACTCACTCTGAAAATACTCACAGACAAGTATCCCCAAACTTGGCTCCTACTTGGCTTCTATAATCTGGTCCCTTTCTTTTCTGCCTTTCATAGTGTGGTAACTTTCTGTAGTCCTGGCTATTGATTGGGTAAATGCATCATTGCTTAGATCATTTTGATTGGGCCCTGATTCAAGGACCTGTTATAGATTTATTTTTCTTTTCACTTGGAATTTTTACACATAAGACTTTGATGGTCTATATTTTCATCCAGTTTTTTCTTTTTTTTAATTTGGATTTTTCTGATATCTTTTTAATATCTCTTACCAATTGATTCATATACCTCATACCTCAGCCATGCATCCCTAAGTGATTCTGTATTTGTCAATCACCCACTTAATGGGGGTAATGTAAAAAAATATCATTATTTAAATTGCAAAGTTTAAATTCCTTTTGAGAAGAAGTTTAGGTAAAGAAGATGCTACCTCTCTGAATTCAGAACTGAACTGTTGGAGAAGCCACCATGAAGAAGCCTCCAGACCACAAGCTGCACAAAAATTGAACTTTGGGTGTGGTTGATTGAACATTTATTTGTATGTATTCTTTCATGCTAAAGGGGACTGCCCCCTAACTGGCTTTTTGTCAATGCGTTCAGCAATTATTGGTTTTATTTTTTATTTTTCTCTTATCCTCAAATTATTGTAATTTTTAAATTGATTATGTTTTCATGATCCTTTGGAAAAAAATATTTTTTTTTTCAAATGATCAAACGGAGGAATTGTAAAAAATAGACTTGAATACAGGACTACAATCCCCACAAGCCTTTGCTCCACTTCCCCAAAATGCTTTGTAATCTCACAGAAATTTTCAGGTGGGCCAAGATAGAAAAGGGATTTAATCTGATTGCAAAGGCTTTTGTGTCTCTTTTAGACTTCCGTTTTGGGGCAGATGTGGCTCTTTCCATAATGTAGGTGAGGTCTTGTCTAGGCCTCTGGCCTAGGCACATGTTTTTTCTTACTTGTATATTCTTAAATTATCAACCTTTAATAAACCTCATAAAATATAATACTCCTTGCAGAGAGAAACTAATTTCTACCTGCCTCAGTCTCCCCTACCTTTTAACTGTTACAGTTTCTTACCTCTATGCTTTGTTGATGATATTGGTGGTGGCTGGAGAGGATGGACTAAGGACAGGCTATGGGGAGATTGTGCTCAGAAAGAAAAAATTTAACTCTGAAGAGGAAAGAAAAGGATTAACAGAGAGTGGAAATAGATCAGTTAGTAGCAGGTTACAAAAGGAAAAGCCTCAGCCTGGGAGTCAAGAGAGACCTGGTTCAAGTCTAGAGATTTTTAACCCACAATAACATCTCTCATGCCAATGACTGTGTTTTGCACCCCAGGAAGCTGTTCATACCCTTTACTGAAGATTCTGGAATTCCCTGCTTTGGGCTCTCCCTTTTCCTTAGGAGTTTCCTGCCCTGCAAGATGAGAATGAGAATGTTGAAGGTGGTCTTCAAGCTCAGATATGCTTTTTGGCTAGGAAGCTAAGCCAATGGGGACTAATTTTCCCTGAGCCTTCATGGCCCAAGTAGATCCCATTCTTTATCACTAGTTGGCAGGTAGGCCTTGCCATTGAGAGAGGTATGTGTCCAAGGTCTATCTCTGGGGCACATCCAGTAGGCTCACCAGGCTTACTTCTTGGGTCATCCTTGGTCAGCGGTCTTGGGTTTAATTTCCAAATTGGTAGGAATAAATTAGAAATATTTCAGCTTCCTTGACCTTTCTCCTTGTTATTTTGATAGAGTTTGCATTCAGTCCTTGGGTCCCTGTTGGGAACTTTATGGTGAGGAAGAGTGAGCCTCCGACTTGCATCCAGTAAAGCCAAGTGGGACTGACCAGGAAGGTGACAAATCTGAGGTCAAATAGCCACCTTTTGAAGTGCGGAGCGAATATGAAGGAACACTGAGTATGCTCCTGGGCAACAAGGCCATAATTGGACATTTTGGAAGGTGCCTTGGAAATCTCAATGGATCCAATGCCTGGCATGGCATA
Organism: Monodelphis domestica; assembly: GCF_027887165.1. Taxonomy (NCBI): domain Eukaryota; kingdom Metazoa; phylum Chordata; class Mammalia; order Didelphimorphia; family Didelphidae; genus Monodelphis; species Monodelphis domestica. Next base: position 426,080,434 of record NC_077230.1, read on the forward strand.
ATGACTAATGTTGGATTTAGAGTGAGAAAGACCTGACTTCAAATCCTATCTCAGGATGTTACTGGCTCTGTGACTTACTAGCAAGTCCCTATCTGGGTTTCAAATTCTTCATTTGTAAAATGGGAATAATAATCTCTCCCTAATTGTGTTGTTGGATCAAATGAGAGCATCTATAAAAGTTCTTTATCAAACCTGAACATAGCCTGAACAAATGTTCAGAGGAGGGAAATACAGAATATGAGTCTGAATGCCAAAGGTAGACCCAGGCTGTCTGAGCATGCAATGCATGGCCAGAAGTATCTGAATGGCCTTCTGCCATTTTGTGAAGAGCTACAGTTTAATGCCAGACTAACAACATTGAAATATAATATGTAGCCAATAGGGAGTGATGAGCAGAGCACATATTTAATTGGAATACCAATTGAGGGCACTAGAGGTGCTTATTCCAAAGAAGACAAGACTTGAGGGGGAGAGGAAATGCTTCTCCAAAGACTGAGTTATAATGACCTTGGAAAGGTATGCTCAGTGGGTTATAGTGACCAGAGAAGGACTATTCTCTGATGTTGCCAGTTTCTTTTGTCCTACCTGCAACATTCAGGCTCCATTTTCTTCTCTTGTCTCTCTATCCCAGATCAACTGTTTTTAAACCCTTACATTCTGCATTAGAATCAATACTATGTATTGGTTCCAAGGCAGAAGTGTTAGGTAATGGGGGTTAAGTAACTAGCTCAGGATCACACAACTAGGAAATGTCTGAGGCCAGATTTGAACCCAGGAATTCCTGTCTCTAGACTTGGCTCTCAATCCACTGTGCTACCCAGCTGCCCCCAAAGATCAGCTCTTAAGAGGAGTAATGGCTTCTTTTTCAGAAGGGGCTGGGATTATGATTGGAATCCTGGTGACTCTGATTGGGAAATCTTCTATTTTTCTTTTTGTCAAAAAGGTGGGAGAGTAGGATAGGGTTGCCTTTGACTCTCCTTTCTCCTAGTCTGCCTCCCAAAATGTAGGAGAGAAATCAATATGATTCCTCAATTCCTTGACCTTTTCTAGGGCCCTGGTCTCTCTCCCTTCCCTAATCTTGCCTTTCACAGTATTTACTGCCCTGTATATCTCATTGCTCTTCTTTTCAGGGTTATTCATTGCTCCTCCTTTTCTTTTAAACATTTTTTTTCTCTAGGAAACAGTTTTTATTTGTCTGCTTTTAGAAGAAAAGGTGCTAGACCTAGACTTTTGAAGTCCCAAAATAAAAGAGATAAGATCTAGGAAGACAGAGAGGAAAAGAATGGGGAGGCAGCAAAGGGAACAGAGAGAGGGCAGGATGGAGATTAATTGAAAGAGAGATGGAGGAGAGCTGTCAGCAAGTTGTATCTCAAGGAAACAGCCCCAGCGGCTTTCCTTGACTCCACAGGTCAAACAGGATCCAGATTTAATGGACTTGACTATCTGCTCATTTCTGTTCCAAGAATTATTTGGAATGCCTTGGAGACTGAACTGAACAGGATTCCTGTACTGACTTAACAACAGTGCTAAGACCCTTAAACAGGCTCACATCCAACCTAATCCCATCATGGTTGAGGATGGACTCCAATATTTGCCCCAAATGTGATCAAGATGCAAATCAGGCTGGCTCAATCATCTCTGGCCTCAGATCTATTGCTATAGGGCTTCTTATGTCCTCTACGTAGTACTAGAAGGACAGGAAGGAATCTGGCTCATTACTCCAAGAAGTTTCAGAGAGTATCAATTGACATCTAGTGTGATCTAGGGCATCTTAGCCTCTCTAGGGCTGTCTGTGGATACAACTGACTTCAGTTTCCTGAAAAGATCAGGAAATGTCCAATTAAACACAAACATGGGAATACTTAAAATCAAAAGATAATTTAATAAAATCAAAAGTAAAGAAAACAGAATTAGATAAAACTAGGATCTGTTTTTTAAAATAAAAAACAATGAAATAGATAAATCATTGATTAATTTGATTAAAGAATGAAATCAGAATTACCAATAGCAAAAAGGAAAAAGATGAATGAGTTAGTTATGAAGTTGAAATTAAAGAAATTCTCCGCACTTATTGTGAGCAATTATGAGCCATCAAAATTGAAATGTAAGTGAAATAGATGAATTCTGACAAAATGATGAATTGCTCAGATTGATAGAATTAGAAATAGAATACTTAAATAACTCAATCTTAGAAAAAGACATTGAAGAAACCATAAACGAGTTCCCTATGAAAAAGTCCTCAGGATCAGATCCATCTACCAGTGAATTACAACACTGAAAAAAACAATGAATCTCAATGCTATATAAATGATCTTAAAAATATAGGCAATGAAGAGTAGTGAGGTGCTCAGTGGATAACAGGGCCTAGATTCCGAAAGACCACAGTTCAAATCTGAAAAACTGCTTGCTGCTTGTGGTCAGCTGACTGGCTCTCCTGGCTACCTCCTCTGTGAGCAGGCTGCTCTAAACCAGAGCCAGATCAGGTGCCTCTTCAGTCAGTTCCAAATGTGTGGAATAAATGTGAGTTCTCGCCCACTCAAATTAAAAACCTGGAGTCCCAAAGGGAGAGTAAAAGAGACAGAAGTTTCTTTCTTCTTTCTCATGAGAGAGGGCACCTGCCTAGGTGGGACAAATGCAATGCATGGGCACAAAGACAATCATTATAGAGGTTTCTAATGAGGGACCCCCTCTCCCTCAAGTGCCTACTCTTTTGATCCAGAGGAGGGCAAAGGAGACACAGGCTAGGTGTGAAGTCCACCCCAATCAGAAAATAGCAAGATATATAGCATGAGCTCCTTACTAAACCCTAATGGGGAGGGGTGAGGTAATGTGAAGGGAACCATGTCTTCAAAGTGACTGTCTTAGCTTCTACAGGTATGAAGACTGATCTACTGCCTTCCTTGTTTCTTGAGTTGTGTCAGGATGTCCTTAGTCTGGGAGTACAAGAGGCCTCTGTGAATCTTTTTTTTTAAACCCTTACCTTCCATCTTAGAGTCAATACTATGTATTGGCTCCAAGGCAGAAGAGTGGTAAGGGCTAGGCAATGGGGGTCAAGTGACTTGCCCAGGGTCACACAGCTGGGAAGTGTCTGAGGCCAGATTTGAACCTAGGACCTCCCGTCTCTAGGGCTGGCTCTCAATCCACTGAGCTACCCAGCTGCCCCTGGCCTCTGTGAATCTTAAAAACTACTTGGACTATACTTTAGAAGATTTGATTTAGCTATCCCCTTATTGTAACAATGGAAATACTTGGTCTAACGAGAATCAGGAATGTATTGAGAACTTTAAAATTTTTTCCACCCTACTCAGACAGTGCCTTAGGGGAAGACAAAGTTGTAGACTCCTGATTGAACAATGAAAGTCCCTAACTCATACCTTATAGTAAAGCTAGAACCTTAAGATAGATCTATTATTAGATCTAATACAAAAAGGTGTTAAGTACCTGTAAAGGTTAAATTAGTACCTAAAAAGGTCAAGTAACTTACAAAAGGCAAGCTTAACAAAGAGGTGTGAAGTACTCAGAAGATATAATCTAACCAAAGAAGGTGAGAACCAAAGAAGGTGAGAACTAAGAATGGGCAGTCCTGGACAAAAGCATCTACTGTGATTGGTAGAGATGAAAATTTAGGGGAGGTGACATGAGAGAAAATTTCTTTAAAAGGAAGGGTTAAAAAGTCAGAAGGCAATTGAGTTCAGAGTTCAGGTGAACTGAGTTAGATACTGAACTCAGTTCAGGAGATTCAGTGGAAGACTGGAGCTTTCTTGGACTTGGTCTTGTGGTGAGTGATAAGACTGACTCTCTCCCTTAGCCTCAGGTAGGTCACTTTGACCAAAGTTTTATCTACTGCTTGTCTCAGGCTGAGCCAGAGCATTTTAAATTTTTCTTATTTGGGGATTTCCCATGGCAACCACTTACTTAGATTTTAAGTCAAAACACTAAAACTATTCTTACAGTTTTGGCGTTTACACCTCTAATCTCCCAGACTCACCAGGCCTGCCTTCTAAATCTAAGAAAAAGATCAAGAAGACCTTGAAACTAAAGCAGACTTGCTTACACATTCCATTCTTAATTGGGGGTATAGGTTGGATGCTTAACCTAGAGAAGAACACACTTAATTTTATTTCCCTCACATGGGAATAGTCTGACTTTCTGTCCATTCTACCATTTTGTGGCCATCATAACATCCCTTTCCCAAGCCTCTTTGGTTGCCAGACTTAGACTACAATCCTGACAAGAGGCAGATCTACTGGACTCCAGGAGTAACCACGCCATGGTTGGGATGGACTCACAATGCTCCTACAGCATCTTCTAGCAGGGAAGACAAGAGAAGAGAGGACTCACCAATTACCTCAAAGACCATTCAGAGGTTCAGATATAAGATATTTTGCAGAAAAATCAAAAAGTTGCTTTTGTATTCCAAAAAAGAAGTTCAATTTTGACAGTCGCATACACAATGAAGTAATATAAATACTAGATATACATGCACCAAATGGTATGCCATTTAAATTCAACTTTCTCAGATTCATTGGCTTATAATCATATAAAAGAGCTTTTAATAATTATTTTTATATCTCTTCATTGGTGATCACTTCATTCTAATCATTTGTGATACTGGTAGTTCAGTTTTCTTCTTTCTTTCCTTAAAAAATTAACAACCAATAATTTAGCCATTTTATTGGTCTTCTCAAAAATAGCACTTTTTCTTAGTTGTTAGTTCAATGATTTTCTTACTTTCAGCTTTATTAATCTCTCCTTTGACTTTTAGTATTTCCAATTTGGTACTTATTTTGTTTTAAAATTTTGTTCTTTTAAAATTCTTTTTAGTTGCATGCCTCATTCATAGATCTCCATTTTTCTTTATTTCACTTATGTAATTATTTAGAGAGGTAAAATTTCCCCTAACTACAGTTGGAGCCACATATCATAAATTTTGGTGTCTTACCTCCTTTTCAGGTCATTATCTTTTTATTTTAAAAAGTGTTTAAACCCTTTTATTCCACCTTAGAATCAATAATATGTATTGGTTCCATGGCAGAAGATCAGTAAGGGCTAAGCAATTGGGATTAAGTGACTTGCCCAGGGTCACACAGTTAAGAAGTGTCTGAAGCCAAATTTGAACTTAAGACCTACTCTCTAGGCCTGACTCTCAATCCACTGAGGAACCCAACTGCCCCTTGATCATTCTCTTTAATGAAATTATTTATTTTTCTTTGTCCTACTCATTCTTTAGGATTAAATTTTTAAGTTTCCAAATAATTTTTAAATCTTTATTTCTGCAGCCTTTAATTTAATGTAATTCTTATTATATATGTATTTAATAGTTCCCTTTTTATGCATTTGTTTGTGAGGCTTGTATGTCCTAACACATGGCCACATTTTGTGTAGGTGTTATTTGTTTTTGAGAGAAAATATATTTATTTCTATTCCTTGAGTCTTCTCCAGAAATCTATCATATCAAACTTTTTTGAAATTCTATTCACTTCCTTAACGTCTTTTTTGTTAGATGTATCTAATTCTGAGAGGGGAAAGTTGAGGTCCCCCACTAGTATAGTTTTCCTTCTTCCAGTAATGCATGTAACTTCTCCATTAGGCATTTGGGTGCTATGCCATTTGGTACATATAGGTTTGGCACCAATATTGTTTCATTGTCTAAGATTCCTTTTATGAAGATGTAATTTTCTTCCTTTATTTTTTAATAAAATCCATTGTCTTTTGTCTTAGACTCAATACTGCATTGTGGTTCTAAGGCAGAAGAACTGGAAGGGCTAAGCAATGGAGATTAAGTGATTTGCTCAGGGTCACACAGTTTAGAAGTGTCTCAGCACTTATTTGAACCTTGTACCTCTTGTCTCCAAGTCTCACTCTCAATTCATAGAGCCTCCTAGCTGTCTCTTTTCTATCTTTTTAAAATTAAGTCTATTTTTACTTTTCCTTAGCTTGAGGTCATGATTGGTACCCTCACTCTTTTTTCTTCACCTGAAGCACAATAGATTTTTTCACCAGCCTTTTACCTTTGCTCTGTGTCTTTCTCCTTGCTTTAAGTGTATTGCTTATAAAAATCAGATTATTGGATTCTAGTTTTCAATTTCACTGTGCTACTCACTTCTGTTTTATGGATAGATAAGTTCATCCCATTCCATTCACAGTTATGATGTCTAATTATGTATGTTTCTCCATCTCATTTCCACCATTTATCCTCTTTCTTTACAAGCTTTCCCTGCCCACAAATGTTTTGCTTCTGACCACCACCTTCCCCAATTCACCCTCTTGTCTCTCAAGTCCCTCTGCCCCTGCCCCAAAAGTCAATTAAGTGTAGATATACTTCCTCTTTGAGCCAATTCTAATGAGTGTAAGGTGTGAGCATTGCCCACCATGCCTCTATATTAATTTTCATTATATTAATGCTTTCCCGACTCCACATGTAAAGTTATTAATCTTGATCTTTCATTCCCTCTTTTCCCCATGCAGTACTCTTTATCATCCCTTATTTTTTTATATCATCCAATTCTATTTGAACTAGTCTTGTGCTCTCTGTGTATACTTCTTCCAACTGTCCCAATTGTGATAAAATTCTTAAGATTTACAAGTATCAGGGGCAGATAGAGGGCTCAGTGGGTAGAGTGTCACATTTAGAGTCAGGAGGACTTGGGTTTAAATTTGGCTTCAGATACTTGGTAACTGGGTGACCCTGGGTAAGTCACTTAACCCCATATGGCCTCACACTGATTTCTCTTCTTATTTGGAACAGATACTTTGTACCAAAACTAAAGTAGAAGGTAAAAGGCTTTTTTTAAAGAGTTATACATATTTTCCTATGTAGAACTATAATCTCTTTCATCTTATTGAATCCCTTAAGTTTTCTGTTACATATTTACCATTTTTATGCTTCTCTCAAGTCTTGTATTTGAACATAAAATTTTCTATTAATCTCTGTTTTTTTTCATCACGAATGCTTGATAAGTCTTCTACTCTTTCAATGTCTTTCAATGCATTTTCCCCCTGAAGTATTATGTTCAGTTTTACTGTCTAGTTAATTCTGCATTACAATCCTAGCTCCTGTGCCTTCTGGGATATCATATTCCAAGTCCTCCTTAGTTCTTTTGTAATCCTGACTGTGGATTACAGGATATTTAAATTTTTATTTCAGGCCACTTGTAATATTTTCTCCTTGGCCTGGAAATTCTCAAATTTGGTTCTAATACACCTGGGCATTATTATTTTGGGATACCTATCAAGAGATGATCAGTGGATTCTTTCAGGTTCTATTTTCCTTCTCACATGAGATTATGAGGCAGTTTTCCTTAATACTTTTTTTGGAATATGGTACTTAGACTCTCTTTTTGATTGTGACTTTCAGATAGTCCAATGACTCTTAGATCATTTCTCCTGTATCTATTTTCTAGATCAATTGTTTTTCCAAAGAGAGTTTTCACATTTTCTTCTATTTTTCATTCTTTTAATTTTGTTTGATTGTAACTGATGGCTTGGGGAGTCATTAGTTTCTCTTTGCCCAATTCTAGTTTTTAGAAAATTGTTTTCTTTGTTGAGCTTTTGTACCTTCTTTTCCATTTAGTCAATTCTATTTTTTTGGTACTTTTTTTCTTCATTGGATTTGTGGGCTTCACTTTCCATATGACCCATCTTAGATTTTAGAGAATTGTTTCCTTAGTTATTTGTTGTATATTTTTACCCAACTATTGAATCTTTTTTATGATTCTTGTGCATCACTCATTTCTTATCCAAATTTTTTCTTACTTCTCTGATTTAGAGAAAAAACAATTTTACTTTTTCTTACAATAAAAACTCTTAAGTAGAAAGGGCAAGGACAGGCTAAACAAGGTTAAATAACTTGCACAGAATCACATAGCTAGGAAATATCTGAGGCCAGATTTGAACTGAGGTCATGCTGACTACATGTCTGGCTATGTAAACACTGTGCCACCTAGCTGTCCCTTATTTGATTTAAAAAAAAAAAAAAACCTTTGTGAGAGCCTCTAAGAGTTCTTTTTGGGTCTCACAACATCCTACATTTTTTATGCTTTTCACATATATCCATTTTAGAATTATTATCTTCTGATTTTGTTTTGATCTTTCCTTTCACAAAAGTAACTTTCTTTGGTTCTGTTTTTTGTCTTTTGTTAATTTTTTCCAGATTATTTTTTGACCTTTGTCTATATGTTAATATTCCTAGAGTGGAGGGATCTCTTCACCAAGCTTTTTATATTGGGTCCTGCTAAGTGCCTGGGGTATCCTAGATGCTTTGGGTCTAACACCTGATGCTTCTGGCATCAGCATGAGGATCAGCAATTAAGGTGGGTCACAATGTGGCATAGAGTCAACCTTGAGCCTTCCTAGTAAAGGGGGAAGAGACAGAAGAATATTGCCACAATGGCATAACTTATGAAAGTAAATGAGCTGGGAGAAACTTTTAAACCCAGGTGGGGATCTCTTAGGGTTCCTAATACTTCAGCTCTATGGGGAGCCACTACTGTGTGATAGGATAACGCCTAAACCAGCCAATGAAGAAACAGGTCTATTCAACCTGATCTTGCCTTAAAGGAACTCTCTCTCTCTCTCTCTCTCTCTCTCTCTCTCTCTCTCTCTCTCTCTCTCTCTCTCTGTCTCTCTATCTCCATCTATCCTTCTTTCTCCCTCTCTCTCATCTTTCCCTCCTTTTTTCTCTTTGTCTTTCTCTCTCTCTCTGTCTCTCTATCTCCATCTATCCTTCTTTTCCCCCTCTCTCATCTTTCTTTCCCTCCCTTTTTCTCTTTGTCTCTCTCTCTCTCTCTCTCTCTCTCTCTCTCTCTCTCTCTCTCTATCTATCTCTCTGTCTAACTTTATTAATAAACACATAACTCTGAGCAGAGCTCCCTTTTTATTTGCTACGTTACCATATATGCATGGTGGTAGCCTGGCTGACTTGCTTTGGGGAGGCTTATACTTTGTTTGTTTGTTTTTTTGTGGATGCTGTCTATGCTGGATTGAGCTGGATTCTGTTCCACCTGTTTTTAGTTTTGTAGTGAGGGAAGTTACAAAGTGCACAAAAGATGCAAAGAAATGATTGACAGACCCCAAGACTCAGAATTCTCCATGAGCTGGCTGGGTCAGAGTTCCAAGCTGTTGAAGAGTAAACTGTCTGTAGCTGAAGGTCAAGCTTGAAGGGTATATATCTGAACTCTCCTGGACTCTCCTGGACATCTTGCAAGGTACCTGCTTTGAATACCATCAAACAAGGTTGAAAGGAAGATTTCCCATACATTTCTGGTGGACAGAGCATTTTAGAGGAGCCTTTCTCTCTATTCCCTGGAATGTCTGAGGACCCAAAAGGTATATTCCTGCTACCCAACCTGCCAAGGACTCTGTGGTGAGATTCTGAGTTCTCTATTGGACTACCCTTAGAAAACCTAGGGCTTTAGTTTAGTGTAGTTAGATAGTGCTTTTAATAACTGGAATAAGAATCAGATGCAACCCTTTCCCTTTTACCTTCATCCATTCTTTGTTAATAAGTTCATTTTATATAATTGTGCTTTCTCCCTGTGTATATAACCTTCCTTCTACCCTTCCAAAATTTACCTATAACAGTTTGGCCAGACATCCTTCTTCTTGTCTCCCACCCCACCCCACTTTCAGGTGCCTCCTGCACTTAGCTATTTTCCCTTTTTACTTTGTCTTAACTCACTTTTTGATTAAGGGGGAGAAGCCAACCAATTGTCCCATTTATCACTCTTCTATATGTGAAGCCAAGGTCTATCATACCATCAAAATCCGAATAAATATTACATGACAAGAAAAAGCCATTAGCTGAACCTCTCACCCAGTTAAGAGGAAGAATTAATGCATAGGACAAAAAAACATACATGAAGCTGAAAATCCCATTTGCCAAACTTGGAAACTAATCCATTAAATGGTGATAACCAAGTAGACAAGAAAAGGTAATTTTCAAGGGACCTCAGGGTCTAGTACCTGTATTTCTGATATAACCTTTCAAACAGTTGAGATAAAATCAAGATGAGGCACAAAATGCATTTAGTTTGTTGTGAGAATCAGAAAGACCAATCAGATTCTTTGTTGTAAACAGATTCTACTTTGTACTGTCACATGTACTCTCTTCCATTTTTTTTTTTCTGTTAGCCAGTCATGGGAAACTAGATTACATCAATCATCTATTGTTTCACATATATTGGTAGATATAATTCATCAGAATTCTTTTTAGTTTTTGTTTTTAAACTCTTAACATTCTGTCTAAGGATTGGTTCCAAGGCAGAAGAGTAAGTAGTAAGGCTAGGAAATGGGGGTTAAGTAACTTGCCCAGGGTTGCATAGCGGGAAAGTGTCTAGGGCCAGATTTGAATCTAGGGCCTTCTATCTCCAGACCTGACTCTCAATTTACTGAGAAACCTAACTAAATCCCCTCTTTCCCCACTCCATTCTTTTCATTTTTTTAAATAGAGGACCCTGAGGACTTCCTTCTCCATCTCCAAACTTTGAAAATCCCTAAAATTTCCTCCAATTATAAATTACATTACCCAATTTTGTATCCTGATTATATATTTTTGGGGTTATACGTTAGGTTTTTTTATGCTTTTTTTTAGTATGAGTTTGAGTCTTTGGACTAAATGGGGAGTCCATTGACCATTGCTTTACAACTGCCTGGCCAGTGCTAATGTATTATAAGAAATGATGAACATGATGCTTTTAGAAATCCCTGGAAAGACTCTCAAGAACTGATGGAAAGTGAGGTGAGTGGAACCAGGAGAACATTGCATACAGTAAGAGCAACAATGTATGAACATCAACTGTAAATGACTTAGATATTCTTTTTTTTACTGTACAACTATCCACTTGTTTTGATATTATGTTATTGATTATGTTAATATGTTATTTTATATGAAATTATGCTACAATTAAAATAATTTCAAGAGTATCAGAATTTATGTTTACAATAAATTTAATATAAAGTAAATTTAAATTATAAGGTATAGGGTCCTCAGTTTTTGTAGGTGCCTTTACTGGATGGGTAGAGGCATTCTCTAGCAGAACACAAAACGGGAATATGTAACAAGCCCTTCTTAGTGAGGTAATTCTTAGGGTTGACCTAGATCATACTATTAAAGTGATAATGATCCCACCTTTACCTCACAGATTATTCCTATGATTGCTAATACTTTGGGCATAACCTACTATCTTCATTGCTCCTGGCATCCTCAGTACTCAGGAAAGATAAAAGTAGAACCAGACCCTGAAAGAAACTGCTACCAAACTCTTTGAGGAAGCAAAGATTTAATGGGTCCATGCACTCTGCATTGGGCCCACTTCAATTAGAATAGGCCCTCGAGATCTTTGGGGCTGAGTCCCCTTGAAGTCCTTCATGGCAGACCTTTCCTCACCACTGACTTCCTCTTGGACCCTGAAACATAGACTCTTACACAGTTCTCTTAATACTTTAGGCCTATTCATCAAGACTTTCTCTAAGTCTTTACTGGGGGTAGGCAGGAAACCCAACACCCAGCACAGCCAGGGGACCTCATGTATCTGAAAACCTGGAAAACTAAGCCTGAACCCACTAGCACCTCTATGGGAGAGTCCCCATGGAGTTATTCTGTCCACATCCACAGCCATAAAACTGAAGGGGCAGAATATGAGGCCTCATGTCTCTCCCAGGCAAGTCTTTGTTTCCTCCCCCCATCCCCATCCCACCCTGCTTGGACAGGAAAAAAGAGGATGCAGATTGCAGAGCAAGATCTCAAGTAAGTGCACAAGAGTCCAACGAATCTAAAATGAATTCTATTAAAAATAGTAATGTTGATTATCATGAGTTTTACTTAGCTATTTAGTCTCCTTAGGAGCAGGGGTCTAGGTCAGAGAAAGGGTTTTTCCCTTTTCTGTTGTCTCCTTTGAGAGACCCAAGGAAGTAGATCTCAACCCCATTACGTTCAGAGGTCTAGATAAAGAGAGACAGTTGGTAAGTTCTGGGTCCAGTCTCTGACTTCCTCAGGGGTCCTGCCTCTCTCTGACTAGCTTGGGAGCAGTTGGCTGGATCTTTGACTGACAGACAGCCAAAGAAGCTTTTAGAGACTTTAGATACTGTTTATTTTAGAGTGGAGAAATACAGACAATTTAGAATGATTCTGATTTACAGAGAGCTTTTCCCTTGAGAACCACAGGGGAGGCTAAAGAGCAGTTAAAGAGCAGTTTGGAGCAACTATCAGAAGCCTTTTCTTCTCTGACTGAGGGAGGCTGAAGGGCTCCATTCAGCATCTCTACACAGAGAAACTGATCTTTTGAGTTTCATAAATTGCTCTAAGAAAATTTATGAATGAGAATAGGCTAGAAAGTTAGAGGTTAAATCTTTATTCAGTGAGAGTAGATTAAGTCAGGCCTGTTTGAAGGCAAGAAGAAAACTCTGTAAGGAGTTAGTTTTTGGGGGGGTTATTTAGATTTTTGAGTATAAGGATTAATAGAGGGACCTTTCATTGTATAATGATCAATTAGAAATTCTCAGACTAGCTTAAATAGGCAGATTAAAACAGACAGACTAGACCATATGGGAAATATTACAACAAGACAATGGAAATCAAGAAAAATATTCTTCCAGATTCACCCTTGCATAAACTTTTTAATTCCTGGGGTGTTCTTAATCTTCCTAAGGAGAATTAGATGACCAAAGAAAGAAAGCTAAAAACTTTGCAAAGCCTAAGATGGACAAATTCCTTTACCTGGCCAAAATACAGATCTTTTGACTTCAAGATCTTAAAAGATTTGAAGTTAGTCATTAAAAACAAAGATTACAAAGATTATAAATACTGGCTCTTGTGGGCATATCATCTTGATAAATTAACCATCCCCTCCAGTGAGGAAACTATTCTTTATTTGGAACTAGAGCATTCTGGCTTAACTCCTTCAATTCCTCCTCCTGAACCCTTGATTAGATCTAGCAAGAAAAACACCCTATCATCCCACCTAGACTGTGAGGAAGTCTCTCCTCATTTTAACCCAAAACAGGACTTGAACCCTACAGCTCCTCTCCCAGTCAGACTTTGCTCATTCCCCACTCCTCCCATCTCCTTTCCTCCCAATTTTCCTCACTACCCTCACTTACCATATAACTCTCAATCCCACTGCCCATATACTCAAGAATTTACTTCTTCTCACTACCCAATCCACAACCGTCTTCTCTATCCCTACCTTAACCATCTCTATCCTTGTTCTCTTGGCCATCCTTTTCCCTGCCCTCCTTACTGTGACTCCTTTTCTTGACCTCACCTGTCCTCTGACTATATCTCATCCTCTCCTCCCCTCCCCACCCCACCACACCCCCAATCTTTTAACCCTACCTCCCCACCCCCTGACCAGCCCCTCCCTCTCCATTCAACCACATACCCCTTCTCCTATATGACTTAATAATGACTTTTTAAGAATTTCTCCTCACACACAAGGGTTTTGTTTCCCATCACCTTTTGCCTCTATGATTCTAGTTCAGCCCTCTGAGGCCAAACAGAAGAGTTCTAATTCCTCTTCCACATAAGAGTCCAGAAAATTGCTATCAGGACTCTCCCCAAAACTTTGCATTCCTTTGATTAATATGCAGAACTCCCTCAATTGATCTTCAGTGACTCCAGACTCACCAATCTGAACACTCTCCAGTTCACTAATGCCCCTTGTAAATTATGTCATGTAGAACCAAATACAATAATTCAAGTGTCATCTGATAGTACAGAAGGATGGCTATCTCTTTAATCTAAGAAGTGGACATGCTTCTCTTAAGACTGCATTAGTGGATGGGGTAGCTCTGAAGTTCAGTGGACTGAGAACCAGGCCTAGATATAGGAGATTCTGGGTTCAAATCTGGCCTCAGACACTTCCTAGCTATATTATCCTGGCAACTCACTTAAATCTCATTGCATAGTATTAATTCTAAGGCTGATAGGTAAGGGATAAAAAAAAATAGTTTGCATTATGTTTTTTTCAACTGCCCTGGGGGAGGGGAAAGGACTGAACTACGACTCCCCTGTTACCTTACCAACTGATATTAAGTTTGTGGTTCTCTCAGACATCCCCAAGATCTCTTTATGTAATCTAACATGGCATTAAAAGTCAATCTCCATTTTATCCTTTTTTAAATCAATGATCCCTCATTACTTCAACTGTTTTTCTATGGCATGGGTACCAGTCACTGCCCCATCAAAGCCATTGCTTTTTTGGGGCTTTGGACTTTTTTGTACTTAAGGATAGGATCTGATATCATTCCACAATAACATTTGTCTTATTACATTCCATCTACTTTGCCAGCTTCCTGAGCTACTTCTGCATCCTATCTGATTCTAATATCCCTATCCTCCATTTTTTTAACTGAGTAGAACCAAGAGCATAATTTATACAATAATGACAATATTCTGAAGGCAAACAACTCTGAAAGACTTGGGACCTCGGATCAATGCAGTGGACAACCAGGATTGCAGAAGACCCATGATGAAATAAATTACTTCCTACACTAAAAACTACACATTTCCTATGAAATCAGCTGTCTCACTTCAGAAATGGGAAGGACTCAGGGTGTATGTTGCAACAGATAATTTTTGAGCATGGGAATTAGATTTCTTTATTTGTCCATGTCACATTTCAGGTATATTCTAATCTTGAAAGTATTATTAATGTATTAATATCATAACCTATGTGCTCATGTACCAGATTCATTGGCATGTTAGTTCTTGATAATTATATTTAATTGGTCCTTTATTAATTGTGACCACTCTCCAAATCTATAGTCCAAAGGTCAGAAGAATTCCTGGGTAGGCTGCCACAAGGTCCTAGTTCCCAACTTGTCAGACAAGATTGCATACCAGGCCACATGCTTAATTAAACTCCTCCTCTTCGATCTTGTGGTTGTCAATTGAGTCAATGTGAAGTCTTATGCCATGTCACATGATCATTAGCTATCTCCCATTCCTCATTCCTTGATCCTCCAATAAAAGATTGCGGACATATGTAGCTCACTCTCTCTCTCTACCACCATCAGGGGATCACACCAGAGGAGACTGGATACCATGCTCTTTAAGCCTTGTCTCTGAGTTTTTCTTCCTTTATTATATTCCCTCTTTCTCTATATCCCTTTCACCCATTTTCTCCTTCTCAGGTGTCCACCCAAGAACATATTATTTTGTGGCTACAGGCAGGCACAGTCCATACTTCTCCCCAAAATTTTATTTTTCATTAGTCAGATGGGGGACAAGGGGGACAGAAAATAGATTTTGGTTAATTGGAAAAAATTAAACTAAGAAAAAGTTACTTTAGAACACAGTTTGACAAATACATAGCCTGCAACATTCCCAGGTGATGCCTAAACCAGGTGAAAAGGTAATTGGGAAATAGTTAACATAAGAAAATATAATAACACAAATAATTTAAATGCTAAATTAAAATGTGGAATTTAGGGATCTTTATGTACAGATTTAGGCCAACAAAAAATCATCCCTCCTCTAAAGTGTCTGACTTTCCCAAGGTCACTTATGCATTTCACAATTCTAACTCTTCCCCCCTGCTCTCCATTCAAAACATCCCCAGAATCAGGGACAGGAAGTTGGGATGTCCCTGAGGTTTGTAACAATAAAGCTCCATTAAATAAAAATAAAATAAGGACAGAGATGATCTCTCTATGGTCCTGCTACACACGAGTGTGATTAGGGAAGTGGAAAGTCTGTCATCTCTACCTAGGAGAGACAGACTAGTCAATTAATTAGGAAGCAGGGATTATACTGTAGACCCAACAACTGGATGCTAAAGCCAATAGATCAGAACCAGGTTAAATAAGACATGCTTCCATGCGGCATTTTATGCCACAAAGAGGAAAAATATAGGTGCAATGGTGAATCGCTGTGTATAAAAGGAGACAAAGTTTAAATTTTCCTTTCCAACTCCAGAATTTATCTGCTAAAGGAGATCAAGTCCAGCCCCATTGCATAACCATAGCTTATACTCCAACCAGGACTAGAAATACTCTTTGGGTCCACAACACAAAGGGAAATGGACTGGAGGAAAAAGTATGGGTCAGTCATTGAAGCTGCAGTGCTAGAATTTTGGGAGACAAAGAAAATTGTATGTCACCAGGATGAAGACAACTCACGTGCTTTTTGTACCTACCATGTGAAAAGGACCTTCTCCTCATAGCATCATATTATATACAGAGCAAAAATCATCCATTTTTCCAGATGAAGAAACTGAGGCTGAGAAAGGAGTAGACACACTAACTACACAGATAGTAGACAGGAAAGCAAGGATTCTACCCAAGTTTTAAGATTTTGAGCTCAGGGCTCCTTCTACTATAACACATTATGCCATGGGACCAGGAGGGCATAATGTCACTAATCTCTGTTTCACTCATGACAGGGAAGGAGAAAGCCCAACACAAAGTTGGGAGCCCAATCCAGCTACTCACCATAGATTATAACATTCTTGGTTGCGGTGCGTGTCAAGCCAGTGAATGAGTTGGCCGCACTACAGGTATAAGTTCCAGCAAGACTCAGGGATGCAATAAAAGAAAATGTGGCTGAGTTGCTGACAGGTTGTCCATTCTGTAACCAAGTGAATTGGACTGGTGGGTTTGATGTAGCAGAACAGCTCAAGGTAATATTTGCCCCAATAGGGTACTCGTCAACTGTACGGACAATCGTGGCGGTATCTGGGCCATCTGGAGGAAAGAGAAGGATTCCATACTGAGATTGTGGAAGAAAGAAGGGGCATCTCCTATTTGGGAACCCATCAACAGGTACCATTGTGTCTCCCTGATCCTCCCTTGAGCTGGGAAATGCACAGCTCCTCCTCTACTTTTTGAGTTTGGGTCTGAACATGGAAGACCTTAGGACTTTCTCCAGGTCAGCCACTCTCCACCAGTAAGCATGACAAGACCAATGCTGACTCACTAAACGTTAAGGGAGTTGGGAAACTCAGAGCCTTAATCTTTAGCTCAGAGAAGTGACTGAATTATCCTGACCTCTGGGAACACACCACCAGGCTATACACATGCACTATATAGGAATAACAAATTTACTCACAGGTAACGTCCAGTGTGAATGGATCACTCCTATTGCTAAAAAATGGGTTCTTGATTTCACACACATAGGGTCCTTTGTTTTCCCTTCTTGTGAGCCTGCGGATAGTGAGTGTGCTCTTATCCGGGGACAGTTGTATCCTGCTACCAGCTGGGGCAAGTCCGTTTATGAACCACCTGTAAGTGTGAATTTGACCTGTAGCCTGGCATGTGAATGAGAAGTCCTTGGTCTCCACTGCAGTATTGTTGGAGGTGACAATGATAGGTGTGGACAGAGGCGCTGTGCAGAGAATAGACAGAAAATGACTGTGTTAGTTCTCTTTCTTACCTTATAATAAAATAAGTGGTATGGAAGTGGCCTGTCTAAGACCTTGCCAAGGCTTCAGGCCAGAGACCAAGAACCTGTGATTTCAATGGCAAGGACACCCCTTTCTCTGGTGCAGATCACAAGTCCTCCAGGCCTTAGGAAAAGTTTATCTTCAGTTCCTGTGGCTGACAAAGACATTCATAAGGAGCCCAAGCCCCAGGTGTTCAGTCTTGCTGGGCTGAGGCAAGTTGGTCCAGAGATGATAGACTCCTTCATCTAGCATCTTGTACTTGGATTTGAGGCCATTCTAGCTTGGAAGAACCAACAAGAATTTATGTTTCCTTGACCTGGACTTCAAGAAGCCAGGGTTACTTACCTCTATGCCTTGTTGAGGATATTGGTGGTGGCTGGAGAGGATGGCCTAGAGACAGGCTATGGGGATATTGTGCTCAGAAAGTGAAACATTACTTTTACTCTGAAGAGGAAATAAAAGGAAAGGCAGAAAGTGGGAATAAATCAGTTAGTAACAGGGTACAAAAGGAAGAGCCTCAGACTGAGAGTCAGGAGAGACCTGGTTCAAGTCTAGAGATTTTAAACCCACAGTAATGCCTCTCATGCCGACGACAGTAGGCAGTATCCAGTAGGATAGCCAGGCTTCCTTCCTGAGTCATCCTTAGCCATCTGTCTTAGGATTAATTTCCAAAGAAATATTTCAGCTTCCTTGACCTTTCTTTGTGCTATTTTGGAAGAGCTTGCACTCTGTCCTTAGGTCTCTGTTGGGAAGTTTAAGGTAAAGAAGAGTGAGCCTCCCATTTATGTCTAGTAAATCCAAGTAAGACTGACCAGGAAGGTGACAAATCTGAGGTCAGCTAGCCACCTTTTGAAGTGGGGGGAGAATATGAAGGAACAGTGAGCATGGCATAGTGACTAGTGTTGGAATAAGAGTGAGAAAGATCTGAGTTCTTATCCTGTCTCAGAATGTTACTGGCTCTCTGACTTACTAGCAAGTCCCTATCTATGTCTCAGTCTTTTCATCAGTTAAATGGATATAATAATATCTCCCTAATAATGTTGTTGGATCAAATAAGACCATCTATAAAATCTCTTTGTAAAACCTGAACATAGCCTGAACAAAGGGTCAGAGGAGGGAAAATTCAGAGTGTGAGTCTGAGTACCAAAGGTAGACCCAGACTGTCTGAGCAGACAATGCATGGCCAGAAGTATCTGAAAGGCTTGCTGCCATTTTGGGAAGGGTTAAAGTTTAATGCTAGACTAAGACCACTAAAGGATAGTCTGTAGTCAATAGGGAGTCATGAGCAGAGAAGAGACATGAGAACACACATATTTAATTGAAGGAACAATTGAGGGTACTAGATATGGTTAGCCCAAAGCAGAAAAGAATTGAGGTGGAGAGGAGATGTGTCTCTCAGGCCTGGTAGAGTTATAATGGTCTCTATGCCCCTGCCATGGGATGCTCAGTGGGTTATAATAATCAGGTAGCAACTATTTCTGAATGTGTCAATCTCTTTTCTCCTAAAAGCAACATTCAGACTCCCTTTGTTTTCTCTTGTCTCTATCACAGAACAATTACTTTTTTAAAAAACCCTTACCTTCTGTATTAGAATCAATACTATGTATTGATTACAAGGGAGAAGGGCTAGGCAATGGGGGTTAGGTAACTAGCTCAGGGTTACACACAGAGGAATTGTCTGAGACCATATTTGAACCCAGGAATTCCTGTCTCTAGACTTGGCTCTCAATCCACTGAGCTACCCAGATGCCCCCAAAGATAAACTCTTAAGAGGGGGTCATGACTTTTTTTCAGAAGAAGCTGGGATTATGATTGGAATCCTGAGAGCAGTGACTCTGATTGGGAACTCTACTATTATTTTTTACCAGAAAATGGAAGAGTAGGATTGTGTCGCCTCCAACTCTCCTTTCTCCTAGTCTGTCTTCTAAAATGTGGGAGAGAAATCAAGATGATTCCTCAATTCCTTGACCTTCTCTAGGGTCCTGGTCTCTCTCCCTTCCCTAATATTGCCTTTCACAGTATTTACTGCCCTGTATATCTCATTGCTCTTCTTTTCAGGGTTATTCATTGCTCCTCCTTTTCTTTTAAACATTTTTTTTTCTCTAGGAAACAGTTTTATTTATCTGCTTTTAGAAGTAGAGGTGCTAGACCTAGACTTTTGAAGTCCCAAAATAAAAGAGATAAGATCTAGGAAGACAGAGAGGAAAAGAATGGGGAGGCAGCAAAGGGAACAGGGAGAGGGCAGGATGGAGATGAATTGAAAGAGAGATGGAGGAGAACAGTCAGCAAGTTGTATCTCAAGGAAACAGCCCCAGGGATTTTCCTTGACTCCACGGGTCAAACAGGATACAGTTTTAAAGGACTTGACTACCTGCTCATTTCTGTTCCAATAATGATTTGGTATACCTTGGAGAACTGAACAGGATTCCTACACTGACTCTATAATAGTGCTGAAACCCTTAAACAGGCTCACATCCAACCTAATCCCTTCATGGTTGAGGATGCACTCCATCATTTGCCCCACTATGATCAGATGCGAATCATGCTCATGCAATCATCCTTGGTCTCAGATGTTGCTCTCTTGCTATAGGTTTCCTTCTGTCCTCAGGGTGGTACTACCACGACCAGAAGGACTTTCGCTCATTACTCCAAGAAGTTTCAGAGAGTATCAGTTGACATCTAGTGTGATCTAGGGCATCTTAACCTCTCTAGGTCTGTCTGTGGATACAACTGACTCCAGTTTCCTGGGAAGATCATGAGATTTAACTTTTTTAATTTAATTTAACAATTAAACACAAACATGGAAATACTGAAAATCAGAAGAGAGTTAAATAAAATCAAAAGTAAAAAAAAAGAATTAAATAAAATAAGATTTGTTTTTTTTAAATAAAAATAACAATGAAGTAGATAAACAATTGGTTAATTTGATTAAAGAAAAACACAGCATTACTAATAACAAAAAGGAAAAGGATGAATGAGTTAGCAATGAAGTTGAAATTAAAGAAATTCTGAGGACTTATTTTGACCAATGATGTGACAGCAAAACCAAAATGTAGGTGAAATAGATGAATTCTTACAAAAAGATGAATTACTCAGATTCCCAGTATTACAAATAGAATACTTAAATAACTTGATCTTATAAAAAGACATTGAAGAAACTACAAATGAGTTCCCTATGAAAAAGTCCCCAGGATCAGATCAATTTACAATTGAATTACAACACTGAAGGAACAATGAATATCAATGCTATATAAGAAATCTTAAAAATATATGTAATGAGACTTCTGGGTAAACATGGAGGCAGTCTAGACCTAGGACTCTTCCTCTCCTTACCACCTACCAATATAGACTATAACAATAGGCCCCCAAAACACAAATTCTTATGAATGAAGGGACTCTACAGTAGGACACATCATTGAAGGTATGTGGTATTTGGGCATCTCCACACTATTATTGGGTGAAAAACCTTCCACCAGAATCTGAGCTGATCTTCCCTCTTCCATCTACAGAGCCATAGTCAGAACCAGTATCTGATAGAATCAGTGAGTGAGTGAGGGGAACCTCTAGGTCTTTGGTAGCTGACTAAGACCACCAAAGACCAACCCTTGAGAGCAGCTAGACCTGAAACCCCAGCAGGTTTCAGAGAGCAGACTTTGGGCATCCTAGTGTAGATAGCACAGAGAATGTCAGCATTCAGTAGAAGCTGAAGAGACTCAAGAGGTGGCCACAGGCAAAAACGTAGCTCCTTAGTACCATACATAGAAAGCCTTCCCTCCTCACTTAGATTTCTGACTAGAAATGGAAGGGAAAACCACCATGATGATGGCAAACAGTGCACAAGAACAATTTCCCAACACTAAGAAAAACAAGAAGGCATTGACCCTAGATATTTTTTTATGGAGGAAAAACCCAGAGTACAGAGGAAATAACAGAAGAGGAAATACAAATAAATGTACCAAAACCTTCCAAAAAATAGAAATTGGCAATGAGCTCTGGAAGAATTTAAATTAGAACTTATCAAAAATATGGAAACCTTCCAGCAAGAAAAGTAAGAAATAGTTCAAAAAGAAAATAGCAGTTTAAAGGACAATAACTCCCATTTAGAGAAATAACTGAAAGCCACAAAAAGCAAGATAGACCAAACCAAAAAGGAAAATAAAAAGATTATATCAGAAAACCAGTCCTTAAAGACCAGAATTAGGCAGTTGTAAGCCAATGATCTTGCAAAACAGCAAGAATTTATAAAGCAAAGGGGTTGGAGTCAAGATGGCAGCCTAGAAGGAGCAGAAGTTCAGACCTCTGAATACCCTTCCTTATCGATCACAAACTGAATGCTCAGAGGGGACTGAAAATCAAATCTAAGAAAAAGACAGAGACAAGGAACCTTCCTTCTGGACTCAATTCAAAAGGTACGCTGCCCCCCCAAAACTGGAATCCAAGAACACTCAGGTTTAAGGGGAAGGCAGAAGGAAGGTCCCAGGACACCTCCACCCATCCACCTAGAGAGCTGAGACTCCAGCAGCAGCAGGAACCTCTGGGTGGGCAAAGGTGCTGGTGTGGAGGGTGTACCTTCTGGGTAGGGCTGTGCCAAGCTCAGGGCATTGAACACAGATGGCGGGGAAGGAGCTGGAGAGGGAGCATAAACCTGGCATCCTGACCAAAGCAGTGGAGATCCTCCATATTTGCTCCAGATTTCCAGGAGAATTTGGACTCAGAGCACCTAGCCCAACCCAGCTGAACTTAATCCCATCAAAAGTCTTCAGAACTCAGGGAAGCCCAGGCTACACACACACACACACACACACACACACACACACACACACACACACACACCTCATTGACTTTTGGACATTAATCCAATCAAAAGCCTCTAGAGGACAGCGAAGCTCAAAACCCAACAACCCTCCTCCACAGACTGCACCAAGAGATCTTCTGTCAAAGCTCCAAGAGGGGAGACCATCAGAAGCCCCCAAAACCAAAAAAAAATGAGAGGAGCAAGAACACAGACAAATACAGGGAACAAAGAAGGGGTGTATATGAGCAAACAACAGAAAAAGAAGAAACAAATTACAATAGATAGCTTCTAAACAGCAAATGGAACAGAGGGGGAGGGATCAGCATATGATAAATCAGAAATCCCAGCGAATTGGATAAAGGCTTTGGAAGAACTCAAAATGCAATTCAAAACACAATTAAGAGAGGCTGAAAACAATTGGGAAAAGAAATTAAAAACTAAGATAAGTCATTTGGAAACAGAGGCACTTGAACTAAAATGAGAAAATAGTGTCTTGAAAGCCAAAACCAACCAGCTGGAAAATGAGACATCGGAGATGAAAGATGAGGTAAAGAGGATGAAAGATGACCTCCATAGAAAATCAGACCAGAAAAAGAAGGATGATCAAAAATCCAGGGATGAAATATAGTCTTTAATAACCAGAATACAACAACTCGAATTAAGTGACCTCACAAGGCAGCAGGACACTATAAAACAAAACCAAAAGAATCAAAAAATTGGGGAAAATATGAAGCATCTCATTCACAGAACAAAGGATTTAATGAGAGACAACTTAAGAATCATTGGTCTACTAGAAGACCATGACAAGAGAAAAAACCTGGACATCATACTACAGGAAATTATTAAAGAAAACTGCCCTGATATCCTAGAACAAGAGGGAAAAGTGGAGATTGAAAGAATCCACAGAACACCTCCTGTACTTAATCCCCAATTGACAACATGCAGGAATGTTATAGCAAAATTCAAGAACTATCAGACCAAAGAAAAGAAATTACAAGCTGCCAAGAAGAAATCATTCAAATACCACGGAACCACAGTGAGGATAATGCAGGATCTGGCGGCATCCACACTGAAAAAACAAAAGGCATGGAATATGATATTCCAGAAAGCAAGGGAACTAGGTATACAACCAGGAATCAACTACCCAGCAAAACTCACTATATTCTTACAAAGTAAAGTATGGTCATTCAACAAAATAGAAGAATTCCAAGAATTTGTAAAGAAAAGACCAGACCTGAACAGAAAATTTGATGTCCAAGCACAGAACTCAAGAGAATCATCAAAAGGTAATTTAAAAAGAGGGAAAAAAGGAAAACAAAACAAAACAAAAAATTTTAAGAGACTGAATAAGTTAAAATGATATGTATCCCTATAAGAAAAGAGGTCATTGGCAACTCTTAAAAAACTATTGTTATTACCTGGGTAGCAAAAAGAAGTACACTTAGAAGGAACAGTGACTAACTGTAATGGGTGAAAGGACAAGATATAAATAGGTATATAGATATATGAATGCATAAATGTATACACATGTATATGTGTATATATATACATATATGTATAACTAGAACTTAAGATAGGTTAATATTAAAAGAAATGGGAAAAGAAACAAATGGGGGTAAATTTATATGTCACAAAGAAGGTCATGGTGGGAGGGGGAAGAACATCAATACACTGGAAGGGTAAAGAGTTCAGAGATCTGAAATATCCAACTCTTACGTGCTTTGAAATTGACCCAAAGATGGAAGAACAATCCAAACCATTGGGGCAGAGAATATATTTGCGCCCTATAGGGGAGTAGAAGGGTAACAAATGGACTGGTGGGGAGGGAAGCAGTATAAGGGAGGGAGGGGGCAGGGGGGTGATTTTATAAAGACTACAGGGAAAATAATGTGGGGGAATAATAAGGGAGGGGGTTAGAAAGGGAAGTAAAATAAGGGTGGGAACTAGGGGAACTGATTGGAAACAAACTGGTGTAGAAGGAAATAGTGAAGGAAGAAAAGGCAGGAACAGGAGTAGAAATCAAAATGCTGGGTAATACACAGCAAGTACAAACAAAATCAATGTAACTAAAATCAGAAGGGAAGCAACAAATTGGGAAACAATACTCAAATTTACAAAGAGCTAAATCAATTGTATGAAAAATCAAGCCATTCTCCAATTGATAAATGGGCAAGGGACATGAATAGGCAGTTTTCAGATAAAGCAATCAAAAGTATTAATAAGCATTTTATAAAGTGCTCTAAATCTCTGATAATCAGAGAGATGTAAATCAAAACAACTCTGAGATATCACCTCACACCTAGCAGATTAGCTAACATGACAGCAAAGGAAAGTAATGCATGCTGAAGGGGATGTGGCAAAGTGGGGACACTAATTCATTGCTGGTGGAGTTGTGAATTGATCCAACCATTCTGGAGGGCAATTTGGAACTATGCCCAAAGGGTGATAAAAGACTGTCTGCCCTTTGATCCAGCCATAACACTGCTGGGTTTGTACCAAAAAGAGATAAAAAGGAAAAATACTTGTACAAGAATATTCATAGCTGCACTCTTTGTGGTGGCAAAAAATTGGAAAATGAGGGAATGCCCTTCAATTGGGGAATGGCTGAAGAAATTGTGGTATATGTTGGTGATGGAATACTATTGTGCTCAAAGGAATAATAAAGTGGAGGAATTCCATGGAAACTGGAACAACCTCCAGGAAGTGATGTAGAGCAAAAGGAACAGAACCAGGAAAACATTGTACACAGAGACTGCTACCCTGTGGTACAATTGAATGTAATGGACTCCTCCATTAGTGTCAATGCAATGTCCCTGAACACTTTGCAGGGATCTAGGAGAAAAAACACTATCCACAAGCAGAGGACAAACTGTGGGAGTAAAAACACTGAGGAAAAGCAACTGCTTGAGGGTTGAGGGGATATGATTGAGGAGAGACTCTAAATGAACACCCTAATGCAAATGCCAACAATATAGAAATGGGTTTGAATCAAGGACACATGTGATACCCAGTGGAATCGTGTGTGGGCTATGGGAGGGGTATTGGGAGGGGGGAGGAAAAGAAAATGATCTTTGTTTTCAATGAATAATGTTTGAAAATGACCAAATAAAATAATGTTTAAAAGGGGGGGGGAAGAATATTTATAGTTGCACTGTTTGTGGTGGCAAAAAAGTTTGAAAATGAGGCGATGCCCTCCAATTTGGGAATGGCTGAACAAGTTGTAGTATATGCTGGGGATAGAATACTATTGTGCTCAATGGAATAATCAAATGGAGGAATTCCATGTGACCTGGAATTACCTCCAGGAATTGATGCAGAGTGAAAGGAGCAGAACCAGGAGAACAATATACACAGAGACTGAAACACTGTGGAACAATCAAATGTAATGGACTTCTTTACTAGTAGCAATGCAATGATCCAGAACTATTCTGAGGAACTTATGAGAATGAATGCTATCCCCATTCAGAGGAAGAGTTGTGGGAATTGAAACATAGAAGAAAAACAACTGCTTGATCTCATGGGTCAATGGGGATATGACTGGGGATGTAGACCCTAAATGATCACCCTAGTGCAAATATTAATAATATGGAAATAGTTCCTGATCAATGACACATATAAAGCACAATAGAATGGCATGCCATCTACAAGAGGAGTTTGGGGGAGAGGAAGGAAAGAACATGAATCTTGCAACCATGGAAAAATATTCTAAATCAAGTAATTAAAGAAAATTCTCAAATTAAAAAAAAGCTACATGTATGATGTTCCTATGTAGAACTATAAACTGTTTCATCTTATTGGATCCCTTTAGTTTTCTCTTACATGTTTACCATTTTTATGTTTCTCTCAAATCTTGTATTTGAACTTCAAATTTTTTATTACACTCTGGTCTTTTCATCAGGAATCCTTGATAAGTCCTCTACTCTGTCTTTCAATGCATTTTTCCCCTGAAGTATTATGTTCAGTTTTACTGGGTAGGTAATTCTGCATTGCAATTGTTGTAAGGATTAGATCTTTGCTACAAACCAGGAGCAGAAGATCCCCAAGGACAGAAGCAGGGCCAAGATTCCGGAGCTCTGAAGAAAGGAGTTCCTGTCTTACAGTTGCTTCTCTGGAGGAGAGAGGGAGGCTTTGAAGCTGCCAAGAGACTGGGACCTTCCTTCAAGCAAGTTTTCATCTTCTGGAAGTGGTAGAGAGAGTAGTTAATACTACTGTAAATCTTGAAATTTCTCAGACTTGTGAATGTTAAAAATTTCCACATTGAGGAATCCTCCATTGGAACAAATTCCCTACTGGGAAACATTCCCCATTTTGATGTGAGAACTCGCCAGGATCAGAAATGGGAGGACCTCTACTCCACCCATACTTAAGACTGCTTTAGGGGAGAAAACTCCTTGCTAAACAATGAAAGTACTTGGACCCATGCTTATAATAAGGCAAGGAGTTCTTTGAGCCATGCCTGTTTTTTAGAATTGATACAATGTGATGCTATGTACCTAAAAGGGTCAGGCAAGTTTTCTCTTAATGAGATTAATTGACTCAGCTGTGTTTTCATTGGTTCAGACTTACTGAGGAGATTAGTCGACTTAGCAGGAATTCAGATGGGCATCTACAGTGATTGGTAGATGTAAGGTCTTAGGGGAGGTGACATAGGAGAAAAATCCCTATATAAGAAAAAGCAGAATCACTTGAGGGAAAAAAAATCCTTTTGGAGGATCTCTGATGAGGATCGCTTGGGAAGAATCTCTTGAGAGAGGGAGAAGGGAAGCTCTTGGAGAACAATCTCTAAGGAGGTCTCGCTGGAGCTCCTCTAAGGGGACTCTATCCCTCTGGAGGCTCTGGAGAGAGGCCCTTTGGAACAGTCTATGGCTGGAAGGCTCTTTAAGGAGGACTCTGGCTGGAACTCTCTCTGGTGAAGTCAGCTGAGATGGAGCTGGCCTGGTGTCACTAGAATCCTTGCTTAGACAGACCTTGTGGTGAGTGTTAAAAGACTGACTGACTGATCTCTCTCTCTTAAGACTCAGGTCTAGGCCATGTTGGCTTAAGGTCCTTCATACTTATTTCCTTTTTCTCTCTTTCTCTCTTTTCTTTAATTCCACATTTGTATTAATTAAATCTCTATAAAACCCAGTTGACTTGGGTATTTGAATAATTGGGAATATTTCCCTGGCGACCACCTTATATTTGATTTAAAAGCCAAGACACTGTAGTGAAACATATTTTCTGTGGTCAAATTTACTCACCCTCTCTTATATCTATCACAACTTATATCTTCCACCATTTTAACTCACTACAGTTTACAACATCACTCTTTTAACTGTTACAGTTTAAGGCCTTCAACCATTTTAAATCTAACACTACAAAAAGATGGACTATGTGAGAGAAGCCATTTCTCCCCTTCCTGATCCTGTGTACCACTATTGGTTTCTACTGGGACTTCTGCCAGATCCAAGAGGACATTAGTTTGTGAGGTATCCTTTGGCCTTTGTTTTTGTTCCTACAAGCACTCCCTTAATCTTAAATAATAATTAAGGATTAACTAGTATTATTTAGAAAGTAGACTTGTAGGTAGACAAATCATTGATTAGTGGGGTTTAGTACTCTGACTTTACCTTTAAGTTCAGATCTTCCTAATTTTCTTCCTTCCATTAGCTTAAATAAACAGTTAGTTATATATGTTTATCTATATGGTATTATTCTATCTACTATTTCACAATCCTAGTCCTCCATTCCTTTAATGTAAGAGTTACTAGGTCCTGTGTAATTCTGACTGTGAATCTAGGATATTTAAATTTTTATTTCAGGCTACTTCTAGTATTTTTTCCTTGGCTTGGAGATTCTTAAATTTGGTTCTAATACATCTGTGAGTTTTTATTTTGGGATCTCTTTCAGGAGATGAGCAATAAATAGATTCAGGTTCTAGTTCCCTTCTCATATGAGATTATGAGGCAGTTTTCCTTAATATTTTCTTGTAACATGGTACTTAAACTCTTTTTTTATTGTGACTTTCAGATAGTCCAATGACTCTTAGATAATTTCTCTTGTACCTATTTTCTAGGTCAATTGTTTTTCCAATGAGATTTTTTTTTTATATTTTCTTCTATTTTTCATTCTTTTGATTTTGTTTGATTGTAACTTAATGGCTCAAGGAGGCATTAATTTCTCTTGGCCCAATTCTAATTTTTAGAAAATTATTTTCTTTGCTGAGCTTTTGTACCTTCTTTTCCATCGAGTCAATTCTAGATTTTTGATACTTGTATTCTTCATGGGATTTTTGGGATTCCTTTTCCAAATAACCAATTCTAGTTTCTGGAGAATTGTTCCGTTAGTTGTTTTTTGTGTATGTTTTACCAAACTGTTTACTCTTTTTTAATGATTCTCTTGCACCATTCATTTCTTTTCAAATTTTTTCCCTACTTCTCTGATTTTTTTCACTTAGAATATGTACATTTTTAAAAATAAAAGGACTCGCTCTTCTGTGTTTCTCCCAGCCGGAGGCTGCCTCATTTCTCCGCCACCACCACCACCATTGCCACCACTGCCACCGCCTTCACTCGCAGCCCCATCTCCATATCCTACTGCTGCCTCCACCCCATCCCACCATTACCTCAGCCCCAGTCATCGCCATCATGTCTGGTGGGCTTCTGAGCTCTCTGCAGAGCGACTCCTATGTGGAGCTCAGCTGGTACCGTGACCAGCACTTCTGAGGTAAAATGGACGACCAAGAAAAATTATTAAAGAAAAGCTGCACTCTGAATGTCGGGAACCTGTCCTTTTACACCACGGAGGAACAGATCTACAAACTCTTCAGTAAAAGTGGGAACATTAAGAAAATAATCATGGACCTGGATAAAGTAAAGAAAACTGCCTGCAGCTTCTGCTTCATGGAGTACTACTGCTGTGCTGACGCCGAGAACGCCATGCGGTACATTAATGGGACTCGCCTGGATGACCAGATCATCCGCATGGACTGGGATGCGGGATTGTGAGAGGGCAGGCAATATGGAAGTGGATGATCTGGGGGCCAGGTGCGCAATGAGTACAGACAAGACTATGATGCTGGGAGAGGAGGTTATGGGAAAATAGTGCAAAACCAGTGAGTGATTTAAGTCCATCACTTGAAAAAAAACAAAACAACTTGACCTTGTTGGCCGATCCTGATGGTTCTGAAAACAAACTTTATATAAACTGTAATTTATTTACCTACTTCTGCCCAAGAATTAAACAGGCAACTTCTTGACTTCCCACATTGAAAATCATTAGGTGACAAACTGAGAAAAGTGACTTTGGGCTTGGCTTTGAAGCCCTGAGGTGTTGCAGACTTGAACACTTGATGAGCACTAACCGAGCAGAACTGTATTATTTATTAATCCAATCTAGAAAAATTTTCAATTATAAAATGACCATGTTACTGTTCAACACTTATGGGGCTGTAGTGATTTGTAATAACAGTTAAAATGTTGTTGTGAATTAGGGCCACTTTTATTTCTAAAGTTTTTTGAAAATGTTTCATCTTTTCCAAGGTGACTTCTAATCCACAAAAATTCAAAAGTTATTAAAAATACCTAAATAGTTCTGCCTCCACTCTAGTGATTTGACAAAAATTCCTGGGAGGTATTTTGTCATTCTACCTAGCTCTAGTGGCTGCTCTATTAGAGATGATACATGAAGAAGTTTGTATTGAGGATGTTAATGGTTGCTTATTCCTGGGACACCAGTACAGAGAATGTCATCCTAATGCTATTTTCCTAAGGGGTGGGGAGGATTTATTATGGGAAATTGCTAATTAAGAATCGAAAGGTTGGAATGTCATATGAATTCAGGAGACATTCATTTTCTCTTTGAAAGCTTTAAAATTTGATGCTACAATTACATTTATTTTTTTATTTTACCAATTTTGTAAGGGAATGAGACAGATTTAGAATAAAGTCTGACAATCAAAGAAAATAAAAAAATTCTAATATGAAGTGTCAAATAAGCTTTACTTAGAACATGTTCAGTGTCCAAGGTCAAGGAGGACATATCCAACAGTTTTTGTGTATCGACATTGGATTGCTCTGAAGTTGAATTGTCCACTTGAGATTCTTCATGAACTGAAAGGTAATTGGGGGATATTTGTCCCAACTTAAAATTTAAAAGAATGAAAAGATAATTTAAATGCTGTCTAACTTGTTGACAATTTTAAATGTTTTTCCTGATAAACCTGTTTGAGTATGTGTGTTGGGTAACTCCAGAAAACTGGAAAAACGATTGAAAAGCTGACTCAGTGCATTGATTTCTTAAAAACGTTGGGGATTTACACATCAATTTAAAGAATTTTTATCAATGTGGAAAAATCAAAAGCTAAAGCTGATGTTTAGTAACTATAAGCCTCTCTTCAGTAGTCTGTAGTGAAGTAAAATTGGGGATGAGAGTTCTTTAGTGTGAACTTTTCTTTTGGATGTTTAATAAAAAATTAGTTTAAAAAAATAAAAGGATTCATTGTACTAATTGTTTTTTAGTCCAAATATACAATAGCTTGGAAAACAAATAGTTTAGAAAACAAAAGACAATGGAAAAATACCAATTAAAACAACTAAATCAGTACAGGTTTCATATGGCTCTGATTTTACAGTTTTCTTACTGCCTCATCAATATCAGAAATGTGTTCTTTCAGCTGGCTCCATTGTTCTGGATTTTTAAAAATACCTTTATTTACTACCAGGTTTAATTTCACCTTCCTGATCCATCCAGTATTCTCTAATATCAATTAGGACTTTTCCTTTTAAGTCCCATACAATGACTTATCTCATTTTTCCAATCTGGAACATATGATCATCTCGGTTGCTGCTTTGCTTGGATGAAGCTGGTGTTTTAGAACTCTCTCCTGTCTTTTGCTTTTTATGGGTTTTTATGAAAGAGCTTGATTTTTCTTCTTTGCCTTTTTGTCAATTTCATTGTCAGAATGACTCCCAGATCATCTTGAAGCAACAAATTCCTTTGATTTATACATCTCTCCATTCCTGCAGTCACATACTCTGCTATTCACTCGGGAGTGACAGGGAGTAGGAAATACCTACTACTCTGATTTTAAAAAAAGGTTTTACTTTTTCTTACAATAAAAACTCTAAGAAGGAAGAGCAAGGACTAGGTAAACAAGGTTAAGTGACTTACACAGGGTCACATAGCTAGGAAATATCTGAGGCCAGATTTTAACTGAGGTCATGCTGGCTACAATCCTGTCTATCATGATGAACATGCCTTTCAACACTGACACCACGATATCCTCACCCAGATGTATGTTTTTTTACAATGGCTGCCATATAGACCTTTACTTATCTAAGAAATATCTTAAAGTTCATAACACCAAAGAAGGCAGCTCAGATCATGGTTATTGATACAAACCTCGAACAATTAGTGAAAAATGAGTGAGGAGTTTCTGAAAAAACAGGGATTAGACCAGGTTAAGGTTGGAAGTGGGCAGGAAGATACTGGGCTTAAGGACAAAGATGACAAAGGAAAGGACAAGAAAGCAAAGGGAAAAAATAAGACAGGTGCTCAAGAAAATGGCAAAGAAAAGGGCAACAATTGCAACAATGAAGCTGAAAAAAAATTCCATTAAGAGACATTGCACAGATATAAGACAATGCAGGAGTGCTTCATTCCAAAGTGCATAAACAGTTTTCAACACGTGAACTAAATTCCATATGCTGTAGATTTTCAAATTTTGTCAGCAAGTCCACCGATAATAAGGAATTTAAGAGGGTGTTGAAAATATTTTAGCCTAATTTTGAGGATGCATAATTTTCCTGTCTGAATTATTTAGCCCCCATGAGCATAGGCAATTCATTGAGAGGACAAGGAGTGATAACTCCTTAACTAGATGGCCTACTGAAAAGCATAGAGAAGATTTTTGATTTCTCAAATCCTGCATGCATGACATATCAAAGAAAATGCAGGAAGGATCTTCTCCAGGCCATAAAGTTGTTCTGTTCAAAGCCCAATGAATGGGGAAATATTGATAAGCTAGTTCAAGAGAGTTAAGAACATCTTTCTAATTTTATTGATCACCTCTCAGAAACAGCAGAGTTAATCATGGGCATTGAGAAAGATTCAGAAGACTCTGTGGCTCATGTGAGGAAACAATTCCTTTGGTGTTGCATTTCACATCTAAAAAATTTCTTTAAAAACTATTTCCTTAAGTATGACATGGTGAATCTGTCTGAACTTCACGAGGTTGCATCTTACTTGTGGGACAGCCATAATGATCAGCAAAAAGAAATGACAGAATTAAAACAAAAACTGAAAAACACAGAGGAATCATTGAAACAAAAGGAAATAGAAGAAATTAAGAACTTGCATACTATTAAGATATACTCTAGACTCTCATACCAACAGAGTAGAGGACAGAGAGAAACCGGAATCCTATACCACAAGGTTGGATACTGTAAAAGTTAAAATAGTCTCTAGTAATAAAAGTATTATATTTTATGAGATTTATTAAAGATTATTAGAAATCAAGGATACAAAATAATAAAACCCACATGCCTAGGACTGATAAGCCCATTCACATCTTCCTCACTACATCTTGCCATTTCTGATTTGGCATTAAAATATCAGGGTCTGGAAAATCAAAGGTTTCATTCTTTGATTCCAAGGCCCTCATCCCTCTTTCACACATTCATAAAGATGCTTGGGCAGTTTTTTGGGATTCCCCATGCTGTTAGGGTTATTCACCCAGAGTATAGCATGGGCCAGCTCAATTTTTTATATATTGTGGTTGGGCATTGTTTTGGGTATTATCATTTCCCTCATTTGGAACATTGTCATTGTTTTGATTGGCATTATGGTTCCTAGATTTATTATAACTAAAGTTGTTATTTCTTTTTTTCCATAGCTGGCTCCTACAGACCATCATTACATGGCCCTTCCCACAGAAAAGGCATGTTAATGATTTATCTGTGTATTCCTGCAAAGGGGCTATGGTCTCTCCCTTATTTTTCAGTTGTCCCTTTAACATTTCAATTTCTTTTCTTAAGTCTTCCACTGATGTATTGTGTGTCACAAGTCTTTTTTGCACAATACTTATAGACATAGGTTGCTACTTTTCTCAGTTCTTCGAGGTCCATAGAGACCCAATTTATTGACAGACTTATTGACGTAGGAAATACATATATGGACCTTGATTTGACCAAAGAAAGGGACATTAGACAAATACGCAGGAAATTTGTTTAGAATTGTTGTTCAGTGGTAAAAGACTACTTTAAATCTAGCTGTCCTGAATGGGACTCTATGGACCTCGAAGAACTGAGGAAAGTAGCAACCTATATCTATAAGGGTCATGCAAAAAGACCTGAGACACACAATATGATGTCAGTGGAAGACTTAAGAAAAGAAATTGAAATGTTAAAGGGACAACTGAAAAATAAGGGAGAGACCATAGCCCCTTTGCAGGAATAAACAGATAAATCATAAACATGCCTTTTCTGTGGGAAGAGAGGCCATGCAATGATGGCCTGTAGGATCCATCTATGGAAAAAAAGAAATAATAACAACTTTAGGAATAATAACTCTAGGAACCATAATTCCAAACAAAATAATGACAATGCTCCAAATGAGGAAAATGATAATACCCAAAACAATGCCCAACAACAATATATAAAAAATAGAGCTCGACCATGCTATACTCCGAGTGAAAACCCCCAACAGCATGGGGGATCCCAAAAAACTGCCCAACCATTTTTATGAAGGTGTAAAGGGGGATGAGAGCCTTGGAATCAAAGAGTGAAACCTTTGATTTTCCAGACCCTGATATTTTAATGCCAATAATCCCTATACATTCTCCCCCAAATACTAAGGAACATCATGTCACTTCAAAGGTGGGAAATTCATACTATGATTGTATTCTGGACACTGGGGCATGTAGGTCAGTTTTGGTAAGGAAACCAGATGGAAAATGTGACTCTATTGGCTCTCTAAATTTAGTAGGTATATCAGGAACACTATTAATGGTCCCAAAACTTTCTCCTCGCATGGTATACGTGGACCTCAAAATGTTGAACATTCTTTTCTTTTAATGCCTGGATCCCCCACAAACTTGCTGGGGAGAGAATTACTATGTAAATTACAAGCCACAATAATGTGTGCCCCAGATGGCTCTATATCCTTGGAAGTGCTTGAGGAATCCTTAAATTTACTCCCTGTACTTCTCTCAGAGAGCCAGGAGGCAAAAGAGCCTCCCAACTTTGAAATACCTACAGATATACCAGAATCTCTTTGGGCCACATCTTTTTCTGATGTAGGATTACTTAAATCAGCTGTTCCTGTGCAAATTAAAACGAAATCCAGCCCACCTCCTTCCATTACTCAGTATCCTCTCTCAAAGGAGGCAACAGAGGGCATTACATAATAAACTCATTAATTGACCAGGGAATAATAATCCCTTGTTAATCTGAATACAACATGACCATCCTGCCCATTAAAAAAGGGGGCCCAATGGCAAGCACCTCTATATATTTGTACAGGATTTGAGGGCTGTGAACAATCATGTTATAAAAAGACAATTTTCAATACTATATTTAGAGATGCTAAAATTAAAAAAATTGAGGATAAAATAGAAAAAAAATGAGGACAAAATAGAAAATATTGAGGCTAAAATAGAAAATATTGAGGATAAAATAGAACATATTGAGGATGAAATAGAAAAAATTGAGGATAAAATAGAAAATATTGAGGATAAAATGCAAACCCAATTAGAAGATCTAAAAAGTTTCTTACAGGATCAATTGGCAAATACCCACTCTACCAGAAACAGACCTGTTTCTGAACCTTTGAATGAGGAAATTTCTTTCCCTGAAATAGAGATGGAAAACACCTTCCCTATAGCCCAGTTAACAGACTGCTTCTCTCGTGCAGTGCAAATCTTGACTGAATTTAATCCCCAAAACCCTTCCCCTGCAATCCTAGTTTCTCATGTTCCCTCTCCTACAGAAAACCAGAAATAACTCTTGAAAAGCAATTAAGAATTATTTTAGAACGCAATGCCCAAGATGGTCAGATATGGACCTTGAAGAATTGCGAAAAAACAGCTATATATGTTTTAAAGGGAAACAAAGAAAAGGAGGAAGAAAATAATGATGACATGGAGGAAATGAAGGAAAAAATAAGATATTTAATAGATAGGATGACTAAATTAGAAAGTGGGCATGATAATGAACCAATGCCAATTGCCCCTCTCCAGAAATCCAATTATCAATCCATTACTTGTCACTTCTGTGGGAAGAAGGGCCACAAAATGATGGAATGTAGAACCTTTCTTAAGATGTTTGGAAGGAATACACAGTTTAATAATAGCTTTAGAAATAATAACTATAGAAATGATGATAATGGTTATAGAAACCAGAATTCTAGAAATTATAATGACTATGGAAATAACTATAATGAATATAGAAATAAGAACTTTAGAAACCAGAATTATAGAAATAGGAATTGGGAAAATAATGACAATTCTCCAAATGAAGAAAATGATAATACTCATCAACAATATATGAGAAATGGAGCTCGTCCAAAACATGCTCGAGGTACTAATGAACCTCAGAGAGGTGCCTTTCAGGAGGGTCCCCAGGGAACTTCCCAGTATAATGAAGATGATTCTTCTTAGATTTATTGATTTTGTTGATATTAATTAACCTTTTTCAGTATTTTCTCCACTCCAAATAGTAGGAAAGAATGAACAAAGAACTTAAGACTATGATTGGCAAATTATGCACTGAGACCCATTTAAAATGGCCTGAAATTCTCCATTTGGCCCTATTTTATCTTAGAAGCAGGCCTAGAGGAGACTTACATATTTCACCATTTGAGATGCTTTTTGGACATCCGCCAATACAGACTAAGCCTTTCTCCCTGGCTTATACATCGCTATTAGGGGGAGATATTACTATTGCTTCCTATATACAGGAGTTACAGCACAAACTACATGAACTTCATGAATCCGGAGCTGCAGTACAAGTCGGACCATTAGACTTTTCTCTGCATGACCTGAACCCAGGAGATAAAGTTTATATCAAGAATTTCAAGCGAACTGGAGCAACTCAGCCTTCATGGGAAGGACCATTCCAAATATTATTAACTACTCCAACATCTATAAAGATTGGAGAAAAAGACTCTTGGATTCACTGCTCACATGTGAAGAAAGCATCTTCTGCTGAGACTGATTGACTGTATCCTATCATATGAATTGTGACTATATCTTATCATATGAATTGGAGATAATAATCCATAGGCAAATGGATGCTGTTTTTTCAAGAATATATTGACTTACTGATTTTTTTTCTTATTTTTCTTATTTCTTTTATTTTATTTTTTGATCAGAATATTTGAATTTTTCTCATTTTTTGTATTGAAGGTACACATAATTAATATTAATATAATTTTTTTTTCCTGCAGTAATACAAGTTAATATATATACTCTTGCTATAATATCAATATATGCCTAAAAGCTTTAAACTATGGGAACCTGCCATTTATTGATAAAATATTATAGGACTGTGATTAATGTTTGTGTCTGATTCCAGGAAAAGGGATAAAAACAAGGAGCACAGACTAAACCTGAATAATGCCAATAGAGCACACAAGAAATATTAAAGTGAGACTCGAGGTTGCGATGCTTATGTTTAAGTCGTAGGACTTCCTTGTATCTACACTCTTTGTGAAGTACTCAAACAAGTACAAAGCTTGACTATCATGCTGGCTCCCTATATCCCTGAAGAAAAAAAAATCAGATGAGGGAATGACATTTCCCCATCAAAATAGAATTCTAATTCTTTTCTTCTTATATTATGGCAACTTCCTGTAGTCTTGGCTACAAATGGCTAAGTGAAATATTACTGCATCCTGTCCTACATACTTGTGGGATAGAAAGTACTTTAAACTGGACCTATACAAGGCCCATTTTGAATTTTTCTTATGTTTTTGATTATTTTTCTATTCTTTTGATAATTGACACATACACCCCCATAACTGAACATTGCACTGATATATATTAATTTAAGGTCGCCAAGGAATTCAGCTATGTAATTCCTAAATGAAAACTCAAGTCAGCAGTCAACCTTTTATGGAGTTTAATTACAAACAGGAGGAAGAAAGGTATTAGAGATAGAGAGAGAGAGAGAGGGAGAGAGAAAGGGGAGAGAAGGGAATAGGGCTTAAATACCCCTTCTGTTTAGGCTGGGCCAAAAGGCCCAAGCCCTTAGATAGCTGAGGCAAAGAAAAGAGATCAGTCCCTATCACTCACGTGACCAAAATGGAGAAACAGTCTCAGGGGCCTCCACCTCCAGCTTCCTTCAGAGCCAGATCCTCAGAGCACCACCTCTCAGAGCAAAAACTCTCCCACCAACCACCTCTCCGTCCTCAGACCCCTCTATCTTTTAAGGAAACCATCCAAGTTCCCTCCCCTCAGTTCTCACATCTACCAATCACTGTCCATGTCTTCCCTGTGCCAATGGTGGCTCTAGCTTAACCCAGGACCGTACAGAGGTCTGTGGCTTTGCACATGTCTGTTGAAGGTCATATTCTCAAATAATTAAATCTTGATCCTTTGCTACAGACCTTCCTAAATCCTGTTACCCTGAGTAGGGTGGAGATTGGAATAATTAAATTTTGATCTATGCTGCAGCCCTTCCTAAATCCTGTTAGGACGGAGTAGGGTGTAGATTGTAATTTCCAAGACCTGGTTCTGTCATTCCAAGTATCTCTATTGTATCAATTCTAAAATCAATCATGACTCAAAGAACTTCCTCTTCTATGCTTAAGCATAGGTCCAAGCCCTTTCCATTGTTCAGCAAAAGGTTTCTGTCCTAAAGTAATCTCAGGTAGGGAGGAGAAGGACCCTCCCTACCTAATGTTGGAAATGGGGAAATTTCCAACATTCATAAGTCTAAGAAATTTTAAGGTTTACAAGAGAAGGACTCTTGGATTCATTGCTCACATGTAAAGAGAGCATCTTCTATTGAAACTGATTGACTGTATCCTATACATGCATTGGAGATAATAATCCATTGACAAGTGGATGCCTTTTTTTTAACATATTGAATTCCTCAATTAATTTTTTTCTCTTTTCTCTTTTTCCTTATTTTATTTTTTTTCTTTTATTTTTATTAAAATATTTTATTTTTCCCTTTTCTCATTTCTATGTACTCAAGGTACATACAATCAATATTAATTTTTATTCTACAATAATATGAGTTTAAATATATACACTTGCTATAATATTAATACATACCCAAACAGCTTTAGACTGTGGGAACCTGCCATTTATTGATAACTGTAATGGGACTGTAAGAATGCACTGGTCCTTTTATTTATCTCACTTGAGATTCAGGAGAGAATTTCAGCTCCCTAGAACTCTTTAACCAACTTTGGGGAGGCAGCTGGGTGTCTCAGTGGACTGCCAGCCAGGCCAAGATATGGGAGGTCCTCAGTTGAAATCTGACCTCAGATACTTCCCAGCTGTGTGGCCCTGGATGGGTCATTTAAACCCCATTGCTTAAGCATTCTCCTGTCTTCTGACAATAGGAATCTAAATGGGTAAAAAATAAACCAAGGAACTTTAAAGAGACTGGAGGTTATATTTTTAAGGCATTTCAGAATCCAATGGTTTATAAAAATCTCTGTATTCTATTGAATTTTACTGTTTGTTTTGTTTAAGGTTTAACTTTGTGATTTTGAGATCATATATTACTGCATTCAATACTATTCTGTTACACTGAATCATTTTAATGTACTGAGTTTTAACTACTGTTATATTCTGTTGCTTTTCCCTTATAACAATATTGAACAAATATCATTGTAATTAAGCCCATATATGAAAATAGCCTTTCTATTTTTGACTTTGTAATTTGTCACATAGACGATAAATAGACTTCATCAGAATTGGTTAAAATTGTATAACAACCTTTGGAAAATTTAATGTGCTAAATATCTCAATTGATTTTAAGGGTTTTTTAAACATGATTATTAGAATTTTCTTAACAATCTCTGGTCATTTTTGCCTGCCCCTACCATGAGGTAAGGCCTATTCTAGTAGCTGAAATGAAATACAATTATAAC
This sequence comes from Monodelphis domestica, assembly GCF_027887165.1. Lineage (NCBI taxonomy): Eukaryota > Metazoa > Chordata > Mammalia > Didelphimorphia > Didelphidae > Monodelphis > Monodelphis domestica. The sequence goes on from NC_077230.1 coordinate 426,119,695, forward strand.
CCCCAACCTTCCCACATTTCAAAATATGTGAATGGAACTTTGGAAGTTAAACCCAGGGCATTTGTACCCCTAAAAATGCCTCCAAAAAGGAGCATCCCTCATTTATACTCTTCAGCTCACTACTTTACTTCCACCAGAATGATATCTAGATTTCTTGATGATGTTCTTAACTCAAAATAAGTTTTAATTTGTTTAAAAATACACTGCCAAGTTTGAAAGATTTGCTACATTTGTAAAAACTTGTGACAAATATAGATCAGTTCATAGGTTTTTTAAGGAATGTCATACAGCAACTTATGTGAAATATGATAGTGTGTTTGTTTGTTATTGTAATTAATTGGGCTATTGAGAATTTTGGGGATATTGATAACTACATATTTGTACTACTGTTCTTTAACAATAAAAATGTTACCTTGTTCAATTCATTCGCTTGTACTCACAGTGGATCATGGCCAGATATGAAGAGGAAATGGATCTCATTTTTGTTGAGAAAGCTTTGTATTCCATATTTTCTTAGCTGACACAGTGTGTCAATGATTATAAGCTATATTTTTGAATTTTTACAACTCTTTTGTTATATTTTTCTTGCATGTGCAATATACCATTTCAGTTTTTTTTATTTTTTCCTCTCCTTTTTTATATTTGAAGCACATGTCACCAGCATTAAGATTTTCTTTAACTTTTTGATTTTGCAGTACTATAAGTTTAAAATACATTTTCTATGATGTCAATGCATGCCCTAAAAGCTTGAGACTATAAAAATTATGCCACTAATTGTTTAAAAAAATTATGGGACTTTACTTAATAATTCGGTCTGATTCCAGGATAAGATACACACAAGAGCCATTGCACAGGGCCAAAGAAAAGCCAATACAGGATGGATTGATGCACTTCTAGGCCAATGCAAAGGTCTTGAACCTAGTGTGAAGACTTGAGGTTACTATGTTTAACATTGTTACAACATAGGCTTTCCTTGTGCCCACACTCACTCTGAAAATACTTACAGATGAGTATCCGAAACCTTGGCTCCTACCTGGCTCCTATAATCTGGTTCCTTTTTTCTGTCTTTCATTGTGTGGTAACTTTCTGTAGTCCTGGCTACTGACTGGGTAAATGTATCATTGCTTCGATCATTTTAATTGGGCCATGATTCAAGGACCTGTTACAGATTTATTTTCCTTTACTTGGAATTTTTACACATAAAACTTTGATAGTCTATATTTTCATCCAGACATTTTTCTTTTTCATTTGGATTTTTCTGATGTCTTTTTAATTTCTCTTACAAATTGATTCCTATAACTCATACCTCAGCCATGCATCTCTAAATGATCCTGTATTTTCTATCACCCTGAAGACATGGAAATGTAAAAATAGTATTTAAATTGCAAAGTTTAAATTCCTTTTAAGAAGAATTTTAGGTAAAGAAAGATGCTACCTCTCTGAATCCATAAACTGAACTATTGGAGAAGACACCATGAAGAAGCCTCCAGACCCCAACCTGCACAAGAAGATCAAGAATGAACTTTGGGTATGGTTGATTGAATATTTATTTGTATCTATACATTCATGCCAAAGGGGAATGCCCCCAACTGGCTTTTTGTCAATGTATCTAGCAATTATTGCTTTTGGGTTTTTTCTCTTTCCTCTTATCCTCAAACTATTGTAATCTTTAGGTTGATTATGCTTTCATGATCCTTTGGGAAAAACCCTTTTTCCCATAGGATCACACAGAGAAATGTAAAAATGGAGATCTGAACCCCAGACTCCAATGCCCAGAAGTCCTTGCTAGCTCCGAGAATTCTCTCTAATCTCCCAGAGTGCAAGATCACAAATTATTATTTAGAGTCTCCACCTATGGCTGTCTCTCTTTCCTGTTTCAGATTCCAAGCAGACATGTCTCTGATGATGTAAGTGAAATTGAATGGGCCTCTCGGCCCACCTCGGCACATGCTTTTCTTACTTGTATTTTTCTTAAATTCTTAACCTTTAATAAACCTCTAAAAATGTAATACTTCTAGCAGAGAGAAACTAATACCTGCCACAGTTTGGCCTAAATTTTAATCTTAACACAATACCTTCTTCAGGGAGGATTGTATTTTCATGAAATCCAAGATTTAAATTTTTGTTTCAGAAAGATCTTCAGAGAAGAAGCTTGCTAACTCCTAAATCCAGAGAATGAACTGTTTGCAGAAAAATACCTAAACCCTTACACTACAGGAAGATCCAGAATGAACATTTGGGTGTGGTTGATTGAACTGAAGGTTGATTGAACAATTATTTTGAATGTACACTCTTCCAAAGGGAACTGCCCTCTAATTGGCTTTTGTCAATGCGCCCAGCAAAAACATTCGTTTTGCTGTCTCTCTCTCTCCTCTATTTCCCCCTTATCTATAATTATTGTAGTTTTCCTCTTGGAGGGTAAAATTTTGTATACACCTGCAGTTAGAAATTTTGGGGGTGCAGGATACTTATATTTATTGATCAATTCGGGAGACTAGTCCCCCAATCATCATCAGGGGGATTGTGATTTTTAAATTCTCTCCATCTTGCTTGGTCTAGCACCCAGGAATGTGCACGCGCACACTACAGGGGCATGTGCTAGCTAATGACAAATCGAAAACACTAACTGCCCCCCTGGGCTGTCCTAAGCCAAGCTTGAGCCACCATTGGCATTTGTGAGGCACGGGAAGTGAGGTAGGGAACAGCCTCTGGAGTTCTCATCACTTCCTGTGGAGCGGGCTAGATGACAGTTTGATCCTGGAGCTCAAGCTTGGAGGAGCCCTGCAGACAGCTTTCCTTCAGATCGGTCACATGAGTAATAAGGACTGACTCCCTTCTCTGCCTTGGCTCTCCAAGGCCTTAAACTCCCACCTTGGCTCAGCCTGAGCCAGAGAGATTTTGAGTTAAACTCCTTTCCTTCTCTCCCTCTCTCTCTCTCTCTCCCTCTAATAATTTCTTCCCCCTGTTGTAATTAAATCATCATAAAAACTCCATTCTGACTTGAGTGTTTCATTTAGGATTTTATAAATAAAATCCTTGGCGACCAATAATTATTATATTCAGTCTCAACCCCTAAATTTAACAATAACAATACCTCATAAAGTCTGTTATTTAAAGAAAAAGTGTAAGTAAAATAATAATAAAAGTACACAGGGAAAGACATATAAATCAAAGGCAAACTCTTGCTGTAACCATTGCAATCTATGGACAGATCAAGAAGCTTTAGACATTGAAGCCATGTGTTTAGCTATAAATTCAGGAGCTAAACCTAAGTATGCAGAAATAGTATCCCATGGAAAAGGGAATTTATGAAGCCAGGATCATAAGATACTTAGTGTGGTACAAAGGGATAGAAAAAAAAAGGTATTGCAGGATGTGACAAGCAATGAGGGATTTTCTGGAGTGAAACAGAAGCAAATACAAAGAAAAGAAAATACAAGAGTGAAACAGAAAATTGAATTAACTGGGTCTTTGAGAAATGATGGTGACAAATCAAACCAAATATTGAGTGGAAAGCAGAGACAAGTACATGAGTTAGATAAAGAGATTAAAAATCTCATTGCATCAATGCAAGCTAATATTAGAAACTCGGAGAGAAGGGGCATAGTAACCAGTCATGAAAAAAAAAAACAGAAAACAAAAACATATTTATAAAACTTTTATCAGTGCAGATTGGGCACAAGGATTGAATTTAGGACAAAAAGAATTCCTAGAAACTCACATAAACATGATCAGAAGTTGTTGAAAGGAATAGTGAAACAAAATTTCAATTCCCTTACAACAAAATTATAGGGAAATGCAGACTAAGGTTACTATTGCAGATGTAAACCTCAAAATTTCTTAGACTTATAAATGTTGGAAATTTCACCATTGGGAAATTTCATACTTGAAAAATTTCCTATTGATAGTGGGTCTTGGCTATTGGAATGTGAACCCCATTGGCATGAGAGTTTCCCCCTCCTCCCTTCTTAAGATTACTTTAGGACAGAAACCTTTTGCTGAACAATGGAAAGGACTTTGACCTATGCTTAAGCATAGAACAGGAATTTCTTTGAGTCATGATTGATTTTAGAATTGATACAATGGAGATACTTGGAATCAATCTCCACCCTACTCAGTCCTAACAGGATTGAGGAAGGGCTGTAGCATAGATCAAAATTTAATTATTCCAATCTCTATCCTACTCAGGGTAACAGGATTTAGGAAGGGCTGTAGCAAAGGATCAAAGATTTAATTATTTGAAAATATGACCTTCAACAGACATGTGCAAAGCCAGAGACCTCTGGGTGGTCCTGGGTTAAGCTAGAGCCTCCATTGGCACAGGGAAATTGATGGACAGTGATTGGTAGATGGGAGAACTGAGGGGAGGCAACTTGGATGGTTTCCTTAAAGAGAGAAGGGGTCTGAAGACTCAGGGGGGTTTTAGGAGTTTGTCGGAGTGGTTGCGGTGTGCTCTGAGAAGCTTGCTCTGAAGGAAGCTGAAGGTGGGGGCTCTGAGACTGATTCTCCATTTTGGTCACGTGAGTAATAGGGACTGATCTCCTTTCTTAGCCCCAGCTATCTAAGGGCTTGGGCCATTTGGCCCAGCCTAAACAGAAGGGGTATTTAAGCCCTATTCCCTTCTCTCCCCTTTCTCTCTACCTCTATCTTTCTATCTCTAATTCCTTTCTTCCTCCTGTTTGTAATTAAAACTCCATAAAAGGTTGAAGGCTGACTTGAGTTTTCATTTAGGAATTACATAGCTGAATTCCTTGGCGACCTTAAATTAATATATATCAGTCTTTTAAAAGTGATTTCCTTGTCACACAGTCAATGTTACAGGAGCTATAAAAAAATTTTAAAAGTTCACAGGCAATCAGAAAACCCCACATGAACCTGTTAAAGCTTCAAAAAGCTATATGGTACAGACTTCCTTAGAAAAAATATCTAGCTTGAACCCAGAAGCTGAACTTTTTCATCCTACAGTAAATAATTTGGAAATTTCAAATCTAAAAGAAGATAGAGCTGAAAATACATTTGATAAAATTAATCATAATCAATGTAATGGAAGTGAAATAGTTACATTTGAAAATATAACCCAAATCATATGTGGGCAGCATTTGCTAAGCAGGACCCTGTGAAGGAGTCTTGGGGGTGTTTCTGAGTGTGGACTTGGAGAGTATGTGTTTTCCAACTCCTGAGAGGGATTGGATCAGAAATCCAAGGAAGCAAATGGTGCCTTCTCTGTCCTGCCCTTGGTTCTGGTGTTTGAGATCCTGAACAAATTTTGATAAGTATTGAAACCATCTAACTATCTGTTCTGGTAATTTGTCATGCTCTAGATCTATGCTCTGGTTCACCTTTAGGTTAATCTGGAATGCTGGTATCGTATTGCTCTAGGGCAGCGGTTCTCAACCTCTCCATTTGTAGCAAGGAGAATACATAATGCATATCAGGTATTTACATTCTGAATCATAACTGTAGCAAAATTACAGTTTTGAAGTAGCCACCAAAATGATTTTTTGGTTTGGGGTCACCGCGACATGAGGAACTGTATTGCAGGGTCATGCATTAGAAAAGTTGAGAACCACTGCTATTCTGAGAGTGCTGTTTTCACTCCCAAGGCTTTGTACCTGGGAGCTCTGGTTCTACTCTCAGAGCTCCAAAGCTCTTGTACCTAGGAGGGCTGGTACTTGCCTAGGAGATATGTTTTCACTCCAATAGTCTGTTCTGTTCTGGAAATCTGGATCTAATCAAGTCTAGTAGACTGTCATATGCAGCGCTAAGTCCAGAGCCCGATTTCAAGAAGATATATCTCTTGGAATCACAGGGAACCCTTTGGGTTCACAGGCATATTTGTGTAGTTTGTTTGTTACAATCTGTCAGTCCTCCTTGTCAGACTCTCAGACCACACTAATATGAATTCTTAAGAATTTTCAGCTGTTTAAGAAGACAGCAGCTGATTATGAAATTTGAGTTTCCCCTGGTGCCCTCCGCACCTTGTGTGATTTGGAGTAGTCCATATTTGGGGTTAAATGGCCTTCAGAGGGGATTGAAAATTTCTCCATGGCCTACATGGTCTGAAGAAAGGTGTATGGAACACCAGGTCAACCTGATCAGATCCCCTGCATAGATGCTTGGATTGATTTGTTTACTGACACCCCAAAGAAATCGAAAAGTTGCCTTTTAGGGCCAAATTACCCTGTTAAAACAGAGGCTGCTCTGCTAACCAACTCCCTATCCTGAGGAGGGGGCACTCCTACTCCTACTACCCCCCTGTGCTCCAGGGAGACCCTGAGGAGCCAACCCCCTATATCATGAGGGAAACCTCCCTTCCCTTCCCACCTTCTCCTGTGCCCTCTCCACCATCCATGTTCCCTTCCCAGTACTCCCTGCCATCCCCATAGGCACCCCCATTACACCCTCTTTACCTCCCACTCCCTACAGAGGTCCATGCAGTGACCACCTCATCCTATACTCAGTGGGACACCCCCTGCCACTCTGCCCAGGAGTTAAGCCAGACTGAAGAGAAGAATGCTTGTTCCCTACACCCTGGGGCTATCTGACCAGAAGAAAATATTGCCCTGCCCTTCCCAACTGCTCTTATGCCAGGAGGGCCCTAGTACTGGTGAGGATTTACAGCTATCCCTGGTCTATGCCCCCTTTTTCTTCCACAGACCTTTATGACTGAAAATATCAGCATCCATATGGTACAATGTAATTTCATTTATTGTGGTAACTGCTTGTTAAATGTGAAATGTTAGCCAGATTTTATTGAGCACAAAACCTCATGGTTAGAAGTTTGTTTTGTTAAACCTTGCAATGCATAATGGTTTCAATGAATTGGAGTTGTCTACATGTGATTAATAGCAAGCCTTAATGTTTATTTCATAAGAACAGAAATTATACTGGCTACTTTGTGGATGTCAACGTCATTCAGAAAAAGTTATCATGCTGTTGAGGAGAACTTATTCTGGGATTTTAACTTGGGATTTTTCAAGTCAGATGTTATTTTAATGTATGTTATGTCAGAACTAGCAACATGTAATCATATGACACAAAAGAAGTTTTTAAAGTGGTTGATCTGTGCATGGGATTTAATAATACAAATACTAAGAATTTGGTATTTTGTTAAAGAGGGAATTTCTAAACAGTGTTATATTTGATTAAGATTGTATGAATTGTTTTTTTTAAAGAAATGTGTGAAATGTATAAGAAGGGTTTTGTGATCAAGAGATGAACATGCATTTATACACAAATTGCCAGAAAGTAATGAGTGAATACAAAATATATATATATATATATATATATATATATATACACATTTGTATTATAAAGAGAATTGTGTTTTCTACCTAAATAAGTTAAAGATATGTGATATGCAAACTGTATGCCCTTAACAAGAAAAATATTGACCAGCCCTGAAATCAAGAAGGTCTTGACATGAGGATTACATGCAATTTAGTGTAACACCTTTCCTTTACCTACAATAATGGTAAAGGGGAGAAGGCAGAAGAAATAAGAGTAATTAAAAATAAAATAAACAAATACTAGGGGTGAATACTAGTGTGAATTAGCCACCACAAATTATAATTCAGAATAGTGCTGATGGAATTTACTCAGGTATATAGCAATATTTGAGGTATAAGGAAACTAAACTGGAGATTCTATTCTGCTTTAGACAGGATTGAAAGGAGTCAGGGTAAATATTTCAAACTTCAATTTGTTTAAATAATGAAAGATCACTAAAGGACTTAATCAATGTTATTTGGAAGTGTGGAGTTCAAACTAACCTCCACTGGGAGTAAATTATTATGAAGGGTTTGATACATTCAAAATTTTAAATTGTAAGTCCATTTGTTAAAGAGGGATACATGACAAGTTGTTAAGTAATAAAACCCCAAATCAAACCAACAAGCCTTAGGGTAAATTGCTTACAAGCTATTAACCCCTTCCTCAAACACAGGAGGGAGAAAGAAGTGCTCATAATTGTTTCACATCGACACTCAGGGACTAAACTAGCAAAACAATAAATGTGTATGACCTCAAAGAGGTTGACAACTACTGTGTGATAAAAATTAAAGATGAGTATATTTTAATTATATACTTCAGAAGTTTTAAGATGTTCAAATGGATAAAAGTTGCCATTCATGTCCCAATGAATGGCTTGTTTGAAGCTATAAAATCTTAATGCAAGCATTCAAGGTCCCAAATAATAAGATAAATTAAGTAATATGTAATTGATGAGTTACCTCACATGAACTTTGGTAAAATAACTTGAGAGACCCACAGACGTTGGTTGATGTAGCCAAGGAACAGTCAGGGATTTGAAAATGGTATGTGTGACAAACGCTTGCTCACAATTTTATGACTATTCTGTGAATTGCTCTAATATGACCTAAAATTGATAATTGATGATCTCTATGCTAAAAATACAGTGTTTTGATGACATAACACTTTAAATCAAGATTCTTTTGAGTTTTTGATTAGCGCTTGCAGGGACACCAAAGGAAATGTTATTTTTATGATAGTAAAAGCACTCAGAGAAGGAAGTGGGGGGGAAGGTGAAAGTGTGAAAGTGAACAGATAGATATTCAGCTTTTATAATTGGATCCCTAACCTAGGAATAATTTTTAAAATTATTGTATGTGGTGTTGGTAAATCACAAAAGATTCTGGAATATCTCTGGAAAGATACCCTGAAGAGATTCCTGTATGGCCTTGTCTTAGTCAAAAGAGATGGCCTGGGTCCAGGAGATGATGCAGCCCTGATTTATATTTACTATTTATTTGTATTTTGCTACTCAATTCAGTACTCCTGTTCCTTATTGCCCAAATATGTAAGAATAACTGAGTGATCAGCCTTTTTTTGAGGGTATGGAAATTTTTTTTTTGGACTGCTGATCAGCAGAATTTCTCTGACCTATAATGGGTAATAGTTATTTCTTAAGGTAAAAGAAGGCTTTGGGATCTAATGGTGACAAAGCACACAAAGGACAGAGAATGCCCTGGGATGGTTAAAGAGGCACATTCTGGGCTCACCTGGGAATGGACCTTTTCTGACCATCTAGGCCATTAATCCATTAATGAGTGTGAAGATTGGATTTAGCTACTTCCTGTTTGTAACAATGAAGATATTTAGTTTAACAAAATCAGGAATATCTTGGGAACTCTAAATTACTCCACCCTACTTAGACTGTACTTTAGGGGAAGATAAAATTATAATCTGATTGAACAATGAAGGTACTTAGTTCTCACCTTACAGTGAAGCTGGAACTTTAAGCTAAGTCTATTTTTAGATCTAATACAAAAAGATGTTAAGTAACTATAAAGGTTAAATTAATCACAAAAAGGTCAAGTAACTCACAAAAGGTGAATTTAACAAAGAAGTGTTAAATAACTCTAAAGATATAATCAAATCAAAGAAAGTGAGAACTAAAAGTATGGGCAATCCTGGAAAAAAAAAAAACCTTTAATGTGATTGGTAGATGTGAAAATTTAGAGGAGGAGACACAAGAATGAAAGGTCTATATATTTGAGATTTTTCGTCCCTCAAGGCTTTCTCTCTCTCTCTTTCACTGATTGGCAGTGGAGAGTTAGCTGAGAGCTGCCCTGCTGAGCCTTTTGGCATCTTAGCATGGCTATAAGTTATTGTCCGGTTTGGTGGTGACTTTATGGCTGAATTTTCCTCCTTTACTTTCCAACTTTTTCCTCTCAGAAGCCTCTAATCTTCTTCAAAGACCTAGAGGTAGGGAGTTTAAAACTCACCCTTGCATAGGCCAGGTAGGAGAAATCCTATATCCTCTTTCCTCCTTCTCCTTAAATCCCCTCCCTCTATATTAATTAAATTACCATAAATTTCCAGACTGACTTGGGTATTTTATTTGGTGACGATTTAAATCTAGATTTAAAGTCACAACCCTAAAATTATCTGACATGAGTGACACAATGATGGCATGAGTCAATGATAGCTTTGGACTGTACATGAAGCCCTCACTATGTGTCCCTTGGTACATGAGGAAATGTTTTCCCCATCTGTCTTCTCTTTAGTGACAAGTTCCCATATTTAGCACATAATGCAAATTCTAAAAATAAAACTTTCCATTTCCCCAAACTACCTCTCAGTTTAATAATTCAAATTTACCAAATTGTTAGGTGTCATGGGTGAAGTCCACCCTTCCTCTTGACTCCAGGGTTTCCCTACAGGTGGTGAAGGATCAGTCAAAAAAATAACAAATGGAAGACTGATAGCTGCTCCACAATTCCCAGGCCTGGGGTTTATTTTTATACCCATTTTCTTGGCACACAGATACATTACCTAACACACCTGTTCAAAGAGAGATAATTGGAAAAGTGATACATTAACTTGTAACAAATCACTTGATTAACGTTCTATATTCTTGTATTGTGATTACAGACAGAATAAAAGGTTGCACACAAGATAAATGATTTGGTCACAAGTGGCTTAATTTTCTCATTACCCTGTGAGAAGTTTTGAGCTTACAAACAATCAAGAATTACTTATTACTTTTAATAAAATGGAATAATTAATCAACAGTTCTTAAAAGACAATTCAACAATCATATCAATGAAATTGAGGGGTACTGGGAACATAATTCAAATTTAATATTAGACTGGTCACTTCTCAGGGTTCTTACTAGGGAGTTCCTGAGTTACTGGTTTGTGAAATTGAGTCATTGAGGCATATGTACTTGTACTTATTGTATGGGCCTCTATGATTGATTTGTGTGCTGGCTTCATGAGAATAAGTTCCAGTGAGTGGGAAAGTTTTGGATTTGGCCTGTAGCTTCAGTTTCACTGGGGATTATATACCTAAGTAAAAGTTAACCCATGATAGTCTTTTGGGATAGGGTTTGAGGTTCTGCTCTTTTGGTGATGTTTTGGGGAATTAGGGCACAGGTATTTTGCTCTTGCATTATTCCTTTTGAGACTAGGGGGAATAGTAATCATGTCAATTCATAGGTAAGGGGCATTGATAAGAGAGGTCATGCAAGGGGGACTGAGTGGGCAATCACATCTTGCCAAGGGCCACTCTGTGGCCTCCTTAGCTATCACACATAACTCTGACAAGGTGCTGTGGCCTGATGGCTCCCAGCAGTTAGGGAACATACTTTGAGAAATAGGCAGCAAGTTATTTATGCTAAATTGAAGTTTAGATCTTAAGTTCATAAATAACTCATAGTTTTCTGGATTTCCTTCAGGATCTAGGGTAAAGAAATTCATCTTTGAAATCCTGTTACTCAGGTGGTTATCGCTGCTATGTAAATGTGGGCTTGGCAAAGGAATATTCTTTAACAGAAACATCACATGACAATTCTGCAAACAAAACTTGGGAATTAAATTTCCTAAAGAAAATCGATTACTATCAGAGATGATTTCTAGAAATGATGTCTGTTGGCTCTGATATCCAATTGTTAATGTTTAACATCCATTTCTATTGTACTAATTCTCTCTGTCTATATCTGTTGCTCTAGTTTTTGGTTTTGCTTTTTGCCCCAGACTGGGTTTCTATACATCTGCTTTTGGGACTGACTCTCTCCTTCTTGAGCTGTCTGCCGGTAAGGGTACCAGTCATTGGACACGTCTTTCAGGTCTCCTAGCCTTCAGGACCTAAGCACTCGCTGCAGACCTGACCCTGATGACCCTGGGCCCACAACCCTTCCATCCTCATCCCAGGGATTCTACACCCCTTATCAGCTATGAAGAAGCTACAGAAGAGTGGAACCATTGTCCCTGTTCCCTGAGATATTTGAAGGAGGGGGACAGCATGGTAAACTGTACCCCCATAGTGTACAAGTTTTGGGGCAGACTATAAGCAGGAAAATTCTTTTGCTCTCACTATATAACCTTACCTGACACTAAGTCAAGGGAGCAGAGGTGGGCAATATAGCCTCCTCCTTTGGGCCCTCCTGAGGGTTCGTTGCACCTCCTGTGTACATGGTATTACTTCATTGAGATAATGTTCAGTGGTCCTCCTCCCATCCTCCCTAAACTAGAGTTAGACAAACTGGCCAGATATGATAATCAATATCTTTTCTCTTCCCTGAAAGCTTTGAACAAGCCACTAACCATACTGTCCATGCAGCCCACTGAATGTAACCTGCACCCTTTTACAGATGAATTAAGGGATCTTGTGTGGCTCCAGAAAATCCTGGCAGGGGCCCTCGAACCACAGTGGACCCCACGTAATAATTCTCACCTCCCCCAGGGCAGTAAAAGTGCCTGGGAAGAAGCACTGAATTCACATGTCCCCACTGAAACCTGTTAAGCCAGGAACAGTGGTGGCCTTTGCCAGTCCTGGGAGCTCAAATTCCACCAGTGCTGAGCACCTTGGGGAATGTGACAGAGGCTGCCACTAGAGAAAAAGTGCCAGGCTGAAGAATATGTGAAATTGATCACCTCAACAGGGGAGGGGCCCCAGGAGTGGAATCCTGAGGAGAGAAGACTCTGGCTTGGAGAACAGTGAGGGTCTCTCCATATCGAGAAGTCAAAGAGAGAAGGTGGGAAAAAAGACTTTCTCCTGAGGGTTACCCACTTTTCCTGCTGGTGACTGGAAATCTTTCCCCCCAACACTTCCCAATTGAAGGGACTTTCTTTTTTTTTTTTTTAAACCCTTACCTTCCATCTTGGAGTCAATACTGTGTATTGGCTCCAAGGCAGAAGAGTGGTAAGGGCTAGGCAATGGGGGTCAAGTGACTTGCCCAGGGTCACACAACTAGGAAGTGGCTGAGGCCAGATTTGAACCTAGGACCTTCCATTTCTAGGCCTTTTTCTCAATCCACTGAGCTACCCAGCTGCCCCTGGAAGGGACTTTCTGAAGAGAAACTTGAGCAGACTTTACTTCCACTCCTGTTGCCCAGGGGTGAGTCAACCTTACTTTCTCTCAGGGGGATAAGGCTGCCAAGACCTGAGTTCCCCCAAACTCAAGGAGGGAGGAAAAGGGTTTAGATAGGGGGTCGAGACAGGGACCCCCTTTCCCCACTTTCCTTTTTTCCATTCTTCCATGTTCATTATTTCTTTTGTATTATCTGATTGAGTTAATATTAAAAGTTATCTGTTCCCCAAGCTGAATGAATCAAGTGGAGTGAATGAATCAAGGGGAGACCTTTTGGTCTCGAGTAGTGGGGGGGGGGCAAGAGGGATAAGAGTTAATTGGGGAGAGCAGCTTTAGCTAAGGAGAGAAGGCAGAAGGGAAATCTTCAAACCCCCTCTCCTCTCTCTGAGCCAACCCATTACACCTGCTGTCTCCCTGAACCCCACTTTGTGGAAGGAGGGGTTCTCCTCTCTTTCCCCCTCTCCATACTGAAAGTCTAAGCTTTCCCTTGGGGGTACAAAACTTCCCTCATTTATCTTTTTTTAATACAGTTGGCACCCCGGATTTGAAAGGACCCCATTTAAAAAAAACTTTAGTGACTGTCACCAACTGTCATCAACTGTCAGTTGTGAAGTTATTGTCAATTACAACTCCTGACACTAGCAGCTTTTGTCACTGACTCTGCCTAGCAGTTTCCACAAAGGATCAAAAACATCTTGATTCCTTGAGGTGGGGGGAGGGGAAACAAGTCAGTTACCAACTGCCACTCTGGTCTGCTAGTTACAAAACTGGGGGAGAGAGTATGTAGTAAAAAGGGACACTGTACTAGGGCTGTCAGCAATAGGATCTAGCCCTCTTGGATCCTATCTAGCAAGAAGCAAAGCTTGCAGGGACAATAACCATTTTCTAACTGTTAACTCCTAGAAGTTAGAGCCTAGAAAAGATCTAATGGGAAACACGTTACAACTAATACTTTGGTCTTCTGTGCTCGGAATAATTGCCATTTACTGGGGCTACTGTATCATTTATAGTACAGTGGCAGGGATGATAGACAATGTTCTGGGGACATTAGCAAATATGACTATGGGATGGACACAGTTGCCAATAAATTATCTAGATGTAAATTACCTGTGGCAAACCATACTCTACATCTACTTTGTGTTTGCGGTAGTGACTAACATCATAAAAAATATCAAAGCTGGTGCCAACCTGATCTTCCCAAAGAAAACTGTACATGCTCTAGTCATAGATGATGGATTACAGGCTTTCCTTGGTCAGATCCCTATTATAACTGAGATGTGCCAGGATTACATTCAGAGAAAACAAGGCATGGGGAAGGGAACCAACGTGGAGTCTGGGGATGTGACAGGACAGACTAATAAGGACAATGTAGTTACTAATATTGGGACACCATTATGTGCAGTACAGGGAAATGACATCGCTAATAACATAAAGGCACCAACTAATGCATCTGCTAACAATCTTGCAAATGCATCAAAGGCTCAAAAGATTATGCCTTTGTGTGATATAGCTAAGGTTATTGATAATTGGAATTTTACATGCAAAGGTTCATAAGTCATTCACCACCCATGACTTAGAGTCTTTATGTAAACGTATGCCTCATCTCACAATTAAAGAACTAAAGAAAGCATTTTGCCTCTATGAATCAGATTTTGAGGATGTAGAAATTATTTTATCTGAACTTTTTACACCCCAGGAACATAAAAATTTTATTGAGCAAACTAGAAAAGATTCTTCACTCATGAGCTGGCCAGAAGTTTTTGAGGATCTGGATTTTCCTAATCCAAGATCAATGACTTATCTAAGAAAATGCCATGGTCACCTTATCAAAAAAACTGAGGGACTGTTAGGTTTTAGCCCTGATTCAAAAGAATCAGAAACACATATGAGGAGACAATTTCTCAAGGGTTGTGAAAAGCACTTGAGGGATTTCTTCAGGAACTATTGCCCTAAGTTTGACACCATCTCACTTAATGAATTTAGAGACATTGTCACCTATCTTCATGATAACTAAGTAGATCAAGAAAAAGAAAATGATATAAAGAAAAAGCTCCCAAGAGACCTCTGGAATGTTAAGGCAGAAAGAATTAGAGGAGGTTAAAAACATGGCTACAATTAAGACATTTAGCAGACAAACCACACAGTATAGACAGACACCCCAAAGTCAACAAAAGGTGCAAAGAGATACCAGGACTTGTTTTTTTTTTTTTTTTTGTGCTCTCGTCGAGGACACATAGTAAGAAACTGCTCGTTGAAGCATTATTATGAACAGGGCGAAAATGAGAGAGATGGGAAGGTCAAAATGTATATTATCGGGAAAAGTATATAATAATAAAAACTATGGGAGACAGGACTCTAATAGCAAGCAGTGTTGCTCTCACTGCAGACTTAGAGACCAGGAGACCCCAGACCTGAAATCCATGGAAGCAGCAATAGCTTCTGGAGCAAAATCCCGTTATTCAGAAGTTGTAGTAGAAATAAGCATTATACCGTATGATTCCAGAATCTAGCATTATCTATTGAAAATGAGATGAATTTGGGAAGTACCCCAGGGAGGAAACATAAGGGCATAAGCATAAAGTGAAAAAAGGGTGATGCCAAGGTATGAATTTCAAAACTACTCAACCCTGTTCAAACCATTCTTTAGAGGATGAGATTTGGCTATTTCCTGATCAATAACAATAGAGATACTTGGAATGACAGAATCAGGTCTTGGAAACTACAATCTCCACCCTACTCAAGGTAACAGGATTTAGAAAGGGCTGCAGCAAATCTCAAGATTTAATTATTTGAGAATATGGCCTTCAATAGACATGTGCAAAGGGAACAGACCTCTGGGCAGTCCTGGGTTAATCTAGAGCCACCATTGGCACAGGTGAGACACAGTAAGTGAGGTAGAGGAGAGCTCAGGAGTCCTGGGACTTCCTGGGTGGAGGAGAGTGTGGTGGTTGGAGCCTGGTGCTTGGAGTGGAGGCCCTCAGACTTTTTCTCCATTTTGGTCACATGAGTGATAGGGACTGATCTTGTTTCTTTGCCTCAGCTATCCAAGGCCTTGAGCCTTTGGCCCAGCCTAAGCAGAATGGGTATTTAAGCCCTATTCCCTTCTCCTCCCCCTCTCTCTAATACCTTTCTTCCTCCTGTTTGTAATTAAAAACTCCATAAAAGGTTGACTGCTGACTTGAGTTTTCATTTAGGAATTACATAGCTGAATTCCTTGGTGACCTTAAATTAATATATATATATATATATGTGTGTGTGTGTGTGTGTATATATATATATATATATGTATATATATATATATATATATATATATATATATATATATATATATATATATATATATGTCTTTTAAAGTTATTTCCACATCACAAAGGTAAGCAACTTAAGTACAAAACAAAAGTCTCGAATTGAGGTAGAGAGTGAAATTGCACAGATAATAGCAGACATGAAATATGACATTTATGGTTCACAATACATGGTCACTGACCCCTGGGAATGCCAAATGTAGGAGAATGATAATTCTGAGAAGCCATTAAATTTGGGGAGCTTAAATACCTTTCTAGATGACCTGGGGTCTTAGGGTGAGAGGGTCAGTTGATTGACTTTACTAGGTAAGAAAGGAAAATGAGGGGTTCCAGACAGGAGTAACTGTGAGGGACTGATGCTTGACAATGGACACAAAAGGGGAAGATTCAGCTCAGGGCTAGGCCACCTTGGTAAAGAACTATAGCCTAGGGGGAGAAACCATTGGGACAAAAGAGATACTTCCCACCCAAACTACCAGGATATCTATTGTCTGGTGAAGTAGGACCTTCCCTCAGGGGTAAAACTCTCCTGTGACAAGGTCAAAACACTGGGGTTTCTACCTCCCAACTAAATAAACTGGGGACTTCCAGATTCCATGTTGACACAGTAAAGTTTATACATTTTGAAGCCTTAAGGCAGGAAACAATGAAATTAGAGAAAGCCTTTGTGACTAGTAATGCTAATCCATTCACCTATATATTTAGGCAGAAGTTCAATGATAAATGAATCCTCATTGCCATTGAATAAATACTCTGGAAAATGAAATGTGTACCCAAAACTAATTTAGTTAAGGCTAGAACTCAAATTAGGAGAATTATTTTAACAAAAAATTTTAATCTACAGACTTTACATTAGCTGACAAAGTTGCAACATTATTTTTTTTTCATACTAGGTAATAGTTAATAAAAGTAAAAAGCCCAAGTTGTTTAAGCACATGGTTATGGCTGTTAAGCAGTTAAAGGTTAATAAAAACTGTTTCAAAATCCCTAGCATCTCAACCACCCCAAAGGGGTGGGTGTGAGATGTGGGAGAGGTTTTAAAATTAAGGAAAATTAGAAGCATTTTTAATCTTGAGAATTTTTGGAGTTAATTTCAATTTTGAAATTTTGAAATTTGAATTTTGCTTAATGCTGGATGATATTTTAATTTTTGGCTACAAACAGGAGGTAGGGCCACTTTCAGGTTTACAAAGTCCTGAATAACCTGTGATGTGGATTTTATTTTTGCCTTTATACTTCTATAGTTGGGAGCATTGCAATCTTTCTGATTGTTTGTAGTTTACATAATTTTATAATTGGGGTAGAATAGACATTGATAGTATTAATAATATGGAATTGCAGATTAAGGTTAGCAGCCAGGATAATCTTTATAGTAAGTATATTGGGAATTGATCAAGTCCTGTTAGAGAATATGTTTATGGATTTCTCTTGCAGCAGCAGTGAAGCTGTAATGGAGTGTGCCTGAGAGGAGGCAGAAGGCATCATATTAGGACCCACAGGATGTGAAAGACATAAGACTTTGGAAAGTCTTAAGTGTTTTGATTGTTAGTTTTTGCCAAAGGCAGATTGCCTACCTTTCTGGCTCAAATGTCAATGGACTGGAGACATAGGAGAATGCCCCCAAATACCAAATGCCTGTACCTGTACCGGAAAGCTTTCCCACCATTAGTGATGACAGTCCAACCCCACGTAGCATTCCCATTTGTTGGTTTATGTGGTCAGCGATGTCCGGTCTTGACCAAAAGGGGGGGGTGGTGTCAACATGGAATCTAGCAATACCAAACTTGTGGCCTATTGGGATCTGGTGAACCCCAAGTTTTAGGACTAGCTTATAGGTTGGAGACCCCAAAGTTTGTACTTGTTCCCTTTTCCCCTAGGAATTCACCCTAAAGGGTATCCCAGATTGGCAGTTTCAGACTGAGTAGGGAAGCCTCACGGGAATTACAATCCTAGTTGGGTGAGACTAAGCATATGCTAAGGACCCTCTTTGTTTTAGGTAGTCTCATCTTTTGTATCCCAAGAATCACACCTGGGCCAGAACCAGCCTTTAGTATCCATTGGAAGCAGTCCCTTCTCTTACAGCATAAGCTCTAGCTATGAGTCCTTTCCCCAGCTTGATTGTATCCTGTGGGAGTAGTTTGAACACTTCAATTTCCTTTGTAGCTATACTGATGTCAATCATCTTTCCCTGCCCCTGTTACCCCAAATGGTATAGAGTTTCCCCAAGTTATTTTGTTCCCTGGAGCCCATCTAGTGTGGCACTCCCAGGGGTCAGTGACCAGAGCGGCCAGTTTAATCCTCAGACTCTGTGCAGTCTGTGTGGCGCAGCTCTGTGTCAAGGCCTACTAGGGCTGAACCCCTTTTGTCCTTGATTAAAGAGTGATTTTTGACTATTTAATAGTTCTGTGTATTTTCCCAGTCAACATTAGCAATATTGATTATCATGAGTTTTACTTAGCTAATTAGTCTCCTTAGGAGCAGGGGTCTAGGTCAGAGAAAGTTTTTATTTTCCCTTTTCCGCTGTCTCCTTCGAGAGAACCGAGGAAGTAGCTCTGAACCCCATTACTTTCAGAGGCCTAGATAAAGAGAGACAGTTGGAAAGTTCTGGGTCCAGTCTCTGACTTCCTCAGGGGTCCTGCCTCTCTCTTACTTTCTTGGGATCAGTTGGCTGGATCTTTGTCTGACAGCCAAAGAAGCTTTTAGAGACTTTAGATACTGTTTACTTTAGAGTGGAGAAATACAGACAGTTTAGAATGATTCTGATTTACAGAGAGCTTTTCCCTTTAGAATCACAGAAGAGGCTAAAGGGCAGTTTGGAGAAACTGTCAGAAGCCTTTTCTTCTCTGACTGAGGGAAGCTGAGGGGCTCCATTCAGCATCTCTACACAGAGAAACTGACCTTTTGAGTTTCATAAATTGCTTTAAGAATATTTGTGAATGAGAATAGGCTAGAAAGTTAGAGGTTAAATCTTTAGTCAGTGAGTGCAGATTAAGTCAGGCCTGTTTGCAGGCAAGAAGAAAACTCTGTGAGGAGTTAATTTGGCGGAGGGGTTATTTAGATATTGAGTATAATAGATTTCCCATCATATTCCTAACTCCTAGTTTCTATCCTTCTATTCCTCTTCCTACCTCTACAAGGAGTAAATAGATGTTGGATTAATCTGCCTCCATCGTCCATCCACCACCTGCAAATCAGATTAAACTCTGACAACTTTAGCTGATTATAACTTGCCTTTACAATTTTTTTTTACTAATATTCAATACTATACCAGCTTAATTATACTTATTACAGCTTTTAGTGTGAGTCAAATATCCAATCCATTTGAGCAAGGTTTTGGTGAATAAATAAGCAGTTAAAGTGAACTAAAGATGCTTTTAGATCCTCAGGATCTCATTCTCCAGAAGGGGGAAATGGCAATGGTGAATTAGTATTTCATTTTCCACAGGGGAAGTGAGCAGTATACATTTTCATTATGAGAATTTTTGAATTTTATTTAAACAATTTTTGAAAATGAAATTATTTGAAAGAACTTTCAACATCTAAATTTGTCGATGGTGATCTAATACGTGCTTGGAAAGCATTTTTTAAAATGTTTTGGTTTTATACTAGGATACTCAATTAGAATTTTGATTTGCTATTCACTGTTATGTCTTTTTAATTTCTATCCACAAATGGTGAGTGGGGTCATTTCTAGGTTTGTAAACCTTCATAATCTGTGTTGTGTGTTTTCCTCTTTTATGTTTATTTCTATATACTCTGTATCCTTCTTGTTCTTACTGTAACAACACAATTGCTTTGGTATTGTTAGGCAGAGCATATTAGCTTAACAAATATGGCTTATATATTTCTACTTGCAACAAGTGGATTTTAATACAAACAATAAGATGTCAGAGCTGAGCTCCTGAGGTTACCTTTGCCTAGTGTTCAGAGCACCAGTATCAAGTAATTTCAAAAGACCAACAGAACAATTCAATCAGGCCAAAATAACCAAATGTCTACTCTGCCTGGCAGAAGAATTCAGTCCTCTATGTGCTCATGAGCAAGTATCTAAAGAGTCAATTAGTTTCTGTTGGAGAATTTGGTTACAGATTTCCACGTTCTCTTTTCCAGCCAAGAAAACTGTTGGAGAACCTGTCTATTGCCGGGGAAACTTCTGCACAAGGAGAAGGTCACTGAGGTCTACATCAGAGCTATAGGGCTTGAAAGGCATGATAGACTATAGAAAATAGGGTAGGTCGTTAATCATGGCTGCAATCTAGACGCTGCACGCTTTCTCTCCCCAGCACCGAACGAAATAGACTACATCAAAGGAGCATAAAATCACCTTTGGAGGAACAGAAGGACTCCCCAGTACCCCACAGAGGCAAAGGTACGTGGGGCTTGAACATTTCCACACTAAAATAAGAAGGAAAAGCTTGCACAGAAAAGTGAACTGAGCCGCCCTTCCCCCACCCCACCTCCCCCACTAAACCAGAGTGAGCTACCTGAGCGCTCACCGGGACAGCGAGTGAGTGGGGAGCGTCTCTGTCTGGGGGGGCACTCCAGGGTCCTTGGGATCTGGGGACTGCCAGGAAAAAACGTCTCAGGGCGCTTTGACTGGAGAAGCCAGCGGACTTCGGGCGGGCTGCGCTGAACAAGGCCCGCTGATTATCTGGGCGGAGCTGAATACCTGGGCTCAGAGGCTGGGAAGAACTAGTCTGAAGCAACCTAAATTCACAGAAAAACCGCTCTTATAACCCAGACCCCAGACCAAAAAGGAAAGGGAAATAAAACCACCAAAGGGATGGCTCACATGGCCCAAAATCAAGCCTCCAGGAAGAAAGGGAAAAAAGTGACTATTGAAAACTTTTATGGTGGAAGTACCCAAGGAAAAGGGGAGAATGAGGAGGAAATCCAAAAAAATTCAGAACACGCCTCCCAAAATGGAAACTATCAACAAGCTCTGGAAGATCTCAAACTGGAACTTATCCAAAAGATGGAAACCTTCTGGAAATAAAAATGGGAGAAAGAGATCAGCTGTCTGACAGATAAGACTGCTCAATTGGAAAAAGAACTCGAAGCATCCAATAGAAGGGCAGACAAGGCTGAAAAGCAAATCCAGTCCCTAATGACCAGAATCAAGCACCTCGAAGAAAGTGAGATGATAAATCAGCAAGAATCAATAAAGTAAACCCAAACAATTAATGAATTGGAAGAAAACATAAAATATCTCACTGAGAAGGTCACGGACCTGGAGAACAGAGGAAGACGAGAAAATCTCCGTATCATCGGTCTCCCAGAAAAACCAGAGGTAAACAACAAATTGGATTTTATTCTAGAGGAGATTATAAAAGAAAATTGCCCCCACGTTCTGGAGCAAGGGGGCAAAATAGAAATAGAAAGGATTCATAGAACACCTTCTATACTAAATCCCCAAAAGACAACGCCTAGGAATGTAATTGCCAAATTCAAGAGCTTCCAAGTAAAGGAGAAAATCCTACAAGAAGCCAAGAAGAAGAGCTTGAGATATAAGGGGGCTCCCATAAGGATCACACATGACTTAGCGGCTAACACACTAAGAGACCGCAAAGCATGGAACACGATATTTAGAAAGGCAAGAGAGCTGGGTCTCCAACCAAGAATCAACTACCCAGCAAAACTGACTATATACTTCCAGGGGAAAGTATGGGCATTCAACAAAATAGAAGATTTCCAAGCATTTGCTAAGAAAAGACCAGAGCTCTGTGGAAAGTTCGATATCCAAGCACAGAAAGCAAGAGAAACATGAAAAGGTAAATATGAAAGAAAGGGAAAAGGAGATAAATCTTATCTTTCTCTTTAAGTCAAACTCTCTTCTATAAGGACTACATTTACATCTAATTACATATATTAATATGTGGGGAAAATGTTTTGTGTAACTCTCATAAATTGTATCATCATAAGAGTAGTTAGAAGAAACATGCATAGGGAAAGATTGGGGAATCAAGAAGATTTGGGGAAAGTTGGGGCAAAAAAAGGAAAAGGGAGGGGGGAACCGTGATAATACTAAGATTAACTTCAAGAAATAGGGGGGGAATCAATAGAATAAACTTTCCCATATAAAGATACACATGGGAAGGGGAGGGGAAGAACTCTCATATGAGAAGGAGAGGAAGAGAGCGTGAAGTGGAAGTACTTAAACCTTACTCTCAGTGAAATCAAATCTGAGAGGGAAGAACATTTAGATCCAGTGGGATCCTGAATTCTATCTTATCCATTAGGGCAAGAAAGAAAGGAAACCCAAGGGGGGGGGAGGGAGTACAAAAAGGGAGGGAAGGAGAGGGGGGAGGGGAAGGGAGCATAAAAAGGGAGGGGCTAGAAAGGGAAGCATCTCAAGGGAGGGGACTAGGGGGACTGACCTAAACTAAATCACTGGTTCAAAAGGAGAAAGGTAAAGAAGAAAGGTCAGATCTAGGGGAAGACATCAAAATGTCAGCGAATCCACAAATAACAATCATAACTTTGAACGTGAATGGGATGAACTCACCCATAAAACGCAGACAAATAGCAGATTGGATTAGAACACAAAACCCTACCATATGTTGTCTTCAAGAAACACATATGAGACGGGTTGACACTCACAAGGTTAGAATTAAAGGTTGGAGTAAGACCTTTTGGGCCTCAACCGATAGAAAGAAGGCAGGAGTTGCAATCATGATATCTGACAAAGCCAAAGTACAAATAGACCTAATCAAAAGGGACAGGGAAGGTAAATATATTCTGCTAAAAGGAAGTATAGACAATGAGGAAATATCACTAATCAACATGTATGCACCAAATGGTATAGCATCCAAATTTTTAATAGAGAAACTAGGAGAATTGAAGGAGGAATTAGACAGTAAAACCATATTAGTGGGAGACTTGAACCAACCACTATCAAATTTAGATAAATCAAATCAAAAAATAAATAAGAAAGAGGTAAAAGAGGTGAATGAAATCTTAGAAAAATTAGAATTAATAGACATATGGAGAAAAATAAATAGGGACAAAAAAGAATACACCTTCTTTTCAGCACCACATGGCACATTCACAAAAATAGATCATACACTAGGTCATAGAAACATGGCACTTAAATGCAGAAAAGCAGAAATATTAACTGCAGCCTTTTCAGATCACAAGGCAATTAAAATATTGATCGGCAAGGGTACATGGAGACCCAAATCAAAAATTAATTGGAAATTAAATAACATGATACTCCAAAATCGGATAGTTAGAGAAGAAATCATAGAAACAATTAACAATTTCGTTGAAGAAAATGACAACGGCGAAACATCCTTTCAAACCTTATGGGATGCAGCCAAGGCAGTACTTAGAGGAAAATTCATATCCCTGAGTGCATATATTAACAAATTAGGGAGGACAGAGACCAAGGAATTGGAAATGCAAATCAAAAAACTTGAGAATGAACAAATTAAAAACCCCCAGAAGAAAACCATACTAGAGATCCTAAAAATTAAGGGAGAAATTAATAAAATAGAAAGTGACAGAACTATTGAGCTAATAACAAGACTAGAAGCTGGTACTTTGAAAAAACAGACAAAATAGACAAAGTACTGGTTAATTTAATTCAAAAAAGGAAAGAAGAAAGGCAAATTAATAGCATCAAGGATGAAAAGGGGGATCTCACCTCAAATGAAGAGGAAATTAAGGCAATCATTAAAAACTACTTTGCCCAACTATATGGCAATAAATATACCAACCTAGGTGATATGGATGAATATTTACAAAAATATAAATTGCCTAGACTAACAGAAGAAGAAATAGTTTTCTTAAATAATCCCATATCAGAAATTGAAATCCATCAAGCCATCAAAGAACTGCCTAAGAAAAAATCCCCAGGGCCTGATGGATTCACCAGTGAATTCTATCAAACATTCAGAGAACAGTTAACCCCAATATTATACAAACTATTCGACATAATAAGCAAAGAGGGAGTCCTAACAAACTCCTTTTATGACACAAGCATGGTACTAATTCCAAAGCCAGGCAGGCCAAAAAGAGAGAAAGAAAACTATAGGCCAATCTCCCTAATGAATATAGATGCAAAAATCTTAAATAGGATACTAGCAAAAAGACTCCAGCAAGTGATTAGAAGGGTCATCCACCATGATCAAGTAGGATTCATACCAGGGATGCAGGGCTGGTTCAACATTAGGAAAACTATCCACATAATTGACCACATCAACAAGCAAAACAACAAGAATCACATGATTATCTCAATAGATGCAGAAAAAGCCTTTGATAAAATACAACACCCATTCCTACTAAAAACACTAGAAAGCATAGGAATAGAAGGGTCATTCCTAAAAATAATAAACAGTATATATCTAAAACCATCAGCTAATATCATCTGCAATGGGGATAAACTAAATCCATTCCCATTAAGATCAGGAGTGAAACAAGGATGCCCATTATCACCTCTATTATTTGACATTGTATTAGAAACACTAGCAGTAGCAATTAGAGAAGAAAAAGAAATTGAAGGCATCAAAATAGGCAAGGAGGAGACCAAATTATCACTCTTTGCAGATGACATGATGGTCTACTTAAAGAATCCTAGAGACTCAACCAAAAAGCTAATTGAAATAATCAACAACTTTAGCAAAGTTGCAGGATACAAAATAAACCCACATAAGTCATCAGCATTTCTATATAATTCCAACACAGCTCAGCAGCAAGAACTAGAAAGAGAAATCCCATTCAAAATTACCCAAGACAAAATAAAATACTTAGGAATCTATCTCCCGAGACAAACACAGGATCTATATGAACACAACTACAAAACACTTTCCACACAACTAAAACTAGACTTGAACAATTGGAAGAACATTAACTGCTCATGGGTAGGACGAGCCAATATAATAAAAATGACCATCCTACCCAAACTCATCTATCTATTTAATGCCATACCCATGGAACTTCCAAAATTTTTTTTTACTGATTTAGAAAAAAACATAACAAAGTTCATTTGGAAGAACAAAAGATCAAGGATACCCAGGGAATTAATGAAAAAAATACAAAGGAAGGGGGTCTTGCAGTCCCAGATCTCAGACTATATTATAAAGCAGCGGTCATCAAAACAATTTGGTACTGGCTAAGAGACAGAAAGGAGGATCAGTGGAATAGACTGGGGGCAAGCAACCTCAGCAAGACAGTATATGACAAACCCAAAGATCCCAGCTTTTGGGACAAAAATCCACTATTTCATAAAAACTGTTGGGAAAATTGGAGGACAGTGTGGGAATGACTAGGCCTAGATCAACACCTCACACCCTACACCAAGATAAATTCAAAATGGATGAATGACTTGAACATAAAGAAGGAAACTATAAGAAAATTAGGCGAACACAGAATAGTATACATGTCAGACCTTTGGGAAGGGAAATACTTCAAAACCAAGCAAGAATTAGAAAGAATTACAAAATGCAAAATAAATAATCTGGATTACATCAAATTAAAAAGTTTTTGTACAAACAAAACCAATGTAACCAAAATCAGAAGGGTAGCAACAAATTGGGAAACAATCTTCATAAAAACCTCTGACAAGGGTTTAATTACTAACATTTATAAAGAACTAAATCAATTGTACAAAAAATCAAGCCATTCTCCAATTGACAAATGGGCAAGGGACATGAACAGGCAATTCTCAGCCAAAGAAATCAAAACTATTAATAAGCACATGAAAAAGTGCTCTACATCTCTTATAATCAGAGAGATGCAAATCAAAACAACTCTGAGGTATCATCTCACACCTAGCAGATTGGCTAACATGACAGCTATGCAAAGTAATGAATGCTGGAGGGGATGTGGCAAAGTGGGGACATTAATTCATTGCTGGTGGAGTTGTGAATTGATCCAACCATTCTGGAGGGCAATTTGGAACTATGTCCAAAGGGCGATAAAAGACTGTCTGCCCTTTGATCCAGCCATAGCACTGCTGGGCTTGTACCCCAAAGAGATAATGGACAAAAAGACTTGTACAAAAATATTCATAGCTGCGCTCTTTGTGGTGGCCAAAAATTGGAAAATGAGGGGATGCCCCTCAATTGGGGAATGGCTGAACAAATTGTGGTATATGTTGGTGATGGAATACTATTGTGCTAAAAGGAATAATAAAGTGGAGAAGTTCCATGGAGACTGGAACAACCTCCAGGAAGTAATGCAGAGCGAGAGGAGCAGAACCAGGAAAACATTGTACACAGAGACTGATACATTGTGGTACAATCGAAGGTGATGGACTTCTCCATTAGTATCAATGCAATCCCTGAACAATCTGCAGGGATCTAAAAACAAAAAATACTACCCACAAGCAGAGGATAAACTGTGGGAATAAAAACATCGCTGAAAAGCAACTGCTTGACTACAGGGTTGGAGGAGACAAGACTGAGGAGAGACTCTAAATGAACACTATAATGCAAACTCCAACAACAGGGAAATGGGTTCGAGTCAAGAACACATGTGATAACCAGTGGAATCATGCGTCGGCTATGGGAGAGGGAAAGGCGGGGGGGGGAGGGGAGGAAAAGAAAACGATCTTTGTTTCCAGTGAATAATGTATGAAAACGGCCAAATAAAATAATATTAAAATTAAAAAAAAAAAGAAAAAGAAAATAGGGTAGGTCAATTTTTCTTATTAAGATTTTGCCTGTCTTCTGGCTAGCTGTCAATGCTTCTCTGCGTACAGGCAGTGCTCTAGAAGCCCATTATGACATGGTTTAGCACCTCATCTCCTTTCCACCATGGGAAGGATCAGACCCTCCTGGGCATACTGCTCCTTTTCCCTTTCTATGGCCAATGGCAGAATCACTCTCAGCAGAATGGGGAAATGACAACCTTGTTTAGGAAACCCCAGATTTGCCTCTGTCCCATGGGGACTTGTTCTCCAGGAATCTCCACACTGACCCTTGTCCCAGACCAAGCAATAAGCCATCAAATACCCAGTGGGCACTCTGAATAGAAGTAATGGAGATGCTCAAGAAGACATTTAGTCAGTATTACCTTCTGTCCCTTTGTACTGAAACCTGACCTTTTTCCTCATTTCCCTCCCAGAATATTGAGATCACAGAAGGAGCACCCAGAGAATGGACAAAGGCAGTGGTCTAGGATCCCTGTTGGCAGTTTCTAGGCCCCAGACTAGTGGGTAGTCTAACATAACAACAAATCCTTGTTGTGGTGGGAGGAGGGTCCCTTCAGATTTTTACCTTGTGGCCCATCTGATTTATGCCCTGGACTTTTTGGACCACAGGGCAGAATCTGACCTTGTTCCCCAATAATTTCCATCTTATCACAGTTCATCCACTGTGCCAGATTGTTGAGATACTTCTGGATACCAACTGTTCCATGCATATAGTCATTGTATTCTCAGCTTCTTCTGCCTTTCCTTTGTCACCTTTTTCTATCTCAAGTTTCAAAATTATGCTTTCTGCTGTCTGTATAACCAGTAGAATAATAATAGTTACTGTTTACAGAGCTTTTCACATATATAATCTCATTGGATCCAAATCCTTAATAAGAAGATGGAATAGAACAAAGGCAAGAACAGAATCCTTTTGTTGTAGGAGAGCTTTGAGGTAAAATGCTGGTTCTGGTCAGGATACCCTTTTTCAAGAATCCAAAACTTTGCTTATAAATAAAAAGAGATAATTATTCATTCAGAAGTCATGTTGAAAGGCCAAGTGATGGGGTTCAGGTGGAACCCTGCTTCCTGGAGCAGATGGGGTTTGGGGATTTTATATCCTTTTGACAACAGGACCTACATGACTAGAGAAAGGATGATGATGGCATGTTACTGGGTCTCTGGAACCTGAGATGGCTCATGTGGTTATGATTTGCTATTCACTGTTATGTCTTTTTAATTTCTATCCACAAATGGTGAGTGGGGTCATTTCTAGGTTTGTAAACCTTCATAATCTGTGTTGTGTGTTTTCCTCTTTTATGTTTATTTCTATATACTCTGTATCCTTCTTGTTCTTACTGTAACAACACAATTGCTTTGGTATTGTTAGGCAGAGCATATTAGCTTAACAAATATGGCTTATATATTTCTACTTGCAACAAGTGGATTTTAGTACTCTTGGTAGTGGGGAAAGCACTATCTCCCAAGGCAGTTTCTTCCTTATGTCTTTTCTAGCCCTTCTCTTTTCCAGTTCTTTCAATCAATCTCCCTGTTGGCCTTCCTCTGGTCACACTATAGAGAGCCCATTCCAAAATATCACATCTAGAACTGAACATTGGGTTCCTGATGGATTTTGACTCATGCACTCTCTCCTGGGCACTGTATGAACACAACTACAAAACACTTTCCACACAATTAAAACTAGATCTAAATAATGGGAAAAACATTCAATTGCTCATGGTTAGGGTGACCTAATATAATTTAAGTGACCATCCTACTCAAATTAATTTACTTATTCTGTGCCATACATATTCAATTACCAAGACACTTTTTTTACTGAATTAGAAAAAAAATTATAACAAAGTTCATTTTGAAGAACAAAATATAGAATATTAATAGAACTAATGAAAAAAATGTGAAGGATGGAGACCTAGCAGTACTGGATCTTAACCTGTACTTTAAAGCAGTGGTCATCAAAACAATAAGGTACTGGCTAAGAGATAAAAGGGAGGATCAATGGAATATACCTGGACTAAATGAACTCAGCAAGCTGATATATGATAAACCCTAAGATCCCAGTTTTGGGGACAAAAACCCACCATTTGACAAAAAACTGCTGAGAAAATTGGAAGACATCATGGGAGAGATTAGGTTTCAATCAACATCTTACACTGTACACCAAGAAAAATTCAGAATGACTTAAGTATAAAGAAGGAAACTATAAGTAAATTAGGTGAACATAGAATAGTATACCTGACAGATCTATGGGAGAATAAAGAATTTAAGACTAAGTAAGAGAGCATTATGAGATATTAAATGAATAACTTTGATTACATCAAATTAAAAAGGTTTTGTATAAACAAAGCCAATGCAATAAGTGAAGCAACAAATTGGGGGGGGGCTTTATAACAGAAACCTCTGACAAAGGTCGAATTTCTCAAATTTGTAAGGAGCTAAATCAATTGTACAAAAAATCAAGCTGTTCCCCAGCTGATAAATAGGCCAAATAAGTTTTACAAATATCAATGAAAGAGAGGAAGAAGTCTCTTTGGGCCAAATGGAATTAATTCCCCTTGGTGAGAGGAAGTATAGGATTTAGGTCTTGATGAATGAAACTGAGAAGAGGGATTTCAATATGTAAAATTGAGATTTGAGGACATGCGGTCCTGGGTTAAAATCTGGCCTCAGATTTTAACCAGCTGTGGGGCCCTGAGCAGATCCCTTAACCCCCGTTGCATAGCCCTTACTACTCTGCCTTCGGACAATAGACATTTAAATGTCTATCTTACCCAAGGAACTTAAAGACTAGAGGCTATATTTTGAGGCATTTCAGACTCCAATGGTTTATTTAAAAAAATCTCAGTACTCTATTGCATTTTTCTTGATTGTTTTAAGATATAACTTTGTGATTTTAAATTCATATATTACTGGATTCAATATTATTCTCTTACACTGAAGGTTGATTGAATTTATTTTGAATGTACTGATTTTTGACTACTGTTAAATTCTGTTTTTCCCCTATAACTAATGAACAAATATTATTGTAATTAAGCCCATATGAAAAAAAAAAAAACAGCTTTTTTCTATTTTGCCAAGGATAGATGGACTTCAGAACTGGTTACAATTGTATAACAGGCTTTGGCAAAATTAATGTGCTAAATATCTCAAATGATTTTAAGGGTTTTTTAAATATGATTTTTGTAATTTTTTTAACAATCTCTGGTTATTTTTGCCTGCCCCTACCAGGAGGTAAGGCCCATTCTAGTAGCTGAAGTGAAATACATTTTATAAACCCCAACCTTCCCGCATTTCTAAATATGTGAATGGAAGTTGGGCTGTTAATCTCAGGGCATGTACCCCTAAAAAGCCTCCAAAAGGA
Organism: Monodelphis domestica; assembly: GCF_027887165.1. Lineage (NCBI taxonomy): Eukaryota > Metazoa > Chordata > Mammalia > Didelphimorphia > Didelphidae > Monodelphis > Monodelphis domestica. Next base: position 426,149,846 of record NC_077230.1, read on the forward strand.
GCATCCCTTTATTTATACTCTTCAGCTCACTATTTTACTTCCACCAGAATGATATCTAGATTTCTTGATTATCTTCTTAACCCAAGATGAGTTTTACTTTGTTTTAAAAATATGTTTAAATACCAAGGTTGAAGGATTGCTATGTTTGTAAAAATTGTGACAAATGTCCATCAATTCATAGGTTTCAAAAATGTCATAAAGCAACTTATATGAAATCTGAAAGTGTGTTTGTTTGCTATTGTAATTAATTGGGCTATTGAGAATTTTGGGGATATTGATATCTACATATTTGTACTACTGTATTTTAAAAAATGAAAAATTGTTAACCTTGTTCAATTCATTTGCCTTTTACTTACAGTGGAGCATGGCCACATATTATGAGGAAATGGATCCTATTTTTGGTGAGAAAGCCTTGTAATCTTTATTTTCTTAGCTGACACAGAGTGTCAATGATTAAAAACTACATTTTTGAATTTTTTAAAGCTCTTTTATTATTATATTTTTCTTGCATGTGCAATATACTATTTGTTTTTATCTCTCTTTTTTATATTTCAAGCACATGTCACCAGAATTAAGATTTTCTTTAACCTTTTGACTTTTCAGTGCTACAAGTTTAAGATACATTTGCTAATGCATGCCCTAAAAAGCTTGTGACTATAAAAACAATGCCACTAATTATTTAAATAAATTATGGGACTTTGCTTAATGATTCTGTCTGATTCCAGGACAAGATATACACAACAGAGCCATTGCACAAAGCCAAAGAAACCCAATCCAGGATGGATTGATGCACTTCTAGGCCAATACAAAGGTCTTGAACCTAGTGTGAAGACTTGAGGTTACTGTGTTTATCATTGTTACACATAGGCTTTCCTTGTGTCCACACTCACTCTGAAGATACTCACAGAGGAGTATCCCCGAAACCTTGGCTCCTATAATCTGGTCCCCTTTTCTGCCTCTCATAGTGTGGTACTTTTCTGTAGCCTTGGCTATTGACTGGGTAAATGCATCATTGCTTAGATCATTTTAATTGGGCCCTGATTCAAGGACCTGTTATAGATTTATTTTTCTTTTTACTTGGAATTTTTTCACATAAGACTTTGCTAGTCTATATTTTCATCCAGAGTTTTTTTCTTTTTTTCTTTGGATTTTTCTGATATCCTTTTAATATCTCTTGCCAATTGATTCATATACTTCATACCTCAGCTATGCATCCCTAAGTGATCCTGTATTTGTCAATCATCCTCTTAATGGGGGAATGTAAAAAATATCATTTAAATTGCAAAGTTTAAATTCCTTTTGAGAAAAATTTTAGGTAAAGAAGATGCTACCTCTCTGAACCCAGAAACTGAACTGTTGGAGAAGACATAATGAAGATGCCTCCAGACCACAAGTTGCACAAAAATGAACTTTGGGTGTAGTTGACTGAACATTTATTTGTATGTATACTTTCAGGCCAAAGGGGACTGCCTCCTAACTGGCTTTCTGTCAATACATCCAGTAATTATTGGTTTTGTTCTTTTTTTTCTCTTATCCTCAAATTATTGTAATCTTTATATTGATTATGTTCTCATGATCCTTTGGGGAAGGACTTCTTCCCAGAGGATCAAACGGAATAATGTAAAATTGAGATTTGAACTCTGGACTTCAATCCCCACAAGCCCTTGCTCCACTTCCCCAAAATGCTTTGTAATCCCATGGAATTCTGAGGTGGGTGAGATCAAGAAGGTATTTAAACTGATTACAAAGGCTTTTTCTCTCTCTTGGACTTCCGTTTTGGGGCAGACATGGCTCTTTCCATAATGTAGATGAGGACTTGTCTAGGCCTCTGGCCTAGGCACATATTTTTTTCTTATTCTGTATTTTCTTTAATCTTTAACCTTTAATAAACCTCTAAAAATATAATAATCTTTGCAGAGAGAAACTGATATCTACCTGCCTCAGTCTCCCCTAAATTTTAATCATTACAAATACAGACTATTCCCTAAGGGGCTCTGAAAAAAGGCCCCTCAGATTTGGTGTGGGATCAAGTATTAGAAAGGAAAATCATTCTATGTGCTCACGTTTGTTCTTGTCTCACATTTTGGTTCTGCCTCCTAATAATGTAAATATTTCCATTATTCTTATATCCATTATAGGGATCTGTGATCAGAGATCTTTGATGTTACTATTGCAGGTGTTTTGGGGGCTGTGAACTGTGACATAGGAGTCAGCAGACTGCATCAATAAATGTTGTATGGGTTCTGACTGCTGCATCAACTGGCCTTTCCCCCATATCTCTCCCTCCTTCTCCTTAGGCCTATCTATTCCCTGGATCACAACAATATTAAAAAATATTATGTAAACTTAAGCAGCAGCAGGATTGACAGAATTGACTTAGAGAAAAGCTCTACTGTGAGTAAATGCTATCAAAAAGCACTGAATATTACAAAGAAAGCTTAGAAGGCATGAAGAGTCAGTTCATGCAGCCAACTTCACCATCATCATATTTTGAGAAATTGCCACAGCAGCCATCACCCTGAGCAATGAGCACTCAACTTAGAGGCAAGACCCTGCACCAGCCAAAAGATGACAAATGACTACAGTCTCAGATGATGGTTAGCATTTGTAAATTAAGGAACATACATTGGTGTTTAGATATAATGCATCCTTAATAGACTAGAGTATGGTATAAACATGACTTTCACATGCACTAAGAAACTTGCTATATTGGCTTTGTTTTGGTGATCTGGAACCAAACCTGCAACATCTCAGAGGTCTGCTTGCACATACATGTGCAGTGCAGGGAACGAGAAGGACTGAGTCATTTCATTTGGATTTCAGAGTAAATGATGTCCGCAGTCATTGAGGACTTAGACATTGCAGATGGTTTCTAGGCATTGAAGTTCAGAGAAACATTGGGTTCTTCTTCAATCTGCCAGGAAGAGAGTTGGATCAGTGGAAGGAAGGTATCATCCTCTCAGGCCCCTCCGACTTGGGGAATATGTCAAGATTCAAGGCTGTTAAAGACTACATCTAGTATAACTGATATCTGAAGCCTAGATGTCCTCTAAGCTTCTCCCTGGCCAGTGGCCATCCAGCCTATTCCTGAAGACATTCAGTAACAGGGAGCTCACTACTCCTGAGAGAGCCCACTCAACATTTGAATAATTCTTGGTTTTCAAAGGAAGTAGTAAATTAATCCTGTTTGCCTCATTTTTATCATCTGTAAAATAAACCGAAGAAGGGAAACCACTTAAGTACTTTTGTCAAGAAATACCAAATAGGGTCATGAAGACACAGGCATGTCTGAAATAACTGAGTAAGTTTAACTTTTCTGAAAGGGAAATTTTGTGATTCTAAACCATACTGTCTATCTCAGTCATATTCTCCCTTTGGCTCCTCTTGTTTGGGACATACTCCTGGAGAGGGGCAGGGACTGTAGCCATTGTTCTGTATCTCTAGTCCAGAGCCTAGGTATCTTGTATGAGCAAGTGGGTGATAAATATTGTGTGATAGAGGTGAATGGCTTGTGTGGCCCAGGTCAATAAGATGAATGAATGAATACATCTGTGGACGGATAAGAAGAGGATCAGTGATATGGGAGGTGGGGAATGGATGAGGCTTGGTGCTAGTTCAGTGTTACTTATCAGCCTCAGTTTCCTTATCAGTCAAATGAAGATAATGGTTGTGCTTTGGAACCCAATGAGATCCTATATTACTTAGTAGACTTAAAAGTTCTGGGTATCTGGAAACTCTTATAATTAGTATCATCTCATTTCTCTGTGCCTACAAGATTGCCCAATTTGGGCCAATAGGTTCCCTGACAGAAAGGGATAAAGCTGACCTCATTAGGTGAGCCATCAAAGTAGGAATGACATGGGGAAGCAGAGGGGTAGGAGTGAGAAAACAACAAGGGTAGAGACAAGTTGGCAGCATAGTAGCAGGGGCTTCTCTGGATCTCCTTCCAACTAATCATTAAAAAGCATCTCAAAAGGCCAAAAATCAGAACCAAACGAATAAAGGGCTTCCCCCACTGGACACAGTGTGAAAAGGGGCAGTGAGTAAGGATTCTCCTGCTATAAGGGGGAGGAACTGTGCAAATCAAAGCACAAGTTTACCACCTCTCCCCCCAACCACCTACTGAGCCAGTTAAAGCCAAGGCCAAGAAAATCTCCAAAGTTCAGGGGCTGACTCAAAGCACCACAGACATACCCCTGAGGGTTGTGCCTGGCCTTGGCAATGAGACTCAAAGCTAAATGATACTGTCTTTGCAGCAGGGGCTGCAAAGGAGTAGCCAAAGCAGAATTAGGGACAGAACACATTGTGCAGTTGAAAATCCAAGAGGTAACAGCTGAGGAAGATAGCCTCAGGGCAAAATGCTTTGAAGCAGGAGCTACACATTAAAAAAAAATCACAGATCTACCTGCCCTCACTCAAGCCTCTGAAAGGGAAGGAAAGATAGTCCCAAGGCAAAACCATTGAGACAGAGTCTAAGAAAGAAGTGACAGCCAACAGGCAAGAATTCCAATTTTCCAAGGGCCAAAGGAGTAAGCAACAGCATAAAAACCTCTTGACCCTGGAAAATTTTTATGGAGAAAAAAAAAAAACAAATGCAGAATATCCATACTGTGCAGTGGGTAGAGGGAGTCCACATCATCCTCTTCCTCATTTCTTGCTCTAGGGCCCAGGACTCTCACATTAAAATAAAAAAACCAACAACAATATCTTAACTTCTGTTTTAAAATAGATATTAAAATTTAAAGCAGAAGAGCAGTATGGGCTAGGGAATTGGGGGTAAGTGACATGCCCAGGGTAATAGAGATAGGACATTTCTAAGGAAAGATTTGAAGCCAGTTCTTCCTGTCTCTAGTCCTGGCCCCTCTATCCATGGAGTCTTTTCTCCTTGTTGCTAGGAAAAGAGAAAGCAAGAGAAGGAGAAAGCTGTGGGAGAGACCTCAGAACTGGAGAGTTACCACCATCCTCAGAAGGAAATGCTTTTTCAGTGTTCCAATTCCTGCACAGTCCAGCACCTTAGCACTAGATGACTGGCATGGAGAGTTGTCTTGTTAGCCTATTTCAGATTTTCCCCACTACATAAACTCTTCATGTGGGAATGAGGATCCCAGAATTGCCACAGGAAAGCTCACCAAAGGAACCACCTGCATCTCACATACAATGCCAAAAACAAGGGGAAAAAGTAAGAGTGAGAATGTGACTCCTGGGAAACAAGTTCTCTGCTGCAAGTCTGACTTGGTCAGGTTGGGATGGATGGCTTTTTCCCCTCTTTGGATCAGAATAGAATCTTTCTCTCTTTCTAGAGCTGGGAGGGGAAAATCCCAAGTCCCTTTTGAAAGTTAGGTAAAAGAGAAACCTGGTCCATGGAAGTCAAAGGCTCTAAAGGGGAAAAGGCACAAAAATGGAGATTGGAGGAGTCTTTCAAAGCAATGGGGCCAGCAGGAGAACCCAGTAGGTGCTAAATCTGTTGGTCTATGCCTTTACTTACAGAGGTGGGATACTGAGGATTTGTACTATGTAAGGTTATGTTATTGACCCTGAATAAATATCAGACATGATTTGCCTGAGGTCTCAATCACAGCAACTAAGCTCCTTAAGAAATAAGGGAGGAAAAAACGGGTATGCATGGTGGCAGATTGGACATGGCTCAATTCACCTCCTCAGACCCAACAATACAGATGACCCCAAAAGACCCCCAAAAAACGATCCTCATAAGAACAGAGAGACTCTACAGTACGGTGCAGAACTGGAAGTATGTGGGATTCGGGCATTTCCACACTATAAGGGAACGAAAAAGCTCCCACTCAAACTTGAGCTGACCTACCCTCCCCCACCATACCTGCGGAGCCAGAGTTAAAATCAGCACACGCCAGAACCAAAGAGTGAAGGAGGGGCACACCAGGAGAGAGCAACGGGAAGCCCCAGGTATTGAGAGCTGACTAAGACCACCAAGTACTTAACCCTGAGGGCAGTAACACCCGAAACCCAGGCAGGTGGGCAAGGAGAACTCAGAACTCAGGCTTTTAGAACCAGCATGCCGTAATCAATGAGTGTGTAAAGGACACCCCTGAAGTGAGCAAGGGGCATCTATTGGTCTTGGGAGTTCACTAAGACCACCAAGGACTTACCCCTGAGAGCAGTAACACCCAAAACCCTGGCAGGCAGGGGAATGCAGACCTAGGGCGCCCCCCTTCCCCCCCGGAAGATAGCCCAGGTGCGGAGAATTGAGAGCTTGCCCAAGGCAAAATGCCTTGATCATTAGATACATACACAGAGATCCAGCCCTCCTCATTCAGATTTCTGACTGGAAAGGGAAGGAAAAACCATTGAGATGGCAAACAGTGCCCAGGAACAACTTCCCAACATCAAGAAAAGCAAGAAGAAGGGGTTGATATTGGATAGTTTTTATGGAGGAAAAATACAGACTACAGAGGAAACAACAGAAGAGGAAACCCAAATAAATCCTCCAAAAGCTTCCAAAAGAAATGGAAATTGTCCACAATCTCTCAAGGAATTGAAATTGGAGGTTATCAAAAAGATGGAGGCCTTCTGGCAGGAAAAATGGGAAATAATGCAAAGAGAATACAACAATCTGAGGAACAAGAACTCCCAATTGGATGTACAGCTGGAAGCTTCAAAAAGCAGGATAGACCAAACTTAAAAGGAAAACCAGTCTTTAAAGACCAGAATTAGGCAACTGGAAGACAATGATCTTGCAAAACAGCAAGAATTAATAAAGCAAAGCCAAAAGACAAAGAAATTAGAAGAAAACATAAACAGAAAAAGAAATCCAACAGGCCATCAAGGAACTCCCTAAAAAAATCCCCAGGGCCTGATGGATTCACAAGTGAATTCAATCAAACATTCAAAGAATAGCTAATCCCAATACTATACAAACTATATGACATAATAAGCAAAGAGGGAATTCTACCATATTCCTTTTATGACACAAATGTGGTACTGATTCCAAAGCCAGGAATGTCAAAAATGGAGAAAGAAAACTACAGACCAATGTCCCTAATAAATGTAGATGCAAAAATCTTTAACAGGATAGTACCAAAAAGACTCAAGCAAATGATTAGGAGGGTCATTCACTATGATCATGTAGGGTTCATACCAGGGATGCAGGGTTGGTTCAATATTAGGAAAACCATCCACATAATTGACCACATCAACAAGCAAACCAACAAAAATCACATGATTATAACAATAGCCGCAGAAAAAAACCTTTGATAAAATACAACACACATTCCTATTAAAAACACTAGAAAGCATAGGAATAGAAGGGTCGTTCCTAAAAATAATAAACAGTATATATCTAAAACCATCAGCTAATATCATCTGCAATGGGGATAAACTAGATGCATTCCCAATAAGATCAGGAGTGAAACAAGGATGCCCATTATCACCTATACTATTTAACATTGTACTAGAAACACTAGCAGTAGCAATTAGAAAAGAAAAAGAAATTGAAGGCATCAAAATAGGCAAGGAGGAGACCAAGTTATCACTCTTTTTGGATGACATGATGGTCTACTTAAAGAATCCTAGAGATTCAACCTAAAAGCTAATCGAAATAATCAACAACTTTAGCAAGGTTGCAGGATACAAAATAAACCCAAATAAGTCATCAGCATTTCTATATATTTCCAACACAGCTCAGCAGCAAGAACTAGAAAGAGAAATCCCATTCAAAATCACTATATGAACTATATGAACACAACTACAAAACACTCTCCACACAACTAAAACTAGACTTGAACAATTGGAAGAACATTCACTGCTCATGGGTAGGACGAGCCAATATAATAAAAATGACCATCCTACCCAAACTCATTTATCTATTTAGTGCCATACCCATTGAACTACCAAAAATTTTTTTACTGATTTAGAAAAAAACATAACAAAGTTCATTTGGAAGAATAAAGGATCAAGGATATACAGGGAAATAATGAAAAAAAAAAACACAAAGGAAGGGGGCCTTGCAGTCCCAGATCTCAGACTATATTATAAAGCAGTGGTAATCAAAACAATTTGGTACTGGCTAAGAGACCAAAAGGAGGATCAGTGGAATAGACTCGGGGTAAGGGACCTCAGCAGGACAGTATAAGACAAACCCAGAGAACCCAGCTTTTGGGATAAAAATACACTATTTCATAAAAACTGCGAAAATTGGAGGACAATGTGGGAAAGATTAGGTTAAGATCAACACCTCACACCCTCCACCAAGATAAATTCAAAATGGGTGAATGACTTGAACATAAAGAAGGAAACTATAAGAAAATTAGGCAAACACAGAATAGTATACATTCCAGACCTTTGGAAAGGGAAAGATTTTAAAACCAATCAAAACTTAGAAAGAGTCACAAAATGTAAAATAAATAATTTGGACTCCATCAAATTAAAAAGTTTTTGTATAAACAAAACCAATGTAACTAAAATCAGAAGGAAAGCAACAAATTGGGAAGCAATCTTCATAAAAATCTCTGACAAAGGTTTAATTATTCAAGTTTACAAAGAGGTAAATCAATTGTACAAAACATCAAGCCATTCTCCAATTGATAAATGGGCAAGGGACATGAACAGGCAGTTCTCAGCCAAAGAAATCAAAACTATTAATAAGCACATGAAAAAGGGCTCTACATCTCTTATAATCAGAGAGATGCAAATCAAAACAACTCTGAGGTTTCACCTCACACCTAGCAGATTGGCTAACATGACAGCTATGGAAAGTAATGAATGCTGGAGGGGATGCAGCAAAGTAGGGACACTAATTCATAGCTGGTGGAGTTGTGAATTGATCCAACCATTCTAGAGGGCAATTTGGAACTATACCCAAAGGGCGATAAAAGACTGTTTGCCCTTTGATCCAGCCATAGCACTGCTGGGCTTGTACCCAAAAGAGATAATAAGGAAAAAAAAAACTTGTACAAGAATATTCATAGCTGCACTCTTTGTGGTGCCAAAAAATTGGAAAATGAGGGGATGCCCTTCAATTGGGGAATGGCTGAACAAATTGTGGTAAATGTTGGTGATGGAATACTATTGTGCTCAAAGGAAAAATAAAGTGGAGGAATTCCATAGAAACTGGAACCACCTCCAGGAAGTGATGCAGAGCGAAAGGAGAAGAACCAGGAAGTCATTATTCACAGAGACTGATATACTGTGGTACAATCTAAGGTAATGAACTTCTCCATTAGGGACAATGCAATGTCCCTGAACAATCTGCAGGGATATAAAAAACACTATTCACAAGCAGAGGATAAACTGTGAGAGTAAAAACACCGAAGAAAAGCAACTGCTGGACTACAGGGCTGAGGGGATATGACTGAGGAAAGACTCTAAATGAACACTCTAGTGCAAATACCAACAACACGGCAAAGGGTTCGAGTCAAGAACACATGTGATACCCAGTGGAATCATGCGTTGGCTATGGGAGAGGTGGTGGGAGGGGTGGGGAGGAAAAGAAAATGATTTTTGTTTCCAATGAATAATGTTTGGAAATGACCAAATAAAATAATGTTTTTTTAAAAGAATAATAAAGATAAAGTAAACTAAAAAAAAAACAAAAACACTAGAAAGCATAGGAATAGAAGTGTCTTTCTGAAAAATAATAAGCATTTTATATCTAAAACTATCAGCCAACATCATCTGCAATGGGGATAAACTAGATGCATTCCCAATAAGATCAGGAATGAAACAACGATGCCCATTATCACCTCTATTATTTAACATTGTACTAGAAACACTACCAGTAGCAATTAGAGAAGAAAAAGAAATTGAAGGTATTAAAATTGGTTATGAGGAGACCAAGCTGTCATTCTTTGCAGATGACATGATGGTCTACTTAAAGAATCCTAGAGATTCAACCTAAAAGCTAATCGAAATAATCAACAACTTTAGCAAAGTTGCAGGATACAAAATAAACCCAAATAAATCATCAGCATTTCTATATATCTCCAACACATCTCAGCAGTGAGAATTAGAAAGAGAAGTTCCATTCAAAATCACCTTAGACAATATAAAACACTTAGGAATCTATCTGCTGAGACAAACATAGGGACTATTTGAACACTACAAAACACTCTCCACACAATTAAAACTAGACTTGAGCAATTGGAAAAACATTAACTGCTCATGGGAGGGATGAGCTAATATAATAAAAATGACCATCTTACCCAAACTTATTTATCTATTTAGTGCCATACCCATTGAACTACCAAAAATGTTCTTCTCTGATTTAGAAAAAACCATAACAATGTTCATTTGGAAGCACAAATGATCAAGTATATCCAGGGAAATAATGGAAAAAAATAAAAAGGAAAGTGGCCTTGCAGTCCCAGATCTCAAACTATATTATAAAGCAGTTGTCATCAAAACAATTTGGTACTAGCTAAGAGACAGAAAGGAGGATGAGTGGAATAAACTTGTGGTAAGTCACCTCAGCAAGACAGTCTATGACAAACCCATAGACTCCAGCTTTTGGGACAAAAATCCACTATTTGATAAAAACTGCTGGGAAAATTGGAAGACCGTGTGGGAGAGATTAGGTTTGGATCAACACGTCACACCCTACACCAAGATAAACTCAGAATGGGTGAATGACTTGAACATAAAGAAGGAAACTATAAGTAAATTAGGGGCACAAGCAAGACTTAGAAAGAGTCACAAAATGTAAAATAAATAATTTTGACTACGTCAAATTAAAAATTTTTGTACAAACAAAACCAATGTGACTAAATCAGAAGGGAAGCAACAAATTGGGAAACAATATTCATAACAAAAACCTCTGATAAAGGTTTAATTACTCAAATTTTCAAAGAGGTAAATCGATTGTAAAAAAATCAAGCGATTCTCCAATTGATAAATGGGCAAGGGACATGAACAGGCAGTTCTCAGCCAAAGAAATCAAAACTATTAATAAGCACATGAAAAAGTGCTCTACATCTCTTATAATCAGAGAGATGCAAATCAAAACAACTCTGAGGTTTCACCTCACACCTAGCAGATTGGCTAACATGTCAGCTATGGAAAGTAATGAATTCTGGAGGGGATGTTGCAAATTCCGGACATTAATTCATTGCTGCTGGAGCTGTGAATTGATCCAACCATTCTGGAGGTCAAACTATGCCCAAAGGGCAATAAAGACTCCCTGACCTTTGATCCAGCCATAGCACTGCTGGGTTTATACCCCAAAGAGATAATAAGGAAAAAGACTTGTACAAGAATATTCATAGCTGCCCTCTTTGTGGGGGCAAAAAATTGCAAAATGTGGGCATGCCCTTCAATTGGGGAATGGCTGAACAAATTGTGGTATATGTTGGTGATGGAATACTATTGTGCTAAAAGGAATAATAAAGTGGAGGAATTCCATGGAAACTGGAACAACCTCCAGGAAGTGATGCAGAGCGAAAGGAGCAGAACCAGGAGAATATTCTACACAGAGACTGATACACTGTGGTACAATTGTTCATAATGGAATTCTCCATTAGTGCCATTGCAATGTCCCTGAACAATCTGCAGGGATCTGAGAAAAAACACTATCCACAAACAGAGGAGAAATTGTGGGAGTAAAAACACATAGGAAAGGCGATTACTTGACTACCGGAGTTGAGGGGATATGATTGAGGAGAGACTCTAAATGAACACCCTAATGCAAATACCAACGACATGGAAATGAGTTTGGATCAAGGACATGTGATACCTAGTGGAATTGCGTGTTGGCTATGGAAGGGATGGCGGGAGGAAAAGAAAGTGATCCTTTTTTTCCAATGAATAATGTTTGAAAATGAACAAATATAATAATGTTTAAAAGGAAAATAGAAAAAAGAAAATTAAAAAAAAAAGGATACTTAAGAGAACAGTTAAAAGTCTTGTCTTTGGAGCTTCTTAAGTTTCAAGATTTCTTCCCAGGCACCAAGGTTTCTTTCCCCCTACCTCATCAAGCCTCATCTCTGACTTACAACTAACTCAAAGTTAATCTGTCAGCCATATGCACTATTATTCTCCTATTCAGCTAATCTAAGGAGTCTGGATATGTCTCAAGTTTTTTCCCTTCACATAGTTTCTCACTAGGTTATGTAATATTTTAATTTATGAGGGTGTTTGGAGCTTAATAACTTTATTAGATGAAAGTAGTAGGAGGAGGAGGATTGGTAAAATAAGGGAAAAGTAGAGGAAAGATAAAGAGATACTTAGTGTTAAAAGGACTTTCCCTCCGGATTATGTGTGTTTGTTTGATATCATCAATCAGTGACCTGTAGGTCGTTTACCATTGAGATGTGCAGGTATTGACAAACCCTCAGAGAAATGAAGTTGAAATCAAGTAGAGGGGAAACTGACCCCACAGGAACTGCCCCCTTGGTTGTTGCCAGGCAAACTGAGGAACTATGATCCATGAGAAACTATGAGATGTGATGGGGGAGAGATAGTGGGTGGAGAAAACTGCTAATAAGGTTAGATCAAGGAACTTCTCCTGGTATGTCTCTCTGCCTCTCTCTGTCTCTCTCTTCTTCTTCCTCCCTCACTCCCTCCCACCAGCCTCCTGGGGTCTCTCTAGTCATAGCTTATATATGAGACCTCGGGTCACCTTCCTGGCTAATTGAGACATTGAAGGTTAGCCTCAAGGATGGGAGCTTCTCCATCTTAACCTGCTGTGACCAGAAGTGCAAAAGATTATCCATTTTTCCAGGTGAAGAAACTGAGGCTGAGAAAGGAAGAGACACACTTACTACACAGTAGACAGGAAAGGAAGGATTCTACCCCAGTTTTATGATTCTGAACTCAGGGATCCTTCTACCAAAAAACATTGTGCCATGGCACCAAGAGGGTAAAATGTCACTTACCTCTGTTTCTCTCATGGCAGGGAAGGAGAGAGCGAACATAAAGTTGGGGGCCCAATCCAGCTACTCACCATAGATTATAACATTCTTGGTTGCGGTGCGCGTCAAACCAGTGAATGAGTTGGCCGCACTACAGGTATAAGTTCCAGCAAGACTCAGGGATGCAGTAAAAGAAAATGTGGCAGAGTTGCTGACAGGTTGCCCATTGTGTAACCAAGTGAATTGGACTGGTGGGTTTGATTTAGAAGAACAGCTCAAGGTAATATTTGCCCCAATAGGGTACTCATCAACTGTACGGACAATCGTGGCAGTATCTGGTCCATCTAGAGGAAAGAGAAGGATTCCATATTGAGATTATGGCAGAAAGAAGGGGCATCTCCTATTCTGGAACCCATCACCAGGGACAACTGTGTTTCCCTGATCCTCCTTTGAGCTGAGAAATTCACAACTCATCCTCTACTTTAGATCTGAACTTAGAAGATCTTAGGGATTTCTTCAGTTCAGCACCCTGGCTGGCCACCCTCCACCAGAGAGCATGACAAAGCCAATCTGTACTCCAGAAAAGTTAAGGGGCTTGGGAACCTCAGAGTCTTGATCTTTATTTCTCAGAGAAGTGACTGAATTAGCTGGACCTCTGGGAACACACCACCAGTCTATAAGCATGCACCATATAGGAAGAAGCAATTTACTCACAGGCAACGTCCAGTGTGAATGGATCACTCCTATTGCTATAAAATGGGTTCTGGATTTCACACTCATAGGGTCCTTTGTTTTCCGTTCTTATGAGATTGCGGATAGTGAGTGTCCTCTTATCCGGGGACAGCTGTATCCTGCTACCAGATGGGGCAAGTCCATTTATGAACCACCGGTAAGTGTGAATTTGACCTGTAGCCTGGCATGTGAATAAGAAGTCCTTGGTCTCCACTGCAGTAATGTTGGAGGTGACAATGGTAGGTTTGGACAGTGGCGCTGTGTAGAGAATAGACAGAAAATGACTGTGTTGGTTCTTTTTCTTACCTTATAACCAAATAACTGGTTCAGAAGTGGCCTGTCTAAGACCTTGGCAGGCTGGAGGCCAGACACCAAGAACCTGTGGTTTCAATGGCAAAGACACCCCTTTCTCTGTTGTAGATCTCAACTCCTCCAGGCCTTAGGATAAGTTCATCTTCACTTCCTGTGGCTGACAAAGACATTCACATGGAACCCAAGCTCCTGGTGCTCTCAGTCTTGCTGAGCTGAGGCAAACTGGTCCAGGGATGACAGACCCCTTCATCCAGCACCTGGGTTTGGATTTGAGTCCCTTCTAGCTTGGCAGGACAACCAAGAGTTTGTTTCCTTAGTCTGGACCTCAAAAAGCTAGGGTTACTTACTTTCATGGCTTGTTAAGGATATTGGGAGAAACTGGAGAGGATGGGCTAGGGACAGGCCAGAGAGAGATTATGTTCAGAAAGGGAAACATTACTTTAACTCTGAAGAGGAAAGAAAAGGAAAGGCAGAGAGTGGAAATAGATCACTTAGTAGCAGGGTACAAAAGGAAGAGCCTCTGGCTGGGAGTCAGGTGAGACCTGGTTCAAGTCTATTTTGAAACCATAACAACATCTCTAGTGCCTAAAACTGTGTTTTTCCCCCAGGAGGTAGTTCATACCCTTTATAGAAGATTCTGGAATTCCCTGATTTGGGCTTTTCCCTTTCCTTAGCAGTTTCCTGCCCTACAAAATGAGAATGAGAATATTGAAGGTGATCTTCTTGAAGAGCAAATATGATCTCATTTCTGGCAAGTTAAGCCAATGGGGACTAATTTTACCTGAGACTTCATGGCCCAAGGAGAGCCCATTTCTTATCTCTAGTTAGCAGGTAGGTCTTGCCACTGAGAGAGGTGTGTGTCCCAGAACAATCACTGGGGAACATCCAGTAGGCTCTCAAGACTTCCTTCTTGTGTCATCCTTAGCCAACTGTCTTCAGATTAATTTCCAATGTGGTAGGAATAAATTAGAAATATTTCAGCTTCCTTAACCTTTCTTCTTGTTATTTTAGTAGAGTTTTCACTTATAGTGACCAGGTAAAGACTATTTCCTAATGTGTTAATCTCTTTTCTCCTAAGAGCAACATTCAGGCTCCCTTTTTTTCTCTTGTCTCTCTATCACAGCTCAATTCTTAAAAAAAAACCCTTATCTTCTGCATTAGAATCAATACTATGCATTGGTTCCAAGGTAGAAGAGCTAGGCAATGGGGGTTAAGTAACTAGCTCAGGGTCACACAGGTAGGAAGTGTCTGAGGCAAGATTTGAATCAAGGAATTCCTGTCTCTAGGCTTGGCTCTCAATCCACTGAGCTACCCAGTTGACCCCACAAATCAAAACTTCAGAGGAGGTAATGACATTTTTTTCAGAAGGGGCTGGGATAATGATTGGAATCATCATGATACTGATTTGGTACTCTACTATTTTTATTATCATAAAGATTGGAGAGTAGGATTGTGTTGCCTCTGACTCCTTTCTCCTAGTCTTTCTCCCAAAATGTGGGAGAGAAATCAAGATGATTCCTCAATTCCTTGACCTTCTTTAGGGCCCTGGTCTCCCTTCCTTCCCCAAGCTTGCCTTTCACAGTATTTACTACCCTGGATATCTCATTGCTCTTCTTTTCTGGGTTATTCATTGCTGCTCCTTTTATTTTCAACATTTTTTCCATAGGAAACAGTTATTTCTCTTATTTTTTTAGAAGAGGTATAAGATCTAGACCTTTGTAGCTTCCCCAAAAAATAGATAAGATCTAGAAAGACAGAGAGGGAATGAATGGAGAGGAAGCAAAGGGAACAGGGAGAGGGCAGGCTGGAGATGAATTCAAACAGACATGGAAGACAGCAGTCAGCAAGCTGTATCTCAAGGAAACAGCCCCAGTGGCTTTCCTTGACTCCATAGGCTTGAACATTAGATTACTCCACCCTACTTAGTCTAACAAAAATCAGGGGATTGTGAACTTTAGATTACTCCATCTACTTAGTCTAACAAAATGAGGAATGTCTACACCATACTTAAGGATTAAGTATTTAGGAGGATGGCCTATAACAGACACGTGCTAGCAAATGACAAATCAGAAACAACTGACAGACCCCTGGGCTGTCCTAAGTCAAGCCTAAGATATTATTAGTACATGTGAGATGCAGGAACATGATGTAAAACCGTCTATATATTTTGAATCACTTCCTCTCTCCAGCCTCTTTGATGGAGGAGAGGTGGCTGGCAGCAGCATATCAGCATCTTGGCGTGGCTGCTGCTATTATCTGGATTTAGCGGTGAGTTTCCCTTGATACCATACTGGAAGAAGTCTAGTATCCTAGTTCAGGTGAGGCTCTTCTCTGAGATCTCTCAGAGTTTAGGCTGATTTTTCTCTCCTTTACCTTCCAAACACCATCCTCTTAGAGAAAGCCTCTAATCTTCAAAAGCCTCATGGCTAAGGACTTTGAACTCAGTCTGGCACAGACCAGGTGAGAGAAATCCTATACTTTTCCCTCTCTCTTTCCTTGATTTCTTCCCTATATATTGATTAAACCACCATATATTTCCAAACTGACTTGGTTATTTTATTTGGGATATCACCTGGTGACCAAAAATCAAACTTATAATAGGTCACAACCCTAAATTATCCTTACAAGACCAAACAGGATCCAGTTTTAATGAACTTGACTACCTGCTCATTTCTGATGCAAGAATGAGTTGGGATGCCTTGGAGAACTCAACTGATTAGGATTCATGAACTGATTCTACAACAGTGCTCAGACCCTTAAACAGGCTCACATCCAAACCAATCCCTTCATGGGTGAGTATGGGCTCCAATATTTGCCCCACTGTGATCAGATGCAAATAAGCCTGGCTCAATCATCCCTGGCCTCAGATCTATTGCTATAGGGCTTCTTATGTCCTCTGGATAATACTACCAGGACAGGAAGGACTCTGGCTCATTACTCTAAGAAGTTTCAGAGAGTATCAGTGACACCTAATGTTATCTAGGGCATACTTAGCCTCTGTAAGACTGTCTGTGGATACAACTGATTTCAGTTTCCTTGAAAGATCAGAAAATGTCCAATTAAACACAACCATGTAAATCCTGGAAATCAAGAGAGTTCAATAAAATTAAAAGTAAAAATATTAAATAAAACCAGGATCTGTTTTTTTTTAAATAAAAAACAATGAAATAGATAAACCATTGGTTAATTTGTTTAAATAAATAAGAAAACAGAATTATTAATATCAAAAAAAGGGAAAGAATGAATGAGTTAGCAATGAAGTTGAAATTTAAAAAAAATTCTGAGGACTTATTTTGACCAATGATGTGCCAGCAAAACTGAAATATAAGTGAAATTGATGAATACTTATCAAAAGATGAATTGCTCAGATTCACAGAATTAGAAATAGAATACTTATATAACTTGATCTTAGAAAAAGACATTGAAGAACCACAAATGAGATTGTTTTGAAAAAATCCCCAGGATCAGATTGATTTACTAGTGAATTACAACAGTAAAGGAAAAATTAATCTCAATGCTATATAAGAAATCTTAAAAATATAGGCAATGAGGGGCAGTGAGGTGCTTATTGGATAGCAGGAGCTAGATTCAGGAGGACCAGGGTTCAGATATGGCTTCAGACACTTTGTGGCTGTGTGACCCTGGCAAGTCATTAACTCCTATTGTCTAGCCTTTACTTCTCATCTACCTTTGAACCAATACTTGGTATTGATTCTAAGAGGGAAGGGAAGGGTTTTTTTTTTTTTTTTTAAATATATAAAGAAAGAATCCCACCTAATTCCTTTTGTGACCCAAATATGGTTTTGATACCCAAACCAGGCAAAGCACATGCAGAGAAGAAAACTAGACATTCCCCTAATGAACTTTGACATAAATATTTTAAATAAAATACTAGCTTTGAGATGATCAGATATATCACAAAGATCATACACTATAACCAGGTGGAATTTATATCTAGAATATAGGGCTAGTTCAATATTTGAAAAACCATATTTGACTATACTAATACTACTACTAATAATAATAATCATGTTATTATATTCATTGGTGCAGAAAAAGCATTTGTCAAAATATAAAAGCCATTCCTGTGAAAAATACCAGAAAAATGCAGGAATCAGTGGAGCTTTTCTCATCATAAGTAGTATGTATCTGAAAGAAAAGCAAGCACTATCTATAATTGAGATTAAATGGAATAGAAAGCATTCCTGATACATTTAAGGGTGAAGGAAAGAGTCCTTTTTGCACCTCTATTATCTAATATTTGTCAGTATTGTAATAGAAATGCTTTTGTTTTTGTTGTTCAGTGGTATCTATCTCTTTGTAACCCAATTTTTTGGGTCATCTTGGCACAGATACTGGATTTTTAGTGAGAGAACTTTCACACATTCCTAATGAAAAGAACAGATCTGAATAGTGTAATAATTAAAATTAATATATCTAACAGTTATTGTTTTTCATGAAGTTTATTACTAGTAATGGTAGATCAGCACATATTTAAATCTCATCATTTACTCTAAGTTCTCAGACCACGTGTAGCCTATTTTCCATTAAACTTTATCTTCCTTTACCTCTCTCCTCTCTCCCAGAGTCCTCGTTACAAGCCATGGTCAATTCCTTCCCCCTTTCTTTTATTGACATTCCATGACGTGGTGTTTTTCAAATGTGGATAAACCAGCTGGTCCTCCAGGAAGGGAAGAGAATGAACTTCCCTTGACATCATTCCCCCTGTGATCCTTTAGGAGACCAGTCCCCCCAATGGATCATTTAAACACAACTATTTTACACCTTTACATATCTTCTAGCTAAGAGTACATACAATATTGAATTTTCTAAGAGGAAGTTATAATAGTTACAGATAAGAGGGAAATATGAGAGGAAAACTACAAAAACTGATTGATAGACACATTGACAAAATGCCAATTAGGCAGCAGTCCGCTTTGGCATAAGAGTTTACATTCAGAATAAGTATGTTCAACCCCCTTCAGTTTGGTTCATTATATCCCAAAATTCATTCTGGATCTTTTGATGCAGTGTGTGGCTTCTTCAGGCATCTTTACAGTACCTTCTCCAAAAGGATCCACTTTCTTGATTCAGGATGTTGGCAAGTTTCTTTTCCTGAAATTTCTCCAAAAAACTTTAAATCTTGGATTTTAGGTTATTTACACAATCCCCCTGAGGAGGTGTTGATAAACACCAGAATTACCCTGAGATACATGGCTGAGTTATGAGGTATGTGAAACAATTTTCAAAAGAAAAAGACAAACCCCTACAAAATCCCTAATAAGAAGCAAAAATTAAATTCTGTATAAAAACAATAAGTACAAAATCAATAAACAATAAACATCTTACATGTAGAAAATTCTGAGTAAAAAAAAATGAAACCCGTAATAGGTCCTTGAATCAGTAGCAAGATCCAATTAAAGTGACTTATGTCTAATAATCCAATAGAGCACTTTACCCATTTGAAGACAGGACTACAGAAAATTGCCAAGCTATAATACAGAATATACTAAGTTTCAGCAGCAAATGGGAAAAATCATTCCCTGGTCTGATTATACCTTCACTTTCAGGGATAGGGGGAGCCACTATGATAGCCAAACTGGGGTACTTGACTCAGAATATTGCACAAGGAGTGTGGTACAAGGAGTCCTGCATCTTAATATATGTCAAGTGCCTCAACCTCAATTCTCGCACCAGTTCAAGTTCTTTTGTAATAATCCTCCCTGAATTGGTTTGGTGCTTTTTGATCTCATGCTACTTGGCACTGTATGGTGGCTCTTTGTTCCCTTCTCCTGGAATGAGACCTAATCATTTAACACAGTCTCATGACATTTATCAACTTATGGCAGGTTTCCATAGTCTAAAGCTTTTGGGTATGCAGAGTTATTAGGGCTAATAGATGCTGTAAACTTATACTATAAACTTGTCCTTTAAATAAAAAAAAAAACATTAATACTGACTTTATGTGCTTCGAGGATTAACAAGGGTAGGAAAAAAGAAAGGAAAAAATAAAATATCTTATTGTAAATCAAAAAAATCATAAAAAATAATAATTTCTTAATTCACAGTCCATGTGACAATGCATTAGTCAATCAGAGGAACAACACAAAAGGTGCTCACTCAAAAATGAGATTTATATCCCTCTTATCTTGGCAAGGATCCACAATATGAGTGTACATGAATTTTTTACCAGGTAAAAGCCTTTTAAAAACAGTAATACATCAACTAATACAGATTCTAAGAAGTATCAAAATCCTCAAAATTAAAAGAGCCCATTTAATGACAATAACAAACAAACCCACTATCATTAAGAGTCACATTACTTGCTGTGTGACATGTAAAAAATCTTTGAAATCATGAATATTTGTCACAAGTTCTACAGATTTAATCAATCTTTCAACCTTGGATGATACATTTTTAGCAAAGTCTATTATTACCATCATTCCAAAATGTGTTAGGAAAGAAACCAGAAAACCTCGGTATCCTTGATGAAAACCTCATGTGTCCAAAAATGTCAACAAGAATCTAGATTATTCTGGTGGCAGGGTAGAATAAGCTGAAGAGGTACAAATATAACAAACCCATTTTGAAGCTACTTGGCTTCACAGGAAAAAGCATTCCCACCTCCTGGATGAAATCATAACATATCACAGGGTAACTAAGCCACTGGGCATCTCCTTCCCTCTTGATATGAGACTGTAACAGTGTAACAGAACTGCCTCAAATATGTTTCAATCATTTTCATGTAGATCCAAGGACTAAATAATATAAAAAAATAAATAGTGAAAATCACTTCAGATATGTCACCCATTACATTTTCAATAAATGCAGAGATGGGAAAAGACAGCAATACCATTTCACTCTACTTCAACTACAAATGGACCCTTACCTCTTGTTATGAACAACTCAGAGGCAAGGAAATGATCAGTCAGACATAGGGATGCTCCCAGTTATCTGAAAATCACTTTAGAAGACCTGTTAAAATCAATTGAGATTATTAGATAATTAAATTCTCCAAAATTATTATACAGGTTGGAACCAGATTGATGAAGTCCATCTATCATCTCTGTGTGACAATTAACAAAACCAAAAAAGGAACAAAAGGCTGTCTATGGGATTTTTTACAATGATATGTTCTTCAGTGCAATCATAGGGGAGGTACAAATAAGGACAATGTAACAGAATATTTTGATTTTGATAATTTATAAAGGGGTTAACAGTAAATTACATATATTTTATATTTAGAATTGTGTTACAGAGAATTCTCCATTCTAGGGAGGGGAACAAACTGAAACAGTTAACCTTGAAATAGAATATGTAAACTGAGAGAATCTATTACTTGTTGAAATAGAAAAAGTGAACTGAGGGAAACTGTTTCTTCTGCAATGACTGCTGTCCTCTGGCTTGTGACTAGAGAGCTTCTATAGGAACCTGAAACTGCTTACTTGAAATGGAGGTAGAAATGAGAAATGCTGAGGGATGCTGATTCACAGAGATGATGCGACACAGGGGAACTGCTCTAGATATATACTGGGGAATACTCTGGGGTTTGCCTACTGATCCCTACTGATGGCTGATGGATCAGTATATCCTTATAATCTCCACACCCCTTCACTCCCTTCCTTCTCCAACCCTCTCCTCCCAGTTCTTCTTGAAGCCTTTAGCTTCTTCCCTTCCCCCCCTCCCTTGAGTAAACTATAAAGATATTCTTTTCCTTTCCTTTTTCAAGTCAAGTTTACTTTTCTATTTCAAGTCAAGGGGTTTATTGGGATAACAGGATGGGAAACTGAGGTGAGAGGGATGAGGATGTCCCTAATCTAAAATGAGGGTTTGAGAAAGTAGTCCAGTCACAAACTGTGACTCTAAGACAATTAGGGAGATGGAGGACAACAGCTTTTAAATTTTTCTTCTTCTTCACAAAATCAGCAAGGTCCCACAGCTTAACTCCAGAGAGAAACAAAGTTCAAAATCTCTCCTTCAGCCTGGCTTGTCTCCTTTCTCAGCTTCAACCTCAGAGAAAAACAAAGTTCAAAGTCTCTCAGTTTCTCCTGGCTAGCTCAGCTCTCAAATAGACCACCAACTCAAAAGCCAAGTTTCTCCTTCTTGTCAACTTCAACTGTCCCAAAGCCAGAGAACCCCAAAACCAAGTCAGCCCCACCAGGGTCTTTCAGCCAGGTTCAACCTTCAGAGAGAGTGTGACTCCAAGTCCAGTCCTCTCCCCCTGGTCAGCTCAACAGCCAACTCCTGGGAACATTCCATTTTGGAAACTCCTTCTTGATTGACAGGCAGTTTAGGTCCCCAGTTTCTTGCATCTTGGTTTACAAGTTCTCTCTCCCCATGCCTCTACCACAATCTCCCCTTTTATTAGCAAAAAAATGCAACTTGCATTTTTCTATGATACTTAACTTAATAATTTCATCTATCTATCTTAACTCTTGCTATCTTGCTATCTGAAATATACTCTTACCACCCCCCCCCCCAAATAACAAAATCCTAAACTCATCTTAGCTGTTCTATCTATCTAAGTACTAAGCTAAGAATGGGTCATAGGAAAATGGTTTAGGTAGGGGAATTACATGAACATAGTAGTTTTCCATAACAAAGCAAATAACAATTTCCAAATCATCTCAACAATGTCAATAACATATTGAATAATCAAAAATCCTATTTCCTAATGTCTATATAATCACTAAGAAAATTTTCTAAAACTAACAAATGCTAACTTACAATCATAATACAATCTAACGTCTATACTTCAGAACTTCTATGTCTACTTTCTTAAGCCTTACACAAAATCTCTAGGCTATCAATATGGTTAGTAGTTAGACTATTAATGAACTTACTCTAAAAAGTTAGCTTGTTATTTAATTTAGTAATTACACGTGTCCATAAAAATGTACATATGTACATCCTTGTGGATTTTGGTGCAAACTCATGCAGAAAAGAAAAACCTTATCTGTTTGAATTTCCCACAGAAAGTTTTGTCAGTGTGTTCATTTGTTGTCATGTAACTGTGTACGTTGTATACTTACCCAACCCATGGAATATTTTACTTTGCTATGTAGGATGTGCGTGCAAATATATGTGATGTTCACATGTACGACGCTTCCTTACATAACCTTCATGGCCAAAAGTTCCAAATTTCAAAGTTCCAAAGTCCTTTCATGTCCATTCATGTTGCTTGTAGAAATTCTCTTCCTTCCACTCTGGTCAACACTTCACTCTTCTGTGTTCCATCACTTGATTGAAGACTTGTGTTCTTCCAAATCAGGATTTGCTGCAATAATCAGGAACCCAGGAACACACGAACAATGCATGTGTGTGAGATTTACACGTGTGTGCAAATAAGGGTAAAAAATTACTTTTGCATGGAAGTAAGATGAAATTTTCGTGAGTGCCAAAATGTATCAATTTTATGTGTGTGCAAGTAAGATAACATGTGATTTTCTTCATGCATGGGTGGTAAGCCTTGCCCTTGTTTCTCTTCATGCTTGCAAGTTAGGTCAACTTGGGTTTTTCTTCATGCATGCCGGTAAGCATTATGCCTAAGAGTAGAGTTTTCATTTTTTTTTCTTCATCAAAGAGGTTTATCATATGATTACTGCTATTGTTTTTTTATTACTGTATGTAGTTTTTGCATGGCTATTGTATATAGTTCTTGGAGATAGTTCTTTTTGATTTGTTACTATGTCAGGCAGAGACTATTTTATATTTTATATTGAGGCTTTGTTTCTCTGTGGCTGCTACTCTTTCAAATGCAAGTTTTCTTTTCATATTACTGTGTTATTGGCTGCATATCTTCAGGAACTGTATTATATACTTCAGCTTTAAAGGTGATGTGCTACTCATTAATCAATTCAACTTGTGCAGGGCTCTCTTTTCTGAATTCTAGTGGCAAGTATTCTCCAGTGCTTTCCTTTGTTCTCAGTAGGCTTTCATTCACAAGTCTGTCATTGACTTCTTCTTGGGCTATTCATGTTGCTCTTCATGACTAGGACTTTTTTCTTAGATGTCATCAGTATATGTATCATCACTGATGACATGATCACATTGTTATATCTAGTGAGATATCCGAAACTATGAAATAATATCTTCATGGTTTACCCTCTCTCCCTTCCTTCCCCAGTATAGATTGTTTTAGGATGAAGGCTGAGAGAAATGGATAACCTTTTTCTTTCAGGTCTCCATCACAACTGTAGGTTAAAGTCTTGTTATCATGGATTCAACCAATGTGAATCCACGTTTCTCAAGAACTCTAGATCTTTGTGCCTGTCCTCGTTATGAAGTTGGAATATTGCTACAAGTTTAGGAGTGTTCTTGTTGAATTACTTGTTCTTCTTTTGCTGGATAACATTCTTTATGCTACCTCAAGGCTAGTCTTTATTCACATAAGATTTTGTGTATAATGTTACCCTATGGAACTCCAACTAATCTTGGTTTCACTGTTACAGCATGAATGGTACTTGTCATGTGTATGAATAGAATAAAAATGAAATTTTGTATCTATGTCCCCTCCTCCATTTCTCAACATGTTTCTTGATATTATCCTTCCCATTCAGAATCTATATCTGCATATGCCATGTAATTCAATTTATCTATAAAATCATTTTAATTGTCAACCCCTAAGCTTGCATAAATTTTTTCCAATGGTATACAACTTGTTCTGTGCCCAAAGAATAATCCTGCATCATTGTATTGTTATGAGTTTGTTTTGCATTGGTTCCAGGTATTCTAACTTTTCACTTGTGTACCACACATCCCCTTCTTTGTCTACCTCTTCATAAAGCTTATAAAATTGATAAGGTATTTGTTCTACATCATCTTCATTCATTATAATTACACCTTCTGGTATACCTTCAGATTCAGTGTCAGAATCTGAATCAATCAATCCAATTGCTGTGTTATTTGGATTCTGATCAATGCCATTTAAACCTTTGTCAGATGTTGGTAACTCTGGCTTTGTGTTGTGATCTAAGCCTATGTCACCAGCTTCTGTGTTACTCAAATCAGTTTCAAGTTATTTGTCATTAGTAAGCTTTAGATTTATATCTTGAATTGGTAAACTTGATGGTGTGGGGTTAGCTTCTTCTAGATCTTGTACACTGTTAATAATCATAGATCCTACTCTAACACTATTCTGAAGTTTATGTTTACCTTCTTTCCCACTTGACTGTGTAGAGATAGGCATTTTTCCCTCTAAAGTATTTTTTTTTCTGGGAATAAAGTTTGAACTTCTGCATTTACCCCTGCACATCATTAATAGGATGTGTGTCTTCATGTTGCCCCCCACAACACGTATCTGTTTCTGGTTTAGTAGCCAAGGTGTTCATAACTATTGACCCATTGTCCATGCCCTTGCTACCCTCTTCCAGGTGCATATTTAACCCAGTTAATTCTTTTTGATTTGATTCATTCCCAATAAAATCTTTAATGGAACATGAAACTAAGCCAGGGCAGTTACTCTGGCTAGATACCCCTGTGCCCCATAGAACATTGGCACTAACTGAATCCTTATTACTAAGCCTGCCATTCCATCGCCAGATTCAAATTTAACTGATATGTCACCTCCACTATTTTGAATATGATAATCTTTGTGTTCAAAAGCAATGTCAGCTTCATTATCAGTTAGTTTTTCCTTATCTATAACACTCATTGCTGGATGGAAAGTACTAGCTTTTGGATTCAAACTAGATGCATTTACAAAGGGTACCTCTGCCATAAAGCTCTTTAGAGAATTAACTAAGTTAGGTGGGACTTCATCTGTGAATATTTTTAGAGCCTTGTCATCTTTATCAACAGTAACCTTTAGGGAATTGAAATTATGTGTCTTTGCACCAGTCACAAACTTTTTCTTGAGTTCTTGTGACTCTTTCTTCCTTTTTTCTTTTGTATAATTCAATCCCATTATCCACTCTATACTGGGAAAAGTTTTCTAAGAATGATTTGATTTCCTTTACAGACTTTTCCTGTATGGTTACTATACAACTCATCTCAAAGTCTCTCATCTCATTTGCAATTTGAGATGTTATTTCATTAATTTCTGTTTTTGACTCTTTAATCTGGTTCTGCCTTTCTCTTGCTTTATTGCAATGACTATAATTCACAGAATCACTTTCTTGCACCAATTTTACACTATTTCCCAACTTTTTACTATTATTTTCATCTGTAGCCTTTTCCTCACAATTTCTTCTACCTCCAAGTGTCATACTAAGGTCCTGGCTTCATAATTCCCTTCTAACCATATCTGAATACTTTGGCTTAGCTCCAGTTTCTATTGCCTTTTGCATTTCCCTCAAATCAGGAGCTTGTTGTGATGACTTTATCTTGCAGTGTGAACAACAAGTGGACTTCTTGTACCTAGTTTCTGCATTATGTTTATCTCTATTAGTACTCTCCTGTTTCTTCTTCAAGAAGCAATTTCTAATCAAGTGTCCTTTACTTTTGCACTGATATTGCCTGGTAACGCGATTTCTGGGAAACAGGTGTCTTGAAAGTCCTAACCGTGTTCAAATTTTTAATTTCCTCAATTTCCTTCTGTTTCAAATCCTTTTCAGTCCTCTCTAACTTTTCCTTAAGGTCTTGAACTCCCTTACTCTGATCTGAATTGTTTTCAAATAGGTAACCTGCAGTCTCTCTCAATTCAATTAGGGAAACTGAGTAGTATCTAAGGAAAAAGTTCTTGAAAAATGTCCTCAAATTGGGTGTGCATCCCCTCAGAAATTGTCCAAGGACATGGCCTGCTATCTCTTCATTATCTGCTTTTAAACCTAAGATTGCCTCTGCCATTTCTGACAGATGGTCTATGTATGTGTCAGGATGTTCCCCTTTATCCTGCCTAACGTTGTCAAACTTGGACCATGCACTAGGTTTGGAACAGCATTGCTTAATGGCTTGAAGCAAATCCTCCCTTCACCATTTAAGGTAGCAGGTTGGATTGGAGAAGTCCAAATCCTCTCTTTGATCTACAGTAGGCCAGCTGGTCAAATTGTCCTTAGATCTAGTTCTTTACGAAAATTGCCTCTTTTCATGGGGCCTGAACACTTCTGATGAAAGAAATTCAATATCCTTGAAATCTGGATCAAAGATCCAAAATGCTCTCTTCAACTCCTTGTGGGATTTAAAAGGATTGTCCACAAATTTTGGAAAATGTTATTTAATGGACTCAAGTTCCTGAGGAGTGAATTGTCTATGGGCCTTTGAGTGAATAACACCAGCATTAGTTGTTAGCTTGGTGAACTCCTTCAATGGACAGATTTTCTCAGGGGCACTAGCAGCCTGGTTCTCATTTCCACTGCCACCTTCAGTTTCCTAAGTGCATTCTCTGTTTGCCCATTGTCCTTGCTCATAACTCAATCTAAACTTTTTTCCTTGATCAGTTGTTCAAATACCGCCTTAATCATCTTGTCTAAGTTGTTGTCAATGGTCATAACCTTCGCTGCCTTAAGGGGAACCATGAATCTGTAAACTTTCTTCACTTGGGTTAGAGTCTGCAACATAGTCATAAAGATTACATAAACTTGTGCCAGGATTGCCAGAACTAATTCATGTTGAAATGGCATTCATAACATAATCATTGTCAAGTTTCCTACATAATCCATGGTTTCCACTACCATTTGAGTCAGTTTGCTATATAGAATATGGTAAACCCAAAAGCAAGCGATGGCTGCCAAAACCATACCAAAAACTACTTGTTTGAACATATTTACTATCTTTCCTGCCTGTGGGAATTGTTGTGTACAGTCAGACTAAGGGTGCCACATGAAATAGAATATGTAACCTGAGGAAACTATTACTTATTGAAATAGAAAAAGTAAACTGGAGGAAACTGTTTCTTTTGCAATGACTGCTGTTTTCAGGCTTGTGACTAGAGAACTGCTACAGGAATGTGAAACTGCTCACTTGAAATGGAGGTAAGAATGAGAAATGCTGAGTTTAGGATTTTGTTATTGGGGGGTGGGGTAAGAGTATATTTCAGGTAGCAAAGAATTAAGATAAGGTAAGTATCATTGAAAAATGCAAGTTGCATTTTTTTCTAATAAAATTGGGGATTGTGGTAGAGTGCTTGTCAATCAAGAACCAGGGTTCCAAATGGAATGTTCCCAAGAGTTGACAGTTGAGCTGACTAAGGGGAGGGGACTAGACTTGGAGTCACTCTCCCTGAAGGTTGAACCTGGGTGAAAGACTCTGGTGGGGCTGACTTGGTTTTGGGGTTCTCTGACCAAGGAAGAAATCTCTGAGATTTGATTGACCAACAGTTGGAGGAAAGCCAGGAGAAACTGAGACACTTTGAACTTTGCTTTTCTCTGGGGTAGAAGCTGAGAAAGGAGACAAGCCAGGCTGAAGGGGAGGTTTTGAACTTTGTTTCTCTCTGGAGTTAAGCTGTGAGACCTTGCTGATTTTTTTTAAATCCTTACCTTCCATCTTGGAGTCATTACTGTGTATTGGCTCCTTCTCCTTTCCCTTATGCCCCTCAAAAGCATAAACTGCCACTCTTTTTAAGCCTTCAAGGTCCTTAGTAGGCCAGTTTGGACAGCTAGCCATAAAATAATTCTTAACTACCTTACAACTGTTTTTTTTTTTTTTACAAATTGTATCCTGATTTGTCTAATATCCCATTTCCCTAGCAAGAGCCAGTTCTTTGTATTTTCCTTATATCCATGCACTGAGAGGGTTTTTCATTATCGTCTTGTATAAAATTTTCAAATTTAGTCCACCTACCAGGCCTATCAGAACAAGCCCTCATAGCTTTTAACAATGCATTTCTAGCCTGGCATATTGTAAGTTATCTTGCTCTGAATTTGGGTTCCATTTGGGATCTTCAGTCAGCCAAGGAGTTGTTCCCTTTCCCTGGGCCTGATTAACAAGAGGAAGAATCTTATTTCTTTCTTTTTCCATTATCAAGGCCTGGAGTAAGTCTTTCACATCAATGCATGTGGGGAAATATGTGGGAAAAATGCTTTCAACCTTATTTATGAGCATCACAGGCTCATATTCAAAAGAAGGTAATATTTTTTAAATCTCTCAATGTCCTGTGGAGAAAAAGGTGTATGATGTCTAATGTTGTCTAAATCTCCACATATATTATCAGTTGGGACATCTCTTAAAGGAAATAGACCTTTATTTGAATCATCTTAGGTAAATGTTGCTTGGCCTATTTTCTGGAGTTCAATAGAGTAAGTTGTAGTGAGGCTAGTAGAGGAAGGGGAAGTGGGTGAATGGAGAGGGAGTGGTTGGTCAGGGGGTGGGAGGTAGGGCAAAAAGATTGGGGGTGGGGCTGGGGGTGGGGAGGAGTAGGATGGGTGAGGTTTAGAGGAGGAGTTATAGTAAGGTGGGTGGGGTCGGTCAGGGTTAGGAGGGTAGGGAAAAGGATTTCCAGGAGAATAAGGATAGGAATGGTTCAGGTAGCTATAGGGAAAATGGATGGGCACCAGGTAGTGAGGAAGAGGAAACTTTCGAGGGTATGAATAGTGGGATTGTAAGGGAGGGTAGAGAGATATAATGGGAGGAAAGGGAATGGGGGGAGTAGGGAATGAGTGAGGTCTGACAGGGAGAGAAGATTAAGGGTTCAAGTCCTGGTTTGGGTCAGTATGAGGAGGAACCTCACAGGCCAGGTGGGATGACAGAATGTATTTCTTGCTAGATCTAATCAAGGGTTCAGGATAAGTAACTGAAGGAGTTGAGATAGAATGATTTGGTTCCAAATAAAGAATGGTTTCCTCACTGGAGGAAATGGTTGATTTATCAACATGATATGCCCACAATAACCAGTATTTATAATATTTGGAATCTTTGTTTTTAATGGCTAACTTCAAATCTTTTAAGATCTTGAAGTCAAAAGAGCCATATATTGGTCAGGTAAAAGATATAACCATCCATGCCTTACAAAGCTTCCTAGGTTCTTTCCTTGGCATCCAATTCTCCTTACACAAATTAGGATCACTCCAGGAAGTAAAAAGTTTACGCAGGGGTGAATCAGGAGGAATATTCCCTGATTTCCCTTGATGTGTTCCAGTATTTCCCATATTGTCTAGGATGTACGTCTTAATTTGCCTATTTAAGCTATTTTGAGTATTGCTAAATGGTCAGCTTAAACAATAAAAACTTTCTAAAACACAAAAAAATGGAGACACAAATATGTTCAATGTTATTGTGGAAGGCAATTAGAGTATGTTTTAAAAAATGAGTTAATATCAGGAACTAAATAATTGTTGCACAGCAATACTATTAATAATGAATGTGTATTTATTATAATTATAGTTATTAAATAATTAGTGATAGTAAATAATCATAAGCAATAAGTGTCAATTATCAATAATAATTATTTTTAACAATTAATAATAGTTGATAGTGAATAATAATAGTTATGGAAAATTAATAATTATTCTTATTGATAGTATTATTAATAGTATCATGTACTAAAATTATTCCTTAATATTGCATTTAATTAATTTGATTTAATTTTGGCTTTGTTCAATTTCCTACATTTTATTTTAATTTTAATTCAATATTATTATTTAACTATTAATAATCCTTGTATTTAAATGTTTTCAATTTAATGTTATTATATTAAATCACTAGTAGTAGTAGTGGTAGGAAAGGAATTTTCCTTTAAACTTCCTGCAGTTTTACTTCCTGCAACAGAGTGGGGTTACAACTGCACATAGACATTGAGACACTTAGGGGTAGGCCTTATCTCTTTTTCACAGGGAGATAAAGAAAGAGAATAAAAAACATGGCGTGGCTTTTGATATGCTTAGGGGACACAGGCAGTCTTAATGAATGTGCTAGGTGGGGAGGGAAGAAAGAAAATAATTCCATAAAGCACTTCCTAGTACCCCAGTCTTAAGGAATGTTTGAGGGGGTAAAGAAGGAAAGAAAATTCAGTGTGGTCCTTTTTCCTCCCCCAGAGGTGAAGTCACATTTTTTCTTTTAAAAGTTGGGGATGCTGTTAATTGCCAGTGACCTGCTTAATAAATGCCAATAGATAGACTGGAAAAGAAAAATTACATCTTCTGTTTCCTGGCCAAGGTGTGTTTTGCATATGAAGGCAGATGAGTACTGTCTCTGAAATCCCTTTACACTTCCCTAATCACTAATCTAAAAACTTTCCTCAGAAGAATTTAAGTCTATGATAAAACCAAAAATCCCAGATTTGGGGACAAAAATTCAGTATTTGATAAAAACTGCTGGGAAAATTTGAAGACAGTATGGGAGAGATTGGGTTTGGATAAACATCTCACATCCTACACCCAGAAAAACTCAGAATGGGTGAATGATTTGAATATAATGAAGGAAACTATAAGTAAATTAGGTGAACCCAAAATAATTTATCTGTTACATCTTTGGGAAAGGAAAGATTTGAAGGCCAAGCAAGAGTTTTAAAAAATCACAAAATGTAAAATAAATATTCTAATTCAGTAAAAAAAAAATTAATGAACTTTGGAAGAACAAAAGATCAAGGATATCCAGGGAAATAATGAAAAAAAATGTGAAGGAAGGTGGCCTTGCAGTACCATATCTCAAATTATACTATAAAGCTGTAGTCATCAAAATAATATGGCCCTGGCTAAGAGACAGAAGGGAGGATCAGTGGAATAGACATGGGGTAAGTGACCTCAGAAAGACAGTCTATGATAAAACCAAAAATCCCAGATTTTGGGACAAAAATTCACTATTTGATAAAAACTGCTGGGAAAATTTGAAGACAGTATGGGAGAGATTGGGTTTGGATAAACATCTCACATCCTATACCCAGAAAAACTCAGAATGGGTGAATGATTTGAATATAATGAAGGAAACTATAAGTAAATTAGGTGAACACAAAATAATTTATCTGTTACATCTTTGGGAAAGGAAAGATTTGAAGGCCAAGCAAGAGTTTGAAAAAATCACAAAATGTAAAATAAATAATTTTGATTACATTAAATTAAAAAGGTTTTGTACAAACAAAATCAATGCAACCAAAATTAGAAAAGAAGCAACAAATTGGGAAAAATCTTCATAATAAAACCTCTGACAAAGGACTAGTTAATGAAATTTATAAAAAGCTAAATATAAACTGTTTCATCTTCTTGGATCCCTTAAGTTTTCTCTTACATGTTTACCATTTTTATACTTCTCTCAAGTCTTGTATTTGAACATCAAATTTTCTATTAAACCATGGTCTTTTCATCAGGAATTCTTGATAAGTCCTCTACTCTGTCTTTCAATGCATTTCCCCCCTGAAATATTATGTTCAGTTTTACTGGGTAGGTAATTCTGCACTGCAATTATTGTAAGGATTAGATCTTTGCTACAAACCAGGAGCAGAAGATCCCCAAGGACAGAAGCAGGGCTAAGATTCTGGAGCTCTGAAGAAAGGAGTTCCTGTCTTACAGTTGCTTCTCTGGAGGAGAGAGGGAGGCTTTGAAGCTGCCAAGAGACTGGGCTTTTCCTTCAAGCAAACTTTCATCTTCTGGAAGTGATAGAGATTTAACACTCCACACAGGTGGACTGTGTGAGAGAAGCCATTTCTTCCCCTTCCTGATCCTGTGTGCTGCTATTGGTTTCTACTGGGACTGAATCCCTTTAAACTCTTTCATGTCAGACCTTTCCTCACTACTATTGACTTCCTCTTGGACCCTGAAACAAAGACTTTTACACAGTTCTCTAAATAGTTTGGGCCTATTCACCAAGACTTTCCCTAAGTCTTACTGGGGTTGTCAGGAAACCCAACACCCAGCCCAGCCAGGGGACCTCATGTATCTGAAAACCTGGAAAACTGAGAGAAGGAACCAACTAGCACCTCTATGGGAGAGTCACCATGGAGTTATTCTATCCACACCCACAGCCATAAAACTGAAGGGGTAGAATATGTGGAATAATATCTCTCCCATTCAAGTCTTTGTTTCCTCTCCTTGTCCCCACCCCCATTTCCCATGGAAAGGAAAAAGAGAGGATGTAAATTGCTGTGAACCAGTGGAAGATCTCATGTAAGTGCACAAGAGTTCAACAAATCTGAAATGAATTCTTTTGAAAATAGTAATATTGATTTTCATGAGTTTTACTTAGTTATTTAGTCTCCTTAGGAGCAGGGGTATAAGTCAGAGAAAGGGTTTTTCACTTTTCTGCTGTCTCCTTTAAGAGACTAGAGGGAAATAGATGTGGACCCCATTACTTGCAGAGGTCTAGATAAAGAGAGGCAGTTGGAAAGTTCTGGATCCAGTCTTTGACTTTCTCAGGGGTCCTGCCTCTCTCTGACTTGCTTGGGAACAGTTGGCTGGATCTTTATCTGACAGTAAAAGAATCTTTTAGTGACTTTAGATACTGTTTATTTTAGAGTGGAGAAGTACAGAAAGTTCAGAGTCTGATTTACAGAAGAGCTTTTCCCTTCAGAATCACAGGAGAGTTTAGCTAAAGGGCAGTTTGGATCAACTATCAGAGGCCTTGTCTTCTCTGACTGAGGGAGGCTGAGGGGCTCCATTCAGCATCTCTACACAGAGAAATTGACCTTTTGAGTTTCATAAATTGCTTTAAGATTTATGAATGAGAATAGGCTAGAAAGTTAGAGGTTAAATCTTTAGTCAATGAGTGTAGATTAAGTCAGGCCTGCTTGCAGGCAAGAAGAAAACTCTGTGAGGAGTTAATTTGGGGGAGGGGTTATTTAGATATTGAGTATAATAGATTTCCCATCATATTCCTAACTCCTAGTTTCTATCCTTCTATTCCTCTTCCTGCCTCTAAAAGAATTGAATAGATATTGTATTAAACTGCCTTCATCGTTCATCTAATGCCTGCAAATCAGATTAGCCTCTGACAGCTTCAGCTGATTATACTAACTGGCCATTAACATTTTGTTAATCATATTCACTACTATACCAGCTTAATTATATTTATTAAAGCTCTTAATGTGAGTCAAATGTCCACTCCATTTAAGCAAGGTGTTGGTCAATAAATAAGCAGTTGAAATGAACTAAAGATGCTTTTAGATCCTCAAGATCTCATTCTCCAGAAGGGGGAAATGACAATATTGTATTAGTATTTTATTCTCCACAGAGAAAGTGAGAAGTATACATTTTAATTCTGAAAATTTTTGAATTTTATTTAAATAATTTTTGAAACTGAAATTTTTTGAATGAACTTTAACATCTACATTTATCAATAGTGATCTAATATGTGCCTGTAAAGCATTTTTTTAAAATGTTGTTTTGGATTTATACTAGGATATTCAATTAGAATTTTATTTATATAGAATATTATTATGTGGTATTTCTTCTTCATTTCTTGCCACAGATGGTGAATGGGGTAATTTCCAGGTTTTCCAATCTTCATAACCTGTGTTGTATACTTTTTTCTTTTATATTTATTTCTATATACTCTGTATCTTTTTTTTCTTACTTTAACATCACAATTACTTTGGTATTGTTAGGCACACCATATTAGCTTAACACATATGGCTGATAAATTTCTAGTTGCTACATGTGGAATTTAATAGAAACAATAAGATGTTAGAGGCAAGCTCCTGAGCTCCAGTATCAAGTAATTTGTAAGAACCAACAGAACATTTCAATCAGGCTAAAATAACTGAATGTCTACTGTGGCTGGAAGCAGAATTTAGTCCTCTACCTGTTTATGAGCAAGTATCTGAAGAGTGAAACAGTTCCTATTGGAAACTTTGGTTATAAATTTTTCCATGTTCTGTTTTCCAGCCAAGATATCTGTTGGAGAATCTGTCTATTGCAAGCTAGGCTTCTGCAAAAGGAGAAGAAGGTCACTGAGGCCTACATCAGAGCTATAGGGCTTGAAAGACATGATTGACTGTGGGAAATAGGGTATGTCACTTTTTCTTGTTAAGAGTTTGCTGTCTTCTGACTAACTGTCAATGCTTCTCTGCAGACGGGCAGTGCTCTAGAAGCCCATTATGCCATGGTTTAGCACCTCATCTTCTTTCCACCATGGGAAGGGTCAGACCCTCCTGGGCCCTTTGCCCCTTTCTATGACCAATGGCAGAATCACTCTGAGAAGAATGGGGAAATGACAATCTTGTTTAGGAAACCCCAGAGTTGCCTCTGTCCCATATGGGGACTTGTCCTCAAGGAATCCCCACACTGACCCTTGTCCCAGACTGAACAATAAGTCATCAAATACCCAGTGAGCACTCTGAATAGAAGTTATAGAGATGCTCAAGAAGACATTTGGTCAGTATTACCTTCTGTCCCCTTGCACTGAAACCTGACCTTTTTCTCATTTCCCTCCCAGAATAATTATTTAGATCATAGAAGGAGCACCCAGAGAATGGACAAAGGCAGTGGTCTTAGATTCCTGTTGGCAGTTTCTAGGCCCCAGACTAGTGGTCAGTCTAACATAACAACAAATCCTTGATTGAGATGGGAGGAGGGTCCCTGTAGATTTTTACCTTGTGGCCCATCTGATTTATGCCCTGGACTTTTTGGACCACAGGGCAGAATCTGACCTTGTTCCCCAATAATTTCCATCTTATCACATTTCATCCACTGTGCCAGATTGTTGAGATACTTCTGGATACCAACTGTTCCATGCATATAGTCATTGTCTTCTCAGCTTCTTCTGCCTTTCCTTTGTCACCTTTTTCTATCTCAAGATTCAAAATAATGCTTTCTGTTGTCTGTACAATTAGTAGAATAATAATAGTTACTATTTACAGAGCTTTTCACATATATAATCTCATTGGATCCAAGTCCTTGATAAGAAGATGGTATAGAACAAAGGCAAGAGCAGAGTCCTATTGTTGTGAGAGTTTTGAGGAGATACCCCTGGTTCTGGATAGGTTACCCTTTTTCAAGACTCCAAGACTTAGCTCATTAATAAATATAGAAAGTTATTAAATTGGAAGTCATGTTGAAAGGCCAAGTGATGGGGTCCAGGTGGAACCCTGCCTCCTTGAGCAGATGGGGTTTGGTGATTTTATACCCTTTTGACAACAGGACCTACATCACTAGAGAAAGGATGATGACGGCATGTTACTGGATCTCTGGAACCCGAAATCAGTCATGTGGTTAAGACCTATTTTTCAAAGTCAAAAGGGGATGAACTGCCCAGTTTAGAAGATAATAAGATATCTGGGATATAAAGTAGATGACTGTCAGGAGCAAGCTGGGAGGTGCCTATATGTGCACCTCAAGAATGAAGGGAGAGGTCAGAGAGCCTCAAAGTCACCTTCCCTAGCACTGTAGGAATGCAATGAAAAATGAGTCTTTTATGTACTCTCTTATTTGGCCCACAATCTGGGGTGTTAGGGCATCTAGGATAAGCCTGTACCCCCCTATAGCTGAGGCTGATACTGTGAATTTTAAGTTACTCCACCCTGCTTAGTCTAGCAATCAGGAATGTATATACCTGTACATAAGGATTAAGTGTTGAGGATGATGGCCTATGACAGACATGTGCTAGCAAGTGACATATAAGAAACAACTGACAGACCCCTGGGCTGCCCTAAGTCAAGCTTAAGCTATCATTGGTACATGTGAGACACAGGAAGTGATGTAAAAAATAGTCTATATATTCTCAGGACTTCCTCTTGCCTCACTCTCTTTGCAGGCCGAGGTGTTGAGCTTTGGGTCTCTCTCTGGGTCTTTTGTGGAGACGTGGCTCTGGATCTTTGTGCTGGGTGGAATTTTGGCATCTTGGCATATTGGTGTGGGTCAGGTGAGGCGTCTTCCCTGAGCTTTCTCAGAGTTTAGGATGATTCCTTTTCTTCTTCCTCTACTTTCAAAAAAACACTGTCCTCTTAGGAAGCCAAGCTAGTTTTTCATCTTCTGAGGAGGCCTCATGCCTGACATCTCTGAACTCCCCTTGGTTTAGGCTAGGCCTGAGAAATCTTATACTCCTTTCCCTCTCTCTTCTTCTTAATTCCTTCCCTCTATATTAATTAAACCATCATAAAATTCCCAAAGTGACTTGAGTATTTTTATTGGGATTGAATTGAATCCCTGGTGACCATTAATATAATATATTAGTCAAAACCCCTAAATCTACCCCTAGCAATACTAGTCACCTTTCTCCCATGAATCCCATTATAGAATTTCACATTTGGAGAGGTGCTCTGGGGCTCTTTAGTTCAATCTGGGCTACTCAGGAATGCTTAACCCATATTACCATAACAAGTGACCATCTCAACTTGATTGGAAGTACTCTAATGTAGGGTCACCTACTCGCTGTCACAGTATTGCATTACCCTTTTGTAAAACACTAATTGTTAGGAAGGCCTTCCTTATGTCTAGCGTATGTCTACCTCTCTGTATCTTCCATCCACTGGTAATAGGATCAAGAAAAACAAGTCTCATCTTTCTTCTAGGGGGCAGCTCTTCCACTATTTGGAGACACATCATTTCCACACTCCAACCCTTGTCACAGATACTCTTCCACTAGTGGATCATATTAGCCTTACATTCTAGCCCATTAAGAACTTTGTGGATCCTAGCCTTGTAATGTGATGTATTAGACACAGTTCCATGGTGAGGGTGATTCAGCCACTTAATATTTACATTTTCACTCATGTAATACATCCTTCCCGCCATGGAAGAAATCTAGGAATGGGGAGCTCACTGCTTACACAGGACATTTGGTGATGGTTCAGAAGTTTTTCAGGAGAGTGAGCTAGAGGCTGCCTTCCTCTGACTTACACTTGTTCCTGGTTATGTATAATGTCTTGTACATGGCAGATGTGGGAGAAATATTTGTCAAATGGAAAGTTCTAGAACTGACAGATCATTCACTATTATCATTTTTGATATGCCATTGAAAGATGGTCAGTGAATCTCACAGTTATAAGGAACCTCATGAGGCAGAGGGTCCAAGTGACACATGAGCAGGATCCTTTCTCCAGTCTGCTTTTTCTCTCAAACTTTTCTTGGTGCCCACATTCATTAGGGGAAAAAAAAGATGAAATTGGAAGCCTTTGGGGTAGCCATATTTGGAACACAAAAATGTAAAAAAAGAAAAGCTATCCATAAATAAAACAGATTAGGGCAAGCTAAAGAACAAGCTCCCCTCCAGAAAATCTATTCAGAATATCTCTTAAAAGTTATGCATACCCTGCCTGTTCTGCTTATGACATGGAAACTGCTTTAACAATCACTAGAACATTTTGTGTCACATTCATGTTGAAGAAACTTTTTACATGACAGCATTGTTCAACATGAAATCTACAGGGCCTGGCGCTTACTGTGGCCATGAACAGATAGCAGGGTCTGTCTCCTCAGCTGTTGCTGGCCCAGTTTTCCTTTACTTCAAGTCCAGTGTGCACCAGTTTTCACAGGTGCTTTGTCAGGGAGCCTAACCAATGAAGAGGTGAATCATCAAATATCTTTTCTGCTTTCAAACTCCTCTGCATTATCTGTGTCACAACAGAAGCAACAACCAGGGCCTTGTTTCTGTGCTCCTTCTGTGGAAAAATCTGTCATGTAGTTCACTGAGCAATAATACGCTGCTTTGGCTTCATGATTTACATGAGTCCTCTCAAAAGGTCATTGGAAGCTCACCTTCCCCAGACACCCCAGACAGTCCTCAGTAGGACTCAGCTGCCTGAGGAAGATGAGGAAGAAGAGGAAAGTTATGCCTTTCTAGAGCCCTTCTGGACAAGTATTCATCATCTTCTGTTTGAAGACTCTTGGTAGTGGGGAAAGCACTATCTCCCAAGGCAGTTTCTTCCTGGTGTCCTCTCTAGCCCTTCCCTTTTCCAGTTCTTTCAACCAACTACGATCTGTATTCCAATCCTCCAATAACACCGTTGGACTTCCTCTGGTCACACTATAGAGATTCCATTCCAAAATATGACACCTAGAACTGAACAAAGTGTTCCTGATGGATTTTGACATATGCACACTGTCCTGGGCACTGTATGAACACAACTACAAAACACTTTCCACACAATGTGTAAGAGAGCATTTACAAGACAAGACAAGCATGCAAAACAAAGTAAAGGACCTCAGCTGTCAATCAAGAAAGAACATTCCAAATGAAATGTTCCCAGGAAAGTCAGTTGGAGTGTCAAGCTAGGCTGAAAGGGGAAGAAGCTCTGAACTGCACCCATTAGCTTCTGTCCTAGGCCAAAGACCCTGGGGGGGCGGAGCTCTGGAGCTAGGGTAAGAAGAAATTAACTTTTGTTGGTGGCTTATAGTGTGATGAACTGATTGTATATTTGAGATTTGAGTTTGAAGGAAGAAGAAAGAAGATTAAACAGTTATCCTCCCATCTCCTTGACAGACTGTGATACAGCTGTGACAGGAATGACATTTCCCAAAATCCTCCTAACCCTCCTTATAAATTAGGAATAAACCTATCCCTCTCACCTCAATTTCCATCCTTGTCCTGTTTTCCCCAATAAGCCCCCTTACTTGAGAAAGGAAGAGGAAGGAGTTTTCCCTCATAAACCTCACAGTTCACCTTGGAGTTAGATAGAATGGTGGCTGATTAACAGGGGAGAGGGGAAGGGAGGCAGGAGGGTCTGGGTGGAAAACTTGGAGGTGAAGGGTGAAGGGTAGGAAAAATCTTGGTCTATTAGCCATCAGTAGTGATCAACAGGCAACCCTAGAGTATGCCCTCTAGTAATATCTCTCTATCTCTCCGAAGTATCTCTATCACCATTGCAATGAGGCACCCTCAGGTTTCCCCTACTATCTCTCTAGTCAGTCAGAGCATCTCAGTTATTATAACTAGAACTATCTCCCACAGTATCCTATTTCTAATACGACAGTTAAAACTAGATCTAAATAATGGGAAAAACATTTAATTGCTCATGGGTAAGGTGAGCTAATATAATTAAAATGACCATCCTAACCAAATGAATTTACTTACTCAGTGCCATACCTATCAAAGTACCAAGACACTTTTTTGCTGAATTAGAAAAAATTATAGCAAAGTTCATTTTGAAGAATAAAATATAGAATATTAATGGAACTAATGAAAAAATGTGAAGAATGGGGGCCTAGCAGTACTGGATCTTAACCTGTACTTTAAAGCAGTAATCATCAAAGCAATGTGGTTCTGGTTAAGAGATAAAAGGGAGGATCAATGGAATAGACTTGGGCTAAATGACCTCAGCAAACTAGTGTATGATAAACCCAAAGATCCCAGCTTTGAGGCCAAAAACCCACCATTTGACACAAACTGCTGAGAAAATTGGAAAACATTATGGGAGAGATTAGGTTTCAATCAACATCTCATACCATACAGCAAGAAAAATTCAGAATGGCTGAATGACTTAAATATAAAGAAGGAAATTATAAGGAAATTAGGTGAACATATATACCTGTCAGATCTATGGGAAAGGAAAGAATTTAAGACCAAGAAAGAGAGAGCATTACAAAATCTTAAATAAATAACTTTGATTACATTAAATTTAAAATATTTTGTACAAACAAAGCCAATGCAACAAATGAAGCAACAAATTGGGGGGGGGGGGTAAATCTTTATAACAGAAACCTCTGACAAAGGTTGAATTTCTTAAAGTTGTAAGGAGCTAAATCAATTGTACACAAAAATCAAACCATTTCCCAATTGATGAATAGGTCAAATAACTTTACAAATAAACATCAATGAAAGAGAGGAAGAAGTCTCTTTGGGCCAAATGGAATTAATTCCCCTGGGTGAGAGGAGGTATAGGATTTAGGTCTTGGTGAGTAAAGCTGAGAAGAGGGATTTCAGTACTGACTCTTCCCTAAGGGGCTCTGAAAAAAGGTCCCTCAGATTTTGTGTGGGATCAAGTATTGGAGGGGAAAACTTTTCTATGTGTTCACATTTGTTTTGTATCACATTTTGGTTCCGTTTCCTAATACTGTAACCATTTCCATTATTCTTATATCCGTTATGGTGATCTGTGAACAGGGATCTTTCATGTTACTATTGCAATTGTTTTGGTGGCTTTGAACTGTGCCAAAGGAGACAGCAGACTGCATCAATAAATGTTGTGTGGGTGATGACTGCTCCATTGACTTGCCTTTCCCCCATTTCTCTCTCCCTCTCCTTAGCCCTCTCTATTCCCTGAATCACAACAATATTGAAGAATATTATGTAAACTTAGTTAATAAAGCAGTAGACAGTTTGACAAGATTGACTCCAATTTTGAGAAAAGCTCTGCTATGAGGTAAATGCTATCAAAGAGCATTGAATGTTACAAAGAAAGCTTAGAAGGCACGAAGAGTCAATCCATGCAGCAAACTTCACCATGATCATATTTTGAGAAATTGCCACAGCAGCCATCACCCTGAGCAGTGAGCAGCCAGCAGCCTTGAGGCAAGACCCTCCACCAGCCAAAAGATGACAACTGGCTTAAGGCTCAGGTGATAGTTAGCATTTGTAAATTAAGGTACACACATTGGTTTTTAGATATAATGCTATTGTACACTTAAAGACTAGAATATGGTTTAAATATGTCTATCACAACACTGGGAAACTTGCTACATTGGCTTTGTTTTGGTGATCTGGAACCAGATCTGCAACATCTCAGAGGTCTGCTTGCACATACATGTGCAGTGCAGAGAACGAGAAGGAATGAGTCACTTCATTTGGATTTCAGAGTAAATGATGTCTGAGGTCACTGAGGACTTAGACATGGCAGATGGTTTCTGGGCATTGTTAGAATTAAAATAGTTTTGAGCGTTAAATAGTTGTAGATAAGAGAGTGGAAGCCATAAACTGTGATAATTAAAATGTTTGGGAGCAAGGGAAATATATGTATCAATTATGACCACTGAAATATGTTTTCTATTGTGTTTTGGTTTTATATAAATATAAGATGGTCACCAGGGAATATATTCCCAATTTATGAATATGCCCAAGCCAACTGGGTTTTATAGAGAAATTTAATTTATAATACACTGATTAATCAATAGAAAAAGAGAGAAAGTAAGAAAGGAATAAGAATGAAGGGCCTCAAGCCAATAAGGCCTAGACCTCAGTCCTAATAGATAAATCAGTCAGTTGGTTTTATTACTCACCCAAGATCTTTCTAGGTAAGGCTTCTCATGCCAACCTCAGGCTCTGCCTTCAAGAGAGCCTCTTTTCAAGAAATGTTTCCAGAGAATTCTCCTCCTGACTCCTCCTGTGTTCTCCTTCCACAGCCTCCTTCAAGACCTCTCCAGGAGCTCTCCCTCCAGGACCTCTCTCCTCTCAGACCTCCTCCAGAGCATCATCCCTCTCCCTCAGAACTCAGACCCCGCTCTCTTTAAGCCAAAAATCTAAGTTCCCTCACCTCAGTTCTCCCATCGACCAATCACTGTCGATCTCTCCCCTCTGCCAATGGTGGCTCTAGCTTAACCCAGGACTGCCCAGAGGTCTGTCTCCTTTGTACATGTCTGTTGAAGGTTATATTCTCAAATAATTAAATCTTGATCTTTGCTGCAGCCCTTCCTAAATCCTGTTACTCTGAGTAGGGTGGAGATTGTAGTTTCTAAGACCTGGTTCTGTCATTCCAAGTATCTCTATTGTATCAATTCTAAAATCAATCATGACTCAAAGAATTTCCTGTTCTATGCTTAAACATAGGTCAAAGCCCTTTCCATTGTTTTACAAAAGGTTTCTGTCCTAAAGTAGTCTTAAGTAGGGAGGAGAAGGATCCTCCCATGCCAAGGAGTTTCATATTCCAATAGAGTTCTTAATATCAGTAGGAAATTTGTTCAAGTATGAAATTTCCCAATGGGGAAATTTCCAACATTCATAAGTCTAAGAAATTTTAAGGTTTACAATACCCCCTGATGATCATGGGAGACCAGTCTTCCCATTGATCAAACAACATAATCAATTTTGTAATTCTGAATTCAATTCTAACTATAGATATACACAATATTCAATTTTTTAAAGAGAATTAGAATAGTGAGAGAGAAAATAGAAAAGAAAAGAAAGCAAAACCAATGTTTTGCTAGGCGCATTGACAGAAAGCCAAATTAGGTGCAGTCCCGTTTGGCATAAATGTGTACAATTACAATAAATGTTCAATCAAAAGTTCAGTCCAATCAATCATATCCAAAGTTCATTCTTGATCTTCTTGATTAAGTGTAGGTTTTCGGCAACTTTCTGCAACAGTTCATTCTCTGGATATAAAAGTTTCAAGCT
Organism: Monodelphis domestica; assembly: GCF_027887165.1. Taxonomy (NCBI): domain Eukaryota; kingdom Metazoa; phylum Chordata; class Mammalia; order Didelphimorphia; family Didelphidae; genus Monodelphis; species Monodelphis domestica. The sequence continues at coordinate 426,192,775 of NC_077230.1, forward strand.
TATTTCTTGAAGATCTTTTCTCGAACAAAATCAAATCTTGAATTTTTACAAAAGTACAATCTTAAACAAAATTCAAAATTCTTGTATTTTTATAAAAATGCAATCTTAAACAAAAAATTCAAAAATTCATAGAATTTAAATTAAAATACAATCCCCCCCTGAAGTAAGTATTAAAAAATATCAAGTTTAGCTCAGAATGCAATGTTCAGTTATGGGGGTGTATGTGTCAATTATCAAAAGAATAGAAAAATAATCAAAAACATAAGAAAAATTCAAAATATGCCTTGTATAGGTCCAGTTTAAAGTATTTTCTATCCCACAAGTATGTAGGACAGAATGCAGTAATATTTCACTTAGTCATTTGTAGCCAAGACTACAGGAAGTTGCCATAATATACGAAGAAAAGAATTAGAATTCTATTTTGATGGGGAAATGTCATTCCCTCGTCTGATTTTTTTTTTGAAGTTCAGAGAAACACTGGATTCTTCTTCAATCTGCCAGTGGGATCAGTGGAAGGCACATTGCACAGAGAAGGTGTCATCCTCTGAGAACCCTCCCACTTGGGGAATGTCAAGACTCTCAAGGCTGCAAGACTACATCGAGTATAACTGATATCTGAAGCCTAGATGTCCTCTAAGCTTCTCCCTGGCCAGTGGCCTTCCACCCTATTCCTGATGACCTTCAGTAACAGAGAGCTCACTACTCTTGAGAGAGCCCACTCAACACTTGAATAATTCTTGGTTTCCAAAGGAGGTAGTCAATCAATCATGTTTGCCTCAGTTTTATCATCTGTAAAATAAGCTGGAGAAGGGAAACCACTTCAATACTTTTATCAAGAAAGACCAAATAGAGGGGCAGCTGGGTAGCTCAGTGGATTGAGAGCCCAGCCCTAGAGAAGGGAGGTCCTAGGTTCAAATCTGGCCTCAGATACTTCCCAGATGTGTGACCCTGGGCAAGCCACTTAACCCCTATTGCCTAGCCCTTATCACTCTTCTGCCTTGGAGCCAATACACAGTATTGACTCCAAGATGGAAGGTAAGGGTTTTTTTTTTAAAAAGAAACACCAAATAGGGTCATGAAGACATAGCCATGTCTGAAATAACTGAACAACAAGTTTTCCTTTTCTGAAAGGAAAATTTTGTGATTCTGAACCATACTGTCTGTCTTAGTCATCTTCTCCCTTTGGCTCCTCTTTGTTTGGGACATAATCCTTGTATTAGAGAGTTGGTTTGGGTATAATGGAGGAAAAGTAGATGATAAATATGCAGAAGGTAGAAGGGGGGTGAGATGGATTCCCCCCTTCAGTCTTCCTCAAACATGTCTCCCCACTAACCCTTCCTTTTCTCTCTACTAATAACCGATTTTGATGGGTAAACTTCTTCCCTTGGGGAAATAGAGAGATCAGCTCTCTCCCTCTTCCCATATAACAAGGAAGTCAGTTTAGGATAACTGACAACTTCATTCTTACAAATTGTGGTTAGGGGTAAGATAAGCAAGATGTGTGAAGGCTGAATTTTATAGGAAAGAGAGTAAAGGAAGTCCCTGCCTGTCTAAAATATCTTTTTTCCTCCCTCCAAAGTTGAGAGACTCAAGCTTGCCAGCCTGGTCTCTAAGAGGTTCAGGGTTTGTGACCCCTGGTCTATCACAGCAGCGCCATTGTCCAGACCCAGGGTGTCACAGGAGCTGTGTGAGATCTTCTTATGGTGTTCTTATTCTTTTCAGGTTCTGCCACAATTCTTGGTATCTTTGGGGGAGATGGTGATTGGATTCATTGAGGGATTTAATATGGCCAGGAGCCAAATATATGATCATCCTGTCACCCTTGCTGTCTCAAGATAGAGATTAACTGTCTCCCACCTGGAATTTCTCTTCCCTCAAGGTTCCAAGTCACCGCAACCATCCTCCACTGTGGATGCAAACCTTTGCCTGCCTCCAGGCTCTGCCCTTCAGAGTCTCTGGATCATTCCTCTATCACAACTCCTCCATTTTGTCTTTTAACATGGAATCCACCTGATCCCACACTACTTAATTACCTTAAATTATTCCTAATGTAATTTATCTATTCTATTTACTACTCCCCCCTCCCAAAATAACAAATCTTATCTAGATCTACCTGTCTCCTACACTAAGGTCCTACCTTATGCTAAAGACTGAGTTGTGGGAAGGAGGGTTGGGGTAACATATGTTATAAGGGTTCATGCAATGTAACAATTCCATCAGTTAGCTAAGTTGTAACTATAAATACAGTGCTTATTCCTATTTCAACCAATATAACATTTAACTATTGGGTAAAAATAAACAGTCTTATGCCATATATATAATGCTTATTAAAATGTAACAATTTTATCATATCTAGATATATGCTCTCCTCTATCTTTTACAGTATAGTATGTTCTGTCTCTGTGCTAACTATCTAGTTACAGAAGTCCCTTTTCCTCCCTAAAAACTACTCTGTCCCTGTCTGTTAGGAGTTAATGTGTTAATTACTTTTCTTACTTTAAGTTAGTAGATTACATTGTTAGTCTTTACGTATGTACCCATATGATTTCTCTACAAATATTACATGTGATACAACATATATGTGTGTATGTATACTTATACTTAAACATATACTCCCGTTTGAAGTCATTCAGACAGGAAAGTCTTTTCCTTCCTATCTGCAAGAGTTCTACCAGAAAGTTATTTACAAATGTTCAATTTTGTGGGCTGCCCTTATTTAAGAATCAACCCCTAAGGTCAGTGTGAATTCATGGTTTGTGTGCTAAATATGTGGTGATGAATGCATATACTCACATTATCCCCTGGATTTCTAATTCTTGTGTTGCCTGATGGATTGATCACCTTCTTTCTTCTTATGCAGATTTGTAAGTGCATGTGGATGTAATTCCCTAAATGTGATGTTAATGTGTACAGTGATTCAATCTTACATGTCCCTTTAATGGAAGTTCATTTCCTACAATGTCCTTGATTTAAAGTTCTTCCCGGTTGTCCAGTTGTGTCTCTGCCAGCCTCTGGTGTTGATTGAAGTTAACACAGGTCTAGATGTCTTTGTCTTTACTTGACTGTTGTCTCACCTTCATCATCGATCTCTGGATCTCTGTCATCTGGTTACCGGAACATACAGGATCATTTGTGTGTAAGATTGTTTTGCCATGGTGCGTGTGTGTCAGAGTGATTTTTGTATTGGGTGAGTTCAAGTGAGATTTTTTTGTGAACATTGTATGTATCTTCCTCTGTGTGTGTGTGGGAGAGAAGTTCTTATCATGAAGTGCTTTCTGCAGAGGTTTGTTTTTTGTTTTTTTTTTTTACTTGATGGAGAGGTTTACTTATATAATGGATCATTCTAATTCACATTCTTCATATTCCCGGGCATCTTATGTCAGAGTATGGGCTAGTTGATCATATTTTAAAAGTGATTTCTGTTGTGCTTGGGGCATTTGGATCTATATTTCTTCTAGGGCTTTTTCTGTACTGTTTTCAGGCATTACATTTTGGGCATAATGGTGTTTTACATGGGACGCATGAAACCATGCATCTTTCCCCATTATCATGATGGATGTAGGAGTAGTGAGGGCTACTTCGAAGGGACCATTCCACCTGGGTTCTGTAGGTTTGTCTTTGGTGAAATTTTTCACATACATTTTGTCTCCTGGCTTGATGTTATTCCTTTGGCAAGTCTACTGCTTCTAAGAGTTGTGATATGAGATTTTCATATGCTATCTTTCTTTCAGCTGTTGAGACAAATCCCCTGTTCTTCCATGTTTGTTCATTAGCAAATAAAATTCCAAATGCATAAGCAGAATCTGTATATAGGTTAACACTTTTTCCTTTTGACAGCTCAAGTGCTTTTATAAGCCCTTTTAACTCCACGCCTTGAACGATGACATAACTTGGCAGTGAAGCATGCCAGAGTGTTTTGTCTAGTGTCATTACCATTGCCACAGTCACCCTCCTCCCTTTGACAAAATACAAAGAACCATCTGAAAATATCTGAAGTTTGGAATCATTGAGTGGTGTATCCCTCAGAGTTCTCTGGTTTTATGTACTGTCTCTACCATTTGGGCACAGTCATGTTAGGGGTTTTTCTCCCAATGGTAGCTCAAGGATTAATGTAGCTGGATTCAACGGTGCACATCTATATAAATCAAATTGACATTTGCCAGCAAAATGATTTCATACCGGGATATCCTTGATGATGTAAATGCTTGTCTGCTTTGGGACTTCAACAGTATTTCTAGCTAGTGTGCAGAGTAAACATGTAGCTTGTACCCCAGCACTAATTCATTAGCTTTTTTTAACCAAGAAGGCGGGAGTGGCAATGCTATGCAAACAATGAACCATGCCTCTTGTGACATGATCTAATATTGTGCTGTAATATACAATAAGTCTTTAATTCAACCCTAGATATTGCGTTAACACTCCAGAAGCTATTCCTTGTGCCTCATGGACATACAAATGAAAATCTTTGTGAAATTTGATACTATAGGTACTGTGGTAAACATAACAACCTCTTAGACCCAGATACCTTTGGATACATCCTTTCTCTAGAACACTCTCCCTCAAGTATATGTAGTTTTCATGGCAATGGTTCAGACATTAAATTGCATTAAGGTTGGAGCTGATATCATCATGCAGAAGAAAGCTGTTAAAACAAGGTCCTTGACAACATATTGGAGGCATTATTTAAACTGATACCCATTATAACTAAAATTTGTCAGGAATATATGATTAAAAAACAAGAAAACATGGAGGGGGGGGCAGGGACTGAATCATTTTTCTGTATCTCTACTCCAAAGCCTAGGTACCTTCTACTGAGCAAGTGGGTGATAAATATTGTGGGATAGAGGTGAAAGACCTGTGGGTCCCAGGTCAGTTAGATGAGCACCCTTTTAATGAATGAATGAATGTACCTGTGGACTGATAAGAAGAGGATCAGTGATGTGGGAGGTGGGGAATGGGGGAGGCTTGGTGTTAGTCCAGTGCTACATAGCCTCAGTTTCCTTACCGTTTAAATGAAGATAATGCTTGTGCATTGGAACTCAATGAGATACTATATTGCTTAGTAGACTTTAAAGTGCTGGTTATCTGGAAACTCTTATAATTAGTATCATCTAATTTCTCTGTGCCTAGAAGATTACTCAGTTTGGGTCAATAGATTCCCTGGGAGGAAGGAATAAAGCTGACCTCATTAGGTGAGCCATCAAAGTGGGAATGACCTGGGGAAGCAGAGGGGCAGCAGTTAGAAACCAACAGGGGCAGAACCAAGATGGCAGCATAGTAACAGGAGCTTCTATGAATCTCCTTCCAACCAATCATTACAAAGACTGAGCAAAGCTACTACCTCACTGCGGAAAACTTTGAATTGGTGAAAAAGGGTTAAGTATTGCGGGAGGGAAGCAAGCTTATCCTTTGGGGGTTTTCCCAAACAGAGCCTGGTTTTTGGAATTGAGCTCTGAGTTCCTGACACTAAAACCAGGTGAAACCCAAATTTCCAGTTTCTAGCCCTTTAAAGAAGAGTATCTTGCTCCTGGGAGTCTGTTATTTTATTTTTCTTTTTTTAAGGCCCTTTCTGAGCCCCCACATGCCTTCAGCAATTAGCATTAGTGGGAGGTGGGGTATTGGGGAGAGCAGCAATAAGATCTCTAAAGCTGCTCCCTTAGCTCTGAGAAGCATTTCAGGGCCTAATAAGGGAAAAACCCAAGGAGGAGATCTTGCTTACAGCCTGCACTCTTCAGAGCAATACTTGGCAACTGAGGATGGTGCTGGAGAGAGTGGCCCACATTGTAAAAGTGCAGCTTCCCACCTATCTAAAACAGCACCAAGTCCCAGAGAGCATTACTGGCTTCACACAACTCACAGTTTCACAATGGCTTCATTTAGGACTTTTCCTGGGTGTATTTACACTGCTATGATGCCTCATGATTTGTTGATTCCTCCCCAAGTAAGAACAACAGAAAGATAGCTTGGTTAATCTCAAGAATCATTACAGCTCTCCGGTAATGTGGGGACTCACAGACAGTTTGAATTTACCTTCTAGGCAATCAAACTCAGAAAAGGTTCTCCATCACTGACCTAGGCCCTTGGAGTCTAACAATGCTTTCTAGTCCAGATCCTGCAGTTATCCATAGGGCAGGAGGTCAGAGACCCTTCTCTGGACCTTAATTTCCTATCTACACACCAGAGGACTACTGAAGTGAGTTCCAACTCTGAATTCTGTGGGATGGGTGAGCTTTCTCGATCCCTTCCTCCTCCTGTCTAGTCCAGCTTTATATTTTTTCTTTGGCCAGCTGAGAACATGGTAGTAAATAGCCTTACTCCGTTGCAGGAGAGATTTTGCAGCATCCTCTAAGGTCTAAGTGGTCTGGGCTGAGATGGGACCCAAGTGGGCCAACAGCCTAGCACTATCTCAGCAACAAAGTACCAGAGCCGGCAGAGGGCATCTGGTCCAAGAACCACAGCATGTCTGATCAGTGGTCATTCATCCTCTGCTTATCCATGACTGTCAGTTATGTGGCCTCTTTTCCCCTCTGGAGAGCTCTGCTTCTGAGGGCTCCCTTAGGCTGTGCTGACATTGTCTTCCCTCCAACCTGCCCCCTTCAGTCCTAGCTCTCCCCACTGGGGCCATATAAAGCAATGTTGACCTGCTTCCACCCAAGGGCCCTACAGGTTCTTCAGAATGGCTTCTCTCCTTTTCCATTTCAATCCTCCCTCTATCATGTCCTTCAGCAAAACTGTGGGTTGCCACAGAATACTTGAATGTTTCAATAGCTGTTTTTTGTAGGTTTTCCTCCCCCCCTCTATTCTCTGCCCTTCTGCCTTGCCCAAATGGACATAGTGAATGTGTGAGCCTGAAAAAAAATCTCATCTCCTTGTGGCCAAGCTTGGGGTGATGAGCCTCTGCTCACTTGGCAAAGGACATCCCTTTGATAATGAATACATGCTTCGAGCTCAGGGCCTGCCTGGCTCACTGCTGCAGGATTCTAAGCCCGGTATGATGGCAAGGTGTAAATGGATGACCCAAGACAGTTATTTGTGTGTCATCCTGGGGCTGAGTTTTGCATGGAGCTGCCTTGCCATACCCAGGATTAAATGCCTTTATTTTTATACCCATTTTCTTCATACACAGCTACATTAGTCAACATACCTGTTCAAATAAGGATAATTGGATAAGTGATACATCACCTTTTAACAAATTATTTGATTAACATCTTTAAATTATTCTATACCCTTTTTTATAACTATTGACTCTGACAGAATACACAAAGGTTTTTCACAAGATAAATTATTTCATCACAGTGGCTTAATTTTCTCATTAACCTGTGAGGAGTGTGAGCTTACAGAAAATCAAGGAAAATCTCTCATTTCCTTTAATAGAAATAGATAATCAGAAATTTTAGAGAAAATCAAAAATCAAGTGGATGGATCAAAGGGGTACTAATTGTTATTCAGAGTCTGTTGGGGAGTTATCTAAGAATTGTTTTGGTCAGTAAATCAAGTCACTGAGGCATGATGAGTCATGTGTACCTATGGGCCTCTCCTAACAAATGATTTATTTACTGGCTTAGGAGAATACGATTCAGAAAATGGAAGTAGGGGATTTGGGGGCACAGCTTTTGCTGGGAAGTATATATCTAAGGAAAAGTTAACACATGATAGCCTTTTGGGTTTGGTTTTGTGAGTCTGGTCTTTTGGTGGTATATATGGAAATAGCGTGCAAGTATTCTCCTTTTAAATCACTTTTTCTGAGACTAGGGAGAGTTCAATGATCATGTGAATTCTATTAGTAAGGGATGCTGATGAGAGAAGTCATACAGAGGGGGCTGAGTGCGCAATTCTATCCTACCAAGAAGCCACTTTGTGACCTTTTTAGCTTCCACGAGTGACCGTGTCAAGATATTGTGTCCTGATGGTTCCCAGCAGATAGACCAGCCTCCTGGGGTCTCTCTTGCCATAGCTTGTATATGAGAGCTCTGGGTTACCTACCTGGCTAATTGAGACATTTAAAGTCATCTTCATGGATGGAGGTTTCTCCAACTTTATCTAAACCTGCAGTGCCCAGAAGTGCAAATAGCATCAATTCCAGGGGTGGCCCAGCCTTCCTGGAGCACAGAAGGACCCCTACTTCCCTGACTCCAGAGAGCAGGTTAACTTCTAGTTTTTTTACATTGGATTTTAGCCAATTTATTCTTTGTTTGGAAACCTTTTGGCTAGGGTAACCTATTCCAATTTTGGACCACTGCAATTGGTGGGAAGTTTGCCATGACAATCATCTGAACTTTACAACACTTCAGCTGCGACTCACTACTCTATGTTCTTTCCTCTAGGGTCAAGGAGAACCAGCCAAATCCTTCTTCAGCTGGCAGTTGAACTTGCAAGCAGAGCCATGGATGCTTGGAATTGAAGAGACATTTGTGACCATCAAGTTCACTCTTTGTCCATATAAGAATCTTTAGGACATTTGATGTGACAGATGTTCATTTGGCCTCCACAGAAGAAGGGAAGAGGGAAGGAGAGAAAAGAAGTCTTTCAGGGCCCTCTATCTGTGCTAAGCATTTTAATTTATTTTTTATAGAAAAGATTTTATGTAATTAATTAATTTAGCATATTTGTTACATGATTCATGTTCTTTCCCTCCCCTCCTAATGCTCTCTCCCTGCCAAAACCAATGCCTAATTTATGCTAAGCATTTTACAGATAGAACAGCCTATAGATGGGAGGTTCTGAGTTCAAATCTATCCTCAGATGCTTCTAATTTGTATGACCTTGGGAAAGTCACTTAACCCCCATTGCACAGTATTGATTCTAAGGATTATATGTAAGGGATTAAAAAAGAAAGTTTGCATCATGTTTTATCCTGTTGCCAAATGATAATAAGTTGGTAGTCCTCTCAATCATCCCCAAAGTCTCTTTGTGCAATCTAGCATTGCATTAAAAGACTGTCTCCAATTTCCCCTTTTTTAAATCAAACATCCCTCATTACTTCAACTGTTTTTCTTTCTATGGCAGTGGTACCAGTCATTGCCCCATTAAGTCCAATGCTTTTTTTGTGATTTGGACTTTTTGTACTCAAGGATAGGACCTGATATCAATCCCCAACAACACTGATCTTATCACCTTCCATCTACTGTACCAGTTTCCTGAGCTTCTTCTGCATCCTATCTGCTTCTACCTTCTCTATCCACCCAATTTTTTCTTTCTCTCTCTGTTCTTTCAAGTTTCAAAATTATGTTTTCTGCCTGTCTATAGAATCAGTAGAACAATAGCGGTCACCATTTACCAAGCTCTTTACAGATATTATTTAATTTGATCCAAGTCCCTCATAGGAACATTGAACAGAATGAGTTCAAGAACAGAAACTTCAGAAGATTTGTCTGAACTGATGCAGAAGGAAGTGAGTAGAACTCGAAGGTAATTTATACAATAATGTGTAAAGATTAAAATTTAGGAATATGGGGAGACTGAGGCATCTGAGGCAGGTAGAAATTAGTTTCTCTCTGCAAGGAGTATTATATTTTTAAAGGTTTATTGAAGATTAAGGATTAAAGAAAATACAGGATAAGAGATACTTCCTACAAAAAGCTACAGATTTCCTATGAAATCAGCTGCCTCACCTCAGAAATGGGATGGATTCACATATTTTTTGAGTGTAGGAATTAGATTCCCTTAATATATTAATATTGCAACCTATGTGCTAATGTACCAGATTCATGGGTATATTAGTTCTTGATCATTGTATTTAATTGATACTCTACTAATTCTGACCACTCTCCAAATCTACAGTCCAAAAGTCAGAAGAATTCCTGGGTTGGCTGCCACAGGGTCCTAGTTCCCACTTTGTCAGACCAGATTCCATACCAGGTCACATGCTTAATTAAACTTCTCTTTGAACTTGTGGTTTTTAGTTAAGCCAATGTTAAATCTTATGCCATTTCACATGATCATTAGTTACCTCCTGATTACCATTCCTTGATCCTCCAATAAAAGATTGAGGACATATGTAGTTTACTCTCTCTACCACCATCAGAGGAGCACACAGGTTGGATCCCTTGCTCTTTAAGCCTTGTCTCTGAGTCTTTCTTCCTTTATAATATTCCCTCTTTCTCTATTTCCCCTTCACCCATTTTCCCTCAGTTTCTAACTCTCCTCAGGTGTCCACCCAATAATATATTAATTTATGTCTTCAGGCAGGGATAATCCATACTTGTCCCAAATATTATCTTTTTCATTATTTGGATGGAGGGAAGGGGGATAGAAAAATAGATTTTGGTTAATTGGAAAAAATTGAGAAAAAGCTCTTTTACATCGCAGGTGTCAAATACATAGCCTGCAACACTCTCAGGTGCAGTCTGAACCAGGTAATCAGGAAGGCAATTAGGAAATAGTTAACAAAAGAAAATACAGTAAAATACATAATTTAAATGTTAAATTAAACTGTGTGCTTTAGGCATCCTTATGTGAATATTTAGTCAAAGAAAAAGTCATCCCTCCTCTAAAGGATATGCTGTTGGTGTCTGACTTTCCCAAAGTCACTTCCCCATTTCACAATTCTATCTCTTCCCCCTGCTCTCCATTCAGAACATCCCCAGAGTCAGGGACAAGAAGTTGGGATACCCCTATGGTTTGTAACAATAAAGGTGCATGAAATAAAAGGAAACTAAAGTCAGAGATGATCTCTCTAAGGTCCTGCTGAACATTAATGTGATTATGGGAGTGGAGAATCTATCATCTGTACATAGAAGAGACAGAACAGTAAATTAATTGGGCAGCAGGGATTCTACTATGGACCCAGCCATGGGATGCTAAGAATCAGGTTTCATAGCAGATATGCTTCCATGTGACATTTTATGCCACAAAGAGGAAAAATATAGGTGCAATGTGAATCTCTGTGTGTAAAAGGAGACAAAATTTACACTGTCCTTTCTATCTCCTGGATTTCCCTGCCAAAGGGGAGCAAGACCAGTCCCATTGCATGACCATAGCTTATACTCCAACCAAGGCTAGAAACATTCTCTGGCTCCACAGCCCCAAGGGAAATGGCCTAAAGGAAAGAGTATGGGTCAGTCATAGAAGCTACAATCCTAGAAGTTGGGAGACAAAGAAGATTGTATGTCACTGGGACAGAAGAGAATTATAATATCTCAATAGCATTGATGATGGTGACAACTCACATGCTTTTTGTACTGTGAATTTTAAAACTACTCCATCCTACTCGGGCTATACTTTAGAAGATTTGATTTAGCTATTTCCCGATTTTTAACAATGGAGATACTTGGTCTAACATAATCAGGTCTTGGGAACTCTACATTGCTCTACCCTACTTAGTTTAACAAGGTCAGGAATGTCTGCACCCATACTCAAGGATTAAGTATCTAAGAAGATGACCTTCAACAGACATGTGCAAAAACAGCTGACAGACACCTGGGCTGTCCTAAATCAAGCTAAGCTATCATTGGTGCAGATGAGATGCAGGAAAGTGATATAAAACCATCTATATAGGTCACGTCACTTCTTCTCTTTGCTCTTTCCCCGGAGAGCCGACTCTGGCTGGCAGCTTGCTAAGCATTCTGACATCTTGGCATGGTGGCAGTTATTTGTCTGGGTTTTGGTGGTGAGTTTGCCCTTGAGCTGATTCATGTTCAGGCATCTTGGCTGAGCCCTCTTGGTGTTCAGGCTGATTCCTTCCTCCTTTACTCTCCAAACCCTTACCTTCCTAGGGCCTCTGGTCTTTCTCCTGGCACAAGTCAGGTGGGAGAAATTCTACAACCTTTCCTTCTTCCTTCTTCTTAACTTCTTTCCACTATATTAATTAAATCACCATAAATTTCCAGCTGACTTGGGTATTTTTAAATATATTTTTATATTTGGGATATCCATGGCGACCAAATAATTAATATAGTTTAGGTCACAAAGCTATAATTATCCTTTACAGTTTTGGCTGACCATGTCGGTTGTGACGAAATACCCTCAATCTTCTTAACTTTCCTAAACCTTTTCTCTACTGTGATTATGCCTAAGTTCAGCTTTTAATAGCTTATTTTGATCAGCTGTAGAGGTAAGTGAATTTGGATTTTTTTTGTTCCCTCTCTCCTTAAATTAGATAGAATATAGCTGTGTTTTTTTTTTCCTTTTTTATTTTTTAATCCAAAGTGGCAAGCCTGGGAAAGCTGTTTAGCTATGGATCCCCTTTCCCTCAGGGAACAACTGCCTAGATTACTCTTAATTAGGAGTGAAGATGATCTAAAGAGTGTTTTGGCATTGCCCTGCTCCCCATCTGTTTTGTGAATCCCACTAGGAAAGTAATTACCAAACATATATGTATATATATATATATATATATATATATATATATATATATATATATATATAAATGAATACTAGCTTCTTCAATATTTATATGGCATTTGAAGAATTAGGGACATCGAGGAATTCAGCATCCCTTCAATTTTTTATATTATTTGGTAATGTCATTTTTGTACTCCTCAGTACTGTGTTTAGAGATGCTAACATAAAAAATTATTTGAAGCTGAAATTCAGAAAAACATGCAAAATTCTGAAGCTAAAATATAAGAAATTATGCAAGTGTCTGAAGCTAAAATACAGAAAATTATAAAAAAAACATGCAAGAGAAAACACAGGAAGATATTTTTAAAAATTGAGGCTAAAATGCAGGAGAACATGAAACTCCAATTGGATAATCTAAAATGTTTCTTACAGGATCAATTAGCAAACATCCACCCCACCACAAACAGGTCTGGACATGACGACAGACCTGATTCTGAACCTCTAAATGAGGAAATTTCCTTCCCCGAAATAGAGATGGAAAACACCTTTCCTATAGCTCACTTAAGAGACTTGTTCTCTCATGGTCTGCAAATCTTGGCTGAACATTATCCCCAAGACCCTTCCCCTACAATCCCAGGTTCTCATGTTCCTCCTCCTACACAAAACCAAATTCCAGCCCAAAGGAAATCTCATCCTTCTAAAGAAACTCATCTTAGTCAAACTGACCCACAGGTACCAAATTCAATTAGAGGCCTGTTTCCTCTAAGAGAAGTACCTGAAATAGGATGGAATGGGGATGTGGTAACTTTAAGGCACAATATACCATTTACTCCCCAATAAATGAATGAATTTACATAAAATATCCCCACATATGAACAAAATCCCTTTCTAGTAACAAAAAAGATGACAGACATATTTTTTCAGTATAATCCATTTTACAAGGACATTGAAAACTTGCTACAGGCTTCTTTTAACTGAACGTGAGAAAAATAAAACAATTGTTCATGTCAACAAAACCTGGGGGTACAATGCAGCATATTGGCCATCTCAGGATCCCAAATGGGACTATAACGAGTCTGAGGATCTTTTACAACTACACTGTTGTATAGAGGTCATCTTAACAGAAATGATAGAGTATGCAGACAGTACAGATAAGTGGACAGAATTTGAAAAAAATTAAGAAAAAAAATAGGAAAAAAAAAAGAAAAAAAAACCCAGCTATATTCTATCTAAATTAAGGAGAGAGGAAACACCCTCCAGATTCATGGAGAGAATAATTGAGTTTGAGGTAGATACCTGGATTTTGACCTATCTAAAGAAAACTGCATAAGACAAGTTAGAAGGCACATTGTCAATAACTCTTGAAAAGTAATTAGGGATTATTTTAGAACACATTGCCCAAGATGGCCAGAGATGGAAATTGCGGAAAATAGCTCTATATATTTCAAAGGGAAACAAAGAAAAGGAGGAAGAAAATAATAATATCATGGAGGAAATAAGGAAAGAATTGAGATGTTTAAAAAATAAGAAGGCTAAAATGGAAAGTGGGCAAGATACTCAACCAATGACAGGTGCCCCTCTCCAGGAATCTAATTATCAATCTGTTACCTGCCAATTCTATGAGAAGGGCCACAAAATGATAGAGTGTAGAAATTTACTCAAGATTATCAGAAGAAATAATGCAGTTTAAGAACAACTACGAAGTGAAAATTATAGAAATAACTATAATAATGATAATGGAAACCACAGCTTTAGGAATGATAACTATAGGAATAGATATTGGGAAAATGATAACTCAAATCATATGACTCCACAACAATATGAATTAAGTGGTGCTTGTCCAAACAATACTTGAAGTGCTTATGCCCCTCGGGGGTTGCCCTTTATGGGGGTACCCAGGGAACTTCCCAAATACTATAAAGGTATCCAGGGTGGTGGGGCTGGGGCACAGGAATCAGAGGATATAACCTTTGATTTTCCAGACCCTGATTCATGACCTACTACCCACTGTCCCTATCCTGACCCTTATCATGTCCTACTACCCACTGTCCCTATTCACTGCCCCCCTATACTAATGAACCCCATGTTACCTTAAAGGTGGATAACACCTATTATGATTGTCTTTTAGACACTGGAGCTTCCAGGGATGTATTAAAGAGTATACCTGATTTACATTGTTATTCTGTTGGCTCAGAGAATTAATGGGAGTGTCAGGAATACCCCAAAGGGTTAAAAAACATTCCCCTAGAATGGTGTCTATAGGACCCCTAGAGGTACAACATTCCTTCTTTTTGATGCCTGACTCCCCTTTAGATTTGCTGGGGAGGGACCTTCTATGCAAACTCAGAGCCACAATAACTTGCTCCCCAGATGGTTCCTTATCATTGGAAGTACCTGAGGAATCTTTAAATTTACTCCCTGTAATTCTCTCAGAGAGTCAGGAGGAGAAAGAGTATCCCACCTTTGTAATACCTGCAGATATACCAGAGTCTCTTTGGGCCACATCTTCTTCCGATGTAGGCTTACTTCAGTCAGGTATTCCTGTGCAGATAAAAACTAAATCTAGGCCACCTCCTTCCATTCTTCAGTATCCCCTCTCAAAAGAGGCAATTGAGGGTTTTACCCCAGTAATTAACTCATTAATTCATCAGGCAATAATAATCCCTTGTAAATCTGAATACAACACACCCCATCCTGCCCATTAAAAAACCAAAAAGGATGCCCAATGGCAAGCACCTCTATAGATTCCTACAGGATGTGAGGGTCTGTGAACAACCACA
Organism: Monodelphis domestica; assembly: GCF_027887165.1. Classification (NCBI taxonomy): domain Eukaryota; kingdom Metazoa; phylum Chordata; class Mammalia; order Didelphimorphia; family Didelphidae; genus Monodelphis; species Monodelphis domestica. Next base: position 426,207,837 of record NC_077230.1, read on the forward strand.
TTCTAAAGAGACACTCCAAAGTTTTTAACATACATATGATTTTTTTCTATTCCTAGCACAGCTACATCCTTTACCATAGTAGACTTGTGCTCAGCCTTCTTTTCCATACCCATACATGAGGACTCCAGGCATATCTTTGCCCTCACCTGGAATGGCTCTCAATATACCTGGAGTCATCTGCCATAGGGTTATGTGGAACACCCGAGTTTATTTGCACAAATTTTGAGCCAAGACACAGATAATATAACATTTAAAAATAGCAAATTAATCAAATACATAGATGATCTACTCTTGGCTTCAACAGACACAGAAGCATGTCAGGAAGATAGTAAACACCTTCTTTTGGAATTGCACAAAAGAGGACATGAGATCTCAAACGGTAAAGTTCAGTGGTGTCTCCCTAAAGTAGAATATTTGGGGTTCATCCTGACTGCGGGTGCCTGCTCAATTTCTCCCAAATGAATTGAGAGTATTCAAAATTTAAGCACTCCTACCACTAAGACACAGTTGAGAGCAATTTTAGGAGAAACAGGTTTTTGTAGACAATCAATTCCTCACCATGGGTAAATTACTAAACCCCTTATAGCACTAACAAGGGATGCAGTCCCTGAACCCCTCAAATTAGAGTGAGAAAACCTGTCAGCTCTATCAGAGCTAAAAGAGGTTATCCTGTCTTCCCCTGCTCTAGGCATCCCAAATTACAACAAGCCATTTACTTTGTATGTACATGAGTGAAGAGGGGTAGCTTCAGGTGTTTTCACTCAGACTTTGGGACCTTCTCAAGTGCCCAATTTCTTATCATTCTGTCAAATTGGACCCAGTAGCATCAGGAGCACTACCATGTCTTAGAGGAGTAGCTGCTACAGCCTTACTAGTGACAAAAACTGTTGATCTAGTATTGGAATGCCCATTAACAACTATGTTCCCACATGAGGTAGAAACATTGTTGCTAAAGCATAGAACACAGGCATTCTTGGATCAGCGAATTTCAAGGTATGAAATAACTTTGTTAAATAGAAAAAAAGGTTATCTTGAAATGCTGTACAACTCTTAACCTTGCCACCTTGCTTCCAGATTTACCAAGTTCAGGAGAACCATTACACAGTTGTGAAACATTAGTGTCCATGGCAGAAAAGCCTCGAGATAATCTCTTGGATACTCCCTTAGACAACCCAGATCTGGTCTTATTTACTGATGGTTACTCTTTTATGATGGATGGCATATGCTATACTAGAGCTGCTGTAGTCACAGAATTTGCCACTGAGTGATCAGCTTCACTGCCCTCTAAAATTAGCGCTCAAGGGGCAGAACTCATAGCTCTGAAGCACACTTGTATAATTGCCAAGGATAAAAAGGCAACAATTTATATGGATTCTAGCTATGCTTTTGGCATTTGTCACTCAGTTGGGATGCTATGGCTCCAGAGAGGATTTTTAACCTCAGCTGGAAATCTATAGCTAATGCAGAAATTATTAATGAAGTTCTTTCTGCTCTCCAGCTGCCTGAAGCTCTATCTGTAGTTCATTGCTCTGCCCATACAGGTGGCACTGACCTTGTCTCTAGGGGAAATGATTGAGCAGATGATGCGGCAAAGCTAGCCGTCATAGAAGGGCCTGAATTAATTTTAACATTAACAACCTCTGATGACTTAAGTTTATCACTTTCCTATAATGAAAAGGAATTGGAAAAATGGAAGAAAAATTTCAAAGCAAAACAGATTGAGTATTGGTGTCATCTGAAGGAAAAGCCCTGCTCCCTAGAAGTTTCTCTCACCAAATTTGCCAATCTATTCATAGAAATGGCCACTTTGGCACCCAGGGCATTGTGGACTCTGTTAAGAGAGTATGGATAATCCCTGGTATAACTACTATAGCCTCTAAAGTGTGTACAGCCTGCTCTACCTGTCAAGCATATAACCAACATGCATTTTGTTGCAAAGCCTTTGGTTGGCGTCCTCTGGCTTACACAGCTTTTGAGCACCTACAGATAGATTTCATAACAATAGTAAAGGCTGGACATTATAAATTTTGTCTAGTCATAGTAGATCACCTGACCAGATGGCCAGAAGCATTTCCTGCAACCTGAGACAGTGGTTTTTGTTGCTAAGGTGCTTTTAAAAGAAATTATTCCTCACTTTGGCCTGCCAGCACATATTGATTCAGATAGAGGATGTCATTTTATTGATTCTCTCCTAAATCAAATATATTCTTGCTTGGGAATAATCCCCAAATTCCATGTTCCATATCATCCCCAGAACTCAGGCCAAGTTGAAAGAATGAACAAAGAACTTAGGTCCATGATTAGCAAATTATGCACTTAAACACATTTAAATTGACTTGAAATTCTCCCTCTGGCCCTATTTTATCATAGAAGCAGGCCTAGAGGAGACGTACACATCTCATCATTTGAGATGCTTTTTGGACATCCACATATACAGGCTAAGCCTTTCTCCCCGGCATATACATCACTATTAGGGGGAGATACTACTATTGCTTCCTATATACAGGAATTACAGCACAAACTGCATGAACTCCATGAATCTAGAGCTGCAGTACAAGCCGGACCACTAGACTTTTCACTTCATGACCTGAACCTAGGAGACAAGGTTTATATTAAGAATTTCAAGCATACTGGAGCAATTCAGCCTTCCTGATAAGGGCCATTCCAAATATTGTTAACTATTCCAACATCTATAAAGATTGGAGAGAAGGCCTCTTAGATTCATTGTTCACATGTAGAGAAAGAATCTTCTGTTGAGACTGATTGACTGTATCCTATCACATGCATTGGAGATAATAATCCATTGACAAGTGGATACTGTTTTCAGGAACACATTGAATTCCTGATTTTCCCCCCTTATTTATATTATTGCTTTCCTTTTATTTTGATTACAATATTTGAATTTTTCCCCTTTTCTCATTTCTTGTACTTAAGGTACATACAATCAATATTAATTTTATTCTACAATAATATAAGTTTAATGCATATGTACATGTATACTTGCTATAATATTAATACATACCCAAACAGCTTTAGACTATGTGAACCTGCCACTTATTGATAATTGTTATGGGACTGTGATTAATGTTTGTGTCTGATTCTAGGAAACAGGATCAAAAAGGTGCACAGACTTAACCTGAATAGTGCCAAAAGAGCACACAGGTCGAAAGAAAGAAAGAAAGAAAGAAAGAAAGAAAGAAAGAAAGAAAGAAAGAAAGAAAGAAAGAAAGAAAGAAAGAAAGAAAGAAAGAAAGAAAGAAAGAAAGAAAGAAAGAAAGAAAGAAAGAAAGAAAGAAAGAAAGAAAGAAAGAAACCAATCCAGATAGGATTGATGAACTTCTAATCCAATGCAAAGGACTTGAACCTAGTGTGAGACTCAAGCTTGACATATGTTAAGATAGGCCTTCCTTCTATCCACACTCTTTGTGAAAATACTTACTGATAAGTGCCAAAGTTTGACAATCATCGTGGCTCCCTCTATTCCTGATAATGAAGGAAAAATCAGATGAGGGAATGACACTTCCCTATCAAAATATAATTCTAGTTACTTTTCTTCTTATAGTATGGCAACTTCCTGTAGTCTTGGCTACAAATGGGTAAGTGAAATATTACTGCACTCTGTCCTACAGACTTGTGGGATAGAAATTACTTTAAATTATACCTATACAAGGGCCTATTATTTTTTCCTTTGTATTTTTGTTTTTTTTTTTTCAATTCTTTTAATATTTGACTCATATACCCCCATAACTCAACCATGTATCCTGTGTTGAAGTGGATGTTTTTTAACACCCACTTCATGGGGGATTGTATTTCAATAAAAATCCAAGATTTTGAAAATGTTTTTTTCAAGAAAGATCTTCAAGGAAGATGCTTGCTAACTCCTAAATCCAGAGAATAAACTTTTGCATAAAGATGCCAGAAAACCTACACTACATCATAAAGATCAAGAATGAACTTTGGGTGTTGTTGATTGAACATTCATTGTAAATGTACACTTTTATGCCAAAGGGACTGCCCCTAATTTAGTTTTTTTTTTTCAATGTGCCTAGCAAAACATTGGTTTTGCTTTCTCTCTTTTCTATTCCTCCCTAACTATTGTAATTTCCTCTTAGAAATTGAATATTGTATACATCTGTAGTTGAAAGCTCTTTAGGACTACAAGATGATTATGTTAAATGATCAATGGGGAGACTAGTCTCCCAAATGATCATCAGAGGGGATTGTGAATTTTAAAACTACTCCACCCTACTCAGACTGTACTTTAGAAGATTTGATTTAACTATTTCCTGATTTTTAACAATGGAGATATTTGGTCTAACAGAATCAGATCTTGGGAACTCTATATTGCTCCACCCTACTTAGTTTAACAAGGTCAGGAATGTCTGCACTCATACTCAAGCATTAAGTATCTAAGAAGATGGCCTTCAATAGACATGTGCAGAAACATCTGACGGACCCTTGGGCTGTCCTAAATCAAGCTAAGCTATCATTGGTGCAGATGAGATGCAGGAAAATGACATAAAATCATCTATATAGGGCATGTCACTTCCTCTCTTTGCTCTCTTTCCCTGGAGAGGCGACTCTGGCTGGCAGTGTGCTAAGCATTCTGACATCTTGGCATGGTGGCAGTTATTTGTCTGGGTTTTGGTGGTGAGTTTGCCCTTGAGCTGATTCATGTTCAGGCATCTTGGCTGAGCCCTCTTTGAGTTCAGGCTGATTCCTTCCTCCTTTACTCTCCAAACCCTTACCTTCCTAGAGTCTCTGGTCTTCCTCCTGGCACAAGCCAGGTGGAAGAATGGGAGAAATCCTACAACCTTTCCTTCTTTTTTCTTCCTCCTCCTCCTACTCCACCTTCTCCTCCTCCTCCTCCTCCTTTTTTAAACCTTTACCTTCTGTCTTGGAATCAATACTGTGCATTGGCTCCAAGGCAGAAGCGTGGAGAGGGCTAGGCAATGGGGTCAAGTGACTTGCCCAGGGTCACACAGCTGGGAAGTGTCTGAGAGACCTGATTTGAACCTAGGACATCCTTTCTCTAGGTCTGGCTCTCAATCCACTGAGTCACCCAGCTGCCCCCATTCTTCCTTCTTCTTAATTTCTTTCCACTATATTAATTAAATAACCATAAATTTCCAGCTCACTTTGGTATTTTAATATATTTTTATATTTGATATATCCATGGCAACCAAATAATTAATATAGTTTAGGTCACAACGCTAAAATTATCCTTTACAGTACCTGCCATGTAAAAAAGACTTTCTCCACATAGAATCCTTTTATACACAGAGCAAAAGATTATTCATTTTCCCAGATGAAGAAACTGAGGCTGTGAAAGGAGCAGGCACACTTACTACATAGATAGTAGACAGAAAAGGAAGGATTCTATGCTAGTTTTGTGATTCTGAGCTCAGGGCTCTTTCTACCACAACACATTGTGCCATGCGACCAGGAGGGCAGAATGTCACTTATCTCTATTTCTCTCATGCCAAGGAAAGAAAGTGCCAAACAAAAGGTTGGGGGCCCAATTCGGCTACTCACCATAGATTATAACATTCTTGGTTGCGGAGCGTGTCAAGCCAGTCAATGAGTTGGCTGCATTACAGGTATAAGTTCCAGAAAGAGTCATGGATGCAATAAATGAAAATGTGGCTGAGTTGCTGACTGGTTGTCCATTGTGCAACCAAGTGAATTGGACTGGTGGATTAGAAACAGCAGAACAGCTCAAGGTAATATTTGCTCCAATAGGGTACTCATCTACTGAATGGGCAATCGTGGCAATATCTGGGCCATCTGAAGGAAAGAGAAGTTTTACATATTGAGATTATGGAAGAAAGAAGGGGCATCTTCTAGTCTGTAACATATCACCAGGGACTACTGTGTCTCCCTGATCCTCCATTGAGCTGGGAAATTCACAACTTGTCCTCTACTTTTCAAGTTTGGATCTGTACTTAGAAGACCTTAGAGCAGAAGTTCCCAAACTATGGCCCACAGGCCACATGTGGTCCCTGAGCCCATGTATCTAGCCCCCACCTCATTTGCATAAGGGGTGCCTCTTTCCTTGGTGTTTAGTAAAAGGAGCACTGTATGTGGAGGTGCTGCAAAGCGAGGCATCACTCATTTACAATAATACGTCGAGTGACAAAATCCTTTGCATGGCACCTTCAAGCCAGGTACCAAGCAAAGGATTATGTGACTGCACAATGGAAAACTTCAGCATGGTGATCAGTGATTTAGGAGAGGGGATTTCACACTGTGTATAATGCTGCCTGGTTAGGGATAGGGATTGGGTTAGGTTTTTATAGTCCGGCCCTCAACCAGTCTGAAGGACAGTGAAATGGCCCCCTGTGTAAAATGTTTGGGGACCTCTGCCTTGGGGCTTCCTCCAGTTCAGCACTATGACTGACCACCCTCCACCAGAAAGCATGACAAGGCCAATCTGGACTCGCTATAGATAAGGGTGTTGGGAACCTGAGAATTTTTAGATATAGCTTTCAGAGAAGTGACTGAATTAGTTTCACATCTGGGAACTCACCACAAGGCTATAATCATGTACCATATAGGAAGAACAAATATACTCACAGGTAACATTCAGTGTGAATGGATCACTCCTATTTCTAAACAATGGGTTCTCAATTTCACACACATAGGGTCCTTTGTTTTCCCTTCTTGTAAGATTGCCGATAGTGAGTATCTTCTTATCCGGGGACAGCTGTATCCTGCTACCAGATGGGGCAAGTCCATTTATGAACCACCGGTAAGCGTGAATTTGACCTGTACCCTGGCATGTCAATGAGAAGTCCTTGGTCTCCACTGCAGTCCTGTTGGAGGTGAGAATGGTGGGTTTGGACAGTGGCGCTGTGCAGAAAATAGACAGAAAATGACTATGTTGGTTCTTTTTATTACCTTATAACGAAATAACTCATTTGGAAGTGGCCTGTCTAAGAACTTGGCAAGGCTGGAGGTGAGAGACCAAGAACCTGTGATTTCAATGGCAAAGACACCCCTTTCTCTGGTGCAGATCACAACTCATCCAGGCCTTAGGAAATGTTCATCTTCAGTTCCTGTGGCTGACAAAGGCATTCACATGGAGCTTAATCCCCTGGTGCTAAATCTTTCTGGGCTGAGGCAAGCTGATCCAGGGATGACAGACCCCTTCATCTAGAACCTGGGCTTGGATTTGAATCCTTTATAGCTTGGCAGAACCATGTGAAGATTAAATTTGTCTCTATTCTGATTATAACAATGAAAATACTTAACTCTCCCCTGAATGTGAAGATTAAATTGTAACCCCTGTCCATGTTTAGATTTTAATCACCAAAAGTGTATACAACTACTTAAAAGTAAAAGTTAAGTATGGAGATCTGCCCATTTTATATCTAATCACCAAAAGTGAAAATATCCCACTTAATAATGAAGTGTGAGGTCTGTGACCCATGTGTGCAATAGTGGGTGACAAATCAGAGCCAAATGACTGCCTCCTGGGCAGTCCTAGAGCAGGACTTCAACTGTGATTGGTAGATGTGGAATTAGGGGAACGTATAGGAAGTGACACAAGAGAAAATGTCTTTAAAGGAGCTGTTAGTTCCTGTGAAATTCAATTTTTCATTCATTGATGCGCTTACTGAACCTGTGACCCTGTTCCTGACTGGACTGACTTGTGGTAAGTGAAAAGCTGACTCTTAACTGCTGTTTTTTTCTCTGAAGAGAACAGCCTCAGGAAATACCTATCCTCTTGAGAAAGGCTCCCTGTATCCCCAGGGCCTTAGCTACAAGTGCCAAGGCCCCTCCAGCTAAGAACTAACTCTCCCTGCCCAGGGGCCAAGAACAAAATAATTTCTGTTTAGGCTAGATACTTTACCTTATCCTCTCTCTGATTTCTTACTTGACTCTTTCTATATTTTGTAAATAAATTGTAAATAAATCTCTTTGGAATTAATTAAATTCATGGTGATCAACCACACTCTTAAATAAAAAATTTAACCCTTTTTTATATAACCCCTATTTTCCCCTTATAACCATTAAGAGTTTATGTTTCCTTGGCCTGGAATTCAAAGAGCCAAGGTTACTTAACAACATGGCTTTTTGAGGATATTTGGGGAGCCTGGAGAGAATGGACTAGGGACAGGCCAGAGGGAGATTGTATTCAGAAAGGGGAACATTACTTTAACTCTGAAAAGGAAAAAAAAAAGGAAAGGCAGAGAGTGGGAATAGATCACTTAGTAGCAGAAGGAAGAGCCTCAGACTTGGAGTCAGGAGCGGCTTGGTTCAAGTTTAGAGATTTTGAACCCACAATAACATCTCTTGTGCCTAGGACTGTGTTTTTCTACCAAGAGGCAGTTAATACCCTTACAGAAGATTCTGGAATTCCCTACTTTAGGCTCATCTTTTCCTTAGGAGTTTCCTTCCCTGAAAGATAAGAATGAGAATGTTGAATGTGATCTTCTTCAAGCTCAGATATGGTTTTATGCTGGGAAGCTAAGCAAATGAGTACTAATTTTCCCTGAGCCTTCATGGCCCAAGGAGAACCCATTCCTTATCTCTAGTTGGTCTTGCCATTGAGAGATGTGTGCGTACCAGGAATAATCTCTGGGGGCAGATCCAGTAAGCTTGCCAGGCTTCCTTCCTGGGTCATCCTTGGCCATCCTTGGCCAGCTATCTTAGGATTCATTTCAGCATCCTTGACATTTCATCTTGGTTTTTGTAGTTTGTACTCCTTCTCTGGGTCTCTGTTGGGAACCTTAGGGTGAGGAAGAGTGAGCCTCTCACTTGTATCCAGTAAAGCCAAGTGGGACTGGCCAGGAAGGTGACAAATCTGAGGTCAGCTAGCCACATTTTGAAGTGGGAGGAAAATATGATGGAACAGAGAACATGCTCCTGGGCATTTAGAAGGTTTTGCCTGGCATGGCATAGTGACTAGTGTTGGATTTAGAGTGAGAAAGACCTGAGTTCAAATCCTTTCTCAAAATGTTATTGGCTATTTGATGTTTAGCAAGTGCTTATCTGGGTCTCAGTCTCCTCATCAGTTAAAAGAGTATAATAATCTCTCCCTCATAGTTTTTTTTTTTAATCAAATGAAACCATCTATAAAACTTTTTAAACCTGAACATAGACTGAATAACAGTTCAGAGGAGGGAAAGTACAGAATATGAGTCTGAATGCCAAAGATAGACACATGCTTTCTGAGCAGAAAATACATACCCAGAACTATTTGAAAGGCCTGCTGACATTTTGTGAAGGGCTACAGTTTAATGACAGGCTAGGAACACTGAAAAGTAGTCTATAGTCAATAGGGAGTCATGAGAAGAGAAGAAACATGAGCACACACATATTTAATTGAAGAACAAATTGAGGGCACTAGAGATGCTTAGAAAATCAAAAGAGTTTAATAAAATCTAAAGGAAATAAAAAATAGAATTAAATAAAACTGGATCTATTTTTTAAAATAAAAATACAATTAAGTAGATGACCCACTGATTAATTTGATTAAAGAAAGAAGAAAACAGTATTACCAATAGCAAAAATGAAAAGCATGAATGAGTTAGCAATAAAGTTTAAATTAAGGAAATTCTGAGCACTTATTTTGAGAAATTATGTGCCAGCAAAACTGAAATTTAAGTGAAATAGATGAATATTTACAAAAAAATGAATTGCTCAGATTCACAGAATTATAAATAGAATATTTGAACAACTCAATCATAGAAAAAGACACTGAAGAAACCATAAATGAGTTCTCTATGAAACAGTTCCCAGGATTAGATCAATATACCAGTGAATTATCACACTGAAGGAACAATGAATCTCAATGCTATATAAACAATCTTAAAAATATAGGCAATGAGGGCTAGTGAGGTGCTCAGTGGATAGCAAGGCCTAGATTCTAGAGGACCAGGGTTCACATCTGGCCTCAGACACTTCCTGGATGTGTGACCCTGGACAAGTCATTAACCCCCATTGTCTAGCCTTTACTTCTCATCTAACTTTTGAACCAATACTTGGTCTTGATTCCAAGATGGAAGGGAAGAGTTTTCAAAAATAGGTAAAGAAAGAATCCCAAATTCCTTTTGTGATACAAATATAGTTTTGATACCTAAACCAGTGAAAGCAAAAACAGAAAAAGAAATACAATACTTAAATAATCCTGTACCAGGAATAGAAATTGAACAAGCCATCACAGAGCTCCCTAAGACAAATTCCCTAGGACCTGCTGGATTCACAAGTCAGTTATATCAAACATTCAAAGAACAACTAATCCCAATATTATACAAACTATTTGACAGAATAAACTAAGAAAGAATTCTACCAAATTCCTTATAAGACACAAAAATGGTACTGCTTCCAAAGCCAAGATAGTCAAAAACAGAAAGAAAACTACAGATCAATCTCTTAATGAACATAGATGCAAAAATCTTAAATAGAATACTAGGAAAAGGTCTGCAGCAAGTGATCTTGAGGGTGATTTATTATGATCATGTGGGGTTTATATCAGGTTAATATTAGGAAAAGCATCCACATAATTGACCATATCAAAAAGCAAACCAACAAAAATCACATGATTATTTCAAAAGATGCAGAAAAAGCCTTTGATAAAATACAACACCCATTCCTATTGAAAACACTAGAAAGTATAGGAATAGAAGGGCCTTTCCTAAAAATAATAAACAGTATATATCTAAAACCATCAGCAAACATGGTCTGCAATGGGGATAAATTAGAAGCATTCTCAATAAGATCAGGAGTGAAACAAGGATGCACATTATCACCTCTATTATTTACCATAGTACTAGAAATGTTGTTAGGATAGATGAGTGTGCACAAAGATACTTGTGCGTGAAAGAGATTTAAGTGGAAAAGCCGATGCACAGAGACAGTCCCACTCTCTCGGCATTGGAAGCCTGGGTCCAGTGGCACGAAAAATTGTTATGTCTGGAGACTTCCTCACCTGCATTGGATAGCCGTGTTGTCCTTTGTGCTCCAACACGCCCTAAGCACTCCACAGTGCTTTGCTGCGTCGCCCTCTCAGCCGTTGAACCTTCTTATTGGTTTCTTCCATCTGTTCAGCCGAAGCAGTCTTCACATGCTGGGTGAGCAAAGCCCTGGTTCACCATGGGTCAATGACCCGATGGCTACCCTCACAAGGTTTGGCCGGCCTGTCGAAGCCGTTGCCCGGGGTGTGGCTGCTGCCACATGCTAGCAGCTACTGGGAGCCACAAGTGAGAGCTGGGTGTCAGATGGGGGTCAGAGGCTGGAGAGCTACCATAGGAGGGCACGACAAGCCCTCCATACCAGAGATACTACACCTCCCTGAGCACCCCATACGGACAAGTATCTTTGTGCACACTCATCTATCCTAACCCTGTCCACCATCTTCAAGACCTGCGGTGATGGAGGAGTGATGATGCAACAGGTGGAGGTGACCACTGGCAGTTGTAGTCACGATCCTGCACGTAGACGGCCCATGGACCAGTGGTCGCTCAGCCCTGTGGGCAGCAGGGATGTTCAGCAGCATCCTGGGCAACTGAGCAGCCCTCTCTAGGACAGCACTGCTCACCCTAATCAAAGGAGGGGACTAGAAAAGGTGTCCCAAACATTGCCTGCCCTACAGACACCCAGTCAGCACACCGCGGCTGGCAGGTCATCCCCTTTAAGAGGTCAAAATCAAAGAAAAAATACAAAGAAACTCCTATTAGGAGCATGGAACATCAGGACATTACTTGACAGAGAGAATACCCCAAGACCTGAGAGAAGAACAGCTCTAATAGGTAAAGAACTGGCGCGATATAACATCAACATCACAGCCTTAAGCGAAACACGCTTACCAGAAGAGGGATCACTCAGCAAAACCACCACTGGATACAACTTCTTCTGGAAAGGTAGAGCCTCAAATGAAGACAGAATCCACGGTGTTGGCCTGGCCATCAAGACCAGTTTGCTCAAACAGCTGCCAGACTTGCCTGTGGGCATCAGCGAGAGGCTCATGAAGATCCGTTTGCCTCTTAGCAAAGACCAGTATGCCACAATCATCAGCGCATATGCCCCAACACTGACCAGCACAGAGGAGACCACCGAGCAGTTCTACTCTCACCTGAGTGCCATCCTGCACTCAGTGCCCACAAATGACAAGCTGATACTACTGGGAGACTTCAACGCCCGTGTTGGCCAGGACCATGAAAGATGGAAAGGAGTGCTCGGCAAACACGGCATGGGCAAAATGAACAACAACAGCCTACTGCTACTCAGAAAGTGCTCAGAGTTCGAACTCACCATCACAAACACTGTGTTCAGAATGGCGAACAAATATAAAAGAACGTGGATACATCCAAGATCAAAACAGTGGCCATCTCATTGACCACATCATTGTACACCGGCGAGACATCCAGGATGTAAAGATCACCAGAGCCATGAGAGGAGCTGAATGCTGGACAGACCACCTATTGGTTAGAGCGACTCTTCAAATGCTCATTGTGCCTCACCATCCAAAATGCACCCAGACAGTTCGCACATTTTACAACGTGAGTCGTCTTAGAGATCCATCTTATTTGCAAACATTCCAGTGCTGCCTGGACAACAAGCTGTCTACCAAGGGACAACTCACTGGAAGCTCAACCGAGAAATGGAGCCATTTCAGAGATGCAGTGAAGGAAACATCAAAGGCAGTCCTAGGCCCAAAACAACACAACCACCAGCACTGGTTCAATGAGAACAACACTGCTATTGAAGACCTATTGAGCAAGAAGAACAAAGCCTTTATGGAGTGGCAAAATAACCCAAACTCTGCTCCTAAAAAGGACAGATTCAAGTCTCTCCAAGCCACGGTGCAACGTGAGATCAGGAAGATGCAAGACCGATGGTGGGAAAAAAAGGCAGAAGAAAACCAGCAGTTTGCTGATATGAAAAACTACAAACAATTTTTCAGTGCCCTTAAGACTGTCTATGGGCCATTAAAACCCACCACCACTCCCTTGCTATCCTCTGACGGTGACACTCTCATAAAAGATAAAAAAGGCATCAGCAACAGGTGGAAAGAACACCTCAGTCAGCTTATCAACCGACCATCTTCAGTCAACCAAAGCACCCTTGACCAGATCCCCCAAAACCACTCCATTGAACAACTTGACGTCCCTCCTTCAATAGATGAAGTCCAAAAAGCCATTAAACAAATGAGTGTAGGCAAAGCACCAGGTAAAGAATGGATCCCAACCGAGGTGTACAAGGCCTTAAATGGAAAGGCACTCCAGGCATTCTACATAGTACTGACCAGCATATGGGAAGAGGAAGACATGCCCCTAGAACTCAGAGCTGCCTCCATCATAGCCCTATACAAGAACAAAGGCTCATGAGCAGCCTGTGACAACTACAGAGGCATCTCACTACTCTCCACTGCTGGAAAGATCCTCGGCTGTGTTATACTCAACAGACTCCTGTCATCTGTCTCAGAGCAGAACCTGCCTGAATCACAATGCGGCTTCCGACCAGATCACAGCACCATCGACATGGTCTTCACTGTGAGGCAAATGCAGGAAAAAAGCCTTGAGAAGAACCTGAGTTTCTACATTGTCTTCATAGACCTGACTAAGGTGTTCGACCCAGTGAACAGGGACCCATTGTGGGTGATCCTCAGCAAGCTCAGTTGCCCAGCAAAATTCGTCAAACTGATCCAGCTCTTTCCTGTCGACATGACAGGGGAAGTCCTATCTGGTGGAGAGACTTCCGATCGCTTCAACAGCTCCAATGGGGTGAAACAAGGCTGTGTCCTCGCTCTGGTACTATTCAACCTATACTTTACCCAAGTATTATAACATGCTGTGATGGATCTAGACCTGGGCATCTACATCAAATACCGACTGGATGGCTCACTATTTGACCTTCGCTGGCTGACTCCAAAAACAAAGACAACAGAGAGACTCATCCTGGAAGCTCTCTTTGCAGATGACTGTGCTCTCATGGCCCACCAAGAAAATCATCTCCAAACCATTATGGACAGGTTCTCCAATGCATCAAAATTGTTTGGCCTGACTATCAGTCTCAGCAAAACAGAGGTGCTTTTCCAACCTGCACCAGGAAGGCCAACAAACCAGCCGTGCATTACAATCGATGGCACTCAGCTTTCTAATGTCAACACTTTCAAGTACCTGGGCAGCACCATTGCCAACGATGGGTTCCTAGACCATGAGATCAATGCCAGGATCCAAAAGGCCAGTCAGGCACTTGGGTGGCTGCGCTGCAAAGTCCTCCAACACAGAGGTATAAGCACTGTGATGAAGCTCAAAGTGTACAACGCAGTGGTCCTCAGCTCGCTCTTGTATGGTTGTGAGACATGGACACTGTACTGGAAGCACATGAAGCACTGGAGCAATTCCACCAACGCTCCCTCCAGTCAATCATGAGGATCCGATGGCAGGACCGAATCACCAATCAGGAAGTCCTCGACAGAGCCAACTCCACCAGCATCGAAGTCCTGGTCCTCAAAACCCAGCTACGATGGTCTGGACACGTCATCCGCATGTACCCACAGTGAATACCAAGACAGGTATTCTATGGTGAACTGTCAGCTGGACTCAGGAAACAAGGCCGACCAAAGAAAAGATTCAAGGATCAGCTAAAGTCAAACTTGAGGTGAGCTGGCATTACACCAAAGCAACTGGAACTCGCTGCCTCTGACAGAAGCAGCTGGCGAACCCACATTATCCATGCCACCACCACCTTTGAAGATGAATGACGTCTTGCCACTGCGCGTGAACGCTGACACCAGGCCACAACTGCACCTCCCGTAACAACTGGAGTCCCATGCCCCATGTGCCATAAAATTTGCGCCTCAGCCTTTGGACTCCAAAGCCACTTGAGGGTAGACCGTAGATGAAATTGCAAAAGACAATAGTCATTCTTGATCACCGAGTGACTACCACTATACTAGAAACATTGTACTAGAAACATGAGCCGTATCAATTACAGAAAAAAAAGAGAAATTGAAGGTACTAACATAGGCAATAAGGAGACCAAGCTATCACTCTTTGCAGATGATATGATGATCTACTTAAAGAATCCTATAGAATCAACTAAAAAGCTACTGGAAATAATCAACAACTTTACCAAAGTTTCAGGATACAAAATAAACACACATAAGTCATCAGCATTTCTATATATTTCCAATACATCTCATCAGCAAGTGTTAGAAAGAGAAATTTCATTTAAAATCATCCTAGAGAATATAAAATACTTAGGAATCTATCTGCCGAGACAAACAGGAACTATATGAACACAACTACAAGACACTCTTCACACAATTAAAACTAGATCTTAATAATTGGAAAGATGTTAATTGCTCATGGGTAGAATGAGGTAACATAATAAAAATGACAATCCTATCCAAACCTACTTACATATTTAGTGCCATACTCTTTGAACTACCAAAACTTTTTAGAGAATTAGAAAAAATCCATAACAAAGTTCATTTGGAAGAACAAAAGATCAAGGATATCCAGGAAAATAATGAAAAAGAAAAATGTGAAGGAAGGGGGTCTAGCAGTACCAGATCTCAAAATATACTATAAGGCAGTGATCATCAAAACAATATGGTACTGGCTAAGAGAAAGAAAGGAGGATCAGTGGAATAGACTTGGGGTAAGTGACCTCAGCAAGACTATCTAAAATAAACCCAAAGATCACAGCTTTTTAGACTAAAATCCAGTATTTGACAAAAACTGCTGGGAAAATTGGAAAACAATATGGGAGAGACTGGGTTTTTATCTTCATCTCACACTCTACACCAAGAACATTCAGAAAAGGTAAATGACTTGAATATAAACAAGGAAAGTATAAGTAAATTAGGTGAACAGAGAATAATATATCTGTTACATCTTTGGGAAAGGAAAGATTTGAAGACCAAGCAAGAGTTAGAAAAAATCACAAAATGTAAGATAAATAATTTTGATTACATTAAATTTAAAAGGTTTTGTTCAAAAAAACCTAATGCAAACAAAATAAGGGAAGAAGCATTAAATTGGGAAATAATATAACAAAAAACTCTGACAAAGGTCTAGTCACTCAAATTTATATGGAGCTAAATCAATTGTAGAAAACATTAGGCTGTTCCCCAATTGATAAATGGGCAAGGGACATGAATAGGCAATTTTCATTTAAAGAAATCAAAACTATTAATAAGCACATGAAAAAGTGTTCTAAATCTCTTATAATCAGAGAAATGCAAATCAAAACAACTCTGAGGTATCATCTCACACCTAGCAGATTGGCTAACATGACAGCAAAGGAAATTAATGAATGTTGGAGGGGATGTGGAAAAATTGGAGCATTAATGTATTGCTCGTGGAGTTGTGAATTGATTCAACCATTCTGGAGGACAATTTGGATCTATGCCCAAAAGGTGCTAAATCTTTCTGCACTTTGATCCAGGCATAGCACTGCTGGGTTTATACCCCCCCCCCCAAAGAGATAATAAGGAAAAAGACTTTTACAAGAATATTCATATCGGCACTATTTGTGGTGGCAAAAAAAAAAATGGAAAATGAGTGGATGCCCTTCAATTGGAGAATGGCTGAACAAATTGTGTTTTTGGTGATTGAATACTATTGTGCTCAAAGGATTAAGGAACTGTAAGAATTCCTTATGAACTGGAATGACCTGCAGGAACTGATACAGAGTGAAAGGAGTAGAACCAGGGGAATTATACACAGAGACTGATACATTGTGGTATAGTCAAATGTAATAGACTTTTCTAATAGTAGCAATGTAATCATCCAGAATAATTCATAGGGATTTTAATAAATCTAAAATTTTTTAAAAATAAATTTAAAAATAAATAAGAAGACCATCCCTATCCAAAGGAAGAACCATGAGAGCAGAAACACAGAATAAAAATAACTGCTTGATCACATGAGTCAATGGGGATATGATTCCTTTATGGCTACTGAACAAAATATTGTAAAAGCCCCTAAACAGTTTTTTCCCCAGTTTTCATTTGTTAATTGTCTCTTGGGTCATGGATGGACTCAACCTGGCTACCTTTAGAGAATTTAATTAGCTAAGAATTAAATGTTAATTCTTAGGAGTCTTCAGAATAATTTTAATTAACTAGTGGTTTCTGAATTGATGACTTTTTTAAGATATATATTTTAAAGAATGTTGTATTAAAGATAGAGAAACAAAGCAATGTTCCTACCAAGGTATTTCTATGAAGCAGGAAGCCAAAAAGAGCTCCTACAAAATTCTTCAGTTTAATTTACTTCCACCAGAATAATTTAGATTTCTTGGTGATGTTCTAGACCCAAATAAATGTTACTTTGTTTAAAAATATATTTGCCAAGTTTGAAAGATTTGCTATGTCTGTAAAAATTGTGACAAATATCCATCAATTCATAGTTTTTGTTTTTTTGTCATACATCAACTCATATGAAATATGATAGTGGGTTGGTTTGCTATTGTAATTAACTGGGATATTGTGAATTTGTGGGACTTTGGTCCTTTTTAAAATGTGCATTACCTACTGAATTACTGTTTTATTCTGAAAATCATAAGGTACGCATACTGTGGTTCATGGCCAAGTTAAAAAGGAAGTAGATCTCATTTTTAGTGAGGAACCTTTGTATTCTATCTCTCCTTGGCTGAAAGTATGTCACTGATTATAAACTATATGTTTTTGATTTTTAAAACTTTTTTAATTATTGTTTATCTTTTCATGTGCTATATGGCATCTGAGTTTTAATTTTTGTCTCCTTTTTGGATTTAGACATGTCAACAGAATTGAGATTTTTCTTTAACTTTTTTGATTTTGTAGTAATATAAGTTTAAAATACATTTTCTACAACATCAATGCATACCCCAAAAGCTTTAGACTATAAAAATGATGCCACTGATTGTTTAAAAAAAATTATGGGACTTTGCATAATGATTCTGTCTGATTCCAGGATAAGAGAATACAAAAAGAGTCATTGCACAGTGCCAAAGGACCAGAAAGCTAAACTGCTTAGTGCCAACTGAGCACAAGGTCAAAGAGACCAAGCAATCCTGATGGGATTGTTGAAAATTTTTAGCTAAGACAAGATGACTTGAACTTGTTTGCGGTTTGAGGTTGTGGCTATTTAACACGTGTTAAAGGCAGGTCTTCCTTGTCCCACATCCTACCAACTATCCCAAATTTGACTTCTACCTGGTTCCTATAATCTAGTCCCTTTTCTGTCTTTCATGGTGTGGTAAACTATCTATAATCCTAGCTACTGATTGGATAAATCCATAATTGCTTAAATCATTTTAATTGGGCCCTGATTCAAGGACCTGTTGTAGATTTATTTTTCCTTTACTTAGAATTTTTACACATAGCACTTTGATAATCTATATTTCATCCAGAAATTATTTTTTCTTATTTGGATTTCTTTTTGATGTTTTTTTATTTCTCTTGCTAATTGGTTCATACACCTCATAACTCAGCCGTGCATTCCTAAGTTATCCCTGTGTTTTTCAACACCCTCTTCAGGAAGGAATGTATAATTATTCTAAATTGCAGAATTTAAATTCTTTTTGAGATTAATTTTAGGATAAGAAAAACATGCTACCTCTCTTAATCTAGAAAGTGAACTGTTTGGAGAAGGCACAATGAAGATGCCTCCACAGACCACAAGCTGAGCCAGATGACCCAGAGTGAACTTTGGGATGTGGTGATTTGAACTGTGTGGGGTTTAAATGAATTTGTTTTTATGTATACTCTTATGCCAAAGGAGACTGCCCCTTAACTGGCTTTTTGTCAATGCACCTAGCAATTATTGATTTTGTTCTCTTTTCCTCTTATCCTCAAATTTTGTATTTTCAATGTTGGTTATGTTGACAAGATCCATTGGAGAGACCAGTCTTCCATGGATCTCAGGGGGGATGTATAATTGAAAATTTGTTACCCTAAAAAAGAACTACATTTCCCAGGATCCCACTGACATTCTGTCATTAGCTACTTCCTGTACATAGGGGATATTAGGCAGGGATGTGGAAAGACCCACCTTTTTACTTCCTGGCCTGAGCTTGGTGGTGGTAAGGTGGCTGTTTATACTGGCTGATCAGCCATGGACATGTGGTCTTTATTTTGTATCTTCTTTATTCCTTGATTTCTAATGATCATTTAATAAACCTCCAAAACTATAATATTTTTATTATTAAGACATAATTATAATTTTTACAATACTCTAAATGATCACCCTAGTGCAAAAATCAACAATATGGAAATAGATTTTGATAAAGGACACATGTTAAACCCAGTGTAATTGCATGTTGGCAATGGGGAGGTGGCATAAGGGTAGGAAAAGAACATGACTCTTGTAACCAAGGAAAAATGTTCTAATTTGACTGATTAAATAAAATTACAAAAAAGAAATCCCTGGAATGACTCCCATGAAAAAATGGACAGTGAGGTGAGTGGACCAGGAGAACATTGTATACAGTAAAAGCAACATTGTATGAAGATCAGCTGTGAATAACTTAGCTATTCTCTCTCTTTTTTACTGTACCACTATCCATTTGTTATGAATAAAATCATCTCAAGAGGATAAGAATTTAAATTTAGGCTCTTTGCTAAACATAAGAATTCTAAAGTAATATTTGGTCACCAATTTAAAAATATTACAGCTAAAGTCAAAATGACTTTTAGCTGATTCATTTACAAACAGGTGGAAAAACTGAAGATGGGAAAATGGACATGAAGAGATAAAAAGTACTGCCTAGCTAATAATACCCCAAGTTTAATCCTAATGTCTCCAGGCCACAGATGAAAATCCAAAAGTGAATCTCAACAGAAACCAAAGTCCTAATTAGGAAGCCAAAATTCAAAGAACCAGAATATGCTGAAGAATCCCTCAAGAACCTTCTGTACTCATTAAGCTAATACTGCCAAGAATCTCACCAGACATCACGCTAAAGGTAGTGTTCCACTGTAGAGCCAAAGAGCAGAGAGGGTCTCTTGACCAAAGAAACAAGGAAGGAATCATTCCACTCACCACCCCAAGTCCAACTCAAAATCCAGGGAAAAGATCTCCTCCAGTCTGGCTCATCAATATATAGAGAATGACTGAATCCTCCAGCTGGCCTTTTGAAAGAAGTTTTCTCAATGTTACTTTCTGTCACACACCCACATTAAGGGAACCAATAGCAATCTTTCAATCTGCCTAGCACTGTCCAAGTGCTTGTGTGTGGGGAGGTGCAGTGACTTTTGGTGGTATGATATTACCATAGTAAGTGACTTGCTTAACTCTCTTCCTTAGTGTCAAGTAGGGATACTTTTAAGCTCTTGACTTGTTTTCTTAAAAATAGACATGAGAAGAGGTAATCCTATCTTCACAAGAGATTGATAACTTAGCTATCCTGATCAATACAGTGATCAAAGACAACTCCAAAGGACTTATGATGAAAAAATAAATACTCTCTATTCCAGAGAAAGATCTGATGGTTTCTAAATGCTGTACAAAGAATATTTCTTTCAATTTCTTTTTTTCTTGCCTTTTTGTTGTGGTTGCAAAGTGGCTAACATGTAAATATGTTTTACATAATTTCATATATACATAGGACATCATAATTTCTTGCCTTCACAATGGGTCAGGAGTAGGTAGGAGGGTGGGAACTCAAAATTTAAAAAAAAAGGATTGTTAAAAGTAAAAAAAAATAAAGAATTTGGAGTTTGGAAGGAGGTTTGAGATTTCCATTTCATTGAGGTCCTGGGAAAATTTGGCAAATAGATTTAATCCATCTAGTATCTTGCAAAAGTTATAAAGTATAGGGTCCTCAGTTTTTGTGGATGCCTTTACTGGATAGGTAGAGGCATTGCCCAGAAGAACAGAAAAAGGCAGGAAGGAACAAAAGCCCTTATTAAAGAGGTAATTCCTAAGGTTAGACATCGCAGATCACATTATCAAAGTGATAATGGTCCTGCCTTCACTTCACAGATTATTTCATGATTGGTAAAGCTTTGGGCATAACCTACTACCTTCATTGCACCTGGCATCCTCAATACTCAGGAAAGGTAAATTTAGAACCAAACCCTGAAAAAGACCCTTACCAAGCTCTTTGAGGAAGCAAAGATTGATTGGGTCCATACACTTCCCCCTGGACTCAGTTGAATTAGAATTGCCCCCTCCAGCTAATTTGGAGCTTAGTGAACTCCTTCATGGCAGGACTTTCTCCACCACTAACTTCATCTTGGATTTTGAAACACATACTCTTACACAGTTTTCTAAATATTTTGGACCTATTCACCAAGACCTTCCCTAAACCTTCACAGGGGATGTGCAGGAAACCCAACACCTAGCCCAGCCAGGGGACTTTGTGTATGTGAAAACCTGGAAAAGTGAGAAACTGAACGAACTAGCACCCCTATTAGGAGAATCCCCATAGAGTTATTCTATTGTTATGAAGGTAAAGTTTAAGGAAGGAAACACACAAGTATATAAATAATTTTATTAACAAAAGGGAAGGGGATGGCAGGAGATGATGGACCAACTGACTATTACCCACCCAGAACTCAATAAGGTTTGTACTGGAAGCTTAATCTAACTAAATTAAAACGAAACTAAAAGGTAATTAAAAGATAAAGTACAAAGAAGGGCCCAGATTCTCACACACTTTACACTTCCAAGGTCCTTGTTAGGATCAGACTGAAGAAATCCAGTTATAAGGTCCTTATAAGATGCCAGGGAGGGAGAGAGTTTACACCTAAATCATTTCTGCCCACCAGAATGAATGGGGAATTCACACTCAACCTTTTTCTTTTTTTGAGTTTTTAAACATTATTTTATTTGGTCATTTCCATACATTATTCATTGGAAACAGAGATCATTTTCTCTTCCTAACCCCACTCCCGCCACCCCTTCCCTAGCCGACTCGCAATTCCAATGAGTATCACATGTGTCCTTGCTGCCAAACCATTTCCTTGTTGTTGGTATTTGCATTAGGGAGTTCATTTAGAGTCTCTCCTCAATCATATCCCCATCCACCTCTGTAGTCAGTCAGTTACCTTTCCTCGGTGTTTTTACTCCCACAGTTTGTCCTCTGCTTAAGGATAGTGTTTTTTCTCATAGATTCCGGCAGATTGTTTAGGGACATTGCATTGACACTAATGGAGAAGTCCATTACCTTCGATTGTACCACAGTGTATCAGTCTCTGTGTACAATGTTCTCCTGGTTCTGCTACTTTCACTCTACATCACTTCCTGGAGGTTGTTCCAGTCTCCATGGGATTCCTCAATTTTATTATTCCTTTTAGCACAATAGTATTCCATTACCAACATATACCATAGTTTGTTCAGTCATTCCTCAATTGAAAGGCATCCCCACATTTTCCAATTTTTTGCCACCACAAAGAGCGCAGCAATGAATACTCTTGTACAAGTCTTTTTCCTTATTATCTCTTTGGGGTACAAAACCCAGCAGTGCTATGCCTGGATCAAAGGGTAGACAGTCTTTTATCGCCTTTTGGGCATAATTCCAAATTGCCCTCCAGAATGGTTGGATCAATTCACAACTCCATCAGCAATGAATTAGTGTCCCTACTTTACCACATCCCCTCCAGCATTCATTACTTTCCTTTGCTGTCATGTTGGCCAATCTGCTAGGTGTGAGGTGGTGATACCTCAGAGTTGTTTTGATTTGCATCTCTCTGATTATAAGAGATTTAGAACACTTTTTCATGTGCTTATTAATAGTTTTGATTTCTTTAACTGAAAATTGCCTATACATGTTCCTTGCCCATTTTTCAACTGGAGAATGGCTTAATTTTTTTGTACAACTGGTTTAACTCTTTATAAATTTGAGTAATTAGACCTTTGTCAAAAGTTTTTGTTATGAGGATTGTTTCCCAATTTGTTGCTTCCCTTCTAATTTTAGTTACATTGGTTTTCTTTGAACTAAAACTTTAATTTGATGTAGTCAAAAGTATTTATTTTACATTTTGTGACTCTAAGTCTTGCTTGGTTTTAAAATCTTTCCCTTCCCATAGGTCTCACATGTATACTATTCTGTGTTCCCCTAATTTACTTATAGTTTCCTTCTTTATGTTCAAGTCATTCACCCATTCTGAGTTTATCTCGGTGTAGGGTGTGAGGTGTTCATCCAAACGTAATCTCTCCCATACTGTCTTCCAATTTTGCTAGCAGTTTTTATGAAATAGTGGATTTTTGTTCCAAAAGCTGGGGTCTGTGGGTTTGTCATAGAATGTCTTGCTGAGGTCATTTACCCCAAGTCTATTCCACTGATCCTACTTTCTTTCTCTTAGCCAGTACCAAATTGTTTTGATGACCACTGCTTTGTAATATAGTTTGAGATCTGGGACTGCAAGGCCACCTTCCTCTGTATTTTTTTCATTATTTCCCTTGATATCCTTGATCTTTTGTTCTTCCAAATGAAGTTTGTTATGGTTTTCTCTAATTGGAAGTTCAATGGGTATGAAACTAAATAGATAGATAAGTTTTGGTAGGATGGTCATTTTTATTATATTGGCTTGTCCCACCCATGAGCAATCAAAGTTTTTCCAATTGTTTAGATCTAGTTTTAATTGTTTGGAGAGTATTTTGTAGTTGTGTTCATATAGTTCCTGTGTTTGTTTTCACAGATAGATTCCTAAGTATTTTATATTGTCTCAGGTGACTTTAAATGGAATTTATCTTTCTAATTCTTGCTTCTGAACTGGGTTGGAGATATATAGAAATGTTGATGACTTATGTGGATTTATTTTGTATCCTTCAACTTTACTAAAGTTGTTGATTATTTCAACTAGCTTTTTGATTGATTCTCTAGGATTCTTTCAGTAAATCATCATATCATCTGCAAAAAGTGACAGCTTGGTCACCTTATTGCCAATTTTAATACCTTCAATTTCTTTTTCTTCTCTAATTGCTACTGCTAGTGTTTCTAGTACAATATTAAATAATAAATGTGATAATGGGAATTCTTGTTTTACTCCTGATCTTATTGGGAAGGCTTCGAGTTCATCCCCATTGCAGATGATGTTTGCTGATGGTTTTAGATACAGATGTATACTATTTATTATTTTTAGGAAAGGCCCTTCTATTCCTATACTTTCTAATATTTTCAATAGGAATGGGTGTTGTATTTCATCAAAGGCTTTTTTCCATCTATTGATATAATCATGTGATTTTTGTCAGTTTGCTAATGGTCAATTATGTGGATGGTTTTCCTAATATTGAATCATCCTTGCATTCCTGGTATGAACCCTACCAGAACATAGTGGATAACCCTTGTGATGACTTGCTGGAGTATTTTTTGCTAGTATCCAATTTAAGATTTTTGTGTCTATATTCATTAGGGAGATTGGCCTATAGTTTTCTTTCTCCATTTTTAACCTGCCTAGCTTTGGGATTAGTACCATATTTGTGTCGTAAAAAAAAATTGGTAGAACTCATTCTTGGCTTATTCTGTCAAATAGTTTGCAGAATATTGGGATTAGTTGTTCTTTGAATGTTTGATAGAATTCATTTGTGAATCCATCTGGACATGGGGATTTTTTCTTAGGAAGTTCTTTGATGGCTTGTTCAATTTCATTTTCTAATATGGGGTTGTTTAGGTAATTTATTTCTCTTATGTTAGTCTAGGCAATTTATATTTTTGTAAGTATTCATCCATATCACCTAGATTGCCATATTTGTTGCCATATAATTGGGCATAGTATTTTTTAATGATTGCCTTAATTTCCTCATGAGTAGAGGTGAAGTCTCCCTTTTCATCTTGGATACTGTCCATTTGGCTTTTTCTTTCTTTTTTAATTAGACTGAATAGTACTTTGTCTATTTTATTTGTTTTTTCAAAGTACCAGTTTCTAGTCTTACTTATTAAATCAACAGTTCTTTGACTTTCAATTTTTTTGATTTTTCCTTTGATTTTTAGGATCTCCAATTTAGTCTTCATATGGGGATTTTTAATTTGTTCACTTTCTAGTTTTTTAACTTGCATGCCCAATTCATTGACCTCTACCCTTCTTAATTTGTTTATATATGAACTCAAGGATATCAATTTCCCCCTGAGTACTGCTTTGGCTACATCCCATTGGTTTTGAAAGGATGTCTCACCATTGTCATTTTCTTCAATGAAGTTATTGTTTCTATGATTTGTTCTTTAACTAGCTGGTTTTGTAGAATCATATTATTTAATTTCCAATTAATGTTTATCTCTCCATGTACCCTTACTAATTATTATTTTCATTGCATTGTGGTCTGAGAAGTTTGCCTTTATTATTTCTACCCTTTTGCACTTGTTTGCAATGTTTTTGTGCCCTAATACATGGTCAATTTTTGTGAATTTACCATGTGATGCTGAAAAGGTGTCTTCCTTTTTGTCCGTATTTATTTTTCTCCACTTCTACTAACTCTAATTTTTCTAAGATTTCATTCGTTTCTCTCATCTCTTTCTTATTTATTTTTTGGCTTGATTTATCTAGTTCAGATAGAGGAAGGTTCAGATCTCCCACTAGTATAGGTTTTCTATCTATTTCATCCTTGAATTCCTCTAGTTTCTCCTTTAGAAATTTGGATGCTATGCCATTTGGTGCATACATACTGAGTATAGATCTTTCCTCATTGTCTATACTGCCTTTTATCGGGATATAATTACCTTCCCTATCTCTTTTAACTAGATTTATTTTTGCTTTGGCTTTGTCAGATACCATGATTGCGACTCCTGCCTTCTTTTTATCAGTTGATGCCCAATAGATTTGGCTCCATCCTCTTACTTTCACCCTATGCCTATCTACCTTCCTCGTGTGTGTTTCTTGCAGACAGCATATGGTAGGGTTTTGGATTTTAGTCCCCTCTGCTATTTGCTTGTGTTTTATAGGTGAGTTCATTCCATTCACATTCAGAGTTATGATTACTAGCTGTGTATTTCCTAGCATTGTGATTTCTACTCCTGGTCCTGCCTTTTCTTCTTTCATTATTTCCTTCTACACCAATGTTTATTTATAATCAGTCCCCCTAGTTCCCACCCTTATTTTACTTCCCTTTCTACCCCCCTCCCTTATTATTCCCCCCTTATTTTCCCCTGTATTATTTTTAAAATTGCCCCCCACCCTCTCCCTCCCTTGTACTGCTTCCCTCTCCACCAGTCCATTTTTTACCCTTCTACTCCCCTATTGGGAGTCAATCTATTCTCTTCCCCAATGGATTGTATTGTTCTTCCCTCTTTGGGTCAGTTTCAAAGCATATAAGAGTTGAGTATTTCCTATCTCCAACCTCTTTACCCTTCCAGTGTATCGATGTTCTCCCCTCTCCCACCATGAACTTCTTTGTGACATATAAATTTACCTCCATTTGTTTCTTTTCCCATTTCTTTTAGTATTAACTTTTCTTAGCTCTGGTTTTTTTTTTTGTGTGTGTATATATATGTATATATACACACACATGTATATGTATTTATGCATGCATATATCTATATACCTATTCATGTCTTGTCCTTTCATCCTATACAGTTTGTCACTGTCCCCTCTAAATGTAATTCTTCTAGCTGCCCAGGTGATAGCAACATTTTTTAAGAGTTACCAATGACCTCTTTTCTTATAGGGATGCATATCATTTTAACTTATTGAGTCTATTAAAAAAAATTTGTTATTTTTTCCCCACTTTTTTAATTACCTTTTGATGATTCTCTTGAGTTCTGTGCTTGGACATCAAATTTTCTGTTCAGGTCTGGTCTTTTCTTTATGAATGCTTGGAATTCTTCTATTGTGTTGAATGACCATACTTTCCCCTGGTTCTTAAAGACTGAATTTCATCCCTGGCTTTTTGGTCCTCCTTTTCCTTCTGGTATGATTTTCTTTGAAGGTCTTCTTTCATCCGCTTTACCTTGTCTTTCATCTCCTTTGGCCCCTCTTTCATCTTCTTTGTCTCATCTTCCATCTCCTTTGCCTCATTTTCCAGCTGGCTGATTTTGGCTTTCAAGACACTATTTTCTCATTTTAGTTCAAGTGCCTCTGTTTCCAGATGATTTATCTTAATTTTTAAGTTCTTTTCCCAATTGTCTTCGACTCTCTTAATTGTGTTTTGAGTTCTTCCACAGCCTGTATTCAATTTTCTGGGGTTTCTGATTTATTGTTTGCTGATCTCTCCCCCTCTGTTCCGTTTGCTAAGGAGAAGCTGTCTATTGTAGTTTCTTTCTTCTTTTTCTGTTGTTTGCTCAAATTCACCCCCTTCTTTACTCCTCATATTTGTCTGTGCTTTTTCTCCTCTCATATTTTTGGTTTTGGGGGCTTCTGTCTTGGAGCTTTAACAGAAGGTCTCTGGGGGAGGGTTGTTGGGAGTTTGAGCTTCCCTGTCCTCTGGAGGGTTTTGATTGGATTAAAGTCCAGCAGTCAATGAGGATGGGTGTGGAGCCTGGGCTTCTCTGAGTTCTGGAGACATTTGATGGGATTAAGTTCAGCTTAGTTGGGCTGGGTGTGCTCTGAGTCCAAAACTTCCTGGAAGGCTGGAGCAAATATGGAAGATCTCCACTGCTCTGGTCAGGCTGCCAGGTCTAAGCTCCCTCTCTAGCTCCTTCCCCACTGCCTGTGTTGGACACTCTGATCTTGGTACAACCCTGCTTGCAAGGTATCCCCTTCAGACCAGCCCCTTTGCCCACCCAGCAGTTCCCATTGCCACTGGAATATCAGTGCTCTGGGTGGGAGGGGCTATGGGTCCTGGGACCTTCTTTCTTTCTTCCCCTTAAACCCTAGTGTTCTAGGATTACAGCTTTTCTGGGATGTACCTTTTGAATTAAGTCCAGAAGGAGGGTTCCTTGGCTCTGTCTTGTTGTTAAGTTTGATTTTCAGTCCCCTGGGATCATTCAGTTTGCGATCGCTTAGGAAGGATATTCAGAGGTCTGAACTTCTGCTCCTTCTAGGCCAACATAATGACTCCCCAACCTTTTTCTTGAGAATAATCCAAGGCAGGCAGGAGCTTCAAAGATGATTCACTGAGAGAGACTCCCAGATTCAAGGCCTCTGTGTCTGAAATCCTAGCTTCAGAGAGAGACCATTGTAAGCTACCCAACCCTTAGAATCTTGATGCAGTCAGCTCTGCAGAATCTTCCGTGCGGGGAGTCAATCAACTTTGTAAATTTTTAGCTATAATATCCACACCCACAGACATAAAACTGAAGGGGCAGAATTTTTGGACTCACGTCTATCCCATTCAAGTCTTTGTTTCCTCTCCCCATCCCCACCCCATCCTGCTTGGACAGGAAAAAAGAGAGGATGCAGATTGCTGTGAACCAGAAGGAGATCTCAGGTAAGTGCACAACAGTCCAACCTATCTGAAATGAATTTTTTTGAAAATAGTAATGTTGATTATCATGAGTTTTACTTAGTTATTTAGTCTCCTAAACAGGGGTGTAGGTCAGAGAAAGTTTTTTTTCACTTTTTTGCTATCTCCTTTGGGAGACCAGAAGAAGTAGATCTGAACCCCTTTACTTTCAGAGGTCTAGATAAAGAGAGGCAGTTGGAAAGTTCTGGGTCCAGTCTCTGACTTCATCAGGGGTCCTGCCTCTCTCATACGTGTTTGGAAGTAGTTGGCTGGATCTTTGTCCAACAACAAAAGAATCTTTAAGTGACTTTAGATACTGTTTATTTTAAAGTGGAGAAATACAGACAGTTTGGTCTGATTTACAGAGAACTTTTCCCGTAAGAACCATGGGGGAGGCTAAAGAGTAGTTTTGAGCAACTGTCAGAGGCCTTTTCTTCTCTGACTGAGGGAAGCAGAGGAGCTGCATTCAACATCTCTGCAAACAGAAACTGACCTTTTGAGTGTCATAAATTGCTTTAAGAAGGTTTATGAATGAGAATAGGCTAGAAAGTTAGAGGTTAAATCTTTAGTCAATGAGTGTAGATTAAGTCAGGCCTGCTTGCAGACAAGAAGAAAACTCCCTGAAGAGTTAATTTGGGGGAGGGGGTTATTTAGATATTGAGTAAAATAGATTTCCTATCATATTCCAAACTCCTAGTTTCTATCCTATTTCTATTCCTGCCTCTACAAGAATTGAATAGATATTGTATTAAACGGCCTCCATCGTCCATCTACCACCTGCAAATCAGATTAACCTCTGACAGCTTTATATGATTATAATAACTGGCCATTACCATTTTCTTACTAATATTGAATACTCTATGTGCTTAATTAAAATTATTAAAGCTTTTAATATGAGTAAAATATCCAGTCCATTTGAACAAGGTGAACCAAAAATGCTTTTAGATCCTCAGAATCTCATTCTCCAGAAGAGGGAAATAACAATGTTGAATTATTAATTCATTGTCCACAAGGGAAGTGAAAAGTATAATTTTTAATTTTGAGAATTTTTGAGTTTTATTTGAACATTTTTTTGAATATGGAATTTTCATGAATGAATTTTTAACATCTAAATTTATCAATGGTGACCTAATATGTGCCTGGCAAGCATTTTTTAAAATGTTGTTTTGGTTTTATACTAGGATACTCACTTGGAATTTTTATTTAATTTTTATTGGTATTTCTTTTTAATTTTTTTCACAAATGGTGAGTGGGCTCATTTCTAGGTTTGTAAAACATCATAACCTGTGTTGTGTGTTTTTTCTTTTATGTTTATTTCTATATAATCTGTGTCCTTTTTTTCTTACTTTAAAAACACAATTACTTTGGTATTGTTAGGCACACCGTATTAGCTTAACAAATATGGCTGATAAATTTCTAGTTGCTACAAATGGATTTTAATAGAAACAAAAAGATGTTAGATGTGAGCTCCTGAGGTTACCTTTGCATAGTGTTCAGAGCACCAGTATCAAGTCAAATTTCTAAGGACCAACAGAACATTTCAATCAGGCCAAAATAACTGAATGTCTACTATGTCTGGCAGCAGAATTTAGTCCTCTACATGTTTATGAGCAAATATCTGAAGAGTCAATTAGTTACTGTTGGAGAATTTGGTTATAGGTTTCTCATGTTCTCTTTTCCAGCCAAGAAAACTGTTGGAAAACCTGTCTATTGCAAGGGAGACTTCTGCAAAAGGAGAAGAAGGTCTCTGAGGCCTACATCAGAGCCACAGGACTTGAAAGACTCAATAAACTGTTGGAAATAGGGGATATAAAGTCGATGTTTATCAGGAGCAAGCTGGGAGGGGCCTATCTATGATCATCAAGTATGAAGGGAGAAAAAAACTGCTGAGCAAATTGGAAAACATTATGGGAGAGATTAGATTTTGATGAACATCTCACACCCTACAATAAGATAAATTCAGAATGGGTAAAAGGCTTAAATATAAAGAATAAAACTATAAATAAATTAGATGAACATAGGATATTATACCTGTCAGATCTATGGGAAAGAATTTAAGATCAAGTAAGAGAAAGAATTACAAAATATAAAATGATTAATTTTGATTACATTAAATTAAAAAGGTTCTGTACAAACAAAACCAATGCAACCAAAAAAAGAAGGGAAGCAACAAATTGGGGGTGGGGTCTTTATAACAGAAGCCTCTGACAAATTTAAAATAATTCCTCAAATTTGTACAAAGCTAAATCAATTGCACAAAAAAATCAAGTCATTCCCCAATTGATGAATAAGCCAAATAAGTTTTACAAATAAATATCAATGAAAGAGAGGAAGAAGTCTCTTTGGGCCAAATGGAATTAATTCCCCTGAGTGAGAGGAAGTATAGGATTTAGGTCTTGATGAGTGAAGCTGAGAAGAGGGATTTCAGTACTGACTGTTCCCTAAGGGGCTCTGAAAAAAGGCCCCTCAGATTTGGCGTGGAATCAAGTATTGGAAAGGAAAACCATCCTATGTGCTCGCATTTGTTTTTGTCTCACATTTTGGTTCTGCCTCCTAATACTGTAACCATTTCCATTATTCTTATATCTGTTATGGTGATATGTGAACAGGGATCTTTGATGTTACTATTGCACTTGTTTTGGGGGCTGTGAACTGTGACATAGGAGACAGCAGACTGCATCAATAAATGTTGTGTGGGTGATGATTGCTGCATCAACTGGCCTTTCCTCCATCTCTCTCTCCCTTTCCTTAGGCCTCCCTATTTCCTGGATTACAACAATGTTGAAGAATATTATGTAAAATTAAGCAGCAGCAAGTTTGAGAGAATTGACTCCAATTTTGAGAAAAGCTCTACTGTGAGGTAAATGCTATCATCAAATAGCATAGAATGTTACAAAGAAAGCTTAGAAGGAATGAAGAGTCAATCTATGAAGCAAAATTCACCATCATCTTATTTTGAGAAATTGCCACAGCAACCATCACCCTGAGCAATGAGCACTCAACAACTTAGAGGCAAGAGCCTGCACAAGCCAAAAGATGACAAATGACTAAAGGCTCAGATGATGGTTAGCATTTGTAAATTAAGGTACATACATTGGTTTTTTAGATATAATGCTAATGCACATTTAATAGACTAGAGTATGGTGTAAATATGACTCACAAGCACTGGGAAATTTGCTACATTGGCTTTATTTGGTGATCTAAAACCAAACTTGTAGCATTTCAGGGGTCTGCTTGCACATACATGTGTAGTGCAGGGATCAAGAAATACTGGGTCATTTCATTTATGTCTGGGGTCATTGAGGACTTAGACATGTAGATGGTTTCTAGGCTTTGAAGTTCAGAGAAACATTAGATTCTTCTTCAATCTGCCAGGAACAGAGTGGGATCAGTGTAAGGCACAATTGCACAGAGAAGGAAGGTATCTTTGGAGGCCACTACAACTTGGGGAATATGTCAAGGCTGCAAAAGACTATATGGAGTCTAACTGATATCTGAAGCCTAGATATCCTGTAAGCTTCTCCCTGGCCAGTGCTCATCCATCCTATTTCTGAAGACCTTTATTCAAATGAAGCTCACTACTCTTGAGAGAGCCCATCTGACTTTTGAATAATTCTTGGTATTCAAAGGAGGTAGTCAATGAATCCTACTTGCCTCAGTTTTATCATCTATAAAATAAGCTGGAGATAGTAACAAAGCACTTCAGTGCTTTTGTCAAGAAACACCAATTAGGGTGATAAAGACACAGACACACCTGAAATAACTGAACAACAAGTTTTCCTTTTCTGAAATGGAAAATTTGTGATTCCGAACCATACGGTCTGTCTCAATCATATTCTCCCTTTGGCTCCTCTTGTTTGGGACACGCTCCTGGAGGGGGGCAGGGACTGAGTCATTTTTTCTGTATCTCTAGTCCAGAGCCTAGGGACTTTGTACTGAGAAAGTGGGTGAAAATATCGTGGGATAGAGGTGAATGGCCTGTGTAGCCCAGGTCAGTTAGATGAACACCCTTTCAATGAATGAATGAATGCATGTGTGGACTGATAAGAAGAGGATCAGTGATGTGGTAAGTGGGGAATGGAGGAGTCTTGATGTTAGTCCAGTGCTACTTATCAGCCTCAGTTTCCTTACCACTCAAATGAAATTAATGCTTGTGCTTTGGAACCCAATGAGATGTTATATTGCTTAGTAGACTTTAAAGTGCTGAACATCTGTAAAATCTTGTAATTATTAAATACTAATTTTCCTTCACCTAGAGGATTTCCCAGTTTGGGCCAATAGATGCCCATGGAGTAAGGGATAAAGCTGACCTCATTAGGTGAGCCATAAAAGTGGGAATGACCTGGGGAAGCAGAGGGACAGCAGTAAGAAACCAACAAGGGCAGAACCAAGATGGCAGCATAGTAGCAGGAGCTTCTCTGAATCTCCGTCTAACCAATCATTACAAAGCATCTCAAAAGGACAGAAATTAGAACAAGAGGAGTAAAGGGCCTCTCCTCCTGGACACAGTGTGAAAGGTAGGCAGTGGGTGAGGTTTCCTATGCCTTAAGGCAGAGAAACAGCTCAAATCAAAGCACTAGTTGACCAAGGCTCAGCTCCCCGGAAACACCTACTGAGCCACAGTTAAAGCCAGGGCCAGGAAAATTTCCATATTCTTAAAGGCTGACTGAAAGCACCATAGACATAACCCTGAGGGGTGTGCCTGGCCTTGGCATTGAGACTCAAAGCTGAATAACACTGTCCTTGCAGCAGGTGCATCAAAGGGGCAGCCAAAGCAGAGGTGAGGATGATAAATTTAGGGCAAAACCCATGTTTCAGTTGAAAATTCAAGAGACCACAACTGAGGAAGATAGCTTCAGGAAAATGCTTTAAATCAGGAACTATACAAAATTATCACAGATCTAACTGCCCTCACTCAGTCCTCTGAAAGGGATGGAAAGATGGTCCCAAGGCAAAGCCCTTGAGACAGAAGCTAAGAAAGCAAAGACCACCAACATGCAAGAAGCCCAATCCTCCAGGGTCAAAAGGAGCAAACAACAGCAAAAAAGCTCTTGACACCAGAAAAAAAATTTTATGGAGAAAAAGAGCAAAATTCAGAATATGTGTCCTGTACAGTGGGTAGAGGGAGTCCACATCATCCTCTTCCTCATTTTCTGCCCTGGGGACCAGGATTCTCACATTAAAAAAAATGACAATCCCTTAACTTCTGTTTTAGAATAGATATTAAATATTGGTTCTAAAGCAGAAGTGCAATAAGGGCTTGGGAATTGGGGGTAAGTGACATGCCCAGGGTAACATAGATAAGAAGTGTCTAAGGACATATTTGAAGCCAGGACCTCCTGACTCCAGGCCTGACCCCTCTATTCACTGAGACTTTACTCCTTGTTGCTAGGAAAAGAGAAAGCAGGAAAAAAGGAGAAAGCTGTGGGAGAGACCTGAGAACTGGAGAGTTACGACCATCCTCAGAAGGAAATGCTTCCTCAGTGTTCCAACTCCTGCATGGTCCAGCAACCTTAGCACTAGATGACTGGCATGGAGAGGTGCCTTATTAGTCTATTTCAGATTTCCCCCAATTCATGAACTTCATGTGTTTCTGATTTCTATTAACGAGATTCCTTAGTAGCTGTTTCCAGTCAAGGAACAGGGAATGAGGATCCCAGAACACCTATTGAAAAGCTCATCAAAGGAAAACACATACAGTGTGTCTCACATACAGTGCCAAAAAGAAGGGGGAAAAGTAAGGGTGAGAACATACTTTCTGAGAAATAAATCCTCTACTGCAAGTCTGACTTGGCCAGGTTGGGATGGATGGATCTTGCCACTCTATGACTCAGAATAGGGTGGGTCTTTCTCTCTTTCTAGGGCTGGGAGGGAAGAATCTCAGGTCCCTTTTGTAAGTTAGGTAAAGGGAGAACCTGGCCCATAGTAGTCAATGGGTCCCAAGGGGGAAAGGCACAGAAATGGAGACTGGAGGAGTCTTTCAGAGAAATGGGGCCACTAGGAGAACCTAGTTTGCTCTCTGACTTTATTTACAGGGATTGGATACTAAGGATTTGTGCTCTGTAAGGCTATAGCATTTGACCATGAATAAATATCCGACATGATTTGGCTGAGTTCTCAATCACAGTAACTGAGTTACTTGAGAAAGAAGGGATACTTAGAGAGAAGTTAAAAGTCTTGTCTTTGGAGCTTCTTAAATTTCAAGATTTCTTCTCATGTACCTAGGTTTCTTTCCCCTTCCCTCATCAAGCCAGATCTCTCACATACAACTAATTCAAAGTTAACTCTTCAGCCATATGCACTATTTTTCTCCTACTCCACTCATCTATGGTGTCTGGATGTATCTCAGGAGTCTTTTCCTTCACTTAGTTTCTCACAAGGTTGTGTAATATTTTAAATTGTGAGGCTATTTGGAGTTTGATAACTTTATTAAGTGACAGTACTAGTAGTAGTAGTAAAGAGAGGGAAAAGTAGGAGAAAGGTAAAGAGATACTTAGTATTATTAACTTTATATGGTTGGACTGAATATTTAATTGGTGGTCACCAGTGATTTAATTACTAAATCCCAAAATGAATTACTAAAGTAAAATGGAATTTATGGTAGTTTATTTTACATTAGAGGGAAGAAATTAAGGAAAAGAGAGAGACAGCAACACAGAGAGAGACAGAGAGAGAGAAATAGAGAGAGAGAGAGAGAGAGAGAGAGAGAGAGAGAGAGAGAGAGAGAAACAGAGACAGAGACAGAGACAGAGACAGAGACAGAGAAAAAGAGAGAGACAGAAAGAAAGCTCCTGTTTCCTCTGAACCAATTAGAAATTCTAAGGCACAAGTCAGGGGAAAGGAGTATCAAGACAATGGGCCTTTCTTGGAGGTTCACACCTCCAGAAAGGGCAAGGAAGGAAGTCAGCCATTTACACTCACCACAGTGACTGTCTAAATGGAAAACAGTCTGAGGTCTCCTGTACGAGCTCCTCCAAGGGTCCAGTTCTACAACCAAGTATCTTGACTCTAAGTCCGAGTATCTGTCTTCCAGTCTCTCCTCAAGTATCTGTCTTCGCTCCACCTCATAATAACTATCTTCAATCTAAGTCCAAGTAACTGTCTTCCAGTCCAACTCTGAATGACTGATTATCCTGTGTGTCTCTATTTCCACTATTTAAATACCTTTTTCTCTTGTGTCACCTCCCCTAACACTCCTTTCTAGGACTTCCCACTTTTTGACACATGGGTCAGAGACCTCCCACTCAATGTATAAAATGGGTGTTCACACTTTTTGTGGTTAGTTCACACCTTATTGTGGTTAAACCAGGTAGATCTACTTTAAGTACTGGGTTTACATTTTGGGGATTAAAATCTAAAAATAGACAGGGGATTACAATTTAATCTGCACAATAAAGGAAGAGGTAAGTGCCTTCATTGTTACAATAAGAGGATTACAATTTAACCTTCACAGTATGTAAAAGGAATTTCCCTCCCAATTATGTCTCTTTGTTTGATAGCATCAGTCGGTGACCTGGAGATCATTTACCATTGACATGTGCAAGTATAAACAAACTATCAGAGAAAGGAAGTTGAAACCAAGGAGAGGGAAAACTTATTCCATAGGAACTGCCCCCCTGGGCATTGCCAGGCAAACTAAGGAACTATGATTGGTTCCTGAGATGTGATGGGGGGAGAAAGAGTAGGTGGAGAAAACTGCTTATAAGGTTAGACCAAGGAACTACTCCTGCTCGCTTTCTCTGTCTCTCTCTCTTTGTGTGTCTCTGTGTCTCTGTCTCTTTCTCTCCCTGTATCTCCCTCTTTCTTAGTTGTAGGTGGTTAGCTGCAATACAACAAATGGTAAATAGAATATTCAGCTAATCAACTCACGACCTACTTTCCTACATTTCCCTATCTTTCCTAACACTACTTTGATGTAATAAAACTACTCAAGCTACTACCAGCCTCATAATTTAATTTTAATTGTTGCCATGAGGGGACCACAAAAGTTTGACACATACTTTCATTTTGTTCAGTTTCTTCACATTTTACTCTCCCTAAACTATTCTTAAATAAGTGTTAGTAGCTGAGTTAGATTGGCTGAAAAACACCAAGATGCTGACCAGAACCAGTAATCAAGACTGACCAAAGCTACAACCTCACTGCAGAAAACTTTGCGTTGGTGAGAAATAGTTAAGTATAGGGGAAGGGAAGCAAGCATAACTTTTGCTTTTTCCACCAATAAAGCTAGGTTTGGGGATTAAGCTCTAATTAATGATTAAATGACACCTAGGAGATATAGTGGATGCAGACTGGAGTCAGGAAACTCATCTTTCTGAGTTCAAATCTGGTCTCAGACACTCACTAGCTGTGTGATGCTGGGAAAATCGCTTCACCGTATTTGCCCAAGTTTCCTCATCTGTAAAATGAGCTGGACAAGGAAATGGCAAACCCCTCCAGGATCCCTGCTAAGGAAGGGAGTCAGGAAGAGTTGGACTTGACTTAATAATGACTTCATAAAGAATTTCTCCTCACACATAAGGGTTTTGCTTTCCATCACCATTTGCCTCTATGATTCTAGTTCAGCCCTCTGAGGCCACACAGAACACTTCTAATTCCTCTTCCACATAAGAGTCTAGAAAATTGCTATCAGGCCTCTCCCCAATGCTTTTATTCCTTTTTCTAATATGTAGTTCCCATAATTGATCTTCAGAGACTCCAGACCCCTTCACCAATCTGGCTGAACACTCCCCAGTTCACTGTTGCCCATTGTAAATTGTGTTATCTAGAACCAAATACAATAATCCAAGTGCCATCTTATAGTACAGAAGGACAGCTATATCCTTATTCTTGGAAGTAGATATGCATCACTTAAGACAGCATTAGTTGTTGGGGTAGTTGTGTAGCTCAGTGTATTGAGAGCCAGGCCTAGAGATCAGAGGTTCTGGGATCAAATCTGACCTCAAATAATTCCTCCCTATATGACCCTGGGACACTCACTTAACCTCCATTGCATAGTATTGATCCTAAGTCTGATAGGTAAGGGTTAAAATTATTTTGCATTATGTTTTTTCAACTGCCTGTTACCGTTAAAAATGATAATAAATTTGTTGATTTCTCAATCATACCCAAGGTCTCATTATGCAATCTAACATGGCATTAAAAGTCTATCTCCAATGTCCCCCTTTTAAATTAACCATCCCCCATGAATTCAACTTTTTTAAATGGAATGGGAACCAGTCACTGCCCCATCAAGGCCAATGCTTTTTGGTAATTTGGACATTTTATATTCAAGGATATGACCTGATATCAATCCCCAGTAACATTCATCTTACAACATTCCATCTACAGTGCTAGCTTCCTGAGCTACTTCTATATCCTATCAGCTTTTACCATCCCTATCCTCCCAATTTTTTCTTTCTTACTATTTTCCTTCCAGTTTCAAAATTATGCTTTCTGCTTGCCTGTAGGATTAGTAGAATATTAGTGGTAATCATTTACAAAGCTCTTTACATATATTTTTTCATTTTATCCAAGTCACTCATAGGAACATTGAACAGAAAGAGTTCAAGAACAGAAACTTCAGAAGATTTGTCTGAACTGATGCAGAATGAAGTGAGTAGAAGCAAGAGGGTAATTTATACAATAACTACAGTGTTATGAAGGCAAACAGCTTTGAAAAACTTGGGACCTCTGATCAATGCAGTGGCTAACAAGGATTGCAGAAAACCCATGATAATAGGTTACTCACTTTCTACAAAAACCTACAGACTTCCTATGAAATCAGCTGCCACATTTCAGAAATGGGATGGATTCAGGGTGTATGTTGCAACAGATATTTTTTGAGATTGGGAATTAGTTTTCCTTGATTGTCTATGTGACATCATAGGTGTATTTTAATCTTGAAACTATTATTGATGTATTAATATTGCAACCTATGTGCTCATGTATGGGATTCATAGGCATAGTACTTCTTGATCATTGTATTTAATAGGTACTCTATTAATTCTGACCACTCTCCAAATCTACATCCCAAAGGTCAGAAGAATTCCTGGGTAGGCTGCCACATTGTCCTAGTTCTCACCTTGCCAGACCATATTCCATACAAGGTCATATGCTGAGTTAATCTACTCCTCTTTGATCTTGTGGTTATCAAGTGAGCCAATGTTAAGTCTTATGCCTTGTCACATGAACATTAGCTACCTCCCATTCCCCATTCTTTGATCCTCCAATAAAAGATTGAGGACATATGTAGGTCACTCTCTGTCTATCACCATCAGAGGGGCACACAAGCTGGATCCCAAGCTCTTTAAGCCTTGTCTCTGAGTCTTTCTTCCTTTATTATATTCCCTCTTTTTCTATATCCCCTTCGCCCATTTTTCCTCAGTTTCTAACTCTGCTTCGCAGGTATCCACCTAAGAATATATTAATTTATGGCTTCAGGCAGTTAGAAACCATACTTATCCCAAAGATTTTCTTATTCATTAGTGGTAGAATGTAGATGGGGGACAGGAAATAGATTTTGGTTAATTGGAAAAAATTAAATTAAGAAAAAGCTCTTTTCAACCACAGGCGTCAAATATATAGCCTGCAACATTCCAAGATGCTGCCTGAACCAGGTAAAACGGTAATTGGGAAATAGTTAACAAAACAAAATAACACACAGATAATTTCATTAATAAATTAAAATTTGTGCTTTAAGCATTCTTATGTACAGATTGAGGCCAATAAAAAATCTCCCCTACTCTAAAGTATATGTTGTTGGTGTCTGACTTTCCCAAGGTCACTTCCCCACTTCACAATTCTATCTCTCCCCACTGCTCTCTATTCAGAACATCCCCAGAGTTATGGAGAGGAAGTTGGGATACACCTAAGGTTTGTAACAATAAAACTTTATGAAATAAAAGGAAACTAAGGCCAGAGATGATCTCTCTATGGTCCTGCTGTACATTAATGTGATTATGGGAGTGGAGGGTCTGTCATCTGTACATGAGAAAGTCTGACCAGTGAATTAATTGGGAAGCAGGAATTCTACTGTGGACCAAGTTACTGGATGCTAAAACCAATAGATGAGAACCAGGTTTCATAACAGACATGCTTCTATGTGACATTTTATGCCACAAAGAGGAAAAATATAGGTGCAATGGTGAATTTCAATGTGTGAAAGGAGACAAAATATACATTCTCCTTTCCATCTCCAGAATTTCCCTGCCAAAGGGGATCAAGGCCAGCCCCATTGCATGAACATAGCTTATACTCCAACCAAGACTGGAAACATTCTGTGGGTCCACAACACCAAGGGAAATGGACTGAAGTAAAGATTATGGGGCAGTCATTGAACCTGCAGTCCTAGAAGTTGAGAGACAAAGAAGGTTGATGTCACTGGGACAGAAGAGAATAATACAATATCAATACAAGGATGATGACAACAACTCACATTTTTTGTGCTTACCATGTAATGTTAGGATAATTTTATCATTTTGACTTAAAATCTAAATTAATTTTGTCACCAGGGAAAATCCCATATAATAAAATACCAAAGAAATTATGATGATTTTAATTAATATAGAGAGAACAAATTAAGGAGAAGAGAGAGAGAGAGAGAGAGAGAGAGAGAGAGAGAGAGAGAGAGAGAGAGAGAGAGAGAGGGAGGAAATTTAATTTAATCTGCTCCAGCTCAGGCTGAGCCAGTCAGGAGTTAAAGGCCTTGGCCAAAGTGGCCTCCCTGAGCCCAAGGGAAAGGAAGTCAGTCTTACCCAAGTCACCACAAGACTGTCTCAAGGAAACTGTCTGAGGAAGCTCCTCCAGGCTGAGTTCCACCCCTGAACTGAACCCCAGGCTGCTCATATGGACCTTATCAACCTTGTGGCTCCTCCTCTAAATTTTCACATGTACCAATCACATCAAAGGCTTTCTCCAGGACTTCCCATACTTCTAGTTTTCATCTTCTTTGATTAGATTTTTGAGTTACTTAATATTTCCTTTTTATGTTCACCTTTTGTTAATTACTTGACCTTTTTGTGCTTAATTTAACCTTCATTGGTACTTAACATCTTTTTGTATTAAGGTCTAAAAATAGACTTAGCTTAACGTTATAGCTTCACTACAAGGTGAGAACTAAGTACCTTCATTGTTCAATCAGGAGATTACAACTTTTTATTCCCCTAAAGTACTGTCTAGGTAGGGTGGAGTCATTTTAAAGTTCACAGTTAAAAGGACATTCTCCACATAGAATCCTATTATAAAAGGAACAATTATTATTCATTATTCCAGATGAAGAAAATGAGGCTGTGAACAGAGAAGATATATTTACTACACAGAGAGTAGACAGAAAAGGAAGGATTCAATACAAGTTTCATGATTCTGAGATCAGGGCTCTTTCTAACACAATGCATTGTTCCATGGGACCAGGGGGTTAAATGTACTTATGTCTATCATACCAGGAAAAGATAAAGCCCAATGGGGTCCAATCCAGATACTCACCATAGATTATAAGAGTCTTGTTTGCAGTGCGTGCCAAGCCAGTGAATGAGTTAGATGCAATACAGGTATAGGTTCCAGCACGATTCAGGGATGCAATAAAAGAAAATGTGGCTGAGTTGCTGACTGGTTGTCCATTCTGTAACCAAGTGAATTGTACTGGTGGGTTAGAAATAGCAGAACAGCTCAAGGTAATATTTGCCCCAGTAGGGTACACATCCTGTGTACGGACAATCATGGCGATATCTGGGCCATCTGGAAGAAAGAGAAGGATTCCATATTGAAATTACATTAGAAACAAGGGGCATGTCCTAGTCTGTAACCCATCACCAGGAATCACTGTGTCTCCCTGATGCTCCTTTGATCTGGAAAATTCACAACTGTTCCTCTACTTTTCCAGTTAAGAGCTGAACTTGGAAGATCTTAAGGCTTTCTCCAGTTCATCACCCTGGCTGGCCACCCTCCACCAGAAAGCATGGCAAGGCCAATCTGGGCTCACTAAAGTTAAACGAGGATGGGAACCTCAGAGAGTATTTCTTTAGCTCTCAGAGAAGTGACTGAATTAGCCTGGCCTCTGGGAACACACCACCAGCCTATAAGCAGGCACCATATAGGAAGAACAAATATACTCACAGGCAACATCCAGTGTGAATGGATCACTCCTATTGCTAAACAATGGGTTCTCGATTTCACACACATATGGCCCTTTGTTATCCCTTCTTGTGAGATTGGGGATAGTGAGTATCTTCTTATCCGGGGACAGCTGTATCCTGCTACCAGCTGGGGCAACTCCATTTATGAACCACCGGTAAGCGTGAATTTGACCTGTAGCCTGGCATGTCATTGAGAAGTCCTTGGTCTCCACTGCAGTAATGTTGGAGGTGACAATGGTAGGTTTGGACAGTGGCGCTGTGCAGAAAATAGACAGAAAATGACTGTGTTGGTCCTTTTTCGTACATTATAATCAAATAACTTGTTTTGAAGTGGCCTCTCTAAGTTCTTGGTAAGGCTGGAGGCCAGAGACCAAGAACCTGTGATTTTAATAGCAAAGACCCCCCCCCCCCCTTTCTCTGGTACAGGTCTTAATTCCAGGCCTTAGGAAAAGTTCATCTTCAGTTCTTTTGGCTGACAAAGACATTCACATGGAGTCCAAGACCCTGGTGTTCAATCTTTCTGGTCTGAGGCAAGCAGGACTGGGGATGGCATAGCCATTAATAGAGCACTTTTATTTGGATTTTAGGCCTCTCTAGCTTGGCAGAACCAATGAGAGTTTATGATTCCTTGGCCTGGACTTCCAGAAGCCAGGGTTCCTTACCTTGACGGCTTGATAAGGATATTGGGAGAGGCTGGCGTGAATGGACTAGGCACAGACCAGAGGGAGATTGTGTTTAGAAAAGGAAACATTACTTTAACTCTAAAGAGGAGAGAAAAGGAAAGGCAGAGAGTGGGAATAGATCACTTAGTAGCAGGGTACAAAAAGAAGAGCCTCAGACTGGGAGTCAGGTGAGACCTGGTTCAAGTCTGGAGATTTCAAACCCACAATAACATCTCTAATGCCTAGGACTGTGAATTGTCCCCAAGAAGCAGTTCCTACCCTTTACAGAAGATTCTGAAATTCTCTGCTTTGGTCTCTTCCCTTTCCTTAGGTGTTTCCTGCCCTCCAACATGAGAATGAGAATGTTGAAGGTGATCTTCAAGCTCAGATATAGCTTTATGCTGGGAATCTAAGCCAATGGGGACTAATTTTCCCTCAGCCTTCATGGCCCAAGGAGAGCCCTTTCCTTATCTCTAGTTGGCAGGTAGGCCTTGTCACTGACACAGGTGTGTGTGCCAGAACAATCCCTGGGGAACATCCAGGAGGATCACCAGGTTTCCTTCCTGGGTGATCTATGGCCAACTGTCTTAAAATTAATTTCCAAATTGATAGGAATAAGTTAGAAATATTTCAGCTTCCTTGACCTTTATTCTTGTTATTTTGGTAGACCTTGCACTCCATCCCCGGGACTCTGTTGGAAAATTTAAGGTGAAGAAGAATGAGCCATTTTTTATCCAGTAAAGCCAAGTGGGACTGGTCAGGAAGGTGACAAATCTGAGGTCAGATAGCCACCTTTTGAAGTGGGGGGGAGAATATGAAGAAACAGTGAGCATTCTCCTGGGCAAGAAGGCTATGGACTTTTTGGAAGGTGTTTTGGCAGCATCAGTGGATCCAATGCCTGACATGACATAGTGAATATTATTGGACTAAGAGGGAGAAAGACCTGAGTTCAAATTCTGTCTCAAAATGTTACTGGCTGTATGACTTACTAGCAAGTCCCTATCTGTGTCTCAGTCTTCTTATCA
This sequence comes from Monodelphis domestica, assembly GCF_027887165.1. NCBI lineage: Eukaryota > Metazoa > Chordata > Mammalia > Didelphimorphia > Didelphidae > Monodelphis > Monodelphis domestica. Next base: position 426,250,898 of record NC_077230.1, read on the forward strand.
GTTAAATGGGTAAAATAATCTCTCCCTCCTAGTGCTGTTGGCTCAAATGAGACCATATATAGAAGTTCTGCATAAATTCTGAGAATAGCCTGAATGAAGGTTCAGAGGAAGAAAAGTACAGAGTATGAGTCTGGGTACCAAAGGCAGACCCAGGCTGTCTGAGCACACAATGCATGGCCAGAAGTATCTGAAAGGTCTGATGCCATTTCATAAGGGATAAGGTTTAATGCCAGACTAAGAACACTCAAGGATAGTCTGTAGGCAATAGAGAGTCATGAGCAGAGAAGAGACATGAGCACACACTTATTTAATTGAAGGATCAAATGAGGGCACTAGAGATACTTAGCCCAAAGAAGAGAAGACTTGAGGGGGAGGGGAGACATTTCTCCAAGGACTTGTGTTATAATGGGTTTGATGCCCCTGCCAGGGGATGCTCAGTGGTTACATTGATCAGGGAGGGACTATTTCCTAATGTGTCAGTCTCTTTTCTCCTTACAGCAACATTCAGGTCCCCTTTTATCTCTTGTCTATCACAGAACAACTCTTTTTTAAAAACCCTTACCTCCTGCATTAGAATCAATACTCTGTATTGTTTCCAAGGCAGAAGGGCCAGGCAATGGGGGTTAAGTAACTAGCTCAAGGTCACACAGCTAAGAAGTGTCTGAGGCAAGATTTGAACCCAAGATTTCCTGTTCTACAGCCAGGCTCTCAATCCACTGAGTTACCCAGCTACCCCTGCAGATCAACTCTTCAGAGGAGGTAATGGCTTCTTTTTCAGATGGGGCAGGGATTATGATTGGAATCTTGGTGATTCTGATTGAGAACTCTACTATTTTTTTGTCAGAAAGATAGGAGATAGGATTCTGTGGCCCCTGACTCTCCTCTCTCCTAGTTTGCGTCCCAAAATGTGGGAGAGAAATCAAGATGATTCCTCAATTCCTTGACCTTCTCTAGGGCCCTGGTCTTCCTCCTTGGCCCAAGCTTGCCTTTCAAGCAGTATTTACTGCTGTGGTTTTCATTGTTCTTTTCAGAGTTATTCATTATTCCTCCTTTTTTTTCAACTTCTTTTAGAAGGACAATGGGGGGGGGATAGGGTAGAAGGACATACAGGGCTAGTAATCATAACTATGAATGAGAATGGCATGCACATAATGCAAACAGATAACTTAGAATGGATTATGAAACAGAATCTAACAAGATGTTGTTTATAAGTATTGCACTTGAAACATATTAACCCTGAGTGAAAATAAGGGGCTATAGCAGAATCTATTACACTGCCTCAGAGGTTAAAAACATCAGGGTAGCAGTCATGATCTCAGACAAAGCAAAAGGCAAAACAGATCTAATGAAAAGAGAGACATTGGAAAAGTATTTTGCTCAAAGTTAGTTTTGATTAAAATTCTCTGCAGAGCATATCTTAATTTTAAAACATAATTATTTCTAAGTAGTAAAATTATAATCATAATAGCAGGTTAGAGAAAGAAAAAGTTCATGCTGCCTGTGGCCAGCTGACTGGTTCTCCTGGCTACCTCCTCTGTGAGCAGGCTGCTCCAAACCAGAGCCAGATCAGGTCAGTCATTAGATCCAAATGAGTGGAATAAATGTGAGTCCCTGGCTGCTCAAATTAAAAACCTGGAGTCCCAAAGGGAGTGTAGAAGAGACAGAATTTCCTTCCTTCTTTCTCATGAGAGAGGGCACCTGCCAGGCTGGGCAAATGTAATGCATGGGCATAAAGATAAACATTATGGAGACTTATAACGAGGGGACCACACACACACACACACACACACACACACACACACACACACATCATCATCATCATCATCATTATCTGCCTGACTCCCTTGATCCAGAGGAGGGCAAAGGACACACAGGCTAGGTGTGAAGTCTACCCCAATCAGAAAATAGAAGGATATATAGCATGAGCTCCACACTAGCCCCTACTTGGAAGCAGTGAATTTATGGGGAGGGAACCATGTCCTCACAAGTAATTCTCTTAGCTTCTACAGATATGAAAATTATCTACTGCCTTCCTTGTTTCTTGAGTTGGGTCAGGATGTCCTTACACAGGGAGCACAAGGGGCCTCCAATCTTCCAGATTTGCCAGGCCTGCCTCCTAAATCTATTAAGCAAAGGATCAAGAAGTCCTTGAAACTAAAGCAGACTTGCTTGCACATTCCATTCTTAATCAGGGGTGAAGGCTGGATGCTTTACCTTGAGAGGAACACACTTAATTTTATTTCCCTCACAGCAGAATAGTCTGACTTTCTGCCCTCTGTACCAATTTATGCTCATCATAACATCCCTTTCCCAAGCCTCTTTGATTGCCAGACTCAGACTTCTGTCCTGACAAGGGGCAGATCTACTAGACTCCAGCAGTAACCATGCCATGGTGGGAATGGCTGCACAATGCTTCTACACCATCTCCTAGCAGGGAAGACAAGAGAAGAGAGGACTCCACCTCAAAGATCAGTCAGAGGTTCAGATATAAGATTTTTTGTAGGAAAATCAAAAGGTTGCTTTTGGATTCCAAAAAAAGAGGTTCAATTTTCACAATCTCATACACACTGAAGAAATATCAATCCTAAATATACATGCACCAAACATTATGGCATTCAAATTGTACTTACTTTGTCAGATTTATTGGATTATTATCATGCAAAATAGTTTCCAATAATTACTTTTATATTTCTTCATTGGTGATTACTTCATTCTAATCATTTGAGATAATAGTAGTTTAGTTTTCTTCTGTCTTTCCTTAAAAAAATTACTAACCAGTGAATTATCTATTTTATTGTTTTTCTCACAAAATAGCTCTTTTTCTTAGTTATTAGTTCAATGATTTTCTTACTTTCAACTTCATTAATCTCTCCTGTGACTTTTAGGATTTCCCATTTGGTATTTAATTGGTTTTAAAATTTTTGTTCTTTTAAAATTCTTTCTAGTTGCATGCCTCATTCATTAATCACACTTTTTCTTTATTTTATTGATGTAAGTATTTAGAGAGGTAAAATTTCCCCTAAGGACTGTTGGAGCTACATCTCAGAAATGTTGGTATATTCTCTCCTATTGTGTTATTCTCTTTTTCTTTAGAATTTTTTTCAAACCTTTATCTTCAACTTTAGAATCAATACTATATATTGGCTACATGGCAGAAGACCAGTAAGTGCTAGGCAATGGGAGTTAAGTGACTTGCCCAGAGTCCCACAGTAAAAAAGTACCTGAATCCTAATTTGATCTTTGGACACCTCCTGTCTTTAGACTTGGATCTTAATCCACTAAATTATCCAACTGTCCCTGGGTCATTCTCTTTAATGAAATAATTGATTTTTTTAACCTACCCATCTTTTAGAATTACATTATTAAGTTTCAGATAATTTTTAAACTTTTTCTGTAGCCACTCATTAAATGTAATTCTTATTATGTATGTATTTAATAGTTCCCTTTTTCTGCATTTGTTTCTGAGGTTTGTATGACCTAATACATTGCCAATTTTTGTGTAGGTGCCATGTGTTATTGAGAGAAAATATATTTATTTCTGTACTTCTTGAGTTTTCTCCAGAGGTCTATCATATCTAACTTTTCTGAAATTCACTTCCTTAACTTCTTTTTTTTTTGTTAGATGTATCCAATTCTGAGATGGAAAATTTGAGGTCCCCACTAGTATAGTTTTCTTTATTCCTGAATTTCATGTAACTTCTCCTTTAGGCATTTGGATGCTATGACATTTGGTACATATAGGTTTGGCATCGATATTGCTTCATTGTCTAAGATACCTTTTATCAATATGTAGTTTCCTTCCTTTATTTTTTTAGTCTTAGTCTCAACACTGCATAGTGGTTCCAAGGCAGAACTGTAAGGGCTAAGCAATGGAGATTAAGTGACACTTCCAGGGTCACACAGCTAAGAAGTCTTAGCCCTTATTTGAACCTTGGACCTCCTGACTCTAAGTCTCACTCTCAGCCCATAGAGCCACCTAGCTGTCTACTTTTTATCTTTTCAAACTTAAGTCTATTTTTATTTTTGCTTAGCTTGAGGTCATGATTGGCACCCCCACTCCTTTTTATTCACCTGAAAGCAAAATAGATTTTGTGCCAGCCTTTTATCTTTTTTCTGAGTATTTCTCCCTGCTTTAAGTGTGTTGTTTATGAAAAAAAAAACAGATTATTGGATTTTGGTGTTTAATTCCACACTGCTACTCACTTCTGTTTTATGGATAAGTTCATCCCATTCCATTCACAGTTATGATGACTAATTATGCATTTCTCTCCATCTCATTTCCAATGTTTATCCTTCTCTCTCTCTTTACAGGCTTTCCAAGCCCACCAATGTTTTGCTTCTGACCATCACCTTCCCCAATTCACCCTCTCTCCACTCAAATCCCTCTGCCCCTACCCATTCTTCCTGTCCTCCACCTTCCCTAGAGGACAAGGTAGATTTTCAAAGTCAATTGAGTGTGGATATTATTCCTCTTTGAACCAATTCCAATGAGAGTAAGGTTTGAGCATTTCCCATCCTGCCCCTATCTTCTACTTCATTATCAACTCTTTTATGACTCTACATGAAAACTAATTCATCTTGATCTTTCATTCCCTCTTTTCCCCATGCAGTCCTCTTTCTCATTACTTAATTTTTTTATATCATCCCATTCTATTTGAATTGTGTCATGCTTTCTGTGTATACTTCTTCAAACTGTCCGAATAGTGATGAAATTCTTGAGATTTACTAGCATCATAGTCATATAGGGGGCTCAGAGGGTAGGCTTCAGACACTTGGTAACTGGGTGACCCTGGGTAAGTGACTTAACCCCATATTGCCTAGCCCATACTGCTCTTCTGACTTGGAATTGATAGTTTGTACCAATTCTAAAGAAGAAGGTAAAAAAGGTTTTTTTTTTAATAGTTGCACAGACTTCCAGGTTAAGATGGCTCCAGAGTAGAAGCAGGGCTCTTCTTCTCTCCACCTGCCGAGACACAGTGCCTCAAAATGAGAAAACCAAAGTCAAACGAGTGAAGGAGTTCCATGGTAGGACACAGCATGGAAGGTAGGCAAAGTTAGAACATTTCCATGGTAAAAGGGAGCAATAATTCCCCCACCAAAGTGCCAGCTCACCAGCCCTCCCCCACTTCACCTACCTTACCAGAGTCCAAGGAAGCATGGAACAAACTTTTAAGTTCTAGGAAACAGCCTGACTGAGATCAACACAGACTTGTCCCTAATAGAAACTAGACCTGGGACACCAGAAACCTGAGGAAACATGGAAATTGGATGCAAAGTTTGAGCAGAGGACATGGCTCACAACAAAATGCCACAGAGAAGCAAAAAAAGCCTCCAGGAAAAAAAAAAACAACCTCTCCATCACTCAATACAGAGACTTTGCCTACACCCTATACCCTGGTGTCTTCCAGGCAATCTTTAAGTTCTTAGAGGCTACACCTGCCCCTAAGAACAGCTAGATACTGCTAAGGACTGAGAAAACATCCTAAGGCAAAAACCTCTCCAGAGCCCAATACAAAGATTGCCCACATTCCTCACTTAGACTTCTGATCATTAAGGACCAAGACAATGGTCAACAACTCCATAAACACCCCCCAAAAAACCCTAAGAAGAAAATTTTAATCCTTGATAATTGTATGCCAAAAAATCCAGACTAAAGAGGACACAGCAGAAGAATACATACAAGTAAACACACACAAAACTTTGGGAAAGAAATGGAAGTTGGTCACAAGTTCTTGAAGACTTTCAACATGAGATTATGTGAAAAATGGAAGAGATTTGGCACAAAAAAGGGGGAGGAGAATAGTTTAAAAAATAACAATTTAAAAGACAGGATCTCCCACTTGGAAATTGTATCCCAGAAATAAATGAAACAATAAACCAATTGAAGACCAGAAATAACCTGCTAGAAGCTATGACAAGCAGGATAAAAGATCAAACTGAAAAGGAAAATCAAAACATCTTACCTGAAAACCAGGCTTTACAAACTAGAATTGGACAAGTAGAAGCCAATGATCTCACAAGACAATAAGAATAAAGTTAGCAAAATCAAAAGAATGACAGATTAGAAGGCAACATAAAATATCTCATTGAGTGGTTGACCTGGAAAATAGATTTCCAAGAGAAAATTTGAGAAACATAGGCCTATCTGAAAACCTGAAAACAAACAGAAACCTTGACATTACACTACAAGAAATTATCCAAAAAACTGCACTGAGGTTCTTCAGCAATAGGGCAAAATAGGCATCGATAGAGTCAATACTACAATACTACACTGCTACACTAAATCCTCAAAAGACAACCCCCAGGAATGTAATTGCCAAATTCAAAAGCTTCCAAGCTAAGAAGAAAATATTACAAGAAACCAGAAAAAGACAACTCAGATATCAAAGAGAACCAATCAGAATTACAAAGGATCTAGCAGCCTCCACACTAAAAGACATCAAGACTTGGAATATGATATTCATAAAGGCAAGAGAATTGGGTCTACAACCACAGATTACCTACCTATCAAAATTGACTATATACATACAGGGAAAAGTATGGACATTCAATAAAATAGAAGACTTCCAAATATTTGTAATGAAAAGAACAGATCCAAACAGAAAATTTGACATCAAAAATAAAAAACCAAGAGAAACATGAAAAGGCAAATAAGATGGGGGGGGTCTTATTTTTTTGCTTTCCTTTAAGGGCCTCAATAAATACAAATTGTTTATATTCCTGTATGGGGAAATGTTATTTGTAACTCTCAAAAAATTATGTTCACTATCATAATAGTTAGAAGAAATATTCATAGGTAGAGATTGGGGTACTAAGTGGCTTAAAACCATAAAAAATGGAAGTTGATCACAAGTTCTTGAAGACTTTCAACATGAGATTATGTGAAAAATGGAAGAAAGATAGGAAAAGAAGGCTAAAAAGTAATACTCAAATCTTACTCTCAGTGCAATCAATTTAAAGAGGGAAAAGCATTGAGATCCATTGGGGTATCAAATACAATCTTACCCTATAGGGAACTTGAGAAAGGAAAACTAAGTAGGGGAGTGAAGTGGGGGGGTTAATAAAAGGAAGGGAAAGAGAGGGAGAAGGGAATTTAATAGATCCCCAAAAACGTGAATAAAAAGGGAGGGGCCAGGACTTCCGCTCAAGATGGTGACTGAGACGCAGCAAAAGTTCAGACCTCTGAAAACCCTTCCTTACTGATCACAAACTGAATGCTCCTAGGGCACACCAAAATTCAAGCTGAACAACAGGACAGACCCGGAGAACCCTCCTTCTGGATTTGGATCAAAAGGTTCGCCCCCCAAAAGCCAGAATCCAAAATCACTCGAATCTAAGGGGAACGCAGAAGGAAGGTCCCAGGACCCATCCCCCCCCAACCCAGAGGGCTGAGGCTGCAGCAGCAGCAGGAACCTCAGGGCTGGCAAAAGGGCCTCAGGGCCCTGAAGGCGCATCTTGAAAACAACCTGAGCCAGTCTTAGGGGCACCCAACACAGACAGCAGGGAAACAGAGAGAGACAGGGGGAACCTGTAGCCCCCTGGCTGGGTCCTTCCATCTGAGTCTCACGGAAGTTTCCTGCTTCAGGGCACATACAGTCCAACCCAGCTGAACTTAATGCCATCAGGAGCCCTCAGAGCTTCTGAAAGGACAGAAACCAAAAGGCCAGCAAAGGGGTTACTCTGAACGGCGAATGGCTTACCTTGAAAGTAACCTGGGCCAGTTTCAAGGTATCCAACACATAGTGCAGAGGAGGTTTTTTTTTGCTTTTTGCTTTTTTTTTTTTGCTTCTGGGCTCATCCAGCCCAACCCAGCTGAACTTAATCCCATCAGGCGCCCTCAGAGCTCAGGGAGGCCAGGACCCCTCCACCCTTAGATTGCAGGGTCTTCTGAAAGAACAGAAACCACAGGGCCAGCAAATGCACTGAGGTACCTTGTGGACAGTGCTGTGTCAGGCTCAGAGCATGGAAGTAAGACAACAGAGAAGCAACTGGAGGGAACTGAGAGCAGTAACACCCAAAACTCTGGCAGGCAGGGGAGGGCAGACCTTGGGCTTCCTGTGGAAGACAGAGCAGCTGTGGAGAATGGACAATTTGCCTGGGGCTAAAGCCTCAGACCATCAGACAGATACACTAAGAGCCAGTCCTCCTCACTCAGATAGAGATAGCATACAGTAAAGAAGTACAAAAGCCTCCAAACACCAAGAAAAGCAAGAAGAAGGGGGTGACTTTGGACACATTTTATGTAACAAAAATACAAAATACAGAGGAATTGAAGAGGAAACACAAGCAAATGCTCTGAAACCTTCCAAAGGAAATGGAAACTCTCCACAAATTCTTGAAGAATTTAAATTGGAAATTGTCAAAAAGATGGAAGCCTTCTGGCAGGAAAAGTGGGAAACAATGCAAAAGGAACTCAACAATCTGAAGCCCAAAAAAGTGCAACTACAAAAACAGCTTGACCAAACTGAAAAGGAAAACCAGGCTTTAAAGGTCAGAATCAGGCAACTGGAAGGCAATGATCTTGCAAAAGAGCAAGAATTAATAAAGCAAAGCCAAAAGACTAAGAAATTAGAAGAGAACATAAAATATCTCATTGACAAGGTGATAGACCTGGAAAATGGAGGGAGGAGAGACAATCTGAGAATAATTGGCCTACCAGAAAAGCCAGAAATAAATAGTAATCTTGACATCATAATACAAGATATCATCAAAGAAAACTGCCCAGAGATTCTAGGACAAGGGGGCAATACAGACATTGAAAGAGTTCACAGAACACTCTCTACACTAAATCTCCAAAAGAAAACTCCCAGGAATGTAATTGCCAAATTCCAAAGCTTTCAAGCAAAAGAAAAAATCTTACAAGAAGCCAGAAAAAAGACAATTTAGATATAAAGGAATGCCAATAAGGGTCACACAAGACCTTGCAATTTCCACTCAGAATGACCGTAAGGCATGGAACATGATTTTCAGAAAGGCAAGAGAGTTAGGTCTTCAACCAAGAATCAGCTATCCATCAAAACTGACTATATACTTCCAGGGGGATGTATGGGAATTCAACAAAATAGAAGCTTTCCAAGTTTTTGCAAAGAAAAGCCCAGAGCTCTGTGGAAAATTCAATATCGAAAAAACAAAGAGCATGGAATACCTGAAAAGGTAAATATGAAGGAAAGGGAAAAGGAGAAAAATGTTATCTTTTTCTTTTATTCATACTCTCTTCTATAAGGACTACATTTATATTAATTTATATATATTAATATGTGGGGAAAATGTAATGTGTAACTCTCAAAAATTATATACATCATTAGAGTAGTAAGAAGAATCACGCATAGGGAATGTTTGGGGCATCAAGATGATATGGAGAAAGGGGGGATGGAAATAAAAAGGGAGGGGGGAATTGTTGATGGTACTAAGATATACTCCAAGAAATAGGGGGAAAACCTAAAGAGAGTAATTTTTCTCACACAAAGATACACATGGGAAGGGGAGGGGAACAAAACTCCTATAAGAAGGAGAGGAACAGAGTTTTTAATTAAACCTTACTCTCAGCAAAATCAACTCTGAGAGGGAAGAGCATCCAGACCCATTGGTATATTGAATTATATCTTATCCAACAGGGTAAGGTTGAAGGGAAAGCCAAGAGGGGGTAGGGGGAGGAAGGAGGACAATATGGGAGGGAAGGAGAGTGGGAAAGGGGAAGGAACAAAAAGGGTGGGGCTAGAAAGGGAAACATATCAAGGGAGGGGACGAGGGGGGCTGATTTAAAGTAAATCAATGGCTTAAAAGGTTATAGCTAAAGAAGAAAGGTCAGAATTAGGGGAGGATATCAAAATACCAGGGAGTCCACAAATGACAATCATAACTTTGAATGTGAATGGGATGAACTCACCCATAAAATGTAGACGAAAAGCAGAATGGATTAGAATCCAAAACCCTACCATATGTTGTCTTCAAGAAACACACATGAGGCGGGTAGATACTCACAAGATCAGAATTAAAGGATGGATTAAGAACTTCTGGGCCTCAACTGAGAGAAAGAAGGCAGGAGTTGTAATCATGATATCTGACAAAGCCAAAGCAAAAATAGACCTAATTAAAAGGGATAGGGAAGGTATCTATATTTTGTTAAATGGGACTTTAGATAATGAGGAAATATCACTAATCAACATGTATGCACCAAATAGTATGGCACCCAAATTTCTAATGGAGAAACTAGGAGAATTGAAGGAAGAAATAGACAGTAAAACCATATCAGTGGGAGATTTGAACCAACCACTATCAAATTTAGATAAATCAAATAAAAAAATAAATAAGAAAGAGGTAAAAGAAGTCAATGAAATCTTAGAAAAATTAGAGTTAATAGATATATGGATCAAAATAAATAGGGACAAAAAGGAATACACTTTCTCTCAGCACCACATGGCACATTCACAAAGATTGACTAGGTCACAGAAACATGATATACAAATGCAGAAAAGCAGAAATAATAATAAATAATAAAGAAATAATAAATGCAGCCTTTTCAGATCACAGGGAAATAAAAATAATGGTCAGTAACGGTACATGGAAAGCCAAATCAAAAATTAATTGGAAATTAAATAATATGATGCTCCAAAATCGGTTAGTTAGAGAAGAAATCATAGAAACAATTAATAATTTCATCGAGGAAAATGACAATGGTGAGACATCCTTTCAAACATCATGGAATGCAGCCAAAGCAGTAATTAGAGGTAAATTCATATTCCTGAGTGCATATATTAACAAACGATGGAGGGCAGAGATCAATGAATTGGAAATGCAAATTAAAAAACTTGAAAGTGAACGAATTAAAAACCCCCAGAAGAAAACCAAACTGGAGATCCTAAAAATTAAGGGAGAAATTAATAAAATCAAAATAATAAAATTAATAAAATCAAAAGTGATAGAACAATTAATCTAATAAATAAGCCTAGAAGTTGGTACTTTGAAAAAACAAATGAAATAGACAAAGTACTGGTCAATCTAATTAAAAAATGAAAGAAGAAAAGCAAATTAACAGCATCAAAGATGAAAAGGGGGACATCACCTCCAATGAAGAGGAAATTAAGGCAATCATTAAAATTACAATTAAAAAATCATTAAAATTACTTTGCCCAATTATATGGCAATAAATATACCAATCTAGGAGATATGAAAGAATATATACAAAAATATAAACTGCCTGGACTAACAGAAGAAGAAATAAAATTCTTAAATAATCCCATACCAGAAAATGAAATCCAACAGACCATCAAAGAACTCCCTAAGAAAAATCCCCAGGGCTTGATGGATTCAAAAGTGAATTATATCAAACATTCAAAGAACAGTTAATCCCAATACTATACAAACTATTTGACATAATAAGCAAAGAAGGAGTTCTACCAAACTCCTTTTGTGACACAAATATGGTACTGATTCCAAAACCAGGCAGGTCAAAAAAAAAAAGTGAAAGACCAATCTCCCTTATCAATATAGATGCAAAAATCTTAAATAGGATGCTATCAAAAAGACTCCAGCACGTGATCAGAAGGGTCATCCACCATGATCAAGTAGGATTTATACCAGGGATGCAGGGCTGTTTCAATATTAGGAAAACCATCCATATAATTGACCATATCAACAGACAAACAAACAAAAATCACATGATTATTTCAATACATGCAGAAAAAGCCTTTGATAAAAAAAAAACACTAGAAAGCATAGGAAGAGAAGGGTCGTTCCTAAAAATAATAAACAGTATATATCTAAAACCATCAGCTAATATCATCTGCAATGGGGATAAACTAGATGCATTCCCAATAAGATCAGGAGTGAAACAAGGATGCCCATTATCACCTCTACTATTTGACATTGTACTAGAAACACTAGAAGTAGCAATTAGAGAAGAAAAAGAAATTGAAGGCATTAAAATAGGCAAGGAGGAGACCAAGTTATTGCTCTTTGTGGATGACATGATGGACTACTTAAAGAATCCTAGAGATGCAAAGAAAAAGCTAATCGAAATAATCAACAACTTTAGCAAATCTGCAATCTGGCTCATCAACACAGAGAGAATGACTAAATATGCTAGCTGGTCTTTTTAAAGCAGTTTTCTCAATGTTACTTCCTGTCACTCTCCCACTTTAAGGAAACGACTAGCAGTCTTTTAATTTTCCTAGCACTGCCCAAGCGCTTGTGTGTGTGTGTGGGGGGGGGGGTTTGGGGGGAAGGTGCAGTGATCTTTGGAGATGTGATATTACTTTAGTAAGTGACTTGCTTAACTCTCTTCCTTAGTGTCAAGCAGGAGGTACTTTAATTGCTTGATTTGTTTACTTAAAAATAGACAAGGGGAGAGTTAATCCTATCTTCACAAGAGTCTGATGCCTTAGCTATTCTGACCAATACAGTGATCTAAGACAATTCCAAGAGACTTATGATGAAGAAAAATACTCTCTACCTCCAGAGAAAGATCTGATGGCATCTGAATGTTGTACAAAGAATACTTTTTTCCATTTCTTTTTTATTACCATTTTGTTGTTGTTTCAAAGTGACTAACATGGAACTTTGTTTTACATAGTTTCTTATGTACACAGGACATCACATTTATTGCCTTTATTATGGGTGAGTAAGGGGCAGGAGGGTGGGAACACAAAATTTTTGTTAAAAGTAAAAAAATAAAGAATTAGGAGTTTTGGGAGGAGGTTTGAGATTTCCATTCGTTTGAGGTACTGGGAAAGATGGGAAAATAGGTTTTATCCACCTACTATCTTGCAAAAGGTATAGGGTCCTAAGTTTTTGTAGATATTCTTACTGGATGGGTATAGGCATTCCCCAGCAGAACAGAAAAAGACAGGATATAACAAAATCCCTTCTTAGGGAGGTAATTCCTAGGGTTGACCTTCCTAGATCAAATTATCTAAGTGATAATGATCTTGCCTTCATCTCCCAAATTATTCCCATGATAGCTAATGCTTTGGACATAGCCTATTACTTTCATTCCACTTGGCATCCTCAGTACTAAGGAAAGATAAATTCAGAACCAGACCCTGAAAAAGACCTTTGCCCAACTCTTTGAGGAAGAAAATATTGATTTGGTCCATGCACTCTCTCTTTGGCCCACTGTAATTAAAATATAATCTTGAGCTCATTTTGGGCTGAGTCCCTTTGAAGTCCTTCATGGCAGACCTTTCCTCACCGCTGACTTCCTCTTGGACCCTGAAACATAGACTCTTACAAAGTTCTCTAAATACTTTGGGCCTATTATTAGAGAGGAAAACCTTCCTATGTGCTCACATTTCTTTGTTTTTTTTTTCTCAGATTTTTGTTCAGTCTCCTAAACTGGAAACAGTTCCATTATTCTTATATCCGTTATTGTGATTTGTGATCAGAGTTCTTTGATATTACTATTGCAGTTGTTTTTGGGGCTGTGAAATCTGTCATAAGAGACAACAGATTGATTCAATAAATGTTGTGTGGGTGATGACTGCTCCATCAACTGGCATTTCCCCCCATCTCTCTCTCCCTCTCCTTAGGCCATTCTATTCCCTGAATCACAACAATATTGAATATTACACAGGAAGCTTAGAAGGCACAAAGAGTAAATCCATGAAGCAAACTTTACCATTATCCTATTTTGAGAAATTGCCACAGCATCCATCACCCTGAGCAGAGAGCAACCATCAGTCTTGAAGCAAGATCCTTCACCAGTCAAAAGACGACAACTGGCTGAAGGCTCAGATAATGGTTAGTATTTGTAAATTAAGGGACATACACTGGTTTTTATAAATAATGCTATTGCACACTTAATAGAGTAGAGTATGGGGTAAATATGACTTTCACAGCACTGAGAAACTTGCTACATTGGCTTTGTTTTGGTGATCTGGAATGAAACCTGCAACATCTCAGAGGTCTGCTTGCATATACAGTGCAGTGCAGAGAACAAGAAGGACCAGATCATTTCAATTTGATTTCACAGTAAATGGTATCTGTGGTTATTGAGGACTTAGACATTGCAGATGGTTTCTGGGCATTGAAGTTCAGAGAAACATTGGATTCTTCAATCTGTCAGTTACAGAGTGGGATCAGTGGTAGACACATTGCACAGAGAAGGAAGGTATCATCCTCTGAGGCCCCTCAAACTTGGGGAATATGTCAAGACTGCAAACTACATTGTCTAACTTATATCTGAAGCCTAGATGTCCTCTAAGCTTCTTCCTGGCCAATGGCCATCCAGCCTATTCCTGAAGGCCTTCAGTAACAAAGAGTGCACTGCTCCTGAGAGAGCCCACCCAACTTTTAAATAATACTTGGCTTTCAAAGGAGATAGTCAACCAACCCTGTTTGACTCAGTTTTCTCGTCTGTAAAAGAAGCTGGAGAAGGGAATAACAAAGCACTTCAGTACTTTTGTCAAGAAACATCAAATAGGGTCATGAAGACACAGACATGTCTGAAATAACTGAACAACAAGTTTTCCTTTTCTGAAAGGGAAATTTTGTGATTCTGAATCATACTGTCTATCTCAGTCATATTCTCTTTTTGACTCCTCTTCTTTGGGTCATAGTCCTGGAGGGGGCAGGGACTGAGTCATTTTCTATATCTCTAGTCCAGAGCCTAGGAACCTTGTACTGAGCAAGTGCGTGATAAATATTGTGGAGTATAGATGAATGGCCTGTGTGGCCCACGTTTGTTAGATGAATGAATGAATGCACCTGTGGACTAATAAGAAGAGGATCAGTGATGTGGAGGTGGGGAATGGAGGAGGTTTGGTGTTAGTCCAGTACTACCTATCAGCCTCAGTTTCCTTACCACTCAAATGAAGGTAATGCTTGTGCTTTGGAACCCAATGAGATGCTATGTTGATTAGTAGACTTTAGAGTGCTGAGTATCTGTAAACTTGTAATTATTAAAATCTAATTTATCTTTGCCTAGGGGATTGCCCAGTTTGGGTCAATAGATGCCCATGGAGTAAGGGATAAAGCTGACCTCATTAGGTGAGCCATAAAATTGGGAATGATCTGGGAAAGCAGAGGGGCAGCAGTTACAAACCAGCAGGGGCAGAGCCAAAATGGCAGCATAGTAGCAGGAGCTTCTCTGAATCTCCTTCCAGCCAATCATTACAAAACATCACAAAAGGATAGAAATCAGAACCAGAGGAATAAAGGGCCTCTCCTACTAGACACAGTATGAAAGGTAGGCAGTGAGTGAGGTTTCCTATACCTTAAGGGGGAGAAACTGGTCAAATAAAACCATTAGTTGAACAAGTCTGCCCCTCAACCACCTACTGAGCCATAGTTAAAGCCAGGGCCAGGGAAATCTCCAAATTCTTAGGGGCTGACTGAAAGCACCATAGACCTACCTCTGAGTGCTATACCTGGCCTTGGCATTGAGACTTAAAGCTGAATAACACTGTTTTGTTGTTCATCTCCCAAGCAATTATGATGGATATTGAAAACTGACTAAAAGTAAAATGATCCTCTCAGTAGGTCAAGGGGTACTAACCTACAAATGGCTTTAGTCACATTAATCATATCTATCACAGTGTTGTAGAAACCTAGTAAATGGTCACAGAATTCTTTGTCGTAGTAACATCAGATGAGTTTTTTTTAGGTTATTTGATAATATCCAATCAAATTGTAGAATATCACACATGTAGAGAATTGATTCTATGTGTGTACCAAAAACCTATATAATAAATGTACCACGGTACTATGGCAGAGCACTCTCTGTGATGCCTGCATATGTGGGCTGAATGCACAGTGTGCCTCATCTCATTTATCAAACCATGATGCCACACTTGGGCAGAAAACCCTGGGTCCTCAGAGAGGCCACTGGACAAACGTTTGGAAACAAAAATAGCTTATAAATTTATACTTGCTACAAGTGGGTTTTAATAGAAACAATAAGATGTCAGTGGTGAGCTCCTGAGGTTACTTTTCCATAGTGTTCAGAGCACCAGTATCTACTGTGGCTAGCAGAAGAATTTAGTCCTCTATGTGCTCATGAGCAAGTATCTGAAGAGTCCATCAGTTTTTATTGTAGAATTTGTTTATAGATTTCCCATGTTCTCTTTTCCAATGAAGAAAACTGTTGGAGAACCTGTCTATTGCAAGGGAGACATCTACAAAAGGAGAAGATGGTCACTAAGGCCTACATCAGAGTCACAGGACTTGAAAGACATGATAGACTGTGGGAAATAGGGTAAGCCACTTTTTCTTATTAAGATTTTGCCAAAGTGGAATGTCTGTCTTCTGGCTAATTGTCAATGTTTCTCTGTACACCAGGAGTATTCCAGAAGACAATTATTCCATCTTTAAGGCCTTGAAAGGTTTTCCACCATTGGAAGTGACAGACTCTCCTGGAAATAATGCCCTTTGTCCCTTCCTATGGCCAATGGCAGAATCACTCTGAGCAGAATGGAGAAATGAAAACGTTGTTTAGGAAACCCCAGATTTGCCTCTGTCCCATGGGGGCTTCTCCTCCAGGAATCCCTACACTGACCCTTGTCCCAGACTGAACAATAAGCCATCAAATACCCAGTAATCATTCTGAATAGAAGTCATAAAGATGCTCAAAGAAGACATTTAGGCAGTATTACCTTCTGTCCCCTTGTACTGTAACCTGAACTTTTCCCTTATTTCCCTCCTAGAATAATTAATTAGACCACAGAAGGAGCACCTGAGAATGGACAAAGGCAATGGTCTTGTATCCCTGTTGGGGGTTTCTAGGCCCCAGACTAGTGGACAATCTATCATATCAACAAATACTTTTTGGCTTCTGGTCAAGATGGCAGCTTAGAGGTAGCAAAAATCCAGAACTCCGTAAACCCTTCCTCACGAATCAAAAACACAGCACTTCCAGGGGACTGAAACCCAAATCTAACAAGAGGGCAGAGCTAGGGCATCCTCCACCAGAGCCCAACCTAAAAGGTACACCCCCCCCCCCGCAAAAGAACTCTAGAACATACAGGTTTAAGGGGAAGGAAGAAGGAAGGTCCCAGGACCCCTCCCCCACCTAAAGCACTGAGCCTCCAGCAGTGGCTGGAATCTCTAGGTTCTCAGGGGCACTAGTTTGGAGGAAGAATCTTAATGGCAAAGCTGTGCCAGGCTCAGGGCTATGAACACAGCCAGTGGGGAGACAGCTGGAAAAGAAGCTCAGAAAAGACAGCCCAATTGTAGCCAAGACACTCCATATTGGCTCCCCTTCCAAGGTTTTGGCCTCAGGGTACATCCAGCTCTGCATGAACAAGTCTGCCATGTCTTAATCTTATCAAACTTTCAGAGGGCAGGGAAGCTCCTGCTCCAATACCCCTCCCCCACAGACTGCTCTGAGAGCCTCTCTGACTGAGTTCCAAGGTGTAAAAGCAGAAATAAACTACAGGCAACAACTTTGACCACAGGACAAGAAGCCCAGCTCCTTCTCAGCTTCTGCTATCAGCTGAGGAATATCAGACTACCCAACAAAACAGCAGAACAGCCCAAACTCACAGATACTGCATAAAAAGAGAGGATTAAGACCACAGCAACTATAGAGGGGGAAAGGGGGGAAATATGAGTAAACAACAAAAAAAGAAAACAGAAATTACAATTGACAGTTTCTATCCAGGCAATGAACAAAGAGCAAAAACAGAGCAGGATTAAGGGAGACCAAGCAAAAACACAGAAACTCCAGCGATTTGGACACAGGCTTTGGAATAACTCAAAATACAATTCAAAAAACAATTAAGAGAGGCTGAAGACAACTGGAAAAAGAACTCAAAAAAGCAAAATAAGTCATTTGGAAACAGAAAAGTGTGTCTTGAAAGCCAAAATTAATCAAATTGAAAATGAGGCAAAGGAGATAAAAGATGACCTCCAAAGAAAACAGATCAGAAGGAGGATGATCAAAAAGCCAGGAATGAAATTCAGTCTTTGAAAACTAGAATACAACAACTAGAAACAAGCGACATCACAAGGCAGAAGGAAACTATAAAGCAAAATCAAAAGAATGAAAAAATTGTGGAAAATATGAAACACCTCATCCACAAAACAGAAGATTTAGAAAACAGGGGCAGGAGAGACATCTTAAGAATCATTGGTCTACCAGAAGACCATGACAAAAGAAAAAACCTGGACATCATTTTACAATTTTTTACAGAAAATTGTCTAAGAAAACTGCCACAACATTCTAGAGCAAGAGGGAAAAATGGAGATTGAAAGAATCCACAGATTGCCTAATGTACTTTATCTGCAACTTACAATATCCAGGAAAGTTATAGCCAAATTTAAGAACTACCAGTCCAAAGAAAAAAATATTACAAGCTCCTAAGAAGAAGTCATTCAGATACCATGAAACTACCGTGAGGATAACAGAGGATCTGGATGCATCTACAATGAAGGACTGAAAGGCATGGAATATGATATTTTGGAAAGCAAGGGAACTAGGTCTACAACCAAGAATCAACTACCCAGCAAAACTGACTATATTCTTGGAAGGGAAAGTATGGCCATTTAATAAAATAGAAGACTTCCAAGCATTCATATAGGAAAGACCACACCTGAACAGAAAATGTGATGCCCAAACAGAGAACTCAAGAGAACCTCCAAAAGGTAATTAAGAAAGGGGAAGAAACAAAAAAAAAATCTTTTTAAAGGACCCAATAAGTTAAAATGATTGGTATCCCTACAAGAATAAAGGATATAGGTAACTCTTAAAAATTGTTATTACCACCTGGGTAGCTAAAAGAACTATATTTAGAGGGATGTGACAGTGACAAACTACATAGGATGAAATGCCAAGACATAAATATGTATGTAGGTATATATATGCCATCAGCAAACATCATCTGCAATAAGGATAAACTAGAAACTTTTCCAATAAGATCAGAGGTGAAACAAGGATGCATACTATCACCACTATTATATAACATTGTACTAGAAACACTAGCTGTAGCAATTAGAAAATAAAAATAAAATGAAGGTATTAAAATAGGCAAAGAGGAGAACAAGCTATCAGTCTTTGCAGATGATATGATAAAGTATCCTAGAGAATCAACTAAAAAGCTAGGATAAATAATCAACAACTTTAGCAAAGTTGCAGGATACAAAATAAACCCACATAAATCATCAGCATTTCTATATATTTCCAACACATCTCATCAGCAAGAGTTAGAAAGACAAATCCCATTTAAAATCACCCTAGACAATATAAAATACTTTAGAATCTATCTGCCATGAGATACACAGGAACTATATGAACACAACTACAAAACACTCTTCACACAATTAAAACTAGATCATAACGATTGGAAACACATTAACTACTAATGGGTAGGATGAGTTAACATAATAAAAATGACAATCCTACCCAGCCCAATTCATTTATTTAGTGCCATTCCCATTGAACTACCAAAGAACTTTTTTAGAGAAATAGGAAAAAAAAAACATTACAAAATTCATTTGAAAGAATAAAAGATCAAGAATATCCAGGGAAATAATGAAAAAAAGCAAAGGAAGGTGGTTTCACAGTACCAGATCTCAAATTATACTCTAAATCAGTGGTCATCAAAACAATATGTTACAGGCTAAGAGACAGAAAGGAGAATCAGTGGAATAGACTTGGTGTAAGTGATCTCAGCAAGACAGTCTATGATACAGCTCAAATATCACAACTCTTGAGACCAAAATCCACTATTTGATAAAAACTGCCAGGGAAATTAGAAGACAGTATGGGAGAAATTAGCTTTGGATCAACACCACATACCCTATACCAAGCTAAACTCAGAATGGGTGAATGAATTGAATATAAAGAAGGAAACTATAAGTAAATTAGGTGAACATAGAATAGTATACAAGTTAGATCTTTGGGAAAAGACAGATTTTATTACCAAGCAAGAGTTAGAAAATATTGCAAAATGCAAAATAAATGATTTTGTTTATATTAAATTAAAAAGATTTTCTAGAAACAAAACCAATGTAACCAAAATTAGAAGGGAAATAACTGGGAAAAAGTCTTCATAACAAAAACCTCTGACAAAGGTCTAATTACTCAAATTTACAAAGAGTTAAATCAATTGTACAAATAATCAAGGCATTCCCCAATTGATAAATGGGCTAGGGGCATAGGTTATTTTCAGATAAAGAAATCAAGACTATTAATAAGCACATGAAAAAGTGCTTTAAATCTCATATTCTGAGAGATGCAAATCAAAACAACTCTGAGGTATCACCTCACACCTAGCAGATTGGCTAACATGATAGCAATGGAGAGTCATGAATATTGGAGGGGATGTGGCAAAACTCAGACATTAATGCATTGCTGGTGGAGCTGTGAACTGATCCAACCATTCTGGAGGGCAATTTGGAACTATGCCCAAAGGGCATTAAAAGACTGCCTGCTCTTTGATCCAGCCACTGTACTGCTGGGTTTTTATCCCAAAGAGATAATAAGGAAAAAGATCTGTACAAGAATATTCATAGCCTCATTCTTAGTGGTAGCAAAAAATTTGAAAATGAGGGGATGCCCTCCAATTGGGGAATGTCTGAACAAATTGTGGTATATGTTGGTGGTAGAATACTATTGTGATCAAAGGAATAATCAACCGGAGGAATTCCATGGGAACTGGAATGACCTCCAGGAATTGATGCAGAATTTGAGGAGCAGAAGAAGAACATTGTACACAGAGACTGATACACTGTGGTACAATCAAATGTAATGGACTTCTCCATTAGTTACAATGCAGTGATCCTGACCAACTCAGAGGGATCTATGAGGAAGAACACTATCCACATTCAGAGGAAAAACTGTTGGAGCAGAAACACAGAAGAAAAACAACTGCTTGATAATATATAATATGGGTTAATGGAGATATGATTGGGGATGTAGACTACAAATTATGATCCTAGTGTAAACATCAACAACATGAAAAATTATTTTGTCTAAAGACATGTAAAACCTAGTGGAATTTGGTGTCATTTATGGGAAGGCATGTGAATCTTGAAATTTCTCAGACTTGTGAATGTTAAAAAATTCCCCACTGGGGAATTCTCCATTGGGACAATTCCCTATTAGGGACCATTCCCCATCTAAAATGTGAGAACTCTACTTGGATCAGAAATGGGAGGACCTCTACTCCACCCGTACTTAGGACTGTTTTAGGGGAGAAAACTCCTTGCTAAACAATGAAAGTACTTAAACCCATACTTATAATGAGACAAAAAGTTCTTTAAGCCATGCCTATTTTTAGAATTTATACAATAGGGTGCTAAGTACCTATAAAGGTCAGGCAAGTTGTAAATTTACAAGGAGCAAAGAGGTGAAAACTTATTCAGAAGTTTTTTCTGGTTCAAACTTACTAAAGGGATTAGTCGACTCAGCTGTGAATTCAGAATGGGCTGTCCTTTGGAAAACATCTACTGTGATTGGTAGATGTAAGAATTTAGGGGAGGTGACAAAGGAAAAAATTCCCTATATAAGGAAAAGAAAAAGTCTCTTAAAAGGTCAGCTGGGAAAGGCTGAATTGAAGGAGTCAGCTGGGAAAGGCTGCCTTGAAGGGTCTCTCTCAAGACTCTCTCGGGGACATTTCAGATTAAGGATTGAGCTGGTGAAGGCAGCTGAGATGATGCTGGCCTGGTGTCACTAGAATCCTTGCTTGGACAGATATTGTGGTGAGTGATTAAGGACTGACTGATCTCTCTCTCTTAAGACTCAGGTCTAGGCCATGTTGGCTTAAGGCCCTTCATACTTATTCCTTTCTTACTCTTTCTCTCTTTCTTTTAATTCCTCATTGTATTATTAATTAAAATCTTTATAAAACCGAATTGACTTGGGTATATTCATAATTGGGAATATTTCCCTGGTGACCACCTTATATTTGATTTAAAACAAGACACTGTAGTGAAAACATATTTTCTGCAGTCACAATCTTATATCTACTACAATTTAAGTCTTCCACTATTTTAATCACTATAGTTTACAACCTCAACCATTTTAACTCTTACAGTTTATGGCATCCACTCTTTTAAATGCCACAGTTTATGGCAGACAACTATTTTAACTATTACAGGCAAGGGAAAGAATATGATTCTTGTAACTGAGGAATAATGTTCTATATTGACTAATTAAATAAAACTTTTTTAAAAAGTAAATTAAAATCCTTTTTGGGGTGGGAGGAGGGTCCCTGAAGATTTTCACCTTGTGGTCCATCTGATTTATGCCTTGGATTTTTTGGACCACAGGACAGAACCTCAACTTGTTCCCCAATAATTTCCATCTTATCATATTCCATCCACTGTGCCAGCTTGCTGAGCTCCTTCTGGATCCCAGCTATTCCATGCATATAGTCATTGTCTTCTCAGCTTCTTACCCCTTTCCTTTTCCACTTTTTTCTTTCTCAAGTTTCAAAATTATGCTTTCTGCCTGTCTGTATAATCAATAGAATAATAATAATTACTGTTTACTGAACTTTTCACATATATAATCTCATTGGATCCAAATCCTTGATAAGAAGATGGAATAAAACAAAGGCAAGAGCAGAATCCTATTGTTGAAGGAGAGCTTTGAGGTAAAATGCTGGTTCTTTTCAGGATACCCTTTTTTTTTCAAGACTCCAAAAGTTTGCTTATATATAAAAAGAGAAAATTATTCATTCGGAAGTCATGTTGAAAGGCCAGGTGATGGGGTCCAGGTGGAACCCTGCCTCCTGGAGCAGATGGGGTTTGGGGATTTTACACCCTTTTGACAACAGTACCTACATGACTAGAGAAAGGATGATGATGGTCTGTTACTGGGTCTCTGGAACCTGAGATCAGTCATGTGGTTATGGCCTATGCCACCAAGTCAAAAGGGGGTGAACTGTTCAGCTTAGAGGGCAATCATATATCAGGGATATAAAGTAGATGTTTATCAATTTATGGGAGGTGCCTATCTTTGCTCATCAAGAATGAAGAGAGAGGCCAGAGGGCCTCAAAGTCACCTTTCCTAGCACTGCAGAAATATAAGGAAAAATTATTCTTACATGTACTCTCTGAGTTGGCCCACCATCTGGGGTTAGGGCATCTAGGAGAAGCCTATACCCCCATATCGCTGTGGCTGATACTAGTCACCTTTCTCCCATTAATCCCATTATAGAATTTCATATTTGGAGAAGACCTCTGGGGCTCTCTAGATCTCGACTGCTCAGGAATGCCTATCCCATATTATCCTAACAAGTGGCCATTTCAACTTGATTAGAAGTACTCTAATGAAGGGTCACCTACTTGCCGCCACAGTAATCCATTACCTTTTAGGAAACTAATTGTTAGGAAGGCTTTATGTCTAGCCTACATCTACCTCTCTGTATCTTCCATCCACTGATCCTAGTTCTCGGACCAAGAAAATCAAGTCTCATCTCTCTTCTAGGGGGCAGCTCTATCACTATTTGGAGACACTTATCATTTCCACACACTGACCCCTGTCACAGATACTCTTCTAGTGGAAAATCCTAGCCCTACATTCTAGCCCATAAAGAACTTTGTGGGTCCTAGCCTTGTAATGTGTTGTATTAGTCACAGCTCCATGGTAAGGATGATTCAGCAGTTATATTTGCATCTTCACTCATGTAATACATCCTTTCTGCCATGGAAGAAGTCTAGGGATGGGGAGCTCACTGCTTACACAGGGCATTTGGGGACAGTTCAGAAGTTCTTCAGGAGAGTGAGCTAGAGGCTACCTTCCTCTGACTTACACTCATTCCTGGTTATGTATAATGTCTTGTATATGGCAGGTGTGGGAGAAATGTTTGTCAAATGGAAAGTTCTAGAACTGACAGATCAGTCACTACTATCATTTTGGATATGCCATTGAAAGATGTTCAGTGAAGCTCAGATTTATAAGTAACCTCACGAGGCAGAGGGTCCAAGTGACACATGAGCAGGATCCTTTCTCCAGTCTGCTTTTTCTCTCTCAAACTTTTCTTGATGCCCACATTCATTAGGTGAAAAATAAATGAAATTGGAGGCCTTTTTGGTGGCCATATTTGGGACACAAAAACATAAAAAAAGAAAAGTTATTCACAAATAAAACAGATAAGGTCAAACTAAAGAACATCCCCCTCTCCAGAAAATCCATTCAGAATATATCTTAAAAGTTATGCATACCCTGCCTGCTCTGCTTATGACATGGAAACTGCTTTAACAATCACTAGAATATTCTTTTGTAAGTTTCACATTCATGTTGAAGAAACTTTATACATGACAGCATTGTTCAACATAAAATCTACAGGGCCTGGAGCTTACTGTGGCCATGAACAGATAGAAGGGTCTGTCTCCTCAACTGTTGCTGGCCCAGTTTTCCTTTCCCTCAAGTCCAATATGCACCAGTTTTCACAGGTGCTTAGTCAGGGAGCCTAACCAATGAAGAGGTGGATCATCAAATATCTTTTCTGCTTTTAAACTCCTCTGCATAACCAGGGCCTTGTTTCTGTGCTCCTTCTGTGGAAAAATCTGTCATGTAGTTCATTGAGCAATAATGTGCTGCTTTGGGTTTATCACTTGCATGAGGCCTCTCAAAAGGTCATTGGAAGCTCACTTTCCCCGGACACCCCAGAGATTCCTCAGTGGGACCCACGTGCCTGAGGAAGATGAGGAGGAGGAAGAAGAGGAAAGTGCTGCCTTTCTAGAGCCCTTCTGGACAAGTATCCATCATCCTTTGTTCAAATACTCTTGGGAGTGGGGAAAGCACTCTCTCCCAAAGCTGCTTCTTCCTCAGAGACTGATTATGTCCTCTCTAACCCTTCTCTTTTCCAGTTCTTTCAACCAAACACAATCTGCATTCCAATCCTCTAATAACACTGTTGACCTTCCTCTGGTCACATTATGGAGAGCCCATTCCAAAACATGATACCTAGAACCAGTGTTCCTGATGGATTTTGACTTGTACCCTCTGTCCTGGGCACTGCAAAAATGAAACTACAAAACACTTTCCACACAATTAAAACTAGATCTAAATAATGGGAAAAACATTCGATCTTCCATGGGTAGGGTGAGCTAATATAATTAAAATGACCAGCCTACCCAAATGAATTTACTTATTAAGTGCCATACCTATCAAATTACCAAGAAACTTTCTTACTGAATTACAAAAAAATAATAATAAAGTTCATTTTGAAGAACAAAATATCTAGAATGTCAATGGAACTAATGAAAAATAAAGTGAAAGATGGAGGGCTAGTAGTACCTGCACTATAAAGCAGTGGTCATAAAAATAATATTGTACTGGCTAAGAGACAGAAGGGAGGATCAGTAGAATAGACTTGGGGTAAATGAACTCAGAAAGACAATCTATGATAAACCCAAAGATCTCAGCTTCTGGGACAAAAAGCCACTATTTGATAAAAACTGCTGGCAAAATTTGAAGACAGTATGGGAGAGATTAGTTTTCAGTCAACATCTCACATCATACACCAAGAAAAATTCAGACTGGTTGAATGACTTAAATATAAGGAGGGAATAGAATATTATACCTGTCATCCCTGGGAAAGGAAAACTTTAAGACCAAATAAGAGAGAGCATTACAAAATATTAAATGAATAACTTTGATTACAGTAAATTAAAAAGGTTTTGTACAAACAAAACCAATGCAACAAGGGAAGCAACAAATTGGGGGAAAACCTTTATAACAGAAACCTTTGATGAAGGTCAAATTTCTAAAATTTGTAAGGAGCTAAATCAATTGTACAAAAAATCAAGCCATTCTCCAATTGATACATAGGCCAAATAATTTTACAAATATGCATCAATAAAAGAAAGGAAGAAGTCTCTATGGGCCAAATGGAATTAATCCCCCTGGGTGAAAGGAGGTATAGGATTTAGGTCTTCGTGAGGGAAGATGACAAGAGGGATTTTAATACTCACTCCTCCCTAAGTGGCTTTGAGAAAAGGCCCTTCAGATTTGGTGTGGGATCAAGTATTGGAAATGAAAACTTGACTATGTACTCATATTTATTTTCTCTCAGGTTTTGGTTTAGTCTCCTAATACCGTAAACATTTCACAGGGATCTTTGGTGTTATTATTGCAGTTGTTTTGGGGGCTGTGAACTGAGCCATAGGAGACAGCTGACTGAATCAATAAATCTGTGGGTTCTGACTTTCGATGGACAGGCCTTTCCCCCATCTCTCTCCCTCTCCATAGGCCTCCCTATTCTCTTCAGCACAACAATATTGAAGAATATTATGTAAACATAAGCAACAGCGTGTCTGACAGGATTGACTCCAATTTTGAGAAAAGCTCTATTGTGAGGTAAATGCTATCAAAAACCATTGAATGTTACAAAGAAAGCTTAGAAGGCATGAAGAGTAAATCCATGAAGCAAACTTCATCATCACCTTACTTTGAGAAATTGCCACAGCAGCCATCACCCTGAACAGTGAGCAGCCAGCAACCTTGAAAGACGCTCTACCAGCCAAAAAATGACAACTGTCTGAAGGTTCAGATGATGGCTAGCATTTTTAAATTAAGGTACACACATTGGCTTTTAGATATAATGCTATTGCACCCTTAATAGATTAGAATATGGTTTAAATATGTCACAGCACTGGGAAACTTGCTAAATTGACTTTCTTTTGGCAATCTGGAACCAAACCTGCAACATCTCAGAGGTCTGCTTGCACATACATGTGCAGTGCAGAGAACGAGAAGGACTGAGTCATTTCATTTAGATTTCAGAGTAAATGATGTCTGCAGTCATTGAGGATTTAGACATGGCAGATGGTTTCTGGGCATTGAAGTTCAGAGAAACATTGGGTTCTTCTTCAATCTGCCAGGTGCAGAGTGGGATCAGTGGAGGGTACATTGCACAGAGAAGGAAGATATCATCCTCTGAGGCCCCTCCAACTTGGGGAATATGTAAAGACTCTCAAGGCTGCAAAAGACTACATCTATTCTAACTGATATCTGAAGCCTAGATGTCCTCTAAGCTTCTCCCTGGCCAATGGCCACCCAGCCTATTCCTGAAGACCTTCCATAATAAGGAGCTCAATACTCTTGAGAAAGCCCACTCAACTTTTGAATAATTCTTGGTTTTCAAAGGAGGTAGTTAATCAACCATGTTTGGCTCAGTTTTATCATCTGTAAAATAAGCTGGAGAATAGAAACCACTTCAGTACTTTTGTCAAGAAACACCAAATAGGGTCATAAAGACACAGACCCATCTGAAATAACTGAACAACAAGTTTTCCTTCTCTGAAACTGAAATTTTGTGATTCTGTCTCAGTCATCTTCTCCCTTTGGCTCCTCTAGTTTGGGATATATTCCTTGTATTAGAGGGTTGGTTTGGGTATAATGGAGGAAAAGTAGATGATAAATGTCCAGAAGGTAGGAGGAGGGTGAGATGGATTCCCCCCTTCAGTCCTCCTCAAACATGTCTCCCCACTAACCCTTCCTTTACTCACCTCTAATAACTGATTTTAATGGGCGAACCTCTTCCCTTGGGGAAAGAGAGAAAAATCAGCTTTCTCCCTCTTCCAATATGACAAAGGAGACAATTTAGGATAACTAACAACTTCATTCTAACAAAATGTGGTTAGTATGACAGCAGACATTTCCAACTGTTAACTGTCAACAGTTAGAGCCCTTGGGTAGAGTAGCCATGGTCAATAAACATCTATAAAAAAATAAGAACTTAGTATCTGACATATTAATAACTAAGTGAGGCAAGTGAAGTAGAAACAACAGAATGGATTTTGTGGAAAAGATGTTGCAGTTGTTATTCTGGGCAACTTTAATGGGAGTTTTGATGGTGTTACTGTGGTAAACATAACACATAACATAAACATATCTGGGTCTACCTATTAGACCCAGATACCTTTGGATATATCCTTTCTCTAGAACACTCTCCCTCAAGTATATGTAATTTTCATGGCAATGGTTCAGACATTAAATTACATCCAAGTTGGAGCTGGTATCATGAAGAAGAAAGCTGACAATAGATTGGAGGCATTATTTGAACAGATACCCATTATAACTGAAATTTGTCAGAAATATATGATTAAAACCAAGAAAACATGGAGGGGGCAGGGACTGAGTCATTTTTCTGTATCTCTACTCCAAAGCCTATGTACCTTCTACTGAGCAAGTGGGTGATAAATATTGTGGGATAGAGGTGAAAGACCTGTGGGTCCCAGGACAGTTAGATGAGCACCCTTTTAATGAATGAATGAATGAATGTAACTGTGGACTAATAAGAAGAGGATCAGTGATGTGGGAGATGGGGAATGGGGGAGGCTTGGTGTTAGTCCAGTGCTATGTAGCCTCAGTTTCCTTACCATTCCTTACCATTCAATCAAAATAATGCTTATGCTTTGGAACCCAATGAGATGCTATATTGCTTAGTAGACTTTAAAGTGCTGGGTATCTGGAAACTCTTGTAATTAGTATCATCTCATTTCTCTGTGCCTAGAAGATTACTCAGTTTGGGCCAATATATTCCCAGGAGTAAAGAATAAAGCTGACCTCATTAGGTGAGCCATCATGACCTGGGGAAGCAGAGGGGCAGCAGTTAGAAACCAAGATATCAGCATCATAGCAGGAGCTGCTCTGAATCTCCTTCCAACCAATCATTACAAAGACTGATCAAAGCTACTACCTCACTGCAGAAAGCATTGCTTTGATGACAAAAAGGGTTAAGTATTGAGGGAGGGAAGCAAGCTTATCCTTTGGGGGTTTTCCCAAACAGAGCCTGGTTTTTGGAATTGAGCTATGAGTTCCTGACACTAAAACCTGGTGTAACCCAAATCTCCAGTTTCTAGCCCTTTAAAGAAGGGTATCTTGCTCCTGGGAGTCTGTTATTTTATTTTTCTTTTTTTAAGGCCCTTTCTGAGCCCCCACATGCCTTCAGCAATTAGCATTAGTGGGAGGTGGGGTATTGGGGAGAGCAGCAATAAGATCTCTAAAGCTGCTCCCTTAACTTTGAGAAGCATTTCAGGGCCTAATAAGGGAAAAACCCAAGGAGGAGATCCTGCTTACAGCCTGCACTCTTCAGAGCAATACTTGGCAACTGAGGATGGTGCTGGAGAGAGTGGCCCACATTGTAAAAGTGCAGCTTCCCACCTATCTAAAACAGCACCAAGTCCCAGAGAGCATTACTGGCTTCACACAACTCACAGTTTCACAGTGGCTTCATTTAGGACCTTTCCTGGGTGTATTTACACTGCTATGATGCCTCACGATTTGTTGAGTCCTCCCCAAGTAAGAACAACAGAAAGATAGCTTGGTTAATCTCAAGAATCATTACAGCTCTCCGGTAATGTGGGGACTCACAGCTTGAATTTACCTTCTAGGCAATCAAACTCAGAAAAGGTTCTCCATCACTGACCTAGGCCCTTGTAGTCTGGAGCAATTCTTTCTAGTCCAGATCCTGCAGTTATCCATGGGGCAGTAGGTCAGAGACCCTTCTCTGGACCTTAATTTCCTATCTGCACACCAGAGGACTACTGAAGTGAGTTCCAACTCTGAATTCTGTGGGATGGGTGCGCTTTCTTGATCCTTTCCCTCCAGTCTAGTCCAGCTTTATATTTTTTCTTTGGCCAGCTGAGAACATGGTAGTAAATAGCCTTACTCTGTTGCAGGAGAGATTTTGCAGCATCCTCTAAGGTCTAAGTGGTCTTGGCTGAGATGGGACTCAAGTGGGCCAACAACCTAGCACTGTCTCAGCAAGAAAGTACCAGAGCCAGCAGAGGGCATCTGGTCCAAGAACCACAGCATGCCTGATCCGTGGTCATTCAGCCTCTGCTTATCCATGACTGTCAGTTATGTGGGCTCTTTTCCCCTCTGGACAGCTCTGCTTCTGAGGGCTCCCCTAGGCTGTGCTGACATTGTCTTCCCTCCAACCTCCCCACTTCAGTCTTAGCTCTGCCCACTGGGGCCATACAGAGAAATTCTGTCCTGCTTCCACCCAAGGCCCTGCAAGTTCTTCAGAATGGCTTCCCTCCTGTTCCATTTCAATCCTCCCTCTATCATGTCCTTCAGCCAAAACTGTGGGTTTTCACAGGATACTTGTTGGTTTCAATAGCTGTGATTTGTAGGTTTTCCTCCCCTCCTCTATTCTTTGCCTTTCTGCCTTGACCAAATGGACATATTGAATATGTGAGCCTGAAAAAAAATCTCATCTCCTTGTGGCCAAACTTGGGGTGATGAGCCTCTGCTCACTTGACAAAGGGCATCCCTTTGATAATGAATACATGCTGTGAGGTCAGGGCCTGCCTGGTTCACTGCATCAGGATTGATTCTCAGCCATGTGTGATGGCAAGGCAGAAATGAATGATGGAAGATAACTATTTTTATGTCATCCTGGGGCTTAGTTTTGCATGGAGCTGCCTTGCCATGCCCAGGATTAGCCTTTATTTTTATACCCATTTTATTGGCATACAACTACCTTATTCAACATATGTGTTCAAATAAGGATAATTTGGATAAGTGATACATTAACTTTTAGCAAATCATTTAATTAATATTCTGAGATTATTCTATACACTTTTTATAACTATTGATTCTGACAGAATACACAAAGGTTTTGCACAAGATAAATTATTTTATCACAGGTGGCTTAATTTTCTCATTAAGCTATGAGGAGCTTGAGCTTACAGACTCAAGGAAAATAATTTATTTCCTTTCATAAAAATAGATAATCAATCAGAAATTCTAGAGACAAACAACAATCAAGTGGAGGGATCAAAGAGGTACTAATTAATTTTCATGAGTTTGTTGGGGAGTTATTTAAGAAGGGTTTTGGTCAGTAAATCAAGTCACTAAAGCATGATGAGTCATGTGTACTGAAGCGTCTTATATGGGCCTCTCCTTACAAATGATTTATGTAGTGGCTTAGGAGAATAAATTTCAGAACATGGGAGTAGAGGATTTTGGGGCACAGCTTTGTGGGCACAGCTTTTGCTAGCAATTATATACCTAAGCAAAAGTTAACCCATGGTAGTCTTTTGGGTTTGGTTTTGTGAGTCTGGTCTTTTGGTAGTATTTGGGGAAATAGTGTGCAAGTATTTTGCTATAATATGACTTTTTCTGAGACTAGAGAGAGGGCAATAATCATGTGAATTCCATTAGTAAGGGATGTTGATGAGAGAAGTCATACAAAGGGGGCTGAGTGCACAATTCTATCCTGCCAAGGAGCCACTTTATGACCTTTTGCCTTCCACAAGTGACTGTGTCAAGACATCATGGCCTAACAGCTCTCAGCAGATACACCAGCTTCCTTGGGTCTCTCTTGCCATAGTTTGTATATGAGAGCTCTGGGTTACCTACCTGGCTAATTGAGACATTGAAAGTCAGCCTCATGAATGGGGGATTCTCCAACTCTATCTTAACCTGTGGTGCTCAGAAGTGCTTATAGCATCAATTCCAGGGGTGGCCCAGCCTTCCTGGAGTACAGAAGGACCCCTGCTTCCCTGGGTCCAGATAGCAAGTTAGCTTTTAGTTTAAACAATCCCTAATGTTTTTCTTTTTTCCCAAGTAATTATTGTTTGGTCATTTCTACCACCTTTTATATTCCAAGGATCCTACAGCAGCTCAGGATTGGGATAAGAGGGTCAACTAGCCCAAGCAATCTAACCTTTGTTTGGAAACCTCTTGGCTAAGGTAACCTATTCCAATTTTGGACCACTGCAATTGGTGGGAAGTTTGCCATGACAATCATCCAAACTCTACCTCTCTGCAGCTTTGACACACCTCTCTAAGTTCTGTTCTCTGAGGTCAAGGAGAACCAGTCAAATAAATCCCTCTGAACCAGGCAGATGAACTTGCAAGCAGAACCATGGATGCTTGGAATTGAAGAGACATTGGTGAACATCAAGTCCGGCCCTTGTCTAAATAAGAATCTTTAGGACATTTGATGTGACAGATTGTCATTTGGCCTCCACAAAGGAGGAGAAGGGGGAAGGGGAGATAAGAAAGTCTTTCAGGGCATTTTATGTGGGCTAAGCATTTTATTTTATTTCTTTATACAAAAGATTTTCTGTAATTAATTAATTTAGTATATTTGTTACAGGATTCATGCTCTTTCCCTCCCCTCCTACACTCCTCTTCCCATGAAAACCAATGCCTAATTCCACTAGTTTTGTGCTAACCATTTTACAGACAGGTCAGCCCCAAGAATTAGGGAATTTTCACTGAAGTTCAGAATTTACAGTTGTAGGGGACCTCAGAGGTATCTGGTCCAACAGAACCACTGAAGGAATCCTCACAAGGACATCTTCAACAATTGGTCATTTGACTTTGATTTGGAAGGCATCTCATGATGGATGGAGATCCTCCCACTTTTCATTACAGTCCAGGCTACTTTGAATAGCTATAATTAATGACTAAATGACAGCTAGGAGGTATAGTGGATGAAGACTGGAGTCAGGAAAACCATTGTTCCTAAGTTCAAATGTAGTCTCAGACACACTAGCTGTGTGACCCTAGGGAATTCACTTCACCCTGTTTGCCTCAGTTTCCTCATCTGTAAAATGAACTGGACAAGGAAATGGTAAACCCCTCCAGGATCTCTGCTAAGAAATGGAGTCAGGAAGAGTTGGACATGACTTAATAATGACTTCATAAAGAATTTCTCCTCACACTCAGGGGTTTTGTTTCCCATCACCTGCTGGGGGCCATCAGTCCACAATGCCTTGACAGAGTCATGCGTGGTAGCTGGGGAGACCACAGAGTGGTCCTTGGCGAGATGTGACTGCCCACTCTATCTCCCTTGCATGACATCTTTCATCAATGCCCCTTACCTATGAATTGACATGATTAGTATTCCCCCTAATCTCAAAAGAAATAATGCAAGAGCAAAACACATGTACCCTAATTCTCCAAAAGATCACCAAAAGACCCTCAAACCCAATCCCAAAAAGACTATCATGGCTTAACTTTTATTTAGGTGCATAATTCCCAGTGAAACCACAGCTACAGGCCAAGCCCAAAACTTTCTCATGAAGCCAGCACACAAATCAATCATAGAGGCCCATACAATAGGTACAGGTGTAGTACAGGTACACTAAGCTTCAATATGCCTCAGTGATTCAATTACACAAATCAATAACTCAAACTCCCTAGTAAGCCACCTGTGATGAAATCATTTATCTTGTATTCTGTCTGTAATCACAATACAAAAATATAGAATGTTAATCAAGTGATTTGTTAAAAGTTAATGTATCACTTTTCCAATTACCTCTCTTTGATTTTGTGTATCTGCATACAAAGATATGGATATAAAAATAAATCCCAAGCCTGGGAATGTCGGAGCAGCTCGAAGATGCAAAGCAGTCCCATGGCCATAATGATTAAGCTGTCTTCCGTTTGTTATTTATTTTATGTTATTTATTTTGACTGATCATTCGCCACCTGCCAGGAACCCTGGAGTCGCCAGTGGGGCTGGACCCTTACCATGGCATTCTGGCACCAGAACAGGACCACTCCCAGCTAGGTAAGTCCCCTTCCCCTAGCCCTAAAAGTTTCAAACGGATCAGGTTCTTCCCCTGGAAGAGGTCCCAGGCCCCCCAATGTGGATAGAGCAGGGTTTGGGGGGGGAGTAATCCAGGGCCCCCAATATAAGAAGGGCGGGCTCCCAGAGAGGAGTGGTTTCAGAACAGGTTAAGTTAGGAGAAGCAAAGGGCCGCCATGGGACACAGTGAACTAAAAGAAAGCAAGCTATTCACTGAAATAATTAAACACAGTTTTCAGAAAAGGGGAGCAAAGGAGAGAAAAGCAAGCAAATCACAGCTGACTAAGTTCTTGGAGTTTATTCAAAATTGCAGTCTGTGGTTCCCCAATGTAAGAATGGTAAATTTAGACAAAGAAGAAAAAGTTAGCCCAGAATCAAAATCTGATAACATCCCCGTGGGCTAGACAACCACCAGTAAACCCCTTCCCCCACTTGAGGGAAGGAGGAATGAATGGACTCGGAATAAGGGGTCCCCCTCCTCCTCCACGACCCCTAGATCTTCAACTTTAGCAGAGAAAACCCCATTTTTCAACCCCTTGTTGAAAACTGCCTTTTCAAATAAGGCTTGTGGAGCCAAAAACTTTTTTCACCTCTCACAGTTTTAAAGGGATAGTACCTTGGAAACAGCAAGATGGATTTTTTTATTCTTTCTTCTTCCTTTTTCTTTCTTCCTCAAGATCTTGAGTAAACACCTTAACTCTTAAAAGCATGCTTCCCTAGTATGTGTTTAATGTTTGTTATGTGCGATTCAATTTATGTGTCTGCATCATAAGTTTTGTGTTTGTTTCCTTAATTGGTCATTTACAAAAATTGCTTCAAAAGTCCTCTGCTGAAAAGAGGTAATTTATGTTCCATAAATCTTGCCTCCTTTTGTTTTGGAAAGAGCCCATCCAGAAAAAAAAGAGGGAAAAATGATTTGGAATACACAAAGGGAACTTTTATTCCCAAAATTGGCTATTCTCTTAGGTTTGAGGTTACAGATCTATATAGGCAACTTTGGAAAACTGCTAATTAGTCTGAAAATGTACTGTGATGAGTGGAATTTTATGGTGATGATTGTGTCTCAGTTAGAAGTGATATATGTTAGCTAAATTCAATTCTGTTCAAGCCAGAGGTCTGTTTATCAACACTAGAACCAATAAGAGATAGTGATCACAGTAAGTTCAGAACTGGTTGAAAGTAATTAATAGACAGCTTGACACCAAGAGGAATTTTTCCTTTTTAAAAGGCAAAAAAAAATATACTGGATGCTTAGTAAAATGTAAGATGTTGACTTCCGGTTAAGATGGCGGCTTAGAGAAAGCTGAAGTTCAGATCTCCGGAAAACCCTTCCCGACCAATCTCAAACTAGAAGCTCCTAAGGCGCCGAAATTCAAAAGGATCAACAGCACAGACCCTGGGAACCCTCCTCCTGGACCTGGACCCGGTTCAAAAGGTACGGCTCCCCTTAAAAGCCAGAACCCGAGATCCCTCGGACCTCAGGGGTAGGAGCGCAGAGTCCAAGGCTCCCGGAAGCGGCAGCCGCACCGGGCTCAGAGAGCAGGGTCTGAGGAACAACAAGCCTCAGGGTCTTCTACCCAAGTCCCAGTCCGGGTGAAAGTTACTGCCTGGGGCTTCCGCTGCAGAGAGCCGGTAGGTCCGGGTGAAAGTTACTGCCTGGGGCCTCCGCTGCAGAGAGCTGGTCAAAACAACAGCAACCCTCAGGGCGGGCAAGACAGCCTCACGGGCTGGATCCTGCTATCCAAGTCTCAGTGAAAGTCTGTGCTCTCGGAGCTTGGGGAAGCGGCAGCCCATCCCCCCGCAGGTCAACGAAACAGCCTCACGGCCAGCGATTCTGAAGGCAACTTCCGGAAATCGAGCCAGGGGGAGAGTGTGGCCTCGTGGTCCCACCCTTCCATTCCAGTTCCAGTGAGGCATATTCAGTTTAACCCAGGGAACGCTCATAGAACCAACATCTGGCCAGGACTAAAGCCTCTAATCACCAGACAAAGACAAGAAAAGCCAATCCTCCACATTCAGAGATGACAAAATCTACAGAAGCACAGAAGCCCCAAAATACCAAGAAAAATAAGAAGAAAGGGGCGACTCTGGACACATTCTATGGAGCCAAAATACAAAATACAGAGCAGATAGAAGAAGATATACAAGAAAATTCTCCAAAATCTTCCAAAGGAAATAGAAACTCTCCACAAACACATGAAGAATTTGAATCAGAAAGGACCAAAAAGATGGAAGCCCTCTGGGAGGAAAAGTGGGAAATGATGCAAAAGAAATTCACGCATCTACAAAACCAGTTTGACCAAACTGTAAAAGAAAACCAGGCTTTAAAGCAAGAACTAATAAAGCAAAGCCAAAACACCAAGAAATTAGAAGAGAACATAAAATATCTCACCGACAAGGTGATAGATCTGGAAAACAGGGGGAGAAGAGAAAATTTAAGAATAATTGGACTCCCAGAAAAGCCAGAAATAAACACCAAACTGGACATGGTGATACAAGATATAATCAAAGAAAATTGCCCAGAGATTCTAGAACAAGGGGGCAATACAGCCACTGACAGAGCTCACAGAACACCTTCTACACTAAACCCCCAAAAGACAACTCCCAGGAATGTAATTGCCAAATTCCAAAGCTATCAAACAAAAGAAAAAATCCTACAGGAAGCCAGAAAAAGACAATTTAGATATAAAGGAATGCCAATCAGGGTCACACAAGACCTTGCAAGTTCTACGCTGAATGATCGTAAGGCATGGAACATGATCTTCAGAAAGGCAAGAGAGCTGGGTCTCCAACCAAGAATCAGCTACCCAGCAAAACTGACTATATACTTCCAAGGGAAAGTATGGGCATTCAACAAAATAGAAGACTTCCAACTTTTTGCAAAGAAAAGACCAGAACTCTGTGGAAAGTTTGATACCGAAAATCAAAGAGCAAGGAGTACCTGAAAAGGTAAATATTAAGGAAAGGGGAAAAATGTTATCTTCTTTTACTCAAACTCTCTTCTATAAGGACTACATTTATATCAACCTATGTATACTAATATGTGGGGAAAATGTAATGTATAAATAGGGGGTAAAGAAAGACCAAATAGAATAATGGTTCTCACACAAAGATTCACAGGGGAAGGGGAGGGGAAGAAAACTCCTATAAGAAGGAGAGGAAGAGAGGGAGGGGGTTTACTTAAACCTCAATCTCAGGGAAATCAACTCTGAGAGGGAAAAACATCCAGATCCATTGGGATCTTGAATTCTATCTTACCCAACAAGGGTAAGGAGAAGGGAAAACCAAGGGGGGGAGGGGGAGAGGGAGAACAAAAAGGGAGGGAAAGAGAGGGGGGAGGGGGAGGGAACAAAAAGGGAGGGACTAAAAAGGGAAACATCAAGGGAGGGGACAAGGGGGACTGATTCAAAGTAAATCACTGGACTAAAAGGTAGAGCCGAAGAAGAAAAGGTTAGAATTAGGGAAGGCAATCAAAATGCCAGGGAGTCCACAAATGACAATCATAACTTTGAACGTGAATGGGATGAACTCACCCATAAAACGTAGACGAATAGCTGAATGGATTAGAATCCAAAACCCTACCATATGTTGTCTTCAAGAAACACACATGAGGCGGGTTGACACCCACAAGGTCAGAATTAAAGGATGGAGTAAGACCTTCTGGGCCTCAACTGATAGAAAGAAGGCAGGAGTGGTAATCATGATATCTGATAAAGCCAATGCAAAAATAGACCTGATCAAAAGGGATAGGGAAGGTAATTATATTTTGTTAAAAGGGACTCTAGACAATGAGGAAATATCATTAATCAACATGTATGCACCAAACAATATAGCACCCAAATTTCTAATGGAGAAACTAGGAGAATTGAAGGAAGAAATAGACAATAAAACCATACTAGTGGGAGACTTAAACCAACCATTATCAAATTTAGATAAATCAAATCAAAAAATAAATAAGAAAGAGGTAAAAGAAGTGAATGAAATCTTAGAAAAATTAGAATTAATAGACATATGGAGAAAAATAAATAGGGATAAAAAGGAATACACCTTCTTCTCAGCACCACATGGCACATTCACAAAAATTGACCATACATTAGGTCACAGAAACATAGCACACAAATGCAAAAAAGCAGAAATAATGAATGCAGCCTTCTCAGATCACAAGGCAATAAAAATAATGATTAGTAATGGTACATGGAAAACCAAATCTAAAACCAATTGGAAATTAAACAATATGATACTCCAAAACCGTTTAGTTAAAGAAGAAATCATAGAAACAATTAATAATTTCATCGA
Organism: Monodelphis domestica; assembly: GCF_027887165.1. NCBI lineage: Eukaryota > Metazoa > Chordata > Mammalia > Didelphimorphia > Didelphidae > Monodelphis > Monodelphis domestica. The sequence continues at coordinate 426,288,634 of NC_077230.1, forward strand.
GGAAAATGACAATGGTGAAACATCCTTTCAAACCTTTTGGGATGCAGCCAAAGCAGTAATCAGAGGTAAATTCATATCCCTGAATGCTTATATTAACAAACAAGGGAGAGCAGAGATCAATCAATTGGAAATGCAATTGAAAAAACTCGAAAGCGATCAAATTAAAAACCCCCAGCAGAAAACCAAATTTGAAATCCTAAAAATTAAGGAAGAAATTAATAAAATCGAAAGTGATAGAACTATTGATTTAATAAATAAGACAAGAAGCTGGTACTTTGAAAAAACAAACAAAATAGACAAAGTACTGGTCAATCTAATTAAAAAAAGGAAGGAAGAAAAGCAAATTCACAGCATTAAAGATGAAAAGGGGGACAGCACCTCCAATGAGGAGGAAATTAAGGCAATCATTAGAAATTACTTTGCCCAATTATATGGCAATAAATACACCAATTTAGGAGAAATGGATGAATATATACAAAAATACAAACTGCCTAGACTAACAGAAGAGGAAATAGAATTCTTAAATAATCCCATATCAGAAATTGAAATCCATCAAGCCATCAAAGAACTTCCTAAGAAAAAATCCCCAGGGCCTGATGGATTCACCTGTGAATTCTATCAAACATTCAGAGAACAGTTAACCCCAATACTATACAAACTATTTGACATAATAAGCAAAGAGGGAGTTCTACCAAACTCCTTTTACGACACAAACATGGTACTGATTCAAAAACCAGGCAGGTCAAAAACAGAGAAAGAAAACTATAGACCAATCTCCCTAATGAATATAGATGCAAAAATTTTAAATAGGATACTAGCAAAAAGACTCCAGCAAGTGATCAGAAGGATCATTCACCATGATCAAGTAGGATTCATACCAGGGATGCAGGGCTGGTTCAACATTAGAAAAACCATCCACATAATTAACCACATCAACAAGCAAACTAGCAAGAACCACATGATTATCTCAATAGATGCAGAAAAAGCCTTTGATAAAATACAACACCCATTCCTATTAAAAACACTAGAAAGCATAGGAATAGAAGGGTCATTCCTAAAAATAATAAACAGTATATATCTAAAACCAACAGCTAATATCATCTGCAATGGGGATAAACTAGATGCATTCCCAATAAGATCAGGAGTGAAACAAGGATGCCCATTATCACCTCTACTATTTGACATTGTACTAGAAACACTAGCAGTAGCAATTAGAGAAGATAAAGAAATTGAAGGCATCAGAATAGGCAAGGAGGAGACCAAGTTATCACTCTTTGCGGATGACATGATGGTCTACTTAAAGAATCCTAGAGATTCAACCAAAAAGCTAATTGAAATAATCAACAACTTTAGCAAAGTTGCAGGATACAAAATAAACCCACATAAATCATCAGCTTTTCTATATATCTCCAACACAGCTCAGCAGCAAGAACTAGAAAGAGAAATCCCATTCAAAATCACCTTAGACAAAATAAAATACCTAGGAATCTATCTCCCAAGACAAACACAGGAACTATATGAACACAACTACAAAACACTCGCCACACAACTAAAACTAGACTTGAACAATTGGAAAAACATTAACTGCTCATGGATAGGACGAGCCAATATAATAAAAATGACCATCCTACCCAAACTTATTTATCTATTTAGTGCCATACCCATTGAACTACCAAAATACTTCTTCACTGATTTAGAAAAAACCATAACAAAGTTCATTTGGAAGAACAAAAGATCAAGGATATCCAGGGAAATAATGAAAAAAAAACACATATGATGGGGGCCTTGCAGTCCCAGACCTCAAACTATATTACAAAGCAGCAGTCATCAAAACAATTTGGTACTGGCTAAGAAACAGAAAGGAAGATCAGTGGAATAGACTGGGGGAAAACGACCTCTGCAAGACAGTATAAGATAAACCCAAAGATCCCAGCTTTTGGGACAAAAATCCACTATTCGATAAAAACTGCTGGGAAAATTGGAAGACAGTGTGGGAGAGACTAGGAATAGATCAACACCTCACACCCTACACCAAGATAAATTCAAAATGGGTGAGTGACTTAAACATAAAGAAGGAAACCATAAGTAAATTGGGTAAACACAGAATAGTATACATGTCAGACCTTTGGGAGGGGAAAGGCTTTAAAACCAAGCAAGATATAGAAAGAATCACAAAATGTAAAATAAATAATTTTGACTACATCAAACTAAAAAGCTTTTGTACAAACAAAACCAATATAACTAAAATCAGAAGGGAAACAACAAATTGGGAAAAAATCTTCATAGAAACCTCTGACAAAGGTTTAATTACTCATATTTATAATGAGCTAAATCAATTGTACAAAAAATCAAGCCATTCTCCAATTGATAAATGGGCAAGGGAAATGGATAGGCAGTTCTCAGATAAAGAAATCAAAACTATTAACAAGCACATGAAGAAGTGTTCTACATCTCTTATAATCAGAGAGATGCAAATCAAAACAACTCTGAGGTATCACCTCACACCTAGCAGATTGGCTAACATAACAGCAAAGGAAAGTAATGAATGCTGGAGGGGATGTGGCAAAGTAGGGACATTAATTCATTGCTGGTGGAGTTGTGAACTGATCCAACCATTCTGGAGGGCAATTTGGAACTATGCCCAAAGGGCGACAAAAGAATATCTACCCTTTGACCCAGCCATAGCACTGCTGGGTCTGTACCCCAAAGAGATAATGGACACAAAGACTTGTACAAAAATATTCATAGCTGCGCTCTTTGTGGTGGCCCAAAACTGGAAAACGAGGGGATGCCCATCAATTGGGGAATGGCTGAACAAACTGTGGTATATGTTGGTGATGGAATACTATTGTGCTCAAAGGAATAATAAAGTGGAGAAGTTCCATGGAGACTGGAACAACCTCCAGGAAGTGATGCAGAGCGAGAGGAGCAGAACCAGGAGAACATTGTACACAGAGACTAATACACTGTGGTATAATCGAACGTAATGGACTTCTCCATTAGTGGCGGTGTAATGTCCCTGAACAACTTTCAGGGATCCAGGAGAAAAAAAACACCATTCATAAGCAAAGGATAAACTATGGGAGTGGAAACACCGAGAAAAAGCAACTGCCTGAATACAGAGGTTGAGGGGACATGACAGAGGACGGACTTTAAATGAACACTCTAATGCAAATACTATCAAAAAAGCAATGGGTTCAAATCAAGAAAACATCTAATGCCCAGTGGACTTACGCGTCGGCTATGGGGGGTGGGGGGGAGGAAAAGAAAATGATCTATGTCTTTAACGAATAATGCTTGGAAATGATCAAATAAAATATATTAAAAAAAAAAACGTAAGATGTTTATGTGTAAAATTCAGTCAGACAACAGTTATAGTGGAGAACTTTTTCTAAGAATTAAATGTTGGATTTCAAAAATGAGTGTCATTCAAAGACAGCAAAAGTAATTGCATGTTAGCATTGAGATTGTAGAAGTTCAGAATTGGTAATTAGCATAAGTGAATTTGTATAGTTGTTAAGTATGTGATGTATGGCTAAGATTGGAAGTTTTAAACAATGTTATTCTTGATAGGGAATATATGTGCTATGATTAAGAAGAAACATATCTATTTAAATATAATTTCTTATAATGTCATAATAGATGTACACAAAATATGTATAAATTTGTGCTGTGAAGAAATTTAATTTTTATTCAGATTGTGTTTAGTGCAATTGGCAAAGGAAATTTGACCAGTCCAGAAGTCAAATAAGATTCATTATTAGGCTATTAAATTTAGGTAAAAGGTAGTCGCCTCTCCCCTATTTATAGTAAGAGTAATAGAAACAAAAACTGAAGGTTTTATTCTGCTTGAGAAGAAGTTTGAAAGGAAAACTAGAATATTAAGGAAATGTTAGGGACTTTAAACAAAGTGAATTTGGAAGTTGTTAAGTTTTTAATTAATATATTGGGAGTGATTTAATGTCAAGGTTTTAAAAATGTGTAACTAAAGTGTTAAAAAAAGGATTCGAAAGAAAGGAAAGATCTTCTCAGACTACAAGGGCAGTCAAGCGTCTACTGTCTTGGAAACATTCCAAAAGTAATTTATCCCCTTTTTTAGATACAGGAAGGAGAACAAAAGTGCTTGTAAATATTTTACATTTATATTAAGGGATCAATACAACAAAAATGTTTTAAAAATATAAAAGTTTTCAGCTACCTTATCTAAATTTTAGAGATAAAATTTGAAAAACCTGAGAGGTTAGCTAATAGCTGAAATAAATCTTGATCTGATAATAAGACATATTACAACTAAGGCTTAAAGAAATAACAGGAATTTTAAGAGTTTATTTGAGTATGCCTAAATATTATAATTTCTATAAACTACTATTAAGTGAAAATATGACCTTTTTCTAGAAGCAAACAGGAATAAAAAGGGGTTTTTTTTTAATTGAAACTGCACAATTTGGCTATGTGATTCAATTGCAAAAGTCTAAACTATAAATCCAGAATCCTAAAGAAGCTCAGGTTAGAGAACATGCCTTCCTTTTAATAACAATTGATATATTACAGTTAGTTAAACAAAAATAAAAATGCAATGATTTATGAATAATTGAATTAACTGCTTAAAATGCTAATGTAAATATGTTAGAATTGAAAGACTTGTGGTTCAAATGGTTAAGGTAAACTTTTGAGAAAATATATAGATTACTTTTTATATATCAACATGTCAATTTTTTTCTGTAAATGCTTCTGTATGAACCATAATACATTCATTATATAAATTTAAGGTCACATTTTGAAAAGTTAAGTATATTAACCCCTCAAAGGAATTGTTTAGAATTGCTAGGATACAAACTTGATGACTCATTTTGAGTCCTTGCTACCCCTCCCTTCTTTCTCTCCACATCTAGAGTTAAGTAATCATTCACTAGCTGGAAAACAGAAGCAGTTTTTGATTACAAATAAGTTCGTCGATTATTGGAAAAGGGATTCCATTACCCACATACATGTATGGGAATCCACATATAATTTTAAAAACAATAATCCTATGACTTTAAATTAATACTATTAAAGGTTTTATTTTAATTTTTGAGTAAACCTGTTTCATCACACTCACCCCCCCCCTTTTCTCCTGTTACAGCAGGTTTACCTGTTACCCCCTCCCTCTTCCTACTACAGTAAAGAGAATTCTTAGAGAGAACACTAAAAATTTCTATTATACTAACTTTAAATAGACTTTAAGATAGGATAGGATAGTTTCTCATCACTATAATGACATGCATATAAATAAAGCTTCTATGTAGCAAAGTTAGTGAGAACCTTACATTTATTTGAGGTAAATATTTTAACAATTGCTAGGTTATGTAAACATGCAAGCAACCTGTTTCCAAATTATGACAATGATTGGAATTGGAGTATTATTGATAATGGGTAGATTCGCCATTTTATCTGCACCCCCTGGTATTTCTGTCATTGAAAGCCCCTTATCTCCCATTACTAATTTTTCTTTGTGGAAATTCATTGCTTCTCTCTCCCCCTGCTATATTACTGTGCCCCAGTGACAAGAAAAGTTCCAAACCCATTCAAATCTATGTACTGATTGTACAATGTGTTTCCCACACAACTTATAGAAATTCTTGCTATGTATTTTAACAAATTCTCTTAATCCCTCCATTCCTGCTATCATTGTATTTGTTGTTAAATAACCACCTTTTGTGATTCTTCCTGTTCATATGACTAATGACTGGTATGATGGTCCAGGCATTTATGCCGCAAAATTAATTTCCAACAGTTTAAACAATCCTAAACCCCTTCATTGCACCCCTTATATTGGATATCACTGCACTCATTTCATCACGAGCAGCCATCCCTATAAGGAGTCCACTCTACACAGACAAATCATGGATATCTGTCACTCTGGTATATCCCTTTATTCAGCCTCATCCATTGCTAATTCATTTTATGACAGCATCTCCACCCTTATCTCCAACTGTGATTTGACCCATACCTTTATTGCTCTTTTCTAATTTTTTCTTATTCTTTTTTGCTTTCCAATCCTCATCTGATACCTAGGGTCCACCATTCAGCAAGTCCAAATTGAACTGAAGACTCTTCAGCTCAAAAATAAAAAAGGGGGATATGCTGGGGGCCATCAGTCCATGATGCCTTGACAGAGTCATGTGTGGTAGCTGGGGAGACCACAGAGTGGTCCTTGGTGAGATGTGACTGCCCACTCTATCCCCGTTGCATGACTTCTTTCATCAATGCCCCTTACCTATGAATTGACATGATTATTATTCCCTCTAGTCTCAAAAGAAATAATGCAGGAACAAAACACATGTATCCTAATTCTCCAAAACATCACCAAAAGATCAGACCCTTAAACCCAATCCCAAAAAGACTATCATGGGTTCACTTTTATTTAAGTGCAAAATCTCAGCTACAAGCTAAGCCCCAAACTTTCTCATGAAGCCAGCACACAAATCAATCATAGAGGCCCATACAGGTACAGTACAAGCACACTAAGCTTCAATATGCCTCAGTGATTCAATTACACAAATCAGTAACTCAAACTCCCTAGTAAGCCACCTGTGATGAAATCATTTATCTTGTATTCTGTCTGTAATCACAATACAAAAATATAGAATGTAAATCAAGTGATTTGTTAAAAGTTAATGTATCACTTTTCCAATTACCTCTCTTTGATTTTGTATACCTGCATGCAAAGATATGGATATAAAAATATAAAAATAAATCCCAAGCCTGGGAATGCAGAGCAGCTCGAAGATGCAAAGCTGTCCCATGGCCATAATGATTAAACTGTCTTCCGTTTGTTATTTATTTTATGTTATTTATTTTGACTGATCATTCGCCACATGCCAGGAACCCTGGAGTCGCAAGTGGACCTGGACCCTGACCGTGGCAATCACCATTTGCCTCTGTGATTCTAGTTCAGCCCTCTGGGGGCACACAGAAGACTTCTAATTCCTCTTCCACATAAGAGCTCAGAGAATTTCTATCAGGCCTCTTCATAAAGTTCTTATTCCTTTGGCTAATATGCAGAGTTTCCTCAAATGAACTTCAGAGACTTCAGACTCCCTCACCAATCTGGCTGAACACTCCCAAGTTCAATGTTTCCCCTTGTAAAATGTGTGATCTAGAACCAAATACAATAATCCAAGTGCCATCTGATAATCCAAGTGCTATCTGATAGTGCAGAAGGACAGCTGTCTCCTTATTCTTGGAATTGGGCATGCTTCTCTTAAGACTGCATTAGTGGTTGGGATAGTTATGTAGCTCAGTGGATTGAAAGCCAGGCCTAGAGATGGGAGGTTCTGAGTTCAAATCTGCCCTCAGAAACTTCCTAGCTGTATGACCCTGGGAAAGTCATTTAGCCCCCATTGCACAGTATTGATTGTACAACTTATAGGTAAGTGTTAAAAAAAGAAAGTTGCATCATGTTTTTTTCAACTGCCTGTTACCGACTGATAATAAGTTTGTGGTCCCCTCAATCATCCCCAAAGTCTCTTTATGTGATGTAACATTGCAATAAAAGACTGCCTCTAATTTCCCCTTTTTAAAATCAACCATCCGTCATTATTTCAACCATTTTTCTATGGCATACATACCAGTCACGGCCCCATCGAGGCAGATGCTTTTTTGTTATTAGGATTATTCTACTCAAGGATAGGACCTGATACCAATCCCCAATAACATTCAGCTTATCACATTCCATCTAATGTGCCAGTTTCCTGAGCTACTTCTGTATCCTATCAGTTTTTAACATCCCTATCCTCCCAATTTTTCTTTCTCTCTCTTTTCTTTCAAGTTTCAAAACTATGCTTTCTTTCTGTCTGTAGAATCAGTAGAACAATAATGGTCACCATTTACAAAGCTCTTTACATATATTATTTCATTTTATCCAAGTCACTCATAGGAACATTGAACAGAATGAGTTCAAGAACAGAAACTTCAGAAGATTTGTCTGAACTGATGCAGAATGAAGTGAGTAGAACCAAGAGGTAATTTATACAATAACTACAGTGTTATGAAGGCAAACAGCTTTGAAAAACTTGGGACCTCTGATCAATGCAGTGGCTAACAAGGATTGCAGAAAACCCATGATAATAGGTTACTCACTTTCTACAAAAACCTACAGACTTCCTATGAAATCAGCTGCCTCACTTCAGAAATGGGATGGATTCAGGGTGTATGTTGCAACAGATATTTTTTGAGATTGGGAATTAGTTTTCCTTGATTGTCTATGTGACATCATAGGTGTATTTTAATCTTGAATCTATTATTAATGTACTAATATTGCAACCTATGTGCTCATGTATAGGATTCATAGGCATAGTACTTCTTGATCATTGTATTTAATAGGTACTTATTAATTCTGACCACTCTCCAAATGTACAGTTGAAAAGTCAGAAGAATTCCTGGGTAGGCTGCCACAGTATCCTTGTTCCCACATTGCCAGACCAGATTCCATGACAGGTTACATGCTTAATTAAACTCCTCTTCTTTGATCTTGGGGTTGTCAGTTGAACCAATGTTAAGTCTTATGCCTTGTCACATGAACACTAGCTACCTCCCATTCCCCATTCTTTGATCCTCCAATAAAAGATTGAGGACATATGTAGGTCACTCTCTCTCTCTCTCTACCACCATCAGAGTTACACACAGGCTGGATCCCAAGCTCTTTAAGCCGTGTCTCTGAGTCTTTCTTCCTTTATTATTTTCCCTCTTTCTCTATATCCCCTTCACCCATTTTTCCTCAGTTTCTAACTCTGCTTCTCATGTATCCACCTAAGAATATATTAATTTGTGGCTATAGGCAGTTAGAATCCATACTCATCCCAAAGATTTTCTTATTCATTAGTGGTAGGAGGTAGAAGGGGGACAAAAAATAGATTTTGGTTAATTGGAAAAAATTAAATTAAGAAAAAGCACTTTTCAACCACAGGGGTCAAATACATAGCCTGCAACATTCCCAGGTGCTACCTGAACCAGGTGAAAAAGTAATTGGAAAATAGTTAACAAAAGAAAGTAACACAGAGATAATTTCATTGCTAAATTAAATTGTGCTCTAAACATCCTTATGTACACATTTAGTCCAATAAAAAATCATCCCTCCTCTAAAGTATATGCTGTTGGTGTCTGACTTTCCCAAGGTCACATCCCCACTTCACAATTCTATCTCTCCCCCCTGCTCTCCATGCAGAACATCCCCAGAGTCAGGCACAGGAAGGTGGGATACCCCTAAGGTTTGTAACAATAAAACTGCATGAAATAAAAGGAAACTAAGGCCAGAGATGATCTCTCTATGGTCCTGCTGTACATTAATGTGATTATGGGAATGGAGGGTCTTTCATCTGTACATTGGAAAGTCAGACCAGTGAATTAATTGAGAAGCATGAATTCTACTGTGGACCCAGCTAGTTGATGCTAAAGTCAAAAGACCAGAACCAGGTTTCATAACAGACATGCTTCCATGTGTCACTTTATGCCACAAAGAGGAAAACTATAGGTGCAATGGTGAATCTCTATGTGTGAAAGGAAATGAAGTTTGCATTCTTCTTTCTATCTCCAGAATTTCCCTGCCAAAGAGGATCATGGCCAGCCCCATTGCATGACCATAGCTTATACTCTAACCAAGACTGGAAACAACACTCTATGGGTCCAAATCACCAAAGGACATGAACTGAAGGAAACAGTATGGGGCAGTCATTGAACCTGCAGTTCTAGAAGATGGGAGACAAAGAAGGTTGTATGTCACTGGAATAGAAGAGAATAATAATATATCAAAAACAAGGATGATTGCAACCACTCACATGTTTTTTGTACCTACCATGTAAAAAAGACTTTCTCTACATAGAATTCTATTATATACAGAGCAAAAGATTGTCCATTTTTCCAGATGGAGAAACTGAGTTTGGTAAAGAAGTAGATACACTATACAGATAATAGACAGGAATGGAAGGATTCTACAATTTTCATGATCATGAGCTTAGAGCTCCTTCTATCACAAAATACCATGCTATGGGACCAGGAGGGCAGAGTGTCACTTATCTCTGTTACTCTCATGTCAGGTAAAGAGAGAGCCCAACACAAAGTTGGGGTCCCAATCCAGATACTCACCATAGATTATAAGATTCTTGGTTGCATTGCGTGTCAATCCAGTGAATGAGTTAGATGCAGTACAGGTATAGGTTCCAGCATGATTCAGTGATGCAATAAAAGAAAATGTGGCTGAGTTGCTGACAGGTTGTCCATTGTGTAACCAAGTGAATTGGACTGGTGGGTTTGATGTAGCAGAACAGCTCAAAGTAATATTTGCCCCAGTAGGGTACACATCCGGTGTATGAACAATTGTGGCGATATCTGGGCCATCTGGAAGAAAGAGAAGGATTCCATATTGAGATTACGTTAGAAACAAGGGGCATCTTCTAATCTGTAACCCATCAGCAGGGAACACTGTGTCTCCCTGATCTTCCTTTGCACTGGGAAATTCACAACTGGTCCTCTACTTTTCCAGTGTGGATCTGAACTTGGAAGATCTTTGGGCTTTCTCCAGTTCATCACCCTACATGGCCACCCTCCACCAGAACACATGGCAAGGCCAATCTGGGCTCCCTAAAGATTAAGGGGGTTGGGAACCTCATAGACTACCTCTTTATCTCTCAGAGAAGTGACTGAATTAGCCTAGCCTCTGGGAACACACCACCAGGCTATAAGCAGGCACCATATAGGAAGAACAAATATACTTACAAGCAACATCCAGTGTGAATGGATCACTCCTATTGCTAAACAATGGGTTCTCGATTCCACACACATAGGGTCCTTTGTTTTCCCTTCTTGTGAGGCTGCGGATAGTGAGTGTCCTTTTATCCGGGGACAGCTGTATCCTGCCACCAGCTGGGGCAACTCCGTTTATGAGCCACCAGTAAGCATGAATTTGACCTATACCCTGGCATGTGAATGAGAAGTCCTTGGTCTCCACTGCAGTAATGTTGGAGGTGAGAATGGTAGGTTTGGACAGAGGAGCTGTGCAGAGAATAGACAGAAAATGACTGTGTTGGTTCTTTTTCTTTCCTTATAATGAAATAACTGGTTTTCAAGTGGCCTGTCTAAGACCTTGGCAAGTCTGGAGGCCAGAGACCAAGAATCTGTGATTTCAATGGCAAAGACAAAGATACCCCTTTCTCTAGAGCAGATCTCAACTCCTCCAGAACTTGGGAAATTCATCTTCAGTTCCTGTGTCTGACAAAGACATTCACATGGAACCCAAGCCCCTGGTGTTCAACTTTTTTGGGCTGAGGCAAGCTGGTCTGGGGATGACAGACCCCTTCATCCAGCACCTGGACTTGGATTTGAGTCCTTTCTAGCTTGGCAGAACCATGTGAAGATTGAATTTGACTCTCCCCTGATTGTCACAATGAAAATCCTTAACTCTCCCCTAATTGTGAAGATTAAATTGTATCCCCTGTCTGTTTTTAGATTTTAATAACCAAAATTGTAAACACCCTACTTAAAAGTTAAATATAGAGATATGCCCGTTTTAGATCTAGTCACCAAAAGTGAAAGTATCCCACTTAATCATGATGTGTGCGGTCTGTGACCCACATGTGCGATAGTGGGTGACAAATCAGAATCTACCGATTTCCTCCTGGGCAGTCCTAAAGCAGGACTTCAATTGTGATTGGTAGATGTGGAATTAGGGGAAAGCACAGGAAGTGACACAAGAAAAAATGTCTTTATAAGGAGCTGTTACTTCCTGTCAATTCTTCATTCATTGATGTGCTAACTGTACCTGAGACCCTGTTCCTGACTGGACTGACTTGTGGTAAGTACAAATCTGACTCTTAATGGCTGGATTTTCTCTGAAGAGAACAGCCTCAGGAAAGAACTATCCTCCTGAGAAAGGCTCCCTATAACCCCAGGGCCTCAGCTACAAGGGCAGAGACCCCTCAGGCTAAGAACTAACTCTCCCTGCCCAGGGGCCAGGAGCAAATTAATTAGTGTTTAGGCTAGGTAGCTTACCTTATCCTCTGTGATGTCTTACTTCACTCTTTCTGCATTTTATAAATAAATTGTAAATAAATCTCTTTGGAATTAAATTCCTGGTGACCAAACTTGTAAATATAAAATCCAACTCTTTTTTTCTATATAACCCTCTTCAACCTTCACCCATTACAACCATCAAGAGTTAATATTTCCTTGGCCTGGACTTCAAGAATCCAGGGTTCCTTACCTCCATGGCTTTTTGAGGATATTGGGGAAGGCTGGAGAGGATGGACTAGGGACAGGCCACAGGGAGATTGTGTTCAGAAAGAGAAACATTAGTTTAACTCTGAAGACGAAAGAAAAGGAAAGGCAGACAGTGGGAATAGATCATGTATTAGCAAGGTACAAAAAGAAGAGCCTCTGACTGGGAGTCAGGAGAGACCTGTTTCAGTCTAGAGATATTAAACCCACAATAACATCTCTCATGCCTCGGACTCTGTTTTGCAATCAGGAGGCAGTTCATACCCTTTACAGATGATTCTGGAATTCCCTATTTTGGGTTCTCCCCTTTCCTTAGGATTTTCCTTGCTCTGCAAGATGAGAATTAGAATATGGAAGGTGATCATCTTCAAGATTAGATATAGTCTTATGCTGGGTAGCTGAACCAAAGTGGACAAATTTTCCCTGAGCATTCATGGCCCAAGGGGAGCCCTTTCCTTATCTCTAATTGGCAGGTAGGCCTTGCCACTGAGAGAGGTGTGTGTGCCAGAGCAATCTCTGGGGCACATCCAGTAAGCTTGCCAGCCTTCCTTCCTGGGTCATCCTTGGCCAGGTGTCTTAGGATTCATTTCCAAAGTGGAAGGAATAACTTAGAAATATTACAGCAACTTTGACCTTTCTTCTTGGTTTTGGTAGTTTGCACTACTTCCCAGGGTCTCTGTTGGGAAATTTAGGGTGAGGAAGTATCAACCTCCCACTTGTATCAAGTAATGTCAAGTGGGACTGGCCAGGAAGGTAACAAATTTGAGGTCAGGTAGGCACCTTTTGAATTGGGGGAGAATATGAGGGAACACTGAGCATGCTCCTGGGCAAGACAGCCATGGTAAGACATTTTGGAAGGTGCCTTGGCAAACCCAATGGATCCAATGCCTAGCATGGTATAGTGACAGGTGTTGGATTTAGAGTGAGGAAGTACTGAGTTCAAATCCTGTCTCAGAATATTATTGGCTGGACTTCCGGTTAAGATGGCGGCTTAGAGAAAGCTCAAGTTCAGATCTCCGGAAAAACCTTCCCGACCGATCTCAAACTAGAAGCTCCTAAGGCGCCGAAATTCAAAACGATCAACAGCACAGACCCTGGGAACCCTCCTCCTGGACCTGGACCCGGTTCAAAAGGTACGGCTCCCCTCAAAAGCCAGAACCCGAGATCCCTCGGACCTCAGGGGTAGGAGCGCAGAGTCCAAGGCTCCCGGAAGCCGCAGCCCTGCTGGCTGGGCTCAGAGAGCAGAACACTCAGGGCCTTCTACAGTCCCGGTGAAAGTTACTGCCTGGGGCTTCCGCTGCAGAGAGCTGGTCAAAACAACAGCAACCCTCAGGGCTGGCAAGACAGCCTCACAGGCTGGATCCTGCTATCCAAGTCTCAGTGAAAGTCCTTGCTCTCCGAGCTTGGGTTAGCTGCAGCCCATCCCCCGCAGGCCGAGGAAACAGCCTCACAGCCAGCAATTCTGAAGGCAACTTCCTGAAAGCAACGTGGTCCGACCCTTCCATTCCAGTTCCAGTGAGGCATATTCAGTTTAACCCAGGGAAAGTCATAGAACCATCTGCCCAGGACTAAAGCCTCTGAACACCAGACAGAGACAAGAAAAGCCAATCCTCCACATTCAGAGATGGAAAACTCCACAGAAGCACAGAAGCCCCAAAACACCAAGAAAAATAAGAAGAAAGGGGCGACTTTGGACACATTCTATGGAGCCAAAATACAAAATACAGAGCAGATAGAAGATAATATAAAAGAAAATGCTCCAAAACCTTCCAAAGGAAATGGAAACTCTCCACAAACCTATGAAGAATTTGAATCAGAAATGACCAAAAAGATGGAAGCCTTCTGGGAGGAAAAGTGGGAAATAATGCAAAAGAAATTCACGCATCTACAAAAGCAGTTTGACCAAACTGTAAAAGAAAACAAGGCTTTAAAGGCCAGAATCAGGCAGCTGGAAGACAACGATCGTGTAAAAGAGCAAGAATCAATAAAGCAAAGCCAAAATACCAAGAAATTAGAAGAGAACATAAAATATCTCACCGACAAGGTGATAGATCTGGAAAATAGGGGGAGAAGGGAAAATTTAAGAATAATTGGACTCCCAGAAAAGCCAGAAATAAACACCAAACTGGACATGGTGATACAAGATATAATCAAAGAAAATTGCCCAGAGATTCTAGAACAAGGGGGCAATACAGCCACTGACAGAGCTCACAGAACACCTTCTACACTAAACCCCCAAAAGACAACTCCCAGGAATGTAATTGCCAAATTCCAAAGCTATCAAACAAAAGAAAAAATCCTACAGGAAGCCAGAAAAAGACAATTTAGATATAAAGGAATGCCAATCAGGGTCACACAAGACCTTGCAAGTTCTACTCTGAATGATCGTAAGGCATGGAACATGATCTTCAGAAAGGCAAGAGAGCTGGGTCTCCAACCAAGAATCAGCTACCCAGCAAAACTGACTATATACTTCCAAGGGAAAGTATGGGCATTCAACAAAATAGAAGACTTCCAACTTTTTGCAAAGAAAAGACCAGAGCTCTGTGGAAAGTTTGATACCGAAAATCAAAGAGCAAGGAATACCTGAAAAGGTAAATATTAAGGAAAGGGGAAAAATGTTATCTTCTTCTTTTACTCAAACTCTCTTCTATAAGGACTACATTTATATCAACCTATGTATACTAATATGTGGGGAAAATGTAATGTATAAATAGGGGGTAAAGAAAGACCAAATAGAATAATCATTCTCACACAAAGATTCATATGGGAAGGGGAGGGGAAGAAAACTCCTATAAGAAGGAGAGGAAGAGAGGGGGGGGGGGGATTTACTTAAACCTCAATCTCAGGGAAATCAACTCTGAGAGGGAAAAACATCCAGATCCATTGGGATCTTGAATTCTATCTTACCCAACAAGGGTAAGGAGAAGGGAAAACCAAGGGGGGGAGGGGGAGAGGGAGAACAAAAAGGGAGGGAAAGAGAGGGGGGAAGGGGAGGGAACAAAAAGGGAGGGACTAAAAAGGGAAACATCAAGGGAGGGGACAAGGGGGACTGTTTCAAAGTAAATCACTGGACTAAAAGGTAGAGCCGAAGAAGAATAGGTTAGAATTAGGGAAGGCAATCAAAATGCCAGGGAGTCCACAAATGACAATCATAACTTTGAACGTGAATGGGATGAACTCACCCATAAAACGTAGACGAATAGCTGAATGGATTAGAATCCAAAACCCTACCATATGTTGTCTTCAAGAAACACACATGAGGCGGGTTGACACCCACAAGGTCAGAATTAAAGGATGGAGTAAGACCTTCTGGGCTTCAACTGATAGAAAGAAGGCAGGAGTGGTAATCATGGTATCCGATAAAGCCAATGCAAAAATAGACCTGATCAAAAGGGATAGGGAAGGTAATTATATTTTGTTAAAAGGGACTATAGACAATGAGGAAATATCATTAATCAATATGTATGCACCAAATAATATAGCACCCAAATTTCTAATGGAGAAACTAGGAGAATTGAAGGAAGAAATAGACAATAAAACCATACTAGTGGGAGACTTAAACCAACCATTATCAAATTTAGATAAATCAAATCAAAAAATAAATAAGAAAGAGGTAAAAGAAGTGAATGAAATCTTAGAAAAATTAGAATTAATAGACATATGGAGAAAAATAAATAGGGATAAAAAGGAATACACCTTCTTCTCAGCACCACATGGCACATTCACAAAAATTAACCATACATTAGGTCACAGAAACATAGCACACAAATGCAAAAAAGCAGAAATAATGAATGCAGCCTTCTCAGATCACAAGGCAATAAAAATAATGATTAGTAATGGTACATGGAAAACCAAATCTAAAACCAATTGGAAATTAAACAATATGATACTCCAAAACAGTTTAGTTAAAGAAGAAATCATAGAAACAATTAATAATTTCATCGAGGAAAATGACAATGGTGAAACATCCTTTCAAACCTTTTGGGATGCAGCCAAAGCAGTAATCAGAGGTAAATTCATATCCCTGAATGCTTATATTAACAAACAAGGGAGAGCAGAGATCAATCAATTGGAAATGCAAATGAAAAAACTGGAAAGCGATCAAATTAAAAACCCCCAGCAGAAAACCAAATTAGAAATCCTAAAAATTAAGGGAGAAATTAATAAAATCGAAAGTGATAGAACTATTGATTTAATAAATGAGACAAGAAGCTGGTACTTTGAAAAAACAAACAAAATAGACAAGGTACTGGTCAATCTAATTAAAAAAAGGAAGGAAGAAAAGCAAATTCACAGCATTAAAGATGAAAAGGGGGACAGCACCTCTGATGAAGAGGAAATTAAGGCAATCATTAGAAATTACTTTGCCCAATTATATGGCAATAAATACACCAATTTAGGAGAAATGGATGAATATATACAAAAATACAAACTGCCTAGACTAACAGAAGAGGAAATAGAATTCCTAAATAATCCCATATCAGAAATTGAAATCCAATAAGCCATCAAAGAACTTCCTAAGAAAAAATCCCCAGGGCCTGATGGATTCACCTGTGAATTCTATCAAACATTCAGAGAACAGTTAATCCCAATACTACACAAACTATTTGACATAATAAGCAAAGAGGGAGTTCTACCAAACTCCTTTTACGACACAAACATGGTACTGATTCAAAAACCAGGCAGGTCAAAAACAGAGAAAGAAAACTATAGGCCAATCTCCCTAATGAATATAGATGCAAAAATCTTAAATAGGATACTAGCAAAAAGACTCCAGCAAGTGATCAGAAGGATCATTCACCATGATCAAGTAGGATTCATACCAGGGATGCAGGGCTGGTTCAACATTAGGAAAACCATCCACATAATTGACCACATCAACAAGCAAACTAGCAAGAACCACATGATTATCTCAATAGATGCAGAAAAAGCCTTTGATAAAATACAACACCCATTCCTATTAAAAACACTAGAAAGCATAGGAATAGAAGGGTCATTCCTAAAAATAATAAACAGTATATATCTAAAACCAACAGCTAATATCATCTGCAATGGGGATAAACTAGATGCATTCCCAATAAGATCAGGAGTGAAACAAGGATGCCCATTATCACCTCTACTATTTGACATTGTACTAGAAACACTAGCAGTAGCAATTAGAGAAGATAAAGGAATTGAAGGCATCAAAATAGGCAAGGAGGAGACCAAGTTATCACTCTTTGCGGATGACATGATGGTCTACTTAAAGAATCCTAGAGATTCAACCAAAAAGCTAATTGAAATAATCAACAACTTTAGCAAAGTTGCAGGATACAAAATAAACCCACATAAATCATCAGCTTTTCTATATATCTCCAACACAGCTCAGCAGCAAGAACTAGAAAGAGAAATCCCATTCAAAATCACCTTAGACAAAATAAAATACCTAGGAATCTATCTCCCAAGACAAACACAGGAACTATATGAACACAACTACAAAACACTCGCCACACAACTAAAACTAGACTTGAACAAATGGAAAAACATTAACTGCTCATGGATAGGACGAGCCAATATAATAAAAATGACCATCCTACCCAAACTTATTTATCTATTTAGTGCCATACCCATTGAACTACCAAAATACTTCTTCACTGATTTAGAAAAAACTATAACAAAGTTCATTTGGAAAAACAAAGATCAAGGATATCCAGGGAAATAATGAAAAAAAAAAAACACACATGATGGGGGCCTTGCAGTCCCTGACCTAAAACTATATTACAAAGCAGCAGTCATCAAAACAATTTGGTACTGGCTAAGAAACAGAAAGGAAGATCAGTGGAATAGACTGGGGGAAAGCGACCTCAGCAAGACAGTATACGATAAACCCAAAGATCCCAGCTTTTGGGACAAAAATCCACTATTCGATAAAAACTGCTGGGAAAATTGGAAGACAGTGTGGGAGAGACTAGGAATAGATCAACACCTCACACCCTACACCAAGATAAATTCAAAATGGGTGAGTGACTTAAACATAAAGAAGGAAACCATAAGTAAATTGGGTAAACATAGAATAGTATACATGTCAGACCTTTGGGAGGGGAAAGGCTTTAAAACCAAGCAAGATATAGAAAGAATCACAAAATGTAAAATAAATAATTTTGACTACATCAAACTAAAAAGCTTTTGTACAAACAAAACCAATATAACTAAAATCAGAAGGGAAACAACAAATTGGGAAAAAATCTTCATAGAAACCTCTGACAAAGGTTTAATTACTCATATTTATAATGAGCTAAATCAATTGTACAAAAAATCAAGCCATTCTCCAATTGATAAATGGGCAAGGGAAATGGATAGGCAGTTCTCAGATAAAGAAATCAAAACTATTAACAAGCACATGAAGAAGTGTTCTACATCTCTTATAATCAGAGAGATGCAAATCAAAACAACTCTGAGGTATCACCTCACACCTAGCAGATTGGCTAACATAACAGCAAAGGAAAGTAATGAATGCTGGAGGGGATGTGGCAAAATAGGGACATTAATTCATTGCTGGTGGAGCTGTGAAATGATCCAACCATTCTGGAGGGCAATTTGGAACTATGCCCAAAGAGCAACAAAAGAATATCTACCCTTTGACCCAGCCATAGCACTGCTGGGTCTGTACCCCAAAGAGATAATGGACACAAAGACTTGTACAAAAATATTCATAGCTGCACTCTTTGTGGTGGCCCAAAACTGGAAAACAAGGGGATGCCCATCAATTGGGGAATGGCTGAACAAACTGTGGTATATGTTGGTGATGGAATACTATTGTGCTAAAAGGAATAATAAAGTGGAGAAGTTCCATGGAGACTGGAACAACCTCCAGGAAGTGATGCAGAGCGAGAGGAGCAGAACCAGGAGAACATTGTACACAGAGACTAATACACTGTGGTATAATCGAACGTAATGGACTTCTCCATTAGTGGCGGTGTAATGTCCCTGAACAACTTGCAGGGATCCAGGAGAAAAAAACACCATTCATTATGAAAGGATAAACTATGGGAGTGGAAACGCCGAGAAAAAGCAACTGCCTGAATACAGAGGTTGAGGGGACATGACAGAGGATGGACTCTAAATGAACACTCTAATGCAAATACTATCAACAAAGCAATGGGTTCAAATCAAGAAAACATCTAATGCCCAGTGGACTTACGCGTTGGCTATGGGGGGTGGGGGGGGAGGAAAAGAAAATTATCTATGTCTTTAACGAATAATGCTTGGAAATGATCAAATAAAATATATTTTAAAAAAAAGAATATTATTGGCTGTGTGAATTTTAGTAAGTACTTATCTGTGTCTGTCTCCTCATCAGTACAATGGGCTTAATAATCTCTCCCTCATAGTGTTCTTAGATCAAATGAAACCATTTCTAAAAACTTTTTATAAATCATGAACATAGACTGAACAAAGGTTCAGAGGAGGGAAAGTACAGAGTTTGAGTCTGAATGCCAAAGGTAGACACCCATGCTGTCTGAGGAGACATTGAATACCTGAATGATCTGAAAAGTCTTCGACAATTTTTTGAAGGGCTACAGTTTAATGGCAGTCTAAGAACACTGAAGGACAGCCTATAGTCAATAGGGAGACATGAGCAGAGAAGAGGCATGAGCACACACATATTTAAATGAAGGACCAATTGAGGGCACTGGAGATACTTAGCCCAAAGAAGAGAAGACTTAAAGGGGAGGAGAGACATGTGTCCTAGAGACATAGAGTTATAATGGGCTCTATGCCCCTGCCAAGCGATACTCAGTGGATTACAGTGATCAGATAAAGACTCTTTCCTGATTTTCTCCTACCAGCAACAATCAGGCTCCCTTTCTTTCTTGACTCTCCAACTCTTATTTTTTTAAACCCTTACCTTCTGCAATAGAATCAATACCCCACAGGCCAAATATGATCCAGTTTTATTGGACTTGACTCCCTGCTCATTTCTGTTCCAAAAATGATTTGAGATGCCTTGGAGAACTGAACTGAACAGGATTCCTGGACTGACTCTACAACAGTTATGAGACCCATAAACAGGCTCACATCCAACCTAATCCCTTCATGGGTGAGGATGGGCTCCAACATTTGCCCCTCTATGATCAGATGCAAATCAGGCTGGCTCAATCATTCCTGGCCTCAGATCTTCCTCTCTTGCTATAGATCTTCTTCTGTCCACTAGGTGGAACTACCAGAACAGGAAGGACTCTGGCTCATTACTCCAAAAAGTTTCAGAGTAGCAGTTGACACCAAGTGTGATCTAGGGCATCTTAACATCTCTAGGGCTGTCTGTGGATACAACTGACCAGTACCCTGGAAAAATCAAGGAATGTCCAATTAAACATAAACATGAAAATCTTGAAAATCAAAATAGAGTTTAATAATTGCACAACAAGTTTTCCTTTTCTGAAAGGGAAATTTAGTGATTCTGAACCATACTGTCTGTCTCAGTCAAATTTGCCTCCTCTTGTTTGGGACATAGTCCTGGAGGGGGCAGGGACTGAGTCATTTTTCTGTATCTCTAGTCCAGAGCCTAGGGACACCTTGTGCTGAGCAAGTGGGTGAAAAATATTGTGGGATAGAGGTGAATGCCCTGTGGGACCCAGGTCAGTTAGATGAATGAATGAATGCACCTGTGGACTGATAAGAAGAGGATCAGTGATGTAGGAGGTGGGGAAGGGAGAAGGCTTGGTGTTAGTCTAATGCAACTTATCAGCCTCAGTTTCCTTACCATTCAAATGAAGATAATGCTTGTGATTTGGAACACAATGAGATACTATATTGCTTAGTAGACTTTAAAGTGCTGAGTATCTGGAAACTCCTGTAATTAGTATCATCTCATTTCTCTGTGCCTAGAAGATTACTCAGTTTAGGTCAATAGATTCCCAGGGGGTAATGCATAAAGCTGAACTCATTAGGTGAGCCATCAAAGTGGGAATGACCTGGGGAAGCAGAAGGGCAGCAGTTAGAAACCAACAGGGGCAGAGCCAAGATGGCAGCATAGCAGGAGCTACTCTGAATCTCCTTCTAACCAATCATTACAAAGCATCTCAAAAGAATAGGAACCAAAACCAGAGGAGTAAGAGACTCTCCTACTGGACACAGTATGAAAGATAGACAGTGAGTGAGGATTCCTATGCCTTATGGGAGAGAAACTACTCAAATCAAAGTACTTGTTGACCACATCTTCCCCCACATCAAATACTGAACCACAGTTAATGCCAGGGCCAGGAAAATCTCCAACGATTTTGCCTTGGCAATGAGACTAAAAGCTGAATAACACAGTCCTTGCAGCAGGACAGCAAAGGGGTAGCCAAAGGGGCAGTCAAAGCAGAGGTGCAGATGATGAACTTAGTGCAAAACCCATGTTACAGTTGAAAATCCAAGAGGCAACAGCTGAGGAAGATAGCCATAGGACAAAATGCTTTGAAGCAAGAACTACACATAAAAAAAAAAACCTCATCAGAGATCTACCTACATTCATTCAAGCCTCAGAAAGGGAAGGAAAGATAGTCCCAAGTCCCTTGAGACAGAAACTATGAAAGCACTGACAACCAACATGCAAGAATCCTACAGGGGCAAAAGGAGTTAACAATACCAAAAAATACCCACTTGACCCTTTACAATTTTTATGGAGAAAAAGAGCAAATGTAGAATATCTGTCTTGTAAAGTGGGTAGAGGGTGTGCACATCATCCTCTTCCTCATTTCTTGCTCTGGTGCCCAGGATTCTCACATTAAAAAAAAAACAATCCCATAAATTTTGTTTTAGAATATATATTGAATATTGGATCTAAAGCAGAAGAGCGTAATGGCTTGGGAATTGGGGGTAAGTGACATGCCCAGAGTAACAGAGATAGGAAGTGACAAAGGACAGATTTGAAGTCAAGACCACCTTATTCCAGGCCTGGCCCCTCTATTCACTGAGCCCTTTCATCTTGTTTCTAGGAAAAGAGAAACCAGGAAAAGGAGAAAGCTGTGGGAGAGACCTGAGAACCAGAGAGTTAACACCATTCTCAGAAGGAAATGCTTCCTCAGTGTTCCATTTCCTGCATAGTCCAGCAACATTAGCACTAGATGACTAGCATGGAGAGGTGCCTTATTAGTCTATTTCAGATTTCCCCCAATTAATAAACTTCCTGTGTTTCTGATTTCCCTTTAATGAGATTCCTTAGTAGCTGCTTCCAATCAAGGAACAAGGAATGAGGATCCCACAACTTCCATAGGAAAGCTCACCAAGGGAAGACACCCACATCTCACAAACAGTGCCAAAACAAGGGGAGAGGGGGGATGGATGGGTGAGAATATGACTCTTGGGAAACAAGTCCTCTTCTGCAAGTCTGACCTGGCCAGGTTGGCATGGATGGCTCTTGCCACTCTGTGGATCAGAATAGGGCAAGTCTTTCTTTCTAGGATTGGGAGGGAAGAATCCCAGGTCTGTTTTATAAGTTATGTAAAGGAGGAACCTGGCCTTTGGAAGTCCATGGCTCCAAAGTTGGAAAAGGCACAGAAATGGAGGTTGGAGGAGTCTTTCAGAGCTATGGAGCCACTAGGAGAACCCACTGGTGGCTAAATCTGTTGGTTCCTGACTTTATTTGCAGGGACTGCATACTGCGGATTTGTGCTCTGTAAGCTTATGGTACTTGGACCTGAATAAATATCACACATTATTTGACTGAGGTCTCAATCAGAGCAACTGAGCTCCTTGTGAAAGAAGGGATACTTAGAGAAGAGTTAAAAGTCTTGTCTTTGGAGCTTCTTAAATTTCAAGATTTCTTCCCAGGCACCAGGGTTTCTTTCTCCCTGCTTCATCAAGCCTCATCACTGACATAAAACTACCTCAAAGTTAGTCCTTCAGTCATATGCACTATTTTTCTCCTACTCAGCTAGTCTATGGAGTGTTAGATCTGTCTCTGGAGTCTTTTCCCACACTTAGTTTCTCACTACCTTGTGTAATATTTTAAATTATGAGATTGTTTGGAGTTTGATAACTTCATTAAATGAAAGTAGTAGTAGTAGTAGTAGTAGTAGTAGTAGTAGTAGTAGTATTGGTATAGACAGGGGAAAATGGGAGAAAGGTAAAGAGATACTTAGTGTTAAAAGGAATTTCCCTCCGGATTATGTGTTTGTTTGATATCATCAATCAGTGACCTGTAGGTCAATTACCATTGAGATGTGCAGGTATTGACAAACCATCAGAGAAAGGAAGTTAAAACCAAGGAAAGGGGAAACTGATCCCACAGGAACTGCCCTCTTGTTTGTTGCCAGGCAAACTGAGGAACTATGATTAGTTCTTGAGATGTGATGGGGTAGAGCTAGTGGATGGAGAAAACTACTTATAAGGTTAGACCAAGGAACTGCTCCTGCTTCTCTCTCTCTCTCTCTCTCTGTCTCTCTCTCTTTCTCTCTCTCTCTCTCTCTCTCTCTCTGTCTGTCTGTCTGTCTGTCTCTCTCTGTCTCTCTCTCTGTCTCTGTCTCTCTCTCTCTCTCTCTCTCTCTCTGTCTGTCTCTCTGTCTGTCTCTCTCTCTCTCTCTCTCTGTCTCTCTCTCTTTCTCTCTCTCTCTTGCTCTCTCTTTCTCCCTCTCCCTCTCCCTCTCCCTCCATCTTAGGTGTAGGTGTTTAGCTTCAAAACATCAAATGGTACATACGGTATTCAGCTAATTACTTTCCTACATTTCCCTATCTTTCCTATCACTTCTTTGATGTAACAAAGCTACTCAAGCTACTAATAGCCTCATAATTTAATTTTAATTGTTCCCCTGTGGGACCACAAAATTTTGACATATACTTTCATTTTCTTCAGTTTCCTTACATTTTACTCTCCCTAAACTATTTTTAAGTAAGTGTTAGTAGCTGATTTAGATTGGCTAAAAAACTTGCTGACCAGAGCCAGTAATCAAGACTGATCCATACTACAATCTCACTGGATTGTGATTGGATTGGTGAGAAATGGTTAAGTATTAAGGGAGGGAAGCAAGCTTAACTTTTGTTTTTTTCCCCAAATAGAGCCAGGTTTGGGGATTAAGCTCTAATTAATAATTAAATGATAACTAGGAGACATAGTGGATGGAGACTGGAGTCAGGAAACTCATCTTTCTGAGTTCAAATCTGGTTCAGACACTCACTAGCTGTATGACCCTGGGAAAGTCACTTCACCCTGTTTGCCTCAGTTTCCTTATCTGTAAAATGTGGTAGACAAGGAAATGGCAAACCTCTCCAGGATCTGTGCTAAGAAATGGAGTCAGGAAGAGTTGAACATGACTTAATAATGACTTCATAAAGAATTTCTCCTCACACATAAGGGTTTTGCTTTCTATCACTATTTGCCTCTATGATTCTAGTGCAGCCCTCTGAGCCCACACAGAACACTTCTAATTCCTCTTCCACATAAGAGTCCAGAAAATTGCTATCAGGCCTCTCCCCAAAGCTTTCTATTACTTTATCTAATATGTAGTTCCCTCAATTGATCTTTGGAGACTCCAGACACCTCATCATTCTGGCTGAACACTCCCCAGTTCACTGTTTCCCCTTGTAAAATGTGTGATCTAGAACCAAATACAATAATCCAAGTGCCATCTGATAGTACAGAAGAACAGCTCTCTCCTTATTCTTCAAAGTGGACGTGCTTCTCTTAAGACTGAATTAGTGGTTGGGGTATTTGTTTAGCTCAGTGAATTGAGAGCCAGGCCTAGAGAACAGAGGTTCTGGGATCAAATCTGACCTCAAATAATTCCAGCTATATGACCCTGGGCCTGTCACTTAGTATTGATTCTATGTCTGATAGGTAAGGGTTAAAAAAAGTGTGCATTTAGGTTTTTCAACTGCCCTGTTACCTTTCCAACTGATAATATGTTTGTGGTTCTCTCAGGCATACCCAAGGTCTCTTTATGCAATCCAACATTAAAAGTCTGTCTCCAATTTCCCCTTTTTTAAATCAATCATCCCCCATTAATTCAACTTTTTTCTATGTAATGGGTAACAGTCACTGCCCCATCAAGGCCAATGCTTTTTGGTAATTTGGACTTTTTGTACTCAAGGATAGGACCTGATACCAATCCCCAGTGACATTCATCTTATCACATTACGTCTACTGTGCCAGCATCCTGAACTACTTCTGCATCCTATCTGCTTCTACCATCCCTCTCCTGCCAATTTTTCTTTTTCTCTTTTCCTTCCAGTTTCAAAATTTTGCTTTCTGCTTGTCTGTAGAATCAGTAGAACAATAATGGTCACCATTTACAAAGCTCTTTACAGATATTATTTCATTTGATCCAAGTCACTCATAGGAACATTAAACAGAATGAGTTCAAGAACAGAAACTTCAGAAGATTTGTCTGAACTGATGCAGAATGAAGTGAGTACAACCAAGAGGTAAGTTATACAATAATGACAGTGATCTGAAGACAAACAACTTTGAAAGACGTGAGACCTCTGATCAATGCAGTGGCTAATAAAGTGGCAGAAGACACATGATAATAAGTTACTCACTTCTAACAAAAAGCTACAGACTTTATATGAAAATCAGCTGCCTCACTTCAGAAATGCGATGGACTCAGCATGTATGTTGCAAGTGATAATTTCTTGAGCTTGGGAATTCGTTTTCCTTGATTATTCATGTGGCATCATAGGTGAATTTTAATCTTGAAACTATTATTAATGTTTTAATATTGCAACCTATGTGGTCATGTACCATATTCACAAGCATAGTAGTTCTTGATCATTGTATTTAATAGGTACTCTATTAATTCTGACCACTCTCCAAATCTACAGTCCAAAAGTCAGAAGAATTCCTGGGTAAGCTGCCTTGGGGTCCTAGTTCACACCTTGTCTGACCAGATTCCATACCAGGTCACATGTTTGAATAAACCCCGCCTCTTTGATGTTGTGGTTGTCAGTTGAGCCAATGTTAAATCTTATGCCTTGTCACATGAACACTAGCTACCTCCCATTCCCCATTCATTGATCCACCAATAAAAGAGCAAGGAAATATATAGTTCACTGTCTCTCTCTCTCTCTC
The DNA here is from genome assembly GCF_027887165.1 of Monodelphis domestica. NCBI lineage: Eukaryota > Metazoa > Chordata > Mammalia > Didelphimorphia > Didelphidae > Monodelphis > Monodelphis domestica. The sequence goes on from NC_077230.1 coordinate 426,314,915, forward strand.
CCACCATCAGAGGTGCACATAGGCTGGATCCCAAGCTCTTTAAGTCTTGTCTCTGAGTCTTTCTTCCTTTATTATTTTCCCTCTTTATCTCTATTTCCTTCACACATTTTCTCTCAGTTTTTGAGTCTCCTTCTCAGGTGTCCAACTAAGAATATATTAATTTGTGGCTTCAGGCATGCACAACCCATACTTATCCCAAACATATTCTTTTTCATTAGTGGTAGGAGGTAGAAGGGGGACAGAAAATAGATTTTGGTTAATTGGAAAAAATTAAATTAAGAAAAAGCTCTTTTCAACCACAGGTGTCAAATACAAAGCCTGCAACATTCCCAGGTGCTACCTGAACCAGGTGAAAAAGTAATTGGAAAATAGTTAACAAAAGAAAGTATTGCTAAATTAAATTGTGCTTTAAGCATCCTTATGTACACATTTAGTCCAATAAAAAGTCATCCCTCCTCTAAAGTATATGCTGTTGGTGTCTGACTTCCCCAAGGTCACATCCCCACTTCACAATTCTATCTCTCCCCCCTGCTCTCCATGCAGAACATCCCCAGAGTCAGGCACAGGAAGTTGGGATACCCCTAAGGTTTGTAACAATAAAACTGCATGAAATAAAAGGAAACTAAGGCCAGAGATGATCTCTCTATGGTCCTGCTGTACATTAATGTGATTATGGAAGTGGAGGGTCTTTCATCTGTACATAGGAAAGTCAGACCAGTGAATTAATTGAGAAGCATGAATTCTACTGTGGACCAAGTTACTGGATGCTAAAGCCAATAGATGAGAACCAGGTTTCATAACAGACATGCTTCCATGTGTCACTTTATGCCACAAAGAGGAAAAATATAGGTGCAATGGTAGATCTCTATGTGTGAAAGGAAACAATATATACATTCTCCTTTCCATCTTCTGAAGTTCCATGCCAAAGAGGAACATGGCCAGCCCCATTACATGACCACAGCTTGTATTCCAAACAAGATGGGAAACACCATGTGGGTCCACAGCACTAAGGAAAATGGACTGAATTAAAGACTATGGGGCAGTCATTGAACCTGCAGTCCTAGAAGTTGGGAGACAAAGAAGGTTGTATGTCACTGGGACAGAAGAGAATAATACAATATCAATAACAATGATGATGATGACAACTCACATGTTTTTTTGTGCCTATGATGTAAAAAGGAATTTCTCCACATAGAATCCTATTATATATAGAGCAAATATTATTCATTTTTCCAGATGAAGAAACTGAGGATCCAAAAGGAGGAGACACATTTACTACACAGATAGTAGACAGAAAAGGAAGGATTCAATCCAAGTTTCATGATTCTGAGCTCAGGGCTCTTTTTACCACAATGCACTGTGTCATGGGACCAGGGGGGTGCAGAATGTCACTTATGTGTATTTCTCTCATACTGGGGAAAGAGAGAGTCTAACAGGTCACAATCCAGATACTCACCATAGATTATAAGATTCTTGGTTGCGGTGCGCGTCAATCCAGTGAATGAGTTAGATGCACTACAAGTATAGGTTCCAGCATGATTCAGGGTTGCAATAAAAGAAAATGTAGCTGAGTTGCTGACAGGTTGTCCATTCTGTAACCAAGTGAATTGTGCTGCTGGGTTAGAATTAGCATAACAGGTCAAGGTAATATTTGCCCCAACAGGGTACTCATTGACTGTATGAACAATCGTGGCGTTATCTGGGCCATCTGGAGGAAAGAGAAGGATTCCATATTGAGATTACAGCAGAAAGACAGGGCATCTCCTAGTCTCTAACCCATCAGCAGGGATCACTATTTTTCCCTGACCCTCCTTTGCTCTGAGAAATTCACAACTGGTCCTCTACTTTTCCAGTTTGGATCTGAACTTGGAAGATCTTAGGGCTTTCTCCAGTTCAGCACCCTGGCTGGCCACCCTTCACCAGAAAGCATGACAAGGCCAATCTGGGATCCCTAAAGATGAAGGGGGTGGGAACCTCAGAGCCTTGATCTTTAGCTCTCAGAGAAGGGACTGAATTAGCCTGGCCTCTGGGAACACCCCACCAGGCTATAAGCAGGCACCATATAGGAAGAAGCAATATACTCACAGGTAACATTCAGTTTGAATGGATCACTCCTATTGCTAAACAATGGGTTTTCAATTTCACACACATAGGGTCCTTTGTTTTCCCTTCTTGTGAGACTGCGGATAGTGAGTATCCTCTTATCCTGGGACAGCTGTATCCTGTTACCACCTGGGGCAAGTCCATTTATGAACCACCGGTAAGTGTGAATTTGACCCGTAGCATTGCAGGTCAATGAGAAGTCCTTGGTCTCCACTGCAGTATTGTTGGAGGTGACAATGGTAGGTTTGGGCAGTGGCGCTGTATAGAGAATAGACAGAAAATGACAGTGTTGGTTCTTTTTCTTACCTTATAACCAAATAACTTATTTTGAAGTGACCTCTCTAAGACCTTGGCAGGCTGGAGGCCAGAGACCAAGAACCTGTGATTTCAATAGCAAAGCTCCCCCCTTACTCTGGTGCAGATCACAACTCCTCCAGGCTTTACGAAAAGTTCATCTTCCGTTCCTGTGACTGACAAAGACATTCACATGGAGCCCAAGCCCCGGGTGCTCAGTCTTTCTGGGCTGAGGCAAGCAGGACTCGGGATGACAGACCCCTTCATCCAGCACCTGGGCTTGGATTTGAGGCCTTTATAGCTTGGCAGAACCACCAAGACTTTATGATTCCTTGGCCTGGACTTCCAGAAGCCAGGGTTCCTTACCTTGACAGCTTGATAAGGATATTGGGAGAAGCTGGTGTGGATGGACTAGGCACAGGCCAGAGGGAGACTGTGCTCAGAAAGGGAAACTTACTTTAACTCTAAAGAGGAGAGAAAAGGAAAGGCAGAGAGTGGGAATAGATCACTTAGTAGCAGGGTACAAAAAGAAGAGCCTCAGACTGGGAGTCAGGTGAGACCTGGTTCAAGTCTAGAGATTTCAAACCCACAATAACATCTCTAGTGCCTAGGACTGTGATTTGTCCACAGGAAGTAGTTCATACCCTTTACAGAAGATTCTGAAATTCTCTGCTTTGGGCTTTTCCCTTTCCTTAGGTGTTTCTTGCCCTACAAGAGGAGAATGAGAATATTGAAGGTGATCTTCAAGCTCAGATGAGGTTTTATGCTGGAAATCTAAACTAAAGGGGATTAATTTTTCCTGACCCTTTATGGCCCAAGGAGAGCTCTTTCCTTATCTCTAGTTGGCAGGTAGGCCTTGCCACTGACACAGGTGTGTGTGCCAGAACAATCCCTGGGGCACATCCAGGAGCATCGTCAGGCTTCTGTCCTGGGTCATCCATGGCCAGCTGTCTTAAAAATAATTTCCAAATTGATAGGAATAAGTTAGAAATATTTCAGCTTCCTTGACCTTTCCCCTTGTTATTTTGGTAGAGCTTGCACTCCATCCCTGGGTCTCCACTGGGAAGTTTAAGGTGAGGAAGAATGAGCCTCCCATTTGTATCCAGTAAAGCCAAGTGAGACTGACCAGGACAGTGACAAATCTGAGGTCAGCTAGCCACCTTTTGTAGTGGGGGGAGAATATGAAGGAACAGTGAGCATGCTCCTGAGCAAGAAGGCCATGGCAGAACTTTTTGGAAGGTGTTTTGGCAACATCAATGGATTAAATGCCTGACATGACATAGTGGCTAGTGTTGGACCAAGAGAGAGAAAGACCTGAGTCCAAATGTTGTCTCAAAATGTTACTGGCTCTGTGACTTACTAGCAATTCCCTATGGTCTCAGTCTTCTGATCTGTTAAATGGGTAAAATAATCTCTCCTTCCTAGTGTTGTTGGATCAAATGAGACCATATATAAAAGCTCTGTATAAATCCTGAAAATAACCTGAACAGAAGTTCAGAGGACGGAAAATACAGAGTGTGAGTCTGAGTACCAAATGTAGACTCATGCTGTCTGAGCACGCAATGCATGGCCAGAAGTATCTGAAAGGTCTGATGCCATTTTGAGAAGGGCTAAGGTTTAATGCCAGACTAAGAACACTCAAGGATAGTCTGTAGAAAATAGGGAGTCATGAGCAGAGAAGAGACAAGAGCACACACATATTTAATTGAAGGATCAATTGAGGGCACTAGAGATGCTTAGCCCAAAGAAGAGAAGACTTGAGGGGAAGGGGAGACGTGTCTCCAAGGACTGATAGAGTTATAATGGGTTTGATGCCCCTGCCAGGGGATGCTCAGTGGTTACATTGATCAGGGAGGGACTATTTCCTAATGTGTCAGTCTCTTTTCTCCTTACAGCAACATTCAGGTACCCTTTTATCTCTTGTCTATCACAAAACAACTCTTTTTTTAAACCCTTACCTCCTGCATTAGAATCAATACTCTGTATTGTTTCCAAGGCAGAAGGGCCAGGCAATGGTGGTTAAGTAACTAGCTCAAGGTCACACAGCTAAGAAGTGTCTGAGGCAAGATTTGAACCCAAGATTTCCTGTTCTACAGCCAGGCTCTCAATCCACTGAGTTACCCAGCTACCCCTGCAGATCAACTCTTCAGAGGAGGTAATGGCTTCTTTTTCAGATGGGGCAGGGATTATGATTGGAATCCTGGTGATTCTGATTGAGAACTTTACTATTTTTTTGTCAGAAAGATAGGCGAGTAGGATTGTGTGGCCTCTGACTCTCCTCTCTCCTGGTCTGCCTCCAGAAATATGGGAGAAAAATCAAGATGATTCCTCAATTTCTTGACCTTCTCTAGGCCCCTGGTCTCCCTCCCTTCCCCAAGCTTGCCTTTCACACAGTATTTACTGATGTGGATCTCAGTGTTTTTTCAGGGTTATTCATTGTTCCTCCTTTTTTTCCAACTTCTTTCTCAAGCAAAAAGTCTTTACTTCTATGTTTTTAGAAGATGTGGTAGAACTAGACTGATGTAGCCCCAAAATAAGAGATAAGATCTAGGAAGACAGAGAGAGAAAGAATGGAGAGGCATCAAAGGGAATAGAGAAAGGGTAGGCTAGAGATAAAGAGAGAAAGAGGAGAGCTGTCAGTAAGCTGTATCTCAAGGAAAAAGCCCCAGGGGCTTTCCCTGACTACACAGGCCAAACAGGATCCAGTTTTATGGACTTGACTCCCTGCTCAATTCTGGTCCAAAAATGATTTGAGATGCCTTGGAGAACTGAACTGAACAGGATTTCTGGACTAACTCTGCAACAGTGCTGAGACCTATAAACAGGCTCACATCCAACCCAATCCCTTCATGGGTGAGGATGGGCTCCAACATTTGCCCCTCTATGATTAGATGGAAATCAGGCTGGCTCAATCATTCCTGGCCTCAGATCTTCCTCTCTTGCTATAGATCTTCTTCTGTCCACTAGGTGGAACTACCAGAACAGGAAGGACTCTGGCTCATTACTCCAAAAAGTTTCAGAGTAGCAGTTGACACCAAGTGTGATCTAGGGCATCTTAACCTCTCTAGGTCTGTCTATGGATACAACTGACTTCAGTTTCCTGGAAAGATCAGGAAATGTCCAATTAAACAGGAAATCCTGAAAATCAAAAGAGTTTTATAAAATCAAAAGGAAATAAAAACAGATTTAAATAAAACTAGGATCTGGTTTTTAAAATAATAATACAATTAAATAGATGACCCATTGGTTAATTTGATTAAAGAAAGAAGAAAACATTATTACCAATAGCAAAAATGAAAATGATGAGTTAGCAATGAAGTTGAAATTAAGGAAATTCTGAGCACTTATTTTGAGCAATCATGTGCCAGCAAACCTGAAATGTAAGTGAAATAGTTAAATACTTACAAAAAGATGAATTGCTCAGATTTACAGAATTATAGAGTATTTAACAACTCAATCTTAGAAAAAGACATTGAAGAAACCACAAATGAGTTCTTTATAAAAAAAGTCCCCAGGATTAGATTTATATACCAGTGAAATACCACACTGAAGGAACAATGAATCCCAATCCTATATCAACAATCTTAAAAATATAGGCAACGAGAGCTAGTGAGGTGCTCAGTGGATAGCCTAAATTCAGGAGGACCAGGGTTCACATCTGATATCAGACACTTCCTGGATGTGTGACCCTAGGCAAATCATTAACCACCATTGTCTAGCCCTTACTTTTCATCTAATTTTGAAACAATACTTGGTATTGATTCCAAGATGGAAGGGAAGGGTTTTCAAAAATACATAAAGAAAGAATCCCAACAAATTCCTTTTGTGATCCAAATATAGTTTTGATACCTAAACCAGTGAAAACAAAAACAGGAAAAAAAATAGAATACTTAAATAATCCTGTACCAGAAATAGAAATTGAACAAGCCATCACAGATCTCCCTAAGAAAAAGTCTCCAGGGCCTGATGGATTCACAAGTGTGTTATACCAAACATTCAAAGAACAGCTAATCACAATCCTATACAAACTATGTGGCATACTAACCAAAGGAGTTCTACCAAATTCCTTATTTGACACAAATATGGTACTGATTCCAAAGCCAGGCAAGTCAAAAACAGAGAAAAAACTATAGACCAATCTACTGTAATAGATAGTAATTCCTGATTGTGTAATTGATTGCTAATGGATAACTAATGGATCAAGTTTTGCCTACCCTCCTCCCTTTACCTCCCACTTCAGAAGCCTTCAGCTTCCTCTCCCCCTTTCCCTTCAACCTTCTTTCTAAGTCAGTCAGGGTGAATTATGATGCTTTAGAGAAAATACTCTTTTCTCTTCTTTAACTCAACTAAGGGTTTATTGGGGGGGAACAGGAAAGAATGGAGGATAACGTAAGAGAGATAGGTTTCCCTATTCTCTAAAATGAGGATTAGGAGGATATTGGGGAAATGGCAGTTCTGTCACAACTGTGACACAGAGTCAGTCAAAGAAATGAAGACAATTGTCTTCTTTCTTCTTCTGTCAATCAGCCAGGTAAATATCAGAGATACAAATTAGTTCTTCTCCACCATCAGCCACCAGCCAAAGCCAAAAGTTTCTTCTCCCCCACTCTGTCAGAAGCCAAAAGCTTAGTCCACCAAGCTTCCTAGCCAAGTTCAGAATGGCTTGGCTCCAACTGTCTTTCCCTGTAACATTTCAAATGGAATTTTCCTTTTGATTGACAGATGATATCCTTTGAATGCATGTATATTCTCTCTTTACATCCCTCCCTTTTTTGTCTTCCAAATTTGCACCCACAAATTTTATTGATAGTTACCTTTCATATATTTCTAACTAAGTATTCTTACACTCTATTATCTTAAATATTCCTTTACCCTCCCAAAATAAGAAATCTTAACTTATCTTAGCTGTTCTGTCTACCTAGTGCTATGCTAAGTTTGGGTATAGGAAAATGGTTTAGGTAATAGGGATTCACATGAACATGGTTTTTACATAATAACAAATCATGTAACAATTTTCAAACCATTCAACAAATTCCATAACATTTTGAATATGCAACTGTCTTATCTCCTAATGTCTATAATTCAACTAAGTAAAATTTTCTATCACTAACTATTGCTAACCTAAAATCATATTGCAATATAGCTTCTATACATAAGTAGTTCTATGTCTGTCTCTACTTTCCTAAGACTTTGAACAAATTCTCTATGCTGTCACTATTGTTAGTCATTAGAATATTAATAAACTATTTCAATATAGTTTATTAGTACATTAATATCTACATGTGTACATAAGTTGTACCTATACAAATTTACACATGTGCATCCACATAAATTGTTCATGATTTCTATTCAAACTCACGTAGATAAAAAATATCTCAGTCTGTTTGAATTTTCCACAGAAATTTTATCAGTGTGACTTTGTGTTTTGCCACTATGTTGTACATTGTATACTTGCCCATTCCATGAGATGTCTTCCTTTTCTATGTAGAATGTGCATGCACATATTTGATGTTAACATGTACGATGCATTCTTACATATCCTCATGATCAAAAGTCCAAACTTTCACAGTCCTTCCATGTCCTTTTATGTTGCTTGTATAAACTTTGTCTTCATCTCTGGTCCTCTGGTCATCATACCAGTCTCATCTTCTTTCACTCTTGATTTTAGACCTGTTCTTCAATTCAGGAACAAACTGGAACAATCATGAACATGCATGCATGTAAGGTTTTTACATTTCCATGTATGTAAGATTGAAATTCTCATGTGCATGGAAGTAAGCTGAGTTCTTCATGAATGCATGTCAGAATTCATCAATAATTCTTCATGTGTGGAAGTAAGCATAACATGTGTTTATCTTCATGTATGGAATTAAGCATACATGTGTTCATCTTCATGCATATAAGTAAACTTTACTTGTGTTCCTCTTCTTGCATGTAAGCCTAGCATATATACATCTTCATGAGTGAGTGTAAGCAGTATAGCATTGTGCATAAGTTCTTAGAATTTTTTCAAGAACATTGATATAAAGTTTGCTAATCTTTTTGGTGTTTGACTTTTTTTCAAGGAGGTTTAATGTATGTTTACTTTAGTTATTTCTAAGAGATAGAGTTTGAATACACTGTATTTTGTTTGGTCATGGAGTTACATTTGCACGTGAGATAAATTTTTTTCTTTCTTTTCTGATACTATGCTTGGCAGAGTTTGTATAGAATATAGAGGCTTTTCTTTGGAGTTAAACTTTTAAATGCATTTTTTTCTGTGTTACTGGCTGTATTTCTTTCTGGACTGTGTTATTTGCTTCAGGGGTGCTTTCCAGGTATCATTCATAAGTTTTCATTCACAAGGACTGTTATTGATTTCTTCTTGGGCTATTCTTGTTGCTGCTCATGACTAGGGCTTCTTTTTTTTAATCAGACATCATCTGTGTGTATCTTCACTGATGACATGATCACATTGTTGTGTCTAGTGAGGTATCTGCAACTATGAGGTAACTTCTTCATGGTATGCCCTCCCTCTCTCCCTTCCCGTGGTAAAGATTAATTTAGAGTGAAAGTTGAGAGAAATGGATAACCTTTTTCAGTTCTCAACTACAACTTGATGTTAAAGTCTTTGAAAACAAATTCATCCAATGTGAATCTATGCTTCCAAAGCATTCTAGGTGTTTGTGTCTGTCCTAGTTATGAAGTTAGAATATTATGTTACAAGCTTAGGAGAGTCCTTGTTGTTGAATTACTTGTTCTTTTGTGCTGGAATATATTCTTTTCTACCTAAAACTAGTCTTCATTCTCATAAGGTATTGTCTAGTATGTTACCCTATGGAACTTCCATTAATCTTAGTTTCACTCTTACAGCATGAATGGTATTTGTCATGTTTTTGAAGTTAGAGAATAGAAGTGAAATCGTATATCTATCTCTCCTTCTCCAGTTATTAATATGTTCCTTGATATCCACCTTCCCATTCAAAATCTGTGTCTGTACAAGCCATGTAATTCAACTTCTCTATAAAGTCATCTTAATTATCAACCCCTAATCTTGCATAAAGTTCTTCCAATGGTATGCAACTTGTTCTGTGCCCAAAGAATATCTTATCATCATAACCTTAGTGAGACTTTGATTATACTGGTTTCAGGTATTCAATTTTCTCACTTGTGTCCCACACATCCCCTTCTTTGTCTACCTCTTCATAAAGCTTATAAAATTAGTAAGGCATTTATTCTAAATCATTTTGATCCATTATTATTATTATACCTTCTGATATTCCTTCTGGTTCTGTATCTGATTCTGAATCACTAAATTAAATCCAGTCTTTATGTTCTTTGGATTTTGGTCAATGCCATGTAAACTTTTGTCAGATGTTGGTAACTCTAGCTTTGTGTGTTCATCTAAGACTACGTCACCAGCTTTTGTGTTTCTCAAATCAGTTTCTGTTTGTTTCTCATGGCTAAGCTTTAGATTTTCATTTTGAATTGGTAAACTTGGTGGTATGGATTTAGCTCCTTCCTGAAGATATTCTACACTGTTAATAATCATAGATCCTACTCTATCACTAGTTTGAGGTTTATGTTCATCTTCACTCTCATTTGACTATGTAGAGATAGGAATCTTTCCCTCTATGTTGTTATTTTCTTCTAGGAATGAGTTCAGTACATCTGCATGTTCCCCTGCATCATCAGTAGGATGTGTGCCATCATTCTTTTCCACAGTAGTACATACATATGTTTCTGGCTTTGTAACTAAGGTGTGTATGATTACTAAATCACTGTTCAATCACTCTGCCAGCTGTATATGTGAATCAGCTAATTCTTTTTGATTCAAATCATTTCCTCTTAAGTCTACATTAGAGGTTGAATTACAATACATTCTACTACATTGGAACATGAATTTAAATCATAGCTGTTGCTTATCTCAATAAGTTTATTTGGTCAGATTCCCCTCTGCCACTTAGAATGTTGACTTCAAGACTGTCATTTGAATCCTTGGTTGTTTTTTCAGTTACTAAGACTTCCATTCCTTTCCCCTTTTCAAATTCAACTGTCATGTCACCTCCATTACTTTGAATACGATTATTGTTTTCAAATGTAATCTCAGCTTCATTTTCAGTGAATGTTGTCTTATCTAAATTAATCATTGATGGACGGAAAATTTCTGCCTCTGGATTCAAATTAGATGTTTTTTCTAAGGGTACCTTTGCCATAAAGCTATTAGGAGAATTAACTGAGTTTGGTGGGATGTCATGCAAATCTGTGAATGGTTTCAAAGCATTTATATCCCTAACAACATTAATCATTAGGGAATTGAAATTTTGTTTCACTGTGTCTTTCACTAACTCCTGCTTGAGTTCCTGTGAATATATTTTTCTTTTTCTTTTGCACAATTCAGTCCCAGTGCCCACTCTATGTTGAAAAAAGTACTCTAATAATGATTTGATTTCATTTGCACTTTTTTCTTGTGTAGTTACTATATATCCTTTCTCAAAGTCTCTTATCTCAGTTACTATTTGAGAAATGATTTCCTTAATTTCTTCATGTATTTGTATTACTTGTTTCTGCCTTTCTCTTGATCATTAAATTTACTATCATTCACAGATTCAATTTCTTGCACAATTTTTTCAATGTGTCTCATCTTTTCCCTATTATTTTTATCAGCAGCCACTTTTTCACTATCTCTTTCATCTCCATGTACCACACTATTGAAATAGTAAGTGTTAATCTGTGTGACTCTATTTATTGTTACTAGTGACTGATGTACTCTGGCTTGTGACTAGAGAACTGCTGCTGGTATGGGGACACACCTGATGGTACTGAGTTACAATGGAAGTAGAGGTACTACAGAGATAGAGACACTGAGAGATACTGATACAGGGGAATGCACTGGAATTTGCCTACTGATTTCTATTGATGGTTAGTGGATAAAATCTATTTCCTAATCTCCTCCTCCCTTCATTCCCTTCCCTTCTCCAACCCTCTCCCTCCCAGTTTCTTCTTGAAGCCTTTGACTTCTTCCCTCCCCCCTGAGTGAACTATAAAGATACTCTTTTCTTTTACTTTTCAAGTCAGGGGGTTATTGGGAAACAGGCTGGGAAACTGAGGTAAGAGGGATGAGGGGGTGTCCCTAATCTATAATGAAGATTATGAGGGCTTGGGAAGTCACAACTGTGACAGAGGGATAGTCAGAGATGGAGGACAACAGTTAAAATCTTCTTTCTTCTTCACAAGGCCACCAATTTCAGAAGCCTCCCTCAAGGGTCCTTCAGCCTGAGACAGAAACTAAATAAGATCAGTTCAGCTTCAACCCCCAGAGCCAGAGACAGAATCAGAAGTCCCAGTTCCTACTTCTTCTCCTCTCTGTCCAGATCCTCAACTGCCAACTCCTGGGAACATTCCATTTGGTACCTTCTTCTTGATTGACAGGCAGGTCATGTCCCCAGCTTGTTTCTGGCATCTTGGCTTACAAGTCCTCTCTCTCTCCATGCCTCTACCACAATCTCCCCTTTCATTAGAAAAAAAATGCAACTTGCATTTTTCAAAGATACTTACCTTAATAATTTCATCTATCTATCTTAACTCTGCTCTGTTATAAATATACCCTTATCCTCCCCCAAAATAACAAAATCCTAAACTCATTTTAGCTGCTCTATCTATCTAAATGCTAAGCTAAGAATGGGTTATAGGAAAATCGTTTAGGTAGGGGAATTATATAAACATATTGTTCTATAACAAAACAAGTAACAACGTTCAAATCATTCAAACCAATTCACTAACATTAAGAATATGCAAATGTCCTATACCCTAATGTCTCTAAATTCACTAAGAAAATCTTCTACTACTAACAAATGCTAACCTACAATCATAATACAATCTAACTTCTATACTTTAGAACTTCTATGTCTCTACTTCCTAAGACTTGGACAAATTCACTAGGCTATCACTATCGTTAGTAGTTAGAATATTAATAACTTACTCTAAAAATGTTAACTTGTTAGTTAATTTAGTAATTACATGTGTACATAGGATCTAATGCAAATTTACACATGTATATCCTTGTAGATTTCTGTGCAAACTCATGCAGAAAAGAAAAATCTTTGTTTGAATTTTCCACAGAAATTTCTCATCAGTGTGTCTTTATGTCATGCAACTATGCACATTGTATACTTACCCATTCCATGAGATATCTCACTTTCCTATGTAGGGTGTGCATGCATATATGTGATGTTCACATGTACAATGCATACTTACATATCCTCATGGCCAAAAATTCCAAGATTTCAAAAAGTTCCAAAGTCCTTCCATGTCCATTCATGTTGCATGTAGAGACTCTTCTATCCTTTCTGGCCAGCACCTCACTCTTCTGTCTTTTGTCACTTGATTGAAGACTTGTGTTCTTCAAATCAGAATTCACTGCAATAGTCATGAATCAGGAACACGCGAACAATGCATGTGTGTGAGAGTTATACGTGTGTGCAAGTAAGAGTAAGAAGTTACTTTTGCATGGAAGATGGAATCTTCGTGCATGCAGAATTTATCAATCATACGTGTGTGCAAGTAATATTGCCTGTGATTTTCTTCATGCAAGGGGGTAAGCCTTTTGCATTTGAACATCTTTGTGCCTACAGGTAAGATGTACAGGTGTTTTACATGGATGGATGTGAGCATTATGCATAGGTTTTCAAGACTTTGGTAAGAATAATGATTTCAATTTTTTTTCTTCTCTTCATCAAGGAGGTTCATCATATGGTTACTGCTATTGTTTCTAGGATTGTTACTGTATGTAGTTCTTGGAGATAGTTCATTTTGTTTTGTTACTGTGTCAAGCAAAGACGATTTTATATTTTACATTGAAGCTTTTTTCTTTGTGGCTGCTACTCTTTCAAATGCAAGGTTTCCCTTTTTTGTCTATTACTGGCTGCATATCTTCAGAGGTGCTAGCCTTTTATCATGTTAACAAGGGCAGTGCTCTCTATGTATTCTGGTGGCTCTCATGTGCTTTCATTAGGTTTTCATTCACAATGACTGATATTGCTTTCTTCTTGGGCTATTCACGTTGCAGTTTATGACTAGGAATTTCTTTCAGATGTCATCTGTATATGTATTGTCACTGATAACATGTGAGATATCTGAACTTTTGAGATAATATCTTCATGGCATACCCTCTCTCTCTCTTCCTTTCCCCAGTAGCAACTGTTTTAGGATGAAGGTTGAGAGATATGGATAACCTTTTTCAGTTCTCACCTACAACTTGCTGTTAAACTTGATAACAAATTCAACCAATGTGAATCTATGTTACCATAACATTCTAGATGTTTGTGTCTGTTCCAGTTATGAAGATGAAACTTTATCCTACGAGGTTAGGAGTATTCAAGATGTTGAATTGCTGGCTCTCGTGCTGGAATAACTTATTCTCCATGCTAACTCAAGACTAGTCTTCATTCACATAAGGTGTTGTATAGAATGTTACCCTATGGAATGACAACTAATCTTGGTTTCAATTTTACAGCATGAATGGTACTTGTCATGTGTCTGAATTTAGAGAACAGAAATGAAATTTTGAATCTATATCTCCTCCTCCAGTTCTCAATATGTTTCTTGATATTATCCTTCCCATTCAGAATCTGTATCTGCATAAGCCATACAATTCAACTTATCTATAAAATCTCCTTCATTATCAACCCCCAAGATTGCATAAATTTTGTCCAATGGTATGCAACTTTTTCTGTGCCCAAAGAATAGATCCTCCTCAGTGTCTTAGTAAGAGTTTGTTTGCACTGGTTCCAGGTACTCTATCTTTTCACCTTTGTCACCCACATCCCCTTCATCATCTACCTCTTCATAAAGCTTATAAAACTGATAAGGTATTTGTTCTAAATCATCTTCATCCATCATTATCACACCTTCTGGTATTCCTTCAGATTCAGTTCCTGAATCTGAATCACTAAATTCAGTCACTATGTTATTTGGATTCTTCTCAGTGCCATGTAAACCTTTGTCAGATGTTGGTAACTTTGGCTTTGTGTTTTGATCTAAGCCTATGTTACCAGCTTCTGTGTTCCTCAAGTCAGTTTCTTTTGGTTTCTCATTATTAAGCTGTAGATTTTCATTGTGAATTGGTAAATTTGATGGCATGGAGTTATGCATATCTTCTCCACTGTTAATAATCACAGATCCTACTTTAAAGCTAGTCTGAGGTTTATGTTTATTTTCATTCTTATTTGACTGTGTAGAGATAGGACTCTTTCCCTCTATTTCAGTATTTTGTTCTGGGAATAAGGTTTGTACTTCTGCAATTCCCCCTGTACAATTATTAGGATGTGCTTCCATGTTGTCCCCCACTACAACATGTAACTGTTTCTGGATTTGTAGCTAAGGTGTTCATAACTACTGACTCAATGTCCATGTCCTTGCTATTCTCTACCAGGTGCATATGTAACCCAGTAAATTCTCTTTGATTAGATCCATTCCCAATGAATTCTACATTAGAGGTTGTATTCTCAACTACAATGGAACATGAACCTAAACCACTGCAGTTGCTTTGGCTAGATACCCCTTTGCCCCATAGAATGCTGAATTCAACTGAATCCTTGGTTGTTACTAAGCCTGCCATTCCATCCCCAGATTAAAATTTAACTGTAATGTCACCTCCGATACTTTGAATATGATAACCTTTGTGTTCAAAAGTAACTTCAGCTTCATTTTCAGTTAGTTTTCCCTTATTTACATCACTCACTGATGGATGGAAGATACTAGCTTCTGGATTCAAACTAGATGTCATTTCTATGGGTACCTCTGCCACAAAGCTCTTGGGAGAATTAATGAAGTTTGGTGGGACTTCATCTGTGAATATTTTTAGAGCCTTATTATCTTTATCAACAGTAACCTTTAGGGAATTGAAATTATGTGTCTATCTCTGTCACAAACTGTGTTTTTTCAGTTTTTGTGACTCTTTCTTCTTTTACTTTTGCATAATTCAATCCCATTATGCACTCCACACTGGAAAAAGTTCTCTAGGAATGTTTTTATGTCCCTCACAGACTTTTCCTGTTTAGTTACTGTACAACTCATCTCAAAGTCTTTCATCTCATTTACTATTTGAGTTGTCATTTCCTTAATTTCTGCCTCAGTTTCTGTAATCTGTCTCAGCCTTTCTCTTGCTTTATTGCAATGGCCATCATTCACAGAATCACTTTGTTGTACCAAATCCACACTATTTCCCAAGTTTCTTCTATTATTTTCAATCATAGCCTCTTCCTCACTATTTCTTCTACCTCCAAGTCTCACACTACACAACTTATGGTCCTGGCTTCACAACTATCTTATAACTATATCAGAATACTTTGACTTTGCTCCAGTTTTTATAGCATTTTGCATTTCATTTAAATCAGGATCTTGCTGTGAGGACTTTAATTTGTAGTGTGAACAACAAATGGATTTCTTGCACATCGTCTATGCATTATGTTTGTCTCTGTTATTACTCTCTTGTTTCTTCTTCAAAAAACAATTTCTAATCAAGTGCCCTTTCCGGTGAGAAAAGAAACACTCCCTATTCTCTCTTTGGACTGGTCTTGCCTTGTAACTAGGTTTTTGGGAACTAGATGTGTTGAAAGTCTTAACCATGTTCAAATTTTTAATTTATTCAATTTCCTTTTGTTTCAAACCATTTTCAGTCCTCTCCAACTTATCTTTCAGATCTTGAAATTCCTTACTTTGATCTGAATTGTTTTCAAATAGGTAACCTGCAGACTCTCTCAATTCAATTAGGGAAACTGAGTCATACTTAGGAAAATAGTTCTTGAAAAAGATTCTAAAATTGGGTGTGTATCTCCTTAGAAATTGCCTATGGGGACTTCCGGTCAAGATGGCGGCTTAGAGAAAGCTAAAGTACAGATCTCAGGAAAACCCTTCCCGACCGATCTCAAACTATAAGCTCCTAAGGCACCAAAATTCAAAACGATCAACAGCATAGACCCTGGGAATCCTCCTCCTGGACCTGGACCTGGATCAAAAGGTACGGCCCCCCTCAAAAGCCAGAACCCGAGATCACTCAGACCTAAGGGGTAGGAGCGCAGAGTCCAAGGCTCCGGGAAGCCGCGGCCCCGCCCCACTCAGAGAGCGGGGTCGTCTGAAACAACAGCAACCCTCAGGGCCAACAAAACAGCCTCACGGTCAGCTATTCTGAAGGCAACTTCCGGAAAGCAACCCAACCCAGTCCAGTCGAGGGGGCACCTTAGCACCAGGGGAAGCAGATAGAGCCTGGGGAGAGTGTGGCCCCCTGGTCCGACCCTTCCATTCCAGTTCCAGTGAAAGTCATTGCCGGAAGGCATACTCAATTTAACCCAGGGAAAGCTCATAGAACCGACAATCTGCCCAGGACTAAAGCCTCTGAACACCAGACAGAGATAAGAAAAGCTAATCCACCCCATTCAGAGATGGCAAACTCCACAGAAGCACAGAAGCCCCAAAAACCCAAGAAAAATAAGAAGAAAGGGGCGAGCGACTTTGGACACATTCTATGGAACCAAAATACAAAATACAGAGGAGATAGAAGATGATGCACAAGAAAATGCTCTGAAACCTTCCAAAGGAAATGGAAACTCTACACAAACACATGAAGAATTTGAATCAGAAATGACCAAAAAGATGGAAACCTTCTGGGAGGAAAAGCGGGAAATAATGCAAAAGAAATTCACGCATCTACAAAACCGGTGTGACCAAACTGAAAAGGAAAACCAGGCTTTAAAGGCCAGAATCAGGCAGCTGGAAGACAACGATTGTGTAAAAGAGCAAGAATTAATAAAGCAAAGCCAAAATACCAAGAAATTAGAAGAAAACATAAAATATCTCACCAACAAGGTGACAGATCTGGAAAATAGAGGGAGAAGAGATAATTTAAGAATAATTGGACTTCCATAAAAGCCAGAAATAAACACCAAACTCGACATCATGATACAAGATATAATCAAAGAAAATTGCCCAGAGATTCTAGAACAAGGGGGTAATACAGCCACTGACAGAGCTCACAGAACACCTTCTACACTAAACCCCCAAAAGACAACTCCCAGAAATGTAATTGCCAAATTCCAAAGCTATCAAACAAAAGAAAAAATCCTACAGGAAGCCAGAAAAAGACAATTTAGATATAAAGGAATGCCAATCATGGGTCACACAAGACCTTGCAAGTTCTACTCTGAATGATCGTAAGGCATGGAACATGATTTTCAGAAAGGCAAGAGAGCTGGGTCTCCAACAAAGAATCAGCTACCCAGCAAAACTGACTATACACTTCCAAGGGAAAGTATGGGCATTCAACAAAATAGAAGACTTCCAACTTTTTGCAAAGAAAAGATCAGAGCTCTGTGGAAAGTTTGATACCAAAAAACAAAGAGCAAGGAATACCTGAAAAGGTAAATATTAAGGAAAGGGGAAAAATGTTATCTTCTTCTTTTACTCAAACTCTCTTCTATAAGGACTACATCTCTATCAATCTATGTATACTAACATGTGGGGAAAATGTAATGTATAAATAGGGGGTAAAGAAAGACCAAATAGAATAATCTTTCTCACACAAATATTCACATGGGAAGGGGAGGGGAAGAAAACTCCTATTAGAAGGAGAGGAAGAGAGGGTTTTTTACTTAAACCTTAATCTCAGGGAAATCAACTCTGAGAGGGAAAAACATCTAGATCCATTGGGATCTTGAATTCTATCTTCCCCTACAAGGGTAGGGAAAAGGGAAAACCAAGGGGGGAAGGGGGAGAGGGAAAACAAAGAGGGAGGGAAAGAGAGGGGGGAGGGGGAGGGAACAAAAAGGGAGAGACTAAAAAGGGAAACATGTCAAGGGAGGGGACCAGGGGGACTGATTCAAAGTAAATCACTGGACTAAAAGGTAGAGCCAAAGAAGAAAAGGTTAGAATCAGGGAAGGCTATCAAAATGCCAGGGAGTCCACAAACGACAATCATAACTTTGAAAGTGAATGGGATGAACTCACCCATAAAATGTAGACGAATATCAGAATGGATTAGAATCCAAAACCCTACCATATGTTGTCTTCAAGAAACACACATGAGGCGGGTTGACACCCACAAGGTCAGAATTAAAGGATGGAGTAAGACCTTCTGGGCCTCAACTGACAGAAAGAAGGCAGGAGTGGTAATCATGGTATCTGATAAAGCCAAAGCAAAAATAGACCTGATCAAAAGGGAAAGGGAAGGTAATTATATTTTGTTAAAAGGGACTTTAGACAATGAGGAAATATCATTAATCAACATGTATGCACCAAATAATATAGCACCCAAATTTCTAATGAAGAAACTAGGAGACTAGAAGGAAGAAATAGACAGTAAAACCATATTAGTGGTAGACTTAAACCAACCATTATCAAATTTAGATAAATCAAATCAAAAATAAATAAGAAAGAGGTAAAAGAAGTGAATGACATCTTAGAAAAATTAGAATTAATAGACATATGGAGAAAAATAAATAGGGATAAAAAGGAATACACCTTCTTCTCAGCACCACATGGCACATTCACAAAAATTGACCATACATTAGGTCACAGAAACATAGCACACAAATGCAGAAAAGCAGAAATAATGAATGCAGCCTTCTCAGATCACAAGGCAATAAAAATAATAATTAGTAATGGTACATGGAAAACCAAATCTAAAACCAATTGGAAATTAAACAATTTGATACTCCAAAACCATTTAGTTAAAGAAGAAATCATAGAAACAATTAATAATTTCATCGAGGAAAATGACAATGGCAAGACATCCTTTCAAACCTTTCGGGATGCAGCCAAAGTGGTAATCAGAGGTAAATTCATATCTCTGAATGCTTATATTAACAAACTAAGGAGAGCAGAGATCAATCAATTGGAAATGCAAATGAAAAAACTCGAAAGCGATCAAATTAAAACCCCCCAGCAGAAAACCAAACTAGAAATCCTAAAAATTAAGGGAGAAATTAATAACATCGAAAGTGCTAGAACTATTGATTTAATAAATAAGACAAGAAGCTGGTACTTTGAAAAAACAAACAAAATAGACAAAGTACTGGTCAATCTAATTAAAAAAAGGAAGGAAGAAAAGCAAATTAATAGCATTAAAGATGAAAAGGGGGACAGCACCTCCGATGAAGAGGAAATTAAGGCAATCATTAGAAATTACTTTGCCCAATTATATGGCAATAAATACACCAATTTAGGAGATATGGATGAATATATACAAAAATACAAACTGCCTAGACTAACAGAAGAGGAAATAGAATTCTTAAATAATCCCATATCAGAAAATGAAATCCAACAAGCCATCAAAGAACTTCCTAAGAAAAAATCCCCAGGGCCTGATGGATTCACCAGTGAATTCTATCAAACAGTCAGAGAACAGTTAATCCCAATACTATACAAACTATTTGACATAATAAGCAAAGAGGGAGTTCTACCAAACTCCTTTTATGACACAAACATTGTACTGATTCCAAAACCAGGCAGGTCAAAAACAGAGAAAGAAAACTATAGACCAATCACCCTAATGAATATAGATGCAAAAATCCTAAATAGGATACTAGCAAAAAGACTCCAGCAAGTGATCAGAAGGATCATTTACCATGATCAAGTAGGATTTATACCAGGGATGCAGGACTGGTTCAACATTAGGAAAACCATCCACATAATTGACCACATCAACAAGCAAACCAGCAAGAACCACATGATTATCTCAATAGATGCAGAAAAAGCATTTGGTAAAATACAACACCCATTCCTATTAAAAACACTAGAAAGCATAGGAATAGAAGGGTCATTCCTAAAAATAATAAACAGTATATATCTAAAACCATCAGCTAATATCATCTGCAATGGGGATAAACTAGATGCATTCCCAATAAGATCAGGAGTGAAACAAGGATGCCCATTATCACCTCTATTATTTGACATTGTACTAGAAACACTAGCAGTAGCAATTAGAGAAGAAAAAGAAATTGAAGGCATCAAAATAGGCAAGAAGGAGACCAAGTTATCACTCTTTGCGGATGACATGATGGTCTACTTAAAGAATCCTAGAGATTCAACCAAAAAGATAATTTCAACAACAAAAATAATCAACAACTTTAGCAAAGTTGCAGGATACAAAATATACCCACATAAATCATCAGCTTTTCTATATATCTCCAACACAGCTCAGCAGCAAAAACTAGAAAGAGAAATCCCATTCAAAATCACCTTAGACAAAATAAAATACCTAGGAATCTACCTCCTGAGACAAACACAGGAACTATATGAATACAACTACAAAACACTCTCCACACAACTAAAACTAGACTTGAGCAATTGGAAAAACATTAACTGCTCATGGATAGGACGAGCCAATATAATAAAAATGACCATCCTACCCAAACTTATTCATCTATTTAGTGCCATACCCATTGAACTACCAAAATACTTCTTCACTGATTTAGAAAAAAACATTACAAAGTTCATTTGGAAGAAAAAAAGATCAAGAATATCCAGGGAAATAATAAAAAAAGAAACATATGATGGGGGCCTTGCAGTCCCTGACCTTAAACTATACTACAAAGCAGCAGTCATCAAAACAATTTGGTACTGGCTAAGAAACAGAAAGGAAGATCAGTGGAATAGACTGGGGGCAAGTGACCTCAGCAAGACAGTATACGATAAACCCAAAGATCCCAGCTTTGGGGACAAAAATCCACTATTCGATAAAAACTGCTGGGAAAATTGGAAGACAGTGTGGGAGAGACTAGGAATAGATCAACACCTCACACCCTACACCAAGATAAATTCAAAATTGGTGAGGGACTGAAACATAAAGAAGGAAACCATAAGTAAATTGGGTAAACACAGAATAGTATACATGTCAGACCTTTGGGAGGGGAAAGGCTTTAAAACCAAGCAAGACATAGAAAGAATCACAAAATGTAAAATAAATAATTTTGACTACATCAAACTAAAAAGCTTTTGTACAAACAAAACCAATGTAACTAAAATCAGAAGGGAAACAACAAATTGGGAAAAAATCTTCATAGAAACCTCTGACAAAGGTTTAATTACTCATATTTATAAAGAGCTAAATCAATTGTACAAAAAATCAAGCCATTCTCCAATTGATAAATGGGCAAGGGACATGGATAGTCAGTTCTCAGATAAAGAAATAAAAACTATTAATAAGCACATGAAGAAGTGTTCTAAATCTCTTATAATCAGAGAGATGCAAATAAAAACAACTCTGAGGTATCACCTCACACCTAGCAGATTGGCTAACATAACAGGAAAGTAATGAATGCTGGAGGGGATGTAGCCAAGTAGGGACATTATTTCATTGCTGGTGGAGTTGTGAACTGATCCAAGCATTCTGGAGGGCAATTTGGAACTATGCCCAAAGGGCGACAAAAGAATATCTACCCTTTGATCCAGCCATAGCACTGCTGGGTCTGTACCCCAAAGAGATAATGGACAAAAAGACTTGTACAAAAATATTCATAGCTGAGCTCTTTGTGGTGGCCAAAACCTAGAAAATGAGGGGATGCCCATCAATTGGGGAATGGCTGAACAGATTGTGGTACATGTTGGTGATGGAATACTATTGTGCTAAAAGGAATAATAAAGTGGAAGAATTCCATGGAGACTGGAACAACCTCCAGGAAGTGATGCGGAGGGAGAGGAGCAGAACCAGGAGAACATTGTACACAGAGACTAATACACTGTGGTATAATCGAACGTAATGGACTTCTCCATTAGTGGCAGTGTAATGCCCCTGAACAATTTGCAGGGATCTAGGAGAAAAAAACACTATTCATAAGCAAAGGATAAACTATGGGAGTGGAAACACCGAGGAAAAGCAACTGCCTGAATACAGTGGTTGAGGGGACATGACAGAGGAGAGACTCTAAATGAACACTCTAATCAAATATTATCAACATAGCAATGGGTTCAAATCAAGAAAACATGTAATGCCCAGTGGATTTACGTGTCGGCTTCGGGGGGGGGGGTGGAAGAAAAGAAAATTATCTATGTCTTTAATGAATAATGCTTGAAAATGATCAAATAAAGTATAATTTAAAAAATTTAAAAAAAAAAGAAATTGTTTATTAACATGGCCAGTTGTCTATTCAGAATCTTCTAAACCTAAGATTGACTCTGCCGTCTCTGACAGATAGTCTTTTTTTTTTATCACTTTAAACATTATTTTATTTAGTCATTTCCAAACATTATTCATTGGAAACAAAGATCATTTTCTTTTCCTCCCCCCTTCCCACCATCTCTCCCATAGCTGACGCACGATTCCATGGGGTATCACATGTGTTCTTGATTCGAACCCATTTCCATGTTGTTGGTATTTGCATTAGAGTGTTCATTTAGAGTCTCTCCTCAGTCGTATCCCCTTCCCCCCTGTAGTCAAGCAGTTGCTTTTCCTCAGTGTTTTTACTCCCATAGTTTATCCTCTGCTTGTGGATAGTGTTTTTTAGATCCCTGCAGATTGTTCAGGGACATTACATTGACACTAATGGAGGAGTCCATTACCTTCAATTGTACCATAGTCTATCAGTCTCTGTGTATAATGTATTCCTGGTTCTGTTCCTTTCACTTTGCATCACTTCTTGGAGGTCGTTCCAGTCTCCATGGAATTCCTCTACTTTATTATTCCTTTTAGCACAATAATATTCCATCACCAACATATACCACAATTTGTTCAGCCTCTCATTTTCCTCATTCCTCATTTCCTCATTTCTCATCCCCTCATTTTCCAATTTTTGGCCACCACAAAGTGTGCAGCTATGAATATTCTTGTACAAGTCTTTTTACTCATTGTCTCTTTGGGGTACAAACCCAGCAGTGCTATAGCTGGATCAAAGGGCAGACAGTCTTATATCACCCTTTGGGCATAGTTCCAAATTGCCCTCCAGAATGGTTGGATCATTTTACAACTCCACCAGCAATGAATTAATGTCCCTATTTTGCCACATCCCCTCCAGCATTCATTACTTTCCTTTGCTGTCATGTTAGTCAATCTGCTAGGTGTGAGGTGATACCTCAGGATTGTTTTGATTTTCATCTCTCTGATTATAAGAGATGTAGTACACTTTTTCATGTGCTTATTAATAATTTTGATTTCTTTGGCTGAGAACTGCCTGTTCATGTCCCTTGCCCTTTTACCAATTGGAGAATGGCTTGATTTTTTGTACTATTGATGTAGCTCTTTGTAAATTTGACCAATTAAACCTTTGTCAGAGGTTTTTATGAAGATTTTTTCCCAATTTGTTGCTTCCCTTCTGATTTTAGTTACATTGGTTTTGTTTGTACAAAAACGTTTTAATTTGATGTATTCCAGATTATTTATTTTGCATTTTATGACTCTTTCTAAGTCTTGCTTGGTTTTAAAGCCTCTCCCTTCCCAAAGGTCTGACATGTATACTATTCTGTGTTTGCCTAATTTTCTTATAGTTTCCTTCTTTATGTTCAAGTCATTCACCCATTTTGAATTTATCTTGGTGTAGGGTGTGAGGTATTGAACCAAACCTAATCTTCCCCACACTGTCCTCCAATTTTCCCAGCAGTATTTATCAAATAGTGGATTTTTGTCCCAAAAAGCTGGAATCTTTGGGTTTGTCATAGACTGTCTTGGTGAGGTCACTTACCTCAAGTCTATTCCACTGATCCTCCTTTCTGTCTCTTAGCCAGTACCAAATTGTTTTGATGACTGCTGCTTTATAATATAGTCTGAGATCTGGGACTGCAAGGCCCCCTTCCTTTGTATTTTTTTTTCATTATTTCCCTGGATATCCTTGATTCTTTGTTCTTCCAAATGAAATTTGTTATGGTTTTTTCTAGATCAGCAAAAAAAAATTTTTTGGAAGTTCCATGAGTATGGCACTAAATGGATAGATGAGTTTGGGTAGGATGGTCATTTTTATTATATTGGCTCATCCTACCCATGAGCAGTTAATGTTTTTCCAATTGTTCAAGTCTAGTTTTAGTTGTGTGGAGAGTGTTTTGTAGTTGTTTTCATAAAGTTCCTGTGTTTGTCTCGGGAGATAGATTCCTAAGTATTTTATTTTGTCTAAGGTAATTTTGAATGTGATTTCTCTTTCTAGTTATTGCTGCTGAGATATGTTGGAAATATATAGAAATGCTGATGACTTATGTGGGTTTATTTTGTATCCTGCAACTTTGCTAAAGTTGCTGATTATTTCAATTAGCTTTTTGTTTGAATCTCTAGGATTCTGTAAGTAGACCATCATGTCCTCTGCAAAGAGTGATAACTTGGTCTCCTTCTTGCCTATTTTGATGCCTTCAATTTCTTTTTCTTCTCTAATTGCTACTGCTAGTGTTTCTAGTACAATGTCAAATAATAGAGGTGATAATGGGCATCCTTGTTTCACTCCTGATCTTATTGGGAATGCATCTAATTTATCCCCATTGCAGATGATATTCGTTGATGGTTTTAGATATATAATGTTTATTATTTTTAGGAATGACCCTTCTATACCTATGCTTTCTAGTGTTTTACAGATAGTCTTTTTATAAGGCAGGATTTTCTCCTTTTTCCTGCCTGATCTCATCAAACTTGGCCCATGCATATGGTTTAGAATAGCATTGCTTAATGGCCTGCAGCAAATCCTCCCTGCACCTTTTCAGGTAGGACATGCAGGTGGGATTCACAAAGTCCATATCCCCTCTTTGTTCCACAGTTGACCAGCTAGTCAAATTGCCATCAGATCTAGTTTTCTCCAAAAATTGTCTCTGTTCATGGGGGATGAACAGTTCAGACAATAGGAATTCAACATCTTCAAAGTCTGAATCAAAGAACCTGAATGCCCTTTTAAGTTCCTTATGGGATTAAAAGGATTGTTCACAAATTTTGGGAAATGGTGTTTAATGGACTCACGTTCCTATGTGGAGAATTGTCGCTATTCTTTTGAGTGTAACACACCAGCATTAGTGGTTACCTTGGTGACCTCCTTCAAAGGACAGATATTCTCAGGGTCACTAGCAGCCTGGTTTTCATTTTCATTGCCACCTTCAGTTTCCTGAGTTGCATTCTCTGATTGCCCATTGTCCTTGACCATAACTAGATCTAGTCCTTTTTCCTTGATGAGTTGTTCAAATAAAATCTTAATCATCTTGTCTAAGTTGTTGTCAATGGCCATAATCTTCTCTGTCTTAAGGGGAATCATGAATCTGAAAACTTTCTTCACTTGGGTTAGAGTCTGCAACATAGCCATAAAGAATACATGTATTTGTGCCAGGACTTGCCAGAGAACCAACTCATGTTGAAATGGCAATTGTAAAATGGTCAGTATGATGTTACTAACATAATCCACACTTTCCACTACCATTTGGGTTAGTTTACTATATAGAATATGATATAGCCAAAAGCAGGCAATTGCTTCCACAATCACAATTCCAAAAACTACTTGTCTGAACATACTTTCTTTCCTGCCTTAAAAGGATAGGGTTCGAGTCAAACTAGAGGTGCCAATTGAAATAGAAAGATGATTGGTGTGACACTATTTCTTGTTGCTGCAGTGACTTATGTACTCTGGCTTGAGTCTAGAGAGTGCTGCTACTAAGTATGGGGACACACTTGCCTATTTTCAATGGAGATAGAAGTACTTTGAAAGACACTGAGAGATACTGATACAGGGGAATGCACTGGGGTTTGCCTACTGATTTCTATTGATGGTTAGTGATTCAAATCTATTTCCTAACCTCCTCCTCCCTTCATTCCCTTCCCTTCTCCAACCCTATCCCTCCCAGTTTCTTCTTGAAGCCTTTGGCTTCTTCCCTCCCCCCTGAGTGAACTATAAAGATACTCTTTTCTTTTACTTTTCAAGTCAGGGGGTTTATTGGGAAACAGGGTGGGAAACTGAGGTAAGAGGGATGAGAGGGTGTCCCTAATCTAAAATGAAGATTATGAGGGCTTGGGAAGTCACAACTGTGACAGAGGGACAGTCAGAGGTAGAGGATAACAGTTAAAATCTTCTTTCTTCTTCACAAAGCCACCAATTTCAGAAGCCCCCCTCAAGGGTCCTTCAGCCTGGGACAGAAATTAAATAAGAACGGTTCAGCTTCAACCCCCAGAGCCAGAGACAGAATCAAAGTCCCAGTTTCTGCTTCTTCTCCTCTCTGTCCATAACATCAACTGCCAACTCCTGGGAACATTCCGTTTGGAACCTTCTTGATTGAAGGGCAGGTCATGTCCCCAGCTTGTTTCTGGCATCTTGGCTTACAAGTCCTCTCTCTCTCCATGCCTCTACCACACTATATAACTTATAGGCCTGGCATCATAATTCTTTCCTAACCATGTCTGAATACTTCAGTTTTGCTCCAGAATTAATTTTTGCATCCCTTCTAAATCATTTGCTTCCTTTGTGGATTTTAGCTTGCAATGAGACCAGCAAGAGGACTTTTGTTTTGTGTATCTATTTTGTGTGGACTTGTTGTCATTCACTTCATATTTCTTCTTCAGAAAACAATTTTTTATCAGGTGTCCTCTCTTGTGGCAGAAGAAGCATTGCCTAGTCTCTCTAGTTTCTCTCTGTACTGGTTTTGGTTTTGTGTACTTGGTAACTGGTTTTGTTTAAGCCCTAACAGTATTTAATTTCTTTATTTCCTCTATCTACCTTTTCTTTTAGAATTTTCTCTGTTACTTCTAGTTTATCTTTCAAGTCTTGCATTTGTTTGTTTTGTTGTGAATGATTATCATGGAGATAACTATCAGTTTCATGCAATTCTATGAGACTGACCCTGTCATATTTAGGGAAATGGTGCTTAAAGTTCTTTAAATGAGGTGTGCAACTCTTTAAAAATTGCCTCTGAACATGACTTGAATACTCCTCACTATTAGCCTTTAGACCCAATATTGATTTTGCCATTTCTAATAGATGATCAATGAAAGTGGCAGGATGTTCCTCTTTGTTCTGCATGAGTTTATCAAATCTATCCCCCCATTTGTCTTCGAGCAACATTGTTTTATTGCTTGAAGCAAATATTCCCTACTTCTCTAGGTAGGACATGCTAATGGGGTTTGTAAAATCTAGATCTTCCCTTTGCTCCATAGTTGAAGAGCTAGTTAGGTTATTATCAGTCCTGGTTTTTTCAAGGAATTGCCTTTGCTCATGGGGGCTAAACAGTTCAGATAGTAGGAACTCTACATCTTCAAAATCAGGGTCAAAGATCCTAAAAGCACATTTCAGTTCCTTTTGTGTTTTGAAAGGTAGCTCTATGAAATTTGGGAAACATTTCTTTAGGGATTCAAGTTCCTGTGATGTAAACTTCCTGTGCACTTTATATTGTAGTACACCAGCTAAACTTGAAAGCTTAGTGACCTCCTTTAATGGAAAAATCTTTTATGGTTCACTGTCAGCATTGGTGTCCTTGTCACCTTCATTTTCCTTATCATTGACCTTAGATTTCTTTGCCCTTCTTTCTGTTTCTTAGGGTACACTATCTTCTTTGCCATTTTTTTCTCAACCTGATCTAGTCCTTTTTCCTTGATCAATTCCTCAAACAAGTTCTTAATGATGTTTTCCAGGTTATTATATACCAGTATATTTTCTGCCTTTAGGGGAATCACAAATCTATAAATCTTTCTATAAATCATAAATCTATAAATCTTTCTCAAGAGTCTGTAAAACAGCCATAAAGATAACATAAACTTGAGCCAGAATTTGCCAGAGTATTGGTTCAGTTTGAAAAGGTAACTGCAGAATAAACATTGTTGTGTTGCCAGTGTAGTTCAAAGAATCAAATATCATGTGGGCCATTTTGCTATAAAGTATATTGTAGACCCAGAATCTAGCAATAGCTGCCATAACCACAGCTCCACAGATAACCTGCTTAAACATGTTTTCTACTGGTGTTTCTTAGGATTGCGGGGTTCAGTCTGTTTTAGGGGTGGCAATCTGTAATAGATAGTTATACCTGAGGGTGTAATTGATTGCTAATGGAGAACTAATGGATCAAGTTTTGCCTACCATCCTCCCTTTATTTCCCACTTCAGAAGCCTTCATCTTCCCCTCCCCCTATCCCTTCAACCTTATTTCTAAGTGACTCAGGATGAACTATGATGCTTTAGAGAAAATACTCTTTTCTCTTCTTTAACTCAACTAAAGGTTTATTGGGGGAAAACATGAAAGAATGGAGGATAATGTAAGAGGGATAGGTTTCCCTATTCTCTAAAATGAGGATTAGGAGGATATTGGGGAAATGGCAGTTCTGTCACAACTGTGACACAGAGTCAGTCAAAGAAATGAAGACAATTGTTTGTCTTCTTTCTTCTTCTATCAATCAGCCAGGTAAATATCAGAGATACAAATTAGTTCTTCTCCACCATCAGCCACCAGCCAAAGCCTCTTCTCCCCCACTCTGTCAGAAGCCAAAAGCTTATTTCAAAAAGCTTCCCAGCCAACTTCAGAATGCCTTGTCTCCAACTGTCTTTCCTGGTAATATTCCAAATGGAATGTTCCTTTTGATTGACAGATGATGTTCTTCGCATGCATGTATATTCTCTCTTTTACACTACTTAATGAACATGGATGAAGTCTTAAATACAATACTAGCAAAAAGACTTCAGCAAGTGATCATGAGGGTTATTCATTATGATCAGGTGTGATTTATACCAAGTTAATATTAGGAAAATCATCCACATAATTGATCATATCAACAAGCAAACCAACAAAAATCACACGATTATCACAACAGAGGCAGAAAAAGCCTTTGACTAAATACAATACTCAATCCTCCTGAAAACACTAGAAAGTATAGGAATAAAAAAATCTTTCCAAAAAATATTAAACAGTGTATATCTAAAACAATCAGCAAGCATCATCTGCAGTGGGGATAAATTAGGAGCATTCCCAATAAGATCAGGAGTGAAACAAGGATGCCCATTATCCCCTCTATTATTTGACATTGTACTAGAAACACTAGCAGTAGCAATTAGAGAAGAAAAAGAAATTGAAGGCATTAACAAAGGCAATGAGGAGACCAAGCTATCACTCTTTGCAGATGACATGATGGTCTACTTAAAGTATCCTAGAGAGTTAACTAGAAAGCTAATGGAAATAATCAACACTTTACCAAAGTTGCAGGATACAAAATAAACCCACATAAGTCATCAGCATTTCTATATATTTCCAACACAGCTCAGCAGCAAGAATTAGAAAGAGAAATTCCGTTTAAAATCACCCCAGACAATATAAAATACTTAGGAATCTATCTGCCAAAACAAACACAAAAACTATATGAACACAACTACAAAGCAATTTCCACACAATTAAAACTAGATCTAAATAATTGGAAAAACATTAACTGCTCATAGGTAGGATGAGTTAACATAATAGAAATGATATACCTACCCAAACTTGTCTATGTATTTAGTGCCAACCCTGTCAAACTACCAAGAATGTTTTTTTTTTTATTAACGAAGAAGAAAAAGTTCATTTGAAAGAACAAAAGTTCAAGGATATCCAGGGAAATAATGGAAAAAATGTGGAGGAAGGTGTCCTACAATACCAGATCTCAAACAATACTATAAATCAGTGGTCATCAAAGCAATATGGTACTGGCAGAGACAGAAAGGAGAATCAGTGGAATAGTCTTGAGGCAAATGACCTCAGCAAGACTATTGATGATAAACACAAGGATCGCAGTCTTGAGGACAAAAATCCACTATTTGAAAAAACTGCTTGGAAAATTGAAAGACAATATGGGAGATATTGGGTTTGGATCAACATATCAAACCCTACACCAAGAAAGTTCAGAATGGGTGAATGACCTGAATATAAAAAAGGAAAATATAAGTAAATTAGGTGAACACAATATAGTATATATGTCAGATCTTTGGGAAAGGAAAGGTTTTAATACCAAGAGTTAGAAAAAAATCACAAAATGTACAATAAATAATTTTGATTATATTAAATTAAAAAGGTTTTGTGCCAACAAAACCAATGCAACCAAAGTTAGAAGGGAAGCAACAAATTGGGGAAAATATTCATAACAAAAACCTCTGACAAAGGTTTAATTATTCAAATTTATAAAGAGCTAAATCAGTTGTACAAAAAGTTAAGCCATTCTCCAACTGATAAATGGGCAACGGACATGAATATACAATTTTCAGTTAAAGCAATCAAAACAATTCATACGCACATGAAAAAGTGTTCTAAATCTCTTATAATCAGAGAGATGCAAATCAAAACAACCCTGAGGTATCACCTCACACCTAGCAGATTGGCTAACATGACAAAAAAAAAAGTAATAAATGTTGGAGGGGATGTGGCAAAGTTGGGACATTAATGCACTGCTGGTGGAGTAGTGAATTGATCCAACCATTCTGGAGGGCAATTTGGAACTATGACCAAAGGACATTAAAGAACAGTTGGCCTTTTGATCCAGCCATAGCACCGTTCAGCTTATACCCCAAAGTGATAGTAAGGAAAAAATATTTGTACAAGAATATTCATAGCTGCACTCTTTGTGGTGGCAAAAGATTTGAAAATGAGGGGATGCCCTTCAGTTGGGGAATGGCTGAAAAAATTGTGGTATATGTTGATGGTGGAATACTATTGTGCTCAAAGGAATAATAAACTGGAGGAATTCCATGTGAACTGGAATTACCTCCAGGAATTGATGCAGAGTGAAAGGAGCAGAACCAGAATATTGTACACAGAGACTGATACACTGTGGTACAATCGAGTGTAATGTACTTCTCCACTAGTTGCAAAACAGTGATCCTGAAAAACTCAGAGGGATCTATGAGGAAGAAAGCTAATCACATTCAGAGGAACAACTGTGGGAGCAGAAACACAGAAGAAAAAGAATTGCTTCATTACATGGGTCGAGGTGGATATGATTGGGGATGTAGATGCTAAATAATCACCCTAATGCAAATATCAACAACATGGAAATAGGTTCTAATTCAGGACACATGTAAAACACAGTGGAATTGTGCATCAGCTATGGGAAGGGGTGGAGGAAGGGGAGGGAGGGAAAGAATATGATTCTTGTAACCAAGGAATAATGTTCTAAATTGACTAAATAAAATTTAAAAAGTATTGGAGGACATATTTCAATAGCTATGAGATTTAAATCTTAATTATGTACAATCTTCAGCACTCAGTATATGTTTAGCTCCAGAACTATCTACAAATTATGTTTTTAAATATCATGTAGGAAAATATAAAACCAGAATTGAATGGAAATAATTTCCATATGGTACTATTTCTTTAAGTCCAGTAAAGCAAAATTTTTAAAAGATAAAAAATAATAGACAAGAGGAGAGTTAATCCTATTCTTCACAAGAGACTGATGACTTAGCTATCCTGATCAATACAGCGATCTAAGAAATTTTCAAAGGACTTATGATGAAGAAAAATACCCTCTACCTCCAGAGAAAGATCTGATGGTGTCTGAATGTTGTACAAGCAATACTTCTTTCAATTTCTTTTTTCTTGCCATTTTTGTTTTTGCAAAGTGGCTAACATGTACATATGTTTTACATAATTTCATATGTACACGGGACATCACATTTCTTGCCTTCACAATTGGTCAGGATCAGGTAGGAGGGTGGGAATGCAAAATTAAAAAAAAAGACTTTTAAAAGTAAAATTATAAAAAATTTGGAGTTTAGAAGAAAGTTTGAGATTTCCATTCCATTAAGGTCCTAGGAAAAATTGGCAAATAGATTTCATTCATCTAGTATCTTGCAAAACGTATAAGGAATAGGCACCTCAGTTTTTGTAGATGCCTTTATTGAGTAGGTAGAAGCATTTACCAGAAGAACAGAAAAAGGCAGGAAGTAACAACAGCCCTTCTTAATGAGGTAATTCCTAGGGCTGGCCATTCCAGATCACATTATCAAAATGATAAAGGTCCTGGCTTCACATCAAAGATTATTCTCATGATTGCTAATCCTTTGGGCATAACCTACAAACATCATTGCACCTGGCATCCTCAGTATTAAATCAACCCTGTTTGCCTTAGTTTTATCATCTCTAAAATGAGCTGGAGAAAGGAATAACAGAGCACTTCAGTACTTTTGTCAGGAAACACCAAATAGGGTCTTGAAGACACAGACCCATCTGAAATAACTGAACAACAACTTTTCCTTTTCTGAAAGGGAAATTTTTTGTTTTTGAACTATACTGTCAGTCTCTGTCAAATTTGCCTCCTCTTGTTTGGTGTATACTCCTGGAGTGAGGCAGAGCCTGAGGCATTTTTCTGTATCTCTAGTCCAGAGCCTAGGGACTTTATATTGAGGAAATGGGTGAAAAATATTGTGGGATAGAGGTGAATGACCTGTGTGGCCCAGGTCAGTTAGATGAATGAATGAATGCACCTGTGGACTGATAAGAAGAGAATCAGTGAAGTGGGAGGTGGTGAATAAAGGAGGCTTGGTGTTTGTCTATTGCTACTTATCAGCCTCAGTTTCCTTATCATTCAAATGAAGATAATACTTCTGCTTTGGAACACAATGAGATTCTATATTGCTTAGTAGACTTTAAAGTGCTGGGTATCTGGAAATCTTGTAGTTAGTATTATCTTATTTCTCTGTGTCTAGAAGATTAATCAGATTGGGTCAATACATTCCCAGGGTATAAGGGATAAAGCTGATCTCCTTAAGTGACCCATCAAAGTGGGATTGACCTGGGGAAGCAGAGGGGCAGCATTTAGAAACCAACAGAGGCAGAGCCAAGATGGCAGCATAGCAAGACCTTCTCTGAATCTCCTTCTAACCAATCCTTACAAGGCATCTCAAAAGGACAGAAATCAGAAGCAGAGGAGTAAAGGGCCTCTCCTACAGGACACAGTGTGAAAGGTAGGTAGTGAGTGAGGATTCCTATGGCATGAGGGAGAGTAACTGCTCAAATCAAAGAACTACATGACCACATCTTCCCCCACATCAAATACTGAGCCACAGTTAATGCCAGGGCCAGGAAAATCTCCAAAGTCTCAGGGGATGACTGAAAGCATGACAGAATACCACTGAGGGCTGTGCCTGGCCTTGGCAGTGAGACTCAAAGCTGAATAACACAGTCCTTGCAGCAGGGGCAGCAAAGGGGCAGCCAAAAGGGCAGCCAAAGCAGAGTTGAGGATGATGAACTTAGTGCAAAACCCATGTTGCAGTTGAAAATCCAAGAGGCAACAGCTGAGGAAGATAGTCTTAGGACAAAATTCTTTGAAGCAGGAACTACACATATAAAAAAAAAACCCATCACATATCTATCAGCTCTCACTCAGGGCTCTGAAAGGGAAGGAAACATAGTCCCACAGCAAAGCCCTTGAGACAGAAGCTATGAAAGCAATGACCACCAACATGCAAGAATCCTAATCCTACAGGGGCAAAAGGAGCTAACAGCAAAATAACATTCCTTTTGACTCTGGAAAATTTTTATGGAGAAAAATAGCAAATGCAGAATATATGTCTTATAAAGTGTGTAGAGGGAGTACACAACATCCTCTTCCTCATTTCTTGCACTGGGACCCAGGATTCTCACATTAAAAAATAATCCCTTAAATTCTGTTTTAGAATATATATTAAATATTTGTTCTAAAGCAGAAGAGCAGTAAGAGCTTGGGCATTGGGGGTAAGTGCCATGTCCAGGGGAATAGAGATAGGTAGACTCTTAGGAAAGATTTGAAGCCAGGACTTTCTGTCTCTAGGCCTGGACCCTCTATCAACTGAGTCTTTTTCTCCTTGTTGCTAGGAAAAGAGAAAACAGGAAAAGGAGAAATCTGCTGGAGAGACCTGAGCACTGGACCATTACCACCATCCTCAAGTGGAAATCTTTCCTCAGTGTTCCAATTGCTGCATGGTCCAAAAAACTTAGCACTAGTTGACTGGCATGGAGATGTGCCTTATTAGTCTATCTCAGATTTCCCCAAATTCATAAACTCTTAAAAAGTGTTTCTGTTTTCCCTTTAATGAGATTCCTTAGTAGCTGTTTCCAGTCAAGGAGCAGGGAATAAGGATTCCAGGACTTCCATAGGAAAGTTCACCAAAGGAAGACGCCCACATCTCACATACAGTGCCAAAAACAAGAGAGGGAAGTAAGGGTGAGAATATGACTTCTGGGAAACAAGACCTCTTCTGCAGGTCTGACTTGGACAGGTTGGCATGGATGGCTTTTGCCACTCTGTGGCTCAGAATAGGACCAGTCATTCTCTCTTTCTAGGGATGGGAGGGAAGAATCCCAGGTCCCTTTTGTAAGTTAGGTAAAGGAGAAACTTGGCTCTTGGAGGTCCATGGCTCCAAAGGGGGAAAAGCACAGAAATGGAGATTGGTTAAATCTCTTGTCCCTGATTTTATTTGCAGGAACTGCATACTGAGGATTTGTGCTCTGTAAGCTTATGGTACTTGGACCTGAATAAATATCACACATTATTTGACTGAGGTCTCAATCAGAGCAATTGAGCTCCTTGTGAAAGAAGGGATACTTAGAGAAGAGTTAAAAGTCTTGTCTTTGGAGCTTCTTAAATTTCAAGATTAGTTCCCAGGCACCAAGGTTTCTTGCCCCCTCCCTCGTCAAGCCTTATCACTGACATACAACTCCCTCAAAGTTAGTCCTTCAGCCATATGCACTATTTTTCTCCTACTCAGCTAGCCTATGGAGTGTTGGATCTGTCTCTGGAGTTAGTTTCTCACTACCTTGTGTAACATTTTAAATTATGTGATTGTTTGGAGTTTGATAACTTTATTAAATGAAAGTAGTAGTAGGAGTAGTAGGAGTAGGAGTAGTAGGAGTAGGAGTAGGAGTAGTAGTAAAAGTAGTAGTAGTATTGGTAAAGAGAGGGGGGAAATGAGAGAAAGGTGAAGAGATACTTAATGTTAAAAGGAATTTCCCTCTGGATTACATATGTTTGTTTGATATCATCAGTCAGTGACCTGTAGATTATTTACCATTGAGATGTGCAGGTATTGACAAACCATCAGAGAAAGAAAGTTGAAATCAAGGAGAGGGGAAACTGATCTCACAGGAACTTCCCCCTTAGGTGTTGCCAGGCAAACTGGGGAACTATGACTGTTTCTTGAGATGGGATGGGGAAGAGCAAGTAGGTAGAGAAAACTACTTATAAGGTTAGACCAAGGAACTGCTCCTGCTCTTCTTTCTCTTTCTCGCTCTCTCCCCCCTCTTTCCCACCCCTCCCTCTCTCTCTTCCCCCTTCCCTTCCCCCCCCACCATCTCCCTCTATCTCTTTCCCTCTTTAGTTATAGGTGGTTAGCTGCAAAACATCAAATGGTAAATAGGGTATTCAGCTAATCAACTCAAGACCTTCTTTCCTACATTTCCCTATCTTTGCTATCACTACTTTGATATAATAAAGTTACTCAAGCTACTGCCAGCCTCATAATTTAATTTTAATTGTTACCACCTGGCTACCACAAAATTTTGATATGTACTTTTAATTTGTTCAATTTCTTTACATTTTACTCTCCCTAAAAACTATTCTTAAGTAAGTGTCAGTAGCTGAGTTAGATTGGCTAAAAACCACCAAAATGCTGACCAGAACCAATAATCAAAGTTGATCAAAGCTACAACCTCACTGCAGAAAACTTTGGATTGGTGAGAAATAATTAAGTATTTGGGGAAGGAAGCAAGCTTACTTTTTGCTTTTTCTCCCAAATAGAGCCAGGTTTGGGGATTAAGTGCTAATTAATGATTAAATGACAGCTAGGAGGTATTGTGGATGGAGACTGGAGTCAGGAAACTCATCTTTCTGAGTTCAAGTCTGGTCTCAGACTCTCACTAGCTATGTGAAGCTGGGAAAGTCACTTCACCCTGTTTGCCTCAGTTTCCTCATCTGTAAGATGTGCTGGACAAGGAAATGGCAAAGCCCTCCAGGATCTCTGCTAAGAAATGGAGTTGGGAAGACAGGACTTAATAATGACTTCATAAAGAATTTCTCACACATAAGGGTTTTGCTTTCCATCACCATTTGCCTCTATGATTCTAGTTCAGCCCTCTGAGGCCACAATGAACACTTCTAATTCCTCTTCCATATAACAGTCCTTAAAATTGCTATCAGGCCTCTCCCCAATGCTTTTATTCCTTTTTCTAATATGTAGTTCCCTCAATTGATTTTTAGAGACTCCAGACCCATCACCAATCTGGCTGAACACTCCCCAGTTCACTGTTGCCACTTGTAAATTGTGTCATCTAGAAGCAAATACAATAATCCAAGGGCCATCTGATAGTACAGAAGGACAACTATCTCCTTATTCTTTGAAGTGGACATGCTTCTCTTAAAACTGCATTAGTGGTTGGGGTATTTGTTTAGGTCAGTCAATTGAGAGCCAGGCCTAGAGATAAGAGGTTCTGGGATGAAATCTGATCTCAGATAATTCCTTGCTATATGACCCTGGGCCCCTCAATTAACTTCCACTGCATAGTATTGATCTTATGTCTGATAGGTAAGGGTTAAAATAAAGTTTGCATTATGTTTTTTCAACTGCCCTGTAAACTTTCCAACTGATAATAAGTTTGTGGATCTCTAAATCATCCCCAAGGTCTCTTTATGCAATCCAATATGACATTAAAAGTCTGTATCCAATCTCCCCTTTTTAAAATCAACCATCCACCATTACTTCAACTCTTTTCTATGGCATGAATACCAGTCACTGACCCATCAAGGCTGTTGCTTTTTTTTGTATTTTGTCCTTTTTTGTACTCAAGGATAGGACCTGATATCAATCCCTAATAACATTTATCTTATCACATTCCATCTGTGCCTGATTCCTGAGCTAATCCTGCATCGTATCTGCTTTTACCATCCCTATCCTGCCAATTTTTCTTTCTCTCTTTTCCTTCCAGTTTCAAAATTATGCTTTCTGCTTGTCTTTAGAATTAGTAGAACATTGAGGGTGGAGTAAAGATGGTGGCGTAGAAGCAGCAAAAGTTCAGACCTCTGCATACCCTTCCTTACCAATTACAAAATAAATGTTCCTAGGAGACTGAAAATCAAACCTTACAACAAGACAGAGCTAAGGAAGCCTCCCCCTGGACTCAATCTAAAAGATACACCCCCCCCCAAAACCTAGAATTCAAGAACACTCAGGTTTAAGGGGATGGCAGTAGGAAGGTCCCAATACTATTCCCACACACACTCCTAGAGCGCTAAGCCTTCAGTGGCAGCAGGAACCTCTGGGCAGGCAAAGGCACTGGTCTGGAGGGTGTAACTTGTGGGCAGGGCTGTGCCAGGCTCAGAGCATCAAACATAGGCAGTGGGGAATGTCCTAGAGAGGTAGCACAAAGCAGACAGCCTGATCAGAGTAGCAGAGACCCTCCATATTTCTCAAGCCTTCCAGGAGGCTTTGGCCTTAAAACACATCCAGCCTAATCCAGCTGAACTTAATCCCATCAAAAGTCTTCAGAGGTCAGGTAAGCCCAAGCTCCAACACCCCTCCCCCACACACTGCATGGAGCGATCTTCTGTCAAAGCTCCAAGAGGGGAGACTGAGAGAAGCCCCCAAAACCAAAAAAATGAGAGGAGCAAGAGCACAGACAAATACAGGGAGTAAAGAAGGGGTAAATATGAGCAAACAACTGAAAAAGAAGAAAGAAATTACAATAGACATCTTCTATTACTGCAATGAACAAAGAGCAAATGGAACAGAGGAGGAGGGATCATCAAATGATGAATCAGAAATCCCAGAGAATTGGATACAGGCTTTGGAAGAACTCAAAATTCAATTCAAAACACAATTAAGAGAGGCTGAAGACAATTGGGAATAGAACTTAAAAGCTAAGATAAGTCATCTGGAAACAGAAAATAGTGTCTTGAAAGCCAAAATCAACCAGCTTGAAAATAAGGCAAAGGAGATGAAAGATGAGGCAAAGAAGAAGAAACATGAGGCAAAAGAGATGAGAGATGAGGCAAAGAGGATGAAATATGACCTCCAAAGAAAATCAGACCAGAAGGAGAAGGATGACCAGAAAGCCAGGGATGAAATCCGGTCTTTGAGAACCAGAATACAACAACTAGAATTAAGTGACCTCACAAGGATGCAACAGGACAATATAAAACAAAACCAAAAGAATGAAAATACCTGAGGAAAATATGAAGTGCCTCATTCACAAAACAGAAGATTTAGAAAATTGTTTGAGGAGAGACAATTTAAGAATCATTGGTTTACCAGAAGACCATGACAAAAGAAAAAGGCTGGACATAATACTACAGGAAATTATTCAAGAAAACTGCCCTAATATTCTAGAACAAGAGTTAAAGGGGAGATGGAAAGAATCCACAGATCACCTCCTGTACGTAATACCCAACTGACAACACATAGGAATGTTATAGTCAAATTCAAGAACTATTAGACCAAAGAAAAATATTATAAGCTGCCAAGAAGAAGTCATTCAGATACCAAAGAACCACAGTGAGGATAACTCAGGTTCTGGCTGCATCCGCATTGAAAAAAAGAAAGGCATGGAATATGATATTCTGGAAAGCAAGGGAACTATAGGTCTACAACCAAGAATCAACTACCCAGCAAAACTGACTATATTCTTACAGGGAAAAGTATGGTCATTCAACAAAATAAAAAAATCCAATGAATTTTAAAGAAAAGACCAGACCTGAAGAGAAAATTTTATGTCCAAGCACAGAACTCAAGAGAATTGCCAAAAGGTAATTACAAAAGAGGGAGAAAAAAACAAATCAACAACAAGAAAAAACTTTTTTAAAAGAGACTCAATAAGTTAAAATAATATGTATCCCTATAAGAAAAGGGGTCATTGGTAACTCTTAAAAACTGTTGTTATCACCTGGGCAGCTAGAAGATTTACACTTAGAGGGAACAGTGACAAAGTGTATAGAATGAAATTATAAGACATAAATAGGTATATAGATATACATATGCATAAATACATATACATGTATATATATATGTATATATACAACTAGAGCTAAAAAGAGTTTAATACTAAAAGAAATGGGGAAAGAAAAAAAAGGGGGTAAATTTATATGTCACAAAGAAGCTCATGGTGGGAGGGGGGAGAACATCAATACCCTGGAAAGGTAGAGGTTGAGATAGGAGGGAATACTTAACTGCTACATGCATTGAAATTGACCCAAAGAGGGAAGAACAATCCAATCCATTGGGGCAGAGAATAGATTGGTGCCCTCTAGGGGAGTAGAAGGATAACAAACTGTGGAAGAGGCATGAAGAAAGAGAGGATTTGCAGGACAAGCCAGGCATGCAGATCAAACTGGGGACATGATCTGCAAAATCAAGGTGAAGATTCCAAAAGGAATGTTCCCAGGAGGAGGCAGTTGGGAGCCTGGACAGAGGAGAGAAACTGGGACTTTGGAGTTCTCTCTGGAAGTGACTGACCAAGAGAGAAATCTCTTCTCTGGATTCCTGATCAAGAGAGCCTGGCTTTTCCCGACTTAAGCAGAAAGAGAGACTTTTGTGGTTTTTTGATAAGAGTCTGGACTTGAATTACTCAAGCAGAGATTATCTGACTGGAGAAGGAAGATTTAACAGTTGTTTTCCATCTCTCTGGCTGTCTCTGTGTCACAATTGTGACTAGATTGACATTTCCTAAACCCTTCCTAATTCTCCTTGTAGGTTAGGGACAAACTTCATCACCCTCACCTCAATCCACATTCTGTTTGTTACCAATAAACCCTTTACCTGAGAAAAGAAGAGTAAAGAATATTTCTCTGAAATCTCATTGTTCCCCTGGGTTACTTAGAAGGTGGCTGACTAAGACCAGGGGAGGGGAAAGGGTAGCAGGAGGGCTTCAGGTGGAAAACTGGGAGGTGAAGGGTGGAGAGTAGAAAATAGTTGATTTATTAGCCTTTAGTGATCTTTAGTCAGCTCCAGAGTAATCCCCCTCTAGCAGTATCTATCTCTCTAGCTTTATCTCTTATCTTTCTCCATTATAATTAGGCAACCTCAGGTGTCCCCTAGTAGCAGCTCTCTAGTCACAAGCCAGAATATCCAGTTACCACAACCAGAAATAGTCACACAGATTATCTCTTTTATTACAATTGGCACCTCAAGTTTTACTGAACCCCACAATCCTTTTACAAGAAGAGTAGGATAAAAAGGAAACAATATTCAGATAAGTTATTTTTGAAGAAAGAGAGGATTTGCAGGACAAGCCAAGCATGCAGATCAAACTGGGGACATGATCTGCAAAATCAAGGTGAAGATTCCAAAAGGAATGTTCCCAGGAGGAGGCAGTTGGGAGCCTGGACAGAGGAGAGAAACTGGGACTTTGGGGTTCCCTCTGGGAGTGACTGACCAAGAGAGAAATCTCTTCTCTGGATTCCTGATCAAGAGAGCCTGGCTTTTCCTGACTTAGGCAGAGAGAAAGACCTTTGTGGTTTTTTGAAAGAGTCTGGACTTGAATTACTCAAGCAGAGATTATCTGACTGGAGAAGGAAGATTTAACAGTTATCTTCCATCTCTCTGGCTGTCTCTGTGTCACAATTGTGACTAGACTGACATTTCCTAAACCCTTCTTAATTCTCCTTGTAGGTTAGGGAAAAACTTCATCCCTCTCAACTCAATCCACATTCTGTTTGTTACCAATAAACCCTTTACCTGAGAAAAGAAGAGTAAAGAATATTTCTCTGAAATCACATAGTTCCCCTGGGTTACTTAGAAGGGAAAGGTTAGCAGGAGGGCTTCAGGTGTAAGACTGGGAGGTGAAGGGTGGAGAGTAGAAAATAGTTTGATTTATTAGCCTTTAGTGATCTTTAGGCAGCTCCAGAGTAATCCCCTCTAGCAGTATCTATCTCTCTAGCCTTATCTCTCATCTATCTCCATTATAACTAGGCAACCTCAGGTGTCCCCTAGTAGCAGCTCTCTAGTCACAAGCCAGAATATCCAGTTACCACAACCAGAAATATTTACACAGATTATCTCTTATATTACAAAATGGACTGGTGGGGAGGGAAGCAGTATAAGGGATGGAGAGGGTTGGGAGGTAGTTTTAAAAGACTTCCAAAAATAAGGAGGGAAATAAGAAGGGATGGGGTAGAAAGGGTAGTGAAATAAGGGTGGAAACTAGGAGGGCTGATTAAAAGTAGATAATAGAAGGAAATACTGAACGAAGAAAAAGCAGAACTACAAGTAGAAAGCAAAATGTTGGGAAATACATATCTGGTAATCATAACTCTGAATGTGAATGGAATGAACATTTCCATAAAACACAAGCAAATAGTAGAGTGGATTAGAATCCAAAACCCTACCATATGCTGTCTACAAGAAACACACATGAGGAAGATAGATACGCATAGGGTGAAACTAAGAGGATGGAGCCAAATCTATTGGGCATCAACTGATAAAAAGAAGGCAGGAGTCGCAATCATGATATCTGACAAAGCCAAAGCAAAAATAAATCTAGTTAAAAGAGATAGGGAAGGTAATTACATCCAGATGAAAGGCAGTATAGACAATGAGGAAATATCAGTATTCAACATATATGCACCAAATGGCATAGAATCCAAATTTCTAAAGGAGAAACTAGTGGAGCTCAAGGATGAAATAGATAGGAAAACTATACTAGTGGGAGACCTGAACCTTCCTCTATCTGAACTAGATAAATCAAAACAAAAAATAAATGAGAAAGAGGTAAGAAAAGTGAATGAAATCCTAGAAAAATTATAGTTAGTTGATATATGGAGAAAAATAAATGGGGGCAAAAAGGAATACACATTCTTTTCAGCAGCACATGATACATTCACAAAAATTGACTATGTATTAGGGCACAAAAACATTGCAAACAAGTACAAAAGAGCAGAAATAATAAATGCAACCTTCTCAGATCACAATGCAATGAAAATAATAATTAGTAAGGGTACATGGAGAGGTAAATCAAAAATTAATTGGAAATTAAACAATACGAGTCTCCAAAACTGGTTAGTCAAAGAACAAATCATAGAAACAATTAATTTCTTGAAGAAAATGACAATGATGAGACATCCTTTCAAAATCTATTGGATGCAGCCAAAGCAGTACTCAGGGGGAAATTTATATCCTTGAGTTCATATATTAACAAATTAGGGAGGGCAGAGGTCAATGAATTGGGCATGCAAATTAAAAAAAACTAGAAAGTGAACAAATTAAAAATCCTCAGATGAAGACTAAATTAGAGATCCTAAAAATCAAAGGAGAAATTAGTAAAATTGAAAGTCAAAGAACTGTTGATTTAATAAATAAGACTAGAAGCTGATACTTTGAAAAAACAAAATACACAAAGTACTAGACCATCTAATTTAAAAAAGGAAAGAAGAAAACCAAATTGACAGCATCCAAGATGAAAAGGGAGACCTCACCTCTAATGAAGAGGAAATTAAGGCAATCATTAAAAGAATCATTATGCCCAACTATATGGCAGCAAATATGGCAATCTAGGTGATATGGATGAATACTTAGAAAAATATAAATTACCTAGACTAACAGAGGAAGAAATTGGTTACCTAGACAACCCCACATCAGAAAAATATTGAACAGGCCATCAAATAACTTCCTAAGAAAAATCCCCAGGTCCAGAAGGATTCACAAATGAATTTTATCAAACATTCAAAAAACAACGTATCCCAATATTATACAAAATATTTGGCAGAATAAGCAAAGAAGGAGTTCTACCAAATTCATTTTACGACACAAATATGGTACTGATCCCAAAACCAGGCATGTCAAAAACAGAGGAAGAAACATATAGATGAATCTCCCTAATGAATATAGATGCAAAACTCTTAAATAGGATCCTAGCAAAAATACTCCATCACATCACAAGGGTTATTCACTATAACCAGGTAGGATTCATACCAGGAATGCAAGAATGGTTCAATATTAGGAAAATGTGAATCTTAAAACTGCTCAGACTCTACCTTGGAACATTTGGTTAAGGCTATTCCCCATTTAAAAATGGAGGTACTTAATCAGGAATGTACTGGGAATTTTAACATTACTCCACCCATAATTAGGCATACTTTAGGGGAAGATAAAGTTGTAAAACTCCTTACTGGAACAATGAAAAAGTCCCTAATTCATACTTACAGTGAGTCCAAAACCTTAAGCTAGGTCTATTTTTTGATCTAATACAAAAAGGTACTAAGTTCCTATAAAGGTTAAATTAATCAGTAAAAGGTCAAGCAACTTACAAAAGGAAAGCATAACAAAAGAGGTGTGAAGTTTTAGTCTACTCAGAGAAGGTGATAACAAAAGAATATGTGAATTAAGAATGGTAAGTCCTGTGGAAAGCATCTACTGTGATTAGTAGATGTGAAAATTTAGGGGAGCTGACATAAGAGAAATTTTTCTTTAAAAGGAGATGGTTCTCTCAACTTAGGAGTTAGTTGGATCTCAGACTTGTTGGAGTAGCTGGGTCTCTGAACTTAGTTGGAATCTTGCTTGGAACAAAATCTTGTGGTGAGTGGATAAAAGACTGATTTAGTTTTCTCTCTAAAAGAGAAAGGCCGAGGCCATTTGGCCTAGGCCCTAGGCCTTTTCCTACTATTTCCTCTTATTCTGTCTCTCCTTTCCCTTAATTCCTTCATTCATTTTAATTAAAATCTCTATAAAACCCAATTGACTTGGGTATTTTATATTTGGGGTTTTTCCCATGGCAACAACTTATTTTTGATATAAAATCAAGACACTAAAATTATTTCTACAGTTTTGGCAATTCACAGTCTTGAACCCACATTTTCATGGTAACAAAAACCATCCACATAACTGACCATGTTAACAAGCAAACCAATAAAAATCACATGGTTATCTCAAAAGATGCAGAAAAAGCCTTTGATAAAATACAGCACCCATTTCTATTGAAAACACTAGAAAGTATAGGATAGAAGGGCCTTTCCTAAAAATAAAAAACAGTATAGATCTAAAATCATCAG
The DNA here is from genome assembly GCF_027887165.1 of Monodelphis domestica. NCBI lineage: Eukaryota > Metazoa > Chordata > Mammalia > Didelphimorphia > Didelphidae > Monodelphis > Monodelphis domestica. The sequence continues at coordinate 426,359,186 of NC_077230.1, forward strand.
CAACATCATCTGCAATGGAGATAAACTAGAAGCATTCCCAATGAGATCAAGATGCCCATTATCACCTCTTTTATTTAACATTATACTAGAAACACTAACAGTAGCAATTAGAGAAGAAAAAGAAATTGAAGGTATTAAAATTGGCAATGAGGAGACCAAGCTATCACTCTTTGCAGATGATATGATGGTCTACTTAAAGGATCCTAGAGAATCAACCAAAAAGCTAGTTGAAATAATCAACAACTTTACCAAAGTTGCAGGATACAAAATAAACCCACATAAGTCATGAACATTTCTCTATATATCTCCAACACATCTCAGCAGCAAGAATTAGAAAGAGAAATACCATTTAAAATCACCTTAGACAATGTAAAATACTTAGGAATCTATCTGCGGAGACAAACACAGGAACTTTATGAACACAACTACAACACACTTACCACACAATTAAAAATAGATCTAAACAATTGGAAAATCATTGGTAGCTCATGGATAGGATAAGCTAACATTATCAAAATGATAATCCTGCCCAAATTAATTTACTTATTTAGTTCCATACCCAAAAAAAATTTTTACTGAGTCAGAAAAAAAACATAAAATTCATTTGGAAGAACAAAAGATCAAAGATATCCAGTGAAATCATGAAAAAAAATGCAAAGAAAGGAGCACTTGCAGTCCTAGATCTAAAACTATATTATAAAGCAGGGGTCATCAAAACAAGTTGGTACTGGCTAAGAGACAGAAAGTAGGATCAATGGAATAGACTAGGGGTAAATGACCTCAGCAAGACAGTCTATGATAAGTCCAAAGGTCCCAGTTTTGGGGACCAAAACCCACTATTTGATAAAAACTGCTGGCAAAATTGGAAGACTGTATGGGAGAGATTAGGTTTGGATCAACATCTCACACTGTATACCAAGGTAAACTCAGAATGGGTGAATGACCTAAATATAAAGAAGGAAACTATAAGTAAATTAGGTGCACACAGAATAGTATATTTGTCAGTTTTTTGGGAAAGAAAAGACTTTAAAACCAAGTAAGAGCTAGAAAAAATCACAAAATGTAAAATCAATAATTTTGATTACATCAAGTTAAAAAGTTTTTGTACAAACAAAACTTATGCATCCAAAATTATAATGGAAGCAACAAATTGGGAAAAAATCTTCATTACAAAAACCTCTGACAAAGGACTAATTACTCAAATTTATAAAGAGCTAAATCAATTGTACAAAAAATCAAGCCATTCTCCAATTGATAAATGGGCAAGGAACATGAGTAAGCATCTTCCATATGAAGAAATCAAAACTATTATTAAGCACATGAAAAAGTTTTCTATATCACTTACAATCAGAGAAATGCAAATCAAAACAACACTGAGTTATCAACTCACACCTAGCAGATTGGCTCATATGACAGCAAAGCAAAGTCATGAATGCTGGTGGGGGTGTGGCAAAGTTGGGGCATTAATGCATTGCTGATGGAGTTGTGAATTGATCCAACCATTCTAGAGGGCAATTTGGAACTATGCCCAAAGGGCATTAAAGAACAGTCAGCAGTGATTCTGAACAACTTGGAGGAATCTACGAGAAAAAAACACTATCCAAATTCAGAGGAAACACTATGGGAGTAAAAACACCCAAGAAAAATCATCCCTCCTCTAAAGTATATGCTGTTGGTGTCTGACTTCCCCAAGGTCAATTCCCCACTTCACAATTCTATCTCTCCCCGCTGCTCTCCATTCAGAACATCCCCATAGTCTAGGAGAGGAAGTTGGGATACCCCTAAGGTTTGTAACAATAAAATTGCATGAAATAAAAGGAAACTAAGGCCAGAGATGATCTCTCTATGAACCTGCTGCCCCATTAGTGTGATTATGAGACTGAAGGTTTTGTCATCGATACATAGGAAAGTCAGACCAGTGAATTAATTGGGCATCAGGAATTCTACTGTGGACCCAGTTACTGGAGGCTAAAGCCAATCATCCCTTTACATGGATAAGAATCAGGTTTCATAGCAGCCATACTTTCATGTGACTTTTTATGCCACAAAGAGGAAAAATATAGGTGCAATGGTGAATCTCTGTGTGTGAAAGGAGACAAAGTTTACATCTTCCTTTCCATCTCCAGAATATCCCTGCCAAACAGGATCAAGGCCAGCCCTGTTGCATGACCAGAGCTTATACTCCAACCAAGAATTAAAAACATTCTGTGGGTCCATAGCACCAAGGGAAAGGGATGGAAGGAAAGATTATGGAGGAGTCATTGAACCTGCAGTCCTAGAAGTTGGGAGAAAAAGAAGGTTGTATGCTACTAGGGCAGAAGAGAATAATAAAATATCAATAACAAGGATGATGATGACAATTCACATGTTTTTGTGCCTAACATGTAAAAAGTACTTTCCCCACATAAAATCCTATTATATACAGAGCAAATATTATTCACTTTTCCAGATGAAGAAGCTGAGGATGTGAATGGAGGAGACACACTTACCACACAGATAATAGACAGAGGAGGAATGATTAAATCCAAGTTTCATGATTCTGAGTTCAAGGTTCCTTCTACCACAATGCAATGTGCCATGGGACCACGGAGGCAGAATGTCACTTATGTCTATTTCTCTCCATGTCTATTTCTGCCAGGGAAAGAGAGAGCCCAACACAAAGTTGGGGGCCCAATCAAGCTACTCACCATAGATCATAAGAGTCTTGTTTGCAGTGCGCGTCAAGCCAGTAAATGAGTTAGTTGCAATACAGGTATAGTTTCCGATATGATTCAGGGATGTAATAATAGAAAATGAGGCTGAGTTGCTGACAGATTGTCCATTCTGTAACCAAGTGAATTGTGCTGGTGGGTTAGAATCAGCAACACAGCTCAAGGTAACATTTATCCCCGTTGCGAACTGATCGCTTATATGGTCAATTGTGGCAATATCTGGGCCATCTGGGGGAAAAAGAAGGATTCCATATTTAGATTATGGCAGAAAAGAAGGGCATCTCCTAGTCTGTAACCCATCACCAGGGACCACTGTGATGCTCCTTTGAGCTGGGAAATTCACAGCTCCTCCTCTACTTTTACAGTTTGGATCTGAACTTGGAAGATCTTAGGGCTTTCTCCAGTTCAGCACCCTGGATGGCCACCCTCAACCAGAACACATGACAAGGCCAATCTGGGCTCCCTAAAGATGAAGGGGTTTGGGAACCTCAGAGCCTAGCTCTTTAGTTCTCAGAGAAGGGACTGAATTAGCCTGGCCTCTGGGAACACACCACCAGGCTATAAGCAGGCACCATATAGGAAGAAGCAATATACTTACAGGCAACATCCAGTGTGAATGGATGACTCCTATTGCTATAAAATGGATTCCGGATTTCACACTCATATGGCCCTTTGTTATCTCTTCTTGTGAGCCTGCTGAGGGTGAGTGTCCTCTTATCTGGCGACAGCTGTATCCTGCTACCAGCTGGGGCAACTCCGTTTATGAACCACTGGTAAGCGTGAATTTGGCCTGTAGCCTGGCATGTCAATGAGAAGTCCTTGGTCTCCACTGCAGTAATGTTGGAGGTGACAATGGTAGGTTTGGACAGTGGCGCTGTGCAGAGAATAGACAGAAAATGACTGTGTTGGTTCTTTTTCTTACCTTATAACCAAATAAGTGGTTTGGAAGTGGCCTGTCTAAGACCTTGGCAGGCTGGAGGCCAGACACCAAGAACCTGTGATTTCAATAGCAAAGCTCCCCCCTTTCTCTGGTGCAGATCTCATCTCCTCCAGGCCTTAGGAAAAGTTCAGCTTCAGTTCCTGTGACTGACAAAGACATTCACATGGAGTCCAAGCCCCGGGTGCTCAGTCTTTCTGGGCTGAGGCAAGCAGGACTGGGGATGACAGACCCCTTCATCCAGCACCTGGGCTTGGATATGAGGCCTTTATAGCTTGGCAGAACCACCAAGAGTTTATGATTCCTTGGCCTGGGCTTCCAGAAGCCAGTGTTACTTACCTTGACAGTTTGATAAGGATATTGGGAGAGGTTGGTGTGGATAGACTAGGGACAGGCCACAGGGAGACTGTGCTCAGAAAGGGAAACATTACTTTAATTCTGAAGAGAAAAGAAAAGGAAAGGCAGAGAGTGGAAATAGATCAGTTAGTATCAGGGAACAAAAGGAAGAGCCTCAGGTTTGGAGTCAGGTCAGACCTGGTTCAAGTCTGGAGATTTCAAACCCACAATAACATCTCTGGTGCCTAGGACATTATTTGTCCACAGGAAGTAGTTCCTACCATTTACAGAAGATTCTGGAATCCCCTGCTTTGGCCTCTCCCTTTTCCTTAGGTGTTTCCTACCCTATAAGATAAGAATGAGAATGTTGAAGGTGATCTTCAAGCTCAGATATAGTTTTATGCTGGGAATCTAAACTAATGGGGAATAATTTTCCCAGAGTCTTCATGGCCCAAGGAGAGCCCTTTCCTTATCTCTAGTTGGAAGTAAGGCCTTGCCACTGAGAGAGATATGTATGCCAGAGCAATCTCTGGGGCACATGCATGAGGATCGTCAGGCCTCTGTCCTGGGTCATCCATGGCCAGCTGTCTTAAAAATAATTTCCAAATTGATAGTCATAAGTTAGAAATATTTCAGCTTCCTTGACCTTTCTCCTTGTTATTTTGGTAGAGCTTGCACTCCATCCCTGGGTCTCCATTGGGAAGTTTAATGTGAGGAAGAGTGAGCCTCCCATTTGTATCCAGTAAAGCCAAGTGACACTGGCCAGGACAGTGACAAATCTGAGGTCAGCTAGCTACCTTTTGTAGTGGGGGGAGAATATGAAGGAACAGTGAGCATTCTCCTGGGCATGAAGGCCATGGTAGGACTTTTTGGAAGGTGTTTTGGCAGCATCAATGGATACAGTGCCTGACATGACATAGTGACTAGTGGTAGCCTAAGAGGGAGAAAGACCTATGTTCAAATTCTGTCTCAAAATGTTACTGGCTGTGTGTCTTACTAGCAAGTCCCTATCTGTGTCTCAGTCTCCTGATCTGTTAAATGGGTAAAATAATCTCTCAGTCCAAGTGTTATTGGACCAAATGAGAACATATATAGAAGTTGTGTATAAATCCTGAAAATAGACCAAACAACGGTTCAGAGGAAGGAAAGTACAGAGTGTGAGTCTGAGTACCAAATGTAGACTCAAGATGTCTGAGCACACAATGCATGGCCAGAAGTATCTGAAAGGCCTGATGCCCTTTTGTGAATGGCTAAGGTTTAATGACAGACCAAGAACACTCAAGGATAGTCTGTAGGCAATAGAGAGTCATGAGCAGAGAAGAGACTAGAGCACACATATATTTAATTGAAGGACCAATTGAGGGCACTAGAGATGCTTAGCCCAAAGAAGAGAAGACTTGAGTGGGAGAGGAGACGTGTCTCCATGGACTGGTGGAGTTATAATGGGTTCTGTGCCCCTGCCAGGGGATGTTCACTGGCTTACATTGATCAGGTGGGGACTATTTTCATTTCTCCTTACAGCAACATTCAGGTACCCTTTTATCTCTTGTCTATCACAGAACAACTCTTTTTTTTTAACCCTTACCTTCTGCATTAGAATCAATACTATGTATTGTTTCCAGAGCAAAAGGGCCAGGCAATGGGGGTTAAGTAACTAGCTCAAGGTCACAGAGCCAAAGAGGATCCAGTTTTAATGGACTTGACTCCCTGATCATTTCTCTTCCAAAAATGATTTGGGATGCCTTGGGGAACTAACTGAGCAGGATTCCTGGCCTGACTCTGCAACTGTGCTGAGACCCATAAACAGGTTCACATCCAACACAATCCCTTCATGGGTGAGGATGGCCTCCAACATTTGCCCCTCTATGATCAGATGCAAATCAGGCTGGCTCAATCATCCCTGGCCTCAGATATTCCTCTCTTGCTATTGGTCTCCTTCTGTCCACTAGGTGGAACTACCAGGTGTGACAAGGAAATCACTTTTAAAAGACTGATATATATTAATTTAAGGTCGCCAAGGAATTCAGCTATGTAATTCCTTAATGAAAACTCAAGTCAGTCGTCAACCTTTTATGGAGTTTTAATTGCAAACAGGAGGAAGAAAGGAATTAGAGATAGAGAGATAGAGGGAGAGAGAAAGGAGAGAGAAGGGAATAGGGCTTGAATACCCCTTCTGTTTAGGCTGGGCCAAAAGGCCCAAGCCCTTAGATAGCTGGGGCAATGAAAGGAGATCAGTCCCTATTACTCACGTGACCAAATATGGAGAAACAGTCTCCGGGGCCCCCACCTTCAGCTTCCTTCAGCGCAAGCTTCTCAGAGCACACCACAACCACTCCGACAAACTCCTCAATCACCCCCAGTCTTCAGACCCTCCTATCCTTCAGGAAAACCCTCCAAGTTCCCTCCCCTCAGTCCTCACATCTCCCAATCACCTGTCCATCAATTTCCCTGTGCCAATGGAGGCTCTAGCTTAACCCAGGATCACCCAGAGGTCTCTGGATTTGCACATGTCATTGTGCATATTTTGAAGGTCATATTTTCAAATAATTAAATCTTTGATCCTTTGCTACAGCCCTTTCTAAATCCTGTTAACCTGAGTGGGATAGAGATTGGAATAATTAAATTTTGATCTAGGCTGCAGCCCTTACTCAATCCTGTTAGGACTGAATAGGGTGGAGATTGATTCCAAGTATCTCCATTGTATCAATTCTAAAATCAATCATGACTCAAAGAAATTCCTGTTCTATGCTTAAGCATAGGTCAAAGTCCTTTCCATTGTTCAGCAAAAGGTTTCTGTCCTAAAGTAATCTTAAGAAGGGAAGAGGAGGAAACTCCCATGCCAATGGGGTTCACATTCCAATAGCCAAGACCCACTATCAATAGGGAATTTTTCAAGTATGAAATTTCCCAATGGTGAAATTTCCAATATTTATAAGTCTAAGAAATTTTGAGGTTTACACAGGACAGGAAGAACTCTGGCTCATAAAAAGTTTCAGAGTAGCAGTTGACACCTAATGTGATCTAGGGCATCTTAACCTCTCTAGGGCTGTCTCTGGATACAACTGACTTCAGTTCCCTGGAAAGATCAGGAAATGTCCAATTAAACAGAAAATCCTGAAAATCCAAAGAGAATTTAATAAAATCAAAAGAAAAAATGCAGAATTAAATAAATCTAGGATCTGTTTTTTTTTAATAAAAATACAACTAAATAGATGACCCATTGGTTAATTTCATTAAAGAAAGAGGAAAACATAATTACCAAAAGCAAAAATGAAAAGGATGAATGAGTTAGCAATGAAGTTGAAATTAAGGAAATTCTGAGCAATTATTTTGAGCAATTATGTACCAGCCATAACTCAGAAACAAAGAGTCATTGAAGGGTTACATCTAAAAAGCAAATCAGGAAAGGCTTTACAAAGTTATAATTGTGGATTGTCTTATGGCTCAATTAATATGGAAAGGCATAGAATATGTGGTTTCAGGTTTAGGATGGTATCCTCATGAAATCTGGGTACCCACTGCTAAAGATATACTACAGAAATATTTAGTCTTTACTATTAGCATACCCCATTACTATTACCACCTACACTCCACAAGGTTAATTTTCTTTTTTGTCCCAACATCCTGTTGTTTTTCCTAGTGTTCTAAGAGATCTTCCAGTATCAGGACCTAATGTTTATGTTGATGCGAATGCTAGTTATAAGGCAGGAGTATACAAGGAAGGTAGCTACCTGTCATTTTTACCACTCCTTTTTCATCTACCCAACAAAATGAATTAACAGCTGGTTTGCTAGAATTTTGGTTATTTCAGGAGCCTTTCAACCTCATAATGGACTTTAAATATGTTTTTCAGTCTTTGCAAGGTGTAGAACAAGCTGTCATCAGATCTACTCAAAGCAAAGTACAAATATTATTCTGTAAATTACAAACTGTCATATGACAAACGACACATCCAGTGTATGCCATGCATATACGCAGTCATACCAATTTACCTGGACCTATTTTTAAAGGAAATGATATCATAGATCAAGCTTTGATTGCTCAATGTTATCTAACTGATATGCAATTAGCTGAGGGATCCATCATAGATTTCACCAAAATAGTACTGCTTTAGGCCAAATGTTGCAACTCACTAAAGATCAAGCCAGGAGTATTGTTAAAAAGTGTCCTAATTGTGTTCCAAACCATCCCCCAATGTATATTGGTGTGAATCCCAGAGGCTTAAGTAGTACAGATATACGGCAAATGGATGTGACTCACAAACCATCCTTTGGAGGACTTAAATATATCCATGTCACTGTGGATACTTATTCAGGGTTTTTATGGGCTTACTTTTCAGATGCCTGGTCCCCCCAGAACATTTAAAACAGATAATGGACCTGCTTATACTTCCAAACAACTTTTTCTTTTTTGTAAAACTTGGGATATTCAACACCTCACAGGTATCCCATACATTCCACAAGGACAAGCTATTGTGGAGCATAGTAATCAAATACTAAAAAATGTTTCTTTTAAAACAAAAAGGGGGAGACCGCACCCCACATCAACGATCGGCAATAACTGTATATACTATAAATAATTTGATCTTTACTTCCAATAATATATCCAGAGCTGAAAATTTTTTCTCTGCATTTTCTTATGAACGAAATTGAGGTACCACTACTCCTGTATTCCCTGCTACAGAAGAAAAATTTGTCATATGGAAAGATGATGATCAATCCTGGCAAGGACCTCACCCAGTGGTCCTGCAAGGCCAAGGCTTTGTTTGTGGCTCCACAGGTAAAGACAGTGTATGGCTCCCTTCCTGCTGAGTTCAAGAGACTGACTGACCATAAAGAGAAGGACGAGAAGAGGACTCTGGAAGCCTCACAAGGAGACTCGACTACATCTCAATAAGATACTGACTCTTCTACTTCTATTCCAGAATTTAAGTACAGCTCCTGGAATAAAGAGATGGGTTTTTTGGGAACAACCACCTTGGGTAGAGTATGTCGGCATGGGACACACTTTACCGTAAGTCATCTTATATACATAAACTAATTCTGATATTCCTGGCATTTACCATTTTGAGAGACAAGCTAAGGACAATAATCAGGCCAATAATTGTTTGTGTCTTTCAATTGGACTGGACTAGTTGAGGCACCCCCAGTGTGCCTCACACGAGACCATCCTGAATGCCTGCCCCTCAGATCTCTGCAGGCGCATTATTATGGTCATCCTGACCTGTCAGACTCTTTCTGGATAGGATCTTATCGTGTAGACAAAGGGGTAAAATATAAAGGGTACAGCCAACTGCAATATTTAGTTTGGCTAGGGGAATCTTGTGATGGTACTTGGGGACAAGAAATACCTATTTGTCCTTCTGTGATGGAATATGAACAAAGAGACACTGTTAATATGTTTCCTCCCTTGCTATTGTGTAGATCTAAAAGGGCACCATGTATTCATTGGAAAAATATGATTTGGGTATCTTGGCATAACGACACAAGGTGTGTTGGAAAGAAACTGGATTCTTATAAATTTCATGATAGTTTTATAGGAGGATACAGCTTGCCTTTGTGGGTGATGCCCCCAGAGCTAATTGGTTACGTTCTGCTAATTTCATACAGATTTTGATTGATTATGGAAAGACAGCCCTGGCATTGGATAAAGTAAATATGTATCACTATGTTAATGTTTCTAATAATGGAAAAGTCCAAAAACCAGTAAATACAAGTGTTACATTAGACATTCAGACTTGCCTAACAGGGGGATATGCTTTTATACCTACAGTAAATAATCATCCTGAAGCTGAACATTACTGAAATAACAAGCAAAAGAGTTAGATATTTAAATATTGGAATGTAACCTGTAGCAACTATAGGGTCAGTTACTGTGTAGGATCACAGGTGGATGGGCCTGTCTTAATCATTAAGTGACCACGCATGGCCCTTTTTGCCACTGAACATAAATATTCATGGTATGGTAGCCCAGGGGATCAAATTCTTTATGTATTACAACAAAAAATAAGACCACAACATAAACGATGTATTACTTGTATTGCATTAGGCATAGTAGCATTAGTTTCTTCATTGGCTTCTACTATAATAGATTCTGTATCTTTAGCACAATCAGTATCTAACTTACATTCTCTGGAGAATGACGCCAATCATTTGAAAGCATTGGCTACAAATGTAACCTCAGCATTAGAAAGAGAAAAGGAAATTGATACAAGTTTTTACAAAAGTATTATGATGTTACAGAAAAATATGACTGATCTAACAAATGAAGTAGAATGTGTCATTGAAAACACACATGAAATGTGATTATAGATATACAGCATTTTGCTTACTATATAAGAGTAAATAATGACACAAAAACATTGGAAAAATATTAAATTACAATTACAGGAATTATGGGACCATGAAAACATCACCAAATATATTAACAATCTCAGTATATTAATTCAGAATATTGATTCATCCTTTCAGGAGGATCTCTAACCACAGCATATCGCAGATTCTTTGTATAATTGGATTGAAACATAAAAAGGATTGTTTTCCTCCTTATTTCATGATATGACTCTTCTTGTAGTTGGTGCACTTGTGATTTTGTTTATCTGCTTATGCTTGCCTTGTTTGCTAAAAGCTTTAATTACTAGTTTCGCTGAATTGCAAAAAAACTATTAATGGGATCCTGTACCAAAAGAAATTTGATGTCTTAAAAATAAATGGGGAATTGCAGTGAACCTTCCAGGAACCCATGAGAAAAAATTCCTCTTCCCAGGTGTTTGACACATACTATTCCTGCTGAGTACACCAAAACATAGAAATCTCAGTTCAAGGCTGCATAAACAATTCCAAGATCTCCTGAGAACGGGTTAACTCCCCTGTTCACATTCTGGGGAGGATTGGGGAGAATAGATTGTTTCTCTTGAGGAGATCTTTAAATCTTGCCTGCTGCATACAATAAATGTTCATTATCCCTGCTTTGATAATGTTGCAGTCTTTCTTTCTTGAAACTTTTTAGCAGTCCCCTATTGCAACTCCTTAGAAGTCCCAGGCAGTTTTCTAATACGCAGTTCCCTCAATTGATCTTCAGAGACTCCAGACCCCTCATCAATCTGGCTGAACATTCCCCACTTCACTGTTGCCACTTGTTAATTGTGTCATCTAGAACCAAATACAATAATCCAAGTGCCATCTGATTGTACAGAAGGACAGCTATCTCCTTATTCTTCGAAGTGGACATGCTTCTCTTAAGACTGCATTGGTGGTTGGGGTAGTTGTGTAGCTCAGTGGATTGAGAGCCAGGCCTAGAGATCAGAAGTTCTGGGATCAAATCTGACCTCAAATAATTCAAAGACATATGACCTTGGGCCACTCATTTAACCTCCATTGCACAGCATGGATTCTAATGCTAATAGGGAAGGATTAAAAAAAGTATACATTATGTTTTTTCAACTACCCTGTTTGTGGATCTCTCAATCATCCCCAACATCTCTTTATGCAATCCAATATGGCATTAATAGTCTGTATCCAATTTCTCTTTTTTTTTTTTTTAGTTTTTAGTTTTTAAACATTACTTTATTTGGTCATTTTCATACATTATTCATTGGAATCAGAGATCATTTTCTTTTCCTCACCTCCCCTTCCACCAACCCTCCCCAAGTCAACGTGTGATTCCACTGGGTATCACATGTGTCCTTCCTCCGAACCCTATTCCTTGCTGTTGGTATTTGCATTAGGGTGCTCATTTAGCATTTCTCCTCAATCATATCCCCTCAACAACTGTAGTCAAGTAGTTGCCTTTCCTCCTTGTTTTTACTCCCACACTTTTTCTTCTACCTAAAGATACCGTTTTTTCTCATAGATCCCTGCAGATTGTTCAGGGACATTGCATTACCATTAATGGAGAAATCCATTACATTCAATTGTGCCACAGTGTCTCAGTCTCTGTGTACAATGTTCTCCTGGCTCTGCTCCTATCACTCTGCATCACTTCCTGGAGGTCGTTCCAGTCTCCATGGAATTCCTGCACTTTATTATTCCTTTTAGCACAATAGTATTCCATCACCAACATATACCACAATTTGTTTAGCCATTCCCCAATTGAAGGGCATCCCCTCATTTTCCATTTTTTTTTTTTGCCAGCACATAGAGCACAGCTATGAATATTCTTGTACATGTCTTTTTCCTTATTTGGGGTACAAACCCAGAAGTGCTATAGCGGGATCAAAGGGCAGACAATCTTTTAGTGCCCTTTGGACATAGTTCCAAATTCCCTTCCAGAATGCTTGGATCAGTTCACAGCCCCACCAGCAATGCATTAATGTCCCAAATTTTGAGACATCCCCTCCAGCATTCATTACTTTCCTTTGCTGTCATGTTGGCCAATCTGCTAGGTGTAAGGTGATACCTCAGAGTTGTTTTGATTTGCATCTCTCTGATTATAAGAGATTTAGAACAATTTTTCACGTGCTTATGAATAGTTTTGATTTCTTTAACTGAAAATTGCCGATTCATGTCCCTTGCCCATTTTTCAATTGGATAATGGCTTGACTTTTTCTACAATTGGTTTAGCTCTTTATAAATTTGAGTAATTAGACCTTTGTCAGAGCTTTATGTTATGAAGATTGTTTCCCAATTTGTTGCTTCTCTTCTAATTTTAGTTACATTGGTTTTGTTTGTACAAAATCTTTTTAATTTGATTTAGTCAAAAGTATTTGTTTTACATTTTGTAACTATTTATAAGTCTTGCTTGGTTTTAAAATCTTTCCCTTCTCAAAGATTTGACATGTATACCATTCTGTGTTCACCTAATTTACTAATAGTTTCCTTCTTTATATTCAAGTCATTCACCCATTCTGAATTTATCTTGGTGTAGGGTGTGATTTGTTGATCCAAACCTAATCTTACCCCCACTGTCTTGTAATTTCCCCAGCAGTTTTTATCAAATAGTGGATTTTTGTCCCAAAAACAGGGGTCTTTGGGTTTGTCATAGACTGTCTTGCTGAGGTCATTTACCCCAAGTCTATTCCACTGATACTCCTTTCTGTCTCTTAGCCAGTACCAAATTGTTTTGATGAACACTGCTTTGTAATATAGTTTGAGATCGGGGACGTCAAGGCCACTTTCCTATGTATTTTTTTTTTCATTATTTCCCTGGATATCCTTGATCCTTTGTTCTTCCAAATGAACTTTGTTATGGTTTTCTCTAATTCGGTAAAAAAAGTTTTTTGGAAGTTCCATGGGTATGGCACTAAATAGATAGATAAGTTTGGATAGGATGATCATTTTTATTATGTTAGCCCATCCCACCTATGAGCAATCAATGTTTTTCCAATTGTTTAGATCTAGTTTTAATGGTGTGGAGAGTGTTTCGTAGTTGTGTTCATATAGTTCCCGTGTTTGTCTCGGGAGATAGATTCCTAAGTATTTTATATTGTATAGAGTGATTTTAAATGAAATTTCTCTTTCTAATTCTTGCTGTTGAGATGTCTTGAAAAGATATAAAAATGCTGATGACTTATGTGGGTTTATTTTGTATCCTGAAACTTTGGTAAAGTTGTTGATTATTTCCACTAGCTTTTTAGTTGATTCTCTAGGATACTTTAAATAGACAGTCATATCATTTGCAAAGAGTGACAGCTTGGTATCCTCATTGCCAATTTTAATACCTTCAATTTCTTTTTCTTCTCTAATTGCTACTGCTAGTGTTTCTAGTACAATATTAAATAATAAAGGTGATAATGGGCATCCTTGTTTGACTCCTGATCTTATTGGGAAGGCTTCGAGTTTATCCCCATTACAGATGACGTTTGCTGAAGGTTTTAGATATGTACAGTTTATTATTTTTATGAAAGGCCCTTCTATTCCTATACTTTCTGGTGTTTTCAATAGGAATGGGTGCTGAATTTTATCAAAGGCTTTTTTTCTGCATCTTTTGAGATAATCATGTGATTTTTGTTGGTTTGCTTATTAATATGATCAATTATGTAGATGGTTTTCCTAATATTGAACCATCCTTGCATTCCTGGTATGAATTCTACCTGTAGTAGCTAACCCTTGTGATGACTTGCTGGAGTCTTTTTGCTAGTATCCTATTTAAGATTTTTGCATCTATATTCATTAGGGAGATTGGCCTATAATTTTCTTTCTCTGTTTTTAAACTGCTTGGCTTTGGGATCAGTACCATGTTTGTGGTGTAAAAAGAACTTGGTAGAACCCCTTTTTGGCTTATTCTATAAAATACTTTGTATAGCTTTGGGATTAGTTGTTCTTTGAATGTTTGATAGAATTCATTTGTGAATCCATCTGGACCTGGGTATGTTTTCTTAGGGAGTTCTTTGATGGCTTTTTCAATTTCTTTTTCTGATATGGGGTTGTTTAGGTAATTTATTTCTTCTTCTTTTAGTCTAGGCAATTTATATTTTTCTAAGTATTCATCCATATCACCTAGATAGCCATATTTTTGCCATATAATTGGGCATAGTAGTTTTTCATGATTACCTTAATTTCCTCTTCATTAGAGGTGAGGTCTGCCTTTTCATCTTGGATACTGTCAATTTGTCTTTTTCTTTCCTTTTTTTAATTAGACTGTTTAGTACTTTGTCTATTTTATTTGTTTTTTTTTCAATGTACCAGCTTCTAGTCTTATTTATTAAATCAATAGTTCTTTGGCTTTCAATTTTATTGATTTCTCCTTTGATTTTTAGGATCTCTAATTTAGTCTTCTTCTGAGGATTTTTAATTTGTTCACTTTCTAGTTTTTTAATTTGCATATCCAATTCATTGACCTCTGTCCTTCTTAATTTGTTGTATATAAACTCAAGGATATAAATTTCCCCCTGAGTACTGCTTTGGCTGCATCCCATAGGTTTTGAAAGGATGTCTCACCAATGTCTTTTTCTTCAATGAAGTTATTAATTGTTTCTATGATTTATTCTTTAACTAGCTGGTTTTGGAGAATCATATTGTATAATTTCCAAATAATTTTTGGTTTACTTCTCCATGTACCCTTACTAATTTTTATTTTCATTGCATTGTGGTCTGAGAAGTTTGCATTTATTATTTCTACCCTTTTGCATTTGTTTGCAATGTTTTTGTGCCCTAATACATAGTCAATTTTTGTGAATGTACCATGTGCTGCTGAAAATAAGGTGTATTCCTTTTTGTCCCTATTTATTTTTCTCCACATGTCTACTAACTCTATTTTTTCTAAGATTTCATTCGCTTCTATCACCTCTTTCTTATTTATTTTTTGGTTTGATTTATCTAGTACAGATAGAGGAAGGTTCAGGTCTCCCACTAATATACTTTTTCTATCTATTTCATCCTTGACCTCCTCTAGTTCCTCCTTTAGAAATTTGGATACTATGCCATTTGGTGCATACATGTTGAGTACAAATATTTCCTT
The DNA here is from genome assembly GCF_027887165.1 of Monodelphis domestica. Lineage (NCBI taxonomy): Eukaryota > Metazoa > Chordata > Mammalia > Didelphimorphia > Didelphidae > Monodelphis > Monodelphis domestica. The sequence continues at coordinate 426,374,567 of NC_077230.1, forward strand.
GTTGTCTATACTGCCTTTTATCAGGATGTAATTACCTTCCCTATCTCTTTTAACTAGATTTATTTTTACTTTGGCTTTGTCAGATATCAGGATTGTGACTCCTGCCTTCTTTTTATCAGTTGATGCCCAATAGATTTGGATCCATCCTCTAACTTTCACGCTATGCGTATCTATCTTCCTCATGTGTGTTTCTTGCAGACAGCATATGTTAGGGTTTTGGATTCTAATCCACTCTGCTATCCACTTGCATTTTCTGGGTGAATTCATTCCATTCACATTCAGAGTTATGATTACTAGCTGTGTATTTCCCAGCATTTTAATTTCTACTCCTGGTCCTGTCTTTTCTTCTTTCACTATTTCCTTCTACACTAATGTTTATTTATAATCAGTCCCCATAGTTACCACTCTTATTTTACTTCCCTTTCTACCCCCTCCCTTTTTATCCCCCCTTATTTTCCCCTGTAATCTTTTTATAAATTTCCCCCCCACCCTCTCCCTCCCTTGTATTTCTTTCCCTCACCACCAGTCCATTTTTTACCCTTCTATTTCCATATAGGGCGCAAATCTATTCTCTGCCTCAATGAATTGGATTATTCTTCCCTCTTTAGGTCAGTTTCAAAGCACATAAGCGATGAGTAATTCCTATTGCCACCCTCTTTACCCTTCCAGTGTATCGATGTTCTCTCCCCTCCTGCCATGAGCTTCTTTGTGACATATAAATTTACCCCCATTTGTTTCTTTTCCTGTTTCTTTTAGTATTAACCTCTTATTTTTAGGTCTGGTTGTATACACACACACACACACGTATATGTATTCATGCATGCATATATCTATATACCTATTGTGTCTTGTCCTTTCATCCTATACAGTTTGTCACTGTTCCCGCTAAGTGTAATTCTACTAGCTGCCCAGGTGATAGCAACAGTTTTTAAGAGTTACCAATGACCTCTCTTTCTTATAGGGATACATATAATTTTAACTTATTGAGTCTCTTAAACATGTTTTTCTTCTTTTTTTGTTTTTCTTTTCCCCCTCTTTTTAAATTACCTTTTGATGATTCTCTTGAGTTCTATGCTTGGACATAAAATTTTCTGTTCAGGTCTGATCTTTTCTTTACAAATGCTTGGAATTCTTCTATTGTGTTGAATGACCATATTTTCTGCTGTAAGAATATAGTCAGTTTTGATGGGTATTTGATTCTTGGTTGTAGACCTAGTTCCAGAGTTCTTTGCTTTCCAGAATATCATATTCCATGCCTTTCAGTCCTTCAGTGTGGATGTAACCAGATCTTGTGTTATCCTCACTGTGTTTCCATTGTACCTGAATGGCATCATCTTGGCAGCTTGTAATATCTTTTCTTTAGTCTGATTGATAGTTTTTAAATTTGGCTATAACATTCCTGGGTGTTATCAGTTTGGGATTAAATACAGGAGGTGATCTGTGGATTCTTTCAATCTCCACTTTCCCCTCTTGTTCTAGGATATTGTGACAGTTTTCCTGAATAATTTCCTGTAGTATTATGTCCAGGCTTTTTCTTTTGTCATGGTCTTCTGGTAGACCAATGATTCTTAAATTATCTCTTCTCAAAAGATTTTCTAAATTGTCTGTTTTGTGAATGAGAGGCTTCATATTTTCCTCAATTTTTTCATTCTTTTTGTTTAGTTTTATAGTGTCCTGTTGCCTTGTGAGGTCACTTAATTCCAGTTGTTGTATTCTGATTCTTAAAGACTGAATTTCATCCCTGGCTTTTTGGTCCTCCTTTTCCTTCTGATCTGATTTTCTTTTAAGGTCTTCTTTCACCCTCTTTACCTTGTCTTTCTTCTCCTTTGTCCCATCTTTCATCTTCTTTGCCTCATCTTTCATCTCCTTTGCCTCATTTTCCAGCTGGTTGATTTTGGCTTTCAAGACACTATTTTCTCATTTTAGTTCAAGTGCCTCTGTTTCCAGATGACTTATCTTAATTTTTAAGTTATTTTCCCAGTTGTCTTCAGCTTCTTTTGATTTTGTTTTGAATTCTTCCACAGCCTGTATCCAATTCACTGGGATTTCTGATTTATCGTTTGCTGATCTCTCCCCCTCTGTTCCATTTGCTGAGTAGAAGCTGTCTATTGTAGTTTCTTTCTTCTTTATCTGTTGTTTGCTGAAATTCACCCCTTCTTTACTACCCATATTTGTCTGTGCTCTTACTCCTCTCATTTTTTTTGGTTTTGGGGGCTTCTGTCAGTCTCCCCACTTGGAGCTTTAATAGGAGATCTCTCAGTGTAGCCTCTGGTGGGGTTTGAGCTTCCCTGACCTCTGGAGGCTTTTGATTGCATTAAAGTCCAGCAGTCAATGAGGATGGATATGGAGCTTGGGTTTCCCTGAACTCTGGAGTCTTTTGATGAGATTAAGTTCAGCTTAGTTGGGCTGGGTGTGCTCTGAGTCCAAAACTTCCTGGAAGGCTGGAGCAAATATGGAGGATCTCCACCACTCTGACAAGGCTGCCAGGTCTATGCTCCCTCTCTAGCTCCTTCCCCGACATCTGTGTTGGACACTCTGAACTTGGCACAGCTCTGCTTGCAAGTTATGCCTTTCAGACCAGCACCTTTGACCACCCAGAAGTTCCCGCTGCCATTGGAATCTCAGCACTCTGGATGGGTGGGGGGATGGGTCCTGGGACCTTCCTTCAGTCTTCCCCTTAACCCTGAGTGTTCTCAGATTCTGGCTTTATGGGGGAGGGGGGCGTACCTTTTGAATTAAGTCCAGCAGGATGGTTCCTTGGCTCAGACTTGTTGTTAAGTTTGATTTTCAATCCCCTGGGAGCATTCAGTTTGTGATCCATTAGGAAGGGTATTCAGAGGTCTGAACTTCTGCTCCTTCGAGGACTCCATATTACATCCCCAACTTTTTTCTTGAGGATAACCTTGTGTGCTACATAAAATAAATGTTAATTATCCCTGCTTTGATAATGTTGCAGTCTTTCTTTCTTACAACTCTTTAGCAGCCCCCTATTGTGACTCAGTAGAAGTCCCAGGCAATTTTCTAATATGTAGTTCCCTCAATTGATCTTCAGAGACTCCAGACTCCTCACCAATCTGGCTGAAGATTCCCCAGTTCACGGTTGCCACTTGTAAATAGTCATCTAGAACCAAATACAATAATCCAAGTGCCATCTGATAGCACAGAAGGGCAGCTTTCTCCTTATTCTTGGAAATGGACATGCTTCTCTTAAGACTGCATTGGTGGTTGAGGTAGTTGTGTAGCTCAGTGCATTAAGAGCCAGGCCTAGAGATCAGAGGTTTTGGGATGAAATCTGACCTCAAAAAATTAAAAGATATATAACCCTAGGCCACTCATTTAACCTCCATTGCACAGTATGGATTCTAAGGCTAAAAGGGAAGGGTTAAAAAAAGTATGCATTATGCTTTTTCAACTACCCTGTTACCTTTCCGACTTATAATAAGTTTGTGGATCTCTCAATAATCCCCAACATCTCTTTATGCAATCCAAATTGGCATTAATAGTCTGTCTCCAATTTCCCCTTTTTTAAATCAACCATACTTCAACTCTTTTCTATGGCATAGGTACCGGTCACTGTCCCATCGAGGCCGATGCCTTTTGTGTTTTGGACTTTTTCTACTCAAGGATAGGACCTGATATCAATCCCCAATGACATTCATCTTATCACATTATGTCTACTGTGCCAGCATCCTAAACTACTTCTGCATCCTACCTGTTTCAACAATCCCTATCCTGCCAATTTTCTCATTATTTCTTTTTTTCTTTCCAGTTTCAAAATTATGCCTTCTGCTTGTCTGTAGAATTAGTAGAACATTAATGGTCATGATTTACAAAACTCTTTACAGATATTATTTCATTTGATCCAAGTCACTCATAGAAACATTGAACAGAACAGAATGAGTTCAAGAAAAGAAACTTGAGAAGATTTATCTGAACTGATACAGAATGAAGTGAGTAGAACCAAGAGATAATATATACAATACCAACATTGTTCTGAAGGCAAACAACTTGGAAACCCATGGGACCTCTCTCATTACTGCACTGACCAACCAGGACTGCAGAAGACCCATGATGAAATAAGTTACTCACTTTCTACAAAAAGCTATAGACTTCCTATGAAATCAGCTGCCTCTCTTCAGAAATGGGATGGACTGAGGGTGTAAGTTGCAACACATATTTTTTGAGCTCTGAAATTAGTTTTCCTTGATTGTCCATGCGGCATCATACATGTATTTTAATCTTGAAACAATTATTAATATGTAAATATTGCAACTTATGTGCTCATGTACCGGATTCATAGGCTTATTAGTCTTGATCATTGCATTTAATAGGTACTGTATTAATTCTGACTACTCTCCAAATCTACAGTCCAAAAATAAGAATTCCCGGGTAAGCTGCCATAGGGTCCTAGTTCACACCTTGTCTGACCAGATTCCATACCAGGTCACATGTTTGAATAAACCCCTCCTATTTGATCTTGTGGTAGTCAGTTGAACCAATGTTAAGTCTTGTGCCTTGTAAAATGATCATTAGCTACCTCCATTCCCCATTCCTTGATCCTCCAATAATAGATTGAGGACATATATAGTTCACTCTCTCTTTCTCTCTACCACCATCAGAGGAGCACACAGGCTGGATCCCAAGCTCTTGAAGCCTTGTCTCTGAGTCTCTCTTCCTTTGTTCTATTTCCTCTTTCTCTATATCCCCTTCACCCGTTTTCTCTCAGTTTCTAACTCTCCTTCTCAGGTGTCCACCTAGGAATATATAAATTTGTGGCTACAGGCAGGCGCAACTCATACCTGTCCCAAAGATTTTAGTTTTCATTACTGGTAGAAGGTAGAAGGGGGACAGAAAATAGATTTTAGTTAATTGGAAAAAAATAAATTAAGAAAAAGCTCTTTTCAACCACGGGTGTCAAATACATAGCCTGCAACATTCTCAGGTGCTGCATGAACCAGGGGAAAAGGTAATTGGAAAATAGTTAACAAAAGAAAATGACACAGAGATAATTATATGATCATTTAAAATGTGTGCTTTCATCATCCTCATGTACAGTTTGAGGCCAATAAAAAATCATTCCACCTCTGAAGTATATGCTGTTTATGTCTGACTTCCCCAAGGTCACTTCCCCACTTCACAATTCTATCTCTCCCCCCTGCTCTCCATTCAGAACATTCCTAGAGGCAGGGACAGGAAGTTGGGATACCCCTAAGGTTTGTAACAATAAAACTACATGAAATAAAAGGAAACTAAGGCCAGAGATGATCTCTCTATGGTCCTGCTGTACATTAATGTGATTATGAGAATGGAGGGTCTGTCATCTGTACATACGAAAGTCAGACCAGTGAATTAATTGGGCAGCAGGAATTCTACAGTGGATCCAGCTACTGAATGCTAAAGCCAATAGATCAGAACCAGGCTTCACAAGAGACATGCTTCCATGTGGCATTTAATGCCACAAAGAGGAAAATATATGTCCAATGGTGAATCTCTTTGTGTGAAAGGAGACAAAGTTTATATCTTCCTTTCCATCTCCAGAATTTCCCTACCAAGGGGAATCAAGGCCAGCCCCATTGCATGACCATAGCTTATACTCCAACCAAGACTAGAAATATTCCGTGGTTCCACAGCACCAAGGGAAAGGGATTGAAGGAAAGAGTATTGGGCAGTCATTGAACCTGCGGTCCTAGAATTTGGGAGATGAAGAAGGTTGTATATCACTAGGACAGAAGAGAATAATACAATATCAATAACAAGGATGATGAAGACAACTCACATGCTTTTTATACCTACCATATAAAAAAGGACCTTTACTCATAGAATGCTATTATATACAGAGAAAATGTAATTTATTTTTCCAGATAAAGAAACTGAGGCCTCAAAAGGAGGAGTCATTTACTACACAGAGAGTAGACAGGAAAGAAAGGATTCTATCCAAGTTTTATGATTCTGAGCTCAGGGCTCTTTCTACCACAATGCACTGTGCCATGGGACCAGGGGGGGGGGAGAGTCACTTTTGTCTATTTCTGTCATGCCAGGGAAAGAGAGAGCCCCACACAAAGTTGGGGGCCCAATCCAGATACTCACCATAGATTATAATATTCTTGGTTGCAGTATGCGTTAAACCAGTGAATGAGTTAGATGCAGTACAGGTATAAGTGCCAGCATCACTCAGGGATGCAATAATAGAAAATGTGGCTGAGTTGCTGACTGGTTGTCCATTGTGTAACCAAGTGAATTGTGCTGCAGGGTTAGAATCAGCAACACAGCTCAAGGTAATATTTGCCCCAGTAGGGTACTCATCAGGGGAATGTACAATTGTGGCGATATCTGGGCCATCTGGAAGAAAGAGAAGGATTCCATATTGAGATTATGGCAGAAATAAGGGGTCATCTCCTAGTCTATAACCCATCACCAAGAACCACTGTGTCTCCCTGATCCTCCTTTGAGCCAGGAAATTCACAACTCATCTTCTACTTTTCCAGTGTGGATCTGAACTTGGAAGATCTTAGGGCTTTCTCCAGTTCAGCACCCTGGATGGCCACCCTCCACCAGAACACATGACAAGGCCAATTTGGGCTCCCTAAAGATGAAAGGGGTTGGGTGCCTCAGAGCCTAGCTCTTTAGCTCTCTGAGGAGGGATGGAATTAGCCTGGCCTCTAGGAACACACCACCAAGCTATAAGCAGGCACCATATAGGAAGAACAAATTTACTCACAGGCAACATCCAGTGTGAATGGATCACTCCTATTGCGATAAAATGGGTTCTCGATTTCACACACATAGGGCCCTTTGTTATCTCTTCTTGTGAGACTGCGGAGAGTGAGTGTCCTCCTATCTGGCGACAGCTGTATCCTGCGACCAGCTGGGGCAACTCCGTTTATAAACCACTTGTAAGCGTGAATTTGACCTGTAGCATTGCAGGTCAATGAGAAGTCTTTGGTCTCCACTTCAGTATTGTTGGAGGTGAGAATGGTAGGTTTGGACAGTGGCGCTGTGCAGAGAATAGACAGAAAATGACTGTGTTGGTTCTTTTTCTTACCTTATAACCAAATAAGTGGTTTGGAAGTGGCCTGTTTAAGACATTGGCAAGGCAGGAGGCCAGAGACCAAAAACCTGTGATTTCAATGGCAAGGACACCCCTTTCTCTGGTGCAGATCACAACTCCTCCAGGCCATAGGAAAAGTTCAGCTTCAGTTCCTGTGGCTGACAAAGTCATTCACATGGAGCCCAAGCCCCGGGTGCTCAGTCTTTCTGGGCTGAGGCAAGTAGGACTGGGGATGACAGACCCCACACAGAAAAATCTGGGGAGATTTAATTGCATCTATCCAGGAATTCACTGAAGCACTATCACTATTAGAACAACTTGAAGAAGAACCTGAAAAGATTCAAGTTGTAACTTCTATGTGTGACATACCCACAGATATACCACAAGGGGTGTTGGCAAAATATCAAAATGATATGGGTTAAATTAAATCTATTACTCCTGTTAGGATTGAGGTCAGGGAAGGAATACCATCTAAGATACCACAATACAAATTGAGTAGAGAAGCGAGAGAAGAGATAACACCTATCATAAATAGTTTGCTTGAGCAAGGTATATTGAGACCTATGGTATCTGAATACAATTACCCAATATTAGCTATTAAAAAGAATAAGCTAAATGAAGATGGAACTCCTGCCTGGAGATTTGTGATGGATTTAAGGGCTGTGAATAATTTTATATGAAAAAAAAAACACACTATAACACCATCTCCAGACAATATCACAACTCAAATACCTGCAGAGTCTAGGTGGTACACAGTGTTGGACCTGAGCAACGCTTGCTTCACTATACTGTTGCACCTTGATTCTCAAAATATTTTTGCTTTCCAATGGAGACAAACCCAGCTGTGCTATGCAAGATTAGTGCAAGGATGTTGCGAGTCTGCTTCAATATTTTGTCAACTGTTGCAGAGAGATCTAGCTACCATAACTTTCAAACATAGCAGATTGATACACTATGTGGATGATTTGTTCCTAGCATCTCCTGACCCTAAAACATGTTTGGAAGATTCAAAGAAATTATTGATAGAACCTTATAAGAGGGGACATAAAGTTTCTAAAAAGAAGATTCAATGGGTCCTACCAACAGTTGAATATTTAGGATTAGTCCTGGAGGGGGACACCAGGAAAATATCTAATAAAAGGAGGGCAGACATAAAGAAGCTAGGCACCCCTAGAACTAAGAAAGAACTTAAGAGCTTTTCTGGCGGTTGCTGGTTTTTCAAGGCAGTACATAGTAGGATATTCTCATATTTCCAAGTGCTTGATTGATATGACAAAGAAAGATATTAAAGAACCATTGCAATTAAATAAAGAACATTTACATGCTTTGTCACAGTTGAGAGGAGCTATTTTATCAGTTCCAATTTTGGGAATACTTGATTATATGAAAGAATTCCACTTGTATGTCCATGAAGCAAAAGGTGTTGCTTCTGGAATATTAGCACAGTATTTTGGATTAAATCTGAGGGCTATTGCATTTTACAGTCCTATCCTTGACACGGTTGCACAAGGAATGGTTCATTGCCTCAGGAGCTTAGTAGCTACAGCTCTAATGGTCAAGAAGTCATATGATATAGTACTAGGATGTAAATTGCATGTGTATTCCGCACATCAAATTGAAAAACTGTTATGGTCGCAGAATATGCATTCATTCACCGATGCAAGAATATCCCAGTATGAAGTCATTTTGTTAGGCAATTATAACATCACAATTCATAGATATGCACCATCGAACCCAGAAACTCTGATCCCTGATTTGCCAATGGATGGAGTATTGCATGATTGGGATCAGATAGTGGAACTCATGCATAGGCCAAATGAATGCCTTAAAGATACACCTCTTATGGATCCAGAAATAGAGTTATACATGGATGAATCCTCTTATGTTCGTGATGGGAGAAAATTCACAGGGGCAGCAGTTGTTGACAATGACAAAACTCTTTGGCATGCATCACTGCCAAGCCATGTCGGCGCTTAGGGAGGATCATGGCCCTAGAATTAGCTAGAGGGAAAAGAGCTAATATTTTTCTGGATTCACAATATGCTTTCTCCACGGTGCATTGGTCATCATACATATGGTAAAACAGAGGGCATAAAACTTCAGCTGGGAAACCAATTGCATATCGCAATCTGATAGATCATATCATAAGTGCTGTAGACTTTCCTAAAGTGGTGGCCATAATCCATTTTAAGGCACACACTCATGGGAAGGACAGAATACCCCTAGGGAATGACTGAGCAGGCACAACATCAAAGTACACTGCTAGGTTCGATCCTCACCATGTGCTGAATTTCTCTCTGATCAAAAGGCATGATCTCACTGAAGCCTAGGATGGAGAAGAGATGCAGTCATGGAAAGAGCAGCTAGGTACTAAACTAATCAAGGGTGTCTGGATTGCTCAAGGGGGTAAACCTATTCTCCCTAAAAAGTTATATCAACATCTATACACTGTAAGTCATGCAGAAGGACATTATGGAGTGCAAGGGATTCTGGATACCATAAAGAGATATTGGACAGCACCAGGAATTACAAAAAATACCATTAGAACTTGTCAGGCATGTGAAACATGCAAGAGATATAATCAAGGACATTTTAAGAGTGCTGCATTGGGAAGCAGACCACTCAGCTATATGCTTTTTCAGTGTATTCAAATTGATTATATCAATATGCCTAGAGACAAGGGATACAAATATGCATTGGTGATTATGGATAAATTGACTAGATGGGTTGAGGCATGTCTATCCAAGAAAAGTGACACTGCTACGGTAGTGAGATTTCTATTAAAGGAGATTATACCTAGACATGGCATTCCTAATACCATAGATTCGGACAAGGGGTCTCACTTTACTTCCCAGATTCTAAAAGTAATCTACAAGAATTTAGGGATTAAGTGCAATTACCATTCAGTATATCGACCCCAAGGTTCCAGGGAGGTCAAGCGTATGAACAAAGAACTGAAAACATAAATAGGCAAACTGTTCAGAAACACATTTAAAATGGACAGATGTTTTGCCTCTTGATTTGTTCAATATTAGAACCAGGCTTAGGACTGACCTGCATTATATCACCTTTTGAAATGCTACATGGTCAGCCACTTTGGCATGGTAGGACAGTAAGACCACCTTACTTGTCCATCTTAAGAGGGGAATGTGTTCTTCATGAATACTTAAAACAGATACAACGTAGGATTGAAGAACTAAGGAAACTGGGTTTGCTTGGGCAAAGAATACCACTAGATTTTTCATTGCATGAGATAAAACCAGGTGATAAGCTATATGTCAAGAACCTTAATAGAGAATCTCCTACAGAATCAAGATGGATCAGACCAACTAAGGTCATAATGACAATCCCAACATCTATAAAGGTTGATCAAAGAGATCCATAGTTCCATACTTCACATGTGAAATTGCATCACACCCATAATGTTGATTAGCTCTGGGAATATAATCAATAAGCAATGACCGTCCCTACTGACAACACATGAAAGGACATGACTACTTGCCACCAGAATACAGAGAAGAGAGTCCTATATATGTTAACATGATTAAGTGATAGCACCCCTGGAGCAAATGCAGCCAGTGTTGCAGCCAAAAGAATAGCATTAGAAGCCTTAGAAAAAGTCTCGATATATTTCTATACAAAGTCTCTGCCAAGAACTAAGTACAGTAAACATTCAATAAATCTTCTAGTGAAAAGTGAAACAACAAGAATTATCAAACTTGAAATCACTATTTTTAACAAAATCCTGAGAACCTATGCATAATGGTCACACCCATCTGTGAAAAAACATATGTAGACCTTACTTGCTTTTCACGAAGATATACATATGCAAAGCTTACCTCCATGCACGAAGAGAATACATGTAAATCTTACCTGCAGACATAAAGATTGATAAATTCTGACAAACATTCATGAAGATTTCAACTTACTTCCATGCAAATATACTTTTCACTCTTATTTGCACACACATAAAAATGTCACATGCATACATGTTTGTGGTTTGTTCGTGTGTTCTGGGTTCCTGATTGATTATTCCAGTGGATCCTGATTTGAAGACCACATCTTCAATCAAGACTGGAAGATGGCAACTGGCATGCAGACCAGACAGAGGACCAGAGAGTAAGAAAGATTTTATGCAAACATCGTTAAAGGACATGGTAGGACTTTGGAACTTTGGAATTTTGGAACTTTTGATCATGAGGGTATGTAAGAATGCATAATACATGTTACCTCACATATATGCACATATATGCACACATCCTACATAGAATACACTTTAGTAAGATATCTCATAGAATGGGTGAGTACATAACATGCATAGTGGCATAACAAAAGACACATTGATACAAATTTCTGTGGAAAATTCAAAGATTTCTTTTCTGCATGAGTTTGCACAGAAATATAGTATGATGTACATATGTCAATGTGTATGGATCCTATGTACACATGTAAATTACTATTGACTAATGAGCTAACTTTATTTGAGTAATTTATTAATATTCTAACTACTAACATTAGTGACAGCCTAGTGAATTTGTTTAAGTCTTAGGAAAGTAGACATAGAAGTTCTGAAGTATAGAATTTACATTGCATTATGATTGTAGGTTAGCATTTGTTAATGATAGTAAACTTTTCTTAGTGACTGTATAGACATTAGGAATTAGGACATTTGCATATTCTTAATGTTAGTGAAATTGTTGGATTGATTTGACAAATGTTACAGGATTTGTTATGTGAAACTATATTCATGTAAATCCCTTACCTAAACCATTTTCCTATACGATTCTTAGCTTAACATCTATGTAGATAGAATAGTTAAGTTAGGATTTTTTTATCTGGGAGTGGCTAAGGGAATACTTAAGATAGCACAGGGTGAAGAATAGATAGATAGAATTAATAAGTGTAAGTATCATTGAAAAATGCAAGTTGATTTTTTTGGAGAATAAAAGGGGGGATTGTGGAAGAGGCATGAAGAAAGAGAGGATTTGCAGGACAAGCCAAGCATGCAGATCAAACTGGGGACATGATCTGCAAAATCAAGGTGAAGATTCCAAAAGGAATGTTCCCAGGAGGAGGCAGTTGGGAGCCTGGACAGAGGAGAGAAACTGGGACTTTGGGGTTCTCTCTGGGAGTGACAGACCAAGAGAGATATCTCTTCTCTGGATTCCTGATCAAGAGAGCCTGGCTTTTCCTGACTTAGGCAGAGAGAAAGACCTTTGTGGTTTTTTGAAAGAGTCTGGACTTGAATTACTCAAGCAGAGATTATCTGACTGGAGAAGGAAGATTTAACAGTTATCTTCCATCTCTCTGGCTGTCTCTGTGTCACAATTGTGACTAGACTGACATTTCCTAAACCCTTCTTAATTCTCCTTGTAGGTTAGGGACAAACTTCATCCCTCTCACCTCAATCCACATTCTGTTTGTTACCAATAAACCCTTTACCTGAGAAAAGAAGAGTAAAGAATATTTCTCTGAAATCGCATAGTTCCCCTGGGTTACTTAGAAGGTGGCTGACTAAGACCAGGGGAGGGGAAAGGGTAGCAGGAGGGCTTCAGGTGGAAGACTTGGAGGTGAAGGGTGGAGAGTAGAAAATAGTTTGATTTATTAGCCTTTAGTGATCTTTAGGCAGCTCCAGAGTAATCCCCTCTAGCAGTATCTATCTCTCTAGCCTTATCTCTCATCTATCTCCATTATAACTAGGCAACCTCAGGTGTCCCCTAGTAGCAGCTCTCTAGTCACAAGCCAGAATATCCAGTTACCACAACCAGAAATATTTACACAGATTATCTCTTATATTACGAAATGGACTGGTGGGGAGGGAAGCAGTATAAGTGATGGAGAGGGTTGGGAGGTAGTTTTAAAAGACTTCAAAAATAAGGAGGGAAATAAGAAGGGATGGGGTAGAAAGGGTAGTGAAATAAGGGTGGAAACTAGGAGGGCTGATTAAAAGTAGATTATAGAAGGAAATAGTGAACGAAGAAAATGCAGAACTACAAGTAGAAAGCAAAATGTTGGGAAATACATATCTGGTAATCATAACTCTGAATGTGAATGGAATGAACAAATCCATAAAACACAAGCAAATAGTAGAGTGGATTAGAATCCAAAACCCTACCATATGCTGTCTACAAGAAACACACATGAGGAAGATAGATACGCATAGGGTGAAAGTAAGAGGATGGAGCCAAATCTATTGGGCATCAACTGATAAAGAGAAGGCAGGAGTCGCAATCATGATATCTGACAAAGCCAAAGCAAAAATAAATCTAGTTAAAAGAGATAGGGAAGGTAATTACATCCAGATGAAAGGCAGTATAGACAACGAGGAAATATCAGTACTCAACATATATGCACCAAATGGCATAGTATCCAAATTTCTAAAGGAGAAATTAGTGGAGCTCAAGGATGAAATAGATAGGAAAACTATACTAGTGGGAGACCTGAACCTTCCTCTATCTGAACTAGATAAATCAAAACAAAAAATAAATGAGAAAGAGGTAAGAAAAGTGAATGAAATCCTAGAAAAATTATAGTTAGTTGATATATGGAGAAAAATAAATGGGGGCAAAAAGGAATACACATTCTTTTCAGCAGCACATGATACATTCACAAAAATTGACTATGTATTAGGGCACAAAAACATTGCAAACAAGTACAAAAGAGCAGAAATAATAAATGCAACCTTCTCAGATCACAATGCAATGAAAATAATAATTAGTAAGGGTACATGGAGAGGTAAATCAAAAATTAATTGGAAATTAAACAATACGAGTCTCCAAAACTGGTTAGTCAAAGAACAAATCATAGAAACAATTAATTTCATTGATGAAAATGACAATGATGAGACATCCTTTCAAAACCTATGGGATGCAGCCAAAGCAGTACTCAGGGGGAAATTTATATCCTTGATTTCATATATTAACAAATTAGGGAGGGCAGAGGTCAATGAATTGGGCATGCAAATTAAAAAAACTAGAAAGTGAACAAATTAAAAATCCTCAGATGAAGACTAAATTAGAGATCCTAAAAATCAAAGGAGAAATTAGTAAAATTGAAAGTCAAAGAACTGATGATTTAATAAATAAGACTAGAAGCTGATACTTTGAAAAAACAAAATACACAAAGTACTAGACCATCTAATTTAAAAAATTGACAGCATCCAAGATGAAAAGGGAGACCTCACCTCTAATGAAGAGGAAATTAAGGCAATCATTAAAAGAATCATTATGCCGAATTATATGGCAGCAAATGTGGCAATCTAGGTGGTATGGATGAATACTTAGAAAAATATAAATTACCTAGACTAACAGAGGAAGAAATTGGTTACCTAGACAACCCCACATCAGAAAAATATTGAACAAGCCATCAAATAATTTCCTAAGTAAAATCCCCAGGTCCAGAAGGATTCACAAATGAATTCTATCAAACATTCAAAAAACAACGTATCCCAATATTATACAAACTATTTGGCAGAATAAGCAAAGAAGGAGTTCTACCAAATTCATTTTACGACACAAATATGGTACTGATCCCAAAACCAGGCAGGTCAAAAACAGAGAAAGAAACATATAGATGAATCTCGCTAATGAATATAGATGCAAAACTCTTAAATAGGATACTAGCAAAAATACTCCATCCAGTCATCACAAGGGTTATTCACTATGACCAGGTAGGATTCATACCAGGAATGCAAGAATGGTTCAATATTAGGAAAATATGAATCTTAAAACTGCTCAGACTCTACCTTGGAACATTTGGTTAAGGCTATTCCCCATTTAAAAATGGAGGTACTTGATCAGGAATGTACTGGGAATTTTAACATTACTCCACCCATACTTAGGCATACTTTAGGGGAAGATAAAGTTGTAAAACTCCTTACTGGAACAATGAAAAAGTCCCTAATTCATACTTACAGTGAGTCCAAAACCTTAAGCTAGGTCTATTTTTAGATCTAATACAAAAAGGTACTAAGTTCCTATAAAGGTTAAATTAATCAGTAAAAGGTCAAGCAACTTACAAAAGGAAAGCATAACAAAAGAGGTGTGAAGTTTTAGTCTACTCAGAGAAGGTGATAACAAAAGAATATGTGAATTAAGAATGGTAAGTCCTGTGGAAAGCATCTACTGTGATTAGTAGATGTGAAAATTTAGGGGAGCTGACATAAGAGAAATTTTTCTTTAAAAGGAGATGGTTCTCTCAACTTAGGAGTTAGTTGGATCTCAGACTTGTTGGAGTAGCTGGGTCTCTGAACTTAGTTGGAATCTTGCTTGGAACAAAATCTTGTGGTGAGTGGATAAAAGACTGACTTAGTTTTCTCTCTTAAAGAGAAAGGCCTAGGCCATTTGGCCTAGGCCCTAGGCCTTTTCCTACTATTTCCTCTTACTCTGTCTCTCCTTTCCCTTAATTCCTTCATTCATTTTAATTAAAATCTCTATAAAACCCAATTGACTTGGGTATTTCATATTTGTGGTTTTTCCCATGGCAACAACTTATTTTTGATATAAAATCAAGACACTAAAATTATTTCTACAGTTTTGGCAATTCACAGTCTTGAACCCACATTTTCATGGTAACAAAAACCATCCACATAACTGACCATGTTAACAAGCAAACCAATAAAAATCACATGGTTATCTCAAAAGATGCAGAAAAAGCCTTTGATAAAATACAGCACCCATTTCTATTGAAAACACTAGAAAGTATAGGATAGAAGGGCCTTTCCTAAAAATAAAAAAACAGTATAGATCTAAAATCATCAGCAACATCATCTGCAATGGAGATAAACTAGAAGCATTCCCAATAAGATCAGGAGTGAAACATGGATGCCCATTATCACTTCTATTATTTAACATTATACTAGAAACACTAACAGTAGCAATTAGAGAAGAAAAAGAAATTGAAGGTATTAAAATAGGCAATGAGGAGACCAAGCTATCACTCTTTGCAGATGATATGATGGTCTACCTTAAGTATCCTAGAGAATCAACCAAAAAGCTAGTGGAAATAATCAACAACTTTACCAAAGTTGCAGGATACAAAATAAACCGACATAAGTCATCAACATTTCTCTATATATCTCCAACACATCTCAGCAGCAAGAATTAGAAAGAGAAATACCATTTAAAATCACCTTAGACAATATAAAATACTTAGGAATCTATCTTCTGAGATAAACACAGGAACTTTATGAACACAACTAAAACACACTCTCCACACAATTAAAAATAGATCTAAACAATTGGAAAATCATTGGTTGCTCATGGGTAGGATAAGCTAACATAATCAAAATGACAATCCTGCCCAAATTAATTTACTTATTTAGTTCCATACCCCAAAAAAAATTTTAATGAGTTAGGAAAAAAAACATAAAATTCATTTGGAAGAACAAAAGATCAAAGATATCCAGGGAAATCATGAAAAAAAAATGCAAAGAAAGGAGCACTTGCAGTCGTAGATCTAAAACTATATTATAAAGCAGGGGTCATCAAAACAAGTTGGTACTGGCTAAGAGACAGAAAGTAGGATCAATGGAATAGACTAGGGGTAAATGACCTCAGCAAGACAGTCTATGTTAAGTCTTAAGGTCCCAGTTTTGGGGACCAAAACCCACTATTTGATAAAAACTGCTGGCAAAATTGGAAGACTGTATGGGAGAGATTAGGTTTAGATCAACATCTCACACTCTACACCAAGGTAAACTCAGAATGGGTGAATGACCTGAATATAAAGAAGGAAACTATAAGTAAATTAGGTGCACACAGAATAGTATATTTGTCAGATTTTTGGGAAAGGAAAGACTTTAAAACCAAGTAAGAGCTAGAAAAAATCACAAAATGTAAAATCAATAATTTTGATTACATCAAGTTAAAAAGTTTTTGTACAAACAAAACTTATGCATCCAAAATTATAATGGAAGCAACAAATTGGGAAAAAATCTTCATATCAAAAACCTCTGACAAAGGACTAATTACTCAAATTTATAAAGAGCTAAATCAATTGTACAAAAAATCAAGTCATTCTCCAATTGATAAATGGGCAAGGAACATGAGTAAGCATCTTCCATATGAAGAAATCAAAACTATTATTAAGCACATGAAAAAGTTTTCTATATCACTTACAACAGAGAAATGCAAATCAAAACAACTCTGAGTTATCAACTCACACCTAGCAGATTGGCTCATATGACATCAAAGCAAAGTAATGAATGCTGGTGGGGGTGTGGCAAAGTTGGGGCATTAATGCATTGCTGATGGAGTTGTGAATTGATCCAACCATTCTAGAGGGCAATTTGGAACTATGTCCAAAGGGCATTAAAGAACAGTCAGCAGTGATTCTGAACAACTTGGAGGAATCTACGAGAAAAAAAAACTATCCACATTCAGAGGAAACACTATGGGAGTAAAAACACCCAAGAAAAACAACTGCTTGAATACATGGGATGAAGGGATATGGTTGGGGATGTAGACTCTAAATTAACATCCTTGTGCAAACAACAACATGGAAATAGGTTCTGATCAAGGACACAAGTAAGACCCAATGAAATTGCACATCAGCTGTGGGAAGGGTAGGTAGAGGGGAGGGAGGGAAATAAAGAGATTATTGTAACCAAAAAAAATTAAATTAATAAAAAAAGAAACGATAAACAAGGGGCAGCTGGGTAGCTCAGTGCATTGAGAACTAGGACTAGAGATGGGAGGTCCTGGGTTCAAATCTGAAAGAACTATACACAGTAACAGCAATATTGTACAAGGATCATCTGTGAAAACTTGGCTACTCTCAGTAATGTAATAATCTGGGACAATCCTGAAAGATTTATGACAGGGAATGTTATCCACTTCCAGAGAAAAAAACTATTGGAGTTTCCTTTCATATTAGTATATTTGTGGTTTTATTTTGGAATTTGGTTACGTATAAATGTGCTCTTACTACAATGTCCCAAATGGAGTGTTTTGTACAACAATAAAAATACAAAAGAAAAATTAAGGAAAAAAGAATTAGTAGAACATTAATGGTCATGATTTACCAAGCTCTTTACAGATATTATTCCATTTGATCCCAAGTCACTCAAAGAAACACTGAACAGAATGAGTTCAAAAACAGAAACTTCAGATTTCTCTGAATTAATGCAGAATGAAGTGAGTAGAACCAAGAGGGTGATTTATACAATAACTACAGTGTTCCGAAGTCAAAGAACTTTGAAAAACTTGGGACCTCTGATCAATGCAGTGGCTAACAAGGATTGCAGAAAACCCATGATAATGGGTTACTCACTTTCTACAAAAACCTACAGACTTCCTATGAAATCAGCTGCCTCACTTCAGAAATGGGATGCAGTCAGGGTGTATGTTGCAACAGATATTTTTTGAGCATCAGAATTTGTTTTCCTTGATTGTACATGTGGCATCATAGGTGTATTTTAATCTTGAAACAATTATTAATATATCAATAGTGCAACCTATATTCTTATATACCAGATTCATGGGCAAGTAGTTCTTGATCATTGTATTTAATAGGTACTGGATTAATTCTGACCACTCTCCAAATCTACAGTCCAAAACTCAGAAGAATTCCTGGGTAGGCTGCCACAGGGTCCTAGTTCCCACCTTGTCAGGCCAGATTCCATACCAGGTCACATGTTTGAATTATCTCCTCCTCCTTGATCTAATGGTTGTCAGTTGAGCCAATGTTAACTCTTATGACATGTTACATGATCATTAGCTACCTCCCATTCCCCATTCCTTGATCCTCCAATAAAAGATTGAGGAAATATGTAGTTTACTCTTTCTCTCTCTCTACTAGAATCAGAGGAGCACACATTAAGGCTTTTTAAGCCCTGTCTCTGAGTATTTCTTCTTTTATTATATTCCCTCTTTCTCTATATCCCCTTCACCCATTTTCCCTCAGTTCCTAACTCTCTTTCTCAGGTGTCCACCTAGGAATAGATTAATTCATGGCTACAGGCAGGCACAACTCATACCTGTCCCAAAGATTTTAGTTTTCATTAGTGGTAGAATGTAGAAGGGGGACAGAAAATAGATTTTAGTTAATTGGAAAAAAAATAAATTAAGAAAAAGCTCTTTTCAACCACAGGTGTCAAATACATAGCCTGCAACATTCCCAGGTGCTGCATGAACCAGGGGAAAAGGTAATTGGAAAATAGTTAACAAAAGAAAATGACAAACAGATAATTATATGATAATTTAAAATGTGAGCTTTAGGCATTCTCATCTACAGATTGAGGCGAATAAAAAATCATCCCTCCTCTAAAGTATATGCTGTTGGTGTCTGTCTTCCCCAAGGTCACTTCCCCACTTCACAATTCTATCTCTCCCCGCTGCTCTCCATTCAGAACATCCCCATAGTCTAGGAGAGGAAGTTGGGATACCCCTAAGGTTTGTAACAATAAAATTGCATGAAATAAAAGGAAACTAAGGCCAGAGATGATCTCTCTATGAACCTGCTGCCCATTAGTGTGATTATGAGACTGAAGGTTTTGTCATCGATACATAGGAAAGTCAGACCAGTGAATTAATTGGGCATCAGGAATTCTACTGTGGATCCAGTTACTGGAGGCTAAAGCCAATCATCCCTTTACATGGATAAGAATCAGGTTTAATAGCAGCCATACTTTCATGTGACTTTTTATGCCACAAAGAGGAAAAATATAGGTGCAATGGTGAATCTCTGTGTGTGAAAGGAGACAAAGTTTACATCCTCCTTTCCATCTCCAGAATATCCCTGCCAAACAGGATCAAGGCCAGCCCTGTTGCATGACCAGAGCTTATACTCCAACCAAGAATTAAAAACATTCTGTGGGTCCATAGCACCAAGGGAAAGGGATGGAAGGAAAGATTATGGAGCAGTCATTGAACCTGCAGTCCTAGAAGTTGGGAGAAAAAGAAGGTTGTATGCTACTAGGACAGCAGAGAATAATACAATATCAATAACAAGGATGATGATGACAATTCACATGTTTTTGTGCCTAACATGTAAAAAGTACTTTCCCCACATAAAATCCTATTATATACAGAGCAAATATTATTCACTTTTCCAGATGAAGAAGCTGAGGATGTGAAAGGAGGAGACACACTTACCACACAGATAATAGACAGAGGAGGAATGATTAAATCCAAGTTTCATGATTCTGAGTTCATGGTTCCTTCTACCACAATGCAATGTGCCATGGGACCACGGAGGCAGAATGTCACTTATGTCTATTTCTCTCCATGTCTATTTCTGCCAGGGAAAGAGAGAGCCCAACACAAAGTTGGGGACCCAATCAAGCTACTCACCATAGATCATAAGAGTCTTGTTTGCAGTGCGCGTCAAGCCAGTAAATGAGTTAGTTGCAATACAGGTATAGTTTCCGATATGATTCAGGGATGTAATAATAGAAAATGAGGCAGAGTTGCTGACAGATTGTCCATTCTGTAACCAAGTGAATTGTGCTGGTGGGTTAGAATCAGCAACACAGCTCAAGGTAACATTTATCCCCGTTGCGAACTGATCGCTTATATGGTCAATTGTGGCAATATCAGGGCCATCTGGGGGAAAAAGAAGGATTCCATATTTAGATTATGGCAGAAAAGAAGGGCATCTCCTAGTCTGTAACCCATCACCAGGGACCACTGTGATGCTCCTTTGAGCTGGGAAATTCACAGCTCCTCCTCTACTTTTACAGTTTGGATCTGAACTTGGAAGATCTTAGGGCTTTCTCCAGTTCAGCACCCTGGATGGCCACCCTCCACCAGAACACATGACAAGGCCAATCTGGGCTCCCTAAAGATGAAGGGGTTTGGGAACCTCAGAGCCTAGCTCTTTAGTTCTCAGAGAAGGGACTGAATTAGCCTGGCCTCTGGGAACACACCACCAGGCTATAAGCATGCAACATATAGGAAGAAGCAATATACTTACAGGCAACATCCAGTGTGAATGGATCACTCCTATTGTTATAAATAGGATTCCGGATTTCACACTCATATGGCCCTTTGTTATCTCTTCTTGTGAGCCTGCTGAGAGTGAGTGTCCTCTTATCTGGCGACAGCTGTATCCTGCTACCAGCTGGGGCAACTCTGTTTATGAACCACTGGTAAGCGTGAATTTGGCCTGTAGCCTGGCATGTCAATGAGAAGTCCTTGGTCTCCACTGCAGTGATGTTGGAGGTGACAATGGTAGGTTTGGACAGTGGCGCTGTGCAGAGAATAGACAGAAAATGACTGTGTTGGTTCTTTTTCTTACCATATAACCAAATAAGTGGTTTGGAAGTGGCCTGTCTAAGACCTTGGCAGGCTGGAGGCCAGACACCAAGAACCTGTGATTTCAATAGCAAAGCTCCCCCCTTTCTCTGGTGCAGATCTCATCTCCTCTAGGCCTTAGGAAAAGTTCAGCTTCAGTTCCTGTGACTGACAAAGACATTCACATGGAGTCCAAGCCCCGGGAGCTCAGTCTTTCTGGGCTGAGGCAAGCAGGACTGGGGATGACAGACCCCTTCATCCAGCACCTGGGCTTGGATTTGAGGCCTTTATAGCTTGGCAGAACCACCAAGAGTTTATGATTCCTTGGCCTGGACTTTCGGAAGCCAGTGTTGTTTACCTTGACAGCTTGATAAGGATATTGGGAGAGGTTGGTGAGGATAGACTAGGGACAGGCCACAGGGAGACTGTGCTCAGAAAGGGAAACATTACTTTAATTCTGAAGAGAAAAGAAAAGGAAAGGCAGAGAGTGGAAATAGATCAGTTAGTATCAGGGAACAAAAGGAAGAGCCTCAGGCTGGGAGTCAGGTCAGACCTGGTTCAAGTCTGGAGATTTCAAACCCACAATAACATCTCTGGTGCCTAGGACATGATTTGCCCACTGGAAGTAGTTCCTACCCTTTACAGAAGATTCTGGAATCCCCTGCTTTGGCCTCTCCCTTTTCCTTAGGTGTTTCCTACCCTATAAGATAAGAATGAGAATGTTGAAGGTGATCTTCAAGCTCAGATATGGTTTTATGCTGGGAATCTAAACTAATGGGGAATAATTTTCCCAGATCTTCATGGCCCAAGGAGAGCCCTTTCCTTATCTCTAGTTGGAAGTAAGGCCTTGCCACTGAGAGAGATATGTATGCCAGAGCAATCTCTGGGGCACATGCATGAGGATCGTCAGGCCTCTGTCCTCGGTCATCCATGGCCAGCTGTCTTAAAAATAATTTCCAAATTGATAGTCATAAGTTAGAAATATTTCAGCTTCCTTGACCTTTCTCCTTGTTATTTTGGTAGAGCTTGCACTCCATCCCTGGGTCTCCATTGGGAAGTTTAATGTGAGGAAGAGTGAGCCTCCCATTTGTATCCAGTAAAGCCAAGTGACACTGGCCAGGACAGTGACAAATCTGAGGTCAGCTAGCTACCTTTTGTAGTGGGGGGAGAATATGAAGGAACAGTGAGCATTCTCCTGGGCATGAAGGCCATGGTAGGACTTTTTGGAAGGTGTTTTGGCAGCATCAATGGATACAGTGCCTGACATGACATAGTGACTAGTGGTAGCCTAAGAGGGAGAAAGACCTATGTTCAAATTCTGTCTCAAAATGTTACTGGCTGTGTGTCTTACTAGCAAGTCCCTATCTGTGTCTCAGTCTCCTGATCTGTTAAATGGGTAAAATAATCTCTCAGTCCAAGTGTTATTGGACCAAATGAGAACATATATAGAAGTTGTGTATAAATCCTGAAAATAGCCGAAACAACGGTTCAGAGGAAGGAAAGTACAGAGTGTGAGTCTGAGTACCAAATGTAGACTCATGCTGTCTGAGCACACAATGCATGGCCAGAAGTATCTGAAAACCCTGATGCCCTTTTGTGAATGGCTAAGTTTTAATGACAGACCAAGAACACTCAAGGATAGTCTGTAGGCAATAGAGAGTCATGAGCAGAGAAGAGACTAGAGCACACACATATTTAATTGAAGGACCAATTGAGGGCACTAGAGATGCTTAGCCCAAAGAAGAGAAGACTTGAGTGGGAGAGGAGACGTGTCTCCATGGACTGGTGGAGTTATAATGGGTTCTGTGCCCCTGCCAGGGGATGTTCACTGGCTTACATTGATCAGGTGGGGACTATTTTCCTTTCTCCTTACAGCAACATTCAGGTACCCTTTTATCTCTTGTCTATCACAGAACAACTCTTTTTTTAACCCTTACCTTCTGCATTAGAATCAATACTATGTATTGTTTCCAGAGCAAAAGGGCCAGGCAATGGGGGTTAAGTAACTAGCTCAAGGTCACAGAGCCAAAGAGGATCCAGTTTTAATGGACTTGACTCCCTGATCATTTCTCTTCCAAAAATGATTTGGGATGCCTTGGGGAACTAACTGAGCAGGATCCCTGGCCTGACTCTGCAACAGTACAGAGACCCATAAACAGGTCCACATCCAACACAATCCCTTCATGGGTGAGGATGGACTCCAACATTTGCCCCTCTATGATCAGATGCAAATCAGGCTGGCTCAATCATCCCTGGCCTCAGATATTCCTCTCTTGCTATTGGTCTCCTTCTGTCCACTAGGTGGAACTACCAGGTGTGACAAGGAAATCACTTTTAAAAGACTGATATATATTAATTTAAGGTCGCCAAGGAATTCAGCTATGTAATTCCTTAATGAAAACTCAAGTCAGTCGTCAACCTTTTATGGAGTTTTAATTGCAAACAGGAGGAAGAAAGGAATTAGAGATAGAGAGATAGAGGGAGAGAGAAAGGGGAGAGAAGGGAATAGGGCTTGAATACCCATTCTGTTTAGGCTGGGCCAAAAGGCACAAGCCCTTAGATAGCTGGGGCAATGAAAGGAGATCTGTCCCTATTACTCACGTGACCAAATATGGAGAAACAGTCTCCGGGGCCCCCACCTTCAGCTTCCTTCAGTGCAAGCTTCTCAGAGCACACCTCAACCACTCAGACAAACTCCTCAATCACCCCCAGTCTTCAGACCCTCCTATCCTTCAGGAAAACCCTCCAAGTTCCCTCCCCTCAGTCCTCACATCTCCCAATCACCTGTCCATCAATTTCCCTGTGCCAATGGAGGCTCTAGCTTAACCCAGGACCACCCAGAGATCTCTGGCCTTTGCACATGTCTGTTGAAGGTCATATTTTCAAATAATTAAATCTTTGATCCTTTGCTACAGCCCTTTCTAAATCCTGTTAACCTGAGGAGGATAGAGATTGGAATAATTAAATTTTGATCTAGGCTGCAGCCCTTACTCAATCCTGTTAGGACTGAATAGGGTGGAGATTGATTCCAAGTATCTCCATTGTATCAATTCTAAAATCAATCATGACTCAAAGAAATTCCTGTTCTATGCTTAAGCATAGGTCAAAGTCCTTTCCATTGTTCAGCAAAAGGTTTCTGTCCTAAAGTAATCTTAAGAAGGGAAGAGGAGGAAACTCCCATGCCAATGGGGTTCACATTCCAATAGCCAAGACCCACTATCAATAGGGAATTTTTCAAGTATGAAATTTCCCAATGGTGAAATTTCCAACATTTATAAGTCTAAGAAATTTTGAGGTTTACACAGGACAGGAAGAACTCTGGCTCATAAAAAGTTTCAGAGTAGCAGTTGACACCTAATGTGATCTAGGGCATCTTAACCTCTCTAGGGCTGTCTGTGGATACACAGAACTTCAGTTCTCTGGAAAGATCAGGAAATGTCCAATTAAACAGAAAATCCTGAAAATCCAAAGAGAATTTAATAAAATCAAAAGAAAAAATGCAGAATTAAATAAATCTAGGATCTGTTTTTTTTAATAATAATACAACTAAATAGATGACCCATTGGTTAATTTCATTAAAGAAAGAGGAAAACATAATTACCAAAAGCAAAAATGAAAAGGATGAATGAGTTAGCAATAAAGTTGAAATTAAGGAAATTCTGAGCAATTATTTTGAGCAATTATGTACCAGCCATAACTCAGAAACAAAGAGTCATTGAAGGGTTACATCTAAAAAGCAAATCGGGAAAGGCTTTACAAAGTTATAATTGTGGATTGTCTTATGGCTCAATTAATATGGAAAGGCATAGAATATGTGGTTTCAGGTTTAGGATGGTATCCTCATGAAATCTGGGTACCCATTGCTAAAGATATACTACAGAAATATTTAGTCTTTACTATTAGCATACCCCATTACTATTACCACCTACACTCCACAAGGTTAATTTTCTTTTTTGTCCCAACATCCTGTTGTTTTTCCTAGTGTTCTAAGAGATCTTCCAGTATCAGGACCTAATGTTTATGTTGATGCGAATGCTAGTTATAAGGCAGGAGTATACAAGGAAGGTAGCTACCTGTCATTTTTACCACTCCTTTTTCTTCTACCCAACAAAATGAATTAACAGCTGTTTTGCTAGAATTTTGGTTATTTCAGGAGCCTTTCAACCTCATAATGGACTTTAAATATGTTTTTCAGTCTTTGCAAGGTGTAGAACAAGCTGTCATCAGATCTACTCAAAGCAATGTACAAATGTTATTCTGTAAATTACAAACTGTCATATGACAAAGGACACATCCAGTGTATGCCATGCATGTACGCAGTCATACCAATTTACCTGGACCTATTTTTAAAGGAAATGATATCATAGATCAAGCTTTGATTGCTCAATGTTATCTAACTGATATGCAATTAGCTGAGGAATCCATCATAGATTTCACCAAAATAGTACTGCTTTAGGCCAAATGTTGCAACTCACTAAAGATCAAGCCAGGAGTATTGTTAAAAAGTGTCCTAATTGTGTTCCAAACCATCCCCCAATATATATTGGTGTGAATCCCAGAGGCTTAAGTAGTACAGATATACGGCAAATGGATGTGACTCACAAACCGTCCTTTGGACGACTTAAATATATCCATGTCACTGTGGATACTTATTCAGGGTTTTTATGGGCTTACTTTTCAGATGCCTGGTCCCCCCAGAACATTTAAAACAGATAATGGACCTGCTTATACTTCCAAACAACTTTTTCTTTTTTGTAAAACTTGGGATATTCAACACCTCACAGGTATCTCATACATTCCACAAGGACAAGCTATTGTGGAGCATAGTAATCAAATACTAAAAATGTTTCTTTTAAAACAAAAAGGGGGAGACAGCACCCCACATCAACGATCGGCAATAACTGTATATACTATAAATAATTTGATCTTTACTTCCAATAATATATCCAGAGCTGAAAATGTTTTCTCTGCATTTTCTTATGAACGAAATTGAGGTACCACTACTCCTGTATTCCCTGCTACAGAAGAAAAATTTGTCATATGGAAAGATGATGATCAATCCTGGCAAGGACCTCACCCAGTGGTCCTGCAAGGCCAAGGCTTTGTTTGTGGCTCCACAGGTAAAGACAGTGTATGGCTCCCTTCCTGCTGAGTTCAAGAGACTGACTGACCATAAAAAGAAGGACGAGAAGAGGACTCCAGAAGCCTCACAAGGAGACTCGACTACATCTCAATAAGATACTGACTCTTCTACTTCTATTCCAGAATTTAAGTACAGCTCCTGGAATAAAGAGATGGGTTTTTTGGGAACAACCACCTTGGGTAGAGTATGTCGGCATGGGACACACTTTACCGTAAGTCATCTTATATACATAAACTAATTCTGATATTCCTGGCATTTACCATTTTGAGAGACAAGCTAAGGACAATAATCAGGCCAATAATTGTTTGTGTCTTTCAATTGTACTGGACTAGTTGAGGCACCCCCAGTGTGCCTCACACGAGACCATCCTGAATGCCTGCCCCTCAGATCACTGCAGGCGCATTATTATGGTCATCCTGACCTGTCAGACTCTTTCTGGATAGGATCTTATCGTGTAGACAAAGGGGTAAAATATAAAGGGTACAGCCAACTGCAATATTTAGTTTGGCTAGGGGAATCTTGTGATGGTACTTGGGGACAAGAAATACCTATTTGTCCTTCTGTGATGGAATATGAACAAAGAGACACTGTTAATATGTTTCCTCCCTTGCTATTGTGTAGATCTAAAAGGGCACCATGTATTCATTGGAAAAATATGATTTGGGTATCTTGGCATAACGACACAAGGTGTATTGGAAAGAAACTGGATTCTTATAAATTTCATGATAGTTTTATAGGAGGATACAGCTTGCCTTTGTGGGTGATGCCCCCAGAGCTAATTGGTTACGTTCTGCTAATTTCATACAGATTTTGATTGATTATGGAAAGACAGCCCTGGCATTGGATAAAGTAAATATGTATCACTATGTTAACGTTTCTAATAATGGAAAAGTCCAAAAACCAGTAAATACAAGTGTTACATTAGACATTCAGACTTGCCTAACAGGGGGATATGCTTTTATACCTACAGTAAATAATCATCCTGAAGCTGAACATTAGTGAAATAACAAGCAAAAGAGTTAGATATTTGAATATTGGAATGTAACCTGTAGCAACTGTAGGGTCAGTTACTGTGTAGGATCACAGGTGGATGGGCCTGTCTTAATCATTAAGTGACCACGCATGGCCCTTTTTGCCACTGAACATAAAGATTCATGGTATGGTAGCCCAGGGGATCAAATTCTTTATGTATTACAACAAAAAATAAGACCACAACATAAACGATGTATTACTTGTATTGCATTAGGCATAGTAGCATTAGTTTCTTCATTGGCTTCTACTATAATAGATTCTGTATCTTTAGCACAATCAGTATCTAACTTACATTCTCTTGAGAATGACGCCAATCATTTGAAAGCATTGGCTACAAATGTAACCTCAGCATTAGAAAGAGAAAAAGAAATTGATACAAGTTTTTACAAAAGTATTATGATGTTACAGAAAAATATGACTGATCTAACAAATGAAGTAGAATGTGTCATTGAAAACACACATGAAATGTGATTATAGATATACAGCATTTTGCTTACTATATAAGAGTAAATAATGACACAAAAACATTGGAAAAATATTAAATTACAATTACAGGAATTATGGGACCATGAAAACATCACCAAATATATTAACAATCTCAGTATATTAATTCTGAATATTGATTCATCCTTTCAGGAGGATCTCTATCCACAGCATATCGCAGATTCTTTGTATAATTGGATTGAAACATAAAAAGGATTGTTTTCCTCCTTATTTCATGATATGACTCTTCTTGTAGTTGGTGCACTTGTGATTTTGTTTATCTGCTTATGCTTGCCTTGTTTGCTAAAAGCTTTAATTACTAGTTTCGCTGAATTGCAAAAAAACTATTAATGGGATCCTGTACCAAAAGGAATTTGATGTCTTAAAAATAAATGGGGAATTGCAGTGAACCTTACAGGAACCCATGAGAAAAAATTCCTCTTCCCAGGTGTTTGACACATACTATTCCTGCTGAGTACACCAAAACATAGAAATCTCAGTTCAAGGCTGCATAAACAATTCCAAGATCTCCTGAGAACGGGTTAACTCCCCTGTTCACATTCTGGGGAGGATTGGGGAGAATAGATTGTTTCTCTTGAGGAGATCTTTAAATCTTGCCTGCTGCATACAATAAACGTTCATTATCCCTGCTTTGATAATGTTGCAGTCTGTCTTTCTTGAAACTTTTTAGCAGTCCCCTATTGCAACTCCTTAGAAGTCCCAGGCAGTTTTCTAATACGCAGTTCCCTCAATTGATCTTCAGAGACTCCAGACCCCTCACCAATCTGGCTGAACATTCCCCACTTCACTGTTGCCACTTGTTAATTGTGTCATCTAGAACCAAATACAATAATCCAAGTGCCATCTGATTGTACAGAAGGACAGCTATCTCCTTATTCTTCGAAGTGGACATGCTTCTCTTAAGACTGCATTGGTGGTTGGGGTAGTTGTGTAGCTCAGTGGATTGAGAGCCAGGCCTAGAGATCAGAAGTTCTGGGATCAAATCTGACCTCAAATAATTCAAAGATATATGACCTTGGGCCCCTCATTTAACCTCCATTGCACAGCATGGATTCTAATGCTAATAGGGAAGGATTAAAAAAAGTATACATTATGTTTTTTCAACTACCCTGTTACCTTCCCACTGATAATAAGTTTGTGGATCTCTCAATCATCCCCAACATCTCTTTATGCAATCCAACATGGCATTAATAGTCTGTATCAAATTTCTCTCTTTTTTTTTTTAGTCTTAATTTTTAAACATTACTTTATTTGGTCATTTTCATACATTATTCATTGGAATCAGAGATCATTTTCTTTTCCTCACCTCCCCTTCCACCAACCCTCCCCAAGTCAACTTGTGATTCCACTGGGTATCACATGTGCCCTTGCTTCGAACCCTATTCCTTGCTGTTGGTATTTGCATTAGGGTGCTCATTTAGCATTTCTCCTCAATCATATCCCCTCAACAACTGTAGTCAAGCAGTTGCCTTTCCTCCTTGTTTTTACTCCCACACTTTCTCTTCTGCCTAAGGATACCGTTTTCTCTCATAGATCCCTGCAGATTGTTCAGGGACATTGCATTACCATTAATGGAGAAATCCATTACATTCAATTGTGCCACAGTGTCTCAGTCTCTGTGTACAATGTTCTCCTGGCTCTGCTCCTATCACTCTGCATCACTTCCTGGAGGTCGTTCCAGTCTCCATGGAATTCCTGCACTTTATTATTCCTTTTAGCACAATAGTATTCCATCACCAACATATACCACAATTTGTTTAGCCATTCCCCAATTGAAGGGCATCCCCTCATTTTCCATTTTTTTTTGCCAGAACAAAGAGCACAGCTATGAATATTCTTGTACATGTCTTTTTCCTTATTTGGGGTACAAACCCAGAAGTGCTATAGCGGGATCAAAGGGCAGACAATCTTTTAGTGCCCTTTGGACATAGTTCCAAATTCCCTTCCAGAATGCTTGGATCAGTTCACAGCCCCACCAGCAATGCATTAATGTCCCAAATTTTGAGACATCCCCTCCAGCATTCATTACTTTCCTTTACTGTCATGTTGGCCAATCTGCTAGGTATAAGGTGATACCTCAGAGTTGTTTTGATTTGCATCTCTCTGATTATAAGAGATTTAGAACAATTTTTCACGTGCTTATGAATAGTTTTGATTTCTTTAACTGAAAATTGCCGATTCATGTCCCTTGCCCATTTTTCAATTGGATAATGGCTTGACTTTTTCTATAATTGGTTTAGCTTTTTATAAATTTGAGTAATTAGACCTTTGTCAGAGCTTTATGTTATGAAGATTGTTTCCCAATTTGTTGCTTCTCTTCTAATTTTAGTTACATTGGTTTTGTTTGTACAAAATCTTTTTAATTTGATTTAGTCAAAAGTATTTGTTTTACATTTTGTGACTATTTATAAGTCTTGCTTGGTTTTAAAATCTTTCCCTTCTCAAAGATTTGACATGTATACCATTCTGTGTTCACCTAATTTATTAATAGTTTCCTTCTTTATATTCAAGTCATTCACCCATTCTGAATTTATCTTGATGTAGGGTGTGATTTGTTGATCCAAACCTAATCTTACCCACACTCTCTTCTAATTTCCCCAGCAGTTTTTATCAAATAGTGGATTTTTATCCCAAAAACAGGGATCTTTGGGTTTGTCATAGACTGTCTTGCTGAGGTCATTTACCCCAAGTCTATTCCACTGATACTCCTTTCTGTCTCTTAGCCAGTACCAAATTGTTTTGATGACCACTGCTTTGTAATATAGTTTGAGATTGGGGACGGCAAGGCCACTTTCCTATGTATTTTTTTTTAATTATTTCCCTGGATATCCTTGATCCTTTGTTCTTCCAAATGAACTTTGTTATGGTTTTCTCTAATTCGGTAAAAAAAGTTTTTTGGAAGTTCCATGGGTATGGCACTAAATAGATAGATAAGTTTGGATAGGATGATCATTTTTATTATGTTAGCCCATCCCACCTATTAGCAATCAATGTTTTTCCAATTGTTTAGATCTAGTTTTAATGGTGTGGAGAGTGTTTCGTAGTTGTGTTCATATAGTTCCCATGTTTGTCACGGGAGATAGATTCCTAAGAATTTTATATTGTCTAGAGTGATTTTAAATGAAATTTCTCTTTCTAATTCTTGCTGTTGAGATGTGTTGAAAAGATATAGAAATGCTGATGACATATGTGGGTTTATTTTGTATCCTGAAACTTTGGTAAAGTTGTTGATTATTTCCACTAGCTTTTTAGTTGATTCTCTAGGATACTTTAAATAGACCGTCATATCATTTGCAAAGAGTGACAGCTTAGTATCCTCATTGCCAATTTTAATACCTTCAATTACTTTTTCTTCTCTAATTGCTACTGCTAGTGTTTCTAGTACAATATTAAATAATAAAGGTGATAATGGGCATCCTTGTTTGACTCCTGATCTTATTGGGAAGGCTTCGAGTTTATCCCCATTACAGATGACGTTTGCTGAAGGTTTTTGATATGTACAGTTTATTATTTTTATGAAAGGACCTTCTATTCCTATACTTTCTGGTGTTTTCAATAGGAATGGGTGCTGAATTTTATCAAAGGCTTTTTTTCTGCATCTTTTGAGATAATCATGTGATTTTTGTTGGTTTGCTTGTTAATATGATCAAATATGTAGATGGTTTTCCTAATATTGAACCATCCTTGCATTCCTGGTATGAATTCTACCTGTAGTAGCTAACCCTTGTGATGACTTGCTGGAGTCTTTTTGCTAGTATCCTATTTAAGATTTTTGCATCTATATTCATTAGGGAGATTGGCCTATAATTTTCTTTCTCTGTTTTTAACCTGCTTGGCTTTGGGATCAGTACCATGTTTGTGGCATAAAAAGAACTTGGTAGAACCCCTTCTTGGCTTATTCTGTAAAATACTTTGTATAGCATTGGGATTAGTTGTTCTTTGAATGTTTGATAGAATTCATTTGTGAATCCATCTGGACCTGGGGATTTCTTCTTAGGGAGTTCTTTGATGGCGTTTTCAATTTCTTTTTCTGATATGGGGTTGTTTAGGTAATTTATTTCTTCTTCTTTTAGTCTAGGCAATTTATATTTTTCTAAGTATTCATCCACATCACCTAGATTGCCATATTTTTGCCATATAATTGGGAATAGTAGTTTTTCATGATTACCTTAATTTCCTCTTCATTAGAGGTGAGGTCTGCCTTTTCATCTTGGATACTGTCAATTTGTTTTTTTCTTTCCTTTTTTTAATTAGACTGATTAGTACTTTGTCTATTTTATTTGTTTTTTTTTCAATGTACCAGCTTCTAGTCTTATTTATTAAATCAATAGTTCTTTGGCTTTCAATTTCATTGATTTCTCCTTTGATTTTTAGGATCTCTAATTTAGTCTTCTTCTGAGTATTTTTAATTTGTTCACTTTCTAGTTTTTTAATTTGCATGTCCAATTCATTGACCTCTGTCCTTCGTAATTTGTTATATATAAACTCAAGGATATAAATTTCCCCCTGAGTACTGCTTTGGCTGCATCCCATAGGTTTTGAAAGGATGTCTCACCAATGTCTTTTTCTTCAATGAAGTTATTAATTGTTTCTATGATTTGTTCTTTAACTAGCTGGTTTTGGATAATCATATTGTATAATTTCAAATTAATTTTTGGTTTACTTCTCCATGTACCCTTACTAATTTTTATTTTCATTGCATTGTGGTCTGAGAAGTTTGCATTTATTATTTCTGTTAGGGTTTTGGATTCTAATCCACTCTGCTATCCACTTGCATTTTCTGGGTGAATTCATCCCATTCACATTCAGAGTTATGATTACTAGCTGTGTATTTCCCAGCATTTTGATTTCTACTCCTTGTCCTGTCTTTTCTTCTTTCACTATTTCCTTCTGCACTAATGTTTATTTATAATCAGTCCCCATAGTTACCACCCTTATTTTACTTCCCTTTCTACCCCCCTTCCCTTTTTATCCTCCCCTTATTTTCCCCTGTAATCTTTTTATAAATTTCCCCTGCACCCTCTCCCTCCCTTGTATTTCTTTCCCTCACCACCAGTCCATTTTTTACCCTTCTATTTCCATATAGGGCACAAATCTATTCTCTGCCTCAATGAATTGGATTATTCTTCCCTCTTTAGGTCAGTTTCAAAGCACATAAGAGATGAGTAATTCCTATCTCCACCCTCTTTACCCTTCCAGTGTATCGATGTTCTCTCCCCTCCTGCCATGAGCTTCTTTGTGACATATAAATTTACCCCCATTTGTATCTTTTCCTGTTTCTTTTAGTATTAACCTCTTTTTTTAAAGTCTGGTTGTATACACACACACACGTATATGTATTTATGCATGCATATATCTATATACCTATTGTGTCTTGTCCTTTCATCCTATACAGTTTGTCACTGTTCCCTCTAAGTGTAATTCTACTAGCTGCCCAGGTGATAGCAACAGTTTTTAAGAGTTACCAATGACCTCTCTTTCTTATAGGGATACATATAATTTTAACTTATTGAGTCTCTTAAACATGTTTTTCTTCTTTTTTTTTTGTTTTTCTTTTCCCCATCTTTTTTAATTACCTTTTGATGATTCTCTTGAGTTCTATGCTTGGACATAAAATTTTCTGTTCAGGTCTGATGGGTATCAGGTTTGATGGGTATTTGATTCTTGGTTGTAGACCTAGTTCCAGAGTTCCTTGCTTTCCAGAATATCATATTCCATGCCTTTCAGTCCTTCAGTGTGGATGTAACCAGATCTTGTGTTATCCTCACTGTGTTTCCATTGTCCCTGAATGGCGTCATCTTGGCAGCTTGTAATATCTTTTCTTTAGTCTGATTGATAGTTTTTAAATTTGGCTATAACATTCCTGGGTGTTATCAGTTTGGGATTAAATACAGGAGGTGATCTGTGGATTCTTTCAATCTCCACTTTCCCCTCTTGTTCTAGGATATTGTGACAGTTTTCATGAATAATTTCCTGTAGTATTATGTCCAGGCTTTTTCTTTTGTCATGGTCTTCTGGTAGAACAATTATTCTTAAATTATCTCTTCTCAAACGATTTTCTAAATTGTCTGTTTTGTGAATGAGAGGCTTCATATTTTCCTCAATTTTTTCATTCTTTTTGTTTAGTTTTATAGTGTCCTGTTGCCTTGTGAGGTCACTTAATTCCAGTTGTTGTATTCTGATTCTTAAAGACTGAATTTCATCCCTGGCTTTTTGGTCCTCCTTTTCCTTCTGATCTGATTTCCTTTGAAGGTCTTCTTTCATCCTCTTTACCTTGTCTTTCTTCTCCTTTGTCCCATCTTTCATCTTCTTTGCCTCATCTTTCATCTCCTTTGCCTCATTTTCCAGCTGGTTGATTTTGGCTTTCAAGACACTATTTTCTCATTTTAGTTCAAGTGCCTCTGTTTCCAGATGACTTATCTTAATTTTTAAGTTATTTTCCCAGTTGTCTTCAGCTTCTTTTGATTTTGTTTTGAATTCTTCCACAGCCTGTATCCAATTCACTGGGATTTCTGATTTATCGTTTGCTGATCTCGCCCCCTCTGTTCCATTTGCTGAGTAGAAGCTGTCTATTGTAGTTTCTTTCTTCTTTATCTGTTGTTTGCTGAAATTCATCCCTTCTTTACTCCCCATATTTGTCTGTGCTCTTACTCCTCTCATTTTTTTTTTGGTTTTGGGGGCTTCTGTCAGTCTCCCCTCTTGGAGCTTTAATAGGAGATCTCTCAGTGTAGCCTCTGGTGGGGTTTGTGCTTCCCTGACCTCTGGAGGCTATTGATTGCATTAAAGTCCAGCAGTCAATGAGGATGGATATGGAGCTTGGGTTTCCCTGAACTCTGTAGTCTTTTGATGAGATTAAGTTCAGCTTAGTTGGGCTGGGTGTGCTCTGAGTCCAAAACTTCCTGGAAGGCTGGAGCAAATATGGAGTATCTCCACCACTCTGACAAGGCTGCCAGGTCTATGCTCCCTCTCTAGCTCCTTCCCCGACATCTGTGTTGGACACTCTGAACTTGGCACAGCTCTGCTTGCAAGTTATGCCTTTCAGACCAGCACCTTTGACCACCCAGAAGTTCCCGCTGCCATTGGAATCTCAGCACTCTGGGTGGGTGGAGGGATGGGTCCTGGGACCTTCCTTCAGTCTTCCCCTTAACCCTGAGTGTTCTCAGATTCTGGCTTTATGGGGGGAGGGGGGCGTACCTTTTGAATTAAGTCCAGCAGGATGGTTCCTTGGCTCAGACTTGTTGTTAAGTTTGATTTTCAATCCCCTGGGAGCATTCAGTTTGTGATCCATTAGGAAGGGTATTCAGAGGTCTGAACTTCTGCTTCTTCGAGGCCTCCATATTACATCCCCAACTTTTTTCTTGAGGATAACCTTGTGTGCTACATAAAATAAATGTTAATTATCCCTTCTTTGATAATGTTGCAGTCTTTCTTTCTTACAACTCTTTAGCAGCCCCCTATTGTGACTCAGTAGAAGTCCCAGGCAATTTTCTAATATGTAGTTCCCTCAATTGATCTTCAGAGACTCCAGACTCCTCACCAATCTGGCTGAAGATTCCCCAGTTCACGGTTGCCACTTGTAAATAGTCATCTAGAACCAAATACAATAATCCAAGTGCCATCTGATAGCACAGAAGGGCAGCTTTCTCCTTATTCTTGGAAATGGACATGCTTCTCTTAAGACTGCATTGGTGGTTGAGGTAGTTGTGTAGCTCAGTGCATTAAGAGCCAGGCCTAGAGATCAGAGGTTCTGGGATGAAATCTGACCTCAAATAATTCAAAGATATATAACCCTAGGCCACTCATTTAACCTCCATTGCACAGTATGGATTCTAAGGCTAAAAGGGAAGGGTTAAAAAAAGTATGCATTATGCTTTTTCAACTACCCTGTTACCTTTCCCACTTATAATAAGTTTGTGGATCTCTCAATAATCCCGAACATCTCTTTATGCAATCCAAATTGGCATTAATAGTCTGTCTCCAATTTCCCCTTTTTTAAATCAACCATACCCCATTACTTCAACTCTTTTCTATGGCATAGATACCTGTCAATGTCCCATCGAGGCCGATGCTTTTTTGTGTTTTGGACTTTTTCTACTAAAGGATAGGACCTGATATCAATCCCCAATTACATTCATCTTATCACATTATGTCTACTGTGCCAGCATCCTAAACTACTTCTGCATCCTACCTGTTTCAACAATCCCTATCCTGCCAATTTTCTCATTATTTCTTTTTTTCTTTCCAGTTTCAAAATTATGCCTTCTGCTTCTCTGTAGAATTAGTAGAACATTAATGGTCATGATTTACAAAACTCTTTACAGATATTATTTCATTTGATCCAAGTCACTCATAGAAACATTGAACAGAATGAGTTCAAGAAAAGAAACTTCAGAAGATTTATCTGAACTGATACAGAATGAAGTGAGTAGAACCAAGAGATAATATATACAATACCAACATTGTTCTGAAGGCAAACAACTTGGAAACCCATGGGACCTCTCATCACTGCACTAAACAACCAGGACTGCAGAAGACCCATGATGAAATAAGTTACTCACTTTCTACAAAAAGCTATAGACTTCCTATGAAATCAGCTGCCTCTCTTCAGAAATGGGATGGACTGAGGGTGTAAGTTGCAACACATATTTTTTGAGCTCTGAAATTAGTTTTCCTTGATTGTCCATGCGGCATCATACATGTATTTTAATCTTGAAACAATTATTAATATGTAAATATTGCAACTTATGTGCTCATGTACCGGATTCATAGGCTTATTAGTCTTGATCATTGCATTTAATAGGTACTGTATTAATTCTGACTACTCTCCAAATCTACAGTCCAAAAA
The DNA here is from genome assembly GCF_027887165.1 of Monodelphis domestica. Lineage (NCBI taxonomy): Eukaryota > Metazoa > Chordata > Mammalia > Didelphimorphia > Didelphidae > Monodelphis > Monodelphis domestica. The sequence goes on from NC_077230.1 coordinate 426,411,373, forward strand.
TAAGAAGAATTCCCAGGTAAGCTGCCATAGGGTCCTAGTTCACACCTTGTCTGACCAGATTCCATACCAGGTCACATGTTTGAATAAACCCCTCCTATTTGATCTTGTGGTAGTCAGTTGAACCAATGTTAAGTCTTGTGCCTTGTAAAATGATCATTAGCTACCTCCATTCCCCATTCCTTGATCCTCCAATAAAAGATTGAGGACATATATAGTTCACTCTCTCTTTCTGTCTACCACCATCAGAGGAGCACACAGGCTGGATCCCAAGCTCTTGAAGCCTTGTCTCTGAGTCTCTCTTCCTTTGTTCTATTTCCTCTTTCTCTATATCCCCTTCACCCAGTTTCTCTCAGTTTCTAACTCTCCTTCTCAGGTGTCCACCTAGGAATATATTAATTTGTGGCTACAGGCAGGCACAACTCATACCTGTCCCAAAGATTTTAGTTTTCATTACTGGTAGAAGGTAGAAGGGAGACAGAAAATAGATTTTAGTTAATTGGAAAAAAATAAATTAAGAAAAAGCTCTTTTCAACCACGGGTGTCAAATACATAGCCAGCAACATTCTCAGGTGCTGCATGAACCAGGGGAAAAGGTAATTGGAAAATAGTTAACAAAAGAAAATGACACAGAGATAATTATATGATCATTTAAAATGTGTGCTTTCATCATCCTCATGTACAGATTGAGGCCAATAAAAAATCATTCCACCTCTGAAGTATATGCTGTTGGTGTCTGACTTCCCCAAGGTCACTTCCCCACTTCACAATTCTATCTCTCCCCCCTGCTCTCCATTCAGAACATTCCTAGAGGCAGGGACAGGAAGTTGGGATACCCCTAAGGTTTGTAACAATAAAACTACATGAAATAATAGGAAACTAAGGCCAGAGATGATCTCTCTATGGTCCTGCTGTACATTAATGTGATTAATGGAATGGAGGGTCTGTCATCTGTACATAGGAAAGTCAGACCAGTGAATTAATTGGGCAGCAGGAATTCTACAGTGGATCCAGCTACTGAATGCTAAAGCCAATAGATCAGAACCAGGCTTCACAAGAGACATGCTTCCATGTGGCATTTAATGCCACAAAGAGGAAAATATATGTCCAATGGTGAATCTCTTTGTGTGAAAGGAGACAAAGTTGATATCTTCCTTTCCATCTCCAGAATTTCCCTACCAAGGGGAATCAAGGCCAGCCCCATTGCATGACCATAGCTTATACTCCAACCAAGACTAGAAATATTCCGTGGTTCCACAGCACCAAGGGAAATGGATTGAAGGAAAGAGTATTGGACAGTCATTGAACCTGCGGTCCTAGAATTTGGGAGATGAAGAAGGTTGTATATCACTAGGACAGAAGAGAATAATACAATATCAATAACAAGGATGATGAAGACAACTCACATGCTTTTTATACCTACCATATAAAAAGGACCTTTACTCATAGAATGCTATTATATACAGAGAAAATGTAATTCATTTTTCCAGATAAAGAAACTGAGGCCTCAAAAGGAGGAGTCATTTACTACACAGAGAGTAGACAGAAAAGAAAGGATTCTATCCAAGTTTTATGATTCTGAGCTCAGGGCTCTTTCTACCACAATGCACTGTGCCATGGGACCGGGGGGGGGGGAGAGTGTCACTTTTGTCTATTTCTGTCATGCCAGGGAAAGAGAGAGCCACACACAAAGTTGGGGGCCCAATCCAGATACTCACCATAGATTGTAATATTCTTGGTAGCAGTACACGTCAAACCAGTGAATGAGTTAGATGCAGTACAGGTATAAGTGCCAGCATCACTCAGGGATGCAATAATAGAAAATGTGGCTGAGTTGCTGACTGGTTGTCCATTGTGTAACCAAGTGAATTGTGCTGCAGGGTTAGAATCAGCAACACAGCTCAAGGTAATATTTGCAGCAGTAGGGTACTCATCTGCTGAATGTACAATTGTGGCGATATCTGGGCCATCTGGAAGAAAGAGAAGGATTCCATATTGAGATTATGGCAGAAATAAGGGGGCATCTCCTAGTCTATAACCCATCACCAAGAACCACTGTGTCTCCCTGATCCTCCTTTGAGCTGGGAAATTCAAAACTCATCTTCTACTTTTCCAGTGTGGATCTGAACTTGGAAGATCTTAGGGCTTTCTCCAGTTCCGCACCCTGGATGGCCACCCTCCACCAGAACACATGACAAGGCCAATTTGGGCTCCCTAAAGATGAAAGGGGTTGGGAGCCTCAGAGCCTAGCTCTTTAGCTCTCTGAGGAGGGATGGAATTAGCCTGGCCTCTAGGAACACACCACCAAGCTATAAGCAGGCACGATATAGGATGAACAAATTTACTCACAGGCAACATCCAGTGTGAATGGATCACTCCTATTGCGATAAAATGGGTTCTCGATTTCACACACATAGGGCCCTTTGTTAACGCTTCTTGTGAGACTGCGGAGAGTGAGTGTCCTCCTATCTGGCGACAGCTGTATCCTGCGACCAGCTGGGGCAACTCCGTTTATGAACCACTTGTAAGCGTGAATTTGACCTGTAGCATAGCAGGTCAATGAGAAGTCTTTGGTCTCCACTTCAGTATTGTTGGAGGTGAGAATGGTAGGTTTGGACAGTGGCGCTGTGCAGAGAATAGACAGAAAATGACTGTGTTGGTTCTTTTTCTTACCTTATAACCAAATAAGTGGTTTGGAAGTGGCCTGTTTAAGACCTTGGCAAGGCAGGAGGCCAGAGACCAAGAACCTGTGATTTCAATGGGAAGGACACCCCTTTCTCTGGTGCAGATCACAACTCCTCCAGGCCTTAGGAAAAGTTCAGCTTCAGTTCCTGTGGCTGACAAAGACATTCACATGGAGCCAAAGCCCCGGGTGCTCAGTGTTTCTGGGCTGAAGCAAGTAGGACTGGGGATGACAGACCCCAGACAGAAAAATCTGGGGAGATTTAATTGCATCTATCCAGCAATTCACTGAAGCACTATCACTATTAGAACAACTTGAAGAAGAACCTGAAAAGATTCAAGTTGTAACTTCTATGTGTGACATACCCACAGATATACCACAAGGGGTGTTTGCAAAATATCAAAATGATATGAGTTAGATTAAATCTATTACTCCTGTTAGGATTGAGGTCAGGGAAGGAATACCATCTAAGATACCACAATACAAATTGAGTAGAGAAGCGAGAGAAGAGATAACACCTATCATAAATAGTTTGCTTGAGCAAGGTATATTGAGACCTATGGTATCTGAATACAATTACCCAATATTAGCTATTAAAAAGAATAAGCTAAATGAAGATGGAACTCCTGCCTGGAGATTTGTGATGGATTTAAGGGCTGTGAATAATTTTATATGAAAAAAAAAACACACTATAACACCATCTCCAGACAATATCACAACTCAAATACCTGCAGAGTCTAGGTGGTACACAGTGTTGGACCTGAGCAACGCTTGCTTCACTATACTGTTGCACCTTGATTCTCAAAATATTTTTGCTTTCCAATGGAGACAAACCCAGCTGTGCTATGCAAGATTAGTGCAAGGATGTTGTGAGTCTGCTTCAATATTTTGTCAACTGTTGCAGAGAGATCTAGCTACCATAACTTTCAAACATAGCATATTGATACACTATGTGGATGATTTGTTGCTAGCATCTCCTGACCCTAAAACATGTTTGGAAGATTCAAAGAAATTATTGATAGAACCTTATAAGAGGGGACATAAAGTTTCTAAAAAGAAGATACAATGGGTCCTACCAACAGTTGAATATTTAGGATTAGTCCTGGAGGGGGACACCAGGAAAATATCTAATAAAAGGAGGGCAGACATACAGAAGCTAGGCACCCCTAGAACTAAGAAAGAACTTAAGAGCTTTTCTGGCGGTTGCTGGTTTTTCAAGGCAGTACATAGTAGGATATTCTCATATTTCCAAGTGCTTGATTGATATGACAAAGAAAGATATTAAAGAACCATTGCAATTAAATAAAGAACATTTACATGCTTTTTCACAGTTGAGAGAAGCTATTTTATCAGTTCCAATTTTGGGAATACTTGATTATATGAAAGAATTCCACTTGTATGTCCATGAAGCAAAAGGTGTTGCTTCTGGAATATTAGCACAGTATTTTGGGTTAAATCTGAGGGCTATTGCATTTTACAGTCCTATCCTTGACACGGTTGCACAAGGAATGGTTCATTGCCTCAGGAGCTTAGTAGCTACAGCTCTAATGGTCAAGAAGTCATATGATATAGTACTAGGATGTAAATTGCATGTGTATTCTGCACATCAAATTGAAAAACTGTTATGGTTGCAGAATATGCATTCATTCACCGATGCAAGAATATCCCAGTATGAAGTCATTTTGTTAGGCAATTATAACATCACAATTCATAGATATGCACCATCGAACCCAGAAACTCTGATCCCTGATTTGCCAATGGATGGAGTATTGCATGATTGGGATCAGATAGTGGAACTCATGCATAGGCCAAATGAATGCCTTAAAGATACACCTCTTATGGATCCAGAAATAGAGTTATACATGGATGAATCCTCTTATGTTCATGATGGGAGAAAATTCACAGGGGCAGCAGTTGTTGACAATGACAAAACTCTTTGGCATGCATCACTGCCAAGCCATGTCGGCGCTTAGGGAGGATCATGGCCCTAGAATTAGCTAGAGGGAAAAGAGCTAATATTTTTTCTGGATTCACAATATGCTTTCTCCACGGTGCATTGGTCATCATACATATGGTAAAACAGAGGGCATAAAACTTCAGCTGGGAAACCAATTGCATATCGCAATCTGATAGTTCATATCATAAGTGCTGTAGACTTTCCTAAAGTGGTGGCCATAATCCATTTTAAGGCACACACCAATGGGAAGGACAGAATACCCGTAGGGAATGACTGAGCAGGCACAACATCAAAGTACGCTGCTAGGTTCGATCCTCACCATGTGCTGAATTTCTCTCTGATCAAAAGGCATGATCTCACTGAAGCCTAGGATGGAGAAGAGATGCAGTCATGGAAAGAGCAGCTAGGTACTAAACTAATCAAGGGTGTCTGGATTGCTCAAGGGGGTAAACCTATTCTCCCTAAAAAGTTATATCAACATCTATGCACTGTAAGTCATGCAGAAGGACATTATGGAGTGCAAGGGATTCTGGATACCATAAAGAGATATTGGACAGCACCAGGAATTACAAAAAATACCATTAGAACTTGTCAGGCATGTGAAACATGCAAGAGATATAATCAAGGACATTTTAAGAGTGCTGCATTGGGAAGCAGACCACTCAGCTATATGCTTTTTCAGTGTATTCAAATTGATTATATCAACATGCCTAGAGACAAGGGATACAAATATGCATTGGTGATTATGGATAAATTGACTAGATGGGTTGAGGCATGTCCATCCAAGAAAAGTGACACTGCTACGGTAGTGAGATTTCTATTAAAGGAGATTATACCTAGACATGGCATTCCTGATACCATAGATTCGGACAAGGGGTCTCACTTTACTTCCCAGATTCTAAAAGTAATCTACAAGAATTTAGGGATTAAGTGCAATTACCATTCAGTATATCGACCCCAAGGTTCCAGGCAGGTCAAGCGTATGAACAAAGAACTGAAAACATAAATAGGCAAACTCTGTTCAGAAACACATTTAAAATGGACAGATGTTTTGCCTCTTGATTTGTTCAATATTAGAACCAGGCTTAGGACTGACCTGCATTATGTCACCTTTTGAAATGCTACATGGTCAGCCACTTTGGCATGGTAGGACAGTAAGACCACCTTACTTGTCCATCTTAAGAGCGGAATGTGTTCTTCATGAATACTTAAAACAGATACAACGTAGGATTGAAGAACTAAGGAAACTGGGTTTGCTTGGGCAAAGAATACCACTAGATTTTTCATTGCATGAGATAAAACCAGGTGATAAGCTATATGTCAAGAACCTTAATAGAGAATCTCCTACAGAATCAAGATGGATCAGACCAACTAAGGTCATAATGACAATCCCAACATCTATAAAGGTTGATCAAAGAGATCCATAGTTCCATACTTCACATGTGAAATTGCATCACACCCATAATGTTGATTAGCTCTGGGAATATAATCAATAAGCAATGACCGTCCCTACTGACAACACATGAAAGGACATGACTACTTGCCACCAGAATACAGACAAGAGAGTCCTACATATGTTAACATGATTAAGTGAAAGCACCCCTGGAGCAAATGCAGCCAGTGTTGCAGCCAAAAGAATAGCATTAGAAGCCTTAGAAAAAGCCTAGATATATTTCTATACAAAGTCTCTGCCAAGAACTAAGTACAGTAAACATTCAATAAATCTTCTAGTGAAAAGTGAAAGAACAAGAATTAGCAAACTTGAAATCACTATTTTTAACAAAATCCTGAGAACCTATGCATAATGGTCACACCCATCTGTGAAAAAACATATGTAGACCTTACTTGCTTTTCACGAAGATATACATATGCAAAGCTTACCTCCATGCACGAAGAGAATACATGTAAATCTTACCTGCAGACATAAAGATTGATAAATTCTGACAAACATTCATGAAGATTTCGACTTACTTCCATGCAAATATACTTTTCACTCTTATTTGCACACACATAAAAATGTCACATGCATACATGTTTGTGGTTTGTTCGTGTGTTCTGGGTTCCTGATTGATTATTCCAGTGGATCCTGATTTGAAGACCACATCTTCAATCAAGACTGGAAGATGGCAACTGGCATGCAGACCAGACAGAGGACCAGAGAGTAAGAAAGATTTTATGCAAACATCGTTAAAGGACATGGTAGGACTTTGGAACTTTGGAATTTTGGAACTTTTGATCATGAGGGTATGTAAGAATGCATAATACATGTTACCTCACATATATGCACATATATGCACACATCCTACATAGAGTACACTTTAGTAAGATATCTCATAGAATGGGTAAGTACATAACATGAATAGTGGCATAACAAAAGACACATTGATACAAATTTCTGTGGAAAATTCAAAGATTTCTTTTCTGCATGAGTTTACACAGAAATATAGTATGATGTATATATGTCAATGTGTATGGATCCTATGTACACATGTAAATTACTATTGACTAATGAGCTAACTTTATTTGAGTAATTTATTAATATTCTAACTACTAACATTAGTGACAGCCTAGTGAATTTGTTTAAGTCTTAGGAAAGTAGACATAGAAGTTCTGAAGTATAGAATTTACATTGCATTATGATTGTAGGTTAGCATTTGTTAATGACAGTAAACTTTTCTTAGTGACTATATAGACATTAGGAATTAGGACATTTGCATATTCTTAATGTTAGTGAAATTGTTGGATTGATTTGACAAATGTTACAGGATTTGTTATGTGAAACTATATTCATGTAAATCCCTTACCTAAACCATTTTCCTATACGATTCTTAGCTTAACATCTATGTAGATAGAATAGTTAAGTTAGGATTTTTTTATCTGGGGGTGGCTAAGGGAATACTTAAGATAGCACAGGGTGAAGAATAGATAGATAGAATTAATAAGTGTAAGTATCATTGAAAAATGCAAGTTGATTTTTTTGGAGAATAAAAGGGGGGATTGTGGAAGAGGCATGAAGAAAGAGAGGATTTGCAGGACAAGCCAAGCATGCAGATCAAACTGGGGACATGATCTGCAAAATCAAGGTGAAGATTCCAAAAGGAATGTTCCCAGGAGGACGCAGTTGGGAGCCTGGACAGAGGAGAGAAACTGGGACTTTGGGGTTCTCTCTGGGAGTGACAGACCAAGAGAGATATCTCTTCTCTGGATTCCTGATCAAGAGAGCCTGGCTTTTCCTGACTTAGGCAGAGAGAAAGACCTTTGTGGTTTTTTGAAAGAGTCTGGACTTGAATTACTCAAGCAGAGATTATCTGACTGGAGAAGGAAGATTTAACAGTTATCTTCCATCTCTCTGGCTGTCTCTGTGTCACAATTGTGACTAGACTGACATTTCCTAAACCCTTCTTAATTCTCCTTGTAGGTTAGGGACAAACTTCATCCCTCTCACCTCAATCCACATTCTGTTTGTTACCAATAAACCCTTTACCTGAGAAAAGAAGAGTAAAGAATATTTCTCTGAAATCGCATAGTTCCCCTGGGTTACTTAGAAGGTGGCTGACTAAGACCAGGGGAGGGGAAAGGGTAGCAGGAGGGCTTCAGGTGGAAGACTTGGAGGTGAAGGGTGGAGAGTAGAAAATAGTTTGATTTATTAGCCTTTAGTGATCTTTAGGCAGCTCCAGAGTAATCCCCTCTAGCAGTATCTATCTCTCTAGCCTTATCTCTCATCTATCTCCATTATAACTAGGCAACCTCAGGTGTCCCCTAGTAGCAGCTCTCTAGTCACAAGCCAGAATATCCAGTTACCACAACCAGAAATATTTACACAGATTATCTCTTATATTACAAAATGGACTGGTGGGGAGGGAAGCAGTATAAGGGATGGAGAGGGTTGGGAGGTAGTTTTAAAAGACTTCAAAAATAAGGAGGGAAATAAGAAGGGATGGGGTAGAAAGGGTAGTGAAATAAGGGTGGAAACTAGGAGGGCTGATTAAAAGTAGATTATAGAAGGAAATAGTGAATGAAGAAAATGCAGAACTACAAGTAGAAAGCAAAATGTTGGGAAATACATATCTGGTAATCATAACTCTGAATGTGAATGGAATGAACAAATCCATAAAACACAAGCAAATAGTAGAGTGGATTAGAATCCAAAACCCTACCATATGCTGTCTACAAGAAACACACATGAGGAAGATAGATACGCATAGGGTGAAACTAAGAGGATGGAGCCAAATCTATTGGGCATCAACTGATAAAGAGAAGGCAGGAGTCGCAATCATGATATCTGACAAAGCCAAAGCAAAAATAAATCTAGTTAAAAGAGATAGGGAAGGTAATTACATCCAGATGAAAGGCAGTATAGACAACGAGGAAATATCAGTACTCAACATATATGCACCAAATGGCATAGTATCCAAATTTCTAAAGGAGAAACTAGTGGAGCTCAAGGATGAAATAGATAGGAAAACTATACTAGTGGGAGACCTGAACCTTCCTCTATCTGAACTAGATAAATCAAAACAAAAAATAAATGAGAAAGAGGTAAGAAAAGTGAATGAAATCCTAGAAAAATTAGAGTTAGTTGATATATGGAGAAAAATAAATGGGGGCAAAAAGGAATACACATTCTTTTCAGAAGCACATGATACATTCACAAAAATTGACTATGTATTAGGGCACAAAAACATTGCAAACAAGTACAAAAGAGCAGAAATAATAAATGCAACCTTCTCAGATCACAATGCAATGAAAATAATAATTAGTAAGGGTACATGGAGAGGTAAATCAAAAATTAATTGGAAATTAAACAATACGAGTCTCCAAAACTGGTTAGTCAAAGAACAAAACATAGAAACAATTAATTTCATTGAAGAAAATGACAATGATGAGACATCCTTTCAAAACCTATGGGATGCAGCCAAAGCAGTACTCAGGGGGAAATTTATATCCTTGAGTTCATATATTAACAAATTAGGGAGGGCAGAGGTCAATGAATTGGGCATGCAAATTAAAAAAAACTAGAAAGTGAACAAATTAAAAATCCTCAGATGAAGACTAAATTAGAGATCCTAAAAATCAAAGGAGAAATTAGTAAAATTGAAAGTCAAAGAACTGATGATTTACTAAATAAGACTAGAAGCTGATACTTTGAAAAAACAAAATACACAAAGTACTAGACCATCTAATTTAAAAAAGGAAAGAAGAAAACCAAATTGACAGCATCCAAGATGAAAAGGGAGACCTCACCTCTAATGAAGAGGAAATTAAGGCAATCATTAAAAGAATCATTATGCCCAATTATATGGCAGCAAATGTGGCAATCTAGGTGATATGGATGAATACTTAGAAAAATATAAATTACCTAGACTAACAGAGGAAGAAATTGGTTACCTAGACAACCCCACATCAGAAAACTATTGAACAAGCCATCAAATAATTTCCTAAGTAAAATCCCCAGGTCCAGAAGGATTCACAAATGAATTCTATCAAACATTCAAAAAACAACGTATCCCAATATTATACAAACTATTTGGCAGAATAAGCAAAGAAGGAGTTCTACCAAATTCATTTTACGACACAAATATGGTACTGATCCCAAAACCAGGCAGGTCAAAAACAGAGAAAGAAACATATAGATGAATCTCGCTAATGAATATAGATGCAAAACTCTTAAATAGGATCCTAGCAAAAATACTCCATCCAGTCATCACAAGGGTTATTCACTATGACCAGGTAGGATTCATACCAGGAATGCAAGAATGGTTCAATATTAGGAAAATATGAATCTTAAAACTGCTCAGACTCTACCTTGGAACATTTGGTTAAGGCTATTCCCCATTTAAAAATGGAGGTACTTGATCAGGAATGTACTGGGAATTTTAACATTACTCCACCCATACTTAGGCATACTTTAGGGGAAGATAAAGTTGTAAAACTCCTTACTGGAACAATGAAAAAGTCCCTAATTCATACTTACAGTGAGTCCAAAACCTTAAGCTAGGTCTATTTTTTGATCTAATACAAAAAGGTACTAAGTTCCTATAAAGGTTAAATTAATCAGTAAAAGGTCAAGCAACTTACAAAAGGAAAGCATAACAAAAGAGGTGTGAAGTTTTAGTCTACTCAGAGAAGGTGATAACAAAAGAATATGTCAATTAAGAATGGTAAGTCCTGTGGAAAGCATCTACTGTGATTAGTAGATGTGAAAATTTAGGGGAGCTGACATAAGAGAAATTTTTCTTTAAAAGGAGATGGTTCTCTCAACTTAGGAGTTAGTTGGATCTCAGACTTGTTGGAGTAGCTGGGTCTCTGAACTTAGTTGGAATCTTGCTTGGAACAAAATCTTGTGGTGAGTGGATAAAAGACTGACTTAGTTTTCTCTCTTAAAGAGAAAGGCCTAGGCCATTTGGCCTAGGCCCTAGGCCTTTTCCTACTATTTCCTCTTACTCTGTCTCTCCTTTCCCTTAATTCCTTCATTCATTTTAATTAAAATCTCTATAAAACCCAATTGTCTTGGGTATTTCATATTTGGGGTTTTTCCCATGGCAACAACTTATTTTTGATATAAAATCAAGACACTAAAATTATTTCTACAGTTTTGGCAATTCACAGTCTTGAACCCACATTTTCATGGTAACAAAAACCATCCACATAACTGACCATGTTAACAAGCAAACCAATAAAAATCACATGGTTATCTCAAAAGATGCAGAAAAAGCCTTTGATAAAATACAGCACCCATTTCTATTGAAAACACTAGAAAGTATAGGATAGAAGGGCCTTTCCTAAAAATAAAAAAACAGTATAGATCTAAAATCATCAGCAACATCATCTGCAATGGAGATAAACTAGAAGCATTCCCAATAAGATCAGGAGTGAAACATGGATGCCCATTATCACTTCTATTATTTAACATTATACTAGAAACACTAACAGTAGCAATTAGAGAAGAAAAAGAAATTGAAGGCATTAAATTGGCAATGAGGAGACCAAGCTATCACTCTTTGCAGATGATATGATGGTCTACCTTAAGTATCCTAGAGAATCAACCAAAAAGCTAGTGGAAATAATCAACAACTTTACCAAAGTTGCAGGATACAAAATAAACCCACATAAGTCATCAACATTTCTCTATATATCTCCAACACATCTCAGCAGCAAGAATTAGAAAGAGAAATACCATTTAAAATCACCTTAGACAATATAAAATACTTAGGAATCTATCTGCTGAGATAAACACAGGAACTTTATGAACACAACTAAAACACACTCTCCACACAATTAAAAATAGATCTAAACAATTGGAAAATCATTGGTTGCTCATGGGTAGGATAAGCTAACATAATCAAAATGACAATCCTGCCCAAATTAATATACTTATTTAGTTCCATATCCCAAAAAAAATTTTAATGAGTTAGGAAAAAAAAAAACATAAAATTCATTTGGAAGGAACAAAAGATCAAAGATATCCAGGGAAATCATGAAAAAAAATGCAAAGAAAGGAGCACTTGCAGTCGTAGATCTAAAACTATATTATAAAGCAGGGGTCATCAAAACAAGTTGGTACTGGCTAAGAGACAGAAAGTAGGATCAATGGAATAGACTAGGGGTAAATGACCTCAGCAAGACAGTCTATGATAAGTCCAAAGGTCCCAGTTTTGGGGACCAAAACCCACTATTTGATAAAAACTGCTGGCAAAATTGGAAGACTGTATGGGAGAGATTAGGTTTAGATCAACATCTCACACTCTACACCAAGGTAAACTCAGAATGGGTGAATGACCTGAATATAAAGAAGGAAATTATAAGTAAATTAGGTGCACACAGAATAGTATATTTGTCAGATTTTTGGGAAAGGAAAGACTTTAAAACCAAGTAAGAGCTAGAAAAAATCACAAAATGTAAAATCAATAATTTTGATTACATCAAGTTAAAAAGTTTTTGTACAAACAAAACTTATGCATCCAAAATTATAATGGAAGCAACAAATTGGGAAAAAATCTTCATTACAAAAACCCCTGACAAAGCACTAATTACTCAAATTTATAAAGAGCTAAATCAATTGTACAAAAAATCAAGCCATTCTCCAATTGATAAATGGGCAAGGAACATGAGTAAGCATCTTCCATATGAAGAAATCAAAACTATTATTAAGCACATGAAAAAGTTTTCTATATCACTTACAATCAGAGAAATGCAAATCAAAACAACTCTGAGTTATCAACTCACACCTAGCAGATTGGCTCATATGACAGCAAAGCAAAGTAATGAATGCTGGTGGGGGTGTGGCAAAGTTGGGGCATTAATGCATTGCTGATGGAGTTGTGAATTGATCCAACCATTCTAGAGGGCAATTTGGAACTATGTCCAAAGGGCATTAAAGAACAGTCAGCAGTGATTCTGAACAACTTGGAGGAATCTAGGAGAAAAAAACACTATCCACATTCAGAGGAAACACTATGGGAGTAAAAACACCCAAGAAAAACAACTGCTTGAATACATGGGATGAAGGGATATGGTTGGGGATGTAGACTCTAAATTAACATCCTTGTGCAAACAACAACATGGAAATAGGTTCTGATCAAGGACACAAGTAAGACCCAATGAAATTGCACATCAGCTGTGGGAATGGTAGGTAGAGGGGAGGGAGGGAAATAAAGAGATTATTGTAACCAAAAAAAATTAAATTAATAAAAAAAGAAACGATAAACAAGGGGCAGCTGGGTAGCTCAGTGCATTGAGAACTAGGACTAGAGATGGGAGGTCCTGGGTTCAAATCTGGAAGAACTATAGACAGTAACAGCAATATTGTACAAGGATCATCTGTGAAAACTTGGCTACTCTCAGTAATGTAATAATCTGGGACAATCCTGAAAGATTTATGACAGGGAATGTTATCCACTTCCAGAGGAAAAAACTATTGGGGTTTCCTTTCATATTAGTATATTTGTGGTTTTATTTTGGAATTTGGTTACGTATAAATGTGCTCTTACTACAATGTCCCAAATGGAGTGTTTTGTACAACAATAAAAATACAAAAGAAAAATTAAGGAAAAAAGAATTAGTAGAACATTAATGGTCATGATTTACGAAGCTCTTTACAGATATTATTCCATTTGATCCCAAGTCACTCAACGAAACACTGAACAGAATGAGTTCAAAAACAGAAACTTCAGATTTCTCTGAATTAATGCAGAATGAAGTGAGTAGAACCAAGAGGGTGATTTATACAATAACTACAGTGTTCCGAAGTCAAAGAACTTTGAAAAACTTGGGACCTCTGATCAATGCAGTGGCTAACAAGGATTGCAGAAAACCCATGATAATGGGTTACTCACTTTCTACAAAAACCTACAGACTTCCTATGAAATCAGCTGCCTCACTTCAGAAATGGGATGCAGTCAGGGTGTATGTTGCAACAGATATTTTTTGAGCATCAGAATTTGTTTTCCTTGATTGTCCATGTGGCATCATAGGTGTATTTTAATCTTGAAACAATTATTAATATATCAATAGTGCAACCTATATTCATATATACCAGATTCATGGGCAAGTAGTTCTTGATCATTGTATTTAATAGGTACTGGATTAATTCTGACCACTCTCCAAATCGACAGTCCAAAAGTCAGAAGAATTCCTGGGTAGGCTGCCACAGGGTCCTAGTTCCCCCCTTGTCAGGCCAGATTCCATACCAGGTCACATGTTTGAATAAACTCCTCCTCCTTGATCTAATGGTTGTCAGTTGAGCCAATGTTAACTCTTATGACATGTTACATGATCATTAGCTACCTCCCATTCCCCATTCCTTGATCCTCCAATAAAAGATTGAGGAAATATGTAGTTTACTTTTTCTCTCTCTCTACTAGAATCAGAGGAGCACACATTAAGGCTTTTTAAGCACTGTCTCTGAGTCTTTCTTCTTTTATTATATTCCCTCTTTCTCTATATCCCCTTCACCCATTTTCCCTCAGTTCCTAACTCTCTTTCTCAGGTGTCCACCTAGGAATAGATTAATTCATGGCTACAGGCAGGCACAACTCATACCTGTCCCAAAGATTTTAGTTTTCATTAGTGGTAGAATGGAGAAGGGGGACAGAAAATAGATTTTAGTTAATTGGAAAAAAATAAATTAAGAAAAAGCTCTTTTCAACCACAGGTGTCAAATACATAGCCTGCAACATTCCCAGGTGCTGCATGAACCAGAGGAAAAGGTAATTGGAAAATAGTTAACAAAAGAAAATGACAAACAGATAATTATATGATAATTTAAAATGTGAGCTTTAGGCATCCTCATGTACAGATTGAGGCGAATAAAAAATCATCCCTCCTCTAAAGTATATGCTGTTGGTGTCTGACTTCCCCAAGGTCACTTCCCCACTTCACAATTCAATCTCTCCCCGCTGCTCTCCATTCAGAACATCCCCATAGTCTAGGAGAGGAAGTTGGGATACCCCTAAGGTTTGTAACAATAAAATTGCATGAAATAAAAGGAAACTAAGGCCAGAGATGATCTCTCTATGAACCTGCTGCCCATTAGTGTGATTATGAGACTGAAGGTTTTGTCATCGATACATTGGAATGTCAGACCAGTGAATTAATTGGGCACCAGGAATTCTACTGTGGACCCAGTTACTGGAGGCTAAAGCCAAACATCCCTTTACATGGATAAGAATCAGGTTTCATAGCAGCCATACTTTCATGTGACTTTTTATGCCACAAAGAGGAAAAATATAGGTGCAATGATGAATCTCTGTGTGTGAAAGGAGACAAAGTTTACATCCTCCTTTCCATCTCCAGAATATCCTTGCCAAACAGGATGAAGGCCAGCCCTGTTGCATGACCATAGCTTATACTCCAACCAAGAATTAAAAACATTCTGTGGGTCCATAGCACCAAGGGAAAGGGATGGAAGGAAAGATTATGGAGCAGTCATTCAACCTGCAGTCCTAGAAGTTGGGAGAAAAAGAAGGTTGTATGCTACTAGAACAGAAGAGAATAATACAATATCAATAACAAGGATGATGATGACAATTCACATGTTTTTGTGCCTAACATGTAAAAAGTAATTTCCCCACATAAAATCCTATTATATACAGAGCAAATATTATTCACTTTTCCAGATGAAGAAGCTGAGGATGTGAAAGGAGGAGACACACTTACCACACAGATAATAGACAGAGGAGGAATGATTAAATCCAAGTTTCATGATTCTGAGTAGAAGGTTCCTTCTACCACAATGCATTGTGCCATGGGACCACGGAGGCAGAATGTCACTTATGTCTATTTCTCTCCATGTCTATTTCTGCCAGGGAAAGAGAGAGCCCAACACAAAGTTGGGGGCCAAATCAAGCTACTCACCATAGATCATAAGAGTCTTGTTTGCAGTGCGCGTCAAGCCAGTAAATGAGTTAGTTGCAATACAGGTATAGTTTCCGATATGATTCAGGGATGTAATAATAGAAAATGAGGCTGAGTTGCTGACAGATTGTCCATTCTGTAACCAAGTGAATTGTGCTGGTGGGTTAGAATCAGCAACACAGCTCAAGGTAACATTTATCCCCGTTGTGAACTGATCGCTTATATGGTCAATTGTGGCAATATCAGGGCCATCTGGGGGAAAAAGAAGGATTCCATATTTAGATTATGGCAGAAAAGAAGGGCATCTCCTAGTCTGTAACCCATCACCAGGGACCACTGTGATGCTCCTTTGAGCTGGGAAATTCACAGCTCCTCCTCTACTTTTACAGTTTGGATCTGAACTTGGAAGATCTTAGGGCTTTCTCCAGTTCAGCACCCTGGATGGCCACCCTCAACCAGAACACATGACAAGGCCAATCTGGGCTCCCTAAAGATGAAGGGGTTTGGGAACCTCAGAGCCTAGCTCTTTAGTTCTCAGAGAAGGGACTGAATTAGCCTGGCCTCTGGGAACACACCACCAGGCTATAAGCAGGCACCATATAGGAAGAAGCAATATACTTACAGGCAACATCCAGTGTGAATGCATCACTCCTATTGCTATAAAATGGATTCCGGATTTCACACTCATATGGCCCTTTGTTATCTCTTCTTGTGAGCCTGCTGAGAGTGAGTGTCCTCTTATCTGGCGACAGCTGTATCCTGCTACCAGCTGGGGCAACTCCGTTTATGAACCACTGGTAAGCATGAATTTGACCTGTAGCCTGGCATGTCAATGAGAAGTCCTTGGTCTCCACTGCAGTAATGTTGGAGGTGACAATGGTAGGTTTGGACACTGGCCCTGCACAGAGAATAGACAGAAAATGACTGTGTTGGTTCTTTTTCTTACCTTATAACCAAATAAGTGGTTTAGAAGTGGCCTGTCTAAGACCTTGGCAGGCTGGAGGCCAGACACCAAGAACCTGTGATTTCAATAGCAAAGCTCCCCCCTTTCTCTGGTGCAGATCTCATCTCCTCCAGGCCTTAGGAAAAGTTCAACTTCAGTTCATGTGACTGACAAAGACTTTCACATGGAGTCCAAGCCCCGGGTGCTCAGTCTTTCTGGGCTGAGGCAAGCAGGACTGGGGATGACAGACCCCTTCATCCACCACCTGGGCTTGGATTTGAGGCCTATAATTTATAGCTTGGCAGAACCACCAAGAGTTTATGATTCCTTGGCCTGGGCTTTCGGAAGCCAGTGTTCCTTACCTTGACAGCTTGATAAGGATATTGGGAGAGGTTGGTGAGGATAGACTAGGGACAGGCCACAGGGAGACTGTGCTCAGAAAGGGAAACATTACTTTAATTCTGAAGAGAAAAGAAAAGGAAAGGCAGAGAGTGGAAATAGATCAGTTAGTATCAGGGAACAAAAGGAAGAGCCTCAGGCTGGGAGTCAGGTCAGACCTGGTTCAAGTCTGGAGATTTCAAACCCACAATAACATCTCTGGTGCCTAGGACATGATTTGTCCACAGGAAGTAGTTCCTACCCTTTACAGAAGATTCTGGAATTCCCTGCTTTGGCCTCTCCCTTTTCCTTAGGTGTTTCCTACCCTATAAGATAAGAATGAGAATGTTGAAGGTGATCTTCAAGCTCAGATATGGTTTTATGCTGGGAATCTAAACTAATGGGGAATAATTTTCCCAGAGTCTTCATGGCCCAAGGAGAGCCCTTTCCTTATCTCTAGTTGGAAGTAAGGCCTTGCCACTGAGAGAGATATGTATGCCAGAGCAATCTCTGGGGCACATGCATGAGGATCGTCAGGCCTCTGTCCTCGGTCATCCATGGCCAGCTGTCTTAAAAATAATTTCCAAATTGATAGTCATAAGTTAGAAATATTTCAGCTTCCTTGACCTTTCTCCTTGTTATTTTGGTAGAGCTTGCACTCCATCCCTGGGTCTCCATTGGGAAGTTTAATGTGAGGAAGAGTGAGCCTCCCATTTGTATCCAGTAAAGCCAAGTGACACTGGCCAGGACAGTGACAAATCTGAGGTCAGCTAGCTACCTTTTGTAGTGGGGGGAGAATATGAAGGAACAGTGAGCATTCTCCTGGGCATGAAGGCCATGGTAGGACTTTTTGGAAGGTGTTTTGGCAGCATCAATGGATACAGTGCCTGACATGACATAGTGACTAGTGGTAGCCTAAGAGGGAGAAAGACCTATGTTCAAATTCTGTCTCAAAATGTTACTGGCTGTGTGTCTTACTAGCAAGTCCCTATCTGTGTCTCAGTCTCCTGATCTGTTAAATGGGTAAAATAATCTCTCAGTCCAAGTGTTATTGGACCAAATGAGAACATATATAGAAGTTCTGTATAAATCCTGAAAATAGCCCAAACAACGGTTCAGAGGAAGGAAAATACAGAGTGTGAGTCTGAGTACCAAATGTAGACTCATGCTGTCTGAGCACACAATGCATGGCCAGAAGTATCTGAAAGGCCTGATGCCCTTTTGTGAATGGCTAAGGTTTAATGACAGACCAAGAACACTCAAGGATAGTCTATAGGCAATAGAGAGTCATGAGCAGAGAAGAGACTAGAGAACACACATATTTAATTGAAGGACCAATTGAGGGCACTAGAGATGCTTAGCCCAAAGAAGAGAAGACTTGAGTGGGAGAGGAGACGTGTCTCCATGGAATGGTGGAGTTATAATGGGTTCTGTGACCCTGCCAGGGGATGTTCAGTGGCTTACATTGATCAGGTGGGGACTATTTTCCTTTCTCCTTACAGCAACATTCAGGTACCCTTTTATCTCTTGTCTATCACAGAACAACTCTTTTTTTTTAACCATTACCTCCTGCATTAGAATCAATACTATGTATTGTTTCCAGAGCAAAAGGGCCAGGCAATGGGGGTTAAGTAACTAGCTCAAGGTCACAGAGCCAAAGAGGATCCAGTTTTAATGGACTTGACTCCCTGATCATTTCTCTTCCAAAAATGATTTGGGATGCCTTTGGGAACTAACTGAGCAGGATTCCTGGCCTGACTCTGCAACAGTGCTGAGACCCATAAAGAGGTTCACATCCAACACAATCCCTTCATGGGTGAGGATGGACTCCAACATTTGCCCCTCTATGATCTGATGCAAATCTTGCTGGCTCAATCATCCCTGGCCTCAGATATTCCTCTCTTGCTCTTGGTCTCCTTCTGTCCACTAGGTGGAACTACCAGGTGTGACAAGGAAATCACTTTTAAAAGACTGATATATATTAATTTAAGGTCGCCAAGGAATTCAGCTATGTAATTCCTTAATGAAAACTCAAGTCAGTCTTCAACCTTTTATGGAGTTTTAATTACAAACAGGAGGAAGAAAGGAATTAGAGATAGAGAGATAGAGGGAGAGTGAAAGGGGAGAGAAGGGAATAGGGCTTGAATACCCCTTCTGTTTAGGCTGGGCCAAAAGGCCCAAGCCCTTAGATAGCTGGGGCAATGAAAGGAGATCAGTCCCTATTACTCACGTGACCAAATATGGAGAAACAGTCTCCGGGGCACCCACCTTCAGCTTCCTTCAGAGCAAGCTTCTCAGAGCACACCACAACCACTCCAACAAACTGCTCAATCACCCCCAGTCTTCAGACCCTCCTATCCTTCAGGAAAACCCTCCAAGTTCCCTCCCCTCAGTCCTCACATCTCCCAATCACCTGTCCATCAATTTCCCTGTGCCAATGGATGCTCTAGCTTAACCCAGGACCACCCAGAGATCTCTGGCCTTTGCACATGTCTGTTGAAGGTCATATTTTCAAATAATTAAATCTTTGATCCTTTGCTACAGCCCTTTCTAAATCCTGTTAACCTGAGGAGGATAGAGATTGGAATAATTAAATTTTGATCTAGGCTGCAGCCCTTACTCAATCCTGTTAGGACTGAATAGGGTGGAGATTGATTCCAAGTATCTCCATTGTATCAATTCTAAAATCAATCATGACTCAAAGAAATTCCTGTTCTATGCTTTAAGCATAGGTCAAAGTCCTTTCCATTCTTCAGCAAAAGGTTTCTGTCCTATAGTAATCTTAAGAAGGGAAGAGGAGGAAACTCCCATGCCAATGGGGTTCACATTCCAATAGCCAAGACCCACTATCAATAGGGAATTTTTCAAGTATGAAATTTCCCAATGGTGAAATTTCCAACATTTATAAGTCTAAGAAATTTTGAGGTTTACACAGGACAGGAAGAACTCTGGCTCATAAAAAGTTTCAGAGTAGCAGTTGACACCTAATGTGATCTAGGGCATCTTAACCTCTCTAGGGCT
Source organism: Monodelphis domestica (assembly GCF_027887165.1). Lineage (NCBI taxonomy): Eukaryota > Metazoa > Chordata > Mammalia > Didelphimorphia > Didelphidae > Monodelphis > Monodelphis domestica. The sequence goes on from NC_077230.1 coordinate 426,431,707, forward strand.
ATCTCTGGATACAACTGACTTCAGTTCCCTGGAAAGATCAGGAAATGTCCAATTAAACAGAAAATCCTGAAAATCCAAAGAGAATTTAATAAAATCAAAAGAAAAAATGCAGAATTAAATAAATCTAGGATCTGTTTTTTTTTTTTAATAAAAATACAACTAAATAGATGACTCATTGGTTAATTTCATTAATGAAAGAGGAAAACATATTTACCAAAAGCAAAAATGAAAAGGATGAATGAGTTAGCAATGAAGTTGAAATTAAGGAAATTCTGAGCAATTATTTTGAGCAATTATGTACCAGCCATAACTCAGAAACAAAGAGTCATTGAAGGGTTACATCTAAAAAGCAAATCGGGAAAGGCTTTACAAAGTTATAATTGTGGATTGTCTTATGGCTCAATTAATATGGAAAGGCATAGAATATGTGGTTTCAGGTTTAGGATGGTATCCTCATGAAATCTGGGTACCCATTGCTAAAGATATACTACAGAAATATTTAGTCTTTACTATTAGCATACCCCATTACTATTACCACCTACACTCCACAAGGTTAATTTTCTTTTTTGTCCCAACATCCTGTTGTTTTTCCTAGTGTTCTAAGAGATCTTCCAGTATCAGGACCTAATGTTTATGTTGATGCGAATGCTAGTTATAAGGCAGGAGTATACAAGGAAGGTAGCTACCTGTCATTTTTACCACTCCTTTTTCTTCTACCCAACAAAATGAATTAACAGCTGTTTTGCTAGAATTTTGGTTATTTCAGGAGCCTTTCAACCTCATAATGGACTTTAAATATGTTTTTCAGTCTTTGCAAGGTGTAGAACAAGCTGTCATCAGATCTACTCAAAGCAATGTACAAATGTTATTCTGTAAATTACAAACTGTCATATGTATGACAATGGACACATCCAGTGTATGCCATGCATGTACGCAGTCATACCAATTTACCTGGACCTATTTTTAAAGGAAATGATATCATAGATCAAGCTTTGATTGTTCAATGTTATCTAACTGATATGCAATTAGCTGAGGAATCCATCATAGATTTCACCAAAATAGTACTGCTTTAGGCCAAATGTTCCAACTCACTAAAGATCAAGCCAGGAGTATTGTTAAAAAGTGTCCTAATTGTGTTCCAAACCATCCCCCAATGTATATTGGTGTGAATCCCAGAGGCTTAAGTAGTACAGATATACGGCAAATGGATGTGACTCACAAACCGTCCTTTGGACGACTTAAATATATCCATGTCACTGTGGATACTTATTCAGGGTTTTTATGGGCTTACTTTTCAGATGCCTGGTCCCCCCAGAACATTTAAAACAGATAATGGACCTGCTTATACTTCCAAACAACTTTTTCTTTTTTGTAAAACTTGGGATATTCAACACCTCACAGGTATCCCATACATTCCACAAGGACAAGCTATTGTGGAGCATAGTAATCAAATACTAAAAATGTTTCTTTTAAAACAAAAAGGGGGAGACAGCACCCCACATCAACGATCGGCAATAACTGTATATAGTATAAATAATTTGATCTTTACTTCCAATAATATATCCAGAGCTGAAAATTTTTTCTCTGCATTTTCTTATGAACGAAATTGAGGTACCACTACTCCTGTATTCCCTGCTACAGAAGAAAAAATTGTCATATGGAAAGATGATGATCAATCCTGGCAAGGACATCACCCAGTGGTCCTGCAAGGCCAAGGCTTTGTTTGTGGCTCCACAGGTAAAGACAGTGTATGGCTCCCTTCCTGCTGAGTTCAAGAGACTGACTGACCATAAAGAGAAGGACGAGAAGAGGACTCCGGAAGCCTCACAAGGAGACTCGACTACGTCTCAATAAGATACTGACTCTTCTACTTCTATTCCAGAATTTAAGTACAGCTGCTGGAATAAAGAGATGGGTTTTTTGGGAACAACCACCTTGGGTAGAGTTGTGTCGGCATGGGACACACTTTACCGTAAGTCATCTTATATACAAAAACTAATTCTGATATTCCTGGCATTTACCATTTTGAGAGACAAGCTAAGGACAATAATCAGGCCAATAATTGTTTGTGTCTTTCAATTGGACTGGACTAGTTGAGGCACCCCCAGTGTGCCTCACACGAGACCATCCTGAATGCCTGCCCCTCAGATCTCTGCAGGCGCATTATTATGGTCATCCTGACCTGTCAGACTCTTTCTGGATAGGATCTTATCGTGTAGACAAAGGGGTAAAATATAAAGGGTACAGCCAACTGCAATATTTAGTTTGGCTAGGGGAATCTTGTGATGGTACTTGGGGACAAGAAATACCTATTTGTCCTTCTGTGATGGAATATGAACAAAGAGACACTGTTAATATGTTTCCTCCCTTGCTATTGTGTAGATCTAAAAGGGCACCATGTATTCATTGGAAAAATATGATTTGGGTATCTTGGCATAACGACACGAGGTGTATTGGAAAGAAACTGGATTCTTATGAATTTCATGATAGTTTTATAGGAGGATACAGCTTGCCTTTGTGGGTGATGCCCCCAGAGCTAATTGGTTACGTTCTGCTAATTTCATACAGATTTTGATTGATTATGGAAAGACAGCCCTGGCATTGGATAAAGTAAATATGTATCACTATGTTAATGTTTCTAATAATGGAAAAGTCCAAAAACCAGTAAATACAAGTGTTACATTAGACGTTCAGACTTGCCTAACAGGGGGATATGCTTTTATACCTACAGTAAATAATCATCCTGAAGCTGAACATTACTGAAATAACAAGCAAAAGAGTTAGATATTTGAATATTGGAATGTAACCTGTAGCAACTGTAGGGTCAGTTACTGTGTAGGATCACAGGTGGATGGGCCTGTCTTAATCATTAAGTGACCACGCATGGCCCTTTTTGCCACTGAACATAAAGATTCATGGTATGGTAGCCCAGGGGACCAAATTCTTTATGTATTACAACAAAAAATAAGACCACAACATAAACGATGTATTACTTGTATTGCATTAGGCATAGTAGCATTAGTTTCTTCATTGGCTTCTACTATAATAGATTCTGTATCTTTAGCACAATCAGTATCTAACTTACATTCTCTTGAGAATGACGCCAACCATTTGAAAGCATTGGCTACAAATGTAACCTCAGCATTAGAAAGAGAAAAAGAAATTGATACAAGTTTTTACAAAAGTATTATGATGTTACAGAAAAATATAACTGATCTAACAAATGAAGTAGAATATGTCATTGAAAACACACATGAAATGTGATTATAGATATACTGCATTTTGCTTACTATATAAGAGTAAATAATGACACAAAAACATTGGAAAAAAATTAAATTACAATTACAGGAATTATGGGACCATGAAAACATGACCAAATATATTAACAATCTCAGTATATTAATTCAGAATATTGATTCATCCTTTCAGGAGGATCTCTAACCACAGCATATCGCAGATTCTTTGTATAATTGGATTGAAACATAAAAAAGATTGTTTTCCTCCTTATTTCATGATATGACTCTTCTTGTAGTTGGTGCACTTGTGATTTTGTTTATCTGCTTATGCTTGCATTGTTTGCTAAAAGTTTAATTACTAGTTTTGCTGAATTGCAAAAAAACTATTAATGGGATCCTGTACCAAAAGGAATTTGATGTCTTAAAAATAAATGGGGAATTGCAGTGAACCTTCCAGGAACCCATGAGAAAAAATTCCTCTTCCCAGGTGTTTGACACAAACTATTCCTGCTGAGTACACCAAAAAATAGAAATCTCAGTTCAAGGCTGCATAAACAATTCCAAGATCTCCTGAGAACGGGTTAACTCCCCTGTTCACATTCTGGGGAGGATTGGGGAGAATAGATTGTTTCTCTTGAGGAGAACTTTAAATCTTGCGTGCTGCATACAATAAACGTTCATTATCCCTGCTTTGATAATGTTGCAGTCTTTCTTTCTTGAAACGTTTTAGCAGTCCCCTATTGCAACTCCTTAGAAGTCCCAGGCAGTTTTCTAATACGCAGTTCCCTCAATTGATCTTCAGAGACTCTAGACCCCTCAAAAATCTGGCTGAACATTCCCCAGTTCACTGTTGCCACTTGTAAATTGTGTCATCTAGAACCAAATACAATAATCCAAGTGCCATCTGATTGTACAGAAAGACAGCTATCTCCTTATTCTTCGAAGTGGACATGCTTCTCTTAAGACTGCATTAGTGGTTGGGGTAGTTGTGTAGCTCAGTGGATTGAGAGCCAGGCCTAGAGATCAGAAGTTCTGGGATCAAATCTGACCTCAAATAATTCAAAGATATATGACCTTGGGCCACTCATTTAACCTCCATTGCACAGCATGGATTCTAATGCTAATAGGGAAGGATTAAAAAAAGTATACATTATGTTTTTTCAACTACCCTGTTACCTTCCCACTGATAATAAGTTTGTGGATCTCTCAATCATCCCCAACATCTCTTTATGCAATCCAACATGGCATTAATAGTCTGTATCCAAATTCTCTTTTTTTTTTTTTTAGTTTTTAGTTTTTAAACATTACTTTATTTGGTCATTTTCATACATTATTCATTGGAATCAGAGATCATTTTCTTTTCCTCACCTCCCCTTCCACCAACCCTCCCCAAGTCAACGTGTGATTCCACTGGGTATCACATGTGCCCTTGCTCCGAACCCTATTCCTTGCTGTTGGTATTTGCATTAGGGTGCTCATTTAGCATTTCTCCTCAATCATATCCCCTCAACAACTGTAGTCAAGTAGTTGCCTTTCCTCCGTGTTTTTACTCCCACACTTTGTCACACATTATTTCTTTTTTTCTTTCCAGTTTCAAAATTATGCCTTCTGCTTCTCTGTAGAATTAGTAGAACATTAATGGTCATGATTTAAAAAACTCTTTACAGATATTATTTCATTTGATCCAAGTCACTCATAGAAACATTGAACAGAATGAGTTCAAGAAAAGAAACTTCAGAAGATTTATCTGAACTGATACAGAATGAAGTGAGTAGAACCAAGAGATAATATATACAATACCAACATTGTTCTGAAGGCAAACAACTTGGAAACCCATGGGACCTCTCATCACTGCACTAACCAACCAGGACTGCAGAAGACCCATGATGAAATAAGTTACTCACTTTCTACAAAAAGCTATAGACTTCCTATGAAATCAGCTGCCTCTCTTCAGAAATGGGATGGACTGAGGGTGTAAGTTGCAACACATATTTTTTGAGCTCTGAAATTAGTTTTCCTTGATTGTCCATGCGGCATCATACATGTATTTTAATCTTGAAACAATTATTAATATGTAAATATTGCAACTTATGTGCTCATGTACCGGATTCATAGGCTTATTAGTCTTGATCATTGCATTTAATAGGTACTGTATTAATTCTGACTACTCTCCAAATCTACAGTCCAAAAATAAGAAGAATTCCCAGGTAAGCTGCCATAGGGTCCTAGTTCACACCTTGTCTGACCAGATTCCATACCAGGTCACATGTTTGAATAAACCACTCCTATTTGATCTTGTGGTAGTCAGTTGAACCAATGTTAAGTCTTGTGCCTTGTAAAATGATCATTAGCTACCTCCATTCCCCATTCCTTGATCCTCCAATAAAAGATTGAGGACATATATAGTTCACTCTCTCTTTCTCTCTACCACCATCAGAGGAGCACACAGGCTGGATCCCAAGCTCTTGAAGCCTTGTCTCTGAGTCTCTCTTCCTTTGTTCTACTTCCTTTTTCTCTATATCCCCTTCACCCATTTTCTCTCAGTATCTAACTCTCCTTCTCAGGTGTCCACCTAGGAATATATTAATTTGTGGCTACAGGCAGGCACAACTCATACCTGTCCCAAAGATTTTAGTTTTCATTACTGGTAGAAGGTAGAAGGGGGACAGAAAATAGATTTTAGTTAATTGGAAAAAAATAAATTAAGAAAAAGCTCTTTTCAACCACGGGTGTCAAATACATAGCCTGCAACATTCTCAGGTGCTGCATGAACCAGGGGAAAAGGTAATTGGAAAATAGTTAACAAAAGAAAATGACACAGAGATAATTATATGATGATTTAAAATGTGTGCTTTCATCATCCTCATGTACAGATTGAGGCCAATAAAAAATCATTCCTCCTCTGAAGTATATCCTGTTGGTGTCTGACTTCCCCAAGGTCACTTCCCCAATTCACAATTCTATCTCTCCCCCCTGCTCTCCATTCAGAACATTCCTAGAGGTAGGGACAGGAAGTTGGGATACCCCTAAGGTTTGTAACAATAAAACTACATGAAATAAAAGGAAACTAAGGCCAGAGATGATCTCTCTATGGTCCTGCTGTACATTAATGTGATTATGGGAATGGAGGGTCTGTCATCTGTACATAGGAAAGTCAGACCAGTGAATTAATTGGGCAGCAGGAATTCTACAGTGGATCCAGCTACTGAATGCTAAAGCCAATAGATCAGAACCAGGCTTCACAAGAGACATGCTTCCATGTGGCATTTAATGCCACAAAGAGGAAAATATATGTCCAATGGTGAATCTCTTTGTGTGAAAGGAGACAAAGTTTATATCTTCCTTTCCATCTCCAGAATTTCCCTACCAAGGGGAATCAAGGCCAGCCCCATTGCATGACCATAGCTTATACTCCAACCAAGACTAGAAATATTCCGTGGTTCCACAGCACCAAGGGAAAGGGATTGAAGGAAAGAGTATTGGGCAGTCATTGAACCTGCGGTCCTAGAATTTGGGAGATGAAGAAGGTTGTATATCACTAGGACAGAAGAGAATAATACAATATCAATAACAAGGATGATGAAGACAACTCACATGCTTTTTATACCTACCATATAAAAAGGACCTTTACTCAGAGAATGCTATTATATACAGAGAAAATGTAATTCATTTTTCCAGATAAAGAAACTGACGCCTCAAAAGGAGGAGTCATTTACTACACAGAGAGTAGACAGAAAAGAAAGGATTTTATCCAAGTTTTATGATTCTGAGCTCAGGGCTCTTTCTACCACAATGCACTGTGCCATGGGACCGGGGGGGGGGGGGAGAGTGTCACTTTTGTCTATTTCTGTCATGCCAGGGAAAGAGAGAGCCCCACACAAAGTTGGGGGCCCAATCCAGATACTCACCATAGATTATAATATTTTTGGTTGCAGTACATGTCAAACCCGTGAATGAGTTAGATGCAGTACAGGTATAAGTGCCAGCATCACTCAGGGATGCAATAATAGAAAATGTGGCTGAGTTGCTGACTGGTTGTCCATTGTGTAACCAAGTGAATTGTGCTGCAGGGTTAGAATCAGCAACACAGCTCAAGGTAATATTTGCAGCAGTAGGGTACTCATCTGCTGAATGTACAATTGTGGCGATATCTGGGCCATCTGGAAGAAAGAGAAGGATTCCATATTGAGATTATGGCAGAAATAAGGGGGTATCTCCTGGTCTATAACCCATCACCAAGAACCACTGTGTCTCCCTGATCCTCCTTTGAGCTGGGAAATTCACAACTCATCTTCTACTTTTCCAGTGTGGATCTGAACATGGAATATCTTAGGGCTTTCTCCATTTCAGCACCCTGGATGGCCACCCTCCACCAGAACACATGACAAGGTCAATTTGGGCTCCCTAAAGATGAAAGGGTTTGGGAGCCTCAGAGCCTAGCTCTTTAGCTCTCTGAGGAGGGATGGAATTAGCCTGGCCTCTAGGAACACACCACCAAGCTATAAGCAGGCACCATATAGGAAGAACAAATTTACTCACAGGCAACATCCAGTGTGAATGGATCACTCCTATTGTGATAAAATGGGTTCTCGATTTCACACACATAGGGCCCTTTGTTAAAGCTTCTTGTGAGACTGCGGAGAGTGAGTGTCCTCCTATCTAGCGACAGCTGTATCCTGCGACCAGCTGGGGCAACTCCGTTTATGAACCACTTGTAAGCGTGAATTTGACCTGTAGCATAGCAGGTCAATGAGAAGTCTTTGGTCTCCACTTCAGTATTGTTGGAGGTGAGAATGGTAGGTTTGGACAGTGGCGCTGTGCAGAGAATAGACAGAAAATGACTGTGTTGGTTCTTTTTCTTACCTTATAACCAAATAAGTGGATTGGAAGTGGCCTGTTTAAGACCTTGGCAAGGCAGGAGGCCAGAGACCAAAAACCTGTGATTTCAATGGCAAGGACACCCCTTTCTCTGGTGCAGATCACAACTCCTCCAGGCCTTAGGAAAAGTTCAGCTTCAGTTCCTGTGGCTGACAAAGACATTCACATGGAGCCCAAGCCCTGGGTGCTCAGTCTTTCTGGGCTGAGGCAAGTAGGACTGGGGATGACAGACCCCAGACAGAAAAATCTGGGGAGATTTAATTGCATCTATCCAGCAATTCACTGAAGCACTATCACTATTAGAACAACTTGAAGAAGAACCTGAAAAGATTCAAGTTGTAACTTCTATGTGTGACATACCCACAGATATACCACAAGGGGTGTTTGCAAAATATCAAAATGATATGAGTTAGATTAAATCTATTACTCCTGTTAGGATTGAGGTCAGGGAAGGAATACCATCTAAGATACCACAATACAAATTGAGTAGAGAAGCGAGAGAAGAGATAACACCTATCATAAATAGTTTGCTTGAGCAAGGTATATTGAGACCTATGGTATCTGAATACATTTACCCAATATTAGCTATTAAAAAGAATAAGCTAAATGAAGATGGAACTCCTGCCTGGAGATTTGTGATGGATTTAAGGGCTGTGAATAATTTTATATGAAAAAAAAAACACACTATAACACCATCTCCAGACAATATCACAACTCAAATACCTGCAGAGTCTAGGTGGTACACAGTGTTGGACCTGAGCAACGCTTGCTTCACTATACTGTTGCACCTTGATTCTCAAAATATTTTTGCTTTCCAATGGAGACAAACCCAGCTGTGCTATGCAAGATTAGTGCAAGGATGTTGCGAGTCTGCTTCAATATTTTGTCAACTGTTGCAGAGAGATCTAGCTACCATAACTTTCAAACATAGCATATTGATACACTATGTGGATGATTTGTTGCTAGCATCTCCTGACCCTAAAACATGTTTGGAAGATTCAAAGAAATTATTGATAGAACCTTATGAGAGGGGACATAAAGTTTCTAAAAAGAAGATTCAATGGGTCCTACCAACAGTTGAATATTTAGGATTTGTCCTGGAGGGGGACACCAGGAAAATATCTAATAAAAGGAAGGCAGACATACAGAAGCTAGGCACCCCTAGATCTAAGGAAGAACTTAAGAGCTTTTCTGGCGGTTGCTGGTTTCTCAAGGCAGTACATAGTAGGATATTCTCATATTTCCAAGTGCTTGATTGATATGACAAAGAAAGATATTAAAGAACCATTGCAATTAAATAAAGAACATTTACATGCTTTGTCACAGTTGAGAGGAGCTATTTTATCAGTTCCAATTTTGGGAATACTTGATTATATGAAAGAATTTCACTTGTATGTCCATGAAGCAAAAGGTGTTGCTTCTGGAATATTAGCACAGTATTTTGGATTAAATCTGAGGGCTATTGCATTTTACAGTCCTATCCTTGACACGGTTGCACAAGGAATGGTTCATTGCCTCAGGAGCTTAGTAGCTACAGCTCTAATGGTCAAGAAGTCATATGATATAGTACTAGGATGTAAATTGCATGTGTATTCCGCACATCAAATTGAAAAACTGTTATGGTCGCAGAATATGCATTCATTCACCGATGCAAGAATATCCCAGTATGAAGTCATTTTGTTAGGCAATTATAACAACACAATTCATAGATATGCACCATCGAACCCAGAAACTCTAATCCCTGATTTGCCAATGGATGGAGAAGTATTGCATGATTGGGATCAGATAGTGGAACTCATGCATAGGCCAAATGAATGCCTTAAAGATACACCTCTTATGGATCCAGAAATAGAGTTATACATGGATGAATCCTCTTATGTTCATGATGGGAGAAAATTCACAGGGGCAGCAGTTGTTGACAATGACAAAACTCTTTGGCATGCATCACTGCCAAGCCATGTCGGCACTTAGGGAGGATCATGGCCCTAGAATTAGCTAGAGGGAAAAGAGCTAATATTTTTTCTGGATTCACAATATGCTTTCTCCTCGTACATCATACATATGGTAAAACAGAGGGCATAAAATTCAGCTTGGAAACCAATTGCATATCGCAATCTGATAGATCATATCATAAGTGCTGTAGACTTTCCTAAAGAGGTGGCCATAATCCATTTTAAGGCACACACTCATGGGACGGACAGAATACCCCTAGGGAATGACTGAGCAGGCACAACATCAAAGTACGCTGCTAGGTTCGATCCTCACCATGTGCTGAATTTCTCTCTGATCAAAAGGCATGATCTCACTGAAGCCTAGGATGGAGAAGAGATGCAGTCATGGAAAGAGCAGCTAGGTACTAAACTAATCAAGGGTGTCTGGATTGCTCAAGGGGGTAAACCTATTCTCCCTAAAAAGTTATATCAACATCTATGCACTGTAAGTCATGCAGAAGGACATTATGGAGTGCAAGGGATTCTGGATACCATAAAGAGATATTGGACAGCACCAGGAATTACAAAAAATACCATTAGAACTTGTCAGGCATGTGAAACATGCAAGAGATATAATCAAGGACATTTTAAGAGTGCTGCATTGGGAAGCAGACCACTCAGCTATATGCTTTTTCAGTGTATTCAAATTGATTATATCAACATGCCTAGAGACAAGGGATACAAATATGCATTGGTGATTATGGATAAATTGACTAGATGGGTTGAGGCATGTCCATCCAAGAAAAGTGACACTGCTACGGTAGTGAGATTTCTATTAAAGGAGATTATACCTAGACATGGCATTCCTGATACCATAGATTCGGACAAGGGGTCTCACTTTGCTTCCCAGATTCTAAAAGTAATCTACAAGAATTTAGGGATTAAGTGCAATTACCATTCAGTATATCGACCCCAAGGTTCCAGGCAGGTCAAGCGTATGAACAAAGAACTGAAAACATAAATAGGCAAACTCTGTTCAGAAACACATTTAAAATGGACAGATGTTTTGCCTCTTGATTTGTTCAATATTAGAACCAGGCTTAGGACTGACCTGCATTATATCACCTTTTGAAATGCTACATGGTCAGCCACTTTGGCATGGTAGGACAGTAAGACCACCTTACTTGTCCATCTTAAGAGGGGAATGTGTTCTTCATGAATACTTAAAACAGATACAACGTAGGATTGAAGAACTAAGGAAACTGGGTTTGCTTGGGCAAAGAATACCACTAGATTTTTCATTGCATGAGATAAAACCAGGTGATAAGCTATATGTCAAGAACCTTAATAGAGAATCTCCTACAGAATCAAGATGGATCAGACCAACTAAGGTCATAATGACAATCCCAACATCTATAAAGGTTGATCAAAGAGATCCATAGTTCCATACTTCACATGTGAAATTGCATCACACCCATAATGTTGATTAGCTCTGGGAATATAATCAATAAGCAATGACCGTCCCTACTGACAACACATGAAAGGACATGACTACTTGCCACCAGAATACAGACAAGAGAGTCCTACATATGTTAACATGATTAAGTGATAGCACCCCTGGAGCAAATGCAGCCAGTGTTGCAGCCAAAAGAATAGCATTAGAAGCCTTAGAAAAAGCCTCGATATATTTCTATACAAAGTCTCTGCCAAGAACTAAGTACAGTAAACATTCAATAAATCTTCTAGTGAAAAGTGAAAGAACAAGAATTAGCAAACTTGAAATCACTATTTTTAACAAAATCCTGAGAACCTATGCATAATGGTCACACCCATCTGTGAAAAAACATATGTAGACCTTACTTGCTTTTCACGAAGATATACATATGCAAAGCTTACCTCCATGCACGAAGAGAATACATGTAAATCTTACCTGCAGACATAAAGATTGATAAATTCTGACAAACATTCATGAAGATTTCGACTTACTTCCATGCAAATATACTTTTCACTCTTATTTGCACACACATAAAAATGTCACATGCATACATGTTTGTGGTTTGTTCGTGTGTTCTGGGTTCCTGATTGATTATTCCAGTGGATCCTGATTTGAAGACCACATCTTCAATCAAGACTGGAAGATGGCAACTGGCATGCAGACCAGACAGAGGACCAGAGAGTAAGAAAGATTTTATGCAAACATCGTTAAAGGACATGGTAGGACTTTGGAACTTTGGAATTTTGGAACTTTTGATCATGAGGGTATGTAAGAATGCATAATACATGTTACCTCACATATATGCACATATATGCACACATCCTACATAGAATACACTTTAGTAAGATATCTCATAGAATGGGTAAGTACATAACATGCATAGTGGCATAACAAAAGACACATTGATACAAATTTCTGTGGAAAATTCAAAGATTTCTTTTCTGCATGAGTTTGCACAGAAATATAGTATGATGTACATATGTCAATGTGTATGGATCCTATGTACACATGTAAATTACTATTGACTAATGAGCTAACTTTATTTGAGTAATTTATTAATATTCTAACTACTAACATTAGTGACAGCCTAGTGAATTTGTTTAAGTCTTAGGAAAGTAGACATAGAAGTTCTGAAGTATAGAATTTACATTGCATTATGATTGTAGGTTAGCATTTGTTAATGACAGTAAACTTTTCTTAGTGACTATATAGACATTAGGAATTAGGATATTTGCATATTCTTAATGTTAGTGAAATTGTTGGATTGATTTGACAAATGTTACAGGATTTGTTATGTGAAACTATATTCATGTAAATCCCTTACCTAAACCATTTTCCTATACGATTCTTAGCTTAACATCTATGTAGATAGAATAGTTAAGTTAGGATTTTTTTATCTGGGGGTGGCTAAGGGAATACTTAAGATAGCACAGGGTGAAGAATAGATAGATAGAATTAATAAGTGTAAGTATCATTGAAAAATGCAAGTTGATTTTTTTGGAGAATAAAAGGGGGGATTGTGGAAGAGGCATGAAGAAAGAGAGGATTTGCAGGACAAGCCAAGCATGCAGATCAAACTGGGGACATGATCTGCAAAATCAAGGTGAAGATTCCAAAAGGAATGTTCCGAGGAGTAGGCAGTTGGGAGCCTGGACAGCGGAGAGAAACTGGGAGTTTGGGGTTCTCTCTTGGAGTGACTGACCAAGAGAGAAATCTCTTCTCTGGATTCCTGATCAAGAGAGCCTGGCTTTTCCTGACAGGCAGAGAGAAAGACCTTTGTGGTTTTTTGAAAGAGTCTGGACTTGAATTACTCAAGCAGAGATTATCTGACTGGAGAAGGAAGATTTAACAGTTATCTTCCATCTCTCTGGCTGTCTCTGTGTCACAATTGTGACTAGACTGACATTTCCTAAACCCTTCTTAATTCTCCTTGTAGGTTAGGGACAAACTTCATCCCTCTCACCTCAATCCACATTCTGTTTGTTACCAATAAACCCTTTACCTGAGAAAAGAAGAGTAAAGAATATTTCTCTGAAATCGCATAGTTCCCCTGGGTTACTTAGAAGGTGGCTGACTAAGACCAGGGGAGGGGAAAGGGTAGCAGGAGGGCTTCAGGTGTAAGACTGGGAGGTGAAGGGTGGAGAGTAGAAAATAGTTTGATTTATTAGCCTTTAGTGATCTTTAGGCAGCTCCAGAGTAATCCCCTCTAGCAGTATCTATCTCTCTAGCCTTATCTCTCATCTATCTCCATTATAACTAGGCAACCTCAGGTGTCCCCTAGTAGCAGCTCTCTAGTCACAAGCCAGAATATCCAGTTACCACAACCAGAAATATTTACACAGATTATCTCTTATATTACAAAATGGACTGGTGGGGAGGGAAGCAGTATAAGGGATGGAGAGGGTTGGGAGGTAGTTTTAAAAGACTTCCAAAAATAAGGAGGGAAATAAGAAGGGATGGGGTAGAAAGGGTAGTGAAATAAGGGAGGAAACTAGGAGGGCTGATTAAAAGTAGATTATAGAAGGAAATAGTGAACGAAGAAAAAGCAGAACTACAAGTAGAAAGCAAAATGTTGGGAAATACATATCTAGTAATCATAACTCTGAATGTGAATGGAATGAACAAATCCATAAAACACAAGCAAATAGTAGAGTGGATTAGAATCCAAAACCCTACCATATGCTGTCTACAAGAAACACACATGAGGAAGATAGATACGCATAGGGTGAAACTAAGAGGATGGAGCCAAATCTATTGGGCATCAACTGATAAAGAGAAGGCAGGAGTCGCAATCATGATATCTGACAAAGCCAAAGCAAAGATAAATCTAGTTAAAAGAGATAGGGAAGGTAATTACATTGTAAACCTCAAATTTCCTTAGACTTATAAATGTTGGTAATTTCACCATTGGGATATTTCATACTTGGAAAATTTCTTACTGATAGTCTATTGGAATGGGAACCCCATTGGCATGGGAGGTTCCTTCTCTTCCCTTCTTAAGATTACTTTAGGACAGAAACCCTTTGCTGAACAATGGAAAGGACTTTGACCTATGCTTGAGCATAGAACAGGAATTTCTTTGAGTCTTGATTGATTTTAGAATTGATACAATGGAGATACTCCACCCTATTCAGTCCTAATAGGATTGAGTAAGGGCTGCAGCCTAGATCAAAATTTAATTATTCCAATCTCTACCATACTCAAGTTAACAGGATTTAGAAAGGGCTGTAACAAAAGAGTAAAGATTTAATCATTTGAAAAATATGACCTTCAACAGACATGTGCAAAAGCCAGAAACCTCTGGGCGGTCCTGTGTTAAGCGAGAGCCTCCATTGACAGGGAAATTGATGAAGAGTGATTGGTAGATGTGAGGACTGAGGGGAGGCAACTTGGATGGTTTCCTTAAAGATAGGAGGGTCTGGAGACTCGAGGGGAGGATTGAGTTTTTGGTCGGTGTGGTTCCTGGGCTCTGAGGAAGCTTGCTCTGAAGGAAGCTGAAGGTGGGGGCCTCTGAGACTGTTTCTCCATTTTGGACACGTGAGTGAAAGAGACTGATCTCTTTTCTTTGCCCCAGCTATCTAAGGGCTTGGGCCTTTTGGCCCAGCCTAAACAGAAGGGGTATTTAAGCCCTATTCCCTTCTCTCCCCTTTCTCTCTCTATATATATCTCTAATTCCTTTCTTGCTCCTATTGTAATTAAACTCCAAAAAAGGCTGACGGCTGACTTGAGTTTTTCATTTAGGAATTACATAGCTGATTCCTTGGCGACCTTAAATTAATATATATCAGTCTTTTAAAGTGATTCCCTTGTAACATTGTGGCTGACCACACGGGAGTCTAAAGTATCCTCTCAATAAAACTTTTGAAATTCCTTGCCTTTTTACTATACTGTCTCACCTCTTAGTCTTTTTTTTTTTAACAAAAAACTTGGCTTAAAGACACAGCTGCTAGAACACGTGAGTATAAAAAACTTTTTCTCTTTTCTCCTTAAGTTAAATTGGAATCAGCAGTTTTTTTTCTTTTTCTTCCCTTTAATCTTAAGGGACAGCTGGGTAGCTCAGCGGATTGAGAGCCAGGCCTAGAGACAGAAGGTCCTGGGTTCAAATCGGAACTCAGATACTTCCCAGCTGTGTGACTCTGATAGACAGAAAACAGCTGTTTTAAATCTCAGCAACAGGACTCTAAAGTCCTGGCTGGAAGAACTGTTTCTAAATATCCTTTCCCTTAAGGAACAACTTCCTGCATTAAAAAAAAAACCCTGTGGAAAGTTTGTTGCTTTGCCCTGCTCCCCACGTGTTTTGTGAAATTACAAAATATATATATAAAAATGAGTACTACATTCTTTGACAATTATATGGCAGCTGAAGAAGTAGGGGCATTGAGGAATGCAGGATACCTCCAAATTTTTATATTAATAGGTACTGTCATTTTTGTACTCCTCAATACTATATTTAGAGATGAAAAAATAAAAAATATTGAGGATAAAATAAAACAAAATGAGAATAAAATAAAACAAAATGAGGATAAAATAAAACAAAATGAGGATAAAATAAAACAAAATGAGGATAAAATAAAACAAAATGAGGATAAAATAGAAAATATTGAGGATAAAATAGAAAATGTTGAGGATAAAATAGAGAAAAATGAGGATAAAATAGAAAATATTGAGGATAAAATAGAAAATATTGAGGATAAAATAGAAAAAATTGAGGATACAATAGAAAAACTTGAGGATAAAATAGGAAATATTGAGAATAAAATAGGAAATATTGAGGATAAAATGGGAAATATGGAAGATAAAATAGGAAAAATTGAGGATAAAATGCAAGCCCAATTAGAAGATCTAAAAAGTTTCTTACAGGATCAATGGGCAAACAACCACTCTACCAGAAACAGACCTGTTTCTGAACCTTTGAATGAGGAAATTTCCTTCCCTGAAATAGAGATGGAAAACACCTTCCCTATAGCCCACTTAACAGACTGCTTCTCTCGTGTAGTGCAAATCTTGTCTGAATTTAATCCCCAAAACCCTTCCCCTGCAATCCCAGCTTCTCATGTTCCTTCTCCTACAGAAAACCAAATTCCAATGCAAGAGAGATCTTGTCCTCCTAGAGAAACCTGTCCTTGTCAAACTGACCCACAGGTGCAAAATCCAACTAGAGGCCTGTTTCCTCTAAGAGAAGTACCTGAAATAGGACGAAATGGGGATGTGGTGACTTTAAGACATAGGATACCGTTTACTCCCCAAGAAATAAATGAATTTACATGAAATATCCCCACATATGAACAAGATCCTTTTCTAGTAACAAAAAAGATGGGAGACATATTTTTTCAGTATAATCCGTCTTACAAGACGTTGAGAGCTTACTACAGGCTTTTTTAAGTGAACGTGAAAAAAATAAAATAATTGCTCATGTCAACAAAACCCGGGGGCGTAATGCAGCACATTGGCCATCTCAGGATCCCGAATGGGACTATAATAATCCCGAGGATTATCTACAACTATACCGTTGTAGAGAGGCCATCCTCACGGCCATGAAGGAATGTGCAGACAGTACAGATAAGTGGATGGAACTGGAAAAAATAAAGCAAAAGGAAAATGAAACACCCTCCAGATTTATGGACAGAATTATTGAGTTTGGGGACAGATACTTAGATTGGGACTTAACTAAAGAGAATAGTTTAAGACAAGTTAGAAGAATATTTGTAAACAATTCTTGCAAAGTAATTAAAAATTATTTTAAAACACAATGCCCAAGATGGTCAGATATGGACCTTGAAGAATTGCGAAAAACAGCTATATATGTTTTTAAGGGAAACGAAGAAAAGGAGAAAGAGAATAATGATGACATGGAGGAAATGAAGAAAAAAATGAGATATTTAATAGATAGGATAACTAAATTAGAAAGTGGGCATGATAATGAACCAACGACAATTGCCCCTCTCCAGAAATCCAATTATCAATCCATTACTTGCCACTTCTGTGAGAAGAAGGGCCACAAAATGATGGAATGTAGAACCTTTCTTAAGATGTTTGGAAGGAATACACAGTTTAATAATAGTTTTAGAAATAATAACTATAGAAATTATGATAATGGTTATAGAAACCAGAATTCTAGAAATTATAATAATGACTATGGAAATAACTATAATGAATATAGAAATAAGAACTTTAGAAACCAGAATTATAGAAATAGGAATTGGGAATTTAATGACAATGCTCAAATTGAAGAAAATTTTAATGATAATACTCAACAATATATGAGAAATGGCGCTCGTCCAAAAATTACTCGAGGTGCTAATGACCCTCAGAGAGGTGCCCTTCAGGAGGGTGCCCAGGGAACTTCCTAATATAATGAAGATGATTCTTCTTAGATTGTATTGATTTTGTTGATATTAATTAACCTTTTCCAGTTTTTTTTCTCCTCTCCAAATAGTAGGAAAGATGAATAAAGAACTTAAGACTATGATTGGAAAATTATGCACTGCGACCCATTTAAAATGGCCTGAAATTCTCCCTCTGGCCCTATTTTATCTTAGAAGCAGGCCTAGAGGAGACTTACATATTTCACCATTTGAGATGCTTTTTGGACATCCGCCTATACAGGCTAAGCCTTTCTCCCCGGCTTATACATCGCTATTAGGGGGAGATATTACTATTGCTTCCTATATACAGGAGTTACAGCACAAACTACGTGAACTTCATGAATCCGGAGCTGCAGTACAAGCTGGACCATTAGACTTTTCTCTGCATGACCTGAACCCAGGAGATAAAGTTTATATCAAGAATTTGAAGCGAACTGGAGCAACTGAACCTTCATGGGAAGGACCATTCCAAATATTATTAACTACTCCAACATCTATAAAGATTGGAGAAAGAGACTCTTGGATTCACTGCTCACATGTGAAGAAAGCATCTTCTGCTGAGACTGATTGACTCTATCCTATCATATAAATTGTGACTCTATCTTATCATAAGAATTGGAGATAATAATCCATAGACAAATGGATGCTGTTTTTTCTTTCAAGAATATATTGAATTACTGATTTTTTTTCTTATTTTTTCTTATTTCTTTTCTTTTATTTTTATCAGAATATTTGATTTTTTTCTCATTTTTTGTACTGAAGGTACACATAATTAATACTAATATTATTTTTCCCTGCAGTAATACAAGTTAATATATATACTCTTGCTATAATATCAATATATGCCTAAAAGCCTTAAACTATGGGAACCTGCCATTTATTGATAAAATATTATAGGACTGTGATTAATGTTTGTGTCTGATTCCAGGAAAAGGGATAAAAACAAGGAGCACAGACTAAACCTGAATAGTGCCAATAGAGCACACAAGAAATATTAAAGTGAGACTCAAGGTTGCGACGCTTAACTTATGTTTAAGTTGTAGGACTTCCTTGTATCTACACTCTTTACAAAGTACTCAAACAAGTACAAAGCTTGACTATCATGCTGGCTCCCTATATCTCTGAAGGAAAAAAATCAGACAAGGGAATGACATTTCCCCATCAAAATAGAATTCTAATTCTTTCCTTCTTATATTATGGCAACTTCCTGTAGTCTTGGCTACAAATGGCTAAGTGAAATATTACTGCATTCTGTCCTACATACTTGTGGGATAGAAATTACTTTAAACTGGACCTATACAAGGTCTATTTTGAGTTTTTCTTATGTTTTTGATTATTTTTTCTATTCTTTTGATAATTGACACATACAACCCCATAACTGAACATTGCATTCTGAGCTAAACTTGATATTTTTTTTTAAATACTTACTTCAGGGGGGATTGTATTTTAATTTAAAATCTAAGAATCTAAGAGTGGATTAGAATCCAAAACCCTACCATATGCTGTCTACAAGAAACACACATGAGGAAGATAGATACGCATAGGGTGAAACTAAGAGGATGGAGCCAAATCTATTGGGCATCAACTGATAAAGAGAAGGCAGGAGTCGCAATCATGATATCTGACAAACCCAAAGCAAAAATAAATCTAGTTAAAAGAGATAGGGAAGGTAATTACATCCAGATGAAAGGCAGTATAGACAACGAGGAAATATCAGTACTCAACATATATGCACCAAATGGCATAGAATCCAAATTTCTAAAGGAGAAACTAGTGGAGCTCAAGGATGAAATAGATAGGAAAACTATACTAGTGGGAGACCTGAACCTTCCTCTATCTGAACTAGATAAATCAAAACAAAAAATAAATGAGAAAGAGGTAAGAAAAGTGAATGAAATCCTAGAAAAATTATAGTTAGTTGATATATGGAGAAAAATAAATGGGGGCAAAAAGGAATACACATTCTTTTCAGAAGCACATGATACATTCACAAAAATTGACTATGTATTAGGGCACAAAAACATTGCAAACAAGTACAAAAGAGCAGAAATAATAAATGCAACCTTCTCAGATCACAATGCAATGAAAATAATAATTAGTAAGGGTACATGGAGAGGTAAATCAAAAATTAATTGGAAATTAAACAATACGAGTCTCCAAAACTGGTTAGTCAAAGAACAAAACATAGAAAAAATTAATTTCATTGAAGAAAATGACAATGATGAGACATCCTTTCAAAACCTATGGGATGCAGCCAAAGCAGTACTCAAGGGGAAATTTATATCCTTGAGTTAACAAATTAGGGAGGGCAGAGGTCAATGAATTGGGCATGCAAATTAAAAAAAATTGAAAGTGAACAAATTAAAAATCCTCAGATGAAGACTAAATTAGAGATCCTAAAAATCAAAGGAGAAATTAGTAAAATTGAAAGTCAAAGAACTATTGATTTAATAAATAAGACTAGGAGCTGATACTTTGAAAAAACAAAATACACAAAGTACTAGACCATCTAATTTAAAAAAGGAAAGAAGAAAACCAAATTGACAGCATCCAAGATGAAAAGGGAGACCTCACCTCTAATGAAGAGGAAATTAAGGCAATCATTAAAAGAATCATTATGCCCAATTATATGGCAGCAAATGTGGCAATCTAGGTGATATGGATGAATACTTAGAAAAATATAAATTACCTAGACTAACAGAGGAAGAAATTGGTTACCTAGACAACCCCACATCAGAAAAATATTGAACAAGCCATCAAATAATTTCCTAAGTAAAATCCCCAGGTCCAGAAGGATTCACAAATGAATTCTATCAAACATTCAAAAAACAACGTATCCCAATATTATACAAACTATTTGGCAGAATAAGCAAAGAAGGAGTTCTACCAAATTCATTTTACGACACAAATATGGTACTGATCCCAAAACCAGGCAGGTCAAAAACAGAGAAAGAAACATATAGATGAATCTCGCTAATGAATATAGATGCAAAACTCTTAAATAGGATCCTAGCAAAAATACTCCATCCAGTCATCACAAGGGTTATTCACTATGACCAGGTAGGATTCATACCAGGAATGCAAGAATGGTTCAATATTAGGAAAATATGAATCTTAAAACTGCTCAGACTCTACCTTGGAACATTTGGTTAAGGCTATTTCCCATTTAAAAATGGAGGTACTTGATCAGGAATGTACTGGGAATTTTAACATTACTCCACCCATACTTAGGCATACTTTAGGGGAAGATAAAGTTGTAAAACTCCTTACTGGAACAATGAAAAAGTCCCTAATTCATACTTACAGTGAGTCCAAAACCTTAAGCTAGGTCTATTTTTTGATCTAATACAAAATGGTACTAAGTTCCTATAAAGGTTAAATTAATCAGTAAAAGGTCAAGCAACTTACAAAAGGAAAGCATAACAAAAGAGGTGTGAAGTTTTAGTCTACTCAGAGAAGGTGATAACAAAAGAATATGTGAATTAAGAATGGTAAGTCCTGTGGAAAGCATCTACTGTGATTAGTAGATGTGAAAATTTAGGGGAGCTGACATAAGAGAAATTTTTCTTTAAAAGGAGATGCTTCTCTCAACTTAGGAGTTAGTTGGATCTCAGACTTGTTGGAGTAGCTGGGTCTCTGAACTTAGTTGGAATCTTGCTTGGAACAAAATCTTGTGGTGAGTGGATAAAAGACTGACTTAGTTTTCTCTCTTAAAGAGAAAGGCCTAGGCCATTTGGCCTAGGCCCTAGGCCTTTTCCTACTATTTCCTCTTACTCTGTCTCTCCTTTCCCTTAATTCCTTCATTCATTTTAATTAAAATCTCTATAAAACCCAATTGACTTGGGTATTTCATATTTGGGGTTTTTCCCATGGCAACAACTTATTTTTGATATAAAATCAAGACACTAAAATTATTTCTACAGTTTTGGCAATTCACAGTCTTGAACCCACATTTTCATGGTAACAAAAACCATCCACATAACTGACCATGTTAACAAGCAAACCAATAAAAATCACATGGTTATCTCAAAAGATGCAGAAAAAGCCTTTGATAAAATACAGCACCCATTTCTATTGAAAACACTAGAAAGTATAGGATAGAAGGGCCTTTCCTAAAAATAAAAAACAGTATAGATCTAAAATCATCAGCAACATCATCTGCAATGGAGATAAACTAGAAGCATTCCCAATAAGATCAGGAGTGAAACATGGATGCCCATTATCACTTCTATTATTTAACATTATACTAGAAACACTAACAGTAGCAATTAGAGAAGAAAAAGAAATTGAAGGTATTAAAATAGGCAATGAGGAGACCGAGCTATCACTCTTTGCAGATGATATGATGGTCTACCTTAGGTATCCTAGAGAATCAACCAAAAAGCTAGTGGAAATAATCAACAACTTTACCAAAGTTGCAGGATACAAAATAAACCCACATAAGTCATCAACATTTCTCTATATATCTCCAACACATCTCAGCAGCAAGAATTAGAAAGAGAAATACCATTTAAAATCACCTTAGACAATATAAAATACTTAGGAATCTATCTGCTGAGATAAACACAGGAACTTTATGAACACAACTAAAACACACTCTCCACACAATTAAAAATAGATCTAAACAATTGGAAAATCATTGGTTGCTCATGGGTAGGATAAGCTAACATAATCAAAATGACAATCCTGCCCAAATTAATTTACTTATTTAGTTCCATACCCAAAAAAAATTTTTACTGAGTTAGAAAAAAAACATAAAATTCATTTGGAAGAACAAAAGATCACAGATATCCAGGGAAATCATGAAAAAAAAATGCAAAGAAAGGAGCACTTGCAGTCGTAGATCTAAAACTATATTATAAAGCAGGGGTCATCAAAACAAGTTGGTACCGGCTAAGAGACAGAAAGTAGGATCAATGGAATAGACTAGGGGTAAATGACCTCAGCAAGACAGTCTATGATAAGTCCAAAGGTCCCAGTTTTGGGGACCAAAACCCACTATTTGATAAAAACTGCTGGCAAAATTGGAAGACTGTATGGGAGAGATTAGGTTTAGATCAACATCTCACACTCTACACCAAGGTAAACTCAGAATGGGTGAATGACCTGAATATAAAGAAGGAAACTATAAGTAAATTAGGTGCACACAGAATAGTATATTTGTCAGATTTTTGGGAAAGGAAAGACTTTAAAACCAAGTAAGAGCTAGAAAAAATCACAAAATGTAAAATCAATAATTTTGATTACATCAAGTTAAAAAGTTTTTGTACAAACAAAACTTATGCATCCAAAATTATAATGGAAGCAACAAATTGGGAAAAAATCTTCATTACAAAAACCCCTGACAAAGCACTAATTACTCAAATTTATAAAGAGCTAAATCAATTGTACAAAAAATCAAGCCATTCTCCAATTGATAAATGGGCAAGGAACATGAGTAAGCATCTTCCATATGAAGAAATCAAAACTATTATTAAGCACATGAAAAAGTTTTCTATATCACTTACAATCAGAGAAATGCAAATCAAAACAACTCTGAGTTATCAACTCACACCTAGCAGATTGGCTCATATGACAACAAAGCAAAGTAATGAATGCTGGTGGGGGTGTGGCAAAGTTGGGGCATTAATGCATTGCTGATGGAGTTGTGAATTGATCCAACCATTCTAGAGGGCAATTTGGAACTATGCCAAAAGGGCATTAAAGAACAGTCAGCAGTGATTCTGAACAACTTGGAGGAATCTATGAGAAAAAAACACTATCCACATTCAGAGGAAACACTATGGGAGTAAAAACATCCAAGAAAAACAACTGCTTGAATACATGGGATGAAGGGATATGGTTGGGGATGTAGACTCTAAATTAACATCCTTGTGCAAACAACAACATGGAAATAGGTTCTGATCAAGGACACAAGTAAGACCCAATGAAATTGCACATCAGCTGTGGGAAGGGTAGGTAGAGGGGAGGGAGGGAAATAAAGAGATTATTGTAACCAAAAAAAATTAAATTAATAAAAAAAGAAACGATAAACAAGGGGCAGCTGGGTAGCTCAGTGCATTGAGAACTAGGACTAGAGATGGGAGGTCCTGGGTTCAAATCTGAAAGAACTATACACAGTAACAGCAATATTGTACAAGGATCATCTGTGAAAACTTGGCTACTCTCAGTAATGTAATAATCTGGGACAATCCTGAAAGATTTATGACAGGGAATGTTATCCACTTCCAGAGAAAAAAAACTATTGGAGTTTCCTTTCATATTAGTATATTTGTGGTTTTATTTTGGAATTTGGTTACGTATAAATGTGCTCTTACTACAATGTCCCAAATGGAGTGTTTTGTACAACAATAAAAATACAAAAGAAAAATTAAGGAAAAAAGAATTAGTAGAACATTAATGGTCATGATTTACCAAGCTCTTTACAGATATTATTCCATTTGATCCCAAGTCACTCAAAGAAACACTGAACAGAATGAGTTCAAAAACAGAAACTTCAGATTTCTCTGAATTAATGCAGAATGAAGTGAGTAGAACCAAGAGGGTGATTTATACAATAACTACAGTGTTCCGAAGTCAAAGAACTTTGAAAAACTTGGGACCTCTGATCAATGCAGTGGCTAACAAGGATTGCAGAAAACCCATGATAATGGGTTACTCACTTTCTACAAAAACCTACAGACTTCCTATGAAATCAGCTGCCTCACTTCAGAAATGGGATGCAGTCAGGGTGTATGTTGCAACAGATATTTTTTGAGCATCAGAATTTGTTTTCTTTGATTGTCCATGTGGCATCATAGGTGTATTTTAATCTTGAAACAATTATTAATATATCAATAGTGCAACCTATATTCTTATATACCAGATTCATGGGCAAGTAGTTCTTGATCATTGTATTTAATAGGTACTGGATTAATTCTGACCACTCTCCAAATCTACAGTCCAAAAGTCAGAAGAATTCCTGGGTAGGCTGCCACAGGGTCCTAGTTCCCACCTTGTCAGGCCAGATTCCATACCAGGTCACATGTTTGAATGAACTCCTCCTCCTTGATCTAATGTTTGTCAGTTGAGCCAATGTTAACTCTTATGCCATGCTACATGATCATTAGCTACCTCCCATTCCCCATTCCTTGATCCTCCAATAAAAGATTGAGAAAATATGTAGTTTACTCTTTCTCTCTCTCTACTAGAATCAGAGGAGCACACATTAAGGCTTTTTAAGCCCTGTCTCTGAGTATTTCTTCTTTTATTATATTCCCTCTTTCTCTATATCCCCTTCACCCATTTTCCCTCAGTTCCTAACTCTCTTTCTCAGGTGTCCACCTAGGAATAGATTAATTCATGGCTACAGACAGTCACAACTCATACCTGTCCCAAAGATTTTAGTTTTCATTAGTGGTAGAAGGTAGAAGGGGGACAGAAAATAGATTTTAGTTAATTGGAAAAAAAAATAAATTAAGAAAAAGCTCTTTTCAACCACAGGTGTCAAATACATAGCCTGCAACATTCCCAGGTGCTTCATGATCCAGGGGAAAAGGTAATTGGAAAATAGTTAACAAAAGAAAATGACAAACAGATAATTATATGATAATTTAAAACGTGAGCTTTAGGCATCCTCATGTACAGATTGAGGCGAATAAAAAATCGACCCTCCTCTAAAGTATATGCTGTTCGTGTCCAATTCTTTCTCTCCCCGCTGCTCTCCATTCATAACATCCCCATAGTCTAGGAGAGGAAGTTGGGATACCCCTAAGGTTTGTAACAATAAAATTGCATGAAATAAAAGGAAACTAAGGCCAGAGATGATCTCTCTATGAACCTGCTGCCCATTAGTGTGATTATGAGACTGAAGGTTTTGTCATCGATACATAGGAATGTCAGACCAGTGAATTAATTGGGCATCAGGAATTCTACTGTGGACCCAGTTACTGGAGGCTAAAGCCAATCATCCCTTTACATGGATAAGAATCAGGTTTAATAGCAGCCATACTTTCATGTGACTTTTTATGCCACAAAGAGGAAAAATATAGGTGCAATGGTGAATCTCTGTGTGTGAAAGGAGACAAAGTTTACATCCTCTTTCCATCTCCAGAATATCCCTGCCAAACAGGATCAAGGCCAGCCCTGTTGCATGACCATAGCTTATACTCCAACCAAGAATTAAAAACATTCTGTGGGTCCATAGCACCAAGGGAAAGGGATGGAAGGAAAGATTATGGAGCAGTCATTCAACCTGCAGTCCTAGAAGTTGGGAGAAAAAGAAGGTTGTATGCTACTAGAACAGAAGAGAATAATACAATATCAATAACAAGGATGATGATGACAATTCACATGTTTTTGTGCCTAACATGTAAAAAGTATTTTCCCCACATAAAATCCTATTATATACAGAGCAAATATTATTCACTTTTCCAGATGAAGAAGCTGAGGATGTGAAAGGAGGAGACACACTTACCACACAGATAATAGAAAGAGGAGGAATGATTAAATCCAAGTTTCATGATTCTGAGTAGAAGGTTCCTTCTACCACAATGCATTGTGCCATGGGACCACGGAGGCAGAATGTCACTTATGTCTATTTCTCTCCATGTCTATTTCTGCCAGGGAAAGAGAGAGCCCAACACAAAGTTGGGGGCCCAATCAAGCTACTCACCATAGATCATAAGAGTCTTGTTTGCAGTGCGCGTCAAGCCAGTAAATGAGTTAGTTGCAATACAGGTATAGTTTCCGATATGATTCAGGGATGTAATAATAGAAAATGAGGCAGAGTTGCTGACAGATTGTCCATTCTGTAACCAAGTGAATTGTGCTGGTGGGTTAGAATCAGCAACACAGCTCAAGGTAACATTTATCCCCATTGCGAACTGATCTCTTATATGGTCAATTGTGGCAATATCTGGGCCATCTGGAGGAAAAAGAAGGATTCCATATTTAGATTATGGCAGAAAAGAAGGGCATCTCCTAGTCTGTAACCCATCACCAGGGACCACTGTGATGCTCCTTTGAGCTGGGAAATTCACAGCTCCTCCTCTACTTTTACAGTTTGGATCTGAACTTGAAGATCTTAGGGCTTTCTCCAGTTCAGCACCCTGGATGGCCACCCTCCACCAGAACACATGACAAGGCCAATCTGGGCTCCCTAAAGATGAAGGGGTTTGGGAACCTCAGAGCCTAGCTCTTTAGTTCTCAGAGAAGGGACTGAATTTGCCTGGCCTCTGGGAACACACCACCAGGCTATAAGCATGCACCATATAGGAAGAAGCAATATACTTACAGGCAACATCCAGTGTGAATGGATCACTCCTATTGCTAGAAAATGGATTCCGGATTTCACACTCATATGGCCCTTTGTTATCTCTTCTTGTGAGCCTGCTGAGAGTGAGTGTCCTCTTATCTGGCGACAGCTGTATCCTGCTACCAGCTGGGGCAACTCCGTTTATGAACCACTGGTAAGCGTGAATTTGACCTGTAGCCTGGCATGTCAATGAGAAGTCCTTGGTCTCCACTGCAGTAATGTTGGAGGTGACAATGGTAGGTTTGGACACTGGCGCTGCACAGAGAATAGACAGAAAATGACTGTGTTGGTTCTTTTTCTTACCTTATAACCAAATAAGTGGTTTGGAAGGGGCCTGTCTAAGACCTTGGCAGGCTGGAGGCCAGACACCAAGAACCTGTGATTTCAATAGCAAAGCTCCCCCCTTTCTCTGGTGCAGATCTCATCTCCTCCAGGCCTTAGGAAAAGTTCAACTTCAGTTCCTGTGACTGACAAAGACATTCACATGGAGTCCAAGCCGCGGGTGCTCAGTCTTTCTGGGCTGAGGCAAGCAGGACTGGGGATGACAGACCCCTTCATCCAGCACCTGGGCTTGGATTTGAGGCCTTTATAGCTTGGCAGAACCACCAAGAGTTTATGATTCCTTGGCCTGGGCTTTCGGAAGCCAGTGTTCCTTACCTTGACAGCTTGATAAGGATATTGGGAGAGGTTGGTGAGGATAGACTAGGGACAGGCCACAGGGAGACTGTGCTCAGAAAGGGAAACATTACTTTAATTTTGAAGAGAAAAGAAAAGGAAAGGCAGAGAGTGGAAATAGATCAGTTAGTATCAGGGAACAAAAGGAAGAGCCTCAGGCTGGGAGTCAGGTCAGACCTGGTTCAAGTCTGGAGATTTCAAACCCACAATAACATCTCTGGTGCCTAGGACATGATTTGTCCACAGGAAGTAGTTCCTACACTTTACAGAAGATTCTGGAATTCCCTGCTTTGGCCTCTCCCTTTTCCTTAGGTGTTTCCTACCCTATAAGATAAGAATGAGAATGTTGAAGGTGATCTTCAAGCTCAGATATGGTTTTATGCTGGGAATCTAAACTAATGGGGAATAATTTTCCCAGAGTCTTCATGGCCCAAGGAGAGCCCTTTCCTTATCTCTAGTTGGAAGTAAGGCCTTGCCACTGAGAGAGATATGTATGCCAGAGCAATCTCTGGGGCACATGCATGAGGATCGTCAGGCCTCTGTCCTGGGTCATCCATGGCCAGCTGTCTTAAAAATAATTTCCAAATTGATAGTCATAAGTTAGAAATATTTCAGCTTCCTTGACCTTTCTCCTTGTTATTTTGGTAGAGCTTGCACTCCATCCCTGGGTCTCCATTGGGAAGTTTAATGTGAGGAAGAGTGAGCCTCCCATTTGTATCCAGTAAAGCCAAGTGACACTGGCCAGGACAGTGACAAATCTGAGGTCAGCTAGTTACCTTTTGTAGTGGGGGGAGAATATGAAGGAACAGTGAGCATTCTCCTGGGCATGAAGGCCATGGTAGGACTTTTTGGAAGGTGTTTTGGCAGCATCAATGGATACAGTGCCTGACATGACATAGTGACTAGTGGTAGCCTAAGAGGGAGA
This sequence comes from Monodelphis domestica, assembly GCF_027887165.1. NCBI lineage: Eukaryota > Metazoa > Chordata > Mammalia > Didelphimorphia > Didelphidae > Monodelphis > Monodelphis domestica. The sequence goes on from NC_077230.1 coordinate 426,460,507, forward strand.
AAGACCTATGTTCAAATTCTGTCTCAAAATGTTACTGGCTGTGTGTCTTACTAGCAAGTCCCTATCTGTGTCTCAGTCTCCTGATCTGTTAAATGGGTAAAATAATCTCTCAGTCCAAGTGTTATTGGACCAAATGAGAACATATATAGAAGTTGTGTATAAATCCTGAAAATAGCCCAAACAACGGTTCAGAGGAAGGAAAGTACAGAGTGTGAGTCTGAGTACCAAATGTAGACTCATGCTGTCTGAGCACACAATGCATGGCCAGAAGTATCTGAAAGGCCTGATGCCCTTTTGTGAATGGCTAAGGTTTAATGACAGACCAAGAACACTCAAGGATAGTCTATAGGCAATAGAGAGTCATGAGCAGAGAAGAGACTAGAGAACACACATATTTAATTGAAGGACCAATTGAGGGCACTAGAGATGCTTAGCCCAAAGAAGAGAAGACTTGAGTGGGAGAGGAGACGTGTCTCCATGGAATGGTGGAGTTATAATGGGTTCTGTGACCCTGCCAGGGGATGTTCAGTGGCTTACATTGATCAGGTGGGGACTATTTTCCTTTCTCCTTACAGCAACATTCAGGTACCCTTTTATCTCTTGTCTATCACAGAACAACTCTTTTTTTAACCCTTACCTTCTGCATTAGAATCAATATTATGTATTTTTTCCAGAGCAAAAGGGCCAGGCAATGGGGGTTAAGTAACTAGCTCAAGGTCACAGAGCCAAAGAGGATCCAGTTTTAATGGACTTGACTCCCTGATCATTTCTCTTCCAAAAATGATTTGGGATGCCTTGGGGAACTAACTGAGCAGGATTCCTGGCCTGACTCTGCAACAATGCTGAGACCCATAAACAGGTTCACATCCAACACAATCCCTTCATGGGTGAGGAAGGACTCCAACATTTGCCCCTCTATGATCTGATGCAAATCAGGCTGGCTCAATCATCCCTGGCCTCAGATATTCCTCTCTTGCTATTGGTCTCCTTCTGTCCACTAGGTGGAACTACCAGGTGTGACAAGGAAATCACTTTTAAAAGACTGATATATATTAATTTAAGGTCGCCAAGGAATTCAGCTATGTAATTCCTTAATGAAAACTCAAGTCAGTCTTCAACCTTTTATGGAGTTTTAATTACAAACAGGAGGAAGAAAGGAATTAGAGATAGAGAGATAGAGGGAGAGTGAAAGGGGAGAGAAGGGAATAGGGCTTGAATACCCCTTCTGTTTAGGCTGGGCCAAAAGGCCCAAGCCCTTAGATAGCTGGGGCAATGAAAGGAGATCAGTCCCTATTACTCACGTGACCAAATATGGAGAAACAGTCTCCAGGGCCCCCACCTTCAGCTTCCTTCAGAGCAAGCTTCTCAGAGCACACCACAACCACTCCGACAAACTCCTCAATCACCCCCAGTCTTCAGACCCTCCTATCCTTCAGGAAAACCCTCCAAGTTCCCTCCCCTCAGTCCTCACATTTCCCAATCACCTGTCCATCAATTTCCCTGTGCCAATGGAGGCTCTAGCTTAACCCAGGACCACCCAGAGGTCTCTGGCCTTTGCACATGTCTGTTGAAGGTCATATTTTCAAATAATTTAATCTTTGATCCTTTGCTACAGCCCTTTCTAAATCCTGTTAACCTGAGGAGGATAGAGATTGGAATATTTAAATTTTGATCTAGGCTGCAGCCCTTACTCAATCCTGTTAGGACTGAATAGGGTGGAGATTGATTCCAAGTATCTCCATTGTATCAATTCTAAAATCAATCATGACTCAAAGAAATTCCTGTTCTATGCTTTAAGCATAGGTCAAAGTCCATTCCATTGTTCAGCAAAAGGTTTCTGTCCTAAAGTAATCTTAAGAAGGGAAGAGGAGGAAACTCCCATGCCAATGGGGTTCACATTCCAATAGCCAAGACCCACTATCAATAGGGAATTTTTCAAGTATGAAATTTCCCAATGGTGAAATTTCCAACATTTATAAGTCTAAGAAATTTTGAGGTTTACACAGGACAGGAAGAACTCTGGCTCATAAAAAGTTTCAGAGTAGCAGTTGACACCTAATGTGATCTAGGGCATCTTAACCTCTCTAGGGCTGTCTGTGGATACAACTGACTTCAGTTCCCTGGAAAGATCAGGAAATGTCCAATTAAACCGAAAATCCTGAAAATCCAAAGAGAATTTAATAAAATCAAAAGAAAAAATGCAGAATTAAATAAATCTAGGATCTGTTTTTTTTTTTTAAATAAAAATACAACTAAATAGATGACCCATTGGTTAATTTCATTAAAGAAAGAGGAAAACATAATTACCAAAAGCAAAAATGAAAAGGATGAATGAGTTAGCAATGAAGTTGAAATTAAGGAAATTCTGAGCAATTATTTTGAGCAATTATGTACCAGCCATAACTCAGAAACAAAGAGTCATTGAAGGGTTACATCTAAAAAGCAAATCGGGAAAGGCTTTACAAAGTTATAATTGTGGATTGTCTCATGGCTCAATTAATATGGAAAGGCATAGAATATGTGGTTTCAGGTTTAGGATGGTATCCTCATGAAATCTGGGTACCCATTGCTAAAGATATACTACAGAAATATTTAGTCTTTACTATTAGCATACCCCATTACTATTACCACCTACACTCCACAAGGTTAATTTTCTTTTTTGTCCCAACATCCTGTTGTTTTTCCTAGTGTTCTAAGAGATCTTCCAGTATCAGGACCTAATGGTTATGTTGATGCGAATGCTAGTTATAAGGCAGGAGTATACAAGGAAGGTAGCTACCTGTCATTTTTACCACTCCTTTTTCTTCTACCCAACAAAATGAATTAACAGTTGTTTTGCTAGAATTTTGGTTATTTCAGGAGCCTTTCAACCTCATAATGGACTTTAAATATGTTTTTCAGTCTTTGCAAGGTGTAGAACAAGCTGTCATCAGATCTACTCAAAGCAATGTACAAATGTTATTCTGTAAATTACAAACTGTCATATGTATGACAAAGGACACATCCAGTGTATGCCATGCATGTACGCAGCCATACCAATTTACCTGGACCTATTTTTAAAGGAAATGATATCATAGATCAAGCTTTGATTGCTCAATGTTATCTAACTGATATGCAATTAGCTGAGGAATCCATCATAGATTTCACCAAAATAGTACTGCTTTAGGCCAAATGTTGCAACTCACTAAAGATCAAGCCAGGAGTATTGTTAAAAAGTGTCCTAATTGTGTTCCAAACCATCCCCCAATGTATATTGGTGTGAATCCCAGAGGCTTAAGTAGTACAGATATAAGGCAAATGGATGTGACTCACAAACCGTCCTTTGGACGACTTAAATATATCCATGTCACTGTGGATACTTATTCAGGGTTTTTATGGGCTTACTTTTCAGATGCCTGGTCCCCCCAGAACATTTAAAACAGATAATGGACCTGCTTATACTTCCAAACAACTTTTTCTTTTTTGTAAAACTTGGGATATTCAACACCTCACAGGTATCCCATACATTCCACAAGGACAAGCTATTGTGGAGCATAGTAATCAAATACTAAAAATGTTTCTTTTAAAACAAAAAGAGGGAGACAGCACCCCACATCAACGATCGGCAATAACTGTATATACTATAAATAATTTGATCTTTACTTCCAATAATATATCCAGAGCTGAAAATTTTTTCTCTGCATTTTCTTATGAACGAAATTGAGGTACCACTACTCCTGTATTCCCTGCTACAGAAGAAAAATTTGTCATATGGAAAGATGATGATCAATCCTGGCAAGGACCTCACCCAGTGGTCCTGCAAGGCCAAGGCTTTGTTTGTGGCTGCACAGGTAAAGACAGCGTATGGCTCCCTTCCTGCTGAGTTCAAGAGACTGTCTGACCATAAAGAGAAACTCGAGAAGAGGACTCCGGAAGCCTCACAAGGAGACTCGACTACGTCTCAATAAGATACTGACTCTTCTACTTCTATTCCAGAATTTAAGTACAGCTCCTGGAATAAATAGATGGGTTTTTTGGGAACAACCACCTTGGGTAGAGTATGTCGGCATGGGACACACTTTACCGTAAGTCATCTTATATACAAAAACTAATTCTGATATTCCTGGCATTTACCATTTTGAGAGACAAGCTAAGGACAATAATCAGGCCAATAATTGTTTGTGTCTTTCAATTGGACTGGACTAGTTGAGGCACCCCCAGTGTGCCTCACACGAGACCATCCTGAATGCCTGCCCCTCAGATCTCTGCAGGCGCATTATTATGGTCATCCTGACCTGTCAGACTCTTTCTGGATAGGATCTTATCGTGTAGACAAAGGGGTAAAATATAAAGGGTACAGCCAACTGCAATATTTAGTTTGGCTAGGGGAATCTTGTGATGGTACTTGGGGACAAGAAATACCTATTTGTCCTTCTGTGATGGAATATGAACAAAGAGACACTGTTAATATGTTTCCTCCCTTGCTATTGTGTAGATCTAAAAGGGCACCATGTATTCATTGGAAAAATATGATTTGGGTATCTTGGCATAACGACACAAGGTGTATTGGAAAGAAACTGGATTCTTATAAATTTCATGATAGTTTTATAGGAGGATACAGCTTGCCTTTGTGGGTGATGCCCCCAGAGCTAATTGGTTACGTTCTGCTAATTTCATACAGATTTTGATTGATTATGGAAAGACAGCCCTGGCATTGGATAAAGTAAATATGAATCACTATGTTAATGTTTCTAATAATGGAAAAGTCCAAAAACCAGTAAATACAAGTGTTACATTAGACATTCAGACTTACCTAACAGGGGGATATGCTTTTATACCTACAGTAAATAATCATCCTGAAGCTGAACATTACTGAAATAACAAGCAAAAGAGTTAGATATTTGAATATTGGAATGTAACCTGTAGCAACTGTAGGGTCAGTTACTGTGTAGGATCACAGGTGGATGGGCCTGTCTTAATCATTAAGTGACCACGCATGGCCCTTTTTGCCACTGAACATAAAGATTCATGGTATGGTAGCCCAGGGGACCAAATTCTTTATGTATTACAACAAAAAATAAGACCACAACATAAACGATGTATTACTTGTATTGCATTAGGCATAGTAGCATTAGTTTCTTCATTGGCTTCTACTATAATAGATTCTGTATCTTTAGCACAATCAGTATCTAACTTACATTCTCTTGAGAATGACGCCAATCATTTGAAAGCATTGGCTACAAATGTAACCTCAGCATTAGAAAGAGAAAAAGAAATCGATACAAGTTTTTACAAAAGTATTATGATGTTACAGAAAAATATGACTGATCTAACAAATGAAGTAGAATATGTCATTTAAAACACACATGAAATGTGATTATAGATATACTGCATTTTGCTTACTATATAAGAGTAAATAATGACACAAAAACATTGGAAAAAAATTAAATTACAATTACAGGAATTATGGGACCATGAAAACATCACCAAATATATTAACAATCTCAGTATATTAATTCAGAATATTGATTCATCCTTTCAGGAGGATCTCTAACCACAGCATATCGCAGATTCTTTGTATAATTGGATTGAAACATAAAAAGGATTGTTTTCCTCCTTATTTCATGATATGACTCTTCTTGTAGTTGGTGCACTTGTGATTTTGTTTATCTGCTTATGCTTGCCTTGTTTGCTAAAAGTTTTAATTACTAGTTTTGCTGAATTGCAAAAAAACTATTAATGGGATCCTGTACCAAAAGGAATGTGATGTCTTAAAAATAAATGGGGAATTGCAGTGAACCTTCCAGGAACCCATGAGAAAAAATTCCTCTTCCCAGGTGTTTGACACAAACTATTCCTGCTGAGTACACCAAAACATAGAAATCTCAGTTCAAGGCTGCATAAACAATTCCAAGATCTCCTGAGAATGGGTTAACTCCCCTGTTCACATTCTGGGGAGGATTGGGGAGAATAGATTGTTTCTCTTCAGGAGAACTTTAAATCTTGCGTGCTGCATAAAATAAACGTTCATTATCCCTGCTTTGATAATGTTGCAGTCTTTCTTTCTTGAAACTTTTTAGCAGTCGCCTATTGCAACTCCTTAGATGTCCCAGGCAGTTTTCTAATACGCAGTTCCCTCAATTGATCTTCAGAGACTCCAGACCCCTAACCAATCTGGCTGAACATTCCCCAGTTCACTGTTGCCACTTGTAAATTGTGTCATCTAGAACCAAATACAATAATCCAAGTGCCATCTGATTGTACAGAAAGACAGCTATCTCCTTATTCTTCGAAGTGGACATGCTTCTCTTAAGACTGCATTAGTGGTTGGGGTAGTTGTGTAGCTCAGTGGATTGAGAGCCAGGCCTAGAGATCAGAAGTTCTGGGATCAAATCTGACCTCAAATAATTCAAAGATATATGACCTTGGGCCACTCATTTAACCTCCATTGCACAGCATGGATTCTAATGCTAATAGGGAAGGATTAAAAAAAGTATACATTATGTTTTTTCAACTACCCTGTTACCTTCCCAATGATAATAAGTTTGTGGACCTCTCAATCATACCCAACATCTCTTTATGCAATCCAACATGGCATTAATAGTCTGTATCCAATTTCCCTTTTTTTTTAAGTTTTTAGTTTTTAAACATTACTTTATTTGGTCATTTTCATACATTATTCTTTGGAATCCGAGATCATTTTCTTTTCCTCACCTCCCCTTCCACCAACCCTCCCCAAGTCAATGTGTGATACCACTGGGTATCACATGTGCCCTTGTTCCAAACCCTATTCCTTGCTGTTGGTATTTGCATTAGGGTGCTCTTTAGCATTTCTCCTCAATCATATCCCCTCAACAACTGTAGTCAAGTAGTTGCCTTTCCTCCGTGTTTTTACTCCCACACTTTTCTCTTCTGCTTAAGGATACCGTTTTTTTTTTCTCATAGATCCCTGCAGATTGTTCAGGGACATTGCATTACCATTAATGGAGAAATCCATTACATTCAATTGTGCCACAGGGTCTCAGTCTCTGTGTACAATGTTCTCCTGGCTCTGCTCCTATCACTCTGCATCACTTCCTGGAGGTCGTTCCAGTCTCCATGGAATTCCTCCACTTTATTATTCCTTTTAGCACAATAGTATTCCATCACCAACATATACCACAATTTGTTTAGCCATTCCCCAATTGAAGGGCATCCCCTCATTTTACAATTTTTTTTTTTGCCAGCACAAAGAGCAGAGCTATGAATATTCTTGTACATGTCTTTTTCCTTATTTGGGGTACAAACCCAGCAGTGCTATAGCGGGATCAAAGGGCAGACAATCTTTTAGTGCTCTTTGGACATAGTTCCAAATTACCTTCCAGAATGCTTGGATCAGTTCACAGCCCCATCAGCAATGAATTAATGTCCCAAATTTTGCGACATCCCCTCCAGCATTCATTACTTTCCTTTGCTGTCATGTTGGCCAATCTGCTAGGTGTAAGGTGATACCTCAGAGTTGTTTTGATTTGCATCTCTCTGATTATAAGAGATTTAGAACAATTTTTCACGTGCTTATGAATAGTTTTGATTTCTTTAACTGAAAATTGCCGATTCATGTCCCTTGCCCATTTTTCAATTGGATAATGGCTTGACTTTTTCTACAATTGGTTTTGCTCTTTATAAATTTGAGTAATTAGACCTATGTCAGAGCTTTATGTTATGAAGATTGTTTCCCAATTTGTTGCTTCTCTTCTAATTTTAGTTACATTGGTTTTGTTTATACAAAATCTTTTTAATTTGATGTAGTCAAAAATATTTGTTTTACATTTTGTGACTATTTATAAGTCTTGCTTGGTTTTAAAATCTTTCCCTTCTCAAAGGTTTGACATGTATACCATTCTGTGTTCACCTAATTTACTAATAGTTTCCATCTTTATATTCAAGTCATTCACCCATTCTGAATTTATCTTGGTGTAGGGTGTGATTTGTTGATCCAAACCTAATCTTACCCACACTCTCTTCTAATTTCCCCAGCAGTTTTCATCAAATAGCTGATTTTTGTCCCCAAAACAGGGGTCTTTGGGTTTGTCATAGACTGTCTTGCTGAGGTCATTTACCCCAAGTCTATTCCACTGATACTCCTTTCTGTCTCTTAGCCAGTACCAAATTGTTTTGATGACCACTGCTTTGTAATATAGTTTGAGATCGGGGACTGCAAGGCCACTTTCCTATGCATTTTTTTTTTTCATTATTTCCCTGGATATCCTTGAACCTTTGTTCTTCCAAATGAACTTTGTTATGGTTTTCTCTAATTCGGTAAAAAAAAAGTTTTTTGGAAGTTCCATGGGTATGACACTAAATAGATAGATAAGTTTGGATAGGATGATCATTTTTATTATGTTATCCCATCCCACCCATGAGGAATCAATCTTTTTCCAATTCTTTAGATCTAGTTTTAATGGTGTGGAGAGTGTTTCGTAGTTGTGTTCATATAGTTGCCGTGTTTGTCTCGGGAGATAGATTCCTAAGTATTTTATATTGTCTAGAGTGATTTTAAATGAAATTTCTCTTTCTAATTCTTGCTGTTGAGATGTGTTGAAAAGATATAGAAATGGTGATGACTTATGTGGGTTTATTTTGTATCCTGAGACTTTGGTAAAGTTGTTGATTATTTCCACTAGCTTTTTAGTTGATTCTCTAGGATACTTTAAATAGACCGTCATATAATTTGCAAAGAGTGAGAGCTTGGTATCCTCATTGCCAATTTTAATACCTTCAATTTCTTTTTCTTCTCTAATTGCTACTGCTAGTGTTTCTAGTACAATATTAAATAATAAAGGTGATAATGGGCATCCTTGTTTGACTCCTGATCTTATTGGGAAGGCTTCGAATTTATCCCCATTACAGATGACGTTTGCTGAAGGTTTTAGATATATACAGTTTATTATTTTTATGAAAGGCCCTTCTATTCCTATATTTTCTGGTGTTTTCAATAGGAATGGGTGCTGAATTTTATCAAAGGCTTTTTTTTCTGCATCTTTTGAGATAATTATGTGATTTTGTTGGTTTGCTTGTTAATATAATCAATTATGTAGATGGTTTTCCTAATATTGAACCATCCTTGCATTCCTGGTATGAATTCTACCTGTAGTAGCTAACCCTTGTGATGACTTGCTGGAGTCTTTTTGCTAGTATCCTATTTAATATTTTTGCATCTATATTCATTAGGTAGATTGGCCTATAATTTTCTTTCTCTGTTTTTAACCTGCCTGGCTTTGGGATCAGTACCATGTTTGTGGTGTAAACAGAACTTGGTAGAACCCCTTCTTGGCTTATTCTGTAAAATACTTTGTATAACATTGGGATTAGTTGTTCTTTGAATGTTTGATAGAATTCATTTGTGAATCCATCTGGACCTGGGGATTTTTTCTTAGGGAGTTCTTTGATGGCTTTTTCAATTGCTTTTTCTGATATGGGGTTGTTTAGGTAATTTATTTCTTCTTCTTTTAGTCTAGGCAATTTATATTTTTCTAAGTATTCATCCATATCACCTAGATAGCCATATTTTTGCCATATAATTGGGCATAGTAGTTTTTCATGATTACCATAATTTCCTCTTCATTAGAGGTGAGGTCTGCCTTTTCATCTTGGATACTGTCAATTTGGTTTTTTCTTTCCTTTTTTTAATTAGAATGATTAGTACTTTGTCTATTTTATTTGTTTTTTTTCAATGTACCAGCTTCTAGTCTTTTTTATTAAATCAATAGTTCTTTGGCTTTCAATTTTATTGATTTCTCCTTTGATTTTTAGGATCTCTAATTTAGTCTTCTTCTGAGGATTTTTAATTTGTTCACTTTCTAGTTTTTTAATTTGCATGTCCAATTCATTGACCTCTGTCCTTCTTAATTTGTTATATATAAACTCAAGGATATAAATTTCCCCCTGAGTACTGCTTTGGCTGCATCCCATAGGTTTTGAAAGGATGTCTCACCAATGTCTTTTTCTTCAATGAAGTTATTAATTGTTTCTATGATTTGTTCTTTAACTAGCTGGTATTGGAGAATCATACTGTATAATTTCCAATTAATTTTTGGTTTACTTCTCCATGTACCCTTACTAATTTTTATTTTCATTTCATTGTGGTCTGAGAAGTTTGCATTTATTATTTCTACCCTTTTGCATTTGATTGCAATGTTTTTGTGCCCTAATACATAGTCAATTTTTGTGAATGTACCATGTGCTGCTGAAAATAAGGTGTATTCCTTTTTGTCCCTATTTACTTTTCTCCACATGTCTACTAACTCTAATTTTTCTAAGATTTCATTCGCTTGTATCACCTCTTATTTATTTTTTGGTTTGATTTATCTAGTACAGATAGAGGAAGGTTCAGGTCTCCCACTAATATACTTTTTCTATCTATTTCATCCTTGAGCTCCTCTAGTTCCTCCTTTAGAAATTTGGATACTATGCCATTTGGTGCATACATGTTGAGTACAAATATTTCCTTGTTGCCTATACTGCCTTTTATCAGGATGTAATTACCTTCCCTATCTCTTTTAACTAGATTTATTTTTACTTTGGCTTTGTCAGATATCATGATTGTGACTCCTGCCTTCTTTTTATCAGTAGATGCCCAATAGATTTGGATCCATCCTCTAACTTTCACCCTATGCCTATCTACCTTCCTCGTGTGTGATTTCTACTCCTGGTCCTGTCTTTTCTTCTTTCACTATTTCCTTCTACACTAATGTTTATTTATAATCAGTCCCCATAGTTACCACCCTTATTTTACTTCCCTTTCTACCCCCCTTCCCTTTTTATCCCCCCCTTATTTTCCCTCGTAATCTTTTTTTTAAATTTCCCCCCCACCCTCTCCCTCCCTTGTATTTCTTTCCCTCACCACCAGTCCATTTTTTACCCTTCTATTTCCATATAGGGCGCAAATCTATACTCTGCTTCAATGAATTGGATTATTCTTCCCTCTTTAGGTCAGTTTCAAAGCACATAAGCGATGAGTAATTCCTATCTCCACCCTCTTTACCATTCCAGTATATCGATGTTCTCTCCCCTCCTGCCATGAGCTTCTTTGTGACATATAAATTTATCCCCATTTGTTTCTTTCCTTGTTTCTTTTAGTATTAACCTCTTTTTTTTAGGTCTGGTTGTATACACACACACACACACACGTATATGTATTTATGCATGCATATATCTATATACCTATTGTGTCTTGTCCTTTCATCCTTTACAGTTTGTCATAGTTCCCTCTAAGTGTAATTCTACTAGCTGCCCAGGTGATAGCAACAGTTTTTAAGAGTTACCAATGACCTCTCTTTCTTATAGGGATACATATAATTTTAACTTATTGAGTCTCTTAAACATGTTTTTCTTCTTTTTTTGTTTTTCTTTTCCCCCTCTTTTTTAATTACCTTTTGATGATTCTCTTGAGTTCTATGCTTGGACATAAAATTTTCTGTTCAGGTCTGATCTTTTCTTTACAAATGCTTGGAATTCCTCTATTGTGTTGAATGACCATACTTTCTGCTGTTAGAATATAGTCAGTTTTGATGGGTATTTGATTCTTGGTTGTAGACCTAGTTCCAGAGTTCCTTGCTTTCCAGAATATCATATTCCATGCCTTTCAGTCCTTCAGTGTGGATGTAGCCAGATCTTGTGTTATCCACACTGTGTTTCCATTGTATCTGAATGGCGTCATCTTGGCAGCTTGTAATATCTTTTCTTTGGTCTGATAGTTTTTAAATTTGGCTATAACATTCCTGGGTGTTATCAGTTGGGGATTAAATACAGGAGGTGATCTGTGGATTCTTTCAATCTCCACTTTCCCCTCTTGTTCTAGGATATTGTGACAGTTTTCCTGAATAATTTCCTGTAGTATTATGTCCAGGCTTTTTCTTTTCTCATGGTCTTCTGGTAGACCAATGATTCTTAAATTATCACTTCTCAAACGATTTTCTAAATTGTCTGTTTTGTGAATGAGAGGCTTCATATTTTCCTCAATTTTTTCATTCTTTTTGTTTAGTTTTATAGTGTCCTGTTGCCTTGTGAGGTCACTTAATTCCAGTTGTTGTATTCTGATTCTTAAAGACTGAATTTCATCACTGGCTTTTTGGTCCTCCTTTTCCTTCTGATCTGATTTTCTTTGAAGGTCTTCTTTCTTCCTAGTTACCTTGTCTTTCTTCTCCTTTGTCCCATCTTTCATCTTCTTTGCCTCATCTTTCATCTCCTTTGCCTCATTTTCCAGCTGGTTGATTTTGGCTTTCAAGACACTATTTTCTCATTTTAGTTCAAGTGCCTCTGTTTCCAGATGACTTATCTTAATTTTTAAGTTATTTTCCCAGTTGTCTTCAGCTTCTTTTGATTGTGTTTTGAATTCTTCCACAGCCTGTATCCAATTCACTGGGATTTCTCATTTATCGTTTGCTGATCTCTCCCCCTCTGTTCCATTTGCTGAGTAGAAGCTGTCTATTGTAGTTTCTTTCTTCTTTATCTGTTGTTTGCTGAAATTCACCCCTTCTTTACTCCCCATATTTGTCTGTGCTCTTACTCCTCTCATTTTTTTTTTTGGTTTTGGGGGCTTCTGTCAGTCTCCCCTCTTGGAGCTTTAATAGGAGATCTCTCAGTGTAGCCTCTGGTGGTGTTTGAGCTTCCCTGACCTCTGGAGGCTTTTGATTGCATTAAAGTCCAGCAGTCAATGAGGATGGATATGGAGCTTAGATTTCCCTGAACTCTGGAGTCTTTTGATGAGATTAAGTTCAGCTTAGTTGGGCTGGGTGTGCTCTGAGTCCAAAACTTCCTGGAAGGCTGGAGCAAATATGGAGGATCTCCACCACTCTGACAAGGCTGCCAGGTCTATGCTCCCTCTCTAGCTCCTTCCCAGACACATGTGTTGGACACTCTGAACTTGGCACAGCTCTTCTTGCCAGTTATGCCTTTCAGACCAGCACCTTTGACCACCCAGAAGTTCCCGCTGCCATTGGAATCTCAGCACTCTGGGTGGTGGGGGGATGGGTCCTGGGACCTTCCTTCAGTCTTCCCCTTAACCCTGAGTATTCTCAGATTCTAGCTTTATGGGGGTAGGGGGGGCGTACCTTTTGAATTAAGTCCAGCAGGATGGTTCCTTGGCTCAGACTTGTTGTTAAGTTTGATTTTCAAACCCCTGGGAGCATTCAGTTTGTGATCCATTAGGAAGGGTATTCAGAGGTCTGAACTTCTGCTCCTTCGAGGCCTCCATATTACATCCCCAACCTATTTCTTGAGGATAACCTTGTGTGCTACATAAAATAAATGTTAATTATCCCTGCTTTGATAATGTTGCAGTCTTTCTTTCTTACAACTCTTTAGCAGCCCCCTATTGTGACTCAGTAGAAGTCCCAGGCATTTTTCTAATATGTAGTTCCCTCAATTGATCTTTAGAGACTCCAGACTACTCACCAATCTGGCTGAACATTCCCCAGTTCACTGTTGCCACTTGTAAATAGTCATCTAGAACCTAATATAATAATCCAAGTGCCATCTGATAGTACAGAAGGGCAGCTTTCTCCTTATTCTTGGAAATGGACATGCTTCTCTTAAGACTGCATTGGTGGTTGAGGTAGTTGTGTAGCTCAGTGCAATAAGAGCCAGGCCTAGAGATCAGAGGTTCTGGGATAAAATCTGACCTCAAATAATTCAAAGATATATAACCCTAGGCCACTCATTTAACCTCCATTGCACAATATGGATTCTAAAGCTAAAAGGGAAGGGTTAAAAAAAGTATGCATTATGCTTTTTCAACTACCCTGTTACCTTTCCCACTTATAATAAGTTTGTGGATCTCTAAATAATTCCCAACATCTCTTTATGCAATCCAAATTGGCATTAATAGTCTGTCTCCAATTTCCCCTTTTTTAAATCAACCATACCCCATTACTTCAACTCTTTTCTATGGCATAGGTACCAGTAACTGTCCCATCGAGGCCAATGCTTTTTTGTGTTTTGGACTTTTTCTACTCAAGGATAGGACCTGATATCAATCCCCAATTACATTCATCTTATCACATTATGTCTACTGTGCCAGCATCATAAACTACTTCTGCATCCTACCTGTTTCAACAATCCCTATCCTGCCATTGTTCTCATTATTTTTTTTCCTTCCAGTTTCAAAATTATGCCTTCTGCTTGTCTGTAGAATTAGTAGAACATTAATGGTCATGATTTACAAAACTCTTTACAGATATTATTTCATTTGATCCAAGTCACTCATAGAAACATTGAACAGAATGAGTTCAAGAAAAGAAACTTCAGAAGATTTATCTGAACTGATACAGAATGAAGTGAGTAGAACCCAGAGATAATATATACAGTACCAACATTGTTCTGAAGGCAAACAACTTGGAAACCCATGGGACCTCTCATAACTGCACTGACCAACCAGGACTGCAAAAGACCCATGATGAAATAAGTTACTCACTTTCTACAAAAAGCTATAGACTTCCTATGAAATCAGCTGCCTCTCTTCAGAAATGGGATGGACTGAGGGTGTAAGTTGCAACACATATTTTTTGAGCTCTGAAATTAGTTTTCCTTGATTGTCCATGCAGCATCATACATGTATTTTAATCTTGAAACAATTATTAATATGTAAATATTGCAACTTATGTGCTCATGTACCGGATTCATAGGCTTATTAGTCTTGATCATTGCATTTAATAGGTACTGTATTAATTCTGACTACTCTCCAAATCTACAGTCCAAAAATAAGAAGAATTCCCAGGTAAGCTGCCATAGGGTCCTAGTTCACACCTTGTCTGACCAGATTCCATACCAGGTCACTTGTTTGAATAAACCCCTCCTATTTGATCTTGTGGTAGTCAGTTGAACCAATGTTAAGTCTTGTGCCTTGTAAAATGATCATTAGCTACCTCCATTCCCCATTCCTTGATCCTCCAATAAAAGATTGAGGACATATATAGTTCACTCTTTCTTTCTCTCTACCACAATCAGAGGAGCACACAGGCTGGATCCCAAGCTCTTGAAGCCAGGTCTCTGAGTCTCTCTTCTTTTGTTCTATTTCCTCCTTCTCTATATCCACTTCACCCATTTTCTCTCAGTTTCTAACTCTCCTTCTCAGGTGTCCACCTAGGAATATATTAATTTGTGGCTACAGGCAGTCACAACTCATACCTGTCCCAAAGATTTTAGTTTTCATTACTGGTAGAAGGTAGAAGGGGGACAGAAAATAGATTTTAGTTAATTGGAAAAAAATAAATTAAGAAAAAGCTCTTTTCAACCACGGGTGTCAAATACATAGCCTGCAACATTCTCAGGTGCTGCATGAACCAGGGGAAAAGGTAATTGGAAAATAGTTAACAAAAGAAAATGACACAGAGATAATTATTTGATCATTTAAAATGTGTGCTTTCATCATCCTCATGTACAGATTGAGGCCAATAAAAAATCATTCCACCTCTGAAGTATATCCTGTTGGTGTCTGACTTCCCCAAGGTCACTTCCCCACTTCACAATTCTATCTCTCCCACCTGCTCTTCATTCAGAACATTCCTAGAGGCAAGGAGAGGAAGTTGAGATACCCCTAAGGTTTGTAACAATAAAACTACATGAAATAAAAGGAAACTAAGGCCAGAGATGATCTCTCTATGGTCCTGCTGTACATTAATGTGATTATGGGAATGGAGGGTCTGTCATCTGTATATAGGAAAGTCAGACCAGTGAATTAATTGGGTAGCAGGAATTCTACAGTGGATCCAGCTACTGAATGCTAAAGCCAATAGATCAGAACCAGGCTTCACAAGAGACATGCTTCCATGTGGCATTTAATGCCACAAAGAGGAAAATATATGTCCAATGGTGAATCTCTTTGTGTGAAAGGAGACAAAGTTTATATCTTCCTTTCCATCACCAGAATTTCCATACCAAGGGGAATCAAGGCCAGCCCCATTACATGACAATAGCTTATACTCAACCAAGACTAGAATTATTCTGTGGTTCCACAGCACCAAGGGAAAGGGATTGAAGGAAAGAGTATTGGGCAGTCATTGAACCTGAGGTCCTAGAATTTGGGAGATGAAGAAGGTTGTATATCACTAGGACAGTAGAGAATAATACAATATCAATAACAAGGATGATGAAGACAACTCACATGCTTTTTATACCTACCATATAAAAAGGACCTTTACTCATAGAATGCTATTATATACAGAGAAAATGTAATTCATGCCAGGATCATCTGTGAAAACTTGGCTACTCTCAGTAATGTAATAATCTGGGACAATCCTGAAAGATTTATGACAGGGAATGTTATCCACTTCCAGAGAAAAAACTATTGGAGTTTCCTTTCATATTAGTATATTTGTGGTTTTATTTTGGAATTTGGTTACGTATAAATGTGCTCTTACTACAATGTCCCAAATGGAGTGTTTTGTACAACAATAAAAATACAAAAGAAAAATTAAGGAAAAAAGAATTAGTAGAACATTAATGGTCATGATTTACGAAGCTCTTTACAGATATTATTCCATTTGATCCCAAGTCACTCATAGAAACACTGAACAGAATGAGTTCAAAAACAGAAACTTCAGATTTCTCTGAATTAATGCAGAATGAAGTGAGCAGAACCAAGATGGTGATTTATACAATAACTACAGTGTTCCGAAGTCAAAGAACTTTGAAAAACTTGGGACCTCTGATCAATGCAGTGGCTAACATGGACTGCAGAAGACCCATGATAATGGGTTACTCACTTTCTACAAAAACCTACAGACTTCCTATGAAATCAACTGCCTCACTTCAGAAATGGGATGCAGTCAGGGTGTATGTTGCAACAGATATTTTTTGAGCATCAGAATTTGTTTTCCTTGAGTGTCCATGTGGCATCATAGGTGTATTTTAATCTTGAAACAATTATTAATATATCAATAGTGCAACCTATATTCTTATATACCAGATTCATGGGCAAGTAGTTCTTGATCATTGTATTTAATAGGTACTGGATTAATTCTGACCACTCTCCAAATCTACAGTCCAAAAGTCAGAGGAATTCCTGGGTAGGCTGCCACAGGGTCCTAGTTCCCACCTTGTCAGACCAGATTCCATACCAGGTCACATGTTTGAATAAACTCCTCCTCCTTGATCTAATGGTTGTCAGTTGAGCCAATGTTAACTCTTATGCCATGTTACATGATCATTAGCTACCTCCCATTCCCCATTCCTTGATCCTCCAATAAAAGATTGAGGAAATATGTAGTTTACTCTTTCTCTCTCTCTACTAGAATCAGAGGAGCACACATTAAGGCTTTTTAAGCCCTGTCTCTGAGTCTTTCTTCTTTTATTATATTCCCTCTTTCTCTATATCACCTTCACCCATTTTCCCTCAGTTCCTAACTCTCTTTCTCAGGTGTCCACCTAGGAATATATTAATTCGTGCCTACAGGCAGGCACAACTCATACCTGTCCCAAAGATTTTAGTTTTCATTAGTGGTAGAAGGTAGAAGGGGGACAGAAAATAGATTTTAGTTAATTGGAAAAAAATAAATTAAGAAAAAGCTCTTTTCAACCACAGGTGTCAAATACATAGCCTGCAACATTCCCAGGTGCTGCATGAACCAGGGGAAAAGGTAATTGGAAAATAGTTAACAAAAGAAAATGACAAACAGATAATTATATGATAATTTAAAATGTGAGCTTTAGGCATCCTCATGTACAGATTGAGGTAAATAAAAAATCGTCCCTCCTCTAAAGTATATGCTATTGGTGTCCAATTCTTTCTCTCCCCGCTGCTCTCCATTCACAACATCCCCATAGTGTAGGAGAGGAAGTTGGGATACCCCTAAGGTTTGTAACAATAAAATTGCATGAAATAAAAGGAAACTAAGGCCAGAGATGATCTCTCTATGAACCTGCTGCCCATTAGTGTGATTATGAGACTGAAGGTTTTGTCATTGATACATAGGAAAGTCAGACCAGTGAATTAATTGGGCATCAGGAATTCTACTGTGGACCCAGTTACTGGAGGCTAAAGGCAATCATCCCTTTACATGGATAAGAATCAGGTTTCATAGCAGCCATACTTTCATGTGAATTTTTATGCCACAAAGAGGAAAAATATAGGTGCAATGGTGAATCTCTGTGTGTGAAAGGAGACAAAGTTTACATCCTCCTTTCCATCTCCAGAATATCCTTGCCAAACAGGATGAAGGCCAGCCCTGTTGCATGACCATAGCTTATACTCCAACCAAGAATTAAAAACATTCTGTGGGTCCATAGCACCAAGGGAAAGGGATGGAAGGAAAGATTATGGAGCAGTCATTCAACCTGCAGTCCTAGAAGTTGGGAGAAAAAGAAGGTTGTATGCTACTAGAACAGAAGAGAATAATACAATATCAATAACAAGGATGATGATGACAATTCACATGTTTTTGTGCCTAACATGTAAAAAGTACTTTCCCCACATAAAGTCCTATTATATACAGAGCAAATATTATTCACTTTTCCAGATGAAGAAGCTGAGGATGTGAAAGGAGGAGACACACTTACCACACAGATAATAGACAGAGGAGGAATGATTAAATCCAAGTTTCATGATTCTGAGTAGAAGGTTCCTTCTACCACAATGCATTGTGCCATGGGACCACGGAGGCAGAATGTCACTTATGTCTATTTCTCTCCATGTCTATTTCTGCCAGGGAAAGAGAGAGCCCAACACAAAGTTGGGGGCCCAATCAAGCTACTCACCATAGATCATAAGAGTCTTGTTTGCAGTGCGCGTCAAGCCAGTAAATGAGTTAGTTGCAATACAGGTATAGTTTCCAATATGATTCAGGGATGTAATAATAGAAAATGAGGCAGAGTTGCTGACAGATTGTCCATTCTGTAACCAAGTGAATTGTGCTGGTGGGTTAGAATCAGCAACACAGCTCAAGGTAACATTTATCCCCGTTGCGAACTGATCGCTTATATGGTCAATTGTGGCAATATCAGGGCCATCTGGGGGAAAAAGAAGGATTCCATATTTAGATTATGGCAGAAAAGAAGGGCATCTCCTAGTCTGTAACCCATCACCAGGGACCACTGTGATGCTCCTTTGAGCTGGGAAATTCACAGCTCCTCCTCTACTTTTACAGTTTGGATCTGAACTTGGAAGATCTTAGGGCTTTCTCCAGTTCAGCACCCTGGATGGCCACCCTCAACCAAAAAAGCATGACAAGGCCAATCTGGGCTCCCTAAAGATGAAGGGGGTTGGGAACCTCAGAGCCTACCTCTTTAGCTCTCTGAGAAGGGACTGAATTAGCCTGGCCTCTGGGAACACACCACCAGACTATAAGCAGGCACCATATAGGAAGAAGCAATATACTCACAGGTAACATTCAGTGGGAATGGATCACTCCTATTGCTAGAAAATGGATTCTGGATTTCACACTCATATGGCCCTTTGTTATCTCTTCTTGTGAGCCTGCTGAGAGTAAGTGTCCTCTTATCTGGCGACAGCTGTATCCTGCTACCAGCTGGGGCAACTCCATTTATGAACCACTGGTAAGCGTGAATTTGACCTGTAGCCTGGCATGTCAATGAGAAGTCCTTGGTCTCCACTGCAGTAATGTTGGAGGTGACAATGGTAGGTTTGGACAGTGGCGCTGTGCAGAGAATAGACAGAAAATGACTGTGTTGGTTCTTTTTCTTACCTTATAACCAAATAAGTGGTTTGGAAGTGGCCTGTCTAAGACCTTGGCATGGCAGGAGGCCAGAGACCAAAAACCTGTGATTTCAATGGCAAGGACACCCCTTTCTCTGGTGCAGATCACAACTCCTCCAGGCCTTAGGAAAAGTTCAGCTTCAGTTCCTGTGGCTGACAAAGACATTCACCTGGAGCCCAAGCTCCGGGTGCTCAGTCTTTCTGGGCTGAGGCAAGCAGGACTGGGGATGACAGACCCCTTCATCCAGCACCTGGTCTTGGATTTGAGGCCTTTATAGCTTGGCAGAACCACCAAGAGTTTATGATTCCTTGGACTGGACTTCAGGAAGCCAGGGTTACTTAACTAGATAGTTTGATAAGGATATTGGGATAGGCTTGTGTGGATAGACTAGGGACAGGCCACAGGGAGACTGTGCTCAGAAAGGGAAACATTACTTTAACTCTGAAGAGGAATGAAAAGGAAAGGCAGAGAGTGGAAATAGATCAGTTAGTAGCAGGGTACAAAAGGAAGAGCCTCTGGCTGGGAGTCAGGTGAGACCTGGTTCAAGTCTGGAGATTTCAAACCCACAATAACATCTCTGGTGCCTAGGACATAATTTGCCACCAGGAAGCAATTCATACCCTTTACAGAAGATTCTGGAATTCCCTGCTTTGGGTTCTTCCATTTCCTTAGGTGTTTCTTGCCCTACAAGATGAGAATGAGAATGTTGAAGGTGATCTTCAAGCTCAGATATGGTTTTATTCTGGGAATCTAAGCTAATTGTGACTAATTTTCCCTGAGCCTTCATGGCCCAAGGGGAGCTCTTTCCTCATCTCTATTTGGAAGTGAGGCCTTGCCACTGAGAGAGGTGTGTGTGCCAGAGCAATCCCTCGGGCACATCCGGGAGCATCGACAGGCTTCCTTCCTTGGTCATCCAGTTCCAGCTGTCTTAAAATTAATTTCCAAATTGATAGGAATAAGTTCCAAATATTTCAGCTTTTTTGATCTTGCACTCTGACACTGGGTCTCGGTTGGGAAGTTTAAGGTAAGGAACCATTAGCCTCCCATTTGTATCCAGGAAAGCCAAGTGAGACTGGCCAGGACAGTGACAAATCTGAGGTCTGCTAGCCACTTTTTGTAATGGGGAGAGAATATGAAAGAAGTGTGAACATGATCCTGGGCATGAAGGCCATGGTAGGACATTTTGGAATGTGTTTTGGCAACATCAATGAATGCAATGCCTGACATTCCATAGTGATTAGTGTTGGACTAAGAGTGAGAAAAACCTGACTTCAAATTTTGTGTCAAAATATCTATACTTCTCTGTTTTTAGATGATGTGATAGACCTAGACTGTTGTATCCCCAAAATAAAAGAGATATGATCTAGGAAGACAGTGAGGGAAATAATGGAGAAGCAGCAAAGGGAACAGGGAGAGGGTAGGCTAGGGATAATAAGCAATGGATGAGAGCTGTCAGCAAGCTGTATCTCAAGGAAAAATCTCCAGGGGCTTTCCTTGACTACACAGGCCAAACAGGATCCAGTTTTATGGACTTGACTCTGTAAACCTCAAAATTCCTTAGACTTATAAATGTTGGAAATTTCACCATTGGGAAATTTCATACTTGGAAAATTTCTTACTGATAGTCTATTGGAATGGGAACCCCATTGGCATGGGAGGTTCCTTCTCCTTCCCTTCTTAAGATTACTTTAGGACAGAAACCTTTTGCTGAACAATGGAAAGGACTCTGACCTATGCTTAAGCATAGAACAGGAATTTCTTTGAGTCATGATTGATTTTAGAATTGATACAATGGAGATACTTGGAATCAATCTCCACCCTATTCAGTCCTAACAGGATTGAGTAAGGGCTGCAGCCTAGATCAAAATTTAATTATTCCAATCTCTACCCTACTCAGGTTAACAGGATTTAGAAAGGGCTGTAGCAAAGGAGCAAAGATTTAATCATTTTGAAAATATGACCTTCAACAGACATGTGCAAAGCCTCTGGGCGGTCCTGGGTTAAGCTAGAGCCTCCATTGGCACAGGGAAATTGATGGACAGTGATTGGTAGATGTGAGAACTGAGGGGAGGCAACTTGGATGGTTTCCTTAAAGATCAGGGGGGTCTGAAGACTCAGTGGTGGTTGAGGAGTTGGTCGGAGTGGTGGCAGTGTACTCTGAGAAGCTTGCTCTGAAGGAAGCTGAAGGTGGGGGCCTCTGAGACTGTTTCTCCATTTTGGTCACCTGAGTAATAGGGACTGATCTCTTTTCTTTGTCTCAGCTACCTAAGGGCTTGGGCCTTTTGGCCCAGCCTAAACAGAAGGGGTATTTAAGCCCTATTCCCTTCTCTCCCTTTTTCTCTCTCTCTATCTCTAATTCCTTTCTTCCTCCTATTGAAATTAAACTCCATAAAAGGTTGACTGCTGACTTGAATTTTTCATTTAGGAATTACATAGCTGAATTCCTTGGCGACCTTAAATTAATATATATCAGTCTTTTAAAGTGATTCCCTTGTCACAACTCCCTGCTCAATTCTGGTCCAAAAATGTTTTGAGATGCCTTGGAGAACTGAACTGAACAAGATTCCTGGACTGATTCTGCAATAGTGCTGAGACCCATAAACTGGGTCATATCCAACCCTATCCTTTCATAGGTGAGGATGGGCTCCAACGTTTGCCACTCTATGATCAGATGGAAATCAGGCTGGCTCAAGCATCCCTGGCCTCAGATCTTCCTCTCTTGCTGTAGGTCTCCTTCTGTCCACTAGGTGGAACTACCAGAACAGGAAGGACTCTGGCTCATTACTCATAAAAAGTTTCAGTGTAGCAGTTGACACCTAGTGTGATCTAGGGCCTCTTAACCTCTCTAGGTCTGTCTATGGATACAACTGAATTCAGTTCCCTGGAAAGATCAGGAAATGTCCAATTAAACAGGAAATCCTGAAAATCAAAAGAGAGTTTAATAAAATCAAAAGGAAATAAAAAACAATTAAATAAAACTAGGATCTGTTTCTTAAAATAAATATATAATTAAATAGATGACCCATTGGTTAATTTGATTAAAGAAAGAAAAAGCTTATCACCAATAGCAAAAGTGAAAAGCATGAATGAGTTAGCAAAGAAGTTGGAATTAAGGAAATTCTGAGCAATTATTTTGAGCAATTATGTACCAGCAAAACTGAAATGTATGTGTAGTAGATAAATATTTACAAAAAAAGAAGACTACCTGAGATGATCAGAATTATAAATAGAGTATTTATACAATTCAATCTTAGAAGAAGACATTGAAGAAACCACAAATGAATTCTTTATGAAAAAGTCCCTAGGATCATATTGATATACCAGTGAATTACCACACTGAAGGAACAATGAATCTCAATGCTATGTAAACAATCTTAAAATTATAGGCAATGAGGGCTAGGTGAGGTGCTCAGTAGATAGCAGGGCCTAGATTCAGGAGGACCAGGGTTCACATCTGGCCTCAGACACTTCCTGGATGGGTGACCTTGGGCAAGTCATTATCCCCCATTTTCTAGCCTTTATTTCTCATCTAACTTTGAACCAATACTTGATATTGTTTCCAAGATGGATGGAAAGAATTTTCAAAAATACATAAAGAAAGAATCCCAAATTCCTTTTGTGATCCAAATATAGTTTTGATACTTAAGCCAGTGAAAGCAAAAACCGAAAAAGAAATAGAATATTTAAGTAATCCTTTATCAGAAATAGAAATTGAACGAGGCATCACAGATTTCCCTAAGAAAAAATTCCCAGACTTCCGGTCAAGATGGCGGCTTAGAGAAAGCTAAAGTTCAGATCTCCAGAAAACCCTTCCCGACCGATCTCAAACTATAAGCTCCTAAGGCGCCAAAATTCAAAACGATCAACAGCACAGACCCTGGGAATCCTCCTCCTGGACCTGGACCTGGGTCAAAAGGTACAGCCCCCCTCAAAAGCCAGAACCCGAGATCACTCGGACCTAAGGTGTAGGAGTGCAGAGTCCAAGGCTCTGGGAAGCTGCAGCCCTGCCCCGCTCAGAGAGCAGGGTCCTCTGAAACAACAACAACCCTCAGGGCCTTCTATCCAAGTCTCAGTGAAAGTCACTGCCCTCGGAGCTCCCCCCCTCCGCAGAGAGCAGGGTCCTATGAAACAACAGCAACCCTCAGGGTGGGCAAGACAGCCTCACGGGCTGGATCCTTCAATCGGAGTCTCAGTGAAAGTCACTGCCCTCGGAGCTCCGGGAAGCCGCAGCCCATCCCCCCACAGAGAGCAGGGTCCTCTGAAACAACAGCAACCCTCGGGGCGGGCAAGAAAGCCTCACGGGCTGGATCCTTCAATCGGAGTCTCAGTGAAAGTCACTGCCCTCAGAGCTCCAGGAAGCCGCGACTCCTTCCTCCCCGCAGAGAGCAGGGTCCTCTGAAACAACAGCAACCCTCAGGGCCGACAAAACAGCCTCGCAGCCAGCTATTCTGAAGGCAACTTCCGGAAAGCAACCCAACCCAGTCCAGTCGAGCAGGCACCATAGCAGCAGGGAAGCAGAGAGAACCGGGGCAGAGTGTGGCCCCCTGGTCCGACCCTTCCATTCCAGTTCCAGTGAAAGTCATTGCCCATACTCAATATAACCCAGGGAAAGCTCATAGAACCTACAATCTGCCCAGGACTAAAGCCTCTGAAAACCAGAGATAAGAAAAGCTAATCTTCCCCATTCAGAGATGGCAAACTCCACAGAAGCACAGAAGCCCCAAAATCCCAAGAAAAATAAGAAGAAAGGGGCTATTTTGGACACATTCTATGGAACCAAAACACAAAATACAGAGGAGATAGAAGACGATGCACAAGAAAATGCTTCGAAACCATCCAAAAGAAATGGAAACTCTCCACAAACACATGAAGAATTTGAATCAGAAATGACCAAAAAGATGGAAACCTTCTGGGAGGAAAAGTGGGAAATAATGCAAAAGAAATTCACGCATCTACAAAACCGGTGTGATGAAACTGAAAAGGAAAACCAGGCTTTAAAGGCCAGAATCAGGCAGCTGGAAGACAACGATCGTGTAAAAGAGCAAGAATTAATAAAGCAAAGCCAAAATACCAAAAATTAGAAGAGAACGTAAAATATCTCACCAACAAGGTGACAGATCTGGAAAATAGAGGGAGAAGAGATAATTTAAAAATAACTGGACTTCCAGAAAAGCCAGAAATAAACACCAAACTCAACATCGTGATACAGGATATAATCAAAGAAAATTGCCCAGAGATTCTAGAACAAGGGGGCAATACAGCCACTGACAGAGCTCACAGAACACGTTCTACACTAAACCCCCAAAAGACAACTCCCAGGAATGTAATTGCCAAATTCCAAAGCTATCAAACAAAAGAAAAAATCCTACAGGAAGCCAGAAAAAAGACAATTTAGATATAAAGGAATGCCAATCAGGGTCACACAAAGACCTTGCAAGTTCTACTCTGAATGATCATAAGGCATGGAACATGATCTTCAGAAAGGCAAGAGAGCTGGGTCTTCAACCAAGAATCAGCTACCCAGCAAAACTGACTATATACTTCCAAGGGAAAGTATAGGCATTGGACAAAATAGAAGACTTCCAACTTTTTGCAAAGAAAAGACCAGAGCTCTGTGGAAAGTTTGATACCAAAAAACAAACAGCAAGGAATACCTGAAAAGGTAAATATGAAGGAAAGAGAAAAGGAGAAAAATGTTATCTTCTTCTTTTACTCAAACTCTCTTCTATAAGGACAACATCTCTATCAATCTATGTATACTAACATGTGGGGAAAATGTAAGGTATAAATAGGGGGTAAAGAAAGACCAAATAGAATAATCGTTCTCACACAAAGATTCACATGGGAAGGGGAGGGGAAGAAAACTCCTATAAGAAGGAGAGGAAGAGAGGGTTTTTTACTTAAACCTTAATCTCGGGGAAATCAACTCTGAGAGGGAAAAACATCCAGATCCATTGGGATCTTGAATTCTATCTTACCCAACAAGGGTAGGGAAAAGGGAAAACCAAGGGGGGAGGGGGAGAGGGAAAACAAAAAGGGAGGGAAAGAGAGGGGGAAGGGGGAGGGAACAAAAAGGGAGAGATTAAAAAGGGAAATATCAAGGGACGGGACAAGGGGGACTGATTCAAAGTAAATCACTGGACTAAAAGGTAGAGCCAAAGAAGAAAAGGTTAGAATTAGGGAAGGCTATCAAAATGCCAGGGAGTCCACAAATGACAATCATAACTTTGAAAGTGAATGGGATGAACTCACCCATAAAATGTAGACGAATAGCAGAATGGATTAGAATCCAAAACCCTATCATATGTTGTCTTCAAGAAACACACATGAGGCGGGTTGACACCCACAAGGTCAGAATTAAAGGATGGAGTAAGACCTTCTGGGCCTCAACTGACAGAAAGAAGGCAGGAGTGGTAATCATGATATCTGATAAAGCCAAAGCAAAAATAGACCTGATCAAAAGGGATAGGGAAGGTAATTATGTTTTGTTAAAGGGACTTTAGACAATGAGGAAATATCATTAATCAACATGTATGCACCAAATAATATAGCACCCAAATTTCTAATGGAGAAACTAGGAGAATTGAAGGAAGAAATAGACAGTAAAACCATATTAGTGGGAGACTTAAACCAACCATTATCAAATTTAGATAAATTAAATCAAAAAATAAATAAGAAAGAGGTAAAAGAAGTGAATGAAATCATAGAAAAATTAGAATTAATAGACATATGGAGAAAAATAAATAGGGATAAAAAGGAATACACCTTCTTCTCAGCACCACATGGCACATTCACAAAAATTAACCATACATTAGGTCACAGAAACATAGCACACAAATACAGAAAAGCAGAAATACTGAATGCAGCCTTCTCAGATCACAAGGCAATAAAAAAAGATTAGTAATGGTACATGGAAAACCAAATCTAAAACCAATTGGAAATTAAACAATATGATACTCCAAAACCGTTAAGTTAAAAAAGAAATCATAGAAACAATTAATAATTTCATCGAGGAAAATGACAATGGCGAGACATCCTTTCAAACCTTATGGGATGCAGCCAAAGTGGTAATCAGAGATAAATTCATATCTCTGAATGCTTATGTTAACAAACTAGGGAGAGCAGAGATCAATCAATTGGAAATGCAAATGAAAAAACTCGAAAGCAATAAAATTAAATCCCCCAGCAGAAAACCAAACTAGAAATCCTAAAAATTAAGGGAGAAATTAATAAAATCGAAAGTGCTAGAACTATGATTTAATAAATAAGACAAGAAGCTGGTACTTTGAAAAAACAAACAAAATAGACAAAGTACTGGTCAATCTAATTAAAAAAAGGAAGGAAGAAAAGCAAATTCACAGCATTAAAGATGAAAAGGGGGACAGCACCTCCGATGAAGAGGAAATTAAGGCAATCATTAGAAATTACTTTGCCCAATTATATGGCAATAAATAGACCAATTTAGGAGATATGGATGAATATATACCAAAATACAAACTGCCTAGACTAACAGGAGAGGAAATAGAATTCTTAAATAATCCCATATCAGAAAATGAAATCCAACAAGCCATCAAAGAACTTCCTAAGAAAAAATCCCCAGGGCCTGATGGATTCACCAGTGAATTCTATCAAACATTCAGAGAACAGTTAATCCCAATACTATACAAACTATTTGACATAATAAGCAAAAAGGGAGTTCTACCAAACTCCTTTTACGACACAAACATGATACTGATTCCAAAACCAGGCAGGTCAAAAACAGAGAAAGAAAACTATAGACCAATCTCCCTAATGAATATAGAAGCAAAAATCCTAAATAGGGTACTAGCAAAAAGACTCCAGCAAGTGATCAGAAGGATCATTCACCATGATCAAGTAGGATTTATATCAGAGATGCAGGGCTGGTTCAACATTAGGAAAACCATCCACATAATTGACCACATCAACAAGCAAACCAGCAAGATCCACATGATTATCTCAATAGACACAGAAAAAGCATTTGATAAAATACAACACCCATTCCTATTAAAAACACTAGAAAGCATAGGAACAGAAGAGTCATTCCTAAAAATAATAAACAGTATATATCTAAACCCATCAGCTAATATCATCTGCAATGAGGATAAACTAGATGCATTCCCAATAAGATCAGGAGTGAAACAAGGATGCCCAGTATCACCTCTACTATTTGACATTGTACTAGAAACACTAGCAGTAGCAATTAGAGAAGAAAAAGGAATTGAAGGCATCAAAATAGGCAAGGAGCAGACCAAGTTATCACTCTTTGCAGATGACATGATGGTCTACTTAAAGAATCCTAGAGATTCAACCAAAAAGCTAATTGAAATAATCAACAACTTTAGCAAAGTTGCAGGATACAAACTAAACCCACATAAATCATCAGCTTTTCTATATATCTCCAACACAGCTCAGCAGCAAGAACTAGAAAGAGAAATCCCATTCAAAATCACCTTAGACAAAATAAAATACCTAGGAATCTACCTCCCAAGACAAACACAGGAACTATATGAACACAACTACAAAACACTCGCCACACAACTAAAACTAGACTTGAGCAAATGGAAAAACATTAACTGCTCATGGATAGGACGAGCCAATATAATAAAAATGACCATCCTACCCAAACTTATTTATCTATTTAGTGCCATACCCATTGAACTACCAAAATACTTCTGCACTGATTTAGAAAAAAAAAATAACAAAATTCATTTGGAACAACAAAAGATCAAGGATATCCAGGGAAATAATGAAAAAAAAAAAACACATATGATGGGGACCTTGCAGTCCCTGACCTTAAACTATATTACAAAGCAGCAGTCATCAAAACAATTTGGTACTGGCTAAGAAACAGAAAGGAAGATCAGTGGTATAGACTGGGGGAAAGCGACCTCAGGAAGACAGTATATGATAAACCCAAAGATCCCAGCTTTTGGGACAAAAATCCACTTTTCGATAAAAACTGCTGGGAAAATTGGAAGACAGTGTGGGAGAGACTAGGAATAGATCAATACCTCACACCCTACACCAAAATAAATTCAAAATGGGTGAGGGACTTAAACATAAAGAAGGAAACCATAAGTAAATTGGGTAAACACAGAATAGTATACATGTCAGACCTTTGGGAGGGGAAAGGCTTTAAAACCAAGCAAGACATAGAAAGAATCACAAAATGTAAAATAAATAATTTTGACTACATCAAACTAAAAAGCTTTTGTACAAATGAAACCAATGTAACTAAAATCAGAAGGGAAACAACAAATTGGGGAAAAATCTTCATAGAAACCTCTGACAAAGGTTTAATTACTCATATTTATAAAGAGCTAAATCAATTGTACAAAAAATCAAGCCATTCCTCAATTGATACATGGGCAAGGGACATGGATAGGCAGTTCTCAGATAAAGAAATCAAAACTATTAACAAGCACATGAAGAAGTGTTCTAAATCTCTTATAATCAGAGAGATGCAAATCAAAACAACTCTGAGGTATCACCTCACAGCTAGCAGATTGGCTAACATAACAGCAAAGGAAAGTAATGAATGCTGGAGGGGATGTGGCAAAGTAGGGACATTAATTCATTGCTGGTGGAGTTGTGAACTGATCCAACCATTCTGGAGGGCAATTTGGAACTATGCCCAAAGGGCGACAAAAGAATATCTACCCTTTGATCCAGCCATAGTACTGCTGGGTCTGTACCCCAAAGAGATAATGGACAAAAAGTCTTGTACAAAAATATTCATAGCTGCGCTCTTTGTGGTGGCCAAAACCTGGAAAACGAGGGCCATCAATTGGGGAATGGCTGAGCAAATTGTGGTATATGTTGGTGATGGAATACTATTGTGCTAAAAGGAATAATAAAGTGGAGGAGTTCCATGGAGACTGGAACAACCTCCAGGAAGTTATGCCGAGCGAGAGGAGCAGAACCAGGAGAACATTGTACACAGAGACTAATACACCGTGGTATAATCGAACGTAATGGACTTCTCCATTAATGGCGGTATAATGTCCCTGAACAATTTGCAGGGATCTAGGAGAAAAAAAAACACTTCATAAGCAAAGGATAAACTATGGGAGTAGAAACACCGAGGAAAAGCAACTGCCTGAATATAGCGGTTGAGGGGACATGACAGAGGAGAGACTCTAAATGAACACTCTAATGCAAATATTATCAACAAAGCAATGGGTTCAAATCAAGAAAACATGTAATGCCCAGTGGATTTACGCGTCGGCTATGGGGGGTGGGGGGAGGAAAAGAAAATGATCTATGTCTTTAATGAATAATGCTTAGAAATTATCAAATAAAATATATTAAAAAAAAGAAAAAGAAAAAATTCCCAGGGCCTGATCAATTCACAAGTATTTTACATCAAACATTCAAAGAACAGCTATTCACAATAGTATACAAACTATTTGGCATAATAAACAAAGAGGGAGTTCTACAAAATTCCTTTTATGACACAAATATTGTACTGATTCCAAAGCCAGGAATGCCAAAAACAGTGAAAGAAAACTACAGACCAATCTCCATAATGAACATAGATGCAAAAATCTTAAATAGAATACTAGCAAAAAGACTCCAGCAAGTATTCATGAAGGTTATTCATTATGATCAGGTGGGATTTATAACAGATTAATATTAGGAAAATCTTCCACATAATTGGCCATATCAACAGGCAAACCAACAAAAATCACATGATTATCACAACAGTGGAGAAAAAAACCTTTGACTAATATAACACTCATTCCTACTAAAAACACTAGAAAGTATAGGAATAGAAGGGCCTTTCCTAAAAATAATATACAGTATATATCTAAAACCATTAGTAAGCAGCATCTGCAATAGGGATAAATTAGAAGCCTTCCCAATAAGATCAGGAGTGAAACAAAGATGCTCATTATCACCTCTATTATTTAAAATTGTACTAGAAACAATAACAGTAGCAATTAGAGAAGAAAAAGAAATTTAAGGAATTAACATAGACAATGAGGAGACCAAGCTATCCCTCTTTGCAGGTGATATGATGGTCTACTTAAATTATCCTAGAGAATCAACTAAAAGGCTAGTGGAATTAATCAATAACTTTACCAATGTTGCAGAATACAAAATAAAGCCATATTTCTATATATTTCCAACATGTAGCAGTCCAACCCTAGCTATGGGCAAGGGAAACAGTATGTACAGAGTGGCTTAGAAGAGAGCATTCTCAGTCTTGCACATGGCTAGGAAAGCCTCTGACCCTTGACCCCAGCTTCCCCCAGCTTAGGCGGGAAAACAGGTTTCTTTGTGATCACCTGGCTAAGATAAATCACACCTATACCTTGTCATTAACCAATGATAATCATCCCTATGTATTATGTATATTTGCATATAAAAGACATTAAAAGCAAGGGCCACAGCAATCCCTGCCCTCTTGCTCTCTTGGATATCAGCTCTCACTGATGCCTGTCCTTGCTGGAGCTTGGCCATCTTTAATTCCTTTCCTTCTCTATCTCTCTCACCTGGGACCTGGCCTTCAGCCAGGCACTTTCTTTTCTCTATCATGTCTCCGACCTGTATTGTACTGAATCTGGATCTTTGGATGGAATAAGCCTTCTGAGTAGTCCACTGATTGGAGTATTGCTGTGGCTCCAATATAATCAATAAGGCCTGGTTTCTGACTCATTTCTGCCACCTCATATCTCTAACTTGTCTCTGCCACGCCCCTCGCGGTATCCAAAATTCTATCCTTCCTCTATCTTTCCACCTTGTGGCTTCTTGAGGGTTTGGGAAGTCTCACAACACATCTCAACGACAAGAATTAGAAATAGAAATTTCATTTAAAAATCACCCTACACAATATAAAATATGTAGGAATCTATCTGCCCAAACAAACACAAGAACTATATGAACACAACTACAAAACAATTTCCACAGAATTAAAACTAGATCTAAATAATTGGAAAAATATTAACTACTCTTGGGTAGGATGAGTTAGCATAATAAAAATAACAATCCTACCCAAACTTATTTACTTATTTAGTGCTATACCCATGGAACTACCAGGAAAGTTATTTATCAAAGTAGAAAAAAAAAATCACAAGCAGAGGACAAACTGAAGGAGTAAAAACACCAAGGAAAAGCAACTGCTTGACTACAGAGGCTGAGGGGACAAGTCAGAGGAGAGAAGCTAAATGAGCACCCTAATGCAAATACCAACAACAAGGAAATGGGTTCGGAACAAGGACACATGAGATAACCAGAGGAGATACCTACCTAGGGGAGGGTTGGTAGGGGGTGGGGGGAGAAAAAGAAAATGATCTCTGTTTCCAATGAATAATGTATGAAAATGACCAAATAAAATGTTTTAAAAACTCAAAAAAATAAACATATGAAAAAGTGTTCTAAATCTCTTATAATCAGAGACATGTAAGTCAAAACAACTCTGAGGTATCACCTTACACCTACCGGATTGGGTAACATGACAGCAAAGGAAAGTAATGAATGTTGGAGGGGATGTGGCAAAATTGGGATGATAATGCAGTGCTTGTGGAGTTGTGAATTGATCTGGAGGGCAATTTGGAACTATGCCCAAAGTGCACTAAAGAATAGTTGGCCTTTTAATCCAGCCATAGCACTGTTGGGTTTATACCCCAAAGAGATAATAAGGAAAAAAGATTTGTACAAGAATATTCATAGCTGCACTCTTTGTGGTGGCAAAAAATTTAAAATGAGGGGATGCCCTTCAATTGGGGAATGGCTGAACAAATTGTTGTATATCTTGATGATGGAATTCTATTGTGCTCAAAGGAATGATAAACTGGAGGGATTCCATGTGAACTGGAATAACCTCCAGGAACTGATGCAGAGTGAAAGCAGCTGAACCAGGAGAACATTGTACACAGAGACTTATACACTATGGTACAATCAAATGTAATGGACTTCTCCATTAGTTCCAATGCAGTGATCCTGAACAACTCAGACGGATCTATAAAGAAGAAAACTATCCAAATTCAGAGGAAAAACTGTGGGAGCAGAAACACAGAAGAAATAGAACAGCTTCATTACATGGGTCAAGGGAGAAATGATTGGGGATGTAGACTCTAAATTATCACCCTAGTGCAAACATCAACAACATGGAAACAGGTTCTGATTAAGTACATGTAAAACACATGTAAAACACAGTGGAATTGCATGTCAGCTATGGGAAGGTATGGAGGAAGGGGAGGGAGGGAAAGAATATGATTCTTGGAACGAAGGAATAATGTTCTAATTTGGCTAAATAAAATTTTAAAAAGTAACTGCATAAAATATTTCAGTAGCTATAAGACTTAAATCCTATATATTTATAATCTTTAGCATTCAAGTTATGTTTTGCTCCAGAACTGTCTTCAAATTATGTTTGTAAATATTATGTAGGAAAATATAAAACCAGGTTTGAATGGAAATAATTTCGATATGATGCTATTTCTTTAAGTTCAATAAAGCAAATTTTTAAAAGATAAAAAAAAATAGACAAGAGAAGAGTTAATCCTATCCTTTACAACAGACTGATGACTTGACTATCCTGATTAATGCATCGATCTAAGACATTTTCAAAGGATTTATGATGAAGAAAAATACCCTCTACCTCCAGAGAAAGATCTGATGATGTCTGAATTTGTACAAACAATACTTCTTTCAATTTCTGTTTTTCTTGCCTTTTTTGTTGTTGTTCCAAAGAGGCTAATGTGTAAATATGTTTTACGTAATTTCATATGTACAAAAGACACCACATTTCTTGCCTTCACAATGGGTCAGGAACAGGTAGGAAGGGGGTACTCAAAAGTTTTAAAAAGATTGTTAAAAATAAAAATACAAAGAATTTGGAGTTTGTGAGGAAGTTTGAGATTTCCATTCCATTAAGGTCCTGGGAAAATTTGGCAAATAGAATCATCCATCTACTATATTGCAAAAGGTATAAGGTATAGGGCCCTCAGTTTTTGTAGTTGCCTTTATTGAATAGGTAGAGTCATTGCCCAGAAGAACAGAAAAAGGCAGGAAGTAACAAAAGCCCTTCTTAATGAAGTAATTCCTAGGGTGGGCCATCCCACATCACATCATCAAAACGATAATGGTCCTGGCTTCACATCACTATTATTCCCATAATTACTAATGCTTTGTGTATAACCAACAACCTTTATTGCACCTGGTATCCCTAGTACTCAATCAACCCTGTTTGCTTCAGTTTCCTCATCTGTAAAATAAGCTGAAGAAGGGAATAACAAAGCACTTCATGACTTTTGTTAAAAAACACCAAATAGGGTCATGAAGACAGACACGTCTGAAATAACTGAACAAATTTTCTTTTCCTGAAAGGGAAATTTAGTGATTCTGAACCATACTGTCTGTCTCAGTCAAATTTGCCTCCTCTTGTTTGGGACACACTCCTGGAGGGGGGCAGGGACTGAGTCATTTTTCTGTATCTCTAGTCCAGAGCCTAGAGACACTTTGTGCTGAGCAAGTGCGTGAAAAATATTGTGGGATAGAGGTGAATGGCTGGTGTGGCCCAGGTCAGTTAGATGAATGAATGAATGTACCTGTGGACTGATAAGAAGAAGATCAGTGATGTAGGAGGTGGGGAAGGGAGGAGGCTTGGTGTTCATCCAATACTACATATCAGCCTCAGTTTCCTTAGCATTCAAATGAAGATAATGCTTGTGCTTTGGAATACAATGAGATGCTATATTGCTTAGTAGACTTTAAAGTGCTGAGTATCTGGAAAATCTTGTAATTAGCATTATCTCATTTCTCCATGCTGTAAACCTCAAATTTCCTTAGACTTATAATTGTTGAAAATTTCACCATTGGGATATTTCATACTTGGAAAATTTCTTACTGATAGTCTATTGGAATGGGAACTCCATTGGCATGGGAGGTTCCTTCTCTTCCCTTCTTAAGATTACTTTAGGACAGAAACCCTTTGCTGAACAATGGAAAGGACTTTGACCTATGCTTAAGCATAGAACAGGAATTTCTTTGAGTCTTGATTGATTTAGAATTGATACAATGGAGATACTTGGAATAAATCTCCACCCTATTCAGTCCTAATAGGATTGAGTAAGGGCTGCAGCCTAGATCAAAATTTAATTATTCCAATCTCTACCATACTCAAGTTAACAGGATTTAGAAAGGGCTGTAGCAAAGGAGTATAGATTTAATCATTTGAAAATATGACCTTCAACAGACATGTGCAAAAGCCAGAAACCTCTGGGCGGTCCTGGGTTAAGCAAGAGCCTCCATTGACAGGGAAATTGATGAAGAGTGATTGGTAGATGTGAGGACTGAGGGGAGGCAACTTGGATGGTGTCCTTAAAGATAGGAGGGTCTGGAGACTGAAGGGGGTGGAGTTTTTGAGCGGTGTGGTTCCTGGGCTCTGAGGAAGCTTGCTCTGAAGAAAGCTGAAGGTGGGGGCCTCTGAGACTGTTTCTCCATTTTGGACACGTGAGTAATAGGGACTGATCTCTTTTCTTTGCCCCAGCTATCTAATTTGATCTAACTAGCTGTGTGACCCTGAGAAAGTCAGTTCACCCTGTTTGCCTCAGTTTCCTCATCTGTAAAATGAGTTGGACAAGGAAATGGCAAACCCCTCCAGGATCTCTGCTAAGAAATGGAGTTGGGAAGAGTTGGACAGAACTTAATAATGACTTCATGAAGAATTTCTCCTCACAAACAAGGGTTTTGCTTTCCATCACCATTTGCCTCTATGATTCTAGTTCAGCCCTCTGAGGCCACACAGAACACTTCTAATTCCTCTTCCACCTAAGAGTCCAGAAAATTACTATCAGGCCTCTCCCCAAAGCTTTCTATTCCTTTTTCAAATATGTAGTTCCCTCAATTGATTTTTGGAGACTCCAGACCCCTCATCATTCTGGCTGAACACTCCCCAGTTCACTGTTGCCACTTGTAAATTGTGTCATTCATAACCAAATACAATAATCTAAGTGCCATCTGATAGTACAGAAGGGCAGCTATCTCCTTATTCTTGGAACTGGACATGCTTCTCTTAAGACTGCATTAGTGGTTGAGGTAATTGTGTAGCTCAGTGGATTGAGAGCCAGGCCTAGAGATCAGAGGTTCTGGGATCAAATCTGACCTTAAATAATTCCCAGCTATATGACCCTGGGCCACTCACTTAACTTCCATTGCAGAGTATTGATCCTACATCTGATAGGTAAGGGTTAAAATAAAGTTTGCTTTATGTTTTTTGAACTGCTCTATTACCTTTCCCACCGATAATATATTTGTGATCCTCTCAATCATCCCCAAGTCCCCTTTATGCAAGCCAATATGGCATTAATAGTTTGTATCCAATTTCCCCTTTTTTAAATCAACCATGCCCCATTAATTCAACTTTTTTCTACGACATGTACTAGTCAGTTCCCCATTGAGGTTGATTTTTTTTTTTATGATTTGGACATTTTGTATTCCAGGATAGGACCTGATATCAATTCCCAATAATATTCATATTATCACATTCCATCTACTGTACCAGCTTTCTGAGCTACTTCTGCATCATATCTGCTTTTACCATCCCTATCATGCCAATTTTTTCTTTCTCTCTCTTTTCCTTCCAGGTCCAAAATTATGCTTTCTGCTTGTCTACAGAATTAATAGAACATTAATGGTCACCATTTACTAAGGTCTTTAAAGATATTATTTCATTTGAGCCAAGTCACTCATAGGAACAGTTCCATTTCACGAACAGAAACTTCAGAAGATTTGTCTTAACTGATGCAGAATGAAGTGAGTAGAACAAGAAGGTAATTTATACAATAAATACAGTGTTCTGAAGGGAAACAACTTTAAAAAACTTGGGACTTCTGATCAATGCAGTGGCTAAAAAGAATTGCAGAAGACCCATGACAATAAGTTATTCAATTCCTACAAAAAGCTACAGACTTCCTATGAAATCAGCTGCCTCACTTCAGAAATGGGATGGACTCAGGGTGTAAGTTGCAACAGATATTTATTGAGATTGAGAATTACTTTACCTTGATATGTCCACATGAGTATTTTAATCTTGAAACAATTACTAATGTATTAATATTGCAATCTATGTGCTCATGTACCATATTCACAGGCATATTAGTTCTTGATCATTGTATTTAATAGGTACTCTATTAATTCTGACCACTCTTCAAATCTACAGTCTGAAATAGAAGAGTAAACTGACTGAAAACTATTACTGCTTGAAATAGAGAAGGTAAACTGTGGGGAACCTTGTTTCTTCTTACAATGACTGCTGTTCTCTTACTGTGACTAGAGAGGGCAGTTACTGGGACCTGAACCTGTTTGGTGATAATGGAGGTAGGGAGTAGGGACCAGCAGGCAAACTGGGGTTTGCCCCAGGAACAACCCCCCAAAAAACCACAAACATGTGTGTAAGTTAGGGTTGTTTATGTATGTGTGCAAGTAAGAGTGAAAAGTTACTTTTGCATGGAAGTGAGTTGAAATCTTCATGAGTGTCAGAATGTATCAATTTTTCTTCATGCATGGGGGTAAGCATTATGTATTTGTTTCTCTTCGTGCTTGCAAGTTAGGTCAACTTGTGTTTTTCTTCTTGCATGAGTGTACGCGTTATGCCTAAGCGTATAGTTTTCAAGTTGTCTTTTTTTCTTCATCAAGGAGGTCTATCTTATGGTTACTGAATGTAGTTTTTGAATGGTTATTGTATGTATTACTAGGAGATAGTTCTTTTTGATTTGTTACTATTTCAGGCAGATCATTGTGACTGCTATTCTTTCAAATGCAAGGTTTTCTTTTTGTATTCGGGGTTAATGGCTATATATCTTCAGAGACTGTACTATATGCTTCAGCTTTAGTGGTGCATTTCTATTCCTTAATCAATTCAACTTGTGCAGGGCTAATTTTCTGTGTTTTGATGGCTCTCATGTGCTTTCCTGTGTTTTCGGTAGGGACTGAATTGGCTTATCACTTATTTTCCCAGTACTATTCAATATTATGGGTGTGATGTAATTTCACATGTAAAGCATGGAACCATGGATCTCTTTGATCAACCTTTATAGACCAGTTTGTCATCACAACCATTGTTGGTCTGATCCATCTTGGTTCTGTAGGAGATTCTCTATTAAAATTCTTGACATATACCTTATCACCTGGTTTTATCATGTGCAATGAAAAATCTGGTGGTATTCTCAGCACAAGCAAACCCAGTTTCCTTAGATCTTCAATCCTACATTGTATCTGTTCTAAGTATTCATGAAGAATGCATCCCCCTCTTAACAAAGACAAGTAAGGTAACTTTACTGTCCTACCATGCCAAAGAGCCTTACCATACAGCATTTCAAAAGGTGATATAATGCAGGTCAGTCCTAGGCCTGGTTCTAATGTTGAACAAAGCATGAGGCAAAACATCTGTTCATTTTAAATGTGTTTCTGAACAGAGTTTACCTATTTGTGTTTTTAGCTCTTTGTTCATCCTTTCGACCTGCCCGGAACTCTGGGGCCTATAGATTGAATGGTAATTACACTTAATCCCCAAGTTCTTATAGATTTCTTGTAGAACCTGGGAAGTGAAGTGGGACCCCTTGTCGGAGTCGATGGTATTGGGAATGCCATGTCTAGGTATAATCTCCTTCAATAGAAATTTCACTACTGTGGCAGTGTCACTTTTCTTGGGCAGACATGCTTCAACCCATCTAGTCAGTCTATCCACTATAACCAATGCATATTTGTATCCTTTGTCCTTAGGCATGTTGATTTAATCATTCTGAATACACTGGAAAGGCATATAGCTGAGTGGTCTGCCTCCCAATGCAACACTCTTAAAATGTCCTTGATTATATCTCCTGCATGTCTCACATGCCTGACAAGTTCTAATGACATTTGTAGTTATTCCTGGTGCTGTCCAATATCTCTTTATGGTATCCAGAATCCCTTGTACTCTGTAATGTCCATTTGCATGAATTACAGTATATAGATTTTATATAACTTTACGGAGAATAGGTTTACCCCCTCAAGCAATCCAGACACCTTTGATCAGTTTAGCGTCTACTTGCTCTTTCCATGACTGTATCTCTTCTCTGTCATAGGCTTCAGTGAGATTATACCTTTCGACCAGAGAGAAATTCAGCACACGGTGGGGACCGAACCTAGCAGCATATTTTGATGTTACGTCTTCTCTGTCATTCCACAGGGATATTCTGTCCTTTCCATGAGTATGTGCCTTACAATGGATTATGGCCACCTCCCTAGGAAAGTCTACAGCACTTATGATACGATCTATCAGATTGCCATATGCAATTGGTTTCACAGCTGAAGTTTTATACCCTCTGTTTTACCATATATATGATGACCAATATACAGTGGAGAAAGTGTATTGTGAATCCAGGAAAAATATTAGCTCTTTTTTTCCCTCTAGCTAATTCTAGGGCCTTGAGCTCGGCTCCCTGGGCACTGACATGACTTGGCAATGATGCATCATGCCAAAGTGTTTTGTTATTGTCAACAACCACTGCCGATGTGAATTTTCTCCCAACATGAACACAGGAGGACCCATCAGTGTATAACTCCATTTCTGGATCGATAAGAGGTGTATCTTTAAGGCATTCATTTGGCCTATGCATGAGTTCCACTATCTGATCCCAATCATGCAATACTTCTCCATCCATTGGCAAATCAGGGATCAGAGTTGCTGGGTTCAATGGTGCACATCTATGAATTGTGATATTATCATTGCCTAACAAAATGACTTCATACTGGGATATTCTTACATCAGTGAATAAATGCATATTGTGTGACCTTAAAAGGTTTTCAATTTGGTGTGCAAAATACACATGCAATTTACATCCCAGTACTATGTCATAGGACTTCTTGACCATTAGAGCAGTAGCTATTATGCTCCTGAGGCAATACACCCTGCCCTGTGCAACCGTGTCAAGGATAGAACAATAAAACGCTATAGCCCTTAGATTCAACCCAAAATGCTGTGCTAACATTCCACAAGCAATGCCTTTTGCTTCATGGACATACAAGTGGAATTCCTTCTTATAATTAGGTATTCCCAAAGTTGGAATTGATAGAATAGCTCCCTTCAACTGTGACAAAGCATGCAAATGTTCCTTATTCAATTGCAATGGTTCTTTAATGTCTTTCTTTGTCAAATCAGTCAAGCACTTGGAAATATGAGAATATCCCACTATGTACTGCCTCAAGAAACCAGCAACCCCCATAAAAGGTCTAACTAAGTTCTTTCTTAGTTCTAGGGGTGCCTAGCTTCTGTATGTCTGCCCTCCTTTTATTAAAGATTTTCCTGGTGCCCCCCTGCAGGACAAATCCTAAATATTTAACTATTGGTAGGACCCATTGAATCTTCTTTTTAGAAACTTTATGAAACCCTCTTATAGAGTTCTATTAACAATTTCTTTGAATCTTCTAAACAAGTCTTAGGGTCAGGAGATGCTAGCAACAAATCATCCACATAGTGTATCAATCTACTACGTTTGAAAGTTATAGTAGCTAGATCTTTGCAACAATTGACAAAATATTGAAGCCGACTCACAACATCCTTGCACTAATCTAGTATAGCACAGCTGGGTTTGATCCCATTGGAAAGCAAAAATATTTTGAGAATCAGGGTGCAACGGTATAGTAAAGTAAGTGTTGCTCAGGTCCAACACTGTGTACCATCTAGCCTCTGCAGGTATCTGAGTTATGATATCATTTGGAGATGGTGTTACAGTATGTCTCTTCCTAATGAAATTAGTCACAGCCCTCAAATCCATAAAAAATCTCTATGCAGAAGTGTCATCTTCATTTAGCTTATTCTTTTTGATAGCTAATATTGGGCTATTATATTCAGATTATGTAGGTCTCAATATACCTTGCTCAAGCAAGCTATTTATAATGGGTATTATCCCTTCTCTTGCTTCTCTACTTAATTTGTATTGTGGTATCTTAGGTGGTATTCCTTCCCTGACCTCAATCCTAACAGTAGTAATCAATTTAATCTGACCCACATCATTTTGATGTTTTGCAAACACCCCCTGTGGAATATCTGTGGGTATGTCATACATAGAAGTCACAACTTGAATCTTTTCAGGTTCTTCTTCAAGTTGTTCTAAGTACAACAATGGATAGTGCTTCAGTAAGTTCTTGGGTAGATGAAAATAAATTACCCCAGAATTTTCACATTTTTCACAGGGTTGCCTGTATCTTGCACAAGAAAAAATCACATCCTAAAAGATTGTCATGGCATGATGGAATCAACAAGAAGGTATGATCTACGGTGAGAGGACCCAGTTTAACCATAGTGCTTTTGAGCTCAGGGACCTGTTGAATTTGTCCCATTGCTCCAGCTACAGAAACCATACCCCCTATGTCGGTATCCCCTGGACATGTCTTTAGGACAGATTTTGAAGCACCAGCATCTAAGAGAGCCTTATAGTTCTTCTTCCCCACCTTAATCCATACATATGGTTCTGGCATGTAGCAAAGGAGTTTATTGCCACTGAATTAGTACTCCTGTCTTTGGTACCCTCTGCCAGCTGCATATGTAGCTCAGTTAATTTCTTTTGATTTGATCCATTCCCAATGAAGTCTTCAATGGAACATGAACCTTTGCTTTGGCCAGATACCCCTCTGCCATTTAGAATGCTGGCACTAACTGAATTCTTGGTTGTTACTAAGTCTGCCATTCCATCCCCAGATTCAAATTTAACTGATATGTCACCTCTAGTACTTCGAATATGATAATCTTTGTGTTCAAAAGCAATGTCAGCTTCATTATCAGTTTTTTTTATCTATAACACACATTGCTGGATGGAAGGTACTAGCTTCTGGATTCAAACTAGATATACTTACCAAAGGTACCTCTGCCATGAAGTTATTGACAGAATTAACTGCATTAGGTGGGACTTCTTCTGTGAATGTTTCTAGAGCCTTGCCATCTTTATCACCAGTAACCATTAGGGAATTAAAATTATGTGTCTCTGTATTAGTTACTAACTTTTTCTTGAGTTCCTATGACTTATTCTTTCTTTCCCTTTCACATAATTTAATCCCATTCTCCACTCTACACTGGAAAAAGTTCTCAAGGAATGATTTGATTTCCTTTACAGACTTTTCCTGTGTGGTTACTATATAGGTCTTATCAAATTCTTTCATCTCATTTGCAATTTGAGATATTATTTCTTTAATTTCTGCCTCATTTTCTTTAATCTGGCTCTGCCTTTCTCTTGCTTTATTGCAATGGCTATCATTCACAGAATAACTTTCTTGCACCAATTTTGCACTATTTCCCAACTTTTTACTATTATTTTTTTATTAAAAACCCTTACCTTCAATACTGTGTATTGCCTCCAAGGCAGAAGAGTAAGGGCTAGGCAATGGGGGTCAAGTGACTTGCCCAGGGTCACACATCTGGGAA
This sequence comes from Monodelphis domestica, assembly GCF_027887165.1. Lineage (NCBI taxonomy): Eukaryota > Metazoa > Chordata > Mammalia > Didelphimorphia > Didelphidae > Monodelphis > Monodelphis domestica. The sequence goes on from NC_077230.1 coordinate 426,502,603, forward strand.
GTGTCTGAGGACAGATTTGAACCCAGGACCTCCCATCTCTAGGCCTGACTCTCAATCCACCGAGCCACCCAGCTGCCCCCTTTAATATTATTTTTAACTGCAGCCTCTAGCTCAAAATTTCTTCTTCTATCTCCAAGTGCCTGGCTTCATAATTCCCTTCTAATCATATCTGAATACTTTGGTTTTGCTCCAGTTTCTATTACCTTTTGCATTTCCCTCAAATCAGGTGCTTGTTGTGAGGACTTTAACTTGCAGTGTGAACAGCAAGTGGATTTCTTGTACCTAGTTCCTGCATTATGTTTTTCTCTGTTAGTACTCTCCTGTTTCTTCTTTAAGAAACAGTCTCTAATCAAGTGCCCTTTACGGTAGCAAAAAAAAACAAAAAACACTCCCTAGTTTCTTTTTGCACTGATATTGTCTGGTAACTAGATTTTTGGGAAATAGATTTTGTGTATGTTCTGACCATGTTTAAATTTTTAATTTCCTTCTGTTTCAAATCCTTTTCAGTCCTCTAACTTTTCCTTAAGGTCTTTAACTTCCTTGTTCTGATCTGAACTATTTTCAAATAGGTAACCTGCAGCCTCTCTCAATTCAATTAGGGAAAATGAATCATATCTAGGGAAATAGTTCTTAAAGAATGTCCTCAAACTTGGTGTGCATCCCCTCAGAAACTGTCTACGTACATGGCCAGCTGTCTCTTCATTATCTGCTTCTAAACCTAAGATTGCCTCTGCCATCTCTGACAGACAGTCTATGAATGTGGCAGGATGCTCCCCCTTTTCCTGCCTGATCTTATCAAATTTGGACCATTCACCAGGTTTTGAACAGCATTGCTTAATGGCTTCAAGCAAATCCTCTCTGCACTGTTTAAGGTATGACATTCAGATTGGATTGGCAAAATCCATATCCAATCTTTGATCTACAGTGGGCCAGCTGGTCAAATTACTTTCAGATCTAGTTGTCTCCACAAATTCCCTTTTTTCATGGGAGCTGAAAAGTTCTGTTAAGAGAAATTCAATATCTTCGAAGTCTGGATCAAAGATTCGAAATGCTCTCTTTAGCTCCTTGTGGGTTTTAAAAGGATTGTCCACCAATTTTGGAAAACGACATTTAACAAACTCAAGTTCATGAGGAGTGAATTGTCTATGGTCCTTTGAGTGAATAACACCAGCATTAGTTGTTAGCTTGGTCACTTCCTTCAATGAACATATTTTCTCAGGGACACTAGCAGCCTGGTTCTCATTTTCATTGCTACCTTCAGTTTCCTGAGGTGCATTCTCTGATTGCCCATTGTCCTTGCCCATAACTAGATATAAACCCTTTTCCTTAATGAGTTGTTCAAAAACTGCCTTAATCATTTTTGTCTAAGTTGTTGTCAATGGCCATAAACTTCTCTGCCTTAAGGGGAACTATAAATCTAAAAAATTTCCTCACTTGGGTTAGAGTCTGCAACACAGCCATGAATAGTACATATACTTGTGCCAGGATTTTCCAGAGAATTAATTCATTTTGGAAAGGTAATTGTAACACAGTCATTGTCAAGTTTCCTACATAATCCACAGTCTTCACTACCATTTGAGTCAGTTTGCTGTAAAGAATATGGTAAATCCAAAAGCAAGCGATGGCTGCCAAAACCACCACACCAAAAACTACTTGTTTGAACATTTTTACTATCTTTCCTGCCTGTGGGATTGTTGGGTACTGTCAGATTAAGGTGCCACTTGAAATAGAAGAGTAAATTAACTGAAAACTACTATTGCTTGAAATAGAGAAGGTAAACTGTGGGGAACCTTGTTTCTTCTTACAATGATTGCTGTTCTCTGACTGTGACTAGAGAGCTCCTGCTGGGACCTGAACCTCTTTGGTGATAGTGGAGGTAGGAATGAGAAATGCTGAGGTATGCCACCACACAGGGATATTGGTACACAGGGGACTACTTATAAAGGAATGCCCTGGGGTTTACTCTGGGGTTTGCCTGCTGATTCCTACTGATGGCTGATTCTTCAATCTATTTCCTAACTCCTTCCTCCCTCACTCCCTCCCTTTTCCAACCCTCTCCACCCAGTTCTTCTTGAAGCCTTGGCTCCTTCCCTCCCCACTTGAGTAAACTATAAAGATATTCTTTTCTTTTCCTTTTTCAAGTCAAGGGGTTTATTGGGATAACAGGGTGGGAAACTGAGGTAAGAGGGATGAGGATTTCCCTAATCTAAAGAAGAATTTTAGAAAGTATCCCAGTCACAAACTGTGACTCTAAGACAGTTAGGGAGATGGAGAACAACTGTTTGAATCTTATTTCTTCTTCACCAAGAAAATCTCTTCTTCAGTGTCAACTTCAACTGCTCAGAACCAGAGAAACCCAAAAAAACAAATCAGCTTTACAAAGGTCTTTCAGCCAGGTTCAAACCTCCAGGGAGAGAGTGTGACTTCCAGGCAGAGACCAAGTCCAAAAGCCAAGTCAGCCCCCCTCCCCCAGGGTCCTTTCAGCCAGCTTCAAACCTCCAGGGAAAAATGACTTCCAGTCAGAGACAAAGTTCCCTCTCCACTGTGAGATAGAGATAGGAAGAGAGAAAGGTTTTGCAGGACTTGTGGATCAACATGCAAGAACATAAGAACCAGGATTCCAATGGAATGTCCTCAGTGTGTGGTAGTTGGAGCTGACAGGAGTCAGGGTTTTTTTGTTTTGTTTTGTTTTCTTTTTTTTGGTCTCTGTGTCTCTGACTGGAAGCCACTTTTTCCTTGGAGGTTTGAAGCTGGCTGAAAGGACCTTGGAGAGGGGGAGGTGGCAAACTTGGCTTTTGGACTTTGTCTCTGACTGGGGGACTGACTCTCTCTCTCCCTGGAGGTTTGAAGCTGACTGAAAGATCTTTGTGAAGCTGATTTGGGTTTTGGGTTTCTCTGATTCTGAACAATTGAAGTTGACACTGAGCCATTGTCCTCCATCTCCCTATCTCAGAGTCACAGTTTGTGACTAGAATACTTCCCCAAACCTTTCTAAAATCAATCATTTAGATTAGGGACTTCCTCACCCCCCTTACCTCAGTTTCCCATCCTGTTATCCCAATAGACCACTTACCTGAGAAAGAAAATTAGAATATTTTGTAATTCACTCAGGGGGGAGGGAAAATTGGGAGGAGAAGAGTGGCAGGAGGAAGAGGGTTGGAGGAGGGAGTGAGGGAGGAAGGAGGTTAGGAAATAGATTAGTAGAAATCAATAGACAGATTCCCCAGAGCAGTCCCTTCTGTACCAGTGTCCTTTGTGTGTGGCAATCCCCCATTACAACTAAGCATCCTCAGGTTCTCTCAGCAGTTTCAGGTTCCCATTAGCAGTGCTCTCAAGTCAAAAGCCAGACAGAGAACAACAGTCATTGCTAATAAAGATGTTCTCCTCAGTTACCATTCCCTATTCACAAGTAATAGCTTCTCTCAGCTTATTCTTTATTACACCGGTCAGCTTAAACTGCCACCAACCAGGGACATTCCATTGGAACCCTGGTTCTTGCATCTTGGTCCACGAGACCTGCAAAGCCTCTCTCTATTCATGTCTCTATCACAAATCCAAAGGTCAGAAGAATTCCTGGGTAGGCTGCCTCAGTGTCCTAGTTCCCACCTTGCCAGACCAGATTCCATACCAGGTCACATGCTTAAGAAAACTCCTCTTCTTTGATCTTGTGGTAGTCAGTTGAACCAATGTTAAGCCTTATGCCTTGTCACATGAACATTAGCCACCTCCCATTCCCCATTGCTTGATCCTCCAACAAAAGACTGAGGAAATATGTAGTTCACTGTCTCTCTCTCTCTCTACCACCATCAGAGGAGCACACAGGCTGGATCCCAAGCTCTTTAAGCCGTGTCTCTGAGTCTCTCTTCCTTTGTTCTATTTCCTCTTACTCTATATCCCCTTCACCCATTTTCCCTCACTTTCTAACTCTCCTTCTCAGGTATCCACCTAAGAATATATTAATTTGTGGCTACAGGCAGGCACAACTCATACCTGTCCCAAAGATGTTTTTTTTTCATTAGCGGTAGAAGGTAAAAAGGGGACAAAAATAGATTTTGGTTAATTGGAAAAAATAAATTAAGAAAAAGCTCTTTTAGACTACAGGTGTCAAATCCATAGCCTCCAACATTCCCAGTGCTGCCTGAACCAGGTGAAAAGGTAATTGGGAAATAATTAACAAAAGAAAATAACTCACAGATAATTATATGATAATTTAAAATGTGTGCTTTAAGCATCCTCATGTACAGACTGAGGTCAATAAAATATCATCCCTCCTCTAAAGTATATACTGTTGGAGTCTGACTTCCCCAAGGTCACTTCCCCACTTCACAATTCTATCTCTCCCCTTGCTCTCAATTCAGAATATCCCCAGAGTCAGGGACAGGAAGCTGGGATACCTCTAATAATCGTAACAATAAAACAGCATGAAATAAAAGGCAACTAAGGCCAGAGATGATCTCTCTATGGTCATGATGCCCATTAGTGTGATTATGGAGGGTCTGTCATCTGTACATATGAAAGTCAGACAAGTGAATTAACATATACTGGAGGCTAAAGCCAATAGATCAGAACCAGGTTAAATAAGATATGCTTCCATGTGGCATTTTATGCTACAAAGAGGAAGAATATAGGTCCAATAGTGAATCTCTGGGTGTGAAAGGAGACAAAGTTTACATCCTCCTTTCCATCTCCAGAATTTCCCTGCCAAAGAGGATCAAGGCTAGCCCCATTGCATGACCATAGCTTATACTCCAACCAAGACTAGAAACACTCTGTGGTTCCACAGCAACAAGGGAAATGGACTGCAAGAGTGAGTATGGGGCAGTCATTGAACCTGCAGCCTTAGAAGGTGGGAGAAAAAGAAGGATGTATGTCTCTGGGACAGAATAGAATAATACAATATCAATAATAAAGATGATAATGACAACTAATGTTTTTATTTTGTGTCTACCATGTAAAAAGGATTCCACATAAAATCCTATTATACACAGAACAAATATTATTCATTTTTCCAGATGAAGGAACTGGGGCTGTAAAAGGAGGAGTCATTTACTACATAGATAATAGGCAGAAAAGAAAAGATTCAATCTACGTTTCATGATTCTGATCTCAGGGCTCTTTCTACCACAATGCACTGTGCCATGGGACCAGGGGGGGGGGAGTGTCACTTTTGTCTATTTCTGTCATGCCAGGGAAAGAGAGAGCCCCACACAAAGTTGGTGGCCCAATCCAGATACTCACCATAGATTGTAATATTCTTGGTTGCAGTACGAGTCAAACCAGTGAATAAGTTAGATGCAGTACAGGTATAGGTGCCAGCATCACTCAGGGATGCAATAACAGAAAATGTGGCTGAGTAGCTGATCCTTTGTCCATTCTGTAACCAAGTGAATTGTGCTGCTGGGTTAGAATCAGCAACACAGCTCAAGGTAATATTTGCCCCAGTAGGGTACTCATTGGCTGAATGTACAATTGTGGCGATATCTGGGCCATCTGGAAGAAAGAAAAGGATTCCATATTGAGATTATGGCAGAAATAAGGGGGCATCTCCTAGTCTATAACCCATCACCAAGAACCACTATGTCTCCCTGATCCTCCTTTGAGCTGGGAAATTCACAACTCATCTTCTACTTTTCCAGTGTGGATCTGAACTTGGAAGATCTTAGGGCTTTCTCCAGTTCAGCACCCTGGCTGGCCACCCTCAACCAGAACACATGGCAAGGCCAATTTGGGCTCCCTAAAGATGAAGGGGGTTGGGAACCTCAGAGCCTACCTCTTTAGCTCTCAGAGAAGGGACTGAATTAGCCTGGGCCTCTAGGAACACACCACCAGGCTATAAGAAGGCACCATATAGGAAGAAGCAATATACTCACAGGTAACATTCAGTGTGAATGGATCACTCCTATTCTGAAACAATGGGTTCTCGATTTCACACACATAGGGCCCTTTGTTTTCCGTTCTTCTGAGACTGCTGATAGTGAGTGTCCTGTTATCCGGTGACAGCTGTATCCTGTTACCACCTGGGGCAAGTCCATTTATGAACCACCGGTAAGCGTGAATTTGACCCGTAGCATTGCATGTCATTGAGAAGTCCTTGGTCTCCACTGCAGTATTGTTGGAGGTGATGATGGTAGGTTTGGACAGTGGTGCTGTGCAGGGAATAGACAGAAAATGACTGTATTCGTACTTTTTCTTATCTTATAACCATATAAGTGGTTTGGAAGTGGCCTGTCTAAGACCTTGGCCAGGCTGGGGGCCAGAGACCAAAAACCTGTGATTTCAAAGGCAAAGACACCCCTTTCTATGGTGCAGATCTCATCTCCTCCAGTACTTAAGAAAAGTTCTTCTTCAGTTCTGTGACTGACAAAGACATTCACATGGAGTCCAAGCCCCTGGTGCTCAGTCTTGATGGGCTGAGGCAAGCTGGTCTGGGGATGATAGACCACTTCATCCAGCACCTGGGCTTGGATTTGAGGCCTTTCTAACTTGGCAGAACCACCAAGAGTTTATGATTCCTTGGCCTGGACTTCCAGAAGCCAGGGTCCCTTACCTTGACAGCTTGATAAGGATATTGGGAGCCGGTGGTGTGGATAGACTAAAGTCAGGCCATGGGGAGATTGTGCTCAGAAAGGGAAACATTACTTTAACTCTGTCGAGGAAAGAAAAGGAAAGGCAGAGAGTGGGAATAGATCACTTCTTATCAGGATACAAAAGGATGAGCCTCTGGCTGGGAGTCAGGTGAGACCTGTTTCAAGTCTGGATATATTGAACCCACAATAGCATCTCTAGAGCATAGGACATGATTTGCCCCCAGGATGTCCATACCCTTTACAGAAGATTCTAGAATTCCCTGCTTTGGGATCTTTACTTTCCTTTGGTGTTTCCTGCCCTACAGGATGAGAATGAGAATGTTGAAGGTGATCTTCAAGCTCACATGAGGTTTTATGCTGGGAATCTAAGCTAATGGGGACTAAATTTCCCTGAGCCTTTATGGTCCAAGGAGAGACCTTTCCTGATCTCTAGTTGGAAGTTAAAATACCTCACTGAGAGAGGTATGTGTTGTAATAATTAAAGGAGTTTGGCATAAACTGTTACAGATAAAAGAGTGGTTGCCTTAAACTGTGACCTCAAAGATATGTTTTCAAATCAAAAATATAGTGGTCACCCGGGAAAAATTCCCACATATTAAATATAACCAAGTCAGCTGGGTTTTATGGAGATTTTAATTAATACAAATAAGGAATTAATGAAAGAGAGAGAATAAGAGGAAACAATGAGAAAAGAGATAGGCCAGCTTAGGCCAGCCTAGGCTTTTAAGCCTTAAGAGAGAGATCAGTCAGTCTTTTATCACTCATGTAAAAAATAGACTCAGATACAGGACTACAATCCCCACGAGCCTTTCCTCCACTTCCCCAGAATGCCTTGTAATCTCACCTGGGCCGAGATCGAGAAGGGATTTAAGCTGATTCAAAAGCTTTTGAGGGGGGCTTGGGGCTTTTGGACTTCCGTTTTGCAGCAGGAGCGTCTCTTGCGTGATGTGAGGTTATTTTGTCTAGGCCTCTGGCCTAGGCACATGTTTCTTACTTGTATATTCTTTAATCTTTAATCCTTTAATAAACCTTTAAAAAATATAATACTTCTTGCAGAGAGAAACTAATTTCTACCTGCCTCAATCTCCCCATCTCCCCTAAATTTTAATCTTTACACTCACCACAAGATTTGTCCCAAGCAAGACTCTAGTGTTCAGAGAGATACCAGTTCACCTTTGGCCAGCTCAATCTCCATCTAAGTTCAGCCACCAAGCCCTTCCCATTCATCTTTGGCCATATGAAACCTCTTCAGAGAGAGGTCCTCAGAGAGAGTTTTTCTCTCAGCTTCTGATTTCCTTTTAAAGAGAATTTTCTCCTATGTCACCTCCCCTAAGTTCTCACATCTACCAATCACAGTAGACATTTTCCAAAGGACAAACCATTCTTAATTCACACCTGAGTAGACTAAAACCTCATACCTCTTTTGTTAAGGCTTGTCCCTTACAAGTTGGCAAGTTGCCTGACCTTCATAGGTACTTAGCACCTTCCTAAAAATGGACTTAGCTTAAGGCTTTTGTTTCACTATAAGTATGAGTTAAGTACTTATTTATTGTTCAGTAAAGAGTTTACAACTTTATCTTCCTCTAAAATATGCTTAAGTATGAGTGGAGTAGAGTTCTCACATTCCTGACTAAGTCCCTTCATTGTTAAAATGGGGAATGGTCTTAACCAAGTGTTATGAAGTAGGGTCTGAGAATTTTTAAGATTCACAGTGTGCCAGAGCAATCCCTGGGGCACATTCAGGATCATCAACAGGCTTCCTTCCTGGGTCATCCATGGCCAGCTGTCTTAAAATTAATTTCCAATTTTACAGGTATAAGTGAGAAATATTTCAGCTTCCTTGACCTTTCTCCTTGTTATTTTGGTAGAGCTTGCACTCCATCCCTGGGTCTCCACTGGGAAGTTTAAGGTGAGGAAGAATGAGCCTCCCATTTGTATCCAGTAAAGCCAAGTGAGACTGACCAGGACAGTGACAAATCTGAGGTCAGCTAGCCACCTTTTGTAGTGGGGGGAGAATATGAAGAAACAGTGAGCATGCTCCTGAGCATGAAGGTCATGGTAGGACTTTTTGGAAGGTGTTTTGGCAGCATGAATGGATCCAGTGACTGACATGACATAGTGACTAGTGTTGGACTAAGAGTGAGAAAGACCTGAGTTCAAATTCTTTCTCAAAATGTTACTGGTTGTGCGACTTACTAGCAAGTCCCTATCTGTGTCTCAGTCTCCTGATTTGTTAAATGGGTAAAATAATCTCTCCCTCTTAGTGTTGTTGGATGAAATGAGACCATATATAAAAGCTGTGTATAAATCCCAAGAAGAGCCCAAACAAAGGTTCAGAGGAAGGAAAGTCAGAGTGTGAGACTGGGTACCAAATGTAGACTCAGGCTGTCTGAGCACACAATGCATGGCCAGAAGTATTGTAATGCCTGCTGCCATTTTGTGAAGGGCTAAGGTTTAATGCCAGAACAAGAACACTCAAGGATAGTCTGTAGGCAATAGAGAGTCATAGAGAAGAGACATGAGCACACACATATTTTATTGAAGGGCCAATTAAGGGCACTAGAGATGCTTAGCCCAAAGAAGAAAAGACTTGAGGAGGAGGGGAGACATGTCTCCAAAGACTGGTCAAGTTATAATGGGTTTGATGCCCCTGCCAGGGGATGCTCAGTGGTTACATTGATCAGGGAGGGACTATTTCCTAATGTGTCAGTATCTTTTCTCCTTACAGCAACATTCTGGTACCCTTTTATCTCTTGTCTATCACAAAACAACTCTTTTTTAAAACTCTTACCTCCTGCATTAGAATCAATACTCTGTATTGTTTCCAATGCAGAAGGGCCAGGCAATGGGGGTTAAGTAACTAGCTCAAGGTCACACAGCTAAGAAGTGTCTGAGGCAAGATTTGAACCCAAGATTTCCTGATCCACAGCCAGGCTCTCAATTCGCTGAGTTACCCAGCTGCCCCTGCAGATCAGCTCTTCAGAGGAGGTGATGGCTTCTTTTTCAGAAGGGGCAGGGATTATGATTGGAATCCTGGTGACTAATTGAGAACTCTACTATATTTTGTTAGAAAGATAGGCGAGTAGGATTGTGTGGCCTCTGACTCTTATTTCTCCTAGTCTGCCTCCAGAAATGTGGGAGAAAAATGAAGATGATTCCTCAATTTCTTGACCTTCTCTAGGCCCCTGGTCTCCCTCCCTTCCCCAAGCTTGCCTTTCACACAATATTTACTGATATGGATCTCATTGTTCTTTTCAGGGTTATTCATTGTACCTCCTTTTTTCCCAACTTCTTTCTCAAGCAAAAAGTCTTTACTTTTCTGTTTTTAGAAGATGTGGTAGACCTAGATTGATGTAGCCCCAAAATTAAGGAAATAAGATTTAAGAAGACAGAGCCGAAAAGAATGGAGAGGCAGCAAAGGGATCAGGGATAGGGTAGTCTAGAGATAAAGTGAGATGGAGGAGAGTTTTCAGCAAGCTGTATCTCAAGGAAACTGGTCTATGGGTTTTCCTTGACTACACAGGCCAAACAGCAAACAGTTTTAATGGACTTGACTCCCTTCTCATTTCTCTTCCAAAAATGATTTGGGATGCTTTGCAAAACTGATCTGAAGAGGATTCCTGGACTGACTCTGCAACAGTTATGAGACGCATAAACAGGCTCACACCCAACCCAATCCTTTCTTGGGTGAGGAAGGGCTCCAACATTTGCCCCTCTATAATCAGATGGAAATCAGGCTGGCTCAGTCATCCCTGGCCTCAGATATTCCTCTCTTGCTATTGGTCTCCTTCTGTCCACTAGGTGGAACTACCAGTACAGGAAGGACTCATTAGTACAAAAAGTTTCAGAGTAGCAATTGACACATAATGTGATCTAGGGCATCTTAAACTCTCTAGGGCTGTCTCTGGATACAACTGACTTCAGTTCCCTGGAAAGATCAGGAAATGTCCAATTAAACAGGAAATCTTGAAAATCAAAAAGAGAGTTTAATAAAATCAAAAGAAAATAAAAAACAGAATTAAATAATACTAGGATCTGGTTTTTAAAATATAAATACAATTAAATAGATGAAGCATTGGTTAATTTGATTAAAGATAGAAGAAAACATTATAACCAATAGCAAAAATGAAAAGGATGAATGAGTTAGTAATGAAGTTGAAATTAAGGAAATTTTGAGCACTTATTTTGAGCAATCATGTGCCAGCAAAATTGAAATGTAAGTAAAATAGATGAATACTTACAAAAAAGATTAATTGCTCAGATTAACAGAATTATAAATAGAATATTTAAACAACTCAATCTTAGAAAAAGACATTGAAGAAACCACAAATGAGTTCTCTATGAAAAAGTCCCCAGGATCAGATTGATATACCAGTGAATTACCACACTGAAGGAACAATGAATCTCAATGCTATTTAAACAATCTTAAAAATCTAGGCAATGAGGGCTATGGGGTGATCAGTAGATAGCAGGGCCTAGATTCAGGAGGACCAGGGTTCACATCTTGCCTCAGATACTTTGGATGTGTGACCACGGGCATGTCATTATCCCCCTTTTTCTAGCCTTTACTTCTCAACTTACTTTGAACCAATACTCAGAATTGATTCCAAGATGGAAGGGAAGAATTTTCAAAAATAGGTAAAGAAAGAATCCCACCAAATTCCTTTTGTGATCCAAATATATTTTTGATACCAAAGCCAGTGAAAACAAAAACAGAAAAAGAATTGGAATACTTAAATAATCCTGTATTAGAAATAGAAATTGAACAAGGCATCACAAATGTCCCTAAGAAAAAATCCACAGGGCCTGATGGTTCTATAAGTGTGTTATATCAAACATACAACGAACAACTAATCCCAATATTATACAAAATATTTGATGTAATAAACAAACAGGGAGTTGTAACAAATTCCATTTATGACACAATTATGGTACTGATTCCAAAGCCAGGCACATCAAAAACAGAGAAAGAAAACTATAGACTAATCTCCTTCATGGACATAGATGCAAAGGTCTTAAATAGAATACTAGCAAAAAGACTCCAGCAACTGATCCTGAGGGTTATTCATTATGATCAGTTGGGATTCATACCAGATTAATATTAGGAAAATCATCCACATAATTGACCATATCAACAAGCAAACCAACAAAAATCACATGATTATCACAACAGATGCAGAAAAAGCCTTTGACTAAATACAACACTCATTCCAACTGAAAGCACTAGAAAGTATAGGAATAGAAGGGCCTTTCCTAAAAATAATAAACAGTATATATCTAAAACCATTAGCCAACATCATCTGCAATGGAGATAAACTAGATGTATTCCCAATAAGAGCACAAGTGAAATAAGGATGCCCATTATCACCTCTACTATTTAACATTGTACTAGAAACACTAGCAGTAGCAATTAGAGAAGAAAAAGACATTGAAGGCATTAAAATAGGCAATGAGGAGATCAAGCTATCTCTCTTTGCAGATGATATGATGGTCTACTTAAAGTATCATAGAGAATCAATTAAAAGGCTAGTGGGAATAATCAACCATTTTACCCAAGTTACATGATACAAAATTAACCCACATATGTTATCAGCATTTCTATATATTTCCAATACATCTCAACAGCAAGAATAAGAAAGAGAAATTCCATTTAAAATCACCCTACACAATATAAAATATGTAGGAATCTATCTGCCAAAGCAAACACAAGAACTATATGAACACAACTACAAAACAATTTCCACAAAATTAAAACTAGATCTAAATAATTGGAAGAACATTAACTGCTCATGAGTAGGATGAGTTAACATAATAAAAATGACAATCCTACCCAAACTTATTTATTGCCATACCCATGGAACTACCAAGAAAGTTGCTTATTGAAGTAGAAAAAACATCACAAAGTTCGTTTGGAAGAACCAAAGATCAAGGATATCCAGGGAAATAATGAAAAAAAAATGTGGAGGAAGATGTCCTAGAAGTAGCAGATCTCAAACAATACTATAAATCAGGGGTCATCAAAGCAAAATGGTACTGGCTAAGAGACAGAAAGGAGAATCAGTGGAATAGACTTGGGGTAAGGGACCTCAGCAAGACTGTCTATGATAAACCCAAAGATCCCAGCTTTGAGGACCAAAATCCATTTTTTGACAAAAATGGCTGGGAAAATTGGAAGACAATATGGGAGTGATTGGGTGTGGATCAACATCTCAAACCATAAACCAAGAAAATTCAGAATGGGTGAATGACATGAATGTTAAAAGAAGGAAAATATAAGTAAATTAGGTGAACACAAAATAGTATGTATATATCAGATCTTTGGGAAAGCAAAGATTTTAAGACAAAGCAAGAGTTAGAAAGAATCACAAATGGAAAGTAAATAATTTTTATTATATTATACTAAAAAGGTTTTGTGCCAACAAAACCAATGTAACCAAAATTAGAATGGAAGCAACAAATTGGGGGAATAAATCTTCATAACAAAATCCTCTGACAAAGATCTAATTACACAAATTTATAAAGAGCTAAATAAGTTGTACAAAAAAACCATGCCATTCTCCAATTGATCAATGGGCAAGGGACATGAATAGGCAATTTTCATATAAAAAATAAAAACTATTAATAAACACAGGAAAAAAAGTGTTCTAAATCTCTTATAATCAGAGAGATGCAAATCAAAACAACTCTGAGGTATCACCTCACACCTAGCAGATTGGCTAACATGCCAGCAAAGGAAAGTAATGAATGTTGCAGGGGATGTGGCAAAATTGGAACATTAATGCCCTGCTGGTGGTGTTGTGAATTGATCCAACTGTTCTGGAGGTCAATTTGGAAATATGCAGAAAGGACACTAAAAAACAGTCAGCCCTTTGATCCAGCCATAACACTGCTGGGTTTATACCCCAAAGAGATAATATGGAAAAAAAAATTTGTACAAGAATATTCATAGCTGCACTCTTTGTGGTAGCAAAAAATTTGAAAATGAGGGGATGCCCTTCAATTGGGGAATGGCTGAAAAAATTGTGGTATATGTTGATGATGGAATACTATTGTGATCAAAGGAATAATATACTGGAGGAATTCAATGGGAACTGGAATGACCTCCAGGAATTGATGCAGAGTGAAAGGAGCAGAAGCAGGAGAACATTTTACACAGAGACTGATACACTGTGGTACAATCAAATGTAATAGACTTCTCCATTAGTTCCAAATGCAGTGATCCTGATCAACTCGGAGGGATCTATGAGGAAGAAAACTATCCATATTCGAAGGAAAAACTGTGGGAGCAGAAACACAGAAGAAAAAGAATTGTTTCATTACATTGATGGAAGGGGATATGATTGGGCATGTAGACTCTAAATGATCACCCTAGTGCAAACATCAACAATATGGGAATAGGTTCTGATTAAGAACACATATAAAACACAGTGAAATTGCATTTCAGCTACAGGAAGGGGTGGAGGAAGTAGAAAGAGGGAAAGGATATGATTCTTGTAACCAAGAAATAATGTTCTAAATTGACTATATAAAATTTAAAATATAACTCCATGAAATATTTCAGTAGCTATAAGACTTAAATCCTAAATATTTACATTCGCCACACTCAAGTTATGTTTTACTCCAGAACTGGCTACAAATCATGTTTGTAAATATTATGTAGAAATATATAAAAACATGTTTGAATGGAAATAATTTCCATATGGTGCTATTTCTTTAAGTTAAATAAAGCAACTTTTTTTAAAAGATAAAAAAAAATAGACAAGAGGAGAGTTAATCCTATCTTTCACAAGAGACTGATGACTTAGCTATCCTGATCAATACATTGATCTAAGACATTTTCAAAGGATTTATGATGAAGAAATATACTCTCTACCTCCAGAGAAAGATCTGATGGTGTCTAAATGTTGTATAAACAATACTTCTTTCAATTTCTTTTTTCTTGGCTTTTGTGTTGTTGTTACAAAGTGGATAATATGTACATATGTTTTACATAATTTCATATGTACAAAGGACATCACATTTTTTGTCTTCACAATGGGTCAGGACCAGGTAGGAGGGTGGGAATGCAAAATTTTAAAAAACTGTTATAAGTAAAAATATAAAGAATTTGGAGTTTGGAAGGAAGTTTGAGATTTCCATTCCATTGAGGTCCTGGGATAAATTGGCAAATAGAATCATCTACCTACAATCTTGCAAAAGGTTTAAGATACAGGGTCCTAATTTTTTGTAGTTGCCTTTATTGAATAGTTGGAGGCATTGCCCAGAAGAACAAAAAAGGCAGAAAGTAATAGAAGCTCTTCTTAATGAGGTAATTCCTAAGATTGGATATCCCAGATCACATAATCAAAATGATAATGGTCCTGGCATCACATCACAGATTATTGTCATGATTGCTAATGCTTTGTGCTTAACCAACAACCTTCATTACACCTGGCATCCTCAGTACACAATCAACCCTGTTTGCTTCAGTTTTCTCATCAGTAAAATAAGCTGAAGAAGGGAATAACAAAACACTTCATAACTTTTGGTAAGAAACACCAAATAGGGTCATGAAGACACAGACATGTCTGAAATAACTGAACAACAATTGTTCCTTTTCTGAAAGGGAAATTTTGTGATTCTGAACAATACTGGCTGTCTCAGTCATTTTCTTCCTTTGGTTCCTCTAGTTTGGGACATACTCCTGGAAGGGGGGCAGGGACTGAGTCATTTTCCTGTATCTCAAGTCCATAGCCTAGGGACTTTTTGCTGAGAAAGTGGGTGAAAAATATTGTGGGATAGAGGTGAATGGCCAGTTGTGGCCCAGGCCAGTTAGATGAATGAATGAATGAATGAATGAATGAATGCATGCATGCATGCATGCATGCATGTACCAGTGGACTGATAAGAATAGGATTAGTAATGTGGGAGATGGGGAAGGAGGGAGGAGGGCTTGGCATTCATCCAGTACTACATATCAGCCTTATCATTCAAATGAAGATAATGCTTGTGCTTTGGAACTGTATTTTAATTTAAAATCCAAGATTTTGATTTTTGTTCTAGAAAAGATCTTCAATAAGAAGCTTGCTAACTCCTAAATCCAGGGAATGAACTGTTGCCGAAAGATGCAAAAACATACATTATTACATCAAGAAGATCAAGAATGAACTTTGGATATGGTTGATTGAACTAAAATTTAATTGAACATTTATTGTAAATGTACACATTTATGACAAAAGGGACTGCCCCTAATTTGGCTTTCTGTCATTGTGCCTAGCAAAACATTGGTTTTGCTTTCTTTCTTTCTATTTCCTCCCTTACTACTCTAATTTCCTCTCAGAAAATTGAATATTGTATATATCTATAGTTAGAAGTGCATTTAGGACTACAAGATGATTATGTTAAATGATCAATGGGGAGACTAGTCACCCAGTGATCATCAGGGGGGGATTGTGAATCTTAAAATTTCTCAGACCCTACTTCAGAACACTTGGTTAAGACCATTCCCCATTTTAAACAATGAAGGGACTTAGATCAGGAAGTGGGAACTCTACTTCACCCATACTTAAGCATGCCTTAGGGGAAGATAAAGTTGTAAACTCCTTGCTGAACAATGAAAAGTACTTAACCCATACTTATAGTAAGGCAAAAACCCTTAAGATGTGCCTATTTTTAGATCTAATTCAAAAAGGTGCTAAATACCTATAAAGGTCAGACAACTTGTAAACTTGCAAGGAGCAAAGAGGTGAGAACTTACTCAGGTGTGAATTACTCAAAGTTTAGTCTACTCAGGTGTGAATTAAGAATGGTCTGTCCTTTTTAAATCGTCTACAGTGATTAGTAGTTGTAAGAACATAGGGGAGGTGACATAGAAGAAAATTCGCTTTTAAAAGGAGCTCAGAAAGGGCTCTGGGGAAATTCAGCTGGAAGGAATCAGCTGGAGAGATTGAACTGGGAAAGGCTGAATGGTGGCTGAACTTGATTGAGCTAGCTGAAGCTGAACTGTTGTCTCTCTGAACACTAAAATCTTGCTTTGGACAGATCTTGTGGTGAGTTGATAAAAGACTGACTGATCTCTCTTAAGGTTAGCCTAAGCTGGCCTAGCCTTTTTCTCATTATTTCCTTTCTCTCTCTCTCTCTCTCTCTCTCTCTCTCTCTCCCTTTCTTTAATTCCTCATTTGTATTAATTAAAATCTCTATAAAACCCAGCTGACTTGGGTATATTTCATATATGGGAATTTTTCCCTGGCGACCACTTTATATTTGATTTAAATCAAGACACTGTACTGAAACCATATTTTCTGCGGTCACAATTTAAGCCAACCACTCTTTTAACTGCCACAGTTTATACCAGACCACTCTTTTAACTGTTACAGAACACAATGAGATGCTATATTGCTTAGTAGACTTTAAAATGCTGGGCATCTGGAAACTCTTGTAATTAGTATCATTTCATTTCTCTGTGCATAGAAGATTACTCAGTTTAGGTCAATTCCCTGGGGGTAAGGGATAAAGCTGATCTCAATAGGTGAGCCATTGAAGTGGGAATGACCAGGAGAACCAGAGGGGAAGCAGTTAGAAACCAACAGGGGAAGAGCCAAGATGGCAGCATAGCAGGAGCTTCTCTGAATCTCCTTCTAACCAATCATTACAAAGCATCTCAAGGGGGCAGCTGGGTAGCTCAGTGAATTGAGAGCCATGCCTAGAGACGGGAGGTCCTAGGTTCAAATCTGGCCTCAGACACTTCCCAGCTGTGTGACCCTGGGCAAGTCACTTGACCCCCATTGCCTAGCCCTTACCACTCTTCTGCCTTGGAGCCAATACACAGTATTGACTCCAAGACGGAAGGTAAGGGTTAAAAAAAACAAAAAACAAAGCATCTCAAAAGGACAAAAATCAGAACCAGAGAAATAAAGGCACTCTCCCACTGGTCACAGTGTGAAAGGTAGGCAGTGAGTGAGGATTCCTATGCCATAAAGAAAAGAAACTGCTCAAATCAAAGCACTAGTTGACCACACTTTCCCCCACATCAAATACTGAACCACAGATAATGCCAGGGCCAGGAGAATTTCCAAAGTCTCAGGGGAAGACTGAGAGCACCACAGAATACCCCTGAGGGCTGTGGCTGGCCTTGGCAGTGAGACTCAAAGCTAAATAACACAGTCCTTGCAGCAGGGGAAGCAAAGGGGCAGCCAAAAGGGTAGCCAAAGCAGAGTTGAGGATGATGAACTTAGTGCAAAACCCATGTTGCAGTTGAAAATACAAGAAGCAACAGCTGAGGAAGATAGCCTTAGGAAAAAATGCTTTGAAGCAGGAACTACACATAAAAAAAAAAAAAACAACAGAGATCTACCTGCCCTCATTCAATCCTCAGAAAGGGAACGAAAGATACTCACAAGGCAAAGCCCTTGAGACAGAAGCTAAGAAACCAATGACCACCAACATGCAAGAATACCAATCCTAAAGGGGCAAAAGGAGTTAACAAAAAAAACCATCTTGACCCTGGAAAATTTTTATGGAGAAAAAGAGCAAATGTAGAATATCTGTCTTGTAAAGTGGGTAGAGGAAGTGCACATCATCCTCTTCCTCATTTCTTGCTCTGGGGCCCAGGCGTCTCACATTAAAAAAAATCCCTTAAATTCTGTTTTAGAATATATATTAAATATTGTTTCTAAAGCAGAATAGCATAAGGGCTTGGGATTTGGGGGTAAGTGGAATGCCCAGGGTAACAGAGATACAAAGTGACTAAGGACAGATTTGAAGTTAGGTCCTTCTGACTCCAGGCCTATCCCCTCTATTCACTGAGCCCTTTCATCTTGTTGTGAGAAAAAGAGAAACCATTAAAAGGAGAAAGCTGTGGGAGAGACCTGAGAACTGGAGAATTACCACCATTCTCGGAAGGAAATGCTTCCTCAGTGTTCCAATTCCTGCATGATCCAGCAACTTTAGCACTAGATGACTGGCATGGAGAGGTGCCTTATTAGTCTATTTTAGACTTCTCCTAATTCATAAACTCTTCATGTGTTTCTGATTTCTCTTTATTGAGATTCCTTAGTAGCAGGAAAACTCACCAAAGGAAGACACCCACATCTCACATACAGTGCCAAAAACAAGGTGGTGAAGTATGGGTGAGAATATGACTCCTGGGAAACAAGTCCTCTTCTGCAAGTCTGAATTGGCCAGATTGGGCTGGATGGCTCTTGCCACTCTGTGGCTCAGAATAGGGCAAGGCTTTCTCTCTAGGACTGGGAGGGAAGAATCCCAGGTGCCTTTCATAAGTTAGGTAAAGGAAGAACCTGGCCCTTGGAAGTCCATGCCTCCAAATTTGGAAAAGATACAGAAATGGAGATTGGAGAACTCTTTCAGAACAAAGGGGCTACTAGGAGAACCCACTGGTGGCTAACTCTGTTGGTTCTTAAATTTATTTGCAGGGATTGGATACTAACGATTTGTACTTTATAAGGACATGGTAGTTGTCCTTGAATAAGTATCAGATATGATTTGACTAAGGTCTCAATCAGAGCAATTGAGTTACTTGAGAAAGAAGGGATACTTAGAGAAGAGTTGTCTTTGGAGCTTCTTAAAATATAAGATTACTTCCCAGGCACCAGGGTTTCTTTCCCCCTCCCTCATCAAGCCTCATCACTGACATGCAACTACCTCAAAGTTAGTCCTTCAGCCATATACACTATTATTCTCCTACTCAGCTAGCCTATGGAGTGTTGGATCTTTCTCAGGAGTCTTTTTCCTACACTAGGTTATGTAATAATTTAATTTGAGAAATTGTTTGGAGCTGTAGTAGTAGTAGTAGTAGTAGTAGTAGTAGTAGTAGTAGTAGTAGTAGTAGTAGTAGTAGTAGTAGTAGTAGTAGTAGTAGTAGTAGTAGTAGTAGTTGTTGTTGTTGTTGTTGTTGTTGTTGTAGTTGTAGTAATAGTAGTAGTATTGGTAAAGAGAGGGGAAAATGGAAGAAAGGTCAATAGATATTAGTGTTAAAAGGAATTTCCCTCCAGATTATGTGTTTTTGTTTGATATCATCAATCACTGACCTGTAGGTCATTTATCATTGAGATTGACTGGTATTGAGAAACCCTCAGAGAAAGGAAGTTGAAACCAAGGAGAAGGGAAACTGATCCGACAGAAACTGCCCCCTTGTTAATCCAAGGAATTGCTCCTGCTCTTCTCTCTCTCTCTCTCTCTCTCTCTCTCTCTCTCTCTCTCTCTCTCTCTCTCTCTCTCTCTCTCTCTCTTTCTCTCTCTCACTCTTTCCAGTTTGACATGTACTATCATTTTGTTCAGTCTCTTTACATTTAACTCTTCCTAAACTATTCTTAAGTAAGTTATTATAGTTTATTTAGATTGGCTAAAATACACCAAGATGTTGACCAGAACCAGTAATCAAGACTGATCAAAGCTACAACCGCACTGCAGAAAACTTTGGATTGGGGAGAAATGGTTAAGTATTGGGGGAGGGAAGCAAGCTGAACTTTTGCTTTTTTCCCCAAATACAGCCAGGTTTGGGGATTAAGCTCTAATTAATGATTAAATTACAGCTAGGAAATATTGTGGATGGAGTCTGGAGTCAAAAAACTCATCTTTCTGAGTTCAAATCTGGTCTCAGACACTCAATAGATGTGTGACCCTGGGAAAGTCACTTCACCATCTTTGCCTTAGTTTTCTCATCTGTAAAATGAGCTAGACAAGGAGTGCAAACCCCTCCAGCATCTCTGCTAAGAAATGGAGTCAGGAAGAGTTGTACATGACTCTATAATTACTTGTTAACAATTTCTCCTCACACATAAGGGTTTTGCTTTCCATCATCATTTGCCTCTATGATTCTAGTTCAGCCCTCTGTGGCCACACAGAACACTTCTAAATCCTCTTCCACGTAAGAGTCCAGAATATTGCTATCAGGCCTCTCCCCAAAGCTTTCTATTCCTTTTTCTAATATGTAGTTCCTCAATTGATCTTCAGAGACTCCCAAACCCTCAGCAATCTGGCTGAACACTCCCCAGTTCACTGTTGCCCCTTGTAAAATGTGTCATCTAGAACCAAATACAATAGTAAAAGTGCCATCTGATAGTACAGAAGGGCAGCTATCTCCTTATTCTTGGAAATGGACATGCTTCTCTTAAGACGGCATTAGTGGTTGGGGTAGTTGTGTAGCTCAGTGGATTGAGAGCCAGGCCTAGAGATCAGAGGTTCTGGGATCAAATCTGACCTCAAATAATTCCTAGCTATATGACCCTGGGCCACTCACTTAACTTCCATTGCATAGTATTGATCCTACGTCTGATAGGTAAGGGTTAAAATAAAGTTTGCATTATGTTTTTTCAACTACTCTATTACCTTTCCTACAGATAATAACTTTGTGGTTCTCTCAATCATCCCCAAGATCTCTTTATGAAATCTAACTTGGCATTAATGATCTGTATCCAATTTCCCCTTTTTTTAAATCAACCATGCCCCATTAATTTAACTTTTTTCTATGACATGTATACTAGTAACTGCCCCATCGAGGTCAATTTTTTTTTTTTTGTGATTTTGACATTTTGTATTCCAGGATAGGACCTGATATCAATTCCCAATAATATTCATATTATCACATTCCACCTACTGTACCAGCTTCCTGAACTACTTCTACATCCTATCTGTTTTTACCATCCCTATCATGCCAATTTTTTCTTTCTCTATATTTTCCTTCCAGGTCCAAAATTATGCTTTCTGCTTGTCTACAGAATTACTAGAACATTAATGGTCACCATTTGCTAAGGTCTTTAAAGATATTATTTCATTTGAGCCAAGTCACTCATAGGAACATTGAACGGAATGAGTTCAAGAACAGAAACTTCAGAAGATTTATCTGAACTGATGCAGAATGAAGTGAGTAGAACAAGAAGGTAATTTATACAATAACGATAGTGTTGTGAAGTCAAAGAACTTTGAAAAACTTGGGACCTCTGATCAATGGAGTGGCTGACAAGGACTGCAGAAGACCCATGATAATAAGTTACTCACTTCCTACAAAAAGCTACAGACTTGCTATGAAATCAGCTGCCTCAATTCAGAAATAGGATGGACTCAGGCTGTAAGTTGCAACAGATATTTATTGAGATTGAGAATTACTTTACCTTGATATGTCCACATGAGAATTTTAATCTTGAAAAAATTACTAATATATTAATATTGCAACCTATGTGCTCAGGTATCATATTCACAGATATATTAGTTCTTGATCATTGTATTTAATAGGTACTCTATTAATTTTGACTACTCTTCAAATCTACATCCCAAAGGTCAGAAGAATTCCTGGGTAGGCTGCCACATTGTCCTAGTTCCCACCTTGCCAGACCAGATTCCATACAAGGTCATATGCTGAGTAAATCTACTCCTCTTTGATCTTGTAGTTGTCAGGTGAGCCGATATTAAGTCTTATGCCATGTCACATGAACATTAGCTACCTCCCATTCCCCATTGCTTGATCCTCCAGTAAAAGATTGAGGAAATATGTAGTTCACTCTCTCTCTCTCTCTCTCTCTCTCTCTCTCCCATCATCAGAGGAGCACACAGGCTGGATCCCAAGCTCTTTAATTCCTGGCTCTGAGTGTTTCTTCCTTTATTATATTCCCTCTTTCTCTATATCCCCTTTACCCATTTTTCCTCAGTTTCTAACTCTCCTTTTCAGGTGTCCAACTAAGAATAAATTAAGTTGTGGCTATAGGCAGACACAACCCATACATGTCCCAAACATATTCTTTTTCATTAGTGGTAGAAGGTAGAAGGGGAACAGAAAATAGATTGTGATTAATTGGAAAAAGTAAATTAAGAAAAAGTTCCTTTCAAACACAGGTGTCAAATACATAGACTGCAACATTGCCAGGTGCTGCCTGAACCAGGTCAAAAGGTAATTGGGAAATAGTTGTAGCAGTCCACCCCTAGCTATGGGCAAGGGGAACAGTCGGTATGTACAGATTGCCTTAGAAGAGAGCATGCTCAGTCTTGAGCATGCTAAGTATTGCACATGGCTGGGAAAGCCTCTGACCCTTGACCCCAGCTTCCCCCAGGTTAAGTGGGAACACAGGTTTCTTTGTGCTCACCTGGTTAAGAGAAACCACACCTATACCTTGTCATTAACCAATGATCATCATCCCTGTGTACTGTGTATATTTGCATATCAAAGATTATATATAGCCCAGCAAGCTCCGCCTCTCTCTCTCTCTTTCAGGCTAGCTGGTGGCTGTCCTGGCAGGACTTGGCCTCTGGCCAAGCTCCATCTTTAAATCTTCTCTATCTCTCTTTCATCTCTCTGACCTGTGTGGGATTAAATGTGGATCTCTGGACTGGTAAAAGCCTTTGGAAGGGTCCTTTGATCAGAGCTTAGCTGTGGCTCATGGAAAATTAATAAAGACTCATTCCTGCCACCTCATATCTCTAATTTGACTCCGTCATCCCCCTTGTGGTATCTAAAACTTCTATCCTATATCTATCTTCCTACCTTAAAGCTTCTCTCCCCTCTGAGGAAGCTTTAATAATTAACCAAAAAAAAAAAAAAAGATACACAGATAATTATATGCTAAATTAAAATGTGTGCTTTAAGCATCCTTATGTACAGATTTAGCCCAATAAAAAGTCATCCCTCCTGTAAAGTATATGCTGTTGGTATCTGACTTTCCAGAGGTCATTTCCACACATCAAAATTCTATTTCTCCCCCTGCTCTCCATTCAGAATATACCCAGAGTCAGGGACAGGAAGCTGGGATACCCCTAAGAATTATAACAATAAAGCTGCATGAAATAAAAGGAAACTAAGGCCAGAGATGGTCTCTCTATGGTCCTGCTGCCATTAGTGTGATTATGGGAATGGAGGGTCTGTCATCTGTACATAGGAAAGTCAGACCAGTGAATTAATTGGGCAGCAGGAATTCTACAGTGGAAACAGTTACTGGAGGCTAAAGTCAATAGATCAGAATCAGGTTAAATAACTGACATGCTTCCATGTGGCATTTTTCGCTACAAAAAGGAAAAATATAGAAGCAATGGTGAATCCCTATGTGTGAAAGCAGACAAAGTTTACATTCTCCTTTCCATCTCCAGAATTTCCCTGCCAAAGAGGACCAAGACCAGCCCCATTGCATGACCAGAGCTTATACTCCAACCAAGACTAGAAATATTCTGTGGTTTCACAGCACCAAGGGAAAGGGACTGAAGGAAAGAGTATGGGGCAGTCATTGAAACTGCAGTCCTAGAAGGTGGGACACAAAGAAGGTTGTATGTCACTGGGATAGAAGAGAATAATACAATATCAATAACAAAGATGATGACGACAACTAACGTTTTTATTTTGTGTCTACCATGTAAAAAGGACTTTCTCCACCTAAAATCCTATTATACACAGAACAAATATTATTCATTTTTCCAGATGAAGAAACTGAGGCTATGAAAGGAGGAATCATTTACTGCACAGATAGTAGACAGAAAAGAAAGGATTCAATCTACGTTTCATGATTCTGAGCTCAGGGCTCTTTCTACCACAATGCACTGTGTCATGGGACCAGGCAGAATATCTTATGTCTATTTCTCTCATACCAGGGAAAGAGAAAGCCCAACACAAAGTTGGTGGCCCAATCCAGATACTCACCATAGATTATAATATTCTTGGTTGCGGTCCGCGTCATGCCAGTGAATGAGTTAGATGCAATACAGGTATAGGTTCCAGCATGATTCAGGGATGAAATAACAGAAAATATGGCTGAGTTGCTGACAGATTGTCCATTCTGTAACCAAGTGAATTGTGCTGGTGGGTTAGAATCAGCTACACAGCTCAAGGTAATATTTACGCCAGTAGGGTACACACCAGCTGAACGGACAATCGTGGCGATATCTGGGCCATCTGGAGGAAAGAGAAGGATTCCATATTGAGATTAAGGTAGAAAGAAGGGCATCTCCTAGTCTGTAACCCATCACCAGGGACCACTGTGTCTCCCTGATCGTCCCTTGAGCTGGGAAATTCACAGTTGGTACTCTAAGAGTTTGGATCTGAACTTGGAAGATCTTAGGGCTTTTTCCAGTTCAGCACCCTGGCTGGCCACCCTCAACCAAAAAAGCATGACAAGGCCAATCTGGGCTCCCTAAAGATGAAGGGGGTTGGGAACCTCAGAGCCTACCTCTTTAGCTCTCTGAGAAGGGACTGAATTAGCCTGGCCTCTGGGAACACACCACCAGACTATAAGCAGGCACCATATAGGAAGAAGCAATATACTCACAGGTAACATTCAGTGGGAATGGATCACTCCTATTCCGAAACAATGGGTTCTCGATTTCACACACATAGGGCCCTTTGTTATCGAATCTTGTGAGACTGCTGAGAGTGAGTGTCCTCCTATCTGGCGACAGCTGTATCCTGCGACCATCTGGGGCAACTCCGTTTATGAACCACTGGTAAGCGTGAATTTGACCTGTAGCATTGCAAGTCATTGAGAAGTCCTTGGTCTCCACTGCAGTATTGTTGGAGGTAACAATGGTAGGTTTGGACAGTGGCGCTGTGCAGAGAATAGACAGAAAATGACGGTGTTGGTTCTTTTTCATACCTTATAACCAAATAAGTGGTTTGGAAGTGGCCTGTCTAAGACCTTGGCATGGCAGGAGGCCAGAGACCAAAAACCTGTGATTTCAATGGCAAGGACACCCCTTTCTCTGGTGCAGATCACAACTCCTCCAGGCCTTAGGAAAAGTTCAGCTTCAGTTCCTGTGGCTGACAAAGACATTCACCTGGAGCCCAAGCTCCGGGTGCTCAGTCTTTCTGGGCTGAGGCAAGCAGGACTGGGGATGACAGACCCCTTCATCCAGCACCTGGTCTTGGATTTGAGGCCTTTATAGCTTGGCAGAACCACCAAGAGTTTATGATTCCTTGGACTGGACTTCAGGAAGCCAGGGTTACTTAACTAGATAGTTTGATAAGGATATTGGGATAGGCTTGTGTGGATAGACTAGGGACAGGCCACAGGGAGACTGTGCTCAGAAAGGGAAACATTACTTTAACTCTGAAGAGGAATGAAAAGGAAAGGCAGAGAGTGGAAATAGATCAGTTAGTAGCAGGGTACAAAAGGAAGAGCCTCTGGCTGGGAGTCAGGTGAGACCTGGTTCAAGTCTGGAGATTTCAAACCCACAATAACATCTCTGGTGCCTAGGACATAATTTGCCACCAGGAAGCAATTCATACCCTTTACAGAAGATTCTGGAATTCCCTGCTTTGGGTTCTTCCATTTCCTTAGGTGTTTCTTGCCCTACAAGATGAGAATGAGAATGTTGAAGGTGATCTTCAAGCTCAGATATGGTTTTATTCTGGGAATCTAAGCTAATTGTGACTAATTTTCCCTGAGCCTTCATGGCCCAAGGGGAGCTCTTTCCTCATCTCTATTTGGAAGTGAGGCCTTGCCACTGAGAGAGGTGTGTGTGCCAGAGCAATCCCTCGGGCACATCCGGGAGCATCGACAGGCTTCCTTCCTTGGTCATCCAGTTCCAGCTGTCTTAAAATTAATTTCCAAATTGATAGGAATAAGTTCCAAATATTTCAGCTTTTTTGATCTTGCACTCTGACACTGGGTCTCGGTTGGGAAGTTTAAGGTAAGGAACCATTAGCCTCCCATTTGTATCCAGGAAAGCCAAGTGAGACTGGCCAGGACAGTGACAAATCTGAGGTCTGCTAGCCACTTTTTGTAATGGGGAGAGAATATGAAAGAAGTGTGAACATGATCCTGGGCATGAAGGCCATGGTAGGACATTTTGGAATGTGTTTTGGCAACATCAATGAATGCAATGCCTGACATTCCATAGTGATTAGTGTTGGACTAAGAGTGAGAAAAACCTGACTTCAAATTTTGTGTCAAAATATCTATACTTCTCTGTTTTTAGATGATGTGATAGACCTAGACTGTTGTATCCCCAAAATAAAAGAGATATGATCTAGGAAGACAGTGAGGGAAATAATGGAGAAGCAGCAAAGGGAACAGGGAGAGGGTAGGCTAGGGATAATAAGCAATGGATGAGAGCTGTCAGCAAGCTGTATCTCAAGGAAAAATCTCCAGGGGCTTTCCTTGACTACACAGGCCAAACAGGATCCAGTTTTATGGACTTGACTCTGTAAACCTCAAAATTCCTTAGACTTATAAATGTTGGAAATTTCACCATTGGGAAATTTCATACTTGGAAAATTTCTTACTGATAGTCTATTGGAATGGGAACCCCATTGGCATGGGAGGTTCCTTCTCCTTCCCTTCTTAAGATTACTTTAGGACAGAAACCTTTTGCTGAACAATGGAAAGGACTCTGACCTATGCTTAAGCATAGAACAGGAATTTCTTTGAGTCATGATTGATTTTAGAATTGATACAATGGAGATACTTGGAATCAATCTCCACCCTATTCAGTCCTAACAGGATTGAGTAAGGGCTGCAGCCTAGATCAAAATTTAATTATTCCAATCTCTACCCTACTCAGGTTAACAGGATTTAGAAAGGGCTGTAGCAAAGGAGCAAAGATTTAATCATTTTGAAAATATGACCTTCAACAGACATGTGCAAAGCCTCTGGGCGGTCCTGGGTTAAGCTAGAGCCTCCATTGGCACAGGGAAATTGATGGACAGTGATTGGTAGATGTGAGAACTGAGGGGAGGCAACTTGGATGGTTTCCTTAAAGATCAGGGGGGTCTGAAGACTCAGTGGTGGTTGAGGAGTTGGTCGGAGTGGTGGCAGTGTACTCTGAGAAGCTTGCTCTGAAGGAAGCTGAAGGTGGGGGCCTCTGAGACTGTTTCTCCATTTTGGTCACCTGAGTAATAGGGACTGATCTCTTTTCTTTGTCTCAGCTACCTAAGGGCTTGGGCCTTTTGGCCCAGCCTAAACAGAAGGGGTATTTAAGCCCTATTCCCTTCTCTCCCTTTTTCTCTCTCTCTATCTCTAATTCCTTTCTTCCTCCTATTGAAATTAAACTCCATAAAAGGTTGACTGCTGACTTGAATTTTTCATTTAGGAATTACATAGCTGAATTCCTTGGCGACCTTAAATTAATATATATCAGTCTTTTAAAGTGATTCCCTTGTCACAACTCCCTGCTCAATTCTGGTCCAAAAATGTTTTGAGATGCCTTGGAGAACTGAACTGAACAAGATTCCTGGACTGATTCTGCAATAGTGCTGAGACCCATAAACTGGGTCATATCCAACCCTATCCTTTCATAGGTGAGGATGGGCTCCAACGTTTGCCACTCTATGATCAGATGGAAATCAGGCTGGCTCAAGCATCCCTGGCCTCAGATCTTCCTCTCTTGCTGTAGGTCTCCTTCTGTCCACTAGGTGGAACTACCAGAACAGGAAGGACTCTGGCTCATTACTCATAAAAAGTTTCAGTGTAGCAGTTGACACCTAGTGTGATCTAGGGCCTCTTAACCTCTCTAGGTCTGTCTATGGATACAACTGAATTCAGTTCCCTGGAAAGATCAGGAAATGTCCAATTAAACAGGAAATCCTGAAAATCAAAAGAGAGTTTAATAAAATCAAAAGGAAATAAAAAACAATTAAATAAAACTAGGATCTGTTTCTTAAAATAAATATATAATTAAATAGATGACCCATTGGTTAATTTGATTAAAGAAAGAAAAAGCTTATCACCAATAGCAAAAGTGAAAAGCATGAATGAGTTAGCAAAGAAGTTGGAATTAAGGAAATTCTGAGCAATTATTTTGAGCAATTATGTACCAGCAAAACTGAAATGTATGTGTAGTAGATAAATATTTACAAAAAAAGAAGACTACCTGAGATGATCAGAATTATAAATAGAGTATTTATACAATTCAATCTTAGAAGAAGACATTGAAGAAACCACAAATGAATTCTTTATGAAAAAGTCCCTAGGATCATATTGATATACCAGTGAATTACCACACTGAAGGAACAATGAATCTCAATGCTATGTAAACAATCTTAAAATTATAGGCAATGAGGGCTAGGTGAGGTGCTCAGTAGATAGCAGGGCCTAGATTCAGGAGGACCAGGGTTCACATCTGGCCTCAGACACTTCCTGGATGGGTGACCTTGGGCAAGTCATTATCCCCCATTTTCTAGCCTTTATTTCTCATCTAACTTTGAACCAATACTTGATATTGTTTCCAAGATGGATGGAAAGAATTTTCAAAAATACATAAAGAAAGAATCCCAAATTCCTTTTGTGATCCAAATATAGTTTTGATACTTAAGCCAGTGAAAGCAAAAACCGAAAAAGAAATAGAATATTTAAGTAATCCTTTATCAGAAATAGAAATTGAACGAGGCATCACAGATTTCCCTAAGAAAAAATTCCCAGACTTCCGGTCAAGATGGCGGCTTAGAGAAAGCTAAAGTTCAGATCTCCAGAAAACCCTTCCCGACCGATCTCAAACTATAAGCTCCTAAGGCGCCAAAATTCAAAACGATCAACAGCACAGACCCTGGGAATCCTCCTCCTGGACCTGGACCTGGGTCAAAAGGTACAGCCCCCCTCAAAAGCCAGAACCCGAGATCACTCGGACCTAAGGTGTAGGAGTGCAGAGTCCAAGGCTCTGGGAAGCTGCAGCCCTGCCCCGCTCAGAGAGCAGGGTCCTCTGAAACAACAACAACCCTCAGGGCCTTCTATCCAAGTCTCAGTGAAAGTCACTGCCCTCGGAGCTCCCCCCCTCCGCAGAGAGCAGGGTCCTATGAAACAACAGCAACCCTCAGGGTGGGCAAGACAGCCTCACGGGCTGGATCCTTCAATCGGAGTCTCAGTGAAAGTCACTGCCCTCGGAGCTCCGGGAAGCCGCAGCCCATCCCCCCACAGAGAGCAGGGTCCTCTGAAACAACAGCAACCCTCGGGGCGGGCAAGAAAGCCTCACGGGCTGGATCCTTCAATCGGAGTCTCAGTGAAAGTCACTGCCCTCAGAGCTCCAGGAAGCCGCGACTCCTTCCTCCCCGCAGAGAGCAGGGTCCTCTGAAACAACAGCAACCCTCAGGGCCGACAAAACAGCCTCGCAGCCAGCTATTCTGAAGGCAACTTCCGGAAAGCAACCCAACCCAGTCCAGTCGAGCAGGCACCATAGCAGCAGGGAAGCAGAGAGAACCGGGGCAGAGTGTGGCCCCCTGGTCCGACCCTTCCATTCCAGTTCCAGTGAAAGTCATTGCCCATACTCAATATAACCCAGGGAAAGCTCATAGAACCTACAATCTGCCCAGGACTAAAGCCTCTGAAAACCAGAGATAAGAAAAGCTAATCTTCCCCATTCAGAGATGGCAAACTCCACAGAAGCACAGAAGCCCCAAAATCCCAAGAAAAATAAGAAGAAAGGGGCTATTTTGGACACATTCTATGGAACCAAAACACAAAATACAGAGGAGATAGAAGACGATGCACAAGAAAATGCTTCGAAACCATCCAAAAGAAATGGAAACTCTCCACAAACACATGAAGAATTTGAATCAGAAATGACCAAAAAGATGGAAACCTTCTGGGAGGAAAAGTGGGAAATAATGCAAAAGAAATTCACGCATCTACAAAACCGGTGTGATGAAACTGAAAAGGAAAACCAGGCTTTAAAGGCCAGAATCAGGCAGCTGGAAGACAACGATCGTGTAAAAGAGCAAGAATTAATAAAGCAAAGCCAAAATACCAAAAATTAGAAGAGAACGTAAAATATCTCACCAACAAGGTGACAGATCTGGAAAATAGAGGGAGAAGAGATAATTTAAAAATAACTGGACTTCCAGAAAAGCCAGAAATAAACACCAAACTCAACATCGTGATACAGGATATAATCAAAGAAAATTGCCCAGAGATTCTAGAACAAGGGGGCAATACAGCCACTGACAGAGCTCACAGAACACGTTCTACACTAAACCCCCAAAAGACAACTCCCAGGAATGTAATTGCCAAATTCCAAAGCTATCAAACAAAAGAAAAAATCCTACAGGAAGCCAGAAAAAAGACAATTTAGATATAAAGGAATGCCAATCAGGGTCACACAAAGACCTTGCAAGTTCTACTCTGAATGATCATAAGGCATGGAACATGATCTTCAGAAAGGCAAGAGAGCTGGGTCTTCAACCAAGAATCAGCTACCCAGCAAAACTGACTATATACTTCCAAGGGAAAGTATAGGCATTGGACAAAATAGAAGACTTCCAACTTTTTGCAAAGAAAAGACCAGAGCTCTGTGGAAAGTTTGATACCAAAAAACAAACAGCAAGGAATACCTGAAAAGGTAAATATGAAGGAAAGAGAAAAGGAGAAAAATGTTATCTTCTTCTTTTACTCAAACTCTCTTCTATAAGGACAACATCTCTATCAATCTATGTATACTAACATGTGGGGAAAATGTAAGGTATAAATAGGGGGTAAAGAAAGACCAAATAGAATAATCGTTCTCACACAAAGATTCACATGGGAAGGGGAGGGGAAGAAAACTCCTATAAGAAGGAGAGGAAGAGAGGGTTTTTTACTTAAACCTTAATCTCGGGGAAATCAACTCTGAGAGGGAAAAACATCCAGATCCATTGGGATCTTGAATTCTATCTTACCCAACAAGGGTAGGGAAAAGGGAAAACCAAGGGGGGAGGGGGAGAGGGAAAACAAAAAGGGAGGGAAAGAGAGGGGGAAGGGGGAGGGAACAAAAAGGGAGAGATTAAAAAGGGAAATATCAAGGGACGGGACAAGGGGGACTGATTCAAAGTAAATCACTGGACTAAAAGGTAGAGCCAAAGAAGAAAAGGTTAGAATTAGGGAAGGCTATCAAAATGCCAGGGAGTCCACAAATGACAATCATAACTTTGAAAGTGAATGGGATGAACTCACCCATAAAATGTAGACGAATAGCAGAATGGATTAGAATCCAAAACCCTATCATATGTTGTCTTCAAGAAACACACATGAGGCGGGTTGACACCCACAAGGTCAGAATTAAAGGATGGAGTAAGACCTTCTGGGCCTCAACTGACAGAAAGAAGGCAGGAGTGGTAATCATGATATCTGATAAAGCCAAAGCAAAAATAGACCTGATCAAAAGGGATAGGGAAGGTAATTATGTTTTGTTAAAGGGACTTTAGACAATGAGGAAATATCATTAATCAACATGTATGCACCAAATAATATAGCACCCAAATTTCTAATGGAGAAACTAGGAGAATTGAAGGAAGAAATAGACAGTAAAACCATATTAGTGGGAGACTTAAACCAACCATTATCAAATTTAGATAAATTAAATCAAAAAATAAATAAGAAAGAGGTAAAAGAAGTGAATGAAATCATAGAAAAATTAGAATTAATAGACATATGGAGAAAAATAAATAGGGATAAAAAGGAATACACCTTCTTCTCAGCACCACATGGCACATTCACAAAAATTAACCATACATTAGGTCACAGAAACATAGCACACAAATACAGAAAAGCAGAAATACTGAATGCAGCCTTCTCAGATCACAAGGCAATAAAAAAAGATTAGTAATGGTACATGGAAAACCAAATCTAAAACCAATTGGAAATTAAACAATATGATACTCCAAAACCGTTAAGTTAAAAAAGAAATCATAGAAACAATTAATAATTTCATCGAGGAAAATGACAATGGCGAGACATCCTTTCAAACCTTATGGGATGCAGCCAAAGTGGTAATCAGAGATAAATTCATATCTCTGAATGCTTATGTTAACAAACTAGGGAGAGCAGAGATCAATCAATTGGAAATGCAAATGAAAAAACTCGAAAGCAATAAAATTAAATCCCCCAGCAGAAAACCAAACTAGAAATCCTAAAAATTAAGGGAGAAATTAATAAAATCGAAAGTGCTAGAACTATGATTTAATAAATAAGACAAGAAGCTGGTACTTTGAAAAAACAAACAAAATAGACAAAGTACTGGTCAATCTAATTAAAAAAAGGAAGGAAGAAAAGCAAATTCACAGCATTAAAGATGAAAAGGGGACAGCACCTCCGATGAAGAGGAAATTAAGGCAATCATTAGAAATTACTTTGCCCAATTATATGGCAATAAATAGACCAATTTAGGAGATATGGATGAATATATACCAAAATACAAACTGCCTAGACTAACAGGAGAGGAAATAGAATTCTTAAATAATCCCATATCAGAAAATGAAATCCAACAAGCCATCAAAGAACTTCCTAAGAAAAAATCCCCAGGGCCTGATGGATTCACCAGTGAATTCTATCAAACATTCAGAGAACAGTTAATCCCAATACTATACAAACTATTTGACATAATAAGCAAAAAGGGAGTTCTACCAAACTCCTTTTACGACACAAACATGATACTGATTCCAAAACCAGGCAGGTCAAAAACAGAGAAAGAAAACTATAGACCAATCTCCCTAATGAATATAGAAGCAAAAATCCTAAATAGGGTACTAGCAAAAAGACTCCAGCAAGTGATCAGAAGGATCATTCACCATGATCAAGTAGGATTTATATCAGAGATGCAGGGCTGGTTCAACATTAGGAAAACCATCCACATAATTGACCACATCAACAAGCAAACCAGCAAGATCCACATGATTATCTCAATAGACACAGAAAAAGCATTTGATAAAATACAACACCCATTCCTATTAAAAACACTAGAAAGCATAGGAACAGAAGAGTCATTCCTAAAAATAATAAACAGTATATATCTAAACCCATCAGCTAATATCATCTGCAATGAGGATAAACTAGATGCATTCCCAATAAGATCAGGAGTGAAACAAGGATGCCCAGTATCACCTCTACTATTTGACATTGTACTAGAAACACTAGCAGTAGCAATTAGAGAAGAAAAAGGAATTGAAGGCATCAAA
Organism: Monodelphis domestica; assembly: GCF_027887165.1. Taxonomy (NCBI): domain Eukaryota; kingdom Metazoa; phylum Chordata; class Mammalia; order Didelphimorphia; family Didelphidae; genus Monodelphis; species Monodelphis domestica. The sequence goes on from NC_077230.1 coordinate 426,536,017, forward strand.
ATAGGCAAGGAGCAGACCAAGTTATCACTCTTTGCAGATGACATGATGGTCTACTTAAAGAATCCTAGAGATTCAACCAAAAAGCTAATTGAAATAATCAACAACTTTAGCAAAGTTGCAGGATACAAACTAAACCCACATAAATCATCAGCTTTTCTATATATCTCCAACACAGCTCAGCAGCAAGAACTAGAAAGAGAAATCCCATTCAAAATCACCTTAGACAAAATAAAATACCTAGGAATCTACCTCCCAAGACAAACACAGGAACTATATGAACACAACTACAAAACACTCGCCACACAACTAAAACTAGACTTGAGCAAATGGAAAAACATTAACTGCTCATGGATAGGACGAGCCAATATAATAAAAATGACCATCCTACCCAAACTTATTTATCTATTTAGTGCCATACCCATTGAACTACCAAAATACTTCTGCACTGATTTAGAAAAAAAAATAACAAAATTCATTTGGAACAACAAAAGATCAAGGATATCCAGGGAAATAATGAAAAAAAAAAAACACATATGATGGGGACCTTGCAGTCCCTGACCTTAAACTATATTACAAAGCAGCAGTCATCAAAACAATTTGGTACTGGCTAAGAAACAGAAAGGAAGATCAGTGGAATAGACTGGGGGAAAGCGACCTCAGGAAGACAGTATATGATAAACCCAAAGATCCCAGCTTTTGGGACAAAAATCCACTTTTCGATAAAAACTGCTGGGAAAATTGGAAGACAGTGTGGGAGAGACTAGGAATAGATCAATACCTCACACCCTACACCAAAATAAATTCAAAATGGGTGAGGGACTTAAACATAAAGAAGGAAACCATAAGTAAATTGGGTAAACACAGAATAGTATACATGTCAGACCTTTGGGAGGGGAAAGGCTTTAAAACCAAGCAAGACATAGAAAGAATCACAAAATGTAAAATAAATAATTTTGACTACATCAAACTAAAAAGCTTTTGTACAAATGAAACCAATGTAACTAAAATCAGAAGGGAAACAACAAATTGGGGAAAAATCTTCATAGAAACCTCTGACAAAGGTTTAATTACTCATATTTATAAAGAGCTAAATCAATTGTACAAAAAATCAAGCCATTCCTCAATTGATACATGGGCAAGGGACATGGATAGGCAGTTCTCAGATAAAGAAATCAAAACTATTAACAAGCACATGAAGAAGTGTTCTAAATCTCTTATAATCAGAGAGATGCAAATCAAAACAACTCTGAGGTATCACCTCACAGCTAGCAGATTGGCTAACATAACAGCAAAGGAAAGTAATGAATGCTGGAGGGGATGTGGCAAAGTAGGGACATTAATTCATTGCTGGTGGAGTTGTGAACTGATCCAACCATTCTGGAGGGCAATTTGGAACTATGCCCAAAGGGCGACAAAAGAATATCTACCCTTTGATCCAGCCATAGTACTGCTGGGTCTGTACCCCAAAGAGATAATGGACAAAAAGTCTTGTACAAAAATATTCATAGCTGCGCTCTTTGTGGTGGCCAAAACCTGGAAAACGAGGGCCATCAATTGGGGAATGGCTGAGCAAATTGTGGTATATGTTGGTGATGGAATACTATTGTGCTAAAAGGAATAATAAAGTGGAGGAGTTCCATGGAGACTGGAACAACCTCCAGGAAGTTATGCCGAGCAAGAGGAGCAGAACCAGGAGAACATTGTACACAGAGACTAATACACCGTGGTATAATCGAACGTAATGGACTTCTCCATTAATGGCGGTATAATGTCCCTGAACAATTTGCAGGGATCTAGGAGAAAAAAAAACACTTCATAAGCAAAGGATAAACTATGGGAGTAGAAACACCGAGGAAAAGCAACTGCCTGAATATAGCGGTTGAGGGGACATGACAGAGGAGAGACTCTAAATGAACACTCTAATGCAAATATTATCAACAAAGCAATGGGTTCAAATCAAGAAAACATGTAATGCCCAGTGGATTTACGCGTCGGCTATGGGGGGTGGGGGGAGGAAAAGAAAATGATCTATGTCTTTAATGAATAATGCTTAGAAATTATCAAATAAAATATATTAAAAAAAAGAAAAAGAAAAAATTCCCAGGGCCTGATCAATTCACAAGTATTTTACATCAAACATTCAAAGAACAGCTATTCACAATAGTATACAAACTATTTGGCATAATAAACAAAGAGGGAGTTCTACAAAATTCCTTTTATGACACAAATATTGTACTGATTCCAAAGCCAGGAATGCCAAAAACAGTGAAAGAAAACTACAGACCAATCTCCATAATGAACATAGATGCAAAAATCTTAAATAGAATACTAGCAAAAAGACTCCAGCAAGTATTCATGAAGGTTATTCATTATGATCAGGTGGGATTTATAACAGATTAATATTAGGAAAATCTTCCACATAATTGGCCATATCAACAGGCAAACCAACAAAAATCACATGATTATCACAACAGTGGAGAAAAAAACCTTTGACTAATATAACACTCATTCCTACTAAAAACACTAGAAAGTATAGGAATAGAAGGGCCTTTCCTAAAAATAATATACAGTATATATCTAAAACCATTAGTAAGCAGCATCTGCAATAGGGATAAATTAGAAGCCTTCCCAATAAGATCAGGAGTGAAACAAAGATGCTCATTATCACCTCTATTATTTAAAATTGTACTAGAAACAATAACAGTAGCAATTAGAGAAGAAAAAGAAATTTAAGGAATTAACATAGACAATGAGGAGACCAAGCTATCCCTCTTTGCAGGTGATATGATGGTCTACTTAAATTATCCTAGAGAATCAACTAAAAGGCTAGTGGAATTAATCAATAACTTTACCAATGTTGCAGAATACAAAATAAAGCCATATTTCTATATATTTCCAACATGTAGCAGTCCAACCCTAGCTATGGGCAAGGGAAACAGTATGTACAGAGTGGCTTAGAAGAGAGCATTCTCAGTCTTGCACATGGCTAGGAAAGCCTCTGACCCTTGACCCCAGCTTCCCCCAGCTTAGGCGGGAAAACAGGTTTCTTTGTGATCACCTGGCTAAGATAAATCACACCTATACCTTGTCATTAACCAATGATAATCATCCCTATGTATTATGTATATTTGCATATAAAAGACATTAAAAGCAAGGGCCACAGCAATCCCTGCCCTCTTGCTCTCTTGGATATCAGCTCTCACTGATGCCTGTCCTTGCTGGAGCTTGGCCATCTTTAATTCCTTTCCTTCTCTATCTCTCTCACCTGGGACCTGGCCTTCAGCCAGGCACTTTCTTTTCTCTATCATGTCTCCGACCTGTATTGTACTGAATCTGGATCTTTGGATGGAATAAGCCTTCTGAGTAGTCCACTGATTGGAGTATTGCTGTGGCTCCAATATAATCAATAAGGCCTGGTTTCTGACTCATTTCTGCCACCTCATATCTCTAACTTGTCTCTGCCACGCCCCTCGCGGTATCCAAAATTCTATCCTTCCTCTATCTTTCCACCTTGTGGCTTCTTGAGGGTTTGGGAAGTCTCACAACACATCTCAACGACAAGAATTAGAAATAGAAATTTCATTTAAAAATCACCCTACACAATATAAAATATGTAGGAATCTATCTGCCCAAACAAACACAAGAACTATATGAACACAACTACAAAACAATTTCCACAGAATTAAAACTAGATCTAAATAATTGGAAAAATATTAACTACTCTTGGGTAGGATGAGTTAGCATAATAAAAATAACAATCCTACCCAAACTTATTTACTTATTTAGTGCTATACCCATGGAACTACCAGGAAAGTTATTTATCAAAGTAGAAAAAAAAATCACAAGCAGAGGACAAACTGAAGGAGTAAAAACACCAAGGAAAAGCAACTGCTTGACTACAGAGGCTGAGGGGACAAGTCAGAGGAGAGAAGCTAAATGAGCACCCTAATGCAAATACCAACAACAAGGAAATGGGTTCGGAACAAGGACACATGAGATAACCAGAGGAGATACCTACCTAGGGGAGGGTTGGTAGGGGGTGGGGGGAGAAAAAGAAAATGATCTCTGTTTCCAATGAATAATGTATGAAAATGACCAAATAAAATGTTTTAAAAACTCAAAAAAATAAACATATGAAAAAGTGTTCTAAATCTCTTATAATCAGAGACATGTAAGTCAAAACAACTCTGAGGTATCACCTTACACCTACCGGATTGGGTAACATGACAGCAAAGGAAAGTAATGAATGTTGGAGGGGATGTGGCAAAATTGGGATGATAATGCAGTGCTTGTGGAGTTGTGAATTGATCTGGAGGGCAATTTGGAACTATGCCCAAAGTGCACTAAAGAATAGTTGGCCTTTTAATCCAGCCATAGCACTGTTGGGTTTATACCCCAAAGAGATAATAAGGAAAAAAAGATTTGTACAAGAATATTCATAGCTGCACTCTTTGTGGTGGCAAAAAATTTAAAATGAGGGGATGCCCTTCAATTGGGGAATGGCTGAACAAATTGTTGTATATCTTGATGATGGAATTCTATTGTGCTCAAAGGAATGATAAACTGGAGGGATTCCATGTGAACTGGAATAACCTCCAGGAACTGATGCAGAGTGAAAGCAGCTGAACCAGGAGAACATTGTACACAGAGACTTATACACTATGGTACAATCAAATGTAATGGACTTCTCCATTAGTTCCAATGCAGTGATCCTGAACAACTCAGACGGATCTATAAAGAAGAAAACTATCCAAATTCAGAGGAAAAACTGTGGGAGCAGAAACACAGAAGAAATAGAACAGCTTCATTACATGGGTCAAGGGAGAAATGATTGGGGATGTAGACTCTAAATTATCACCCTAGTGCAAACATCAACAACATGGAAACAGGTTCTGATTAAGTACATGTAAAACACATGTAAAACACAGTGGAATTGCATGTCAGCTATGGGAAGGTATGGAGGAAGGGGAGGGAGGGAAAGAATATGATTCTTGGAACGAAGGAATAATGTTCTAATTTGGCTAAATAAAATTTTAAAAAGTAACTGCATAAAATATTTCAGTAGCTATAAGACTTAAATCCTATATATTTATAATCTTTAGCATTCAAGTTATGTTTTGCTCCAGAACTGTCTTCAAATTATGTTTGTAAATATTATGTAGGAAAATATAAAACCAGGTTTGAATGGAAATAATTTCGATATGATGCTATTTCTTTAAGTTCAATAAAGCAAATTTTTAAAAGATAAAAAAAAATAGACAAGAGAAGAGTTAATCCTATCCTTTACAACAGACTGATGACTTGACTATCCTGATTAATGCATCGATCTAAGACATTTTCAAAGGATTTATGATGAAGAAAAATACCCTCTACCTCCAGAGAAAGATCTGATGATGTCTGAATTTGTACAAACAATACTTCTTTCAATTTCTGTTTTTCTTGCCTTTTTTGTTGTTGTTCCAAAGAGGCTAATGTGTAAATATGTTTTACGTAATTTCATATGTACAAAAGACACCACATTTCTTGCCTTCACAATGGGTCAGGAACAGGTAGGAAGGGGGTACTCAAAAGTTTTAAAAAGATTGTTAAAAATAAAAATACAAAGAATTTGGAGTTTGTGAGGAAGTTTGAGATTTCCATTCCATTAAGGTCCTGGGAAAATTTGGCAAATAGAATCATCCATCTACTATATTGCAAAAGGTATAAGGTATAGGGCCCTCAGTTTTTGTAGTTGCCTTTATTGAATAGGTAGAGTCATTGCCCAGAAGAACAGAAAAAGGCAGGAAGTAACAAAAGCCCTTCTTAATGAAGTAATTCCTAGGGTGGGCCATCCCACATCACATCATCAAAACGATAATGGTCCTGGCTTCACATCACTATTATTCCCATAATTACTAATGCTTTGTGTATAACCAACAACCTTTATTGCACCTGGTATCCCTAGTACTCAATCAACCCTGTTTGCTTCAGTTTCCTCATCTGTAAAATAAGCTGAAGAAGGGAATAACAAAGCACTTCATGACTTTTGTTAAAAAACACCAAATAGGGTCATGAAGACAGACACGTCTGAAATAACTGAACAAATTTTCTTTTCCTGAAAGGGAAATTTAGTGATTCTGAACCATACTGTCTGTCTCAGTCAAATTTGCCTCCTCTTGTTTGGGACACACTCCTGGAGGGGGGCAGGGACTGAGTCATTTTTCTGTATCTCTAGTCCAGAGCCTAGAGACACTTTGTGCTGAGCAAGTGCGTGAAAAATATTGTGGGATAGAGGTGAATGGCTGGTGTGGCCCAGGTCAGTTAGATGAATGAATGAATGTACCTGTGGACTGATAAGAAGAAGATCAGTGATGTAGGAGGTGGGGAAGGGAGGAGGCTTGGTGTTCATCCAATACTACATATCAGCCTCAGTTTCCTTAGCATTCAAATGAAGATAATGCTTGTGCTTTGGAATACAATGAGATGCTATATTGCTTAGTAGACTTTAAAGTGCTGAGTATCTGGAAAATCTTGTAATTAGCATTATCTCATTTCTCCATGCTGTAAACCTCAAATTTCCTTAGACTTATAATTGTTGAAAATTTCACCATTGGGATATTTCATACTTGGAAAATTTCTTACTGATAGTCTATTGGAATGGGAACTCCATTGGCATGGGAGGTTCCTTCTCTTCCCTTCTTAAGATTACTTTAGGACAGAAACCCTTTGCTGAACAATGGAAAGGACTTTGACCTATGCTTAAGCATAGAACAGGAATTTCTTTGAGTCTTGATTGATTTAGAATTGATACAATGGAGATACTTGGAATAAATCTCCACCCTATTCAGTCCTAATAGGATTGAGTAAGGGCTGCAGCCTAGATCAAAATTTAATTATTCCAATCTCTACCATACTCAAGTTAACAGGATTTAGAAAGGGCTGTAGCAAAGGAGTATAGATTTAATCATTTGAAAATATGACCTTCAACAGACATGTGCAAAAGCCAGAAACCTCTGGGCGGTCCTGGGTTAAGCAAGAGCCTCCATTGACAGGGAAATTGATGAAGAGTGATTGGTAGATGTGAGGACTGAGGGGAGGCAACTTGGATGGTGTCCTTAAAGATAGGAGGGTCTGGAGACTGAAGGGGGTGGAGTTTTTGAGCGGTGTGGTTCCTGGGCTCTGAGGAAGCTTGCTCTGAAGAAAGCTGAAGGTGGGGGCCTCTGAGACTGTTTCTCCATTTTGGACACGTGAGTAATAGGGACTGATCTCTTTTCTTTGCCCCAGCTATCTAATTTGATCTAACTAGCTGTGTGACCCTGAGAAAGTCAGTTCACCCTGTTTGCCTCAGTTTCCTCATCTGTAAAATGAGTTGGACAAGGAAATGGCAAACCCCTCCAGGATCTCTGCTAAGAAATGGAGTTGGGAAGAGTTGGACAGAACTTAATAATGACTTCATGAAGAATTTCTCCTCACAAACAAGGGTTTTGCTTTCCGTCACCATTTGCCTCTATGATTCTAGTTCAGCCCTCTGAGGCCACACAGAACACTTCTAATTCCTCTTCCACCTAAGAGTCCAGAAAATTACTATCAGGCCTCTCCCCAAAGCTTTCTATTCCTTTTTCAAATATGTAGTTCCCTCAATTGATTTTTGGAGACTCCAGACCCCTCATCATTCTGGCTGAACACTCCCCAGTTCACTGTTGCCACTTGTAAATTGTGTCATTCATAACCAAATACAATAATCTAAGTGCCATCTGATAGTACAGAAGGGCAGCTATCTCCTTATTCTTGGAACTGGACATGCTTCTCTTAAGACTGCATTAGTGGTTGAGGTAATTGTGTAGCTCAGTGGATTGAGAGCCAGGCCTAGAGATCAGAGGTTCTGGGATCAAATCTGACCTTAAATAATTCCCAGCTATATGACCCTGGGCCACTCACTTAACTTCCATTGCAGAGTATTGATCCTACATCTGATAGGTAAGGGTTAAAATAAAGTTTGCTTTATGTTTTTTGAACTGCTCTATTACCTTTCCCACCGATAATATATTTGTGATCCTCTCAATCATCCCCAAGTCCCCTTTATGCAAGCCAATATGGCATTAATAGTTTGTATCCAATTTCCCCTTTTTTAAATCAACCATGCCCCATTAATTCAACTTTTTTCTACGACATGTACTAGTCAGTTCCCCATTGAGGTTGATTTTTTTTTTATGATTTGGACATTTTGTATTCCAGGATAGGACCTGATATCAATTCCCAATAATATTCATATTATCACATTCCATCTACTGTACCAGCTTTCTGAGCTACTTCTGCATCATATCTGCTTTTACCATCCCTATCATGCCAATTTTTTCTTTCTCTCTCTTTTCCTTCCAGGTCCAAAATTATGCTTTCTGCTTGTCTACAGAATTAATAGAACATTAATGGTCACCATTTACTAAGGTCTTTAAAGATATTATTTCATTTGAGCCAAGTCACTCATAGGAACAGTTCCATTTCACGAACAGAAACTTCAGAAGATTTGTCTTAACTGATGCAGAATGAAGTGAGTAGAACAAGAAGGTAATTTATACAATAAATACAGTGTTCTGAAGGGAAACAACTTTAAAAAACTTGGGACTTCTGATCAATGCAGTGGCTAAAAAGAATTGCAGAAGACCCATGACAATAAGTTATTCAATTCCTACAAAAAGCTACAGACTTCCTATGAAATCAGCTGCCTCACTTCAGAAATGGGATGGACTCAGGGTGTAAGTTGCAACAGATATTTATTGAGATTGAGAATTACTTTACCTTGATATGTCCACATGAGTATTTTAATCTTGAAACAATTACTAATGTATTAATATTGCAATCTATGTGCTCATGTACCATATTCACAGGCATATTAGTTCTTGATCATTGTATTTAATAGGTACTCTATTAATTCTGACCACTCTTCAAATCTACAGTCTGAAATAGAAGAGTAAACTGACTGAAAACTATTACTGCTTGAAATAGAGAAGGTAAACTGTGGGGAACCTTGTTTCTTCTTACAATGACTGCTGTTCTCTTACTGTGACTAGAGAGGGCAGTTACTGGGACCTGAACCTGTTTGGTGATAATGGAGGTAGGGAGTAGGGACCAGCAGGCAAACTGGGGTTTGCCCCAGGAACAACCCCCCAAAAAACCACAAACATGTGTGTAAGTTAGGGTTGTTTATGTATGTGTGCAAGTAAGAGTGAAAAGTTACTTTTGCATGGAAGTGAGTTGAAATCTTCATGAGTGTCAGAATGTATCAATTTTTCTTCATGCATGGGGGTAAGCATTATGTATTTGTTTCTCTTCGTGCTTGCAAGTTAGGTCAACTTGTGTTTTTCTTCTTGCATGAGTGTACGCGTTATGCCTAAGCGTATAGTTTTCAAGTTGTCTTTTTTTCTTCATCAAGGAGGTCTATCTTATGGTTACTGAATGTAGTTTTTGAATGGTTATTGTATGTATTACTAGGAGATAGTTCTTTTTGATTTGTTACTATTTCAGGCAGATCATTGTGACTGCTATTCTTTCAAATGCAAGGTTTTCTTTTTGTATTCGGGGTTAATGGCTATATATCTTCAGAGACTGTACTATATGCTTCAGCTTTAGTGGTGCATTTCTATTCCTTAATCAATTCAACTTGTGCAGGGCTAATTTTCTGTGTTTTGATGGCTCTCATGTGCTTTCCTGTGTTTTCGGTAGGGACTGAATTGGCTTATCACTTATTTTCCCAGTACTATTCAATATTATGGGTGTGATGTAATTTCACATGTAAAGCATGGAACCATGGATCTCTTTGATCAACATTTATAGACCAGTTTGTCATCACAACCATTGTTGGTCTGATCCATCTTGGTTCTGTAGGAGATTCTCTATTAAAATTCTTGACATATACCTTATCACCTGGTTTTATCATGTGCAATGAAAAATCTGGTGGTATTCTCAGCACAAGCAAACCCAGTTTCCTTAGATCTTCAATCCTACATTGTATCTGTTCTAAGTATTCATGAAGAATGCATCCCCCTCTTAACAAAGACAAGTAAGGTAACTTTACTGTCCTACCATGCCAAAGAGCCTTACCATACAGCATTTCAAAAGGTGATATAATGCAGGTCAGTCCTAGGCCTGGTTCTAATGTTGAACAAAGCATGAGGCAAAACATCTGTTCATTTTAAATGTGTTTCTGAACAGAGTTTACCTATTTGTGTTTTTAGCTCTTTGTTCATCCTTTCGACCTGCCCGGAACTCTGGGGCCTATAGATTGAATGGTAATTACACTTAATCCCCAAGTTCTTATAGATTTCTTGTAGAACCTGGGAAGTGAAGTGGGACCCCTTGTCGGAGTCGATGGTATTGGGAATGCCATGTCTAGGTATAATCTCCTTCAATAGAAATTTCACTACTGTGGCAGTGTCACTTTTCTTGGGCAGACATGCTTCAACCCATCTAGTCAGTCTATCCACTATAACCAATGCATATTTGTATCCTTTGTCCTTAGGCATGTTGATTTAATCATTCTGAATACACTGGAAAGGCATATAGCTGAGTGGTCTGCCTCCCAATGCAACACTCTTAAAATGTCCTTGATTATATCTCCTGCATGTCTCACATGCCTGACAAGTTCTAATGACATTTGTAGTTATTCCTGGTGCTGTCCAATATCTCTTTATGGTATCCAGAATCCCTTGTACTCTGTAATGTCCATTTGCATGAATTACAGTATATAGATTTTATATAACTTTACGGAGAATAGGTTTACCCCCTCAAGCAATCCAGACACCTTTGATCAGTTTAGCGTCTACTTGCTCTTTCCATGACTGTATCTCTTCTCTGTCATAGGCTTCAGTGAGATTATACCTTTCGACCAGAGAGAAATTCAGCACACGGTGGGGACCGAACCTAGCAGCATATTTTGATGTTACGTCTTCTCTGTCATTCCACAGGGATATTCTGTCCTTTCCATGAGTATGTGCCTTACAATGGATTATGGCCACCTCCCTAGGAAAGTCTACAGCACTTATGATACGATCTATCAGATTGCCATATGCAATTGGTTTCACAGCTGAAGTTTTATACCCTCTGTTTTACCATATATATGATGACCAATATACAGTGGAGAAAGTGTATTGTGAATCCAGGAAAAATATTAGCTCTTTTTTTCCCTCTAGCTAATTCTAGGGCCTTGAGCTCGGCTCCCTGGGCACTGACATGACTTGGCAATGATGCATCATGCCAAAGTGTTTTGTTATTGTCAACAACCACTGCCGATGTGAATTTTCTCCCAACATGAACACAGGAGGACCCATCAGTGTATAACTCCATTTCTGGATCGATAAGAGGTGTATCTTTAAGGCATTCATTTGGCCTATGCATGAGTTCCACTATCTGATCCCAATCATGCAATACTTCTCCATCCATTGGCAAATCAGGGATCAGAGTTGCTGGGTTCAATGGTGCACATCTATGAATTGTGATATTATCATTGCCTAACAAAATGACTTCATACTGGGATATTCTTACATCAGTGAATAAATGCATATTGTGTGACCTTAAAAGGTTTTCAATTTGGTGTGCAAAATACACATGCAATTTACATCCCAGTACTATGTCATAGGACTTCTTGACCATTAGAGCAGTAGCTATTATGCTCCTGAGGCAATACACCCTGCCCTGTGCAACCGTGTCAAGGATAGAACAATAAAACGCTATAGCCCTTAGATTCAACCCAAAATGCTGTGCTAACATTCCACAAGCAATGCCTTTTGCTTCATGGACATACAAGTGGAATTCCTTCTTATAATTAGGTATTCCCAAAGTTGGAATTGATAGAATAGCTCCCTTCAACTGTGACAAAGCATGCAAATGTTCCTTATTCAATTGCAATGGTTCTTTAATGTCTTTCTTTGTCAAATCAGTCAAGCACTTGGAAATATGAGAATATCCCACTATGTACTGCCTCAAGAAACCAGCAACCCCCATAAAAGGTCTAACTAAGTTCTTTCTTAGTTCTAGGGGTGCCTAGCTTCTGTATGTCTGCCCTCCTTTTATTAAAGATTTTCCTGGTGCCCCCCTGCAGGACAAATCCTAAATATTTAACTATTGGTAGGACCCATTGAATCTTCTTTTTAGAAACTTTATGAAACCCTCTTATAGAGTTCTATTAACAATTTCTTTGAATCTTCTAAACAAGTCTTAGGGTCAGGAGATGCTAGCAACAAATCATCCACATAGTGTATCAATCTACTACGTTTGAAAGTTATAGTAGCTAGATCTTTGCAACAATTGACAAAATATTGAAGCCGACTCACAACATCCTTGCACTAATCTAGTATAGCACAGCTGGGTTTGATCCCATTGGAAAGCAAAAATATTTTGAGAATCAGGGTGCAACGGTATAGTAAAGTAAGTGTTGCTCAGGTCCAACACTGTGTACCATCTAGCCTCTGCAGGTATCTGAGTTATGATATCATTTGGAGATGGTGTTACAGTATGTCTCTTCCTAATGAAATTAGTCACAGCCCTCAAATCCATAAAAAATCTCTATGCAGAAGTGTCATCTTCATTTAGCTTATTCTTTTTGATAGCTAATATTGGGCTATTATATTCAGATTATGTAGGTCTCAATATACCTTGCTCAAGCAAGCTATTTATAATGGGTATTATCCCTTCTCTTGCTTCTCTACTTAATTTGTATTGTGGTATCTTAGGTGGTATTCCTTCCCTGACCTCAATCCTAACAGTAGTAATCAATTTAATCTGACCCACATCATTTTGATGTTTTGCAAACACCCCCTGTGGAATATCTGTGGGTATGTCATACATAGAAGTCACAACTTGAATCTTTTCAGGTTCTTCTTCAAGTTGTTCTAAGTACAACAATGGATAGTGCTTCAGTAAGTTCTTGGGTAGATGAAAATAAATTACCCCAGAATTTTCACATTTTTCACAGGGTTGCCTGTATCTTGCACAAGAAAAAATCACATCCTAAAAGATTGTCATGGCATGATGGAATCAACAAGAAGGTATGATCTACGGTGAGAGGACCCAGTTTAACCATAGTGCTTTTGAGCTCAGGGACCTGTTGAATTTGTCCCATTGCTCCAGCTACAGAAACCATACCCCCTATGTCGGTATCCCCTGGACATGTCTTTAGGACAGATTTTGAAGCACCAGCATCTAAGAGAGCCTTATAGTTCTTCTTCCCCACCTTAATCCATACATATGGTTCTGGCATGTAGCAAAGGAGTTTATTGCCACTGAATTAGTACTCCTGTCTTTGGTACCCTCTGCCAGCTGCATATGTAGCTCAGTTAATTTCTTTTGATTTGATCCATTCCCAATGAAGTCTTCAATGGAACATGAACCTTTGCTTTGGCCAGATACCCCTCTGCCATTTAGAATGCTGGCACTAACTGAATTCTTGGTTGTTACTAAGTCTGCCATTCCATCCCCAGATTCAAATTTAACTGATATGTCACCTCTAGTACTTCGAATATGATAATCTTTGTGTTCAAAAGCAATGTCAGCTTCATTATCAGTTTTTTTTATCTATAACACACATTGCTGGATGGAAGGTACTAGCTTCTGGATTCAAACTAGATATACTTACCAAAGGTACCTCTGCCATGAAGTTATTGACAGAATTAACTGCATTAGGTGGGACTTCTTCTGTGAATGTTTCTAGAGCCTTGCCATCTTTATCACCAGTAACCATTAGGGAATTAAAATTATGTGTCTCTGTATTAGTTACTAACTTTTTCTTGAGTTCCTATGACTTATTCTTTCTTTCCCTTTCACATAATTTAATCCCATTCTCCACTCTACACTGGAAAAAGTTCTCAAGGAATGATTTGATTTCCTTTACAGACTTTTCCTGTGTGGTTACTATATAGGTCTTATCAAATTCTTTCATCTCATTTGCAATTTGAGATATTATTTCTTTAATTTCTGCCTCATTTTCTTTAATCTGGCTCTGCCTTTCTCTTGCTTTATTGCAATGGCTATCATTCACAGAATAACTTTCTTGCACCAATTTTGCACTATTTCCCAACTTTTTACTATTATTTTTTTATTAAAAACCCTTACCTTCAATACTGTGTATTGCCTCCAAGGCAGAAGAGTAAGGGCTAGGCAATGGGGGTCAAGTGACTTGCCCAGGGTCACACATCTGGGAAGTGTCTGAGGACAGATTTGAACCCAGGACCTCCCATCTCTAGGCCTGACTCTCAATCCACCGAGCCACCCAGATGCCCCCTTTAATATTATTTTTAACTGCAGCCTCTAGCTCAAAATTTCTTCTTCTATCTCCAAGTGCCTGGCTTCATAATTCCCTTCTAATCATATCTGAATACTTTGGTTTTGCTCCAGTTTCTATTACCTTTTGCATTTCCCTCAAATCAGGTGCTTGTTGTGAGGACTTTAACTTGCAGTGTGAACAGCAAGTGGATTTCTTGTACCTAGTTCCTGCATTATGTTTTTCTCTGTTAGTACTCTCCTGTTTCTTCTTTAAGAAACAGTCTCTAATCAAGTGCCCTTTACGGTAGCAAAAAAAAACAAAAAACACTCCCTAGTTTCTTTTTGCACTGATATTGTCTGGTAACTAGATTTTTGGGAAATAGATTTTGTGTATGTTCTGACCATGTTTAAATTTTTAATTTCCTTCTGTTTCAAATCCTTTTCAGTCCTCTAACTTTTCCTTAAGGTCTTTAACTTCCTTGTTCTGATCTGAACTATTTTCAAATAGGTAACCTGCAGCCTCTCTCAATTCAATTAGGGAAAATGAATCATATCTAGGGAAATAGTTCTTAAAGAATGTCCTCAAACTTGGTGTGCATCCCCTCAGAAACTGTCTACGTACATGGCCAGCTGTCTCTTCATTATCTGCTTCTAAACCTAAGATTGCCTCTGCCATCTCTGACAGACAGTCTATGAATGTGGCAGGATGCTCCCCCTTTTCCTGCCTGATCTTATCAAATTTGGACCATTCACCAGGTTTTGAACAGCATTGCTTAATGGCTTCAAGCAAATCCTCTCTGCACTGTTTAAGGTATGACATTCAGATTGGATTGGCAAAATCCATATCCAATCTTTGATCTACAGTGGGCCAGCTGGTCAAATTACTTTCAGATCTAGTTGTCTCCACAAATTCCCTTTTTTCATGGGAGCTGAAAAGTTCTGTTAAGAGAAATTCAATATCTTCGAAGTCTGGATCAAAGATTCGAAATGCTCTCTTTAGCTCCTTGTGGGTTTTAAAAGGATTGTCCACCAATTTTGGAAAACGACATTTAACAAACTCAAGTTCATGAGGAGTGAATTGTCTATGGTCCTTTGAGTGAATAACACCAGCATTAGTTGTTAGCTTGGTCACTTCCTTCAATGAACATATTTTCTCAGGGACACTAGCAGCCTGGTTCTCATTTTCATTGCTACCTTCAGTTTCCTGAGGTGCATTCTCTGATTGCCCATTGTCCTTGCCCATAACTAGATATAAACCCTTTTCCTTAATGAGTTGTTCAAAAACTGCCTTAATCATTTTTGTCTAAGTTGTTGTCAATGGCCATAAACTTCTCTGCCTTAAGGGGAACTATAAATCTAAAAAATTTCCTCACTTGGGTTAGAGTCTGCAACACAGCCATGAATAGTACATATACTTGTGCCAGGATTTTCCAGAGAATTAATTCATTTTGGAAAGGTAATTGTAACACAGTCATTGTCAAGTTTCCTACATAATCCACAGTCTTCACTACCATTTGAGTCAGTTTGCTGTAAAGAATATGGTAAATCCAAAAGCAAGCGATGGCTGCCAAAACCACCACACCAAAAACTACTTGTTTGAACATTTTTACTATCTTTCCTGCCTGTGGGATTGTTGGGTACTGTCAGATTAAGGTGCCACTTGAAATAGAAGAGTAAATTAACTGAAAACTACTATTGCTTGAAATAGAGAAGGTAAACTGTGGGGAACCTTGTTTCTTCTTACAATGATTGCTGTTCTCTGACTGTGACTAGAGAGCTCCTGCTGGGACCTGAACCTCTTTGGTGATAGTGGAGGTAGGAATGAGAAATGCTGAGGTATGCCACCACACAGGGATATTGGTACACAGGGGACTACTTATAAAGGAATGCCCTGGGGTTTACTCTGGGGTTTGCCTGCTGATTCCTACTGATGGCTGATTCTTCAATCTATTTCCTAACTCCTTCCTCCCTCACTCCCTCCCTTTTCCAACCCTCTCCACCCAGTTCTTCTTGAAGCCTTGGCTCCTTCCCTCCCCACTTGAGTAAACTATAAAGATATTCTTTTCTTTTCCTTTTTCAAGTCAAGGGGTTTATTGGGATAACAGGGTGGGAAACTGAGGTAAGAGGGATGAGGATTTCCCTAATCTAAAGAAGAATTTTAGAAAGTATCCCAGTCACAAACTGTGACTCTAAGACAGTTAGGGAGATGGAGAACAACTGTTTGAATCTTATTTCTTCTTCACCAAGAAAATCTCTTCTTCAGTGTCAACTTCAACTGCTCAGAACCAGAGAAACCCAAAAAAACAAATCAGCTTTACAAAGGTCTTTCAGCCAGGTTCAAACCTCCAGGGAGAGAGTGTGACTTCCAGGCAGAGACCAAGTCCAAAAGCCAAGTCAGCCCCCCTTCCCCAGGGTCCTTTCAGCCAGCTTCAAACCTCCAGGGAAAAATGACTTCCAGTCAGAGACAAAGTTCCCTCTCCACTGTGAGATAGAGATAGGAAGAGAGAAAGGTTTTGCAGGACTTGTGGATCAACATGCAAGAACATAAGAACCAGGATTCCAATGGAATGTCCTCAGTGTGTGGTAGTTGGAGCTGACAGGAGTCAGGGTTTTTTTGTTTTGTTTTGTTTTCTTTTTTTTGGTCTCTGTGTCTCTGACTGGAAGCCACTTTTTCCTTGGAGGTTTGAAGCTGGCTGAAAGGACCTTGGAGAGGGGGAGGTGGCAAACTTGGCTTTTGGACTTTGTCTCTGACTGGGGGACTGACTCTCTCTCTCCCTGGAGGTTTGAAGCTGACTGAAAGATCTTTGTGAAGCTGATTTGGGTTTTGGGTTTCTCTGATTCTGAACAATTGAAGTTGACACTGAGCCATTGTCCTCCATCTCCCTATCTCAGAGTCACAGTTTGTGACTAGAATACTTCCCCAAACCTTTCTAAAATCAATCATTTAGATTAGGGACTTCCTCACCCCCCTTACCTCAGTTTCCCATCCTGTTATCCCAATAGACCACTTACCTGAGAAAGAAAATTAGAATATTTTGTAATTCACTCAGGGGGGAGGGAAAATTGGGAGGAGAAGAGTGGCAGGAGGAAGAGGGTTGGAGGAGGGAGTGAGGGAGGAAGGAGGTTAGGAAATAGATTAGTAGAAATCAATAGACAGATTCCCCAGAGCAGTCCCTTCTGTACCAGTGTCCTTTGTGTGTGGCAATCCCCCATTACAACTAAGCATCCTCAGGTTCTCTCAGCAGTTTCAGGTTCCCATTAGCAGTGCTCTCAAGTCAAAAGCCAGACAGAGAACAACAGTCATTGCTAATAAAGATGTTCTCCTCAGTTACCATTCCCTATTCACAAGTAATAGCTTCTCTCAGCTTATTCTTTATTACACCGGTCAGCTTAAACTGCCACCAACCAGGGACATTCCATTGGAACCCTGGTTCTTGCATCTTGGTCCACGAGACCTGCAAAGCCTCTCTCTATTCATGTCTCTATCACAAATCCAAAGGTCAGAAGAATTCCTGGGTAGGCTGCCTCAGTGTCCTAGTTCCCACCTTGCCAGACCAGATTCCATACCAGGTCACATGCTTAAGAAAACTCCTCTTCTTTGATCTTGTGGTAGTCAGTTGAACCAATGTTAAGCCTTATGCCTTGTCACATGAACATTAGCCACCTCCCATTCCCCATTGCTTGATCCTCCAACAAAAGACTGAGGAAATATGTAGTTCACTGTCTCTCTCTCTCTCTACCACCATCAGAGGAGCACACAGGCTGGATCCCAAGCTCTTTAAGCCGTGTCTCTGAGTCTCTCTTCCTTTGTTCTATTTCCTCTTACTCTATATCCCCTTCACCCATTTTCCCTCACTTTCTAACTCTCCTTCTCAGGTATCCACCTAAGAATATATTAATTTGTGGCTACAGGCAGGCACAACTCATACCTGTCCCAAAGATGTTTTTTTTTCATTAGCGGTAGAAGGTAAAAAGGGGACAAAAATAGATTTTGGTTAATTGGAAAAAATAAATTAAGAAAAAGCTCTTTTAGACTACAGGTGTCAAATCCATAGCCTCCAACATTCCCAGTGCTGCCTGAACCAGGTGAAAAGGTAATTGGGAAATAATTAACAAAAGAAAATAACTCACAGATAATTATATGATAATTTAAAATGTGTGCTTTAAGCATCCTCATGTACAGACTGAGGTCAATAAAATATCATCCCTCCTCTAAAGTATATACTGTTGGAGTCTGACTTCCCCAAGGTCACTTCCCCACTTCACAATTCTATCTCTCCCCTTGCTCTCAATTCAGAATATCCCCAGAGTCAGGGACAGGAAGCTGGGATACCTCTAATAATCGTAACAATAAAACAGCATGAAATAAAAGGCAACTAAGGCCAGAGATGATCTCTCTATGGTCATGATGCCCATTAGTGTGATTATGGAGGGTCTGTCATCTGTACATATGAAAGTCAGACAAGTGAATTAACATATACTGGAGGCTAAAGCCAATAGATCAGAACCAGGTTAAATAAGATATGCTTCCATGTGGCATTTTATGCTACAAAGAGGAAGAATATAGGTCCAATAGTGAATCTCTGGGTGTGAAAGGAGACAAAGTTTACATCCTCCTTTCCATCTCCAGAATTTCCCTGCCAAAGAGGATCAAGGCTAGCCCCATTGCATGACCATAGCTTATACTCCAACCAAGACTAGAAACACTCTGTGGTTCCACAGCAACAAGGGAAATGGACTGCAAGAGTGAGTATGGGGCAGTCATTGAACCTGCAGCCTTAGAAGGTGGGAGAAAAAGAAGGATGTATGTCTCTGGGACAGAATAGAATAATACAATATCAATAATAAAGATGATAATGACAACTAATGTTTTTATTTTGTGTCTACCATGTAAAAAGGATTCCACATAAAATCCTATTATACACAGAACAAATATTATTCATTTTTCCAGATGAAGGAACTGGGGCTGTAAAAGGAGGAGTCATTTACTACATAGATAATAGGCAGAAAAGAAAAGATTCAATCTACGTTTCATGATTCTGATCTCAGGGCTCTTTCTACCACAATGCACTGTGCCATGGGACCAGGGGGGGGGGAGTGTCACTTTTGTCTATTTCTGTCATGCCAGGGAAAGAGAGAGCCCCACACAAAGTTGGTGGCCCAATCCAGATACTCACCATAGATTGTAATATTCTTGGTTGCAGTACGAGTCAAACCAGTGAATAAGTTAGATGCAGTACAGGTATAGGTGCCAGCATCACTCAGGGATGCAATAACAGAAAATGTGGCTGAGTTGCTGATCCTTTGTCCATTCTGTAACCAAGTGAATTGTGCTGCTGGGTTAGAATCAGCAACACAGCTCAAGGTAATATTTGCCCCAGTAGGGTACTCATTGGCTGAATGTACAATTGTGGCGATATCTGGGCCATCTGGAAGAAAGAAAAGGATTCCATATTGAGATTATGGCAGAAATAAGGGGGCATCTCCTAGTCTATAACCCATCACCAAGAACCACTATGTCTCCCTGATCCTCCTTTGAGCTGGGAAATTCACAACTCATCTTCTACTTTTCCAGTGTGGATCTGAACTTGGAAGATCTTAGGGCTTTCTCCAGTTCAGCACCCTGGCTGGCCACCCTCAACCAGAACACATGGCAAGGCCAATTTGGGCTCCCTAAAGATGAAGGGGGTTGGGAACCTCAGAGCCTACCTCTTTAGCTCTCAGAGAAGGGACTGAATTAGCCTGGGCCTCTAGGAACACACCACCAGGCTATAAGAAGGCACCATATAGGAAGAAGCAATATACTCACAGGTAACATTCAGTGTGAATGGATCACTCCTATTCTGAAACAATGGGTTCTCGATTTCACACACATAGGGCCCTTTGTTTTCCGTTCTTCTGAGACTGCTGATAGTGAGTGTCCTGTTATCCGGTGACAGCTGTATCCTGTTACCACCTGGGGCAAGTCCATTTATGAACCACCGGTAAGCGTGAATTTGACCCGTAGCATTGCATGTCATTGAGAAGTCCTTGGTCTCCACTGCAGTATTGTTGGAGGTGATGATGGTAGGTTTGGACAGTGGTGCTGTGCAGGGAATAGACAGAAAATGACTGTATTCGTACTTTTTCTTATCTTATAACCATATAAGTGGTTTGGAAGTGGCCTGTCTAAGACCTTGGCCAGGCTGGGGGCCAGAGACCAAAAACCTGTGATTTCAAAGGCAAAGACACCCCTTTCTATGGTGCAGATCTCATCTCCTCCAGTACTTAAGAAAAGTTCTTCTTCAGTTCTGTGACTGACAAAGACATTCACATGGAGTCCAAGCCCCTGGTGCTCAGTCTTGATGGGCTGAGGCAAGCTGGTCTGGGGATGATAGACCACTTCATCCAGCACCTGGGCTTGGATTTGAGGCCTTTCTAACTTGGCAGAACCACCAAGAGTTTATGATTCCTTGGCCTGGACTTCCAGAAGCCAGGGTCCCTTACCTTGACAGTTTGATAAGGATATTGGGAGCCGGTGGTGTGGATAGACTAAAGTCAGGCCATGGGGAGATTGTGCTCAGAAAGGGAAACATTACTTTAACTCTGTCGAGGAAAGAAAAGGAAAGGCAGAGAGTGGGAATAGATCACTTCTTATCAGGATACAAAAGGATGAGCCTCTGGCTGGGAGTCAGGTGAGACCTGTTTCAAGTCTGGATATATTGAACCCACAATAGCATCTCTAGAGCATAGGACATGATTTGCCCCCAGGATGTCCATACCCTTTACAGAAGATTCTAGAATTCTCTGCTTTGGGATCTTTACTTTCCTTTGGTGTTTCCTGCCCTACAGGATGAGAATGAGAATGTTGAAGGTGATCTTCAAGCTCACATGAGGTTTTATGGTGGGAATCTAAGCTAATGGGGACTAAATTTCCCTGAGCCTTTATGGTCCAAGGAGAGACCTTTCCTGATCTCTAGTTGGAAGTTAAAATACCTCACTGAGAGAGGTATGTGTTGTAATAATTAAAGGAGTTTGGCATAAACTGTTACAGATAAAAGAGTGGTTGCCTTAAACTGTGACCTCAAAGATATGTTTTCAAATCAAAAATATAGTGGTCACCCGGGAAAAATTCCCACATATTAAATATAACCAAGTCAGCTGGGTTTTATGGAGATTTTAATTAATACAAATAAGGAATTAATGAAAGAGAGAGAATAAGAGGAAACAATGAGAAAAGAGATAGGCCAGCTTAGGCCAGCCTAGGCTTTTAAGCCTTAAGAGAGAGATCAGTCAGTCTTTTATCACTCATGTAAAAAATAGACTCAGATACAGGACTACAATCCCCACGAGCCTTTCCTCCACTTCCCCAGAATGCCTTGTAATCTCACCTGGGCCGAGATCGAGAAGGGATTTAAGCTGATTCAAAAGCTTTTGAGGGGGGCTTGGGGCTTTTGGACTTCCGTTTTGCAGCAGGAGCGTCTCTTGCGTGATGTGAGGTTATTTTGTCTAGGCCTCTGGCCTAGGCACATGTTTCTTACTTGTATATTCTTTAATCTTTAATCCTTTAATAAACCTTTAAAAAATATAATACTTCTTGCAGAGAGAAACTAATTTCTACCTGCCTCAATCTCCCCATCTCCCCTAAATTTTAATCTTTACACTCACCACAAGATTTGTCCCAAGCAAGACTCTAGTGTTCAGAGAGATACCAGTTCACCTTTGGCCAGCTCAATCTCCATCTAAGTTCAGCCACCAAGCCCTTCCCATTCATCTTTGGCCATATGAAACCTCTTCAGAGAGAGGTCCTCAGAGAGAGTTTTTCTCTCAGCTTCTGATTTCCTTTTAAAGAGAATTTTCTCCTATGTCACCTCCCCTAAGTTCTCACATCTACCAATCACAGTAGACATTTTCCAAAGGACAAACCATTCTTAATTCACACCTGAGTAGACTAAAACCTCATACCTCTTTTGTTAAGGCTTGTCCCTTACAAGTTGGCAAGTTGCCTGACCTTCATAGGTACTTAGCACCTTCCTAAAAATGGACTTAGCTTAAGGCTTTTGTTTCACTATAAGTATGAGTTAAGTACTTATTTATTGTTCAGTAAAGAGTTTACAACTTTATCTTCCTCTAAAATATGCTTAAGTATGAGTGGAGTAGAGTTCTCACATTCCTGACTAAGTCCCTTCATTGTTAAAATGGGGAATGGTCTTAACCAAGTGTTATGAAGTAGGGTCTGAGAATTTTTAAGATTCACAGTGTGCCAGAGCAATCCCTGGGGCACATCCAGGATCATCAACAGGCTTCCTTCCTGGGTCATCCATGGCCAGCTGTCTTAAAATTAATTTCCAATTTTACAGGTATAAGTGAGAAATATTTCAGCTTCCTTGACCTTTCTCCTTGTTATTTTGGTAGAGCTTGCACTCCATCCCTGGGTCTCCACTGGGAAGTTTAAGGTGAGGAAGAATGAGCCTCCCATTTGTATCCAGTAAAGCCAAGTGAGACTGACCAGGACAGTGACAAATCTGAGGTCAGCTAGCCACCTTTTGTAGTGGGGGGAGAATATGAAGAAACAGTGAGCATGCTCCTGAGCATGAAGGTCATGGTAGGACTTTTTGGAAGGTGTTTTGGCAGCATGAATGGATCTAGTGACTGACATGACATAGTGACTAGTGTTGGACTAAGAGTGAGAAAGACCTGAGTTCAAATTCTTTCTCAAAATGTTACTGGTTGTGCGACTTACTAGCAAGTCCCTATCTGTGTCTCAGTCTCCTGATTTGTTAAATGGGTAAAATAATCTCTCCCTCTTAGTGTTGTTGGATGAAATGAGACCATATATAAAAGCTGTGTATAAATCCCAAGAAGAGCCCAAACAAAGGTTCAGAGGAAGGAAAGTCAGAGTGTGAGACTGGGTACCAAATGTAGACTCAGGCTGTCTGAGCACACAATGCATGGCCAGAAGTATTGTAATGCCTGCTGCCATTTTGTGAAGGGCTAAGGTTTAATGCCAGAACAAGAACACTCAAGGATAGTCTGTAGGCAATAGAGAGTCATAGAGAAGAGACATGAGCACACACATATTTTATTGAAGGGCCAATTAAGGGCACTAGAGATGCTTAGCCCAAAGAAGAAAAGACTTGAGGAGGAGGGGAGACATGTCTCCAAAGACTGGTCAAGTTATAATGGGTTTGATGCCCCTGCCAGGGGATGCTCAGTGGTTACATTGATCAGGGAGGGACTATTTCCTAATGTGTCAGTATCTTTTCTCCTTACAGCAACATTCTGGTACCCTTTTATCTCTTGTCTATCACAAAACAACTCTTTTTTAAAACTCTTACCTCCTGCATTAGAATCAATACTCTGTATTGTTTCCAATGCAGAAGGGCCAGGCAATGGGGGTTAAGTAACTAGCTCAAGGTCACACAGCTAAGAAGTGTCTGAGGCAAGATTTGAACCCAAGATTTCCTGATCCACAGCCAGGCTCTCAATTCGCTGAGTTACCCAGCTGCCCCTGCAGATCAGCTCTTCAGAGGAGGTGATGGCTTCTTTTTCAGAAGGGGCAGGGATTATGATTGGAATCCTGGTGACTAATTGAGAACTCTACTATATTTTGTTAGAAAGATAGGCGAGTAGGATTGTGTGGCCTCTGACTCTTATTTCTCCTAGTCTGCCTCCAGAAATGTGGGAGAAAAATGAAGATGATTCCTCAATTTCTTGACCTTCTCTAGGCCCCTGGTCTCCCTCCCTTCCCCAAGCTTGCCTTTCACACAATATTTACTGATATGGATCTCATTGTTCTTTTCAGGGTTATTCATTGTACCTCCTTTTTTCCCAACTTCTTTCTCAAGCAAAAAGTCTTTACTTTTCTGTTTTTAGAAGATGTGGTAGACCTAGATTGATGTAGCCCCAAAATTAAGGAAATAAGATTTAAGAAGACAGAGCCGAAAAGAATGGAGAGGCAGCAAAGGGATCAGGGATAGGGTAGTCTAGAGATAAAGTGAGATGGAGGAGAGTTTTCAGCAAGCTGTATCTCAAGGAAACTGGTCTATGGGTTTTCCTTGACTACACAGGCCAAACAGCAAACAGTTTTAATGGACTTGACTCCCTTCTCATTTCTCTTCCAAAAATGATTTGGGATGCTTTGCAAAACTGATCTGAAGAGGATTCCTGGACTGACTCTGCAACAGTTATGAGACGCATAAACAGGCTCACACCCAACCCAATCCTTTCTTGGGTGAGGAAGGGCTCCAACATTTGCCCCTCTATAATCAGATGGAAATCAGGCTGGCTCAGTCATCCCTGGCCTCAGATATTCCTCTCTTGCTATTGGTCTCCTTCTGTCCACTAGGTGGAACTACCAGTACAGGAAGGACTCATTAGTACAAAAAGTTTCAGAGTAGCAGTTGACACATAATGTGATCTAGGGCATCTTAAACTCTCTAGGGCTGTCTCTGGATACAACTGACTTCAGTTCCCTGGAAAGATCAGGAAATGTCCAATTAAACAGGAAATCTTGAAAATCAAAAAGAGAGTTTAATAAAATCAAAAGAAAATAAAAAACAGAATTAAATAATACTAGGATCTGGTTTTTAAAATATAAATACAATTAAATAGATGAAGCATTGGTTAATTTGATTAAAGATAGAAGAAAACATTATAACCAATAGCAAAAATGAAAAGGATGAATGAGTTAGTAATGAAGTTGAAATTAAGGAAATTTTGAGCACTTATTTTGAGCAATCATGTGCCAGCAAAATTGAAATGTAAGTAAAATAGATGAATACTTACAAAAAAGATTAATTGCTCAGATTAACAGAATTATAAATAGAATATTTAAACAACTCAATCTTAGAAAAAGACATTGAAGAAACCACAAATGAGTTCTCTATGAAAAAGTCCCCAGGATCAGATTGATATACCAGTGAATTACCACACTGAAGGAACAATGAATCTCAATGCTATTTAAACAATCTTAAAAATCTAGGCAATGAGGGCTATGGGGTGATCAGTAGATAGCAGGGCCTAGATTCAGGAGGACCAGGGTTCACATCTTGCCTCAGATACTTTGGATGTGTGACCACGGGCATGTCATTATCCCCCTTTTTCTAGCCTTTACTTCTCAACTTACTTTGAACCAATACTCAGAATTGATTCCAAGATGGAAGGGAAGAATTTTCAAAAATAGGTAAAGAAAGAATCCCACCAAATTCCTTTTGTGATCCAAATATATTTTTGATACCAAAGCCAGTGAAAACAAAAACAGAAAAAGAATTGGAATACTTAAATAATCCTGTATTAGAAATAGAAATTGAACAAGGCATCACAAATGTCCCTAAGAAAAAATCCACAGGGCCTGATGGTTCTATAAGTGTGTTATATCAAACATACAACGAACAACTAATCCCAATATTATACAAAATATTTGATGTAATAAACAAACAGGGAGTTGTAACAAATTCCATTTATGACACAATTATGGTACTGATTCCAAAGCCAGGCACATCAAAAACAGAGAAAGAAAACTATAGACTAATCTCCTTCATGGACATAGATGCAAAGGTCTTAAATAGAATACTAGCAAAAAGACTCCAGCAACTGATCCTGAGGGTTATTCATTATGATCAGTTGGGATTCATACCAGATTAATATTAGGAAAATCATCCACATAATTGACCATATCAACAAGCAAACCAACAAAAATCACATGATTATCACAACAGATGCAGAAAAAGCCTTTGACTAAATACAACACTCATTCCAACTGAAAGCACTAGAAAGTATAGGAATAGAAGGGCCTTTCCTAAAAATAATAAACAGTATATATCTAAAACCATTAGCCAACATCATCTGCAATGGAGATAAACTAGATGTATTCCCAATAAGAGCACAAGTGAAATAAGGATGCCCATTATCACCTCTACTATTTAACATTGTACTAGAAACACTAGCAGTAGCAATTAGAGAAGAAAAAGACATTGAAGGCATTAAAATAGGCAATGAGGAGATCAAGCTATCTCTCTTTGCAGATGATATGATGGTCTACTTAAAGTATCATAGAGAATCAATTAAAAGGCTAGTGGGAATAATCAACCATTTTACCCAAGTTACATGATACAAAATTAACCCACATATGTTATCAGCATTTCTATATATTTCCAATACATCTCAACAGCAAGAATAAGAAAGAGAAATTCCATTTAAAATCACCCTACACAATATAAAATATGTAGGAATCTATCTGCCAAAGCAAACACAAGAACTATATGAACACAACTACAAAACAATTTCCACAAAATTAAAACTAGATCTAAATAATTGGAAGAACATTAACTGCTCATGAGTAGGATGAGTTAACATAATAAAAATGACAATCCTACCCAAACTTATTTATTGCCATACCCATGGAACTACCAAGAAAGTTGCTTATTGAAGTAGAAAAAACATCACAAAGTTCGTTTGGAAGAACCAAAGATCAAGGATATCCAGGGAAATAATGAAAAAAAAATGTGGAGGAAGATGTCCTAGAAGTAGCAGATCTCAAACAATACTATAAATCAGGGGTCATCAAAGCAAAATGGTACTGGCTAAGAGACAGAAAGGAGAATCAGTGGAATAGACTTGGGGTAAGGGACCTCAGCAAGACTGTCTATGATAAACCCAAAGATCCCAGCTTTGAGGACCAAAATCCATTTTTTGACAAAAATGGCTGGGAAAATTGGAAGACAATATGGGAGTGATTGGGTGTGGATCAACATCTCAAACCATAAACCAAGAAAATTCAGAATGGGTGAATGACATGAATGTTAAAAGAAGGAAAATATAAGTAAATTAGGTGAACACAAAATAGTATGTATATATCAGATCTTTGGGAAAGCAAAGATTTTAAGACAAAGCAAGAGTTAGAAAGAATCACAAATGGAAAGTAAATAATTTTTATTATATTATACTAAAAAGGTTTTGTGCCAACAAAACCAATGTAACCAAAATTAGAATGGAAGCAACAAATTGGGGGAATAAATCTTCATAACAAAATCCTCTGACAAAGATCTAATTACACAAATTTATAAAGAGCTAAATAAGTTGTACAAAAAAACCATGCCATTCTCCAATTGATCAATGGGCAAGGGACATGAATAGGCAATTTTCATATAAAAAATAAAAACTATTAATAAACACAGGAAAAAAAGTGTTCTAAATCTCTTATAATCAGAGAGATGCAAATCAAAACAACTCTGAGGTATCACCTCACACCTAGCAGATTGGCTAACATGCCAGCAAAGGAAAGTAATGAATGTTGCAGGGGATGTGGCAAAATTGGAACATTAATGCCCTGCTGGTGGTGTTGTGAATTGATCCAACTGTTCTGGAGGTCAATTTGGAAATATGCAGAAAGGACACTAAAAAACAGTCAGCCCTTTGATCCAGCCATAACACTGCTGGGTTTATACCCCAAAGAGATAATATGGAAAAAAAATTTGTACAAGAATATTCATAGCTGCACTCTTTGTGGTAGCAAAAAATTTGAAAATGAGGGGATGCCCTTCAATTGGGGAATGGCTGAAAAAATTGTGGTATATGTTGATGATGGAATACTATTGTGATCAAAGGAATAATATACTGGAGGAATTCAATGGGAACTGGAATGACCTCCAGGAATTGATGCAGAGTGAAAGGAGCAGAAGCAGGAGAACATTTTACACAGAGACTGATACACTGTGGTACAATCAAATGTAATAGACTTCTCCATTAGTTCCAAATGCAGTGATCCTGATCAACTCGGAGGGATCTATGAGGAAGAAAACTATCCATATTCGAAGGAAAAACTGTGGGAGCAGAAACACAGAAGAAAAAGAATTGTTTCATTACATTGATGGAAGGGGATATGATTGGGCATGTAGACTCTAAATGATCACCCTAGTGCAAACATCAACAATATGGGAATAGGTTCTGATTAAGAACACATATAAAACACAGTGAAATTGCATTTCAGCTACAGGAAGGGGTGGAGGAAGTAGAAAGAGGGAAAGGATATGATTCTTGTAACCAAGAAATAATGTTCTAAATTGACTATATAAAATTTAAAATATAACTCCATGAAATATTTCAGTAGCTATAAGACTTAAATCCTAAATATTTACATTCGCCACACTCAAGTTATGTTTTACTCCAGAACTGGCTACAAATCATGTTTGTAAATATTATGTAGAAAAATATAAAAACATGTTTGAATGGAAATAATTTCCATATGGTGCTATTTCTTTAAGTTAAATAAAGCAACTTTTTTTAAAAGATAAAAAAAAATAGACAAGAGGAGAGTTAATCCTATCTTTCACAAGAGACTGATGACTTAGCTATCCTGATCAATACATTGATCTAAGACATTTTCAAAGGATTTATGATGAAGAAATATACTCTCTACCTCCAGAGAAAGATCTGATGGTGTCTAAATGTTGTATAAACAATACTTCTTTCAATTTCTTTTTTCTTGGCTTTTGTGTTGTTGTTACAAAGTGGATAATATGTACATATGTTTTACATAATTTCATATGTACAAAGGACATCACATTTTTTGTCTTCACAATGGGTCAGGACCAGGTAGGAGGGTGGGAATGCAAAATTTTAAAAAACTGTTATAAGTAAAAATATAAAGAATTTGGAGTTTGGAAGGAAGTTTGAGATTTCCATTCCATTGAGGTCCTGGGATAAATTGGCAAATAGAATCATCTACCTACAATCTTGCAAAAGGTTTAAGATACAGGGTCCTAATTTTTTGTAGTTGCCTTTATTGAATAGTTGGAGGCATTGCCCAGAAGAACAAAAAAGGCAGAAAGTAATAGAAGCTCTTCTTAATGAGGTAATTCCTAAGATTGGATATCCCAGATCACATAATCAAAATGATAATGGTCCTGGCATCACATCACAGATTATTGTCATGATTGCTAATGCTTTGTGCTTAACCAACAACCTTCATTACACCTGGCATCCTCAGTACACAATCAACCCTGTTTGCTTCAGTTTTCTCATCAGTAAAATAAGCTGAAGAAGGGAATAACAAAACACTTCATAACTTTTGGTAAGAAACACCAAATAGGGTCATGAAGACACAGACATGTCTGAAATAACTGAACAACAATTGTTCCTTTTCTGAAAGGGAAATTTTGTGATTCTGAACAATACTGGCTGTCTCAGTCATTTTCTTCCTTTGGTTCCTCTAGTTTGGGACATACTCCTGGAAGGGGGGCAGGGACTGAGTCATTTTCCTGTATCTCAAGTCCATAGCCTAGGGACTTTTTGCTGAGAAAGTGGGTGAAAAATATTGTGGGATAGAGGTGAATGGCCAGTTGTGGCCCAGGCCAGTTAGATGAATGAATGAATGAATGAATGAATGAATGAATGCATGCATGCATGCATGTACCAGTGGACTGATAAGAATAGGATTAGTAATGTGGGAGATGGGGAAGGAGGGAGGAGGGCTTGGCATTCATCCAGTACTACATATCAGCCTTATCATTCAAATGAAGATAATGCTTGTGCTTTGGAACTGTATTTTAATTTAAAATCCAAGATTTTGATTTTTGTTCTAGAAAAGATCTTCAATAAGAAGCTTGCTAACTCCTAAATCCAGGGAATGAACTGTTGCCGAAAGATGCAAAAACATACATTATTACATCAAGAAGATCAAGAATGAACTTTGGATATGGTTGATTGAACTAAAATTTAATTGAACATTTATTGTAAATGTACACATTTATGACAAAAGGGACTGCCCCTAATTTGGCTTTCTGTCATTGTGCCTAGCAAAACATTGGTTTTGCTTTCTTTCTTTCTATTTCCTCCCTTACTACTCTAATTTCCTCTCAGAAAATTGAATATTGTATATATCTATAGTTAGAAGTGCATTTAGGACTACAAGATGATTATGTTAAATGATCAATGGGGAGACTAGTCACCCAGTGATCATCAGGGGGGATTGTGAATCTTAAAATTTCTCAGACCCTACTTCAGAACACTTGGTTAAGACCATTCCCCATTTTAAACAATGAAGGGACTTAGATCAGGAAGTGGGAACTCTACTTCACCCATACTTAAGCATGCCTTAGGGGAAGATAAAGTTGTAAACTCCTTGCTGAACAATGAAAAGTACTTAACCCATACTTATAGTAAGGCAAAAACCCTTAAGATGTGCCTATTTTTAGATCTAATTCAAAAAGGTGCTAAATACCTATAAAGGTCAGACAACTTGTAAACTTGCAAGGAGCAAAGAGGTGAGAACTTACTCAGGTGTGAATTACTCAAAGTTTAGTCTACTCAGGTGTGAATTAAGAATGGTCTGTCCTTTTTAAATCGTCTACAGTGATTAGTAGTTGTAAGAACATAGGGGAGGTGACATAGAAGAAAATTCGCTTTTAAAAGGAGCTCAGAAAGGGCTCTGGGGAAATTCAGCTGGAAGGAATCAGCTGGAGAGATTGAACTGGGAAAGGCTGAATGGTGGCTGAACTTGATTGAGCTAGCTGAAGCTGAACTGTTGTCTCTCTGAACACTAAAATCTTGCTTTGGACAGATCTTGTGGTGAGTTGATAAAAGACTGACTGATCTCTCTTAAGGTTAGCCTAAGCTGGCCTAGCCTTTTTCTCATTATTTCCTTTCTCTCTCTCTCTCTCTCTCTCTCTCTCTCTCTCTCTCTCTCTCTCTCCTTTCTTTAATTCCTCATTTGTATTAATTAAAATCTCTATAAAACCCAGCTGACTTGGGTATATTTCATATATGGGAATTTTTCCCTGGCGACCACTTTATATTTGATTTAAATCAAGACACTGTACTGAAACCATATTTTCTGCGGTCACAATTTAAGCCAACCACTCTTTTAACTGCCACAGTTTATACCAGACCACTCTTTTAACTGTTACAGAACACAATGAGATGCTATATTGCTTAGTAGACTTTAAAATGCTGGGCATCTGGAAACTCTTGTAATTAGTATCATTTCATTTCTCTGTGCATAGAAGATTACTCAGTTTAGGTCAATTCCCTGGGGGTAAGGGATAAAGCTGATCTCAATAGGTGAGCCATTGAAGTGGGAATGACCAGGAGAACCAGAGGGGAAGCAGTTAGAAACCAACAGGGGAAGAGCCAAGATGGCAGCATAGCAGGAGCTTCTCTGAATCTCCTTCTAACCAATCATTACAAAGCATCTCAAGGGGGCAGCTGGGTAGCTCAGTGAATTGAGAGCCATGCCTAGAGATGGGAGGTCCTAAGTTCAAATCTGGCCTCAGACACTTCCCAGCTGTGTGACCCTGGGCAAGTCACTTGACCCCCATTGCCTAGCCCTTACCACTCTTCTGCCTTGGAGCCAATACACAGTATTGACTCCAAGACGGAAGGTAAGGGTTAAAAAAAACAAAAAACAAAGCATCTCAAAAGGACAAAAATCAGAACCAGAGGAATAAAGGCACTCTCCCACTGGTCACAGTGTGAAAGGTAGGCAGTGAGTGAGGATTCCTATGCCATAAAGAAAAGAAACTGCTCAAATCAAAGCACTAGTTGACCACACTTTCCCCCACATCAAATACTGAACCACAGTTAATGCCAGGGCCAGGAGAATTTCCAAAGTCTCAGGGGAAGACTGAGAGCACCACAGAATACCCCTGAGGGCTGTGGCTGGCCTTGGCAGTGAGACTCAAAGCTAAATAACACAGTCCTTGCAGCAGGGGAAGCAAAGGGGCAGCCAAAAGGGTAGCCAAAGTAGAGTTGAGGATGATGAACTTAGTGCAAAACCCATGTTACAGTTGAAAATACAAGAAGCAACAGGTGAGGAAGATAGCCTTAGGAAAAAATGCTTTGAAGCAGGAACTACACATAAAAAAAAAAAAAAAAAACAGAGATCTACCTGCCCTCATTCAATCCTCAGAAAGGGAACGAAAGATACTCACAAGGCAAAGCCCTTGAGACAGAAGCTAAGAAACCAATGACCAACAACATGCAAGAATACCAATCCTAAAGGGGCAAAAGGAGTTAACAAAAAAAAAAACATCTTCACCCTGGAAAATTTTTATGGAGAAAAAGAGCAAATGTAGAATATCTGTCTTGTAAAGTGGGTAGAGGAAGTGCACATCATCCTCTTCCTCATTTCTTGCTCTGGGGCCCAGGGGTCTCACATTAAAAAAAATCCTTTAAATTCTGTTTTAGAATATATATTAAATATTGTTTCTAAAGCACAATAGCATAAAGGCTTGGGATTTGGGGGTAAGTGGAATGCCCAGGGTAACAGAGATACAAAGTGACTAAGGACAGATTTGAAGCTAGGTCCTTCTGACTCCAGGCCTGTCCCCTCTATTCACTGAGCCTTTTCATCTTGTTGTGAGAAAAAGAGAAACCATTAAAAGGAGAAAGCTGTGGGAGAGACCTGAGAACTGGAGAATTACCACCATTCTCGGAAGGAAATGCTTCCTCAGTGTTCCAATTCCTGCATGATCCAGCAACTTTAGCACTAGATGACTGGCATGGAGAGGTGCCTTATTAGTCTATTTTAGACTTCTCCTAATTCATAAACTCTTCATGTGTTTCTGATTTCTCTTTATTGAGATTCCTTAGTAGCAGGAAAACTCACCAAAGGAAGACACCCACATCTCACATACAGTGCCAAAAACAAGGTGGTGAAGTATGGGTGAGAATATGACTCCTGGGAAACAAGTCCTCTTCTGCAAGTCTGACTTGGCCAGATTGGGCTGGATGGCTCTTGCCACTCTGTGGCTCAGAATAGGGCAAGGCTTTCTCTCTAGGACTGGGAGGGAAGAATCCCAGGTGCCTTTCATAAGTTAGGTAAAGGAGGAACCTGGCCCTTGGAAG